>NC_070607.1:74456830-77099330 GCF_027172205.1 Podarcis raffonei
GGCCTGTGGATGGTCCGGGAATCAACGTGTTTTTACATGAGTAGAATGTGTCCTTTATTTAAAACCAGTCTCTGGGTTATTTGAGGGGCCTGCCTGGTGTTTTTACATGAGTAGAATGTGTGGTTTTATTTTAAATGAATATCTGGGTTATTTGTTGGGCATAGGAATTTGTTCATTCCCCCCCCCCTATATAGTCCAGCCCCCCACAAGGTATGACGGACAGTGGACCGGCCCCCTGCTGAAAAAGTTTGCTGACCCCTGGACTATCCTATATCAGACAAAATAAGTGACAGGTGTCCTGTCCCTTTTCCACCAAAGTCCCACCCCTCTCATCAGAATATAAATACAATTTAAACGCTAGATTGTTTGATATAAACTTTATATTGTTTAATATAAATTACACACACAGTTTGTTATAGGGTACAGTGGTACCTCTGGTTATGTACTTAATTTGTTCCAGAGGTCCGTTCTTAACCTGAAACTGTTCTTAACCTGAAGCACCACTTTAGCTAATGGGGCCTCCTGCTGCTGCCACGCCGCCGCACGATTTCTGTTCTCATCCTGAAGCAAAGTTCTTAACCTGAGGTACTATTTCTGGGTTAGCGGAGTCTGTAACCTGAAGCGTATGTAACCTGAGGTACCACTGTATTGTGTTACCTCTGTACATGACAAAGTGTTGCTGCCAATCTGCAGGAGAAGATTTGAGTCCTGTCTCCCCCCACCCCGCACCTATGTAATGGCTCTAACGAGGGCCTTTGATGATAGAAAGTTTGTTTTGCAGAGTACACCACCCACTTCGCCCCTGATGCCAAGGAATATGTTTTGAGTCCCTCCAAGGTGATGGCAAACCCTGTAGCTTTAGTCCCCACAACGTATTGGCTAGTGTTTAAAATCCCCCAGTGTGTTAAGTTGATTTCGTGCTCCTGCCCATTATCCAACCAATAGGAATAGAAGATATGAAGGACTCACCATCTTCACCCTATAGAGTCCATTTTGCTCATGTGTCCATGACATACCTTTCCCCAG
Source organism: Podarcis raffonei (assembly GCF_027172205.1). NCBI lineage: Eukaryota > Metazoa > Chordata > Lepidosauria > Squamata > Lacertidae > Podarcis > Podarcis raffonei. The sequence goes on from NC_070607.1 coordinate 74,457,857, forward strand.
CTAACATCCCAATATAACTGCCCCTTCTCTCAATCAACAGGAGCACATTTTCATTTTGTTTATGGGGAAAGTACACCTGTATCACAGTTAAGAAACCCCCCCCCCCCAAAAAAAGTGCAGCTATCCTGATGTTTCCATTTCTAATGTGGCAAGAGTGCAGGTTTTACCTGGTCCTTAAGCCTACGTCTAATGCCCTAGTTGCATTGATAGAGTTTTACTGAGAAGATGTGTCCTTATGCCTCCATTTCTGAATAGGATTGTAATTCACTTTCAGTATTAATATGTTTCAATCTTCCTTTTGAGTTTTGAGAATCAATTGGCATTTCCCATATACGGGGTGAACAGAAGGTAAATCTGAACCTACAGGTAGATTGCTGAGTAAATTGCAGTAGACCAAGAAGGATTTCTTATGTTTAGTGATAGCAGTAACAAAATGATTCCCCCTAAATTATACTTCAGAAATGGAGAAAGCTTAGAATTACAGGAATGGTGTGTTTTTGCATGTAGATGGACTGTGAGCTCCATTTTGTTCTGAATCTCAAAACAAAACCCCAAGGCTCAGAATTTGTTATTTCTAAGTGTTTACCTTTTGTACCAGGCTCCATTGGGTGAATCTCAGGTCTCTAGTAAAAAAAACCCACACAAAGCAAAGTAGAACCCATAAGTCTGAAGCCTGCCCACTCCTGCTTTAATGTGTATTTTCACAGCCAATAAGAGCTAGAAACTTGATTGCTTTAAATGGTATTATAATAAAGTTGAATGTTAAAACCAACATCAGCTCCTGGCTGTGCTTCTGCATGTGGGATTACAATATGCTAGCCTTTGCACAGTATCGACCTTCATGAAACAAGGCAGAGTTGGCCAGCAAAAGAGCATATTTTTCCACCCGCACCACTCAGCCTGCTGCAATTCTCTTCCCCTCACACATTATCCTTAATCACAAGAATAATGGAGGTTCCATTTGAGCCCTCAGCTGCATTTCCTTCCCCATTATTCACAACGCTGTAATTTTCCTTATAATAAACAACCCCCCCCCCGTTCTTTTTGGCATTGATCTTGCCTGGATATTCAAAGAGAGGCCCCCTTTTAAAAATAATTTTTGCACATTACTACGTGGAAGCCCCCCCGGCTGGTAATGAAGATAAAAACTGGGGGGCTCTTAACCAGAGCATTAAATTGCATGAGGGCACAATCAGGAGACTGCCAGCTTTCTTTGTTCTCTTTCAGATGCAGTCTCTGGAAAATGATTATCGTCATTTGCAACTATTTGTTAACACAATTTCTCCCCCCCCCCCAAAGAAACGCACGATTGTGCAGACAGGGTAAGGTTCAAAACTCTTTGCACTCTTCTGTTGTATTCCTGGCTAGAGCTTCATCCTTTAACAGCGCAACCCTATGCCTATTTCCTCAGAAGTAGAAATGGGGGGAATTTTTCATTTAGTTCACCTTTAAAAGCAAATCTACCAAAACAACACTTTCCAAAGAAATATGCAAACCATCCTTTGAAACCCGCACTTCTCCAAATTTTGCAACGCAGCTCTCCAGCCATAAATGTGTCCAATACAAATGCATAAACTTAGGTAAAGTGTGCATAAAAATTAATAAATTCATGAAAATGGCATACAAAATGCATTATATTAGGCCAACAAGCTTGAGTGCATTAGGAAAGAATGCATATCAAAATGTGTTTATTCACATTAAAGCATGTGTGGATTTTCATGAGGACTTAAGAAGAAAAAAATCACAAACTGATAGGGAAATGTGAAGCCCTGGACTTAAGGTTGGAAAAATGAGAAACTGAGATAAATCAATATTGACAGATTATCCCAAGGGTGCATTCAATGGGACTTAACAGGGGACACAGAAAGGGCTGAACTCCTCAATGCCTTCTTTGCCTCAGTCTTCTCCGATAAAGAAAACAATGCCCGACCTGAAGAATTTGGAGCAAATGACTCAGCAGAGGAAACACAGCCCAGAATAACTAAGGAGATAGTACAAGAATACTTGGCTAGTCTAGATGTATTCAAGTCTCCAGGGCCAGATGAACTGCATCCAAGAGTATTAAAAGAACTGGCAGATGTGATTTCAGAACCACTGGCAGTCATCTTTGAGAATTCCTGGAGAACAGGCGAAGTCCCGGCAGACTGGAGGAGGGCAAATGTTGTCCCTATTTTCAAAAAGGGGAAAAGAGAGGACCCAAATAATTACCGCCCAGTCAGTCTGACATCAATACCAGGGAAGATTCTGGAGCAGATCATTAAGCAAACAGTCTGTGAGCACCTAGAAAGGAATGCTGTGATCAGACTAACCTGATCTCGTTTTTTGACAGAATTACAAGCCTGGTAGATGAAGGGAACGCAGTGGATGTAGCCTACCTTGATTTCAGCAAGGCATTTGACAAGGTGCCTCATGATATTCTTGTAAAGAAGCTGGTAAAATGCGGACTTGACTATGCTACCACTCAGTGGATTTGTAACTGGCTGACTGACCGAACCCAAAGGGTGCTCATCAATGGTTCCTCTTCATCCTGGAGAAGAGTGACTAGTGGGGTGTCACAGGGTTCTGTCTTGGGCCCGGTCTTATTCAACATCTTTATCAACGACTTGGATGATGGACTCAAGGGCATCCTGATCAAATTTGCAGATGACACCAAACTGGGAGGGGTGGCGAACACCCCAGAGGACAGGATCACACTTCAAAACGACCTTGACAGATTAGAGAACTGGGCCAAAAAAACCAAGATGAATTTTAACAGGGAGAAATGTAAAGTATTGCACTTGGGCAAAAAAAATGAGAGGCACAAATACAAGATGGGTGACACCTGGCTTGAGAGCAGTACATGTGAAAAGGATCTAGGAGTCTTGGTTAACCACAAACTTGACATGAGCCAACAGTGTGACACGGCAGCTAAAAAAGCCAATGCAATTCTGGGCTGCATCAATAGGAGTATAGCATCTAGATCAAGGGAAGTAATTGTGCCACTGTATTCTGCTCTGGTCAGACCTCACCTGGAGTACTGTGTCCAGTTCTGGGCACCACAGTTCAAGAAGGACACTGACAAACTGGAACGTGTCCAGAGGAGGGCAACCAAAATGGTCAAAGGCCTGGAAACGATGCCTTATGAGGAACGGCTAAGGGAGCTGGGCATGTTTAGCCTGGAGAAGAGGAGGTTAAGGGGTGATATGATAGCCATGTTCAAATATATAAAAGGATGTCACATAGAGGAGGGAGAAAGGTTGTTTTCTGCTGCTCCAGAGAAGCGGACACGGAGCAATAGTTCCAAACTACAAGAAAGAAAATTCCACCTAAACATTAGGAAGAACTTCCTGACAGTAAGAGCTATTCGACAGTGGAATTTGCTGCCAAGGAGTGTGGTGGAGTCTCCTTCTTTGGAGGTCTTTAAGCAGAGGCTTGACAACCATATGTCAGGAGTGCTCTGATGGTGTTTCCTGCTTGGCAGGGGGTTGGACTCGATGGCCCTTGTGGTCTCTTCCAACTCTATGATTCTATGATTCTATGATTCTAACTCTCATTGTTTGTAGCATGCAGAGTAGTAGAGTAGTAGACATTCATTCTCTGCTTCAAGAACTATGAGAACTTGTGGTGGCTTTGTACAAATTGAGGATGGCACAGAAAACCAGGAACTGTTGCAGCTCGAGCCAATGGGCCAATGGATTCTACTCACATTTTAGGTAAGTTGTGAATATTGTTTCAACTTTGGGGTGTTTGCCAACCTGAGTTCCTTTGGGAGGAAGCGTGGGATATAAATCTGATATTTATTTATTTATTTATTAAGCACACTGATGGAAGGCAGCATAGCTCCAACTGAGTGAGCCTTATGTACTGGACCATCCACACAACATTCCCCCCCGAACATCCCAGCACATTGTTGGTTGAGGGGAAGAGAGAAGAATAGGTTTCTCAATCCCTGTTTTCACATGAGTAACGTATCTGTTTTCCAGACTTTTGTAGCTCAATTAAGAGTTCAACCCGGTAGCTAGTGTGCTATGTTATGGGTGCATTATATTCTAATCCTAAATTAGGTTTGGAATGTTTGAAAATTTGGAAGAGTCTACATAGTTTGAAGATGACCACCTGCCAGAGATTCTTTAGTTGTGATTCCTGCATTGCAGGGGATTAGACTAGAAGACCCTGTCAGGTGCTCGTCCTACACTCGAGTAGGACCCTGGTAGAGACACATGCCTGACTGGCATGTTCTCTCCCCCCTGGTCGATCATTCGGGAGCTTCAAAAGCTTTCTTCAGCCCGAACATCACAGCAACCGATGCCAACAGACACCAGGACACTTAGGGATCCGCAGAGTCTGCGCAGTTCACGTGACAGCTCAGCATTTTGGCTAATCTACTTTATTTACATATAAACACACACAGAGCACTGCAACATGGCTCCCTCTCTCTAGCATCTGACAGCAAAGAGAAAAAGAACAAAGGACAATAGTCCTACTTCATGGAACACAGTAACACAAGCATCCTGTTTCTATCACTTCCCACTCTGTGGAGTCAAAACATATACTGTCATGTGAAAAACAACAATCCCATGACTGCAATCACGGAGCAGGAATTCTAACAGACCCTTGGGATCCTTTCCAACTATACAATTCTGTGATTCTGTAAGAAAAGCAAATAGCTTCACCTTGAATGTGTCACCCAGGCCAGGCCAGGTCCAAGAGAAAAAATTGTGTCTCCATTGTAATAAAACTATAACAACAAACCTGACAATTGCTGCCAGTCAGTGTTGACAGTACCGAGATAGATGGAACAATGTTCTGACCTGGCATAAAGCAGTTTCCAAAGTTCCCATGTAAGCTTTGATATTAAATAGTCAAAGGAAGGCTAGCACTCATAAGTAGTGTGAGTGGAACCTTTTCCACTTGCTTGCAGCCTTTGATTTATTATTTGCATTTGCTGGGTCATAAACACATTGGCTATCAGTCCACAAACAGTTGCTTCGAACCGCCTTGTATCTGGCCTGATGATTGATTGGATGTTGTGAGTGTGCCTCAAAAACACAAGCCCGTCTCAGCTAGCATGGTCTATACCCATGGAACTTAATCATTATCAGAGTAGCCCTTGATATCCTGTATTCAATCATCCCCATATTTTCTCCTGGTATTATTATTATATTGCTATTAGCCTTAGGGAAGCATCTTCAGCTATTTAGTCTGAATTAACCATGTACGTCAATCCTGAGAGCACACAGATTATGAGATTTAAACCTGGGCTGGCTTCACATCTCATATACTGCATCTAGAGGATTGTTGATTAAAATGGTGGATGGCTTTTCTTTTTCTTAAACTGCCAAGATTATTTTCACGCAAGCTTTGTGACATGCCAATATTTTAAGAGGCAACAGAACGGAGCCTTTTCCCATTGAAATAGAATAGAACAAAATAGGGCGTAGAAGCAAGACAGCAGATGAAAATAGGAACATGCTTTCACTTCCAGTGCTTTTGGCTTGGCCAGTTTCCTAACACCTCTTGTTCTCTTTTGCTCAGTCATAAAACAGAACTGGAGACCTGAAGCCTGCAGCAAAAGAGCTGTGACTCAGTGGTAGAGGACAAAATGCAAGGAGTCAGGAATATGCAGATTGCAAATTGTTGTGTATTCATGTGTGCTTTGCACACTACTTCTTCCCTGGAATAATCAGCTTCGGGGAATGGCTGTAGCCCAGGTAACTATGCTGAAGTAGGGAAGTTTACCCAAGCCCCCTAACATGTATTTTTAGCCAACAAGGGAGAGGCAGTCAGGATGATGCAACTGAGGGGGAGATGGTAGAAGTCTCTTCAAGCTTCAAGAAAGGATGGAGGGGGGTTCTAGTAGAGAAATATAAATTCTGCACTTTTCTAAACCACACCCACACTGAAGTTAGTGAAAAGTAAGCTTAAAAGGTAATAGATTACTGTGGTGTTTGCCCTCCTAGCTGTGTGACATCATATTGGGTTCATAAGGAAAGGGTTAACTAATTGTAAAATGACTAACCAATGGGAACTCAAGAGAAGTGAGTTAGAGTTAGAGTAGTTGAGAAGACAGTCTGGTGTTAGAAGAGACAGAGAGGATAAGTCTGTGGGTTGGGTTAGTCTGATGTGAGAGAGTGAGAGAATTTGTTAAGAGGAGTCAGTCAAAAGGTGGAGATAATCAGTCAGAAGGTATTGGGAAGGTATAGGCCGGTAAAGAAACTAAAGTAAGATACCGACAGGAATATTATCTGAGAAACCATAAACTTGTTAATGTTTATAAAATAAACTTGTTTATTTGGTTCACTTTTAACAACTGTCTGGACTCAGTGTTTTACCCGAGTGTAACAGGTTGGTGGCAGCGGGGAAGCGAGCACAGTGGTGGCACAGGGATCAATAGACCGTTAAACGTCCGGGGACCTTGTGTGATCGCCACAATTACTAAATACATTAACACATATATTTCTTCTCAAAGCAATAACAAATGCCTATTGACCCCCTTATCAATGCAAAATGAAATACATCAACGGTATGGTCCTTATAATAGGCTTTGGGTGCAATGCAGTGGCAATATTGACTGGAAAGAGCAAATTATGATGTAGTGACTCTCCATTGGTATTAAGTCTCTGCCCATTGCTCAGCCAAAGATATGCCAGCATTATTTATTCAGCTAGCTGAGGCAAGATTGGTGAAAGTTCCCCCTCCCCCCCCCATAAAAGGCATTCAGAACTTTCCCCCCTAATAATTATTAAATTCTCAGGGAAGAAAATACGACAGTTCTAAAAAGAGATGACACACATTTATGTTATGTAAGTTGCACTATGGTGGTGTTATGTTGGTCACAAGAAATGTTGCATGTAAAACACATTCAAGTTAATATTGCACCTCATTATCATAATGCTCAGAATCTCAAAGATGAGAATAAAGTTCAAATATATATATTTGTCTTTTCATTTGTTTGTGGAGAGGAGTATGCGTTTTTGTGACTAATGTAACACTCTCAAGCAACCTAAGCTTTGCTGTCCTAAACTCATCTAATTTTGCTGCTAACGTAAAAAATCTTGTCATTTCACCAAATGAGAAAGCAAAACTATCAATACCAATACTGGTTCTTCTAATAATGTGCAAAATCCAATTTTTAAAAAACTGTTGTCAGATAATCAAGAGTCTGGAATCTAAGCCTTATGAGGAACGCTTGAAGGAGCTGGGTATGTTTAGCCTGGAAAAGAGGAGACTGAGAGGAGATATGATAGCCATCTTCAAATATCTTAAGGGCTGTCACGAGGAGGAGGAAGCATGCTTGTTTTCTCCTGCTCTGGAGGGTAGGACTCGAGGCAATGGCTTCAAGTTACAAGAAAGGAGGTTCCAGCTAAACATTTGGAAAACCTTTCTAACAGTAAGAGCTGTTTGGCAGTGGAACAGACACTCACAAGAGGTGATGGACTCTCCTTCCTTTGATATTTTTCAGCTGAGATTCCTGCATTGCAGGGGGTTAGACTACATGACCCTTGCGGTCCCTTCTAACACTAAGATTCTAGGATTCTATGAATTGAAACTTTGGAAAAATCATCTTTAAAATGATACAGGACATGTTAACTACATATGAAAATGAAAAATCTGTCTGCATATTGACAATATCATGGAACTAACCAGTCTACTTTTTCAGGGTTCCTGTAAGTGGCATTGAAATAGTGCACATGTAGTATTCTGAAAATTACCGGTATGCATTCAGAAACCACAGCTCATACATATAAGCAAAGACACAGAACAGACCCAAGTCTTGCATTTAAAGCCCATCCAAAGCACATTTAAAACAAATGACTCCCACCCCTGGGATAATATTAGGAACTGTAGTTTGTTGTGTGTGCTGAGCTTTGTAGCTCTGTCCCAGGATTGTTTGGGAGAAGACTTATTTTTTATTTTTTTTAAAAAAGTACTTTGGATGTGTTGCAAATGTATGGGGTGAAACTGGCTCCTTAAATTTTAAGTAGTTAAAGGGGGGGGCAGTCGGCAGTGATCTCTCCTGTTCCTTCAGATGTAGCAGTTGGAGGGCATCCCTCTGTGATGTTCTGTGTTCCAGCGTTTTAAATATAGCCATTGCCCCTGCAGCCTAGCTCATCTAGTGATGACTCAGAAGTGTCTTTGAATGCAGAGATATCCTTGCTTGACAGGGGACCAGGCTGGAGAGAGGGATGATGGATGAATGGATAATCTGTTTTTCCCATTTAATCCATCACAAATAAGACTGAAATACTGTAAGAAGCTTGGCTATATTTGAACAACAAACACACAAAGATGTTCTCCTGCACACGCTCCCTTGAAATGAAATCCCGTTTCATCACGACAGCACTTTGCAGGAGACCCTCCCAGTAAACTGTGCCATATGTATACCATAAACAACCCCCGTTTTCAGGCAGGGGAGGGGAAACATGCCTGGAGTAATGGAATAAACCAAGAGGGGGAAATCCAAGGTGAATAATTATTTTTTCCATCTCATTAGCCTGCCAGCTGTAGCCCTTTCATACGGGCACAGAGCAATGCCAAAAGTTCTAATTTCTTCAGTCATTAAGTTCATAGCCTTAAAATGAAAGGAGGAGCAGACAGGAGGAAACAAAGGTTCATCTTTTTTGGCTGACCTCTTCTTGAAAAGTCAGCCACAATTCCATTTTATTAGCCTAGATTTTTAAACACACAGCCCCCCTGTCCTGCTGAAAGGCTTTCAATGACAATAGAGCATTTCATAAGCCATAAAATTTGACATCTAATGCATTTGGCATAACCCTTGCTACAAGTGGCCAAACCTCAGTGTCCATATTTGGAAAAGCAGCTAATGGCTACAGATGAGCAGGGTTATGCTACTGGGCCAAGTTCAAGGTGCTTGTGCTGCTATATAAAGCCACGAAGGACCACCTGAGTCCTTATATCTTAGAGGAGGATATAACCAAGAAGAGGGAAACCAAGATGTTCAAGAGTCTGGAAACCAAACCTTATGAGGAACAGTTGAAAGAGCTAGGCATGTTTAGCCTGGAAAAAAGGAGATTGAGAGGAGATAGGATAGCCATCTTCAAATATCTAAAAGACTGCCATATGGAAGATGAAACAAGTTTGTTTTCTCCTGCTCTGGAGAGTAGGACTTGAACCAATGGCACCTAATTTCCAGAATTAGAACTCTATAATATACTGAATAGGGTTGTTCTTGTTTTTATTATACATTTTGTGTTATTATTTTGTGATTTTATGTTGTATTGGGTATAGGGCAGTATGCAAATTTAATAATTGTTATAATAATAATAAAGTCACAAGAAAGGAGATTCTGATTCAACATCAGTAAGAATCTTCTGACAGTAAGATGTGTCAGACAGTGGAATGGGCTCCCTCAGAAAGTTGTAGACTCTCTTTCACTGGAGGTTTTTAAGCAGAGGTTGGATGGCCACAGCGGCGTAGCGTGGGTTGTCAGCACCCGGGGCAAGGCAAGTAATTTGCGCCCCCTAACCCGGGGCAAGGCAAGTAATTTGCGCCCCCTAACCCCTAACCTGCCGCCGCTGCCAGCTTCTTCTTGCTGCTGCCTGGTCTGGTCTGGTGTGGTTCTCTCCCGTGCTCAGCGCTGCGCTGGGCGGCCGCTGCACTGTCCCTCCCCCAGATAGTCCCTCGCTCTCTCTCCACACCGCACGCCTGGCACCCACCCCCTCCACAGTGGGCGGCGACCCGGCGGCTCGGATCAGATTCGCACAGCCAGCACTGTAGTGAGAGAGAGTGAGTGAGCCAGGTAGGGGCAGAGAGCTGCGAGTGCGAGTGCACCCCCCCAGATGTTGCACCCGGTGCGGCCGGTCCCCCCTGCACCCCCCACACTATGCCACTGGATGGCCATCTGTCATGGATGCTTGAGCAGAGATTCCTGTATTGCAGGGGGTTGGACTAGATGACCCACAGGGTCCCTCCCAACTCTACAATTCTATTATTCTATCCCAGCTTGATCACTTAGATCACCTGGAAGTGTGCTGCTAGTTGTCCCCCATGTCACAGATGCTCAACTGACCACCACTAGAAACCAGGCAATTAGTGTTGCTGGTCCCTTGCTGTGGAGCCCTCTTCCAGCAAAGATACAGCAGGCACCTCCACTTTTGACGTTCAGGTGTCCAGTCCAGTGGAGACTGGTCCATTAGGACCACTTGGGCTTCAGCCAGCCCTCCACCTACCTTCTTACTTGCATCCAGTCCAGGGGGTGGCACTGTATGCTAGTTTCTTCTTCTTTAATCTGCCCCAGGGGCGAATGAAGGCGTTGTGACACCTGGGGTGGGGCGTCGCCACGTACGGCGCATGTGCGGCATAGCGACGCCACACATGTGCTGTGCATAGCTGTTTGCTGTTGGTGCCGCTCCAGCACCACATAGACGGTGCCGGGATCCTCTACATGCATCTGTAGCGGTGCTGGAGGGATCCCACCACCATCTGTATGGTGCTCGAGAGGCTCCGGCGGCAAACCGCTTTGTACAGTGCATGAGCTGTACATAGCGGTTTGCCACTTGCATTGGGATCCTCCACATGCGGCAATGGCAGCGCGACGGCTGCTCGCACCACAGTGGCAGGGTGAGCCCCCGCGGGGTGCCTTCTTGTCACCCCCCCCCCAGACATAGTGCCTGGGGCGCGCACACACACCGTTGCAACTGGTCTGCCCTTGTAGAACTCAGCAAGGGAGAGGATTGGAGGAAAAGTTGAATGAACTGTCTCTGCCTGTCATTGCCTCTGACTCCACCTACAGTTGGCCTCTCTGCTCCCAATGGGCACCAGCCACCACTTCAAGCATCTCTTGAAAACCTTTTTATGCTGACAGCCTCATGCAGCCTTGGTCAAAGGCAATTATGTTTCTGAATACCAGTTGTGGGAAATTGTGGGAGGAGAGGGTGCTTTTGTGCTCAGCTCCTGCTTGTGGGCTTCCCAGAGGTGGCTGCTGTGAAAACCAGATGTTGGACTAGATGAGCAATTGTTCTTATCTAGCAGGCTCTTCTTATGTTCAGCTCTTTAAAAACACTGATTTGAAAGTCATTTTAATAATTATTTTGTAGTGCCTGAAATGGTGTTTGATTATTATCGTGTACATATTGTTCTACACCACCATGATGTTTTCTGAGATTGAAGCATATAACTCTCTTAAAAATAAATAAATAAATAAATAAATATTTTTAAAAATAAATAAATAAAACTATGAAGTTGGGGGGGGACAACATTCCAGTTGTCATTTTTCGGGGGGCAGCCATTTCAAATCAGCAACCCGTCATAATATTTCTGTTTCATTTGTATGTGAGAGTTTAAAGGCTAGAATTTATTGACTGCAAACAACATGGCTTTATTTTATTTTTAAAAAAATAATAAAGAACTAGGAAATATTTCCAAATATTTCCATTCACAAAAATGAAAAGCTTACCCCCAATTTAGCTTGATTACACACTTGCTTTCCCAGTCAGTTCTGTTAACAAACTGGCATTGTGTTGAGAATCAGATTGGTTTCTTCCCTTAAAACCCAATATTGTCTAAAAAATCTGCCATCCGAGAAATTTATGTATTCTTGACCCGTCAGAGTTTGGAAATGCAGCTCAAAATAAATGAGTCTCTATGCCATTGACTCTGGAGTTAATATTAAACTGTTTGGCATTGAGGAAATTGCTTTTCATAAACATCCTGGGTTCTCTCTTTCTCTCTTTTTAAATGTCTGATACACAGAGAATTGTCGTTAATCTGTATGAATCCACAAACTGCATCACTAATGAGACAGGAGGAAAATCTATCATTTCTGGATATTGAAATATTGGGAGTAGAGACTGAAACTAAAGAAGGAACTCCCATTTAGCAGATTGCAGTTTTCAGAGGTGTCGAATCCTGATACAATTACTTACTTTATTTAAAACATTTGCATGCAGCCCTACATTCAAATTTTATGGTGAAGAACAAGTATAAATAATGAATTATACATATCATAAAACACTAAAATATACAATAAAACCAAATATATGAGGTGGCAGCAGAAAACCTGCGGTCTTCCGAATGTTGATGGATTCCAACTCCCACCAGTCCAGCAAATACAGTCGGTAGCAACATTTGGAGAGTCAAAGGATCCCAACTTAAAATGCCTGGCAAAATAGAAATGGCTTAACCTCTTTTAAGGTAGGATTCCACCAATATGAGAAACTCAAGAAAGATACGGTTTCTCTCTGTGTGTGGGTTTAAAGTGGGGAAAAACAGCATAATGACCTTGTCTGGTTAGCTTAACCCTAGCAATAAGGCTCATGCAGAAAGATTTTACACGGTTTTCATGAATCGCCTTTGGAAATACAGCAATTGCAACGTTTGGGGATGATCAGACTAACATGAGACTGTCTTGTGCAGAGGTGGCACATGCCGTTTTGCTGCCTGAGACTAAAAGGGGGGGATGCTATGTTGCCACACCACCACAGCCTCCCTTACCTGGGTTGAGTGGTGGTGGCAGTTGCTGAGTAGTGACAGCTGCTTCTAGTGAGATCTCACCCAAGGCAGCTGTCTCACCTAGCCTCATGGTTGGGTGGGCCAGCCCTGGTGCTAAACATGGTCAGTAAATCCACTTGCACAATCAAGGTGAAGTAAGTTCCATAAATACCATCTTCTTTCTGTCATTCTATGCATGAGAAAGTGGAGAGCAGGAAGATTTGGCTCCAGCCTAGCTTAGATCTGGGTGGAAGGGCATAGCCTACTATTGCAGGGGTGCCAACTTGAATAAAATATTGGGGGGGCATGGTTAAGCCCCACCCTGCATAATTGATCACAAGATGCGGCACACACACAAACAATTTGAATGGCAATGCCCATCAACTTTGGAAGGGGGGATGAGCCCCTCAAATATTTTATTGGGGGGGTCAAAGGGACGTTGGCTCCTATGTGTCCCTGCCTTCCCTTGGACATGTGGGGTGAGGGAACAGGGGCTTACTATGATTCTGCTCCTGCCAAATGCAGAGCCAAATCAAACCCCAAGCTTCAGCCAAATTTTTGGACTGAGAAGAATTGGGGTTCACCCTCTATCCTGTAGAGCTCCAGAGTTTGGAATAAGCTTATCTCACTTGCCAGAACCTTGCTTCCTCCTTCACTATAGTAAGGGGAGTGAATGAGATTGTCAGGCCCTGGCTATAGGTGTAAATGCCGCCTGAGCAAGAAAAATAAAATCCACTGGCCAGCTGCTGCCTCAGGAGCACAACAAACCAATTTCGACAATGACTCATGCAAGCCTGAAGGGCAGTTATGAAAGGAGACAGAAATGACAGGCGTGAAACATTGGGAAAATGTTGCAAAGGGCTAGAAAAGCATTTCATCCATGTCCATCAAGGAGCCCCAGGTATCTTATTTTATTTATTATTATTTATTGAATTTATATATTGCCCTATACCTGGAGGTCTCAGGGCACTTCACAGAAGTGGCCTTTCAGAACTCTGTGGTTGCGTTGTGTTTGCTGCATTTTCCTTTATGATTACTTTAAGTCTGTCAAAAAAATTTTTTATCTTGGAAGCCACCCAGAAAGCTTCTGTAAATAGTATAAACACCAAGGGCTGTGTGTTTGAATACCAGTTGCTGGAAACTACAGGAAGGGGAGATTGCCCATACACTCAGGTCTTGAATGTGGGCTTCCCAAAGACATCTGATTGGCCACCATGAGAACAGGATGTTGGGTTAGATGGACCATTGGCTGGATCTAATGATCAAGAACCCTAAGGAAGGGAAAAAGAAGAGATCAACAGTTAGAACCTGGACAGCAGACTGAGCAGGCACACAGGTCACCTGCTGACAGTCTTCTCCATTATGGTGAGATATACTGCATCCATCCATCCATATACAGAGGTACCTCTGGTTAAGAACTTAATTCATTCTGGAGGTCCGTTCTTAACCTGAACCTGTTCTTAACCTGAAGCACCACTGTAGCTAATGGGGCCTCCCGCTGCCGCCACACCACTGCTGCGTGATTTCTGTTCTCATCCTGAAGCAAAGTTCTTAACCTGAGGTACTATTTCTGGGTTAGCGGAGTCTGTAACCTGAAGCGTCTGTAACCCAAGGTACCACTGTACATATAAAATAGCACATGCCCTTTATCCATCCACTTTCATTGGCAAAGTAGCTAGTATATTGCAAGTTCCAAGGAGCCAAATTCCATGTTTTGCCAGGGTGAGAAACTGGTTCAAGTTGGTAGTGTGGTAAGTGATAAGTTTGTTATCACAAATAAATGGCTATGGGATATTGCATATGCCATGGACCTGGTTTCTGAAAGCAGTTTAAAAGGTTCTGCACAGATGCTGGGAACACAAATATTTAGAAACAAGCAGTCTATTTGTGGCAGTTTTGCGATTTAAAAATAGTAATGCAATCAGATTGCACAACAGGAATCCCCTAGCCCTACCTTCCCAACGTGTCTGAAGGGAATGACACAGATTCTAGCAGGAAGCAGAAAGACAGCCAGTCAGTAAGCACGTTAAGTCGTAAGATTAAAAATAGCATCAAAGAGTCCAAAACAGACCTGGGGGTAGGCTGGTGTGCATTGAAGACTTGAACTGTTGTAAGAAAAAACCAAGGGTTCTTGGCATAAACTGGTTTTTGGTTTTCTATAAAAACCTATCAATATGTAGCTAGGAATAAATTCTCATTTGCATTGCAGCTAAATTGAAGAAAATTATGAGTATTTCCCCCCTCACCCATTCCTCCCAGAAAACTGGAGATGTAGACCAATCTGGGTTGCTAGGCAACTGAGGCCTGCACATGGCTGATAACACTCAAGGCATTATTTGCCCGCCTGACTGCACTGAGTCAGAACAAAGGCCAGCTAATGAAGCTTTCAAATGCTGTTGGCTCTTGCCTTTGACGGTTCAACACAGGTTCTCCCCACATGTATGCGACAGTTACAGCAGCCATGCGACATCCCCTCCAAAACACAAATGCCTCCTGAGCTTGGACAGGAAAAGCCCAATGGAAAGTGACAGACGGACAAGATAGAGTATGAGCAGCAAAATGTCTGACAGATATGCAGCCGCTAGTTTCCAAAATGGAGGACAGCCGGGAAGAGAAAGAGAAGTTAATAACAAACAGAAACCAACAAACAAGCAAACATATACACACCAATTGCTGACCCAGTGAATGCTTTAAATCCAAAACTGTGTACATTTAATTTTCTGTTCTCCAAGACTGAAGTCAATGATTCACCTGATGCCAGAGCACAGAAGAAATGTGGTCCAACTTATAAAAGATGAATATATATTTTTCCTGGATTAGTTCATTTATAAATCCCTTGATAAAGAGCCTGGATATTTTTATTTGCAACTCTGGTCTGTAAGACGCAACCTATAATCTGGTAGTGCTCTATAAATTAGGCCTTCAGCAGACTTCATTCAATCTACTTGGTATCGTACCATATATCAGCTGTTCAGAGGGAAGCAGCTGAAAGGAAAGAGGGCCTTGATGTTGCACAAAGCATGCAATTGCACCTCCTTCCTCTGCCTGAAGATCTGCTGCAAGAGCAAAACATAGAAAACGTCTCAGAGAGGTAGACTTGCATTCCTTGCAAATATGCAATTTTGCATTTGCATGCATGCATACAATTTTCAGGATGCAATTGCATTGAAATATTATGCTTTAGATAGTTCTTTTTTTTATAATATTTTTATTAAACAATTTTTATATTCATACAAACAAAACATACATAAACAAACAGAAGACAAAAAACCAAACAAGAAACAAGTACCATTTCATGTCCTAATTTCTTAAACCTTTCTTCCTCGACTTCCTCGTGCCTCCCGTTTCTGTATTCCAAATTCTAGTCAATTGTTCAGCAAATCTTCCCTTATTTTGCTATAAATTTAAGCTAATCATCCTTATTCTCCTTGTCTTAACCATTACTAATAGTAACCATTTACTTTAGTCCAACATCATTCTAACTGTCATTAATTTTGTAATATTTCTTTAAATAGTCCTTAAACTTTTTCCATTCTTCTTCCGCCGCTTCTTTTCCCTGGTTTCGGATTCTGCTCGTCAATTCTGCCAAGCCCATGTAGTCCATCACCTTCATCTGCCATTCTTCCAGTGTGGGTAGATCCTGTGTCTTCCAGTGCTTTGCAATGAGTATTCTAGCTGCTGTTGTAGCATACATAAAAAAAGTTATATCTGTCTTTAACACCCCTTGGCCGACAATGCCCAAGAGAAAGGCCTCTGGTTTCTTAGGGAAGGTATATTTAAATACCTTTTTCAGTTCATTATAAATCATTTCCCAGAATGCCTTAATCTTCGGGCACGTCCACCAGAGGTGAAAAAATGTACCTTCCTTTTCCTTACATTTCCAACATTTATTGTCAGGCAAGTGGTAGATCTTTGCAAGCTTGACTGGGGTTATGTACCACCTATAAATCATTTTCATTATATTTTCTCTTAAGGCATTACATGCCGTAAATTTCATCCCGGTGGTCCACAACTTTTCCCAGTCAGCGAACAAAATGTTATGACCAATATCCTGAGCCCATTTAATCATAGTTGATTTAACCGTTTCATCTTGTGTATTCCATTTCAGCAGCAAGTTATACATTTTTGACAAGTTCTTAGTACTGGATTCTAACAGTTCAGTCTCTAATTTTGATTTTTCCACCTGGAAGCCAATTTTACTGTCCAATTTAAACACTTCATTTATTTGATGATAATGCAACCAATCTCTCACCTTCCCTTTTAGTTTTTCAAAGCTCTGCAATCTCAATTTGTCCCCTTCCTTTTCCAGAATTTCCCAATATCTTGGCCATTTCGACTCCATATTTAACTTTTTAACTGCCTTAGCTTCCATTGGCGACAACCACCTTGGAGTTTTATTTTCCAGCAAATCTTTATATCTAACCCAGACATTTAATAGTGCTTTTCTGACAATATGGTTTTTAAAACTTTTGTGCGCTTTAACCTTGTCATACCACAGATATGCATGCCACCCAAAAATATTGTTAAAACCTTCCAAATCCAAAATGTCTGTGTTTTCAAGAAGCAGCCAATCTTTTAGCCAGCAAAAAGCTGCCGCTTCATAGTACAGTTTAAAGTCTGGCAGGGCAAACCCCCCTCTTTCCTTTGAATCCGTTAATATTTTAAATTTTATTCTGGGCTTCTTGCCCTGCCAGACAAATTTAGATATATCTTTCTGCCACTTCTTGAAACAGTCCATTTTATCCATTATTTGTAATGCTTGAAACAAAAACAACATTCTTGGCAATACATTCATTTTTATAACTGCAATTCGGCCTAACAAGGAAAGCTTCAAGTTTGACCAAATCTCCAAATCTTTTTTCACTTCTGTCCAAGTTTTTTCATAATTGTCTTTAAATAAATTCACATTCTTAGCTGTCATATTCACACCCAGGTATTTCACTTTTTTAACCACAGTCAACCCCGTCTCATTCTGAAACCTTTCTTTTTCAATCTGTGTTAAATTTTTCTCCAATACCTTAGTTTTTAACTTATTCAGTTTAAATCCTGCCATTTGACCAAACTCTTGAATTATTTCCAAAACTCTTTTCGTACTAGCTTCTGGCTCTTGTAAAGTAAGTACTAGGTCATCTGCATATGCTTTAGATAGTTCTAAGGCCCTTGGCATGCTATCCAACATTTTCTATATTCTGTATAATTTTTCCAAGAATGTTGTTTCTTATATATGCAAATCAAAATTTTTGTTATTGTATTTTCTCTTTTAAAAAAATAATTAAAAAGTTATTTACACAACAAAAATAGCTGCAAGGCAGGCCTTGCAATCCAGCTGTGCCCAGTGATGCTGTTTGTGTTCTGCTTTGAGCAAATGCCTCAGCAGTATCTGGGCAAGGCTTCCATGGTACCATGGACAGCTCTGCTCAAAGCCGAAGGCTTGAATACTGTAGTGTAGGGTGTTTCAGCACTACCTCAGATGCTAGCTCCAGTGATAGAACCGCTTTATTTAAAAGAGGCCCAGCCTGCTTTGGCAGTCGTTGACTCTGACAGAGTGAAAGCTGTAATTCCACTAGGGGTTGTGAGCTGAAGTCCTTTGAGCCAGAGAAGGGGAACTTTACACAGTAAAAGGATTATAGAAAGTTTTGCTGCTTTTTCTTTAGATAGGAGTGCAGAGCATTCTGATCCTCCATGGAGACAAAGCATCAATACAGAATGCATTTAACCTTAATTTATATTATTGCTGTATGAAGTAAGAAGGGCCTGTCAGCAACTGTTACTCATGACATCTAAACGGAAATGCAATCTTCAGAGAGATTGGTGGGTGTTAGATAACAGGGGCCAACAATAAGAGATGACTATCATTACCTTCATGCTGTGAGATCTTCCAGATAAAAGGGGGCTACATTTTATGAAGACACACTTCTCTACTGGATGTTTCAAACAACACATAATTACTGCTCAGAAATACTCCCCTCTCATTGATGATTATGAACTATAATAAATATTTCAAAAATAGTAAAAGAATTTGCTATTTAAACTTGAATATATCCAGGACCTTGTCTCCCCACCCCCACCGCCACAAAAAAGCCCCAGGATGTTTTGGGGGTTTTTGGCAACAAAATGTCTTGGGCTGCATACACACCATATATTTAAATAACATCCCCCCAGACCCCCCAAAAATATCCTGAGAACTGTTATTTACCTCTACAGTTCCCAGGATTTGAGAAAGGGAAAATGTGTTTTAAATATACAGTGGGAACACAGTCTTGGCCTGATCTGGCTTGTAAAACAGTTCACTAACCCATGGAAACATTACAAAATGTGCTTTCGGACATCTTCAGTGAATTTGTTCTTTTCCCTGATTATCCTTTTCTGTACCAGTTTCTGAGAGGGGATGCAATGTGCTCTGGCTGCAGACAGAATGGCCCAAGAAGAAAGAGTTGCAGAGATTTCCATTCTGGGTTGTTACTGGGAAGCTTAAGATGCAATCCACTTTTGCTACTCCTATAATTTGCAGCCCTCCTTCCCCGCCTTGATACCGCTAAAGCTGCTCTCGTTTTTGTCGCCCCTTTATTCTGTCCTGAGCAAGTCAAACAGCTACCGGGATTGATCAGTTCGTTAATTGCAGTAATTTTACCTTAAATGCAGGCAGCTGAGTGATCATCAAGTCACAAATTTCGCTGTTGAGTAAGACCTCCCCCAAGCAAAATAATTAGGGGATAATAACAAGTGGATCATAATAAATGCAACACACAACAAATGTGCTCTAAGGACATGAAGCAGAGTCAGAAGGGCTATTAGAGAACCCCTGCGACTTTGCTCCCTTTTTTTGAAGGGGGGGGAGAAAAGAAAAACAATGCAATATCCTTAATTGTCTCTTGTAAACGGGAATCCAGCTCATCAACCAGCTCTGTTGGTTTGTTATAAATAAGACCCAATTATTCCCCTTTTGGCAGCCTCTTGTGTCCAGAGAACAGCTTCCCAGTGTCATCAGCACAGATGAGAACTGCCACCTCAATTTACATCCATGCATAAAAAGCTGTAATGGAAGGCAGTAGGAGATACACACTTAAGTTAATTACAGTATTCTCAGACCTGCACCTGACAGAAACCAATTTGCCACAGCTCCCCTAAGTCTTGCACAGCTATTTCAGCCTCTGTTCCCTACCGCCTCACCAACAGCTCCAAAGGTCTGGGTTCAGGTGCTCTGGGACCCACATGCAAAGCCTGCCCACCACGCCATCAAATAATGTTGGGGCTTCTACTCTCATCCACTTACATGCCCCCAGTCAGGGTCCCACTCTATGAGCACAATTAGGAAAGGGCCGGAAATGACGTGAAGATGGCTTTGGCTGCAAGTGTCTTAAAGACCATCTCCTCCCTGATATGATCATCCTCTGCTGCCCTTCTTAGAGTCTTCCCACCTTCTGGATAGTCAGGCAGTAATTAGAGAGCTTTGTTGGCTGTGGCATCCAGTGGGTCAATGGTGAAGGACTTTTTTCAGCCCAAAGGCAACCTTCTGGGGCCCATGTGTCAATAGCAAATGGGGCACTGGATGGGATTATTTCCTTTATGCAACCGTGCAGTGCTCATATACTCTACACACACACACACACACACACACACACACACACACACACACTATATATATATAGGCAAGCAGGAAGCATTATCACAGTTCAAGGATGTGCCCCTGGGCAAGGGGGCATAGTCTGGGCAAAGGGCCAAGGTCCATAGGGAGAGAGCTTCAGGATTGCTTTCAGCCCCAAGTCAGAGGTTCCCCATCCCTGCCATATGAATGTCACTACCTAGGAAGGCTTGCCTGGTGCAAAATTTATCAGCAGCAAGGAAATACATTTTTCTTTGGGGTCTGGGGAATGTTATTTATTCCAGAATGTCATCTGAGCAGAACCAATTTGAAATCACAGTATTTTATTGTCACTGCTAATCTGATTCATTTTTTTAAATTGTTCTGGAGTCATCGTTTTGCTTATTCTTATTGACAACAGCACAATGGCTGTGTGCATGTGGTGGAACAGAATCTCCCTCCCAACTCCACATTGTTGTTTCTTACCTAGACCAGGCTGGGCAAGAGGTTAAGAGACTGGCCAATCCAGCAATTCCTCTGGTGCAACTGCTTGGCCTCAACTACTTGTAACCAGGTAAACAGCAGTGACACTAGATGATGGTTCTGCACCACCGCTGCTTATTGGTGATTTGTCAATCTGGAAGTTGAGTCGAGAGCCAAAACCCCTTTTCATGTTAGAACAAAACTGGATGTTTTCTGGACTGTACTTCTAAGGCCACTGATTGAGAGACCAACAAAGGGTTTGAAAACCATGTCTCGATCCCATGTTGTATCTCTTTCTGGGTCTTTGCTTACTCGCCTTCTTAGCTATTGAAGTGTGTTTTCATACTGTTTACATTCCTTCTTAGTCTGGTACAAAACCATTTCTTTCCCTGCTGTTGTTTTTTTTAGTTCACAGAACCTCTCTCATCAACAAAAACAAATCCAGCAACTGACAAAATAAATTACAAAACAGAAGACATTTTGGAAACGTATCTAGTTCTTTATTGATTAAATACAGCATTAAAAATAATATAAACCATCGTTTTTTAAAAAAATACACACACGCACACACACAAGTGAGCTTTACCATTTTATGCCTTGCCACTTTAACTGCCATCAATAAAATTTCTAGAGACACAAAAAGACAGTGAAAGTGATGACAGACCATCAATATTATGGACAGATTTGGGCCTACACCATCTTTCCCCCTCAAATGTTAGTTTATCTCGGGTTTTGCTCCTGCACACATAGCTTTTCACAATACTCATTTCACATTACTCTGTTAGCATTTGAGGAATCCGAGTCATTTTCTTTCATCCCCCAAGCTATTCATTCGAATTGGCCCCAAGTACAAAACTTAATTTTCATATCTTGGAAGCAGAGATTGGCCTCTCTTCTACCTTGACCTTTTCGGAGTTACCAAAATTGCCACCTTGCACCCTTTATCATACAGGATCAAAGCATACCCTCTGCTTGGCAAGCCAGCTATGCTCTTAAAGTTCTACACCAGCCTTCCCCAAGCTTTGGACTACAACTCCCATAACTCCTGGAAAATTTCCCATGCTAGGTGGGAGTATGCAGAGGGCACCAGGTTGTGGAAGACTGTTCTGTACTGACTACTTTCCATGCATTGGCATGAAACAATTTTGAACAGTGGATTTAGAGTGTGCTATACCTATTAAAAAAATACTCAAGGGATTTTGTAGGCAATTCTGTATTCTTTTAAGGCTGTGCTGTGACATGTAGATACTTTCCTAAACACATCTGAGTCATCCAGCCTGTGCTGCTCATTACATCTGTTAGTACTTTCCCAGAAAATTCTAATGGACTTCTGCACCTATCCTTTCTCTGGTAAAAGTCTACAAAGGATGAGAAATGCAAAGTTGGAAAGTGTTTATGCTGAGCAAGACATGACTCCAGCACTCTGGTCAGAATGAAACAACACAGCTTTAGAAGAAAACAGCTTCCGCATAAACTATTCCCCGCCCCCATCTGTATGGTTAAATAAAACTTGCTTTGTGTTGTGATCTCACCATGATTCCCTACTTCCTTGCCCCCAGCACTGACTATCAGTGAGGTTGGGAAAAGAAAACACTGGCGGTAATGATACCAAGACATGGGGCTAGGATAGACTCAACCTTACACAGAGGGAAGGAAGAGGAGATTTACATGCTGTTGCCATTTTTACCAGGAGATACCTCTTCATGCAATTTCTCATTCCGACCTCCAATAAAGCCCCAAGGGATCTGTGAACTACCCACGCATCACCTCTCAACACCACCCATTTACACTGGAGGGCAAGGAGTCAGATGATACTACAAATGGGGCTAAGGAAGGAAAGTAGAGGGCAAGTGGAAAGTAACTTCCCAGGTTAATTTGCTTTCTTCCTATCCAAATGGCAACTCATTCACCAGATGTTACATGCAATAGCCCTTGATCCTCTCTTCAAAAGGCAGCCTTAGGAGGGCATGATTGACAGCTGGGCAGCAGGGAGGGGCATTAACCGTTTCCCTCCTAGTGTAGGCAGCTTCTCCCCTCCCCGCTGCAAAAGAAGAAATGGGGTTTCAGATACATGCTTCCTTCCTTCCAAAGCTGCTTTTCTACAGAGATCAGATGTGTAATGCACGTTTGTATTAAAGGTGGACTCCCTGCCCTACTCATCCACCTTCAAGCACGAATTCCATTCTTATGCTGACAAAATGCCTCCTTCTAAATCCTTTTATGTCCAAATGCGGCAATCTTCCGGCATATGTGTTCATATTTTGCTCTTCTGACAACACCAGCTCTGGTGTTTGGGCTGAGAAAGGGTTTAGCTTTCTCACATCCACTAATTTGGAAGTGGATAACATGAAATAACCATTTAAATGTCTCTATTAGTTGACATTTTCAAAATAAATAGGCCCTCTTTTAAGTCACAAGTGCAAAATACAGATATTCAAAACTACCAATTTTGAGAAACCCTCTACACATTTAGGTGGATATTTTGGCCTTTTAAAAAATGTGAGCAAACAAGGAAAGGAGGATCTTTAAGTACAGATCATCGCTTTCTCCAGAACAACCTAGATCATTTCAACAGGCTTTTGGTAAATATACCTACAAACACAACATTTTAAAAATGCAACACCAAAGAAACAATGAAGACATGAAAACTAAGAACATTATATGGCTCAGGTGTTTCTGGATTGTCTTGGTCATAACGAAAAGACTTGTTAGGGCCCAGTATAGGAAGACAAGTCTCTGCTGGGGAGTTTCTCTAAAGGAAAAAATTATTACAACCAGACAGGGATGTGAAATCCAATCTGAATATTAAAAAGGTTGAATTAAACAGTAATACTGAGATGGTTTACTCTAATCAAATAGCAACATGTATGTGGAACTGTGTGTGCACACACAAATACATGTTTGTGCACTGAACTGCAATGTCAAGGCTGCATCCCAGAAGACATTGCACACCTACAGTTGTGCATAGTTAATATGTCACCAACACTGTGCTTGGGACATTAGCATTTTGAGGGCAGAACTTCTCCTCTACATTCCGGGCAATTTGGTTACCTATTAAGCCCTTCAGAAACAAAATGAAGCAAAATGTAGATAACCCCAGCTTCTATCTGAGAAGCCTTACTTCTTTAGAAAGTGTGCAGGCTTTACATGACAGCACATTTGTTCACTGGGGTGTCTTTCCACTAATGTGAGAACCTGAAGCTTGCGCATTAAAAGAATCAAACCCAGATGATCTCCATCAATTTCTTCAAAGACAAGACTGTCTCTTTTTAAAACTTTCTTTCCAGAAGTCCTTTACTACAGGCATTCACATCCTATAGAAACTCTGCTACCCCAATGTAACCCTTCAATTAGCCACAAGTTCATGTGAACAGTTAAAGGGAATTGCTTCTTTTTTCACAGCCTCCCATTAAAATAAAAATAAAAATCCAGGAATAAAAAATTCATCCCCACCCCGGCCCCATTTGACTATTTGTTTAACATAATTTCCAGCTAGGTCATTTCCCTCTCGCCAGTCTTCCTAGAGTGTCCTTGGAAAAGATGGGTTTTGTCTTATAACCCATTCTGCATGAGGATTCACATGGTACAGGTCTAAGAGGTATGTGTCTGGGTCCAAGCAATGTTCACCTGTTGGGATAGAGAGAAAAGATTTATTTTAAAGAAACCATTCCCAAAAAATATAGATCCCACTATTCCTCCTGTGCCTGGTAACTTTGGGTAACTTAGTTTCAGATTATTTAATAAAGTCCCTAACAGTGTCAGGACTTTGGAAAATATTATCTCCTATCACTTTCTGGATTACAAGTATTGTGAGTTGTGGGGTCGGTGGGTTGCCTATAAGCATGAGTCTCTTCTTGTTCCTGAATCCACCAAGGATTCAATTGCTGGAATAGCCAGGCCAGCTTCTTGGTGAGCTAAAGGCCAGTCTAAATATAGGTTATTAGGGTAACAAAGAAAGTGGCTTTGTGCCAGAGGTCAAATGTGTGTGCCGCCGCCCTCTACACCTGGGTGTTGATGAGAAGGACAAGGGCCAGAGGTGTGTAAGAGCTGGGCTGGAAGAAGACTGCCAGCAGAAGCCATGCTTGATTTCTGCTTGAATCCAAGGCTGTGGCTATGGGAGAAGCAAGACAGTATAGAGCTACAGGAACTCATGAGCCAACTTGTTATAAGGCAGTTTCCTATGTTCCTAATCAAGGCTAAAAAAGAGATAGAGGCATAATTATTAACCACATCATGGGAGAAGTGTTTTCAGGAGGACTAAGTGAAACTGTGAAGCTCTCTTCTTATTTTTGCTTTTGGATACTGCTTGTCATTTAGGTAATGTTGTTATATTTATAGCACTGAAATGTGGGTTTTGTACATTATTATATCTGCTATTGTTTTGTTATTATAATTATTAGGAAATTGTTACTATGAAATTGTTTCTGTACTCTTTGTTCGAAATGTATTTCTGTTTTCTTTGTTCAAAGCCACTTCGAGCATTTTTAAAAAACCAGCTTACTTGGTTATTTGCTTGATTATTAAGGAAATGCCTTTAAGCAACCCTACGTGGCCCAGCAAGGCTTAAGCCTGCTAATTCCTAGTGGTTCCCCATTTTGATTCATTCCTAGGACAACTGTTTGCTTCAGCTGCCCACCTCTTAACCCACTAACTCACATTCCCCACCATGAAAAAAAAATGACAACAGTTCAAATTTACATACTTATGTTGCCGCCGACTTCATAGAAGAGCAGGTTCATCGTATCTACCGAACCATTACTGCAAAATTAAAAAAAACACACTAATTATAACCATTTCCAAGACAAAGAGGCTAATATATATATATATTAGAATTGCTCTAAATGAGAGTTCTCCAACATGGTGTGCCTTCCAGCTATAGCTCAGAACTATATTTCCCATCATCCCTGACTATCAGCCATGGAAGGCATTAGGTTGGGGAAAGCTGTTCTAGACCTGAGGATGGCCAGCTCATGTTAAAACGGTATAGTGGATTTGAAATATCCTGACAAGCACCCTTTAAAGTTGCCTTTAAAAAAACATGAACATTAATTGTAATGGATCATTTTAAGTAATTTGGACACGGGTGGCGCAGTGATCTAAACCACTGAGCCTAGGGCTTGCTGATCAGAAGGCCGGAGGTTCGAATCCCTGCGATGGGGTGAGCTCCCGTTGCTCGGTCCCAGCTCCTGCCAACCTAGCAGTTCGAAAGCACGTCAAAGTGCAAGTAGATAAATAGGTACCACTCCTGCGGGAAGGTAAACAGCGTTTCCGTGTGCTGCTCTGGTTCGCCAGAAGCGATTTAGTCATGCTGGCCACATGACCCGAAAAACTCTCTCCAGACAAACGTCGGCTCCCTTGGCCAGTAAAGTGAGATGAGCACCGCAAACCCAGAGTAGTTCACGACTGGACTTAACTGTCAGGGGTCCTTTACCTTTTAAGTAATATATATGTGTTCTTGTCTTTTTATTTTGTACACTGCCTCGATAAGTTTTATGTGACAGGTTGTATCTGAGTATTTTTGAAATAAGTAAAGCAAATAAAAAAACTTAATAAGGTTTTTCCAAATGCTTCATTGCTCTCTTCCCTCCCCACCCCCCACCCCTGGCATTTTTAAACAGCGAAACTTGTTCAAGAGAATCAACTGTTTGAGTCACAGGTGTCAGCGGGTTCACTCTAGTCTCTTTCTTCTTCCTCAAGGTGGGATCAGTCCTTTGGTTGCCATAGATACTGCATATCTGAACGGGTCTATGCACAAAATCAGCATTCACATTCCACTTGTAGAAGAAGACTATGATTTTATTACATGCCCAATCAAGCATTTAAAACTACCAGTCAATGTGTTCAGGAAGGTTACTGTGGTTTCTATAACCCCTTAATTTCTCAAAGTTGTGGAACAATTTCCTCTGCATTATGCGCTCGCGCTCTCTCTCTCTCTCTCTCTCTCTCTCACACACACACACACACACACACACACAAACGTCTATTTTTGCATCTCACTCCCTTCCTCTTACCACTCCCCCAAAGAATCCTGGGAACTGTAGTTCAGAAGCTGAAAAGCTTGTTAGCAATCCTAAGCCTTCTCCCTTTTCACAGAATTACAGTCCTGGAGTTCGCTGGGGGAAAGGAACAGCTATCGAAGGAAGTGCTCTTAGGGCATACGAAGACTTGAGTGGGTTTGAGGTTCTGATACGTATACAGTTGTACCTTGGAAGTCGAACGGAATCTATTCTGGAAGTCAGCTCGACTTTCAAAATGTTTGAAAACCAAAGTGTGGCTTCTGATTAGCTGCAGGAAGCTCCTGCAGCCAACCGGAAGCCCCGCTGGACGTTCAGCTTCCAAAAGAACATTCTAAAAGCAGAACAGTCACTTCTGGGTTTCAATTGTTCGGGAGTTCATTCAGGAGCCAAAACGTTCAAGAACTAGGCTGTTCAACTTCCAAGTTACAACTGTATTCTCTTACCCAGTACATTCAAGTCACAGGGCACCAGGCAGAGGGCCTTCTCGGTAGTGGCACCCACCCTGTGGAACGCCCTCCAACCAGATGTCAAAGAGAACAACAACTACCAGACTTTTGGAAGACATCTGAAGGCAGCCCTGTTTAGGGAAGCTTTTAATGTTTGATGGATTACTGTATTTTAATATTTTGTTGGAAGCCACCCAGAGTGGCTGGGGTATAAATATGGGTGGGGTATAAATAATAAATTATTATTATTATTATTATTATTATTATTATTATTATTATTATTATTGCCTGGGCTGTGGACTGGTGTGTCATACTCACATAAACCCTTTTAGCTTCTCCTCCCAATAGCAGTTTCACCCCCAACCCGAAAAAAGCTTTCCTCTGAAGTTAGGGGCTCTCAAGAGCAGCACCCAAACCTGACCTAAGGAGTTGCCAGCAATGGTTTAAAAAGACCACAACCACTGGATGGTCTCCCCCTGTATTCAGAAACATTTGCACGCTGTGCATGGAATACACAGTTCCCAGCTATCAACTACTGTGACCCATCACTGCACAATGGGGCTTTCTGCCCCTCCGCATGCATGCATCCCATGCACTCCCCAGATCTGCTCCAGACCATTGGGGGAGGGGCACCCTAAAAGACATTTAGCGGGTGTGTGGGGATAATTCTATTAATGATTTGTTATTATTTATATGCCGCCCATCCAGGGCTGGATTTAGGTTTGATGGGGCCCTAAGCTACTGAAGGTATTGGGGCCCTTTATATGTCCAGCTGTCCTTTGTCAACAACAAATTGACACTGTTTTTTGTTGTTGAATATATGCTATATGGAAATTTATGGACCTAACAGGTATCTGTTTGCACATAACAAAATTTGTATTTGTTTGTTTTTTATCTTATATTTTGGAAATGTATTTCCAGGCTTTATTTCCTTTAAAAAATTTTGGGGGGCCCCAAGAGAGAGGGGCCCTAAGCTATAGCTTGTTTAGCTTATCATGTAAATCCGGCACTGCGCCCATCTGACTGGGTTACTCCAGCCACTCTGGGTGGCTTCCAACAAATTAGAACACAATACGACATCAAACATTAAAAACTTCCCTAAACAGGGCTGCCTTCAGATGTCTTCTAAAAGTCAGATAGTTGTTTATTTCCTTGATATCTGATGGGAGGGCATTCCACAGGGCAGGTGCCACTACCAAGAAGGCCCTCTGCCTGATTCCCTGAAACCTCACTTCTCTCAGTGAGGGAACTGCCAGAAGGCCCTCAGAGCTAGACCTCAGTGTAAAATCTGAGAGGGAGAGAACGTTTCCTTTGACACAGAGAAATTCTTGCACTGACAGACCACTGGCGTAGCTCTGCGTTGGATTCCACTCGTAGAAAAAAAAGAGACTGATTTAAGTGACACAGTGAAAGTGCCCTTCATTAAATGCTGCTCATCTCAACAGACATTTAAAAAAAGCCTCCTGCCTAATCACGGAGAAAGAAGACAAGCTACATTTCCTTCTAAGCTAAGGAGAGGAGGTGCTTTTACCATTTGATAAGTTTGACTGTGTTGACAATATTCCAGCCGTTTTGGCAGAGGTTCTTCTGGAACTGCCTCAGGACATCTGCAGCTTTGGTTCCACTGGTTAAGCGAACTTCCAGGGAATCCTTTAGGAATGGGGAAGCCTGGACTTTCACTATTTTGGATGGCTGGAAGATGAAGGAAGTAGCATTAGGCGGGCGGGTAGAGGGAGGAGGAAACTTAGAGGTAAGAAAATCCAAAGCATGTGCACAAAACATGAAGACATAATCAAACACTCTGTTTGAAAATGCTTGTTGTCCTCCAAGTAAAATGGTTATTTATGCACATCTCCAAAAGCAGGCAAAGGGCAGGATGGATGCAAAGCAATAAAGATTAAATTTGATTCCGTCACACAGCGTGAGAAGCAGTAGTATTTGACTAGCGTTAATAAAGTAAGCATGAGTGCCCCCTGGTGTTTACACAAGGGAAAGTGTTTGTTTCAAGCAGAAAATTTCACCATCAGCCAGTTGACCATGCAAATAATTTCTTTCTCTCCATTGAGCAAATCTCATATACAGCAATTAAAAAAACCAAAAACCTGCATGCCAGGCATCTCAGAGTTTGGTTGCCTCCAAGAACCAAAAGGTCCACACAAAACAGATTTCTGGGGAATCATTTGATTTAAAAAAGCAAACAAGAAATATCAGATGGGCCCAGGTTACTTCCAGATAACCTGTTTACTGGACTTTCATCCTGGGTTTTTTTTGCACAAGGTTTGCAAGGTTGGCTGTTCACTGAGCATTCATTCCAATTTAGTTTGCAGGGAGGTTATACAGTGTTGTCTGAAGCAATTCTGGGTTTCTTAAGGCGCTATGCCATATGAGAATGTCAGTCCCTTTTTAATTGCACGTGAATCTGTAAGAACATGGTTGGCTCCCACCTACATAACCTAGAAGTGCCCTCAGACTAGAAGAGTTCTTTGTTTTTAAGTACAGATCTAAGAGGCATCAAACCACAGGATCCCATGCTCTGATGCTGAACCTATCCTACAACTGCTGTTGTTGCCTCTCTGAGAACCACCACTCACTTGGGGCCTATTGACTCAGTCAACGGCCAAGCATGATAGTGGCCCACTAATTCCTTGAAAGTTCTATCTGTAGCTCTCCCAGCTTATTCTGCTAAATCACTCACGCTTGCAAATGCACACTAACTCTGAAACGAGTCAGCATGGGAAGACTTATCCTACAGTTTGCATGGCCACAAGACAATTGCAAGTGGACCTGGCTGGCCACAGTTCCATCTTCTAATGCAGCCTTCAGCAACCTGGAATCCTCCAGATATTTTGGATTACAACTCCCAGCTCCCATCAGCTCTAGCCAGCATGGCTGTGGGGGCAGCAATATTTCTGGATAGGAGTTTCTGGAAACTGCAGGGTAGAGAATGCTCTTATGATTGGGTCTTGTTCAAGCCCCTACAGGGATCAAAGTGGCCACCGAGAGAACAGGATGCTGGACTTCATGGGCCAGATTCAGCAGGCTCTTCTTAAGTTCTTATGGAATTGTAGGCCTAAATACCTAGAGGACACCAGGCTGGTGAAGGATGCTCTTAACGCATCAACCATGCATTAACAATGCAGTGGGCAATGGGGATTTCACTCACTTCGCCATGGTTTTTCTCAGTCTTCTCCTTGTCCAGATTAATCTTCCTTAACAGGTTTTTGATCCTCCTGTCACAGAACTGGTACCTCCTGCTGCTGCTCTCGTTCAGTTTTCTCACTTGAGATACCAAGAAAGATGCAACCTAAAAGGGAATGCAAAAAAAGAAAGAGGTGTGAGGCTGTTGTCATTCTGAAAGTATCTCCTGAAGAGAGGAGAAACAGGACGTATGTAGAGAGGGGTTTCTGGCACAGCAGGCCAGATCTTCTTTTCAGGATCTTTTATTCCAAAACTCTGTACCTACAACTATGTTCTATCTTCGCTGCCAGAAGCAGCACATCTCTGAATAACAGCTGCTTGGCATCACAAAGAGTCCTGTTACAATTAGAGCTGGGTGATATCTTCTTTTCAACAATGTGATATATCAGCAGCTAAATTCCACGATATTCTGATATATCGCGATGTCTGGAATGCATCTCGGCTTCTTCTTTCACCCCATCTTAGGGGAGGAAGCTGAGATACATCACCCAGCCCAAGTCCCCATACCTCTCCAACTCCCACAAGCCAGGGAGTGGGGTGGGGGGCTTCCTCAAAAGCGCAGGCAGACAGGAAGATGGAAAAAAATTATTTCCATTGTCAAACAACAACTGTAGGCAGGATGGAGGGGGAGGGAATTCAATTTGTCTGCAGGCAATTTGAGCTGGGAATACATCCTGGCTCTCTGGCCAATGTGATGTACTGCCAGCTCCGAAACCGGTATCACGATCTGATACAGTTTCAGACAATTTCCCCAGCTCTAGTTACAATCAGGTCCTGCTTTTGGGCTTCCCATAAGCATCTGGTTGGCTACTGTAAGATCAGGATAGCTGGACGAAATGGGCCACTGGCCTCACCCAAGAGGCACTTATGTTCTATGCGGCTGCCATTTTAAATACCAAAAAGTTATTTTAAAAATCAATATAGAGTTTTATCAATGGCAATTCAAGGAGGACTTGGAAAATATGGCCCCAACTTACAGTCCAGAGTAAATCCTGATAATGGATCATCATCCGCACCACGTCCGCCGCACCCTCGGCCAGCTGTTTCTCCTTCCCTTCCGGGATCTTGTTCGGCAGCCCCTTGTGCATGAAAAGATTTGGAGCAATGACTGTGGAAACGTTCCAAAGATTCATCTTGTTTTTCCGCTCCCTGGTAACCACCAGCCTCAGAAACTCCAGCAAAGCCTGAAAGAGGGGAGGAAAATTATTTTCCGTTATCAAA
The DNA here is from genome assembly GCF_027172205.1 of Podarcis raffonei. NCBI lineage: Eukaryota > Metazoa > Chordata > Lepidosauria > Squamata > Lacertidae > Podarcis > Podarcis raffonei. The sequence goes on from NC_070607.1 coordinate 74,489,233, forward strand.
CATCAGCTGTAGGCAGCGGGGGAGAGAAGTCAAATTGTCTCTGGGTTCTGAGATTATAAATATGAGAGAGTGCTTGCAGACAACATATTTGCAACGTTGTGAGGTAAGAATGTTGTCCATACAGCAATACCACAGTTCTAAAAGGATGAGTTTGTATATCATTTTGCACTCTACAGTCAGGGCACTACGATCCCCAGGAGGTGGCGATATTACCTTCAGGGTGTTTCGGTTGGGTTCTGGCAAAATCAGTATAAGCAGATTGAGAGCCTGCAGCCTCTGTTTCAGATCTGGGATATCTGTAATGGAAGGAACAATAGACATCCAAAATTACTGGGAAGAAGAAAATATTGGCCTAGAAGCTCTGCCTCCTTAAAACTGCATTTTATAGACAGTCAAACCACGGTTGTCGAACATAATCCATTCCACAAGACTCTCATACACAGTAACCAGCGTGTAATACCTAGGCAGTTTCTTAAGTAGCGTGCATGGCTTAGTATGAGATGAAGACAACTCCCATGGCCTTAGAAATGTCAGATTACTCCAACATTTAATACACACGGACACCTTTAAGAGGATGGCATACCTGCCATTGCTCCTATTCAATCACCTGAAAATGCCCACCCCTTACTGTGTGGAAAGACAACCTGTTGCTCTTGGGCTACAACTACCAGTCATCCTTGGGGTGAAGGGAGTTGACCATCTGGCAACATCTTGAGGGCAACAGGAACCCTACCCCTGGCTCACAGCCATCATCAGTGACACTTGTATCACACTCTTCCCCCAAGAAGCTGCAGAAAATTTAGGCTTAGCTTTACAGAGCATGACTTTGCCAAGGTTTCTTGAGTGAGAGTTTTATGGCTGAGCAAGAAATTGACCTTGGTTATCTGACATCCAACAACGTATCTGCTATACAACAGCCACCTAATATACTCAACAAGGAAGACGACAGAAATCAGTGCTTAAGGTGGCAGGGCCTGATATCTTTGGCCAAGGCCTCACTCACTTTGCACAGCTGCAAAGGCAGGTAAGTATTCTGCCGTCAGCAGAGGGGTGGGCAGTTCCCGGATGAACCTCTTCAGCAAGCCAGAGACATCATTCTGATGGACCTCATCCCACTGGAAGAAACCAGTATAGAACTCACTTTCTAGCTTTTGTTCCAGGCTCTGGGGGGAAAAGGGATAGAGGGGAAAGTTACATACTGAAGGTAGAAAGATTTGGAAAAAGTAAACATGGGAAGGGGTGGGGAGAAATGACTGCAATGTTTCAGCAGAATAGCAATAAAAAGCAGCTATGAATATTAATAATAAACCAGAGTTTGGGGTGCAGGATAAGGGAAGAAGTGGGATTTCTTTCCCTGGTGACAAAGTACTGAATTTTTAAGAACTGGGAAGACTGAGATGTCCCAGCAGGGGAAACGTTTCCATGAGAAAAATCACCTAGGATTCCAATGTAACATGCAAGTAAAACCTATGATTTATTGCACCTTTGGGGGCGGAGAATCCACCACTGTAATTAAGACAGACCATGATATCTCTCATGCCAGCCTTCCCCAAACTGCTGCCCTTCAAACGTAATGAACTTCATATCCCATCATCCCTGACTACTGGCCATGGTGGGGGCTGATGGGAGCGGTAGTTCAAAACCCCAGCAGGCTTGTGGGAAGGTTACTCTATGGCTTGGAGTTCAGCAAAAGGAAGACTATTTCTGTTTGCAGACCTTCTGGTCTGGCCGGAAATACAGGCTATCACATTTTTAAAGAAGTTATTCACAGTGAAACTTCCACAAGCAACAGCAAGCACAGGAAGACACACTGAACCTTTTGCTTCCATCAATGCACGACACCATGTGGGTAGTTTTCAAATATCTACCCCCAGGGAACACTTTCCACACCAACCTGTCGGATGAGGAATCTCTTAAGACTCCTGCATATTACGGAAGGTTCCAGAGCATGACTTTCAACACCACACTTTGCTCAGGCACTGTGGGGTTTTCTCCGTTGACTAACCTCACATGAACCGAGTGTGTGCTTGAAAGCAGCGGTGGGTTGACCCATGTGACCTACTTCTTCTGGGGTCTGCCAGTCCACTTTACATTTACAAAGGGATAAAGGGCACCCTCAGGATCTCAGAACTAATATGTGTCAAGTGATTCCCATTATGCACACTTGGACATGAAAAGAAGAACAGCCACTGCAATGCTTGTTTTGGGGCATGAAGACCTAACTGCATCAGACCTCTATCCACCATCAACCTTTCCCCATGATTACCCAGAAACATGGCGGTTGAGGTGCCTTCCAGCTGTGAGGATGAGAAGGTTAAGCTGTAGGTCCCTGCCCTTTAAGTGCAGGCACAATCACCTTGCTAGTCCAAGGTTGATGTTTTTTTTCAAGAATCTCAGCAACCAGAAGGTGTTAGGTTGTCCACAATAAATTAGTAGTCCAGAGGTAGGCCATGGTATCCTTTTTTTATCCACCTTAGTCTGGATCATACCCAGCACTCTCCTTTGTCTGTATATCACAGGGAAATGTAGATACTGTAGCTGTAGATCATGGGTAGGCAAACTAAGGCCCGGGGGCTGGATCCAGCCCAATCGCCTTCTAAATCCAGCTCACGGATGGTTTAGGAATCAGTGTGTTTTTACATGAGTAGAATGTATCCTTTTATTTAAAATGCATCTCTGGGTTATTTGTGGGGCATAGGAATTCGTTCATTTTTTCCCCTCCAAAATATAGTCCAGCCCCCCACAAGGTCTGAGGGACTGTGAACTGGCCCCCTGCTGAAAAAGTTTGCTGACCCCTGCTGTAGATCAAAATCTATGCGGGAAGTGTGACCTTCTCATGAAGAACACCTAAGTTTCCAAGGAACTGCAGGACATTTCATAGGATATTAATTTGACCATTGAATTCTACCTTAATGCGGCTCTGTGATCCTGAAACTCTTAGGATTCCTTCCGTGTCCAGTCCTTTCTTTTCTAAACACGACAGCAACTATAAAACAAGACAGCAAAATGTCATCGCCAAAAGGCAACAAAGAGCTTGCAATGAAGCTCAAAGCAAAGAATAGACAATGATATTTTTTATGGGGGGAAAAACCAGGAGAAAAACAAATGAAGTTGTGAAATAAACTTACTGCTTGCAGAATCAATGGAACCCTGGTATTTGGGAAGAGCTTTTCGTCATTTTCTAACAAAGTGCCAAGTGAAACCCCAAAAAGCTTGCGCTCTGCAATGGAAGACACTGTGTTATAAGTGTTAAAAAATATTTCATCTATAAATAAATATTTCTGTTTCCTCAATTAATAAGTAAGGACACACAGCCATCCACAGAAATCCAGGAAGTGACATCACGAAGGGCCAATTATCATGATACCTGCCACATTCACACAATACTGTTATAATCAAAATACTAGCCTATATCCCCAACCCCATCAGGTTTGCCCTTATCAAGGAAAATTCAGCAAGATTTTGGTAGGGGTTTTTGTTTTTTACAAGAAAACAAAATGCTGTTGCCAATGGCCCATCTGCAATACCCCAAAATACTAAGCACCCGTGTAGAACTGCCCAAAGTGTACGTTGTGCATAGCCAATGCTAGTCCACACTAGTCTCTCTCCCTTTTTCTTACAGGGATAGCAGGGGAACCTGTGCCGATCCAGTTCAAGGCACACATGTCTCAGATCAGGCATGGAGAAGCCATGGTGGTGCTCTAGGCATTTCTGGACTTCACCTGCCCAGCTAGCATGGCCAATAGTCAGGGATGAGGGGAACGGGAGTTCGACAATACCTGCAAGACCCACATCCTTGCCGTACATACACCAAATCTGCTGAATAAAACATCTGCAAGTTCTACCAAAAGGAGACCGCTTGCAGATAGGCCCTTTTACTCAGATAGTTGAGAACTACTATTAGTTTTCCTTCTCTAATTTTAGTCAGTGACAAGAACCACAAGATGTCAAATTCATGCTAAGAAGCAGTAGGAAAACAGGTACCTGCAGCCTTCCGCTTTACTGCTTTGTTTCTCTTCAGCTCCAAGCCAACAACGTCGCAGAGAGCAGTTAGCTCAATGAGTGCCAGCGTAGGAATCTTTTTCATATCCTGCAGAGATAAGTCTCCTATTCTGGTTACTCCCAGCCTCCCCTTGGGAATCTTAAATTTCTAAAGCAAGAAGAACAAGGGAATGGAGATTGGAGTGACATATCAGAGTCAATGCAAATTATTATGTCGCTATTATTGGTGATTATTATCATAATTGTCAAATCTCAACCACAGGAATCTGCTATGATATAGCAAAGTCTTGCACTTACAGGTAAACAGCTCTCATCCTTTATCCTCCTGGATTCCCTTGGGAAAGATCCTTTGAGCAGGATGGCTGCCTGCTCAGAATAAGCAATTTCCGTGCTGAATAGCTCCTCTCTTGCAGAGCCTCTCAGAGGCGATGGGAAGTCCTGGGTTTCTGTTGGATCTGCTAAGGTGGGTGGGATGCAAAGGTGCATTCAAGATTTGCAACACAAGATGGACCTGAACTTAAATGCATAATTATAACAGATACCTGAATTGCATGACCGCCTTCACATTTAGACTGAGCACTGACCACATTCTGGTCCATTTGAAGAGCTTATACCAGCCTACTCAAACCTGGAGAATTTCAGATGTTTTGGACTACAACTCCCATCAGCACAGCCATGCTTGATGGGACTGACAGGAGTTGTAGTTCAAAAACATCTGGAATGTGTCATATTGCGGAAGGCAGGCTTATGCTAAGATATAAAGCTGAGCACGCAAGGCAACTGAGAAGTTAAAAATCATCTGAATTTATATCCTGAAATGCAGCTAATCCATTGCTAGTAAAAATCAAGTCTTTTTACCCAAATAGGCAATTTTTTTGTAAGTGACAAAGCTACAAGAAGGTCTTTCGATTTGCAAATCTAGCTGCTTTTGAAATGATGTTACAATGCAGGCTATTCCCATGTTTTAGGTCTGGTCTGAGCAATCAAGGCAGCTTGATGAGTTTCACTTTTTAACCTGCTTTGGGTCATTTTTACTTGCAAACTGACATCACAATTCCCACAAAATTTCCATTAAATTCCATTAAAATTCCATATTCCACACTCCTGTTTCTATAATATATCAAAGGTTCACATGGAGCTTCACCTATCCTAAATACGTTGAATGAATGAATCATTGCCCTCTGTGACAATGGGAAAGCAATAATTAACTAAACTTGCCTTGCAAAATGCTGTATAACATTAAGCCTACCTACTGCTGTTCCTGTATATGCCTACTCAAAATTAAGCCCCATTCAGTTCAATGGGACATTATTCCCTGCATGTACGGGACTGCAGTTTTTTGTGTGTTTTTTATCATTACAAGTTCCTTTGCATACTCACTGTATGGTTAAGGAAGGAAGACCTATGCAGCTTTTAGTCTCATGTTGGAATCCTAGACTTAAGATTTTTAAATGATCTATTCCCTTCTCTCTACCCATGACAATACAACTACTGTCTTACTTTTCTGGATGTTGTTTGACGATGCAGACTTGCGGTGTGATCTGTCCATTTCCAAATTTGTCTCTGGCTCAGTCTCCTACATGCAGGACAAAGAACATAAATGAAGCCACATTCCATGAAATCTATTAACAGAATACCAGGCGTACTATACCCTAGACACGGGGAACATACAGCAAAACAGAAATGTGGGAAGTTGCCTTATGACAAGTCTGACAAAACCAGTCCACCCAGATCAGTGCTGTCTAAACTGAATTGGTAGCTTGTCTGATTTGGAGACCTCAGAGACTGAACCTGGGAGCTTCTACACTCAAAACATTTCCTCTACCAACACAGCTACAGCCCTTCCTCCCAAAATAAAGAAGGATGTCTCACTGGTCACGGAGAAGAGGAAGCTGGGAATATTAAAAGGAACTCGTTGTCCAGAATAAGTGTTAGAATTTTGACATGCTCCAAATTCTCACTGCTGGTCAGTGGCATAATCCCACCAAGAATATGCTATTGTTGGTAGGTATTAAGTACAGCTTTTTAAAGCAGAACTTCTACCAGCTTTCTGAGTAAAACTCAAAATGAATAGGCAACTGCAACACATGAAGAATGAATCCCCTTTCTTGAGCACATCCATGTATGGGATATATTTTCCAATGCCTAATGGTTATGAACAGATAGATTCAACCTCCATGCTTAGGCAGGATTCCTGTCAATATGGAATAATTTCAGCCAGTTCTTTTTCCCCAATTCAAAAGTGCTTCCAACTATTCATTATTATAATTGCCACACAGTGGTTCATATTTTCTAAGGGAGGTACACTAGATCTTATGGTACGGCAGCATCAAGGTATAGTTTCAAAGAGAGGGACCGGGAACCCATCCCACCTGAAAGCCTTGTCTTCCCACCTGGAAATTATGAGCTCTAATTTCTATGCTTAAAAGCAAAGGGCATTCTTTGCGTAGCTGGGTGGTGTCATGATTCCTGCATTTGCTTCAGTGCTTCACCTGGGAATTAAGGTTCTTTGCTAAGCTCTATTTCAAATTGAACACTGATGTCATACAGCCATAGATCAAAGCGCAAAAAGCGGATCAGTGCTAATGCAAATCAAGTGAGACAACCTGAGTCAGAGAAGTTTCACTGTTCTCTTTTTCCTTCAACAAGACCTGCAGACGTCCCAGGAGCATAGTAGCTATGGGTCAGTGCACAGAAGGCACGCTATGTGATGCTGAAATGCTCCAAATTTTTAGAGAGTCACTGAACAATCTGGGTGTGTGGCACTCAGCCACCAGGTTGTTTTGTCAACCAAAAATAGATTACTCAAGGTGGGGTGCAAAAGTTCTAAAATTAAATCAAAGCTGCTAGGGGCAAAGGAAACAATTCTTGGTATTTAACCAACAGAGATTGCAGAAATTCAGACAAGTCTTGATGTCCTGTAACTGGCAGCTCATGGTTACAGCTTAGAGCCCAGGAGTTGTTTTTTCAACAAATTTTTCACACACACAAAATAAATCTACTGTGAGTTTAAGCAAATTTCTCCCCCAGGGCACTGTTAAATTTGCTTAATATTAGGACTGTAAGCTCTACAGTTGTTTTAAAACTGGGTTGCTCCATCAACTGACGACCCACTGGGTGAGGCTGCAAGTTAAGGGCACACTTGTGTGTTGTTGTTTTTTAAAAACACTTTCAGTTCAGGTGTGATAGTATAATAGAAAAGCAAAAAGGAAAGTAAGAGAGAACTGTATGCCCACATCATGAATATTTGTGCAGCAGAGTTCAGCCCTTATCAGGTTGAATCAGGATACCTCTGTGACTGTACAGTAGTTCCATGATTGTATTTCAACTCCATTCTATTAACAGAGGAACAAGAGCTGGAAAAGTGGGGTCGGGGGCCTATCGCAGAGCAAAGCATGTGAAGTAAACACACCGCAGAGCCAACCACTCCAAAGATGTCTCGGACATCACGGACAGGCTGCTTGTTCTTCTTTCTCCGAGAGCGGGTGTAAGTGTCAAGCCGTCGCTGCACAGCTGCTGCCTGAGTCTTGGTCAACGTGGAAAGCAGGACACTGTTGCCATTCTCTGTGGCGTGGTCCCCAATTAGATCCGAAAGCCCTGCGTCCTGGAGCCATTCGGCTTCGGCTTCCCCTTCTGAGAGGCACAAGGAACAAGGAGGAAGGCAAGGTCAAAAAATGAGAAGAGCCACAGAGTTGGTAAATCCTAGTAGGCTAGACTGCCCAGCTCCCAGCCTTCTGGCAGGTTACCATGTTTATCCTAGCTAGGTTCAGTTGTCACCTCCCCAAAACCTGGCCAAGATGATGTGTTTAACAAATGCATGACAGGCATAATTTCAGCATGTTGAGCTTTTCCAAATACAGAGCTAGGGAGTTATGGAAGTGTGTTGAATTTCTGCCTGTCATTCAGCTTTTAAAGGTGCATAGCAGATGAAGTCTTGGGCTACACTAGTGGTCCATCTGGTGCAAACAGACTATGCCAGGTGGTGGTGGTTCTTCACTGTTTCAGGCAAAGGGGTCTTTGCCAGTCCTCCTTACCCAACATCCTCTCTTACTGATGGGGGACTGAACCTCAGAACTCCCATAAGCAAGATATATGTTATGTGGTCCCTCCTTCTCATGAAGAAAAGGAGGCAAGCCAAGGCATTTCCATCAAACTACCTGAAACCACATACCTAGGTGGCCTTCCTTTGAGGTTTCCAAAAGCAGTTACACAGCATCTATCATGGGCAGTTCAACAGCTGGAATACAAAAAACGCCCAAAGAAAACCCACAAAATAATGATGAGTCTATGAACTATCACTGATGTAGAGTTCTGGAGCTGGACTAAGGAGGCCTCAATCAAGACGGGACAGTTGTGCTCCTAAATCAGGCGACAGAAGAAGGATTCAACCTGTTTTGGATGGGGGTGACTTCCCTTGAAGAATCAGGTTTGCAGTTTAGGACTGCTCCTGGGTGCAGCTTTACGTCTGAAGAGCCAGGTGGCAGCAGTGGCCAAATGTGCCTCTGCTCAGTTTAGTCTGGTGCACCAGCTGTGACTCTTCCTGGGGAAATATTATCTAGCTAAGGAAGCATATGCTTTAGTTGCAATAGATTACTGCAATGGATTATATGCTCCACATCTGAGGTTGCCAGCCTGGGCCCCACAGTCGCAAGACTCTGAGCTTTCATTGTTTTTTAAAAACAAAGTTTTAAGCTCTCCTCTAAAGCAAGCTATGCAGTAAAATATACAGGTACCATTCTAAGCAATTTCTGTAAAATGAGCAAGACTGGCTGATCCCAACTGCCAGTTCTTTTAGCCAAAGTCAGAACTCTGGCTGGTGAGTTGTCTGAACGCCAGGTAATAGGAACCCTCAGGGCCTGCTGAAAGACCTGCTGTTTCCCCTTCCCTTTTAATGCACTTTTCCTGCGTCTGTCTTATTTTCTGGGCAAACACTTCAACAGGTTAAGCCTTTTCTCATATGGAAATACAATTGTGCAAAAAACAAACCTTCACCATGACTGTAGTTTCTCCAATTTTGTGTTGGATATATGTTATGGATCTATTTGGTTCTGTCTGTCTGTATGTTCTAGCGTTTTATCCATGGATAAACAATGGTTTTCTGCTGAGAATAAAATTCAATTTCTCTTAAAATAAGGATAATACCCCCAACTATTTTCTTTATAGGGCTGTTCATCTATGCAGGACGTGACATTTCCTCCCATGCTCAAATTTATGACTGCTCTGGAAGTAAGTGTTCCGGTTTGCTAACGTTTTTTGGAAGCCAAATGTCCAAAACGGCTTCTGCTGCTTCCAATTGAGTGCAGGAAGCTCCTGCAGCCAGTCAGAAGCCGCGCTTTGGTTTTCAAACGTTTTCGGAAGTTGAACGGACTTCCAGAACGGATTCCGTTCAAGAACCAAGGTACGACTGTATTAACACAAAAAGCAGCATACCACCTTCTTTTGCGTAGTTGTTTTCTTCTGACAAGCTTTGGTCACAAGCAAGAAATTCCAAGCAAGCAATTACTCAGTTCCTCTTAAAGGCAGAGGTAGTTGTTTCCCCATAGGAGTTTTCATTTCCTCTCCCCTTAAGTCTAGCCAGACATGCAACATACCCCTTGGGGGATGGAACCACAAAACTCGGCATCCATTTATAGCCCAATTCTTCTTGGTGAAGGAGAAAGGTGTGCGCACAACCAATTATTAATATGTCTGGGTTTGTTTGTTTTTAAGAATCTTATTTTAAAAAATGGGGAGTGGGGAATTAAGGGTACTTTTAAGCATTATTTTCAAAACAAATTCCATGCCCCAAGTTTCACAACAATGAACCCCAAACTCCATACCCCTAAAAACACAGAACACAAAAGAGCCCGCAAGATCAGTGCAATGGCTCATCTGTCCAGCATTCTGTTCTCACAGCTGCTGACCAGACAGATGCCTCTAAGAAACCTGCAAGCAGGATACGAGCACAAGAGCACTCTCCCCTCCTGCAGTTTCCAGAAACTGGTTTTCAGAATTTCAGTTCATCATCTGGGAACCAGTCACATGTCTACAGGGACTTCTTTTGCCCCTCAAACACAGAAGGATTTCATAGAATCACAGAGTTGGAAGGGACCCTGTTCCAAACCCCTGCAATGCAGGAATATGCAGCTGTCCTTTAAGGGGGTTGAACCTGCAACCTTGGCCTAACCTACCTCACAGGAGAGTTAAATGAGGGAGGAACCATATATGAAACCTTAGACTACTTGGAGGAAAGGGTGGGATATACCGCATTTTTCGCTCTATAAGATGCACCAGACCATAAGAGGCACCTAGTTTTCAGAGGAGGAAAACAAGAAAAGCCAGCAAGAGCCGCAGACACGCTTGCTCGGCATGGTTCTTTAAAGATAGAGCGGCTCTTGCTGGCTTTTCTGGGAGGTGAGAGAAGGGACTGACAGGCTGCCCTCCATCTCTTCTCCCACCTCCCTGAAAAGCCAGAGCAAGCTGTGCAGCTATTGCTGAAGCCAGCAGAGCAAGAGCGATAGCTGCGCAGTGGCTCTTGCTCTGCTGGCTTCCCAGAAAAGCGAGAGGAGGAACGGAAGGGGCTCCATAAGCGCTCCCTTCCGTTCCTCCTGCCACTTCGCTGAAGAGGCGCTGCGCTGCTCTGCTGCACCCAGCAGAGCGAGAGTGAGAGCTGCGCAGTGCCTCTTGGTCTGCTGGCCTCCCAGCGAAGCAGGATGAGGGATGGAAGGGGCTCCATAAGGGCTCCCTTCTGTTCCTCCTCCCACTTCGCTGGGAAGCCAGCAGAACAAGAGGCGCTGCGCAGCTCTCGCTCTTGCTCTGCTGGCTTCAGCGACAGCTGCGCAGCCTGCATTCGCTCCATAAGACGCACACACATTCCCCCTTACTTTTTAGGAGGAAAGAAGTGCATCTTATGGAGCAAAAAATACTGTAAATGCAGCACAAAAATAAATAATAAAATATGCCTCCCCCCCCCCTTTAAGCAACTTACTCAGCTGATGACTCCAGTAAACAGGCACCTTTGCAAATTATTCTGCGTTCCCACAACTCAAGTGGAGCTACAGAAACTTTTTACCTTCTGGGGGTTTGGCATCCGTAAGGTTGCATTCGTCCGGCTCACATTCGGTACTCTCTTTGATGCTCTCCACCTCTAGCCAAAAAGTATCCATTGCTAAGTTGCTCGAGGAATCTGCCCTGGAATGCCTGCATTCTGACTGCAGCAGCTCCGAGGAACTTTTCCGAGGAAAGCGGCTCATTTTGCAAGCGCAATTTCTAATGAGGAGGGAAAAAGAAAGCGAATGTTTCAGAGACTGAAAGATATCTGCTTGGCAGTCATGCTTACTGTGTGTGCACACACACACACAAAAACCCCATCATTCTCCCAACAAAGATGACATCCAGAAAAAAGATAAAATTCCAAAGTGTCTTATTTTTCTGTTTTTGTTTAGCGATAATGTGGGCTGAAGGATAAAACCGAGCCCAGCCTTTTGACGTGAGTGCAGCTGCAACAATGCAAGCTTCCTTGAACTGTCCTGTACATGACCTAGAAGGGAACACTCTGCGGAGAATGCAAAGGAAGCACCAGAGCTTCTGGTTCTTGGAAAAGATTCAGAGCTGATTTAAGCCTGTGAGAGTCAAAGCTTCCAAAACTTGAAGAGGAAAATCATTGCAATCCCAGGAAAATGAGAGTCTGACCTGGAAGCCTTTTAAATATGGCATGAGCACAGAGGGGCTTCACTTCATTGGTCTCTGTGTGTGCCTATTTGGGTGGAGGGTGATGGGAGATAACTAAGAATTGGTAGCACGTGGAGCCCACATAAAACTGAGGTGGGAGCTGAATGTAACCTGTAGGCCTTTGACCTTGAAAAAGGCTATTGATTCCGATCCCAGAATCCGAGACCAAGGGAAAGAGACGGTGGAAGAAGATTGGAAGAAATTTAAAGTTTACCTTAAGAACTGTTGTAAAATTAATGAGTGCTAAAATGTTCTGAGTAATGCAAAATAGAATTGCAGCGATAAACAATTGGATATGGGAAAAAGGATTTAAAGGAACTGCCATAAGTAAATAAAATTAGGGGTTGCTGGAAAAATTTAAAACAAGGATGCAGAAAAAGGAGGTATGGGGAAGTCGTTGAAAGAAGGTTAAGGAAAAGAAGGTTAAGAAATTATACATGTTTATATGTTTGTTTGTTTTTGTATTGTTTTGTATTGTTATTTAATATGTATTGGAAAATTAATAAAAATCTATTTAAAAAAAAAAAAAGAAAAAGGCTATTGTTTTCATCTCCTTTCACTTTAAGCCACATACAACCCACTAAAAGCACCCTGCCATACTCAACCCACAGGGGTTGGGTAAACTTTTTCAGCCCAAGGGTCACATTGCCCGTTTTGCAAGACCCCCAGGGCTGCAGGCATGCAGTGGGCATTGTTACTTCTTAACTTCACACATGCACACACATACAGTAATACCTCCGTGAACGTCCGTCCCATAGACTGTCCATTTCAGCGAATGTCAGTGGCAAACCTGGAAGTACCAGAACACGTTACTTCTGGGTTTCCCGCTCACGCATGTGCAGAAGCGCAAACCACTCTGCGCACGTGCGCAGAGTGGCGATTTGTCGAGCGTCCCTTTCATCGAGTGTCCGGGGCTCCGGAACAGATCCCAGACTCAAGTTACAAACACTTCGGGTTACAGACTCCGCTAACCCAGAAGTAGTACCTTGAGTTAAGAACTTTACCTCAGGATGAGAACAGAAATCGCGCGGGGACGGCATGGCAACAGTGGGAGGCCCCATTAGCTAAAGTGGTACCTCAGGTTAAGAACGGTTTCAGGTTAAGAACGGACCTCTGGAACAAATTAAGTTTGTAAACAGAGGTACCACTGTACAGTGGTACCTCTAGTTGCGGACACGATCCATATACACCTCCGGGTTTGCTGCCTTCGCAAGCTGAAAAGACGCAACATGAACCTAACGCAGGGGTCAGCAACCCGCGGCTCCGGAGCTGCATGTGGCTCTTTTACACCTTTGCCGCGGCTCCGGGGCGGATACTAGCGAGGGGAGGAGGCACATTGTGCGTCCCGACACTCCCCACTGTGGCGGGCGCTGTACTGGCTGTGACGTCGCATGGGGGCGGTGCGTGCGTTAGTCATGCACCGTCCCGACGTCACCTTCCCGCCCGCCCGCCCGCTACATTGTAAGGGGCATGTACGCTGGTCACTGCATTGAAAAGGGGGCATGTACGCTGGTCACTGTTTTGAAGGGGAGTGAAGAACACACTCACACAAAAAAGGTAACTTGTTAATTTAACATTTATTTCTATGAGGAGGAGTAATTCTGAGGGGTCAAACAAAGAAATAATAAAAAGTGACAAAAAAGTTATTTTTATAATGACGAGTTTTGCGGCTCCCAGTTTTTTTTCCTTCGGAAACGGGTCCAAGTGGCTCTTTTTGTCTTAAAGATTGCAGACCCCTGACCTAACGCAACACGAGGTATGACTGTATATCACACACATAAAGGCTATTAGCAGTATGCCTCTGAATACCAGTTGCTCAGAAATGGAGATGGGCAGAGCGCTGTTGCACTCATATCTTGCTTCCGACACACATCTGGTTGGCTATTATGAGAACAGGAGGCTGAACTAGATGAGTCATTGGCCTGATCCAGCAAGCTCTTATATTCTTAGCACAGTGCAGTCACAGAGCCCATCCCAGAGCTCAGGTGACCCATCTTAAATTCCCCTCGTATTGCAGAAAGGCAAAGAGGAACCCCTCCGTGCTGCAATGGGGAGGGAAATCACAGTCACGTGAGGAGGAAAACTTGCCGCAGCCACCTTCCCTTTGGGGGCCAAAAAATTGCTACAAGATAATGATATATAGTCAAACTCGCTCAAGAATGATTAAATCATCCAGAATGATTGTATACTATTTGCCTCCTTAATTCATTTGAAACAATACGTCTTGAGGTCACTTAGTTCAAAGCATTTGTAATTCATTTCCCACTGAATTCAGCTTTCATAAAACCTGCCTAAACTCACCCACAAATCCAAACTTTTTATTATTTAATGATTTATACCAAATCAATAATTTCCAATGCAATTTACATACACAGTTAAGACAATGCAGCAATAAAACACAAAACGAAGCCATCCAAATCAGGCAGGAAAAACCTCAGCATTAACAGGAAAAGTCATCTACCAATGCCATCATTCCATCCTGCCAAAAATTTTGGAAAGTAGGGCAGGTTTCACCTGGTGCCTTGGGAATAGTAGGGTGAGCACCAGGCAGAAGTGTTTGCAAGAGTTACCAATACTGACAAGCCATTCTTCTGAAGCTGGTGGAACTCAAAAGCAGGACCTCATCTGACTATGTCTACACTTTGATAGGTTCATCTGCGAGTAGGTGGTGCTTCAGATAATCTGGGTCCTAGGCTATTTATGGTTTGACAGGCAAACAAAACAAAACAACGGTACTGTGCATTGTGCCTGGAAACCACTCAGGAGCCAAGAAGGTCTTTCAATACTGACAATATCTGATCAATTCCAACTTCATAACCTTCCTCTCCCATTTTGTTTCTGAACTTTCTTCACAAGCAGCCCCATGTATAATGCATTACAACAGGCATTTCAAGGTTCTGTTAATTTCACAATAATTGTTTATTGTCCTCTTTTCTGATGGTTTTTTAAAAAATGTCTGCTGCTTAGAAAGGGGAATAATTAAACAGTGTGGAAATATCCTGAATAAATAAATAACATTAAAATAATCATAATCCAATGTAGGCATCGCCAGGCATTGGTAACTGTGACAAGATTGGTATTTCAGGAGAGGGCACCGTGAGGCAAAGATACCACATAAGCAAGCCATAACCACGTTGAGCATATGTGGACACAAAGCTTTACTTCTCCAAAGAGTGAAGTCTCTTGTGCCTGTATCAACTCTCCTGTGAGACAGCCCTAAAAGGTGTTCTCCAGAGCTCAAAGCTAGTTCTCTGACTTAGTCTCACACCAACACTCCAGCTTCCCTTCCCTTGATCCTTTTCACAGGCACAGACCCAGATGACATCGTCCTTAGCTGAGGTAGGGAGGGCAAGAAAGGTATGCCTCTACTAAGAAGGATGTCATGAACCAGGGCCCTAATCCCACCTCCTCAGCGAAAGAGGCCCAAGGAAGTGCCTCACTCTCACACCTGAAATAAGATGTGCTGCACAGATCTTGTGCTGTGCCAAAACTGTCTTCCAATTTCTCTTCACCTGCAAAAGGCGTTTTTGTATTTCTGCCTCTTTTGCAGGACACTTAAGAATTTGCAAATGTTTGATTTATCCGGCGCTCTGCAGTTTCTCTGGCTGCACACCATTCCTGAACAAACAAACAAACAAAAGACCCATGGGAGAAGTTACCACATCACATCATCCACTTTTAATTGAAGTGAGAGAAACCACAAAGGTAGCTCCTGTGTGGGAAGGGACAAAAAAACAGTTCCCCCACACACACATTCTGCTGATGAGGTAGTACCCATCATTGAAATCCAGTACCATAGCTACCAGTAGGCTGCCATCACCTCCACACTCAAAAGGTTCCTAAAGTAAGCAGTTCCCCATTCACAGTGAAATCCTCATTCATTGTGGGGATGGAGCCAGCCACTTGAATCTGCTAGTTGTCAGAACAACGTCCAAATTCAATTTGCCCAGCTTTCAGTACCGCTCAAAGCTCTCCATGCTGCTCCTTCCGATTATCAAAGACCTAAACTTGACTTTGCCTGGGCACATTTCTGGAACCTCACCCATAGCGGCCATCTTAGAACCCGACCCTTTGCTGCCAACTGACTTTTATATTGGAACCAGACTTGTGTTCTCGGGCCTTTCTGGAATTTGACTCTGGCCTGGCCCAGCTCTGCTCACTGGAGCCAGGACTTGACTTTGAACCCAGAACCAGTGCTGCCCCACCTGTGCTAGATTAGCTCCCCAGCAGCGATCGCTGTCTGGAAGACGGGCTGAGCCTTCCAGCTATTTGCTAGCTATTGGGAGAGCATCTTACCAGCCAGCCAACAGATAGCTTTAAAAGTCAATGAGACAAATCCTTGGAGGATAGGGAACTCAGTGGCTACAACTATATGCAAAATCCAGCATGCTCCTGGGGAACAGCAGCAAGAGCAGGGTTAGTGCCTTCATTTCCTGCTTGTGGGCTTTCTCTAGGTACTCGATAGGCTGCTACAGGATAAAGGACAATGGACCAGATTTTTAAGGATGCTAACCAGGCAGGACAAAACTTCTGCTAAGTACTGTGCCTCAGTTATCCACTTCCAATTCTATGTAGACTAAAGCACTCCTGGTAGGAAGATGTAGGTCATGATCACTCATTAAAAAGATACCCAAATTTTAAACCACCATATCCTATGGCAGGGGTCAGCAAACTTTTTCAGCAGGGGGTCAGTCCACTGTCCCTCAGACCTTGTGGGGGGGCTGGACTATATTTTTTTTGGGGGGGTGAACGAATTCCTATGCCCCACAAATAACCCAGAGATGTATTTTAAATAAAAGCACACATTCTACCCATGTAAAAACACGCTGATTCCCGGACCATCCGTGGGCCAGATTAAGAAGGCGATTGGGTCGGATCCGGCCCCCGGGCCTTTGTTTGCCTACCCATGTCCTGTGGCAATGAGTTACAAGGACTAACCATGCATAGAGAAGGAGTGCAACTTTAAACTTGTTGCATTTCAATGCCTTTGCTCACTAATAGTAGAAGTCACGGAAGAATTTGCTTTGTGCTACATTTTCAGAGAATTATGCTTTTTTTAAAAAAATTGAACACACATATACGCACACTTCAAAGTTGCTGTTTCTGATGTAGATTAGAATCTGCTATGTTTTATGGAAACACAATGTATGGGATTCAAGAAATACTTTGAAAAATAAGAAACATCTGGAAACACGGAGGTCGTTGAATCAACGTGTGCGTCAGTGAAGTTAAGTCAATTCCCTTTGAAGGCAGCAAGGAAGGAACACTGAGTGATCTCTGGCGAGTAGCAATTTAGATAAAGTGTAGATTATTTTGGCAATGAATCATTGGGGGCAGCTGCTACAATAACACAGTGGGGAGGAGGATTAGAAGAAAATGACTAAATCAAGTTCACTTGAACTCTCATATTTTAATTTTCATTTTTTAATAAAAAAAAACACCTTATTGGGTAATCCAAAGGAAGGCCATGATGTCACCAGTGGTTCCCAGGCTGGCTCAGCCCCTGCCCTCTGCCCAGATGCTCCATTTCCAAGCTTTATACAGAGTACAGCAGCAGTACTTCTGCCTGTGAGCAGAGCAGGGAGCATCATTCCATAGGCAGGGAGCTGTTCTGAGCTGGGTGAAGGGAGAACTTCATCCTATCCGGCACACATGAAGTCGACTGCAGGTTTGGATTGCACCCTTAAGTGCTGGCATTGTGTTGCACCCAATCCAACAACCAAGTCGCATATAGCACTGCCCTCATTTCTATGCACTGCATTTTTCCTTTAGCAAATGCATACATTTTGGAAGTCAAAACCTGGGCCTGTCAACGCTATGATAACAGCCTTTACCAAAGGTGTCATGGACTTTGAAGACACTCAAACTCAGGACGCAAGGGAGAAACGTGCTAGGAGGAAGGCACGCTTGGCAAATCCACACTGTGATCAGCTCCCACTCGTAAACCAATGTCCCCACTGTGGAAGGACATGTGGATCCAGAATTGGCCTCCACAGTCACTTACGGACTCATTGTTAAACCTGTGTTTATGGAAGACAATCTTACTCGGCTACGAGTGATCGCCAAAGAAAGAGAAGAAAGAAGACATAGCTCTGCCCTGAATCTCATTATATGTGCTTAAGGACCCAGAACACAAGTGGTTAGCTGTTAATTTCCTATCCAAACTGCATTCTTCTTCTTCTTCTTCTTCTTCTTCTTCTTCTTCTTCTTCTTCTTCTTCTTCTTCTCAACCTGATTTGTGGTGTGCCTGTAAGAAATTAAGTCATCCAAGCAGATGAATCCCATACATGTTATGTCAGATGTGGTGTTCAAAGAAGATTACTCCCAGCTAAGGGTGCAGAGAATTGCAATCTAGGGCTGTGTGTGCATTACTACTTACTCTGCATCCAGTGTACTCCCTCTGCTAGTTTTTGGAGTCATATACACATGATGGTAGCCACAAACCATATCATTCCTTCACTTACTGGAGATCTACTGCTTTTGATGTGTTTCCCCGCCCCCAACCCGCTTCAATCCAACTAGAAAACTTAAGCCACATTCACGTCAAACTTAAGACATATGTGCACATTTGAGACAGCAATCACACATGTGCTCATAAGTGCACATGTGCAAATGACAGCTTCATGAACAGGAGTTTGGGGCATGTGTGTCTGAATAGGCTGTGCACATTGGGTGATGATGATATCCCCACTTCCTCTTACGATGTGTACAGCGCCATGCAAATATGACTTGAAACGCAGAAGGCAAAAACAGATTTGCTGCATTTTAAGCCACTAATTTGTACATAACCCTAGTGGACATTTCCAGTTGTTAACTCAACATTAGAGCCCATCAAGTAACTTTCAATATTCATCACCATAAAAACAGACCCCAAAAAAGGGAAAAGATGCACACGAGGCCAAAATATGCCCTTTGCACTGGTTACTGACCAGTAAACATAAGCCAAGGTTGCTATGCAGTCGGTTGTTCCAAGGTTGAATCATTCCACCCAAATAGATGCTCCCCGCCCCCGCAAGCTATTGGATTCCTGCCTTGCATTTCTCAACACCCTTTCCACATGGAGGATGGAATTAGACAGCCTTCCAATTCAGCAGCTGCGTTAATAAAGAGCATTTCCTCTTATTGTTCTCAACTGCTTTAAAGGGTAGACTTGCTTGCCACAAGCAGAAGCCAACAATAATGTGATCCACTTTACAATGGTTCCAACTTAGCTTGCAATAAAAATGGAAATGGTGATGGCAGCATCTCAAAGACATCCACGCCAACAACACTGGAAGAAGAAAATTCCGAATACTAGAGTAATCTCTAGGGGCAAAGTACCTCCACTGTCAGAGGCAGTCTACCTTTGAATGGCAGTCGCCAGGAATCACAATTGGGGGGGAGTGCTGTTGCATCTGACTGGTCAAGGAACAGGATGCTGACAGGGAGCAGGATGCTGAACTAAATGGTCCTTTAGCCTGATGCTATCAGAGCTTAGGCAGAAAGGATTTATTCAGACACAGCTGAGCAAGGAGCCCGGTGAAAGCTTGACCACTCAAGTGGATCAGGCAACAAAGTTGTGTATACATAGTACACACACCACACATATAACCAGAGAAGGATTTGGTAAAGAGGGGCGCCGAGAGTTGTAGGAAGCCAGAGGACATGACAGACAGCTTCAAGAAATTCAGCTCTTCCGCCAACCTTCAACTAGTCTCTCAAGGTCAAATAATCAGTTAGCAGAGAGAAGATGGATGAAAGGGATAAAAAAAAGAGCAAGGGGGAGGGGGTTAATGAAGTGGGAAACTAAGTCCCTCTTTAATTTGCTTCCAAGTTTATGCCTGGAGCACTCTCGTTGCAATAACGGATTGTACTAAGCAATTACTTAAACCTACATTGGCCTGATCAACAGATACAAGGACTCCCTTGCAATGCAGAAACTTTGCAGCAATAACAACAATAATCATAAAAGAGGTGGGGAAAGCAGCCAAGTGAGAAAGCAGGCAGATATGTGCCTTGGAGAGTTAAAAATTGGAGACAGTGGAGAGGGAGGGAAGGAAGGTTGAGGTGTGCAGATCAACAGGGGCACAGGCAAGGGGAGATATGGCAATAGGGCAGGAGTGAGTAACATTCCCTTGTGGGGATCTGGGGTCCGCCTGCCAGCAGTGGGCAGGACCCAGTAGCCAAAATGAGAAGCAGCAGTGGATCCAACGCCTATCTTTGTACAGCAGGATACTTTCTGCCCATGCAAAACACAAGAGGGTTCTACACACATACACACACACACACACACACACCTCTATTCAGCAAGGAGGAGATGTCCAGGGCACATTCCAGCCAGGCAAAAAGCAGGGCTTACTTCAGATGATGCCACAGTAACTTGGCTGTTGTATAGAGATCTCTACATGGAAGATTCAAAGCACATGGCATCTCCCCAAGAATCTTGGGAGCTGTAGTCTGCTCTTTACAAGATCTACAATTGCTATAGCCCCCTTCACAAACTACAGTTCCCAGGATCCTTTGGGAGATTGCCATGTGCTTTGAATCTTTGGTGTGGAGATCTCCA
Source organism: Podarcis raffonei (assembly GCF_027172205.1). Lineage (NCBI taxonomy): Eukaryota > Metazoa > Chordata > Lepidosauria > Squamata > Lacertidae > Podarcis > Podarcis raffonei. The sequence goes on from NC_070607.1 coordinate 74,509,490, forward strand.
TGCAACAGGTAGGACCCTGGCCTGATCTACCAGGCTCTTCTTATGATTTTACAGGCTTTTTTTTTTACATGGAAACCATCTATTTCTGACACAGAAAAAAATGATATTCCATTCAGTTGTATACAACAGAATTAAAATCAAGAATGCAAAAGGCTAGCAACTGCTAAGGACCTGTTCGGTATAGGTGTTGTATTAGAACAGAGTGTGGAGGTGACAGCCTATTATCTGCAACCAGGACTGTTGCCTCTCCACAAACACCTGCAGTTCCCAGAGGCTACTGGTGCATACACAGAATCGTAGAGTTAGAAGTGACTCTATGGCTCATCTAGTCCAACTTCCTGAAATGCAGGCATATACACCAGTCCCATACGGGGTTTGAACTTCTGGGCTCTTAATGTTTGTTCACTGTACCAGTGGCCTGGTCCACACAGCATGCTAAGGTAAACCTTGGTTTTGTGAGATTGCACAAACAGGTGAGCTCCTGTTGGGCTCCAGAGCCGATTTGCTCCTCCCAGATCCTTTTTGCTGCCAGTTTGGCTTAGCATGCCACTGGAACAGAGACTCAAGGTTGTGTTAAGGCAAACCTTGGCTTTGCTTAGTGTGGAGCACTAAGGGAGTAGCAAAGCGTATGCGACTTCCCCTCCAGGAGTCTGCACATTTGCATGGTCCTGCTAAGCTAAAGTGTGGCTTAGTATGTTGTGTGAATCAGCTCAGGGAAAGCTTAAGAATCAAGTTGCGACACAAGCAAGCTTGTGGACTTGACTGTTGTCCCCCACATTGCTTGTTTTCTGATTTCACATTTAGATGCATCTCTTCCTTCAGGTCTTGGGAGGTAAAAGATTCAAAGAATTGGTTCCCTTTGCTGCTGGAATGCTGTTTTATGATGCTTATCTGCTTTATGGTTTTACATTACAAGAGGCCAGTGGAGGTTAGTTCCTTTTTAAATTGCATTTTATCCTACCCTTCTGAAGACCTCAGAGGAGCATGCTCAGAGGACCTGTTGATGGCATTTTACCATTGTACTGTGGAGAGTGTATTAACTTATGGTCTGTGTGTGTGGTTTGGGAGCTGAACGGTCAGCGAAAAAACAATGCTGTCCAGGGTTGTAAAGACTGCGGAGAGAATAATTGGGTGCACTCTTCCCACCTTGGGTCAAATCTATGCTTCCAGGTGCCATAAGAAAGCTGCAGAGATAGCGCAGGATAGTGTGCACCCCGGAAATGATCTCTTTCAGCTTCTGCCTTCTGGAAGAAGGTACAGGGTTATAAAGACTAGGACTAGCCACCTGAGAAACAGTTTCTACCCAAATGCGATTTTGGTTTTAAACATAGTATAAGGAGTCTCTATGGGAGTATATTGTATTTAAAAATGGGGTATCAGAGTTTTTAGAGGCTAACCAGGTTGGGATAGCTGGGATAGCAGGCTTGCTGGGTTTTGAATGTTTTATGTAGATTTGTCAATTTTGTTGTTCTGTATGGGACAATGACAATAAAGATTATCATATTGTTCCACTCTTCTACCTCCCTTCATGTTATTCTCACAAACCCTGCAAAGGAGGTCAGTCAGAATATGGGCAAATGGCCATCCAATAGTTTTAACAGATCTGAATGCAGATCTGAATTCAGGTCTAATTCCACTATATGTGGCTCTTGTATGCAGCCACTAGTTCAACAAAGCAACACCACAGGTTAAGAATTTCATAGATCAAAATTCCAATACTGTAGATACCTATTTCCAAATGGATGTTAAGGAACATTCCATCTATCACAGAGTGCTTTAATAGATGTTGAGATTATACCCTGATGGCCAAGCTAAGGTATCTCATTAGAGCAAGAGAACATAATTTCTTTCTCACACACATTTCCTGACTGAATGTATTTATTCAACATTGTAGAACGCAAGGCTGTTCCTTGTATAATAGTTATGGCTTCATAATTTTTTGAGAATGAAAATGAAATTGTTTAATCAACATATGTGTGACCACTGATTTTGAGCTAAGGAATGTAGCCATATATGACCTGTGGCTTAATGGAAACTCTTTCTTCCCTTTCTCCCTGTTTGGCGTTATTAATTATGCCTGGATTTTTCTTTTTATCTTGGTGAATTTCCTTGTAAAATAAATAAAACTCCAATAAGTAGACATGCTCAAAGCAGGGCTCTGAGGTTTTCCACAAATGCCAATTCAGTGTTAACGTGGATGGAAACTGTTAACGTAAAAGGATAAAAAGATTAGGCAACGAACGGGGAGGTGAAGTAATTGTATAACAGCCACAGGGCAGTTCTCACCACTCCCAGTTCTGTTTTTCCCTATATGCACTAGGGTGGCTGTTGCCTCTACAGGCACAAATGGCATTCAGTTTCTCAACATTTGTGGCAACTAGGTCAACTAAAAGGAGAGCACCTGCTTATCAAATTCATGAGCCAAGTCAAAATCAAAGGGTAGTGAGAGAGGACTACCTTCACTTCCAAATCACTGTATCAAGCGAAGAAACCAAGTTCAATGGCACTGGCACCTGCTAAATGTAACCCTGACAGGCTACTTAGCCAATTACAAAATGCACAGGCTTTCTCACAGTTCAGAGAGGAACTTCTCTCAAAGGAGGCCCATGCAGCTGAGAGCCCCTCTGCAAAGTCATCCCTGATGTGCCAAGGAATTGGAGGCTGAATGAGCTGTGTCCTCCATTTCCCGTTACACTGATTTATCAATAATGAAGGGGTAAAAATGAAACAGCTTTTACTACGTATATGATGATCTCCTGCTTTCTCTGCTGCTGAGCCAAAAGCACAATGTGGGGCAATTTGTATTTCCTCCAAGATGAGTGTTTTTTTGCTTCACCTGACAACAAACAGCAGCTTTTCTTTCTCAATTTAAAGAAGTTTTTGCAGTTTTGATCTACAGTCATACCTCGGGATAAATACGCTTCAGGTTGAGCGCTTTCGGGTTGCGCTCCACGGCGACCCGGAAGTAACGGAGCGTGTTACTTCTGGGTTTTGCCACTCGCGCATGCGCAGACTGTCAAAATGACGTCACACACATGTGCGGAAGCAGCGAAACGCGACCCGTGCAGACACACTGCCGCGTCTTACGTTCTGCTCGGGATGCGAACGGGGCTCTGGAACAGATCCCGTTCGCATCCGAAGGTACCACTGTACTTCAAAACAGTTTTGGAAACATTGTGGCTCAAGTTGTAAGACGGTTGGATGGGATGTGGAAGGCAAACATCTAGGTTCCCTCTTAAGCTCAGCTACCAATTCCTTGACTAGATACATCAACAGATGTACAATAAAGGCCTTTGTCCCACTCATCTAGAGGAGGTGGAGGAGAGAAGACGACTTCTAATGCTCTATTTGGGCTTCTCTTGCACATGATCTAGAATCATAGCATCATGGAATTGCAGAGCTGATCATCTTCTAGTCCAACCCTGTGCAATGCAAGAATCTGCAGCTGTCCCATTTGTGGATCAAACTTGAAACCTTGGCATTATCAGCACCATGCTCCCACCAACTGTGGGAGCTATCCAGGCTGAAGAAGCTACAGTTAGTGTGCAAAATGGTGCAGCACGATTGCTGGCAGGAGTGAGACCCTGTCGCAGCTTGGGACTGGTTTACCTACAGGACCACCTTACCCCTTACATGATCACTTGACCACTTCAATCTGCAAAAACGGCAGTGTTACATAGCTGCCACACAATACTCCTTCTGCATTAGTAAGAAATTGAATTTTTAGTATGGAACTCCCTGCCTATTGCCATCAGGCAGGCACTTTCACTTTTTGGCACCTTGTAAAAACATTTTTGTTTAGGCAAGCCTACCCAGATATCTAAGGGACACGGGTGGCGCTGTGGGTTAAACCACAGAGCCTAGGACTTGCTGATCAGAAGGTTGGCGTTTCAAATCCCCGTGACGGGGTGAGCTCCAGTTGCTCGGTCCCTGCTCCTGCCAACCTAGCAGTTCGAAAGCACGCCAAAGTGCAAGTAGATAAATAGGTACTGCTCTGGCGGGAAGGTAACCGGTGTTTCCGTGCACTGCTCTGGTTCGCCAGAAGCGGCTTAGTCATGCTGGCCACATGACCCGGAAGCTGTACGCCAGCTCCCTCGGCCAATAAAGCGAGATGAGTTCTGCAACCCCAGAGTCGGTCACGACTGGACCTAATGGATGGTCAGGGGTCCCTTTACCTTTTACTCAGATATCTAGAATTCTGGCATGTGTTTTAATCTCTGCTTCTCTTATCATTAATTTTATTTATTTATTTTTTGTTTTATATAGCTGTTCTTGACTGATCACTTTATTGTGTGTTGTTGTTTTTTGCTTATTCCTTTGTGTGTGTTTTTTACAATCAAACGGCATACTGTATAAATGTTATGAAACAAACAAAGGGTTCCAAAGCAGCTGAGCACGCTGTTTCAATACTTGTAATCTCCTGTCTGACCCTGAAGGGTGCTATAACTCATGCTAGTCAGCCAATGCATAACTAATACATACACTGAGATGTGTGGCAGACTTTCCCTGGCAAGCGTAGGAGTGATCCAGTGAGAGAGGAAGTTGCATACCTTTCCTCAGTCGGTAGAGATTGAGACTCTTAATTCCAGGGTTGTGAGTTCAAGCCACACGCTGGGCAAAAGATTCCTGAACTGCAGGGGGTTGGACTAGATGACCCTCGTGGTCCCTTCCAACTCCACAATTCTATGTTTCTAAAATTCACTGAGAGGCCTGATGGGACACTACTGGTGCCACTGAAATGAAAAGAAAGTCAGAATCTGAAAGGTTTTCAAAGAGGAACCTTTATGATTCCTTCCTCCCCCCCTCCACCAAATCCCTCTGGAATTTCTTTCCAAAGGAGGCCTTCCTCACTTCCCATACCTCACAAGTTTGGAAGGGCAACCACCGTTTTCCAGTTGGGTTTTAAACAGCATGTGCTTTGAATATCAGGCCTTGTAGTCATTTTGATACATGTCTAACATGCTCTTCCACCAGACAGTATGACACGTAGAATGTACAAATTCCCCTTTTTCATTCTTAGACAGAAAGCGTTTCCCACCATATTTAGACCAGCCCACTGCCGTCCAGCTGTTTTGGACTACAGTTCCCATCAGCCCCAGCTGGTGCATTGATGCAGGGCTGATGGGACTTGTAGTCCAAAACAGCTGGAGGGTGTTTGGCTGGCGAAAGCCGGTTTAGATGGTTATGCAACTAACTTGATCAGTACAAACCTATCATATAATTTAATACGGTTTTGCAACCCCATCCTTCAGAGGAGACCAAATTTCTACCATATAACAATGGGGGCATTCTCTGTCTCTCTCCCTCCCCCCCCCCCCCCCGTTTTTGGGAAGCATTTGCTGTTCAAGAAGAACATTGGGAAACAGAAACTATTCCGGCTCAGTGATTAGCAAGGAATGATGTAAACAGCAGAGGAATAAACTATTTCCAATGCCACCAAAACAGAACCCAAGAAGGATCCACTTAAGCTGCATGCTTAAAGAGATTTGCGGGCCATGCAAATTAAAAGCACAGATCCATAAGCTCCTTGCAGTCACCATTTCCCCCCACCCCCAGATGGAGAGGGGTCAGTTTGGCTCACAAAACCAAATCCAGACTTCAGCGCTGCACCTGCCACTTATAAGTACATCTTCTTTGAATCAAGATGTACAGATGGGGTTAAATTCAGGGTCACAGACAAAGAGAAAAAGGGATAGGTGTTTATTTTAAGGCTTATCTCAAAGACGAGTTAACCCCGCCACAAAAATGCACCAAATAGTTTCTGCATGAAGTTTGGTCACCTTGTGGAATGTGACCTAGTCAGGTTTTTTTGAATTGCGAGAAAATGCAGCACAGCTGGCACTCAGTCGGCGTGCTGACACTAGAAATACAGGCTTCATCAACCTGAATTTGGAAGGGTGAGGAGGAGTGGGAGATGATGCAAGGGAATCTGGATCAATAACCACAGCCTTAGTAACAGTTCTTGGAAAGGATAGCACTGAAAACTGCGGGGTTCAACAAGGCTAGGCATCTTTTTGGCAATCCAGTACGGATGCTGTGGTTACTGGGACACTAATTGAACATGTGGCCATTCGGAAGAGCAATTAAACTATTGGGATTTTTGGCATATCATTTTGCAAGCATCACGTAGACACAGGCACCATCAATCATGCCTGCAAATACGTAACAGAGTATTCATTATGCAAGCACTGGGTGACTTACATGCATGCATGCATGATTTCAATTTAAGCAGTATATTTGAATTTCCATCATCAGGCTTTGGTTAATACAGTGGTACCTCGGGTTACATACGCTTCAGGTTACACACTCCGCTAACCCAGAAATAGTGTTTCGGGTTAAGAACTTTGCTTCAGGATAAGAACAGAAGTCGGGCTCCGGCAGCGTGGCAGCAGCAGGAGGCCCCATTAGCTAAAGTGGTGCTTCAGGTTAAGCACAGTTTCAGGTTAAGAACGGACCTCTGGAACGAATTAAGTACTTAACCCGAGTACCACTGTACTAAAATCCCATACATGATGCAGTCTGAGGCAAAAACAACAACAGATATATTGAAATTGAGACCCTTATAAACACTTTCAAGATTTTTTAAATAAAAAAAACCCACAGTCATCTTAAACTGCGCCATCTAAAGATTTCAAAATGAAGTAGACCCTCCTCTTATTTTATTTGCCATTGCTTCTTGACAATTTCCCAGAAGCCCATCCTTCAGTCACGACTTCCCCACCAAAAATCCCAAAACTAGCCTGTTAGAACGAGAAGTATATAAAGCAAAGAAAAAACTCCTGGTAACAAATGCCTGTCAAAACAAAAACAAAACTACCAAACTTGTATTGATGTATCAATCTGCCTTATATTAATATGGGAAATGGAAAGTACTTCCCAAGTCAGAGTGCATGATAGTTGACTAAATATCCACAATACCACAATACATATACAGATACTGTGATTCCTAAGTATATCTCCTTGGAAGCTTGTCCAGCTGCTTTCACTGGAACCAACAAGCAAACAAAGGCGCTGAGAAATGTAGCCTATGTATATCTTATATAAAAACTCTGGGCGTACTCCCACATTTGGCTCTAAACTATGATTGAGAAAATTTCAGTCCATTAGAAGTTATGCTATCCCCTTACTTCCCTTTACTCAGAAACAGTTTCCAAGACAAGTTATCATTTCTTTAATAAGGGTTTATGCAGCAGTTTCTAACACTGAAACAACTTTTTGCATTTCCTGAAACAGACTACTAAGAAGCTCTTTTAAAATGCACCAATTTAGACTGCTATTGCAAAATAAACAAACAAACAAGCAATATCAATTACCGGTATTTGCTACAATCTTTGCGTACTGAGTTTTATTCGTCCCTTAAATTTGGGATTTCCCATTTGATTACACTACCAGCAGAGTACAATACCGTCTTCCTAACTCCATGCCACCTTCTATGCTAGTGTAAATCACCAAAAAAGGAGGCATCCCAAAACAAAAGGTGTGAGAATTACCTGCAAGCACCTGGATGACCAGAAGGCTGGATTGGCTGCAGTAGGACCTGAGGTCTAGGAATGCGAGTCCTAACAAATCCGGACCTGCCATGCTTTCCAAATTTATCCATATTCCTTTATACAGAGTACAAATTGCTCTTCTCGGCGGAGAGAAACACCAACCACCAGTCCATCTGTGTCTCTCTTCAAATAGTCCCAGAACAGAGTAAGTTCCTGGAACACTTTTGGATTGTCGAGCAGCTGACTGCAGCAAACGCAACAGGGCTGCAGCACCACCCAGTCACGTCTCAGGAATGCTGCTAATTAGACAGCAAATCCTCCTCCTTCATCTCTCCTCATATATGGCAGGGTGAGAACGGAGAGATAAAAATCTAGCCAACATACCCATGACTTCGGTCCAAGAACAGTCATCAGCCACCTCGTGCTTGGAAGGCTCATAAGGAAGGCACAAGCTGGAAATGCAAGGCTTTACCGGTGACAGGCGAAGCCAGCAGAATCCAAACTTTGACTGCTTTTGGGCAATCTCTTGTCGGCTGCGAGGCGGGAACAGAACGGGAAATACCTGTCCATACCAGGTCAATCTACAACCAAGTTTAGCCCCGACAAATGCTATCAGGGTACAGACAGTTACTTTTGGTAGTCAGACGGCAGGGAGTGAAAAGCTTAAATATTACACTTTAAAGGCTCTGGTACGGCTCCAGAAGTCATGCCCACAACTAGAAGATCCAGAAAGACAAGGTTGTATAAACACACACACACACTACTCAAAAAGACGGCACGGTGCCTTTGTCTGAAGTCTGCTTCTTCACAATTTGGCTGTGTACACACCATACATTTAAAAGAGATTTCTCTTCTCTCCCTCTACCCTGCAAAAGTAAAAAATGGGAACTGTAGTTTGTGCTGGGAATTGTAGCTCTCGGAGGGGTAAAGTTCCCAGGGTTTTGGTAGGGATGTACTTTAAATGTATGATGTGTAGGAACCCCAGATCTCCTTATGATAAACATATCCCACATGTTTTCAACAAGTGGAGATCATGATCCCAGTCTGCATCTGTCTCAGAACTATTTTTAACTGACTTTATAGATTTATTTTTTAAATGTCTGCATTTTGTTAATAAATGTGATTGTTTTACAAATGAAGCTGTTTTGTTATTACTATTATTATTACTTATTAAATGTGTATACCACCCTTCATTTGAAGATCTCAGGGCAGTTCACAGCATAAAATACAGAATAAAACCACAAAGAACATAACCAGAAACAAAACAAAACACACACCCTCTTGCAAACACATTTAAAAGGACATAGACTGTTAATCAGTCCAAGGCCTGGTTGAAGAAGACGTTTTCGCATGGCGCTTACAGATGTATAATGAAGTCGCCATTTGAACACTTCTTTTAATTTATGGTTGTAACCATTTTTTTTAGAATTGTTTTGTTGTAACCTTCCCTGGGGCCTTATGGTGAAGGGTGGGTATGAAATCTAATAAATAATAGTATGCGTGCGTGCTCTCTTCTTCTCTCTCTCTCTCTCTCTCTCTCTCTCTCTCACACACACACACACACACACACCCCTCTATGTATTTCACAAGAGAAGCAACCTTAAAATATGTAAGATGACACCTTTCCCTTATATCAATGCCTGCTGGTATAACATGATATCTTGTAAATATTTATTTTACCTCTTAATCAGACGCCAACTCTCTCATGCATTATACATACGAGAGAAAGAAGGCTCAAGCAAAATCTTTTCCCAACACACAGATATTTGTTACTTTAAGGAAAGAGGCCTAGTCTGGGTCTACACTGCTCATATCATAGGCTCTTAGGGTGCGACTGAGAAAGTGGACGGGGAGAAATCTAACGTACTGGAATGCTGCAATTCCTTTTTTCAGGTGTAGCAATCTCAGGTAATACTAGAACTTTGGGCTATCCACTTAAGTCTTTCTTGCAGTATTCTGAATGTGAATTTAAGGCTTTAAGTGAAGTATTTAGTCCTCTAGGTAAAGAAAGTCCAGTAAGATCCACAGCCTTGAAACATGCAAGAACAAGAGTTATATGACAGTGCGGATGTTGTCCTTGCTGCAATTTTTGCAATAGAAAAATGAAAACACAAGTGGGAAAACAAATGCAGCAGGCAATTAAACAGTGAAAAGTCTGCCACTATTTTCTGTGAATCCAAGCACACTTGTAACTTAAAAATACTGTACATACTGTACCTAAGGGAACAAAGGATGTGTTGTCTAGAAAAGATAGGCACCATGCATGCATGGGTGATCATTTTAAAATCTTTGTAAAGCAGGTTCCCAAATATTTCAAATTACTCATGAAACACCTAATAATAGTGCAAATTATGTTAAAACTTTGCATTTTCATAGAAAAAAAATAATTGGGTAGATTTAACAATGAGAGGCACCTAAAATGCATTGAGTGATCCAAAAGAGGAACCAGCCTCATTTGTTTCCCTAACAATTCATTACAGTAGATCAGGCCTGCTGCTGCTACACCTGCAAAATGTATTGCCGCATTCTGGTATGTTAGATTCCTGCATATTCACAACTGCGCGACTCTTCCAATAATACAACTGTGCAATGGGCATTAATTCATTTCTAGATCCAACACTTCCTGGAAAGGCAATTCAAAACTTCCAAGACTACTTACAAATTAAACATCTCTTTCAAATTGTGCTATACGGTTACCATCTTGCCATTGCCATTCAAATTCCCAAACAAAGCACCCTTGCGTAAATTTTAGTTCAAAAATTGGTGGCTACTCCAAACCGCCACCTCTGAATTATTACAAGTGTCTGATTTTTGGAGGGCTGCTGCAGCATCAATACCTTCTACTTGGCCCTGCCTATTAAAATTCTTCCAATTCCTCTTATTTCTCTACATCTACTCCAGTTAACAGCTTCTGCCACTGCCCTGTTGCAACCTCCTCCCTGTCCCCAAATCTCCATTACATTGCACAACTCCTTCCCATCTCAATGTTTTGTTTTCTAATAAAAAAATTCAGTTTGCAAGCCACTCGCACCATGCAAGGTGTCCTGGAAATAATCATGTCAATGAAACTACACAGTTACTTTAGAAAAGGAACAAAAACAACAACAATAGGAAGAATTTGGAGTCATTTCACACAACTATTTTGAGATGGAAGAATATGTTCCACAATGCAACTTTAACTTCTCAAATATTGTACATGATGCTCCCTGTTCATTTAATTATCTTCTAATCATGGTTGACTACAGTGGTTTGTGAAACCTTTTCATCATTATTTCTGACACAAACTAAGGAGCAAAGCAAGAAGTGTTCAAACGCGAGCAACAGATTACAGGGCTGATTTGCACAATTATTTTGAGGTGGACGGTCTGCCCTGAGAAAACTATTATTTAGAGGACAGAATGCTCTTGTGAAAATCCAGTCACAGGACCACTTCCTCACAAATGTCCATATACTAATAGTAAACTCACTTTCTGAGGGTACATTCTTACAGTACGTAATCGAAACAGCACCACCAATGCACAAATGGGAGGAATCATCATCAGGCTTAGGGAAACAAAACGCTTGAAGTTTTTTAAAAAAGCTTTTTGTGGGGGGAGGAGGACATCCTAAAGGGAAAGATGCCACCCAAACCCCAGATGGGGCATGCTCAATGGGCAAAGAATACAGTGGTACCTTGGTTGTCAAACTTAATCTGTTCCAGAAGTCCGTTTCAAAACCAAAGCGTTTCAAAACCAAGGCGCGCTTTCCCATAGAAAGTAATGCAAAACAGATTAATCCGTTCTAGACTTTTAAACACAACCCCTAAAACAGCAATTTAACATGAATTTTACTATCCAATGAGACCACTAATCCATAAAATAAAAGCAATAATCAATGTACTATACTATAAAATAAATAAGACAGTATTGTAGATGATAAAAATTAAAATGGTTATTTTTTCGTACCTGCACTGATGATAGTCATTGTTTGGATGGGGGGCTTTTATCAATTTCTGCAGTCACACAATCAATCAATCAATCAGTAGCTGAACTGGGTTCCACACAGTCACAAAAACAAATTAACTGGAAGACCCTCAAAAACAAAAACGCAAAATAAATAGCAAAAACAAAAGCGCCAAATACAGTTGCACCTTAGTTCTTGAACCTAATCCATTCTGGAACTCTGTTTGACTTCAGAAATGTTTGAAAAACCAAAGGTGCAGCTTCTGATTGGTGCAGGCACCCCGGAAACAATAGCTGACAGCCGCATCAAACGTTCAGGTTCCGAAAAACGTTCGCAAACCAGAACACTTCTGGGTTTTTGGGTGTTGGGAACCAAGGCGTTTGAGAACCAAGGTACCACTGTACTGTGTGGTGAGAGAGAACAGAATGGAGTACCATCATGGTATCTGGTGACCGCAGTGGTTTGTGCTTTTTAATGATACGGCTTAACTTCCAAGAGATTACAATATGAATAGTGGGGGTGGGGTGAGGTGGTGGAAGGGGGAGGGAATCCTCAGAAAACACCTTGTGCAAACGGGTATCTTAAAAATGAGTTGGGGGGGGATTTTTTAAAAAAATTGTCAGCCAGGGAAGGTAGAAGAGTAAAATAAAGTGGCAAGCCTTTTATAGTTGGGTAAAAACTTTCCAGCTTCAATCCCATTGTGCCATGCATCTCCCTCCACTTACCAGTGTCAAACACCACAACATGGATGAGTGTGATCCATACCACCACAGATTCGGTGCCTGGAAGCACTATTGTCACTTTAGCCCTGGGAGCTGCTTGAAGAAGTCCAGCGGCGACGTTCCTTCAAAACCGCTTAAGCAAAACATGCAGCCAACGAAAAGCACCATAGTCATTGAGGCCTTCGCCTCCTCAATCCTATTGCTAAAAGAGGTTTGGCTCTCCTAAGTGCAGAAAACCTAATCAGATCACACAGCCCAGAGCAGCATAACGGAGCGCATAATGTGCCTCCATATGGAGACTCCTAAGCTGCTTTAAAAGCACCAGCGTGTTATGTGACAAACAGAAGATTAGGTCTTTAGGTGGGGAATAAGCGCACTGCTCTTTAGAAGCAAAGAACTTGTATTTATAATATAAGCAAGTTACTAGCAGATGGAGATGAAGGTGGGACAGGAAAGGCCAGATATATATGCTGCCCACTGGTACACATTAGGCAGCTATACAGCTCTCAGCTAAAAGCCAATTCCCAACTGGGGAATGACGAAACTCAGCCCACAAACCGAATTTGAATTTATCAAGTTCCCTAGTGGCTCTATCCAATTTAATCAAGGTGTGACAGTTTCACGCTTAAGGAAGGGAAAAGTGCTTGGAGAGATAAGAGATTTTCCACACTTTATGTCAATGTCTCCTTTTGGGTTGTATACCATCTCTCCTGTACAAAGATCCTATGCCTTTTCCAAATACACAGGTGACTGATGCCAGAATTCCTCTTGAGGGAATCCTTTAAAAAGCTCATTCGTCCCTCAGGCTTGAAGGGAAAAGTAGTCATTCTCATGGATCCTTATCAGTGAACTCACATCACACAAGGTCATGTACTCTCTAAGTGCGAGCCCTCACAGAAAAATGGCGTCCAGATTATTATATAGCTCAACTATCTTCACTCATGAGAAAACAGGGTTGTAGGGCAGCACACCAATGTGGCCTTTGAACCACAGTCTGAACAACTACCCAAAAAGGGGAGGTGGGTTTGCATGATAGATAACCAAGCTTGGAGAGTGGAGTTTTGAAGAAAACTATCCAAAAATTCATGCACCCCAAAGAGTACAAATACCATGGAATACTGGGGAACCATACAGCAGCCCCACAAGCTCATCTAAAAACTAGGACTTTGGAACACATGGAGGAAAGTTATGATCTATATTTCCTGTTTAATTGATTTCAGGCTTACAGCATGCCTCTCCAAACATGAACCCGTGCCTTTTAACTTTGATCAATACTGAAACTTAAACCACATAAGACATTTTTAATGCCTGAGGAAGAACTTAGTAAGAGGAAGCTATGAGGCAGAAAAACCTTTTCGTTGTTGTTTTTATGGTTTAAGGTATGCACGCTTTTTTCTTCACACTTCTTTTATCTTAAATTGATTTCATAATTACAAAATATCATTTCAATCATGCAGCAAGCACATGTCGTATGACAAATACTGTCATATCAGAGTGAGAATGTCCGCATGTATCACTTCATTCCTTCTGTAGTTGTTGTTCCAATACAAAATAAAAACAACAACCAGTTTTGTTGAGAAATCTGGATTGTTTTCATTCTTCCCTCTGAAAGGCAGATATGACTTGCAATTCTTCATCACCATAATATCCCCTACTTTCCTTAGCCATTGATCAATGTTTGTTTTGAAGAGCCAATCCCAGCAGGACTTGCATTCAGCACCAAGTTTAAATAATGTTGGGTGTAAGCCCTGAAGAACAATCCATTTCACACAGCTTAGAGAAGACCCCTGATTTTTCATGCGCAATAATGCTTGCATATGGGCAGGTACAAATCCCCCAACAGCATATAATGTCAAGTGATTTTACAGGTAGGGGAACCTGCCCATCTCTCAAAAGGAACCTATGGACACTTTTGGATCTGCCTAACCCTGCACTGGCAGTTCCTACCACATATACATAGCAACAAGCAACAGACCAGTCAACTGCGCTGCAAAAGGTTGCTATTAAAAAAAATAAAATCCTGGTCAGGTTTTGGAACCTACTGGCAAGATCATGGCAAAAACTCCAGAAACTTCTCTCCATTTTGAGATCCTGAAACTCAGAAGTATCAAATAAGGCCTGTGGTCTAAAGAAGCAATGGCCTGGTTCACACGCAACACCAAGCCATAGTTAAGGTTCGTAAGCCAATAACAAACCATGGCTTCAGATCATAGTTGGTTGCAGCACACACATCACAGTTGAGCTGCTGAACAAGATTCAGATGATCAAACAAACCATGGTGTAATAAATCACAGTTTAATAAACTATGGTGTAGCAGTATGTGCAAACCAGGTCACTATGTACACACATGGGCACTGCTGCAGTTCTGCTGCTGCAGTTCTTGCTCTTAACTGGAGCGGCAGCTTTGGAAGTAGGAACTGCAATGAAGGAAACAGCAAAATAAAGCTCAGGCTCGGTATGTTTTTTCTTCCCTGTGCATGCATATGGCTGCTTTGACTTTTGGCCATGCAATTTGATTCTCCAGTGCAGGATCTGGTATCAGATATGGCGTTTACAGGATCTCACTTTTGATAGTGGTGCACAGTTCTAACAAGCATAGGGAAATCACTGTAAGCAGATTAAACAAAATCCTCAACAATTGGAGTTCGTCTTCCATTTGTTGGGAAACGGAATACTCTGAAGCAGCATAAAGCACCCATTTAGATGGTCTAGTCATTGAGCCTTCCTTTTTCCACCTCTTCTCCTCCTAATATTCTGAGCCCAACCTGACTCTCCCACTAGCTGCCAAAAAGCAATCCATACAACCAATGTGGTGTTTCTGTAAATGTACCAAACCTCAATAACTAGCTCTTTTCACAGACCCAGTCTTCTGGGGTTGTAGGATTTTATGGCACAGAATTCAAATTCCTTTTTCATAGATCCCAACAACATACCAGTGAACCTCAGCCACTCATTTGGGATTGCTTAGTCTCCACCCAAGTTTCATTTTTCAGAAATACAAAATTTATAGAAGGGAACCACTCTTACCTATTAAAACTGAACACTTATTAAACTGCTGAGGAACACTGCGCAAATAGTCTTCAAGTCTACAAACTGGTAGCTTTTGATCAGCATAGCACTGAAAACCATTTCATATATTATGTTCTTCCTGCATCATAATAAAAGCTTTCATGTTGACATACAACAATGAAAAGTATGCACATGACAAAATACATACATTATAGCCTGGCACACTCTAGTGAATGACAGTTATGCTGCTTTTCATTCCACTTCCTTGCTTGCTATGTGCTCTGCCCCATATTTGTGAAATGGCACAGCTCAGCCCCATATCTGAGAGTTTTAGCGTTGTAGGGACTGCAAGATCTATATGCCGAGACACCCAATGCAGCTTAGACAGCTAGTTTGTGACATGCTGTTTGCTTTACATATTTTTACCTCACCCTCCATCCACATTCCAAGGGCGGCTTACGCTAACAAAGAATAAATAGAAGAACTCTTACAGAACAACAACAACCAACCATTTATGACCATCACAGATCCAATTGCCAGGACTAACAGTTTAACTTAAAAGGCCTGGGAAAATAAGGACTACATTTGCCTGTCATCAGAGTCAATGCCAGTTGGGAGAGAGATGGTTTCACAAACAGGGTAAAAATGTAAAGGGACCCCTGACCAT
Source organism: Podarcis raffonei (assembly GCF_027172205.1). Lineage (NCBI taxonomy): Eukaryota > Metazoa > Chordata > Lepidosauria > Squamata > Lacertidae > Podarcis > Podarcis raffonei. Next base: position 74,525,320 of record NC_070607.1, read on the forward strand.
TAGGTCCAGTTCACCCCATCGCGGGGATTCGAACCGCCAACCTTCTGATCGGCAAGTCCTAGGCTCTGTGGTTTAGACCACAGCGCCACTACCCAAAATGGCCCCTCACTGTACCTCCAATGGTGGAGGCATTCAGGTGAGGGTCTCCGAAGAGGACCTCAGTGTCTCAACAAGTTCACATGGAGAAAGGACTTCAGATTTGTCTCAAGCCCTGAGAGGCTTTGAAAGGTAAGCACCAGAACTAAACTGAGCCCAGAAACAAACTGAAAGCCAGCACTTGAGACATGTTATCCACTAACTGGTCCCAGTTAGCAGCTTCAAGGTTGTGTTTTGAACAACTAGCTGCATTTACAGAACCGTTTCCTAAGGCAGCCCCACATACAACACATTGCCATAGTCAAATGGAGGTGACGAGAGCAAGGACGACTGAAGCTCTAGGCTATCTGTCTAGAACAGATAGTAGCTGATGAATCAGTCTGAACTGCTCTAAGGTACACTGTGCCACAGACGATGTAGAACTCAGCCGTGCATTCAATCCAGCTACGTCTCTACCTGCCCCATTATGATGCCACATGGTGTGTGATATCAGGGGCAGGTGGGTATGGTTTGGGGGAAATGGCATTGCAGACCAAACTGGGACCCATGCTGGGTCAAAATCTGGCCCATAGGCAATGGATTAGTTTCTAGGACAGGGGAACCTAATCTGGAAATTATGAAATGGAAAATTTTCCACGGGAAAATAACGCAATGGAAAAAGGGAGGCCACTGACAGGAAAACCCGACTGCAAACCTGCTCCTTTAGGAGGTGTGCAAGTCCCATCCAGAACAGATTGAACAACACAATCCTAGGCAGACAAACTACACCCTCCTTGACTATTCTATGCCCAAATAAGCCTTGGCATGCCTAGAAAATGCTATTGATGGGTACCATGTAAATCTAAATAATAAAACCAACATTAACATAGGCATGAGTTGCCTTCTACTAAATCACACTATTTGTCCATCTAGTCCAGTATTGTTTACTCTGAATGACAGCAGCTCTTCAGGCAGAAGTATTTCCCAGCTGCATCTACTAGACATGCAGAGGATGGAACCTGGGACCTTCTGCATGCAAAGCACCTGCTCTGCCCCTGAAATGCAGTCACACGGAACCTTCCAGCACAATGGGAAAAGGTACTTCCACTGCTGGGGAAGCGGGTGGCGCTGTGGTCTAAACCACTGAGCCTTGGGCTTGCCGATCAAAAGGTTGGCAGTTTGAATTCCCGCGACGGGGTGATCTCCCATTGCTCAGTCCCAGCTCCTGCCAACCTAGCAGTTCGAAAGCACATCAAAGTGCAAGTAGATCAACAGGTACCGCTCCGGCGGGAAGGTAAATGGTGTTTCCATGGGCTGCTCTGGTGTTGGTGTTCTGCTGCGCCAGAAGCAGCGTAGTCATACTGGCCATATTACCTGGAAAAACTGTCTGCGGAGCGGACAAATGCCTGCTCCCTTGACCAGTAAAGCGAAATGAACACCACAACCCCAGAGTCGTTCGCGACTGGACTTAACTGTCAGGGGTCCCTGACCCCAGTCAAGCTTGCAAAAATCTATCATTTGCCCGACAACAAATGTTGGAAATGTAAGGAAAATGAAGGTACATTCTTTCACCTTTGGTGGACGTGTCCCAGGATTAAGGCTTTCTGGGAAATGATATATAATGAATTGAAAAAGGTATTTAAATATACTTTCTTGAAGAAACCAGAGGCCTTTCTCTTGGGTATGTCTGGCCAAGTGGTGCCAAAGAAGGACAGAACTTTTTTTTATGTACGCTACAACAGCAGCAAGAATACTTATCGCAAAGTATTGGAAGACGCAAGATCTACCCACTCTGGAAGAATGGCAGATGAAACTGATTGACTGTATGGGACTGGCAGAATTGACGAGCAGAATCCGTGACCAGGGAGAAGAGTCGGCTGAAGAAGATTGGAAAAAATTTAAGGACTATTTACAGAAATACTGTAAAATTAAGGAAAGTTAAATGGTGTTGGATCAAAATTGAGTGGTTTCTAGCTGTAATGATATAAAGGTACATAGATGGGAAAATAAGGGTTTGAAAAATAAGGTAATGTTATAAGCTGTAATGCTTTAAATGAAAGATTTGCTGAACAAATAACCTTAATTGGGATACAAGGAGGAGAAGTATGAGGAGGTCTGAGAAATTTGTTATTTAAAAGTATGATTTATGAACTTCATGTCTTTTTAAATGTTTTTGTTTGTTCTGTTTTTGTTTGTTAGTTTAAAAAATTGGAAAATCTAATAAATATTCTTTAAAAAAAAACTGTCAGGGGTCCCTTTACCTTTACTTCCACCGCCACAGCTCCCCTGCACCCCATAACATGCAGAACTAGAAGGTAATTTTACAGTCTGCACACCACAGCAACCACTCCAATTAAGGCTGCACACATATCATAAATTTAAAAGTACATCATCCCCTTCTCCCCCAGCAAGGAATCCTGGCAAGTGTAGTTTACATCTTGCAAAGCTACAACCTCCAGCATCCTTAAACTGTAATTCCTAGGATTCTTGGCAGATGCCTTAGAAGCACAGCATCTGTGAAGTCCCAAGTTTGCTGATGAGCAGCAGACCACTGCAGCCAAAAGCAAAAGAGTCCCACAAAGGGATCCCTGTCACTGGGAGGGCGAGAGATTCCATTTATGCCCACCCTGAAATAGAGTGCAGTAAAGAATAATAATAAAATAATTAATTGAGCGTACTGTAGGCAGCCATTTTGTTTCAGAGAAGTGAGGAAGACAACCACAATATGCAAATGTTATCAAAAAGCAATCTCACCTCCAGCTCCCTGTGGGTTAAAGAGAGAGAGAAAGAGAGTGAGTATTGGTTTCTCTGGGAATTAAATGCCGCCCTACAGGTTTGTTCTTTGGACAACAGCCAGTTTCTTTGGTGTGGGAAGGGTGAACCTTTTCGAAAGCTGACAAACTGGTACGAGGAGAAGGCTAGCTGGCACACCAAAGCCGCAACTTCCCACACAGTGAGGCAATTTTACTGAAATACATAGACAGAAGTTCTATACTACAAAATGGAATCAAGGGCTTTGCCTTACATTTTAGTTGGAGGGAGGAAAGTATTCCTCCTACTTATCTAAATCACACCTATGCATGTGATTTAGATAATTTAAGGGTAAGGTGATTTACCTTACCCTTTATGCATGTACAATGCGATAAAGAAGGGCCTTTAAAACAAAACAATGAAAAGGGAAATCTGGTTTGTAGAAGGATTGCTGTGCAATGAACAGTGCCTTTGCTTAATACAGTGGTACCTCGGGTTAAGAACTTAATTTGTTCTGGAGGTCCATTCTTACTTGAAACTGTTCTTAACCTGAAGTACCACTTTAGCTAATGGGGCCTCCCACTGCCGCCATGCTGCTGGCACATGATTTCTGTTCTCATCCTGTAGCAAAGTTCTTAACCTGAGGTACTATTTCTGGATTAGCGGAGTCTGTGACCTGAAGCGTCTGTAACCTGAAGCATCTGTAACCCGAGGTACCACTGTAATAAAATACATTCTCGTCATAGGGCTGTCTATTTATCTGATTTATTCTCTTTGCTTCAAGGCACTTAAAACAGTTAACAAATCCAAACAGTAATCCCAAAATGAAACAAAATGATTCATACTAATCGATAAAAGAAAATTACATAACCTGTATTACAAGATCAGGGAGGGTTGTCCCACTTTTCAGACAACAGGAATTTCCTCTGGTACTTCTCTCTAAAAGCAAAAGGTAAAGGACCCCTGGATGGTTAAGTCAAGTCAAAGGGAACTATGGGGTTGCACCGCTCATCTCGCTTTCAGGCCAAGGGAGCCAACGTTTGTCCACAGACAGCTTTCTGGATCATGTGGCCAGCATGACTAAACCACTTCTGGCACAATGGAGCACCGTGACAGAAACTAGAGCGCACGGAAACACCGTTTACCTTCCTGCCACAGTGGTACCTATTTATCTACTTGCACTGGCATGCTTTCGAACGGCTAGGTTGGCAGGAGCTGGGACAGAGCAACGGGAGCTCACCTCATCGTGGGGATTCGAACTGCTGACCTTCTGATCGGCAAGACCAAGAGCTTCAGTGGTTTAGACCACAGCACCACATGAATTATTGTTTTCATTTATCACTAGCTTTTTACAGTAAAAAGTCTCAACAACAACTCCCATCATCCCTGACCACTAGCCATTTCCTTGGAGCAAATTTCTGGGGTGCACAAGGGGGCTGCAGTGGAGGAGAAAAAAGAGAACTGCCATTGCACAAGAAGAAATCTGCTCAATGCTGCCCACTATGTTTTAATATTTTATTGTAAACCAATGTGTTGATTTTAATCAAAGAGTACGGTGCAAAGCCTTTTAGAATTATTTGACCAAGTCCAGCATTACAAGCATATGGTTAGATCAGTTTTGTCAAGGCTGCCTCTAAAAAGGCATCAGGAAAACATCCTGTTAACCAGGGCACTACAGCATCCCATTTCCTGGCTCATGTGTTAGCCTAGTCTGGTCATTGTGATTGTTGGAACACATACACAGCAACAGTTCTTTGCATGCACCATCATACACACAAGCTACACCAGGCAAAACAATTGCACAGATCTTACAGTAGGCGGGTCTGTGCTGAAGTTCTACTTTGGGATGGGAGGAGAGGGCGAAGTTTAACATGAATAATCTCTGGATTCAGGCCAGCCATTGTCTCCACCTTTTCGCATCTTAACAAACAGACCAACCAGAAACAAAATGCATAGAACCAATATTCTTTCTGCACCTGTACATCATGAGTGCTGCTGTTAGATTAAGCTTCAAGAGATTTGTTTATCTAAGTTCACAGCTGTCTTGCCCAGCAGCCAAACTTTGTTTCCTGGTTCCCAAAACACTTCCTTTTCCCTCTTCATAGACTTTCCGCTTGTTAGGAGTAACATGCTCTCTGTGAAAACAAATGGGCAGAACTGGGAAAGGCATTTTTATTTATTTTTTGTCCTGGTGAACATTTCTGGTATTTCACACAGTTTCGTTTCTAATAGGGTTGCGTTCTAGTAATGAAGCAGCCTGCATTTTAATTATCAAGGTGTATGTGTGGTCAGAAGTAAAGCTTAAAATCATGGACACAGTCCCAAGATAACAATGAGTAAAAGGAAGCTACAACCAAGTGGTACAGCTAAGGGTACGTTCCATGAAGACCTGTGGGGCCTTTGGCTGTAGTGTAGCTACCCACTGCCCTATCAATACTGGCACCATCAATACTTGAATGGTGGTGCTGTGGTCTAAACCACTGAGCCTCTTGGGCTTGCAGATCAGAAGGCTGGTGGTTCGAATCCCCGTGACGGGGTGAGCTCCCGTTGCTTGGTCCCAGCTCCTGCTAACCTAGCAGTTCAAAAGCACACCAGCGCAAGTAAATAAATAGGTACCACTGTGGCGGGAAGGTAAACAGTGTTTCCATGCGCTCTGGTTTCCGTCACGTTGTTCCGTTGCGCCAGAAGCGGTTTAGTCATGCTGCCCACATGACCCGGAAAGCTGTCTGTGGACAAACGCCAGCTTCCTCGACCTGAAAGCGAGATGAGCGCCACAACCCCATAGTTGCCTTTGACTGAACTTAACCGTCCAGGGGTCCTTTTCCTTTACCTTACTGGCACCCAAGAAATACCCCATTTGGCATATGATGCTACATTCGGCATTGATTTACGTGCACCAATGGCTAATGTGGATCATCTTTAAATTGCTTCTGCACACACTCACAGTGGGATCTAACTGTTCAGCTCTCACACAGACCCTACCTGCACACATGCATATCCTATGCAATTTATTGGGTTCTTTGAGAGAACTCACTGTTCCAACAGAAGCATATCTCTTTGTTCTTTGAAAAGCAGCATATATATATATATAATTGTAGGCAATAGCAATGCCTTCTGCAGTTCTCTGGTTATACAAAAGTGTATTTCTTTTCAAAACAAATACCTCCTTACTAGACTTGAGTTCAGAAATCTGCTCAAGTTTCTTTGGTTGCCGGCATGGTCCACAGATAAGGTGTTCAAGGATATTTCAAGTTCAGATGCACAGCACATTAAGCAGAGTCAGATATTATTTGTGAACTGGGGACAGGAAAGGATAGAAAGAGCAAATAGGGAGACAATAGGGGACATTTATATGCAAGCCTAAAACTGACGGATCAAGCCCCAGCAGACTGCTTCCATGCAGTCCCTGACCTTATTCAGCTAGGTGGAGAAATTGTAAAGGGATATAATATCTTGTTGAACTCTAATGTGAAGGTGTAATTTTAAAAAAACGCTACTCTCAAATCCAAGCAGCTGCTTTTCAGATCAGCCACTACGGATGTGTATACACACCAACCCCGCTCCCTGGCTCCAACACAAAAGGACAGGATTTCCTTCGACTGGGCTAAGGGTGTTATTTGCAAGTGCCAGCTCTCTACAAGATTTCAGCTTGGCTAGGAAAACACAGCTTAAGTCAAGCTATGGTGTTTTGTTTATCCATCTCCCACTGCAAAAGGATATCCTTCCTGTTCCATGATACATGAAAGCCACCTGCTATTGGGCTAGCAGGACTTAACAATACAATAATCCTGGCTCACACTAGAGCTTTTATAAGCAAGAGCAACTCATTGCCCGTTTTTGCAGCAGCTCCAAGGCCAACTTCATTGTTCAAGTCATATATGGCTTTGGAGAATAATTCCTGCATATACTGTGCAATAGGCATATACAACACCCAAATCCAACATGCATTCCTACACTTAGAAAGTGTTCGTGGGGACTTAATGGTTCCTGAACTGTTGCTTGCTTTCTTGGACCTAGTTTGGACGCACTACAAGTGTTGCTGTTTTGAGCTTGCCCCTCTCTTGTGGTCAAACTTTTCACATCTCCCCCATGGCACACAACTAAGGTATTAGACCACTGTAAGTTTAGAGGGTCAGTTGGCCTGAATGCCAAGTCTCTTAGACTTCAATCCAGCAAGGGTTGAAATCTAATGGAGGATTCCATTATTGAACTAGCCAGATAAGCTTCTTAGACAAGCTTACCCACACATACCTTTTGCCCCACTCTTTCCAGGCAGAGGTCCACCCTTTAATGCTCTGTTTCCAAGAACATTTTTTTTGGGGGGAGGGGTGTTGCCTTGCACTTTCCCAGGAAAGAAACCCACTCTTTAAAGCTGAATCGAAGCAAACATCAGTTTGGGTTTTCTGCGCATTGACGTTTGCTCCAATACAGCTTTAAAGAGCAGGCCTTCATGTGGAAAACTCCTTAGCCAAAAAAAAGGAAAGGGGGTGTGGGTGGGTGCTCAGATAGAGAGCTTTAAATCGCAGACCATGCCTGGAAAGAGTGGAGGAAAGGTATAGATAAGCTCCCCAGCAAGTTAATGGTCGTAATATAATAAAATTAGGGGCAAATGAGTGTGCCCCCCTCCCCTCACCTGACTGGTAGTTAGAAGTACAATAGCCAGAAGCGTGTGAGAGCTGCACTAGAAGCATGTAGAAGCCAGAGGGTGAGAGCCATGCCCAATTTCTGCTGGAATCCAAGGCTGTAGCTATGGGAGAAGCAAGACTTTCTAGGGCAGGCATGGCCAAACTTGGTCCTCCAGCTGTTTTGGGACTACAGCTCCCATCATCCCTAGCTAACAGGACCAGTGGTCAGGGATGATGGGAATTGTAGTCCCAAAACAGCTGGAGGACCAAGTTGGCCATGCCTGTGACTAGGGTGTTAATGCTGTGAGCTCCTCCATCTTAGGCTCAGGTTATGTAAATAAACCGTATGTCATAAAGAAGCCACAGGCTCTGCTGCACCTCATTTCAAGGAAACTGAACCCTAGATAAGCACCTGGAACCCCTGGAATCTCGCCCCGCTCAGAGATTGGGGCGGCATGCAAAAATACTTTTGAGGCTAAACTCTTCTGTGTGCTTACCTGGGATTAAGGTCCACTGAACAGACTGAGTCTTATATCTAAAGTAAGCATGCATGGGATTGTTCTGCCATATGTCAAATAGCACATTTTCATATGTTAACTAGGATTTAAATAAAATATTGCAAAATCAGTAACATATGTTTAGGCTGGAGTCATAAGCATTGCGTATATTCCCATTCCCACCCCACCCCACCCCCCAAGAATCCATTACTTTTTACAGGGAGGGGAATCTAGGACAGGGGGAATATATTCCCACCCAACCCCAGTTCACAATTCCCAGAAATTTTTCATCTCCAGTTGAGCACCGATTCACACTTTTCACGAGCGCCATTTGAGAAATCTCAGCTGAAGGTGTGAACGCTCTCTGCTGAAAAGCGTTGTGTGAGCTGAAAATCAGGCAGTGTGAAAGTTTTCTCCCATCTGTAATTAAAAAGCTACAGCTCACATACTCAAAGTGTCACATTATGGCTAAGTGGCATGAATGCATATGTGAAGCAGCCCTTTGTCTGACACACAGCTAGAGTTGTATGACAGAAATCACATAGCGAGAGCCCTAAAGTGACTAATAGCTTTGGTATGGCCTCTGCTGGCTGGCTTCTCTTTCTTCATCTCGCTGCAACCTCCGTCTAGATTAGAAGCAGGAAGGCTAGAAACCCATTATGGGAACAAAGGATGGTTCGCTTTGAGCAGGGTGGGAGGGAAATCAATGATTTTTTTAAAAAAAATGGATTGTTTTTTTTATTTAACTTGGATGTTTAAAAATTAAATCGGATTTTTTTATTTTATTTAAATTGGATTTTTAAAATAAAATGCTTTTGGAGAAAAAATCTTTCTAAAGATGGTTTTCTATTTAAATTATATTATAGTCCAAAGGCTATTCATCAGGAAATAAGGATTTGTTTTCATGTGTGCTAAAACTTAGTATAAGGTTTTTTTAAAAAAAAAATTGTTTAACCACATCAGTTAATAAACATGGATACATATGCTATAATGTTGTTGTTTTAGTTAAATAAATTATTTAAATTGTTATTAAGGAAATGATTGTTTTTCTCCTTCCAATAAAGTACAGCAGAAAAGTTGTCCAAATATAAACAGTTTAAAGTTAAAATGAAAAGAAAGATGTTAAGTGATTAAAGTTAATCTTATGAGAAAATTGGTTTTGGAAAACTGTTACAATGAAATACACTGAAATTCAGCTGGGGGGGGGATTTGAGGAAGTCACTTAACAATGTTACTAAGATTGGATAAAGTACAGTTAAGATGTGTGTTTGTTTGTCTGTCTAAAAATTTTGGAAAATCAATTAAAAAAATCTGTTAATGTATTTCTAATAATATAACCAAATCAGTAATTTTTTAAAAAACTGTAAAAACTAATCTGAAAATGCATTATTCCAAAAATGAAACCTTTATCTGGTTGTAAATATTAAGATTATACCAGCAAGAATTGAGTCTTTCCATTTAAAAAATGATGTAAATCAAGTCTTACTGACTAGTGATTTAAATCAATTTGATTTAAATCAAATCCACCCTGGCTTTGTCACACAAAATTCAGGACTTGGAACAGGGGTGTAGCCAGGGATCTATGTTTCGGGGGGCAAGCTTCATGTTGGGGGGGCAGAACCTCAGTTAGTTAAGTATTTTTATTGTTTTACTTGATGGGGGGGGAGATGCCCACTTACTCCCCACTCCCCAGGTTATGCCCATGACTTAGAAATATAATGAAGATCAGTTCCAATGAGTAACTGCAGTAAATCCTGGTTGGAGGATAGAGAGGAATATGAAAGTGAGAAGAAACTCGCCTACTGTACAAAGGAAAAATTCACATTTATTGCCAGGTCACTTTTCCCTCTGCCCCCTCCCACAGCTTTCATGCAAACCCTGGAGGTTTGCCTAGAATGTAAGGATGGAAATGCCACTTCTGAAAATCTAGCAGAAGTATAGGTTTCATTTCTGCCTTAATCGTAGCCAGAAAGCGGGGGGGGGGGGGGGAATATGTTCATGGGAAGTTCTAGGGAGTTTTGCGTTGTAAACATCTGTGGGTCTCATGGATCACACCCCCACCGCTATATTTTGAAATTTTGGGCAGTATTTTGGAGCACTCTACAGTGAATTATGGGGGGCATAAGTGTGCATGTGTGGAAAGTGGTGGGGGTCATGTCATGTGACATTTGCTGTCGTGTGTGAATGAAATTTAGCACAACATGGCAGTACTGTTTGCGTTTCGAGGTCCCCAAGCCACCCCCCAATAACTCACACATCACACATCCATTTTGGTTTGGGTTTTTGGCACGATTTTGGCCACAACTTTATTTAAATACATCCAAGTGAGTGGTTGCTTAGACATTGGTTCCGACTATCTGTCCTTGCCCAGGGGACAGAACTGGACTTCCGGATTCCAGCGAAAGCCAGTGCGGGAAACAAATTTTGGGTAGATAATGAAGCTGGGCCTCAGTCCCTCACTTCTCACCCTCATGCTCCTGGTGGTTTGCACGGCCCAAGTCCGATGCCAGGGACAAGGACAAAAAGAATGGCAAGCCCCTGGATTCCTTTAACTCACGGGTGTCAAACACAAGGCCCGCGGGCCGAATCCGGCCCGCCAGACCTCGTCATGTGGCCCGTGTAGCCGGCGGCGGCCGCCAGCCTTCACCTTTTATTCTCGCTTTCTTTTTTGACACAAGAAAGCCGCCTCTTCAGCGCATGCGCGGCAGCCTACAAGCCAGAGAATGTCTGCCCTCTAGCGGCGCCAGCCGTTCTACACAGGAAACCTCCACTTTACATGTCCTTTACATAGTCCTACAGATACAACCGGCCCTTTGAGGGTGACCAAACTGCTGATGCGGCCCCCGATGAATTTGAGTTTGACACCCCTGCTTTAACGGAATTCCCTTTCCACACCACCATTGGAGGGGTAGGCACTTACCCCTCCACCAACCAATGCCTAACTGCCAACCTTACAAGTTGTGACGATTTGCTACGCAGAAGGCAAAACCAATGGCACCAGCCAATCAGCCAAATGGACAAATTCCTACCAGGCCCCTGCCTCAAAGCAGACGACCCCATGACAGGCATAGCAAGGTCAAGCGAACAACCCCCCCAATACAGGGAGGATGGGCGGGTGATCCGGTGCAAGCAGCCAAGAGAACGCTCGGGCGACCAGTATTTAAAACCTCTGACCCCTCCTTCAAAATTGGCAACAAGCAGTTCTCCCCAGCGACCCGATTAACCAATACACTGCCTGGGTCCCTCCACAAATCCACCCAGCAACAATGGGGTGGCTTGTATCCCCCACCGCAACACGCGCTCTCTGCTAGGGAGAACACGTTATATCAAAACAAATTGGGATCTCCCTTAAAGAGGGCACGTGTTGCAGTGAGACCTGGCAACCAAACCCTGTGTTGTGGGTGGGTGGGTTGATTGATTAGCCACAACACCCAACTGGTAGGTCCCTTGATGCTGGGTTTAATCAGGCCAATGGGACACAGGCTAAATGGTTCAAGGGACCTATTTAAGCCCATGCACGTGACCCAGAGCTTACTCTTTCGGTGCGTGCATCGGAACACCCGCCCACCTCTCCCTATATTTAGGGCTTTGCGCTTGACCTTGCTATGCCGTCGTGTGTCGTCTGCCATTGGGACAGGGGCACGGCAGGAATTTCCCCCACTTGGCTGAGGCTGTTTGGGTTTCGCCTGCTGCGTAGCAAATCGTCACAACTTGTAAGGTTGCGGATAGGCTTTGGTTCAGGTGATAGGGATGGGAGAATGCTCTCACCATCCCTATGTGAAGGTATTCTGTTAAAGGAATCCAGGGACTCAGTGGTTTGGTCAACCCCTGAGGGGGGGTTGTGCCTGTGCCTGAGTCCAGGGGGTGCATTTGGGTGGTGGAGATAGCTTGTTCCTGGCTTTCTGCTTAACCAGGTATTCACCCTTGGCTGAACTATGCTGGTGCCCTGGGTCAGCGCTACCTGCAATGGTGCAGGGAGCCAGTCGAACCAGAGCCTACGCAACCATTCACTTGCTGTAATCAATAAAGTTGGGGCCTAAATTTTGCCCAAAAACCAAACCAAAATTTGAGTCTTATCTGAATTTATTTAAGGGGGAGGTTTAAAGGTCTGAACACGCAAAAAGCCACAAGTCCATAACACAACAGGCACTGGAGTATAAAAGGAACATTAGAAATCTGGGCAGCAGGGCTAGGATTAAATTCTTTATTATGTCTAAATTCTTTATTATGGAGAATCGCAAGAATCTCTTTGCACCAATGGGGGGGGGATTCTTGAAATGCAAATAACAGCCTTCTGAGATATATTTAAACTCCTCTCCCCATCCCAGATGGTCCCCAAACTGCTCAGCTTCATGGGTTCAGGTGAAAAAAAATCCAGAGTTTAATGCAGTTAATGTCACATCTAGTTTGACCCTTAGAAGGGGATTTTTAAGAGGCAAAGATTGGTGGGAGGGAAATACTCATAACATAACTTCCTCACAGGTTTACCGTCAGGCTGCTTCAATTATAAAATGCTGTTTGGCTGTTGTTGTTTTAAAAAAGCACCATACACCTGATGGGGGGGGGGGACTACTTCCCTATGACAGACATCATAATCATGAAATGACTACCGCTTAGATATAACCTAAGATAAAGTGTTGTTTTATAGTGGTTTTAGCTGTCCTTGTTTCTCCAAAAATCTGAAGCAAGAGCAAGGAACCTGTGGTCATTCAATGCAGCTAACAAAATGTGGGAAAGGTGATGGGAATTCTGAATTAAGTACCTAAATAGCCATGGCTTCCCCCAAGGATAATGGGAATTATAGCTTGTTAAATGTGCTAAGAGTTGTTAGGAGACCCCTAATTCCTCTCAACTAGCTAAGAGTTCCCTGGGAAAAGGGATTGATTGCTTGGAAAAACCACCCTGAGCTCTGTGAGGAGTACAGGAGCCTCCTAACAGCACCCTTAATAAACTACAGTTCCCAAGATTCTTTGAGGGAAGCCTTGACTGTTGAAAGTGGTTCAATACACAGTGCACATGGGGCCTTAGACATACACAGGACACTCCATGACCTTGTTTGGGGGAAGAGAAAGAGAGTTAACTACAATATTGTTAAATCTATTCAGTTCTCAAAACGCGAGTGTTTTACACCACTTAATGATGCATGTGTGCATATGTCCCTTATTTCATATAGTATAGTATAGTATGCCTTTCAAATCAAGTTAGGAGATCACAGCTCAACTTGCCAACTCCCTACAACAAGTGTTTGGTCAACGACTGGGCCGCAGGAAGCTGCAGTAAATGTAGGACAGCATTTCTGCTCCTACACATCCCAACCCACTGTGTCCCCAATCCTGCAAGTACCCATGTAGAAAGCTCCAAGAGCACAAATGTCCCTCCAGAGAGATACTCTCTCTGCCAATGACAAGAGTCAAAATGGGGTGTTCGTACTTATCCAAAGATACACAAAAGAAAAAGGAGAAAGAAAAGAAAATGGGAAAAGGTTTTTAAAAAGACTTCTGGTTCTCTGTCAGCTAAATATAGTATTCACTCATCAACATCCAACTATTCTGTTTTCTATAAGTCAATATCTTTTTAATCTTCAAATCCAGATATTACAAGTTCATTTTCTCCTTCACACAAAAAGTCCACAAGAAGTTTCCAATCCTTCATAAATGTCAGTGATGTTTTCCCCTCTAATTAAGCACATTACCTTTGCCATCTCAGCTAAATCCAGCTCCACCACAGATTCTGCCCGCTGCCAACCCCCACCCCCACAGCTCCATAGATCTGTTCTACTCATTTCCTCCCTGCTTCACTCAGTCAGTTTTCCAGTAGGAAGAGGGGCTGTTGGGGGAGTGATATGTTGACCTCAGGTATTGCAGAAGCACACACACGCAGGGGGTGAGTTCATGCAATCAGGTGGCAGCTATTGTGTGATAAGCCTGTCATGCATGAAATGACACAGCATCCAGATCAGCATCTAGATAACTGGCTACCCAAAACAGCTGTCCCTCCATAAGGTGACTCCACTGAATAGCTGCCATGGGATAGTTACAAGGGTCATGTGAAAACTACAGCTGGGAGTATGTGTACTTATTAGCCACTTAACAGAAATATCTGGTCTGGTGCATCACAGCAAATACACTTTTCTGAATCACTAACTGCAAACACAGATTCAGGCAGCCACACGGGAATGCAAAAATACACTGAGCATGTTTCAGATGCATAGCACTTCAAAGGAGGAGCTGAGTCAGCCCTTGTAATATTCAAACATGCAATCTGTGTTATTCATTCAAAGTATTTAAATCACCCTGTCTATGAGACATCGTTATACAAAGGTAGGAACGGAGGCCAGTCAAAACCTGCCATGACTGTTCTCTTCCCACTCCCATTTCTCTCTCAGCTCTTCCCAAAACTCATGGTAATTCCCAACAGTGTAGGAATTAAAATAGCATAAGTAATGAAAGTTCCAATATAAAATATGGAAATGAAAATGATTGCTTCACAGCCTTACAATCCCCGATCTTAAATGGGCCATGCAGAGCCTTGCAAAGAGCCTTTAAAGTGCCTGAGGCTTCAGCTTCACTGTCCATCTGGTGGCAGGCAGTAAAAAATAAAATCCCATCTTCCCTTGCCAAGTGTAGTTTTTGGCTCCTTGACAGCCACGTCTCTACTGGTCTCTACTGAGACCCTGGTGGTGCTGTGGTCTAAACCACTGAGCCTCTTGGGCTTGCTAATCAGAAGGTTGGCGGTTCAAATCCCATTGCTCTGTCCCAGCTCCTGCCAACCTAGCAATTCGAAAGCACGCCAGTGCAAGTAGATAAATAGGTACAGCTGCGGTGGAAAGGTAAACGGCATTTCCGTGCGCTCTGGTTTCTGTCACGGTGTTCTGTTGCGCCAGAAGCTGTTTAGTCATGCTGGCCACAAGACTTGGAAAGCTGTCTGTGGACAAACGCCGGCCTGAAAGGGAGGTGAGCGCCACAACCTCATAGTCGCCTTTGACTGTACTTAACCATCCAGGGGTCCTTTTCCTTTTCCTTTACCTACTGGTCTCACACCAGATGTCACACATGATACCCAGTGTGGGATAGATAAACAGAGTTTGGAGAAAATCTTATAGGCTGAATCCGAACCCCTAGCAGGCCATGTTTGGCCCACAGCCTGAATGTTCCCTAGAAGAATGGAGTTATTAACATCTATTATTTCATACACATGATGGAAGCCTACACAAGCTGTGATCCACCAAGCTAAATATCACCCACCACAAGGTGTTGTATTGTGGCTCACAAGGGATTTGAATCCATCCACACAGCTCCATTACACAGATCCAGAGAGGTAGCAAAAACAGGTCAATTGAGCCTCTGGATAGTTATCATAAATAGCTAGCAGGTTGTGTTTCGATTGATGGGTCATATAGTTAAGCACCTGCCTGAGAAAAGAGGAATGGATGGATGGGCTATGCCTCCAGCATCTGTCTCACTACACTTAACAGTAGGCCTTGGCTGGCAGGCTTCAAAAAACCACCACAAGGTATACTGTACTTGCACCTGGAAGAGAAGTGTCATCACAAAATAGATTGTTTCTGTAACTATTCTAAGAACCTTAAATTTCTTTTCAGAAAAGGTTTCTAGACTTCATGGCGTGGAAGATGTTTATATTTGCACTTCCTCCACATTTACCAAACACAAACAAAAGAGCAGAAACCAGCCACCAGAGGGAGCAGTTATCTTGGATTAGTGGAATCAGACAATTTCTACAGAGGTAGCCTTTCACCACAAGAACAGTCGAACTTTCAGGTACCGTAATACTTTTTATTGTCGTTTTATGAGCACACAGAGGCAAAGGAGCAAGATGGACTCAAAACGGCAAACGGCCCGACAGCCAAAAGAGTGGAACAAATGCGCTCAAGGCAGAATATCCAAATTGCACCCTATGCTAATAAAACAGTAATAGCAATAATTGTCCATAAGCTGCTTTTAATGGCTTCACATAATTGGCTGTCTGGGACACTATGTGTCACCTTACCTAATGGTAAGCCTGTGAGTTGTATCCAGCTACATCATTTCACGAGTGGGACTTCTGTTTGTGCAACCCAACTTCCTCTCCTCTCCTCTCTCACTGCCCCCAACTTTCCAAAGCAGATTTAGGGATGGGGCAGGGAGGCAGCAAGAGGGAGGGGAAGTTCCCTGGCAGGAGGGGAGCTCACCCAGTAACTAAGCTGAGTGCAACCCTTAATTCACAGTAGGTGGGATATTATTTCTCTATAAGTGGAACATTTACAAGTCATCAGGTCCACCAAGTCTCTGTCTCCCATTCTCTCCCAGTGTGGTGTAGTGGTTAAGAGCAGTAGTCTCGTAATCTGGAGAACCGGGTTCGAGTCTCCGCTCCTCCACATGCAACTGCTGGGTGACCTTGGGCCAGTCACACTTCTCTGAAGTCTCTCAGCCCCACTCACCTCACAGAGTGTTTGTTGTGGGGGAGGAAGGGAAAGGAGAATGTTAGCCGCTTTGAGACTCCTTCGGGTAGTGATAAAGCGGGATATCAAATCCAAACTCTTCTTCTCTTCTTCTTCTCTCCATTCTGTTTTCAATGCCCTCGCTGATTTTTTTTCTAATGGTGTTGCACACATGGACTGTGCGAAAGGATGTGTGT
Organism: Podarcis raffonei; assembly: GCF_027172205.1. Lineage (NCBI taxonomy): Eukaryota > Metazoa > Chordata > Lepidosauria > Squamata > Lacertidae > Podarcis > Podarcis raffonei. The sequence continues at coordinate 74,541,902 of NC_070607.1, forward strand.
TAAGGACAAAACTGGGGGTGAATGCAAATTTGTCACCAGGACAGGAGATCTGAGGGGAAGGAAAGGGGCTTTATTCACAATTTAACAAGAATAATGCTGGACTGGGATCTTGAGATCAAGCAGTGCTCACCAAGGACAAAAGTAGGGCAGTTTTGTCCATGGGCTATCACATAGCATAAACACATTGCCAACTGGGCCACTAAGGGCTTGCTCACAGTTTTGTGCCTACAAAGCATGGTTTGATGTGGTTTTCCTCTTGCCCCACTGCTTTCCCAGGGAAAACCTACTCTTTAGCTCTAAATCCAAGAAGCTACTAGAAGTGCCAACTCTCGCTGCCAGCCTTGCACTCTCCAATACCTGCAGCATCAGGCCCTCCAGTGTTTCCAGCTCGGATGGTAATTAAAAGGAAGGGATTCTCCAGAGTCAAAAATTCTCATCAGGAATGAGGCAGCATGATTAGAATGTTGGACTATGACCTGGGATACTAGGGTTCAAATTCCGGCCGCCCACACAGCTCACCTTGGGCCAGTCGCCATCTCTTAGCCTTACCTTCCTCACACGGTTGTTGTGAGGATGAGACGAGGAAGATAACCATGTACGCCACCTTGAGTGCCTTGAAAAAGGTGGTATATAAATGTAATCAATGAAATAATAATAAATAAATTCAAAATGGCACAACGGATTCTGGTTCACACAGAAAATATTACAGTTGAAGGTGAGGTGTCATGCATACACTCAGCAAATTTCTGATTGCCAAAGAAAACCTGACTGGCAGTAAGCAGTATGATTAGTTGTGCATTAAGGGTTTCAAAGAGTGAGCAAATGCAGGTTAAGTATTCAAGTATTGTCTGAGCATTTGCCTCAGGTATCATCACCTCCTCAAATCATTTTTAGAAAGCCTGGAGGAGAGGAGCAGCCCTGCTGGATCAGGCCAAAGGCCTGTCTAGCCCAGAAACAAGATGTGGTATCCCACAGTAGCCAGCCCATAGCAGTCAACTTTTCCCTTTTCTTGCGGGGAATCCTATTCGGAATAAGGGAATTTCCCTTTAAAAAGGGGAAACGTTGACAGCTATGAGCCAGCCAGATGCTTATGGGAAACCCACAATGAGGACACTCCCCCCCCAACTCTGGATCCCTAGAAACTGGTATTCAGAGCCATGCTACCCCAATCCTGGAGGTATCATACAGCCATCAGAACTGGTTGGTTGGAAACTGTCTGTCTCGGGAGAGAATGGAGGAGTGCGCCTTTGGGGGTGAGGTCAAGCTATTCGAAAATTGCAGTGCCTGCTGTGGCTGTAGGCACTGATGCGGGAGAGACATGTTTTGCTGCAGCTGGGACAGATGAAGGCATCTGGTTGTGCTGCTGAAGATGCGCCATGGCGCTTCTTCTCTCTGTGCTCCTCCCAGTGGTCTCTTCTCTCTGTGCTCCTCCCAGTGCTCCTCCTCTGCTATGGATCCATGACTTGACTGCCTGTCTCCAGGCACCGCAGTCGTAGCCATAAAACTATAGAGCTTTATCCCCTACAAAACTGTCTAGTTACCTTTTAAAGCAGGGGTCAGCAACCTTTTTCTGCCATGGGCCGGTCCACCATCCCTCAGACCATGCAGTGGGCCGGACTATATTTTGAAAGAGAAAAAAAATGAACAAATTCCTATGCCCCACAAATAACCCAGAGATGCATTTTAAATAAAAGGACACATTCTACTCATGTGAAAACACGCTGATTCCTGGACCATCCATGGGCCGGATTGAGAAGGTGACTGGCCCGCATCCGGCCCACGGGCTTTAGATTGCCTACCCCTGTTTTAAAGGCATCTAAATTGTTGGCGATCACCACCACTTGGGGCAGCAACATCACTGCATGAATGAATCCTTCATTTGATCTGCCCTGGAATCCCCCAGGACTCATCTTCATTGAATAACCCTGGGAGTCTAGTGCTGTGGGAGGAAGAAAACTTTCCTCTATCCACTTTCCCCACTCCACCTTAATGCCATTTCCCCTCTTGCCTTTTCCCCTTAACTACCAAGCTCCAAACATGAGTTGCAAGATGCTCTGATTATTCTGCTTGCCCTTTTCTGGCAATTTATACACACACACACACACACAGACCCAAGCACCTTCTTATTTTTAAAAGGGGAGGGGGGATTGATGCAATTGGATGTTGCAACCATTGCCAAACAAGCAATCAAGTGTGCTGTTTACACAATGAAAGAACCCAAATTCTTGGAGGAAGGACACTGAACATCCTGTGCTCGTACGACTAACAGCAGAAGTACCAAACACCAGGAGCGTGTCTCCTGTTTAAATTTTAGATACCATCTTCTTCAAGGAACTTAAAACCCAGGGTACGAAGCTAGTGCAAAACAAAAGGCTGCTGTAGATAAGCAGTCAAGTCCCTTGCTTAAAGGGCACTTCTGACTCAAGCTCTCCTACATATTCAGCTTATTACTTTCCAGAAGAAATGTGCAGTGAAGGAAGATGCCTTGTTGACATTGCACCTTGGCTAATGCACCAGGAAAGCCTTTGTAATGAGTCCACAGGCTTGCCACATGGATAGAACACCTCTAGACCACAGGGAATGGAGTGGCTGAACGAGTAGTAGTAAGTGTCCTCCTGAAATTATGCTCCAAAGAACAGTGATCTAATGAACCTATACTCAACACAAGGGATAATCACATGTACAGACAATATACTGGTTGTAAAGTTCCTCTTGGGGCCACTTGCACTGCTCTAGAGGCAAGTTACCTTTCGTTTTAGATCACAGATGGGTCATCTATGGTCCTAGGCCTCATTTTGGAAGCTCATTTGTCACTCCTACAGCAGACTACTGAGCAAGGATGAAAAGCAAGAGAGAAATGCAGGTACCAGAGGGCGGGGGGGAGGGAGAGAAGCTGTACCCCCAACCCACTTTTTAACTGGCCCCACCCACCGCTGACTCATCCACATGTGGCCCCTGAGAGATTATCCTAAAGAGAAAGCGGGGGCGCCCACAGAAAAAGTGTGCCCATCCTTATTTAGATTTTACAACTTAAGCAGAAAAGTAGGCTGCTGCTTCCACATTTTTTACTCTATTAGCAAAATGCCTGCCAAGCAGTGAAAATCTGTATTGGGAAGAGAAAGCTCTAAGGCAGGTGTAAGGCAAACTCCAGCCCTCCAGATGTTTGGGACTACAATTCCCATCATCCCTAACCACTGGTCCTGTTAGCTAGGGATGATGGGAATTGTAGTCCCAAACATCTGGAGGGCCCGAGTTTCCCTATGCCTGCTCTATGGAATAATCTACAAAAATGCAAATGCAATACGCTGGCTAATAACTGTTAGTAAATATATAATCCGTATGACGTCATTCAAAATATACGAATAAGCCACTATAAAACAATATATATCATATAACACATCTCACAAAATATACAAGTAACTGCAAGTTGTTATATGTATCAAAGTCAAACAAAGATTCAAACACCCAATGAATAGGCAGTCCCAGCAGACATGCCCCACTTCTGCAAGGAGAGTCCTGCTTGATAATGCCAAAGGTCCAGCATTCTGTTCTCATTGTGGCCAACCAGATGTCTATAGAAAGCTCTTTACCACCCCACCCTTCACAGTTAGCTTCATACTTAACCACTGATTCCCATTTACTGATGAAGCAAATGCTGGTTCAACCACCAATCAGGTTCTCACAAGGCACACCCAATATGAATCCCTATCAATACAGGCTAGAACACATGATCAATCCCTTTAATTTCCCCTACAGACGTCAATGGGAATCATTTACATTTAGGATTAAATAAAGTGGGTGCAGGTCAGGGAAAGCAGATGTTGCTCTTCCACAGGAGTCAGTAGGAGCCACTGAAAATACTATTTGATTTTTTTGCGATGACCAATGGTTTCTTAAAAAATCAATCTGATTGATCGACTGACATTAAGAACCATACATGCCTATCTACATAGCTTCATTGCCACAACCTGTCCAGAGTTTTGTTCTTTGGTCACACTCGTTTGTGCTGAGCGTTGCTCAGTACAAGGTCACTTCCTATGTTCCAAGAAGTCAAAGTCCTGCATGACATCCGGTCTTCATCCTGCGAACCCCAATTTATAACAACTCCAGTTGCAATAAAACACTTCTAAAGGAAATATTGCTGCACAAGCAGACTTTGGAAACAAACACTCCTTCCCAAAATTAGAAGAGTCCTTGTTATGGCTATTGCAGATAAAAGCCATTGTCCAAACCAACCAGCGGCGGCCTTCCTGAGTTTCAGAAAGTGGACAATTACCAGCCAGGAACAGAACCTGCAACCTCCTGTACACAAAGCATTGTGTTCTGCCTCAAATCTACAGCCTTTCCCCATTGCCAAAGACTAGAAGACACAAACTAGACCAGAGCTTGGTTGATGGGAAAGGGAAGCAGAAGTGTGGCCTTATTAAAAGGCACTTGTAACAAACTGATATGTTAAAGTGTTAGTATAGAAACAGCAGTTAAATGCTTCCTGCAAACCCTTTTCAATTTCACAGTATGAAGACCACCAGCTTGTATTTTATAGCCTAGCTTCAACATAGCTCCAAAATGTGGTACATGCAGATGACATGTTCAAAGAAAATCGACACGTTACATTAATATTGGTAATTGCAGGATCAGGCCCTGGTTCTTATTTATTGGTTTTGGAATACCAAAATCACTTTCGCTTTTTTCCTTTAAAAAAGCAGTTCTTCCAAGCATCATTTTTTTCTTGAAGGAGTCGCCCTATGGGAAAACACTAGGAAAGCTTCAATTCAAACAACAACAGCATGTGTTTCTTGTAAGGAGAGAGGCGGCAATCACAACTAACGGTTCATTTCTTTCCTGGCAAAGAGAGAGCAACCGGCAACACCACCCACTGATAATAAAGTTGTCAGCCTGACAGACACCACCAAAGTGTTGGCACAGAATAGGGTAAAAATGCTACACAGACCTCTCTCGATCATATTGGATCCGTTCTAAAAGTAATCTAGTTTCTTCCACTACAACAGTCACCCTCTGCTTTGCATATCAGATTTAAATCTTGACTTGGACATTTGTCTCGAACGTCTATATCCCGCTTTTCAATGAATCGTGCTCAAGATCAGATAAAAGTACGAGCAGCAACGTGTATCAAACAATGGGATACAAGCAGTGGCGTAGCGTGGGGGTGCAGGGGGGGCCGGCCGCACCAGGCGCAACATCTGGGGGTTAGGGTTAGGGGGCGCAAATCCACAGTTAGGGGGCTCAAATCCACGGGTTAGGGGGCGCAAATTACTTGCCTTGCCCCGGGTGCTGACAAGCCATGCTACGCCACTGGATACAAGTGTCCCCTCCTCATGGTGCCATGCCATGCAAGCTTACTCACAAGCAAGCCCAGAACTTTGGGCTGCAATCCTAACTAGAGAGAGCAAGCCCCGCTCAACACCATTGCTGCTTGCCTACCTCCGAGTAGACACGGGTCTGCAGTGGCGGATTCCACCCAGAGGCTGCCAGATCAAAACGGCAAAAGTTAAGGAGACGACAGGCAAGCCCTCCATCTAAATTGTATTAAGGGGAATTTTAGCAAGCCCAAACGAGCCTCCTTCATTCCTAGACCACTTACTGATGCCTCCCCATCCAGTTCATAACCTCCCAATCCTTTCCACGAAATATGGGGGTGGGGAAAAGACCCTCTGGTTGCGCCTGATCTACATTTTAAATCAGTTCTTTAAAAAGCGACCTCCCTATCCCCAGCCACGCGAAGAGGAAGTCGCCTCCCGTTTTGCAGAAGCAACAAGGTCACATTTAAAGCACCGTTTCTTGTTTCTTTTTATTTCAGCAGACAATGTTATGGAATATATATATTTGTAACGTTTCTCCAGGAATTCTCAGGAGAATCCGCTGAAAGTCATTGCCCGATATTCCTGCAAGCCGAGAATCGCCAGCCTTGTATCCGCTCCAAGATCCGAGGATTTGGAGACCCTCTCCAAGCGCTCGCTGCATCCCTCTGTCTTTTTTGCTGCCGCAGCCGCCCTCGAAAGCGCCTCTCCTGCAAGAACAAAGGGACACCCCCCTCTTTCCCTACCTGCTGGATCCCAGTGGGCGCGGACCGGGGAGAGACGAGCGAAAGCGCCTCGTCCTCCTTTCTCGCCTCCTCGGATGGATGAGATGCGCTCCGGGTGCGCGAGCGCCGCCGAGTGGGAGCGTTTGAATGGAGGGAGGGCGGAGCCCGCAGGCGACGAAGGGGAGAAATAATAGCCCTTGTCCGGTCAAGGAGGAGCAAAAGCAACGGACCTTGCGCGGGTTTTGCACGTGATAGGAGCTTGTGCGCCTCTGCAAAGTAGCTGCAAACTAGTTGCTACCCAGGGCGCAGCCGCTGCGGAGAATGCAATTGCAGACGGCGCTCAGCCGTTTCCCTGTCCTTTTTCAAAGCGGGTCTTTCACAAATGGGAGATAAAAGCAGACTGGGGGAAGGGTAAGAGGGGAACTGAGTTAGAAATGCTCGAGAGGAAAGGGATAGGAGTCTTGACTCACTCCCCTGGAAAGCCTCAGCTCCCCTTGGGGCTGGGTAGTCGAGCGAATGGGAACGCGATGCAGCGCGTTGGAGAAAAACCTCGGTCAGCCTCTCTTTGCTATTGCCATAACCCTGTCCTGGTTGCTATAGAAATGGGTTTTTTAAAGAGACCGTTGGAAACATCAGAGAGTCGTTAGAGGATTGGCTTGTTCTAAGCTGGGATTGGCCTGTTGCTCAGGCTTTCCAAAGAAAGGAGGATCAGAGGTTTGTCTTGGCCCAGGACATTTCGGTGAAGAAGCGCTGCAAGTATGTGAGTGGCGCAGAGTAACGCGGTTATCTGTTTAGGGAAGGCTTCCTTGAAGAACTGGGAAAGGTTGCCGTAGAAGCTGCGCTGGTAACAGCGCTGGGGTAAGACGTTGGTCGATGCAGAAAAGTATCAGTGATATCAGTGGCGTAGCGTGGGTTGTCAGCACCCGGGGCAAGGCAAGTAATTTGCGCCCCCTAACCCTGAGTGAGCCAGGTAGGGGCAGAGAGCTGCGAGTGCGAGCGTGCGCCCCCCCCCATGTTGCGGCCGGTGCGACCGGCCCCCCCCCCCTGCACCCCCCACGCCAGGCCACTGAGTGATATGCTTGCAAACAAATCTCATAATTAGAAATGCTTATAAACCACCTAATAAAAAATAATTTCTAGGTGGTGTAAGTAAGTTATGCATTACACATAACTTATGCATGTTTGCACAGATGTAAATCCCCACAAATTTCTCAAAGTTCTCAAAAATGGCCATAATAGTTGAAACTTTGGCTGGCATTTGCCACTCTAGATTGCAGATGCATAAGAAAATACTCCAGTCCTCCATGCAAAGCAATTCCCTTAATACAGAAAACAGGGTGGGGAAGACATCAAGCATGAGGAATTGCTTTATGCCAGAACCCCAAGATCCACCATCTTGCAGTAGGTACAAAAGACAGGATGGGTTCACATTACCGCCTTAAAATGTAGTGAAGTTTCTTGCCCTACGACTCCACTCAGCAAATTAGGAACTGCTGAAAGACTTCAGCTGGTATGAAGCTGGTTTGAGAAACAACCCATCAAACAATAGCATTTATTAATATAGTACAGGATACACATGCATTTTGGATAACATTGTGCGGACACGGATTAAAACCCAGTGCAGGAAATGCAGTGAGCACACCATAAATTGCTCTGTGAACACAACCAAACACTTAGAATTAAAGAATTCTGTGCTCTGGAATTTGTTAGGAGTTCCAGAGCTGAAGGGAGCTTCCAGCTCTTCAGTGCAAAAATCCACTCCTGAAAAAAAAATTGCTAGTGGTGGTCATACTTGGCCCTCCAGCTGTTCTGGGACTATAACTCCCATCATCCCTAGCTAACATCCCAGGGGTAATGGGAATTGTAATCCCAAAACAGCTGGAGGGCCAAGTTTGGCCACCACTGTATCAGAGCTATCTTCTTCCTACTCTTTAACTAGCATGTCTGTTGCAAGATAACCCTGTTAGTTTTTGAATAAGTGGTAGTTTTCAGTTACATTTTGTCCTCTGCTCATGCAAGCTCTACACTGCACTGCAGACTCAAGTGCAATAGACACAAGTGTTACAATACGAATTTAGACAAAATGATGGCCTGAAGTCAAACAATGTTTATTTAAACTAGTAAGTATATAGCATCACATTTTGGAATAATAAAAGACTGCTGTGTGTGGTTGCAAGGCACATATTTTTCAGGTTTCCAAATCCCACAAGCATGGTATGTTTATGTAAAAACAAAGTCAGTGTGTTAATTTCTAACAGTTTTAAAGCTGCTGTACTTGCAGCAATTTTAGCTGGATCGGTTTGAAATTTGTCTCAGCTATAGACTTCATCAGGTAGAGCATTTCAAGTTCTTTACCTGAGAGGTATCATTTTACAAGCTTATAACGGCAGAACATTTTGTTGTTGTTGTTGTCAATCTACTTAATGAAAGGGGCACTCCCATGCTTCTTTAAGAGTATAGCTTTAATCAGAGTTATGAGATGTACTTCACACAGTGTTGTTCGGTTTCACGCTCTGGTTTGAAACTAGCAGTCATACAGTGACAACACTACCTTCTGACAAACTCCAAAAAAATAAATGGAAAGGTGATAGTTTTATGTACGAGGAGCAAGGATGAGGATGTACACAGATCTTGTTCCTCTAGCAATTGGTTTTTTTAAAAGCAACAATCAGGAATGTTATGTCTGCACCTTATTTAAAGATTATCACACATTCCAGAGTTCCTACACTCAAAGTGCTTGTGAAAGATTTAACTTTTAAAACTGCAGTGGGATGTCTACTAGATTACTTAATTATTTGTAGAAAACAGATTTTTCTAGAAACAACCTTATTTTGGCCCAAGGAATGTTCACTGTTAGTGAACCACATGACAGCTGAGGGCGTGGCCAAAGCAAAAATGGGAATGTCCACCCCAATCTTGTGCACAATTCCACCCATACCTCCCAGTTGCCTTGTGGGATATCTTCAGGAGAAGGCAGGCTAAGGAGTAAACCCTATGCAAATCTGGAGGGGAATCCCTAAGATTTAAGAGTCCCTAAATTGGATGGCAGGGATGCGGGTGGCGCTGTGGGTAAAAGCCTCAGCGCCTAGGGCTTGCCGATCGAAAGGTCGGCGGTTCGAATCCCCGCGGCGGGGTGCGCTCCCGTTGCTCGGTCCCAGCGCCTGCCAACCTAGCAGTTCGAAAGCACTCCCGGGTGCAAGTAGATAAATAGGGACCGCTTTCTAGCGGGAAGGTAAACGGCGTTTCCGTGTGCGGCTCTGTGTGTGGCTCGCCAGAGCAGCTTTGCCACGCTGGCCACATGACCCGGAAGTGTCTCCGGACAGCGCTGGCCCCCGGCCTCTTGAGTGAGATGGGCGCACAACCCTAGAGTCTGTCAAGACTGGCCCGTACGGGCAGGGGTACCTTTACCTTTTTAAATTGGATGGCACCTTGTATGCCCCTTCTAGCAACTCCTGCAGCCAAGCTGGTGCCAAGTGTATTGCTCTGCTTTCCTTTGGACCACATCAGCAAGGCGGGGGGAGGTCTTGTTGTCTGGGCAGGACCTCCATACACACTGCTTAGGCTTGAGGCACTTTGGTGCTACTAACACATCCATCTGACTTCACCTCTCGCCAGTGGGGGGTGCAGGGGGGGATGGCCGCACCGGGCACAACATCGGGGGGGCGCTCGCACTCGCAGCTCTCTGCCCCTACCTGGCTCACTCAGGGTTAGGGGGCGCAAATTACTTGCCTTGCCCCGGGTGCTGACAACCCACGCTACGCCACTGCCTCTCGCAGTGGTGTCCAAACTTTTTTCAAAGAGGGCCAGATTTGGTGAAGTGAAGGGCCGTGAGGGCCAACCAAAGGGCCAGCCAAAGTTGTTAAAGGATTAAAGTTGTTGAGCTTTTTATGATTTTACCCCAGGAAATTAACTTCTACAGGGGCCAGATTAAACTGACTGGCGGGCCGGATTAGGCCCTCGAAACGGACTTTGGACGTGCCTGCATGTAGAGAGACTCCATTGTCTCTCAAGACAGATGGATACAAACCACCACCCCATGGTGGAGCTGTGGCCAAGTTGGAGGGGAAGAGGACAGCTTGCAACTGGAGTAGAAGTCAAGGAACAGAAAATCCTTTGGCCTAGAAGGAGAGATGTTCCACTGCACTATCCCATACTAACACTCCTTTGAGAAAGTTATTATAAAAGCTGCAGTAATTTATTGCTCTTAAATATGTTTTATATGTGCATATCAGAGTCTCATTGTTCTTCTCTAGAAGAAGGGTTGTTATTTCAAGATAAGCAAATAATGGTTTATGTTTTGGTTCTCATTGTGGAATGGAAAAACTGTGAAAAGGCATACCACTCTTTCCCACACCCTCCGTCTACTCCTTGCTGAAAAAATAATTTAATAATCTGAGCGACAAAGCGCATTGTAGTGTTTCCTTGCCGGAAAAGTGATTCCTACAAATATACACTACACAAAGTTTGTTGAGTGGAGTCACTGCATTTTAATCCTACCCTGTACAAAGCATTACGCTTTAGCCCCAAAAGTTATTTTCTCTCTCTTCCCCAAGAAAAAGGCTGATCGAGCAGAAATTTCTTGTTTCAAGGAAATCATGATTTTCGCAGGCTTTTGGGTCACCCAGGCAAAGAGCTGATATACCCGGACAGCCAGAGATGAAGGCAGCAGCTGGATTCGTAGAACATTTGAGACCTCAAGCAACTGGCAGAGAAGGTTGAAGAGAAGAGAGGCCAGCAGAGTGCAGATCAGCTAAGAAAGAACAGAGGAAGAAGTCATCTTTCACATCTGCTCACGGCAGTTAAGAAGATCACCATTGCACAAAACAAGGAAGACTGCAACAATAATGGCCATTTCCCCCATGCAATTATGCTGAGGATGCATTTAGACATAATGAATTAACTTGGTACTGTCTCTGTAAAGAAAATCAGCATCTGGACCCACCTCTCTTTAAATCCCTGCTGGGTTTAAAGCCTTGCCAGAGAACTAGATAGAAACCTATTTAATACACCTGTTAAACTGTCAACACAGGGGGCGCTGTGGGTTAAACCACAGAGCCTAGGACTTGCCGATCAGAAGGTCGGCAGTTCGAATCCCCGGGATGGGGTGAGCTCCTGTTGCTTGGTCCCTGCTCCTGCCAACCTAGCAGTTCGAAAGCACGTCAAAGTGCAAGTAGATAAATAGGTACCACTTCAGCGGGAAAGTAAACGGCGTTTCCGTGCGCTGCTCTGGTTCGCCAGAAGCGGCTTAGTCATGCTGGCCACATGATCCGGAAGCTGTACGCCGGCTCCCTCGGCCAATAAAGCAGGATGAGCGCCGCAACCCCAGAGTCGGTCACGACTGGACCTAATGGTCAGGGGTCCCTTTACCTTTAAACTGTCAACAACCACCCAAGGCCTAAACAAGGCTCAAGAGGCAACACAAGAAAAAATTTAAAGCACTGATTTTATATATATATATATATATATATATATATACACACACACATACATGTGTGTGTGTGTGTATCTATATCTATATCTATATCTATATACACATACAGTCATACCTCGTGTTGCATCCACTTCATGTGTCTTTTTGCGTTATGTCCCGCAGCAACCCAGAAGTACTGGAACAGGTTACTTCTGGGTTTCACCACATGCACAGAAGCACCAAATTGTGCCACACACCTGCGCAGACGCAGCACGAGTTGTGGGCATTTCACATTATGGACGGGCCTCCTGAACGGATCTCGTCCGTAACAAGAGGTACCACTGTATGCACTGAATAAAGGTATCAAAACCAGGCCCTGTGTAACCTACAAGGCCACAATTGCCCTCCTTTAAAAGGTTTTCTCAAATGTGTGAATTTTGACCTGACTTGAATCTTCAGCGCCTGGTCATATACAGCACCTTCTGCCCACCCACCCCAACTCAGAATTCTCTACACCCGCATTAGAATTCTAATCCCAAACCTATTATTCCACAACCTGGGAATGATTAATTTGGTACAAACTTGGTCCTTTCCATCTTGCCTACAGAAATATGCTTTGAGAAGTAGACAGAGAGGGAAAAACCTTTTTGTGCACATCTGAAAAAAAGCAGTACAACTTACCATTACTGTGTTATACAATGAACTTTTGTCCAAGCAATACTGTTTTACATTATGGTCCAATCTGTCTGAAATAAAGGCAGAAAGCCCTTTTATCTGGACAGCCTCTTTTGAACTCAAATAGGCAGGCTTGGGTTTCATTTTTTTCACAGGTAGAGTTGTCCTAATGTCACTTGTTGAGGATCTTCTGTGCATCTTGCCCTGACTGTTATTTCCTCTAGACTCATTTTCTGATTCGAGGTCAGCATTCCCATCAGAATTATCAGAGGGTGGCATCTTTATCTCTTTAGTGATGGAAACTTGGGCTGAAAACAAAAGTTTAGCTTCAGTAAAGTGGTAGGTAATCTTAGTCGGATTACAAAAACTGCATCAGCTGTGCTATGAAAGTACATTGATCAAAACTGTTTTTGTTTAAGTGTTCAGAAATGCATCAGCTTTGTATAACAGGAATATGCTGTCCTTTAGATAGCCATTCAGGAAAGTCAAGGGCTAAATTGTCTCTGCAGTATTAATATTACACCTTTACCCAGGCACAAATGAAGACTTGGTCCCACTCCAGTGACAAACTGCTTTCAAAACTGTTAATACTCTCAGGACGAGAACAGCTGCAAAATCCATAGAATAGTTTATGGAAAGTAGCATACTCGCATTCCCAACTCTTAACAAAAATGAATTTTCTCATTATCAAATGTGGTGCTTTGGAGAAGGCAAGTGACAGTTTAACATCATTTTTCACCATTAAGTGCAAGCTGCAAACAAAATGGATCTTCATCCAATAATAAACCCAGTGATGTAAGTGAACCTGCCTATTACACTGGCAAAAACAGAAGTGTTCACCATTATTCAAGTGGAAATGCTGCTGATTTACTGTACTTCAGCAATGTCACTCCAATTCCCATAATTAGAAAAACGCTTTGTGCATAGCCACACACATGGATACAAACAAAATTAAGTCCTAGCGTCTTAGAGTTTACTCCCAAATAGGATTGTATCTTTTAGTCACTTATGCATAAATAAATTCTATATATGTTTGATGGTATGTGCCAATATTTTATTTGGGGGGGGGAGAGCTGTGGCATGTTTGGGAAGACATCTTTTAACATAGTATGTTGCAAAAGGCAGTTTTGTTGTAACAGCAGCAGTTCCACTCCAAAGCAGTAATTGTGCTACAGTGACTCCTGGCCCCCAACACACCACTGTATCAGAGCAAACATAGCGGGATTTACTTACAGACTTAGTAACTAGTAGGCATTCAAGTGTGCTTTCACTGGGCATGGTTTGACTAGAAAAGTACCATTTTAGTAGCCTTTGCCCCAGAACATCTAACCATGGGATCCCAAGAGTCTTTGGTTTCTGCCTCAATAAATCTGTATTAACAGGACAATAAAGTGGTGAATCCCTCACCATATTAGAAAGGAAACATCTAGGATGGATTTAAACACAACAGACTGTGAAACCCTCTCCTTTCATATTAAAATTTTACAAGCTGCAAAACACTGAAGAGATACCTGCTCAGGGCCAACCCACCCATGAGGCAGAGTGAAGCAGCCTGCCTCAAGCGGTGGGATCCTGCTGCAGTTGCCAGAGTCACAGTTTCCAGCAAGCTCTTGGAAGAGTTCTGTGAGATTGCGCCAGCAGGTGCCACCACACGACCCCAGTAAGCAAGGTTTCAGCGCAAGGGTTTCACCTTCCCGATTCACCTCAGGTGGTGAAACAAGCTAGGCTGCCCCCCGTACCTACTGTACTTGCACTATAGGTGTTGCAATCTCAAGAATGCCAACACACAGGTTATTAAAATTACATTGAACAGAAAGCAAAACTGAAGTTGAAACTTGAGATAATAAAGCATTCTTATCCACATGGGCTCTAGATATTTCTATTAAAAAAGCAGTTCAGCAATGAACAGTTATGGAGAAAGAAAGAAAGATTCTAAAGCTTTTCTAGTGCCTCTGTTTCCAAATTACAAAGCAAAGCAGCTTCCGTTCCCATTAGGATTGTCAAGCCTTTTAATTTTTTATCTGTCACAGGCTAGTTAAGAGGTGCACTATGCCTTCAAACTTGGCCAAAAGACAAATGACTAGGCTAAGCACCCATTCCTTTTTCAGTACTAGTGAGTCTGCCATTGACAAACAGTACACACTAGAGGCAAAAATAGTTTGAAGCTAGCCCTTTCACAGCAGAGTATCTCAAGAATAATTATGACTTGCAGTGCCTGCAGTCAACTCCTATTCTCTCTAGTTTGAGATTTTTGAACTTGCAAGTTGCAGTAGCAATGTTTGTTATTTGAAAACATAAGCAAGCATAGCATTGTGTATGTGAAGTGAAATAAAATATAAAAATAGACAAGGCAGAACAAGCCAAAGGAATTCAAACAAGAAATTTCTCCTCAGCTGCATCAACTCTCCCTTTTCAGCCACTATATATGTTCTCTTTCATACCAACAATTGTGAGGTGTGCAAGTATTGTACAGCACAGGTTTCAGCCAAATTACAAGGCTTATTTGGGTATACCACAACCGTTAACAAACCTTCCTGATACAAAATTTCTTTTTAGACTTGAATAAAAAAAACAGTTATTTAAAACAATGTTGTCAAAAACTTTAAATTCTCCGTGTCTTTTTTTCTTTTGAAACTGCCTAAATGCCTGACACACAAGATCAGCATTAAGCTAAAAATAGTTTTGCAACACAATGCTTTAAAAGGAAAGCTAATACCTAAAGCCTTAATACACAAGCACATCTTAGCTGTCTCACAGCAAGACTTACCATCATTAAGTAGATGTTGAAGCCAGAAAATGAAAAGAATCAATAATATTCCAAAAGGCAAACAAAACCAAAAGAAAAGGACAGGAAATGTTAGGTCATTAATTAAAGGGACCAGAGGGTACTTCATTTCTGCTCCAAAATCCACCTCAGCTGACTGTGCACATGTTTTACTAATACTTGCTGTGCTGCACTAAGCACCTTAAGATAACTACACTCTGTTATTACGTCACAACATGACTCACAAAGCAACTATGCTGTCATTCCAACACCACTGATTTTAAAAGAAGGCTGCAATCCCATTAAGGGAGGAACACAAAGATTGTATTGAGGTTAATTGGAGAACCTGCAGCACACCTGGTATAATGACACCTCCTGTACTTGTAATTAGAAACAACAAACTAATGGGAAAATAACAGAGCTCCTCTAATTCCTTTATTAGGCCCACCAATAGCCCCAAAAATAATGATATTGTGTTCTCTTTTCACAGTTACCAAATATTCCTATTTTTTTCTAAGTTATATCTCATCTCACATGTAATGTTTTCCAATACTGTGGGGCACTGTAAAGTAGTATTAGGCCTGTTTTGCAGGTGGAGGGTATAAATGCATATAGCCCAAAAATGTAGCTTGGTGTATTTCACTGGTTGATGGGGGGTTGGGGGCAGCTGCATACTGGGTCTCAAAAACAGTTCTCAGTGAGGAACCTGCAACCTTTCCCTGCCATTACAATATCCCTGGGCAGAGGCAAAAGCAGCCAGCACATGGCTACCGTAATTATCTTCATTCTGAGAATCATAGTCCTCTGAGGGGAACAGAGTTGCTTCCTAACAACCCTAAGCACCCTTAATAAATTACAGCTCCCAGGATTCCTGTTTAAATTGGTATGATACTGCTCCTTTAAATGCATGGTGCAGAAGTGACATAAATCAGGCGCAGGGCAAGGGGTCAGATAAACGATTTTCAACAACATGCCAGGAGTGCCAACCTTTGGGCTACAATTCCCACCATCCCTAGCCAGTGTGACCAATGCACATGACTGATGGGGGTTGCAGCCCCAAAGATAGATGGACATGGCATTCATACAAAAGAAAAATAATTTAAAAGAAAGGAACGTGAAGGGTGGGAGGGCAGCTGTGAGGTTCTTCTTTAAATTTGTATGGTGTTGATGTGGCCATACAAAAACACAGGGTTGGAGCTCAGCCTAATTCCATCTCGCCTCCGCGGGGAAAACCTTCCAGGAAAACTCCCAACCAGTCTAAGAAACCGGAGAAGCGTGTAAACTGCAAGTGCTGCGGCACCTTGAATGCTAAGAAACGTGTTGCACGGTATAAATACTCTAAATGCGTGTGTATGTTTGAGCGACGGAGCGAGGAAACCCCGCTTTTCCTTTTGGGGGCCCGTCTGAAGAGCGGAACCTCGAAAACTCCGCTCTGGTTTCCAGCCGGCGGAGGGAACGGAAGCAGCCGAGGCAGGTCCGACGGAGCAGCGTCCCCCTCACCCACCCGCTCCGTACGCGTGCCGGACGGGCGATGGAGGAGGCCGGAGGGGTGTTCCCCTTCCGCGACGTCCGCTGGGACCCGGACCCGGCGCTGGAGCCGAGCCCGGCCGTGCGCGTGCCTTCTCCCGCTCCCTTGGTGCTGGACAACGGCTCCTTCCAGCTGCGCCTGGGCTGGGCCTGCCGGGCCTCCGAGGTGCCCAGCGAGCCTCTGCTCCGATTCCGGTCGCTGGTGGCGCGCAGCCGCGGGGCGCGCGGAGGGGCCGGCCCCGAGACTCAGGTGGGCAACGACCTGGGCAGCCCCGAGCCCCTCCGCTGGCTGCTGCGCTCGCCCTTCGACCGCAACGTGCCGGTGCAGATGGAGCTGCAGGAGCTGCTCTTCGACCACGGCTTCCAGCGCCTCGGGGTCGCCTCGCAGGTAGGCGGCCTGAGGACCATCAAGTCCCGTGGTTCCCAGCATGGGACACACGGGGGAGGGGGGGAATTTGATTTTTAAGGGCAATTCGAGAACGAGTTATTAACATTATTTTATTTTATTTTATTTTTTGCATTTCTTATGGTTCTAGGGGCCTCATACCATCATCGTTACTTTTAATTTGCATACCGCCTTTCTATCTTACAATACCCAAGGCGGTTTACAAGCTGAAGAAACAAAGAACAGACACCTTGTAACAGTCTAACGTAATACAAAAATGTGATAATAAAACATAACTTTAAAATAAGCAACCTACATCAAACAAAGTAACATTCAGCAATCATTAGAATAGTAACATTCAGCAATCATTAGAATGGTATAGAAAATGATAAAACATAACTTTGAAATAAGCAACCTACACCAAATAAAGTAACATTCAGCAATCATTATAATAATATAAAAATTAAACAGAAATCTACGCTTAACAATTACAATATATAATTTCTGAACTACAATCGATAAAACAATGGCAAGTATATAAATATATACAGTGGCATACACATTGTTAAAATTAAAATCAGAATGTATGCGGCGGTCAGCCGGTGACAATGGGGAGGTTATCTAAACAAACGTTTTTCTAAAGATAAAATACTATTTTTTCATATCACTTCATATTACTGTATTATTATTTTTTAACAATTTTTAGTGATTTCTTCCTCAATACTTCAACTGTCCTTTCGTTCTTTTTATCTTTCTCTTTCATGGATGTCATGTTCTTTGGAAGCTTGTTTAGACCAAGTTAATGGCCTTTTAGGCTTCCTCCATGTAAATAGGAGTTCACTTTTTGAATAATAAGAATTATATGTCACGGGGGGGGGGTCAGGATTTTTAGAGATGCTTAGGTGGGGCATGGTCAAAAAAAGGTTGGGAACCACTGATCTAGTCCAAACCCCCTGCAGTGCAGGAATATGCAACTGTCCCATTCCTGGGATCAAACCTGCAACTGTGGCATGATCAGCACCAGACTCTGACCAACAGACCTGCCCAGGAGTTTGTGCATGTGCTACTCAACATATATAGTTCCGTTTCATCAGTACAACGGTACCCTTTTCAACACTGGCTCCGGCCTGGTGGAACACTCTGCCTCATGAGACCAGGGCCCTACAGGATCTGATTTGTTTCCGCAGGGCCTGTAAGACAGAGTTGTTCCGCCTGGCCTTTGGCTTGGAGCCAATTTGATTCCCTCCCTCCCTCTCTTTCTTTTTTCTTTTCCTTCTCCTCCTGCGATGAGACTACATTTTAATATTTTAATGTTCCATTATTTTAATGTTGTATTTTATTTTTGTTTTTAAGTTGTAATCATTCATCTTGTTTTTATTATTGCTTGTAAGCTGCTCTGAGCCCGGCCTTGGCTGGGAAGGGCGGGGTATAAATAAAAATTATTATTATTATTATTATTATTATTATTATTATTATTATTATTACCCAGCCTGCTTCCCTCCAGATGCTGATGACTGGCCTGCCAGTCACTGCCTCTCAGGATTCATAGATCATCGAGCTGTAGAGTTGGAAGGGGCTCCTGAGAGTCATCTAGTCCAACCCACAGCTTCCCGACTCTGTTTTCTTGTATAGCTCTATAAATAACTTTCAAACCTAGGTAAACTGTTTTAACCAGGTCTTCATTTCTTGCCATTTCATTACAGGGCTGTGTTGACCACCCAGTTGTGGTCACTGAAGCGGTCTGCAACCCTCTCTATTCAAGACAAATGATGTCAGAGCTCCTGTTTGAATGTTACCAAGTTCCCAAGGTTTCTTATGGCGTGGACAGTTTGTACAGTTTATATCACAACAAGAGGCAGGGCTGGCCTTGCAGTGGTCTCATAGTTTCCTCTGGATATCAATGTACACATATTTTGCCAGTCTTGGATGGCCGGTGAGTTGGCTTCAATAAACTGTATCCAAGCATTAGTGGACATTACTAACTTATCAGTGGGTCAACTCTGAGTAAAATTTAGTTGGATGCAATTCAATTTTTTGCTTAATACTATAAAATACTGTGAAGTTCTGCTTCTAAAGATGACCATCAATTTATATAATAAAGGCAGCTGCACAGTTTGGTGTTGCCAACATGTTCTGAAAGAGCATCTTTATCAAATTAATGTTTATGCTCCCTTGATAAAAATGTTTTTGAAAGGTGTTGGGAAAATGAATCTGTGCAGCTGTCTTTCATTTTGTTTGTCATCTTTACCACTGCAATTGATCCATTGATTTTGTGTCTGACTTTTACTAATCCTGTATGCGAGAAGTTGCTAGAATATGTGGATGCTAGTACCTTAGTTCTGCTTAGTTAGGTTTATAGTTTATAGTCCTGGGGTGGTTGTTGTCCCCTCAGTTTCCCTCGAGTGTGTGAACTCTCTTATGCAGTAACTAGTAGGGCATCCCTGGTTCTGAGACAATAGTTTTTACTTGTGCTGCATGAATATTTCCTGAAGGCAACAGAAGAGAGTTGCTATATGAATTGGTATGGGTTTTCTCTGCTTCTTTGGGAGGAAGGGTGACATATAAATTTAATAATAATAAAGTGTGGAAATGTATATCTAAAACATGGATACTGAATTATGTTAGAGCATTTGTTTTAAGCTGCTCAGAATTCTGGCTTTTTTTAAATTTAGATGATAACCTGCTATTGAGAACTCTAGTAGAAAGAACTTAATGAACCATTCCTATATTGTGTACCAACTCACATTTACTTTGTTTCTATGGATTGGTAGGTTGGATGCTAGAAACTGTAAGCGTCTAAATATTGGAGGGTGCCAGGCTGCTCTGTACCTTCAGCGTCTCCTGCAGCTAAAATATCCTGGGCATTTTGCTGCCATTACTCTCAGCCGTGTAGAGGAAATACTGCATGAGCACAGCTATGTTGCAGAAGATTATAAGGATGGTAAGCATTGCTATTAATGGCTGTCATACAGCTTTAAAGTTACATACTATTCCCTCATGGTTTGGTAAAAATATTTTTTCTCTTGGGGTTCTGACAATCCCAGGAGAAAAAAATCTTAAGAAGTAATTTTATATTGCTAAAGAGGTATGAAAATATTGTAAATGTTAAAATGCTAGTCATGGTTAGTTTTAAACCTGAGTTCAGATTTCATTTGCAAACCTGCTTTAAAAACATGGTTAACATTAAGTATATTGCAGATGTAAAGCTTAATTTATAAGATTGATTAGACACCCTTCAACATAAGAGCCAACAATAAAATAATGCAGTTATAATAACAGTGACAACCATTGCGATTATAGGAGCCGTATGCATTCAAGAAAAGAGGTAGGTCCCACCAAACAAAATACCTTAATTGTCAAAGGGTAAAGTCATGCATCGTTAGCATACAGCAAAATCTGAACAGTGAACAGGCTAGCTGTACCCCTCACGGGGCCACCATCCTCTTTACGTATGAGAGTGGTGAGACTACCACGGGCGTCCTCTCTGCAGATCTGAACATCTAAGAAGGTTGGTGGGATGGAGGCAATCTTTCAGATATTTGGGACCAAAATCATTCATATCTTAAAATACTAATGTGAGCCATGGTCAGTGCTGGAAAGTTAACCTTATAAATAATAACTTATAATAACTTATAAATAATAAAGGGGCTGAATTACCTTGTTGAATCTGGTCGGCTACTGGTTTTAGGAGGTCCATTTGGCAGACACAATAAAAGACTGTATGCCTGTTCTCCATCCTACTCCAGACTGTCAGCAAGTCACATTGTTATTTGCACACTTTCTCCCTCTAGGTTTGCATTAGGGAGAGTTGGCTCTCGGGATTCTACTTGCTCATTCTTCTGAAGCATAGCTACTCCTTGGAACAAAGGTCTGGGACCTGAGTACCTTTTGCTCCTTTCCTTTTCATTCATGTCTCCTTCTACTTGGTGCAAACTGTTGGGAAAAATATGTGCATCTAACAGACAATAGCAGTTTCAATTTGAAAAGTAAGCAAGAACAGTAATAGTGCAGGCTGTTTGTTTCATTGTTTATAAGCTACCTTTGAGAGTTAACCTCCCAAGGTGGCTCACAACATTTTTTTTAAGAGAACATTTTGTTATAGATTATCAGATGGCTTTCCCTGTAATTTCCAAATATCCAAACTTGCCAAAGGCATTTGTTTAGCAGCACAGAAACCCTGTAGAGTTGTGGCTGCAAAACTCATTATTGTGCTTCTGAAACTTCTGAGCAGAAATGCAGAAGTGGAGGTCACCTGAATATTATGAGAACCATGTGCATAAGATGCAGCTGCCCTTTTCAAACAAGCTGCTTGGGAGCACCCTCACATCTGAAGAGAAGCAGGAGAGGCGGCAGCAACAACTTCGACGGCTCCAGGAGCTCAATGCTCGCCGAAGAGAGGAAAAGCTACAGCTTGATCAAGAGAGGTTGGACAGGCTGCTTTATGTTCAGGTAACCCTGCACAATGTTTGAGGTGCAGCTTTGGGGAAGTTGAAAAGGAGAAGCTGATGGCAGGAGAACATGATATGAAAATACCAGATTTCATTCTTGGGGAAAATACTTAATGTCATGGGATCACTTTGATATTATCTCAGTGAGAGAATTGCAGATGCCACAATAGTCGCCAGAAAATAAGGGCAAGTTTTTTGCTCATTTGGAAATGTTCTCCCGCCCTGGGCTTTTCTGCAATATTCCCCTTAGTTATATTGCAGCCAATAGAAATCACATGGTATTGTGTTTTGTGTGCAGGAACTACTGGAGGAAGGTCATATGGATCAGTTTCATAAAGGCTTGATGGAACTGAACATGGACTCTGCTGAGGAACTTCAGTCTTACATTCATAAGCTGAGTATGGCCATTGAGCAAACCAAGCAGAAAATCCTACAGGCAGAAGTGAGCGTTGAAGTGGACGTTGTTGATAGCAAGCCAGAGGTACTGCAGTAAGGTTGCATTAATTCTGTCAGCACATAACCATAAGTATATGCAAAACAGTTCTAAGACTGAATTTTATTGACTGTGTTACAACTTCCTGCAAAGTTGTCTATTGCTATATTCTCCTGCAGCTGTCTCCTTTTTGTCTTGCCGTCCATCACCATCCCTCTGTCTCATAGTGATCTCAGTTGGTGAGTGCCAACAGGACTACAGCAAAAATAGGGCCACTGAGAAACAAAAGGGAAGTGTTGCATTGCTTGAGAGAATCCAAAGGGTTGCAGAAGTAGAAAAAGGTAGTCGGCGGGGGGGGGGGGAGCCTAAAGAGTCCCTTCCGCCTATGAAAAGAAAATTGCCCAATGAGGACTGAGCATGGTCTGGGGTCACAGAATGCTTAGTGTCTAGGGAAGAAAATGGGAAATGGATGGGTGCAGAGGAACAAAGTGTCTTGAAGAAGGACATGGCTGGCGTGAAAGAAGGACATGAAAGACTGAACAGGAGCCACTCCACTCTCCAGTGGAGCTGCTGAGAAGTAGGAGTGGGCCCTGGTGTATCTCAAAGTATGCAGAAATGCAAAATATAAAAACATGGAGGGAAATCTTCCCCCAAGAGCTCTCTGAGGCTATGCTAATATTTGCTGTTCTCAGAGCTTAGTAGCCTCATCTCCTTGCAGAAAACTGAGCTGTCATTTGTTTTGAGCACTCTTGAGACAGACCATAGCCTGTTTAAATTTTTTTGAAATATGGCCTATTGGAGGTTGAGGATAGGAAAGCGGTGGATATTCAAGTTGGAATTATGCAAAGGTTCCTCCTTGGCATTTGGCATCTTTTTTGAGCATTCCTTGTGCCCTGTTAGAAAAAAGGTCGAAAAACGGAAGATGAAATTAGTGTATGCTTCACATAACAGAATTGGGTAGATGCCAAGAATATACCGTACTTTTTCATGTATATATGTTGTTTTTTTCACTAAAATGTATCCTCTTCTGGATACATTTGAAGCAACTATGTATTGCTCCAAACTTCTCATCTCAAAAGGTGAGCTTAAGTGAAGATGCCTATTGACTGAGCCACTTACCAATATCATGGGCAGGGCATTTTTTCAGCCAGGACTCACCGGAACTGAGTTCCAGCACCAAAAACAGCCCTGATCATGGGTCATAAACCAGTAGTAATGAAACTGGTGAAACGTTAATGTCAAGTATGAGGGGAATGATAGAAAAGGGTGTGTGAAAGTTTATTGATAGCTGTTGGCATTGCATACCACATTCTGAGCCTATGATTTCCATAAACTATGAAAATGAATACTGGTCGTGTAATGGCTTTGTTTTCATGAGCATTTGTCTAATGTGTAGGGCAAAGGAGAACCATGAACTGAAATCAGTGACATCTTCTAAGCAATAGTTATTTGAGGATACGTTTTTATTTCCATGTAGAAAAATGTTTAATCTTTATCGTTATGTAAGCCTTTATTTATAAGTTCTGTAAACTTTCTCATATTTGCTAAATTCAAAAATAGCCTTTTTTGGTTTACAGATGGCAAAACCAAATTCTTGGCATGAAATTCCCAAACCCCAATTGCTTAGCATTACAGCTCCAAGTAAAGTAGCCTACCTCAGGTTTGAAACCTCACTCAGTAAATAGTTTTTTTAAATATCTTCAGCCAGCACTGGCAAGAGCTATGGAGGCATCCTGATTCAGTCATTTTAGCAGCCTGGTCTTTGTTGCCCCTTCTGGCATAATACTTACTTTCACTGAACTTTGCTGCCTGAAAGTAGCAATTTTCTACTATTTACAATCCACTTGTTTAGACTGCAAATATTGGTTTACCAGCTTTACATGAACAGACAAAAATACTTCATAAACCTGTTGATGAGTCTTAAATGTACCAAGTTTGTGCCATCCTGAACATCTAAACTTACTCTAGTCTTTTGGTATCAATTATATATTTATGTTTGTATGTATATGTGGATTAGGCATGCTTCTGAACAGAGGGTTTTATAAAAGTGGATAACTGTGTTAAAGTAATTGGATGTATATAAATATATTGATTGATTTTATTATCTCATAAAATTTATACACATAACACCGGTCCTGAGAGATCTGCATTGGCTCCCAGTATGTTTCTGAGCACAATTCTAAGTGTTGGTGCTGACCTTTAAAACCCTAAAAGGCCTCGGTCCTGTATACCTGAAGGAGCATCTCCAGCCCCATCATTCAGCCCAGACTCTGAGATCCAGCGCCGAGGGCCTTCTGGCAGTTCCCTCATTGCGAGAATGAGGTTACAGGGAACCAGACAGAGGGCCTTCTCAGTAGTGGTGCCCACCTTGTGGAACGCCCTCCCATCAGATGTCAAGGAAATAAGCAGCTATCCTATTTTTAAAAGACACCTGAAGGCAGCCCTGTTTAGGGAAGTTTTTAATATTTAATGCTGTATTGTTTTTAACACTCAGTTGGGAGCCGCCCAGAGTGGTTGGGGAAACTCAGCCATATGGGCGGGGTATAAATAATTTATTATCATTATTATTGTTATTGTTATCATAGAAAACCTCTCAAAGCAGATTACAAAAATATAAGACAATAAAATTGAGGGGGAGAAATGTTTACTAAGGCTGTAGTCCTAAGCACATTTAGTAGCCCCCTTGAACTTGGTGGGACTTTATGATTAATTGCATCGTCTTAGAACTGCATAGTTGGCATTCAACCAGCAGGAAAGGCTTGTTCATTCTGGTCATAACTGGTTTTAGACCTTGGCATTGGCAAGCCAGCTTCTGTTTTTTTTTTTTTAAAATAATATTTATTAAGATTTTCAGAGATACAGAAAGAAAAAGAATAGAATACATTCAAAGCCTTCTTTTCAAACACCCTCTTTCCGGGACTCCCTCCTTCCCCCACCCCTACCATATTCCCCTATCATATTGTTGGCTCCACAAGTTCTCAGTTCTAATTAAAACTTAATTTGTTTAAACCATTATTCAAATTTAAATTTAAAATTATTCAGTCCTCACCAGTACCCTTAATAAAAGACAAGAGTTCTCTCCCCAGGGCCCACCCCCTTTCCATTCCACAATTTCCCCTTTTTTTTAGTGATAAAGACACCTCACACAATAAAGAAATAAGAAACAAGAAATAAAAAGTATAGTAAATGAAAAAAAGCCAATTCAAAAAATAGTTGACAAGCCTTTGGATTCTAGTTCTCCCCCCCCCCGTCCCCGGTTTAATTTCCCCCTGACCACTAATCCATATTGTCTGCCTGGAATTCTTAAAGTCCATAAATCACATTTTCCCCCCGATTCCTTGCTGGCTTTTTTCTTTTTATAATTATTTTTAAAGTTATTTTTAAACCATTTAATTTCCAATCTTTAATAAAGCTCCCCCCATTGTTCTTTCCAAGTTGTAGTCCAGTTTCCTCTTGTTCCGCTGCCAAAACGTTCTAATTCAGAAGTTTAGTAGGTCTGCAGGGATTATTGTTATTCAGGAACAAAAACATACGTTCAGTCCCTTCCTTTCTTCAATAGAAAATTCTATTGTTTAGCTAAACACCCTGTAGACACAATATTGTTTCCGTTTCGCAGCTTTCCCAGAAGATAACCAGTCCTGTAGAATTCCAATGGTATTTTTCCACTTACGACCTTCTTTGTAATGTCCCGAAACTCCTCTAGGGGGATTGTTGTAACTTTGTTTTCTCTAGTCCAAAAGTCCGATTGTTATCCATGTTTTCGCCATTTTATATCCAAGTTTTGACAAATTGTAACAAATTGTAGCAAAATTAACCAGCAAAGTCCTCATAATCAAGTCCTCTTTAAATTTCGGACTTTGACAGCTACTTTGACAGCTGTCAAAATCTCCTTCGCTTTTCGCCAGGCTCTCTCCTCAATCACCCCGGTTCCCAGGGGGGGGGGTTACGTTTTCCTTCTCCCTCAATTCTTCCTCCAGCACAGTTCTTGTAGTTTCCCATCGTGGAATTCTTAGTTCTTATCAGCAATTCAATTCTTTTTGGACCTTGGTTTCCCAGTCCTTGTTTTGGAAGGTTTACAGTAGGGAGGGGGACTGACTTCCTTTTTGGATCCCCCCCCCGCTCGTATCAAATCCGAAAAAAAAATTCTTTTTTTCTCCTTTTAAACCCGGTTTCCAAATTACTCACGGGTTGTTGTTACAAATCCGAATTCTCAATGGAAGAAGTCAGCGCTCTCCGCCGGATGGCATGCGGCTTCGCTCGGCAGGGATAGCAGAGGACTCAAAGCACCACGCTTCTCCCCGGCACCCGATCCGTAGCCTTTAAAAAGGCTCCTTCACGAGTCGGGAGGGCGCTAGCAGTGCCAGCCGAGTCTCCATGTCCACGGCCTCCGTGGCCGTGGTTTTTAAGGGTCCCCGCGTCGCCGATGCGGTAGGACCCAGCCCCTGCCGAGCAGGCTCCCTCCGGAGCTCGGAGGGAGTCCGCCATTCGGCGATGGCGCCAACCCGGAAGTCCGGCAAGCCAGCTTCTGTGGCTTCCCTGTTTTAATATAAGAACCTGTGGTCTCTTTCGTTTTCAAGATGCCAGATCTGGATCCAATGGGCAGCGAACAATCAATGGAAGACGTAGAAAGCATGAATGAATTTGAACCCTTATTTGCTGAGGAGCAACCCGAAGTTGAAAAGCCAGTAACTACAGTACAGGTTTGTCTTTATACACATCCTATCTCTTAGTCTACTTTACGATAAATATTTTTGCAAGGTTTTGCACAACCTTGATGGCAGAAAGTGAGGAGGAATTAAAGAACGTTTTAATGAGGGTGAAAGAGGAGAGCACAAAATATGGTCTGAACCTCAACATCAAAAAAAAACTAAGATCATTGGGCCCATCACCTCTTGGCAAATAAAAGGGGAAGAAATGGAGGCAGTGAGAGATTTTACTTTCTTAGGTTCCATGATCACTGCAGATGTTGACAGCAGTCATGAAATTAAAAGATGCCTGCTTCTTGGGAGAAAAGCAATGACAAGCCTAGACAGTATCTTAAAAAGCAGAGACATCACCTTGCCGACAAAGGTCCGTATAGCTAAAGCTATGGTTTTACCAGTAGTGATGTGTGGAAGTGAGAGCTGGACCATAAAGAAGGCTGATCGCCAAAGAATTGATGCTTTTGAATTATGGTGCTGGAGGAAACTTGAGAGTCCCATGGAGTGCAAAAAGATCAAACCTATCCATTCTGAAGGAAGTCAGCCCTGAGTGCTCACTGGAAGGACAGATCCTGAAGCTGAGGCTCCAATACTTTAGCCGCCTCATGAGAAGAGAAGACTCCCTGGAAAAGAGTTTGACCAAACTGTGGGAGGCAGTGGAAGACAGGAGTGCCTGGTGTGCTCCGGTCCATGGGGTCACGAAGAGTTGGACATGACTAAACAACAACAACAACAACAATTTTTGCATTCAGTCAGCTACACTGGGCATGGATTTTGAGCTCTGGCCTCACTGAGTAAGTCCGTGGAAGAGAATCTATCCCTTGGCTGAAGTTTTATTATCTGTCAATAATAATAGTGACTTAAACCCATGGTATTGAAAAATGAAGGTTGTAAACTCATGTTTCAGACATTCGCTACTAAATCCCATTGACTTCAACCCATGGCTGTAATTCTGTGTATATTTGGGAGTAACTCTGTGAAACTTGCTTTCAAGTATACATGCATATGGTTGACCTACAGGAGAAGTGTTAATTTTCCCCTCCCCAAAAATGCTTGTAGCAATAGGAAGAAACATCCCCAAGAGTATCTGCTGTCACCTTGATCACAGTTTATACCAGTTATATCTCATACATCAGACATAATGTAAACTGTAAGCACCTAACATTTTCTAGATACTACACCAAACATTAAAAATACGAGTCCATACCTGAGGGCTTACAATCTAGTAAATGCAGTACAAAAGGAACAAGGCATAGGAAAAGAACTGGGGAAGTAAATTCAGGAACTAATTCTTTGAAAAGTTACCCAAATGTTGAATGACCAGGTAGCGTGGTTGTGGGAAATGGTTCTGGGAGGGGAGAAGCCAAAATGCTTTCAGTCCCAGCTGATACAGTATCTTATGCTATCACATCTCTCCTGCTGCTGCAACTACCTATAATGTCTCATAACAGAATGTGTTGAAAAGTTGAAATCTCTCTGGATGAGAGCAGACAATACAGATTCTGGTGGTGATAGAGCTTAATCCATATTTACGACATATTTTCAATAAAACGTTGAGCATTACATAAAAGGTTCTAACAAATAGCAGTACGTTTCTGACTCTGATATTTTTACAGCCCGTGTTTAACCTGGCAGAGTATCACCAGCTCTTTATTGGCACAGAAAGAATCCGAGTTCCTGAAATTATCTTCCAGCCATCCTTAATAGGAGAAGAGCAGGCTGGGATGGCAGAAACCATACAGTTTGTCCTGGACAGGTTAGTTTTCAAAAGTGAACTCCTATTTAAATGACAGTGCAATCCTGTACATGTGTATCTGGAAATAAGCCTAGTTGAATTAAATGGTACTCTTAGGTAAATGTGGGTAGCATTGCAGCCTCTGTGTATTTAAGAACAAGCTGTCACTGTTCAGAGAGTACTTGTTTTTTCTGCTGTAGAACCCAAATAATTACTCTCCTCATTTTTTTAATATAAAAAACCCTCAGTTTTGCAAGATTCTGGGGGATGCCACCACATTAAATAAGGCATTGTGTGATTCTACATTTTGTTAGCTGCCTTGAACATAGTGCATGATGCAGGGCACAAATTATATAAAAGAAGATGGTTGAGAGACACATTTGAAAGCCATGTACGTTCACAGTCCCCCTGTGTCTCACTGTTAAAATGTAAATTAACAGGCAGTCTGAAGAGGAGCTTTTTACTGGAAGGATCTTTTGAATTGGAACAAACTAAAATCAGATTTGTGCTTTACTCCTTGAAAAAGTTTAAACATTAAATCGGCCTCTACCACTACAGGGATTTCCCTTTCCCATCCACCCTTAGCACAGGGGTGGGGAATGTTTTTCAGTCCAGGGGCCACATTCTTTTCTGGGCCACCTTCTGGGGGCCATATGCCAGTGGTGGGTGGGGCCAGAGGCAAAAGAGGGCAGAATGACAAATGAATTTTACCTTCCATTCTCTGTCCTCAATCCCAGTCAGCTAGAAGCACTTTGAATCTGTTAAGGGAGTTTTATTTCTTCAGGTATCCTAAAGAGCAGCAGGAAAAACTTGTCCAGAATGTCTTCCTTACTGGTGGGAACATGATGTATCCTGGAATGAAAGCCAGAATCTACAAGGAGCTGCTTGAAATGAGGCCGTTCCAGTCGTCTTTTCAGGTGTAGTATTGGCTTTAGCAATGCAATGGCTACATGCAACATCCAAATACTGTACATGGCAATGATGACCAAACTTTATTGCACATGTGAAGCTAAGGGGGGCATTTGAACTGATGTGATAAATCTCCTGAATTGGGCAGCAAGCTTACAGAGGGATGTAAATTTATAGAATACATTGGTAACCATGCTGGGCAGCATAAAGTACTGTAAAGGTAAAGGGACCCCTGACCATTGGGTCCAGTCATGGCCGACTCTGGGGTTGCAGCGCTCATCTCGCTTTATTGGCCGAGGGAGCCGGCGTACAGCTTCCGGGTCATGTCGCCAGCATGACTAAGCCGCTTCTGGTGAACCAGAGCAGCACACGGAAACGCTGCTTACCTTCCCGCCAGAGGGGTACCTGTTTATCTACTTGCACTTTGATGTGCTTTCGAGCTGCTAGGTTGGCAGAAGCAGGGACCGAGCAACGGGAACTCACCCCGTCGTGGGGATTCAAACCGCCGACCTTCTGATCGGCAAGTCCTAGGCTCTGTGGTTTAACCCACAGCGCAACCCAGGCAAAAATATTGTCCAGCACTTGAACCTTCATGTTCAGGACAGTATGACCTCGAATTTTCTTGTTGGGAAGCAACAGTGTGGGAGAGCTACTGATAGCCCTGCTTTGTTTGAGTACTTTCTTGGTTCATCACTGAGGAACAGGATGCTGGCTAAGAGGAAGCTTTTGGCTTTCATATTCTGGCAATAGAACAACAAACAGGGGACATGATTGCTGCATTCTGCTTTGTGTCTTTATAAAGGTAACCCTCCTTCCCGTTTTTCAGCATACAAGGCAGGTTAAAAGGTAAAGGTAAAGGCACCCCTGCCTGTACGGGCCAGTCTTGACAGACTCTAGGGTTGTGCGCCCATCTCACTCAAGAGGCCGGGGGCCAGCGCTGTCCGGAGACACTTCCGGGTCACGTGGCCAGCGTGACAAAGCTGCATCTGGCGAGCCAGCGCAGCACACGGAACGCCATTTACCTTCCCGCCAGTAAGCGGTCCCTATTTATCTACTTGCACCCAGGGGTGCTTTCGAACTGCTAGGTTGGCAGGCGCTGGGACCGAGCAACGGGAGCGCACCCCGCCGCGGGGATTCGAACCGCTGACCTTTCGATCGGCAAGCCCTAGGCACGGAGGCTTTTAACCACAGCGCCACCCGCGTCCCTTACAAGGCAGGTTACAAATGATCAAAGGAACAAGTTCTGAGAATGCACTGCAAGGGGCAGACCATAGAATATGAAAATGTTAAATCCAAAAAGCAAAAAGACTTGAGGAAAAGAAAAGCATTTTAGATTGGTGTCTAAGAAAGAAGAACTGACACCCAGCAAGCCTTTCTGGGGAATGCGTTCTATACAAGAGCTAGTAGAATAGAAAAGACTTTGGTTCTGGTTGTTACATTGCCAGCGTCAGAGGTCAGGGCCATTCAGAGCACAGCCTCAGTAGCTAACCTTAAGGAACAGGTTGTTTCATACCAAATAGGATTGTCAGATGTTTGCACCAGGTAGCTTTGCGTGTTGTCATTCTTATTCTGTGGCCTTTGACTTCCACTAAACAGATCCTTTTGTTGTCTTGCTGCCATCCAGGTGCATCTTGCTTCCAATCCTGTTTTAGATGCCTGGTATGGAGCTCGAGCGTGGGCCCTGGAGTACATGAACCGCGATGAAGGCTGGATTACTAGGAAAGATTATGAAGAAAAGGGTGGAGAATACCTTAAGGAGCACTGTACTTCCAACGTCTATGTGCCCATCCGTCTCCCAAAGCAGGCTCCGCGGGCAGCTGAAACTCCAGCATCCAGCAAAGCGCTGGGAACTGCCACAAACAATGTCCCTGAGCAAGCATAGTATGCAGGCTGCAATGGTATGTAACTGCAAAATAGACACAACCTGTGTAAAGCTTTTCAGAACTGCAAGGCAGCTGCCATCCTACAAAACCGGGTGCAAGTTTAAGTTCAACATTTCCAGGCACCCCAGCTTGTGCAGTGATCAATTGTGTGTTTTATCCATGGTTGCCATGGAAGAATTGCAGGCTCTTCACCAGTTTTTGGTGTAAAAATGCAAAAGAAATATTGGCCTCATTGAGGCTAACTTATCAAGTGCTTTATATTAATAGACCATGCTGTAAAAAGCTGTTGGCAATGTAAATAAAGTCTTTTGGGTTTTCCCCTCCCCATGTTTATCAGTGTGAAATGTTCCTAACATACCATAGGACTGATTTCCAGAGAGGTAGCCATATTCATCTGCTGCAACAAAAACTATGAAAACCCTTATGCCAATATGGACCAAAGTGTTTATTTCAAGCTTTGGTGAATGTGAGCTCGCTTCATCAGATACATCAGTAGCAATGTTAATCCAGGAGGGGGAGCCTTTACCGAAAGGAAGAAGGTAGTTTGAAGGAACAAATCTTTGCTGAAATTGGGATTTGGGGTTTTGTTTCTTATTCTAGTCATCTGTTCAGGTGGTTGTGGACTTTTCCTTTCTTTTGTTCACTAGCTAAAGGGGGAAAACCCCACAGTATAGTTTCAGAAGTTTATTCTGACACACGTTTGTAAAACGAGAAGGTTCAGCAATACATCAGTTTATGAAACATTTATTACATAAAGGAGGCAAACACTGGTGTTGGTAGAGAGAGAAAACACCATATTTGGTTCAGTTAGGGCATCCTACATTAGTGATGAATTACTAATTGAACATGGCTTCATTGGTTAGTGACCCCCTGCATGCCAAGGAGAACAAAACCCTTGTTCATTACTCTTGCTTATATTAAGCAGCCATTGTTTTAGCCTGTCATAGTGCCACACAGATTCTCTTCTAAATGAATGTATCCCTGTATGCTTGAACATCGGCTCTATTAATCAGGCACACAACTGTGAATTAAGGAAAAACTGTAACTCTTTAACAAGGGGAGAAAATAGGGAAAGCAATTAGCCCAAATTATGGCCCAATTTTCAACTGTCAGTTATTGTAGTACTGTCCAGGTAAAACAGAACTTTAGTCTGCAAGGAACTGATCCGAGATTGCTCTTATCACAGAAACTGGAGATAATTTGTAAGTAATTGGTGCCTAAATTCTTGTATAAGGTCTAGTTCAGGGTTTGCTTGGGCAGGCTACATCCAGCTGCAGGTGCTATTTTATTTATTAGATCTAAATGTGTTTGGCTGCTGATGTGCCCTCAAACACTCATTAAGGTATAGCAAAATGTTAATGCCATAGTTTTCTCAAGGTGGGAAACTTTCAAGCTCTCAGAACGAGGTGAAAAAGCATAAGCTGGGATGTATAGTTCTCAATGTAGAACACTGGGAAGTTCACAAACTTAAGTAGGTTTTCTAACAATAAAAAAGAAAAGCAGCCTAATGGCCACAAAGAACCTCTCTGAACAAATGTACGTTGATCACTTCATATACAACAACCAAATGTGTGTTGTATATGTAATATCCTCAATAAAGTCTTAATGATCAGGATTCTTACAACATAGACAACACCCTGCCTTTCAGTCTAATTTGCCAATTGCAAATACATCAACACTAGCTTTTCGGCATCATGTACATTTGCCTTAGAATAGCTATTAGGCTGTCTTTTTAAAATTCTTCTAAATAACTTATGAAATGAATCTATAAACTTTGTAGTTTACTGCTTTTTCATTAATATGCATCCCAACTTACGTATTTCCTTGCTGCTGAATGAGATCTCCATTTGTGTTTCCTAAGAAAAAGATTCCACACTCCTTCAGCTCAGATGTAAGACATAATACTTTTATGTAATGTTGTGCCTGAGCACAGGTGATCCATAATAGGGAGTCCATTTATAGGCAGTTGGCAAGCATTAGCTGTCTTACAGAGTCTGCCTGGTTTGTGCAGGTCTGCCACTTTTGGCCCCAGGCCACAGTCAGGGCAATTGAGGCCCCAAGGCTGCAGAAGTAGATTATCAAGGCAACTCTTAAGTGGTTAGGTTTCAAACATCCTGTATCTTTCTTGCTTTGCCTATGTCATTCTTGGAATGCGATTTAACTTTTCAACATGGCAGTATCTAGAACTGAATGCAGTACTGCAGATAAGACTGTGACCATTGCTGGAGAGACAGACACGCACATTTCTTTCCAGTTCTTAGGTACACAGTGCTTCTGTGTTAATGTAAAACAGTGATTGTCGTTGAACCACACATGTCTCTGAAAGGTAATGAAACCAGATTATTGTAAACTTCATTATTCCTCATTGAATGGTTAAAATCTACAGAATTATGTGACCTGTACCATGTTCAGAATTGTGGAATATACAAAATCCTCAGGTTAAACACACAAGATGCAACAATTCTGCGCTCTGAAGGCACAAGCATTTTGTACATGTTGCCTGAAACTTGCTTAGAAAAGTCCAACCCTTATTTTAATACTCTACTTAGGCATATTGAAAAAAGATAGGAAGCAGCAACTTTGTGCAGCTGACTGCTTGCAAGTTGTTTGCGCCCCAAATTTGGCCACCACACTGTTTATCTTCAAAATGTTTTTTTTGTTTGTTTGTTTTCATCTTGCCTTGACAAAAGATTAAGAATCTAATCTCCCACTAAATCAGTGGCAAACGTCCTGCTGATTTTAACGGGCAGGATTGTACCTTGACTTTAAATTGCAAAGATAAAGCAGGAATAATCAGGTAGTACTATTTTTGTTTTGCCCTGCTCCTTTGGCAAGCTTTCTAACAGCACTTTAGCTTCAAAACGTCATTCCCAGAACTCTACCATTAACCACAATAATGGGTCAATTAAGTGTACCAGGAAGTAATGACAAGGAAATAACAAGAGACGTGTTGATTTCAGCTGCCCCCAGACAAAAGAAAATTAATGTTTGCCAAGTGGAAAATGTTAAAATCAACAGCAGGGGAGTGGAATAAAGTCTGTAAAGTCAAGTTTGTAAAGTCTTATGAAGGACACAACACAGTAGAAACTAGGGCTGCAGTCCTGAGCACTCTTCCCAGGAAAAGGGTCCCATTTAACCGAACGGGACTCCTTTGTGAGTAAACATACTTAGAAGCAGCTGTAAGTCCCATCACCAGTGTTAACTGGAGTTTGCAATTTAGTTAAGCCATTTTACAACCTAGTATTTTGTTATGTTTTGATTTTTTAAAGTTGATGTTAACCAGAATAGCAGGTCAACGTCAAGTATCATTTGCGGGTTTTCTTGCTGCAACAAGCTGATCCTGACAGGAGACAAGTGTACCTATTTTCTTCTGACAAAAGATGGAGAAGGGGATTAAAGAAGCGATATTACTACTACTACAATCACTAGAACTACTAAGCCCATTGTTGAAATGGGAAGTAGACGTCTCTCTCCATTCGCTTACATTTGGCACTTTGCATGGCCAAGCACATAAAGAAGAAAATCAGCAATCATTTTTAACTTTATTATTATTTTATTTTGCTGGGTGGGTGGTAATTCTAGTCTAGGGGTCGATGCTGTGCCTGCAATATGTGACTAGTTTTGCACAAGTTGTTGTTGATGATGATGAACCACCCTCTTGATGAAGGGTGGTATGTAAATCTAATAAGCAAAGTTTAATTGATGAAACAGTTTAATTGATGAAAATAAAAATAAAGGGTATCCTATTGCATTATAAAATTTAACACTTACAATTCCATATATACTTATCTAATGTATAAGTATTATTGTTTATCTATCCCCTACCATATTTTGTATAAATGCTTTTCATGTATCATTATACTTCTTCATGCAATGTCTCTGTCTATAAGCAATCCTTTCATAAGTTGCAAGTGCAGTCATATCTTTGCAGTGCATCAGTATCAGTCTTTTGGCACAAAGAATCCATTTATGTTAATAGGCCTTGACTTTTTGGCAGGTACTCCTTGGGACGCGGGTGGCGCTGTGGGTAAAACCTCAGCGCCTAGGACTTGCCAATTGCATGGTCGGCGGTTCGAATCCCCGCGTTGGGGTGCGCTCCCGCTGCTCGGTCCCAGCGCCTACCAACCTAGCAGTTTGAAAGCACCCCCGGGTGCAAGTAGATAAATAGGGACCGCTTACCAGCGGGAAGGTAAACGGCGTTTCTGTGTGCGGCTCTGGCTCGCCAGAGCAGCTTCGTCACGCTGGCTACGTGACCCGCAAGTGTCTGTGGACAGCGCTGGCTCCCGGCCTCTAGAGTGAGATGACCGCACAACCCTAGAATCTGTCAAGACTGGCCCGTGCGGGCAGGGGTACCTTTACCTTTACCTTACCTTGGGAGTGGGTGTTAGAGTTAAACATACAGTAGTGATCAAAAGATTCAAATATACTTTCTCTCAGATAAGTGTGTGAGCGTATATTCTCTTTTGCACACACAATCTAGTGACCAAATGAGATTTGTATATGTGGTTACTATTACGAAGATAGCCTGGTCCCAGCTTATGTCCTTGCATAGGGTGATTTCTACCCTTCTGGCCTAGTAATTTAATTACACTAATCTGTGTTTATTGGGATGCGGGTGGCGCTGTGGGTTAAACCACAGAGCCTAGGGTTTGCCGATCAGAAGGTTGGCGATTTTAATCCCTTCGACGGGGTGAGCTCCCGTTGCTCGGTCCCTGCTCCTGCCAACCTAGCAGTTTGAAAGCACGCCAAAAAGTGCAAGTAGATAAATAGGTACTGCTCCAGCGTGAAGGTGAACGGCGTTTCCGTGCACTGCTCTGGTTTGCCAGAAGCAGCTTAGTCATGCTGGCCACATGACCCGGAAGCTGCACGCCGGCTCCCTCGGCCAGTAAAGCGAGATGAGCGCCGCAACCCCAGAGTTGTCCGCTACTGGACCTAAGGGTCAGGAGTCCCTTTACCTTTAATCTGTGTTTATCTCCTTTATGAAACATGCAGTCCAACTACCAGAGACAGCCACAGAGGTTAGTTTTTGCCTATGATGTAGAAGCAGAACCTAGACTTTCCCTAAAGCTCAGGTCCCGTGGAAAACAGAACCTATTATCTCTTAAATCCTTACGGACTGCTGCAGTTCCTTACATACCTTTTCACTGGCTTGGCTGTTTTAATTAATATGCCGCATCTGTGTTTTTAGGCAACCGCATACTTTTGATCCATGAATAATTGAACTTGTGGCCAAGCTACGTGTTATGCAACTATATATATATAGCAGGAGTCTGGTGGTCATTTTAAAGTGTTAAAAACAGCAGCTTCTAATGAGTGCAACTAGGAAATGAGATGCAGGGGAAAGGAGGATCTAAATCCCCCCCCCATTTTATCAACACAAAAAGCAGCGACAATTTGTTGTTGACAAAGGACATATAAAAGACCCCATTACCTTCAGTAGCTTAGGGCCTCATCAAACCTAAATCTGGCCCTGATTGTCCTCTACTCTGACTAATCTTCGCCCAACACAGTCTTTTCTACCACCATAACAGCCCTCAGAAAACTGATGTATGCTGTTGTTTACAAGTGTACCATTTGAGCTTCCCTAAGCACCACACTAGTTCATCTATGTTAGATGTTCACTGGTTTGGCAGAGTTAATGGCACACTCTCTCTCGAGCAATTGCCTGGCAAAAGGAGATCGACGTTTCTGCACTCCTTTCCAAGTCATTTATTACCTTGGGAATTGACACACATTCCTGTTTCTAGGTCACTCAAGCGTCTGCTAGTGGCTCGGAGACGGATTTTGCTAGAGAACAGTGCCGTATATCATAAGAGGTCTTGAGAGGAGGTCAAGGGCCCCTGGGACATTTTGTTCTGCATCCAAATGGAAGGAGGCAGGCCATTTCCCCTTTTAGTTAGGAAGAGAAGTGCACACACCCCTCATGTTCTCAGGCCACGTGTAGATTAATCTTCGGAAATGGCTCTCACAGGCAACTATTGTACCCTGTGAGCTAGTGTTAGTGCTTACACAATAAAAAATAAAGTGCACATAAATGAGGTGCAAATACATAAGGTGCACATTTTATTGCTGCCATAAAAGCAGTGACTGCCTTGTATTAACATGTTATTTTTTTGCGGGGGGGGGGAATTATCAACATTTAAAAAATGTTTTAAAAATTAATTTTTATGTCGTGTGTACTTTGGAACAAGTCTTTCAACTTCCTCCTGAACTCTGAAAGAGCTGCCTTTGTCCAAATGTTTTAGAGAAGATCCTGATATTCTGTGAAGCTGTGTCTGTGTCTGTGTTCTTTAAAAATGGATAGATGAATGTGGTAAGAAAATAGCTCTTGGCAGAAGACTCTGGCGTGAGTACGAGTAAGGCCTTCTCAAAAATTCACTTTTTGAGTCTGGTTTTTCTTACGGTACAAAGAAGCAGGTTTTCATACATCTTCCAGATGGTTCCTTACAATGATTTTAAAATACAAGTCAAGGAATACCTAGGAGTAGCATTCAGAAAACATCTGGAAACAGCTGCATTGATTGATGGTGCCATTTGCAGGTCTTGTTTTGGAATGAATTATACTGTTGATCTTACAAGCGATACGCCAATTCCACCTTTTTTTCTTTTTTACACAAGGGGGTTCCTGCGTCTGTCTAATATTAGGCAGAATTAGTCTGTGCAATATGTGACTTAGGAGTCAGAGGGAACAACTTGTAAATCTGAGATACAAACTGAGATACTCATAAGTTGCTGGCAGTGCTGCTTGGTGGGTTCAATCCTACTCATGCATGCTGGAGGTTGTCTTATTCAACTTATTGGGTAGAGTTCACTGGGTGTCTCTCCGATGATGGAAAGCAACTGGCAGCAGAACAGGGATGGAAGAAATTTTCAGCAATTCCTCCCCCTGCACCCCTTCCCAAAATCTACTCCAAAGGATTGCATCTGGAGCAGTTTTTGAGAGAGGTTGCAGGGAACGGGGGGAATTGCTGCAAGCTTGCAGCCCTCCTTTTTTTGCTAACAGATGCCGTCCATCAGCGAAGTGACACCCATTAAATTCAACATACAGTGGTACCTCTGCTTACAGACGCTTCAGGTTACAGACGCTTCAGGTTACAGACTCTGCTAACCGAGAAAGAGTACCTCGGGTTAAGAACTTTGCTTCAGGATGAGAACAGAAATCGTGCGGCGGCAGCAGGAGGCCCCATTAGCTAAAGTGGTGCTTCAGGTTAAGAACAGTTTCAGGTTAAGAACGGACCTCCGGAACAAATTAAGTACGTAACCAGAGGTACCACTGTAGTGGGAAAATGTGGCGTAAACAGGCATAGGATCGGACTGTTAGAAGCTGCAAGTACATCTGATAATGTGTGTGTCGAGTCCCATTAGCAACCTAGATAGGATGATTATTCTAAGTTTTGAATGCCTTCAAAAAAATCCCCAGTTGTAATTCTTGGGGCTTTGCAGGTTTTCTTCCAGGTAACGGCTGTGGGCAGCATTTGTCAGATCCAGGCTGGAGTTAGTTACTCCTAACTTCCATGAAGTCAATGTTACACCAGCATTCTAATTCTACCATGTCCCTCTTTTTCTCCAGCACGGCACCGCAAGCCACCTTCTGTTTTCTACAGTGCTCAAAAAGATATGGAAGTAGTGCAAGTTTCTTTGCTTCTGAGTCAGCTTCCCCAGTGGCTTCTGAGTGGCAATAAACGTAAGGTTTGTGAGCAGGGTTTGACGTTTCAGCCTTTGCTAAGAGAAGGAAGGTTGTAGATTTAAATAAAACATTACCTTGAATGCCCCCACCAAACCTTGTGATTCCCAGTTAGCTAATTACAGATATTTTTCAAAATCCAAGCCACAGACCCCCTACTTTTGAAAATTTTGATAACTCTATGGCAGTTGCCTCTGCAAAGCAATTTTTTGAACAAAATGTGGGGTAGCCTCGAATAAACAAAGGATTTTTGGTATACTAAAAAACAGACCATAAAATTTGTGATATTACCATGCAAAAATGACAAAAAAATAGTTGAAGGGGGGAGGCAAGGGATGGCGCCCTAGACCCCCTGGGTGTGTTCTGCGGACCCCCAGGAACATCTGGACCCCTAATTGGGAACCACTGGTCTACACCCTTAATGAGCAGATTGCATGCATGCAATGATTCTGGAAGTGTGCAGAAAAAACGTAGAACATAGTGCTAGCTGTGGCAGTCACATTCTTGATAGTGTGCATGCATGTATACAGACCCATCAAAACGCAAATTTTTTGCCTTTATGCCAAAAATATATGCTTGAAAGTATACGGAGAGGGATAATACTCTTTGCAGTCTTGGGATCAAGAGGTTGGGAATGAGGCTTCAGGGCCCTGCCTGATGACCACACGAAGCAACTGCAAACATATACATGTTTATGCAGAAGTAAGCCCAACTGTGTTTTTAGCTAAGCGTGTGTAGCATAGGAGCTGGATTCACTATCTCTACTGCAAGGTAAATGGAGGTGGGAGAAGTGGGTCACACTATAGGCTCATACTTCACCTGCGGTGATCCATATAATAATGTGATGCTATAGAATCTCAAGTTGTAGAGTCGGGGTTCCAGATACTGCCCAGTTGCAAGAGTGTGCCCTGCCAGTGCTGCAATTTGCCATTGCTTTTATTTTAATAGATTCCTGTTAGAAGATATTGTGGCAGGATGTGTTCAGGGGAGAAATTATCTCTGTGGTAGCCAGACAACTGCATGATTAATACCTATTACCGCTAAACAAACAGCTCATTAAGTTCTCTCCAGGAACCATGCTACAACGCACCACTTGAGGTTAAAATGAAGATGTTCCGAGTCTTCTGAAATTAGATGGAGAGGGGAAGCATCGTTTTGGGTTGAAAATAACTTGCTTTTGATTAACAATAAACAGAGATCCAAGTGCTTGCAACGTAGTGGATTGTTACAGATGGTAGGGGTAAGTAGACTTCAGTTTTCTGAGATCTACTTGGCTTTTGTTTAGAACTCTGGGGAACCCTATTGGACCAGATCTCTATCTCCCCATCCTGGCTTGCCAACTTCAATAGGAGATACTGACGATGCAGGATTAAACTCCCCACATATCAGCTGTTGCGCAGGGAGTTCAATCCTGATTTCTGCAGGGTTCAGGCACATCAGCTAGTTTCTCGTGGAAATCAGTTGGCACACCCAAGCCAATGAGGAATGAACTCCCTGCTTTCTACAGCCTCTTCTCTATCTTCTTATCACATGTGATATCCTTGCCATTCAAAGATCACTGTCTCTCTAGAGAGGCCAGTCCCATGTGCTGACCCACCATCACCACCCCAAACTCTGCTCCAACCTCCACTTACCCTGGGACTGCAGAAAGGAAGGTCCTTGGATTGGTGGCAAAAAAAGACCTCTGGGAAGTTCTACCGTTTTCATCCAAGCAAGAAAACAGCAAAAGCATATTGCCTGGCCCAAACTGTTAATAATTCAGCATGGATTGTCAAATGTACTCCATCATGTGTGCCTTTTTCTTCCACTCTTCTTCCCTTGAGTGTCCTTTTCTTTTTAGGATACACATTCTTCAGAGGGGGAAAACCCCCACTTAAGAAAAATCTCTCAGTACAGTACATTATTTCAGAGCGGAAGTAGCAGTCTCACCTTCCCTTATTGCAAAAGGACCATGCAAGTCCCTATGCAGTTTTTTCGGAGCTGAGCTAACCTTTCTCAGAATCTAATAATAAAAAAGCAATATTTTAGCAACTGTGAAGGCATGAGGGAAACATCTCATATTACATTGATGGTTGTGGGCACTGGGTCCAGGACAGTTAAAACAGCAACAACCAGGCATATAAGTAGAAATACACAACTTTTTTTTATTAAAGTGTACAGTTCCACCAGCAACTGCAATTTGTGCAACCTCTTTTCCCTACAACAGAGGCGAAATGCTTGTATGAGTCATGCAAATGCTTGCAAGTGTGCCTTGATCACCACCAAAACTAGTTGTTCTGTATAAGCCTTTTGCATTTGCAGCTGTCTTCATTGCCCTCTGCTGTTTTCCAAGAAAAAACCACGAAATTTAAAAATGCAGGGGCTAATAAAAGGTGGGTAGTGTAGAGCCAGAGGCAAAACTAAGTGGAATCTTAAAATTGTTAAATTGATAAATCTAGCTGATCAATTAAAGTACTTCAACTCAAACTATAACCTGTTCCAAGCATAGCATTGGATTAGAAGTCTGAACAAAGAAAAACAGCTGCCTGATTATGTGCTTGAAAGACAAAGAATACATTTTAAAAATAGAAAACATGCCCTTAAGCACTTGATTTTAATGCAGTTTTGACGCCTTTTGCTATGAAAGCAGGAAGTATGCTCATCTGAGGTAAAAGCCATTAAAAATGAACAATGAGTTCATTTCTCTGTCTCCAAAGTGGTCTGTAAAGTGTTATCTAGCTTCACTGAACCCAGCTCTAGCAATATAATCCTATAAACTTCTATTTAGAAGTAAGCCCCATTGAGTTCAGTGAGATTTACTCAAGCGAAAGTATGTGCAGGAGTGCCGCCTAAAATGCTGTCTCTGGGTGCACACACATGCCTTGATGTCATATGCTGACCAGTTTATTCAGGGTTTATTCAGAAGGGTAATTAAATTAGGTAGGTTCAAATGGAAGCCAAGTAGATCTGACAATTTTGCATATATATTCAGTGCTAACAACTAAATTGCTAAGTAACATTTCTTTGGAGCAAGCTGGGATCAGCTCCAAAGTAAACCACTGCATTCCT
This sequence comes from Podarcis raffonei, assembly GCF_027172205.1. Lineage (NCBI taxonomy): Eukaryota > Metazoa > Chordata > Lepidosauria > Squamata > Lacertidae > Podarcis > Podarcis raffonei. Next base: position 74,583,546 of record NC_070607.1, read on the forward strand.
CAGTAACTGCATAGTAACTGCATAGTCTAGGGTCTGCTGCCTGACATCTCTTTCAAGAAGATAGGCTAAACATAAACCATAGCTTTGATACTGGGTGATATCCGATGTTAGTTTTCCACTGTTGAACCCAAGACAGTGTATATGTGCTTCCCAGTCCAGGCACTGACCAGATGCAGATCTGCTTATCTTCAGCAAGATGGTGGTTTTATATGCTTTCTGCCATAACCTGATAGCTTTCCCCCCATTAGGCATTTTGCCCACTTGGTCATTCCATCACACGTCCCAAAATCCTGCGGCAGAGGTTGCTCACCAGCCAAACTGATGTGGAAAGGGTTCCCTCAAGCTAGAGGCTGAAAATGACTGCTCTGAAAGAAAGCACTCTACAACAAAGTGTCTACATCTTCAGAACAATTGTGCACACAACTAGATGATAGACTGAGGCTGGGCCAACCTTGGAATACTGAAAATTTCAGGTGACAGACACAGCTTGTAGAAAGGAAGATTAAGGGGAGCAGTCTTCAAATATCAAAGGGCTGTCATGCAGAAGATGGAGTGGGTTTTGTTCTCTGCTACTGCAGAAGGCCCGACTAAAACCAATGAGTAGAAATGGCAAGGAAACCGATTTCAACTATGTGCTGTATATAAACATATCTTACCATAGGGAAAGACTTCCTCATGCTGAGAGCTATTCAACAGCGGACAAGACTGTGTGCTCTCTTTTGTTGGATGTATTTAAGCAGAGACTGAACAGCCATCTGTCAGGAATGCGGCAGTTTCAAGATTCCTGTATTGACCAGTGGGTTTAACTAGATGCACTCAAAGTTCTTAGCATTACAGTGGTACCTCTGGTTGCGAATGGGATCCATTCCAGAACCCCATTTGCAACATGAGCAGAACACAACCCGCATCTGCGCTTGCACGGGTCGTGATTCGCAGCTTCTGCGCATGCGCGTGACGTCATTTTGAGCATCTGCACATGCACGAGCGGCGAAACCCGGAAGTAACCCTTTCCAGTACTTCCGGGTCGCCGCAAGACGCAACCTGAAAATATTTAACCTGAAGCAAATGTAACGAGGTGTGACTATATATGGGTGGCATCCAGCTGAAATTTACTCAGAGGAGATTAATGAACATGACTAAGTTTGGACCATTAATTCCAATGGGCCTACTTTGAGTAAACATTCGTTGAATACAACCCTATATCTTTCATATCATCTCTTCTAAACCTCTTATGTCATTCTGCTATTTCATGCTTGAAGAGGTAACTGAAACAGACAGCACGGCCAGCTGCGAAGTAAAACCAAACAGTTTATACACATTTTTCCTCCCATCTTAACAGGACTGGGCAGCCATGCAAGTTTGTACAGAAGAAAAGAAACTCTGCTGCTGTTAGAGGAAATCATTTGTAGGTCTTAAGTGAAAAATGGAGGTTATCCAGCCAGAAGTTAATCACTTTAAAGTCTATTGATTTTCAAAAAGAGATTGCTTAAATCTCTTCTATTGAAATCGATGGGATTTAAAAGTGATTAACTTTTATTGGATCAGGCCCAATAGATCTCTTTTAAAAATGTTTTCGGTGCTTTTCTACCAGGCTTCTATATCTCCCTGGCTCAACTCTGGAATTTAATTTTGCATTGTAATGTCTGAACAATGTGCTTGAACAAGTTCTCAGGCAGTTTATATTGTTCAGGGCGGCAAACTAGTCTTTGCTGCCTCATTTTACTTAAACTCCCTCTACCACTTTCCCTAAGCAGCAATTTCTGGCTTTCAAAGGGTTGTGTTGCCTAGTCTGTACCTCTGTCTCAGTTGCTGATTGCTTCCTTTCTCTCTTCTTCTCTGACAAGTCCTAATTTTCCAGCAAAGGAATGTAAATTCTGCAGCTCATAAAGCTGAAATTGGGGGCCTTCTTCAGCCTCATGGATTTATTCCCATTTGTTTGTTTAATTTATGGACCACCTACCTTTTTATTTGTTTATACCCTGCCCCTTTCCCTGAAAACAATCATTAAAAACAGTTAAACATTGATAGAATTAAAACTACATATGTATCTAAAATATATTACAACCATACACATAATCACAATAAAAACAGCAGGGCACCAGCCCTTTCCTTAAAAGTAGTCAGTTCCCCAAAGCCTGTTTGAACAATAAAGTCTTCAGCTGCCAGTGGAAGGACAACAAGGAGGGAGCAAGTCTTGCATCTTTAGGGAGGGAGTTTCAAAGTCTGGGAGCAGCCACAGAGAAGGCCCATGTTTGTCAAGGTAATGTACGAAGATACACAAATCAGAAACAAAAAACCTCATGTGACATGGCATTACAGAACATCTTTTTGTGTTGCAGTCTCCCATTTCATACCTACAAATATATCTGTAATATCTCCTTTATGTTGGCATACTACCATGCTCCTCATCATCTGTGTTCCCTTGCACCAGGAAAGTGGTCAGTGGCTGCAAAATGTGGGGTGCGTAGGGCTAAATCATGCTCACCAACCCCACAAAAACATTATTTTATTATAATTTATTGAATTTATATACCATCATATACCTGCAGGTCTCAGGACAATACACAGGATAAAATCAGAATATAAAACCACAAAGTACATGATCAAAATAAAAACAGCAACAACCCAATAACCCCCGGTTCACTCTGCTGTGAACTGGAAAAGGGGGCTTCCTTTCTCCAGGCACAGAAACAGCAAGTTGCCTATGGTGGAAAAGAGTGGTCTCTTCCAGTTGACTACTTTGCTACATGCCCTGTTGATAGAACCAGTTAAGTTACAAATGTGTTGTGCCTGAACCCAGTAATCAAGGTTCAACAAACAGGACACTAGGTAACTGAGGAGATAGACCTTGAAGTTTATAGGCCTTATATAATGCTAGTCTTGTTCAGAGTAGACCCATTGCGAGTACTGAGACCATATAAAACTGGTCCTGAAAGACCTACATTGGCTCCCAGTACATTTCTGAGCACAATTCAAAGTGTTGGTGTTGATCTTTAAAGCTCTAAACAGCTTTGGCCCAGTATACCTGAAGGAGCATCTCCACCACTATTGTTCTGCCCGGACACTGAGGTTCAGTGTCGAGAGCCTTCTGGTGGTTCCCTCAGTGCAAGAAGCTAAGCTACAGGGAACCAGGCAGAGGGCCTTCTCGGTAGTGGTGCCCGTCTTGTGGAATGCCTTCCCATCAGATGTCAAAGAGATAAACAACTACCTGACATTTAGAAGACATCTGAAGGCAGCTCTGTTCAGGAAAGTTTTTAATGTGTGACATTTTAATGTATTTTTAATCTTTGTTGGAAGTAGCCCAGAGTGGCTGGGGAAACCCAGCCAGATGGGCGGGGTACAAATAATAAATTACTATTAGTATTACTGAATATGACTAACTTAGGTTCCATTTAATTTCAATGGGACGCAGCCTCAACAGTCACTGGCAGAGGAAGAGGAGTGTGGGGGGAGCACACTGCCCCCAGCAGCACGATCCCGGTGGGGTGCCATCACGGTTCCCCACACACACACTGGGCACCACGCCCCCAGGACGTGCGCCAGCCCCGCCCCCGCCTGCTCTCCGCCCCCCTGTGCTGGAGCATGAAGCTCTGCCACTGTCAACAGTGCACTCCAAGGAAGCCCTACAGAAACTCATCAACTGTTTTGTCCAAGCCTGAATGGCGTTCGGCCACGGAATCCCTTGCAGTTGACCACAGTGCCTGGAGGCAGACAGGTCATGTATCCACAGCAGTGACCAGTGGAGAAATGACCATTGGGAGGAGCGCGGAGAGAAGGAACACCATGATACATCTGTAACAGCAAAACCAGATGCCTTCATCTGCCCCAGCTGCAATAAAACATGTCTCTGCTGTATCAGTCTCTATAGCCACAGTAGGCGCTGTAACTCTCCAATGGTTTGACTTGACCCCTGAAGGCGCACTCTTCCACTCTCCCAAGAGAGATGGATGCCAACATTGTTGCTCTAGGTAGGATCAGCATTGGGTACATCCTTATATTCACAATCCTTTTTTGAAAATATTTAAATTCTTTTTATTAATAATCTTACTGCCACATTGAGGTTTTTTACATAAAATGTAGTATATAGATTTTATGAAATAAACAAACCTTAAGGTCTAGAAATGCGAGTTTAATGTTTAAAAACAAAGACAGGTGGGATTATCAAAATGTTTAATTGTGTACCCCATAAACATTCTGTATTTCTAAACATGCTGCACTGAAGGTCAAAGTGGTGGAAAGGCAGAGCATCAATCTTTGTAGCAAACAGTAGAGGGGCCCGTCACAAAAAAAAATGTAAGGTGGTCAAATGCCCTCTGTCCTCAACTCCAATAATTTGAGCACTGTTTTTCCCTTACCTGGTGACAGTGATGGACATGTTAAGCAAGCGTTTTAAGCTCTGCATAAGTGGGAAGCTGCTCAAGTGTCCTTTCAATCACCCATCTCTCCTGCTCTGTTCTTGGAAGGTCACAGCTTATCCTCTTATTTACTAAAGTGTGACTTCTTTATCCAGTATCTCGGGATTTCTTGCAAGCACGCTTAGCTCCCCTTTGCTAGAAAGGCTCTGTCCTTACACCCAAGTGCAGGTATATAAGCCCATTAAGGCTGCAATCCTACACACGCTTACTCGGGAGTAAAATCCCATTGAGATCAATTGATGGGTTGCTTAGGATTCCTGATAGGTATGCAATCGGGAGTTGTCCTACACGATAACACGGTCAACCTAGGATCTGAACCAATGGATTCAAGTTATAAGAGAGGAGATTCCGACTAAACACCAGGAAGTACTTTGTGACAGTAAGAGCTTTCCGACAGTAGAACGGACTTCCTCTGAAGAAGATGGACTCTCTGTCCTTAGAAGTTTTTAAGCAAAGGTTGGATGGCCACCTGTCATGTAACAACAGCAACAACAACAACAACAATATTTATATCCCGCCCTTCCCGGTTCAGAAAACCTGGCTCAGGGTGTCTAATAACAAATTTAAAACACTTAATTGATGCAACAAAAAACAGCATAAAATACAGTATAAAATGTGAATAACAAATTCAGAATTCAAAAATCAATTTAGGGGGGAAATCCATCCAATAAACATTAGATGATCACCAGGGCAGGCTAAGTTCAAACTGAAGGCCAGGCAGAATAGCTCTGTCTTACAGACCCTGTGGAAGGAAGTTAAATCCTGCAGGGCCCTGGTCTCATGGGACAGAGCATTCCACCAGGTCAGAGCCATCACATAGAAGGCCCTGGCCCTGGTGGTATGATCTGGTGTATGATCTTGTTGAGAGTCCTGTATTGCAGGGGGTTGGACTAGATCAGCCCTGGGGTCCCTTCCAACTCCACAATTATATGGTTCTATTGTTATAAAGCATATGGTTTCCAGAAAGAATCTTGGGAACTATAGCTTGTTAAGGGTGTTGGGAAGGTAAACTACAGTTCCCAGGATTCTTTGTGCTTTATAGGTTGCAGATTGAAGTCTAGTATCATTTAATAGGCTGTTCTAGTAGCAATAGCTAAAACTCCCCCCCTGCCATATAATTTTTATTAATTTTACAATAATGCTTTCCATTAAAATCTCTCCTCTTACACATTTTGGCTTTTTAGGGCCATGACTTCCTTCGAACCTTTCTTGTGATTTTCTATCTTTCATTTCAAATTTCTGCATTTTCATTGCTTAACCATTGCTTTCAAATCAAAAACATCAAAGCATATTTTGTTCTTCTCCTCTGCAGTGATTTTTCTACCTTTTCTTACAAAGCTTCTTGCGATCCTACCAACGTGTTTGATTGACTACAATTGTCTTTCAAATAATTTACAAATTTAGTCCAGTTCTTTATGAACTTCTGGTCCCGCTGTTTTCATATTCTTCCTGTCATTTTGGCCAGTTCCACACACCCCATTAACTTCAGTAGCCATTCTTCCTTTGTCGGTAATTCCTCTTGTTTCCACTTCTGTGCTAATAAAATTCTTGCTGCAGTTGTTGCATATAGGAAAAGCTTAGTATCTTGTCTGTTAATGTCTGTACCTACAATTCCCAGTAGAGAAGCTTCCGGTTTTTTAGTATATGTATATTTCAACATTTTCTTAATTTCATTATATATCATATCCCAGAAGCATTTCACTTTCTTACATTCCCAAGCAATAGCTAAAACTTGGTTCAGTGCTGTAGCTGAAATAAACACAGCAGTAGTTTCTTGCCAGACACCCAGTCATCTATATTATAATAAATATAATATTTCTACTGCTTCAGGTAGCATGAGTGCCTTCTCATGTTGGCATTTTGCTTCACAGGGTTAGCTGAAAGCACTAGATGTTTTAAAACGAGCAGGTCCAGTAGCACATATAGAGACAGTCTGTGTAAATGGGGTTTTCTAATAAGACTGATGTGAGCGAAGCTTTAACATGCAGACTTGATGAAATATACATCAGAAGCAAATCTGACCTGGACACATCATGTGTGAATTTTAGCTCTCTAGAGCAATAATTAGGAATTTGATTCAAATGAATTTAAAACAGGATACCAGATTCCTCCATTAATTACTAATCCTTACAAATCCCAGAGGGATAGTGCATGTTTGTGATGTCTTGAAGGTTAAGCAGATTTATTGTAGCATAACCCTCCATCCACTAGAGTCCCTTATTCTGATAATACAAATGCCACACTAAGCTTGTTAGCCTTTAAGGTGGGACAAGATTTTTCTTGGTATTGGCTAATTTTCACACTCTGCCACTGTGGCATTTAAATTGTTGTTGCTTCCTGTGACCCGCTCCTTAAATTACTGTAATTATTTGTCAGGACAAGATTCTGGAGCCAGCTTCAGCCAAAGGGATGTGAGGGTCAGATTCAGTTTGTGTGTCACCATCTACCTGTGGCCAAAGGAGAGAACACAAACGCTCTGCTGGATCCGGCCAAAGGCCCATCTAGTCCAGCATCCTGTTCTCACCAGATGCCCATGAGAAGCCCAAACTACAGGGAGACTGGCTAAGAAGCCTCTCTTAACAACAAATAAGAGGTGCCTGTTGCCCAAACAGGACTGTGTTTTTAAATATCAATTTTGCTAATAAAGGACATAACAAAGCTTGGTACTGATGTCTTGGAAAAGTCACATAGGGAAAATATTTCTTTATTAAAACAATATATTTGTATTACATCTTTCCATTAACCCCCACAAACCCTCAAGATGCCTTACAAAACATTGGAATCAAGTGCCATAATACTGTCTTTACTCGAATGTAATGTGCCATCGAATCTAATGCGCACCTCAAATTTCAAAACTTTGAAACCAAAAAAGTATTTGCTGGCAAATGTAAATGCGCCATGAAATCTAATGCACACCCTAATTTTTGTGACGTAATTTGGCCTCAAAAGGTGCACATTACGTTTGAGTAAATGTGGCAAATACAATAACAACTGTGGATGGAGAAAACAGCAGATAAATGCAGATAAGATACAGGAAGTTTAAAATTTAGTAGGTTGGCAAAGCAAATTCTTTTTGGAAGACAAAAAATGCTTTCTGCTATGTCCGAAGGCTAACCAAAAGTAAGTTCTGTTGAGGAGAGTCGCTACCTCTTTTATAATACACTTGTAAGGATGACCACATCCACACCATACATTTAAAGCACTATGATACAACTTTAACAATCATGGCTTCCCCCAAAGAATCCTGGGAAGTGTACTTGGTTAAGGACACAAAGTTGTAAGGAAGCACCTATTCCCCTCACAGAGCTAGAATTCCCAAAATGGGTTAAGAACCAACCCTTCTCTGGGAACTATGAGAATTGCAGCTCTGTGAGCTCTGTTAACAACTGTTAACACTTTTGCCAAACTACAGTTCCCAGGATTCTTTGGGTGGAGCCACGACTGGTAAAGTTGTATCATAGTTTTTTAACTGTTTGGCGTGGATGTGGGCCATGTTTACTCAGAAGTAAGTACCACTGACTTCAAGGGGGCTTACTTTCTACTAAGACTTAGTGTGAGGAAGCAAGTTACCGTATTTTTCGCCCTATAGGACACACTTTTTCCCCTCCAAAAATGAAGGGGAAATGTGTGTGCATCCTATGGGGCGAATGCAGGCTTTCGCTGAAGCCTGGAGAGTGAGAGGCGTCGGTGCACACCGACCCCTCTTGCTCTCCAGGCTTCAGGAAGCTATCCGCAAACCTTGCGCGCCTGGCGGGAGTTCCCGCGGGCGCGCAAGGCTTGCGGGCGGCAGCCTGCAGCACGGAGCACGGGCGCCCTCTGGAGGACGCCCCGTGCTTTGCGCAGGTGTCCGCAAGCCTTGTGCGCCCGGCGGGAGTTCCCGCGGGCTCGCAAGCGGCAGCCTGTTCTGGGGGCTGGGGTCAGGGGAAGCTCGGGCTTCCCCAGCCCCAGACCCGCGGCTGGGGGGGGAAATAATTTTTTTTATTCATTTCCCCCCCCAAAATGAGGTGCGTCCTATGGGCCAGTGCGCCCTATAGGGCAAAAAATACGGTATGTGTTTCATGAAAGGGCAGCAAATGGTTAGTTATTTGCCGCTATTGTTTATTAATTTATTGAACCGCCTTTTGCATGCCTCTGAAGGTGATTTAAAGCCATACTGTAAAACCAGCTGAAAATAGTTTTTAAAATAGTACTTCCTCTCAAAAATGGGGAGGTGTTAAGAAGTACAAAAGGAATGCTGAAGGAAACCCTTTTCATCCAGCTGGAAAAGCTTGTCAAAACAAAAATGTCTTCAATTGTTTCCGGAAAGTACAGATAACAGGCACCTGTTGTATCTCAACAGGGATGCTGTTCCAGAAAACATGCCCTGATTGTCTTTTTTACTGCCAGGGAAGAAGAGAGGTGCCTGTGTGGAATTCTGCCTCAAATGCCAAAATGGCATGACTGGCCTTGAGTATTATGCACCTTGAACAGGTGAGGGGACAGAAAGCCATTTTGCTGCTTGGGTCCTACTTGGCCAACGGTGGGAAACTTCTTTAAAGCCAAGGGCTGCTTTCCCTTGTGAGCCGCATGCCAGAGGTGAGGCAACAGATGTGAGTCATTATCTTTGCACAATAGGCTCCCTAGCCACATAAAAGCCAGAAGTTTCTACACAGATCTCCCTCTCTCCAGGCAAGCCAAGCAAGAAATGTTATTACAGCTCAAGGACACATTTTAGCCAAGCCAAAGAACCAGAGTTGCGTGTGGAGCAGGTCCAGTGAAGGTTGTGGCCTGGGAAGGAGGCTTCTGAGGGCCAGATAAGAATGGCTTGGAGGGCCATCTATGGTCCTCAGGCCCTTGGTTCCCTACCCCTGAACAAGGCACACCGCCAAACTTTTTGTTTTGTGTTTTTTTTTCTTCCAGGCTGTAACTTTCCTTTCTGCTTTTTAGGTCAGGTACCTGGAGGGACTGCCTCCATTTGGGTCGCAAAGCTGTGTCAGATTCTCCCATCTCCCGAGATCTATGGTTTACTTTTTACTCCCACATTTAGTGCAGATACATTTAAGGCCTGTGAATTTAGGTTAGACATTTTCTCCTCCCCAGAAGTATTCGTCATGCAGCCTTAACACCACAATTAAGTTTACTTGGTGCAAAATAAAGGAAGGAAGGGCCGCTCCTGTAATTCAACAGTTATACAAGGCAGAACTGTAGTATGTGCTTATTGTCTTACAGTACTTACAAGACTAAGAGAGGCCTGTGAAAGCCCAACTTCTACACAATTATTAAAAGGTACGGTTGCCAAATTTTATTCATCCACTGTAGCTGTTTCTTTAACAGCAGGGTTTTTTTTCTTTCTCTCTAGCAAGAAACAGGTGAGGATGTTTACTTCCATGCTTTGAAAGCATAGCTTAGGCACATCTGCTGCTATTAGAGATATAGGAGCAGGCCAAGCTATTCTCCCTCCCTCCATCAGTTGGCAACCTTAATTAAAAGCATAGGAGCCCTGTTGCCCTTGCCTTTGGGATTGGGGCAAGTTCTGTCGTGGGTAGCCTGCAAGTCCCCCAAAGCCTCACGTCATATTATGGCTTTTGATACATTCTACTTCAGAGGAAAAAAGTGATGTTATAGGTTCAGGCCATGAAGATTTAGAAAACTGGGGGGCAAGCAGAATGTAGCTGGGGGAAAGGGAGATTCCTTCAGCTAGAAAGGTTTCCAGAGTACAGTGGTACCTCAGGTTACATATGCTTCAGGTTACATACGCTTCAGGTTACAGACTCCACTAACCCAGAAATAATGCTTCAGGTTAAGAACTTTGCCTCAGGATGAGAACAGAAATCGTGTTCCGGCGGCGCAGTGGCAGCAGGAGGCCCCATTAGCTAAAGTGGTGCTTCAGGTTAAGAACAGATTCAGGTTAAGTACGGACCTCCGGAACGAATTAAGTACTTAACCCGAGGTACCACTGTACCAATATTCAGCAACTGCTAGAGGACCCTGAAGAACAGCTGGATGAAAAGTTCTCAGCCTTAGATGTTTTTGTATTATTTTAAAGCCTATCTTTAGTTACTTTTTAACAACCATTAGCTGTTTTTATGCTATGTTTGTAAATTGCCTTGACATGTAAAAGCTGATAGATGTGCCCAGGTGGATCTGGACTGCTTGGGTGTGACATATTTGCCAAGCTGGCTGCTCTGTAGCCTGTCCTTGAGACTGCTAGTTTGCACAAACCCTGCCTGCTTAAATGCCCCATTCTCATCCAGAAACTTATTTTAGACATGGGGGTACCCACTTGCCCTCTGTCTGCTAATCTCCTATCCATTGTCCTTATCCTCAATCTACTGCTGCCCTTCTCCCATTCCCTCTGGGTTTGCTGCTCCTTCATTCTCCCTACTAATCCTTATGACAGGTCTAGGGAACTTTTGGTCCACCAGATGTTGCTGAACCAAAATGCCCATCAGCCCCAGCAAGCAAGGTCAATGAGGGTTGGAGTTCAGCAACATCTGGAGGATCAAAGGTTGCCCACACCTGTCCTATACCTTATTGAAACTAACAAAAGTATGTGTCATTGGAATAATCACAGGTTCTTCCCCTGTCTACTCATGCCTCCATTTCACCCTTCTAATGTTGTTTTCCTGTGTCTATTCTATGTTGTAAGGCCCTTGGGGTAAGGACTTGGCATACCTGCTCTTTGTAACATGTTGTGGACCACCCAAGGGAAAATCAACCCTTGCTCCTTTATCAAAGGGCTCACAGCTGTTCCTGTAAGCCTACAGTATATGGTAGATCTCAAATAAATAGCCAGTGGATTTGAGTTTACCTTACTAGACCCACTACTTTAATCCACACTTCTGTCAGTTGTGCTTAATGCTCTGACCCCTAATTACACTAATGAACTCCCAAAGGCATTGTAGGGAGAAAACCGTACATCTTTTCACAGCAAATACGGGCTTTGATTAAACATTGGCAGACTAGTCTAGTAGTTAAAGCTAAATACTGTCAAACAAAGACTTCTAGCTTTTGAGAAGACACTGTCTCAAACAACTTATTTGGTTCGTTGATTCATTAACTTATACTGAGTGCCTTGAGATTGTTCAGCAACCTAGAAGTACAAAGCAGTGTTAATGCAGCACCTGCTCAAGTTTTACTCTTAACCTTGAGTACAACTACAAGTTATTCATCCCCGTAGCCCAGCTTTCCCCAACCTGGTGCCCTCCAAATGTTTTGGATTACAAATCTAATCAGCCCCAAGTAGTACAGACATACTCATAGGAATTTATTTTTTACTATGTTTCCAGCTTGACTGTGGGTGCTTCCAGAAGGAAACTTTATTTGCAAATGGGTCATTGGCAACAGCTCTTTTTTTAAAAAATAACAACAACATTGATCTCTCAGTGGAAGCACAAATCTGGATTAAATTGAGAAAAATATAGGCTGGTATTTTGATACCAACAATGTCATGTGAACTTTGCAAAGAAACACCTTCCATGCATCAGGAGTGCCAATCTCACAATAAACAGCCATCTCCAAGCTCCCTTGAAAATTGTATAAATTGTGACAATATGGGATGCAAAATTAGAATTATTGACTTGACTCATTTTAATAGAAATTTGTGGTCTTGTCCTTTGAACAGTAGGAGTGACTGGGCTTCAACATTGCAGAAATTTCATACTGATCTCCATTGGAAGGGCCTCTAGACTATAAGAAGTTCTGGCTCGATTCAACATTAATGGGAGCCATGTTCATCCCCTCTCTCACGCACTTACAACTCAGATTTCACTGCAAGTGTACATAAGATTGCAGTCTGAGTCCAACTGGGCTTATTTCTTTGGTTTTCTTTCCTGGATTGTATGACAACAGTAATTGCTATGGCTGAAACCCACAAACCACTTAAACTGGAATGCTTGCATTTAAACCAGTACTGTTGCCAAGCCTCAAACCAAAGTAGAGTAGTTGGAATGGGTTTTCTTTTCTTTAATCAGAATTTAGCCCTTGTAAAAAAGAAAAGTGCATTGGGGAAGGTGAACTTTGCCCTACATATATGTCTTAAACAGAATTAAGCCTTAATGATTTTGATGTTGTTAACTTTCAAGCATGATGCATGTTTAGAAGAGCAGCCTTATTTTCAAAACAGGCCCCAGACATTTTGCTGCCTGAGACTAAATACAAGATGGACCAGCCTATTTCGCATGCAAAAGCTGACCAGACTGATACCTACATCTCAGAGGTGGCTCATGCACAGTTTGGGGGCCTGATCCCGCCCCCAAATTTTGGCAACAGCAGCAGCAATAAATACACAAGGTGGTTGGATGGGTGGAGTCCAGCACTCTGACAGAAATGCAAGTACAGTGGTACCTCGGGTTAAGTACTTAATTTGTTCCGGAGGTCCGTTCTTAACCTGAAACTGTTCTTAACCTGAAGCACCACTTTAGCTAATGGGGCCTCCTGCTGCCGCCGCGTGATTTCTGTTTTGGTCCTGAAGCAAAGTTCTTATCCTGAAGCATTATTTCTGGGCTAGCGGGGTCTGTAACCTGAAGCATATGTAACCTGAGGTACCACTGTAACCCCATCCCTTTTCACCATATCAATACTTCAACAAAGGGAGAAAGGGCTACAAAACCCCTCAGCTGATCTACCTAGGATCAGCTAACAGGGGTGTGTGCCTGTAAGAGTGTAGGATAGCCACACCCACTCATGCAATAAGCCTCCTAAGAGTTTAGGATAGAGTGAATGTGGACCTCAGCCCGGAAAAGGCTATCCCCCCATTGTGCTCATTTATGAGAATTATATTAAGATTTTGCTTATTATGCATATTTTATACAGCTGCCCTGTAGCCATTTCTTTTGTTAAGCATACCAATTGTTTTGAGAATGTTGTGCTTATGCTTATATCCTGTTTCTTGAAAATATGTAAAAAGGGTCAAGAATACCGAAAGCACACAAATAAATGCATACATAAAAATGGGTCATCATCCCTTTCAGACTATATGGGAGGGGGGCACATGCTACTCACAACTTTGCCCTGCAAGTTCTCTGCACTACAGTGTAAAAATGCTGTACTTTGGGATTGTGTATATGCTTGCATTGGGTACAGGAATATATATGCATGTGTGTGTGTGTGTTCCAACTATCTGATTCGTCTCTGTGAGCACAATTTCGAGGTTTGGTGGAGCATCCTTTTAGCCTTGCAGCCTGGCTCTCTCCCGTTTGTGCCCGCGCCTTTCCCATCTCCCCTCCTTTACGCACCCGCTCGCCGCTCATCACCTTCCTCCCTGCTCAGCATCCCTGGTCCACGGCCTCCCCCCTCTCCACTTTGCATAGCCCCGCCTCGTGGGGCGGAGCTGGGCGGGGCCACCGAAGACCGGACCCAAAGGCTGTACCATCGGATCCGGCGGCTTTCATTCTCTTCCCCCCGCCCGCCCTCCTTTGGGTGAGTCCTCCTGCCTACTGCCGCTTCTTGAGCCCGCAAAGGACACCGAGGCTGCTGGAGGCGAGCGGTTCCCCGGAGCGCCGGCTGCAGGGTTCCGCTGCTTCGCTTGGGGCCGGCGGCTGCGGTGGGGATTTGGTCAGGCGCCTCGGGCGGATCTGGGCTGCTTGCCGCTGAGCCGCGTTAAGCGAGTGGCGGAGCAGCTGCGGCTGGTTCAGAGCGGCTCTTGCAGCGGGTCGCTTCGCGGGCGCGTCTCGCACCTAGGCGCCACCATCGCTGCTTCGGAGCCGCTGCAGCCGAGGCAGAAGCACCCAGGAAGGAGGTGGGTAGCTTTTTCTTCTTGTTCTTGTTAGGGATTGATGCGGAGGAGACCCCGCGTATTACCTGAAGAAGGGTCTAACACGTATGTTCGAGATCGTCTCCTAGGCTGTGCCTGAGTTATTCCCCCCCCCCCCGTGCGTTTTGCTGAACGCAAAAAGAGAACTTCCAGCTTTTTATTTCAGAAGTTTAGAAGGAAAGGGCTAATGAAATGGCCTCGGGGCTCTCACCTGTGGAAAACCCTACAGGTGTGGGGGCATGGTTATGCAGACGTTCACACGGTCCGTCAACACGTGTAAGGAGGAAAGGATGGGGGTCCTTCTCTCCCTCTTTCTGCAGGGGAGAGAAAGGAGGAGTGACACTCTGCACATCGTTAGAGGTTCTCTTGCCCTTATTGTGTTGGCTGATGTAGGGCAAACTGGAGTGTATTTGGGGTTTGAGCCTTTGCCTCAAAAGAAGCCCAGCATGTAAGCAGACCTTATGGGAAAGTGGGGATAGATTGGAGGCTCTGAGAACTGAAGTGGGTTGGACTAAATGACCCTTGGGGTTCCTTCCAGCTCTGCAATTGTATGGTTAGGGGATCCAGATCCATACAGAAACAGAAAAGCATTCCTAAAGCTTTGCATTCATATAACGGAGCTCCAATGCGTTTGAGACTCCGCCTTTCTTCCTTGGCTTCCTTAGAGTGTGGCTGCATATATGCAATAATGTGTGCATATTCATGTTTCCTTGGTGGCTTAAGGGAGTCCTTCTGCTATGGATGTTTCAATCTCTTAAGCCGTGGGCAGGTGCAGTGTACATTTCTCTCTCTCCCATGTGTCTTCCTGCTCCTATTGCATGCATTATTCTGCCCTGGTCTCCTGCATAGCTCTGGTGAATGCATAGCAGTTATTTCCTGACACCCTTTTGCTATTTCCATTCCATGCCTTCTCCAAATATCCACAGGAGGGAAATCGGGTTGGGGAGTGTGATTGAGGGTGTCGTAATGCCACCGCTGTGTTAGCAAATGAGGGGGATGCTTGCATGGGAGCTTAGAGAGGGAGGACTTGTGTGGGTGAGGCAGGGCAGAGATGCAGAACAGTTGGAGAAGGAAAAGGAGACGGGGTGTGTGTGTGATTTTGGAATTAGTCCTTTCTGAAACATCAAATTTGAAAGTTACAAAATGATTTTACGTTCATGGACATATGATTGTATTTTTATTTGCTTTCATCTAAGTTGGTGTCTTCATTTGGAATAAGGTGACATTTGCAACAACATGCTCAGTTCTTTTAAAAAATATATCCTTCCCCTAAGCAAAGCAATGTTAGGAAGGGTGATGTATGAGTTAAAACTTAGGGATAGGAGGTGTGGAGACAGGGAGGAACCTGCCTGGTTCTCCTAGCTTCAGGTCAGCTATACAAGGATTCTACTCCTTTGACACAGCTGCTTACTGATGTTCACTTTTAAGATAATGAGCCAAGTAAAGTGAATATACATACAGAGACTGTGCTCCAACCTGTGTGTGTTTAAACTGACTTTATCAACATACCATGCATAGGCTCTGTTCATGTAATCCCTGACCATGCCAGTGCATATATCATTTGACTGTTTGCAGGATCTGTTTCCAAGGTCAATTGCGTGTGCATCATTGGGGGACAGGGACAGCAGGTGTGATTCTAACACCACCACCTGTCACAAACCCAATATGTGGTCTGGAAAAGGACTCTGTATTCCGTTCCTCTGCAGCTTTTTGAATTGTATATGATTGTAAGCTGCTTTGGGGGTATTTTTGCCTTTCAAACTGCAAAAGTCTATTCAAACAAACTTCAATGTTAGGAACTTGCTTCTTCAAATAGGTTAAGAAGCTAAGGTTCTCAGTAAGGGCATACCTTTTCTGCATTAAATGCCAAATTAGATGTGGTATTAGGAAATATGAGCTGCACTGATAGTGTGTCCTAATGTACAGTGTGTTTGCCTGTTCTGAGCACTGAATGGGCCTGTTAATGTACTCAAACCTGTCTCCTACACACAGTGATGATTAACTTGCGTTATTTCACTTGCACATTCACAGCTGATGAGAATCATCCAGTTGAAACTGCTGTGATGTCATTCACACTGGGCCTGGGCAGGCCAAGGCATTACAGCCACCATGGCCATCATCAGTTGCTGTGATGACAAAATGAGCTTTGACACCCTTGGGCCAGGCAGAGTACTACTGCAGAGGGTGCACTTGGGAGATGTAGCGATTTTATTGGGGGGGGGGGG
Source organism: Podarcis raffonei (assembly GCF_027172205.1). Taxonomy (NCBI): domain Eukaryota; kingdom Metazoa; phylum Chordata; class Lepidosauria; order Squamata; family Lacertidae; genus Podarcis; species Podarcis raffonei. The sequence continues at coordinate 74,599,919 of NC_070607.1, forward strand.
ACTTGATGGGCAACTTTTGCTAAACAAAGCTAGATCTGCAGTGTCTGCATGCCAGAAATTTTGAATACCCCCCCCCTTGCTTATGTAAATCAGTGAAGCTGGGTTGATGTGGGTTGATGAGGGCTTGATAGCCAGCATGTTTCCATATGTAAGTGATTCCTACTGAGTGGGTGCAAGAATCAGAAGTAAGGATAAATTTGTGATGCAGGAAGCACAGGGGGAGGTTGCAATTCAAAGAGGAGGCTATGTGCCCTCCCTTTCCTTGCACCCTTGACCTCCTGAAGGTATTTTGGTGATAGATGAGGTTGCAAACAACCGAATGGATAATCTAGTTCAGTCCTCCTACATGAAGGAGGATAAGGCTGTATATGTTAATCCTGGTGTACGACTTTGGGACAGGAGGGCAGTTTATTCCATTGCACGATTGGCTTTGGGTGTTATCACTTTGCAGAGTTTCCATTATCGCAGAGTGGCAGCCAATTTTGAGGTGTGTTTCCCCCCCCCAATTTTCCTTCTGCCATTCTTGTGCTTTCACTTTGCTTCTCTTTGAATTTTCTTCCACCTTAACTGCGATCTAGGCACCATCTCGTAGTTAAGCAAAATGTGAGTGCTTTAAAAAAAATTTTTAAAATGAAATGGTGTTTGAAAAGTAGGGAACACCGGAGCATCTGGGATTGATTGCTCTATTGCAGTTTTCAACTGAGTCTCTCAAAGCGAAAATGCCAATGTAAAAATCTAATTTGGGAGAGGAAAGAGAGAGTTTTCATGTCTTGGATGATGTATGTTGTCTCAGTACAGCATCTAAGCCGCATTAGGAACAATCCTGTTAAAAAATTTTCATTTAATGATGATGTTCATCATTTCTATAGCACTTACGGTAATATAATAAAGTATGTTAGAATAGCATTTTCCTCAATAAAACACAATGAAATTTGCATCTTCCCTGGCCTTGTCACAGGTAGGATGCTAAAAACACAGGTGGACATTTATAAATAAAATAATAATTGCCTAACCTAGTGATGAGGAGAGCCATCCAAACTATTGGGAACTATTAATATTAACCACTCTCAGTATGTATAAAAAGGTCTTGGTTCTGAGTCACATAGGCAGGTTCCAACACCTTATTGTTGTAGTTACTATTTACTTATATGTCTTGCTTTTCCTCTAAGGAGGTCAAAGTAGCACATATGGTATCCTTTCGCCTCCCTCCCTTATAACTTTACAACAATACTGCGAGGTAGGTTAGGCTGATGGTTGTGAGTGGCCCTCAGTCATGCACTGAGTCAACAGTGGAGTGGAGATTTGAACCTCTCCCCCTGTGTTTTAGTCCAACCTAAGCTACAGGGTTGTTGTGATAATACAATGGGATAGAATTGTAAGCTCCCTGGGAGTAGGGTAGTATAAAAATGTAATAATTTCTCATCACTTCTGAACTGCAGCACTGAAATCGCTATCTGTTTCCATAAGGGTGCTGAAATATCTGTACAGCAGTACTCTCTCGATCAGCTTTGGCTATAGGAGCTGTCCTATTGGCAAAATGAGTTTGGGTTTGTCTACTATGAAAGCCATGTCTGTGTGCCCTGCCGATCTGTCACAGCAGTTGCGGAATGAGAGGTGCCTGTGAATTCACCCTTAAAACTACCTTTGGGAAATGGGGAGATGCCTCCAGGAAAATGTTGTTATGCCTCTGTCTGCCCTTGCTGTTTTCATTAGATGCACAAAGGGCTCATTTCTTGGTAGCTGCTATGGTGTGTGTGTGTGTGGGGGGGATACTTTCTAAAACCATGGGTAGGCAAATTAAGGCCCAGGGGCTGGATGTGGCCCAATCTCCTTCTAAATCCGGCCATGGACGGTCCGGGAATCAGTGTATTTTTACATGAGTAGCATGTGTCCTTTTATTTAAAATGCATCTCTGGGTTATTTGTGGGGCCTGCCTGGTGTTTTTGCATGAGTAGAATGTGTACTTTTATTTAAAATGCATCTCTGGGTTATTTGTGGGGCATGGGAATTCATTCACCCCCCCAACATAGTCTGGCCCTCCACATGGTCTGAGGGACGGTGGACCGGCCCCCAGCTGAAAAAGGTTGCTGACCCCTGCTCTAAGGTTAAGTATGCAGGGCCCATATTCCAGACACTGCATTCCATACACCTTCTCTCCCCCCCCCCAACCCACTCCCACACTAATTTTCCACCCCCTACTTCTGAACAGACACTCAGCAACCTCTAGCCAATGAATCTTCTCAGATAGTCCTCATTGAACTGTTAGTGCTTTTTCCACCCTTGGGTTTCTCCCCCTAATTATTTCTTTTCTTTTTCTCAATTCTGAAAACCTCAGGGTTACTCAAAGGCTTTTGGTTGTGTGAATGTTTTGCTTCTATAAGGATCCCCACTTGGATAATGAGCTCACTGTTAGTATTTAGGATGGTGATTAGAACCACAAAATTTGTTTTTGCAAATGTCATGTGTGGTGCAATTCCTTGCATGCATACTTGGAAGACAGTTCTGCTTACTTCAGTGAGCCTCAGGTAAATGTGCATATTTGTTTATTGTTGTTGTTGTTATTATTATTATTATTATTATTATTATTATTATTATTATTATTTAAAACACATTAGTCATACCTTGTGTTGCGTTCCACTCTTGTTACGGACTTTCAGCTTATGAACGTGACAAACCCAGAAGTGTTTACTTCTAGGTTTGCCGCCTGCGCATGTGCAAAAGCAATCTACGCGCTTCGTGCACGTGCAGAAGCTCTCAATCGTGCTGCGCACATGTGCAGAAGAGGCGCTCTAGTTGCGGACATTTCAGGGTGCAAACGGCACCCAGAAATGGATTAAGTCCGCAACTAGAGGTACCACTGTATTTTTTCCTCCAGATAAAGAAGCTCAAAGTGGGTTTTCAGTGATAAAATATGCATGCAGTAAAACAAAATCCACAAGGTGCATTAAACAACCGATAGGATTGCAACCTTTATAAGTCCACTCTGCCCACACATCATGCAATTAAAGTACATGGTTTATCCCCTTCCCCAAGAATCCTGGGAACTGTAGTTTAAGGGAACTGTAGTTTAAGGGAATCCTGGGAGCTGTAGTTTAAAGGAACTGGGAATTGTAGCAATGTAAAGTACAGTTCCCAGGGCTTTGGGGAAGTAATGCACAGAGTCTTCATCCAATTCCCCACACAAGGGAAATGTCAGGAGGGGACACCTTGGTGATGTAGTTCTGTTGACCTGCACTGTTTTGAAATGCAGGCCCCTCTAGTTAAATGTGGAATGTTTGGCACCCATCGCTGAGTCGCTCAGCTGAAGGCTTTTTCTCTGCCTTAGCACAAAGCAGGCAGTGATGCTCTGGTCTCTTGGTACAGAAACATTGCATGCATGGCTGAAGCTTCCACATCTTCCCAGCATGAATTCCCTTTTGGACATTACAGATCATTTGCTTGTTGGCCTGTTCAACAGCAGCCAAAGCGGCCACTGATTATGGAAATGTATCCTTCATAGCGCTTTCTTTGAAAACAGTGTCCAGAAGCTGCAGGTAGCTTGGAGCAGAACTGCTTGCCTATGGATGGGGATGGCCTCAAAGAGTACGTGGTGCTCCAGGGTTTGCACTGATTCTTTGATTCTCTTGTACGTACCTGAAGAGGTTTCAGGTGTTACTGGAACAATAAACAACTGCCCTCATTAGGGTCTCATCTTGCTTTCCTTTTTAAACTCACTTTCCTTTTTAAACTTTTACAATTATATTGAGTGCATCCTGTCTGCACCCTCAGCCAGACCCTGTTGCTGCAGAGTGACGATTACCGCTCTTAGTGGCTGTACTTTTTAATAAAAATTATATTTTCTGTTCATTTGGGAACCATACTGAGCCCACAAAAACTACCCTGGGGTGAGTGTGCTGAACCATTCTCCTGCCAAGTAGATTTTTAAAACAATCACATAGCAGGTGCTAATGTGTGGTAGGATAGGTGTTTATGTGGTTGCCTTCATGTGCTTGTTATCTCCCCTTAATGCAAGTAGGGTCAGGTCACCCATCTGTCAGTCATTTGACATCCTGATGGCATCAAGGGACTGAAAGGTGAGCGATCCTGTGAACACCTCAAAAGTTTATCTGCATGTGGGTGCTTGCTTTGTCAACAGGATTGAACCCTCTGCTCACTAATCTTCACCTGCCAGGGAGTCCAGATTGGCCTGTAAGACCAAACCACTGACATCTGCCCATCAGCTGACGTCACTAAGTGACAGGGTTCAATCCTGATGGTTGCTGCCGTGACAGCACACTAACAAACTAGACTTCTGCAGCCAGCAGGATTAAACCATGTTCCCTGCCCATCAGCTGAGGTCATCCAGTGATGTCAGCTGATGGTCAGGTGGGTAAGGCTTGTGGGACATGGCCTCATGGCCCAACACAGATTCCTTGGCAGGCCAAAATTGGTCCATGGGCCAGAGATTCTCCACCATTACATTAATATTCAGGATAGGACAGAAAACAATGTGGTATGTTCTTAGCTACATGGTGATGAGAGATAACTTGTGTAATTTATCTCCTCTGCTGATTTATAGTGTGGCTCTCTTTGTGAGGACTCCTGTTCAGTGTGGTGGTGCAATTAGATGATCATCAGGTATTGCGTGAAACCGAAATGTTGCTGTTGGTGCTGGTAATAGAGGGAGAAACCTTTTGTTTTCTTTAGGAATGGAAGTGTCAAAAGGAAAGGAAAGTTAGCCCCATGCAGTGTTCGGAACTCCCATGGTTCTAGGCGCATTTTGCGACAGGGAATTTCATTAGCACAAGCAGTTTCTGAGCTCTGGGCACAGTACTGCGCCTAAGATTTCAGATTAAAACTGCCGGGTGGAAGGAAAGGAGGGCCTTTTTCTGCCTCTTCACTTCCAGCTACTCTCTTCAGGCTGGAGAAGAGACAAGGATATTAGGGAGATGGGCAGGGGAAGGACTACACCATGTGAGAAATGAACGTAATATTTTAGCTGCAATTCATTCATTTTCAGCTTTGTATTCTTGTTATTAAAAAAAGCGTGCCTAGGCATTCTGTTGTTGCGCCCACAACCTAGGTTTAAGGTTCCATTTAACTCCTAGCTTTCATATCTCAGTTTCTAACACTGGTCCCATGTGGAGGCTTGTTCTGAATCCTAGGCATAGAAATGAGCAGCATTGTCCCTTGCTCTTCTTAAAAATCTTTATCCAGCTGACTCATTTCTAACAAGGTTTCTTTATTAGGGAACTGACCTCGTGTGGATTCTGTTGTGCTCATGGTACCAGCTTTATCTTGGCATTTGTCCCCTACTCCCCCTTTTTCTGCTGCATCATGTTTAGCCTGCTTTTTGCATTTGAAAGAAACAGTGTGTTTTAGTTAATGCCTAATACTGCACAGCCATCTATAGAGCTGTTTCATGCTCTCCTTTGACTGGATGCTGGTGTTTATGGAGTGCTTATATGCTAGTGTTTGGCTGTGTGCGGCTGGTCACGCTGTCTCTGTTACTTACATTTCAATAAGAATTGCATTTTTCAGTCATTGGTTCTTTCTGGTTGTACAGCAGCAAAACCAAAAAAACACTGCTGAATTGTTCTCTGGGCCTCGTCTCCATCAAAATCTAACTGCCGCCTGTCTATAAATTCACTTTGTGCCACCATAACTTGATTGGGGCCCATTTCCACTGAGATCCAATTTGATCCACTCAATAGATGGTGGCACTCAAGCAATAGTTTTGTCTGGGCTTTTGATTTAATGATGTTGCTTCCTGCTTCTATCACCTGGTTTGTTTTGGGTGTATGGGATTTTACTGCAAATTGTTTTATGGATTTATTACATTATGATCCCACCTTTCTTCCAAAGGGCTCAGTTTCCCCCTCCCCTTTTTATCTTTACAAAAACACACACACAAACCCCCCTGTGAGGTAAGTTAGGCTGTACTAGGCAGTGGCATAGTGTGGGTTGCTGGCATCCGGGGGCAAGTGTTGTGCCCCCTGGTGGACTGGGCAGCTGGGAGGGTGTGTGTGGATCCCACATGGAGGGTGAATGGAGCCTGCCTCCAACAGGCTCCTTGCCTGCTACCTCCACCCACCTGCCCACTACTAGACTAACTTGCCTGCTGCTGTTCTTCAGCTGCCAGGGCTCCATGCCTGTCACGGGGGTGCCTGATTGCGCCCCCTCAAAAATGTGTGCCCGGGGCCATGGCCCCCACCCCCATGACACATTTGGCTGTAGGGGAACCACTGGTCTGGCAGATGTTGCAAAACTACAACTTCCACCAGCTCCAGCATGCATGGACCCAGATGTTGGGAGTTATAGTTCAGTAACATCCAGAGGGCCCCAGGTTCCCCACTTGCTGTCAGAGAATGGCTGGTCCAAGGTCCCCCAATGCATTTTCTGGCTGAGCAGGATTTTGAACGCTGTTATCTCAGGCTCTCAAGTTGATTTGTGCTATGGAACCAGCAAATTTTGAACAACGCCCTTCAATATGGTGGTATTATTTTAGTTTGCCTTTCTTCTGAGTACTAAACCTGCAACCCTAAGCACACCAGTATAATTATGGAGTGAATAAACCACATGGAGCACAATGGGACTTTATTCTCAGTTAATAAACTTAGGATTGTGCTTCACATCCATTATTGTACCTTTCTTTTTAAAGGAGCACAGTTTCCCTCTTTCTTGTTGGACTTTGGTTCTGTTTAGATTTTGTGATTGCATCTTTCTTCTTAAGCAAAAAAGACAATGCAGAGCAAGGCGGGCAAAAGCTTCTCTTTGTCTGGCTCTGTGGTGAGGCTCAGGCTGTGCAACAAGAACACAGAGCTTGAATGCTGTTTCAGCAAGCAGCACACAAGCTAAGACTGTGTTCATACTCTGTTTACTGCGCATTCACTGGCTCTCCAGGGCTGAGTTCTCAATCTGTGCTCACAGTTACCCAAAATGCATATGTATCCCTACTTGGTTATAAAATGCAACTGTTTGATGTGTTGTTTCTCACAAACCAGCTTCACACCGACCGGAGCCCTTGGGCCATTCCTAAGTAATTCCTAGCCAACTAGTGAATACCTTTGCATAGGGTGAAGACATTCTCATCCATTGACATCCCTGTGTACACAAGTAGATATGGATCTAATGCTAATTAAGCCGCTCTGATGTGAACAGTTGCGGGGGGGGGGGGGGGAGGGAGAGAGAGCTGTGATATGGTACCCTATTATAGTGGCAGAAGCCACATCCTAGTTGTTAGCCCCACCTGCCCTGACCAGTTATGAGGGAGAGAGGGAGTCTCTGTTCTCACTGGGGCTCCTGCAATGGAGTCTTCTGAGTCCAAGGAGGACAGTTCCACATCTCTGGGCTGGAAGAGCACACTGGTGGAAGTGCTACTGGGGTTGTCTCTGTGCTCCCTTCCTGCTTCTGATTTGGAGTCCCTCAACCCTTGAAGAAGGGGAAGTTGCCTCCATTTTCCTGACACCATTCTAGGCTTTCCCCTTCATGGTTCAGGAGGACAAAAGTGTGAAAGGTGAATTGCTTTCCCAGTATGTTTCCGAGCACAATTCAAAGTGTTGGTGCTGACCTTTAAAGCCCTAAACCGCCTCTGTCCAGTATTCCTGAAGGAGTGTCTCCACCCCCATCGTTCTGCCTGGACACTGAGATCCAATGCTGAGGGTCTTCTGGTGATTCCCTCGCTGCGCAAAGCCAAGTTACAGGGAACCAGGCAGAGGGCCTTCTCGGTAGTGGTGCCTGCCCCGTGGAACGCCCTCCCACCAGATGTCAAAGAGAAAAACAACTACCAGACTTTTAGAAGACATCTGAAGGCAGCCCTGTTTAGGAAAGCTTTTAATGTTTAATAGACTATTGTATTTTAATATTCTGTTGGAAGCCGCCCAGAGTGGCTGGGGAAACTCAGCCAGATGGGCGGGGTATAAATAAATTATTATTATTATTATTATTATTATTATTATTATTATTATTATTAACTGTGTCTACCCTGAGCTTCTGGATGCTGGTGATTTTTACCCTTCAGTTGTGATCCTGCCTCCCTCGGGGAAAGCAGTAATTGGAGACAAGCTATTGAACAAATGAATTTGTACTTTCCCAAACATGCAGCAGAGCAAATGCCATGGTGATTCCTTATGGATGAAAGGATACTAGTCCATGTCAGGTGTGACCTTGGCTGCAGGGAGGTGGTGACATTTCTTTGCAAAGGGACCAGGGTGAGCATAGACTGCCATAAAATGTTCTGGTGCCTGAGGCCCCCCGAAAAGCCAACACTAAATGACATCCTTTCCCCCATTCATGACAAAAAATACACTAAGAAGCTTAAGTAATGGACAGTTTTTCTCTCTTTGATGCTATCCCAAGAAGGGTTGCAACTTGGGCAGGGTCTTCTCTCAGTGCTTGATACAGCTTTGTGTGGAATTTGAATGACTTTTGCTAGCAAGAAATGTTCGCCAGCCATGTTTAGGTTGTTCCGTAAGCTGCCCCTAAATGGTTTGAAAACTGGTGAGTTAGCCTGCCCAGATTCACCTCCTGTTAAAAGGGTGGATAATTTCAAGTGCAACACTGGACCCCAGTTTTAATAGTAAGATTATTTTATTTTTGTTAAGCAAAGGGCTTGGTCCTCACTGCGTCTAGCTCTCCTGAGTCGGTGCTTCTCAAACTATCTGATGCAGCAGACCGGCAATTCTCCCCCTCAGTGTGCCAGGGACTAGTAACCTATTTGTACCATATTAACATGTTAGCTTTAGAACAAAGAACATTTACTTCACCTTTCAACTTTAAAAGCCCCCTTTGTGTCAGAAGATAGTGCGTCTATATTCATAAAAAGGACATGGACAATTTCTTAAAAGGTGACAGCTTTCCCCATCATTTTACGTAAAGGTAAAGGACTCCTGACAGTTAAGTGCAGTCATGAATGACTCTGGGGTTGTGGTGCCCATCTCACTTTACTGGCCGAGGGAGCTGATGTTTGTCCGCAGACAGTTTTTCTGGGTCATGTGGCCAGCATGACTAAGCCGCTTCTGGTGAAACCAGAGCAGAGCACAGAAACACCGTTTATCTTCCCGCGGGAGTGGTACCTATTTATCTACTTGCACTTTGACGTACTTTCGAACTGCTAGGTTGGCAGGAGCTGGGACCGAGCAACGGGAGCTCACCCCATCGCGGGGATTCGAACCACTGACCTTCCGATCAGCAAGCCCTAGGCTCATTGGTTTACACCGCAGCACCACCCACGTCCCATCATTTTACATACCCTCCTCCTTAAATTAGGGAAGATACAAAGGGTCAATAGTCTCCCCATTTAATAGAGGAAGAGAGAAGAGAGAGGAGGGTTGTTCTTGCTGTTTTTGATTATCCTGGATTTAACTGGGAGGCTGTTCTATTTGGATCTGGGTAGTGGGGTAGAAATGATGACCCCATTTTGACACTGTCCTGCATGCATGTGGAAACGAGGAGGAAGAGAGAGGAAGGTGGCAGCAGCGGCGGGATCTGCTGCAGGGTGTGGAGACCTGTGTATGTTTGAAGGAGGGCGTGGGAAGGAAAGCAACAGGAAGTGCGGAAGAGCTCAGTAATCCTAGAGAGCAGGTGATAAGGATTTACAGGGTGTGTAGGCCCTTTCCTGGAAGCAGAGCAACAGCCAATGGCTGGTTGACTAGCACTAGCCTGCAACCACCACTCTGAGTGGCACATACTTTCCTAGGCCACTGCTTCCTCCTTCCACCAGTAAGAACATTCAGCATTAACTTATTGAGGGTGTGGGGAGCTGAGGATTCCCCCCATCACATACCCAAATTGTTTCATTGAAGAATTATAATCCCTTCACAAGTGTATTTGGTTAAATCTAACCCCGACCTATTCATTTTGCCCCCTGCAAATAGGGTGGAGAATTTTAGTCTAACCCCAAAACTTGACCACCCTATTTATTGCAGCTTTAGAGGAGCAGAGAGAGAGAAACTTGAATGAGTAGTCTTTATTTGATTTCGAAATCAATAAGTAGCTGACACAAGGCAGTGATCCAAGGTCCAATCAAGGCAATAATTTTTTTGGGTGGGGCAGAAGTCCAGGCCCCCATTCAGCAGAATGAGCAGAAGAGTTCCCAAACTCAACAGTTCTGTCTTGCCACATTTTGAAGGAGATGAATAAATATTTATTGCCATTTTCAGAGGGGGAATCTTGTAAGACCATTAAGCCCAGGGTTGTAAAAGTACCTAATTGCACCATGGTTTGAGTGGAAAAGTATTACTTGATAGTAGCCCAAATGTTCTGATTGGTTACTACTTACGTAAATCTGTGTAAACAGCTTGAGCTGTCTCTCACACTCTTTCTTAATAGGCATCTCTCTCAAATGTTGTTTTATATATACACACACAAAGCTCTTGATCATCTCCTGTCTAGCCTCGGTGGAGTAAATAAATTTCCTCATTCATTAATCATATCCATTAATCTTTCTGCCATTCTGCCGCTTTTCTTGAGCTTCCTTTTGAAAACTGCACTGCTTCCTTGGTATAGAAATTATTGGCTTTAAAGCAGGATGCAAGCCATGGAATTCTGCATTAATTGCTCTGTACACACACCCTAAATCTAAAACTTCACATTTTGCTCTTTTGGCCAAGTATAGAAAACTCTTTGCTTCTGGGGGCGGGGAGAATATAACTGCATATTGTGGTTGCAAGATACTTTTGGACTGTGGAGAGAGAGTGAATCAGTGTTTGATTGTTTTACAAAAGCCATGTGAGCAATATTGAGAAATGGTCTATGTTGCATTGTCAGTGGAGTGAAGATTTCTCAGTCAGTCCTCTACTGTATGCAAACCTAATGCAAACTACCCTTTCCTTAGACAACCACACTTTGATGGGTAAATAGTGGAGTTTTTTTTAGTAGTGAATGGTGCAGGTGCCTATTCTACTCTGTTTCAGTGGTCAAGAGAGCATTGTACCTTCAGGACCACAATAGACATTAATTTCATGCTTGCAGTTACTATGTGTGTCTTTTACTAGGTCTGGAATAGCTTGAGTGACCTGGAGCCATTGGGTGTAGGGAATTCCCTGCAATGGCCATTTGGTTTTCAAGGGAAGCTCTCATTTATACCACTTGAGGCTTCCCTTGCTGCTGGGGACAGGGGGCGGGGAATTAATGCTACTCAGGATTCACAGTGGCTAAAGTTTCCATATAAAAAATATGCACAAATGCCATGCCCCATATAGACCTTCTTGTCTGAGTTTTCACAAATGTTGGTACATCCCACATTCAGAATAAACCCATCTTTTCCATAAACCTCTATATTCTACTGCAACAAAACTTTGGTACCCCACCCTCATCTCGTTTACTATTCTTTATCCTCCTTTCTGTTTTGTAATGCATTGTGGATACAGTGTGTTTGCATGCATGTGCACACAGAGACCTCCCATTTCCTCTTTAGCTGTGGAATCATGAACATTTTCCAAGGTGTATAGACCTAGTTACCACCTCAGGCTCACGGGGGCATAAAGAAAGCTGAAGGAAAGAAGCAGCCGCAGGATAGAAAAGGAACTGCCTCGTAGCCAACCACTTTTGTCAAGTTACACCTCCTGGGACTGATTTGCCAGCTGGATCACCCTTTAGGGAAACTTAAAGAGGCTTATTGCAATCTTACCCGAAATCTGTCTTCTCCAATTAGGCAGCTTGCCGTTCCAACTTCTTTCCATGTGCTTGCCTGTTCATCCATCAGATGGATCTCTACCATTCAGTTCTGTGCACAATCTCTGCATTGCTCAATGACAGAAACATTCCTTCATTCCCCTTCTCATGTGCTGTAGCTTCTTGCTGGCTTCTTAATGTATTTTTGGTCTGAGTATTTTATTTTGAAAGTTATCTCTTGAGCAGGGTTCTGGTCACTTTCTGGGTGATTTGGGCAGATATCTTGGGATTTATTTATTTTTTGCTGGAGGGTTGCTTTGACAGGGAATGGAGAGGTGGCAGAGATCAAAGCGCCATGCATCCCAAATGGGCTGCTTTCAGGTTGGGTGAAGCAGGTGGCGTCAGTCAGTGGGCCAGATTTGGCCCAGGACCCACCGGTTGCTGACTGAAGAACCACTTGCACAAATATAAGATGGGGGACACCTGGCTTGCCAGTAGTCCATGTGAAAAGGATCTTGGGGTTTTAGTAGACCATGAGTCAACAGCTGCATCTACAGAAGTATAATGTCCTGATCAAGGGAAGTCATAGTCCCACTCTGTTCTGCCTTAGTCAGACCACATCTGGAGTACTATGTGCAATTCTGGGCACCACAATTTAAGAAGGATATTGACAAGCAGGAACATATTGGAGAGAAGGGGCGGGAAGACAACCTTCCACTTTAAAAAAAAAGTACATGGGGCTACACATGTATGGATAAGTGCTTATTTTTCCATATTCTTAAAAATGCAAATGTACAAGAGGAAAATGTGGTACTTCACATTCACTTAGACTATGTTATACCTTCAGCCTTAGTACAGATTCACACCATACATTAAAAACGCACTCAAAGCACATGATTTCCCTCATTGGGTCTTGAGAACCATGGTTAGTTAAGGATGTTGGGAATTGTAGCTCTGTGACAAGAAAGCTACAATTCCCAGGATTATTAAGGGAAAGTCATGCACTTGAAATGTGTGTTGACTGTGCCTTAAATGTGTGTAGATCTGCCTGCCTGCCTAATAAAACGTATATGTTGAACTATAGCAAGTGACTATTTCATTCTTAATCTTCTCTGAAAAGGTGAGTTCAGAGCGGGGGAGTAGGTTTGGTATGCAGAGATGAGGGTTTTGTGTTACAATGCAGCAAACATCCTGGGCAATTTATCCCTGCCCCCCCTTGCCCCTTCTCCTGGAATTACGGAAATGAGTTCAGTAGTTATTTTTCTGTTTACATCTAGAGCAGTTTGGCAGAGCTCAGGATTAATGAGGCTAAATGGAGAATGTGAAGCCAGTCTGATAACTTTCCATTTATCGAGGGGAAAGAGCAAGTTTCCCACACTCTCCCCCCAGCAGAGTTTTTGCACCTGAAGCAAGTACTCTATTTGTTTCTGTTGATTCCCATAAGCCTAAGGCTTGAAACACTGGGCATTAGTGGTAGCGTAGTATGTCAAGTGAAGTGGGATCTACTGGCAGCTTTGCAGTGTGAATGGACAGGTAACTCACGGGTGGGGACTGAATTCATAAGCAATGGCTTGGGGTGGGTTGTGATACTGTTGGGGTAGCAGTGATACACCTGGCAACGGGATACTTATTCCTCAGGCCTCTCTGGGGCTCTGTGTAGGATCCCGGGGAGCACCTCTCAGTTCATGCCAAAGCCTACCGCAGCCTTTCTCAAACTGTGGGTCCCCAGATGTTGTTGAACTACAACTCCCATCACCCCTAGCTAGCAAGGCCAGAGCTCAGAGTTGATGGGAGTTGTAGTCCAACAACATCTGGGGACCCACAGGTTGAGAACCAGGTGCCTTGATCTGCTCCCGGGATGAGCCCAAGCATGCACACACAATTCTGCTGGTGGTTGCCTGTCTTAACATTTATTTTCAGGGGAACCATTGTTGCTTCTTGACTACCTGCTTATTGAGCATTAAATGCAGCATCTGAACTTGGAATGGAATAAAGCAAGACATTGAATCGGGAGCAGGCAGAGGCAAGATGTCAGGAGGTCGCTTCTATACGACCTGTTTATTCAGCACAAATCTTGGTTTGTTTGCACAAAGTTTGCAGGGAAGGTAGAGGGTGTTGGCTGCTCGTTGAGCATTCATTCTGGTGTGTTCGCAGGGATGTTGTTTGGCATTGCATCAAGCTGCTGTTATCTCACATTTCCCAGAGCATTTTCCTGTCACTTTCCTTACTGCGAAAAGTTTCTGGACAAGAGCCACAAATCCACAACCTGAATTTGTTAATTGCACAACCTGAATTTGTTGGTATGTGATGGAATCCCACCTGCAAAATATCGACTGTCTGGAAGGACCCTGTCTTTACCCACCCATAGACTAAGAGCTGAACATGTATTTCTTCCCATTTTACTGAGATGCAAGCACAGATTGGGATCCTATGGAAGGTGACACAAAATAACCTGATAAAGCAGGGGTTGTCTGTCTGTCTCTCTCTCACTCACTTTTGGATTATTGAGCAAGTGCCATTGATGCCATCTCTGGTGACTTCTGCCCCAAGACAGAAAGAGAGAGAGAGATTGCATGCTTTCCAAGGGATCTAGGTAAATGGTGGATCAAGTAGAATTAGATTGAGCCTTGAAGCACATACTGTACAGCTGAAAGCAAGAAGTGGGGAAAAGTGGAACTCTTCCAACTTCATCCTTCAGTTCTCTCTGCTTTTCAAGGGAGAAAAAGGTAATAACTTTCACAGCCTTGTTACCAAGGGGACAGTGAGTGTGGTGGTGTCATAAGCTTTTGTGGGCACCGGAGGAAGACCTTCAAGGACACCATTGCACCCACAGGCACTATACTGGTGACTCCTGAAAATAAGAATAAGGGAGCCCCCTCCCTACAAGGGTGCATTTCTTTTGGACTTCAAAATGCAGTTCAGGTACTTGACTTTTTAAACTAGGTTACTGGCTAGAAAGCATTCCCTTGAATCCTGGACGTGTGTAGGGTGATTGTATTTGTTTATAGTGGTAAGGGAAAATACTATGCACATGCTCAATGACACCTTTATTATTTTAACATTCCACCTTTATTATGTAACATTTTACATTCCAAGCTTCTCTCTCTGGCACTCCAAAACCCCGATGCATTATCAAAAATCAACATGCATTGCGTATCATGCTTAAATGAATGGATATTCTTGGTTAGCTGAGCTGTAAATCGGTTAAAAGCCTAACCGTCACTTGAATTGAAACGCTTGGTTGATGTTTCTCAATTACTTGCACCTGTGGATCAGCCAATTCAAAACAAAAAGAAAATGTGGAGTTTTCCAGATTTCCTAGAGCCTAGACTGTATATCTGTGTGCATGCAAGTATAAATGTGACAACCCTGACGCCTGACTCCTTTGGTTCCCCACTCAGCACTGGCAAGCATCTCCTGGAAGGCTGGCCAGGATGCTGCATGCTCTTAGGTGGCAGCAGAGTGAAACTAAACCAGGACCTGGGCAATGAGGGTTACTGCTCCCCAGATCTATTGCACCTTGTAAAGTAGAGCTGCAGCAGCTGCAGCTGCTGCAGGATTCCTTTTCCTGGGGTTTAAGTGTCATTCCGGTGCCCAGCTCAATTACTCAGGCCATGGATGGGAGCACAGATGAAAGAAGCCGCCTCATTTACAGAGCTCTTTCTGTTTGCCCGCTGCCTTGCAACATCCTTACCCGTGTGCCAAGGAAAGAAGTGAATTCATAACTCTCCTGCAGGGATGAACATCCGTATTTGTTCCTCAGTGCTGATTATCTTTTATACTGAAGGTCTCTTTAAGTGCTTGCACTAGAGAATCCATATTCTGCGAGATCTTTTTATCCTAGCTTGCCGCTGCTGCGAAGCTTTGCTCAAGCATTGAGCTCATTAAAGAGAAAAGGGAGAAAAAGACTCACGACCCGCATAACATAATTTAGGGTCCTTGGCAGGCATGCCTTTATGTTTTGGGAAATCAGACCTTGGACAGTGGCCAGTTGTTGACAAGTCAGCTGTCAGCCAGCACCGATAATTTAATTCACTGCTTAGAGTATGACTAATGGAATTATTTGGGGTTTTTCTCCTCCCCTAAAAAGGAAAAGTAAAAGCTCAGATGAGAGGGGGCACCTGATTGAAGAAGGAAACACAGTTAAAAATGCGGAGTTCTGAGAGGTCCAGTCCCATTTAATATAAATAAGACTTAAAATAATATAAATAAGTTCTGAAACAGTGGTTTTGATTCGTATTCATCAGGAAAATGCTGTGTAAGATTTTGAAGAAGGCAAGGAAGCCACTTGACCATTGTATTGCCAGAACGGCCAGATTCAGGGCTTCCAAGAGGCATCTGCATTGCCACTGTTGGAAGTAGGATGTTGGAATGGAGAACCTCTTGCTCAAATCCAGTAGGTATCTAACATTCTTACTGCTCCTGAAATGGTTGTCACTGCAGGATGATCCATATTTCCTCCTAGGCTGAACTTGGATGAGGGTGGCCAACCTCAGGCCCAGGTGCCAAAGGTGGCCCTTCAGTCCATTTTGCTTGGCCCTAGGAACACTCCCTTGGCCATGCCCCATCCCAAGCTAGACTCCTTGCCAGTCCTTCACACTATCCTTTAGTGCTTTTGCCTAGCAGGATTGCATCCTTGAACTGTGGTGCTTCTTCATGTTTTCTGGATGGATGGGTGTATATGTGTATAAACGTCTGACTTGTGTGTGGCTGGAATGTGTGACCACCATATACGAAGATGCTCTGTTTATTTCTGTCCTTGGTGTTGCGCTCCACTGGCATGCAGGCTCTGGAAGAATCTCCACAAGGGAAAATAGTTTGCGGGCTGAAAAGTGTCCCCCACTGCTAGGCCTGGGTGATGTATCGATACATCACCCAGAACCGGTTTGAGGGCCAGAGCATGGTGGTGCCTTCACCCAACTCCCTCTCCTGCCGGCACTTGGAGAAATGAGCTGCATCTACCCCAGCCTGTGAGGTGCTGGGGTGAAACTGCCACCACTTCTACCAAGAAAGCAGAGGTGGTTTCACTCAGGGGGCTGGGCCCAAGGCAGCTTGTTCCTCCCTCAAGTTTTAACATTGTGATGTATTGCTATATCACGATGCTTGGCTGGTGGTGATACATTGCGATGTTGAAAAGCTGATATCACCCAGCCCGGCCTACTACAGTTCCTAGGATTGTATCCAATGCTAGTCCTATGCTGAATAGATCTATTGAAATTAACAGACATGGCTATGTTGTATTAATTCCAATGGGTCTACTCTTGGTAGGATTAGCATTGGCTACAACCTCTGGGTATATACACCATATATTTAAAGCTCATGACTTCCACAAAGAATCATGGGAAACAGTAGTTTACCCCTCACATGCCCTTAACAAATGACAGTTCCTGGGATTCCTTGGGGGTAAATCATATGCTTCAGATGCATGTTGTGCATGCATCCCAATTCTCTAAAGAGCACAGAAGAGGCAGAGTGGAGGCAGAAATCTAAAATCTTAATTCACTTCCACCCCACCATGAGAGCAAGTTGTCCACTAGGGAGCTCTCCTTGGTGCTGCAACAACTGAGCTGCTTTGCCCTGTGGACTCCTTCTTGACCAGAACAGGACAACATGGGGCTTTGGGGGCTTCTCATTAGCTGCAGTCTTCAAGGCGCTCGTGAAAGTTGCAGGCCGTACAAGGACTGTGAAATCCAACCCGCTGAGGGCGAAGTTGGCACACACATTTTCAGTTGTTATGCCTTCTGGTTTTGGACCAGTTCCTCTGCTTCTGGATCTGTGCTGGTAGCAGTAAGCCAAAGGCACAAGATGTTTCTGTGTAATCATTCGTTACATTGCTGCTGCAGAGAATGAGCATCCAACAATCCTTTAGGAAAATGAAGGTGGCAGATCCAACTGAAAAGGTACCAAGATTCAAGGAAGAAGTGTCCTTTTTTCCTTTTTCTTTTTGGCTAGGTGAAAGGGTTGAGGGAAGTGAGTGCAGGGAAGAAATGTGATTAGGGAAGAGACGTGAACATGCAAAAAGACTTTGCTGGAGAACTTGAAAAGGCTTGATGTGGGGGAAGAAAATAAATCGTTAAATGTCTATTAGCAGCCTCCACTGAAATTTTGAAGCAGATTATCCTGCTTGACATTTCTCCTCTGGTACTGGGGAAAAAGTTAGGCAGAGAAGATTGGGAGGTATCTAGCTAAATAGATCCAGCAGTGCAAGAATTTTCACTGGTGCAACAGAACAACATCATGCTGTGCAATGCCAGGTCAATGATGAATAAAACCACTGCCATCCACGACCTGATTGTGGATGGAGGATTTGACCTGGCATGTGTGACAGAGACCTGGTTGGATGAAGCAGATGGGCCTGTGGTTGCCGCTGCTTGTCCACCAGGTTTCTCTTACGCACAGCAACCCAGGCCTTGTGGGCGGGGAGGGGGGGGGTTGCAGTGATTTTTAGAAAGTCAGTAGTTTGCACCAGGCGTCCTATTGGGAAGACCCAATTATCTGAGTGCATGTTCTGGAAGTTGGGCAATAGGGGCAGTACAGGATTCCTATTGGTGTACCGACCTCCCCGCTGCACCAAGGATTCCCTGCCTGAGCTGCTTCTGGTCGTGGCGGATGTCCTCCTGGAGACACCTAGTTTGGTTGTCCTAGGGGATTTTAACATCCATGCCGACACGACCTTACAAGGGGCCGCTCGGGACTTCGTGGAAAGCATGGCCTCCATGGGGCTGTCCCTGAATAAGTCTGGCCCAACTCATAGCCATGGGCATGCCTTGGACCTGGTGTTCACCTCTATGGATGTTGGTGATCTGACACTAAGTAAAAGCGAAACCAAAGAAGTGCCATGGTCAGATCACTTCCTGGTGCAACTGGACTTCTCCATGACCCTTCCCCTCTGCAGGGAGGTGGGACCGATTCAGATGGTCCGCCCCTGCCACTTAATGGATCCAAATGGTTTCCAGAGAGTGGTAGCGGATGTTTTATCCCATGTTGATGGCCTTTCAGCTGATTCCCTGGTGGCCCGCTGGAATGTGGAGATAACCAGGGCTATTGACTGTTTGGCTCCAAAGCGCCCTCTCTGATTGCATGGAGCCCAGACAGCCCCGTGGATTTCCACGGATCTGAGGGCAATGAAACAATCATTGAGACGGCTAGAGCGTCGGTGGCGGATAACCCATTCTGAATCTGACCGGACACGGGTTAGAGCTCAATGTCAAGCCTACCAAGTGGCGATAGCGACGGCGAAGAAGACTTTCTTCACCGCCTCTATTGCATCTGTGGAAAACAGCAGCAGGAGACTCTTTCAGGTGGTTCGTAATTTAGCGGAACCACCTGCTCCATCAGGGCCCAGTACGGGCCACATGATCTCCTGCAATGACTTTGCAAAGTTTTTTGCAGATAAAGTTGCTCACATTCGAGAAGAGGTAGACTCCACCGTGGGAGCAGGGCCAGGGCGGGAGAGTGCTAGAGTCCTGTCTAGTCAAGTTGTGTGGGATCAATTCCAATCTGTTACCCCCGAGGATGTGGACAGGCTGCTTGGACGAGTGAAACCAACCACTTGTCTCCTTGATCCTTGCCCATCCTGGCTTATAAAAGCTAGCCGGGAAGGACTGGGTGATGGGCTTCGTGGGGTGGTGAATGCTTCCCTCCATGAGGGAGCCTTCCCAGACCCGCTGAAAGAGGCGGTTATTAAACCGCTTCTTAAAAAACCATCTTTAGATGCGGCCACGATAGCCAACTGTCGCCCAGTCTCAAATCTTCCATTCTTGGGCAAGGTGATTGAGCGAGTGGTTGCTGAACAACTCCAGGCACGCCTGGAAGAAGCGGACCATTTGGATCCCTTCCAGTCGGGATTCAGGCCTCATCATGGGACTGAAACTGCCTTGGTCGCACTGGTTGATGATCTCCGGCGGGCTAGGGACAAAGGTGAGAGCTGTTTCCTAGTTCTGCTGGATCTCTCAGCGGCGTTTGATCCAATCGACCATAACATCCTTCTGGACCGTCTTGAGGGGCTGGGAGCTGGGGGCACTGTTTTACAGTGGTTCTGCTCCTTCCTCCTGGGCCGTGTTCAGAAAGTGGTGGTGGGGGATGAGTGTTCAGACCCCTGGGCTCTCACTTGTGGGGTGCGTCAGGGTTCTGTCCTCTCCCCCATGCTTTTCAACATCTACATGAAGCCGCTGGGAGAGATCATCAGGGGATTTGGGCTGGGTGTTCATCAATATACGGATGATACCCAGCTCTACCTCTCTTTCAAATCAGAACCAGTGAAGGCAGTGAAGGTCCTGTGTGAGTGTCTGGAGGCGGTTGGAGGTTGGATGGCGGCTAACAGATTGAGGTTGAATCCTGACAAGACAGAAGTACTGTTTTGGGGGGACAGGAGGTGGGCAGGTGTGGAGGATTCCCTGGTCCTGAATGGGGTAACTGTGCCCCTGAAGGACCAGGTGCGCAGCCTGGGAGTCATTTTGGACTCACAGCTGTCCATGGAGGCACAGGTCAAATCTGTGTCCAGGGCAGCTGTTTACCAGCTCCATCTGGTACACTGGCTGAGACCCTATCTGCCTGCGGACTGCCTCGCCAGAGTGGTGCATGCTCTGGTTATCTCCCGCTTGGATTACTGCAATGCACTCTACGTGGGGCTACCTTTGAAGGTGACCTGGAAACTACAACTAATCCAGAACGCGGCAGCTAGACTGGTGACTGGGAGTGGCCGCAGAGACCACATAACACCGGTCTTGAAAGACCTACATTGGCTCCTAGTACATTTCCGAGCACAATTCAAAGTGTTGGTGCTGACCTTTAAAGCCCTAAACAGCCTTGGTCCAGTATATCTGAAGGAGCGTCTCCACCCCCATCGTTCTACCTGGACACTGAGGTCCAGCACCGAGGGCCTTCTGGCGGTTTCCTCACTGTGAGAAGCCAAGTTACAGGGAACCAGGCAGAGGGCCTTCTCGGTAGTGGCGCCTTCCCTGTGGAACACCCTCCCACCAGATGTCAAAGAGAACAACAACTACCAGGCTTTTAGAAGACATCTGAAGGCAGCCCTGTTTCGGGAAGCTTTTAATGTTTGATGTATTATAGTATTTTAATATTCTTTTGGAAGCTGCCCAGAGTGGCTGGGGAAGCCCAGCCAGATGGGCGGCGTATAAATAATAAATTATTATTATTATTATTATTATTATTATTATTATTATTATTATTATTATTATCCATCTCTGCACTCTCCATGAATCTGCTTTGAAGCATTGGGGGGAAACCCCATAACAGATTTATCTGCACAGCCCAAAGTCCTTTTAGTCGGATACCAACCACTGTTTCTAATGGGTGTGTCTACTGTGTCTTTTACTAGAACCTTGAGATCTAACAGCAGCAGGCAGGTGCAAAAGACAAACTGAGCCTGTTGCCTCTGAGCTGAGGGATTTGTTTTGAGTACCAGAACTGAACAGAGCTTGCTGTCATGGGTCAGGAGTTGGCTTCACCTGCTGAGCAGCAGCCTGAAGGAGCAGAAGCCGAAGTGACTCTACCAGCTGGTGATCAGCCTTCTTCTTGCCCCTTCTGAGCACTAGCTGGCTCCAGGTTTCTTAAGCAGGGTTTCCAGCCTCAGATTCTGGAAACAGCATTAATCGTCCCAGGCCAGACCTTGCTGCTGCTTGCTTCTCGTGACCTTGGACTCTCAACTTTCTTGATCCCCGGATCATCCGACTCCATGAACTGAGATACTCCTGACCTTAAGACTAGACTGAACCTTGCATATGGACTCTTGCCTCTAGGCAAGTACCCCCCTGAGACTCAGCTAGTTGGCTCACTTCTCCCTCCACTGAGCTCTGCCATGGCTGGCAGCACAGGACTAGGACACTTGCAGTCTACATTAAAATCTATTCCTGGTCCCTGAAAGTTTTCTTCATTTCATCTGTCTAATTGAGGGTAGGAAGTCATTTTGTTGTTGTTACACAAATCAGCATCGGAAATCCTTCCTGATCTACTGCAAATCCTGATACACTTTTTGCCCACACTTTTTTTTTTTAAGACTACGTGCTAGAGCAGGAAAATTAAAGTGATAATTTTTCACAACATGCTAGTTTTATTATTTGGAAGGAGATTTAAAGCAGCAGCAGCAGCCCTTGACACCCACTGTGTCAAGACAACAGCTTGAATTTTAGAGTCACTGCTCTGAGACACATCACCCATCACTCTCACAAATTCATGTGCAGCTTTTTCTTATATCGAAAGGATTCCTGTGTCAGATGAAGCACGGTGGCCTCAGTAGGACAGTAACTGCGTGTGATCAGAATCTTAAGACCCCTGCTTTCAGACCAAAGGTTTCATCTAGTTCAGTGTCCTTCTTTCCACAGCGACTAGCTATCTGGGCATAAAGACTACAGCCTCCAGCATCTGTTGTCTGGGGGCTGTTGCTTCTGGAGGTTCCATTTAGTGTCATGGCTAATAACAGTGATGCTCCCAATGTCCTCCCAACCTGCAGACTAATGAGATCTACACCCACACAGCTTTAGCAATCCTGGGGCTGCAGCTGCTCCAACAACATGTGAACTAGTTGTGAACATTTGCGAACTCCCCCTCTCAAAACTGCATGCCTGGTAAAAGGGGAAGGGAACCTTCCTTTGAAAGGGTTTGTTCTTTTAGGAAAACTGGAATGGTGCTTTCCTCCTTGATTTAGGAAAGTACACTTGAGAAGCCTTCCTTTAGTCTTCATCTCAAGGCACATCTCATAAATCAGCGCTTGGCTTTTGGTCAGCTTGCACCGCTCTCTTGATCTGCAATACGCTGCTTTCTTCTTAATTATAAATCATTGCTTCCAAAGAGCATTGGGAGCTATGGAATTGAAAGACACATTATTAATGTAAGAGATTTCCTATTAGTCATGGTTCTATAGGTTTTGCTTCCAGCTAACTGGCAGTGCCCTTCACCACTGAATAACACTTTTGGCCGAAAGCATTATTACCAGGCCCGCCAGTTTCCCTGTTCATGCGAGTGTGGAAACTTGCAAGGTACAGATGATTGTAGTTCAAAGGGGTGATTGTATCACACCTGCACACACACAGTTACATAGGGGAAATAGCCAATTGAGACAACTGAGTCTCAATTTGGGCTTAAACAGAAGGGTGCTTATTTACAGTGCAAGTGGTGTTTAGAGAGTATAATGGATTTGTGGCTTGAAGTGACAAATGCAGTGTTGGTTGGTTAGAGCAGGTTCATACACAGGCAACCAAAACCCATATTGCCTGGGTCATCAGCTAACAACGACTACTGCTACTACTACTACTACTACTACAATAGTTTGTTTATATGCTGCCCATCCGACTTGGCTGCCTCAGCCACTCCTGGGCAGCTTCCAACAATTATAAAACCACAGTAAAACATCAGACATTGAAAACTTCCCTATAAGGGAAGATGTCTTCTAAAAGTCAGATAATTGTTTATTTCCTTGACATATGATGGGAGGGTGTTCCACAAGGCGGGCGCCACTACCGAGAAGGCCCTCTGCCTGGTTGTCTATAACCTCACTTCTCACAGAGAGGGAACTGCCCAAAGGCCCTTGGAGCTAGATCTCAGTGTCTGGGCTGAATGATGTTGGTGGAGACACTCCTTCAGGTATACATGGCTGAAGACGTTTAGGGCATCAAAGGTCTTTGAATTGTGCTCAGAAATGGACGGGGAGCCAATGTAGATCTTTTAGGACCAGTGTTACTGTGACAGAGATATTGCTCACATACTTTCAAGCCTATGTTCTTCCTGACTAATCTATGTTCTTCCTGACTAATCTCTTGGAGGGTTTTGTTTTTGTAAACAAAAAACACAATTTTCAGGGTGTACCATGTTTTACAGGACACAACATTACAGAGCATGCAGAGGACCTAAAGTGAACGACAAATTTGCAGATACTTGGAGCACTAGCATTGATCCTGTCTTTAGCGCATGGGACACTATGGTGAAATGTGTGTCCACCAATTTGTTGATGCTTCAGTGAGTTGAAGCAGAAGTGTGAACTCAAAGAAGAAAGTGGGTAATGTGACAAGAACATCAGCCCTGCAGCATTTGTTAATGTGGTTATGGTTTATTGTTGCAACAGAAAATCAGGGGGGAAAGCACTTTAAAAAGTTGTATTCAGTACCAAATTCCTATGTGCTCTTGGAGTGGTTGAATAATACTCAGAACTGTTTCAGAAATGCAAGAGAAGGCAGTTGGTACAGTGTTCCTGGCAATGATAACATGTCAGAATTTAGATAGGGGAACTGCATCTCCTACCCATCCACAGTGTCCAAAACTGCCACTATGTGAAAATCTTAAGGAGAGAAATTCTAACCTTTTGTTGTCCTTAACAAATGCAGACAACATATGAAGAACCTGAGAAAGGGCATGCAGTTGAGCGAAGGTTTTTAAGCGAGTAGATATGAGGGAGTGGTTTAAAGCACGGAAGGTGGGGGGGTGTTGATGGGTCAGACTTTTTGTATTACTTACAAACACGCTGGGAAATGAGATCGTTGGTCACTGAGATTTCTGCAGAGCATGCATGTAATTCCATTGGTGTAGGAAGGGCAAGCTATGTCAAGTATGCATTCACACAAACCATGCTGAGGTGGGTGTAAAGTAGCTGTGCTACACAGCACACAGACTTCCTGATATATTTCTGCTGCAGCAGCTTTTCCTGCTCATTGATTCTCCTTGGAACCAAGATTGCAGGAGCTGTGCTGCCATGTTTGTTTGTTTGTTTGTTTATATATATATAAGGAAGATTTAAGGCTAGTTTGGTGTATCCAGTTTAACAAGATGGACACAAATTTTCAACATGGGGAAGAGTGAGAGCAGGAGTGGAGAATCTGATGCGTCTAATGTAGATGTGGCAGCTATTTTTGTCATCCAAGGAAGCTCAGATTAGCTGCTGATAGTTACAAAGGAACATCCCACTCTGGGAGGTGATGAATTTGCCAGGGTCCTGATGCCAGCTAGAGGTCCACTGATAAAGCTGGAGAGAACCTTCCAAACAAAGACACCACAAGGTCATTCCTCTCCATTTTCATCTTTAGTTGGATTGTTGGTGTTCTCAGTTGAGATGACCAGATGCTGCATTTCTGAATGAGCCATTTAGAAAAGTTTTGTGTTTCACATGTGACTTGGCTTGATTGAATGAGTCATCTGGGTAGAGGGCTATCTGGGCATAGGAACCTGCTTTATACTGAGTCAGACCATTGGCCCACCTAGCTCAGTACTAGTTAAACTGACTGGTGTCACCCTGCGACAGGGCGAGCTCACGTTGCTCGGTCCTGGCTCCTGCCAACCTAGCACTTCCAAAGCACATCAAAGTGCAAGTAGATAAATAGGTGCCACTCTGGCGGGAAGGTCAACGGCGTTTCCGTGCGCTGCTCTGGTTTTGCCAGAAGTCATGCTGGCCACATGACCCAGAAAAACTGTCTGTGGACAAACGTCGGCTCCCTCAGCCAGTAAAGAAGAAGAAGAAGAGTTTGGAGTTGATATCCCACTTTATCACTACCCTAAGGAGTCTCAAAGCGGCTAACAATCTCCTTTTCCCTTCCTCCCCCACAACAAACACTCTGTGAGGTGAGTGAGGCTGAGAGACTTCAAAGAAGTGTGACTAGCCCAAGGTCACCCAGCAGCTGCATGTGGAGGAGCGGGGAATCGAACATGGTTCACCAGATTACGAGTCCACCGCTCTTAACTACTACACCACACTGGCAAGATGAGCGCCACAACCCCAGAGTCGTTCACGACTGGACTTTACTGCCAGGGGTACTTTACCTTTACCTTTATAGTAATGTATAACAATGACCCAGCACCTTCAGCATCCAAAGCTGTGACCCGTGGCTTGAGCATCTCGCACTTTCTGTCCTTCATGGTTAAAAGGACCCATTGATGGTCTCTTCTCTGGAGCTGCCTCAAATCCTGGACAGAGGGAGCAATTCTGGGTTGGCAGCAGTGATGCTTTGTTTTTCGCAGAAAGTGATCTATTTTGTAAGTACTTCAGCCCCAGTGAATGGATGCCAGTTGCGAATGCAGTAGTAAGGAGCTTGGCGGCTTCAAGGGTTTTAACTTCAGTGACTAAATACAAGCAAAATAAATCCGCTAGAATAGTTCCATTGCTAGGATAGGTGCCTTCCAAATATTGCTGGTCTTTTACTCCCATCAACCCTGACCATTGGGGCTACTGGGAGTTGGAGGGCACCATGATAGGTACCCTTGCTCTAGGGCATCATAATTCCTCCCCAGAAAACCCACACCACTGGTTGGCAGTTTCTCCTCCTTGTTGCCTTTCCCCAATACACCACAGAGTCCAATTTTAACTGGAACTGCATGGTTGCGCTTCCATTACTTCTGAATCTAAACCAGTTCCCCTAACATTTAGATAAATTGTTGTCTGGGATGATTGCTTAAGAAGCAGCAAAGTCAGTGTGCTAGCATCTTGCAAAGTGCAGGACTGCTGTGGACATATGATCAGACCCTCTTATGTGATTCTTTTGTTTGGATGTTCCAAGATGCAGCCACAGGGAAGTGGCAGTCATGTTATTAGGTAACTTATGAATGGCTTCTATAAATCAAGACTTAAAGCTGACTAGTAGCTTGTAGGTTTCCTTCAGAATGGGGGGAGATTGTTTATCCAACCCCCGATTCAACTTATTTGCACTTTCTGCATGCATCAGAATGATCCTTTGAATAGCCCTTCAGTGCAATGTTAGAGAGGACATCGTACTTTTTATTTTATTTTTCTAAGTTGACAGCCACAAGGAAGCTCAAAACAGGTGTTAATAGCATTTGGACACTTGCCCTTGGTATTTGGCGTGGGCTGTTAAGAGCAAGCCAATTACTTAGCCCAGGGATTACAGGGACTCTGATTTCCATTGCCCAGGGCAGGACAGACTGGTTCCAAAACACCTGCTTATAGGTATTGCATGGCGTTTTACAAAAGGTTCTGGCGCTGATGGGAGGAGGCTGTGTGCCAGCCAGCCTTACGCTGGTGCTCAGCAATGCAACCGACAACCTTGAAAGACATTCAGAGGCTTCTTAACTGAAGAAGCTGGGAGGGTCAATCAAATACCATCATCTGCAAGTTCAAGACAAAATGGTCATCTTTTGGGAATGTTCTGGCTCCGGTTGCAGACAGGGGATTGAATCAGGTGGCCTACAAGGCCCCGTCCAACTTTGATTTTACACTTTAAGGGTAAGACCAGATTAACATCATTCTGTATCCCGAGGGATGGTTCTGTAGCAGAATTCTAAACACTTGCCAGATTCTAATTCCCAGGAGTCCTTGGGGTAAGTTACAGCAATTAAAGTGGCAAAAACTTAATTGAGCTTTATAGTATGGGCAGGGCTATGCGTTTGCTGTTACTTCCACCTTACCTTTTGGAGCTGTCTGTTATTTCTCCCCCACCTCCACCAATCTTTACTTCCAAATCCCCTTCCTTCTCTCCTTCCCTCCCATCTTTTACTGTCTTACCTTGGCGCTGCTTAGAGGTCGAAATCATGAATGGATTTCACCTGGCCCAGGCGTGTGCACGGTCAAACAATTGGTTAATGGCATGTTTAAAATGTGGACTTTAACCAGGCTTTTCAAATCAGAGCTTCTTCTTCTAAAAAGGGTATTATGTGCTGATGGCATTTTTGTTGACCGTCTCTGGGCATTTTGGCAGTGTACGGTTTTTGAAAATACCGTTTTCTGAACAATAAATGATTAGGTGTTCAGTGGCCATGTTTACTTGCTTAGACACAAATGTCATTTGTATTGAAGCTGTAGTCTTCTGATCAACATTTTCAGGGAAGAAATGTTTACGGGCTGTCTGCTTGATTGACTTCCTTCTCCTTGTCCATTTCTGTCCCATCACCTTCCATCATCCAGATTATTTTTACTGATAGCCAATTCAGTCCTCCTCCACTTGACTGCCTGTAACCCAGAGGAAATGTTTGCTGTTTGCCTTTATCGTCTAATCATACCCAGTGTTAGGGTCACAATTTGCTTTGGGTGGGTGGAGTACTAATGATGCTTATGAGGGGTGATAAGGACAGTTGCTCCAAGTGCAACCTAATTTATAGCCCCAAACAGTTATTTGTTGTTTAAAGTAATTAAACATGTTTTCTGTTCAGAAAAATTTAAAGTAATTAAACATGTTTTCTGTTCAGAAAACACGCAGCATGATCTATGCTCATGCAGAGCTCATCCCCAGTTTGCAAAAGTTCCCCAGTTTGAATCCCCAGCTTCTTTAGATAGGTCTGGGAGAGGTTGCTGTCTCAAGCCGTGGAAAAATGCTGCCAGTCAGTACAGTGGTACCTCAGGTTACATACTCTTCAGGTTACATACGCTTCAGGTTACAGACTCCGCTAACCCAGAAATAGTGCTTCAGGTTAAGAACTTTGCTTCAGGATGAGAACAGAAATCGTGCTCCGGCGGCGCGGCGGCAGCAGGAGGCCCCATTAGTTAAAGTGGTGCTTCAGGTTAAGAACAGTTTCAGGTTAAGTACGGACCTCCGGAATGAATTAAGTACTTAGCCTGAGGTACCACTGTATAGATATTACTTAGCTACATGGCCTGACTTATCCTGTGTTCATTTCTAGAACCAAATCCCACAAATTTAAACGCGCTAGCAGACTTGCAGAGCAAACCTATACATATCACCTCAGAAATAAGTCTTATTGACTTCCATGGGACTTACTACCAGTTAAACCAATATTGGATTGCTGCCTTAGATACGTTTTTCTTTGAGGTGGTAGATGAAAAGTCATAGACTGGCTTGCTTTGAGGCTTCTCTGGGTAGCAGGTTGGGCAGAACTGCACCTTTGTACTCTGCCACTGGCTTTTATGCCTGAGGCTTAACACAACATATATAAGGAATTGAATACTCCAGCTGGGCAGAGAGGGAATTTGTGACACCTGACTCTGACCAGTTGCAACGGATCAGGATGAGCAAAAAAGCTCTGCCACTGCCGACCTGACTTGCTGTAGAGCACTAGGTGGTAGAAAGCGTCTATATGAGCAGCAAAGCCTTGGGATTTCACCACCATTCTCAGTAGTACACAAGCAAATGTTAATTGTTCGTTTAACTGTTTTAATTGCTATGCTTTTTAACAAGCTTGTTTTATTGTGAAGTTTAATTAGGTCTGCTTTTAATATTTTGATGAAATTGTTTCATTTGATTTTTAATTACATATGGATATTATAACTGACAAACTAGTTAGAAATCATTTTGCCCCTAAGTATATAAATTAATATATAAATATAATACATATAGCATACAGTATATAAATTAATAACAATAGCAATTCTAATTCCATTCCTTTTTCCTACCAGCTTGTAGCAGTTACTGCCTGCAGGGATCAATTTCCTTATAAAGAATATTGTTTTTAAACTTTTATATCTACACTTCCAGAAGGTAGAATCTCTGTGTGTGAAGAATTGAGAACTGGTCCTGAATCTTGCCTGTAGAGTTTACACTATTTCTTCTTCTTTTTTCTCAGGCAATTTCACAACACAATTAAAAGAAACATATTTAAAACTATTGCATATTTTTAAATTAGTTGTTATAAAGGGGTTTTTTGGGAGGGGGTAATACAATTGCATATTTAAAACAATTGAATATCTTAAAAACAATTTCAAATCTACTAAATATACTAACTTGGATCAAAATATCTACTTCCATGTGTGCCAAAAAGACAGAGATGGTGTCTCTCTGATGTGTAACAGTGGGGAGATCCAAACTGAAGGTACCCCCACACTAAGGCCCAATTTTGACATCACATGGACCTTGAGATAAGCTGTTATATGCAGCTTGCCCCATGAGGCAGCGGGATAAGGCATCCTCCTCAGGCAGCTGAACCCCAAGAAGAGGAGGAGGAGGAGTTTGGATTTGATATCCTGCTTTATCACTACCCGAAGGAGTCTCAAAGCGGCTAACATTCTCCTTTCCCTTCCTCCCCCACAACAAACTGTGAGGTGAGTGAGGCTGAGAGATTTCAAAGAAGTGTGACTAGGCCAAGGTCACCCTGCAGCTGCATGTGGAGGAGCGGAGATGCGAACATGGTTCACCAAATTACGAGTCTACCGCTCTTAACCACCACACCCCAAGAGGCGGTACCCCTACGGCCGTCCTGCCCTCCACTAGCAGCAGGGATATCTCAACTGAAATCGCATGAGATCTGGTGAGATCTCTCTAGGAGCTGGCACCATTGCTGCCACGCAAGCCAGGTAAGAGAGACTGAAGCGAGGCAGCCTTTTCCCATTTCACCTCAGGTGGCAAAACAGGACGTGTGATCTGTGCTGCAGAGCGCAGTAATCAGATGGGAGTATAAAGGGTTAGATGATCTTTTAGGCCACCTGGTAGCTTATTGGCAGTCAGTGCAGATCATTCAGCGGTGGTGTAATATGGCAATATTCTGCCCTGCTGAGTAGTTGAGCCACCCAATTTTTGCACTAGC
The DNA here is from genome assembly GCF_027172205.1 of Podarcis raffonei. NCBI lineage: Eukaryota > Metazoa > Chordata > Lepidosauria > Squamata > Lacertidae > Podarcis > Podarcis raffonei. Next base: position 74,629,940 of record NC_070607.1, read on the forward strand.
CACAGCTTTCTGACCAGTTTCAAGTGAAGCTAGAACTTCTGGTAACCCTAGGAGGAACAAAATAAAAAAAAATCCTTCCAGTAGCACCTTAGAGACCAACTAAGTTTGTTATTGGTATGAGCTTTTGTGTGCATGCACACTTCTTCAGATACACAGGAGGAAGTTAAGCTTTGTAAATATATATCAAATTCCTTTATGCATCTTGTTTTACAAGCTCTCCTGCCTTGCTCCAGTTGGGAGCAATATCCGACTGGAGTATTGTTGATCTCGATTTATTGTACCACAGCATGCATATGCTGCTTTATAGACCTGTTAGGTAGCATCCATCTGTCTTGAGAAACAATGGAGTACACCTCATGGGGGGGGTGAAGCCAAACCGCTGTGTCAGCACTGAAGTGACCTCCCTGGAGCGCAAGCCTGGGCAGTGTGTGTGGAGATCCTGGGCTGCCCAGATAAGACCACCCCCCCCCCGGCCTCACTGATGTGGTTCAAAGGAAAGCAGAGCAATACGTTTGGCACCAGCTGGGCTGCAGGAGTTGCAGGAAGAAGGCATACGAGGCGCTATCAGAGGTGGAGCAAGGTGAATGTGGCCCACCCTGGGTGTCATCCCCGAGGGGGTGTGGTAACATCCCCCCCAACTCTTGCCCCCTGGCTAGCCCTACCCCCAGAGTGCACACCGCTCCAGATGCTGGAGCAGCTAGCTCCACCTCTGGGCACTATCCAGCTGTCTTAGAGACTCTACTCTGGATTTGTATAAGGTTTACTCCACTGGTCCTGTTAGCTAGGGATGATGGGAGTTGTAGTCCCAAAACATCTGGAGGGCCGAGTTTGCCTATGCCTGCCTTAGCCTTTTTTTCTTCTGAAGACATCCCACAAGACTGCGGAGGTTTAGGATCTGAGTTTTCCTTCTCCTAGATAGACTACCTTCCCAAGTTGATGAGCCCCATCTGCCCCTCACTCCCCTCTACAGCACATGCAGAAACCACCTTCTTGACTGTTGCACCCGCTATTGGTGTCATCCGCTCAGTCCTCTGGAGCCTTTTTTCACAGGCAGGGGAAGTCTTTTGACTCACTGAAGGTTTGAGACCCATCGGCTACCCTCACCTGGTTTAGCCAGTCAGTCGAAGCCGTTCCTGGGTTGTGGCTGCTGTCGCATGCCGACAGCTTCTAGGAGCCACAGGTGAGAACTGAGTGCAGGGTGGGGACCCAAGGTGGACAAACTACCCCAGAAGGAGCATGACGTGTTCCCCACCAAAGTAAAAATAAAGCTTCAATAACAATCAGACAACAAAAGGGATGGAGGAAGACAGGGACATATGTGTTAGTCTAAATATCCACAAAATGTAGTTGCAGACTCTTAATTGTAGAGTTGAAAGGAACCATGAGGCTCATCTGCAGTGCAGGAACCTTTTGCTTACTGTGGGGTTTGAACCCACAATCCTGAGATTGAGTCTTGTGCTGTACCAACTGAGCTATCCCAGCAAATCCTCTGCATTTGGAACTGAACCCTAAGTTGGAGAAAAATGCCTTCAAAGTGTGTGGGGGGGCAGTTATGAGTAGAAGTGATGGATGGAAAGAGCCCTCACTTGTTCACATGAGGGTGAAGTTTACAGGACAAGGATGTGTGTGTGTGTGTGTGTGTGTGTGTGTGTGTGTATGGGGGCAGGGGGAAGGGCACATTAGGGTAGTGGATGCGGGTGGCACTGTGGGTTAAATCACAGAGCCTAGGGCTTGCCGATCAGAAGGTCAGTGGTTCAAATCCCCGTGATGGGGTGAGCTCCCATTGCTTGGTCCCAGCTCCTGCCAACCTAGCAGTTCGAAAGCACACCAAAGTGCAAGTAGATAAATAGGTACCGCTCCGGTGGGAAGGTAAACGGTGTTTCTGTGCACTGCTCTGGTTCACCAGAAGTGGCTTAGTCTTGCTGGCCACATGACCCGGAAGCTGTACGCCAACTCCCTCGGCCAGTAAAGCAAGATGAGCTCTGCAACCCCAGAGTTGTCCGCGACTGGACCTAATGGTCAGGGGTCCCTTTACCTTTTACCCAAAGTGGATGGTACCACCTCCTGGGTAGAGTTGGGATGACCGTGGGGGTCGCTAAGAGGCAAGGGGGCAGTAGGACATGGGTGTGTGTGCTGAAAGTGTACTTGACTATCAGACTTTGAAAAGCTGGTATTCCCGGCTCAAATTTTGTTGAATTAATTAAACTAAATAGTTTTATTGTAATTGAATTTTTATTAATTTGCAATTAATTGTTGCTGCTTTGAATTTTATTGTACTACTATCTTCCTTAGTGGGTCATGCAAACTGCTGTTCTGAATAATGCTTTTTTTTAAAAAACAAACATTTTTATTAAAGATTTCTTGGTTTACAAAAGTATGTGCAATGTCTTTTTTTTTCAAGTTACATTTTCTACAAATCAGTTTCATTTGTTGAGACATTATTGTTACATGAGGAAGAAAAGGGGGAAAGAGGTGGAGAGCTGAATAATGCTTTTTATAGGGAAGGGGGCACTGGAGATGAGTTTATGGAACGAAGGGGGCTGTGGCATTAAAAGTTTGGGAACCTCTGCATTAGCACAATCTGTATCTCCACACATTGCAGGGAGGGATATATAATGAAAGAAGAAAAATAAAAACAAGTGTCACATTTGAGGGTGCAGGTTCTAGTGCTGAGGATACCGGGGCTATTCCCCCTGCACTTGCATGTTACCCAGAGCTGTGCATTGAAGTCTCATGAGCCGAGGTTAGATGTTAGCAGACAACTGCCCTGTCCTTTCGCTGCTGTTTCCCTGCCACCTTCCTTTTCAGCTTCTGGTTTTTGGATGAGGTTTTTGTGTTGCAAGCCCTATAAGCCTGCCTTACCGTAAAATGGCCTCACGTCCACCCACCCACCGCCCCCTCCTCTCTCTCATTCACTTTGCCCTTTGAGGTCGATATTATTCTTCCTTCCACACTTCTTCTGGTTGCGCTTCATGGCTTGCAGGATGTTCTCGGCACATCTCAAGAAGCGGAAGTGCTGAGCTCATGGAAACAGATCTGAGCTTGTAGAGAGGAGAAACACACTCTCCTTTGGGGGGGGGGAGAGGGAGCGAACGAGCGCAGATGCAATGCTTTGTGAACTACAGTGGCCTCTGCTGCTTCACAGGTAAGTGAACATTGTGCCTGTGCTATAATTAGACTGACCAGTTTGTGCAAAAACCGAAACCGGCAACTGTATTTCTCTCTCTCTCTCTCGATTTTGGAAAGGAAACTAGGTCATTTCTGAAAATGGGCAGCCTGAGCGGCGGAACAGAGGTATGCACTGGGTTTCTGAACCGTGTCATGTGCTAATTAATGACTTGGGCCAAAGTCAGAAAGCAACTAGCCGGTTGCCCTTCACTGGAGTTTTGCATGCAGGTGATTCTTTCAGATGCTTATTGCTGCTCTTAGTAGCAACTGCTGTGTTTAGCCCATAGAAGGAATCAAACATAATGTGGGAGAACAGTGCTGTGTTTGAAAGCAGAAGGAAAACTTTACGATGGGATTGGGAGCGCCTACCTTTAGGCAGCATGAGGTGAGCACATCTGGCAGTTGATTTGGTGTGTCATGAAAGGAGTGCACATTGTTTGTATCCTGTTTTTAGCAGGGGAGGGTGATCTCTTTGGGCAATGGGGCCCAGCTTTGTCAACCTCAGTCAGCCCCTAGCCAGCCTCCACTTACCTGCCTTCTTACTAACAACTACTTGTCAACTTCCTCCTCCTTAGTGTCATCTGCCCAAATGAAGATGGGGACAAAACTATAATGAGTTGCCTCTGCCAGTCATTGGCTCTTGCAGAGTTTGCTCCACCTACTGTTGCCCATCCTGCCTAATGGGCTCCAGCCACCACTGCTGCCAACTCACAAAAGCTGGGGGTCATAAAGCGCCATGCCACCATTTTGTGACTTGCTCCCTTACCACCTGCCACCATTTTGTGACTGGTGGGCCTCCATAATTTTCAGGGTAGTCCCTGGGTGTAGAAACTTTGAACAACCTGGGAACTTGCTGCAGGGTCTCCAAACTTCTTTTCCTTTGGTGCACAGCTTCCCTCTCTCCTGTGGATTGCTAACCGCAGTTTGTCGCTTTGGACAGCAAACTACAGTTAAATTGAACAGGTAATGGAGAGGAAAGCTCTGTGCAAAGGGGAGTCCATGGTGCATTTGCAAGAGGTTTTTCAGAACTGAGCTGAAAAGGCAGAACTTTGAGGATGAGGGGAAAAAACAGTGGAAATATGGAGTAATGGTTGCAGGCTACTTATTTAAATTAGCAGGCGCAATTATGTACTGTGAAATGCAATTAGTGTGAAAAGCGGGGAATATACACAAGCCATAAGTAGTCATGTTGGTCTATTGGAGAGCGAAAAAGCCATTCCCCAAATGGTAACAGTAATGCCTTTTATTAGGATTGACTAAAATGTAACAAGTCGTGAACAAGCTTGAGGTCCTCAGGAACTTATTTCTTTCTCCCCCCACTCCCTTGTTGTTATGTGTAATATCCAGCATTGAAGCCTCCAAAGACTGCACAATGTTAATTAATTTGTATTCACTTTCCTTAGTGCAAGGGGGGGGGAAGGTGGGGTTGGTGGAGGGGAAAATAATTACAAATATATTGCCTCCAACAGGAAAAGACACATTTTCCAGGTGACCAGTTTGCCAAGCATTCCCCCAGATTTGTCTGCGGGGAGCTTTAATGTTTATTGAGCATTAATTCCGATTTATTTGCGGAAGGTTAGACAATATTGCACCAAACACATGTTAACCCAATACGTTTCTGTGCATTTTCCTGTCGTTTTTCTTAAAACATGGTGTGCGTGTGCAAGCGGGTTTATCGCACAAGAGCTCCAAATCACCTTTTAGTTGTACAATCTCAATTTGGTGGTATATGATTGAATCCCACCTGAAAAACGTAGCAGCATGGATACACCTCTAGTAGTATTTTAATTGTGTGTGTGTGATAGTGGTTAGGATCAGTCTAGGACAGGGGTCTGCAACCCGCGGCTCCGGAGCCGCATGTGGCTCTTTTACACCTTTGCCGCGGCTCCAGGGCGGATACTAGCGAGGGGAGGAGGCTCATTGTGTGCCCCGACACGCCCCACTGTGGCAGGTCTGTACTGGCTGTGACGTCGCATGGGGGCGGTGCGTGCGTTAGTCACGCACTGTCCCGACGTCACCTTCCCGCCCGCCCCCTACATTGTAAGGGGCATGTACGCTGGTCACTGCATTGAAAGGGAGCATGTACACTGGTCACTGTTTTGAAGGGGAGTGAAGAACACACACACACACAAAGGTAACTTGTTAATTTAACGTTTATTTCTATGAGGAGGAGTAATTCTGAGGGGTCAAACAAAGAAATAATAAAAAAGTGACAAAAAAGTTATTTTTATAATGACGAGTTTTGCGGCTCCCAGTTTTTTTTTCTTCGGAAATGGGTCCAAGTGGCTCTTTTTGTCTTAAAGGTTGCAGACCCCTGGTCTAGGACCTAGGATACCAGGATTAAAATCCCACTCAAATCATGAAGTCTACTGGGTGACCTTGAGCCAGTCACTCTCTCTTAGCCTGACCCACCTCACAAGGTTGTTGTGGGGGGGGGATGGAGAAGAGGAGAAGCAGATACCAAACCTTTGGGTCCTTGGAGGCAAAGTAGGATATAAATGTAATACAGTAGGCCTGCCACTTCTGGGGGTCTGTGCACAAAGGCAAAAGCGTGCAAAGTCAGGAACCCCTGGAACACCCCCCCTCCCCCAACTGCAAGGCAGACAGCTTCTTTACCAGGCTCTGGGAACATCATTGGAGGGCTCTAGGAGCATCCCAGGGGCCTTGTGCAACCTTCCCAAAGCCCACTAAGTGAAGTGGAAGGACGTAAGAAGGTATTTCTGGTTGTGCGGGTGGGAGGGAAAAAATGGAGGTGCTGGGGGTGAAACAGCAGTTTCCCGCCATCATTCATTCATTCCTTCTCCCCTACCCCATGAAAGGTTGTAATCACATAAGTAAAGTGAGCATAAGCTGGGTTGAAACTATGCTTTATTTCCCCCGTGTCAAAGACCTAGTATGGCACACACACCCCATGTGCATTTGCATACACACACAGTCTAGGAGCCTCAATGGCGCCCCTCTGGAGGCTTCACCCATGGGAAAAAATCCAGCTAGCCCCCCCCCCCCAGCTGCAGCTCTGTATACCTGCCGCCCACTCAAGGAATATGTTTCAGGGGCTACCAAAGCCTGCTTTTTCAGAAGGGCTGATGTGAGAAATGTACCCCAGTGCTTTTGGGGAAAGCAGAAAATGTGCTCTGGCATACAGAATGGCTTGGGATATGGGGCATTTGCAGCTGGGAGTTCTGATCAGCCTTCCTTGTAGTTTTTCCACCCCTCCCCCTGTGTTGCTACGAGTAGGAGTTAGGTTGCCTTGAGAGCTCTTCAAGTTTCCACCTCTGCTTTTGCTTCCAAACATATCTATCCCTCCAGAGGCTCTCTCACCCATGTCTCTGTTTCTCACTGTCTCCTATTAGCGGGGATGTTTGTTTCACTCTGTGTGGTATAGTGCTGGGTGAGTCAGAAATGCTCTGCTTTTAAAAGGGAAAAAAACACACCGTTCAACTTGCCCTCCAAAGAGTGAAGCATTTTGCAAAGAGTTATGGTATTTCAAGAGCTTTGTGGTTACTTACCTCTTCCCCCCTTTCTGCTAAGGAGGGTGGTTGAGTGATAGAGGCCGGGCCAGTTTTTGGTGTTGCTGTTTAATCTAAAGCCAGTGCATAGTTTGTATCTGCCTCTTCCGAAAGACAGGGGTTAGATAAACCATGCTGTGTTGTATTCTTAGCCCTGATATTAGACTTTTTCAAGAGCCAGGGAATACTCAGTGCATACGATATACGATATATTTATTGTCATTGTCCTATGCAGAACAATGAAACTGAAAAACTACATAAAAACTACATAAAACTACATAAAAACTACATAAAACATTCAAAAACCCCTAAAAACTCTGAAATCCCATTTTAAAATACACTATACTATAGAGACCCCTTATGCTGCATTTAGAACCAGAATTGCATTTGCGTAGAAACTGTTTCTCAGGTGGCTAGTCCTGGCCTTTATAACCCTATACCTTCTTCCAGAAGGCAGAAGCTGAAAGAGATCATTTCCGGGGTGCGTACTATCCTGCGCTATCTCTGCCGCTTTCTTATGCCACCTGGCAGCATAGATTTGATCTAAGGTGGGAAGAGTACACCCAATTATTCTCTCTGCAGTCTTTGCGATAATACCTCTTCCCCTTTCCCCCTTCTTTTTGCAAAATGGAGGACAGGGCCCATTAGACACCCTCCTGCCACATGATGTCACGTGTGCCGCTGCCCCCGCCAAGTTGGGCAGAACCTGGTGTGTGTGCTTGGCAGACAATGGAGGAGTGTGCATTTGGGGATGAAGTTTAGCTTTCGGAAGGTTGCATCGCCTGCTGTGGCTGTAGAGACTGATGCGGAGGGAGATGTTTTGTTGCAGCTGGGGCAGATGAAGGCATCCACTTGTGCTGCTGCAGATGCACCATGACATTTCTTCTCTCTGTGCTCCTCTCGGCAAGCAGCTGTATGATTAAACCTAATGGATATGACCTTTGAAGGAAAAAAATGGTAATAAGTGTTAGTGTTTAACCAACGTTGCTGAAGGCAGAAGGAGCCTTGGGAGCCTTCCTGTCCCGTTTTGTGATTCCTTGGCCTGTCCTCCTTTGCTGACCTCCTTTATCACTGGTCCCCCAGGCTAAGCACCTTGAATGGTGCTAAACCTGAGAAGGAGTTGACTTAATTAAGGCCTTGCAGCCCAGTCCCAGCTCCCAACAGAAAAAAAGTCAACTTTCTTAAAACACACACCCAGAATTCAAAATAAGTGAACAAATGAGCAAATTTTCCATGGGAGATTGTCTAAAACAGAGTTAGACCGTTGGCTCACCGACTGGCAGGGCCTCTCCAGAAGACATGTGCCTCTCTCAGCCGTACCTGGGGATGCTGAGAATTGATCCTGGGTCCTTTTGCATGCAAAGCATGTGCTATGAGTCATTTCACAATAGAACAGGGAGTACATTGAACAGAGGCCACAGAAGCCAAATTAAAAATATGATTTTCAGATATATATGCAGTGTGCGTTTGATTTATTTGGGTGGAAAGTGGGCATGTGTTAGTGCTTGTCCATACAATCAACTCAGTGGGGATGGTTTAGTGAGATATGAGATCAGATCTCCTGACTCCAGTTCTGTGTGCACGTACCCAGTGCTATTTTCTAGAGAGGTTCCAGAACTCACCATGAATGCCTCCCTTGTTCTCTTATAATGGCAAAGGCACCCACCTGAGAGGTGCCACAACTGAGCTCCATCTGAAAAAAACCCCTGCACATACCTAAGATACACCCAGTGGATCTTGCTGCTATGTAAAGACGCAGCAGAATGTGCCGTCTGTTCACAGGAACAAAGAATCCAAAAGTGTTTCTGTACCTTAGGACCTTTTACTTAGTATTTTTTGGGTTAGGCAATGATTGTATTTTAAACCTAAAAATTGTGGCTAGCAGCCACAACAAATATATTTTACCTCCAGTGTCAGAGGCATACTGAATGTCAGTTACTAGGACTCACAAGTGTGGAGGGTGCTGTTGCATTCTGGTCCTGTTTATGGGCTTTCCAAATGCATGCTGGACTAGATGGGCCTTTGACTTGGCCCAGCAAAGTTCTTCTCATGTTCTGATGAACTCCACCCACTGTAACATTTCCTCCCCCCAGCCCCACAATCTTTAATCTTGCTATACATTCATACCTTGGAAGTTGGACAGCTTAGTTCCTGAACCTTTTGGCTTCCGAACATCGCAAACCCGGAAGTGAGTGTTCCGGTTTACGAACTATTTTTGGGAGCCGAACATCCGATGGGGCTTCCATGGATTCCGATTGACTGCAGGAGCTTCCTGCAGCTAATCAGAAGCCGTGCTTTGGTTTTCATATGTTTTGGAAGTCGGACGGATTTCCGGAATGGATTCTGTTTGACTTCCCTGGTACGACTGTAATAACAAAGTGATTCTGCTGCCCTGGATACTGCCAGGTGGAATTGCTTTTAAGACCTCTGATTGTGGTTTTAACATTTAAAACAAGGAAAACATGAGAAGTGATCATTACTCCTATCCATTTCCTTTGTTGCAATTTTAACAAATGAACGTCTGGATGGGTGCATTAGCTGGACAGAGAGACTGAAATGAGTTCAAGGGTTATTGTAGGATAACCGTGGCTTTAAAAATACTACTTTGAGAGTTCAGTGTTCGTTAATGGGCATATGCTTTTTAAAAATAAAAATATTTTTCATTAATTCTCCAAAGATATTTCAAAGCATTTATCATCATATACAGGATTTTTGTTTTTTTAAAAATGAATAAATAAATACATAGTTTCTTCTTGACTTCCCACCCTCCTTTCCTGGTGTTTTTTGTTTCTTTTACACCTTTTTATTGTTTTATAGAGGGACGCGGGTGGCGCTGTGGGTAAAACCTCAGTGCCTAGGACTTGCCGATCGTCAGGTCGGCGGTTCGAATCCCCACGGCGGGGTGCGCTCTCGTTGCTCGGTCCCAGCGCCTGCCAACCTAGCAGTTCAAAAGCACACCGGGTGCAAGTAGATAAATAGGGACCGCTTACTAGCGGGAAGGTAAACGGCGTTTCCATGTGCTGCGCTGGCTCGCCAGATGCAGCTTGTCACGCTGGCCACGTGAGCCGGAAGTGTCTTCGGACAGCGCTGGCCCCCGGCCTCTTAAGTGAGATGGGCGCACAACCCTAGAGTTGGACACGACTGGCCCGTACGGGCAGGGGTACCTTTACCTTTACCTTTATTGTTTTATAACACACCTTTTTATTGTCCAAACCCCAATATCCTTAGTTCTTTCAACAATCCACTGTTTATACTTCAAATTCTGCCTTCGACTTTTATGTATGGGTGATGGTTGGATGGTTGAATGGTCTCCATTCCTCCTTAAACATTTCATCATTATGTCCTCTTAATTTAGTAGCCAATTTCTGTATAGGCCATTCAGTTTTATAAGCCATTCCTCCTTGGGTTGGTAATCCTCCTCCTTTCCTGGTGCGCCTATACTTTTAAAATATTCAGATAAGTTGTAGGCCTGTCGGCTGACCAAATGCCTAATTGCAACTTAATATACACCTGTTGGGTGGAAATGCTCATTTTTGTGGTGAGAAGTTTCATGAAGAAAGAGCAGCATTCATCATTAAGAACATTCAATGACTATTTAGAATGTAGCAATCGGCACAAGTGTTCTTTTATGTCGCTTTTGTTTTTGCCGGACGCAACCCACGCTTACTTGTTTTCTGCCTCTCTCCCTCTCTCACTGTGCAGGATACCACAATGTGCTCTCCGGTATCTACGCAGTGCTGCTCTCAGTCCAGCCGCAGCATGTTCCCGTAGTGCCAGGCATCTTGTCGCAAGGTTGGGCTTCTGGTCCAGCAGGAGTGTGGCTGACCCATTGGCAGGTGGGCCATGGACACCCACATGGACTTGTTGACAGAGCTGCAGCTACTGGATAAGGTGCCTACCCTTGAGAGGCTCCGGACAGCCCAGAAACGCCGCGCTCAGCAGCTGAAGAAGTGGGCGCAATACGAGAAGGAGATGCAGCACAAGAGGAGGAAGCATGAGAAGAAGAGGAATGTTGCCAGCCGCAAGAAGGTGTCCTTTGAGGCCAGCGTTGCGCTGCTGGAGGCTTCACTAAGGAACGATGTTGAGGAAGGTAGGAGATGCTGCAAGTTCTTGTGCCCCGTGTGCCCTTGCTAGGTTTGACTGTAAGCCATGTGCTAAGCACCCAGTGGTGCATCTGAGTGCTCATTTAGGGCCCTGGATGGTTGTCCTTTAGACTGCCATATGTAATATGTCCAGAGTGAGGCTTATGATGAACATTTCTCTTCTTCCCCCCCCCCCCATCGCTTGACTGCCGTTCCATGTTTTGCATCCTCTAGCGGTTCTCAACCTGTGGGTCCCCAGATGTTGTTGGACTACAACTCCCATCATCCCTGAGCTCTGGCCTTGCTAGCTAGGGGTGATGGGAGTTGTAGTCCACTAACATCTGGGGACCCACAGGTTGAGAAAGGCTGCTCTAGCAGATTCCTGATGTGTTATGGCAGAAGCAAAAAAAATAGTCTGGTTTTTAAGAAAGGAAAAAATACCCCAGAGTGTGTGCATCATGGCTACAGGTATAAAATGGGGTTTGTTTCTGGGTTACCCTGATGCATTTACTTGGGCGGGGATGGGAGAGTACCAATTTGTTGTAGAAAAGAGTAATATAGACTTAAAGTAAAAATGAGCATTTGTAACCATGCCTGTGTTAAAGAATTGGACTTAGGTGAAATGTTTGGAATGTTGATCTTTGTTTGGTATATGCTGTGTAAGTGGAAAAAGATACGCTTAAAGCATAATAGCTGCTCTGAGTTTTGGTATAAGGATTTATGGTGATTCTTTTCAGGAGACGTCTCACAAGAAGGATGCAACGGAAAGTAGGGGGAAAGAAGGAAAGTTAACGATTTGCCTCTTGACGACTTTACTGAGATTTATTTTGTTTTTGCATGGAAAAGGTTATTGATTGCGAAGATGGATATTCTATCTGAACTTTTAAAAAAAATTGTTGTTTTTAGGACTCTCTTCTCTAACATTTCCCCAATAATTTGTTTCATATTTGGTGGAGTCTAATAATAAACATTCCTTTGGGTGGCAAATTAGAAGAAATAGCTACAAATGGCCTGCAAAATCAATGGAGTTTGCATCAAATGTTCACAGCCTGTTATGCTGTTCAGTTTATTTATCTTTTGTCAGTATGTGATTTGGATGTAGTTTGGGCTGGAACAGACATTACGGCTAGATCCATTAGATGCAATAATATGGCTTGAAAGGAAACACCATCTGAGATCTGAATTACACAACAAATTGTTTAGAAGCCGAGAGGATGATAAAAGTAGGATTAGCCCAGATATTTCCCTACTGCCCTTGGTCATTAGGCATAAATTGTTCAGCTGGGACAAGACAATAGGACACTATTGTGTAATCTGATCTCAAGATTTAAAGATTGGATTGTTGGAGGGAAGATATCAAATGATGTAGTGAATGAGGAAATGGAGGGGGGGCCCTTTTATTTTTTTTCAGCATTGACATTTTGTATATATCAAATGTCTGGCAGCAGTTCTAAAGGAAGTAAATTCATTCCAAGTAGCAATCAGGACGTGTTGTCTAAAGCCTTTTAAATGTGTATATGATATTTTGGTTTTGAATAACAAGGAAAATAATTAGAGAAGAATGAGGAAATGTTTGCAGAATTGGTATAAACAGCAGCATATACACATACACCAGGTATATATTAAACATTTACCCAAGGTTTGTTTTATGCAATTATCTGTTGATGGTTCTTTAATCAGTATGGACTAAAAATGAAGTACAAGTTATGTTTCTAGGAGAGAACATATCCAGGGCTGGCACATATCATTTAACAGTATGAAACAAAATACAAGATGGTTCTCCCACCCCTCTGTTCCATCTACAGAAACCAAATGTACTGGTCATTGATTCTTACTTCAACCCTGTTGGCAAGAACACATTCACCACCATACCTGAGAGCTAGCTTAGAGGATGCTATGCTCTGTCTCCTAACACCTTGCTGCCTCTTGCTCGTGATGCTACCTATTGGCTTTCCGCTGCCCACTTAAACAAACACTGCAGTTACTGAATTCAGCAGGACTTGCCCCTTCCAAGGAAATGTGCAAAGAATTGCAACCTGAATTTCTGTTTGATTTGATGCTCAAGTTGAAGTTGCTGCAAGAAAGTGGAAGAACTCTTCGCTTTCTGAAGGGGTGGAAACAAATGGGAAATGAAGTTTAGATGGTAGTGGAAATACTGGAACTAAAACTAATACTGCAGTGGTATCTCAGTGGCATCCTAGCTGTTCTAGACCACAGGTGGGTAACTTGCAGCCTTCTTTATGTTTTGGACTACGTAACTTGCGTCATTCAGAAATGAATAAGTAACACCTGGAGGGCTCCATTAACTACCCTAGCCTTTCATGACAGTCATTTACATTGGAAGCTGTTTCCCCATCTCTGCCCCACCCCAGGCCACATGCTATCTGACATCCTTCCAAAAGCAGTGTTTATCCATAAGAAGGGAATTACCCACTGAACTCCAAGCCATTGCTCATTGAATGTGTAAGTGGTGTTGCTGTATCAGTGGATTGGCTAAAGTGATCATTCGTGTTGTTGTATGCAACAAGTGTATATTGCCATTTAGAGCATCTTTATTTAACTGTCAAGGCACCCCAAAACCTGGATTTTAAAACCACTGGACTTAAAAATGAGAATTGTTACAAGAGTGTGTGGGAATTGTTTACTGCCTTGAGCAAGAATTGGTTTTCCTCTTCAAAAGAGAAATAAAAGATTTATGCTGTTTGGTATTTATGATGTCATTTAGATTTTAGGCTCATTTGTCAAGGAAAGGCTCAAAAAGAAAAAAGGAAAAGGAAAATCTATGGGAGCCTTAGCATATCCTGTTGCAAATGCCCCTGCTTATTTGCGTGGTATCAGCTACAGGCTTAGCTCCCATTGTAGCTGGCTCCGCAGAGGAAACAAACAAGTATAATCCCTGCTTAAAAATCTGCCAATCTAACCCTAAGATTGATAGGTAGGCAGGACAAAGGAGGCAAGCTAAAGGCAACAGTGACAAGTTTGGGATTATTCTGATAGGCAGCCTGCCCACAGTATAATCTTTATGGAGGGCACTGTAGGAGGCAAGGCACAAATAGATCCTGAGAAGAGATTTGCACAAACATGTCTTTGCAGCAGTAATGGGGCTTGAGGTAAATTGCTAGTTCCATCCAGTTAATTACCTCTCTAGCCACTGCTTAGAGGTCCAGGACTCTAGGTCAATTAACTGGACAAGGGCAAGCATCTCTACAGGAATGGCCCCTCCGTATTAGTGGGTTCTCCCCCCCCCTTTTTTTACATGTGTATTCTGCAACAGTGAGAGATTTTACTTTCTTGGGCTCCATGAACACTGCAGATGGTGACAGCAGTCACGAAATTAAAAGACGCCTCCTTCTTGGGAGAAAAGCAATGACAAACCTAGACAGCATCTTAAAAAGCAGAGACATCACCTTGCCAACAAAGGTCTGTATAGTTAAAGCTATGGTATTCCCAGTAGTGATGTATGAAAGTGAGAGCTGGACCATAAAGAAGGCTGATCGCTGAAGAATTGATGCTTTTGAATTATGGTGCTGGAGGAGACTCTTGAGAGCCCCATGGACTGCAAGAAGATCAAACCTATCCATTCTGAAGGAAATCATCCCTGAGTGCTCATTGGAAGGACAGCTAAGGCTCCAATACTTTGGCCACCTCATGAGAAGAGAAGACTCCCTGGAAAAGACCCTGATGTTGGGAAAGATTGAGGGCACAAGGAGAAGGGGACGACAGAGGATGAGATGGTTCGACAGTGTTCTCGAAGCTACCAGCATGAGTTTGAACAAACTGCGGGAGGCAGTGGAAGACAGGAGTGCCTGGCGTGCTCTGGTCCATGGGGTCACGAAGAGTCGGACACGACTAAACGACTAAACAACAACAATTCTGCAACATGTCATTGATACAATAATCCTTCGTTGATGGTGGATACATATTGGACCGTCCACCCGTCATTCCACTTTATTAGTTTTTCTGCAATGGTACATTTAGAATAGCACCAGTACCATCACGAACACGAATCAATTTCAGAGTTATTGTATGAATTTTAAAGGCCCTTAGCAACTCAGGCCCAGGATCCCTCTACAAAGTGCCTGATCTCGTATATCCCTACCCAATCATTGAGATCTTCAGGGTCACTGTTAGTCTCCACCCCCATGGCTTGTATCCACCAGGAGCCATTCATTCACCATTGTGGGACCAGTTTCATGAAACTCATTTGGGTTCAGACAAGCCGCTTCCCTGTATTGAATCTCCTGTACACCTGTTAGAAATGACTGTAAGTAAGCGGTATATAAGTTTTCTAAGTAAATAAATGCCCGTTAAATAAAATATATGCACAATGAATAGATCTGTTGGTTAGAGCGTGGTGCTGATAATGCCAAGGTTGAAGGTTCGATCCTTTTAAGGGACAGCTGCATATTCCTGCATTACAGAGGGTTGGATTAGATCAGGGTTTCCCAAATTTGGGTCTCCAGCTGTTTTGTACTACAGTTTCCCCATCATCTTTGACCACTGGTCCTGCTAGCTTGGGATAATGGGAGTTGTAGTCTAAAAACAGCTGGAGGACCCAAGTTTAAGAAACCCTGGACTAGATGATCCTCATGGTCTCTTCCAACTCTATGAGAAAAAGGATGCCTGGAAGGGCCTTAAGTCTTCAGTTGCTTCAAGGGAAATGCTATAGGTAAGATGTGTTAATAAGTACTATGGGTAAATTGTAGGTGCTAGCCCTCGAGATACTTTTAGGCTGAGTTTAGGGGTATTTAGTTCTAGCTAAAAGCAGGGTGTGGGTGTGTGGGTGTTAAAGTACCTCATTTTCTGTTTCTTTGAAACCCTAGGATTCTGAGGACAAAGAGACATGTCACACTAAAGACTAATGGGTAGCCCACACACAAATGGGATAATATCACCCTTCTCTGGTGGCATTT
This sequence comes from Podarcis raffonei, assembly GCF_027172205.1. NCBI lineage: Eukaryota > Metazoa > Chordata > Lepidosauria > Squamata > Lacertidae > Podarcis > Podarcis raffonei. The sequence continues at coordinate 74,645,612 of NC_070607.1, forward strand.
CACTGTCTTTTTAGACCTGCAGGTTGCTTAATTTTGGCCAGTTGCCATCAGGCTGTCACTTTATCTTTCCTTTCAACTTGTTTTCTTGATCTTTCAGTGCTTGTTTGCTGCCTCCCTTGAGTGATTTTGGGAGAGAAAGTTGGGATACAAGTACTGTGAAATGAATGAATGGGCTAGAAATATTGTCCTGGGCTGTACGTTGTCAGACTATGAGGGTGGGGAATCATGTAATTAATCATTTCCTTAAACTTGAAAGGAGAGAGTAAAGGATTCATTTTATATGGGAAACTAGAGGTTAAAATGAAAAAGAGTAGCCCCTCCAAGCAGGCTGGCTTTCTGCTTATAGGTGTTTCAGAGCTGTAGCTACCGGGGGACTAGCCAGGCTTCTAGCCAGGTGAAGCCTCCAGAGGCTCCCAACCTTTGTGTGTGTGTGTGTGTGTGTGTGTGTGTGTGTGTATGCAAACACACATGGGGGGAGTACCAAATCAGGTCTTTGACCCGGGTGAAATAAAGCCCAGTTTCGCCCCTGGGTGTTTTTAATTTTTGTGAGTGAACATTCACGTGCTGTGTGTGTACACGCACACTGACTGGCCTGAGTTGTGGGCAGTTTGACAGGCAGAAACCCAAAATTGGGTGGGAGGAGGGGAACAGTAGTTGGGACTACACAAATGCGTTTCACTCAAGTGGTGCAATCCAGAAACACTTGAACTTGTCCTGTATTTTGGGACCTAAGCAGATTTTAGCTTATGAAAGTTATCGGACACATGAGATAAATGAAGGAGGATACTCTGATGGGCAGATGCTTGAACAGAATTTACAAGGTGAGACAGAGGAACACCTCCTGATAACGGATAATATGGTTCTTTAAATACCTTTAAGAGCCTTTTGAAAGTTGCAGATGTATGATGGATCTCATAATCCTAGTTTGTTAAAGTATCTTAACCTAGGAAGAACTGAAATAGCTCATCAATTCAGTATTCATCATGTACTGTAGAATTTTCCTTTATGATGATCCTTTAATTCAGTCATAGTAGTGATAATGAGCGCAGTGGTGTTTCGTATGTGCTGTGTGTATGTATGTAAAATCATCCATTCACCTTCTAGTGGCTGTTCACTTACTGTTTTTGGCAGCACTTTCAACATAAAACCAACTTCAACAATTAGAAAAGCATTTTTTTTAAAGAGAGCCTTTAATTAGCTTCTCTAAATTGCTTTCTCTTAATGTACTCCTTTTTTAATTTCCAGTTATTCCCTAGATGTTCAGACTTTTTACAAAGGTGCCTTGAATTTTCCATATAGTCCTTTTCTTCTGAAACTGGTATTTACTTCTAAGGAGGGATTTTGACCCAAGTACAGAATCTCCCTGGTGGAGGCAATCTGTCTGACATCTAGGTTCAGCTCCTTGTTTCAGTACATTGTCCCCAGAAATCACCCTCAATTTTTCTGCATAATATTTATAGCATTTAAAGGAATAGCAGAAGTACAGTCATACCTCGAGTTGAACATGCTTCATGTTGAGCGCGTTCAAGTTGTGCTCTGCGGCAACCCGGAAGTAACGGCGCGCGTTACTTCCGGGTTTCGCTGCTCGCGCATGCGCAGATGCTCAAAATAATGTCACACGCAGGCGCAGAAGCGACGAAAAGCGACGTGCGCACAGACATGCCGTCGCTAGTTACATTTGCTTCTGGATACGAACGGGGCTCTGGAACTGATCCCTCAGTCAACCTCAGTCAGCCCTTAGCCAGTCTCCACTTACCTGCCTTCTTACTAACAACTACAGTGGTACCTCAGATTAAGTACTTAATTTGTTACGGAGGTCCGTACTTAACCTGAAACTGTTCTTAACCTGAAGCACAACTTTAGCTAATGGGGCCTCCTGCTGCTGCCGCGCCGCTGGAGCCCGATTTCTGTTCTCATCCTGAGGCAAAGTTCTTAACCTGAAGCACTATTTCTGGCTTAGTGGAGTGTGTAACCTGAAGCATATGTAACCTGAAGCACCACTGTATAGGATTAAACCATTGTATTGGGCTTCTTCTTGTAGATGTTGGAACTCGAGCTGCACGTTGACTATCTACCCCAAAATTGTGTGTGCTGGCTGCTGGTGGTAGGGTTTGAGATACAAATATTTCCCACCTCTGATACCTGAGATTAACAGGAGATGTTGGGGGTGAACCTGGGACCTTTTGTGTACAAAGCACTTGCTCTGCCACTTAGCCTGCTTCCGAGTCATAAGGGAAACACTGTGGCGAAGGACCTAGCTCTTTCCAAGCTGGGTTAGATATTGGTAGAGAATGATGTCAATAATTGCTAGCTGATAATGCCAAACTCTTGACTATGTGCATAGTTCCTTTCCCTTATCCCTGAAAATGGTGTTCATTTTGATGCTAGCGATTAAATTTTTCATTTTTGTTTGTTTTGTTTTTTGTAGCAGCATTAACAAATGTGTTCCTTCCATAGCAGCACATACGGAGCTCATTTGAATTGCTCTCATTGGTGTGTCTGCATGAGGTACAACCAGTTCGGATGCTTAAGGTTGCCATCTGCTTTGCAAGCTCTGTGTTGCCAGATCTCAGCAGGCAAACCAGAGGACACAGTATCCCTCTTAGCTGTGAATGTCATTGATTTTGGCAACTGAAGGCCTGGCCGTCAAGCGGCTAAGAATGTTTAGTTAATTAATCATCTGATCTTTAAGTGATTTGATTAATCTGTTGAATTCTTACATGCTATCCAAACTCAGTAATGTGGCCTTTTTGCAGTTGTATCAGGCACATTTTCTGAAGTGTATGATGGCCTAACAGTGCAAATTATTTTATTTATATTTAGTCTATTCAAGAATTTCTATGCTGCCTTTTAAAAGAAAGTTTTCCTAGCATGGGTTACACAAATATTTATTTTTTATTAATAAGCAAAAACACACTAGTATCTAAAATATTATTTAAAAAACAACAACAATGACCCTGTAATAAATAAAAGAACAGCATAAAGCACTTCAGACCAGCAAACCAATATAAAGTTCACAATATCACAATCTAAAACAGAGAGCGGTAAAAACCCCGGTGGCCTGAAATGAAAAATCCATTAAGTCCCACCTAAAAGGAAATGGGAAAGGAGCTAATCATATCACTTATGGGACATAACTCTACAGATATGGAGCCACCACGGAAAAGGCCTTGTATCTTCTGCCTGACCTTAGGGTCCAGTCAGGGTCATCTGGGTGTCATATAACCTGCCCCAAGCTGGTTAGGACTTAAAGGGCAATATGAGTACTTTCAGTCAGCAAAAGCTGGTATGTATAAAAGAAAAGTCCATCTTCGGTAGTGTCTTGTTCCTCAGTTTTGCAAATTCAAATATATAATGCTTCATATTACATTGGAGATAAAATAGCTTTAAAAATGAACAAGGCTTAATCCTATCAGTACTGCCTAGAAGATCCATATTTAAGAACCTGTGTTGAAATTGATTTCAGCTGAGGGCTGTTGGCTACAGCTGCCTGCCATTAGTGCTGGTATTTCAACTTGAAAGTTAAAGCATCTGCTAGTTTGGGATGTAAATGGGAAGGAAAAGCCTTCTTTAAATTGCATTTTCCATAATATGGTAGGGAGAGGAAGCTATTGGTGCATATGTTCAGCCTGCTCAGCTGTGTGCCTTTCAGTCTCTGCTCTGCCAATTCATTGAGATGGGATGGGTTTTAATTTGTGAATTAAGATGTTCATTGATGAATTAAGGCTTGCTTAATCCCAGTGTGAAGTAGGGTTGCATGCAAAGAGATTGCATCAACTGAACAGTAAAAAACGAAACATCGCTGCTCGCCTTGTGCATATTGAAAATGCCATCTGTGTCCAACAGCAAGTGAGTAACCATAGTTCAGCGGTAGATGATTACCATTTCCTCCTTCCTTTTGGCAGAACCAGACAACGCCAGACAAAGGACAGGAAACTGCTTTCATTCTGACTTAGCTTCAATATGCTGCCATGTTAACCAGTCATGTTTCACTGTGTAACGACATCTGAAAGTCAGTTCCACAGCACTGGCATTGTTTTATGTATAAGAACGTTATGGGGAGAGAATGGGCAATGATGAGGGGTTGCCTTGTCACCATTGCCGGGGCCACATAACTGGGTTGTGCGTGGTGATTGAAATTTGCATTGTGAAAACTGTGTTTCCTCTTCTGCAAAAAGAGATATCCGGAGGATGCGATGGGAGGATGCAGCAAGGTGGGAATATCTGCAGGGCTGGCCCTACCATTAGGCAGAGAGATGTGGCTGCCTTGTGTCTAATTATTGTACTTACTATGGTGGTGGTGGTTTTTACTAAGAAAAAGGGGGGAATGTTGCTTTTGGGTTTTTCTGCCGCAGGTGCCCAAAACAACTTGGCTTATGTGGGGTTCTATGCACTTTGACTTAGAAATGGAAAGAGGGAATCCTGAAGCAAAATGTGTTGGACCAGAATTGCATAAAGCGTATTCTCCTTCATGGAGAGCATGTGTTGCGGTGGGGGCTAGCAAGACACCCACTGTTGCTGGGTGGGGAAAAGAGTTTGGCCACCATTATCACTGAGCTTACTGTTGCTGGGGAGATTTAAATGTTGCCATTTCGTGATTGATAGCCATAGCTTTTAAATACCCTGCGCACAGCGTTGAGCTTCCTCTTTTCACTGTGCGCATCGGATCACCCTCCCTATTTTCAGGTGTTTGCTTGACCTTGCTATGCCTGTCATGGGGTCGTCCGCTTTTGGGGCAGGGGCCAGGAAGGAATTTTGTCCATTTGGCTGATTGGCTGGTGCCATTTGGTTTTTGCCTACTGCGTAGCAAATCGTCACAACTTGTAAGGTTGTGTTGGTTTCTATTTCCCTCACTGTGCAGCAACTGCAGTCACAAGACATTGTTTTGCCACAGTCCACAGTCCAAGTTACTGTTGGATTCCCATGGGAATGGGAGACTGGATGTGACGTACACTGGTTTCCTGTTTTTCACTGTTCTCTCGGTTTCTTTGTTAGAGAGACAGTTGCTTCTCTGCTCTCACAGAGGCAAGATGCATGTTTGTATTCTCTCAGCGTAGAGTGGAAATAAAGTTTAAAATGTGGCATATACTGCTTATCCTTCTGCTGTGTGGACTACTCTGCTTGGGCTCAAGATAAGATGAGCCTGTATCAGCTTCAGATGGGCCGAAGCTGGTCAAAATCTCACAGCGGTTAGGCATTGGTTTTATGAATTGGTTGGTGGAGGGGTATGCCTGCCCCTCCAAATGCTGCTGCTGCAAGGGTATTCCATTAGAGGAATCCAGAGGCTCGCCATGCTTTTGTCCGAACTCCTGCCAAGGGGCTAGGGCCACGCAAGAGCCCCTGGGAGCATTTGGGGAGAGGTGAGGCATGGTAAAAATCTTAAAACTAAAATCATGTGTCAACTGTGTTTTATTGGGGGGTGTCTTGGGGACCTCGGCATGCAAAGGGACAGCTTTTACTCACCCTGGTCCTTCACAAGGAGCATTTTTTTAAAAAAAACCAACAAGCAAACTGTCCTCTCCCCTTTGTAAAGTGCCATTTTCTTCCTAGATTAAAGCAATTTTCTCTCCATCTGTGCACCACTGATTGCTACGTAGGCCTTCATGTTAGGTGGCTGGCTGCTGTCAAGGCAAATGTTGTAGTAGTCACATTTATAATGTTGGCCAACATAATTGGATGGTTCCTGTGTCTGTGTTGCTAAACGCTACTTCTGTGGACTATTTCTCTGTACACTTGTCTCCCACTCTCACAGTTTCTTTCCCTTCAGGCCTTTTCATTTTACAGCACATCCCAGGCTCATAACTCCCTTTTAGTTGCCAAATGCGTTAAATCCTTATTTAACTCTAGTTGCTATAGCAGTTGTCTAGGTAGCTCCTGATAACGGATGCTAAGATTTCCATGCATGCAAACTCTCCCTCCTGCTTGTTTTGTTTGGAGTGTGGTCAGTTCCTCTCTCCTTTGCAATAAGTAACAAAATGCTTTCCCAAATGTAATTGCATTTTGGTAATATCTGAATGAGCTCATGGATAGTCAGACTCTGGCAATATTGTTAAACCTCTCCCAAGTCTTCCTTCCTTCCTTCCTTCCTTCCTTCCTTCCTTCCTTCCTTTCTTTCTTTCTTTCTTTCTTTCTTTCTTTCTTTCTTTCCTATAGCTGCATTTCTACATCATGATAAGCCAGACTATTTTTTAGGTGTTTTTTTTAGTTTTCAAATTATTACAGAACCACGAAAACAGATGAGCAATAACAAAAAAATTATAATATAGCCAACTTAAAGGCAGGGCAAGTGAGCTCTAAACATATTAAATAGTAACACCCAAATGGAGATCATGATATAGGGAGACATGCCTGTAAATCTGAAACTGAACTATATGAAATAAAATCCCACCGTACTGAGAAGAAAATGACTAGAATCTTCCTGTCCCTCAGAGACCCATAATTTATGTGCTATTTTTTTTGATGCAATAAAAGATTTTTATAACATAAGGATATAGATATTGTTAACCATTTCCATTGTAGTGCTGACACAGATGCTGGCAGGATCTCTATAGAAGTCCCTGTCCAATTTCATGCTAATAACTGCAGCAATAATCAGTCCATGTTACAGAACTTTTTCTTAAGGTGTGTGGTCAGACTTTTGGTGAGCTATTCCTGCATTGTTTTGTATTTCTTCATTTCTCCTTTCTTCCCAATTCCTCTCTCCTTGTTTTACTCCCCTCTCATTTCCTTCTGGCTTTCCCCTCTTCCTTTTAATTCATCTGGAATAATTTCCCAACTTTGTTTTTTTTTTTAGGCACCAGCCTTTCCCTTTGCCTGCTTCTTTAAAGCCCACCCGCCTCTGTTCTTCCAAACACTTGTACCTCTTCCCTAGGCCCTTCCTCCAACCCTGCCCACCTCTTGGAATCTGCCAAAAATCCTTCATTGAGCTTCACTCTTTTATGACATCAGTCTACTTTAGCCAATACTTTCATAGTCTTCATTGCTTTCACCACCATGTCTTGTAGTTCATTATACAGTGGTACCTCGGGTTACATATGCTTCAGGTTACATACGCTTCATGTTACATACACTTCAAGTTACAGACTCAGCTAACCCAGAAATAGTGCTTCAGGTTAAGAACTTTGCTTCAGGATAAGAACAGAAATCGGGCTCTGGTGGCAGATGTGACACAAATCCAGTTCCTTAACATTTGTTGTTTGCAGAAATAAAACTGCTAAAACTTGATAAGAGAGTGTTGTGTGTGCCATTTTTTGCATTTTCTTTTCTTTACATGCTTTTGTTAATCTGTGTGTCCCGTTCAGTCTTGCCGTAGCAAATGCTCATTCATATTTCCACTCTGTGTTTTGAATCCATTCAGTTTGAAACATAACTTTAACTTTTTTCATCATGCTTTAACCCTCTTGCTCATACTCAGGTTTCTAAAGAAAGAGTGCCAAAGCCCAAATCTGCATTTCCAAATGACCTTGAGGGAAAAGCCTATAATCCTAGTTTAGATGAAGGTAACATTGTGGTGAAGGGAGTACTTTCTGTGTATGCTCTAAGGTAATTTTTTCTGACATTAAGCTGTGGCCTTAAGGATCCTGTAGCTGAATCCTGCTGTAAGGTACCCCTGCCCGTACGGGCCAGTCTTGACAGACTCTAGGGTTGTGCGCCCATCTCACTCAAGAGGCCGGGGGCCAGCGCTGTCCGGAGACACTTCCGGGTCACGTGGCCAGCGTGACATCGCTGCTCTAGCGAGCCAGAGCCGCACACGGAAACGCCGTTTACCTTCCCGCTATAAAGCAGTCCCTATTTATCTACTTGCACTTAGGGGTGCTTTCGAACTGCTAGGTTGGCAGGCGCTGGGACCGAACAACGGGAGCGCACCCCGCCACGGGGATTCGAACCGCTGACCTTTCGATCGGCAAGCCCTAGGCGCTGAGGCTTTTACCCACAGCGCCACCCGCGTCCCCGAATCCTGCTGTACTCTGGCTCAAATTAAGACCAGTAAAAAAAAAGTGTTCTTAACATGAAAAGGCAGCAGCTCATCAGTATCCTGTGAATATCCTTGCAGTGCCTCTGATCTGATGTCCTCCCTGCTTAGGGGTGAAGCTTCTAATCTTCATACCAATGACTTTTAATCAGAGTTGACTTCTTAAAGCATCCTCGTATCTGTGAATATTCCACCCCCCAATAGTTAACTACTTTTTAGTGCTACAGAATGTACAAACGTACAAAGAAGAACCCTGCATGGTTAATTCTGTTTCATGCTGTATGTAAGTGGTTGATTTTGAAAGCTCACCTAAGTGAGTTTGCTGCAGAGACAAAATTTAAACCTAGGACTTCCTTTTTCACAAGTCAGTTTCTTTGCCACTGTACATTAAGCTTTAAATCCTTATAAACAAAGAAGCACCATGGGCAGGCATGGCCAAACTTGGCCCTCCACCTGTTTTGGGACTACAACGCCCATCATCCCTTGCTAACAGGACCAGTGGTCAGGGATTATGGGAATTGTAGTCCCAAAACAGCTGGAGGACTGAGTTTGGAGATGCCTGACCATAGGGGAGGGAGAGAATTATACAACCAGTAAAAAAAAAAAAATGTTAACATGAAAAGGCAGCTCATCAGTATCTAGTGATCCTGTGAATACCCTTGCAGCTTTTCACAGGAGCATGCAATAAATCCCTGCTCCTAAAATTCCTAGCTGTTGTTTAATAAAATTAACTAAAAATTCCTAGCCATTTGGCATTTATTTATATTCCTCTTGCAGTTTCATCATAGTTGTTGCATTTATTATCTCCAAGTGTCTTGCCAAAATTATGTATGCGTAAAACTGACACAGCTACTTAAGGTGCCTTCCTGTTTCCACTGTGTAGGTGTAACATGGCGGTGTTATGTCATGTGGTGCATCCAACCACCAGCTTGTGCAGCAGTTGTTTCGGTTTCCCGTATTGATGTACCTTGTATCTTAACTGTTTTGTTTCCTCCTGTAAGCTGCACTGGCAAAGCGGCCCTTCAAGACTGTATCACTGTTTCCTGGTGGGATTCAATCCCAAATGGATGAGATCAGGTTGCACAATTGAGGCTGATTTGGTGCTCTTGCACACCAAACCTGCTTTCCTTGCCCCATCTGGAAATGGTGGGATAACCATGGCTTGATGTCGCATTGTATAACCTCTCCACAAACAAATCGGCTCAGTGAATAGCTGGCGTTGTCTGACCTCCCTGCAGGCTTTGCACAAATAAATCAGTGTGAATGCTTGATAAATGGGTTGTCTGAAAGTGACATAAAGGTCTGGGTTTTAATCACGCCTTCAGTATCGAGGTCTTCTAACAGAAAAGTGGTGGACCTTCCCCAATATTGACCTTGCATCCTTTCTCCCTCTTTTGTAGCCATGAAAGATACGGAGTCCAGTCTGTTAAGGTGCAAGTATGTTCAAGAAGTTAGTTACATGAGAGATGCCAGTAGAGTAACAGTTTGTGCATGTATTAATATCAGAAGCAGAGGCAAAGCATATGATTGTAGGTCCATCACTGTGTCTGCAAGTCCTTTGACTCTTCCAAGGGCACATGGAAAGCTGTTCTGTAGAAAGAGTTCTGTACCCACAATTAGCAAGTCAAGCAACTGCCTCACCGCAGGCTCCCCTCCACATGCATGCACGTGGCAAGAGCCATACTGGAACTGGTGATGTGACTTAGACCCTAAGATCCTTCAAAGCAATCCCTAGGGGTGCAGTGGTGTTGGTGACCATTTTTTATTAATGCATGAGAAGCAATCTCAGGCACATGGGTGCAGTCACTACAGTCTGCTGGGTGTAATGCAACTGCATTTGCATGAGGTCTCACCCGTGACCTGATTTGCATGAGGTCTTAAAGATAGCAGAGCAGATTCAAAACGAGGAGCTTCATGCGTGACAAAAGGGTGCAGACAGAGGAAAAGCATTTCTCCTTGAGCCTCATTTCACCAAGCGCTGAGATGTTCCAGAGGCAACCCTGTTGGGTTTCATTTCGCATGGATGAGAGAGCATTGAAGGCTACTGATGCATTTTGTTTTTGGTGTAATAAACAAAATCTGCCCTTATTTCCTTATGGGGGACACAAGAGTCCTTACAGAGTCCTTTGTAGGTTCTCCATCGGTAGGAGAAAATAACAGAGGCCAACCAGAGAATATTGAGAAGCAAAGCAGGTAGTAAGTCTGATCTTTATTGAATTGTTGCAACAGGGTGCTCCCCTCACATGCAGGAGAAAGGAGGAGGTCCCAGAACAAAGGTGTGCCTGCCCTTATATAGACATTTTAAATTGCCTTCCCTGGAGCTCAAGACCATCCCTCCATACATCATACATACATCACAGAAGGGGTGTAACCCAAGACCACTCCCACAAACATCATACCTACATCACAGAAAAGGTGGTCTACAACAGAAATTTGAATGTTTTCCCCCCTGTCTGTCAGGTTATCTGATAATGCCTTATCTGATTGCCTTTCCTGGTAGTCTTTCCATTCCTTTGAGATGGTGATTTCCCAATTCCTGAGACAATGGGAAGGTTCCCTCACCCCCTCCCTGCTTGCAGAGAAAACATTTGGTCAGTTTGGGAGTCAAAATGGTTTCAGGACGGTCTTCCTGTGCTGCTCCAGACATGTGGTCCACATATCTATGTACATGCTTGGTTGGTACATTTATGAACATTTATTATATATATAACACCTTAAATTTTTTATTTCATTGGGTTGTTGTTGTTTAATTAAAATACAGAAGCATAAGTGAAAATACAGAGAATAAGTGAAAGCAGAGAGGCACTTCTATACAGTAGCAGAGTTGTAACCCTGCATCAGTTTTCCATTCAGAGTCGCTTCATGTTCAGACAATACACATCACTCTCTTTTAAGGCTCCTCCAGACAACTTGTTCATTGAGGATCTTGATTTGATTGTGTAGAGCAGGGGTTTTCCACCTATTTGAGTCCACGGATCCCTTAACCAACTGCATTCTTTCTGCGGCACCCCTGTGGGGCTCAGGAGCCCAGTTATGTCACCCCTTGGCTGTAGAGCTGGCAGTCTCTCAGCCTTTTTCAAACACCTTCCTTTGTGGAGTGTTCTCTAAGCCTCCTCTCCCTTCCCTTCTACTTGGGAGTCATCTGGGCAGCTTCTGCTGCCCCTCCTGGTCTCTGAGCTGCCCCTCCTGCCCCAAAGAGAGGTACCTCAGAGGCATCACTTGCCTGCGGAGGTTATAGCCAGGGCTGCTGCAATAAACAGCTGTGCAAGCCTTTGGGAGGCAGAGATGTGAGAGGACATCAGAGGAGGGAGGAAAGGAAAAAGGGACAGAGGTCAGTGTTGCCCACAGCACCCCAGGGTGCCACGGCACACTGGTTGAAAACCACTGGTGTAGACATTATATCTCCCCCAGTTGAGCATTATCCCATACTTGTTAGTGCATTTCTCCATCACTATCCTAAAGTCTGTGTGGGGCTTTTTTTTAAGCGAAATTGTTGTAACAGAGCACTCTAATTCATTTTGATTTTGCAAACCTTAATTTACAGTATGCTGGCAGTCTGGAGGTGACTTTTATTTCTTGATTCAAAACTGTTTCTCATATCTCTCTGTCCTTTCTCTTTCACTGTAAAGACGGCGTATTCCCTGCACCCTGGTGAGTATCTTATTCAAAAGCATAGAAAGATTCACACACAGCAAGAGATTCTTTCCCCCATGGCTAAAGCATCAGTAATCATCTTGTAGTCCTGTACTATTCGTCTGCACAGCAAAGCAATGGTCAGACAGCAACTAGAACAATAGTTCTCTCAACATTCTGCCACCTTTCAGAATTTCTGTACGTATTTATGTAAATGCATGGAAAACCTACTAGCGTACAGCTGTACTCATTTTCTAACTTCTGGTTCTGCACACAGAGATTGGGGACTGAGCCAGTGGTGTATGGCGATATATCAGCAGCATGGTCCCTCTCCCCCAGCCCCCCCTACAAAATGAACATGAGTGGATGGAGGTCTGAAGGAGGCAACTGTGTCAATTTATTTAGGAACTTTTAGAACTTCCCCCATCTGACTCACATTTTTCTAATTTCTTCTTGTAATTAGTATGTTATGTCATACTTTGGTTGACAGTTAAATTGTACTCTTCCATAAATACCCCTTGGCGAGGATGCCAGAAATAACACTTTGCTAGAGATGGTTCTTCAAAATTCGTCATCCCACAAGTTTGTTGGAGTGTGAGGTCGGTCTTTGCGTATAATGCTTATAAAGCTATAATACTAAGCATTTCTGCAAGCCTTGAGTGGACATCGCTGGTGCTACTAAGCATTGGGTCAAATGCCCCAGTTGGTGTCCATTTGCTGGAGGGTTGACTCTAGAGCAGCAGTTCTCAACCTGTGGGTCCCCAGATGTTGTTGGACTACAACTCCCATCATCCCTGAGCTCTAGCCTTGCTAGCTAGGGATGATGGGAGTTGTAGTTCAACAACATTAGTGGGGACCCACAGGTTGATGAAATCGGGCATTTCCAGACCTCCGAGGCTAACAAGGATCATCATCTCAGTAGAACTGGCATTATGACATTGGCACTTTGCATAGCGCACCTATAGTCGGTGATAGCATGAAACCATAATCAGTTTACATGTCTTTGTTAAGGGTTTCTTGTCCAAGCTCTCCATCAACTCAAATCCTTGAACCAACACCTATTTTCTTGCACCAATTCAAAATTACTCAATCAGGATCCATGTTTTAGTGGTCAGGATTGTGAGTTTATTCCGTGTTATGTTTAAATTAATATTATTACTTGGTGAAATAGCATGATTTTCTTTCTTTTTTAAAAAAAAAAACCCCAACACAATAGAAATCCTGCAGCAACAAAACTACTTGGCTTTGGCAATCCTCCATCAGCTGGGTGTGAATGGTTTTTCCACTTGGCTGTGGTCACCCAGTTTAGGAATGTGATTTCTATCACACCCTTTCCCCTACTCTTGTTACACAGGAAGTGTCTCTGTGCTTTCCACTCATGGCACAGGAAGAGGTGGGTGAATTTTCCACAAAAACACATGGCATAATGGTAGGTGTTCTTTTGCTCTGACACCCTATTCAGTGATTCTAGCTAAGGTAGGTCAGACGTTCTGATTTTCTTGGAAATAGCTCTAAAGTCATCCATGATACATCCCAGCTTGGTACCCCCCAGGTGTTTGGGCAGAAGCTGCATCAGCTTCAGCCAACATGATCAGTGAGTCAGGGGTCTTGGCAATTGTAGTCCAATAACGTCTGGAGGGCGTCACATTGTAGAAGGTTGCTCCAGGCCTTAGTAGCACAGTTATATCCGCATAACTGGTTCCTGCATTAGAGATGCTTGGCAGATCTCTCTCCATACATGTAGATAACATGTCGACAGACAGCACAGCAAGGAGGCATGTGGACATTGATGATTGGACTGGGAAGTACGGACCTGCTGCCCCCTTTGTGTATTTGATAGAGAACAGGGAGGAGTTCCTCTCAAAATGCCTTATTGTAATGCTAAAATACGGCTGTTTGCTCAAATGCTTCCCATGCAAACATTGATCCTGTGCTTTATTCTGATCCTTCTGTCCCTTGAAAAAGAAAGTGCAGGTCTTTTGCATCTGGTCTTGTTATACCCTCATTTGGACAAAGAGCAAAACTTTCAAAATAAGTATGATAAGGCAAAAACGAGCAGGGCAGAAGACAAATGTGAAGCAACATGTGGTATTCCTTTGCCAACTGGTTAGCTGGTTCTTACCCTGTCGTTGGAATAAAATGTGGCAGATGTTGCCAAATGGGCTACTTGCTGCTCTGTGGATGCTGGAAGGTTCCAGCAAAGTGTGTCAGTCGTGTATACTGTATATGTTTGTGAGGGGAATTACTCACCAATCACCTTCTTAAATAGTGATTATTTGACTATATAGTGGATACTAAATTTCCAGAGTAAATTATTAACCAACTTTGTCAAAGTACAAGCACACAAGAACTCCTGGAAAGAACAAGTGCTTCCAGACCTTTTAGCCTCGAAATCCTTCCTTGTTGCTTTTTCTATTGCTTCTGATGCCCATCATGTTAACAGTATTTAGAACTGTGATGGGAGGAGAAGAGGGTTTCTAATGTGGTAGTTAGAGATTGACACATGTTTTTGGAGCCCTAAGGGATGACGCTGGTAGTGTTGATGTTGAGGAGGTTCCACTCTGCTTAGAAGCTACATTTACAGTTTGGTTCTGTGTGTGAGGGTTTCTGTATCAAACCTCCAGGTTCAGAGGTATCATTGAATACCAGTTCCTAGGAAAACAACAGGATTGTCTTCCGGCCTTGCTTGTGATTTCCCAGAGGCAGCTGCTTAGCTTCTGTAGAAAGCTAGATGGACCTTTGGTAGGGTTGCCATATGTCCTCTTTTTCCTGGACACATTTTTCCTCTTTTTCATGGGTAGAGTCGTCATAGCGATCCACAGTTAAAAGTAGAAGTCAAGAAATGTGGCCTCTTTTTTGCTCTTCAAAATATGGCAACCCTACTTGGGCTGACCCTATCTGCCTACTTGGAAACAACTCCCTCTCTCTTCAGTGATTATCCTTTGTTTTAGGATTGTAGCTTTTACAAGTCAATGGATGCAGGTGTGTTCCCCCCCACCTTGGGTTTTACTTCACTTATTTATTTCTATATTTATAAATAAATAGATCATGACATGCAGGTAGGAATCTGCCCCCACCCAGTTTTATAAATAAAAATCTTAGACAACATCATTTATCTATCTATCATCTATCTATCTATCTATCTATCTATCTATCTATCTATCTATCTTCTAAACATCCCTTCACCCAAAACGATGAACCACGGTTAACATTAAAAGCAGCAACTGAAATGTGTGACTGCATTGCAGCGTCTACTTCAGCTCTCATTAAGTGGGGTTGGCTGCTTGGTGCAACAGTGAGCTAATCTCTCTCTGATAGGATTTATAAGAAAATCCAGTTGTTGTCCCTTGACCCTGGTTATCTTTCCTCTGCTTGTATACACTGGGGGAAGAGACTGTCTGTTGACGTCTGTTTTGTCAATGATTAGGGCTCTCAGGGGTTCAAGTTCAGCCGAGAGTGTTGATCATGAAATTGGGATGAGTTGGGGAAACTGAAAGCCTTATACCGAGATAGAGCATTGCTCTACCTAGCTCAGTATCATCTACTGATTCGCCTCTCCAGGGTATAGTACATTGCCTGCTCTAACTACTGAGTTATAGCCTTTCACTGTTCTACAGCATTTCACAGTGGAATTAATAATTCCAAGTAAAGGCATTGTCTTCTTTCATAATACTTCGCATCTGTGTAGTCCTTGAGGGTGTTCAAACTGCTTTACATGCACTGTCTGTGATCCTTGCAACCCAGACTGCCAACATGAGGCCCACAAGCTCTATCTGTTGAAACTATTGAAGATGTTTCTGTTTTGACAAGCTTTTCAAGATGGATCAAAGAGTCTTTGCCTTAGGTTTTCATACTGTGCTGTTTTTAAACCTATCTTTAGGGGGGCTTTTTTGGAACCAGTAACCAGTTTCAAAGCTATTTTTAAACTGTCTTTATGGCATGCCTGTAAATGGCCTGTAAATGACGAACATAAAAGGGGATCCATAAATTAATCAATAGTGATGATGATCTGGCCCCTTGATCCCAATAAAAGCATACAACTCAGCCACTTCCTCCTAGGCAAACGAAATAATCTCTTTTAATCTCGTTTGTCCCATTAGGGAAAGCACCAAGCATTTCTGTAATTATGTATCTCAGCAGCTTGTTGCCATATACAAGGCAAGACATAAACAAACGGAACTGAGCAGCTCTGCCCAAGTGATGTGATCAAAATGACAAGTGGAGTAAACGAGCCAAGCAGCAGTGTAAAGGTTCTGTTGCAGATACACACACAGCTTTGTGGCTCGTTTTTATGACAAACTTTCTCCATACAATGAAGAAAGTCAACTTTTTCAGGGACAATTTGCTTAGAAATCTTTGTCTGTATCTCTCCGAGCTGGCCTCCATATGGTAGGGCCCCATCCCAGTCAGAAGAGGCCTGCCTGTTTACTGGCCAGAGGTGTTCCTCTTGGGAACACTGGTAGTGTTTTCCAATACAGTGGTACCTTGTTCTTGAACTTAATCTGTTCTGGAAGACCATTCAACTTCTGAGGCATGTTTGAAAATGGAAGCATTTACTTCCAGGTTTTTGGCATTCGAAAACCCAACGTTCGGCTTCCAAAATGCTCGAAAACCGAGGTTCCACAGTATATATCAACCACGTCCCTGATAACAGTGCCAAATGTAGCACAGGCAGCAGAAGCTTTCGTGGCACTCCTGGACTGGTGGAGAAGCGGCCTATCTTGTCATAGCAAAAGTCAGGCCTAACCTTCTGCTCCCAGGAGTTCCATTTTTGCTACTTCCGCTTCTCGCAGGTCTCTCAGTTTGTACTTTATGAGATGCATGCAAGCATAGTTCTGCACTGGACCATGAAAGTGATTAATAGGCATGGCTCACATAACTGTATCATAAACATCTGCAAGCAAGTTTGACCACTGCCAAATATATATGCATATACATAGTCCTTGGGCTAAAAGATTCCCCACCCCTGATCTGGGTCCTGTGGAGTACCCAGAATTGTTGATTTCATGATTGACAGCACTGGGCATACTAGAATGTCATTACTAACCTTTCTGACACAAGCAGTACCACTGTGCAAGTACTATTTCAAACGCTCTTGCAGCAAAACCATTTCTAGTTGCTTGCATTTTTTCCTAAAAATGAAAAAGCCTTTCCTTTCCTCAAGGCTTTGATTGTTTTGTTTCTCTTGTGCTGCATTTCCTGAAAGCTTCAGAAGAATACCAGCGTCTGGCTTCCCGTTCAATAGCTACGGCTGATCTGTTATCGTTTCCGTTGAAAGAGAGAGCGAGAGAGAAGCAGCTGAGAGGCCAATTTTGAGTGGAAAAGAGCCACTCTTTAAGGGTTAAGCAGCCCACATGTATGTATGCCCTTCTTTAAACCCAGGGATAGGGTACCTCAGGACTGGGGAGGAAGAGGGTTCAGCCTTTTCCCTGTCCCTTGGCATACTCTCCTCTCAGCAGTCTTGCTTTGCAGCCTCCTTGAGTGGTTTTTTGCCTGGCTGGAATGTGTTGTGGAACTCTGATGATGCCTCTCCTGGTTGGAGAACAGAGATGGTGTGTGTAGTAACTAGCTGTTTGTTATTGCTTACCACCAAATGCACAAGAAAAGCTCCCATGTTTATTCCTTGTTTTTCCCCACTAGTTTCCAGTTGACATTCACACTCCTTGTACTTGCAGTTGGATGCACCTGTCAATTTCAGTTTTTCTCTGTTTCTCATTTCTGAGTTAGATTCTTCACATTTCTGCACCGCTTTCCAATTTTTCTTAATCGGTTCCTCATGAAAATTCATCAGTATTCTCGTGTGAAATTCCCCTAGCATTCAGTTTTGTATGCAATAAAACACATATTTTTGCAAGCAGATTTCCCTGCCACAGTGCAGTTTTGTATGTTATTTTCACTAATATATGTATTTCTGTGCAGATGACTTGGCCAGTTTTTGCATTGCAAAATTCAGACAAGTGTAGATTTTGAAAGATAGCTGTGCTTTGGTTTGTATATTGTTTCTGGAAGTGCAGGTTCCATAGGTTTATATTAAAATTGTGATCCGAACCAAATTTGCAACCCATCCCAACCTGTAGAACACACATGAACCTCTGAGCCTGACTTCTGTCTCACGGTGTATACAGATTGGTGTTGGAATCAGATTCTTCCCCTTCTCTTAGATACTATCAACCCTCAGTTTGTGGGCATCTGATGTCAATACGTCTGCGCAGGTTCCATAGGTTTGATTCTGATATATATCTTATCAGAGGAGAATATAAAGAGAAATTGGTGTGGTAAAGAGTGATATTCTTTCAAACTGCTACATCTCAGGGAAATGGACACTGGGCTAGTTTTCTTTCACAGTGGTACTTCTCTAGTCCTTGCATTGTCACTGCCTGCCTTCTGCATTGCGCTGAACTGCTGGTGCGAGTGAACGAGAATGTGCAGCAAGTTTCTTCTACTGTGGCCAAGGGAAATCGAAACTGTTGATTCCTCCATGGCATGATGCTCTTAACAGAACAGGAAACTCCTGCTGCTTATAAGCAGGAAACTCCAGGGTGTGTGCTAAGTGTAACTGGTATTTTTGTTATTGTTGCTAGAATCTAAAAGCCTAGTGGTTTGTTCACATACTATTTCTACTAGAGACAGTCATAATTCACACTGCAAAAATTGTCATTCTCTCCCTCCTCCATGATGCTTCTTTGTTTTTAAGGATTTAAATCTTAATGTCCAGTGGCAAAGAAACTGACTTGTGAAAAAGAAAGTCCTAGGTTTAAATTTTGTCTCTCCAGCAAACTCACTAGGTGAGCTTTCAAAATTAGCTGCTTACCTGCAGCATCAAACTGAATCATCAATGTGGGGTTCTTCTTTGTATTTTGTACATTCTGTAGCACTAAAGAGTAGTTAACAATTGGGGGGGGGAGAATATTCACAGATAGGAGGATGCTTTAATCACCTCTGATTAAAAGTCATTGGTATGAAGATTAGCAGCTTCACCACTGGAAAGGGCATCAGATCAGAGGCTCTGCAAGCGTATTCACAGGATCACTGGATACTGGATGAACTGTCTTTTCATGTTAACATTTTTTTTTTACTGGTCTTAATTTCAGCCAGAGTACAGCCGGATTTAGTTACAGAATCCTTACAGCCACAGCTTAATGTCAGAAAAAATTACCTTAGAGCATACACAGAAAGTACTCCCTTCACCACAATGTAACCTTCATCTAAACCAGAATTATAGGCTATTCCCTCAAGTCCCCTTCTCCACCAGTCCAGGAGTGCCATGAAAGCTTCCGCTGCCTGTCCCACATTTGGTACTGTTATCAGGAATATGGTTGATATTTTTTGGAAAACACTACCAGTGTTTTTTTCTGCTAATTTCTCTCTACAGCACATGCAGAAGCCACCTTCTTGACCACTGGATCCACTATTAGCCTCGTCCACTCAATCTTCCTTGGCATGCAGGGAAAATCCCTAACTCACCAAGGGCTTGAGACCCATCAACTACCCTCACCTGGTGTACCCAGGCAGTCAAAGCAGTTTCCCAGGGTGTGCCCTCTGTCACATGCTGACAGTTTCTAAGAGCCTCAGGTGAGAGCTGAGTGTAGGGTGGGGATCAAAGGTGGACAACCTATCCCAGAAGGAGCATGACGTGTCCCTCACCAGAGGTACCACCCCTTCCCTAACATCCCATAGACCCCCTACATGCAGAAATGCTACAAGAATAATAATAGAGTTCAAAATTGCCATAGTCCAACAGGATTGTTGAAAAAGAACCATTTCAGAACACATGGGTAGATACCACTGAGGTCTTTGAGATTCATTGCCATATCTCCTGTATTTTTTAAGAAGATGAGTATGGGGTGCTCTGAATTGCATTTGGGACCATCAAGCATGAGGAAGGGGAGCGGACCCTTTCACTGTTTTCTGGTAATGAATAATCCCCCAACTGCTATTTGTTCCAATAGGAAAAAAGCATCCTGATGAATCCCACACACCCAACTTCGATTGCCACAGACACAATTCCCCTACCCACATCTGCATGGCTGGTTTTTTAAAAGAGGGGGAAATTTGATCACAGTTCTTGGACTTCTTGCCTACCTTGGTCTTTATTTAACAGTAAATTGATGCCTAATGTGTGAACAAACCTTAAAATAACTCTTTCAGCAGAACAGTGCAATGCTAGGAATGTATTTGGGGCACACACACCTTGTCTAAGTAGATAGTCAAGAGGCAACTAAATGATGATCAAAGCCTGAAGCCGCGGCTGGAAAGACTGGTGAGCAATAGTCCCTTCTCGACTCCAAATTGCTTTCATTTTTCTCTTTCAGCTGGTGTTAAAGCAAAAGCCCAGGTCAGCAAGTTTTCGTCGGATCCTATTTTTCTTATGAAAGGAAAATGTCACCTGTGAGCTTGGGCAGATTATTCTACACGAGAAGTTAAAATCAATTTGGCACTGATCTCATTTAACATGGCAGGTCAGTGTCAGCCTGCCTTATTAGCTCTCTTGATGAAACCTGAGGAATGTCCTTCCAGGTATTAAAAAAAGTGAAATCCTGGTAATGGCATATTGAGTGTAGGCAGTAGAGTAAACTGCAGAGGGATCTAGAGCCAAAGGTGGCTTTGCACGCTTTTGCTGATTTTTAAAATTCACTCAAAATCCTGCTGTTGTTACCAAGGGTTGAAGTTGCTGAAAATCTTGCCGTTGAGCTTATTCACATGGGCTCCCCCCCAAAAAAAATTCCCATCTTACTCCTTAATCTTGATGAAAAGTGGGGTTTCCCCCATGTTTTGCTAGAACTGTGAACAATTCTCACATTTAAAAAATAAAATAAAACCAGCAGTTCAGGAATAGCTTGGACATACCGTATTGGCCCAAATATAAGCTGCACCTGAATATAAGCCACACCTTTAAAATTGGAGGGGGGGGGAGACAAAAAGAAAAAATACCTGAATATAAGCCACTCCCTTCCTCGCTGCTCCTGGCTGCCTGGGGGTGGGGGCGGGGTGTGCTGTGTTGCTGGTGGCCTTTCCCCTTCCTCACTCTCCCATCCCAGCCTTTGGGGAGAGGACGGGGGACTATGCGCAGGGCGGGCACCGCTTTGCCGCACTCCTGGTGCTGTTTGCCCCGTGCTCCTGGCTGCATACCATAAGGCCTGAATATAAGCTGTAATTTAACTTTTGATGGTTGGAATTTGGCAGAAAAGTGAGGCTTATATTCAGGCCAATACTGTATGTGGGTGCAAGACACAAGAGAAGAGAACAAAGCTCAGTGGGTTGGAACCATAAAATTCCATCTTTAAAACGGATTTCCCCTCCATCTCTGGTTGTTCAGGGTTGTATTCTGAGTGAATAGTTCCCATTTCCAATGGCAAAAGAGTTCTTGCTCCATAGTATGCTTCTGAATACCAGTAGTACCGTGTTTTTCTCCCTATAGGACGCACTTTTTCCCCTCCAAAAATGAAGGGGAAATGTGTGTGCATCCTATGGGGTGAATGCAGGCTTTCGCTGAAGCCTGGAGAGCGAGAGGCATCGGTGCGCACTGACCCCTCTCGCTCTCCAGGCTTCAGGAAGCTATCCGCAAGCCTTGCGCACCCGGCGGGAGTTCCCATGGACTTGCAAGGCTTGCGGGCGGCAGCCTGCAGCCCGAAGCATGGGGCGCCCTCTGGAGGACGCCCCGTGCTTCGCGCAGGTGTCTGCAAGCCTTGCGCGCCCGGGGGGAGTTCCCCTGGGGGCGCAAGGCTTGTGGGCGGCAGCCCGGAGCACGGGGCGCCCTCCAGAGGACGCCCCGGGCTGAGCGCAGGTGTCCGCAAGCCTTGCATGCCTGGGGGGAGTTCCCGCGGGCTCGCAAGGCTTGCGGGCGGTAGCCTGCAGCCCAGAGCATGGGGTGCCCTCTGGAGGACGCCTCGTGCTTCGCGCAGGTGTCTGCAAGCCTTGCGCGCCCGGGGGAATTCCCCCCGGGCGCGCAAGGCTTGCGGATAGCAGCCTGTTCTGGGGGCTGGGGTTGGGGGAAGCTCGGGCTTCCCCCGCCCCAGCCCCACAGCTGGGGGGGGGGAATAATTTTTTTTATTCATTTCCCCCCTCCCCCCAAAATGAGGTGCGTCCTATGGGCCAGTGCGCCCTATAGGGCGAAAAATATGGTATTTCCAGGTAGTATGACTCTTCTTTGTGGGGAGTGATCTTTTTTCCCCCTGAGCCAACATTGGGGGGCGGGGCAGGTGAATCCTGGATTTGGAAAGTAGCATTCTTTAAAACTAGGTTCCTTGGCATCTGCGTCCCAGATTGAATATTGGGGAACTAGAGGGTTGCGGGGAGTATTATTCAAGACCGTTTGCATATGTGTTACAAACACACACACACACACACACACACACACAAAGAGAGAGAGATTCTTTTGCCAGTTGCTTTTCTATGAACCATTATAACCCTCTGCTACATTTCTGATCAGAGGGGTGGGACAGCAAAAAGGCTAGCTACCAGGAAATTCTTTTGGACGAGATGATGATTATACCTTGAGAGTCACCCCTAGTCTTCCTATGGAGCTGACAACTCGTGTCAGTATCAAGAGCTGAAGGAGATTGCAGGGGATGCCAAATGGAGATTTCATCTGTGAACCTTCAGTTAGTTCTGGGCAGAGGAAGGAAAGATCTTCACAGAGAGAGGCCAGTGAAACCTCAAATTACTAGTTGGGCAGGTAATTGACCCCATAAAAGCTTTTAGGAGTCTGGATCAAGCTTGTTTGCTGGTCTGAGGAACTAGGAGATCTTTTCCCATTGTCTATAGATTACTTTTGCCTTCCCCCTACCCTGCTTGTTGCCTTGCCTCCCTCATTCCTCCTCCCAATGTGCAAAGGAGTCCAAGTGTTACAGCTTGTCATAACCTCTCTCCTATTGTCACATGCTCATTCATTAAAGAATATATATATATATACACACACACACACACACACACACACACACACACACAAAATTACAGTGGTACCTCGGGTTAAGAACTTAATTCGTTCTGGAGGTCTGTTCTTAACCTGAAACTGTTCTTAACCTGAAGCACCACTTTAGCTAATGGGACCTGCTGCTGCGCCGCCGCTGCACAATTTCTGTTCTCATCCTGAAGCAAAGTTCTTAACCTGAGGTAATATTTCTGGGTTAGCAGAGTCTGTAACCTGAAGCGGATGTAACCCGAGGTACCACTGTACCTGATATGCTGCTTGTGGTGTACCAATGTGTGAGAGTGATGTGTCTTTCCCCCTGTTTTTTTTTATTTAATGTTTTTCTTTCTATACATGCTCCATGAATCTAGGGGTAATTGTAGCTCCATACAGCATGCAACGTATGTGTGTTGGTGTGTGTGTGCAGCTATAAAAGGGCATGTGAATATCTTGTACTTTATAAGATGCGCTGTAGTTACATGACATATGCAAGTGTCCTTATGCTCAGTTTTTGCTCCGGTGTGAAGTGTCCCTTAGGAGGACTGAGTTGAGAGACCGTGACCTTTTCAGACATTTCTCTCTTTCATCTAACTTTAGCTTTCAGTGTGTTTACATGTTCAAGGGAGACTGAAGAGAGTTCAGGGATTGTCTCTGCAGGATTACTAAACCTGTAAATTGACTCCAAGCTGGTATGAGAAAGGGAGAGTTTGGTTTTAATTGTCAATGTCTGTAAACCACTTTTCATCCATATGGATGGGAGAAGTTCCCGTTGACCTCAATCTGATGTGGATTTTGCCCTTAGAATGCAAACATTTCTTTGCCTTGGTTTCATTTCCAGTTAATGTCATGAAAGTAGCAACTGCTGTGACTTACTGCTCTAATTCTGGAGTGATAATGGAGTTCAGCAGCCATTACCTTGGCATCCTGCTATATTTATCTCTCTTCCTTCATGGCTATTGTGGTGTGTGTGTGTTCGTGTGTGTGGATTTTCTCTCTTTCAGGTTCTACTCAGGGTCCCAAAAGTAACACAAACCAGCAGAGGTGGAAGAGGTACTCTTGCTTCCAAAGTGTCTGGTTTTGCATTACAAGTGCTGAGTGCTGGAATATCATGACCCTAGAGACCAGCAGCAATTAAGACTCAAATTTGGAGGCTGCAGTCTCCAGATGGGGAGCCAGGCAAAGGTCTTAACCTGCTACTGGAGACCGGAAAACCATTGCACCTGAGATTGATGGACCCAGAACAACCTCCCATCCTGCCAGGGCCTGTAGGGCCAGAGGCTGGTCTTTAAGGGAGTGCCTTCCTCCAAAGAACCTAATACCACTCACAGTACCTCACTGGTCAGGAGGCCATGGAAAGGGTGCCCATCTTCAGGCCAGAGTGCTAGCCCTTTAAGCATCTGAGATGATCCAGAATGGGGTGGAGTTTGGGAGATGTAATCTAAGGGCAGAGACTTGAAAAGGCTCAGTGTATTGGCAACTTTAGTTGGAGAAAGTTGCTCACTTGGAGCTATCCCTGGTCCTGCAACTCTTGATCAGCCTTGCTCTGTGGAATCAGTCATCAGTTTAGAGCATATCAGAGAGGCTTCTGTGTTTGATTCAGATGTTGATCTAAGTCAGGCATGGCCAAACTTGGCCCTCCAGCTATTTTGGGACTACAACTCCCATCACCCCTAGCTAGCAGGACTAGTGGTCAGGGATGATGGGAATTGTAGTCCCAAAACAGCTGGAGGGCCAAGTTTGGCCATGCCTGATCTAAGTCAAGATCCTCCAGATGTTGTTGGATTCTAGTTCCCATCAGTTCAAGCCATCATGGTTAGTGGTCAAGAATGATGGGAGGTGTAGTCCCAGGGCTTTTTTTCCAGCCAGAACTCGCCAGAGCTCAGTTCCGGCACCTCTTAGGTGGGCACCATTGCCTTCCTAAGAGAATGAGGGAGGGGTTCATGATGAGTTCCTGCACCTCTTTATCTAGAAAAATAGCGCTGTGCACAATACTTGCAGTGCTACCAGTTTCCCATCCCTGTTTGGACAGGGGTATTCTGCAGATCACTCCATCTTGGAGCACTTTTAAGACCTTGAAGGTCAAAACCACCACTTTGAATCTGGCCTCATAGGGTGCAGCAAAGTATCCTGGTCAAAGAAGCAATGGCTTCTCTCCCATAGCTTGTAAGCTTTGATTCCTTTATTGAACCCAGGAACAGAATTTTATGAAACTCTCAGTCATCCTCTTCCACTAATGATTCATAGATGCTAGGGTGACCATGTGCCCTACTTTATAATAATATTTTATTATTTTTTTCCATATAGAAAGTTACATTTGTTACTCAACTATTATGAAGACTTAGCACTCTGTTTAAAGGGCTGTCCAGGTTAAAGAAAAAGAAGTGCAGGGGCCCTGAAGTTGCCCATCAACATTTCACACCTGGACAGCAGACTGTGTGTGCCCACTTGTTCACAGTCTTCCTCAGTATGGTGGGATTTATTGCATTTTTATTGGAATTATAGTAATTATTTTGCAGATTGCATATATGCATACCAATTTTTCTATGCAGATATGTGCCCCCTTTTGTCCTGTATTTTGGTGATATCTTTTTTCTTCTTTTTCCAAGTGTAGGAAGTCACCCTACTCTTTTCACTGTCAGTTAGTGCTTAAAATAGCATTGAATAGATTTTGGCATTTTATCCAATATTTCACAGTAAAGGAGTGATGTGTTGCCACTTTCCGTTGCTAAAACCTCTTGACATCCCTTGGACATGATTGTGTGGAGTCAAGGAGCTGTTCATATGCTATTGTTAAAAATAAACTGTCTCCTCAGTTTGGCTAGATCCAAGCTTCTGTTATGCAGTTGGTCTCGCCGGCAAAGTTGTGGTTCAAAAGTCTGCAGAACCAGAAATGTAGGCTGTCTCTAAATTGCAATAATTTGGTCTTTTTAAAAAAAAAAAAAAAAAAAAAAGCTCGCAACTTTGCCACATAAATCTAAGCCCTTGCCTCCTAATTAGAAGTGACTCATGGCTCCCCCGGAAAGTTGGTGTGATCTACGTCTGTAGCATATAATTATCTCTCTCTTCCGTGGAGCAGTATAGGCAGCCACTTAAGCATTAATTAACTTTAATGAACTTACTGAGATCAACTTTGGCTTCTGGAGCAGTTTGGTTTATGCTGTAAATTTTGAAGACAAAGCACTGCACTGTGGGATTAAGTAATACCCTACAGCCAGCCTTGGGGTGTCCCATCTTTGTCCCTTCTCTGGGGCCACTTTTGAAATGCCAGCTTATTCCCTCCTGTCACGAAGAACTGGGGTGGACTTATTAGCAACAGCAAAATGCATGAGATTAAATCCACCATGTGTTATTAATCTTGGCAAGCTAATGAGAGGTTAATGAACATAGTTCAGTTGCTAAATTAAATGCAATGGGTCCCTTGCTTTCTAATAACTGAGCGTTTGGAGCAAAACAAATTGTTTTGAGTAGCAGAAGTGTGTTCTGGTTGCAATTGCCTTCATCCTTACTTGGGAGCAAGCCACACTGAACACAGTTGGAGTTAACACCTGAGCATGGAACTAGGTTGCTCTTGCTGCAAGACATGGCGCTCTGTGGTAGACAGAGTGGGCATTTCCCCTTTGCCTTGCCTTTTTTGGATTTGTGCATCTCTTAAGTCCCTGGAACCTTTTCCTAATGCTTCTTACCTGCCCTCTTCCAATAGTTTGGCCCAGGTAACATATATGACCTGGGAGCATTTGATTTGCAGGCATTGTTAAACTGAAGCAGGGCGTAGGCCTCAATCATGAACCTTACTAGGAGGGCAGTGGGAGCCTCATCTAAACTGGTCTTGAGCACTTTGAAGGAAGGATGAGATAGACCAAGAATCATAGAATTGTAGAGTTGGAAGGGACCACAAGAATCTTCTAGTCCCACAACCCCGAGATTAAGAGTCTCTTGCTCTAAAGTATGTTCAAATGCTGTAAAATGAACAGAATAGTGTATATACCAGTTATTAATTGTGTTTATACCCCACCTTTCCTACAAGGTGGCCAATTTGGTGCTCATGATTCTCCTTCTTCATTTTATCCTCACAATAACCTTGTGAGGTAGGCTAGGCTGAGAGTAACTGTGAGCCAATGAGACCCAGTGATTCATGGCTGAGTAGGGATTTTAATATGTGTCTCTCTGGACCTAGTCTGACACCCTAACCCAGGGGTCTGCAACCTTTAAGACAAAAAGAGCCACTTGGACCCGTTTCTGAAGAAAAAAAACTGGGAGCCGCAAACTCGTCATTATAAAAATAACTTCTTTGTCACTTTTTTATTATTTCTTTGTTTGACCCCTCAGAATTACTTCTCCTCATAGAAATAAACGTTAAATTAACAAGTTACCTTTTTGTGTGTGTGTGTTCTTCACTCCCCTTCAATGCAGTGACCAGCGTACATGCCCCTTACAATGTAGCGGGCGGGCGGAAAGGTGATGTCGGGACGGTGCATGACTAACGCACGCACCGCCCCCATGCGACGTCACAGCCAGTACAGCGCCCGCCACAGTGGGGAGTGTCGGGGCGCACAATGTGCCTCCTCCCCCTCGCTAGTATGCGCCCCGGAGCCGTGGCAAAGGTGTAAAAGAGCCACATGCGGCTCCGGAGCCGCGGGTTGCAGACCCCTGCCCTAACCATTTCTCCTAGGGACCAGTATATGCACAGCTAAATTATACCCCGTGCTAAATAATTACTTATATTACTCCAGCTGCAAAAGCTCCTCCAGAATTGTGAGTTCACAGTTCAGAGGTGATTTAGTAAGTGGTTCTTTTTTGACATTTCTCGTATTGTGAATTCCGCTCGAGACCTAAATTGCACATAATGTACATGAGATTCGTTTCTGTTTCTGTCCTGCATTAGCAACATTCACAGCTTCAAGGCATTTTAGTGTCAAAGTGTGGGAACTTGCTCATACTTTGGCAAGTCTCCAGGAGGAAATGGGAGCTCTGTGTTGTCAGCAGAGTAGGTGCCAGTACTTTAATAATGATGGCAGCACTTAGCGCTTTGGCGAGTTCAAAGCCCTTCACTACATCATTTGGTTGTAGTCCTTCCAGCAGCCCCACTGTTATTATGCTTACGTTGCAGGGGGCTGTAAGCTGAAGCTGACAGAGAATCGCCTAAGGCCACCTAGCTAGGTCGTGACTGGGAAGAGACTTCCTGGTTCACAGCTCGGCCTCTTATCCATTACGCTATACTTGCTCTTGGGGTGTTGTTGCCCTAGCTTTCACTGTGCAGCTCAGCTGAAATATTGGGTCCAGCAACAAAAGCTCCTGCTGTATCAAGCCCCAAACCCGTAGAGTCCAGCACCCTAATCTCACAATGGTCAAACAGATCCCTGTGGGATGACCACAAAGAGGACGTGAGCACGATAGTCCTTGCCCTGCTTGTGATGCCCAGCAACACAAGAGGTAGAACATGGCCGCAGAGGGCTACTAGCCACAATGGCTCTTTCCCTCCATGAATTTGCCTAATCCTCTTTGGAAGCCATCCAAGTTGGTGCCATCTAACTGGGATCTGTCTAGTCAAGTGACAAAGGTGTGGTGACAGGCCTAGAGACCTGTGAGGTAAAGTTAAATTAGTTAGGTACGGTTAGCCCTGAGGGAGAAGATACGATTATGAGGCAAAATGGCAGTCCTCTCCAGGCATGGGTGGCGCTGTGGGTTAAACCACAGAGCCTAGGACTTGCCGATCCGAAGGTCGAATCCCCATGACGGGGTGAGCTCCCGTTGCTCGGTCCCTGCTCCTGCCAACCTAGCAGTTCAAAAGCACATCAAAGTGCAAGTAGATAAATAGGTACCACTCCAGCGGGAAGGTAGACGGCGTTTCCGTGCACTGCTGTGGTTTGCCAGAAGCAGCTTGGTCATGCTGGCCACATGACCCGGAAGCTGTCTGCGGACAAACGCCGGCTCCCTCGGCCAATAAAGCAAGATGAGCGCCGCAACCCCAGAGTCGGTCACGACTGGACCTAATGGTCAGGGGTCCCTTTACCCTTACCTTTACTCCAGGCATGGGGAGGGATGTCATGCAGATCATGGCACAAACTTGTTTTCTGTTGATCTGGAGGGCAGGGCCTGAACCAATGGGTTTAAATTGGAAGAAAGGGGTTTCAACGAATCATTAGGAGAAGCCCATGTCATCTGATTGCCCTCCAGTTTCTGTTTCTCATTGGGACTCAGCAACGTTCATCACAATAATATGTTTTGAATGTGTTATAAACATGCAACACCAGATGGTGCCAGAGAGCAATAAAGGAATTTATATGGATTTTTACATAGGTTTCCCCTCCCCCCTTTGTTGTAACAATTTAATTTCTGACTTATTTACAGCATTTTTATTCTGTATCTGGATCCACCCCTGGACAGATGAAAAACATCAGTTGACTTTTCCCCTTTCATATTGTAAGATCAGAAGGTCGGCAGCTCAAATCCGCACAACAGGGTGAGCTCCCATTGCTCTGTCCCAGCTCCTGCCAACCTAGTAGTTCGAAAGCATGTGAGTGCAAGTAGATAAATAGGTACTGCTGTGGTGGGAATGTGAACATCATTTCCGTGCACTCTGGTTTATGTCACGGTGTTCCGTTGCGCCAGAAGCGACTTAGTCATGCTGGCCACATGACCCGGAAAGCTATCTGTGGACAAACGCTGGCTCCCTCGGCCTGAAAGCGAGATGAGTGCCGCACCCCACAGTTTCCTTTGACTGGACTTAATCGTCCAGGGGTCGTTTACCTTTTACCTTACCTCCCTTCTGTAAAGTCCATCTGCAGTTATTG
Source organism: Podarcis raffonei (assembly GCF_027172205.1). Taxonomy (NCBI): domain Eukaryota; kingdom Metazoa; phylum Chordata; class Lepidosauria; order Squamata; family Lacertidae; genus Podarcis; species Podarcis raffonei. Next base: position 74,674,917 of record NC_070607.1, read on the forward strand.
CTTAAGACAGGCTGAGGTAACTCTCACACAAGATACAGCATGAGAGTGCCTCCGATGATCCTTTTCGTGTGTGCATGTGCCACATAGGAACATTGATGTGGGGTAGAAAGGGAGCCATTTTAAAGTGGAAGGCTTTCCAACCCCTATTTAAGCCCAAGGTGTGAAAAAGCACTGGCTGAGGGTTCCTGTCTTTGCTGTTGATTCCAAAGGGTGTTTCTTCCTGCTCTCTGGGGAGCTGTGCAGCAGCTGCCTTAAGCACAGCCTGACTGTTAACATGGTGTCAGGCTGCACAGGAGATCATGTTGCAGACAGCTAGACGGGGAATTCTTCGGTTGCTTTGCTAATTATGATCACTATAGCTCCCCGCTCCCTTTTGTATTTCAGGCCTAGTAGACTGCATCTGGTGTAGTTCTTTAATTTAGATTTTGTATTTACTCAGCTGGAATGCTTATGCATTTGGATTGTGGGGGGATGCAGGTTCAAGGCCTTTGCTTACCTGAGAGCAGACTATTTTCCTTCCATGATTGCAGGGGCGGAAACAGCCCTGTTGTGGAAAAGGTGAGCAGGTGCAGGTTTTTGCCTGACAGTTGTAATCTTCACATACGGCTAGAGATTTGACTAGCAGAAAACACTGTTTCTTTTATTTTGACATGAGAGTTAAGCATGCAGACCCCTTTATCCTGTTTGAGGTTCCACATATATCAAAGAAGACCAAACTTCATGCATTAGCGATATATTTGAATTGGTTTTAACACAGGGATAAGGGAACAAAATTTCCTAACCATTCCCCCTACATGGCTGATGTGAGTTGGAGAACTGCTGGTTCCTCAACCCTGGTTAAACCCTTGGCTATGCTGACTGGGGCTGATGGAGTTCAACAAACATCTGGAGGGCCAGAGGTTTTCTCACCTCTGCTCTTACTGCTATTGAAAGATAAATTTCTTATGCATCAGAACTTTGATATGCACGTACTTCATGTAGCCTTTGTTTGAAAAGGGAGAGAAGAGAAGTGCTCAGATTTTCTTACTATTAAAAAATAAAATTCTAGAGAACATGAGTAGTGGTTAGGATATTATAGTTGTAAAGGTCAGCGCTGTGAATCTATATTTTTGGTTTTTTCTTATCAATGCAAGTAACTGTTGCTATGCAGGTAACTACCAACAAGTACTTGATTTTGACTGGAACATGCCAAGTTGGCTGGCAAAGCAGGCCTGCCATAGCAATGCTTTCAATATGCATTTTCATTAAATAAAGGAAGAAAGGAAATAATCCATTCTGTTCTTCATGTTTTCAGACTGAACCTTTGATGCATGAACTAAATGTAGATAAACAACAACTTGTGGGATTATGGAGTTAGGTATTGTATTGAACTGCCTATACTTCCATCATTTTTCTCACTATGAAACATTTTATAATTAGGAATGTCAAAAGAACCCACTAGTTCAGCATCTCTTTTCCTGCAGTGGTGAAGGAGAATCATAGAATGGATGGGACTACAAGGATCATCTGGTTGCAATGCAGGAATCCTTTGTCCAACTTGGGGCTTGAACCCGTGACCTTGAGATTAAGAGTCACATGCTCTACCTCAGTCGCTCTATTTACAGCGTACCGTATTTTTTGCTCTATAAGACTTACTTTTTCCCTCCTAAAAAGTAAGGGGAAATGTGTGTGCGAATACAGGCTATCCCAGAAGCCAGAACAGCAAGAGGGATTGCTGTTTTCACTGTGCAGCGATCCCTCTTGCTGATCTCACTTCTGAGATTCAGAATACTTTTTTTTCTTGTTTTCCTCCTCCAAAAACTAGGTGCGTCTTGTGGTCTGGTGCGTCTTATAGAGCGAAAAATACGGTATTGCACTTTATGAAGAATGTAATGTCATCATCATCATCATCATTATTTAGACAATTAATGTAATGCTTAATTGCAATAATCTGAGTGGCGTACAAGGAAGATAGTACAATGAAAATCGAAAACAATTAAAACTATAAAATCAGATTTCAGTTAAAATGTAGGTGCCAGACGTTCAGTAAGGAGGGGGCCTGTTTGACCTCAATCAGTGATCAGGCAGGGAATATAAGGGCTTCCATCTTGGTAGCAGCACAGTTTAAGGTGGACTTTTGTAGCACTTGCATTGATACACATTTGCATGCCTTCTAACCATTGCAGTTTAACAGTTCAAAGCACTTTCCCTGAGCTTAGCTAAGAGTTGTCCTCTTTGGTTATCATTGATACTCACCTTTCATCTCATAACCTCAGTCTGCAGGACCAGACATATTTGCATCTCTGAAATCCCCGCTCCCAGCGCCCTTCCTGGTATAGATGGCACACACAGTGCGCTGCTTGAGAGCTACATGTATTGGAGGAATATTCCCCAGGGAGCATGACTTATTTTGAAATCCGGCTTCATTGACTTTGCAAAGTTCACTGGTTCTGTTCTGTTGTTACACAGAAGGACTACAGATCCCTCAAAGTAAGCACCATGATTTTGTCAAGGAAATATGCTGAGGCTCCTGCCAGAAATCCGCTGGTAGCATCTTGAAATATGTTGGCACGCCAACCTTTTTGCCTTTGCCAGCAAAGAACGAGGTCACATTTTACCCACATGACAACCACATGCAGTCTGGACAGTGAACTTCTGGGGTCCACAGTGTACAGTGTCAAATAAATACAGCATTACATGCATGCCTGCTCCCTTGCACGAACCTGGCTCACTGTGACTTGCCCTCTCTGCCAGATAAACATAATACTTGGGAGGAGACGGCAAGTGGGCCTTTATGGGTCAATATGGAGATGACAGAAGGGATCACTGTAGACTCCTTGAATCATAAAACTTTTAACCCTGTTGACATATTAACATGCACCATTTGAGGTTTGGGTGGGACCCTCACCTTCCAGCACCCTCATGCCATTCATGCTTGCCTGAGTAACATCATGGGAAGAATGTTTCCAGCTACCCCCCTCCCCTGCCTCAGGAAGCCTTATAAGAAGCTGCTGAAGGAAAGGGACTGTGAGTAACATCACAGGGTGAGCTGCTGCCTGAAGGTGATGCCCAAAGGAGCCGTGTTCCTTTGGGGAAACTGAGGCCTAGACATCTGATCTGCTGAGCTTGATTCTAGGTTAATTTGCAGCAAACATACCAGCAGTGGCCAGAACATCGAGGACCCAGGTAAAACTGTTCGGACACCCTTGTTTTTGCTACTGCCCAGAGGTTTAATACTACTGTGTATGACATTGATTTTTTTTATTTTTCATTTGCTGTTAAATTTGCTGGATGTTGCTGCTTTATTGCTGCTGTTATGAAATTATTCTTGAAATGGCTGATATTTTTTGGTGTATTTTTCTAAGCTGCTTTGAGCATAATTTTTTTGTGGCAAGGCGGCATGCGAATAAAATGGTGGTTGTGATGATGATTGTAGAAGCAGAAAACCTTTAAGACAGAAGTACACATTTTTCAGTCTCTTGCTCTTCCGGGGGGGGGGGAAGCATTGCTTATTAGGGATCCATATGACGTATGGGCAGTTTACTATTTGCAATATCATTTGGAGCAACCCAAATATCATATTTTGGGGGCTGGGGGCGATGCAATCACTGCAAAAGATTTATCCTGGAATGGAAAATTTAAGTGAGAATGTCCAGTGAGCAGGAACGCTTCACGGATCTTTCTTGCCTATATTTCTTTTCTGGCATGATGTTTTCCAGGTGTGTTTCTCCATAGGAGTAATTCTAAAAGCACTTCTTGGAGAAAAGCCAAGTTTTTGTATGAAGTTATTGTCTTGTTTAATGACTTGCATCTTAGAGTTGATGAAGTGCTCAGTGAAGACGAAAGCTAGGCCAAAAGTTCAAATGAGCTTGGAAGAATGGAACAGGGGTAAAATGCCCTTTTGCCTGCTGCTGCTACCTCTTCTTGCCTTCTTGCAGCAACAAAAGCAGGGCTCCTCCTAGCTGTTTTCTGCTCCTCCAGGCAGCTGCTAGTCGCCATTTTGTTCCTTGCGTAATGCCATTGTGACCAGTGGAGGAGCAAGCCAATCAGGCGCCTGGGGCGGCACACGTGTCCTGCGCCCAGGGACGGGGCCAGCTGGGGCAGGACGCTCTGAGGGGCCTCTGATGAGTCTGCCTGCCTCCTCCCACTCAGCCGCCCTACAGTTTGGGGGGGGGAGGCAGCAGGTGGACCATTTGGGGCAGCGCAGTAACCTGCGGGTGCCCAAGCCACCGCGTCACTCCCAGGAGAGACGTGTGGCTCAGGTGCACTGCAAGGACCGTGGTAAGTGCTGCCTGGCATTTTATCACCCCCCTCAGTGGTGACACCTGGGGTGGACCACCCCTACTGCACCCCCTTCCTCCGCCACTGATTGTGACCAGTGTTCTCTTCTCATGTAGCATGGTTCAGTGGAGCATCCTGAGGTAGGGTGGAAATGGCTGCCATGTAGAAGGAACATAGGCTGGATAACCTAGGCACGTTCTGAACTGCCCATGTCCCCCCACCCAAAAATAGTTGAAATGCCCCTTCATCATTTTGCTGCCCATGAATGTGCGTTTTGTCTCTGCCATAGTCAAATGTTCCTTTGACAGCAACTAAGGCCATATTCATGTATTATGGATGTGTGACAAGGCACAGTGAATTTGCATGGATTACCTCTGCCACTGACATCCACAGCTACATTTGAAAATGGGAACAGAGTCTCCGCATGTACAGGTGTATGCATATAAAGCTTTCTCCTTGTGATCAGGAACCCTGAAAAATCAAAGTCTCCAATCATGTACTGAGAGTCCTACTTACCTACAGGTATATGGGGGTGGGGCAGTCTGTTTTGACCTTTAAATGAATGTGTGGAGGTCAAGGGTGGTAGTCATAGAATCATAGACTTGTAGAGTTGGAAGGGACCCCCAGAGTCATCTAGTCCAGCCCCTTTGCAATCACAACTTGCTGTTGCATACTTGAAGCTTGTGCTTCCATTTCCATCCTCCGTGTATTCATTAACCATGGAATTGTTGTGGTTTTGTGTTTGGCTGTACCTATCAGCTCAACATTATAAACCATGACATCACATCCAGTGAAGCATATGTGTAGGATCTGGGTGCAAGGTAGATTATTGGCCCACCCTATAAGTTTTGTTTTCATCTTATGTTATCGGATATGGTCAGCCAGTCACCACAAATCACCATGCCATAAAATGTTGAGTGAATGGATATATAATTAAACCTTAGGAATAGCTTTCCTTAGCAAACTCTTCTGCAAATGTGCAGATGGTATCTAAGTTTCAAATATGAATACATTATCAACTTAATAATGATTAAAAAAAATTCCATTAACTTTCCCAGTTTTGGTAGGTTCAATTTTTGGTGTATTTGTCTTTCAGTTTTCTGAGATTCGCTCACCAGGCTGTTGTTGCCTCAGAGTTAATTTAAATGTTTACATTCTCTTCCCAAATAGGTTTCTTAGAAGAAGCATTTGTTTAAATGGGCTTGACTGTACTGCTGAGATAAAGAGCTTTCCAGGCTCATCAGAATATATGTTTTCACGCAGTTTTGCATCTCAAGTCTCCAGAATAAAACAACTGCTGGGAGTCATATTGGAAATAATTCTTCACTTTGCAATTCCACAAATACACAGTTTATTATAGTTTCAAAGAGAACTTGCCCTCAAGCAGAGACATTGTTTTGGGTGCCAGAGCAAAGATTAAAGCTAAGGGTGTTTTTCTTATATATGTAAAAAGATATATCTATGAAAGGAAACTGAATAGAAACAGCTTCAGCTATATTAATTCTGATCCATTAAAACATATTCTTTCAGCATGGTATGCCCTAGATACTTTGCACTACATTTCCCATCATTCCTGGCCATTGGCCAGGCTGTCTGATTTTGATGTGGATTATAGTCCAAAACACATGGAGGCTACCAGACCGGGGGAGATTGTGATATAATGATTCTTGTCTTTGTATCTGCTAAGACAAGTAAGACCAGGGGCAGCCCGTGCATGTGGCGAGGTGAAGCCATTTGTCTCAGGAAGCCAAACCAATCCCCTCCCATTGCCCTCACTGCTGCAACTGTGCCCATGCTGCTGCATTGTGGTGGCAGCATGGGTGCAGCCTCAGGTTGAGGAGACAGTTGTGGTGACAGGGCTGGCAGCAGTAGGGGCACCACAGTGGAGGCAGGGAGGGGGCAAGGTGGGACCCCAGATCTGTAGGGGGCATGGGCATCAGAGCAGGAGCAGCATCTTGGCCAGCCCTGAGTAAGGCCAAGATTCTGGCTACACATTAGGCTGGCAGATCTGGGATTGATCTCTTATATCTAACATTATTTTTACTAAATATAACTATGGGATATTGCTGGTCTGAATGGGGAAGTGGCTTGGATACTTTCCCCCTGATCTAAACCTCCCTTACGGAAGATATTTGTTCTGTGGGGTGAGGGGTGGGAACATACAGGCACTGTATCATGCCTTAATTTCCCCCTCCAAAACAAATAGCACCTGGGGGAGGATTAATTTGTGAAAACAGCATATAAACAAGGGTTTTAAAAAGTCGCAATGTCACTTCCTCAATGAAATTGCAACCCTTGTGTTTGCATCTATCACCAATCTCCCTGGATAAAGTGAAGCTTGGTGATCGGTTTGATGAATTTTTTTCCTGGCACAGGCACCAGGTAGCGTATTTTATCGCATATTCTGATATGGAACTTGATAACCTTGGTGTCTGTGACAGGTGGAAGGAATATGATAACCAAACTTATGGCACCTGCAGCAACTTCCGTTCCTCAAAATTCAGTACTAAGTTGTTTTTGTTTTTTGTTTGCTTTCAAACTTTATTTCTTTATTTATTAAACTTTTTTTATTCAAAATTAAAACAACACATATTATCCAGAAACATATCATCCTTCCCCCCGCCCCATTTTTCCTCCCCCCCACAACACCCCCCCGGCTTCCCTCAGTTCCAGTCCAGTCTTTGATTTCTCTAAGAATGCTGTTTTCTGCATGTTACACAGTTATATAGATCCTCAAACTATTTAGCTGATTATCATCAATTAAAAAGTTTGTGAATGTTTATTCAAAGCCAGCCAAGGAGTCCAGTTCACTTTGTTGCGTCTTCAAATACTTTGTAAAGGGTTCCCATTCATCTTTAAAGTCACAGTTATCCTTGTCCCATAGCTTACGGTATATGTCAGTTTTGCCAGTTCTGCATAGTCCATCAATTTTTCTTGCCATGATTCTTTATTTGGGGTTTCTTCAGTCTTCCATCCTTGTGCTATTAGAACTCTCGCGGCCATTGTCACATACATGAAGATGTTTTTCAGCTTTTTTGGCAGATCTAAAATTCAGTACTAAGTTAACACAGATTCGACACCAGGAAAAGTTGGATTCTGCGACTTGTACACAATCTGCAGATTGAGCACACTTTCACCCACGGTTCTCTATTTTGCATAATGTATTCTGCTTCTGATAGTTACACAAGAAGAACCCTGTTGGATCAGAGCGCAGGCTCATCGAATCCAGCATCCTGTTCCCCACAGTGCCAATAAGATACTCATTGAAAGCCCTGCAAGCAAGACATGGAGGCAATAGCCCTCCCTTGCTGTTGTCCCCTAGTGACTGGTATGGGACTCCAGCTCCCATGAGCCAAAGCCATAATGACAGATGGTGAGAAAGGAGGACACTGTAGTCCAACAACATCCAGAGGGCCACAGATACTTGAAAGTGAGTGTGGCCTCCTCAAGGACTGTATGAGCTGCTCAGGGAAGTGGAGTGGGCTATTGCTGTTACTAATCTGCCTTCAGCCCTAGGGAATATATAGCATAGGTGATGTTTGAACTGGAGGGCTTCCTGGTCCAAAGATTATTATATTAGCCCCCAGACTACATTGTCTCTAAATGTGACAGTCTCTGACATGTACTTGCCAAATGTATGTGTAACTACAAGTGACTTTTGGTTCATTGTGTTCACAAATTAATTGGTGCCATGTGCAGTGTGGAGTTATGCAGTGCAAGGTGTGAAGAAGTCCAGAGCCTGTTTCTTTTGTAGACTTGATATTACTTGTTTTGCAATCAGTCTCATTGTTCCTTCTGCACTGAACCAGTGAGTCAGTTTCCGTTGTTTGTGTGATTTGATATATTTTTTTTGAACAGTTATACAAGAGGCCTTCTTATAACAGACAGAAAACACAAAGCTTACTGCAGGAGGTGTGGGCATATATTTTACTTAATAACAGTGGAGTCGGTTGCAATTTGACTGTGACTTTGAGCATGGGAGGTGGGAAAGAGATGGTCTAGAAAATAGTTTCTTGTGTGGGCAGCCTTAACAACAGGGTACCAAAGATCTTTCAAAGGAGACCGAGGACAGAAAGAATGCTGTAAAGCAAAAAGGTTGTTGAAAGTTCAGCAAGGCAAATTAGCTGCTGGCTCCCAAAACATTAGGTTATTATCAGACCTTATAGGTGCAGTAAAAAACAAGGTGTGTGCGCACGCTTGCCTCTTTTACAAGTTACACTGCCTATGACTATTTTGAAATGGAGTTGCCATCCAATTAAATATATCTTTAAGTTGATTAATCGTAAGAGTAGGGCCATTGCTAGGCACCTAAAGGACTTGGGGTAGATGCTGATGACACATATTTGCATAATATTTCCATATGCTAATATAGATGCTTCTGGCCAGTTTAAGATGGCAGTGTATTTTACAGTGTGTCCTGCCAATGGGTATGCAAAGTTTCTGAAAGAGGGAAATGGGTAGGAAAACCAGGGCTGGCTCAAAAGACCCCAGGCTACTCCCTATTAACTCACCAGCTGAAGATCAATGATCTATGTACTTGATGATGCACCAAGTTTAATGCGTTTTTGTACATTTTTACAGCCAAGTACTATATTGCAAAATTTGGAAAAGTGCAAAATCTGAAGGATAGCTTGAATACAGTGGTACCTTGGTTCTCAAACTTAATCCGTTCTGGAAGTCCATTCCAAAACCAAAGTGTTCCAAAACCAAGCAATTTCACATGAATTTTACTATCTAACGAGACTATTGATCCATAAAATGAAAGCAATAATCAATATACTGTACTATAAAATAAATAAACAGTATCATAGTTGATAAAAGTTATCATCTATACCGTCACAAAAACAGATTAACCGAAAAAGCCTCAAAAACAAAAAAGCAAAATAAATAGCAAAAACAAAAGCGCCAAACTTAATCCATTCCAGAAGTCCATTTTACTTCTGAAATGTTCAAAAACCAAGGCACAGCTTCTGGTTGGTGCAGGCACCCCGAAAATAATAGGCAACAGCCGCATCAGATGGTCGGCTTCCAAAAAACGTTAACAAACTGGAACACTTACTTCCGGGTTTTTGGAGCTTGGGAACCAAGGGGCTTGAGAACCAAGGTACCACAGTAATCCGAAGGATATTTCTGTTCCAATCTGCACATCAGTTCAGGAGGCATGGATCAGGCCAGTTTGCACTCCTCCACCCCCTACACTTTTTTTGTGACTGTTGAACACCAGCGTCTAAGCAGTCTGACGCAGTGGCAAAGTGGAAGCTTGCACACAGATGGAGGTCTGAAATGTAACTGAAAGGTCAACAGAGTGTTTTCTAGGAGTGATAACTCCTCAGGACTAAGCAGTAATCTGAAAGCAAAGAGGCTTTGTCAAGAGATATTCATGAAAAAGAAATGGGGGGGGGCAGGAGAGAGAGAGAGATTCTGGAATGAGGCAACAGTCTAGCAGTTTATCTTAGCTGTGTGAAATTTCCTCTTGCACACGGCCTCAGTAAGGAACAGATGGTACCTTGGAGGCCCAAATCCTTGCACAGCGATACCATATTGTGTAGCTGGCACCATGAAGGCTGTGCATTATAGGCATGAGGTAGTCTCCTTGGGCTTTGAACTCTCTGAGCCTTGAGGAATCTTTTGGAAGTGTGTCTGGATTCCTGGCTCAGCAGGTAAGACTGGCCGTATATCATAGATTGTGATAAAGAAGCTGTGTTCAGAAGCAGAGCCAGCCCTGAAGAATGATTGGATGCTCTCAGATAAGAGGAATAGGCCTGATGTACTAGAACAAGCTGCAGCTATATATCACGGTGCATGACCCTTTGAGCAGCTAAAAGTGCAAAACTAAACAGTCAAATTTAACACTAAAAGAATGTGGCTAGAGAAGCAGAAGTTGCTGCATGCTATTTGCTAAAGTTGAGTGGGCCTGCAACTTATGCTCACTCCCAGCACTTGTGGTCGCAACCTTACATGGGTGGGTGAGAGAATAAATAAATGGAAGTGGAATCTACACACATATAAAAACCATTCTGATTTTTTTTTAAGTGTTTTAAAAAATGAATTTTCCATAAGGCTCACCATCGCTATCTAGTATCACCTTGTATTAAAACGTTTTATTTGCAGCTGTATAGCTGAGTCTGGAGAGTTGGGAAAACACACCATTCCCTGCTTTCCATTTATTTATGTCAGTAATGGGGCTGGCAGGTGAAGTTCCGCCTGCCTCTCCAGTGTGCGAATGGAGAACTAAGCTTCAATGCTCTGACTTTTCAAATATCCTGAAAATGGTAACGACAAGGATTTTCTGTGACCTCACAGAACTCCTGCTCCCAGGGTATCCTAGGGGAAGAGTGTAACAATAGAAGCAGTATAAGATTGGAGTACATTTTGCAGTTCTTTGCATTCTTGAAGTTCCTTTGCTGTAGTCACTGAGGATCTGTTGCCAGAACACTGTTGCAGAATCTTGGGGGATTGTAATGAGGTGTGGCAGAAAAACCAACCTGCTGCCACTGCCAAGTCTGCAGGAATACAATCCCACCTACGCCTGGCCCATTCATGGCATCTTCTCCATCAGCTGGAAACTGGCCATTAGCCTGAAAACACTCTGAAATTTGCAGGGCCTCCTGAGCACCACTGTATTTGTAACTGAGAGTTAATGTTCTGAACGATGATAAAATATCAGATGGCTCACACAGAGCCATATGGTTAACAACCTGTGTTTCAGAAATATATAAGTCAGCTTCTTACTTGGTTTGTAGAGGGATGGTCATGCATGTATTTATCTACAGTATGAATAGAGCAAATTATTTTCCCTTTTTTGGGGGGGGAGGGGTAATAGGAACAAATTCCCCATTAAACCTTAATATTTACTTACAGCTGACTAAGCTATTCCAGGAAGCCACCATAGCATCGGTGGGTTGGTGAAATAAGGGAAACTGTCATGTGATCATTCACTGCATCTAATCCTCACAAACAACATCCTACCAGTGTTGGGAGCCTATCCCATCTGCGCTACAAATAATAATAATAATAATAATAATAATAATAATTATTATTATTATTATTATTATTATTATTATTATTATTATTATTTATTATTTATACCCCGCCCATCTGGCTGGGCCTCCCCAGCCACTCTGGGCGGCTTCCATAAAAACCAAAAATACAGTAAAATACAAAACAGTTGATATGAGCAACTGCATCCCAGGGGTGATCAGAATGATTTGTATCCACTGTGAGCTGGCTCTTGAAAATAGCAGCATGCCCATGCTAAAATTATGTGTAACTCGTAACTTCTCCCCAAACTTGCCAGGACATTATGGAAAATAGAATGGAGAAAGAGACTAATGTCTCTTCCTCCTCACTGTCTTACTGTTACAACCATTTGGACCTTGCCATCTGGTGGAATTGATGATTGAGAACAGGCAAAAGGAAGAATTCTTTCACCCAGTACATGCCCGTAGGATGTGGGGCTCGCCACTAGTTTAGATGACGTTTGTGGAGAATAGACCTAACAATGAATCATGGAATTGTAGTGTTGGAAGGGACCTCAACCCCCTGCAATGCAGGAATCTCAGCATGACAGACAGCCATCCAACCAACCTCTGCTTAAAAACCTCCAATAAAGGAGAGTTCATAACTGTCGAACAGCTCTTACTGTCAGAAAGTTCTTCCTGATATTCTTGATGTACAAGAAGATCCTTTCTTGTAATTTGAGGCCATTGGTTTGGCACCTTCCCGTGAGCCTGGGGAACCCAGTTCCTCCCAGCAGAACAAGGAGGGCACAGGGTGGAAGCTATGGAATGGAGGACGAGTGTTGGACATAAAACTGGAGAGGTCTGCTGACTTCATTCATAGGTTTTACAGATAAAACAGGAATGCCATTGTTAGCAATGGAAAATATATAGTTCCATGGGCTCTTTTTATGACTTACACGTACATGGTACTTCTCCTAATATATCATCGTCAACAGAGAAAATAATAGAACTGGCAAGTTTTGTTTATTTTGACATTTGTTCTCAAATGTAAGTGGGGAGGGGAGAACTGACAAGATTAATCTCCGCACACTAACAGGATCATATCACTGAAAGCAGGGTCAACATGATTATACAGATCCCCGTGTCATTAGTACACAATGGCTTTTAAATGAGCCAGATTGAATTAAGCGTCCTAATGGAAATCACATCCAAAGTAAACAAGAGCAAACCAGAGCCTCTGTTGAGTGACACATCTATCCGTCAGTTGGTATTAGAAGGGCAGGGCGGTGTTGTTAGCCAGCCAGCAACAGAAGCATAAACATAAATTTGGATTTGCTAGATGAGTTGCACAAGTTATCTAAACTGGATATACTGTGTGGTGCAGTTCGACTGCATATGCCATACATGCTGGTTAAACTCATTTTGATTTTCAATTTTTTTGGGGAGGAGAAGGATGAGAAAGGGGTAGAGGGAAAAACCCGTAAAAGTATAAGGCTATCTTGTTATATATTTAGTATTTCTCTGTATTCAAGGGGGGACAACTTCTGAGTACACTGCCTTTTTAAGGGATAAACCTAAGATGTTTTGAGTAGAGCTGCACCAATTTTTTGTGTATTGTTCTTTTTAAAAAAAGTTTTGAAATGTGCAGAGAGAGAGAGAGAGAGAGAGAGAGAGCGCAGCTAAGCAAGTTACAGGAACTTGGAAGGCATTTTTCCTCCATCTGTGTCCTGAATCCTATTCATAATTACAAATTTGTAAACACACATTCATAGTTATGTTATATTAGGGTCGTCTGAGGGAGAACTAGGCTGCCTGTGTCTTCAAGAAGAGTGCTGTGTGAGCCAGCCCTGTGTTCTGCAAATTACACTGATGTGCTGATGTGGAAGTAGAGGAAGACCCAGTCTCCTGGGTCCTCGTCTGTTGCCCCTTGTCTGTTCTGTTCAGTGAGGTCCAGGATTCTTGATCATGCCATCCTCTCTGTGTAGCTGGGAGAATATTTAGAGGGCATTCCCATCTCACATTACTGCATTGTGTAGACTAGACCACCATTCTGAGGGTTCCTAAGGTCCACAGCCATGATGATTAAGCCATGTTATGGATCAGCTCATTTGTCCATTTGAAAATGATAAAGGTAGATAATGCACTTTTGGTATCGCAAATGCCTAACACATTGTGGTAGTCGACCCATGTATTGACAGGGTTTTTCTTTTTACATAAAATAACAAAGTATGATCACCTTTGAGCATTCGCTGTTCCTAGCAATAACAAACATCAGTTATCTAATGGCTTTACATTGTCAGCCACCACCCTCATCTAATTGTTTACATCAGTGGACCTTAGAGACAGAATGCATATATAGGGTGGCATCCAGTGCTATTCCTACTCAGAGTAGATCCACTGATGTTAATTGAGATGACTAAAATAGGTTCATTAATTTCAATAGGTCTACTCTATGTAGAGCCAGCACTGGAGACAACCCATTGCCCATGACATCTGTGATTTCAATTTATGTAGACACATCTTTTAGGTCTTCGCTTGTAATTTGAATAGCTGACAGAGAAGTAGCTTTTTAACACTCACATTTCCTCCTGTAATGTACTTGATACAGCTTATGTTGTACACCATATAGGCTGTGTGCACAGCCTTTTAATGGAGTGCTCATTTAGTTCCTTTTAAAGCTCTTCATTTTGTAGCCTTCTTTCCCCTTAAGGTTTATATATCCTTGGTCAGCATAATACTGGTTCTTTAGTAGCACTGGCTCCCCCAAGCCGTTGGAGGGGAGAGGAAATGAGAATGATTATCTTCTTGGCTTGTGTTTTCATTCGTTCAGGAACATTACAGAGGGGTGAGCAAAATGCTAAAAGCAGTGCTTTCATTCACAAAATGTTGTTGGTGATTCAAAAACCAGACCCATGGAGGACCAGTTCATGGCTCTTGCAGCCTAATCTTGTGCAAAAGTCCCAATATATTCAGTGAGATTCTTCTAAAAGTTGGATTAAAATACAATTTAAAAACAACCACCATGTAAGCATGTATAAGATTGCAGCCTTAGCCACATTGCTTTGGTATTCCATGGTAGTAGAGTTCTGGACCTGAAGACAAGAAGGGTTGTATTTTGGAATGCTCCTACTCAACACGTTTAGTGTATGTAGGAACTAGCTGATGGGGGATACATGTTTAATAGCTTCTTGCCATTGGATAATTTAACTCATGCATGGAGGTATTTGGGTCTTGGTGTGTATGTGTGTGTGTTTATGTATGGAGGTGTTCAGACATATAACCCTTTCACTGCAGTAAAAGTAATACTGTTCAGAATTCTATCTCCTTAGTTTAGAATGTAACGTTGCATACTAATAGTGGACTCATTCACCAGGTGTCAATCCTTATGTGGTCAAAATAACACCATCCACACAGGAAATTTCAACAGGCATGGGAGAATCCCATTCTGTAGAACAGCCTCATAATAATTGATATTTGTCAGCCTCAAGGCTGTTGTTGTTACCCTGCAAGAGTCGTTTATTGGCTTGGGCATTTTAGCTATTGAAATCCTCTCTTTATTCTTTGTTGCCAGTTGTTTGTTCCATCTGAAGGTGAAATTAGCGATAATATTTACTGAGGACAAACTTCTCTGTTTTGTCTCTTGCAGTCTGTTATTTATTGAACAACAACTTCAGCCCAGACCTGTGCAATGAAGATGGATTAACTGCACTGCATCAGGTAAGTGTTTAGGGAAGGTGAAGTGTGACATCAGGCAGGGTCAGATGAAAGAAAATGCTCACGTAGGCTGTTGCCATGCTGTCAATGTAGCATGGGAGGAATGAACTAGAACTGCAGGAAGTCCCCAGTTACTTAGTAAGCCAAAGGAGATAAAAGGTTAATGTAGTTTGTGTTGATCTGTAGAAAAGAATAAACAGGGAACACACCTAGGATTCTGGGACAGAGAAAAAAAATATTTGCTCCTCATTTTTGAAAAGACAAAGCCTGGCTGCTTTGGGTTTGCCCCTGATGTAGGTCATACCTTGGAAGTCGAACAGAATCGGTTCTGGAAGTCCGTTCGACTTCCAAAATGTTCGGAAACCAAAGCGTGGCTTCTGATTGGGTGCTGGAAGCCCCGTCGGATGTTCGGCTTCCAAAAATAGTTTGCAAACCGGAACAGTCACTTCCGGGTTTGCAGCGTTTGGAAGCCAAAACGTTCGAGAACTAAGCTGTTTGAAAACCAAGGTACGACTGTCTTTTGTAACATTTTGTTGGGTCCTAATAAAGCTATTACCTGACTGGAATTTCAATAAACTAACTTACGTTTTACTTGTTACCATTTGGAAAGCTGGCTGTACACCATTGGTTGACCACCATTGGCACACACACACACACACACACACACACACACACACCCCTACAAATAATTTCACCTGTTATTTTATATAGATGGTATCTAACACCGAGTAAATTGGCAAAAATGTATAAATCAAAATCAAATAAATGTTGGAAATACAAAGAGAAAGAAGATACTTTCTACCATATGTGGTGCTCTTGTAGTAAGGTTAAAGCTTACTGGGAAATGATATATAAGTAATTGAAAAAGATGTTTAAAATAACATTTGCCAAAGGAACCAGAATCTTTCATTCTTGGAATTATAGGGGTAGAACTACCTAAACAGTACTACAGAAATTTATTCATGTATGCGACTACAGCGGCAAGAATGTTATTTGCCCCAAAATGGAAAGAAGTCCTGACGAAAGAAGAATGGATACAAAAACTTATGGACTATGCAGAAATGGTGAAACTTACCAGAAAAACAAGAAATCAAGATAACAAACTTTATATATATATATAAAAGAATGGAAATGGTTTATTGAATATTTACAAACAAATTGTAAACAGATAAGGGCATTGGCAGGGTTATTGTAATAACCTGCAGTTTCATCAGAGTATATAAGTAAAGTAGATGAATAAAAGAATAAGTTAAGTTTATTTAGAATATGCAGGAAATGATAAAAAAAATCAATTTCAGGAACCGTAGAAAAAGGAGGAAGTCAAGTTTTGAAATGTTAAGATAAGACGACTGTAAAACTATTGAAATGTGGGGAGAGGGAGAGAGAGGGGGAGGGAGGGAGAGAGAGAGAGAGAGAGAGAGAGAGAGAGAGAGAGAGAGAGAGAGAGAGAATGAATTGTTCCTGTTGTTCACACACACTCCACTCTGGCTAATAATTTTATGTTGGGTAAAATAGCACAGGAGAATGTTTAAACCTCACTCCCTGAGATCCAGATCCACACATGCATCCTCACATCTGTTTTTAATAAACTAATACAAGGATGTGGATCACAGCTGGTTCAGAAAGTCCCTGCCAATATTGGACTTATGGGCTAACCTAGTAGAAGACAGCTTTATGTGTTTCGAACCAACTGTGTAAGTTAAAGGATGACGGCATAAGCAGAAGAGTCCTCAAACTGGATGTGCTACATGCATGTTTCTGATCTTCAAAACAACCCAAAAGATGATGAGAAAAGGACCATGCAGGATAATTGGCAGATCGTTCTAGGGTAGATCATTATAAGGCAGATCATTCAGGTTGATAATGTGTTTGAATGGGCTTTTGCTGTGGGGGAAATGAGACTGGACTCACTGTCGTATCCTTATTTCCTCAACTTTCTGAAATCAGATGGCTGCTGGGTTTTCCGGAGACCATCTGGATGCCTATTTTCTAGGCACTAAGGAGGTGGGTAGTAACAACAGAGGGAGGGTTGTTAAGCTGATACTGGAGGCGGATAACTTCATCCAAATTTCGTTCTTTCTTAGTAGGCTTTGTAAATGCAGCTATTGATGCCCCATGGCTGAAGCCCAGATTCTTCTGCAAATGAGCATTATTTTTCTGGCACTGGGTAGTTGTTTACTTTGACATGCAAACTAGCTCCTGAAACAAGCTAAATATAAAGATATATATTTAAATATATATTTCAGCAAAGCTTCTAAAATCTTAATCGCAGTTTGTATCTGTTCTGGTTGGTTTGTTTAACTGATTTTATGTAAGTGCCGTTGTTTTAAACTGCTCTTCTATTTCAAAAATTGTTTTTATATATGTAATTGTAAAATGTTTTTAATTTATGTAACTGTTTTAGATACATTGTTGTATTGTAAATCACGTTGAGGTGTCTCATAGGAAGTGATTCATAAGTTAAGTTAAGTTAAATAAATAAATATGATGATGTTTCCTTTTTGTTGTCCCTATGACAAAGGAAAACATTTTTGGTCTGTAAAAGTGACTTTCTAGTCAGGTGGGAAAGCTTCAGACAGGGATCTTTTGCAGAAAGCAAGCTCACTAAAATTATTGACTCCAGTATCGTATATTGATCAGGCTCATTGTTCAGTCATCACATGGCTTAAAAACTATTTGTTCCTCTAGTCATGAGCAGAAATGAGGACATGCAAGGGTTAGTTTATACCATTTTTGGTGATAAATGCAAACATTAATAGATAATGTGAACATATAACAATGTCATATCACTACTGCAGATGGAAGGCAAATTTCTAGACAACTGAACTCCAGATATCCTTTTCTTGCTGGTATTTGACATTTAGAATTTCCTAGGGTGGTGTTTGTTTCATAATGGCACCACACTAAAGGCCCGATTCCAACATTATGTGCAACGGACTTCCTGGTGGGATTGTATTTGCAGGTTGCGCCTCCTGTCAGCATAGTGATCAGTTGGGTAGGGAATGAGGCAGTCTTTTAGATATCCTGGTCCTGGTTTGTGAAAATTCACAAGCATTTTAGTGCAAATTCCTCCTAACGTATGGATCTTTGTATGCTGTTTTGCCTAAACTACACATTTTTGCAAATTGATTTCCCCTAACATAATGCATTTTTAAATATCATTTTCACCAATATATGCATTTATATGCATATGCATTTTTGTGTACATCTCTTGACTGGAGAACTGCACCATTTTGAGAAGTGTGATGGATAGCTGCCCACATAGTGCAAATTAAGTTTGCCTTTAAATGTGAATTGAATCAAATTTCTCCCCCCACTCCCATCCCGAAGTATCAGGAACAAGCCAGGCCGAATTCAAGGTGTCACAGTTAAGATATAAAGCCCTCAATAGCTTGGAACCAGTTTATTTAAAGGATCATCTCACCCCCATATGTACCCAGTTAAGTGCATCAGTCTGCGGGAACTGGCATTTCTGCAAGCTCTCCATAACATCTG
Organism: Podarcis raffonei; assembly: GCF_027172205.1. Classification (NCBI taxonomy): domain Eukaryota; kingdom Metazoa; phylum Chordata; class Lepidosauria; order Squamata; family Lacertidae; genus Podarcis; species Podarcis raffonei. The sequence continues at coordinate 74,693,348 of NC_070607.1, forward strand.
CAGCTCCAAGATCTGTTTGCAGAACAGGACATGGATGGCGCTGCTTTTTCCTTAAAACTGCACCATGGGGAAGCGAAATACTTATCAGAGCTAAATCTACCTTCATAGCCCTGAATTTTCATTTACAGCTATGAAGTCTAATTCTCTGGAAGGCAGATTCAAGAAAATACCCAGAGATGAGTGGTTTTGTGTATGTGGTGGCCCCTGGGTGGAAAACCCCAGCCTCTATATTCTGCACTGTAAGGTGTATGAAACACCTAGGCATAAGTATTTAGAGAAATATGTAGCCATAGTTGCTACCATCTGGCATATGGATGAGGCTAAATATCTGTTGTCCAGTTCAGACAGGTCTGTAACGTTTAGCACATCTCAACTTAGACAAAGCCATGTGGCCTTCCTTGAGTGCCAAGATTCTGTTTTTATGTATGTTTTATTTATTGTACAGGTCAAGTTTCTTTCTGTATGGTTCTTATGTATAATTTATGTCCATATGTTTCTGTTTGGCTGAAAGCTATATTTGGTTGCCTTATTAATAATATTGAATTTGAATTAGCCTACAATGTTTGTTCTGCATTTGCAAGAAATCATTCCTTCAGTGTGGCAGCCCCTGTTCTTAGCATTCCCTGCCAGTTAATATTAGACAGGTGCCTCATTGTACAGTTTTCAAGGCCTGCTAAAACCGTTTTTGTTTAGGCAATCTTACCCAGACATGTAATTTTACTATGTCTATTTGGTTTTTATATTTTGATAATTTTACTAAGTTAGCTGTTTTAAAATCTGTGGGTGGTTCCCCCCATCTTTTTAGTGATTTTTTTTAACCATTTAATGTAAACTTGTCTGAGATTATTATGTTGTTTAAGTGGGTTATTGATTTTGTTAAATGAAACAAAACCTCTGCTGTCTTTTAATTCTCAACAGTGCTGCATAGACAACTATGAAGAGGTCGTTAAGCTTCTTCTGAACCATGGTGCCAATGTCAACGCAAAGGATAATGAGCTGTGGACTCCTCTGCATGCAGCAGCAACATGTGGACACATCAACCTGGTGAAGATCCTGATTCAGCAGTAGGTGACCTGTGTTACTTTTCTGTCTTATGCTGGGCCGGACCCGTTTTGAATACCTTTGATACAAGTTGGGGTCCTTATTGCTTAGTCATGTGTTTACAATCCATCCCCTCTGCGATTGGTCTTAGCTGATCAGCAACACTTATTTGATTTCAAACAATGTGTCACCTGACATTCTGATGTCAGGTGATTGACAGGCAGGCGGACCTCAAACTGCCAAAGGTGGTCCATGGGGGTGAAGGACATCAGAATCAGACTCGTCTGATCCAGTTCACTAGCCTACTCTTGGCCAGCCAGAAACCACAGCAAGTAGCAGGAACAAGACATGATGGATGAATATTTTGGGCAGCCAGCCACACAGCATCCATTATTTTTGCATTCCAGAACAACAGTCCTGGTATTCCCCCATGGGTAAGCAGTCCTAGAGTTCTTCATGACTTATTCTGATTAGACTTGGCAGAAGTGAAGGTTTGGATTTATGCCACACTTCATTTCATGTTACCACTTGATATAAGCTACAGTGGTATACTTTAAGAATTGTCAGAATGTGGTTCACAGAAGAGTTTATTCAGTCAGGGTGCTACTGATGAGAAGGCCCTGTTCTGCATCTCAACCCTTTGTGCCTCATAGGACAGAGGGACACAGGACAAAGTCTCTCTCAGTGCCCCAGTACATGGGCAAGTTCATGTGAGAAGAGATGGTCCTTAAGACATCCTGATCTCAAAGAGTTCAGACTCTTTTTACCTTGAATTGGATCTGGAAACAAATTGGATTTGCAGTTCTGCTTTGTAAATGTATAATGTGTTGATGCTCCATGGAAGTTCTAATTTTTTTTAAAAAAAAAGAAGAAGGAAAAGTAAACCACATGAGTCTGATGTCAGCCATCTTGCATGTTTAATGTGCTACTTCATAACTGCCAGTTTCTGAGCCTACCTTATATGGCTATTATGAATAAAAAAATGGGGGCACCCTGAGCTCCCTGGAGGAAGAAAGGGATACAAATAAGGTAGGACAAATAAATTCCGCTTTTCCTGCGCCTCAGTAATAAGAATGCTGTTGTTTTTGCACCGTGCCAGCTGATTCTCTGTACTAGAAGAAGCAACGGACTGGGATTTTTTCTTCCAGAACACAACCCAGCATGTGGTTGTTGCAATCAAAGTAGTATTCAGTAAGAAGTCTATCAGATCAAAGGGTCTGTTTAAATACAGAATCAAAAGGCTTTAGTGCCACAACATGGAACCCAGAGAGACCTGTAGAAGTAGCAGCCGTACAAAGGATGTCAGATCCTGTGCTTTGTTTGCTGATTTAGACGGACTCTATAAAAAGAACCTGCAAGTGTGTTTTACATTGTAATTTCCTCTGTTCTCATGGGGAGGAAAAATGAGCATGAATATCAATGGAAGCGACTGCCTGGTCTGCACTTCAAAGGGATATAAATGTCAAGGCAGATCAAGCTTAATCTGTATTAGGATATTATTTTCACGTTGAGGCCACATGTGGTTCAGAATATATTGGGACACCCCTAGGATTTTGTTACAGGCACAGGAATTGACTTGTTGAAGCAGAATGGTGGGCCTGTCGGTTTTGGTGCCCTGTGCAAAACAGAATGCCTGATTGAGAGAAATGTGGGAATGGGACAGTGAAAATGCATGTGAGAGAGACAAGCTCTTACATCTTGGGGTGAGAGGGAGACAAGCTCTCACCGTTTGGGGTGAGGGTGGTGGGGGCTGGTTCTCTTGCAAGAAATCAAAGATCCACAAGGTTAGAGGCAGCTGATGTAGTAACTGCATTAAAGATTTAGGTACGGTGGTGATAAAATTCCAGAGAAAGCACAGTCTGTGTGACTCCTTAATGGCATATACTATTTGGACTGAGAAGCTAATCTGGAAGTAAGGGCCTTATACAGTCTGGTGTATCCCTACTGGCCTGGATTTATGCTGTGTGATCATCTGATTGTATTCAGGCTAAAACTATGGACTAGAGGGTGTTCTTGATCTACAGCAGCGGTGCGGAGTGGCCCTCACAATGGTGTTGCGACTCCCAACTCCCACCAGCCTCAGGTAACATGGCCAATGGTCAGGGTGTTGTAATCCAACAACAACTGGAAGCTCACAGGCTCCCCGCCCTTTAACTACAGAGTCTAATCCACTTGGTTTTCTGAGAGACAAGAGATTAGAGTATTGTGACCAAACAGTGACAGGTGGAGGCTCCGATTCAGCACCGTCTCTCAGGGTGTCTTGCTGTATTAAGTAGGAAGGAATTGTTGTTTTCTTTGGGAGTTTATAATTTAAGGTATTTTCATTCCACCTTAGAATCCAATGAATTCACTGAAAGTCTTTCTTAGGAGTTGCCTTTCCTTATCACCTAGGGGGCAATCCTGGTGGCAGATGGAAAAAGTAGTCATGGGGATACAGTTCCCCATGACAAAAGTAAGGTCTCAACTGACTCCCACCTGCTTTGCTTCATTTGGCTCTGGGAGAAAAACACCTCTGAAACCCACCACAGCCCTATATGTCTCCAGTAATGCAATGTTAAGTTTTGGGCACCATGTCTGAGTCGTTGTTGTCAGTTTATTTATACCCCACCTTTTCCCCTGACAGGGAGTCAAGACATCTAACATCTCAGAGAAAACCCAATATTTAAAAAACAATTAAAATTGATAGAGTTAAGCCTATAAAGCAAACAGATAATTGCAATAAAAACAGCACAGCACCATCCCTTTCATTAAAAGCAGTCAGTTCTCAAAAGCTTGATGGAACAAGATTTGCTGTCTCATGTGCTGTGCATTACCCTTGAGATCCTTGAATCCAAGTGTGCTGATATCTCTCATGCCTTGCTTTCTCCTTGCAGTGGAGCAGACCTGCTAGCGGTGAATGCAGATGGGAACATGCCATATGACCTGTGTGAAGACGAACCAACTCTAGACGTCATTGAGACCTGCATGGCATACCAGGGTAAGGCCCGGTTATGAGAAATTGGAGCTTCAGGTGTGGGCTTGTGTTGCTATTTGACATCTTCCTGTGGAGGTTGAATGTCCAGTGCAGGTGACTCCAGCATCCCATCCCAGCATGGCTCATAGCAAGAATGATGAGAGCTGTAGTCCAGCTACATCTGCAGAGCCACAGGTTCCCTCATCCCTGTAAAGGAACAGCCGTGCTGCTATTAGAAAATGTATTGGGGGTACTTGAGCAGCAGAAGCATGCAGCCTTCTAAGGCCAATATAAAAGCCAAACCTTCACGGCATGGTGTGACATTGCGGGGGGTGGGGGAGGGGTATGTGTTATTTGTGAGCATCCAGGCCATGTTCTCATGAGTCAAACTATTGGATTCTCTCTTGCAAGAGGCAATGATGGCCACCAATTTAGAGGAATTTTAAAAAGGATTAGACAAAGGCTAGGAATGATGGAAGCTGTAGTCTACCTGTTACCCTATCCCTGATCTAGCACATTAAATTATGTTTTTGCATCCATGAAAATATTTAGGTTTAAGGTAGCTCTGTTCAGCTGCAAAACTGCTGCACCAAACTTTAATTTCTTCCGGCAGTTTTGTGCCCAGTCCTGGGCAAAAGAAAACCACTCCCTGGAAGCAAACAAGGGAGTAGTCTCTCCCCATGCAAAACTATGTGTGTGCCCTGATGTTCCCCACATGTACACCAGAGCTGCTGAAGTCAATGACTGCAGTCCAGCAGATTTATTTACGTATATCCATCCCCATAACCATTTTGATTACTATTTGCTGATTTTTTTCTATGTGTGTAGTCTAAGGGGCTAGCTACGTGTTATGTGCAAATAAAGGCATTCTTAATTCTAATGCTGCTGGGTTTTTTTTAATAAAAATAAAAGCTGCTCTGTTTGCTCTTGGTGAGGAATTTGAAACAGTAAAGCAGCAGGGAGGTATGCTTAAACCCAGCCAGATGGGCGGGGAATAAATAATAAATTATTATTATTAATTTATTATTATAAACCTTTTGTCATTCAGCTGTTTCTTTGCTCCAAATGCCTCCCTCTCTCATCTGGCTTTCCCCCTGAAATTAAAAATAAAAAAGGTGTTCATAAGTTGAAGCATGCCTCCTGGAACAGATTTATTTTAAAAACCACTCTCCTATACACGTTTGCCTGTAACATGTATGTTAGCCTTTAAGCTAACCAAACTATTTTTCCGTTAAGTCAAATAGAACCTCATGCTGTTCCTACTCCTCTCCTTTTGCTCACTGTAGGAATAACACAGGAGAAAATCAATGAGACGCGAGCTGCGCCAGAACAGGCAATGGTTGATGATATTACAGAGATGATAGCAACAGGGCAAGATCTGAACAGGACCGATGCACAAGGTGCTACGCTGGTGAGCCATATTCTCACTGAATTATTATAAGAAGCTGGCTGGCTGCCTGCCTTTGCATGTAATTGGACTTGTAAATCTTCAACATTTCCTTTATTGCTTTTTTGCTGTGGATCTTCTTGAAATGACGGATGTTCAGGGTAGAGACAATTACTTTTTAAGAGGGCTGAAAGGAATTTCGGTTCCAGTGGTATATTATTTTTATATTAGACCAATCAAATCTTTATTATTACGGTTGATGGCCAGTATTAAGAAACCAGGATAAGAGGGTTATGTTGCTCTTATTTTAGTTATTTTTGTGTTTCGCCTTTTCACCAAGGAACTCAAAGTTTTCAATAGTTCTTCCCCCCTTTTTTCCTCACAACAACCATGTGAGGTGGGTAAGCCTGGGTGTGTGTTAAAATACAAGACATGAGAGCTCCATGTTCTGATGTCCCGAAGCTTCTATTTTTAGTTTTTAAAATTACTGTAAGGGTTTCCGTTTTGATTGGCCCTGCGGCAATAGAGGAAGGGTTGTATTTTCCACAGCGGGGCAAATAGCAGCTTTGCAGGAGGGGATTTAGATCAGGGGAATTTTGCAAGGAGGGAACGGTTAAAGCTCCCTCCCTCCCAAATCTGTAACTCTTCTTGGCTGTTTTTTTATTTTTTTAAAAACCTTCTGTACATTGGCCCTAGTATGAGCAGGCATTGACAACACACCCTTGCCCCCCGCCAGAATACTTCCCACACTCTGGGCTGACCCACAGTCAGACATCTGGGCTCCTGCTTAACGATTTATTCCCCCCCCCCCGTCACCTTTTTACAGCCTTCCTCTAAGCAGCTCAGCTTGGTGTGCAATGAGGAGTTTATCTCACGACAGCGTCACTAAACCTCTCTGAGGCTTCACCTGAGAAGTGGTGACTAAATATACAGCACTTGTATATGCATTCCGCCGTAGGAATTGCTCCAAGGACATCCTTCTGACTGTAAAAAGCATCATGTCATCACTGGCACAAAATGGGAGATTCTGATCGCTAACTACACCTGGTTTTGTTACTGTAGTTAGGGGTCAGGGATTAACACATCACATGAACTCTTCCAGATAGGAAAAGTTTGAGAGTGTGTTGGGTGTGTGGGGGTCTTATCCCTTTTTGCTGTGGTCTTGGGTAACAAAACAGGTGGCTGCATAGTGTTCAGTGTGACTTAATTCTGCAAGTGAGCTTTAAATTGATTCTCACACTCATCAGTGCTTAGGAGAACAAAACCACGTTCATTTTTAATCTGGAATAAATACTGTGATGTTTAAGAGTAGGTTTGTATGTTAAGAGCTGCCACCACCGACTGCTGAAATGTGGCAGGTCAGGTGTCCTAAATGAAATTGGTGTTTGCAATTGCTGGTTCTCATCAAATGCACAGGTTGCTGCATTTTATTAATTTTAGCATTCCATGAGACAATTGCTAGTATTACTATCCCTCCTTCCCTACAGAAGTGTGCCTGGCACCTTCACTGCATATTTCCATCATATGCTGAAGATGCATCTCTTTACCTTGGCCTTTGACACTTTAGATGCATATTTTTGGACCCACCCTGATCATAATTTGTTTTAAACCATTTTTTATATTGTATTTAAAATTGCAGCAACCTTCACCAGGATCTTAAGAGTGAAGATCTGTTTGTTTGTTTGTTTGTTTGTTTGTTTGTTTGATAATATTAATATCCACTTCAGTGAGGCATTTTAATTCAGGAAAACAGTATGGCAACATAGCTTAGTTTGTAGAGTAGGAGACTCTTAATCTCAGGGCTGTGGGTTCGAGTCTCACGTTGGGCAGAAGATTCCTGCATTGCAGGGGGTTGGACTAGATGACCCTTGTGGTGCATTCCAACTCTGCAGTTCTGCAACTCTACAATTTTAAATCTTCCTCCCCAGTACTTGGCCCTGATCCAAATGGTGGTGGTTTGCGGGGGGGGGGGGGGTGTTACTGCTACACAGCTGTTCCAAAAGAGGGGAAATGTGTTGGGAGATCCAGTTACATCTACTTTGGCCCTAAGATAAGTTGTTTCAGTAGCAAAATTGATAACGAAATTCTGTTTTGCACATCAAGCTCTGGCAAGGAATGCAAGGAGCTTCTCTAGCATAGCAATGCTCCGTTCACTTGGAGCCCCCTATTGGTTTTGTGGAGTTCTTTCTGTTTGGCTGTTAATGGTGGGCTATGGGTGAAATGGAAAGGTCGTGGGTATTGAATTTATATCAAGCTGGGCCAGTATTAGGAGCAAGAGCCATAAGGGTTGTGTCATTGTGGTGGAGCACACATTTTCCACACACAAAGCTTCAGTTCCCAGCATCTCCAAGTAAGGCTGGAAGAGACCAGGCAGACCGATGATCTGACTTGATATATGGCAACTTTCTATGTGCTCAATGCCATACTTTGCTTGGGGCAGTCTTGATTTTGTATTAGGGTCAGGTTATCTGAGCTTGGCAAAACATCTACAGATAATAAAGAGTCTTATTGCTAGCTGTGCAGGTTCAGTGCTAAGAAATTAAGAGGCAATTGCTAAGCATTTGCTTTGAGTTGGAAAGGAATGGGAGCTGCGGCAATCTTAAGAACTCTTAATTGCTGAAATGGATGCAAAGCTGAATGAGGTATTGGTACAAGGAGCAGGAGCCCAGTTGAGAACGCAGCTTAGGTCTTTGGGATGCACTTAATCCTTAAGGTCAGGCTCTAGGTTGTTTCACACTCAATATAAAAGGCATTGCCTTCTCCTTCTCCTAGTTGCATATAGCTGCAGCCAATGGCTACCTGCACGCAGCAGAGATTCTTCTGGACCATGGAGCAAGGCTGGACCTCAAGGACTGGGATGGCTGGGAGCCCCTCCATGCCGCCGCCTTCTGGGGACACGTACGTGTTTTGTTGCAAACCTTTCAGAAGAGGGCAAGACCAACTCATGAGAAGTAGTTCTTCAAAGACTTTTACCTACGATAGCTAAATAGAACCTCAATATCATTGACTGGGGAGCAACCATGAAGAGAGCCTTATATCCTACCTGTGAGCTTCCCTGCTGTGGGGAGACAAGATGCTGCAGGACTTGACTGGAGAGCCAGTGTGGTGTAGTGGTTAAGAGCGGTAGACTCGTAATCTGGTGAACCTGGTTCACATCTCCACTCCTCCACATGCAGCTGCTGGGTGACCTTGGGCTAGTCACACTTCTTTGAAGTCTCTCAGCCCCACTCATCTCACAGAGTGTTTGTTGTGGGGGAGGAAGGGAATAGGAGATTGTTAGCCGCTTTGAGACTCCTTCAGGTAGTGATAAAGCGGGATATCAAATCCAAACTCTCTTCTTGACAAGGCCTTCTCCTACCTGCTCTGGCCAGGTTGAAGATGAAGTTCAAAACATATGGAGAGCACCAGCTTGGGGAAAGTTGGACTAGATGGACTTTTGGTCTGATTCAGCAGGGCTCTTCTTGCAATGCCAAGTTCATCTGTATAAAAGACATGGCCCTAGTGTTCAGAGGACTAGTAAGAATTTTGCTTTCTTTCCTTTATTCCAGATGCATATGGCAGAGCTGTTGGTGTCTCACGGCGCAAGCTTGAGCGCCCGAACCACCATGGATGAGATGCCAATAGGTGAGCTGTAATTCTGCCTCTGTTTTCACTTTCAATTCTTGGGCAAATGCATATCCTGGCTCCCCATCTGAATATCAGTCTTCTGGGGGCATGTTCTTTACACCTCCACGCCCCACAAATTGCTGGAGGGGGAAAAATCTGAACCCAAGACTGGTTTATGCACATGAATAAAAGAAGCTCATGTTTTCTGTCCTCAGTCCCAGATGTTGCTGGGCTTGGAGTACTCCTAATAAAATGCAGTGTGTGAGCTGGGGACTGTAGTTACCATGCAGTCTTTAGCTACATCATTGCAGGGCAGCTCAACTCAAGGGTTTGGTTTCTATTCCCTTTAGACCTCTGTGAAGAAGAAGAGTTTAAGGTTCTGCTCTTGGAGCTGAAGCATAAGCACGATGTCATCATGAAGTCTCAGATGAGGCACAAGTCCTCCTTGAGCAGAAGAACCTCCAGCACTGGAAGCAGAGGGTGAGTGAGCAGAGAGAAACCATGTTGGCTAGATGTATATTTCCATCCCTTTAGTGCTTGGCGAGTCTGAGCTTTGCAGCCGCTTAGTAGGATTTCCAACTGGCTGCAGTTGACTTCTATAAGCTTACTTTCAATAAATAAAAGCAGATTCAGCAAGAAAGGCAACAGGGCAAATGCACGCCATGATTGCAAGATTTAACTGAGAGTGTGGGCTTGTGGTGGGGACAAAACTGATTTCCTACAAGAGATATTTTAGGAGGAAATCCTACAGTGTGGTTTATCAGGGGCTAAAATTAACCTTATCCTTATTATTATTTTATATTGCACTGTTACCCAAATGTGTTGTTTTACAGAAGAACATAAGCAAAAATATATATCAGGTGGTTCTTGCTACCAAGATCTTACAAAAACAATTTTATCTGTGTTAGTTTTAAAATATAGATCCAAAAAAAATGGGAGAGAGAGTCATGGGTTACAAGAAGTGAATTTGATCAAATGCAGTTGCATGCAGCTCTATACATGCTCTAAGTCCCTTGAATGCAGTGAGATTTTCTTAGGACTGCATAGGATTGTGTTGTGTTGAATGTGAGAACTAAGGGGTTAAGGATTCTCAACCTTTTTATATACCTACAGTATATTGAGGGAAGACGCACAGTTTGCTAGCATGGAATGAGAGCCACCTACTGACCATTTAGCATCATGGGAACTAATGCTTTAGTTATGAATTATGGAGCAATTACATGTCCTGGGCAAAAATATTATAGCAGATTTGCATGTTTGCCTACTCACAATAATTTATGCAAGCATTTCAATGAATTCAATTGCTGCTGAACCAAGGCACAAGTTGACAGATTTCAGGCTTGCACATGGGATCTTTTGAATTCTTTTTACTACTGTCCTGAGATTCACAAGCTGCAGTCTTATGTAAAAGATATACTCTTTGGCCAGTTAAAGAACTCTGAATTTAAGTAACAGAACTTAAAGGAGCTCACAGCCTTTCCATGCAGAACTCCACTCCTGGGCTCTTCATTTCAACAGGATAACTTAGGGTGTAAGGGGAGTCATTTTGCTGCTGCTATTATTAAATATAACTGGGAGTCAGAATCCCTTGCTTATAACCTCCAGGTTGGATTACTGCAATATGCTCTATGTGGGGCTGCCCTTGGCCCAGAAGCTGCAGCTAGTGCAAAATGCAGTGGCTTAGCTTCTCACTGGGGCAGCCTATTGCCACCATGTTATGGTACTGCTGAAAGGATTGCAATCACTGCCAATAAGCTGTCGGGCTCAATTCAAGGTGTTTGTTCTTGTGTACAAAGCTCTATACAGCTTGGGATGAGGGCATCAAAAATATTGCCTCACCCCACCTTAGAAAACACAACAACTTGGAGTCCAAAGTGGCCTGGCGGGTCAATCTCTGAAGTCCTATAGGCCTAATCACTACTACTACTACTACTACTACTAATAATAATAATAATAATAATAATAACAACTACAAAGGGTAAAGGGTACTTCCCTTATTAACAAGGCCTGATGATACTTATATGCAACTTAGTGAAGTGCTTTTCTGTGAAGGGCTGTTCACACTGGGAATGTAGCTACAGAACAAAATATCCACTCCAGTTCAGTGATTATCCTCTTCACAATCCCTCTCCTCTGTCCTTTTTTCTTCAGGAAAGTGGTACGGAGGGCAAGCCTTTCTGACCGAACCAACCTTTACAGAAAGGAGTACGAGAAGGAGGCCATCATCTGGCAGCAAATAGAATCTTCAGAAGAACAGAGGACCTCTGGCTACAACGGTGACATCAGAGAGTCTTGCTCCAACCAAGAGAACACAGATCCAGTAAGGGGCAAAGTAATAACTAACTAATCCTTATGTTGGAGTGAAAGTATTTCCAGTGCTCCAAAGTAGAGTGGAAGTTTCGTTATCCCAATAGCCTATGCTCCAACGTGTGCTCATCTATCGCCTCATGCCGATCTCTTGGGGGTGTCCCTTTTCCCCTGCCCTGCCAATCCAGGAAGGTTTTGGATAACTTGACAAAAAGAATGGAAGCAGACTGCCCTGTGTCTGCTTATCGGCTTATGAATGTTTTCATAAGCCACAGGCTAGCCTAACATAGCAGGCATGCATAGCTCCTTGGTGCATGGAAATCAGTAAGCGTCAGTCAAATGATAAATGGTTAGTCTGTGAAGAATACAGAGAACATAAAGATTTGATTGATTATGAAATAATCTAAGGAAGGGAAATGATTGAAGAACAGATGTAAATGCAAGTAAGACAACTAAGAGACTTGTGGTGAATGCGGTGGAAGTCTTTTATGATATTTTAACTAAGATTTATATATTGCAGTATTTGAAGCAAGAATTTGGTAATATTCCAGGTTCTGAAAAGTATTTTTTCTTTTCTTTTGTCTTTTTTCTTTATATCTTTTATTTTTCCTTTTATTTCTTTTTCTTTTTATTAGTTTTCATTTTGGAAAATATGTATATAAGTATGTTTACAATGTTATGTATTCTTTGTTTTTCTTTGTTTAATTTTTATTTTTTGAAAAATTCAATAATTTTTTTTTTTTAAAAAAGATAAATGGTTAGTCATGGCTGAGCCTTTTTCATTTTCTTTTCTGTTTCAGAACTCTCCAGCAGATTCACCCACAGTCCTTCCGGAGCTGGTAACCAAAAGCACGCAGTGCGACTCGGAAACCCTCCTCCAGAACGGGCTCAACTTATCCTCTGCCACTTACCAATACTCTATCCCTAATGGAGATGTTTGGAAAATGCATTCTGCCCTGGACAATGAGGCAGGCCAAGCGCTGCCCTATGAAACCCCCGGAGTCCCTGATTCTCATCAGATCTGGGGGGGCTACAAAGAAAGGAGCCACCAAACCCTTGCGGAGCTGAAACGGCAGCGGGCAGCAGCGAAGCTTCTCAACCACCCCTTCATCAGCACACACTTTGGGAGCAATGGGGGCAGCACAGCTGAGAACGGGGGAGAAGCAAAAGAGCACCTCATTAGCTCCAGGACTCCTTCCTATACGTCCAATGGGACTTCAGTTTATTACACAGTGTCGAGCGGTGATCCACCTCTCTTAAAGTTCAAAGCTCCCATGGAAGAAATGGAGGAGAAGGTGCACGGGTGCTGCAGAATTTCCTGATCCAATTTCATTGCTAACCAGCTGAGATGCTAAGCTGGGTAGGCATGTTGCATCCTCTGCTGAGTCTTGGTTGTTATCACTGCGGAACGGGAGAATCTGGATCAGTCATCTCAGGCCAGTCTGTCCCAGGCTTGCTCATTTTTAGTACCTTACTTTGCTTTTGCAATTCCATTTAAAAAATCAAGCAAGTGTAGGTGGCAGAGAGAAATCCAGGACAGCTCCTTATTGCATACTCTTGTCCACACGAGAGAGAAAGAGAGAGCTATCTCATTACATCCATGTGATTGCTAACCCCATCTCTATTTCTGAGCTTCTTGGGCCACCATGCTCCTGAAAAATGGCCCTTTGGGAACAAACCCTCTCAACACATCCTTGGTGCACCATTACCAAAGGTATGCGATCCAAACCTGAGCACTTTTACGAGCAGCGTAGGTGGACTGTTGAAGGACTCACTTTGCCTACACAAATGTGAGGTTTTTGCGCACAGAAGACATATGCACTTTACTACAACAACCAGTAGACTGTTCTGTGACAACACAGTTGGGACACTTAGCCATCCTGTTGCCAATTTTTTTGAGCCACCGTTTCCTGTTGTGCTCTTTGTACAAACACAGAGAGTTGGATAGGTCTTCTCTGCAAGCGGCAACCCTATTATAAATGGGTGGGATATTCCTTAGAGGAGTGATACAGCTAAAAGGGATTAGTGGTTCACACATAACCTCCATTGCAGTCCTTTCACTTAGCACTTGGGCATAATTTGACACATGGCTGGCAAATTCAACTTTAAGTTCATCATATTTCATCAGAGAGCAGCTGTGTTTGGATTCCCCCCCCCCCAAACCACTGTTGGGGAAAGATTAGGGTGGATGGGATCTTCTTCTAAACATTATTTTTTGTCACTTGGACCGTTGTAATTGTATTTTTGGTTAGCCCATGCTTACTATGCCTAAGAGAGTATTTGAAATGGCTCTTGAACATTAAAGTTTGTGGCCTGTTTTGTTTTGGCAAAATCTTCCTGTTCTGCTGTGATTCTCATATCATCCTCTGATATTTAAAATTTCTGGCTTTTTCTCATCTATTCCTCAGCTATTTTAGTAACCAGGGTTACTAAAACAAGGTTTGGAAACACTCAGCTGTTTAAAAATATAGGCAGTACTGTACATTGAGAAAGATGCAGGGCCATCAATGAAAATTCCTGGGTTGAGTTCTCCTCTACCGTAACATGCAGCAGTAACATTTATCCCATGTTGTGGTGTCATGGCATTGTGCATTACCTCACCTTACTCATTGACTGATGTGACTGCAGATGGGGAAACACTTCATGTCATGACATTGTGCAAGAAATAGCAGATCTTATGGAAAGACAGCCTCATATCATCTGTCTCGTGTAATTCTGCTCGCATGGGAAGCTCTTGACAGTGAACAAAAGCCATCACACAGCAATAAGAATATTAACCAAGGGCTGGAAGCAAATCCTGCGGCCAAATAACAATGCTGCTCATTGAAGGTCTTCAGCATGAGTAGCCTCTCCTTCGGCCACACCATTGTGCAAGAATGGGCATTCATCTTAAATTCCTCCAAACATCAGTTTATTTACTTCTGAAAGGCTGCTTAGTTTTGCATGTGCTGTGCAGTCTCATCTCTTAAAGATTAGACTCGGAATTCTTTCTCTGACAGCTCAAAGACCATGTCACAGCGGCATCCATTTTGAGAGCGAGGCCTAGCTTTTCCTTTATGGCAAAAACAATATACAATACACAGCATAGCTATCTAAGATGGCTGACTTGCCGTCTCAACCTCTGCAGAATACAAAGCTGCTGCAGTGACATTGAAAGCAGCTGTAGGCCATGTGCAGTCCCAAATCTCCACGTGGGGTAATCTCTCAGGGGGCTCAGTATATACTTGAGTTGGGTTTCCTTGGGATGTCGGTCACTGGAGGTTTGTGGTGGTGTCTTTGTGATGCATGGCTTTATAACACACATGCAGGTTGAGCATAAGATAAAAGGGCTCACATCATTAACACTCCAACAGAACTTGATTTCCTAATAGTTTATTTTGGGGGCAGCTTTTTTTTTTGGTGGTTATGGGTCATCACAGTCATTGCTTTGGTTTCTCATCGAGTGAAATCAGGCCTTTGTATGTTCTTTGTCTTTGGTGACAAAGTTAGATTGGCTCCCTTCTTTCCTACTTGCTCCCAGCCAGAGGAAGTGACACGTAGCTCTTCCCTTCCAGAATCACTGATCCATGAGACATCTCCTTAACCGAGTCGGGTCCTTGACCATTCTGCCAGGGCCATCAAGATAATCTTGAACAATCCTGTTTGTCACATCTACTTTCTTCTTATCCAACTCTACAAAGAACCATGAGGCTGTGAGGAATCCCAGCATCTTGGCTAGCCATCGCCACCCCAGAACATAGCAATATATGCTCCAGGTATAAGCAGTGGAGGGAAAACAACTATAGCCACTTACTGCTATAGTATGGGCAGGATTCAACCAATGAGTCACAGTAGTGGAAGCCCGCGGAAAGACTCCCACTTGTGCAACAGGGCTTCCCCCACTTCCCTCCCCCGTGCCACCTGAAATTGGCTTGGAGGGTTGTGAGAACCTGCACAACACATGGGGGAGATCACTCCAGCTAGCAAGCTGAAACACTTGCCCTGATGGAATTATCTATCATAGTGCAACATTAAATTCCTCCATATATGTCCTGGGTCTGGGCTGCATACCTGCCTAAACATGACGTGTAAAATAAGCCTCGGTGTAAGAGAGAGTATAGAAGCAATAACAGTTATGGCTTTGCAAAGGGTATATCTCATTTAAGTGATTTTGTTGAGAAAGCACCTCTGGAGCTAGACCTGAGAAAACTAGTGAAATAATCGAAGATTGCACACACAATGCAGTAAACTTGCAAAAACTCTTTCAGCTCAGTTAATCAGGTTGTGCTTAGTGCATTCTTTGCTTGTCCTCGCAGTATAATTTACACCACAGATTTTGAAAAAGAAGCCCCAATTAGTGCCCTCCAGATTTCATTGGGACTATAACTTCTATCAACCCCACTTAAAGCTGTAAACCCCTCTTTTTTCCCTTGATTCACCACTCTTGGTTTGTGCAAGGGAGACAAACTATAAGCCTGGATGTTCTGGGTAGTGTGGCAGCGGCGGCAGCAGAAGCTGACCAAAGTGATCACAACCTTCAAGCTGGGAATCCATGTTTGCTCATTCATTCTAAGCCGCAGTTCAGCTTAGCTGTATGTGCAAAACCAGGTTGTTGTCTTTCCTGTTATCAGATGGAAAAGCAGAAGTAGATATGCACAAGGAATATGGGGGTAGTTTTTGAAGATACGAATAGTTCCTTAACATCTTGAATGTGACAGATCACTTTAATGTTCAGTGTGTCTGTTCTGAACAGAAGTCTACTGTGCCCTCAACTGGAGAGTAATTGTTACTGCACATCATCTATTTTGCTGTCATCTAGTGAATTACACAGTGCCATTTTCCTATAGATCCTTCATAACACGTGTAACCTAAATAAATCTGGCAATTTCTGAACACACAGTTCTTTCCATAGTACATTTCCGAGCACAATTCAAAGTGTTGGTGCTGACCTTTAAAGCCCTAAACGGCCTCGATCCAGTATACCTGAAGTAGCTTCTCCACCCCCTTCATTCTGCCCGGACACTGAGGTCCAACGCTGAGGACCTTCTGGCAGTTCCCTCGCTGCAAGAAGCCAAGTTACAGGGAACCAGGCAGAGGGCCTTCTCGGTAGTGGCACCCACCCTATGGAACGCCCTCGCACCAGATGTCAAAGAGAAAAACAACTTGCAGACTTTTAGAAGACACCTGAAGGCAGCCCTATTTAGGGAATCTTTTAATGTTTGACAGACTATTGTATTTTAATATTTTGTTGGAAGCCACCCAGAGTGGCTGGGGAAACCCAGCCAAATGGGCGGGGTATAAATAATAAATTATTATTATTATTATTATTATTATTATTATTATTATTATTATTTATTTCCAGGGCTTGTCCCACCATATCAGTGTGACAGAGAGATGAAGGAAGAGGCAAGATCACCTTCATATATGTGTTTTGTATTACAGCTTACATTTCCAACCTTTTTTTTTCAAAAATTGAAAATGATTCATTTTTTAAAAAAGTTGTACATAGGCTTTGACCAGTAGGCTGCTTCATTTGTCAGCCCCCACTTCTTGTACCTTTCCCTGACACTTGAGGATTTCCTGCATGTTGTCTGAAGTGCAGCATGGAATGTGTTCCTCTCAGGTGCCCAACCTGTGTACTTTGTTGTTGTTTTAAAGAAAGCAACCCTCACACCCGTTCCCTCCTTAGAGATCACATCTTCCTATGCTGCAGCGAAAATGTGTGTTATCACTAGGTAGCTCTGAGAACCACTAGGGGAAGCCAAATCCCATAGCTTATCACCATTCCAGGGTACTCATTCCAAATCCAGACTTGGCAAGCATCTGCTGAAAACTCACCCTAGTGATCATTTGTTTATTAATCACAACTGCATAATTACATGCAAGAGGAAACTTTATTATTTGCCATAAGCTGAAAGCACATATGAAGTTCACAACCCTGAGAGGTTGTGGTCGAAGATGCAACATCCGGACATCTTCAGATGTATGAAAGCTGTTGTGATGTTGCACAATTTTCACAGGAGCAAATCACTTGCAGGCACTGTGACCTGTAAGATGTAAATGCTAGTTGTATATTGAGACGTGAAGGATACGCAAACTTATTTATTGAGAGGGAAGGGAACTTGTCAATAGGAGAGTACTAGTATGAGGCCTTCCTAATGGGCATCAAATAACTTTATGGCTCTGCTCCATCTCTAGTCATGCACATCTCATAGCTCTGGATGTGGATTCCTACACAGTCATCATAGTGGGTCTCACATTAAGCATCCACATCAGGTCACCCAAGGAATTCATTTGCTTCATTGGGGGGGGGTGTCTGAAGAGTGTTATGGTTATGCTCTTCTTGTTTAAGGTTTTCGGTAGATGGAAATGTTGAAGCTGTAAGTGGCTTCCAGTCTTACGAAGAACTGCTCTGCTTAGTGTTTGGCAACAGTTCCATGAGACTTAAAGTTGCTTTTGAACTCCTGACAAGACAAACGTTCCCAAGAGTTATTCTTGTAATGCAGCTTCTTGTCATCTTATGCTTCTCTCCCTCTTTCTCAGGGTTTTTCAGATTTGCACCTAACATTTCCAAAATCCTGGTCTTGGGTAAAACAACAGATAAAGTCTATAATAGTATCCTTACTTTAGAGCAGTGTTGCTTCATAATGGAGAGTTAAGAAAAGCAGTCCATTATGTTATATAGCTGTGGGATTTTCTTGATGGTTTTCCTATTAACAAAAGATGCTTTAGGTGCATCTCATGTGGAAAGTATAGATCTCTTTTCATTCATTTGAGTTTATTTGCATAATGGTGGCTTGCACAGGTTGAGTCTTGGGTTACAACCCTTAAATTCTTCTCTAGAGCAATCCAGTGAATGTTAATGAGGTTATTCTGGAAAAAGTAGGTATGAGGATTACAGTCTTGATTTCTACACATTTTTTGTGCTCACCTGAAGATTATACTGTCCTTCAAGGCCTACATTCAAGGGCAATATACAAAATGTTGCTACTGGAGAATTGCAATCCTTCAAGATAGTGACAGAGTTAGATGTTAACATAGCTCACATCTAAAAATTCAACTTTTCCAGGTTTTGACTGGAAAAGAAGGAAGGAAGCTGATTACGGAGTAAGTCCCATAAATGTTATCCAGGGAAGATAAGCTACTGCACATTCAGGAAATAACTGTTTCATCAGCCCTTTGCAATAACTTGACTCTGTGGATCTCTATAAATGATTTACAAACAAAGAATGAGATTGTTTATGTGGTGGGGCCACGGGGCGTGGGCGGTCTTGGCAGGGGAAATACACCTGTATATTACATTAGCAGCATTGTGTACAAAAATGTCATTTTGGCACACAGAATCTAATATAACTTTTAAAATAAGGATGATTTGATATTTTATGGAATCAACTTCATATTGCTGTAATGTATGTATGAAAAGATGGTGGTTCCTTAACTGTTGAAACAAGTATATAAAATCTAAAACTGTCTGCGAGTATGATGACAAAACAGTATATGTGTGACAGTATTAGTTTCTGACTTTGGTGTCTTAACAGAACAATTTTTAATTTAAAAACTATTAAATTACTTTTAAGAACAAGATAGAAGTTGAGTGTTGAGTCCTTGTGCTGAGTTAAAACACTGTATAAGAAATACTTGCCCTCTCAGATTGGCTTTTCATTATGCTGAAAGATGCCTACATATATACAGCTGTTCCTGAACAACGGGGAGCATCTGGCAACAGGTGTAGGCCAAAACTGGTCCAGGGCCAAAAGATGCTTTACTAGACAGCCGTCACTTGCAGTGCAGGGGTTTCTCATGAAGGGCAACTGCACGTCACAGCTCTTGACAGTGGGTTACATCAGGTAGTGATTATTGGCATTGGAACAAGTATATCCCTGCTCTCCTCTGTGAAATTTTGGAGCATGTGGTTTAAGGCCAAGCTGGACATGGGGTTAAGTGCATCTTTGCATTTAACATGCATGTTATTTTAAAATGTAAATGGATAGTTAACAGGTATGCAGGGGGCAAGGAGGAAGACTTTAACCCTATTGCTCTTCTGCCAAGATCCTAATTAAAATTGGGGCCTACTCCAGTCCGACTTGCCCCCACCCCTGAGCCAATGGACACACAGTTTGCGCTGTGGGAAGGAAGAAGCAGTATTGGAAACAGATAAAATGCACAGTGCTGCTCTACATAACAAGGAACAGGTAGTGCGTACTAATGTTGAAATGGTATTTGTGCTGAATATTGGATATCCACAGGGGACAGGGCAAGTATGTGTGGAAGCGGGGAATACAGTATGCAGGTTGCCCATGCCCATCCTGGCTTCAAAACAGTCAGGAAGTGGTCCTCTGATAGCATAGAGGCTTGTGGAAGGAGGAGCAGGGCAGAGTTCTCCCGTGAACTATGTGCAAGGCTGGTTTCTGCAACGTAGCAATCCAAATGAGTGAGCTAATTCCACGGGCGAAGCTGACGCACCCTGCAAAAGAATGTTCGCAGCATCCATTGCAAAACGTGCTTCCTATTATTCATTGCCATCTGAACTTTCCCATCCGAATCGCAAAACCTGTGTTCATGGCTTGCTGCATAACAGCCCCGTCTCTGAGAAGGATCGCTCAGATTTTCAGCTGGAAAACATGCTAGCAAAGAGGTGCGGCCTAGTTCTGCAAAAAGACCATGTCCGACCAGGGACCGTAGGTGAGCAAAAGCATGTTATGCTACATAACTGGATGGGGAACTGCACATAGAAATAATGCCGGTTGTGTGTGGTTCCTCATTTTCCAGTGGTTGGGGCTGCATGCGTTGAGAACCTTCAGAAAGCTGCAGTTACACCTACATGTGTTCATGGAAGAAACTGCCCTACCAGTCACAGCACAAAGCCTGCTTTGGCACTAGCCACATCAATGCCCAGAGAATGAAAGCACATGCCCCACTTCTACTGAAGAAGCTAAGGAGGTTTGTTGATAGGAGAGTACCCGGGAACCATTTGGAAGTTGCTGTGAGCTCCTTGGTGATAGGCCAGGGTATAACAAGAATGTTGTTGTTTAGTCGTGTCTGACTCTTTGTGACCCCATGGACCAGAGCACACCAGGCACTCCTGTCTTCCACTGCCTCCCGCAGTTTGGTCAAACTCATGCTGGTAGCTCCAAGAACACTGTCCAACCATCTCGTCCTCTGTCGTCCCCTTCTCCTTGTGCCCTCCATCTTTCCCAACATCAGGGTCTTTTCCAGGGAGTCTTCTCTTCTCATGAGGTGGCCAAAGTATCGGAGCCTCAGCTTCACGATCTGTCCTTCCAGTGAGCACTCAGGGCTGATTTCCTTAAGAAAGGATAGGTTTGATCTTCTTGAAGTCCATGGGGCTCTCAAGAGTCTCCTCCAGCACCAGAATAATAAGAAGAATAATTAAACGCAACACCAGCAACCTATACACACAATGAGAAAAAGGGGTACCATAGCTGTTGCAACAGGGACAACTATACTAAGGTTACCAGATTTTTTTTCAATGAATCCAGGGACTTCAAACAAACCAACAAATTACATTCAGGACGTTGATGCTGCAGCGATGGCAGAGGGGCAGCCACCGCCTTGACCACAATCACCACGTTTTCCCTTCCTCTGAGGCTTCTATCTCCTTTATCCGTGAGCCTGGGCAGCCCCTGAGTTGTTGGTTCTTTGGTGGTGGTGGTGAAGCAGTGCACAGTGGGTCAGGCATGGAAGGCGGAGGAGGGTTGAGAGCAGTGGTGGTGGCGAGGCTCGGGCAGCGCGATGCCTCCCTTCCCATCGGAGCAGCCCCGATCCCTTTTCTACTTGTGTGCAAGCAGGAGGGGTGGAGATCCCTCAGCTGGGAAGGGAGGCTTCACACTGCCTTTCGGGGCAGCCCCATCCCGACTCCTACTTGCGTGCAAGCAGGAGGGGGCAGGGATCTCTCAGGCAGTGTGACACCTCTCTTCCCATTGGAGCAGCCCCAATCCCATTCCTACTTGCGTGCAAGTAGGAGGGGGCGGGGATCCCTGAGCTGGGAAGGGAGGTTTCCCGATGCCTAACTGAGAGATCCCTGCCCCCTCCTGCTTGCATGCAGGCTCTGATAGGCAGCGTGAAGCCTCCCTTCAGAGCTGAGAGATCCCCGCCCCACTCCTGCTTTCATGCAAGTAGGAGTTGGCAGGCTGCTCCGATAGGCAGCATGAAGCCTCCCTTCAGAGCTTAGTTGCTGGGGTCAGGGAAGGTGGAGGCAGCCTGAAAGCTGCATCTTAGAGTCTCTGCACCACCATCATATGGGGACTTCTGAGCAGCTCCTGAAGCCAGCCAGAGCCAACTGCTCCAGGCTGCTGAGACTGCCGCTGCTGCATTTCCCAGGGACATTAGGTGAAATCCAGGGACATTCCGGGGATGGAATTTGTCAGGGACTTGTTTTCAAATCCGAGGACTGTCCCCGGGAAACGGGGACATCTGGTAACCCTAAACTATACAGCATTTGCTTTTGTGTGACTTTGGTTGTCATTTACTTCTACCTGGTGGTAAATTTGGTATATTGCATTTATTTGAAGCAACTGAATATCATGCTGAAGCATATCCAACACCTTGGCAGATCTGCTTGCCTTCACTTCCTGCCCTGCTGGTATGTGAACAGCAGTGTTAAACTTATTGCTGGGGGCAGTGTGCTGTCATGCATAGTTCACATACAAATCACTGAGGCACATGTTCCTGCTTCCCCTGCGTAGCAGCTTTTTGCGAACCTGGTCAGGGACGTAGATTAGCATTTAATCTGGCATCTACTCCCATTTAAACAGCCATGCTTGGATTGAGATCCAAGCAATCTTAAAGATTGCTGCATGGTTTACTTACTAAACACCCTACAATGAAATATTATACTGGAAGAGAATGTAATTGGGGAGGTCCATAGCTCAGGGGTCAAGGCTTGCACGCAAGGGTCTCTAGGTAGGACTGGCCTGAAAGCGTCCCAACCATTTAGTGTCAACAATACTGAAGTTGGTGGACCAGTGGTGTGGCTTGAAGCAGCTTCCAATGTAATTTTTTTAAAAAAGTCATTTTTGTCTTCCTTGTGTTGGACAGATCCATTTTGGGGGAAATGCACCTGAAGAACAAAGTTACGTGGAGATGACAAGAGATGATATTCTAGAGTGGGGATGGATATTTTAGTGTCCCCGTCCCCCCAAGTAATTGCTGGACTGAAGCTGCCATCATTCCTGACCACTGGCTATGTTGGCTGATGGGAGGTTGGAGTCCAGCTACATCTCAAGACCAGCTCATTGGTTATGGGATACATCTAAGCATTCTTAAATGGCTCAAGGGTGAACTCTTAAAAAAATATGTAGCTGGTCATCACCCATTAGTGAAAGTAGGCAATATAATGCCTTATTTCATTTTTTAAAAGATACGCAAGGGAAGCTGGGAAATAAGCCTTGGCTATGTTGGTGAAAAGCGTAATATAGAGAAGCAAGTCCTGCTGAGCAAGAACCAGCTTCTCCTCTGAAAAGGGAAGTCCTTTTAAACTTCTTTCAGAGTATCATTCAAACACATGGAAAGGGCTTTTTGGTAAGTATTAGATATCAGGACTTTTCCCACAACAAAGGGAAGTACCGGTAAGCAACATGGGCCTCAAGGCTCTCTGTTTGGATGGGTGCTGTTTATCTTGCTCATAAAATTATTTGCAGTCAGGGATGACAGAATATGACCATGTTTTCAGGCAACACTAGATGATTCAGGATGGTGAAAAGCAAGTGCTCCAAAGGCAATCTTGCCACACTGGGGAAATGAGAAATGAAGTGGCACATGTGGTATAATGTAAGTAACTGCAAAACAGCCTTTGTTCCTGGTGCCCTCCAGATGTTTTGGACCAAAACTCCCATCAGCCCCAGTGAGGATGGACTAAGACCTGGGTTCAAACCCTTTGGCCGATCACCATTCCTCAGCCCAACCTACCTCACAGGGTTGTTGTGAAGATAAAATAGAATGGGGGAGAGAGAGCCTTGAACTCCTTACAGGAAAGGTGGGGTACAAATGTATAGATAAATATGAGAGGTACACAAGAATTTGGGGCTCTTACAGCCCACAAGCTCTCTAATTCCTATCCAACTGTACCACCCATGCTCTGTCCAATGCCACCCCAGTCCTAAAACAAGATCTTCCACATCTGTGATCTCTCCTTCCAGATCAATTGTGTAGCAAGGCATTATGCATGCTAATCAGTGTGTGCTACAAGCAAAGACCAGAAAAAAACAAGTTGTGCCATGCCAAAGATGCCCACAGAACAGCTGTGGATGACTGTAGCAAGCATACCATGGAGGGCAAAGAAAGCATTCTTTCATCGCCCGCTATTTTTCTTCGTGCTCTCTGAGCATTCCTGTGTATATACACACATGCTGAAACGCATAACCTTCCATGGCTTTGGGAAAGACAGGAAGAACTCAGAGCCCTGGCCCTTCTCTTGATTAGAATCTGCTTTCTGCCTAGTGCATAAGTACTCAGAAGTGGCTTGTGCAAGTGTGCATCCATCCTGTGCTTCCAGATTGCCATCAGTAGGCTGGAGCTGAAGAGGCTGCCTCGTTTGCCAGCAATCACTGCTCTGTGAGATGGCTAAAAATAAGCAGATAGGCCTGTGTATGCAATGCAGACTCTGTGGTTGCAGAGCAAAGGTCTCAGGGTCCTGCAAAGAGCAGTGATACTGTCAGATCACGCTCACCCAAGCTGTCGAAGACAGCCCCTAATGGTATTGGAAGTGCTTCACCACCAGCTTCTTTTCTGTCCACCATGGACAGCAAAGGAAGATCTTTCTAAGATCTCCACAAACACAAGATCATCCCCAAGCATCCTGCTGGAGCTGCCCCGAAACCTCTAAGTATAGGGCGGTATTTCAAGAAACAATAAAAAAATAAAACAAGAAACAATAAAAAATAATGTTTATAGCAATGACCCACCCACCAACAGCATCCTGGTACACAAGGAGAAGCTAAAGTCAATTCCTAGTTCCTTCTCAGGAGTTCCTCCTATATTCATTCACAGAGGCAGTTTTAAAATAGATTTATTCCATCAATAAATGAATGAATGTAACTTGGGTTTGAATGGTGGACCACCATAAAGCAGAGGCCCAGAGCACCAGTAATTGTAGCCCGTCAGCTGCTATTGATTGATGCCCCATCCAGAAGTCAACTTGTGTGCAGCATACATCCATGTGATGCGCCGGTCCCTATCAGCCAGACTGGAAACTAGAACAGACAATATACTTCAGAAATAAATAAATAAAATTGACAATCTTGCACGCAAAAAGAATTAAGGCAAAGCAAAGTTGTAGAGCATTTGCTTTGCATGCAAAAGGCCCCCAGATCAATCCCTATTTTCTCCTGGCAGAGCTGGAAGAGAACCCTGGAGAACCCAGCTGTTGGTCAGTGTTGGGCAGGTGTGGGGAACCTTTGCCCCTCCGAAGGGCTATGCTTGCTAGGACTGATGGGAGTTGTAGTTCAGCAAAGGTTCTCCTCTGCTGGACTGAGCTAGATGGACAAATGGCCTGACTACTGTATGAAGTAGCCTCCTGTTTCTAAAGCTGGGGGAAGTAAATCAGAACCTCCAGATTAAAACACACAAATACATAATAACCATCACATCTTGAAAAGGATAGGGGGTAGGGTTGTGGCACCTTAAAGATATATTGTGGCATAATGCCACAAAAGTAAGTCCTGCTACCTTCAGAGGTCTTTAAAAGGTAAAGGTACCCCTGACCATTAGGTCCAGTCGTGACCAACTCTGGGGTTGCGGCGCTCATCTCACTTTATTGGCCAAGGGAGCCGGTGTACAGCTTCCAGGTCATGTGGCCAGCATGACTAAGCCGCTTCTGGCGAACCAGAGCAGCGCACGGAAACGCCGTTTACCTTCCCGCTGGAGCGGTACCTATTTATCTACTTCCACTTTGATGTGCTTTCAAACTGCTAGGTTGGCAGGAGCAGGGACGGAGCAACGGGAGCTCTTTAGTCCCTGGTAAATTCATTGCCGGCCAAGGTAGGAATCCTACACATACTTACCAGGCGGTAAACCACACTGAAGGCAGGGGGGCTTACTTGTGAGTAAACATATACAGGATTGCGCTGTAATATGTTCGTCTCCAAGTTGTCCAAAACCTCTTTCAGTGTGAATTTGCCGCAGCCCTGACCCTACTTACCTGGGAGTAAACCCCATAGAATTAAACAGGGCTTAGGTCAAAGTAAACATCGGCTGCAACTCGGCTGGCGGTCTACTTGCTTTGCCGATAGAGAAAAGCGCTCAAGCAAGGACGCAGCCTCAAAGCTTGAGATTATTATTATTATTATCAGCCTCCATCTCCGGCGGGATCCAGGTGACGCCGCAGTTTGCCTTATACCTACCTGATCGAAGTGCAGGAGCGGTTACCCGTCTGAGCTCAGTTCCCACCGCGCCCAAGCTCCGGGCGAAATGAATGGATACATGTTGCGCCTAAGAACTTACGGGAGGCAGAAACTGCTACAGCCGCCGAAATCCTCCCCCTCTTCGCCATGCGATTGGCGAAAGGTCTTCAAACGCAGCCAACCAGAGACTCGCTTTCGCACCTGCAGCCAATAGCAGAGGCGCGGGGACGAGTTTAGTTTCAAACTCCGTATAAAAGGCGCCGTCGTGTTTTGCATCCACTTAGTCCCCCGGGAGCGCGTCGTGGTTTTTGTTTAAAGAGGCACCGGCTGCCCGCATGGCGAACCAGTCGCAGTGCCTGGACGATGCGCCCTTTCGGGGCTTCCGCTCCCTGTGGGACCCCAGCCCGCCGCAGGTCTACAGCGAGGCGCAGCGCCTAGCGCTGGAGGAGCTCATCGCCGCTGGCCGGCCGGCCTTCCACGCCTTCCTGCGCCGGGAGAAGCTGCGCGCGTTCCTCTCCGAGCCCGAGATCCGAGCGGTGCTGCGCGCCGCCGTGCCTCCGCCGGGCGCGGACGAGAGTTCGGATCAGTCCCCCAACTCCTCTCTGGATTGCTCGTCTCTCACTTACTTCCCGGTGCAGTCCGACGTGGAGCCGCCTGTGCTGGAGCTGGGCTGGCCGGCCTTCGTCGGCGGCTCTTTCCGGGGGCTCACCCGGGTAGAGGCGCACTTCCAGCCCAGCTTTGGCGAGACCATTTACCCCTGCAAGGAGGTGGTGCGCAGGCAGATCCGGTCGGCCAGGGAGGTGAGTCAGAGCCGTCCAGGGGAAGCAGCGGCAGCTCCGTTTCGAGGCTTGACTGGATTAGCCGCGGCTGCATGGGAATCCAGTTTTTTATCTGATTCCCGAGGAACGACCTATTGCCCCCGATCCTATTCCCTCGGAGATTCTCCAACATTTCCCAGCTGTTCCTTAGACCATGTCAGGGCGCCGGAATGTGGATATGAAGCCTTCGCGCGGTATCTGGAAGCTTTAATCAGCCTTTCATCCAAGGAGCTCAGGCCTGACAAATCTGAGTTTCTTCCTTCCCATTCAGTTCTCACAACAGCCTTTTGAAGTAGGTTAGACTGAGAGACAAGGCCTGCCTGAGTGGGGATTTGAACTTGGATCTCTCGAGCGATAGAGCAGCGCTTTTAACCATTATACCACAGTGAGGCTCTCTATAACAGGGGACCCTTGCTTATGGTCCAACCAGTGGGTTTCTCCCATTCAGGCTAGGGGCTGCCACATAAATGTCTCCCTGTGGAACTGTTTGTTCCCCCACAGTGGCATCTATTTTGAGTATTTAACGTTTTGTTACATTGGATTGCATATTTATTGAGCGAAGTAAGTTTGTTTGGTTTCTATTTGGTTGCTTGATCTTTTGGGCTGAGGGGGGGTCTGTGATAACACAAAGACCCCTGCCCCAATGGATGGACCCAATGCCCTAGAATGGTGGTTCTCAGTCTTCATTTGCTCTTGTCTATATATATATATATATATATATATATATATATATATATATATATGCTGTGTAGCCTGCATAAGAGATGGTCAGCAGCGTAGTTTGAATAGAACAGGTGTCTTGGAATGGTCCTTTTATGCAGCATGGGCAGGGGTAGTAGCTCTTGAGTCATGAAATGATTATATGTCACCTTTTTAGTTGAGACTGCCATAGATGAATGAGTACCATAGAACTGCTGCATAACTGACAGTTGAAGGTGCCCATGCCGGCCGTTGGAACTGGATGACTCTGATGCACTTGGATTTTTTTCACACTTTGTTCTAGTTTTAGTAATGCACATTAAAAATAAATAAATTACCAGCATGAGCTGTACCGCCAGAGAAAAGCTATGACAGAATGATGTTGCACGACCTTAATACCACCTCAGACTAGGTGTAACCATTATGCAGTGTTCTCTTTCATTCCTCATCCATGTGCATTTCAGTATTGCAGCTGAATTTAGGAGGAATAAGTTAGAAATCCAACAAAATTATTTGTAAAATACATGCTTTGGGATATATGTGATCAAGTCAATCATTATATATCTCACATCCATTTTGTAAAGTGGAATGAGGTGGAGTATTTGGCCAATACCAGTTAGTGTACTGCGCTAGATGGAAGGCAAAGATGGAAGAGAGAAGTTATTTGGAATTGATGTATGACGTCCAGTCTTCCTTGGAGTTCTTGGTGTTTTTCTGTCCATGCATGCACAGCACTTCAGATGCATTGATATTTATTACCTTGACTACAACCCAGTAAACTAGTCCAGTTATGAGCTGAGGTTGCTTGCCTTAAGGTGAGAGCTTATGCTTGAGCTGAGGCTTTAAGCTGGAAATTGGGAAGGCCTGCTTCAACTGCTCCTTTATAACAGAGGTGTGGAACCTCTGACCTGCAGGCCATTCGTGGGGCACAATGCCATCAGCTGAAATCACTAGGTGATGGATGCAACTCAGTCCTGCTGGGATCTGCTTTGCTACCACATTTCCTGTGGGGACCATGTTGTCGATGCAGACCCCTGCAACCAGCAGAATTCAACCCTCCACTCACCAGCTGGTTCAGTCCTGCTCAGTTTGCTCTTTACACTTATTCCCCTCCAGAGAACAAACACATGCAGCCAAAGCACAGTGTGGGGCTATTTGAAAGCCCTTTTGCAAACAACCCTGTGCTGTTCTTTAAACTTTTTTTCAGAAAAAGGTTTGAAGAGCAGTGTGGAGTCTGTTTGCAAAAGGGCTTTCAAGCACCCCCACCTTGTGCTTTAAAGCTCTTACCGTTGGAACTTCAAAGCTCAGCATCACATGATTGACAGTAGTTGGCTCTGCCCACCAGTTGAATTTGGCCCTACAGGGTGAGGAAACAAGGATCTTGCCTACTGGTTTCCCATCCCTCCCTCTTGTGATTCCCAGCAACTGGTATTACTACCTCCAACAGTGGAATTAAGAACATGGACATTTGGTTAGTTGTCATTGAGATTCTTATCTTCCATTAATTTCTCTGATCTTTTTACAGTCATCCAAGCTGGTGGCCATCAGTGCACTTTGTGGGAGCAAGCTACATAGTTTGACTATGGAAGAAGTACTTTCTTTTTTCTGTTCTGAATCATCCAATATTCAGCTTCATTTAATGTCCTTGAGAGCTAGTACTACGAAAGAGGGAGAAATCAGTCTCTCTATCAAGTCTCTCCACCTTGTGCATAATTGTATACACTTCTATCAGGTCCCCTCTTGACTTTAAAAAATCTCAGTTGCTGTAATCTTTCCTTAAGAGAGGAGTTGCTCCAACTCCTCATAGCAACTACTCTGGCTTTCCCCCCCTTCATCATCCCGTGACTTCCCTTTCATGACAATAGCTTTGTGATTTGAAGGGGAGTCTTTTGTTGTTGTTTAGTTGTGTCCGACTCTTTGTGACCCCATGGATCAAAGCATGCCAGACACTCCTGTCTTCCACTGCCTCCTGCAGTTTGGTCAAACTCATGCTGGTAGCTTCAAGAACACTGTCCAACCATTTCGTCCTCTGCCGTCCCCTTCTCCTTGTGCCCTCAACCTTTCCCAACAGCAGGGAGTCTTTTAACCTATATTAAAACAGGGTTCTGGATCAAGACTCTTTGCAAATAAGCGACACCTGGCAATGTTGTCCTGCATCATACAGCAAGGCTATATTTGACATGGGAGAGGTCTAGTGATCTAATTTTGAAGTACTGGGTGGCAATCCGAGCTAAGAATACTGAAGCAGAGGTACCTGTAGTATTGTGTAGAGCCAATAATTAGCAGTGAATTTTCTCATGTTGGGTATGTTCCCATGATTTATGACTGCAGTGTGATGCAAACCAGCGAGCTGTTAGGTGGATGATTGCTTCTTTTCCTGCACACTGCTGACATACCTACTCTGAGAAAGAGCCATATAGTAGGTGAGCAGAAACGGGGAAAGAGTGGTGGGACGAGCAGATGTTTTGAATATGTACTTACACTCTTGGAGACTGACAAAGTCTGTATAAAAGGAGGATAAGCAAAAGTGAAGGGGTCTGAAGCCACTATGGAAGACGCCATCACCTAGTTCCATCTTTGTACATGACCATTTTTTATAAAGGGTAGATATAGTGTAATTCAAATGCCATGGATATTTGCATGATTATAATTGTGGCAATTTGTAGCGGCAATAACTCACAACATTCTTGTAATCAGATTGACTAGATTTTCATTCCCCATGACACATTGTGTCATCTTCCTTATTGATTCCACCTGGTGGCATATGCCATGGAAGCCTACCTGGCCACACTGTGTTTCCATCTAGCTACCATTGCTCAGTCTTGGGGCACTGCTAGACTGTCACTATTTTGCAGGTAGGATTCAGTTGCATACTGGCCAGCTCCAGTTGTGCAATTAAAGTTAGAGGGTTTTTTGAGCTCTTGTGCAAAGAAGCAACTTTCCACCCTACAAAAAAGGCACTGGGAAGTGTGGAATAACATTTGCTTGACCCAGCATGGGACAACCTCCCTGCAAATAAATTGGAAAGAATGTTCAGTAAATAACAGATGTAGTCTAACCTCCCTGCTAGGGGTGGGCAATATTAAGTTTTCAACATTGCGATAGATCGCCAGCAAAACATTGCAGTTTGGCAATAAACCGCTATGTTGAAACAAGCTACATTGGTCCCAGCTGGCGAGGCGTTGGGAGAAACTGCCTCAGCTCTAACGGTGGGAGCCGAGGTGCTGCTCAGCTGTGGGGAGGAAAGACTCCTGCAACCAACTGAGCGAGCCCTGATTCCCCGCTTCTTAGCTGAGAGATGTCGGAACCATGGGATAGAAAGCCAGCTGGCTTGGCCCAGCCGGAGCGGCTCCCTTCTCACCCTTGCTGCTGCAGAGATCCATCAGTCATCCTCCTCTGACGGTCGTCTGCAACTCAAGCTGCTGTGCATGCAAGAGCACACATTACTCAGCAGAGTAAACACACAACAGATCAGGCTTGAGGCATGGATACTATACTAAACTACACATTTATTATACATAAATCAGGACAAAGAAAAACATGGATTCTCTCCTTGTCATTCTTCTCAGAGAGAGAGCGAACAAAAGCAATACAGAGTGGATGTTCCGCTCATGGGACTCCAGAAATCTGTGCTGGAATGTAAACAGACATGTGACATGTAACAATCCCACATATCTGCAGCAAGGGTGGAATGGAATTCCCAACATCAGATCCTTGACCCTGCTCTTGCTTGCACACAAGTCTGAGCGGGATGGCTGCTCAGCTGGGGAGTGCAAGCCCCTCCTCTCCAGCTGGGAGAGCCAGGACCTCGCTCCTGTTTGCATGGAGCTGGATTGGGGCTGCTCAGCTGGGGATGTGTAGGCTCCATCACACTTTTCCATTGAGGGGTTCGGGGCTGCGCTCCCCTCAAGGGAGAAGTTCAAAGGAGCCTCCTGCACCCCCTGAAGGCAGCCAGGTGGAAACTGGGGACAGGGAAGGTGGAAGCAGCCTGGCAGCTGCATCTGAGACCCCTGCACTGCCTCTGAGGCATCTGGTGGGCTCTCTCTGCCTTACCAGGCGGTGCTCTGGCCTGGCTATCAGTTGTCTGCCAGTTAAGTTTGCTAACTTGTGTAGCATGTTCTTCCCATTGCTGTGGCCTTCTGCAACATTGATGGCGGCTCCACCTAGAAATGGGTGGATTGAAATTGGTACATACCAGGATGTGCACACTTCACTAGTATTTCCAGCTGCTGGGCTCTGTGACATCATTGCCTTAAAACTGACGGCCTGCCACTTTGAGAGGTACGCTAGCACTACAGATTTCAAGGCTCTAGTTGCTTTGCTAATTCTGTTCAGAATGAATCATTCAGAGAGGGTGACTACTAAATTGCTTCTCACCAGGGTGTTCAGCTAAGATTGTTCCTTGTATAAGAAGCCTGAATAGGTGCTTGATGACATTTATAAGTTGTCCAATACTAGGTTTAGAAGAAATTAATTTTCTCGGTCAAGTCCAGCCACTGGAGATATCTTTGGCATTGTAAGATAAGGCTTCTAAGCTTCGCTTGAAACTTCTTTGGCTGTGATACGTGTGATTCTACATCAATTACAGGTGACTGCTAAGAGGTTTCTGCTTTTTGTGTGCAATTAAATATCCATAATACACAACTTGGTTTGTGGAAATGTATCCATTGTAACTGATAGTTATAGTATCTTGTGCAAGGCTATTTGGCCCTTAGGGGTTCTGAGAAAAAATTGGTTTAACCTCTGCTCTGCTAGCCTCTTAAATATGGTGGATTACACAGAATATGACCCAGGTTTCTAGAATCTCTGCCCATAAAGAGGGTGCTGTGGCAATGACAACTTGTGAAGGCACGTGACATGGTTTAGCCATGAGAGAAGCAACACCCACTAATTTGCCGTGTAATGCACACTGTACTTTGGGAAATCAAATCCAAACTCTTCAAACTTTGTCCTAAATTGATCAGAAGCAGCACCCCACTGTTTAAAAGTAGAAATAGTCTCTGTACTGCTTGATCATTTGATCTCCTGTGTTCCTCTTGGTAAAGCCACAAAGTAGCATCACTTCCCCCTCTCTTGTAACTAGAACAGGCCTTCCCAGTCTTGGGTTTCCAGCTGTTTTCTTTAGACTACAATTCTCATCATCCCTGCCCACTGATCCTGCTAACTAGGGATGATAAGAGTTGTAGTCCAAAACCAGCTGGAGACCTAAGTTTGGGAAACCCTGCTGTAGAACATTTCGGAACCTACGACCCTCCAGATGTGGCTGACCTATAAATCCCATCAGCCCTAACAAGCATGACCAACGACAACTTTTGGAGGGCCAGAGGTTCCTCACACCTGCTCTAGAACTTCGGCTCATCCAAAGAAACTGAATGGCAAGGAATTGGGAATTGACCAAAGGAAGTACAACTAGTGCATAGTTTAACTACAGCATTCGCTACCACAAGATGGTGATGGCTGCCAACTTGGGTGTCTTTAAAGAGGGACTTGACAAGTCAATGCAGGATAAGGCTGTTGATCACAATAGTGATATGCTGGCTCTGCAATTGGAGGCAGCGTGCCCCTGAATTCCAGTCGCTAGCGAACAATGGTGACAGGGTGGTTCTTGCACTTGTCTCCTGCTTGTGGACTTCCTGTAGGTGTTTCACTTGTCACTGTGGGAAACAGGGTACTAGGCTAGAGAGGTCTCCGGTATGAACAAGTGGGGCTGTTCTGTTAATTTCGCTGCTTGCAGTTGCATGGCTTGGAGGGTGGCCAGAGAATTAGGTGTTAAACACGTTTTTCCTGGAAAACCTCTGCTTTGTTCAAAACCCGATATACCTACAGCTAGGCAGAATGGCACCCCCATGCATGTACAAGAAGGTGGTATCAGCAGACTTTTGGGAATATTGGCAGAATCACGAAAACCTTAAGGAGACCCCCCACCCACCCAATAAGGACTAAACATGCTTAGCGGTCTTGCAGTGCTAAGTGATTTTTTTTTGGGGGGGGAGGGGTTGGAGGTGGGGTGGAGAACCTGGCCCTGTCTAACTGGAATTCTGAATAGCAGCATTCCATGCTGCAACTTTTAGTTGCATTCTACATTTGTGCACTGTTAAATATGAAATATGTGGCTGCAGCTATCATACACTGAAGAGGCACAGTATAAACTGCTCTAGGGTTTTTTAATTCTTTTAAAATGTAAAATAAATGTCTAGTTCAGATGCTGGCTCCATGCCTGTTCTGCAGTGCCTCCAGGTGACCTTTTTAATCCAGCTGTCTTTAAACAGGATCAGATGCTGATCTTGTTTTCCTTTTTTCCTTTGCCATGAGAAGAGTGCAATGATTTTTCAAAAGGGTGATGCACCCTCAGATAAAGAGAAATAAACAAGTGATTAAAGTTCCTGAAATGCCAGGCAAGAAAGAGCTATTAAGTGACACTCTTGTGATGCATACACAGGAGATGGGAGGAAACTATAATTGCCATTTGATTTCTGTGTGTGCTCTCTCAGCCTTTTTTGGGGGGTGGGACATGTTGTCTACACAGAGTGGATGTGTGTTGAAGGATGGGATTATGCCTTTGAAATGCAGTAAATAAAGTACTTACCAAAATGCTATATAAATGAGTCAGAGAAATTGATTATCCATGTAATTCAATTATACTTGATCCCTATGGTTAATACATACAGTGGTACCTCGGGTTAAGACCTTAATTCGTTCTGGAGGTCAGTTCTTAACTTGAAACTGTTCTTAACCTGAAGTACCACTTTAGCTAATGGGGCCTCCCCCTGCCGCCGTGTGATTTCTGTTCTCGTCCTGAAGCAAAGTTCTTAACCCGAAGTACTATTTCTGGGTTAGTGGAGTCTGTAACCTGAAGCATCTGTAATCCAAGGTACCACTGTAATTGGCTTTGGGGTATTGCCAGCTCAAAGATCACATGACTAAATCCCAAATCCAGTCCTACATTATTAACTCAGTGCAGAGTGACTGAAACCTTTGAGTGGAGGGAGATCAGAATGGATTAGCTGGAAGAGGAAGACAGAGAAACAGATATGTTAGGAGAACTGCAAGTTGAACGGATGGTGTGCACAGCCATTGACCATTGTGCACATTCACCAGGCATCATGGAGAATGTGCACATCATCCATCCATGAAGAAGGAAGTATGCACATTCTCTGGCCATGATGCACAATTGCCAAACCGGCCTTGCAGAATGATGCATATCTCAACGGCATTTTGTACATACTCCAGGCAATATACACATTATCTGATCAGTATTCATAGCCTCCCAGAAACGTGTATTCCCCCGCTGCGGTTCAGACATGTGCAATCTGCATCCCTGCGAGCTGCTTCTAGCACATTGCCTAATGTTATGTGGCCCACAACATTTCCCCCTATTGATCAGCAGAGCAATGGGAAGAAGGGATGGGGCTCCAGGAAAAAAAATGGTATCTTAGTCAGCTGAGCAACACAATGGGTATCACTGGATGAGTAAATATTTAAATCTTCCCCCCTTCTCTCACCATCCTAATGGAAATTCCACACACACTCTTTCTGCTATTAAGCTTAGAAAAAGCTCAATAGCAGCATGAGGCTTATCATAATTGAAATTACAGGGTTGGGAAGAGTTAACCAGCCGAGGAAGAGAAAACAGGAGAAAGAGCCCTGAGACTGAGGAGAGAGTGTTCGTGAAGGTCATATTTTTTCTGGACCTCCACTGCTTCTTCCCATTGTTCAGGTGATCAGTGAAGCTCCATCCCAAATTTGGCCTGGCACGTGTCTCAATGACACCAGGTGATTGACAGGTGAGTTGCCCCACCTGCTTGCCAAAATTGGCCCGTAGGGTGAGGACAGAGGATGATCTGGTCCACTGGGCCCAAACGATTCTCCACCCCTGCTGTAGAATGTTGGTATTTGATGCTTTGATTAGAACCTGACATGTAGTGGAGTGAAACTTGAGGTATTGAGAGTAGATTGAGCCACCTATTTTGTGTATCTTATTAACCACTCCATTAACACGTGTCCTCATGGTGGGTCTTACAAAAATTCAAAGAAAGTAAAAAATTAGAATTATCTTGTTCCAAGTACTAAAGCATGGTTCTAAAAGGCACGAGAAATGAAAAAGTTATTCCCCTCGTTCTGAAAATGTCTTATGTACAGTAAATACCACGTGAGCCTCTTGGAGGAGGGCATTCCATAATAGGGGTGCCACCACCAAAAAGGCATCTCTTTAGGCAGGGGCACCTCAAGAAGAGCTTTTGACAAAGACCTTATGGTCCAGGCAGATGTAAGTGGGAGGAGGTGAACTTTCAAGTAGCTTGGTCACAAGTGTTTCAGATAGTAGGTGGGAGATAGCATTCCTGAATGTTTCCGGCACTTAAAACTAAACACGAATGAATCGATTTATTTCAGTCACTGACTAGAGTGGAAAACTAAACAACATTTCCCTGCAAGTAGAACACTTGCAGAACAGAAGATCAGCAGAACAAAAGATCCCTTCAACCTTTCAGCAGGGAGTTCTGTTTTTATTGTGGGATATTTTTTTTAAAAAGGTTCTTCTGTTTGCAGTCTGCTTGTCTATCACCTCTGGACTTCATTCTTCTGTCTGTGCAGATCAGACATTTTTCTTTCTAGTACCTAACAGTGGAAAGTGGGCAGCCTTTTTCCTTTTAGAGCTCTGAATCCGGAATAACTCATTCCCATAAACGGAGACTCGATATCCTTTCCTCAAGAAATGGGACAGCTTGTGGGTTTCCCCCCATAGTCCTGAAGTTGAGTTTTGTGGAAAATGACATGGCGAGGAGCAGTTTGGGGAGGATGAAACTGTGTGGTTTCGGTGACTGGAGGAGGGTGTGAGGTCTTTGCTGATCAAGAACACGTTACAGGTCAGGCAACTAGTATGGCGGAAACTCTATAGAAGCTTCTGTTTGATGACATTAATTGAAAGGAGTGAGGTGTGTGGAATAGAGGACCATGCAATCTTAACTCATGTAGAGAGGCTTTTATCTTGAGGTCATTCACGGTCCAACCAGAGGGAAGGGTTTAAAGTAATCAAATGAAATATAATTAAAGAGTGAGGGAGATGACACTAATTAAATAGAAACAGTTTTATATTGCTTGGTGACAGGTGAGTCAACATTTGCGCTTTTGATTTAGCCTTGGGACTTCCATTCAGTGACTGCGCTGTCAGAAACACCCCAAAGCCACAAATTTCCTCCTGTCTTGGCAATGGACTTAGCTGCCACTAGTTCTTGAGTCAATGTGAACAGGAGATGGCTGTACAGTATGTACATTCCTGAGTAAGGCAAGAAGACAAGACTCCTGTGTCTTTTAATAGCTGCATAGATCTTGCCCCCCAAATAAAGTTTTCTGGTGTTGGGCATTTAAGGAAATGGAGGCAATAGTCAGACAGAATATTGTGCCATCCTTGCAACTGCAATTGTTGAACCTGTGGTCAGATGGCAACAAAGTTTTGAAAAATAAAGAATTAATCAGTCTTTTGCTGACAGCTGCAAGGCTCTGGAAAGATTTGTGTGAGGCTAACGCAGAATATCAACATCATGTGGTCTGAGAAATAGCACTCCTAGGAAATACAAAATCAGAGTCACAAGAGGTCACAGTAAAAGAAATGTTAGTTGCAGTGTGGTTTGGTTCCATAGATTATACCAACAAGACGGAACATGGGCAAGCGCCACCAGTAGCATTCAAGAGGATTTGGTTATGATACTAGGTTTTCTCATATGTTGTAATAGCTTTCTCTAGGAAGAGACAGATCCTTTCTCAACTCTGCAAGCACATAGATTATTAAATGCTTTGTCCCTTGGCTTTTTTTTACTTGGTAACATCTTAAAGGTGTGGCATTGTATTAAGTTTCCCCTCACTGATAGTTTTGTTATAACCTGCATATTTTGTTTTTATATTGGGTTCATTTGTTTAGTTATTTTCTTTGTGTTGTGACTTGTACATGTTTTGGTATGTATGAGTTTAAACTTACGTGAAAATAAAAAAGTCAACTAACCAAAAATATGGCACATAAGTCTTGTTTCATGCCCAAAGGCTAACACTGAAAAACTGTCCTCTGATCATTCACCTGTGTTTGACCCTGAAGAGGCAGAACATCTAGAATTCATTAACTAATTTTGCCTATTTTTGTCTAGTAACCCAAAGAGTAAGGTCTTGTCTCACTGGCAAATTTGTCATATGGTTCCATAGATAAAGAAGCTTAATGAAGATGATCTTATTACAGTTTTTAGACTGAATGTGTGATTACTCGAAATCACACATGATTGTTTTCTAACAGCCAGTCATATTTCAAAGCTAAACCCACACATTCATAGGAATCCTAGTTATCTCCATGTGTCATCAAATACTACTGTTTCTTTGTGAAAAAAACAAGCAATGTGAAAAATATATATACATTAGTTTGTGAGATGTATATACATTAGTTTGTGAGATGTATACGTATTTCATAATTCATATCCATTATCCTTGAGCCATTTGGTGCCAGTGTTCAAAAATTGCCAGGTGTCGGGCACATTTTGCTCCTGGGTTATTAGGCACTTGTAACCAATGAAGATGCCTGGGGGACAGGGCATTCTTTGTGGTGGCCCCTAAGCTACTCCCTCCCTACAGAGGTATGTCTGGCACCATCACTGTACAGCTTCTGGTAAATGCTGAATATGCACCTCTTACCCTGGCTTTTGACACAGGTGTACATTTTTTACTTTCCTTATTTCTGTGACTGTAGATTGTTTTAAACTGTGCTTAACATTGTGCTTTGATGTTGTAACCCAGGCATAGGCAAACTTGGCCCTCCAGATGTTTTGGGACTACAACTCCCATCATCCCTGACCACTGGTCCTGTTAGCTAGGGATGTTGGGAGTTGTAGTCCCGAGTTTGCCTATGCCTGTTGTAACCCACCCTGAGACTTTGGGGTGAAGGGCGGGTTAATACAAAATAATGACAATAGTTATTTTGGTAGGGCTAGCATTGCGGGCTACAATTTAATAGGTTTCAATTAGAACTTTGAAAGTGTTGCCTCTTTGTCCTTGCAACACCCCTATAGGCAAGTCCTGATTTCTGTTTTACAAGTGGGCTCTCCAGTTCAAGAGGAAGAATGTTATTTTTCTTCCTTCCTAACGCAGTGCTTGAAAAATCTCTGGCACACTTCACTGTTTCCTCCCAGCACCTGACAATACCTGAGATTCCTATGCAATGCTAACACAAGGTTTTGCCTGTTTTTGGCCCTTCCTCAACGCTTATGAAGCGTTTAGAGAGAAAAAAAACATGGTAGAAGTCACGTGTACCTTGTAGACTTGGCTTTGCTATCTGAAACGCCAAATCCTTTTAATAAGCTGTGTTGGCCTTCCTAACAAACACCTGCAGCAAGCCAGTACATGGCCCAGCCTCTGCCTGGGAGGAAGGGAGGGGAGGAAAATGTTGACTGATAGTTGACTCTGCCACAGTTTCTCTTCAGGCCATGGCATGAGATTAACAGCAGAACGCCTTGATTCAGGGGAAACCACAGAAATGCAGGCTCCTCAGTAGACGTGATGGTGGTGCTGGTGATAGAGGGATCATTGTATACCCCCTGGGTTATGAGAACAGATACCTATGCCAGGAGTGGTGCCCCTCCAGATGTTGCTTATTTCATGCCCCCCATTTGTTATATTTCCATGCAGATTTTCACTCACACAAGTCACAAAGCAGCTTAAGTATCTCTAAAACCCTGATCCCGCCCCACCCCACCGTGACATATAATTCTTATTATTCAAAAAGTGAACTCCTATTCACGTGGAGGAAGCCTAAAAGGCCATTCGCTGCTAATAACTCATTCTCAAATTGCCCACCTTAAAAATCAAATTGCCCCACATTGGGAACCACAGATATAAAATAATTAACAAATCCTCAGTAAAAGAATTACAAATCACCAGTAAAACAACCACCTTCTATAAAACACTATTAACAAAAAAACTAAAAGGAAAAAAGCTAAACAACAGAACCACAACGGAAGTCCTATTCTAAGATTCACAAAGCGTTATAGCACCCGTGATGCACAAAATAACATTAACAAACCAAAAACCAACTAAGCATGGTTGAATTCGTAGAAACACTCCCCCCACCCCCATGACTCATAGTCTTCCACTCAGTTGATCAAAAGACACATGAACATAAGGCCCGTGGCAGCAACTCCATTCTGAAGGCTTCTAAGGCTGGATGGTGGGGCAAGGCAGGTGGAAAAAAACCATTGCATGATGAGACAAGGTCTCATTTCCCTATAGCTCCTATGATGTCTGACATTGGCTAGAGCCAATGGGAGTTGGAATAGGAAAACACTGGGGGTGGGGTCACAGGTTTCCCACCCTTGTTCTAACGCTATGCAAGAAAATTTAAATGTAGCAAGTTGCTAGGTCTGCCTGGCATGCACCGGGGTGCCCTCCAGATGCTGTTAGACAACAACGCCCATCGACAGACCATTGGCCACACTAGTTGGGGCTGATGGGAGTTGGAGTCCAACAACATCCCCTCCCTTGACCAAAAGCGTGCTACAAGATAAGTTTCTGTACATAACTTCTTATAATTCATTTTTTCTTACTTCAAAATATTCCAGGTTATCGCTATAGTTATGGACTCCTTCACAGACATGGACATATTCAGTGATCTCCGGGAAGCCTGTAGAAAGAGGCTAGTTCCTGTCTACATCCTCCTGGATCAGGCCTGCCTTTGTCATTTTATGGAGATGTGCAAAAACCTGGATTTTTCTCCTGAACAGGAGCCTGTAAGTTGTGGGGCGCTTCTGATTTTACAAGTGGAAAACAGATTGATCTTGGATTTACCTCAGCCCATTATTCAAGAGAGGGGGAAAGTCTCACGCTCAAAGCTGCTTTTCCCTTTCCTTGTCTAATACATTTGGATGCTAAACCCTTTACCCAGAAGTGAGGTTCCCTTGATACATCCCAGTTAAGAGACCAATCCAAACTGTGGCTGGAGACCTTGTGCCAGCCAGGATGGGAACTATGCATGGGGTGGTGGTAAATCTCAACTAGTTTGCTGCAGCAGCTCTATCAGGCCCATCACTGGGATACAGTTCTGGCTTGAAGGGAGCTTGGCATTTTGGCCTAAACTGTGTGCCATTTTTTAACAGCTGATGAGAGTCCGAACTATTACTGGAAACACTTATTATGCAAGATCAGGAGCCAAGATAATTGGGAGTGTCCATGAGAAGTTCATGTTGGTTGATGGTGTAAGAGTGACTACAGGCTCTTACAGGTAAGCTACCTGATACCTTTTGTATTTCTTTAACAAACCCGAGAGTCTTCTGTAGAGTGTAGTCTGATGGGAAGTCTGCGATAGCCTCAACAGACAAATACCCATCGCCTGTGCTTGAAGCATCATTTCCCTGGTACAAACATGCCCCCTTGACTAGCAGACCCTTTAAGAAACTGACAAAGGCTTTATCTCATTTGAAGCGGGGCAGAAGGAAGGGCCAGGGGGAGATTGATTAGTCTTCTTGAGCTGCTTTTAGTTCCTTTCACTCCTGATTTGTATCTATATGCAGACACGGCAGTATAGAATGTAGTGTATGTATATTCATTATGCAGAAGTGACATATGGCCTTTCAGACTGTCCAAGCAGCAGCTGTTGAATTTCTGCTAGACAAGCTGTAAAAAGGCACTGAAGTTCTACTGAGGGGATGGGGGTTGTGGAGAAAAAGAAGAAGTAGCAAATGTGTATTTAAATGGGAATGAATTCTTGTTCTGTCTCACAAGGGGGAGCAGTTCGGTCTTACC
The DNA here is from genome assembly GCF_027172205.1 of Podarcis raffonei. Classification (NCBI taxonomy): domain Eukaryota; kingdom Metazoa; phylum Chordata; class Lepidosauria; order Squamata; family Lacertidae; genus Podarcis; species Podarcis raffonei. The sequence goes on from NC_070607.1 coordinate 74,734,265, forward strand.
TACTTCATACCAACAAGAAGAGGCCATGAAAAAATGTTTTAAATAATATTTTCAGTGCTTTTTTCCTGGGGGGATGCAGGGGTATGCATACCCCTAAACATTTTGTGAATCTAGGTCTGGCCTAGTTGAGTATTTCTATATGAGTAGGAAAATGAGAGTACCGCTGAACATTTTTTTAAGAAAAAAGCACTGAATATTTTTATTGGGATTTTATCAGAGAAAACCCAGAAACATGTAAATGCTACAGAATGTAAATAAATAAAAAGGTTGAAACAAACATAGAACATGTGTCCCATGTTGAAAGAACAAGCCCTCCCACAGGCAAAAACACATGTACATTGCAAAAGGCTGGACTCAGAAGTAATCGCTAAGTAGGGACTGAGTACCAGAACAGATACCACAACCAGATTGATGCTGTGAGAGAATGTGAGGGGTAGGTGGTCTAGTTTCCCCTGAGTTGGAGTTAATGAAGAAAAGAAAAGGTAACCAGTCATCAGAGAACTTCACATTGGATTCCAACCCCCCAGTCAAGTTGCATTGCTATGTCCATTTATCAGCCATAAAACATTTTTTTTAAAGGAATGGTTATGCATAGCATAATACTCTTCTTCTCTTCCTCCTCCCCCAACCCCTGGTAGCTTCACGTGGACTGATGGGAAACTAAACAGCAGCAATGTATTGCTACTCTCTGGCCAAGTGGTTGAACACTTTGATCTGGAGTTCCGCATCTTGTACGCACGATCAAAACCTCTTGACCCGAAGCAGCCATCCAGCTACAGGAACAGCGATGCCTCTGAGCACATGAACAGTAAAGCAACACCGTGCAAAGACTTCACTGTGCATAACCTCCTGAGAGCGGAGTTTGCCAGGCTCTCAAGCAGCCCAAAGAAGCTTGAGAGAGAACTGGAGCTGGCGAGGGAACTCCAAAGTGGAAGGGTGACTGCGAAGCGCCCTCACCTGAGTGGCGATGAGTGGCACAATGGCCCAGAGGTCCTAGCGAACCCTAAGGGGACAAATAGCCAGTCAACTCAGACCGAGCCATTGGAAGAGAAGCCCACCACCACCCTCTTTAACTGTGCCACACAAACCAGCATTTCAGTGGCAACAGCCACCACCCAGACCACTACTCGATCCAGGATGGTGGGCACTCAGACGACCGTTTTGTACAAGACCGCCACAACGCAGACCGAGCAGAGGGAGGCTGCAGAAGTGGTCCAGAATCAAAGGGTGCCTGATCAAAGGCTGCCCGAACAGAGAGTGGTCTTCAAAGAAGCATCTCCTGATCAGAGGGTGCCATCTAAAGAAGTATCTCCCATTACTAGGAAGGCCACTTCAACTTCATCCAGCGCTCGGTCGCTTTCTTCGCTTTCTTCCCAGTGCTCTCGGGCAAGCTCTACGGGCTCGCTGACATCCCTGAGGTCCATAGACTATGCCGCCAACCACAGGGCCGACTATTTCCGCAAGCTGAACAAGGAGAGGGAATTCCACTACTCCGTCATCCGGTCCAAGCTGAATCACATGGTTTCTATGCTGTCTAGGAGGGGCAACGTGGCAGAAAACTACATAGGCTGCCGCCCAATGAGGTGCAACTTAAAGCCTAGGCAGCGAATCAGCACGAGCCTCATAAACCTCAGAGACTTTGCACTGTATTCATCAAATGACTGCTTCTGAGAAATGGGATTGTGAGAGCTGGCACACATAATTGCCATACAGGGCATGCTGCTGGGTTGGTTGTTGTTGTTTTAACTTGGCTGCCCAGCCATCTTTGTGATACTGCAAGCCTTTTTCAGGCTTTGCCGTGCCGTGGAGAAAAACGGTTTGGAACGCCAAGCCAAAATGCACATTATACCTTGCGGCACAAAGGTAGCAATCACATGGAAACTACTTCACGTTGCTCTTTGTGGCTTACTTGTAAGTGCTCCAGCCTTCACACTTGGTCAATTCTGTATTGCCGTTAGAAATGTTGCTTTCTAGTGCTTTTTTTGGTCTAAGAAATCATAGGGTAACTTTGTTTTATCAAGGGACAAAAATATTAGCTGTTTTGATTGTTTAAAAACCATAGTAGTGCCTTTTTTTTGTCCCAGTATAGGAGCATGTAAAAATATTTTAAGTGTATGACCCTGTAGTTGATGGCCTGATGGCTAACAAAAGACAATGTTCAGTGACTCATAACTTTTCCAACAACTGTGGCCATATCTTAGGGCAAATTTCCCAGTTGTTGTTCGTTATTTTCATTGTCTTCTACTTTTATGTATATAACTCTTATTTGACTCTGAAAAATAAAACATTTCCAAAAAAGAAAACACATCTTTCCCAAGTTAGAGGATTTTTTAAAGGTAATACAGTGTCAAACCAAACATGAGTTTATATTCTACTTGAACGTAAGTGTGCTTAAGGATTGCAACTTTGACTCCAAAATGTCTTCATGTTTCATTTCCCCCCTAACAACCATTTGAGGTGGGTCGATTCAGGACCAAGTGACTTGAACAACTTAAATGCAGATCCAAGCTTATTATTCAGTCCACAAGGGTAATTAATTCAGAATAAAGAAGAAAGCAAAGTCTGATGTGGCTCAATTTAATATTACTTTGTGCAGATTTTACTTTGTTCAAAAATGCACTGAACAAGGCCATCCAGATAATGCAAAGAGACAACTTTGAAATCCGTATGTCCTTTGTTTCTAAGGGGATCTGCTCACATCTGTATGTATTTCCAGTACATCCAGCTTCTTTGATGAGTAAGTATAACATCTATTCTGCACTTGTCAGAAATCGATCTTTTTGTGTGGCAGCACCTGCACTTTGGAAGAGAACAGCTACGGGTAGTAGAGGCTTGAAAGCTATCTCTGGTGAAAGCAGCTTTTGGGTCTCTGACAGTTTTGCCTTCCTTACAATATAGGACACAATAGGGACTGTTTACACTCTATATTTCCAAAAGAATAAGGCTGCAATCCTAAACTTGCTTACCTGGTGGTAAGTTCCACTGCATTCAGTAAGATTTCCTTCTGTGTAAACATGATTGGGATTGCAGACTCAGTCACCAAAATAACCCCCAACATAATCTCTGCCAAGAGACTACAAATTCTCAGCTCAGAATTTAGTGTTACTTTTATTTAAAGTACGCCAATTGACACATTTTCTTACTGTGTTTTCTCACATGCTGGCCTGAGCTTCTTTGGAGAAAGGGTGGGATATATGTTTTATTAATAATAACAATAAATTGGGCACTGCTTGTTAAGGAGAAGACCTTAAACTCTCATGGGACACTGATCCCCTGGAAATCTTATTCTATAATAATAAGAGTAATAATAATAATAATAATAATAATAATTAATTAATTTATTATTTATTACTTATACTCCGCCCATCTGGCCGGGCCTTCCCAGCCACCCTGGGCGGCTTCCAACAGGATATTAAAAACACAATAAAACTTCAAACATTAAAAACTTCCCTAAACAGGGCTGCCTCCAGATGTCTTCTGAAAGCCAGATAGTTGTTTATTTCCTTGACATCTGATGGGAGGGCGTTCCACAGTGCAGGCACCACTACCGAAAAGGCCCTGTGCCTGGTTTTTTAGTTTAAGCCTGTAGTTTGAGATCTCAGCAGGCAGTGTACACATGCTGCAAACATATTTCTACATGCACAAGGGCTAGAAGCTTGCAATTCTCAACAAGGTGAATTATCCACTGCCCCCAACACATTTTGCAGGATTCTGTACTGCTGTGGTACTGCAGCACACAGAATGCAGTTTCTCTCTCAAAAGTGGTGCTTATTCTACCGCATCAGTATTCCTCCACTGGATCTAGGGCCATTTTTCCCAGCTCTTACAAGCAACGCATAACAAACAGAAAATTAAGACTGCTGGATAGTACTGTGTGGTAACTAGTTCTGAGAGACATGATACATCTTGTTTGCCTTTCAAATGCCAATAACTTAGAACATTCTTTTCCATTAGCCTTCGGCTGTAATCCTATTCATGCCTGCAATCCTATACATACATAAACGCTTGAGACGAAGTCTCATTGACCTAGTATGACTTCTGAGTCACGAGCATAGGATCGCACTGTTTTATTTCTTGTCTATAAGTGAACACTATTGATTGATGACAGTGCATTTCCTAAATGGAGCCTAGTGCAATTGACTGAATGAAAAACCAGCTGAACATTGCAACACATTTATTTGACTGGAATGGAATGCAGAGGGTTTGGCAGCAAAATTCTAGCTTTTAGATAATAAATAAGGAAAAATGAATTGCATTTTTAGTAACAGGAGTTGTTGCAAACTAAGCACATTCTGGTTTATTATTAGTGTGAAGTGTTGCTTGGGAATTCTAAGAAAGCAAAAAAACAGTTCATGTTTGAAAGGTTGTCTGCTATCTTGATTCAAAATGGCATTCAACTGTATCTAAACATAGATAAATCTCCTTGATCTCAGGAAGCATTATGCAAAATTTGGCTATGATATATTGAGGTGAACAAATTCTTAGAGAACAGGCAACCCCAAAATATAGTAAGTGATGAATGGAGGCTACTTCCAAATCTGCATGTCATATTCCGGTTGCTCTTTCTACCTGCTCTTCTCAAATGAAATTTCAGTGTTGAAAGCTGCAGAGCTGAGTGGATGTTGGTCAATGCCCTTTTTAACTACCCTTTCATTTTGCAGTGAGTTTATGCCTGATTCACAGCGGAAGTAACCAGAGGTGTGGGAAACTGTTTGAAACCACTCCCCCATATACATAGTTGGAGCAATCCTGTTGCACTTTATTTTTTTATGAAGCCCTACTTTAGTTTGGTGATAACAGAATGCTGAATTTAATGGCCCTTTGGCCTGATGCAGTAAGGCTCTTATGTTATTAAGCTTAGATATTATGGTGAACTGTTAAGTTGTGGGTGAACATATCAGACGACACAGCGATTCTTCAAACAGCTCTTGTTTATTCACAGGCCAGGACAGAACTGAACTGAAGGGTTCAGTCAGCCTGCTTATATAGAGCTCCAGTACCACTTTCTAAAACTATCCAATCACTGAACGTCACTTTCGAGCCTTCATTTGCATAACTATCTACAGTATCCATCCAATCACTGAACGTCACTTTCAATCCTTCATTTGCATAACTATCTACAGTATCCCCCTGCTGGCCCAGGGTGAGAACTTCAGTACATAACATGAACAATTCTAGAGAGGCCTCTGCTATGTTTGCTTGCTTTACACATGCTGGGAGATGTTCTCTTATGAGAAAAGTACAGTTATCCCCTTTGTGTTGTCTAAACAGCTGCATCCAGGAACAAGTTGCACCCAGTGGTTTTTTTTTCTAGAAAAAGAGGTGCTGGAGCTCACTGTGAACTTGGTGCTGGAGCTGAGCTCCAGCTGAAAAAAAGAAGCCCTGATTGAACGTCACCTTGTGCGAACTTGGCCACACAGGCCCAGTTGTAGCGGCACCATTTCTGATTCCCACAACTGCAAGAAGGACCTCTTATTGAGCGCATCTGCCTGGGGGAAGGGCCATACTGCAGTAGCATCCACCATTCCTGCAGAAAGCCCCAGGTTCGAATCTTTGCATCTTCTGGTAGGACAAGACATGTCCCTGGCTGAAACCCTAGAGTAAGGTTACCAGACGTCCCTATTTCCCAGGGACAGTCCCCGGATTTACACATCAGTCCCCATACAAAATCCACTGAAGTTGAAAAGTGTCCCTGGATTCATTGAAAAAAATCTGGTAACCTTAGCCTAGAGGGCTGCTGCCAGCCAGGGTTGGTGATACTAATCTTGATGGATCAATGGACTTGACTGCAGATAAAGTGCTTTCCCTGAACAGTGAGCTTGTGTTGCCCAACCCCTCTGTCTTGTCCAGTGTCAGATTTACATATAAGCTAAACAAGCTGTAGCTTAGGGCCCCACCCTCTTGCCCCCCAAAAAATTTATAAAGGAATAAAATACTGGATGTACATTTCCAAGATGTAAGATAAAAAGCAAACTTTGATAAAATACATACTTTGTTACATGCAAATGGCTTTAGATACCTATTAGGTCCATAAATTACCATGTAGCATATATTCAACACAAAAAACAGCAACAATTTGTTGTTGACAAAGGACAGCTGGACATACAAAGCGCCCCATTACCTTTAGTAGCTTAGGGCCTCATCAAACCTAAATCCTGCCCTGGTCTTGTCTGAAGCTGGTGGCGTGGCTCGGCCAGCACAGCCTGACTCAGTTCCTCTCCACCTCCGGGTGCCAGCGAGGGAAGGCGCCTCGGGCTGCGACCCAAGGGACCTGTCAAACGGGACGCAGCTTCCAGTTCAGACGTGCCGGATGAGGAGAGACTTGAACTCAGCGCTCCCAGATTGATGCAGAGGACGCCCGTCCATCCCTCCATCCTTAGCCAACGTGGGAAACTTGGGAGAAGCCTCTAGCGAGGGAAGCGGGTTCAGGGCTCTAAAAATTCCCTGTTTAGGGCAGTTTTTAATGTTTGATCGTGCTTTGAATATTCTGTTGGGAGCCGCCCAGAGTGGCTGGGGAAACCCAGCCAGATGGGCGGGGTATAAATAATAAAATTATTATTATAATTATAAATAAGAAGGGCAAGCTTCTTGGGTGCCTCGCTCATGGCGTGCCAGTCTCACTGCCTGCCACGGGACTCCTGCGCTGCAAATGGTGCTGAAAAGGACAAAATAAAGCGGCTCCTGCTCCTTATGGGATGCAGAGAGCCCGTTTGGAATTCGCCAGGTTTCCCAACGGAGTAAAAGACAGAATGCAACCAAAGCAATGTGAAGCAAAGCGGCAGAGACGCCTGAGCCATTATTTTGGATACAGAACTGCACAACAGGAGAGGGCTTTTATTAGGAGCGACTGCAAATAGCACGCAAGGCTTTGCATTTGTTCATGAGGCAGCACCGTACAAAAAAAGCAAAGCTCCCGCTCTTCCCCTCGCAGCCAGCCTAGCTGGGAAGGAGGCAGCGGTGGCTGGAGCCTGAGAGTTAAAGCAACCATGGCAACCCCGCACCCAATAGCAAAGCCCTCCCCGGCCACGTGACGCGCACTCCGGGGCCGCGCTGTTGCGGAGCGGGCTCCTTCGCTTCCTTTTGACCTTTCACCCCAAGATGGCGGCGCCCGTCGGTCCGCTGAAGTTTTGGAAGCCGGGTAAGGGCTGAACCTCTTGGGGAAGGGGGGTGGGAGTGCAAGAAGCTGAGGTGGGGGGGGGGTGCCGGGGGAAGCTTTGGCGGAAGCGCCTCTTCGCGCGGCTGAAGGGCTCGAAGGGACGGTGGGCGGGGTCCGGGATGCTGCGAGGCGCTTTCCTTGCGGAGGACGGAGAGGAGAAGAAGCCTGTTTCTCTTTCTCCTGGCGCTGCAAAGGCTGCATTGTCTGGGGGGTGGATAACCATCTCCCCACCCCAGGCCGTGTATTCGTGGAACAAACCAAAATAAAAACTGCAGGCGTGTGAGGCTCCTTGGACTTAACGGTCCTTCCTCGGGAACGTGGCGGCGTGAGAGGGGGTACTCTGCACGTGCTCGAGAGCACCTTCACCCACGCCATCCTTACGCTGTTGCTGCTGGTTTGAAAAAACGGGTGGTCGAGTGAGCTCTGCTGTAACGGAGCTTATAGCGCTACTCCCAGCTTCCTGGTGGGATATAGATAGATATAGGTGATAGACAGACAGACAGATAGATAGATAGATAGAGTGCTTTTTTCTAGGGGGACGCATACCCCTAAACATTTTGTGAATCTAAGTTTGGCCTCATTGAGGGGCATTATTTCAATATGAGTAAGAAAAGAAAAGGACGCGGGTGGCGCTGTGGGTAAAACCTCAGCACCTAGGACTTGCCGATCGCATGGTCGGCGGTTCGAATCCCCACAGCGGGGTGCGCTCCTGTCGTTCGGTCCCAGCGCCTGCCAACCTAGCAGTTCAAAAGCACCTCCGGGTGTAAGTAGATAAATAGGGACCGCTTACCAGCGGGAAGGTAAATGGCGTTCCGTGTGCTGCGCTGGCTCGCCAGATGCAGCTTGTCACGCTGGCCACATGACCTGGAAGTGTCTGCGGACAGCGCTGGCTCCCGACCTATAGAGTGAGATGAGCCCACAACCCTAGAGTCTGGCAAGACTGGCCTGAACGGGCAGGGGTACCTTTACCTTTTAAGAAAATGAGAGTATCCCTAAACATTTCTTTTAGAAAAAAACAAAAAGCACTGGATAGATAACTAGATAGGTATAGTATATTGCAGTGAGGGGGAGGGTCTGTGTTGGAGTCCTCTTTCAGTTTCCCTGCTTCCTGTTAATAGGTACTCAAAACCGCTTTGAACCCCCCCCCCCAATCGTATGGTATATAAGGCAAAAACATTCCTCTTCTCCTATGCTAAATAAACAATCTATGGCCTTTTAAACTCTGTGGGGGTGGATATCGTGTTTATTACTATGTAGTATATTTTTGTGTTAACTGCCCTGTGATCCTCAGATGAAGCATGGTATAGAAATTTAATATGAATGAATGAATGAAGCATAATGAGCCTACACTCAGCTTAATAGGCAAAGAACCTCATTCTGGGTTCCCATTCCGAACCAGGCTCATTAGGCACTCTGTTCCGCTCAGTGGAATTTACTAGGGTTAAATGTACATATGGCAAGACTGCGATCCTTATATTTAATTGTCATACTTCTACCCTGCCACTTGGAAGAAAGCTGTATTATAAACCATGGGACTTTTTCAGTTTAAACCTAGCAGTGATCGGATTTGCATCTTTTCTGCCTGCAGTTTATCAAACGAAAGAATGCTTGTTTCAACAGATGTTAACGCAATGGTTCAAACAAATGGGAGAAGTTTAAACCATATATGTAATTTGTTGCACAGAGCTGTAATAATAATATAGAATGTTTCCATATTGATCTCTGCACAATATTAAAAAGGCAAAATTTGAAAACAAGGGACATCTGTGAACTATTAGGAAAAGCTTGTGTGTGACTGAAAAAGCAACAAGGTCAACATTTTCATCTGGTGAAATTAGATCCTGTCCTCATTGGCTCATGGCTTATGAAACAATACAAACTTAGCAGTAAAGGGTTTCTGCAGTGCTAAGCAATCTGCATGCTACCTCTTTGATATATGCATGATGCTCTTGAGATGATTGCCCTGGCGTGAAGGATAATTAGCAGACAGTGTTTCACTGCGTGGATGAAATTTTATAGGCCTATTAATATTTATTTAAATTAGAGTATTGCTCACTTTGGGGTCTGGAGCTAACCTGCCTAAAAATTCAAGAACAGTGTTTGTAGTAATAGTTTCTTTTAGTGTATATTTCTTTGTGCCTAGTCAGAAGTTAGTACACGTTTTTGTTTGCACTGTTTCTATCATAAAGAAAGTGCTGCACAGGAGTGTAAGTAATTGGGAGAGTTATGCTTCCACTTTGGTAGAACAAATATAAATAATAGCCTTTAGGCTGCAATCCTATACACACTTACATGGGAGTAAGGCCAACTGAACACATTTAAATTTACTGCTGAGTAAAAATGCATATGATTGATTGCACTGTTATTGTTATGTAAATGTTTGTTTTGGGTATATGTGAAATTGTTGAAGTCATTGCAATCTTATTTATACTCACCTGAGAGGGAGCTCAATTGAACTTAGTGGGTCTCTTTTCTGAATCAACATGCAGAGGATCAGTGGTGGACTTTGGGCTCTCAAATTTCAGTGGCGTCCTCTGTGATGCTAAAATTTAGTGCCTTCACTTGCGCTCAGTTCTACAGCATTGTTGTGGCGCCGCACCCTAAAACTGCCTCCGATAGGATTGATCTTCGAGCTAGGCTAGGAAACTTAATCAGGCAACTACTGTCCTATGACTGTCCTAAATCAACATTCAGCTTCATTGGATGTCCCCAAATTCTAGTATTATGGAAGAGGCAGAAAACCTTCACCAGACCTTGCCTAATTTTATCATGACCTTTACTCACCTTCTGTCTAACCTTAAAAAAAAATCTGTCTTTATCCGGGAGTTGTTCCAGCACTGTTTTTTTTTACTCTTTTCAGCACCCTTTTCTGTTTAATATCCTTTTTTTGGCATAGCAACCGGAAATGTGAATACAGTGGTACCTCGGGTTACAGACGCTTCAGGTTACAGACTCCGCTAACCCAGAAATAGTACCTTGGGTTAAGAACTTTGCTTCAGGATAAGAAAAGAAATTGTGTGTCGGCGGCGCAGCTGCTGTGGGAGGCCCCATTAGCTAAAGTGGTGCTTCAGGTTAAGAACAGTTTCAGGTTAAGAACGGACCTCCGGAATGAATTAAGTTCTTAACCCGAGGTACCACTGTAATATTTCTAGGGCAGTCAACCATATATCTGTATGAAGGCATTATGATACTAACAGATTTATTTTCAGTTCCTTTCCTAAAGATCCCTAGCATGAGAATTGGATGTTTGTTCCTATTCTTGTTTTCTGTTCTCTAACCTGTTGCTGATTCATAAAGCGGATTTCTTGCCTCATATTACATGATTGCAAATTTATTCAGGAGTCATTGGTGAGGGACTTCATCAAAAGTTTTTTGAAAGTTGAAGTACACAATGTTTTTCCAGATTTTCCCCTATCTACATGCTCACTGACACACTCAAAAAGGTTAGTCAGATGCTAGTCAGTCTTGCTCCAGCAAGACCTGCTCTTCGATATGCTTGGTAATTTTATCTACACATATTGATTGGCATTGAGGAAATTATTGCTGCTTTTTGAAACTGGTTCTTTTGAGCATACTGGATGGTAAATTTAATCTGAAACTATTTTTTGTTAAGTATTATACTGCCGTTTATTTACCACAGGCAATGTTGCAAATTAAACCTTCCAACTCTTATGACCTTGACTGCCATAGAAACTATAATTTGATTGGATTTTAGGTTCTACCAATTCTTTTGTTAGCTTCTGACAAGAACATTGCATTTGCAGAAGTGATGTACATGATTCATGCCATATATATTTATGATACATCTTTGGACATTGTGTTGCTTCTATTGATCACCAGCATGAGCCAAGTTTTAACAAAGATTGTGCTTGAACTCTCAGATATTTTTAATTGGAACTGACGAGAAACAGGCTGGGAAGTAATGGCTCTTATTGCCTCTGCAGGAATAATTTGGAAGTGACCAATTACTTCATTATTGCCTGAATTCATTTTTTGTGCACCTGTAGAATATGGTGGCAGATGTATAATGAATGTGAAACATTAGCTATCAATTATGAGTTGTATACAATTAAGCCCTCCTCAGCGACCCATTGAAATTGATAAAACCAAAGGTAGTCACGTTTATTAACTTCAATGGGTCTGTTAGCAGGACAAGTATTGAATTCTGCATTATGCCTGTATTGTCCCCATGCTGATACCTTTCCCAAGTAAGATCTAGTTTGTTTGAGGCGTGCTGGTTTCTTTGGGACCATTTAGTGCTGCACAGTTGCATCAACAACAAGTCATGGCAATGATTTGTCCTTGAATAAGAAATCACCCAGAGATGATCTCCAGTTTGTCCAATATCAAGAAGAACATCCAATTGAAGCATATTGGCTACCAAATGTGTTGGGATGCTGATGCATAGTGAGGAAAGTTTCATGCTTGTCATTATGGCTATGCAGTTCTGAACTACTTTTGACAAATCGACGAAATCTTTGAAGTTTCCTAGAACTAAAAGTCACCATCACATCTGAGCTTAATGAAGTAGAAGGTTGGGCTGTAAACTAACCAACTACTGAGAAGCTCGTGAATGATAAACAGTGCTACTCTACAAAATAACAACTTGACCATCATGACATATATAACCAGACATACATGTTTATACTAACAGAAAACACACTGTTAAGTTTTACTCAGAGAAGACCCATTGAAATTAATTGACCTAATTTAGTCATGTTCTGCGGGAGGCAGTGGAAGACAGGAGTGCCTGGTGTGCTCTGGTCCATGGGGTCACGAAGAGTCAGACACGACTAAACAACTAAACGACAACAAGTCATGTTCATTAATTCAGTAGGAGTACTATGAATAAACCAAATACCACCCCATGCATATGGACAAATATGTAAATGTGTCAGGAAAACCAAGTTTTGGAAAAACTGGGTGCATGGGGATCTTCAAAATTGTGATTGCAAGGATATATACACACACATGCTACTTGAGTGCTGCTCATACTCTCCTGGAAATGTATCCTGACTGGGCCTAAGTCAGCCTGGCATAATTAGAGGTTTTCATTTATTGTGTTCTGCAACCATATGGCATAGCTCCTACAAACTGAAGGGCATCTCAATGAACTTGCGTAGGGAAAACTGCAAATTATGCATATCCATAATGATGGGGGTGTTGTTGTTTTCTCCTTGGAACATCAGTTGCATGATTCAGCACTTACAGCTGTCAGTAGCTCTTTAGTAATCTGCAGCAAATCCACAAGGATTAATGATATGGTTTTGAAAGGTAAATTTATTTCTGACTAAATGTTTGCTTGTAGTTTGTTTGTAGTTGTTGCGGGCATTATTAAGTGAGCCTTCGAAAAGATAAAACATCTTGAAACATGCATCCTATATGCGTGATAAGTCCTTCTGAGTTGAGCAGGCTCTGTCATCATCGGCACACTTCTTATGGAGCTAAGCCATACTGGATTCAGTGAAATTATTTCTTAATAAATGTACATAGAATTGCTGTCTTCAGGTCCCTATTCAATGAATGCATTTAGGATTGGGCCTTGCAGTTGGCTTCTGTGCATGCCTACTCAAAAGTAATCATTAGTGATATCAGTAGGGCATACTCATAAATAAATGCATAATTTGTTAGAGTGTGGTGAACTGCATTCCATCATTAATAAAGAGAAATGAGGGAGTGGGGAAGTTCTGTGTCTTGTAGTTAGAAAATGGCATGTGCTAAATATGCTGAATTTTCTCCTTTTTTATTTTGCAAGCTTTTAAATAAAGGTTTGCCAACTTACCTAGAAAACCCCCAGTCACTCCTGCTTCTGAGATTTTAACAGCCATAGAAATTAGCTGGGTTGATTGTACACTATGAGAACCAGCATGACCCCCTGCTAATGTCACTGAATACACTAGTTGTTACAGACAAACAGTGGCAGCCCCATTAAAGACACGGGAGCATGATTAGGAAAATGTAGGAACACGTTTTTCTAACCTTATTTCAATTATTAAATTGGTCCCAATAGGCAATCCTGCTGTTCTAAATGGTGTCTCGCTTCTTTTTAATGTGTCCAGCGAAGTTTTCTACAGAAAATAAATTTAAAACTTTATGGAGGATTCTACATTACAAGTACCCAGCTGACAGCCAATACCATCCACATAGAGTGACAGTGTTGGAAGGCTCTATTTAACTCGGTAAAACCTGTTTACATAAAAATGGGGACAAGGTTTTATAGGCCTTGCATTGCCCACACAGACACACACTGGTTATGTATAGATACTCAATCCTCCCCATGGAGGATCAGCTGGGCAGTGGGGAAAGGTGGGTGGGACTTCCTGGGGCTTGGTGTGCTGGCTAAGGGCAAGCTATGTCTAGTGGTTTAAACAAACAAATTTTGAATATCTTAGCATTCACACTGGTTTGTAATTCTCCCTTGCATGATAGCCTTGGATGTTACAAAAGCTACAGAGGTTAATTCTGATAAACTTATCTTTCCACTTTCTTTGCATTTGTCTAAAAGTCTTGTCATCCTATTAGTAGTGACATTTATTTATTTGGTCATACAGGGACAGAAGGGCCTGGTGTCAGCCTTTCAGAGGAGAGACAGAGCGCTGGTGAAAGCTCTAGTGTTTCAGTGATCTATAATCCGTATGTTTCCCTTTCTATTGAACAACAGAGGCAAAAACTACCAGTTTTTAAGGTATCAATTTCTTTAAGTACTTTGCATCATCGTGCACATTATCTTCTGGGTATTTTGCCATTTCTTCTACATTTTCTTTGCAGTATGAAAAATGAGAGTGCATTTGCAACATAGAAAGTGCATTTCTCTGCAAAACAATTTTTTAGAACATTCAGTTATTTTGTACAGTAACTCTGAGTGGATGAAAATGCACACGTCCCGCTATCAGTTTAGGCACATGTTGGATTCAGTGGGCTTTAAGGAGTTTGTGCTAGGTTGTAATCTATGCTGTTTTTGTGCAAACACTTCTCTCAGTTGATGTTTTGAACTTGTTTTCTTCAGCCATTCTAAATCACATTTGAATATCTATTTTTCTTTCAGCTTAGAAATCACATCCTTTATCTGGTAGAAAATTATCAGACATTGGTGATTGTTGGAGAAACAGGATGTGGGAAAAGCACTCAGATTCCTCAAGTGAGTATGAAATGATTCATTTTTCTTCATCTGTAGGAATTTATACTCTTACCCTTCAACCCAGTACAGAGGGTAGTTTGCAAGTACAATAAAAGCCGAAGAATATATAAAAGCAGCATAAATGCAAAGAACAGAGTCCAACATTGTATAAATGGACTTCTGCTCTAACAATGGGACTTCACCTTTCTTTCTCCTGCATGTAGTCCACATTTTCTCTGGAGGGCCCCTTAGCATTAAAGCAGATTTTGAGGGCGTCTAGAAGGCTACAAAGGTGAGATGAAGAAGTTGGAAGTCCTTTTGCATGAGCATCTTAGCATGGACAGCGTTGGGTGCAATACAGCATCTACAAAATGGATCAAATTAAATAAAAAAGTTAAGAGATAATATGACATCTTTGTTAGGTGCCTGAAAAGTCTTTCTGAGGAAGGCATGGGGAACCACCACTGACCGCTCCCTCCCCCTTTAAACCCCTCACAATTCCCCAGATAGTAGGAGAACTTGTGAAACTCTTATGAGGATCACAACAGGAACATGTGGAGACAGATGATCCTTCAGGTACCCTGGCCCCAGGCTGTGAACTTAGATAGATAGGAGAGGCAGGAAGGTTCCTTGTGCTAACAGAAATTGTTGCACTGGCTTCCGCTAGTGCAACTATTTAACTTAGAATTTTTATACCATCTATGTTAATAACTTTGTTTCCTGATTACAGTATCTAACAGAAGCTGGCTGGACTGCCGAAGGGAGAGTGGTGGGAGTAACACAACCCCGGAGAGTTGCTTGTGTTTCAGTGAGTGCCTCCAGTTCAAACTATTTGTCTGCGTATTATTCTTTTGGGGAATGATAATATGTTCTAACCTTTTGTATAGCACTGTTCATATCAACTTTTGATACAACCCAGTGCATAGCTAAGCATTCCTGAATCTCATTAAAATCCATGTAGTAATGGGACCTTAACTGGGCTCCGTAACTGATTGTCTTCTGACACAGAGTCCGACAGATGCTGACTTGCTCAAGGCCCTATGTTTTCAGTGAAAATCTTTGCAATAGGGTGTTAGCCCAGTTTCCCCTCCTCCCTAATGATGTGTGTAGTAAGAACAAAGTAATTTGTTTCTTTCCCCCATCACAATTGAGCATGAATTCTGGTGAAGAATTCCTTCTTGTTTTGACTGAAACATTGAGCAAGTATTGGTGAAAGCATCTTTCTCAGGGTTTGCTGTCCTGCTTCCAGTTTTTTGTCGATGGGTTTAAACTGCCACATCCTGTGGGTCTCTCAATGGAAGCCATTTGCTGGAATAACATCATGGTCAAGCAAAAGATTTTACTTCGAGGAGATGCAGTGCATAGCAGTTTAAAACTCATCAGCTTAAAAGTAGGAACAAAATAAAAAAAAATCCTTCCAGTAGCACCTTAGAGACCAGCTAAGTTTGTTATTGGTATGAGCTGAGTATCTGAAGAAGTGTGCATGCACACAGAAGCTCGTACCAATAACAATCTTAGTTGGTCTCTAAGGTGCTACTGGAAGGAATTTTTAAATTTTGTTTTGACTATGGCAGACCAACACGGCTATCTACCTGTAATTAAAAGTAGGAAGTTAGGGTGGTGAGAACAGCTTTGTACAGGATCCAAAGAAGCATGTAACCATTAAAACATGGTTCATATTTTTTTATTACAAGGGCTTGAAGTAGGGTGCAGAAAATATTTAACATTTTTGCAGCCCTTGTTCATTTATTGTGTGATTGTTCTTTGCCAGAAGGGTAGTTATCATTGTTATTTTACAAAATTTTGAACTAGCAGTTATGATGTGCAGGGCTTACACACACACACACACACATATATATATGCATGCTATATTACAGGCATTCTGTTTAGAGAGAATTTTTGCGTCTTCTAAAATGTGCTCCAGGCTGTGTATTTACACACAATTTGGATTTGCATTTTTATGCTTGTTTTTAGTTTGTTTCAAGGCTGCATAGCTTTACCATATGGCCCATTTTGATGAACAAATGTGAAACGTGCCTGGATATTTAAGCCTTTGGCACAAAAGCCTTTCATGGATCCAGTTTGTGCTTTCATTTGTAGCACTATAACTAATTGAAATTGATTTTTAGAGTGGGCTGCTTATTGCTGATAAGAACATTGTTAGAGAAAGCAGTCTTGAAGAAACATAAGCACGACATGGGGAGGAAGCAGAGGATTCAATTTTCAGTTTCAAGTGGCTACTGCAGATTCAATTTTCAGCCTGCCATCTCCAGTTAAGGGAGTTCAGGTAGCTGAGCTAGGAATTTCCTCAGTAGGAAAGTTGTTGCCAAACAGAGCAGACAGTACTGGGCTAGTGGACAAGTGGTTTGGCTTTGTACAATGCAGTTTTTCTATTCATATGAAGTGTGAGGGGTTTTAAGCTTGTTAGTCTCTGTCTCTTCAGTAAGCTGGAAATATTGGGAGTGCAGGAGATGAAAATATATTGCCTGAAAACATGGAGTCAAGAAGAAAGGGACAATGGGAAGATGATGTACAAAGAAAAGGCTTCAGTGCTTTTGTGCAACTTATGCTTTGGAAATAGCCAAGCATTCTAAAAATAGGTCTGTAGAAGTAGTTATATTAGTCTCCTGTTCCAAAACAGGAAAGTTCTGCAACACTAAAAAAATGGCAGGAATGTATTGTGGCATAAAATTTGGTGGCTAGACCTCACTCTTTTCGGTGCTAGAAACTGGTGGTGTGTTTTAGACCCTTATCCTTGAGCAATGGCCTTCTGGGTTGAAAAACCTAGTTGTTCAGGCGTTTTAATGTTGAGACTTTTGCCATTCAAAATTTTGTCTTTTGAATTAGGAAAGTATGAAAATTGAGAGGGCGGAAAGCTAGCTGTTAATCCATATATCCAGGAATTAAGCTGACTGTATGATTCCACCTTCCTATTTCTAACCATTCATCAATCCTATTTTTTAATTCACATAGGCTGACAGTAAGCCAGCACTGTATAGGTGGTTCCTGAGAGGAGATGTTTTTATCTGTGACCATTTGAGAAGTCTTGCAATGCATGCAAGGCACTGAGGGATTCTATGGAAAGTGTTAATACATCATGAAGCGCCAGCCTAACTGCTAATACAATTGTAGGCCGTTATATCCTGGGGCTACAGCTGGCACAACTAGAATTCATCCAGAGTCAAGTGGTTGATTGTAATTGAGGGAATACATGCATTATAAATAGCCTGCCTGCTGTATAAATGGATTCTAGCTACATTGATGTTCCAGTCTCAGCTTTCTGAGTTTGATGTTTATAAACAATTTTATATAATAATAAGTTTGGTGTTTATAAATAATAATAAAAAAATTATTTGTTTATTATTATTATTGTTTGGGCAATCAAAACCTTGTGTTGAGTGACTAATATGAGTAGAGTTTTCAAATATAGGTTGTGCTAAACCTGTAGGTCGTGCAGTCCCTGTAGAAGCACAGTAATTGCAACTCCACTGATCCTAAAAGATCCCTGTCATACGAGGGATGCTTGTGCAGAAGTTATATAATTGTCCAACAGGATTAGCTCAGTTTAGCCAAATTAGCTGAATTCAATTTCTAACTACGTACACATGTCAATTATTATTAATGGCACCTAGTTCAAGAATTAAGTTTTGTTTGATGTCTACAGTTTTAAACCTCCTCCTCATCTTCCTTCTATTAGATCGCAGGCCGGGTAGCTGAGGAAAGGGGTGCCTTGCTGGGTCATGAAGTTGGGTACTGCATACGATTTGATGATTGTACTGATCCACAAGCTACAAGGATTAAGGTAACATCTTTGAACAAATGCCTGTGACCCATAGGTGCAGAAATTAGTGTCCCTTGCTTTATCTTCCTAATCCAGTGAAATGTATACCCATTTCTTTATTCCATACATAGCACTAAAACACTATTCCATACTCAGCACTATACATAGCACCATACATAGCCAGTAGAGATTCATAGGCTGAGAAAACGCAGTAGACGCAAGAGAAACCTGCAAAAATGTACATGTTGCAGCACCTGTTCAGTATTCCAGACAGGTAGGCGTGCCCTTCTCCAGGGGACTCCATTTCCCCTCACCCCCACCTAGCTTTCTGTTGTTAGATAAAGTTGCTTGTCACTTCTACACAATTTGGAGTTCCCACAATCACGCTGGTACCTTCTTGTATGTCGATATTGCTTTCCTGGCTTCATAAGGATGCATTCTGGGCTCTGAACTTTGGAAATGCAGAGAATTGTGTATCTGTTGCCTAGAGTTTTGTGCTGCTGAAGTTGCTGAACAAGTCGTTGATTGTTCTTGTATCTGTGTTTTAGTTCCTGACTGATGGAATGCTGGTGAGAGAAATGATGGCTGATCCATTGCTAACAAGATACAGGTTAGGCTAACAACCCTTTTAACTGCTGTATACATTAATGATGTAAGGCTTCCCCCACCTTTTCCTTTTGCTCACATTTATCTTTAGTTTGGCAGCAGTGATTAACTTTTCATTTTGCTTATTGTTCTGTAATTTGCCATGGATACTTATGGAACTTAATAAAACAATAAATTCTGAGCACCACCTTCTGTAATTGTGCATCGAGTTAGGAGCAGCGCCAATGAAGTACAGTGCCCTTGATCCCAGAGGAATACCACAATTTGTCAGGGTTGAAGAACCTCTGTCCCAGGGGCTGAATGCAGCTGTCTAGGCTTCTGCATCCAGCTCTTGAGCCTCTTCTCTCAGGCCACACACCCTTGCCCCAGCTGTACCCTTCACCAGTCCTGTTCTGTGCTGTCCTTGACTACATTTGCCAGGCGCAGATGTGTCATTGAACTGTGTTAATGCCTTCTTCTTGTCCGGATGGAAGATGGAGGGGTGTCTGTGTAGAAACCCCTGACTTTTGTGTGGTTGGAATGTACAGTGGTACCTCGGGTTAAGAACTTAATTTGTTCTGGAGGTCCGTTCTTAACCTGAAACTGTTCTTAACCTGAGGTACCACTTTAGCTAATGGGGCACGATTTTTGTTCTGTTCTCAGTAATGCGCTGAACTGAGGAAAGAGTCACATTTGTTGCTCCACCCACTGTTATTACCCAGTACTGTAGTCACACCCAGTTTTACCTCTGTCCCCACCTGTACTGACTGTTGGGATACTGCTGGGAAGACGGGGGCATCAGGCAGTCCCCCAGCTGGCTCCAGCCACCGGCCGGCAGCCGGTCTCCCTTGGAACAGTATCAATTAGCGACACGAGCCTCAGATACGTTTAGAAACCCGTGCATGCTCTATCAGCAGAGTGTGTAAGTCTTTTCACAGCAGAAGAGGTGGACAGAGAAATGTGTAAGCATAATGTACAACATTTTATTAAGCATAGTTCAGGAACAAAGTAAAGCATGTCTGCTTCCCTTCCTCTCCAGCAAAACAGCAGTAATGCAAAAGCTATATACAAACGGAAGTTCCCAGCAAGTGCTGGAAGTAAACAGGCATTCAACATATAATAGTCATGCCTGTTCCCTTTTAAGGAGGAACGGAACTATATCCTAAGACTGACGTGCGGCCTCCCAAAGGTTGCTCATAAGGAAATGTGGCCCTTAAGCTGAAACTGGTTCCCTGTCCCTGGTATAAATGAACTTGCACGCACAATCTTCAGGCCTCACATTTTGTACTTTTACCGTAAGGAGTTATTGGCTTAAGAAAAACTATCCCTAGCGTTTCATTACCCATTCCATTTTCCCCCCACAGTCGTGTTTAATTTATGGTTATTGCAGCTCTGCTGGAGTTTTAAATTCAGCTGAGTCATAAATGTGTGACTTTCAAGATCAGCTTGCATACTACTTCCATAATTATTTGAATTCTGCCTATTATATAATGTGTTACACTTGGTAAATTGGAATTTTTAAGGGGAACGTAATTTCAGCTTTCATATCTCATAATTGGAACTCTGCTCTTTTCTCTTTGATTCAGTGTCATCATGTTGGATGAAGCCCACGAGAGGACCTTATATACAGATATTGCCATTGGCTTATTAAAAAAGGTTAGAGCTCTCTTTGTGCATCCTGCCCCCATTCCCCCACAGTTATTTAATTTCTGAATTGAGCAAAAGGTTATAGTGTTTCTAGAATTATAACCTGCTCAGAGTGTCTATTCAGTTGCCTGTGTTTGTGAGCTGATTACCTATGTCCTACTATCAAAGAGTTTGCTGCTCTGTTAAGCTTGCAATGGTGCTAATTTTGAGTTGATTTTCATAATGGATGCTATTCTAGAAGGAACAGTTCTGATGGAAACAGCAAGATGAATCCTACCATACTTGTTAATAGTTTACAGGGCTTTAAGACATTTTCCTAAGGTTTGTAAGCATGATACACCGGTGGTGGGGATTGTTTTAGTGGTAGCATATTACTTAAGCTCATACACCTACATGATTTTCAAACGTGGGAATATCTGGCTTGGTTTGCAATGCATAGACTCTGAACAGGATAAGTCATTTCCTGAAAAACAGAGATACTTGATTTTGCTATTGTTTTTGTATGCATATGAGACCAATGTCTTTCATAAATTATACAAACAGTTCTGGGGTTCTGTGGTGATTAACCATAATTGAGCATTAAAAAACCCCTGCTGTGTCTCACAGGTTCAGAAGAAACGAGGAGACCTTCGCCTGATTGTTGCATCAGCTACACTGGATGCAGAGGTAGAACTAACATGTTAGATTCAAATAATTTTCCCATTTTATTTTTGATAGAAAATGAAACACTTATCATCTTGTATTTCATTCTGTAGAAGAGTAACGGGGAGCCTGTGGCCCCCCCAGATGTTGACATCTCCCATCATATTGTATCACTGGCTATACTGACTGGGTCTGATGAGAGTTAGAGGTTAACAACATCTGGAGGTTCTCTTCAGTAGAGTATGGGACATGGTAGCCTAATCAACACATTCATGCAGAGGCAGACCAAACCCCATCAGAATAGTTGGCAGTTGAACAAAATCACTGTTAAGTTTTTATGTTAACTCCCTTTAATTTAGCAGGTCTCTCTCCCTACCCCAATTCAGTTTGGGCAGGGGAGCTAATTTCTTAACAATGAAAATTTTGGAGGTGGTGGAAGGGGGAAAGGGTTTTCAGCTTTCATTTTAATCTCACCCAGATAACTTTCACAGCTGAAATGCTTGCCTTTCATTGAGGTGAACATTTATGAAGCCACTAAGATTTGTATTTCCAATCCAAGTAAAATAAAATTTGGATGGTATTGCCTACACTTAATCTGCTGGTACTAATGTGCATAAAGCTTAAGCTTAATTGCTATTAGTTTTGGGTTACACTACATGCTATTTCCCTGAACTCTGTGAAATGAATCGTTTTTAGAAGGTTCTAGAGCAGATAATACCCAATTTGTGAAATTGTGTGGTCAGTTTATTTTAAAAGGGATTAGATTTATTCATATTTATGAAATAGTTATTGCAAAAATTGCAACTTTTGCATTCTTTCTGTTTGATCTGTTTTTTTTCCCTGTTTTTGGTTAAAAATCAAAAGGCTGCACCCTTTACATTGGTAACATGACTTAAAACTTCTGATGTCAGCCATATTTTCTCCAAAATATCTGATATTACTAGATTAAGCAAATTAGGAAGAAATTACAAAACCAAGGATACCTAGACTGGTTGCTACTTTGAAAAACATTTCAGCACTAGTTATGGAGAAATGTACCGTATTTTTCGCCCTATAGGATGCACTTTTCCCCCTCCAAAAATGAAGGGGAAATCTGTGTGTGTCCTATGGGGCGAATACAGGCTTTCGCTGAAGCTTGGAGAGCGAGAGGCGTCGGTGCGCACTTTATCACCGCACTTCACTTTATCAGCACTTTATTCCCGCGGGGCTCCCCAGGCTGCGGATAGCAGCCTGCTGCACGGAGCGCGGGGCGCGCTGAAGCAGAGCACCCCGCGCTTTGGGCAGACATCGGCCAGCCCCACAAGCTTGGGGGACAGTGGGGAGGCGTAGCGCTGCCATCCCACTGTTCCCCGACCTGGTTTGGTTTCCCCGACCTGGTTTTGGGGGGGAAATAAAGGAAATTTCCCCCCCTTTATTCCCCCCCCAAAAAACTAGGTGCGTCCTATGGGACGAAAAATACGGTACTTGTTAATGTTATTAGGTTATATATTGAAGTATGTTTTGTAGCAGCATAAAATATCAGAAGTTCACAGAGATGGATTAAATTATATTGCTCGACCTCCATAGGGCTGGGGTGGCAAATCTGAGCCTGCAAGCTGGGTCAGACCTGCCCAAGTAATTCTAAGTAGCCTAGCAGGAACTAACTTTAATTTACCACCACCAGCAAAATCTGTGTCAGAAGTCGTTTCCCTCTTTGAGCATCCTGTCACCATCTGCTTGCAGGGATACATGAGGGATTATAGGTGTCTTTGCCAGGTTACCTGGGATGTTTTTTCCTCCCAATCACAACACAGCACTAGGAGGAAAAGTTCTTCTAAAATCCCAGGACCTATGTATGCTCTTCCATAGATATGCAGATAAGTAATGAAGTCACCTGGAGCATAAGTTGCTCACAGTAATGTCTTGCTTTCCTGAAAATAACAGGTGATATCCAACTAATCTGTTCTGTCAGTGCAAGGATTTCCACTTAAGCAGCCGAACTCGCCATGTATCTCTTAAATTTGATCTGGGGGTTTCCCCAGTCCTCCCGAGCAGATGTGAGGAGGGCAAGGAACACCCACAGGGAGATGAATGGGGGAAGGTCCATTGCTCAAGCAGAAATCCTTGCCAGTGACAGAATGAGTTAGTTAGGTCCCTCCCTATGCTTATATTTTGAAAGAGAAAAGTAGCAACACCCTACTTTTGGCTCCTGAGTTAGGAACTGGACTCGTTTAAACAACGCACTGATTTTCAAAAAATTGTTTGCTATCTTTGCCCTAGAAATTTAGGGATTTCTTTAACCAAAATGAGACCAGTGACCCAAGCAAAGATACCAGCATGATCCTTACAGTGGAAGGGCGAACATTTCCAGTGGATGTCTTCTACATTCAGAGGTCTGTTCCTGTTTAATACTCGTAAGTGGTGACTAGAGGAGCGTGCATCTTGTGACACCCGCTTGTCGTCCAAAAGTCTGGGCGGGAAAGGGAAGCATTAAACGGACCTTAGGTATTATTTTAAAGAGTTGTCTTTACATGGGTACCGGCACGTTGAGGATGTAAACCTGAAATCTTGCTTTCCAATTGAATGTGTCTTTCTCCTATTTTGTGAGCAACAGGCGCAGACTTCAGTGGAGGAGGGCTTCGGGAACCTTCCCCCGTCCCCTTCTGCACCGGCCAGCTGGAGCAGACTTCAGACGAGTGCTACGGGGACTCGGTGGAATCTTCATGCTTTTCCTCCCCTGGAATCTTAGTCCTTCCCTTCCCCCTCCACAGAAGGGATATGGGCAAACCTGGCAGCACCTTCATGCCCTCTCTCCTCCTCCTCCACAGAAGGAGATGGACAGGTCCGGTGGCAGAAGTGGGCTCGTTTTTTTACCCCTGCACACACAGTGCTTGCTTTTGTGCTTGCGCTGGGCAAGGAAATGTGGGTGTCATAGGCGGATAATCGTGTGCTTTGTGAATCGTGTCCCTTTTATGTTCTTGCGACCTTACTATGTTTGTGTCAGGCATCTTTGAGGAATGTTCGAGTAACAGTGGCAAAGCATTCTGGGAGAGTAGCCATGTTAGTCTAGGGTAGCTGAACCAGCAGACAGTCTTCAGGGTTTATCATTAGATGCATGAAGCAGTGCATATATATGGATGTAGTAATTTAGTCCTTTGTTTTTCATTCCTTAAACACTGTATGAGGTGATGGCGTATTATGCAAATATTAGAGGCTTGAGTTTCCAATCTCTCCAATTTTTATTTTAATATTTTTAAATATACAAATTTCCATTCCTTTCTGAGGAAAACTAGGACAGCTATTTGATTTAAAACAACAACAACATGTGGCTACTTACTAGTGCATATAGGGCTGCCTCATATGTGCATGTACATAACTTGATTCCGATATGCTTGGTCCTACCAGCTGAATGGGTGCACTGATTTCACTGGAAAGCTTTTGTATGATGTGGTATGGAAATTCTGTGGATGGCGTTGTATCTGTGATGACCCTCTTGCATATGCAAGATCACATGATGCAGGCATTGAGTATTAAGCTTCCATGTGTGATCCAGTCCATAGTTAGATGTAAATGTTCATATAGGGCATTGCCATATTGAACGCCTTCTCTGCATGTTAGAGGCTCTTACAAAATTTGCTTGTTGTGTTAAATTGGATATTGCAGGCCCTTATAATAGATGCATAGAATTTATTCAGGTAGTAAGAAGCAATTTTGTGTGTTTTTACAATGCTGAGTGCTTTGTAGGCAAATATAAGTACAACTGAACTGTTTAAAAAAGTAACTTGTTTAGATGTCAAAGCAACATATTGATTGAACTGTTTTTCTGCAATTGTGAAATAAATTCTTGTGCGTGTATGTGATATAGAGATGGAGGACTCTCTAGATACAGATATTCAGGATTTGTGATAATGTCAAAGAAACAAGTGAAGTTATTTTAAGTGACTTGTGAAGAATTCAGAAAGGTCCAGCTAGCGCCAGGATTAATTTTTAGGTCATGTATCAAGCATACTTCAAGTATGTGAGCTGTCTGTATTACTTATGAAAATCTAACTATATATTCCCTTCTTTATCCTGGTGATAAGAGCATGTTTTGCCTTCCTTACTTGAAACTCATGTCTATGCTTTTTCCAACAGTCCTGTTCCAGATTATGTGAAATCAACTGTGGAAACTGTTATGAAAATTCATCAGACAGAAGGTGATGGGGATATACTGGCATTTTTAACTGGCCAGGTAGACACAAAAGAAATGTTTGTCCTGTTGAAATTGTTACTTTGGTATAAGATATGTTCACTTTGTGCTGTGCAATAATTCTGAAAACATTTTTTTTATGCAGAATGTGTGTGAGAGGGAGCAAGGATGTAAAATGATAGTTTCAATAATTCTAGAATTTAGGGTTGCTGCATACACCTGTTTGGGGTTATACTAAACTGTGAAATACCACTGTGGTTCTAATCTGATTTGGGAAGCTTCTAAGTCGCCTGCTTCCACCTGCTTACTATGGTTTTGCTTCATCAGCCATATTTCAGTTCGTTCAATCAGTTGTATTTCAGTACAGCTTGAGCTTCCCACTTACTCCGCCGGGACCATATAACACCGGTCCTGAGAGATCTGCATTGGCTCCCAGTACGTTTCCGAACACAATTCGAAGTGTTGGTGCTGACCTTTAAAGCCCTAAATGGCCTTGGTCCTGTATACCTGAAGGAACGTCTCCACCCCCATCGTTCTATCTGGACATTGAGATCCAGCGCCAAGGGCCTTCTGGCAGTTCCCTCATTGCGAGAAGTTAAGTTACAGGGAACCAGACAAAGAGCCTTCTCGGTAGTGGCACCCGCCCTGTGGAACGCCCTCCCATCAAATGTCAAGGAAATAAGCAGCTATCCTATTTTTAAACGACATCTGAAGGCAGCCTTGTTTAGGGAAGTTTTTACTATTTAATGCTGTATTGTTTTTAACACTTGATTGGGAGCTGCCCAGAGTGGCTGGGGAAACTCAGCCAGATTTGGGGGGGGGGTATAAATAATAAATTATTATTATTACTCCGCAAGCTACTCCTATTGTACAACAATACCATGCAAATTTAGCATTCGTTTCTGTTAAGAGCCTCAGATGTGGTCCTTTCCATTTGCTTTTCCAGCCTAGGACGTGTCTGAACTGGTGCCTGTGTTCTTTGGCTTTAATTGATCATAGCAGCAACTTGTGAAAGTAGTAATGATGATGTACAGGAGAGAACTACACCAGCATTATGCTTCCTCCTCTGCAAACTGTGTCCACGGTTGTAGCACCATGTATATTTCTGTCTCTAACACAGAATGCCTTCCTTGTAGCACACATACAATGTAGGTTGTAGTGACAGGAGATGCAGTGGAGCGCACTTGACTTGGCAAATCCCAAGGGTTAAAAATTCCCTGAAATAATTTTGACAATATAGAAGGAATTTGGCCTGTGTGTTTCAGATGTTTGGAAGCTACAATCTCAAACAGAGATGCCATTAAAACATGTAGATTCTGAAGACTGTCACTTGTACTGCTAGTATGAACTGTTCTACTACCCGGGTAGAAAGAAAATTTATTACAGTACCTCTAAATTAATCAAAACAACTGTATTACCAGTATGGAATAATTATGTTCAAATACCTTTTTGGAGTTCCAGAAATGGAGAAATCATAGCTATTTTGGTCAATTGAAAGGCTGAGCTATTTCTTACAGCGCTTAAACGAAAGTATTTGCAGCTCAGAAGTTCTCTTTCCCTGCTACAGCTTGTAATGTGGAAGGGGGGTTTCCTGGAACTATCCCACTGTGTGGTCCAGCTAGCTGCTGAAGCTTGCAGTTCTCATCACAAGAAAATCTTAGTTCAGTCAAGAGAGAGAGAGAAAGCAGAAATCACTTGTGCATCCTCTTGTCATTGTTTGTTGTATACAAAGCAGACCTCTTGATAGCTTGTGATTCGGAAGTTGTGCAGTATTTAAGCATGAACTGCAAAGTCGGATTCTCATTCTTGTGTGTCTGCTGGAATGGAACGATAAGACACAGTAATTGCAGGGGTCAGCAAACTTTTCCAGCAGGGGGCCGGTTCACTGTCCCTCAGACCTTGTGGGGGGCCGGTCTAGATTTTGAAAAAAACCAATGAACGAATTCCTATGCCCCACAAATAACCTATGCCCCATTTTAAATCCCTATGCCCCATTTTAAATAAAAGCACACATTGTACTCATGTAAAAACACCAGGCAGGCTCCACAAATAACCCAGAGATGCATTTTTAATAAAAGGACACATTCTACTCATGTAAAAACACGCTGATTCCCAGACTGTCCACGGGCTGGATTTACAAGGCGATTGGGCTGGATCCGGTCCCTGGGCCTTAGTTTGCCTACCCATGGAGTATTGGATAAAGATCGCCGGTCATCTGGCAACTTTTAAATAACACGTGAGAAGAAATTCTAGCGAGACACTACAGTATTTTGTTTTTTAAATTCTCTAAATCTGCTTCAGTCTCCGTGATATGATATTGGAGCTTAAATTCATTTTGATCTGCTTATATTGATGTTTTTCTAGGAGGAAGTGGAAACAGTTGTTTCTATGCTGATAGAGCAGGCCCGGGTCCTTGCTCGCTCAGGGATGAAAAGACACCTGCGAGTTCTTCCAATGTATGCAGGATTACCTGCTACTGAGCAGATGAAAGTGTTTGAGAGGGTATCTCCCAACGTTAGAAAGGTAAAGTTGCTTCCATTGTCATAAATGAATAGTGCACTGTGCTTGCGAATTGGTGGCATTGCCCACCATCAATTAATGTTTCGCCACATTGCATTTGGTAACCACATGGTAACAATGCGTTTCCCCACGTTGCATTTGGTAACCAATGCTGTAGGGTTTTCTGTAAGTCTCCCTCTTGGGATCAACTCCATGTACCCTTCTTGCTAAATAAGAATTTTTACTCATTTTTATATTGCTTAGAGCAGCCTTTCTCAACCTTGGGCTCCCTGATGTTGTTGGACTACCACTCTCATCATCTCTGACTGCTGCCCCTGCTAGTTATGGATGATGGGGGTTGTAGTCCAATAGCATATGGTGATCCAAGGTTGAGAAAGGCTGGCTTAGAGGTTAATCATCTCTATGCTTTGCTGCTGCAGTTCATGGTAGCTAGTTTACTTCCCTCAAAATGCTGAATGCAAGACTACAACCCCTGCCCTGCAACAATGCCCACCCAGGTTGTTTGTAATGAATATGTTGCTTTATTTTATCTTATTTAATTCTTTGAAGACTTTGTGCTTTTCTTCTCAGCTGCAGGGTACATATCTGCCCTTATACAAATCAATGGCTCTCTTTTTTGCAGCACCTTCAGAGTTTTGTGTGTGCGTGCTTAGTTCTTTTCTTTAATGCAGCTTTTCAGACAAGCATTATTGCTGCTAGGCTAACCACTCCTAGAAAACTTTCTGAATTAGAGTCCCATTATTGTGATTCCCCCCTTATAGCAAACTTTTTCTGCTTTTATTTTCTTAAACTTAGCAAGTCAGGAATCAGCAAGCATAATAAATCCCAAAGAAACTGGCTTTCTTTATTCTTTCAGGTGATAGTGGCCACTAATATTGCAGAAACGTCCATCACAATCAATGGAATTTCATTTGTGATTGACTGTGGCTTTGTGAAACTCCGTGCGTATAACCCCAAAACAGCTATTGAATGCCTTGTGGTTGTCCCAGTATCAAAGGCCTCTGCCAATCAGAGAGCAGGTCGTGCAGGCCGGAACCGCTCAGGAAAATGCTACAGACTTTACACAGGTGAAGTGTGTGTAACACTTAAAGCTTTGCTCTTTTGTTTGTGGCTTGGGTGGCACTGTACTTAAAAATCTTTCCTCTCCTCTTCAGTGGGGTCCCCTGACCCACCAGCTTGCTGTATTTGGGGTTGGGTGTGGGCACCAGGGATTGCATTTCTCAGTTTACATTTCTCAGAAACATTCACTTTGCAGGCCTTTTTCACCTGATTCAAACCCTTCCATCTCTGATTCTACATGCTTGACATGTTCAGTACTCGCTTTTGCATTTAGATAAAAATTCTCAGGCACCAGATACTGCAAAATTACCTTCTTCAAAAACCTTTTGCCAACATCATCTTGTTTAGTTAAGTTGTCTTGTTTATCTCAATTCCTTACTAAGCATAATGGTTAACATTAGGAATGTCTTGTTTATTCTTGTTTTTTCTTAAGTTCTGGAATGTTGTAGAGGTTTTTGACTTGAAAGATTTGCATTTTGAAACGTGTGCCCTCTTCACAGAGGAAGACTTTGAGAAGTTGCCACAGTCCACCATTCCCGAGATGCAGCGCAGTAACCTGGCACCAGTCATCTTGCAGCTCAAGGCTTTAGGAATTGACAATGTGCTTAGATTTCCTTTCCTCTCAGTAAGTATGGGATTCTTGTTTAATTTTTCCGTGTTCTGTGGTTTGTCAACTTTGTCTACACGGTATAAGCCATTTTACAAGGACTGCAAGGTCTGCTGTCCTGTTGTGTTTATGTGGACCATATGCATATCTTCCTGTTAAATGCCAGATTAAGAAGTATTCCTTCGCTTTTATGTTTGTTTCTGCATGTCTCATGGCTCTTTTGGAATAAAGGTTCTAAATGCCTGCAGGCTATAAGGAGAGAGGTTAAAAAGAGCTTGAAAGTCTCTAATGTTCTCTGAACATTACTAGTAGGTAGCAGACCATCAGAGGTCAATGGTTCATAGCCTTGTAACTATTGCTCTGACACTCAGGCAGTAGGATAGGGTGGACCTAACACCAAGGTCGAGTGTTTGCCTAACTGCTTCTGAAGAGCCCTGTGTTTTTAGTAAAGAAAGCAAGAACCTCGGGAACCTCCACAGAAAAAAAAAAGCATCCATTTTCAGATGGCTTTCCAATCCAGTGCTGCTGTTTTGTTAATTTACGCAGTGGAACTTACCCTACCTTTGCTCTGCCCTGCAGCCCCTCTGGTGAAGACACTGTTGGTGTTATTGGCAATAGACTGCTTGGTGGTTGTGATTTTAATTGTAAACTACTTTGAGATGTTGAATAGCCGAGAAAGTGGTATATAACGATAAATATATAGATCTGTTAACTAGATTTCGCAATCTCTTCCCATGTTTAGCTTGTGATTGAACGTTATTTGCTGAATGGGGACATCTAGGGGTCTTCATGGCTAATAACATGCTGCAGCATGCAGAATATAGAGTAACCTGGGACTGAACAGCTTTTGGTCACAGCAGCACTGGTCAGGTTCCACATGCCCAGAACACCCTGTCTTTGAGCAGCACAGCACCCTGGACTTGTTCTGACCAGGATCCATTGAAATTGCACTGAACAAATATAGTCAGTTCCAACAGAGAGAGTTTTTGGTGATGTAGCATGGAAAGATGTTGCATCAGTCTAGCACACTTGAGTTGTCCATTGTTCCCTTGTGGGCAGCTTTGGCAGATGATTCACTAAAATTTAATTTTACTCTGATTCCGTCTCATACAAGTCCAGTGTCTCTTTGCTTCCTGATTCTTTTCATCCCAGCCTTCAATACCAGTCTCTGGCCAAAATATTGGAGCACATGGTTCTAGGTTTTGCAGTGTTCCCCCTGTCATCCCTTCAACACACTCCAGCTGTCACGAGCAATTTAATAAAACATATATATTAAATGCAAGCATACTTGTACTGTTCAAATAATTTCCCCCACTAGCAGGATTTTGATGTAGCTTTCTAAATCTTTGGATTTATTAGATCCTATATATAACTTCCGTTTCCAGTGCCACCTTACCCTTGCAGTTCTGGAATATTTAAAGTTTCTGGTTTAGTACTTAATATTTGGACTTCAGTGCTTTAGGTGCCTCCACAAGGCAGTTCTGAAACTCTGTTCATGTTAATCAGGGGTCACCAGCTTTTTTTTAATGTAGTGGGCAACGGTCACAAAATGTGGGCATGGCATAACACAAAATGTCTGCCACAATTAAAAGAGCAAAAAAGAAAGAAAAGGGACCACAAAATGGTGCAGCCATTCTTCCTCCTATCAGCTGCCCCATCAATAGTGGGGAAATGAACCCACATCAGAGAGAAGCTGTTTGTATCTTGCATTGAATAAAATGTAGATATGTTTAAGGGAGCTTATTTAATTAAAAGAGGCTGAGGCACTGTGGACAAGAACTAAGCAGGAAAGCCAAACAGTCTATTGTGGATTTTTACTGAGAACGTTTATGGGTGCCATGAAAGGTACTGGCACTTGGCAGGCATTGAGTTGAAGACACCTGAGCTAACCATTTGAGTGCAAGGCTCTAGTTTGCTGAGATGTTATCCAGCATGACTGCTAGAGAAATTTGTCTCAAGTAGCTAGCAAAACCAGAAGATTTCGAAGTCTTGATGTTCACAGCCTGTACAAGGCTATGAAGCAGTGTTGACCTGCATGGCTCACAACTCTTTTCAGGAAATATCTAAAAAAGTTTTCGACTGTGAAATACCTGCAGGCATAAGCGGGACCTGGGTGAGCGATCACATGGGAGCCCTTATTTGTGTCCCTTGAGTTCATTGTAATGTAATAAATGTCCTTACAGTAGGCAGAACAAATGGTATGTATGTGTTTTCCCCCCAGCCTCCACCTGCTCAGTCAATGGTGCAAGCTTTGGAGCTGCTCTATGCATTAGGAGGTAAGGTTCCTCTGCTGATTTCCGTCTAAGGCCCTGCACTTTAGACTTAACTCCAAAATGTTAAAAGGAAAACTGAAATGTAATAGTGGACTTTTATTGTTAGCATCTCATGAGGAGCACGTCAGGCTTTTGAGATGCTGGGAGATAATGTGTTTTCTTTAAACAGGGTATTGTGGTTTCAAGATAGTCATTTATCTCTACAATCACTGTCTGAGTCGGGTTTCCATGCTCAGATTTTCTGCAGTTGCTTTCCCATTGTGTTCCCATAATAATTCTGTTTGGTTTGTATGGAGACGCATGTGCAAGGCAAGCCGCTGATGGATTTTCATGGGTGGTTTGCAAGTACAGACATGTGAACAAGCCTTTCTCATTATATAGTCCGTTGGAGTAATTGAGAATTATAATAAGTAAAGCAGTCCTTCAAGGTGTGGGGTTTTCATTAGAACCCTCTCGCTTTCCTATTCTCAGCCTATATGGATATTGACTATGTAGTTTTTATATAAAAGAAGGCACTAACTTATATAGCCAAGTTTGGGAGTGATAGCTAGGACCCAGTCTCCTAGTAGCAGCTTTGGCTAGATGCTCCAGGAGCCCTCTTTGCCCTCTGTGATAATACCTATAATCTGAGGTTGCTATCAGATCTATTTGCAAAGCACGCATAATTAAATCCTACAGTAAAAGAAGTAAGGGTGTGTTATATATGTGCCGCTACAAGATCAGAGACCATGTGAGGCAGCTACCTTGCGGCAGCTGGGAAGATATGGATCTGGTCAGTAGCTGAATGGGAGACAGCATGGGAGTACCGTGTTTACCACCTTTAGCTCCATGGTAGAAGAAGAGTGGGCTTAAATGTAGTAAAATAAAAATGCATCTGCTTTGCCTCATGGATGAAGTCAGTACAGTGGTACCTTGGGTTAAGTACTTAATTCATTCCGAACCTGAAACTGAATTAAGTACTTAATTCATTCTGAACCTGAAACTGTTCTCAACCTGAAGCACCACTTTAGCTAATGGGGCCTCCTGCTGCCGCTGCACAGATGCTGCACAATTTCTGTTCTCATCCTGAAGAAAAGTTCTTAACCCGAGGTACTATTTCTGGGTTAGCGGAGTTTGTAACCTGAAGTGTACTACAGGTACCACTGTAGTGGTATTCAGGCTGCTTCTTTTGGCTTACTGGTAGAGGTAATAAAGAGCAGCTTGTTTATAATTCGATGGAGTGCCCAAGAAACCCATCTTGCATGCTGCAGAATGGCTTGTCTCTGATTCTCCCAGCAGCTCACAGTTTCTGCTTTTTAGGTGCAGGAATAAATTTTAGCTAGAATTTTAGTTCCTCAGAATAGTACATGCAGTATCACAAT
Organism: Podarcis raffonei; assembly: GCF_027172205.1. Taxonomy (NCBI): domain Eukaryota; kingdom Metazoa; phylum Chordata; class Lepidosauria; order Squamata; family Lacertidae; genus Podarcis; species Podarcis raffonei. The sequence continues at coordinate 74,767,181 of NC_070607.1, forward strand.
ACTTCTCTGTGGAGAGAGTCATGCCTATAATTAATTTGTTTTGAAATACTTTATAACCCTGTGTTGAGTCATCAGTATGTATTTGCATTTTATATTGCTGCTGTTTTTCCTGCAGGGCTTGATAAATATTGTCGCCTCACGGAACCTCTTGGAATCAGGATAGCTGAGTTTCCTTTGAACCCGATGTTTGCAAAGATGCTCCTAGAATCAGGTAATGCCAGTGTCATGCAACTGTAAATCAGCTTGTGTATCGTTAGTCCAGCTTAATTAATATGCTGTAGGTCTCCCAGTGACTTCTATGTTGTGGTACGTGGCATACAAGTGCCATAAATAAATCCACCTCTATTGTATTTGTTTTTGTTGCTGTAAACTGATTATTTGTTGTTTGAGCTGGATACCATAATGTGAACAAATGAGTCTTTGAATGCCGGATGCAACAGAGAATAGTGAAGAAAGTAGTTTACATACCTAGGTTTTACATTGAGCTGGAAGCCTTTAATCCACTGCATGGCTCTGGAGATGCAACAGGCAACGCCACAGTAGATGGTATTAGATTGCTGCCAGAATCTCAAGCAATATGGGATTTTAGTTGGATTATCTTCTGTGTGGTTCCTAGTGATGAGCAGACATCCTGCGCTCCCTGCCTCAACTTGCTTGAGAACTAAACATGTGTGTTAAATAAATGTAATCCATCAACAGCTGCTGTTCTGGTATTTGGCCTGCTATCATTATGTTATTGTTATTATTATTTAATTAAATTTATATTTATCCGAAGATCACAGGGCTGTTTACAGCATGTTCTATCCTAGAAAATAGCTGTTTCAACAAGCATTTTGAAATGACATTTAGAGTTTCTGTTCTCCACTACATTGCAGAAGCAAAATATTAGGATTGTATCCAGGGATAGCATCCTGCTAGCGAAAGTTTTTCTGCTTGCACAAAGTGAGGCAACCCATTTCCATCAATCCCTCGAACCCATTGCGGCCCTCTATGCTATATCCCATACAGTTCCAGGGGGTCACCTAGCCTTTAGGGAAGCTTTTTTTTGGTGGGAAGAGGGACTGTATTAAGTTAGAGGGATTGGTGAAAACTGGGTGCCCTGCCCTGCAGAAGCACTTCTCTTAGATGGAGCCACCACTTTATATAACCCATAGTGTTTCCTGTCATATAGTTCTTTGAGAGCTGCTATAGCTATTTTTAATATAGCACGTGTGAGGAATATAAAATTTTCTCAATGTGCTTTGTGTTGTCAGTGTAAAAGTAAAGTTCCTTCTCCCCTAAACTCATTTTGCAGGGAATTTTGGCTGCTCACAGGAGATCCTGAGCATTGCAGCCATGATGCAGATCCAGAATATCTTTATGATTCCTCCAAACCAAAAGACACAAGCTGTAAGTGCCATTTCTGAACTCAGCTCTGTTACACTGGAAAGAGCCACTGGAACTCACTGCCCAGGAAATCTGTTTGCTGTCACTGCTTAACTGGTGTTGCAATGCAAACTGAAAAAATGTTGTTCCAGCAGTTCTGTTGCCTTGGCTCTCATTATTTCTGGCTCTTTCAGTTCTGTTGTTTTCATATGATGCTTCTTGCTTTGCATTTTAATTGTGATTGCTATTTAATCTTTGTTGCTGTTAACCACCTTGGGCATATTTTGCAAGAAGTGGAAAGGTGCAATATAATATTTTTTGAGTGAGCTACTTGCTTTCAGGATGTGGGGAAAGGAATGAAATACTCATTTAAACTTTTTCTGAGAGGTTGGAAAATGAATGATTCCGTAGCTAAAGAGATTATTCCACTAAAAAAATGTTGGACAGACATACAAATTACGTCTAAGTTGAAAACATTGTATTACATTTATTTGTGCATACCTTCTAGTGGCAAATGGTGAGCATGAGAAAATTACAGTATGTTTAACTTTCCCCCAAAGATTTATTAGAAATACATAGTAGTTTTAAATACTGGGTATGTGTACAATTTCCCTTAAAAATGCTTTTAACAAAATAATGTTATTCATAGAAGAAATTGTAAGTACTAAATGCGGAAAGGAATAAGCAGTGACGGTAGATGCACTGAAAATTGTAAAGGTTGAGGATTCTGTTCTCAAATTCGTTCACAAATGGAGTCCTATTGATATTGCTGAATATGGTTCCTGTCTAAAGGGTGTCTGTGGGGTTTTGTTGTTGCTGCTTTACCAAAATGTTCCTCCTTTTCAGATCAGAGAACACAGAAAATTTGCTGTGGAGGAAGGTGACCATCTCACTATGCTTAATGCATATGAAGCCTTTATAAAAGTAAGTAAGCTCAAAAGGAGGTACGAGATTTTTGCCGGCCTTGAATCCAGTTGTTGTGGATGTTAGAAGTTTGGGGACATCCAACATAGCAATTAATAGGATCAGATGTGTGTTGTGAGCGAAGCAAAGTCAGTTCTGGTTTTGATGTAGGCAGGGAGTTGTGCAGAGCCCTAAAGCTCCACTTAGTTTGATCAGAGAATATATTCATCTAAATCAAGCTAGGTTTGTCCTGGGGTGTAAAATCACAGCCCCACTGGTGTGTTTATTGTTAGGTGTATTTAAAGCATTAGAGTACGTTACCAAAAGCCCCATTCAGCCATTCTTGGAATTCAGAGAATGGATATTATGACAATCCATTCTGAAGTTTATTTGGCAGTGAAGACTAGGAACTTGTGTGTATGTTGTGATATTTAAAACAAATGATGAGGCTCTCAAGTTTCACACACACACCAGGTCCTCTGCTAACCCATGACCTTGTAAAATATTTGTTTACCATCATGTTTGCTTACACTTGGAGTGTAAAATAATAATAATAATGCTTTGACTGTAGAATTCCCTCATCTATAATGGCTTTGTCAACTAAAATTTAGATTCAGAATGAAAAGAAATTTGATAGTGGCACACATAATTCCTCACAACATTATTATTCAGTGAAACTGAATATTAGTTAACTTTTGTCTGTCCTGAATCTTCTATGTCTATACAGAACATATTTAAACTCCGGAATTTGCTACCACCAGATATGGTAATGGCCACTAAATTGAATGACTTTGAATGTGGTTAAGACAAATTCACAGAGGACAAGGCTCTCAATGGCTACAAGCCATTATGATGGTGCTGCCTCTGATATTGGACGCAGTTTGCTCCTGAACACCAGTTGTTGCAGATCATAAGTGGGAAAAGTTCTTTTCAGCTCCTATTTCTGGCCTTCCCATAGGCATCTTGTTGGTCACAGTGAGAATAATCTACTGGCCTAGATGTGTCTCTTCTTAACATTCCTAACATGAGATTTTCCCAGGATCAACTGATATGTTTGAAATGCAGGAGTAGCTAAGTACCAGAGTCTCCTTTCCAGATTCCGTCCTTCAGCATGACCTGTTCTTGCCAGGAGAGTTGTAGGATTTTAGACTGATCTGTTGCAAACTGATTTTTGGCTGGTGCATGCATCCCCACTCACATAATATTAGGAAAAGAAACCTGGAGATAAAGTCAGAGCTAAAACACCTTTATAAAGCAAGATTTTTAAGGTCGTTCAGCTGTTCCTTTTTCTTTGCAGCACAACAAGAGTTCCCAGTGGTGTCAAGATCACTTTCTGAATTATAAAGGTCTTGTCCGAGCCACAACTGTGAGAGAGCAGCTGAAAAAACTTCTTGTCAAGTTCAAAGTACCAAAAAAGTCCAGTGAAGGTATGAGCAAGAGAGAAGAGATCTTGGCAATTTCTTATTTATTGCCTATACTCTGTTTAGTACAAAAAAACCCCCAGAATTGCCAACTGTGAGCTGCATGGGAGCTTCACAACATTTGTAGCATTGGTTTCTTTCTATTGTGCGTTAATCCAGTGGTGGCTGTCTGTTGTTGGAAGAGAATGCATTAACAGAATGTGGCAATTTGTGGTGGTCTCCCAATCTTCCTTTAGCCCATTCCCACTCTAAATCTGCTCCAGATAGTTGAGGGACCTTCCAGAGCAGATTTAGTGTGGCATAGGGGACTGCAGTAATGGGTAGGGGTGCCACCAAAAATTACCGCCTCCTGTTTTTCTGAATGAAAGCCTTCCGTCAGTGAACAGTCACCGTTGGATTCCACCGTTGGATTTTTTTAGCATGATCTTTTTTATCCATTTGCTTTACACTGCTTCAGCGATGTATATTGTGTTTTTACTACTGTAAAAGCTTTCTAATGTACTAAGTGTAGAGCACCTATTCCTCACTTTTACATTCATTTCAGTCTTTGTATAACAAGCTTGAATATTTATTTAAACCCATGAGTTCTGGAAACTGGAATAGACTTTATTAGCTTTGCAGACAGCCCTTTTGGCATCTGAAACTTCCCTCTTCCTTGCAAAGTCTGTTTATGTTTGACTAGATTATATGTTGCATTGTCGGCGGGGGGGCGGGGGGAGCCAGGCAACAGTATAGTGTATTGTGGAAACAGAAGTGAACACACCTAACCAGAAAAATTGCTTAAGCAGGAAGGTGCTTATTAAAGAGAACACGATAATCAGAAGCATGCTCGGCATAAGTTAAACGTGTGCATACCTTGGTTCCAGGTGATTGTAAACATAAAGGGCATACATGATAAATGTAATCACAGGGATATTGTTATTAAGATTTATTCTTCACCCTTCAATTAAGTTATCAGGATAGCTAACAAAAACCCAGTTCTGTAGTACAATACTATAAAATATAACCCGCCATAGTACTTGAAGTTCAGTGTATGTTAAAACTACTGAAATTGTAGGTGATATTCAACGTAAGTTTTACTCAGAGGAAACTCATTAAAATTAATTAACATGACTTAGTGTGCTCTGAGTAAAACTTGCATACCGCCCTATGTATGTAAAAACAAAAAACAAACCCCCCCGAAACAGGTCTGGAAGAATGCTTCCCTCCTCCTCTTTTTGTTAAACAGTTGCCACAGTAAGGAAAAGCTTAGGGCAGATGCATGTAGTGATTTTTGTTGTTTTAATGGAAAGCAGATGTCGATTTCAGCAGATGAATTGTGTGTGTGTGCATGCGTGCGCACACACACACACGCACGCACACACACACACACACACACGAAGGGATAGGAGCTTAGCGACTTTTCATCTGGCTCCCCCCCCCCGCCCCTTCACTCCCTCAGCTCCTTTTTCACCTAGGTAGAAAGGATATGTGCCTGTATTATTTCCCTTTGCAAGTGGAAGAGCAGCTGGGGGGGGGGGAGTGGTGTTGAACAGAAAACCAGCAGTAGAGAAAGGTTAAGCATCCCCTACCATTCTATTCTCAAAATGTCAGCCTCCCACAGCTGGTTTTTGTTCAAACTTTTTTTAAAAAAACCCCAGACAATGTGTTACATGTGTTTGCCATGCAAAATTTAGTTTGGTCCTTCCAAAAGATGTCCGAGATCTGTCACATCTCAGAAAGTGATTTCCACAGATAAATGATCAGCTCCACCTATTTTATCTGGTTGTGATAACAATTCAATCATCTATTGAGCTTCAAAAGAGATAAAACAGCTATGTGATGCTTAATATCCCAAATAATGAGCACTAAACTAATTTAAAAATTCCTTCAGAGTTCCACTTTCCCCCCTGCTCGTTTGCGATCATTTGACTAGGCACTTAATTTGCTCTTGACCATTGGCCACACTGGCTGAAGTTGATGTGAGTTGTAGTCCAAAACATTTGAAGCACACAATGTTGGAGAAAGCTGGTGTTATCTGATGAGCTTTGTGGAATGACTGGTCCATTTCCTCCTTTTAGGAGATCCAGACCCTGTTCTAAGGTGTATAGTTTCTGGATTCTTTGCTAATGCAGCCAGATTTCACTCTACCGGAGCATACAGGTAAATGTGAGGTTTGTTGTGATAAGCATCCCAAAATGAAAAAAAACACTGTCCTGGCTTTACTAGTGATAATTACTGTAGTTCAGGCCTCTGAGAGTAAGGGGAAGATAAAAGGGAACATAGTGGGGCCATATAGACCAGAATTGTCTTTAAATCCTTACAAAGGGTTCATTGGAAAGCCAGTAGCCATAAAAAAATAATGATGCTTCCTTGTCAGTACCATCAGCTGGTAATACGTCAGGTTGAAACAAATTAGCATTCTGTCTCCTGGCTTAGTTGAGCTTCAACAGCTTAGAAGAGACTGGAAAAAAACTTGAAGCAGTCCACTAAGTGGACTGAGCAATATTTCAGGCGAATAAGAGGTAAAGAAAGGTATTTCAAAGGCACCAATAAATAAACAAGCTTCCAGGTCAGTTTTCAGCATCCTTTGATAGTTTTGCTTATCTACGATCAGGCTTATAACTGAGGGGGAAAAGGTGTATTTTTAGGCACAGTCCCATTGCTGTGTAATGAATAAATATTATAAGTCTAAAATAATTGTTGTTCTTTCAAGGACTATTCGCGATGACCATGAACTTTATATACACCCCACCTCAGTGCTGTATGCAGAGAAGCCTCCTCGTTGGTACGTTGAAAAGGTTTTCATTAGCGTGCTGGTTGAGCTTAACACTCTACATCGTTGAGAGTTGCTTCTTTCACAGAACACATCCCATCTGGTAGATTGTGGCTTCAGAATACGTGCTGTACTCTTCATTCCACACTATACTTACATCGAGAAAAAGCGATAAAGGTAGATGGAGCACTACCAGCAACAAGTTGTAGAAGTTGTTGCATGACTGGGAAGCCAAGTAGCTGGTTTCCCCCTCCCAAACAGCAGGATCAAGGAGCTTGTGATCTGAGAAGGTGTAAACATTTGCTTCCATGACAGTGGGGAGGTTTGTAATGCCTTTACAAAGGCATGCATGTGAAATTCAGCATATCTTGTGCATATCCTCCAATTTTGAAGGATGATGCAATGAGCAGTAACTGGTAGTGCTGCCTTTGTGTTTTGATTGCGGTATAAAAACGTACACTTGCATTAGATGGTTTTCCAACCATTGGGAATGACATTCCAGGCTCGCTAGTAACCCAATCCACATCAAGTCATAAGGAGAAGGTAGGCAACATAGAGAAGGATCTTTTATATAGGGAATTCAGGTGGGAACATGCATAAAGATGGTGGTATTCATATTTTATACATAGTAAACCCATTGAAATTAATGGACCTGGCTAAGTCAGGTCTGCTCTCAGTGAAACTTAGTTGAATACCACCCAGTGACTTTTGAATTAAGGCTAGGTGTCTAGATCTTGAAACCTTTCCAATGCAATATTAAGTGGGAATGTATCCAAATGTTCTCTTAGTGGATGTGCCTTTTCTTGCTGTATTTTTAGGGTTGTCTACAATGAAGTCATGCAGACCTCAAAGTATTACATGCGAGACGTGACAGCAATTGAATCTGCTTGGCTATTGGAACTGGCCCCTCACTTTTACCAGCAAGGAACGGTACGGACTCGGCATAGCCTCCAAACGGTACCATTGCCGTATTGGCAGCTCTTGTTATTCTTCTATGCTTTTACCTGTGCTTGCAAAATGGGTTTGCATAAGTATATCCCCTCTCCCCACCACCCCAGCTTTTGCTTCTATTTATTTAATTGTTTGAAAGTTACCAATAATTAATAAAACCCTGTTCCAGATAAAGATTACTTTATATCACAATATTATGCAGATAAATTAACTTGAAAAGCACAATATTTCTTCTAGCAGTGCCTCATGGGATAAGTAGTCCAAGTTGTAGTGTAGCTTGTTGCCCAAAGCTCCGACCAGTTTGTACACCACAACTATCGCAACACAGTGCCTCCAACTGGTCTGGAAGAGTTTGATGATCAATTGTATCAAAGGCTTTGAGAGGTCTAGCAGTATGAAAAGGATTGTGCTCCCTCAGTTGAGTTCTCGGTACAAATAATCCACCAGAGCAGTTTCTGTTGAGAACGGTGGTCTGAAAGCTAAGTGATAATGGATCTAGAAAAATCAGTTTCACACGAATATCTGCTCCTTGCATTTTCAATGTTATACGGCACTACAGTAACCATATGCAACCTGGTACACAAAACCTGTATGCTTGGGCAGTGTGTGAACCCATCCTGAAATTATTGATATTGTCTGCTTTGTGTCCTGTAATGCATTCAAATTGATTGTGCTGCAGAACATAAAAAAGTTCTGGAAGTGGTTTTGGCCACTTAGCAAAAGTGTTTCAGGTATGGTTTGAGAAGGAAATGAGCCAACACCACAATTATATTAAATCTTCTAGGAATCCGGTATCTGTAATTAAGTGAGTTGATAGCACTAAAATATTCCAATATTGTGCCTCCCTGTGTCACATATAAAGTGGTTCCTTTAACTACACAGCAGTTATGCAAATCATTATTCCATTACTTAATCAAAAGTAACTGGCAATTGCTATAGTAATTGCTCATAATTATCATAGCTTCATATTATATGACTCCATAGGCATGTTGTACCTCCTTGTATGACTAGAAATTCTGGCAGAGACTTCTCAGTGAAAAGGCTGGCACAATTTAAAAATAATATCAGTTATGTGTGATTGGTCAGAATTACACAAATATAAGGAAATTTGTTAAATTGAGTATTTGTTCAATGTTAGTTATATACAGAGTAGATTCATTTAAGTTAATGGAAATGATTAACCTAAGTCTGTTGTTTTCACTGTGTCTACTCTAAATATCACTTGATGGATGCAACCCAGGGTTTTGGGAGATGGGGGCAATCTATTTTTGACTGCTTTTGTCCAGATTGGAAAATAATAGTCGTATCAGCAGGAAAACTTCTTCTTTTAAAAATGCTTCCATCTTTGGACATAACACAGTCAACAGAAGAAACTAGGAGGCTGTTCTACAATGCAGGAACTAAGGATATCTGGCTCTGTGAACCATTTGATGCAAAGTCTTTAAATTGTGAGACTTAGTGGCATCTCCAGATACGAGAGCTCAGGTAGAAATTGTTGCGTGGAGGTGTTCCCTAAGGTATCCTGAGTTCCTACCATATTGGGATGCAACTTCCTATTTTGAAGCTTGAAAAGTAGAAATGTGAGTAACTCACATACTTACTTTTTACCACTTCTAAGAATGTGCAAAGTGACTTTAAAGCTGTCTTTACCTGTTACCTGCAGCAGTGTGATTGGTGCCACATTGTTGTTGTATCCCACACTACTCTGGTAGTATAAGGGTTTTTTTGCAGAAGTGATTTGGGCACAATATCAAGGCAGTTACTACTGCCATGTTGTGTAAATGCACTCAGATCTGTGTAACAGGCCTGATCCAGCATTTTATACCTTATGGAATAGTGTTGGAGCAGCCATAAGATGGCAGAAGTCACATTTCTCCATGTAAAATTCAAAGTAACCCTAAGGCGTACCTGCTAGTGCTAAATGCTGGAGGTTGGGTAATAGTATGCTTCTGGAGACAAAGAGAGAAGAGAAGGAATAAGACAGGCATAGGCAAACTCGGCCCTCCAGATGTTTGGGGACTACAATTCCCATCATCTCTGACCACTGGTCCTGTTAGCTAGGGATGATGGGAGTTGTAGTCCCAAACATCTGGAGGGCTGAGTTTGCCTATGCCTTGAATAAGAGAACTCCTGTAAATAGCTTGATCCCACACCACAAGCATGCACTGGAAGGCAGAAACCCTCTTCTTGGAAAGACTGGTTGGGTGCCTCTATAATGCTAGAGTTGCTGTTGGTGTGATAACCTGTTGTCTTTGCAATAAATAAAGGCATTACCCAGACAGCATTAATACTGTTATGGTAGATAACAATATAGCAGATGTTTTCCTTAAGACAAAACTCAGCAATATTGCAGGTGAGCAGGGGTGTTTTTGTTTAAGCACCAGGCAGCGAAGTCGTCTATGGCTTTTTAAATAGCACTGATTCCTATACTGGCAATGCTGGCATGCTTGATGTGTTTTCTCAGCTATTGCAAAATGAAATGACATTTTAGTTGGCGTAGAGTTCCTAATGCAGGACGGAATTTGTTGCTAACATGGAGACTGATGTAATTTGGAATAGAAAAGTATATCGCTTGGAGCATTTATGAATTTTATGAAAACCAAAAACGATGCTTTCATTTCGTTGCAGCACCTTTCCCTGAAAGCCAAAAGAACTAAAGTGGACGATCACTGACTCGCCGCGGCTGTCAAACTTTTCAGCGCGTGACGCAGAACCTGCCGCCAATTTGAAACTGTGCTACTGTCCATCCAACAATTAGTTGATTAGCAACCTGACCCCACATCAACTATAACTGTTGAAATGCCTGCCTGCCAGGATCCTGTAGGGATTTTTGCATGACGAATACATTGTAACACTTAAGTAGAGCTTGCATTGTGGATATTTTTTTATCCTACAGTCTTAAATGTGATGACCGCTCCTGTTCCCCAGGGCAATTTTGCTCCTTTTAAACTAGGTAGTTTGAAACTAACAATACAAAAGAAGACATAACAAAATTGTAGGGAATTTCGCAATATGTGGATAGCAACACTTGAACCCCTTGGGAAGGAAGGGGGTGTGTGTGGGGGAAACGACACCCTCAGAATGAGGAGGTGGCGCTCAGGATCCTTTAGACCACTGTGAAAGCTGTTGGTCATCCTAGACCTGCTTGCAAATTGTAGGCAGATTTGGGACCACAAGCAAAGCCTTGAAATACCTTAATGGGTTGCAATGAAAACCTTGAAACTGTGATTGTGCCTAACTGCTGTGATTTTCCTTTTTTTGCTGTCAAGCAATAGGTTTCTAATACTTTATTGACTTTCCCTTCTTTTCTCCTTCACATTTTTTTTCATGACTTGCTTACAAGCCGAACCTGTTTCCATAAACATGATGTGTTAACGTGCACCAAAGTTTCCCACCCACCTCAAAGTTTAAGCACTTTTAGAGAGGAGTTTAATTGGGCAGGATGTACATTACGTTCGCAAGCAAGGTTGGATGCAAGATGCTTGCTTTTTTGTTTCAGAATGAAAAATAACTTGAGGGGCAGCCTCTTGCAGAAATAATCTGATTGTATTACTAACATTTTTTGATCCTGTGGATGTTGAAAAACTGCCGTGCTGGATCCGTGGTATTGCAAAACTTGCTTTGGAGTGAGAGTCAAGATTGCCACCACCAATCAGACAGTTGGCAGTTATATATTTTACAAAAGTATAAACCTCTTTGCAGCCTGGAAGCCATCTAAGTAACATATAACAAGATAAACGGGATGGTGGGTGGGGGAACCTGCAGAAAAAAAATGTTGACTGCACACCACTGAGGAGTGCCATCATTAGATAGACACAGGAGGACCATCTTAGAGGAAGTTCTCCTTTGTTCTCCAGATTGCGGAGGAGGAAGTTGAAGAGGAGCCTTTCATCAGAAAGTCGGACAGAGGCAGGGCCACTTAGACCTTCACTGAGTGTCCTGAAGATACTGTTATTTCCAGACCAAAAAACCACACCATTCCTTATTCTGCTTCTGATGTCACTACAGTATAAGATTGAAAGATGATCTATGAGGAGAAGTTGGGTCTTCTCATCTCCTTATGCTTCTTAATCCCTTTCCTTGTGTGCAAATTTTCCTTGCTTCCATCCTGAATAGAGGTAATATCTGATTAGAACGAGTGCAATAAGTTTTAAGTTCCCAGCTTGCAATTTGTGGAACTGACCCGTTTTCAGGAAAAGTTCCTGTTGCTATGTGAGCTAGTGAAATCTATCTGATGGTGCTGTCAGTGAACGCCATTGTGCTTCCATGAACCCTGGAGAAAAAAATGCGTATAGGATACATGGTGAACTTAGCAGCTGTTATGACTACCTTCCTCAAGGACGAAGCGTGGTCTTTGTAGCATGCACTGGTTAAACTGCAGTTGCTGCCTTTCCACAAAAAAACCCTTTGTTGCATCAGCAATATAGTTTCAGATAAGTAAATATTTATTTTCACATAACATTTATTTTACAGTGATGTGGTTTCAATGTGTGGGTTTGGTTTTAGAACATTGGCTTGTTGTTGTTTTTTGAATGTCTTGTTCCTTCGCCTCTTTTTAAAACATATGTAAATGACAGCATTTTATTTTTTTTACACAGAATAAGGGTCTTCCTTGCCCTGGATGTGCATTAAGAGCCACTTTTTCAGACCTTCCCTCCCCTTCTGCTCCCCACAAACCTGCAAAGAAGCTTGTTCTGTCAGAATGTGGTCCACTCAGTGTCTTTGTGCTGTATATATTAGCTTAACAAAATTTCATTCCCACCCCTGGAATTCTGATGCAACTGGGTTTGTCCCTCTCTTTCTCTCTCTCTCTGTATGTGAACTCTGTAGAGCCGGGGTTGTCTTTTTATTTTTATGTACTGTGTGGTGTCCAGAATATTGTTGACACCCCATTATGGGCATCTGAACTTGTATCTAAAAGGTGTTTTCCCTTTCAAGGAGCTTACAAAGACCCAGATACAAAGTGTGTAAATTTCCATGTTGCTTTGTCCTCTGGTATCATACTTTATAGAGAAAAAATAAAGCTGTGGAATTAAGAAATATTGGATTGTTGTGCCTATTAATGCTTACTAAGTTGTGGAACCTCTTAAGTTAATTATCTGCATCACTTATTAAGACTTTGTTTTATTATGGACCGGTGGGAAGCTGTTTTGGAGAATGAATTTGTTGTAAATACATCCACTGGCATTGTCATGTGTATCCTGCAACTTACCGTATTTTTCGCACCATAGGACGCACTTTTTCCCTCCTAAAAAGCAAGGGAAAATGTGTGTGCGTCCTATGGAGTGAATGCAGGCTTTCGCTGAAGCCTGGAGAGCGAGAGGGGTCGGTGCGCACCGACCCCTCTCGCTCTCCAGGCTTCAGGAAGCTATCCGCTAGCCGTGGGAGACCCAGCTCTCCCACGGCTAGCGGAGTGCTGCATTAATCCCGAAGCTTGGGGCGTGCGGAGCTCAGCGCGCCCCAAGCTTCTGGGTGCCGGCAAGGTCTCCGCTAGCGGAAGCAGAGCGCCCCGCGCGCCAGGCAGACATCAGCCAGCCCCACAAGCTCGGGGGACAGCAGGGAGGCGCAGCTCCACCATCCCGCTGTTCTTGACCTGGTTCGGTTTCCCTGACCTGCTTTTGGGGGGGAAATAAAGGGAAAATTTTATTCCTTTATTTTCCCCCCAAAAAACTATGTGCGTCCTATGGGACGGAGCATCCTATGGTGCGAAAAATACGGTAATCAAAATCTGTCAAGAAAAGCTGTGAAGTAAATACATTTATTTATTAGACTTACTTATTAAACTACTTTAACTTTGCCATTGTGTTGCCCCCCCCACCTATACATGCAGCTGTAATTTCTTTAAAAACAAATTTAAAAACCACACACACATACACAGGCTCTACAAGCAAAAACAAACATACAATTACCAACAGTTCAACAGCCACAAAGTCACTGAGTCACCAAGAGATGAGGCCCAAAGGTTTGTCGAAAGAAGCCAAATATAGTCATACCTCAGGTTACAGCCGCTTCAGGTTGCGTTTTTTCCGGTTATGGACCTCCAAAACCCGGAAGTACCGGAACGGGTTACTTCCGGGTTTCTGCGGTCGTGCATGTGCCGATGCGCCGAATCGCAACCCGCGCATACGCAGACACACTGCTGCGTGTTGCGAGCGTGCATCCCGTACGGATCACATTCGCAACCTGAGCGTCCACTGTACTCGTTGGAAAATGGGTTGGTGAAGGTGCAAAGCAGGATACTTTGTGGACCACGTTTCTTGGTACAAGCCAAGCCTAATAAGATTTGGGGAGATCTTGCTGGTCATTCCACCGCCAGCAAGTTTGTCACTTAATGGGCCTTAACCAGACGTCCCTGTTTCCCGGGGACAGTCCCCGGATTTACACATCAGTCCCCATACAAACGGGACGCGGGTGGCGCTGTGGGTAAAAGCCTCAGCGCCTAGGGCTTGCCGATCGAAAGGTCGGCGGTTCGAATCCCCGTGGCGGGGTGCGCTCCCGCTGCTCGGTCCCAGCGCCTGCCAACCTAGCAGTTCGAAAGCACCCCCGGGTGCAAGTAGATAAATAGGGACCACTTACTGGCGGGAAGGTAAACGGCGTTTCCGTGTGCTGTGCTGGCTCGCCAGATGCAGCTTTGTCACGCTGGCCACGTGACCCGGAAGTGTCTCCGGACAGCGCTGGCCCCCGGCCTCTTGAGTGAGATGGGCGCACAACCCCAGAGTCTGTCAAGACTGGCCCGTACGGGCAGGGGTACCTTTACCTTTACCCCATACAAAATCCATTGAAGTTGAAAAGTGTCCCCGGATTCTTTGAAAAAAATCTGGTAACCTTACCTTAACAGCATGCACTCTCTGGAATGCCTTCCCTCAGGTCGTTCATAAGGTGGAGACAGTTATTCTCTGTAAATGCCTTTTAAAAGCTCTTTCCAGGTCTCTTTTTTTAATTTATACATTGCTCAGTCTCTTTTTTATTTGAGATATGCACTTCTGTTTTCTTTTTATCCAGTTGCTAGATAATTTTTTGAATGTTGGGATTTTTTATTATAAACTGCTTAAGAGGTTTCATTGTTTTAATAATATGTTTATAATTTTTTTTACATTTAAAAAAAGAATTAATGAAGCAGGCTTCCCAAAGGAAACCGTTCCAAATTATGTACTTCCAAGATTTGTACATTTTTCTTTCTTTCCTTTGTGCTATTCTTTCATTCGTAATACAAAGAGGAGAAATAATATGAATCAAATAAATAATAACGCACCCTACAACAGCAATACTCAGGGTGACTATCAAGCCTATCACTTCCCTCTTTTAATAATAGGTGAGATTATTTTTCTAAAGGCTACGTACTCAGAAAGCTGGGTGCTATGCCCATTAGCCGCATTATGTGCTTTTTTTGTACTTAATGTTGAATCATGGGAAGACAATCAATAGTTCTGAATATTGGCTGCTTTGAACTTCCAGGCACTTAAACAGAATTATACAGATAAGCAGAAAGACAAAAGGCTAACAAGTGTGGGGCACTTTCTGAAGTTGGATATATTATTTAACATTGTCGCCTTGTTCTGTACTCTTTGATTAAATTTAAGCTTGCAGAGGGATGAATGGCTTCCTGAATTGGATTACAAGACTGAATACTTCACTGGGAGCAGTGGCGTAGCGTGGGTTGTCAGCACCCGGGGCAACGCAAGTAATTTGCGCCCCCTAACCTGTGGATTTGCGCCCCCTCACCCGTGGATTTGCGCCCCCTAACCCTAACCCCCAGATGTTGCGCCTGGTGCGGCCGGCCCCCCCTGCACCCCCTACGCTACGCCACTGACTGGGAGAATCTTCAGAAGTTGCTAGTTTTGGTTGACATGCCAGTGGAAATACCTGTGGTTATCTTCTAAAAAAACCCCCACTATGTGAAAGGGCCTCTTCTACACTATAACTTCCAAAATCCCATCACAAGCTCCAGCTCTCTGCAGTTCAGACCCAAGCAACAACATTTTACTCAAGAGTAGACCCATTGAAATTAATGAACCTAAGTCATGTTCAGTAATAGAAATGGCTCTGAGCAGGACTAGTGTTTCAGTCTTCAAAGTTTAAAGCAGGGGTCGGCAAGGTTTATCTCGCCTGGGCTGGTTCACTCCCGTGGAGATCGCTTCGTGGGCCGGGTTGCGTCTGTGCAGATGCGGTGTCCAGCGCTGCAGAAGCGAGTCCCTGTTCCGCAATGTGCTGGTTTAGCACAGCGTGCAGGGACTCATCGAGCGGGCGGCTTGGTTTTGGAGCAGCTTGTGGGCCGTTTAAACAATGCCTGTGGGCTGCTTGTGGCCCATGGGCCGCAGGTTGCCAACCTCTGGTTTAAAGCAACTTGTGGTCCTGTTCTATTGCAGCTTAGGTGACAGGTTTATCACTTCAGAAAGCACAAGGCCAAAATGGCCTGTAGTCAACCTCTCCTGCCCCTATATTGACAAACCTGAGGCCAGATGGCACTTCTTGATGTGCTAGAATGGGCCTTGGGGCACCCACATTTCATGAATCCTCTCTTGAATTAGCCGTTCTGTGTAATGCAAAGAATTAATTGGCTCTTCCAAGAGCTGCAGAAACCAGGAGTGTGTACCAAGCACAAGATTCAGTTCAGGCCCTGATTCAGCACGTCAAAAAGCAGCCTGATTGGGTCCAAGGCGCTTCAGAGGCTGCTGATTCAGGTCAGTCCAGAAGTGCATTTTGAAAAAAAATATGAAACTTGGTGTCTCATTTACTATTATGAGGCAATTCTTAAAATGGCTACAGCTTTTTGACAGAAGCAGATGAATTTTGCAGGCATAGTAGGCCCTCCTGAGTGGACATGTCATGCCAAATTACAGACGTATTAAGCCTAGGGTTTTTGTTGTTGTGATGCCGGCCACCTTTTAAAAAAGGAAGGGTTATGCACATTTTTTTGGCAGAACTGAATGAAATTTGCAAGCAAGATGTATCACATTTCACAAGGATAGTTACAGTAGTTTTCATGTAACTGCAGTTTTGCTGTGGGTAAAAATTGGATTTGCTTAATCTCTATTATTTTGTGGACCATTTGTATGAAAATAGCATGATGAGAAGCTAGACAATGATGAGAAGCTAGACTTGTCAGACAAAAAAGAGCTCTCCTCCACCCCCTGGAATTTTCCTTATATGGCAAGGAACATTTCAATTTTTGCAGACATGCTGTTTGTTGTTTCTTAACATCTGATTTGATTTGGAAGTCCCTGCTTCAGTTCAGAGCTCTCAACTTCAACTTTCAACAAGCCCTGCTTTGGTTCTTTGATATGGGATTCATCCAGACCCAACACACACCCCAAACAGAAATGCACACAGGTTGCTGAAGGCCTCTGTCTACTGAGAAGAGCCTCATCATTGTCTCTGGTGATGACAGTACAGTGGAACCTCAGGTGAAGAACTTAATTCGTTCTGGAGGTCCGTTCTTAACCTGAAAGTGTTCTTAACCTGAGGTACCACTTTAGCTAATGGGGCCTCCTGCTGCCGCTGCGCCACTGCCGCACAATTTCTGTTCTCATCCTGAAGCAAAACTCTTAACCCGAGGTACTATTTCTGGGTTAGCAGAATCTGTAACCTGAAGCGTCTGTAACCTGAAGTGTCTATAACCCGAGATACCACTGTATTATTATTTTTTCCCGGGGGGGGGGGGAAATAATTAAAATGAAACATGGCCATACACTTTCAAAGGTAAAGGAGGGAGTCTGGGAAATCAAGTAGGGTGTAGTGGTTAGGGCGTGGGACTAGGACCTGGGAGACCAGGGTTCAAATCCTCACTCAGCCATGAAGCTCAATGAGTGATCCTGGACCAGTCACTCACTCTCAAGCTTAATCTACCTCACAAGGTTGTTGTGGAGATAAAATGGGGAGGGAGAGAACTATGCATGCCACCTTAAGTTCTTTGAGGAAAAGATGGGATATATATGTAAAAACAGGGATGATGAATGGTAACATTCCCCTTTCAGCCACCTGTCCAAATTTAAGAGCCGGAATTTCTTTGGACAGAAAACTTGGCTCCATTCCAAGATCCAATTCAAGTTGCTCATGTTGGTGTTTAAAGCCCTGAATGACTTGGGTTCCAAATAGCTGAAAGACTGCATCCTTCCCTATGAATTCTTTCAGGTGTTAGAAATGAGCACAGGGGACTCTCTTGGTAGTTCCACCACCCTCCAGATCACAGGGAGCAGGTGGCCTGAGATCTCTGGGGCAGCCCCTAAATTTTGGAGTTCGCTCCCTGCAGAGTTGCTGTAAGTTGGAGAGACTGGTCTTTGGCACTTGAGACGTATGTTTTGAGACCCACCCTATTCTTGTGATTGCAATTTATTTTAAACTTTTAAAATGTTTTAATGATGTGTTGCTGTATAAAGTTCTAATGTTGTAGCCAACCTTAGAGTGAAAGGTAGACTGATGGTGGTGATATACTCTGGGATAATTTGGGTTGGGGTGCCAGCTTCTTGTTTTTATATCTTTGGTGGCCTTGTCGGACCATCTCTGAGGATGGCTCCAGCCCTTTGTCTTGCCAAACCAAGTGAGAATCCAGGCTAGCTTGGCGAAAGTGGAAATTGGACGCTGGGATTCTGACGGGAGACAGCCGAGCTTGTAGGCGCTCAAGTAACAAATTGAACAGTGAATATCTTAAGACGGCTCTGGTTTATTGTCCAGATCAGGTCAGCGGAAAAAAATATTGGGAGGCTGAACAAAGAGATGGGCTCCTTTAGCAGATAAATGGGCTGATCATTTCATATTGAGGAACAATCTCTAAAACATAGTTTACTGCGCAGCTGAGGGCTGAAGCATTTGCTGATGCCAAGAGCTCCTGCTCTGACCCTAGGCGCGAGCGGAATTAAATGGTGCGCTGTTTTTTGATGGTTAAACTCCCTGAAGAAGACACACCATTTGTTACCGGGGCTCTGATGAAGTAAAGTGTGGTTTATATGTACAAGGCCGGCCTTCAACTCATCTCAGAATGAATGGAGAGGTAAAATTGAATTTTACACTCCTGCTGCTATGATTAATGTTCGGGCTGTCAGGTGCCGCTTTGGACCACAAGGGGGCGCTGTGGTCTCACGGGCTCGGATCTTTTGCCCACTTATGCAGAGAGACGCCAAATGGAAGGGAGTCTGCATAAATGAATAAAAGGTTGCAAGAATAAACCTGTTACAGCAATAAATTCCCTGCACGCCCACCTCGGTAAAAATCCTTTGATACGAGGCAGTACCTGACAAAGGAATAAACTTGTTAGATGAATAAAAGAGACTGTGTATGTTAAATCACAGCTTTTAACACCACAGCCCACAGCGACAGAGCTGTGGTCCAAAAGCAGAATCTCCACAACAATCACATTGCATCTGGTGAGGGAGGATGAAACCCAATAAAACTGGGCAGGATAAAATATTAAATATTATTAGCCCAGTGTATGTTGCACTGTCTGGTAATTTCACACACAAACGCACATATTCAAATTTATATCACAATATATTAAATCATCCAATTACAACCTATCATAAATATACCCCCGAAAAGAATAATTATAACCATAGTTTGGCTTGAATTAAACCCCTGAGTCCTACAAGATTCCTAATAATTTATTATCTTACCCTACCTCCAAGTACCTCAGGGTGGTATATCTACCTTCCCAGTTCATCCTCACAAGGCTCCTGTGAGGTGTGTTACAGGACGTGGGTGGCGCTGTGGTCTAAACCACTGAGCCTCTTGGGTTTGCTGATTGGAAGGTCATCAGTTTGAATCCCCGCAATGGGGTGAGTTCTCATTGTTCTGCCCCAGCTCCTGCCAACCTAGGAGTTCGAAAGTATGCCAGTGCAAGTAGATAAATAGGTACTGCTGTAGCGGGAAGGTAAACGGTGTTTCTGTTCCATTGCGCCAGAAGCAGTTTGGTCATGCTGGCCACATGACCTGTAAAGCTGTCTGTGGACCAATGCTGGCTCCCTCAGCCTGAAAGCGAGATGAGCATTGCAACCCCGTAGTTGCCTTTGACTAGACTTAACCATCCAGGGGTCCTTTACCTTTATCATTAGAGGGAGAAATCATGACTGGACCATAGTTACTGAGTGAGCTTCATTGTTGAAAGAGGGCAGGGGGGATTTCAATTCAGTTTCTAGCCACTATACCACACTGTGTCTCTTATGTACTCCTTCTTGCATGGTAGCTGAGTAAATTCAGTATTTGCCTACTGGAAGACTTCATCTCTGCACTTGCAATGATTTTGCTATCCGAGTTGAAGGACAGGATGTAGCCCCGCTCCCCAGAAGCTCACTGGGGACAGGGCACGACACCCAAGGTCAATAGGTGGCATAGGGCGAGCTGTGTTTTCTAACACCTTGCCACCATTGTCTGCTCCACCCAAGGCAGCTTCTTCCCTCTGCCTAATAGTAGGGCTTGTTTCATCATAGCTTCGGTTTCTTTCCAACTTGCAGAATAGAACAGAATCATTTGTTTTGGGAGCTGCTACCTTCTGTCAGAGAAGCCCGGGGAAATGCTTGCTGTGCTTCTGGCTAACATAATGGAAGAGCAGGGGTCAGCAACCTAACGTCGATGGGCCACAAGTGGCCCACAGGTCATTTAACCGGCCCCCGAGCCACCCGCTCGGCAAGTCCCCAGGTGCTGTGCTAAACCAGCGCAGCTCGGTGCGGGGACTCGCTTTCGGGGTGTTAGAAATCGCTTCTGCGCATGCGCTAGAAATCGCATCTGCGCAGACGCGTGTGCAATCTGGCCCACAGAGGGATCTCCGCTGGAGTGAACTGGCCCAGGCGAGGTAAACCTTGCCAACCTCTGTGGAAGAGGGTTTGCACATCTCCCCTGGGGCAAGATGTGAGAATCCTTCCCTCATAATTAATTAATTAATTAATTAATTAATTAATGACCCTCCCTTCACCCTCAGGTCCCAGGGCAGGTTACAGCATTAAAAACAACATTACACTGGCTGTATACACAACTATAGCATTAAAGCACATTCGAAGCACACATTTCCCTCAAAGAATTCTGAGCTGTAATGATTCTTTTTAATTTAGTTATATTTTATTGAAAATTTTCTGTGGAGAAAGAAAGCGAAGGAAAGGAAAACAAGGCAAAACAAAAAGAAAAAGGGTGCTTGAAACAGTGATAACAATACGATATATGGGTCTATAAGTAGGTAGTATGATTGTTCCAATAAGTGTAAAATTATTCACAAGTCATTGTTGCTTTTTATACATGCATTCCATTCTGTGCTATAACAATGTTCAGTGTTGAAGATACATTTGAGAAATGTCTGTGCAGCAATAGGGCTGATGGGCTGAGTGGAACTGTAGTCAGAAGCATCTGTAGGGCAGAATTTGGGGGAAGCTAATACAGGGACCCCTGACAATTAAATTAAGTCCAGTCACGAATGACTCTGGGGTTGCAGCGCTCATCTCGCTTTACAGGCCGAGGGAGCTGGCGTTTGTCTGCTTCTGCAGACAGTTTTTCTGGGTCATGTGGCCAGCATGACTAAGTTGCTTCTGGTGAAACCAGAGCAGCGCATGGAGATGCTATTTACCTTCCCGCTGGAGCAGTACCTATTTATCTTCTTGTACTTTTTAGCATGTTTTTGAACTGCTAGGTTGGCAGGAGCTGGGACCGAAAAACGGTAGCTCACTCCGTCACGGGGATTCGAACCATGACTTTTCAATCGGCAAGCCCAAGCGGCACAGTGGTTTAACCCACAGCGCCGCCTGCGTCCCGTTAATATAGGCTACCTTGTTTTATATCACAGATTTGAAGCAAAGATCACAGTGTAGACATTGAAATGCCTGGCTTTTCCTCCTCACTGTATTGTATTGACCTAAATGACTACCCAGTAAGTTCCCAGACAACTAAAGCTGAGTGCAGTACATTTCTAACCCCTTCTGTCCCCAGGGACAACTTTTTTTTTACAAGTTAATAGAATTGTGCATAATTGGATCAAAGAAATGGAAAGATGTAGTCCAGTTTAGGTCACAGGGCTCCTTCCTCTTCATCCAGGCCTATCAAGATCTCTTTGCATCTCTGGCGTTTTTAATCTATATCTCTTTTTCACACTTTGAATAATGATGGTGCGCTACTCCCTCTGCAAAGACAAATGTGTATTTCCAAACCTCTCCATTTAACCCTGCCCCCAGCTTCCCATTTATAAATATTGCATCCAAGGATGAGCTGTATTCTTGTACACAAAGTTTAGTTTGTTAGTTTCTGAGCTGAGTGTGAGCTTTTCTAGGCTCAACCAGTCCATGAAACAGTTTAGCCCTGAGAGGAGGAAGATGTGATCTGAGAAATCAGTAGTTAAGTATGGTGTGGGGAAAGTAGATGGAGAATTTTTGTCTCCTTCTCTTATAACATTGGAACTTGAGACCATACAATGAAGCGGATTGCTGGAGGATTCCAGATAGACAAAAGAAAGTACTCATCCAGCTCATGCCTGATTGGTTTAGAAATTACATTGATTTGGTTCATTTCCAAATTATTTTTTTCTGGGTGGGGGGGGGGCTGGAGAGGCAGAAGGTAAAGCCCACCACCTAAGAAAATAATATTTGGAAGAATATTTCCAGTGGCTTCTGTAGCAACAATTATTATACAAGCCTCAAAAACAACTGGTGGGAGAGAAACAGTGACGTGCTGCTAAATAATCTCTTGCTCCAGTGGTTCTCAGTGGTGGGTCCTGACATGGGCGTAGCCAAGGGGGGCAGCTGTCCCCCATCAAGTAAAACAATAGAAATACTTAACTAACTGACCAATCATGTCAGTTCTGCCCCCCTGTCAAGTTCATGGGTCCTGAATGGATGTGTGGTAAACTAGGAAGTCTTCTGTGACTGAACTGGAGAAGAATTTGGGGGGTTCTAATGCTCTCCTCAAGGGATGTGGGTGGCGCTGTGGGTTAAACCACAGAGCCTAGGACTTGCTGATCAGAAGGTCGGCGGTTCGAATCCCCGCGACGGGGTGAGCTCCCGTTGCTCGGTCCCTGCTCCTGCCAACCTAGCAGTTTGAAACACGTCAAAGTGCAAGTAGATAAACAGGTACCGCTCCAGCGGGAAGGTAAATGGTGTTTCCGTGCGCTGCTCTGGTTCATCAGAAGCGGCTTAGTCATGCTGGCCACATGACCCGGAAGCTGTACGCCGGCTCCCTTGGCCAATGAAGCGAGATGAGCGCCGCAACCCCAGAGTCGGTCATGATTAGACCTAATGGTCAGGGGTCCCTTTACCTTTACCTTTAATGCTCTCCTCTCCATTGGGGCAGGCATGGCCAAGTCCTCAAAGCTAGTTTCTAGGGCTGAACTAGGGAGTTTGTCATCAGTATGCTTACGAAGTAGCAGTATGACCCAACTGTATTCCTCCTGGGGACTTCAAATCCATCAGCAACCCAGTTTATTACCCACTCTGTATCCTAAGGTCCCAGTGTGGGTTACAATAATTAAAACACAGTATTAATATTAATATTTCAATATCACAAATATTTAAAACAGTTTAAAACAACTTAAAATGAAGTCCATTAGCCACTTCCAGCTCCATCAGCCTCCATCAGGAATTACCCAGTAGGCAACAAGTTGGGGAAAGTTGTCCTAGTCAATTTCCCTGAATGACTGATGTGTGTGTCGGTGTGTGCCTGAGCACAACCACACACACAATCTCTTTTTATTCCATGGGTGGCTAATCTGTGAACCTCCTGAAATTGTTGAACTGCAGTTCCCACCATCCCTGCCCATTGCCCATGTTGGATGGAGATGATGGGATTTGACGTTCAACTTCGGGAGAGCCACACAGGTGAGTAGCCCCTGTTTCATTCTGATTTCATCCAATTTATATGATTGTACTTCCCCTGCCCCGTCTCTGCTGCTGTAAGCTCCTTTGAACAAGAGCTGGCAAAGTGGGGCTATATATATTTTGAATAAATATGTCTGAGGATGGGCTCCATCTGCTCTTGCACTCTGGCACAAGGCCCCTTTAATCAAGTGGCTTATCAGGGGATGGAGCAACGAAAATACAGAACAGAAACTTCAATTTACAGTGTTCCTCTCCCTTTTGAAATTGCAGTGATCATCATCATGGGGGCAAAGAGAGAAAGCAAGAATCCCTGTGACAGACAATAAATGGCTGAAGGCTATCAATGAGTCAGTTCCCCTCCAAAAGGAGGAAATTGTTTTTTTGACAATCTGCTGTTGTGGTGGAGGGAGGGGGAGAAAAAAGGATCCCTGCAAGAACAAGGAGTTTGTGTAGAAGGGGATAAGTTAACATTAAATGGGCATCCGGTGACAGGAGAGGAAATGGTGAGACAGTTGGAAATGCAGAAAGAGAGCTGAGAAAATCGATACAAGATAAGCGTTCAAGGGGTAGCGCTGTTCATCAGGTGACAAAGTTAAAGGCAGCAAGACACTAAAAGGGAGAAAATATCACTGACCCCCTGCAATATTGATCAAACAGCTGAGACACCCAAGGCCAAACTCACCAATAAAGTGAGACGTATCAGCAAGAAGGCTATGAGATCAGATTGAGCTGGTTTGCGAAGGTCTTAAAAAATAAGGGGAGGGGGGAAAAAAGGCTTAGCTGTGAGAGTTCTTGTTAACCGTCTCCTTTGTCTTGTGAAGTGCAAGGGCTGGGCAAGGTGGAGGTTTAATCATTCCTTGCACATCAAAACTAAAAGTGAGCAGGTACCTACGTTGAAAAGGAGCCCCATTACCTATTGGAGCTCTTAAGTGGGCAGAGTGGGCATGCAATGCAAGCGTATGGCTTGTGAATTGGGTGAGAGAGTAGCATTTCCCTTTTGTGATCACATCCAGAGAGATGCTCGAGGTGTAAGAAAATTAACAACATAGTTGATGATAGGAAGTGCACAAATTGGATGGAAACAGGTTTCTAGTTCTAATCTCACTAACTAATTTAGGGAAGACAAAGACATGCTTGTACCTTTCCCCCCTCAGAGGATAGACTCAAGGTGACCTCTCGTTTTGAGGTCCAAAAGAGAAGTGTGAGGAGGTTGTAAACAGGATGCAACCTAAGATGTATCAGTCTAAACTTCAAGGGGATAGGGAGGTCAGTAAAGAGGTCAAAGGCACAGGGAATCTGGAGGTTTCTTATTCTATTTGTTTTAACCCCATGCAACCCCCTCTCAGCACCCAAACTTCCAACTATTGTACAGTGGTACCTCTAGTTGTGGACTGATTTCGTTTCGGGGTGCCGTTTGCATGCCGAAAAGTCCGCAACTAGAGTGCCTCTTCTGTGCATGTGAGCGGCGCGATTGAGTGCTTCTGCGTGTGCGTGAAGTGCGCAGATCGCTTCTGCGCATGCGTGGGTGGCAAACCCTTCTGGGTTTGCAGCGTTCGTAAGCTGAAAGTCTGTAACGAGCGGACACGCAACACGACTGTATGACTGTATATGGATGATACTTGCACTAACAACAAAGACTCTAGCAGCATCTTAAATATGAAAATGTTAGTTTCAGTAAATATTTTTGTAGGCTAGAGAGCTCTTGCTCCACTTGCTGTTGACCAGTGCTCTACCCTACTTGTCCCAAGAGGCACCTGCTACCTCTGTTTTGCATGCTGTATCTTCTCCTGAATTTGGTGGTCCAGTTTCCAGCATCTCCCTTTCAAGCCCATTAACTGAAAGCAAGTTGGTCTTATCACTCACGTTTTTTGGGCTGGGCTGCCTTATAGCTGGCCTTTTACATAGTCATTATAAATAGAGGCAAGTGTCTCTGTGTGAGAGCTATTTCTCTCTCTTTATCACAGTTGAGATTGCCTGACTCGACAGACAGGAAGAGTGGAAACACAATCCGCAAGCTCAGGCTTAATCTTCTATTAATAGTGCAATTGTATCCTCTGCCAAAGCTGCTTGAGTGAATAGGATAGAATAGCACTGCATTTAAGTGCCGGTGTACCATTTTGCACTCACACGGTTACACTGGACGCTGCATCCTGCCATTTGTGATGCAGAGAAAGTGCAGTGTAAGTGCAGCTGCGACATGAGCATAGTGGAGAGGATTTATTTATTTATGTATTTATAACCCGCACCTTCAGAAAAATATGCATTCAGGTGGTATGCAACATATCAGAATAAAATCAGCAAAGAAACCCCATAAACACCCTTATTATAAACATCAACAAAACCAATATTGTTTGGTTAAAATGAGAACAATTATATTGCAAAGGCCTGTCTGAACAACATCACTTTCAAAATATGCCTGGGAAAAAAAGGGGGAAATGGAAGGTTCCTTCCAAACCTCTCCTGGCAGGGAGTTCCACAGGAGCCACACCAAACTTCAGGGGCACCAAAAGTGCTCCCTGAGAAGGTGTCAGTATCCTTAAGGTAGTTTGGGCCTGAGGAGTTTCGGGCTTCGGCCTAGTAGCAAATCGGCAACCAACGTACCTCCCTCAGCAGCAGACTATCCTGTGTTTTTATGAAAAGAATTTATATATAGTAAGAGGAATGCTTGATAATTGGTGCTCCTGATGTAAGGTGTGGAGACTAAGAGATGATGACCTGGCCAATGTTGTGTTCAGGAGTCAGAACATGAGGGGATTATAAATAGGATGGCCTTAGCGGGATTGAACCTTTTTGAAGGGTGTTGGTGCTTTGACCTGTGGGGAGGCAATGGTTGCAGAATGAGCAGCTTTAGAGCCTAAGGTAGAGATGGAAATAGTACAACAAGAATCAGTTTATGAGCATGGGGCAGCCTCAAGGTTATGGTAATAGGTTACTGAGGGTGGCGAGAGCTTTTGACCTGCCAGATGTTGCTGAACTACAAATCCCATCAGCCCCAGCAAGCATGACCAATGGCCAGGGATGATGGGAGTTGTAGCTGAGCAGCATTTAGAGGGGGAAAGGTTCTCCACACCTGGGTTACTGCTTGGTCCTGAAGTCTCAGTAGAGAAGACTTACAGGAGAGAAAGAGGGGGAGAGTGTCCTGATACGAAGGAAAATTGTCCCCTCTGTGACATTTGGGTCCCAAGAGCCAATTGCCAAAATGAGGTGATTAAAAACTCTGAACTGCCTCACTTCAGATGGTGGGAGAGAGCAATTCTGACTGCTCCCACATTTTTTAAAAAAATTGACTGCATGTAAAAGTAACATATAAGGCTACTATTTTCTCTCTGTGTATTTGTTTGCTACATGCAGGAAATGGCTCAAGCTTGTTTATGTGGGAGAGCATTAAAAATATGGTCTTCCTACCTGGAGTCTGAAATGGTTTAGTTCAGAATTCTACCTGCACCCCACACCATCCCAATCACAAAATCTACTGCTTCATTTTGTATAAAGTGTACATTGATTCTTACTGATCTGTGTTGGGTTGAATATTGCCTGCATGTTTCCTGTTATATCTCTAAAGACAAACAGGTGTTTTGTTTCAAGATTCAAAAGATGCACAGTGGCGTTGCTGTCTTTTTGCTCACTCATATTATACAGAGCATTCGGATGAGATCATTTCCAAATAGTTGGCTTTCAACTCCTTGTCTTTTCTGTATACCCCTCCTATTTTCCCCCCTTCCCAGATGTAAATTTTTGATCGATTGATTGAGCTCACTTATATACACCTTTTCCACCATGAGTTGTGCTCAAGGCAGCTTACAGCAAACACTCAAAACATCAAAACACAATAAACAAAATACAGAGCTCATCGATAATTTTTTTAAAAAATGATGAATCAACAATTTAACATACACAGAATAAAGTCAATGCTACAAATAACCATCCCATCTACAGGTTTAAGTACATAAATATAAAGCAAAACAAGAGTTAAGTGACAACAAAGTTTATGGTACTAGTCATAGAATCATAGAATCATAGAGTTGGAAGAGACCACAAGGGCCATCGAGTCCAACCCCCTGCCAAGCAGGAAACACCATCAGAGCACTCCTGACATGTGGTTGTCAAGCCTCTGCTTAAAGACCTCCAAAGAAGGAGACTCCACCACACTCCTTGGCAGCAAATTCCACTGTTGAACAGCTCTTACTGTCAGGAAGTTCTTCCTAATGTTTAGGTGGAATCTTCTTTCTTGTAGTTTGGATCCATTCTTCTGGTGTGTCTTAAATACAGTACAGAAGGGGGGGGGGGTGCTCTCACCAGGCTAGATGACATACCGCTGGCTCCCATATCCTTATTGCAGGGGAGGCTTATAAGCAGCAAAAGCCCCCCCCCCGTTTTTGCTCTACATTGTAAGCTGCTTAGTGAACCTTTATCATGAATTGATCTAAACATAACCTATATAAATACTTTTTAAAAAGTATTTTGTTACTATGGCCTGTATCTAACATAGCTCTAAGCTGGTGCAATGGAACCTTCACCATCTTCCCCCCCTCCCGCAATGTCCCCTAAATCTTTTCTGGGATTTTCCCCAAGCCCCTGGAGCAGATTTGGGGCAATGTGATGGGAGCCATGCCATTGCAGAAGCATATATCCTTGCAGTAGCGGAACAAGTGTGTTGGATACCACCCAATCTATTGAACAATTAACTTTTACATCTGACTGCTCTTTAGCTTCTTTGTGTCTACCCTCCCCCCCCCCCATGGACAGTAAGAGGGCATTCTTAACTCAAATCAACTCTTCCCTGCTGCAAATCTCTGAACTAGACAGACCTTGTAGTTGATCCAGGAGGGCTGTTCCTGTGCTGCCGCTGCTACCAACAATATTTATTTATTTAGCACTTAATGAAAAGCAGTAGTTTCCCTTGACTTACACTGAAGGGGCACATAGTCCCGGGCAACGTTTTGTGTTTTTGAGAGGCCAGACCCAAGTTGTCGGATAACGGATGATGTGCCACTGCTTGAGCGCCTCCAAGCACTGTTAGATCAGCACTCTGCCCGCCTGTTGGTATGGTAACGGCCCTTTATTTAGTGGGACACGCCATCCATATCGCTGTCTGGCTATTTGTACTTGTCTAATTATTATTACTCTTTGCATTTTCTTCCAGTGGATGAGTAATGGAGGAGGGTTAGAAGGAAGGGAAGGTGCGGAGGGAAGGGAGCAGTGATTTGTGGAATAGGTATCTTGTCTCTGAGAGGGGAACATTTATCTTGTTGAGCTTCAGCTACGAGCAGAAAGCTGCAGATAGGAATATGTTGTATACACACACACACACACACACACACACACACAGGCTGCATGTGTGTACTGTACTTGCATGCATGCACCTTGCAACTCTATGGTTGACAACCTGTTGGGATTAAGGAATTACTTTTTTCTGATAGTACAGATCATGCTCTGATACAAGTCCTGTTCATTTCAACTGTCTTGTACAAAACAACATCCCAGTTCAAGCTGATAGTTCAAGCTGTAGGTGTGGATCTAAAGAAGACTATGGCTAGTTCAGTTTCAACATGTGCTTTTCAAACAGAAGCCTTCTCCATGTCACATGGAAAGCATCTTTTGAAATTGAGGCTGTGATGTGGTGCATGATCCACTTTATGTTTTGGGAAGTTGCTTGTTCACTATGCATTTGAATACCCAACCAAATTTTGCACTCCTGAATCAAGAGCAGGTTTTTGTCTATGTTCACTTACAATTAGACACCATTTGTCATGGGGCCAGGAGTCAGCTTCGTCTGCTGAACAGCAACCTGAAAGGGGAGAAAGCAGAGTGACTCCACCAGCAGCTGATCAGCCTTCAAGGACACAGAGGAGAAGGCGCTGATGCGAACCAGCTGGCTTCAGCCTTCCTAAGCAGAGATTCCAGAAGCAGTCAGATGTTGGTAACAATGCTTGTCCTTCCTGGTCCTACCTTGCTGCTTTCTGTTTGTCTTGACCGTTGACCCCATGATCATCAGATTCCCTGATCCCTGGACCATCTGACCACACAGATTGCTGTTCTCTTGACCCTAGGACTGGACCTGACTTTGGATACTTACTCTGCCTCCAAGCAAGTATGCCTCAGAGACTCTACTGGTTAGCTGGCCTCCCCTCCACTGAGCTCTTCTCATTGTTGCTCAGCAACGAGACTACAACACCATTTTGATTCAAGATGGCCAACTGAACCTTTCTAAGCTGCATTGGTTTTAATCAACTTTTGTACAATGGTTCCTGAGATCAAGGAGTAAAAAGGTAATGGGACCCCTGACCGTTAGGTCCTGTTGCGGACTACTCTGGGGTTGCGGCAACAGGAATGATATGATAGCCATCTTCAAACATCTTAAGAGCTGTCGCATGGAAGATGCAGCAAGTTTATTTTCTCCTGCTCTGGAGGGTAGGACTTGAAGCAATGGCTTCAAGTTACAAGAAAGGAGATTCTGACTAAACATGAGGAAGAACTTTCTGATGGTAAGAGCTATTTGACAGTAGAACGGACTCGCACAAAAGGTGGTGGACTCTCCTTCGTTGGAGATCTTTAAGCAGAGGTTGGTTGGTCATCTGCCATGGATACTTTAGTTATTATTGTTATTTTATTGCCCACCCTTCAGCAGCAAGTCCTAACAATTGAAAATTCAGAATTACAAACAGTAAAACAGATTACAGTCAAAGGAATAGGGTGGGCCCTATCTCTCTATCTCTGCCCTTTTCCCGAGATCAGTATTTAAGTGTGACAACAGCCATGTGAGGTGGTCAGGCTCGGAGATAAGAGTGATCTTCATTGCAGAGCCAGGGCCAAAACTGTAGTCACTGTCTCACAATGACTCTCCTCAGCTACATAGGTACAGTTTCAGCTTTAAATTGCTGTGGCTGCTTCCAAGCAGTAAAAAAAAAAAATGATTTGACTGGCTGTATTAGTGGAATCCAGAGACTATGGAATTCCTTTCCCATATGGGAGATCTGCTTGCCTCCATTGCTTGCTGCTGATTGCTGGACAGTTAATGACTTGCCAACAAATATAATCCCCAACATATTATTATTATTATTGTTGCTGTTGTTTAGTCATTTAGTCGTGTCCAACACTTCATGACCCCGTGGACCAGAGCATGCCAGGCACTCCTGTCTTCCACTGCCTCCTGCAGTTTGGTCAAACATTATTATTATTAATTAATTAAAATTGGTATACTGTTCTTCATCTGAAGATTGCAGGGTGGTTCAAAACATAAAAATACAAAACGAAAACACGAAATACATCATAAAACAAAAGCTATTTGCTTAATACTCCTGGTGTGTGTGTGTTGGTTATGTGTTGTTAAAAAACAACAATGCTGTTTTTTTATGCTGTTTAATGAATTAAACACATCATCTGCTTTGATTATTCCCAATAGGAAAATGGATAAAAATGCTTTGAAATGAATTAACTAAGCCACACTTCTACAAGTGATGTGGTGACAAAAAGCTCTCCTGTGTGGTGAGCTGCTCCAGATGATTGACTCACCCCATGGAAGCAGCCATCATGGAGAAGGTGGAGAGAGAGAGAGATTGAGATTTAGGAATGACCAGCAGAAGCAGCTCTCCTGAACCAAGGTAGCCATTTCCATAGCCTTCCTGCTAAGTGTCCCATCCACTATGTGCATGTTTCTTTTTGCTTTTTTAAAAAAGATGTTCCAGTAAATATATTTAGAATGAAAATAATACAGATTAGTGGCCTTTGCAAAGCAGCTTTCAGCTAAAATAATTCTGTAGGCTGCATGTTTTGGCACCGAGCAGAGGATGCTTGCCAAGGAAGTGGGAATGGTTTCTGCGAGTTGGCTTTGGTCAAGCTTGTAAGTTCATCTGTTCAGGATGCAGGGGGAGGAATTGCACTGGCCCATCTCTTTCTGCACAAATGAAATGATGGATGATGCATGGCTACTTGACTCTTAGCCTGCTTTTATATGCCTGGAAAAACAGACTGCAGTATGTTTTGCATCTTATTGATTCTGGAGGGCCATTATTTCCTATTATGTAAGTGTGACAATTATTGAGTGAGAGAGAACTGGATGTGTGGAAGAAGGAAGGCTTGTGCTGATGTGTGTGTATTTTCGTCATGCCACAATGACACCAAACAGACCTAGAAGTCAGGGTCTGTCCAATACCAGAAACTGGTATTAGGCACATTACACAGCAGTCGTGGGTGCTGTATATTTGTATGAACTAGTGTAGAATAATGCCGAAAGACTGAGTTGTGATTTAGCACCTCTCTGGTTTGGGTTTGAATAGCACCAGCCAAGTTAATCTCACAAGTTAAAGGCTTTGGCAATCCCACTTGCTATTGAACACATTGTGTTTTGACTATACTCAATTTTAGCTTTAGGTGTGATCCCTGGAATGGTAACCCCTGCACAAGTTGTGGGCTTAGTGTGGACTCAACCACATTACAGGGTGGTCAAAATACAGGGTTATAAATGTGTTATAACAGTGTGACACCAGATGGTGCTGTATAGCTGAAATCACATCTCAATGGTATTTTCAATTGTGAGCTTTACAATGGGGTTTTTTTTGCAGAGCGTATTCAGAGCGGTTTTTTTATAGCCGTGTAGATCTAGCCTGTATATGCAGAAACTGATTGCATGGGTTTAGATAGCAAGATAGCTTTCCAATCATTATCACCTATAGAAGGTTCCATATCAGATACCTTTGTGATCTTTAAACCAGCCATGGTACCTGTTGCGCTCTTAATTAGTTCATCGTATAGTTTAAATTCTAGAGCAGACCCTGTTCAGAGATATTGGTTGCTTGTAACAAATGCATTCATATTTCACTGTATGGATGCCAAGTACTTATTCTGCTATGATAAAGTTCTGCAAGGTCTGCTAGTAAAATGGGACTGGGAGAGATAATTTCCATGGAATTCTGTTTTAAGCCAGTAGTTCCAAGTTCTGAAAGATGTGTACTAATGAGGTGGTGGAAGAGCCTGTTTTAGTGTTTGGTGTGCTTTAGCAAACTCACAATTTACAAAGCTTATCTTGACAATTATCTTGCTTAGGAAGAAATGGGACTGAATATGAAATGAGGTAAGTCACTAAATATCAGGAGAGGGAGCTAGGAGATCAGCTTGATCCAGGTGTTTCCCATTTAGAGCTGGTGAGTCTGCAGTGAAGTTGCCCCATTGCCCTAGTGGACCATGGTTGTAGATGAAGTATCCATAGATATATATTCCACTTCTGAGAATCCCAGCAGCAAAGACAGGTAGTGGGCAAAAGGTTGCAAATCTATATCTAGGCTGTACCACTTGCAGGCAGGTGCTCAAATTTTTAAATATTCCACCACAGGGGGAAAAAATCTCTTCACATACAAAATGAAATCCCAAGGGGAAATATTCCAACATAGCCCTCACACTGACATGCTAATTGTCTATGTGAATGTGTTCTTTATATTGGAAGAATATTCAATCATGTGAGCCTCAACGTTCAGTCTGAAGTGCCATAGTTTAGATTGGCTCTTTCACTGAAAACTAAGCTATTAAGTTGGACTAAAAGACTTCTGTGCTTTTTATTTCTCTAGCTTTTTAATTCTTCAGTCACAGTCCACTCTGACCAAAAGAATTATTTTCTTATTACGAAATCTGTTTTAACAGTACAGTGGTACCTCAGGTTACAGACGCTTCAGGTTACAGACTCCGCTAACCCAGAAATAGTACCTTGGGTTAAGAACTTTGCTTCAGGATGAGAACAGAAATCGCGCTCTGGCAGTGCGACAGCAGTGGGAGGCCCCATTAGCTAAAGTGGTACCTCAGGTTAAGAACAGTTTCAGGTTAAGAACAGACCTCCAGAATGAATTAAGTTCTTAACCCAAGGTACCACTGTATCCAGTCCCTGTGCGAAGAAACCTCTTGTTTTTAGCTGGGCCAGGAGGAATATTCTGTATAGCAAACTGATACTGCTTTTTGCAACAAAAAAATTACCAATGCATTGGATCATCATATATGCTTATACATGTATATCATTTGGTAAATGAATCAGAGTGCACTTGTTGGCTGAGTTAGACAGCAATTGCAACATATGTAACTGTGGGCAGAGAGTGTGGAGTTTTTAGAATGATATAGGATGCATTTAATTTTGCCTCCTCTTTGCCCCTAGCAAACTTCCGAATAGTATGAGGAAGGGTATGTGATGAGGACAAAAGACCTGAAACGAAAAGGCCTTAGTATAAGTTCATTGTAGGGCAAAGTGTGTGAACAGCCAATTATGATGTTATTATGAAAGATGGCATTACAGCACTGAGAATATTGATTGGGCCTATGGCTATGGTGAAGCACTGAAAGAGATAAAGAATGAGGGCGAGATCAATATATGCATCTTTAGACCTATTTATTGCTGGGTGATTTCTCCATTCCCCTTTCCTGTTCAATCTGGCATAATTTACCTTCATAAAGTGTTCAGCGTCAGGGGTCCATTATCAGAGTAATCAGTTTTGATTAGTAGAGAAAAGGGTACAAAATTGTTTAGCCTCTAGATAGAACTGTGAAAAGTGAGTAAACTATGCTTGACAGCACCTAATGCAGTTAGAATGTAGACTTAATTTGATTCCAATTCTTTATGGCTTTCCGTGATTTCAAGCATCTATTGGTTTGTTAGGGGGGAAAATATAATAGGAAATGGGCCATGGCAGGTGGGAGGAGAGAGATAATTTAGATTTGCAGGATGCAATTTTCCTCAATATAAACATTCTAATGCAATTTGATGCCCGCTGTGTTTTGGTGTGCTCGGGCAGGAGCATTTAGCCTTCAGATTTATTTTTAGAGAAGCTGAAATGTGTACACAGGATGACCAAGGAAGCAGTCTTTGGCTCCACATTCTCACACTTCTTGCCAAGCTTTTAGGAATTCTCTTCTTTAAAAACAATATTTATGCACAGATGGAGCCAAAGGGTTCCGAGATCCAATGTGATGTGGCAGAAAGAGAATTGGCTTTGGATGTGGGAAAAAGAGAAGAGGTGGAGGCAGCATCAAAAGGCAAAGCAGAAGAGAAGGCAGAGCCTGGAGAGGGTGCTGAAAAATCCATCTCGGATGTTGCCTTGATAGGAGAACCTCAGTGTTGTTGTGCCCTTGAGGAAGGTAGTTTCAGCACTCCTTGCTGCTGCTTTTGCTTCTGTACAATGTAGGAAACTCAAATTCCCAGCTATAGAAAGGGAGTGGGAATGGCAGACTTGGGTTGCTTTGCATTCTTGTTTGGATATAAAGCTCTTGGGACGCGGGTGGTGCTGTGGTCTAAACCACTGAGCCTCTTGGGCTTGCTGATCAGAAGGTCGGTGGTTCAAATCCCCATGACGGGGTGAGCTTCTGTTGCTCTGTCACAGCTCCTGCCAACCTAGCAGTTTGAAAGCATGCCAGTGCAAGTAGATAAATAGGTACCGTTGTGGCAGGAAGGTAAACAGTGTATTCATGCGCTCTGGTTTCCATCATGGTGTCCTGTTGCAGCAGAAATGGTTTAGTCATGCTGGCCACATGACCTGGAAAGCTGTCTTTGGACAAATGCAGGCTCCCTTGACCTCAAAGCGAGATGAGCACCGCAACCCCATAGTCACCTTTGACTTAACCATCCAGGGGTCCTTTACCTTTACAAAGAGAATTGTGTCTTCTCCATCCTTCTCTTGGTATTGTCCAGTTATGAAGGCCTGTTCCAAATGGCAGCCTCTGAAGCTCTTATAGTCACTGGATTTATGCTTCCGTAATCATTTGCTGGAGGAGACTCTTGAGAGTCCCACGGACTGCAAGAAGACCAAACCTATGCATTCTTAAGAAAATCAGCCCTGAGTGCTCACTGGAAGGACAGATCGTGAAGCTGAGGCTCCAATAATTTGGCCACCTCATGAGAAGAGAAGACTCCCTGGAAAAGACCCTGATGCTGGGAAAGATGGAGGGCACAAGGAGAAGGGGACGACAGAGGACGAGATGGTTGGACAGTGTTCTCAAACCTACCAGCATGAGTTTGACCAAACTGCGGGAGGCAGTGGAAGACAGGAGTGCCTGGCGTGCTCTGGTCCATGGGGTCACGAAGAGTCGGACACGACTAAATGACTAAACAACAACAATCATAATGTGGCTCATATTACTAGAACTTGGGGCCGTCCAATGGAGCTGAAAGTTGGGAGTTTCAGGACAGACAAGTACTTCTACACATGACACATAGAATTCATTCCCATAAGAGCTGGTGATGACTACTAACTTGGTTGCCTTAAAAAGATCAGTCAAATTCATGGAAGGTATCAATGGAAAACAGATATTCTGGACATGTTCCACTTCCTCTGCTGATGATAGGATGCCTCTCAATTCTAGTTGCTGGGAATCACAAGTGGGGAGAGTGCCATACATTTAGGTCCTGCTCCTACAGGAATCTGGATGGTTCTTCTTTTTTATGCTCCTTTACATGATAGCCTTCAGTGCTGATAATTGAGCAGACCCACCAATCCTAGTGATGTCTGTGCAGTGTGATCTGAAGCACATTTAATATGATATATCCCAGAGCAAATATACTTAGGACCTCAGCCATAATGAAGAACTCCCATGATCCAACCCAGAAGTGCTGCACCAATCAATAACCTGACATGAGATAGGGAGTACGTAAGTTATACCAACTTTTCCCGGGGGGGGGGGCGGAACTTGCTGTGATTATGCCACCCACTATGAACCCTTGGGACAGGGTGTGGAGACAACTGAATGCATACACCTCAGCATAAATATTTGGAGTAAGAATTCCTGTAACCTATTCTGAACTTCTCCACTGAGTAAAGCGTATGATCCTCTGTGGTGCTTTTATCCATCTGTAAACTGCTGGGCTACTAAACGGAAGTCAGCAACACAGCTTAAAGTACAGAATTTCAATGTGGGTTATTGGCAGGATAGCGTTTTGGAACAGAGAATTTCTGTACCAACAAACTGCACACCCCTTTGCAAAATTTTCTCTTTATTTTTATGGCCAGCCAATGTTTGCAAGGAATTCCTACTGACTGATCAAATGTATTTATTACACCCTGTCTCTTGAGTCCTCAGAAATCGCCAATTGCATTGGTGTAGTAAAGGCTGATCCAAAGAACTGAGCTGCCTGTTTCTTTGCTTAATTTACAGTGAATGACTGATTTACACATCTGCATATAGAATCTTCCCTGTAACATACTTGACATATGATAAACAGCAAAATGTAATCAGTATAATGGAATGACTAGCCTATAATTGTCAGAGGAAGCTGCAAGATGGGTAGATGGGGACTATTAAAAGAGCTTTCATATTATCAACTGTATTGTGAGTGTGGTGCGGGAAGGTTGGGAGCAGAATCTCCTTTTGGTGTTTTGCCTCTTCTGATACCATCTTCCCCTTAAATAGGAGGAATTTCCAGTGAATGGAATTGGAAGTCAAGAGCTGGTTAGTTGATTGCCTTTGTGTGCAGAATCTTTTCCTTCTGTGGCTTTGGATTCTTGGTACAACTTGATGCAAAGCAGGGCAGTCAGTAACATTTTCTGATAAGGGTGTAATAGCATTGCTAGTTCTTGGGCTGACCATTCCATCTGCTCTAATGCTTAGCTGAGGAGAGGCGCTTTCTTTGCTGAAATTGATAAGACGTGTAGCTATCATTTCAGGATTCAAAGATTAGGTCTATAAAGCTGTACAGAGGCTCAGGAAATCCATACCTTATTAGATGAGTTCCAGCCTCATCCATCCCGTTCCCTCCTTCTTACTGTAATCTGACATGAGGATTTAATTTCAGCCTTGCTTTAGATAAATAATCAATTATGGAGAGAGGTAGCGAGGAACGCCAGAGCAGCTGGCAGGTCAGTTTGAACATGCTTGCTGTGTGAGCAGTGGCAATGTTCTCAGAGGTGTACAGGGTCACCTGCAGCTGTAAAGTTTTATGCCATTATAAAATTGACAGTAAAATCTGGGCACACAGGACTTTCCCTATATTTAATCAAAGCTTTAAAGCTCTGGTTCCTGACACCCACACCCTCTTCCCTTAAAAGCATTCGGTAGCCCAGTGCTAGGGACGAACGCAAGCTGTCAAGGTACAAATGGCAGTTTTAAACATGATCTGTTATTTGGTGCATGGAGCTGAGACACCCAGCTTTGTGGCAGCCGCCATTGAAATATACCACTGCACCCTTCATCTTGGCTCTTGGGTAAATAAACAGCCAAGATAGAGGCATATCAACGGAGCAACCCACTTACTTCTTCTCTATGTGCTCCCCCCCCAAAAATTATCCTTGTAGATGGGGCTAGATGACCATTTGGGTCCCTTCCAACTCTACAATTCTATGATTCTAAGCACAAGTCTGCAGTTTTCAGCCCCCCACCCCACCACTCAAGAAAGGATTGTGTTCAGTGTGGTGATTTGTGACCATCCCGGATTTTTCCTCAGCTGTGCTTTCTAGAGAGAAGCAAGTGCTTCGCTTATGGTAGGCATGCGGCCTCTACACACCACAAACGACATAACAGCTTGTTCACACCTGTTTCGTGTTGTTACAAAGGTTGTCTATATTTCCCAGGGGTTGCCAATGCCTTCTCTGACTGGTGTCAGCACTTGCATCCTTATTAGCAACTTGCCATTAGACATGTAGACATCAGTAGATAATGGTACTTACGTCCCTGCTTTCCCTGCTAATTTCTACAAATCCCCTAGGTCACATCCAAACCATACATTTAAAGCCCTCTTACACTTCTTTAACAGTCATAGAGATTCCTGAGAACTACAATTTCTTCAGGGTGTTGGGAATGGTATGTCTGTGAGGTCAGCACCCTTAACAAACAGCAGTTCATTGGATTCTCCATGACTGTTAACACAATATAAGATTGCTTTAAAGGTGTTGGTGTGGCTGTGACCTTAAGAACCAAAGTAATATGTAATGATTGGCAAGTAGTTGATACTGATAGCTGATACATAAGGGGAAACTGGATCAGGACCCTGGCATGAGGGGAGTAGGGTGTCTCCTTGCCACGGTCCCAATTCAGATCAGTCCTCCCCTCTTGCTATTTGCAACAGGAGGAAACTGGTGTCAATAGGAATTTTCTTTCCTTTGCAAATAGGAGGTGTGTGTGTATAGGGCCACGAGAAGGGAAATGAATTAACGCATCCTTCCCTCATACCGTGGTCCTGAACAGCACTCCATACAATGACTAGTTTTTTAAAAGGTCAGCTTTATGAGTGCAAACAACATGGCAACCATCATGCTTAGTCTGGACCCAAAAGGAACATCTCTGGTCTGTTGGCAATCCTATTATCAATCCATTGATACATTGTGGAAAAAGACAGGGTGGGTACACCCTATGGAGTACACCAGCAGCACTCCATAACTTTAATTTTTGCTGAACCAATGAAAGCAAGCCAAAGAGTCCTGAATAACAAGAGCCTCATAGTTTGCTTCTATTTAATCTCAGAATAAATGACCATGCAAACAACAGTGTTGCTTTTAGTTCAGGAATGAATTGTGTGGGTGCAGGCCAGAAGAAATTGCAAACAGGCATTGATGTGACTTACTGTATTTATTTTTTATGAAATTATACCCCATTTATACTGCACAATGGTGTTGCTCAAAGCAGCTTAGGAACAAAAAGCAAACCTAGGAGAAGCAACACAAGTGCAATACAACAAACTCAAAACAAGAGAAAAAGCAAAAACACAAGTTTTGTTACAGCAGTGCTAACAACCCATATATAGATATCAAGTTCTAATGGTCCAATTGCATCACAGCTTTTAATCAGATGACTTTCCGGTGACCTCATTCCCATTGCTTGCCCCTCCTTCCCCCCAAAATGAGTTATGAGCTCCAACTTTACGCGGATATTACACTCTACACAAAGAGTACAAGCAAGGAAATGTATTTTTTATATAAAAAATAAAGAAATAAAAAATACCAGAAGACCATATGCATCTTTCATTAGTTCATCCAACTTTTATAATAAGACTTGTGGCATTTGGATAATAAATCCATGATCTTAAAGACCTTGTAATCAAGTTCAAGAATTCAAGGGAAAGCACTAATGATGTAAATACAACAACCTTGGGGAAGAAAAACATTTTTCATGCAACATTTTTCATATACAAAAGAGCAGCCATCTGCAAGGGCAAAATGACTTAAAATTAATTACCCTGAGCTCTTCTGGATTGAACAGACATATAAACCCTCCACTAGTTAGAACTCAAAAGAGTTTTTGCTGGAGGCAGCCAATCTTCAGCCTGTGCCTGCCCTGGTTTATGAGTCCAGAGGAACTGAGGTCATTGAATACTGGAGAGGAAGAATGGAGGCTTCATGTGCATGTATGTGCAAGGCGGAGAGGGAATGCAACTTTGAATTCTTCCCCAGGTAAAAACACTGCCTGCAACTAGAAAAGCAACACAGCAGGAAAGAAGGTCCCTGGATAGCTCAATTGGTTAGAGTGTGGTGCTGATAACGCCCAGGTTGCAGGTTTGATCCTTATATGGGACAGCTGGAAATTCTTGTATTACAGGGGGTTGGACTAAATGATTCTCAGGGTCCCTTCCAGCTCTACAGTTCTATATTCTAAGGCAGGCATAGGCAACCTTCGGCCCTCCAGATGTTTTGGACTACAATTCCCATCATCCCTGACAACTGGTCCTGTTAGCTAGGGATCATGGAAGTTGTAGGCCAAAACATCTGGAGGGCCGCAGGTTGCCTATGCCTGTTCTAAGGGCTTGTGTGTTGTTGTTTTTAACACGCAAATGGAGCATTCTCAATAATGGCATTCTCCACCTGCTGGCTAAAATCAACAGTTCTAGCACCTCATTTTCCTACAACACTGTCCCTACATTCTGCAAAATAAATAAAAAAATTAAATAAATGTCCAGTAGCACCTTAAAAGGTAAAGGTAAAGGGACCCCTGACCATTAGGTCCAGTCATGGTCGACTCTGGGGTTGCGGCGCTCATCTCGCTTTATTGGCCGAGGGAGCCGGCGTACAGCTTCTGGGTCATGTGGCCAGCATGACTAAGCTGCTTCTGGCGAACCAGAGCAGCACACGGAAACACCGTTTACCTTCCCACCAGAGCGGTATCTATTTATCTATTTGCACTTTGACATGCTTTCGAACTGCTAGGTTGGCAGGAGCAGGGACCGAGCAACGGGAGCTCACCCCGTCGCGGGGATTCGAACTGCCGACCTTCTGATTGGCAAGTCCTAGGCTCTGTGGTTTAACCCACAGCGCCTTAGAGGCCAACTAAGTTTGTTCTGGGTATAAGCTTTCCAGAAGAAACTTAGTTGGTCTCTAAGGTGCTACTGGACAATTTTTTAAAAAATTATTTTGACTGTGTCAGACCAACACGGCTACCCACCTGAACCTACATTCTGCAGTTGGCAGATACATTTTTTTAAAAAAAATGCCTGGGATAGCTTGACCGTGGTAATGCAGGCACTGGAAGCTTCAATGTTGGATTACTGCAACATTGGGGTCCCCTTGTATTTTGGTCCAGAAGTGCAGAACGCTGCAGGACAATTGAACACCCCTGCTGGGAGATCTTCATTGGCTCCTGATTTGTTACTGGGCCAAATTCAAGGTGTCGTAAGCATTTAAAGGCCTAAACATCTCAGTGCAAGTTTATTCCCAGGATCACCTACCCTGTAAGTGTCCACTTGACTGTTTAAATTTTTTTGGAGCCCTTTGATCTTAGGCAGGCTCCTTCACTGTTTTGTTTTAAGCACCTGCTAAAAGATTTCCCCCCTCTAAGGAACCCTACCTAGGCATGTAAAGTTATTGTGCAATTTTAGCATGTGATTCTAGTTAGTATAATTGTTTTAAAATAACTGATTTCATTCGTATTTTACTTTTCATGTAACTTGTTTTTAATTAGTATTTTTATGAAGGTTTCAGATTGTCTTTTGTAAATGGCTTAGAGGTATCTTTGATATATATTGCTAAATAATACAAAGAATGACACAAATAAATTCTTTGCCTAGTGACAAGAACTAGGGCTACCATATGTCTGGATTTTCCCAGACATTACTGGGATTTCTAAGGCGGAATTGACGTCCCGGGGGGAATTTCCGAAAGGCGGTGCTTTGTCCTGGATCTTAGGCAAGTCAAGCAAAAATTTGCGGGCTTTTTTTTGGGTTTTTGTAAAAAAAAAAAAGGCTCAACAACTTTGGCATTTGTCTTTAAAAAGCTTAACAATTTTGGGGGTTTCCTTAAAAAAGCTGCCAACTTTCAGGGTGTCCTGGTTTCTACTTTTTGAAATATGGCAACCCTACAAGAATGGACCCTGCCAAATCAAAATTCTATCTCA
The DNA here is from genome assembly GCF_027172205.1 of Podarcis raffonei. Classification (NCBI taxonomy): domain Eukaryota; kingdom Metazoa; phylum Chordata; class Lepidosauria; order Squamata; family Lacertidae; genus Podarcis; species Podarcis raffonei. Next base: position 74,808,637 of record NC_070607.1, read on the forward strand.
GAGTCCTCTTGGCTTTGCTTGTTTTTCAGCTGCAGGAGTTTTGTGTGTGTGCATGTGTGTTTTTTTCAGGGAAGCATTTTAAAACTCAGCTGCACTCTGATCTACTCTATCATAGAATTGTAGGGTTGGTAGGGATCATCTAAGGGACATGGGTGGTGCTGTGGGTTAAACCACAGAGCCTAGGACTTGCCGATCAGAAGGTCGGCGGTTCGAATCCCCGTGACGGGGTGAGCTCCCGTTGCTCGGTCCCTGCTCCTGCCAACCTAGCAGTTCGAAAGCACGTCAAGTGCAAGTAGATAAATAGGTACCGCTCCAGCAGGAAGGTAAACGGCGTTTCCGTGCCCTGCTCTGGTTCGCCAGAAGCGGCTTAGTTATGCTGGCCACATGACCCGGAAGCTGTACGCCGGCTCCCTCGGCCAATAAAGCGAGATGAGCGCCGCAACCCCAGAGTCGGTCACGACTGGACCTAATGGTCCCTTTACTTAGGGATCATCTAGTAGTCCAACCCCCTGCAATGCAGGAATCACAACCAAGGAATCCCTGATGGATGGCCATCAAACTTCAGAATAAAAACCTGCAACGAAGGAAGGTTCGCTGTCTTTCAGGGGAACCCATTTTGAACTCTTGTCATCTCTTTTCTGCTACATGTACCAGTCCTGCTTGGTTTCACTGCTGCTCCTGGAAGCAGCAGTCCTGCCTGAGGTTGGCCAGGGATTGGAAGGCTGTGACCTGCCAGATTGTACGCAGTGACTCTGAAGGGAACAGGATGCTTCCTTTCCAACTGGAGCATTGCTGGACGGGGCTGGAAGTGAGAGGGCATCCTCTGTTAAGCTCTTTGAGTGAACAGGAAGCACACACAACATATTCTTCCAAAATTGTAAAAGTACTTAAGGTATTTTGGGGGGTGATTGTAAGCAATTAAGATGTCTTTCATCTGATCAGTGATCAGTTGGCATTTCACGCTGCTCCTTTATAGTTCTTACACCATTTTTATGTTGATTTATTGTGTTTTAGTGTTTTATAACTCACGTTGAATGCCCGTCTGAAAGCAGGAGGTATAAACCATGCAAATAAAATTGTAACGCAGAAACTATTTTTTCCTGTATGCTAGGGGAGCTTACTAAAAAAATGTGACATGCAGATTGCCAAATATTGCCAGTTATTATTATTGATAGGGATGGATGACTCGGTCAGTTCTGGTTTCTCTCCATTTGTCTTCCCCCCCAATATTAACTTCATGTTAACCACATTTCTGTATCAGTTTACAATTTAAAAAATAAAATAAAAAAGTCCCTGCTAAAATTTATCAGTATTTAACTGTGCAGTTCTTCTTATATAGATGTGTTTGTCTGCCATTTTGCCTCATATTCACATTTTTGCCAGTAGTTTTCCCAAATATAATGCATTTTTTAATATGTCATTTTCATGAATTGGTGCATATTTGTGCACCTTTTGCCCTAATATGCACATAATTTGCACACGTTATTTGGTTAAATTGATCTGTTAGGCAATTCTTTATCTCAGCAGGCATTGCAGCTGTTACCCTGCTGTGGTTTTTTCTTCTTCTAAGGGTGTGAGTCTTGGCACAGATCCTCTTCTCGAACAGATCCTGGGAGCTGTGATAGTGTTGGCCCTCGGAGTAGCATTGCCCATCTGCTTGGGCGGCAGGAAGAGATATCTGCTTCTTTTCCCCTTCCACTTGACGTTGTATATTGGCATTGCAGTAATTCTCCAGGGCCATCACATGAGAGCGGTGATGACCTGCTCTCTCCGGAAGAGGATCCTATTATCAATACAGCACAAAGGCCTCCTTGCAATGATGAAATTTCAGAGCTGTGGGTAATCCAGGAATGTGCCTTGTTAATTTTGGAATGGAAGGGAATGGCTATTTTCTAATATCTCATTCACTGTTTGCACAGCAGCTGAAAGGCCATTAGCTTCACTTGGCTAAATTTCCTGATGGTAATATGCAGTTTCCTGACTCCTTGTGGACGATAGGAGGCGATGAACTGATAAAATCAAGGGTTTTCCTCTCAAGATTTCAAGACAGGTTTTAATTAGCCATGGGAAGTTAAACCTTATGTGGTAATAATAAACACACTCTGCTTATCATCTCTAGAGTTCAATGCTGCCATGAAGAATAGACTTCTCAGCCCCAAAATATGAGTGTAGGGAGAAGGGAATGAAAGAAGGAACTATAAACTTATGATGGGTGCATTAAATTGGAATTCGGAAACTTATTTAAAGCTGAAATGAGTTTGCTTCCATAATTCTTATTCAAAAGTCTCCTCTGTGACTTTTAAAAAACCATTTTAAGATTTGCAGATATGGTATATGATGATGGCCTCAATTCAGCTAAATTTAATCTTGACAGTCCCATTGAAAGCAACAGCACAGAAAATAATCACAACTAACTTGATCTGTTGGTTTCAATGGATCTTGGTTTCTCAGTGGCCTTCGATCCCATCATTCATTTATTTTATTTGTACGCTGGTTTTCCACAAAAAAACCAACAATTTTTTCCCCAACCAAACGCTACAAAAACACGATGGACCAGACTTGTTTTCTCCTACTCCAGAGAGTAGGACTGGAACCAAGAGCTTCTAACTACAAGAAGGAGATTCCAACTAAATATCAGGAAGAACTTTCTGACTGTAAGTGAAGTGCTCTTTGGCAGTGGAATGGGCTTCCTTGGGAGTAGTGGACTCTCTTTCCTTGGAGGTTTTCAAGCAGAGGTTGGATGGCCATCTGTCATGGATGTTTTGCTGAGATCCCTGCATTGCAGGAGGTTGGACTAGATGACCCTCAGGGTCCCTTCCAACTCTACATTTCTGTGATTCTAGGCAGGAAGTGGAAATGATCCTGCTCCACATCTTCCTCATGTTTCTGGTTTGTGGATGTGGCAAGTAGTTAAAATAGGATTGCTAACTTTTTGTTCCTGTCAAAATTTATTTGCTGTTTACTTTTTGGTGTGCCCAGAAATGCAGCGGGTGAAACTCCACTTGCTATCTCTGTATGGCATTCTTTGGAAAAGCTTCCTGCTAAATTTCTGCCAGTTTTTGCAGAATATTGAAAGGACAGAAGCCCAACCAGAAAAAACCCCAATAACCCTGATAAGGACCCTATGAGTGGGATTCAGCTAACAAACCCCACCAGTCGAAAACCTCCGCTAGGGTTTCTGCTTGCACAGCAGGGCGTCCTCCCTCTCCTCTCCCTCTGTGCCCCCCATGTCCCCAAATGTAATGAACACTGTGAGGGTTTGCAGGGACCAGGCTCTGGCCATGCTTGCCGTGGGGGAATCAGGTGCAGGCCGGCAGGCATACTCAGATGATGTGATGAGCTGCAGCTGGGGGCAAGCTCAGGAGGACTCATATAAGGCCTGCATTTCACCCTTGGTTTTTGTCACAGCAACGTGGCCTTATGCCAAGCTGTAGTCTGCTTCGGGTTCCTGTGTTCCTGCTATCCTGCATCCTGGCCTCCTTCGGTCCCTGACCTCTGTTGGACTTGCGTCTGACTGTGGACCCACCAGTTTGACTGCTACCAGCGCTACTGCTCATACACTGGTTCCGGCGTGCTGGTCCTGGACTCTTGCCACCTATGCCCCAGATCACGACACCAAAATTGTCCCAGGGTGGTCTGGAGAACCCCCAGAATAGCAGATGGAACATTTGTTTGTTTTTTAAAAAAAATTAATTTACTTTTAATTATTAAAATAATTCAACATTAATACATACATATTACAAATATGCAAACAAACATACATTTCATACAATCCTTAAAAATATTCATACATACCCACACTCAATCCTACAGATACTTCCTTTTCCCACCACCATCCCTCACCCCTCACCCCACCCTTGTGTTAGACTTCCAATCTACTCAATTGCAATTTCTTTCCACTTCTATTACTTTCTTTCACACACTTTTAAACCAACTTTTCTACTTCTTTTTCTGTTACACATTGTTATCCATCCTATTTAGTATTTCAGTATTTATAACGGAACTTGTTTATTCTAATAGGAGTTCTGATTTTTCAATATGATTTTGCAAGTGTCATTTAAACACCTTCCAGTCCTTGTCTATCTTTTCTTTTGAGATCCTTCCAATTTTTCCCATTGTTTTGGATATATTGTAATACTCCAATAATTTGGCAAGCCACTCTGTTTTTGTCGATATTACTTACCTGGCAGGGGAGATACCATAATCACAGCAGATGGAACATTTGTAATAGCACAGTGTTTAACTTCACCATATAAGTTCTGCTTAATGTAGGCTAACAGGTCCTTCAAGAAGTCTATAATCAAACTCTTTCTGCATTGATTTGTCTGCTGAGAACTCTGGTGAGAACCCTGGGGACATGTTTCTAGGATGCCTACTCAGCTTACACAGGCCAGTGACCTAGCTTGTTGGGATTGCCTATAGCCCTGTGTGACTTGAGTGTGCAGCCTAAAACAGGTGTCAGCAGACTTCAGGCTTGTGGGATTTTTACTAGAACCTGATGTCAACCAACCAGAGCCAGATGCAAAATGGTGGCTCACAGGGTGGAGTCAATGACCTAACTACACGCCACACACTAGAATGACCTGCATGTACAAGCGCAATTCTACACCTGAGTTATTTTTATGGAGGCTTTTTGTGGAGCTACAAGAAGTCAACCTGCAATCTACCAGTAGATTTTAATCTACCTTCTGTCAACCACTGCCTTGAAACATGCACAACACTCCCCGGCAGCTCCAAAATGCAGAGACAGAGCAGTCCTGGGTAGGCAAACTGTTTTTCAGGAGAGCTTGTCCACCTTTCCGATAAAAGGACTTCTGAGGTGCCCAGAAACAGTGTTTGCAAACTGCTGATTTAGTGTAAAATATGAAGACACCATTACTGGTTCCACTATACTTTGGAACAGTGTGAACACTGCACTGTTCTCTTGCTCTGAAGGAAGTGCATTGCCAGGGAGCAACAAACCTTAAGAAAAGAGGACCTGCAACTTCTCAAGCCGCACTATGCCTCAGCTGAAACGAAGAGGGGGGGGGGAATCGGAATTCTATCCCTGTCTGAAAAGTAAAAGGGACAAATTAGTTTCTTGTCACTGCGCTGCAATAAATACATTGTCATTTTTATACCCCAGTGAATCATATTCTCCATTTCCCCCGTAACTATTATACAGTCTGCTGGCAGTACATCATTTTTTGGTAATTTTATTTTCGCCAATTGTTTTATGAAATTTTTGAGTTTTATGGACACTAAAACAAATCTAGCCTGCAAGTGTTATAGCCCCTTAAATCACCAGCAGGAAATCTCAAGGTTCCTCCAGACTGTGAGGGAAGGAAGCTTTAAGAAAGAAAGATTGCCCCTAGCTTATAAACTGAGCAAAAACCCAGAGATAAGTTTGTAAAAGGGACATACATCACTGGTGGCAAAAAACTGGAACATAAAACAACATCGCTCCACTCAGCTCCCTTAAGAATAAAAATGGATTTTTATTTAGCAGAAGCACTAAAGGAGTTAGGAGAAAGGAACACACAAGCTTCTCCATGCTTTCTTAGCCATAACAATCCTTATTTCCTGCTGAGCAAAATTGTCAGGCAGTATTATGGGGCGACTTTGGAAGGTAATAGCCCCAGCACCAAGAAAATAGACTAGCGGAAAACATTCTTTTGCTCATAAATATAATGGTTCAGCTTGGTTCTTCAGAAAGTGAATTGATGCTACATTCATGAAATGGACAATGTGTGCCCTTATTCCTCAATTCTCCTGGTATGTTTTAAGTTTTAAAAGCAACTTTTAAGATTTCAGGTTATCTTTTTCAACTTACGTACACACTTTCAAGCTCTTGGCTGATCTCTTCTCTTATTTACTAGTTGCTAAGACCTATTGCTATTGGAGTTAATTAGCGGCATTACCTATTAATATGTAGTTTGATAATTATGGTCATGTAACTTAATAGACAGTGCTGCTTTATCAGACATACTTCATTTCCAAAATGATTTTCTGAAACCATGTTTTCTGTAGATTTTGATGGTGAAAACTGATTTAAGAAAGTGTTTTTTTTTTTACTTTCTATGCATTTCCTTCTGTTAGTGGTTTGTTGTAGTGGTTTTTTGTTTGTTTGTTTTTTAAAAATGCCCTTTGATTCCTCTCCAGCTCTTAGTTCTTAGAAGATATTTGGGTATAATTTGCCAGCATTTTTTGCAAACTTTGCACCCAAACTACAGCATCTAAGGTGAGATGGCAAATACTTGGTTATTTGTTTTAAAGTCGAACTTTCCTTATTCTTTTCACATTAAAAATACTTGGAACATCAGCCTGTTTAGAAGCTCTTAGGTATGCATCAGAACGTCATGTATCAAAGGGTTTCCACTTCTTCTCTACCAGGCTCTGCACCCAGAATTCTTAGTGATGTGCAAATATTAGTGCAAGAAATTGTGTTGCATAAAACTGTTAAGCCACACGACCTAATTTCTACAAGAGGAGGACCCAGGGCATAAGTTAAGTATGGGAATCTGGAACATATTCTTGTGAGTTGCGATATAGGGTCACTCATGATAACTGAAAAATTGATTTGTTATATTCAAATAAACCATCACAAATATAGCACTGCAGGTGAAGTTGTCACTCTTTCTTTTTCTTTTTTAGTGGTGTCTTATCTACCCACCAACTAGCCACTGCATATAGGAAAAAACCACCCAAGTGATATACATGGCAAACATGTATGTGTGAGTCATAGCTGGTTATATCCTAGTTAAGGTATGAAACTGGAACCTTGGAATTGGACTGCAAGATTGCATATATCCTCTCATGTGCGAATTCTGCCCCGCTCAGGTAAAAGGTGGACTTTTGCTAACCTAGTATAATGTCCAAGGTATGTTTCCCTAAACTCACTTTGAAAATCTTGATTAAAATTCAACCCTATGCATGGAAATTTGGGTAGGTTCCACATGTACAAATATATTCTCTGTGTGCATGGTGCATTTGCAAGGAAGTAAACTATGTATGCAGAATGCATGTGAGCAAGGCTAGGTGCATGTAGGAACAATTAATGTATAGAAGTTGCTGGCAAGACAGCAGGAATAATCCCACTTCTTCCTCCATGTGTTCATTGTACACACTTTGTGAATGGGTGAAAAAAGCTTGTCTTGCTCGCCATGGAAAAATGTAGAAGGCCCTAGTGGTTCACCTCCAGTACCAAAGAAGTTGGGATGAAGAAGTCTCTCTTCCATATCTAAGTGTGTCTTCTCTTCTTCTCAGAGGTGGGTTTAGGGAGCATGACTAGTTCAGTCATACTGGGCACACAGCCTTGGGGGCACCGCATAGACACCACAACTATGATGTAGACTGGAAGGTGAGAGGTGGGGAAGAGGCACTGAAATTTGAGACCCCAAGGTCTGTCACTGCTCCTCTTCATTCAACTTCCGTGTGACTGTGTTGTATTTTGAGCTATTCTTTTCTAGAACTAGGGATCCAACAGAGACATGTACAACAGTGAGAGGAATACCATGGATGCAAATGTTAGGATTCTCCACTGGGAATGTCTCTTGTACAAGCCCCATAGAAATGAATGGGAGCTGTGCAAGAGCAGTGCCATGCTCTCGTTCAAGTTCTATTTGTTTAAATGTGGCAGAGAATATTTCCACTGAAAAGTAACCATTAATTGTGCCTACCTTAGGCTGTCCCAACCTGGTGCTCTGTAGAACTTCCACCATACCTGACCTTTGGTCAAGCTGGCTGAGGCTGATGGATGTTGCAGTCCAAGCTAATGGGAGGCTCCAGGTTGGGGAGGGATACCTTAGCTTGATCACCACAACATTGAGTACACAAGCCTTTAGAGCTGGGATGGGGAACATGTGAGTCTGCAGATGTTCTTGAACTACAGCTCCTATCATCCATGATCATTGGCCATGCAGGCTGGAGCTGATGGTATCCAACAGTATCTGGTGGGCCACAGTTTATCCATCTCTTCTTTGAAGGATCTTTACACATTGCATTTTCAGATGTACCCCTAAATTACTTTGGTAGTAAAACCAATTTGGGAGACAGATAGACAGCATGCATTATACAGGTGCATTTGTCAGATAGCAGACTGGCGCACCAAGGTTTGTTGTGGAGTCACGTGTAAAACCACCTTTGGGGTCATTTAGCTGAGCCAATCTACTAGCTGCTCTGCAACACAGAACTTATTCAGTTTCAATGCCATTTTTCTTTATTGTAAGCCAATGAAAACTTTTAAAGGGTTTCTGCAAATGCTAATTGCCCATCGTGCTGAAGACCTGGAAGGTTTTATGTCTTCCCAAGCACTATTACGTACATCTTTACTCTTCTTGTCGCCGTTGCCCGCCAGCCCCGTGTAACATTTAATCTCTAACTTGGAGCCCCAGAGCTGGTGTGGTTTTACAACAGTTTTGTCATGTTTGCTGTCACACTCCTGACAGCTTCGTGACAGGTGGCAGATGTGCTGATGATGGATGGTTTCTCCCCTGTGCAAGGACGATGGGATAAAAGGGCAAACAAACTGGGTAATAGATGGGAAAAGCAGAGAGGTGTTGATAAGGCCCGGTCCAGACTCAGTGATGTATGGGAAAGCAAGCTGTGGGCAATTTGTTTTGGTGGAATGAGAGAATTTCAGCTGAAAGAGAGGAAAGGGAAGCAAGCAAAATCAAGAGAGACTGTAAAGGAATTGCACAAGAAAGCAAGACACGGGCCTTCTCAATATATCAGGAGTTGAGCCGCTTCGTGCTGAAATCAAACTCACTGTAAGAGCACCCCAGCTCTTGAACGGGTCTTGTGTCTAGAGCTGAGCGTGTAACTCAACTTCCATGCCCACTGGCTTCATTGGTTACAGACTTTGGGGGCGAAGTCCAGGATTTGGGGGGAAGAGCCAGAGCCCAAAATGATGCTAGAGTGTGTGTGGCAACAAGCTGCGGCATGCACAATGAAGTAAAATACAGTCATACCTCGGAAGTCGAATGGAATCTGTTCTGGGAGTCCATTCGACTTCCAAAATGTTTGGAAACCAAGGTGCGATTTCTGGTTGGCTGCAGGAAGCTCCTGCAGCCAATCAGAAGCCACAGAACCCACGCCAGATGTTCAGGTTCCAAAAGAACATTTGCAAACCGGAACACTCCCGGGTTTGCGGTGTTCAGGAGCCAAAATGTTCAACTCGCAAGGTATTCGACGTTTGAGGTACAACTGTACTGTGCCAGCCAGGCTCCAGCCATCTACCATCTTCATCTCCTGAGAAACACCTTGGGGATTGTGTGGGAAACCAACATGGTGGGTAGTTGGGAGTTTTGGTTCGTTTCGCAAAACATGTCACTTAAGCAAGCAGAGAAGCAGCATTGTCGGAGGCAGGGAGAGCAGCCCAGCTGTGCAAAAAGTTACAAAGTTGAGAACAAAGATTTTAAAAAGAAAAGAAAAAGAAATCTTGGGGCAGTGGTAGGTAGGAGAAGAACAGAACAGCCAGAGCAGTAGGGGCAGGAGAAAATGGGGGCAGTCAGGTTGAATCAGGAGCAGGTAGAAGGGCACAGCTTGGAGCTGGTGGTGGAGGGGCAAAGGTACTTTGCTTGCAGCTCTTGCAAACCTGGTGCGGACCTCTGTCCATGAGAATATACAGAATTTGGCATTATGCTAGTACAGATGCAGTCTATAGCCCTCCTCTGGTAGTCAGTTTGAATGCATGAAGGAGCGAGTGGGAGTGTGTGCAGTGAGCCTGGCCTCCTCGATGACCTTGCACATGCTGAAGCACTCTCTGGTCAGTCTGAATTGATCTGAAGCGGACTGCCTCACTCAATTAAATTCAGGTCGAACTCAAAGGCAAACATACCTAATTTGCACTTTCGAAAACAATATGCTTACTGAAGTTCGAAAACAATATGCTTACTCTTGAAGTTTGCACTTATCTGAATTTTGCAATGCAGTTCTTGTGCCAAATAATGCATACTAGGGTATAATGTGCATATAGTGCATTTTATTGCACACTTCTGTGCACATTTTTGTATCTGATTTTGCCTAATGGACACATTTTTGCAATTTCCCTCAATGCAATACAATTTTGTATGTTATTTTCACTGATGTATGCATTTGATCCGGCCACATGACTCAGAAGCTGTCTGCGGACAAACACTGGTTCCCTCGGCCAATAGAGCGAGATGAGCACCGCAACCCCAGAGTCATCCACGACTGGACCTAACGGTCAGGGTTCACTTTACCTTTTATGAGTGTAGAGAACCTTTGACCAGAGGTTGCTGGACTACCAACTTCCATCATCCCCAGCAAGCATGCCAAATGGCCAGGGATGATGATGATGATGATAAATTATTTATACCCCACCCATCCAGCTGAGTTTCCCCAGCCACTCTTGGTGGCTCCCAACCAAGTGTTAAAACCAATACAGCATTAAATATTAAAAACTTGTTGTAGTTCAGCAACACCTGGAGGCCCAAAGATTCACCACACCTACTCTACTGAGTGCCTTTTTGTACACATTACTTGGCTGCAGAACGGCAATCTGAAGAAATGCGAATTTTGCAAAAGGATAGCTGTATTTCGGGCCGCATGCTGCTTTGGAATGTGCGAATTACGTAGATTCACCTTTAAATGTGCACTGAAGCAAATTACTCCTCCATCTTTATTATGCTGAGATTCTCAGATTTCTTTCCTGGGTGGTGCCAGCCAATTTCAATCACCAATGTAGATGTGACTTTGTGTGTATTTCATCAGGGCCAGAGTGGTTGGTGGGAAGGGAAAGTGTAGAGCTAAAATTACATGCTCTGTCACTTTCCCCTTTAGAAATGCTTCAGCCCTAAGTGGCCATCATTTTGAAATGCAGAAAATGTCTTACAGGTATTGTGGATGGACACCTTGGTGTTCCTCTTATCAACACACAGAGATACATGAGCTCAACCACCCATTTACTGGCATGTAAATTTCCAGGACTTCGTCTTCCTTCCCAGCCTGTTCTGTCGATGTCAGGGACTTATTTAGGCCCATAATAGTGATAATTTATTGCAGCACACTTCCTACTGTGAGTAAATAAGTCTGTCTCCTTTAAATTCCCTGGGCAATTAGAAGAATGAAAGACTGGTGGTGGTGCATATTAGCATTCATTTCCTCCTGGCGTTTTATACAAGGCCATTTTCCCGCTGACAAATTGTGGGGCAAATTGTTCTCGAAAAAGTCTGTCAGATGAAAAGGTGTTATGATTAAACTGCTGGTGTAAATTTGGGCGACAATAAATCCTTTTATTGCATTAGCTGGATTTATTTGCTCGCAACTGCCATTAAGGAGGCAAGGAAATAATAATAAACAGAATGGGGAGGGAGCCATGTGGTGAAATTTGCACCTGCTTAGGGGTAATTAATATGCCTTCTAAAAATAGACGAGCTTTCTTAAAACTAAATCAGCAGTTCAGGAAGCTGGTGATGTAGCAAAAGATTCCAAGGTCTGATTTGCCAATAGTACAACAAACAATTTAATACATTATGAATAAACCTCTGAGCATGGGGACAAATGAATTCAGGGAAGGGAGAGCATCGTGTGCATGTCAATCTCTGGTCTAGGCACTTGAGGCCAGTCCTCAGGTTACCACCCTCGCTGGCCCTGCTTTGCACCCTGAATATTTTTGCCAGGCTGGAATGTATCTATGAGTTCTGATAATGCCTCGTGCTAACCTAGGTGGAGGCTAGAAGTGTGTGTGTGTGGACACTAGTTTACTGTAGAAGGTAAAATTTACATGTGGCTCCACCAATTTCATACTCTCCAACATTTCTCCGACAAAAACAGGGACATCCAATTCCATAATAGCAGTTTTATTATTTATACCCCGCCCAGCTGACTTGGTTGCCCCAGACACTTTGGGCGGCTTCCAACATATATAAAAACATAATAAAACATTAAACATTTAAAAAACTTCCCTATAAAGGGCTGCCTTCAGATATCTTCTAAAGGTTGCACAGTTACTTATCTCCTTGGATCGCTGGTCACATAACTCCATACCCTCCAACATTTCTCTGATGAAAATAGGGATGTCCTAAGGAAAATCAAGACATTCTGGGATCAAATCAGAAACCGGGATGGCTTCTGTAAATCTGGGATTGTCCCTGGAAAACAGGGACACTTGGAGGGTCTGCCAATTTTGGTCTTTGGCCTTGTCTACCACTAACACATGGCCTAGAAGGGGCCCTGGACTGAAAAAGGTTCCCCACCACTGGAACAGTCCATTGATTACAACTAATTAATGATGCAAATATGGTGGGTTTTTTGGGTTCTTTAATTCCTGAATGATCGTGCTTGTTCCTTAGCCCTGCTCAGTCTGTGATCTGCCAAGCCAAACTCTCCACCAATCTTGCTTGCCAATGCAGGTAGCGGCACGTCACAAGAGAATGTGGAGTAGGAATGGGATGCTAGGCCTCTGCAGAGCCTGAGAAGGGTAGTCATGCCTAGAGGGAATGAAGGTTGAGATGGAGCTCTTGTCTGAGCAAGCTGTGGGCTTTCTGGGCTCCGTCTGGTATCCTGAAAGACCTGCCTCTGACTGCCCTTGTTTTCTGGAAGCCTAAGCTTGCTTAAACCCCTCCTGCCTGTTTCCTGCCTGTCCTCTCACTTTATCCCAGATTGTTTGTGGGACCTGCATCATCCCAAGCAATCAATGGATTCACTTTACCAAGACTGGGCAGTATTGCATTCTCCCTGACATTTCTATAATTCTGCATAAAATGTTATTGGCAGCAACCCAACTCTATTAGGCTTAGGGAACATTTGTGCCAAGTATCAGTTAACCACCAAGAGTGTCCAGGTGGCTTCTTAGGGTAGGTTCCAGTTGACGTTTTTGGTTCAGATCCTGGAATTCCTGTCAGTACATGCCCAGCCTTTCAAAAGAGTCCAGCCATTTCTGGCATAACTTCACCTGCTACGAGGGTAAATGAGATGACGCAGTTTGCACTGACATGCTCTATAAACATTATAAATAATCAAAGATGTAACTTTCCATTCATTAAAATAATCCAGCCATGGTTAAGAGCTCTTAAGTCCTGCTGGTGGGAGAAAGTTAAGCATCTGCATAGCCTGATCTCTCCCATTTCAGGGCCCCAACCCCAAACTGGCGTTTCATTCTGGATGGATTTTGCCACATGGACTTGGGATTAGTGGTGGATTTATTCTGCCTTAGTTGATTCTGCCAGGCTGCCCCAATGCTTTCACAATGCTGCTTTTCAGATGGGCTACGGAGCAACAAATATGGGACAAAAAAACGTTTGCAGGATAAGAAGTTACAGGATTTCCACAGGAAGTTGTGGAACAGGCACTGAATGGAAATGAAGCAGTGTGACTGCCCCAATATTTCTGCAGGCACAAACCGCAATAAAAACGAGAATGGTTGGGAGCACAAACATACTGAATATGCAACAGGGGCCCTAAATTTATGGCAGGATTGCTGTGAATTAAGTAATTGGAGGTGGGGGTGGGGAATTCACACAGTGGGATTGCAGAACAGCTGATATTTAAACTCACCACAAAATCTGCTCAATTTGGGGCTTGTGAAGTTAGTTTCTTTTATTAAACACCAGTGAAAATCATTCTGGAAATATCTGGAGTATACACCATTTGCCTTCCTGCCCTCCTCCCTTCTGCTCCCATACACTGACACTGTTTTGATCATATTTTATTTCCTGTCTTCAAATTTTGATGTAAAGTTTGCAAAGCGTGTTCTCCTTCATGGAGAGCACGTGTTGCGGTTAGGGCTGCCAGAACACTCCAAAGTTGTAGGGCGGGCTAATTGATCGTTGGCCACTGATCCGATTGGGCTTCCCTTGTTGTTGGGACGAAGTTAATGTTGCCATTTGTTGATTGACAGCCAGAAATGCTAAAACTCTTTGCACGGGGCTAGGGCTTCCTCTTTTCGCCCGTGCATTGGATTACTCATCCCCCCCTCCCTAGAATTAGGGTTGTTTGCTTGACCTTGCTATGCCTGTCATGGGGTCGTCTGCTCTTGAGGCCTGGTAGGAATTTTGTCCATCTGGCAGATTGGCTGGGCCAGTTGGTTTTTTGCCTACTGCGTAGCAAATCGTCACAACTTGTAAGGTTGCGGTTAGGCATTGGTTTATGGTTTGGTTGGTTGAGGGGCATGGATTGGCTGTGCCTGCCCCTCTAATGCTGCTGCTGCAAGGGATTCCGTTAAAGGAATCGGGGGCTAACTATTGCTTGTCCACCCTGTCAAGGGGGCTCGGGCCACTGCAAGAGCTCCTGGCTGCATTTGGGGAGGGCTGAGGGCAGGTTCCCTGCTCCGTCGCTAGCCCCAAGTGTATTCCCCTTTTCTGACTTTCGTATGCGTGCGGAATGTCAGATTGTCCCCCATGGTGGGGGCAGCTAGTCGCAACCAATGCCTAAGCAACCACTCACATGTTTATATTTTAATAAAGTTGTGGCCAAAATTATGCCAAAACCTTAAACTAAAATTTTGGTGTGATGTGTGAGTTATTTGGGGTTACCCTGGGGACCTCGACATGCAAAGAACTGTGAGCCAGGCAGAGGAGTTTGCGCAGATAGTGTGATGTTGCAGCACATTTAAAAAATGTGGGCCAGAAGTCATTTTCTGAAGACCCGTAATTACTTAACATTGCATCTGTGGAGTCTCATAATATTAGACTGAATCTTGGCGTTTCCCCTGAGCGGATAGCAATGCAATTGACAAGCCCAAACTATAACCAGACGTACATTGCTTAAACATTTATTTTTGCCTGATTAAAAGTCAAAAGTTTTGCATGCACGTTTCCTCCCCATTTCCTTTGATTTATCAGCTTTTTCCTTCCAATGGAAGGGGCACGTTGCGTTTATAACGAAAAAGAACGAAGCAAAAGAGCAATGTGATCTATGGCTGTTTAGAACCAATGCTACATTAAATGGGAAGACCCTCCAGCAATGAGACTATATAGTTCAATGGAACTTGTATATATTTAATTAAGAAACGCCACTCATATAGAACTGAAATGTGCTAACCTAATTTACTGCCATGTCTGTCTCTGTCTAGCCTTTGTCTCTCTTCGCCCTGTATACTGGCCTACCATCCTATTATAACAAGGTAGGTAGATTCTTGCTTGGCTGAGCCGAGATCAAAAAGTAATTTTTCTTTTTGCAACAGCCGATTAGAAATTCATTTATTTTCACATTACAGACATTTGGCAACAAGAACAGCAGCAGCAACAAAAAAACACACCCCCACCCACTCTTTGGCAATTTAGCTCTATTTGTATAGTCTGCATAATGGGAGACAGTATAGTATGGCTGTTGGAGAGAGAGAAAAAACATGGCCTAGGGCAAAAATTAAATGCAGAATCATGTATCAGAAATGAGATGTATTTACTATTGTTTTTGAAAATTAATGGTGCATTTTTAGTTTTTATAATGTAATTTAATGATGCAATTCATCTAATAAAAAAATCATTTTAGCATAGTTATAGAGACCTACTGGGGCAGGGCAAAATGTACCTTTCAGATGTAATACTCTCCCCCCTCCACTTTTCTTTTGCAAAAATAAATAAATAAGTGCTTAGGGCTTTTTTTGTATAAAAATGAGAGAGAGAGAGAGAGAGAGAGAGAGAGAGAGAGAGAGAGAGAGAGGAACTATGCATGCGCCAGCTAACAGCTGGGATATCAGCAGGAGTCCAATAAAAAGGACATTTTTCTTCCTAAATATTGGTGTTTGTGCTGCATACAATAATATTATAAATGCAGTGCTGAGCTTGAAGTAGAACTTTGCCGTTGATTATGGAATGCCATATGGCGGTAACATGTTCAACTGATCAGAAGGAGGAAGGATTGTCACTTCAAATGCAGTGGGTGAGCGGTTTTTGCTTAACTAGTACAAATATACTGTATGGTATAAATGCATTGATTCTGTCAACTCTTTGAAAGGAACTGGTAGCAAAAGCAGGAAGGAGGAGACCACCTCTATTCACAGTGAGTTGCGTAAGAACGTCCCTTTGTTCATAGCAGTTGTGTAGGTGCAGAATTATTGAAAAAGGAACTGGAGAGTCCATGAGTGATATTATTATTATTATTATTATTATTATTATTATTATTATTATTATTATTATTATTATTTTCCTACTCACGCATCACAGGGTGGCTGGTTTTTATGTCTGATGACAGCCCTTTGTAACCTTCTGGAATACTTCTCTGGATGACCCTGATTTTTTGGTGGGTGGGTGGGTGGGGATTTTCTGGGAGTTATGGGGTTATGTCATTTCATAGAATGCCACAAACTTGGGGGAAGGCTGCAGCTCAGCGGTAGAGTGTCTGCTTTGCATGCAGAAGTTCCCAGGTTCTATCCCCAACGTCTCCAGGTAATAATAATAATTTAATAATAATAATTTATTATTTATACCCCGCCCATCTGGCTGGGTTCCCCAGCCACTCTGGGCAGCTCCCAACAGAACATTAAAAACACAATACAAGATCAAACATTAAAAACTTCCCTAAACAGGGCTCCCTTCAGACGTCTTCTAAAAGTCAGATAGTTGTTTATTTCCTTGACATCTGACGGGAGGGCGTTTCACAGGGTGGGTGCCACTACTGAGAAGGCCCTCTGCCTGGTTCCCTGTAGCTTCACTTCTCACAGTGAGAGAATTGCCAGAAGGCCCTCGGAGCTGGACCTCAGTGTCTGAATGACAGAGGTGGAGACGCTCCTTCAGGTATACTGGGCTAAGGCCGTTTAGGGCTTTAAAGGTCAGCACCAACACTTTGAATTGTGCCCAGAAACGTACTGGGAGCCCATGTAGATCGTTCAGGACTGGTCTTATATGGTCTCGGTGGCTACTCCCAGTCACCAGTTTAGCTGCCTCATTCTTGTTTAGTTGTAGTTTCTGGGTCAACTTCAAAGGTAGCCCCATATAGAGCACATTGCAGTAGTCCAAGCGGGAGATAACTAGAGCATACATCACCGGGAGATCACAGTGTCTGAAATTCATGAGAGCTGCTGCCTGTCACTAGGCTACAATCTACATTCTAATCACATTTGTATACCACCCATATATTGTACAGTGTAAATTATAGCGTAGACTAAAGCTTTCCAACCTTTTCGAGTTGATGACACACTTTTTGGACATGCGTCATTTTGTGACACAGTAATTCAGCTTTATTAGCAAACCAGAGGTTAAATCAACCCTTTCCAGCCCCAGGAAGAGTATGGGGAGCGTACATGCGACACACCTACACACTGCAGCCAACACACTACTGTGTTGTGACACACAGTTTGGAAAGTTCTGGTGTAGACAGTGCTCATGTAGATGTACCAATGGTCTGGCTTCCTATTGCATTGGATTTATTAGTCCAAGTGTACAGAGAAATTGGGACATGGGTGGCACTGTGGGTTAAACCACAGAGCCTAGGACTTGCCGATCAGAAGGTTGGTGGTTCGAATCCCCGCAATGGGGTGTGTTCCCATTGCTCGGTCCCAGTTTCTGCCCACCTAGCAGTTCGAAAGCACGTCAAAGTGCAAGTAGATAAATAGGTACCACTCCAGCGGGAAGGTAAACAGCGTTTCCGTGCGCTGCTCTGGTTCGCCAGAAGCGGCTTAGTCCTCCTGGCCACATGACCCGAAAGCTGTACGCCAGCTCCCTTGGTCAATAAAGCGAGATGAGCACCGCAACCCCAGAGCCGGTCACGACTGGACCTAATGGTCAGGGGTCCCTTTACCTTTGCCTTTACAGTGAAATTAAGTAATTTATCTACATACATGAACAAGCTCTAAGACATGACTTGATTTGATTTTGTAGTCTGCTTCATTTATCAATGCACATGGAGCTGAACAAAGATTGACAAAATCTCCTCTTACTTTCTTACCGCTCTCCACTAAATGCAAGCTGAAATAGACCCTTTCCCCAACCTTATGATATCTGTCAGATGTTTAGGACAATCCGTGTGTTATATACCCCTTCAGTTTCTTGCACTTTCAACAGTACAAGTGTGGTTTATGAGCAGTGTAATGTATGGGTGGGGAACTGTCCTCATTCTATAGGTCAACTCTTGCAGAGGCATGTTATTTGAAGTTGATCTGCAGGACTTGAATGGGCCACCTGAATTGTCCTCACTTGCATGGGAGGGAACATGTGTGTGGATCTTATGTATGAACCAGCCTTTCATGTGTTGATCCTCTGGGCAATGGGAAACACTTAGTACAGAGGCTGTGGAACATTCCCTGCTCTTGCTATGCCTTGGTTTGCACCTGGCCCTGGAAATCTACAAAGTGGCACCAATAATGAGGCAATTAGTAACAGGTCAATGGACTGTCTCAGTCACACACATCCAACCCTGGGGAAGATTGTCAGATTCCCTTTCACTCCCATGGATTCCACTTATCAAGCAGTGGCCAGCATTAGAAGGTTACTGAGTGGAAGTGGAGAGACAGCAGCAGTAATGGCAGTAATTCAGGAAGGTTTTAGATTTGAACCAGTAGTGTGGAAGTAGAAAGCTCTGTCTTTTCCTCTCCTCTGAACCATGCAGCCCTCTGCTCCACACTGCAACATATATAAGAAAAGTGGCTTTTGGATCGAAACCCAGTAAATGGCCTGAAGAAATAATTTCTTATAGAACTTCCTATATGTAGTCCTTTATTGCTTATGGTTGTGGCCATATCTAGCTGAAAGTGTCATCTGTCTGGAAATTTTATATAGCCCTTCCTTCCTTCCTTCCTTCCTTCCTTCCTTCCTTCCTTCCTTCCTTCCTTCCTTCCTTCCTTCCTCTCTTTCTTTCTTTCTTTCTTTCTTTCTTTCTTTCTTCTTCTTCCTCTTCCTCTTCCTCTTCCTCTTCTTCTTCTTCCTCTTCTTCTTCTTCTTGCCGCTTCTTATCTATGAAAGGAGCCTGGCAGAACTGGACTAACCAGTATGTTAAGTATGCTGCAGTCACTGGTGGGGAACCTTTGCAGCCTGTGGGTTGCATTCCTTCATGAGCAATCTTCTGTGGGTGCCAGTGGTGGGTGGCGCCGGAGGAAAAAGTGGATGGAGCAATGTACCTGGCTTGTACCTTTGTACATCTCTCCATGTGGGCAAGCAAGGGCCATTATCACAGTTCAAAGACACATTCCAGCCAGGCACTTGAGGAAGATGCAGAGCTGGGATGGTAAGGGATATGGCCTAGTGCTTGAAAAGACAAGACCGAAGTATTCTGTTTTTCGCTGAACCTGTAAAAGGATCCAGCCTGTTTCATAACGCTAGAGGTGGTTCAAGACGGGTGGCTTTTTTGTGTCATGTGTAATTGGTTCCCTGCATGCATGCAAGTTTTGGATGGTCTTAGACTGTGTTTGGGTTCTGAGGGTGAGAGTTGGAAAATGGATGTCACACAGCAGACAAAGCAGATAATATTGGTCCCCAGGCAAATTCCCAGATGGACTTGGAAACCTTTGTGGACATAGTCCCTCTGGAGCCTATATACAGCCCAGTTTAAAATCCTAGCAAGCACTCCAGCCTGCAGTCACAGTAGCTCATTGCATAGAGCCACTGCTCTACGGATCTGCAGGTACCTGGTTCTAAACCCAGCAAATCCAGATGTGGCAAGAAATTAGCCCATGCACTGATATTGTTAAGTGGTAGGCCAGGGGGCTCCAATTCTTTTCTGTTGGGCTCCAGATTTCCTTTTCATCCCTTCCCCCACCCCATAAAACTTTTTAACCCAAACAAACACTTTCCTTATAGGGTGACTGGACACACTGCAAAGTATAGTGCGAATGAGGACTAGCCACCATCTTAATTTTCCCAGAGGCTCATGCAATAGCTGGATGGAGTGGGAAAGGAGATGCATATGTGAAAGGGTGTGTAAGAGCAAAGTCATGTTAGATGTTTGACAAGACCTCTTTTGCGTGTTCAGACCCAGAAACCTCCCCCTAAATAAATTCACACTTGACTCAAATTTAGGTTTTTTGGCAGAATTTAGGCCACAACTTTATTGATTACAGAAAGTGAATGGTTGCATAGGCTCTGGTTTGACTAGCTCCCTGCCATGCAGGTAGCGCTGACCCAGGGTTCCAGCCTAGGTCAGCCGAGGGTGAACACCTGGATAAGTGGAGAGCTGGGAACAGGCTATCTCCGCCACCCAACTGTCCCCCTGGACTCAGGCACGGGCACAACCCCCTCACAAGGGTTGACCAAACCATCAAGGGCATCAAATGGACTCAAGGGCATCCTGATCAAATTTGCAGATGACACCAAACTGGGAGGGGTGGCTAACACCCCAGAGGACAGGATCACACTTCAAAACGACCTTGACAGATTGGAGAACTGAGCCAAAACAAACAAGATGAATTTTAACAGGGAGAAATGTAAAGTATTGCACTTGGGCAAAAAAAATGAGAGGCACAAATACAAGATGGGTGACACCTGGCTTGAAAGCAGTACATGTGAAAAGGATCCAGGAGTCTTGGTTGACCACAAACTAGACATGAGCCAACAGTGTGACGCGGCAGCTAAAAAAGCCAATGCAATTCTGGGCTGCATCAATAGGAGTATAGCATCTAGATCAAGGGAAGTAATAGTGCCACTGTATTCTGCTCTGGTCAGACCTCACCTGGAGTACTGTGTCCAGTTCTGGGCACCACAGTTCAAGAAGGACACTGACAAACTGGAACGTGTCCAGAGGAGGGCAACCAAAATGGTCAAAGGCCTGGAAACGATGCCTTATGAGGAACGGCTAAGGGAGCTGGGCATGTTTAGCCTGAAGAAGAGGAGGTTAAGGGGTGATATGATAGCCATGTTCAAATATATAAAAGGATGTCACATAGAGGGAGAAAGGTTGTTTTCTGCTGCTCCAGAGAAGCAGACACGGAGCAATGGATCCAAACTACAAGAAAGAAGATTCCACCTAAACATTAGGAAGAACTTCCTGACAGTAAGAGCTGTTCGACAGTGGAATTTGCTGCCAAGGAGTGTGGTGGAGTCTCCTTCTTTGGAGGTCTTTAAGCAAAGGCTTGACAACCATATGTCAGGAGTGTTCTGATGGTGTTTCCTGCTTGGCAGGGGGTTGGACTCGATGGCCCTTGTGGTCTCTTCCAACTCTATGATTCTATGATCAAGTCCCTGAATTCCTTTAACGAAATACCCTTCACATAGGGATGACGAGAGCTTTCTCCCATCCCTGTCACCTGAACCAGAGCCTATCCGCAACCAGCCAATCAGCCAAGTGGGGAAAATTCCTGCCGTGCCCCTGTCCCAATGACAGATGACGGCATAGCAAGGTCAAGCACAAAACCCTAAAAGTAGGGAGAGGTGGGCAGGTGTTCCGAATGCACGTACCGAAAGAGGAAGCTCTGGGTCACATGCATTGGTATAAATAGGTCCCTTGAACCGTTTGGACTGCGTCCCATTGGCCAGATTGCACCCAGCTACAAGGGTGCTAATCAGGTGTTGTGGCTGACCAATCGTACCCACCCACAACACAGGGTGTCAGTTTCCAGGTCTCACTGCAATACGTGCCCACTTTAAGGGAGGACCCGATTTAGCTTTAATATTTACATAAGCATGCAGAAGGTCCCCGGTTTGATCCCCAGCATCTCCATGTAGGGCTTCAAATGTCTCCTGCTTGAATCCCCAGAAACCTGCTGCCACTCAGTGTTGATAGTATCAAGCTAGATGGATAGGCAGTATTCTGTGTTCCTGTGTTGGAGTGGAGAGCTTTAATCTACATTTCCTGCACTGGGCTCAGAGAATCCTGTTAGCTCAGAGTAAGCTGTGACATCGAGAGCCAGTGTTTGTTTTGTTCCTCTGAAAGTAGGCCTAAATTGGCATTGATACATGCAAATTAGCAGATGTGGCATTATGCAGAAGATAGTCTCATAGGTTTTTTTTTAAGGTTCCAGCAACACCTCTGAAGTGATGCAACAGAAAATGAGACTCTGCCTAATAGATGCATTGTGTTGTATTGAAAATATATAGCGCAGAGCACCAGTGTGCGATCAATAGATCAATAAATCATCCATTCTTCCTTTAGCCACAATGCATGTTAATTTCTTCTATATACCAAAACTAATGAATCTGAAATCATTTTACGCAGAGCTATGACCAAGTCAAGCCACTGGATTTACTGGTTGGATAAGGATCTTTCTTGTTGTATTATGCTTGATATTATGCTCAATAATGAATTGGGGGAGGCAGGGAAGACATATGCCATTTTTTTTTAAAAAAAATGGTTTCTAGAAACCCCATCCTAAAGGAAGAGAATCAAATTTATTTGCTAACTGGAAAAAAACACACAAAAACCCAGTCCTCCAAGGGAGGTGTACGGAAGGTGGAATTGTTCAAGGCTGCTCCTAAGTGGCTGCTTGTGTAAACACCCATGAGAGAAATTAAGAAGGGATTAAACAGCCTGTAATAGAGAGAAAGTTAGATACAGCAGCTTACCCAGATGTTGAAGCAATAGAATGCCTGTAATGAAACACACGTGTTTCCTAAACTCAAACTGCTGTTGAGGGGGAGGTGAGAGAGAGAGACTGAAAAAAAAATCAAGCACATTTGTTTGGAGCTCGTAGCTAATTTGCTGGAAGTTGGGGGAGTGTTTCCTCTCTTCCTCTCCCTCTCTCTCTCTCTGCGCAAGTGTGCATGTATTGCTGCATATCAATAAGTCAGTTTTGAGTTTCTAAAGAAAGGAAGAAAGAAAGAAAAATCACATAATTTTTCAATGAGAAATCCAGGAGGCTGGGAGATGATGTTATGGTGTGAATTACATTGCAGAATGGCTGTCAGCTGTCCCAGTCAGCACTTTCTCAGATGCCATAATGTGCAGTAAATGCTGGGGCTGCAGCTATTAGGATTATTGTGGTGCTGTGTTTTTTGGGAGGGAGAAAGAGAGCCACAAATTAACAGCCAGTGAAACATGCTTCTCTTTCTTTTTTTAATTGCTCGACTCCCCGAAATGACTCCAGCGCCTCAAGCTTTAATTTCTTTATTCCTTTTCTTTTTTAAAAAAAAAGAGAGAAAGAGAAAGTAGTTTTAGTCTTTACTGTGTGTATTGAAAAAGAACTGTGCTTGGTCATTTATTTGTCTTTTGCTTCTTGTTGCTATTACTTTTAAGGACACTGATCCTAAATAGTATGTCTGGGCACATTAGTGCACTATGAGAAGGGGTGAAATGTGCTTGGAAAACCGCTGTAGGATACATCAACTGCTCTATACCCATCAGAGCAGAAAGGCCTTGCCGAATGGATCCTGCCGGGGTGGTGGAGAAATCTGGTTTAATTGGCATTTTAATGCAAACCTGTATAATTTGGACCTTGCAAAATAATTTGCAGACTGAAGTGCAGATGTCTCTTGAAATCTGTGTTTCTCCGAATTTGGTGATGCAGTTCCCTAATCTCAGATGAATGTGAACATAAAAAGGAAAGTGTGAATAAAAATGTATATGTTAGTGTAAGGTTACCAGACGTCCCCGTTTCCCAGGAACAGTCCCCGGATTTACAAATCAGTCCCCATACAAAACCCATTGAAGTTGAAAAGTGTCCCTGGATTCATTGAAAATTTTTTTGTAAGCTTATATTAGTGAAAATAACATACAAAAGGTACATTATATTAGGGAAATTTGCTTGCAAAAATGTGTATTTTTGAAGGTATGCACACTAAAATTTGAAGATATGCACACTAACTTTTTGGGGGAGGATTTTTTAAATTAAAAAATATATGGAAATATGATGAACCAAGCTTATTTTTGCGTAAATGAGAAATGGAGAGCAGCCCAGTTCCTTTTTTAAATTTTCAATCTTATATTCAGTTCTCCACATTTCCACAACAGTTTGTGATTAAAAAAATAAAATTAAGCTCATCGTGAAAATCCATTAAGATGTTAGTACAATACACATTTTTAAGGCATTTTTGCCCAATTTACACATATTTTTTTTTGCAAAGCAGCTTTTCCACTAGTTTATACATTTCTGCAATATTTTATAACAGTATATGCATTTTTTATTCAATTTTGTTAGTACTCATTGTACTTGGCTGGGGAAGTGCATTCCAAAAGTGTGAATTTTGAGGGATGGCTGTGTTTCAGCTTATTTTGGAAAGCACAAATTAGGTAGGTTCACCTTTAAATGTGAACTGAAACAAAATTCTCCCCCATCCCTAGCCCAGGTTATTGGCAGCAACATCATCCTGTGGAATGAGTAAGGACACACTGGAAACCCCTGACCTGCAAAGGGGAATCCCATAAGCATTGCTGTTGCCCACAAAGCATATGGCTCTTTCTGAAACACCACTGACTCAACTATCCTTCTGAGACTATTTTTTGCCAGACCCTCTTTCCCTGCAAAGAGGATACCTGCCTGTTATTCTGGCAGCTGACTGAGGAACTAAACATTTATCCTTTTCAGTTTAATACTGAGCAATGGCTCCACTTCTTTAACCTTATAAAAATGACACAACCACTCTGTTCCCCTGGTAGCAAAGGTCTGCACTTACATGTCAGCCTGTGGTGCTAACACAGGTGATGAAATAGATAACTTTACTATAGCTGTTAGACTTTATTTTTATTCTTTATTCTTCCAGAGTATGACAGTGCAGGGACTCTGATAGATATCCTTTATTGAAGGATAAGTCCACACTGTCAACATTTGTGTGATTTATTCCATTATATAATGCTATAGAGGTCCATGGCCTCCATCTTGATTTGCACTCTACTCATGGTTTTTAATACAGTAATTGGTACAATACATAATAGCATCAAATCTTCCCATGAGGTTCTTTGGCCACTGCAAATGCAGTCAGGACAATTTGGCGATTTCCTTTCAACTTTCCCCAGGCTGCATGCTATCTAGCTTTAAATTTGCAGAGATCCGGGGGCAGTGATTCTAGACCTCAAAGAGTTTTTATTTATGTATTATTTTTCCACCTCGCCCTTTCCTCCCAAATGAGCCTATGGGGACAAACCCCAAAGTAGGGCGAGAAGAGTCCTGAGGGCCACGTTTGAAAGGTTTGAAGAAGAAGAAGAAGAAGAGTTTGGATTTGATATCCCGCTTTATCACTACCCTAGGGAGTCTCAAAGCGGCTAACATTCTCTTTTCCCTTCCTTCCCCACAACGAACACTCTGTGAGGTGAGTGGGGCTGAGAGACTTCAGAGAAGTGTGACTGGCCCAAGGTCACCCAGCAGCTGCATGCAGAGGAGCGGAGACGCGAACCCGGTTCACCAGATTACGAGACTACCACTCTTAACCACTACACCACACTGGCTCTCAAAAGAGGCTTGAAGAGGCTTGAAGACATTGGCCCCTGAGCCTCAACTCACAGGACAATATAGAATGTTTGTCTGATCCTTTTCTGAGCTCAAACAGCACCCCAAATAGTTCATGTAGTTTGAAAGAAGGATTGCTGTCCATTACAAGTGTTATTGCTAATGTTTTTGTCTGCTTACAGTGATTTCTCAAGTAAATTATAATTTCCCCCCATTCTTTATTAACGTTTTGGTCCTCTTGGTTCCTGAACTTTCCAGTCAGTTTTGCCATTTCAACATAGTCCAACAACTTAGTTTGCCATTCTTCTCTGGTAGGGACTTTGTCTTCTTTCCATCTCTGGGCTAGTAACACCTACACAGCTGTTGTTGCATGCATGAAAAGTCTTTTCTGCTCCTTTGGGATCTTGGTACCTACAATTCCTAATAAAAAAGCTTCTGTTTTTTTTGTTAAAGAATATTTTAAACATTTCATTATATATCATTTCCCAGAATGCTTTTGTTACCTTACACGTCCACCACATATGATAAAAGGCGCCTTCTTTTTCTTTACATTTCCAGCAGATATTTGTACCTGTCGTATACATTTTTGCTAGCTTACTAGGAGTCAAATACCACAGGTACATAATTTACATATACAGTGGTAACTCGGGTTAAGTACTTAATTCGTTCTGGAGGTCCGTTCTTAACCTCAAACTGTTCTTAACCTGAAGCACCACTTTAGCTAATGGGGCCTCCTGCTGCCACCACACCACCAGAGCATGATTTCTGTTCTCATCCCGAAGCAAAGTTCTTAACCTGAGGTACTATTTCTGGGTTAGCGGAGTCTGTAACCTGAAGCGTATGTAACCTGAAGCATATGTAACCCGAGGTACCACTATAATTTTCTTTCAGCATTGCAACATGACAAGAAAATACTATGGACAAAATGGAGAGACATAAAATTTGGATGATGAAATAATATGCAGTTGAAAAGGTTGATAATAGGACCCACAGAGGGGAAAGTGGGAAGTCTAGAGATTCTGAGAAGTCTCTAAATATGGATATGTATTTTGTGTTGTTATAATTCTACACTTGTAAAATCAAATAAAAATTATTTTGGGGGGAAAAAGAAAGAAAGAAGGATTGCTCCACATGGTGTGGCCACTTCCCACTTTTGCCAATGGTCTGGCAGCTTTTGTATTTGCTTCCAAGTCTACCAAGCCTGCTTGTCTCAAGGCAGACATGGGGGAAGGAGGCAGGAGAGAAAGAAACTACACTACATGGACCGAAGCACCACTTTCAGCTCTTTTAGAAATATTGTTTGTCCATCTGTCTCCAGCCTAAAGCAACTCAAGCCATTTCCTACTGAGATGTGCAACTTCCTTTCCACCCTGTAGATGACACTCTTGGACTGCTCTGCAGATTCTTCAGGTCTGTAACAGGCATTCTTTCAGCCCTGTAGTGAACAGAGCACATTTATTCACAGCTTTGGTAGATCTCTCCTATCATTTGAAGAGATCTGGTGAAAATGTTTTATTTGTCCTCCAGGCTCTCTCTCTCTGCCCCCACCCAGTGCTGTATTATTTTAAAGCACATTAATGGAAATAATTAAAAGCATGTGTTTAGTATGTGCACTGGTGGAGAGAGAGAGAGGCATTGTGTGCCCATCTTCTGCCCCCTTCCCCTCCAATTGTTCAGCTCCAGATATGCAAAGAGGCCTTTTGTATGTGTGTAGGCTCTGCCTATGTGAATGGGTTCCTGTAAAAAGCAGCATTCCTAATCAGATGTGCAGAGTTTGTGCATGCAAGTATCCCTGCCCTAACTACTGTGGTTGTTGGGGGGGAAGTCCCTCTTTGCCACCAACGTACATGGGGAGAAAACTATGTTCAAGGGAGAACAGAGCCTCTAAGTGTCCCTATTTTCCAGGGACAGTCCCAGATTTACAGAAGCTGTTCCAGTTTCTAATTTGATCCAGGAATGTCCTGCTTTTCCTTAGGACATCCCTAATTTCATCACAGAAATGTTTGGGGGGGTATGGAGTTAAGTGACCCCCCTCAAGCCAATAAGATAAGTTACTATACAACCTTTAGAATACATCTGAAAGCAGCCCTGTATAGGGAAGCTTTTTAATGTTTAATATGTGGGGTATAAATAAAATAATAATAATAATAATAATAATAATAATAATAATAATAATAATAATAATAATAATAATGTAAGATGTCCCTGTTTTCATTGCAGAAATGTTGGAGGGCATGTGAAAATGGGTACGGGAGGTGGCGGCAGTCACAGGTATTTTTGAACTGCGTCCTAAATTAGTCTGAAAATTCAGACTCCTGAAATTACCACATTAAAAATAAATGGACAGACTTGGAAATGGAATGCTTTATAGGTGCATTGCACAAAAGGCATCACTTTGCCCTACACGTTTAAGGGGGAAGGAGCTGCTTCTCCTTTGTACTGCCCACACAAACCTTGCTTCCCTCTGATGAGATGACTGCTGTCTGCCTTGGGAGTCATATGAGACTGGAAAGGGGCATAAAATATAAGTAATGATACTTTGGCCTACATGCTTGAGCAAAGTGTCTTACCACTGTAGAAGGTCTTCTGGTGTTTGTTTTTGCATCTCACCCCATTTGCTTGGCTCTCAGATGATTCATCATTCTACTTTTTTCCGAAGAAGCATGGAATGTTTTTTTCCCTCCCCATCTGGATGTGTGTGGGAGGAGAAGGAAAGGTAATGGTAGCTGACTTTTTGGAGCCAGAAGCTAATGTTTAGAAGATTATATATATGCTGTAAAACATGTTTCAGAGTGCAGGGAAGTATAGTAAGTGGTTGCCTGCGGATAAATCTTTAACTATGATCTAACATATTTAACTACTAATAGTCTGCTCCGATTTATTACAGATACTTGTCACACTTTGGTATCAGAGATGAGTTCTTTAATGAAACTGAATCAGGAGCTTGGAAACATCACAGACAGGGATGGGCAAGTCTGCCAATTTTGGTTTCTCTCAATTTCTCATCTTTCCAGTCTCAAGTTCAGTTCTTCCCATTTCTACATCAGTTTTCAATATTTTTTAAAAAAGTTTTAATGCAAATTCATCAGCATTTTGGTGCAAATTTCTTTGAATGTAACATGTTTGTTTGCAATTTCACTCAATATACACATTTTTGTAAAGCAATTTCCCCGAATAGAATGCAATTTTGTGTGCTGCTTTCACGAATATATGTATTTTTTTTGCACACACTTTATTTCAACACATGCATTTTTGTACACATTAGAGTGGTACCTCAGGTTAAGTACTTAATTTGTTCTGGAGGTCCGTTCTTAACCTGAAACTGTTCTTAACCTGAAGCACCACTTTAGCTAATGGGGCCTCCAGCTGCTGCCGCGCCGCGGGAGCACGATTTCTGTTCTCATTCTGAAGCAAAGTTCTTAACCCGAGGTACTATTTCTGGGTTAGTGGAGTCTGTAACCTGAAGCGTATGTAACCTGAGGTACCACTGTACTTGACTGGAAAACTGCCTTGAAAAGTTCAGAGTGAATTTCCAAGGATGGCTCTGTTTCAGATCTTGTATTGTTTTGCACACTGTGCATTCTGTAGATTCAGCTTTAAATGCAAACGAAATTGAGCTACTCTCTCATCCCAAATTATGGCAAGTATTTCAGATATTGTAGGGGTGATTGGCCATTTACATGAAATGTGGATCACTTTCTAGGCTGTGTCTTGAAAGGTCTGGCCTGGCCTGGCCTGGCACCAGAAGGTGGCAGCTTAGCTTGTTTAGAAGGGATGGAGCTAGTATATTTTGCAGATTGACAGGCACCAAGACCCTGGGGGTGGGGGTAGGGTTAAATTAAACATTTGTAATGTACTTGATGCTAAAAAATAAACCCTCTGTGTAGATGAAAGTATATTTTAGGCAAGCCTCACTCCAAGTGCCAATGGAATATTGGGAATCTAGAGAGGGACAGGAAGTTATGTTCTTCACAGCACACAACCTTTTCAAAGTATCTTTCTAGCTTCAAAGGCCTCTTAGGATAGGACTTATTTTCGGGTCAGTATTATAATTATTTATGGTTTTTAGATTTCTTACCATCCGTTCACCATAATATCCCAGGGTGAGTTACGACAACGTAAATACGGAACATTAAAATCAATTGAAACGGTTTACAATCAGAACAATGGAATGGGTCTTAAGTATATCAAGTGTCAAAGTGTCTTTCTAAAGAGGAGCATTAGAACTTAAGAAGAGCCTGCTGGATCAGACCAGTGACCCATCTGGTCCAGCATCCTTTCTCACAGCGGCCAACCAGATGTCCATGGGAAGCCCACAAGCCTGACACAAATATTCTCGACTGCTGTGGTTACTGGCAACTGGTATTCAGATAGCATACTCTGATGGTATGCTGACCATGTGTATCTTCAGCAGGCAACAAAAACTGTAACAGGACAGTACCAGGCACACCTCTGTGGGGAGCAAATTCCACAACTTAGGGGCTGCCATGGAAAATGCCTTCTTCTGGGACACCCCCACCCCCAAACCTCAGAGGGCAGTGGAACTACCAAGAGGGCCTCTCTATTGATCTCAACACCCAAGAGCGTCGGTTGGAAAGGAGGTTGAGTGAGATCTCAAGCAGTTGATGCTAAGAGGTAGGGAGAAGGAGTGATAGTTGGACGATGGCACTGTTTGTGTCATGTGGCATGCCGTATGGTAGCCAAATGCCCCCTATGCCAGGCATCCCCAACCTTCGGCCCTCTAGATGTTTTGGACTACAATTCACATCATCCCTGACCACTGGTCCTGTTAGCTAGGGATCATGGGAGTTGTAGGCCAAAACACCTGGAAGGCTGCAGGTTGGGGATGCCTGCCCTATGCTAACCTGCTCTCTGCAGGAGAGATGGAGGATTCTGTGTGTCATCATCAATGTTGAAATATAATTTACCTACCAGTCTGGTCAGCTTTTGTGTGTGAAATTGGGGGGTGGGGGACCTCTTTTCCTTCATCTTAGGTATCAAAATGTCTTGGGCCAGCCCTGGTCTCCCTCTGGCAGGCTTTTTGTTATATAGCACAAATTTTGGGCATGCCTTAAACAAAAGGCCTTCACTCATTATAACAACTTTTCATTCCTCCCCACCGATTACTTATTTCCCCATCCAAACTCCCAGCAGAACAAAGCAGTTCAAAAAAGAGAAGGCACTAGATTAATCATTCCTCTTATCCCAAATGGCGAAAATATATTTATTCAAAAAAAAGAAAAGAAAAAGGAAGAAGACATAAGGGGGGTGGGGAAGAGCAAGGCAGAAGAGGAGGAGAGTTGGGAAGTAGAAAGCGAGATGCACAAAGCAAAAGAGAGGTTTAGGCAGCAAGCCACAAATACACACCATCAATCACACTGCAGTCAAAAATGTTCATGTGTTTGGTACCTGCTAGTTATTGGCAGGACTCAGGAAGTCTCTAGAGTGCAATCTTTGAGAGTCTCTCTCTCTCTCCCTCTCTCTCTTTTTTAATGTTCCATTTTCATCTGAAAAACTGTTTGTCAGCACCAGAATGGCAGGTGCATTAACTCCCTCAGAACCAGATTATAGGAAAAATTGCAAACACAGGGAAATAAGACATTAGTAAACTCCAGGGTCCCTTTTCCTCTCTCTCTCTCTTTTTCCTTTTGAAAACTATTTTCAGAAACTCATATGCACATTAATGGTCCTGGGTTAGGAAGAGGGCGATATTTCACTTTGGTTGCCAGTCTCTTGGTTCCAATGTAGAAGAGACGGGTGGATATCTGGTCACTTTCGTTCTGGAAATAGACCTCTGTTTGTGTTTTTAAGAAATGTGTTTTTCTGTGTTTTCCCAAATGAGAGAACTGTGTATTAAGGCTAGTGCTCTGTTCAAAATTTCTGCCACCCCTTTCCCCAATTTCCCATCAATTAATGAGAAAATAAACTGCATTCCAAAAGTATCAAAGGGGAGAGAAAATTTTGGTAAAATTCTCAGAGTTGGTGTGCAAGGTTATTGATGCACTAACCTTACTTTGCAGGTAGCCAAGGAGTGTTTGTGAGTCGTCTCTTTTATTGCACAAATCATTTAGCCAGTCTTTTCAGGTGCCCACACCAGTTAAGGCCCAGGGGAAGACATTGTATCTTTAATTCCTCCCAGGGGGCTTTTAAAATACCACACAGTGTTGATAGCTGGGGAGACAACAGAGTGCTGTAGAAAGATATCCTGGAAAGAGAGCCACACAGGCAGAAAACTGGAAGCCACTTTGGAAAGCAAAAACAACCTTCAAGAAATGAAGGTCAGATTTTGGAACAGCCGTAATCAGGACCCCAAGGGCCCTTGCAACAAGGGAAGAATTGGACAAATGATTACTTCAGACAGTTTTTTTATTATTTCTGGCCAATGGCCATTGCTTAACAAACAAATGCCTTGACTTTAAAGTTAATGCCTGATAGTTTGTTTCCCAAACCAAAATTATTTCCTCCAGTCTTGGCAGTTTGCTCCCTATGCTTCCTTTGTCTGATTAGGGCAGATTTTGCAGTATTTTGGCAAATGTGTGTTCCCAAATCCCTGGTTGTTGAAGGAATGGGGAGGTGAGGGGAACTTACAAGGGGAGGCCCAGCAGATGGGCTGGGCGTGTGAGTACTTGACCCTCCTGCTCCTGCTGATTCTCATTTGAAGGAGGAGACTGCTCCCCCCTGGCAGTTTTTCCTAGTCAACCTTCCTATTTCAGAGTCTGAGGAGAAAAGTGACTTAAAATAGTATCAGCACCCATTGGCAGGGGACATTCAGTAGGTGAGAGAGAGGGTGAAGCACCCTCCTTCCCCCTCTTATTTGCATTTTTTTCATATACAATTGGTTTTGGCCTTAGGTTTTATAACAAGGGTTTAACTTACGCTTGCAAAAATTTTGAATGGATTTGTGTAGGTTGTTGTTGTTATTATTGGTAGCCCCTCATCATGTGCCTTTACTAATTAGTGCTTTTCTGAAGTGGAGCGCAAATGGCATACTCCTTCCCTGAACTAGGGCCAACACTTTCTAAAAAGTCTTGCTGCAGACACCAGTTCTTGCATTCATCTATCCCTGCCTTATAGTCAACCAGGTCACTTCACACTGTTGCATGGCAGGGCCCAGTCCTGTTAAGAGCAATTTAATCTGCAATCACTAGCAGGCAAGAACACTGACTATGACTTGTCCTTGTAATGCTAATCCATGGCTTTGCATTAAGTGTGATTGAAGCCAGTGCATGCCTTGGATATCTGCATATGATGCTGCTAACTCAGGGACAGCCTTAGGGATTGTTTTCTTGCACTTTAGGCTAAATACTAAAAACTCCATGGAGTCTTCCATGCCAGCTCACAGTCCTGATGCTCAAACTTTTCAAAGCCCACTCTGATCCCATTGATCACCCTAAGTCAGGGGTCAGCAAACTTTTTCCGCAGGGGGCCGGTCCAGTGTCCCTCAGACCTTGTGGGGGACCGGACTATATTTTGAACCCCCCGATTCTCCCCTCCCTTCTCCACAGCACCGGACGAGCCCTGGTGGCTGATTACCTGTGCCTTGCGAGCGGCAGGGGGTGGTGGCGGTGGTGGCAGAGGGACAATGAGCGGAGCGAAAGTGCTGGCTCCGGAGAGGGGCTGCTTAAAATGGCACTTAGCCAACCATGGCTCAACAAAGCCCAGCCCCCTTCCTCCGCTAGGCAGGGTGGGGAGAAGCCAGGAGGAGGGAGGGAGGAGGCGCCACTGCGGGTTGTGTGTGTGTTTGTGTGTGTGTGGAAATGGCACAGCTGAAACGATCAGAATCCCCACACCGATCCACGTGGAGATTCCCGGACTGTCTGTGGGCCGGATCCAGAAGACAATTGGGCCGTATCCAGCCCCCGGGCCTTAGTTTGCTGACCCATGCCCTAAGTGCTCTTTCTGAGCACTCTGTTACTCCTTCTTCCTATGTCAACCAGCTCTTTAACAAGATTCCTTTTTTATCTATGCTACCCACCTAGGAATGGATGAAAGTAAATTTAGATTTCTCTCAGTTTCTCACTTTTCCACTCTCAAGTAGGCTATTTATTTATTTTATTTTATTTAAATATCATGAACATTCACCAGCATTTTCATGTGAATTTCTCCAGATAAACACATCTTTTTCCAAGCGAATTTCCATAACATAATTTTGGATTGTTATTTTCACCAATATAAACATTTCAATGCATGCTTTTCACTAATATTCACATTTGGATTGAGAACTGCAGAAAAGTGGGAATTTCAAAGCTTAGCTGCATTTTTGGGCAAAGTTATTGAACGTTTAAAGATAATTTGCGCCCCCCCCCAAATCAACACTTCTGACATGGGTTACCATACACCCGGGTTTCCCTGGACATTTTTACCATTTCTCGGCAGTTCCACCCAGATACTATTTCCGATAGACAAATCCCAGATATGTCCCAGAAATCCTGAAAGTATGGCAGACCTATCTGAGGTGAACCATAGAATGAAGCAGGGAGTCAAGGCCTACAGAGTGAAGTCAGGACTGAAGGTCAACCAAAGGACACAGGAAGCTGAGAAACAGCACAAGGATCTGGCTTCCCCTGCAGACATTGAAATAATGTTTAAGCAACCAAGGCTAAAATTATTCACAACAACAACCAGATGCTCTACTACTGAACTACAGCCCTTCTTCCCACCTGGTCCACTTAGCCCTGTATCGGTTACATTGGCAGCAAGGCTTTCTCCAGGATTTCAGACATGTCTCAGCTCTACTTGGAGATGCTGAAGATTGAACATGGAACCTTCTGTTGGTCAAAGCAGATACTCTGCCTTTGAGCGATGGCTGTTCCCCTTGCTATAGCCTTCCTCTTATTTGAGTACCGTGGGCCCATCACATTTGTGAGGGTTCGATTCCAGGGGTCTGTGCGCAACAGCAAATCATATGAAGACCCCCTGGAATTGCACCCCCATCGTGAGGCATGAATGCTGCTTAGCACGCTTTGGGGTGACACATTGAGGTGTCTGGAATGCTGCCAGAGTTACCTCACTTATCTGGCTTTGGAGAGGCGGCGCCAGGGTTCTGGCAGCATCTCACAGCCTTTGCGTCACCTTCTCATAGCCCAGTAAACAAGGATGACAGGCTGGATGTGGGTGGGTGGGATAGGGAAATAGAGAAATGGAGTGTGGAGAAGTTGGTTTTCTCTGCTCTGTTTATTTGTTTATTCCCCCCTCACCTGCGTAAGGTTGTGATTGTCTCCATAAAGTGGGCACAAGCTGTGGGTTTACTGTACATGAAACTAATGTAGGCATCACTCAGAGGACAGCAGAAGGATGCCACATTTGTGATGGACTAGCAAACCAAGTTGACTCCCTTTTGCCTTAGGTCCACACAGTCATTTGGACTCGGAAAGAACCCTAGATCTTTTGCATATGCCTTTTATATCTATTGACCTCTTAGTTTGTCTGCCAATGGAAACAGTTAAATTATTTACCAGCTTTAACATTTCTCTTGTAGGTTGGAACAGCCAGAAGGTGGCACTCTGGGGCTTTGAACTTTGGTTATCCTGGTACCTACCAGAAGAAACATAGAAAACAAGTTTGATTTTTTTTAAAGGGGGGGTCATATTGTTAATTGGTTCACATCTGACTATCAGTTAACATGAATCGAAACTACCTAGGTACAGAAGCCTGAATCATGCCCACTGTTTCTTTCGGTATCATTTCCCCAGTGAAATGAACTTTCTGCTTTCAGGGTGAGTTTATTCTTTTCTCTTGTATCTAAATTTCTAAGAGAATTAAACTGTTCAATCTTTTTGATACCTGATGCATTTCAGCTACCAATACCTCTTTCATAGGCACTGATCTGACTTCTGTAAGCTGGAAAACTATGTCTAGAGTGTTTCAGGCATGTATTTCTCCAATGCTGGAGCACCTTCAAGCACATCAATTTGAATGTCACCGTTTCAGTGCTGCTCACACAACATACAGTTTTGAAAGTGCCTTTTCAAACTTCTGAGTATTTTTGCAGTGATCTTGAAGATGAAACTACTGAAAACAAAGAGGTATCTACTTTTTTCTTTTAAAAAATATGGCCTATGTTGTAACGATATATCAATTTTGAAGTAACCATGTTTCAGAACTTCTTTGCAAGGGATATAGGGTTATGCTGTTTTAAATGTTGAAGTCCAACTTTTGTGTTATGCATTCCTCACTCACATTTAATTTTATTTATTTGTTACACTTACAGAGTTTGAAGCAGAATACATATGATTCTTATGGGAGCTGACAATCCAGGCAATTTAGAGGGCTGGAGTTGTTCTTTTTCTGCATCATTTTTCTTCAGACCATTCCCTGAATTTACAGCAGCATATAATACAAAATCAGTATACACACATTTGATAAATATTGAGTGGCTTATCTGAAGTCCAATCATTATATAGATAGTACTTTCCTAAGCTAAGCCTGGCTATCGGTAAGCAAGTTTGCTTATAGGCCTACAACCCATAGCCTTGTGTGTGTTGTGTGTGCGTAAGAGAGAGGAAGAAAGAAATATGAGATCAATGGACCTTTGGAATTCAGTTTTTTTTTATATAACCAGCTTACATTTTCTTAGCAGGATATTAGAGCCCACTAGCAGCAAGTAAGCCTACTAATATTGAAATGAGAGTTTACACAGCTTAATAATTTGCTCATGTATGATCAACTGAACGTGTCGTTCCTATATTCCTGCAATGTTTGCTCAAAGACTCAGCTGTTAGTTTGTTTTTTCAAGGGATGCCCTCCCCTTTGTAGTGCACTTTTCAAAGCCAAGGAGTGCAAAGCATGTCAGATCTCTTCAGCTTTGACTGGCTGTTGTGACAGATCTTGAGCATTTAATTATGATCCTTTCCACTGCCAGAATTAGGGGGATCTGTTTGGGGAGTTTGGTTACTTGCAGTTCTGCCCATATTTTAAAAACACAAACAGAAAATATAATCAGAAGTGGAAATGAATGGGATCCTTATTGACACAGACTTGTAAATAAAAATAAAGTACAGAGTGCAAAATTTGGATAAGGGGGTTTAGATAAAAGCAGAGATACCAAGGTGTTATACTGCTGAGTCAATAGACAGAGAAGTAGATGAAAGTTTTAATTATTAAATATCTGACAGTTAAACTGTCACTAGTTTAGAAGAGGCATTTGAAATCAAAACAGTTCAATGAAATCTGGACAAAAGCATTTTTCAGATCTCTGAGTGGCCAAACAGACTAATAGAGATGTGATATGTTGCTCTTTTCTTGTGGTGGGAAAAATAGAGTTGTATTTTCAAAATTAATGAAATGTGACTATCTAATATATACTAAGGTTTAAGAACTGTAACATACTGGTTGTCTGGTGCAAATGTAAAACTAGCTGGAAAACAATAAAAGTGCAAAAAACAACCCAGTGATAATCTTTGGAATGTTACCAGCCCATTTCTGGTATTATATAATCAAAGCAGGAGGGTATGCAGGGCAGAATCAATCCATCAATCACTGAAACTTAGCAGAGAACACATTTGTGTGCTTGTGCATGATGCCAAAATGTTATGGTGCACTCACTGCTCATTAAATTGGCAGTTTTAAAAGTATGGAGATTTTAATTCCACCCCACACTTAGTGATTTCAGAAAAGATAGAAGGAGAGAAGGGGAGAAGGGGAGAATCTTTTTGACACGTTAAACTTTTTCTTTTGTCAAAAATTGTCAGCTGTTTCAGACTAACGTAGATGAAATTGTTTTTGCCATGAACATATATAATTTACTTGTGCAGCTGAAATCTAATTTGTTACAGCTTGTGCAGAATGCAAACCCATTGCTTGTGCACTGAAAAAATGACGACAAACCTTACCAGATTATCTGAATGCTCCCTTAATGGGCTGACTGCTCTCATTTGTAATGAGACACCAATTTCCCACTGTACTTTCTTTTCTCAGAAGAAAAATAGCTGCACTCACTATACGGAGGTGAATCTACATTACATTCAGAAAACACATACCTTCCTTTTGAGTTACTTGCTTATAAATTAATGGTTTTTGACCTTCTGTTATTCCCTTTCTGGTGGTCCACATCTTTTCTTAAAAAGCTCTGCT
Organism: Podarcis raffonei; assembly: GCF_027172205.1. Taxonomy (NCBI): domain Eukaryota; kingdom Metazoa; phylum Chordata; class Lepidosauria; order Squamata; family Lacertidae; genus Podarcis; species Podarcis raffonei. The sequence goes on from NC_070607.1 coordinate 74,845,895, forward strand.
TATATGAAGGTTATCCTTTTAAAATATTTAGGTGCTGAAGATGCTAGTTCATCTATCAAAGATCCTGCCTGAAATTACATATTGTTATCATCTGGTCATTTCTTTCACTCATTATTTTTGTTGTTGTTGTTGTTATTGTTAAAAACACACACAAAACCATGCTTTTTTATTTTTTTACATTTATTAAAAATAATTGCAGCTTTCTTGAAATGTAGCAAGGAAATCCGATTGCAATCCAAATGCACATTTACACACAAGTAAGTCCCACCGAAATGAGTGGGTTTTAGTTTGACTACACATTCTTGGGATCACACTACAAGTTAACTGAAATGTGTTTATTAGGTTGAATATGAGAGAAAATGGGGGGAAATGGAGCGAGAGTTGTTTTGGTAGAGTTTGTTTTCTTTAAAATTTTGAGCTAGTGTCTTCTGGAAGGGGGATAGATGTGCCTTAACATTTAAAGGGTGAGTTCTCTCTTGCAAATAACTTATTTTCAAATGCTTTGTTGATTTACAAAAGTACAATACGTTGCTTTGTTAAAATGTCTCTGATGTTAATAAAAGGGAAACTCTGAACACTGTTTCCTTACTGGATAATAAACCCCCGGAGGATCCAATTATTTTTTATTTTAAAATGTTAAGTTATGAAAATCCAGCCCAAGACGTCCTTTGAATGTTAGAATTAGAAAGATGAGTATTCCTTTTAATTGGCTCTTAGAAACATTTTATCTCTCTCCTTTTGTGTTCACCAGTTCAAAGTTCTTGTGATGGGTTTTCTAATGTACATTACAATACTGTAACAATGAAATCTGCTACTCCCTTTTAAACAGCAAGAGAATTAATTATTGTAGCCTCATTCAGAAGATGTGGCGATGCTTTAAGTTAACATTCTCTAATAGGCATTTAATTCTCATTTAATAAGACTATTATTGCATGATAAACAAATGCCAATTGATTATTAAACACATTTATTTCGGATTAATAGAAATGCCAGATTTAGATTCAGTCATTAAGCATTAGTGAAGAGACTTTTCATTAATAAACTGCTATTTATTTGCCATAGCAAGTGTCATGTTCAATCTAAATTAAATATCTATTTGGGGTCTTTAGCTTGCAGTATTATCAAAGGCGTCTAAGTGTTTGTTTCATAAAAAAGCATTTTCAGTTCAGATGTGCAAGATGCAATCTCCAAAAAAGTGTGTGTGTGTGTGTGTGTGTGTGTGTGTGTGTGTGAAATCAATCCATATAAGAGAAGATTTGTTTGCTACTATATAAGTAATTATACAGGCAGATCTTTTGTGCAATTCTATATTAGCTATTCCCCCCGCTTTGAACTTTCAAAATAAATTTAATTACTCATTGATTACTTACAAACCAGTTTCTTCTGTAATTTCATTCTGATTGTAAAATAGAAAAATAGGAAAGGGATGCCAACATAATTTCTGAGGAGAAATATTAGTTCATTGCATCAAATTCTGAAGCAGTGTCATGTTGGGTGGGCATGCATGCTTTGAATGCATGTTGTAGATGAGTAAATATTGTCATGTTGGGAAAAATAGATCCCCAAAACACAGTATTTGGCTTTCCACGTAAGTTAACATTTTAGCAGCTACTTGTGTGCTGAGGAGAAGCTCGCAAAGTGTTCCATGCACTTGGCTTTTCAGAAGAACTGTATGTGAATATGCAAAGAGAGCCATTTTTATAAATCTGCCGGGTTTGCTTCTTTAGCCATCGTAAAGCTTCTTTATTTGAAATAAAAGGTCAGATTCATTATTGAAGGAGAAAGCAGAGTTGCACAAACTATTTTGAAACCTAAGACTTTTTCCTGAAAGTGCATCTAATCGCCTTGAAGCACTATTTAAAGAAAATATGCTTTGTTCAACAGTAAACAAGTGAGCCCTTGCTATTGGTAATACGTAGTGGTAGATGAACCGGGGGACATCACTAGAAATTGACGATAAGCAAATAAAAGGAAATGCTCCATGTCATTGCATACTAAAGTGGAATGAGGTGCGGGGGCAGGGTGTTGTTGTTTTAGCAATTTGTTAGAGGGTGGCGCATTAGTACTTGGATTTAAAATTAGTGTATTCCGATGTGACTGGGAGCTGGCTGAGAGTTAGTGTGGGTGAATGTGTAGGCAACAGGATGCTTGAGCCAAGCTTTAGAAAACAAGGAGAGAGCCAGTGCAGTATACTGGCAGTGGCTGAAATGTAAAACAAGCATTTCCCCAGTTCAAATCTCATCTCTATCACAACCGACAAGGAGACCTCAGGCAAGACTTCAACACCCCCCCCCCAGCTCTGCAGCACAGTGAATTAGTGCCTCTGTCTGCTAACCAGAGGGTCGGTGCTTCGAGCCCACCCAGGGATGGATGTGGGCAGGATTCCTGCATCGCAGGGGGTTGGACTAGAGCAGAGAACGGGTGGAGGCATGGCTGGCATGTGTCCCAGGGGGCTTGGCGTACGTCCCGGGGGTGTGGTGCACCACCCGCACGGTGTGGCCTAGTGGGGGAGTGTGTGGCACGTGCCATGGGCGGCTGAGATGGTACCCCCTCCCCGATGGTGCTGGGGGCGGTGCGTGTTGGGATGCGTTCGGGGAGACGGGGGCATTTGGCAGGCCCCCAGCTGGCTCCAGCCACCAGCCAGCAGCCGGGCGAACTCCGGTTCTCAGAACAGCATCAATCAGCAACGCAAGCCTCAGAGACCTTTAGAGACTTGGCATGCTCTAATCAGCAAAGAGGAGACTCTTGAGAGTCCCATGGACTGCAAGAAGATCAAACCTCTCCATTCTTAAGGAAATCAGCCCTGAGTGCTCACTAGAAGGACAGATCCTGAAGCTGAGACTCCAATACTTTGGACACCTCATGAGAAGAGAAGACTCCCTGGAAAAGACCCTGATGTTGGGGGAGATTGAGGGCACAAGGAGAAGGGGACGATAGAGGATGAGATGGTGGACAGTGTTCTCGAAGCTATCAGCATGAGTTTGACTAAACTGTGGGAGGCGGTGGAAGACAGGAGTGCCTGGCATGCTCTTGTCCATGGGGTCACGAAGAGTCGGACACGACTAAACGACTAAACAACAACAATCAGCAAAGTGAATAACTTCTTACAATGGAAGAGGCGGACAGAGACACGTGTAAGCATTATTTACAGGTGTTTATTCAGCATAGTTCAGGAACAAAGGAAAAAACATGTCTGCTTCCCTTCGTGTCCAAGCAAAAAGCAGTATGGCATAGCAAAAGCAATATACAAACGGAAGTTCCCAGCAAGCTGTGCTGAAATGTAAACAGGCATGTGACACACAACAGTCATGCCTGTTCCTTTTAAGGTGGAACGGAACTATATCCTAACAGTGCGCTCCCCCCGCCCTCCTTTCCTCCATCAGTGACTAGATGACCCTCGGAGTCCTTCTCAACTCTAGAATTCTATGGTTTTATGATTCTGTCTGTGGAAGTATTGACATCAGCCTACCTTGCAGGGGTCACACACCCTCTGCCCTTCTCTCGATGAAGGCCCAGGGTTGTTCCCATCAACTCCAGTCAGCATGTAGAGCACAGAGTAATATGATGGGAGTTTTATTTATTTATTAATTAAGTTTATACCCCACCCTATCTCCCGAAGGAGCCTAGGAGAGCAAGCAAGGTGGGATATAACAATGAAAACATATGAAAAATAATTCTGATGCGGATCTAGAGTGGAATAAAGAATTCAACTGTGAAATGGTTGTGAGGTTCACGCGAATTATATGGGCATCAATTTTGTGTTGACTCTGGTATCTGTTTCCTAATTAGGAGAGCTGAAGATTTCAGTCCTCATTTCTAGTTTTCATGGATGTTGAGATTGCTTATACACTTTGACACAATGTTCAGAGCATGGACCAAATGGCCCAATTCAGATATATAGTCTTGGCTTCATAATTAATGTTTTTTGAAGCTGGGAATGAGCAGCAGGACCTTCTCTCCTGCACCTTCTTTAGTCCAGACATCCCGGTTTATTTTAAAACCAGACTTCTCCATTATGGGTACAATACAATACAATACAATACAATACAATACAATACAATACAATAATGTGAAATGACACAACACAACAACACAACATAGTTGTACCTTGGTTTTCAAACAGCTTAGTTCTTGAATGTTTTGGCTCCTGAACGTTGCAAACCCAGAAGTGACTGTTCAAACTGTTTTTGGAAGCCGAACGTCCAACAGGGCTTCCATGGCTTCTGATTGGCTGCAGGACCTTCCTGCAGCCAATCAGAGGCCACACTTTGGTTTCCGAATGTTTTGGAAGTCGAACGGACTTCTGGAACGGATTCTGTTCGACTTCCAAGATACAACTGTAGTATAACAATCAGGGCTTATTATCTTGGTTAGTTAACCAACACTGAACCAGAGTTTAATGGACCGTTTGAGAAATTCTGGTTTAAAACAAGCTGGGAACTCCAAGCCAGCTCTAGCACAAAAACGGGAGGGAAGAGTGCACAGCACTGACTCTCATTTCTGACTTCATAAACCATGGTTTGTGAAGCCAGGAACTTACAACCAAACTGGGTCAACAGGGTCCCCTCTCAGACCATTCAGGTATGTTTCGTTACATCCTAAGTTGCTTCCCAGTTGCTCATAGCTATTCTTGTTATGAACCATCCTGTGCCAAAAGGAAGGGGGATCACATCCTGAAACAGGCCAGATACCAGACTGAGAATAAAGCATGCAAACTTATCCCGTTTATGAAAAACAAGCAGCTTTGCAAGTTAAGTGGTTTGTTCTCACATAATCAAATGCAGTGTTTGAATTTTCTGGAGCTCAAGTGGTGCAAAGGCTGCTATTGTATCTGGGGTGGAATCCTTTTTCTGGCAGCAGAACATAATGAACACTGATCCCAGTGACGCAAAGGCTGCTGATGCCTTTGCCACACCGAAACCTTGACCCACATTCTCAGAACACATTCTTTATGCAGGGGCGGAAATGACACAAATGCACTCGAAATATCCTGATGAAACTGTGCCCTGATAAACCTGCTAGATAGTTTCTGCAAGAAGCTCCCCTGGGAGAACTTTTGATTCCCAAAGAAGACTGCAGCATTGCTGAATACTCAAAGCTCTGCATCTCTGCTGATTGTTTTGTTGTGCAATAGACACAAAGGACAATGCCTGCCTATGGAATTGTTGCTGCTTCATTGACTGTGCAGCTCCCCTGGAGTGCTTGTGTGCAGATCCTGGGTGGCATCCAACTAAGTTTTACTCACAGTAGACCCATTTAAATTAATGGACATAACAAAATTTGGACTCATCCACACTTGTTCTTAGAAACCAAGGTTTTTCCCACTTGTCCCTTGCTTCCCGGGCATGGATCTGAGCAGTTTTGTGTTTCTCCCACAGGTTGTTCCACTGAATTGGAACAATCAACAGTCTGCAGAAAACTCAGTTGCCAATTGGTCCAATTCAGTAGTGAACCATGAGTTTTTCCAGGGGAAAATGCGGGGCAAATGGAGGTTTGGACAAGGCCTTAGGTAAATTCATTTCACTGGGCTTACTCCAGGGAAAACAGTTGGATAGCATCCCTTGAGAACCAGCCCTGCTTTGCGCGTCAAGGCTCCGCACCCCCTCCTTTGATGAATAAAAACACATGGACACCAGTATTTTAGGTTAATGGGCTAATAAAGGCCACAACTTTATTGGTTACAGAATGTGAGTAGTATTGGCTTTAGGAATTGGACCCGAACCGACTACATCTGACTCCTGCCCACCATGCAGGAAGGGTTAACCACCAGTAGGGGGAGCCCTGTTGATGTACATCAACTCGGCGCTCCCCCCAGGGTCACCGGAAAGGTCGTGTCATGGTCCTATCCTCCATCCGGGCTTCGGATAGGAACCACAACCCAGACTAGAACCTTTCTCATGGCTGTGCTGCTTTTCTCCTTGCAAGGATTCCATCCCTTCATGATGTAGCAGGACATTCAAAAATGATATTCCATTTCATCTTTCTTGAGCGGTGCTGTACCCTGTGCTGTCCACAGACTCTTAATGGGTGTGTAGACCCAGCTTAAAACCATTTGAGTCTGTTCTGTATGATGGGAAGACAAATGGTACACACATTAAGGATGTTTCATACTTGTTAGGAGCTGATTTACAAAATCCTGATTTCAGGCCAAGCTACACATTACACTGCGGCTGCTTCAACATTAGTTTGATGACCATTCATGATCTTGTCCTGACCCTGGTGAGATCCTGCTAGACCAAAAAAAAAAAAAAAAGCAGCTATATCCCTTGCTTCTAATGTGAAACGAACAATCTCCGCTAAAAAATAATAAATAGCTCTAGAACAGAATCAACCCACAGAAGCACAAAAGGCAATCAATAACTTGGTGACATTGACATGCATTTTGTAACATTGATTTCCTAACTTTATGCATATTCGCTGTCATTGCATTTGTATAGCTGCTCCTTGCTTGGATTGCCCTGGAGAAAAAAAAAAAGGAACTAATTCCTTGGCTTCCAACTTTTCACCTTAAAAATAAATAAAATATTGAAATGAAAAATGCCGACTATGATTGTAAAGGGTTTTTTTTAATAGAGAGAATCAAAACCTCCCATTTTCTTAATAAATAGGTTGAACAAAATGTTTTCTCCCAGGCTTTGGGTCTCTATTGGGGATATATGGCTCTGTTTGTTTGTTTGTTTGTTTGTTTATTCATTCATTAGATAGGCCCACAGTCGACAAGAAGGGGGAACTGTGGGGTTATTAATCTTTCCTGTCATCCATTCACAGATGTGAAGTTCACACCACAGCAAATGTGAAGTCAGCAGTACGCAACCACAAGGTAGAGATTTTCAAGCGAAACAAGCTGAGAGAGAGAGAGAGAGAGAGAGAGGGAGGGAGGGAGGGAGGGAGGGAGAGATGATGGTGTGCGGGAGGGAAAGATGGGGTGGGGGGAATTAGTGTAGAATAGAGGATGAAGATGTGAAGAAGATGAATGGAACCAAAAAGAGGGGAGGGGGAAAGATGAGGAAGACATATAAAAGAGAAAGGGACCCCCCCCCCAAAAGATAACAGAATTTGAATATGTAAGAGAGAACACAAGGAGGGGGGGGGAGAGAGGAGAGACAGATACCAAAATAGAGAGAATATTTTAACTAGAGTGTTAATGTATCCATGGCATATCTGGGTGTCCTGGAGATGTAAAGGGTAATCACTCTCACAGCATGTATATGCTATTGATATGTTAATATCACATATATTTTTCTTTATCTACAAGCAATGAAGTTTGCAAACTGACTCTGATTAACTAGGTCTAGCTGTCTCTGTGTGCATATACGTACATCAGCAAATGCATGTACATAAATATTTATGCTGTATACACAATAGTGTCTGAAAATTCCCATAGAGTAGTGGCCAACATGAAAAGTCCTCTATTAGTATTGATGTGACATCAGACAGGCATGTTTGTGCTGATATAACCCGCGGCAATATCAATACTAATGTGGCTGCTTGGGGATACAAAATATATAAGTAGATTGAGTTCTTAATGGAATCAGGGTAAAATCTGAAACACCGAATAAAATCTGCAACAGGAAAAGCAATACAAATTAATTTCATCTTGACTCGGATACCTTGAGCATAGATGGTGCACTTTTCTGGATGCCCTGGGAACCAAGACACAACAGGGGTTCAAGGAGGACCAGAGTTCAAATCTAAACACACCTCATTGTATTTACAGAGCAGGGATAATGGAGGAATTTGATCTTGGCGAATCCCTGTATGAAACAAACTGATCAATACCTCTCAGAGTAAGTGCAGATCAGAACTTAGCTATTCACTGGATTTTTGCACACCTCTGAATGTTGCAACACGATTCCAAAATGTTTAAATAAAGAAATGAATATTCTACACATCTTTTTAAAACATCATTGTTCAGACAGGTCTTAGAAATCCTTTTTTTTTAACTTGTGTTTTTGTTTTGCTTGTGTTTTTCTGTTTTACACCGTCATGCTATATTTTCTAGGAAAGTGTGGTTTATGACTATTTAAATAAAAACAGATTCGTTGAAAATATGTGTTTTGAGAAAAATAAGCATTTAAAATAACTTATAAAGAAATACTTTTAGAGGAATTGAAAAAGACCTCTGACTGCAGTGAGTGTTGTTGCGTGTGTGAGGGGGAAAAGCTTGTTGGGTCAAATTAACAATTTCGATTTGTATGCTGTCGGTGGGTTCTTGTTGTGTATGGGAAACAGCCCTACTAGAAAAGCTAACAGACAAACTGAACTAGCATGGGGACAAACAAAAGAGGATGCCTTCACCCCGGTGCGGCTCCCCTTTATTACGCACCCAGCCCAACAAGACGACAAAAAGAAAGTTCAATTCAGACTTTTTACCAAATGTTGAATTTGCTTCGACTCTCGCTTTTCTAGCGTGTGGGGTGGCCTTTTTATATAAACCTGGATATATTGGGGATGGGGGACTAGCTGAATCCTGCACCCCTGTCCCACAGTATTAAGGGTTTATATAGGACAAATGGGTAGCAGGCAATTCCTCTACCCTACTGGCAACAAATAGGGTGCCCCACACATTGGTTGCAATATAGCAGTATAACTTTTTGGTTTGTGATTTCAGGCTAAGGCAGCAGGAGACATCATAAGCCTCATCCGAAGTATTTATTAGCTGGCGCAGCATGTCTTGGGATAAGGGCATTAGGTCTTGGGCAGGTGATTTTTCCACTATATATCCCAGGGCATGCTTGCTCAGTCTCCAGTGATTCTGTAGTTGCTGCAATATAATCTAGTAATGCCAGGCAATGCAAAAGCCAAGCTCTGTCACTTTGAATTGCAAAGTCTCTATGTATTCATAATGCATAAACAGACTTCTACCATACAGCACTCAGATGCTGTCGTCTTGCAGGTCCGGAAAATTGGACAACTTCATAGCCTTTTATGAAAATGCTATGTTCCCTCCCACCCTCCTCCACGCCTCATCTTTGGGAGTAGTAAATTATGCATTTCAGAGCAGGAAACATTAAGAAGCTGCCTTTATTACTAACAAAACTCTGGGTCAGTAGGATAGGCAACGACAGAGCCTCTGACAGACTGTTAATAACTTTTGTGATTTTTGTTTCCTGGAGGTGATGTTTTATAATATGTGTCCCCCCCCCCATTCCATTTTATTGTAATACTTATTCGGAAGATCATTGTTTCGTTTGCTCATCTCTAACTTCTTCCTGAGTGAAAGGATAGCCTAGTTTGGGAACATTGTCACTGGGGGAAAGCCTGCATTGTATCTTGTCTGTGGAATCAGCTGCTGATTTTTAAGGATTGTCCTAGTAGTCCACAGAGTGACTTCAGGGACCGTTGACATCCCTCTTATTTATTTTATATAATCGTATGAGAGATACCCAGTGCTTAATTTCCAGAAGAAGACATGTCAAGGTTGAAGTCTGGCTGCAAAAACCACTCTTATAGGGCAAAGGACCCCATTTCCTACTTTGGCGAGTCATTGCAGGGTTACCTTGTGCTAGGCAATGTCCTGTGGCTGGAAGTGGCCATTTAATTTCCCCACAATGCCCTTGATGAAGCAATGTGGACAACCAGGTTAGTGAATAGAGTGTCAGACTAGGACCTGGGAGACCCGGGTTCAAATGCTCACGCAGCCATGAAGCTTACTGGGTGGTCTTTAGTTAGTCACTGTCTCTCAGCCTAACCTGCTCCGCAGGGTTGTTGTGAGGATAAAGTGGAAAGGAGGAGAGCCATATGCACCACCATGGGCTCTTTGAAGGAAAGATGGAATGTAAATACAGTGGAACCTCGTTTTGCGGCCGTGATCTGTTCCAGAGACCCAGCCGCAAGCCAAAAATGACACAGGCCAAAGCGCCACATTTGCACACATGTGCGGAGCGGTTTTGTGCCGCATGCGCAAAGCGCGATTTAACGCTTCTGTGCATGTGTGAGCGGCAAACCTGGAAGTAACCCATTCTAGTACTTCCGGATTTGCTGTGGATGTTCGCTGGAATGGATGCAAGTGGAGGTGGATGCAGGATGAGGTTTGACTGTATAACCAACCACCAATGTTATGCTACAGTCAATTCAAATAGTGACTCTCAGTTGCCTGGCACTTAAGGTGGAGGGGAGAGATGTCAGCAGTGTGTTGCACCCCAGCAACTTCCTGAAGATGATGTGTGCTCACTTTCAGAAACCTTTTCCTATAATTCCTTATTTGAAGGGTCCCCCCCCCTGCCCGCATCACTCTCAAAAGATGGCATAAGCTTGCATAACATTTGTAGATTCCAGTTTATCAATTATTGCTGTGATTTAAAAAGAGCTACAGTCTATCTAAACATAGTGGGGAAAACTGCAAAAGCGTGTCCCTTGTGCCTGCTCATTCTGTTGCTCAGGAGTTAACTGTTGACAGAAAATTTCAAGGCCCCCTCTCCTCAGAGTTCTCTATCTTTAAATGGAACTTGGACTGAAAAGCCCTTCAAGTGGGATGCCTTCAAATCGAGGGCTCTATTAAGAATGACCCATTTGAACTTGAGCACTGTGCTAGCTTAAAATAGTGGCTCCACTTAAGAAGGGAATTTCTTCCATGTGTGGTGGACATGCCCTATTTTTTTTTAAAGGGATACTATTTATGAAGAATTAAAGAAAATGTTAAAATGTTAAGACATACATTCCCCCCAAAACCCCCAGAAATGTTTTTATTGGGCCTATTAACAACAGACATCTCAAAAGAGATGAAAGGAATATTTTTTGTATGCGGTAATGGTGGCCAGGATAGTAATTGCTAAACATTGGAAAAGTAACATAACACCAAAGAAGAAGAATGGGTCCTTAAATTGTTAGAATATCTTGATCTGGCCAAACTCACAGGCTTAATAAGAAATTATTCCAATGAGAAAATAAGGAGAGAGTGGGAAGCCTTTATAAATTATATGAAGAGAACCGATTCCCAGATCCATACTTGTTTTAGCTTAGAATAAAAACCTCACAGGTTATTAGAATGTTTTTCCAAAATTTAACGATTACAGACAACCAGTGATATGAGAAATAAAGATCCACATGGAATTAGTTGGAAGTCATTTTTTCACTTTTTCTTTTTATCTTTATTTCTCATTTTTAAAGGAGAATATAATGCTCATATTTTTGATTGTAGTCTATGTAATTATTTTGTATCCTTGTATTTTTGCTTTTGTATTTTTCTTTTCTGTTTCGCTATTATTGGTTCGCTTTATTTAAATTTTGTTTGTATTATGCATAGGTATATATATAAAAAAATAGTGACTCCAAAGTGTCTGGTGCTGCTGTTTTAAGGGGGAGGAAAGAGTGTGCTATCAATGGGTTCTGCCAGGCACTTGGCAGCTGCCTGAAAATGGTGGGTTGAAGCCAACTGAGTGAGTGCACGACTTCCACTCATGCAACTTCGGCTGATGCAATGACTTCTGTTCATGCAACAGAACTTACTCTACCTCTCCTCTTTTATGTGCCCTCCTATTCCCTCCAGTTCTGCTCTGGAGGATTGGGAGCCCCCTAAACAAATTGTGTGTGTGTGTGTGTGTGTGTGTGTGTGTGTGTGTTTGTAGGAGTTAGGGGGTGTTTTGTTTGTTTGTTTTTTATAAAATTTTTATTGGTTTTTCAACATATAATATAAAACAATACAAAAGACAAACACAAACAAACAAACAAACATATAAACATGTATAATTTCATAAATTTTCTCATGTACCCAATTTCAGCGACTTCCCCATGCCCCCCTTTTCTGCATCCCTGTTTTGAACTTTTTTTCCAGCAACCCCTGATCCAAATTACTTATTAATTCCTTTCTTTAACCTCTTTCTTTCCTCTTATCCAATCATTTATCGCTGCAAATCTGTTATGCTTTACCCATGACATTTTAACACTCAGTAATTTTACAAGAATTTTTAAGATAGAGTTTAAATTTCTTCCAATCTTCTTCCGCCGTCTCTTTCCCTTGGTCACGGATTCTGCTCGTCATCTCTGCTAGTCCCATATACTCGATCACCTTCGTCTGCCACTCTTCCAGTGTGGGTAGTTCTTGTGTCTTCCAATACTTTGCTAGTAGAACTCTCGCTGCTGTTGTAGCATACATAAAAAACATCCTATCTTTCTTTGACACCAATTGGCCTACCATGCCCAGGAGAAAAGCCTCTGGTTTTCTGTGAAAGGTACACTTAAGCACCTTCTTAATTTCATTATATATCATCTCCCAGAAGGCCTTAATCCTTGGGCACGTCCACCAAAGGTGATAGAAAGTACCTTCAGTTTCATTACATTTCCAACATTTATTATTGGGCAAATGATAAATTTTTGCAAGCTTGACTGGGGTCATGTACCACCTATAAATCATTTTCATAATATTCTCTCTTAAGGCATTACATGCCGTAAATTTTATACCGGTGGTCCATAACTGTTCCCAGTCAGCAAACATAATGTCATGACCAATGTCCTGTGCCCATTTAATCATAGCTGATTTAACCATTTCATCCTGTGTATTCCATTTCAGCAGTAAGTTGTACATTCTAGACAGATTCTTCGTATTGGGTTCTAACAATTCTGTTTCTAACTTTGACTTCTCCACCTGGAAGCCGATTTTCCTGTCCTGTTTGAAGACTTCATTTATCTGGTAATAATGTAGCCAATCTCTTACTCTAAACTTCAGTTTCTCATAACTCTGTAATTTCACATTTCCACCTACTTGTTCTACAATTTCCCAATATTTTGGCCATTTAGATTCCATATTAAGTTTTTTAACTTCCTTAGCCTCCATTGGTGATAGCCACCTAGGGGTTTTATTTTCCAACAAATCTTTATAACGAATCCAAACATTATATAATGCTTTCCTAACAATATGGTTTTTAAAGCTTTTATGGATTTTTACCTTGTCATACCATATATATGCATGCCAACCAAATCTATTATTGAACCCTTCTAGGTCCAAAATGTCTGTGTTCTCAAGAAGTAGCCAGTCTTTCAACCAGCAAAAAGCTGCTGCTTCATAGTAAAGTTTTAAGTCCGGCAGGGCAAACCCCCCTCTTTCTTTTAGGGGGTGTTTTGTTTCATATTTCCTGGGAGGCTGGCAGGAACTAGTTTCACAGTTCTTTGGCTCCTGGGCATAATGCCTTGTGCAGAGTGTGACATTCACATTGAGGACAAGAAGCTTCATGAAAAAGGAGGAACAGCGTTGTGAGTTAGAATATAACTAAACAAAGCTTGTTCAATAAAAGTTGGAGGTGTTGGTAAATTCTGCATGCCACAACAAAGTAAATCATTTCCCTTATGTGTGTTTAAAAATATTGTTTCAATTGGGACAAGATTAGAAAGGAAAATATTGCATTTATTTGTCAACTTCAGCTGTCAAAAATCCTGGGATCTGATCTTAGAATGAGTTCCTCTGAACACGTGCCAAGAGCCTTTCCTCCAGAGAAAGGGAACAAATGTTGTTGTTTTGATTTTGTGTGTGTGCACACAATATGTCCGCCATGTGATGGCTGCTTTAAATCACTCCCCCCACAACAGCTGTCTCCTTCCAGTGTGCTTTTGACGCGCATCAGTTCAATGTGTGGCTGAAACAATTCCCCCTTGATGCTACAGACCTTTTTATTGGTTAGATCTGCACGACAAAGGGCCATCATCCTCATGGGAAGCCCATGAATGCAAACAGTCCACTGTGTGGAGAGAACCACCACAAGTTGTGCTTTAAAGCACACTGATATTTGCAACTGAATTCTGGGCAGTCCTATCGATTCAGCGAGAAGACTCCAGAATGCTTGTTGTCTGTTGCAGCTTGTCTCTTCTCAGAAGAAAGAGAACTTGGATGGCTTTAAAGGAGGATTAGAAAATCCACGGTCAATAAGGCTATACTTGCTATGATGGCTATGTCCTACCTCCACCACTGGGGGCAGTATCCCTCTGCATGCCAGATGCTGGGAATCACAAGAGGGGAGAGTGCTATTGCACTCAGGCACTGCTTGCAGGCTTCTCATGGGCATCTGGGATGCTGGACTAGGTCGGCTCTTCTTTGGTTCTGAACTGGGGATTCCTTTTAGTTGTGCCCTTCCTGTAAGGCGATATTAGTGGGTACTAACTGGTACTCCCTTCTATAATGAGAACAGAATTAAGGCAATATCATTCCTTACCCATCATGGTTCCTGCTACACTGGCATCCAGTCCCATACATAAAAGTTCTCTTTAGGAGTTTTTCTGAATATCAAGAGGGTGAAAAACATACATGGAGATTGAGTTCTGCCAACTATGGTCTTGTAGTCCAATCTTTCTCATCAAATAGAATCCATTTTTTCACACCATTCCTGGTGTATATGATCTACAGAAAAGTCACTGGGAATCTTTGGAGGAACAGTTTTAGGGGTAACTATAAAATGCAAATAAGATTTTCATGATGAAATATTTTAAAAACAACCATGACAATATTTACTTTCTCCCCCTTCTTCCCAAATGACTGGTTTTGCTTATATGCTGCTGGCAGATGGGATGTGGATCATTTTAATTAGATTTTATTGGACTGTTATATGGCCCATAATTGTGATCATTACTCATTTTCACTCTGATTCAGGCAGTGCCTCTGCTTAGACATGATGGCATTTTGATGAGACAAACCCCGTGTCACTTGTTGTCAAAGCAATGGAAAGAGATGTTTTTTCAAGGTAAAGTTGGACTAGATTAATGAAGGATACAGGTTACCATTTTAATTTTCAGTTGTGTCCAAATTGTACATATAATAAACAAAGCACCTGTGGTCCTGGGCCATCATCATGTCATAGAGGGGGAAATAACAGAAGAATATTGTTCACCAGTTTCTAGAAGCCAGACAATTAACTCTTGGGAAAGGGGGCTTGAATTTGCCAACCCCTGGTCTAGAGTATTGGCTATTTTTGATCATCCAATGTTGTTGGAATCTGATCAGCCCCATCTAGCATGGCCAGTAGGCTGGGATGATGGGAGATGAAGACCTGGAGATCCAGACTACCCAACCTTGGTCTAGAGTATTGGCTATTTGTGGCCCTCAAGATGTTGCTGGACTTCACCTCCCATCATCCTAGACTACTGGCCATGTTGGATGCTATTAATGGGCAATGTAGTCCACAACATCTCGAGTCCATAACTGGTTTCACCAGTTCTAGTGCTTTGAGAGGTAGCGTATCTCTCATTTGTATCCACTTTAACAAAATTAGGTGGCCTTCAAACATCAAAGAGACCAGAGAAATCTGAACATTCTAGTTTGTTCCTCCTTTCTGCCTTCTAATAGTGAACGTTTATTGTAAGTTAAGCAACTTAAATGGCTTAACTTACAATAAATTACACTAAAGCAAGGCTTGGGAATTTTACTGGGCAGTCATATTTTGGTTCATCTCTCCATTTCTGTATTGGTCCACCTTACTATCTCTGTATCCATCCTTTGATGCTCCATCTGTGAATTGATGACCTATCCTCATTACTTTTTCCACACGCCCTTCCCAAAAGAGTAGAGCACTTTTTCTCTCACTGTTTAATCTTCATAGTTTACAGCCAGAAGATCTGGTGTGTAAATGGGCTGTGAATAATGACTCGCCTTGCTGTAGCTTTGTCTGTGACAGCTGGACATCTTGTTTACTTTGTCTGAAGAGATGACCTCCACACTTGCTGGTGCAGGGTGATTTTTCTCTCCCTTTATGCAAAAGAGACTCTTCGTCTTTTACAACTCTGATGGACTTGTATATAAATAGCTGTGTGTGCAGCAGAATTCAACCCAGAAGCCTTAAGCAAAGTCAGCAGCGGTAGGACTTTTTGAGCCCAAGTTAGAAACCACATGGAGCTTAATCATTAATCACCAGTCTTTAATTAACAGCTCTGAGCTTTGAACAAAAGGCGCTTACCGCAAGGCTGCTGAGGAGCCCTGAACCTCTTTGGTGTGTTTTCATTTGGAGCACCCAGTGGTCTTCAGAAGAGAAGCTGATAGAGCAGCAACCCTTTGTGTCAAGGGTCAAGATAATAAGGAAGAGCAGATGTTTGTGGCCTTTTCTAGCCTGGCAGCAGATTCAAGCTGACTCAACATGTACAAGCTGCCAGGTCTCCAAAGCAAGAAACCTATTGCAGCAATGACTCATTGAGAACAGGAATCCAGGCGATGTTTGCTGTTACCAGCTTTGCACAGGTGAGAGTCAAACCAGGTAGAAGGGAAGCTTCTATTGGCCTGGGAAAGTTGATGTTCAGAGTGAGATTGTTCAAAAGGGAGGGGGGAAAGCACTTTGCAAACTGTCCTGAATACTCTTTACAACTTTGTGAAATTTTATTCTAATATGGTCTTTCCCTGCCTGGTTATTATATGATGTTGCAGTAAAATGATAGTAAAAACACTTCTGTGAATTGGCACAGATTGATAAAGGCTGTTTTGCATTAGACACATTTTGTGGGGGGAGTGGAGGATGTTGTTAGCCCCCCTCCAAGTACCATCAAAACTGGTAGTGGATCTTACCTGAAGTCACAACCAAGCAGTAAAAGGGAGTTTGGGGGAGCTTGGCTCTGATTTTGGGTTGCTATTATGGTCATGTATACATTAGACCATGGGAAGGCAAGCAAAGGCCCGGGGGCCGGATCTGGCCCAATTGCCTTCTAAATCTGGCCTGTGAACAGTCCGAGAATCAGCGTGTTTTTACATGAGTATAATGTGTCCTTTTATTTAAAATGCATCTCTGGGTTATTTGTGGGGCATAGGAATTTGTTCATTTCCCCCTTCCCCCAAATATAGTCTGGCCCCCCACAAGGTCTGAGGGAGAGTGGACCAGACCTCTGCTGAAAAAATTTGCTGACCCCTCCTTTAGACAATGCATTCCCATCCCACCCTACTCCAAAAACGTGTAGAGGCAAAGCACTCCAAAAGTATTGCAAAGTTTAAATTTGGACCAGTTTAGCATTTGACCTATAACCATGTCCTTTTGGTGTCACATTTGATGCCCTGTGAATACCCTAAGCTGTTGCCAGTAAACCTGGCTAAAAGCTCAGATGGGAACTGCATGTATCATGCCTAGTTAACTTTGGCCATCACTAGCTTCCAGAATGCATCCTCATCTGCTTGATGCAATGTTTGAGTTACAGAATTGACTGATAGAAACAATCCAAATATGCAGGGCAACCCTACACAGGTTTACTCAGTCTCAGTATATTCAGTGGGGTTTATTTCTGCATTAGCCACTTCACCACTGCAAAAAAAGAAAAAAAGAAAAAGAAAAAAGAGAGGACGAAAGAAGGGTTATATATTTGTATATTTCCTTATGCTCATCAGATGCAAATTTAGAAATGATTGCTATAATTTAAGCAGAAATAAAATGTGTTACATGATAGTGGGGGAGACAGTGACAAGGGCTGGATCTAGACACATCAAAGAAGTGCTTCGGTTAAATGGGTTGCAAACTTTGTATGAGAAATGGAGTAAGCAAAAACAGAACTCCACAGCGCCCTCTGGTGTCACAGTGTTATAATGCATAAATGACGTATATAAAGCGTTTTTTCTTTGTCAATGTAGATGTAGCTGAGTCCAAGGTGACCTGTGTGCCTGTTGGCCCCTGGTTTCCAGCTCTTAAAATAGAGGATGCCTTCAAACAGAGAACTGTCCTCCATTAGCTATTCAGATAGAGGGCTGTTTTTTCTTTGATCATGGGCCACCTGGCTTAGTGGGGCACTAAGACTATAATTCCAAACACACTAGAGAGTATGTAGAGTGCTCTTTACTCCCTAGTAAGTGTGTTTAGAGCTCTGGCCTTAATTAAGCACAGTTCTTAATATTTAAAAAGAGCAGTGTTGGGGCTTTATGTTGCCTAGAAACCACACCTTGTGTCTTAATAGCTCTTCCTTCTACTCACAAACAAGAGAGTTGATCCTGGTTCACTCATGGTGAGGGAGAAAGCACTCTGCACATGATATAAGAGCTCCCTTCATTATATTTTAGGGGCAGGCTTTGGCAACAAAAACCTGGTTTGGGGCTATGCCTAGACATAGGAATGAGAATTTGTTTTAACCATAAGTTTTCAAATGGTAAAAAAAAAAAAATCTGGACAAAAATAAATATCCCATATATTTTCTTGCTTCCCCCCATCTTATTTCTTTTTCTCCATGTCAACACCAAACAAGACAGGACTAAAATTAATGGGGAAAGCAGCAATTAGCAAATTAGGTTAGCGGCGTGTTGCAGTGTGCCATGGCTGCCAGGTGTGAGGGGTTCTGGCAGTATATTTATTAGCGGCTGTCAGAAAAGTGACACTTTGATGAATGGAGCTGGGTAATCAGCACCCTCCGACAGTGAGCACTTCGAGGCCTCAACATGCTAAACTGCAAAATCAAACCTTTTTTTAACCCCCTGCACAAAAATAATAGAAGACCAAACCCCCTACCTACCCACCCCCATTCCTCTATAGGGGAAATATATATTTTCCATCGGGAATTAATGATGTTGATGATAAGAGAGAGAAAGAGAAAGAGAAAGATAGAATGAGAGTGTGTGAGAGAGAGAAATGGAAAAATGCAGTTTTATGTAGAAGAATTTCTGGGGTATGGATGTCCCCCCCCCAAGATAAGTATCACTTTCACATTTTGGGAAGTAGAATATTTAAAAATATGGGCCATGTAGATCCATGGCTGGTGGGAGGAAACATCTTGTTCTGGTAAGATGAATCAAGTCCGTGACTTTGTGTGTGTTGCACCCTAATCCACAAATCAGTTAATTGGAGGTTTCTAAATTAATTAAACTGATTGACTCACACAACAATTTTATCACTTTCTGTATCTGTACTCAATAAATTAATAAAAAAAAGAAGTACAGGTCTGGTGGCTGCAAAAATAGGCCACAAGAGACGGCATGTGTATGTACAGCGGTGCCTCGGGTTAAGAACTTAATTCGTTCTGGAGGTCCGTTCTTAACCTGAAACTGTTATTAACCTGAGGTACCACTTTAGCTAACGGGGCCTCCCGCTGCCAACATGCAGCTGCCACACAATTTCTGTTCTCATCCTGAAGCAAAGTTCTTAACCCGAGGTACTATTTCTGGGTTAGCGGAGTCTGTAACCTGAAGCGTCTGCAACCTGAAGTGTCTGCAACCTGAAGCGCCTGCAACCCGAGGTACCACTGTATGTATGTATGCTCATGTGGGCTCAGCAAATTCCCTCAGATATACACGAGAATTTTGGGTTTAGGGAAGAGGTGGTTAACTTCCTTTCCTCAAGGACTACCTTGAGGGACCACTTCCCTCAAGGGCTGCATGCACACACTCCTGCCACAGTCACACATACACAGCCAAAGTAGACAGGCAAGCATCCACGCACAACAGAGGGGGACACACTTGGCACACCTAAACTTTAGGAGAAATTCACTTCCTTCCTAACTCCCCGCATCATAGTAGAAACCAGCCTGCACCAGCTATGCATGCTGCAAGTTATGAAAGCAAGAAGTTTGGTTTCCCAAGGGGGTGTGTGAAATTGACCTCCGAACCTGACTCCCTCCTCCCAGATCCATGAAGCTGCAAGAGTTCCACCAGTGAAATAGTTTTCAGGGTTGGGCTAGTGAACCCTTTGGGGAGCAGCAAAAACGAATGACCAGAAAGACACCCATCTCTGAAAAGCCTGGAAGGGACAGTGCACCATGCTAGGTATCTGCTTTGCATCTGTTTTGCGGCAGAAGATCCATTTTCAATCTCCTGCCTTTCCTCGTCGAGTTGGGAGACTCTTGCCTGAAACCCCAGAGAGCTTCTGATAGTCATTGGAAACAATACTGAGCCAGATGGACCAACTATCTTACTTAGTATAAGCATCCGATGTTCCTATGTTCTCAATTTGAAATGTGGAACTTTTCATGCACTAAAACTCAAACACAGAATTACAGAATTGCATGAGAATTGTAGAATACAGAACCTGCAGTGCTATTTTTAATAGGGGAAAAAATGGTGGCTATACTCACCACGAAGCTGTTACAGAAAGTGCCATACTTTTAACTTCTTTAGGGAAGGGTGCCAAAACTGTGTACCCTTGAGGTCCCCCCCATCCTGAAAAAAAGCACTGAGAAGCTGAAAATACAGAATTGCAAGTGGGGACCTGAGACAGTGGGAGAAGGAAGTCAGTTTCTGGACCTACATGGATAGTTTACTGGGCAAAGGCTTCAGAAGTGACCCAGCCTTGAGCACTCTCTTATTTCATACCCGTCCTAAATAACTTATGCCAGATTTCCAGTCTTGATACTATAAAACTGAACTGTGAGCAGGAGAACTCCCTTGCAGACATGCCCTTGGTGACCCAGAATAAATAAATACAGGAGAGTTAAGCTTGTGTTGCATCAGAACTATTGTTTCAGATGCCAACCTACCTCCTCTTGAGCCCTGCCCAGCCTAGTCATGACTGGTGCCATCTTCTGAGTAGTAGATCATGACTCTGTCTCACCTCCATGATCTACGATGCCCATACATCCTTAGAGCGAGAGTGCACTCTGGTGATGCATTACACCAATACATCATGGACACAGAGTTTGCTCGGGTGATGTATGAGTGCCCTGAGAATGTATTTCTCAAATGGTAGTATTGTTCAGGGACAAAGCCTAGCCAAAGAGTAGATTCAATTTAATTACAGTGCAAGTGGTAGTCCAATCCTAGGAGGCACTTTGGCATCTGAATGTTGGCACCCTAAAGAAATATAGGTTGCTGTTGCTTGTGCCATTGAGTTACATCCCAATGTGCCACATTTTTTAAGTCTTTTTTTTTTTTTTGCAGGGAGGAAGGAGCACAGGTTCAACAGCTATTCTGGGCAAAAGGCGGGCAGTCTTTGGAAAAACAGTTTTGGAAGAAAAAGCCATGATGGATGCAGGATGAATAGCCAGTCATATCCTGTACACAAGAGAAACTAGTGTCTGTGCAAAAGGAACTGGTCCCTAGTCTTCAGGGTAAACAATCTGTGCAAATTCCTTTTTGTACACTTAGGATTGTAGAATCATAGAATCTTAGAGCTGGAAGGGGGTCATCTAGTCCAACCCCCTGCAATGCAGGAGGCAGCTCTTCTATAAGCAACCAATAACCTCTGGTGGTATGCTGCTGTTACTTTGGTTGTGTATATAATAGCCTGCTCATTTCTGCTTCCTTACTCCATCAGTGAAGATAATTATGAGCTAACACAGGCATAGGCAAACTCAGCCCCCCAGATGTTTTGGGACTACAACTCCCACGATCCCTTGCTAACAGGACCAGTGGTCAGGGATGGTGGGAATTGTAGTCCCCAAAAACATATGGAGGGCGAGTTTGCCTATGCCTGAGCTAACACCGGTCCTAAAGTATATGGCCATAACGAATACAGTAATGCATTTTGGCTGAGGAACTGCTGTTATTGACAGTGAGGTTATGAGTCCTTTAAAACTTGCTCCAGTAAACAGAACCAATACTTCATTTTGAGTGATATAAATACCATGCCTTGATTTTAAGAGGGACAACCTGGAACAAAGGAACTTAAAACCATTTATTTAGGACTGAATTGCAACAACGGCTTCCTGTTGCACTATGCTAAAGGTATTTACCTGGCAGTGATGGGAATGATTCTGTTGTATCACCGATTGCTACTCCAGTGAAGGGTCACTGTGCTTGTTTCGTATGCATTTATGCTCTAATTGTATTGTCCCTTTTCTCAGCAATGCTAAGATGGTTGTCTTATCACCAGATTCGTACGGCTGCTGCGAAGGTTCATTTGGCATACATTTAAATGCTAACTGAATTCTCACAGACTGTGCTCTTGCATTCCTTTGCCACGTGACTCAGGCCTTTATGCACACACACCTGGGAGGTAACTGTGGGTCACACCCTGTGTATCTGATGAAATGGTCTCTAGTCCATGAAAGCCAATGCCATTATAAAATGTGTTAGTCTGTAAAATTTGTTGGTTTCGCTGCAACTGACATGGCGATCCCTGTGGAAATTTGCCTCAGCTTCCAGAACATTCCACTTCCAGGTAATTTACCCTGAAGTCATACCCCCCCCCCCAAAAAAAATGAAAGCACCCATGACATGATGTCCTTTTTCATTGTGAATAATCATTTGGGTGAGTGAGTTGCAATGGCTTTCATTCTGGCTCCTGTTCTGTTCCCTCCCTGGACATTGTTTTCCCTTTATTTGCCAATGGTTCTATAGGCAAAGATATGCAGTATCTCCTCGGGAAAGAAAGGAAGGAAGGAAGAAAGAAAGGAAGGAAGGAAGGAGAGAAAGAAATACCTTCTTTGAAATCCTCTCCACCTTAAAAATGGGTCCTTCTCTATTTACCGGTACTAGGCATGTTCTAAATTGTTCTTTGTTTTATTAACCTATGCAGTTTTACACCTTGTGCACTCTTTCTTGCCTCTGTGCATTATTCTGGTCTTGGATATTTATTCTTAGTTAAATGGTAAGTGCCAGGTACACAAGGTTCTGTTCTCTGGCTTCTACCCCCTACCCCAACACAGCAGCACGTAGCTCACTAGTAGCGGCTGCTATAAGTCTTGTTGATGCACTGTATTGTTAAGCCATTATACTTTGGTTTTGCAAGAGACGCACAGAAAACGCTTTCCCCTCCCCACCTCCTCCAGCTTTTGTGTGACCTGAAATGTAGGTTCCGCTAGCAGTGAACTCAATCACGGTTCTCTCCTAGGCTGCTATTAAACCTTGGCTCTAACCATCCAAGAAATTAATCTCCAGTGCCCAACCTCTCCCGGTCCCTACTGTGCTCTGTAGCAGCTGCACACCACCTTTGATCCCCAACCGCATGACTTCATCCATAAACCTACGTATCTTGCTGTGACTATTGAACCTCTTCCTACAGTCTGTTGTAAGTAAGGGCCAGGAGAATCTTCAGGACTTTGGTGTTTTACATGTGTCTGCCTCAATCATAGTTTACTTTTACCCTGGGTTTTTAAAAAATAGAAAGGAAATCAAGGGCTTCTCTTTCCCCCAAGTCTTATCCTGGTCAGATTCTTTGATACAGATGATAACTTACACAATACAGTGAGGCAAAGAGGAGCAAAAAAGCTGCCATGTTTTTATTAGATATTGGATGCAAATTTCATTGGAATCCCTGATGGTGACTACGTGTCTTTTACTCCAAAACCTTCTTTTAGTTTAAAATGTTATGATCCTACCCAGGAAGTGAGTCTTTACATGCTTAGGCCTTCAGATAAAGGTATTATGGAACTAATAATAACAGCCATTTGTCTAGTGCAGTTAAACCCATTTCACACATCTCAGTAATCCTTACAATGGGCCTGTAAGGAGTTATTTATTATTCCCATTTTATAGATGGACTATTGAGACAGAATGATCATGGCTTGCCAAATTCAGGTCAAAACCTGTGACATTTGGGTTCACAGCATGCTCCTAACCATGTCTACTCAGAGGTAAGTCCGATTGAATTCATGGGCTTGACAACCAGGTAAGTGGAGTTTACTACCTCATGAGAAGAGAAGACTCCCTGGAAAAGACCCTGATGTAAGGAAAGATTGAGGGCACAAGGAGAAGGGGACGACAGAGGACAAGATGGTTGGACAGTGTTCTCGAAGCCACAAACATGAGTCTGACCAAACTGCGGGAGGCAGTGGAAGATAGGAGTGCCTGGCGTGCTCTGGTCCATGGGGTCACAAAGAGTCGGACACGGCTAAACGACTAAACAACAACAACAAGTTTTAGAAACCACTTCTCAGTTCCCAACAAGATTAAAAACAACAACATTAAAAAGCAAGATTCATCTAAAGAGCCCAACCAGTGGAAAGCTTGTGCAAGGATATTGGCTTGTACAAAAGGACTTTGCTCTTGTGCTCCCGAAATTGACTCTGGGGAGGTTTTGGAGAACCCCCTGGACAGCACAAGTGGGGAGGAGAGAGGATTCATTCCATATGTCAAACTGAAATGCTTGTACAGATGGAATATTCACATTGGTGTGATGGTGAATCCAACTCAATACATCCATCCCTACAAATGTACAATTAATATTTCATAAAGGACTGGGTCACACCTCAGGGAAAGCCTTCTTAATCAAAAAGGAGTTTTTCGTTTTCTTTTGCCATTGTATGCTACAATTTCTCTAGTCCTTCGATGGGCAAATTGCCACTCTGGGGGGAAGAAAGAGACTTCCAGAGAACAGCTGAATTCACAGTGAGCACATTTGCATGACCAGGTTTGGTTTTAAAGAAGAATGCTAAGTTAAGACATTTTTTGGGCACATGGCTTCACTTTTTTTGGCTGCTGTGCGATGTTGAGGTCCCACCTTGCAAAAATTCTCCTTTAATTACTTCTAGGGAAGCAAGATCCAGTTGGTAAACTCTGCAGCTCGAGGACAACTTTTCTTGCCAAGCATGCATTACCAAAGACTAATTGTTAGCATGGTGCACCTGCCTGCTCCCCTGGTAGGTAGAGCCAATGAGAGGGGAAAAAGTAATTTATTAATGATCAAGTCACAACTAGCAATGGAAACAATAGGAGTGTCTGCAGGCAGCACTGCTGGGGGCAGAGGTGCAGGTGCTTCGTGCCCTAAATGGGAGAGTCGGCATATTTTTTTACGAAGCTTGTTTGTAGCCCTTTCTCCATTTCCTTCTGCTCTGTGCATGCTCCCTTCCCTTCTCCAAATGTTTTGCCTTCACAACAGGCTCAGCATTCTTGCTTGGGGTGATAAAATAGCTGTCAACTTGAGCATGGAGGAAAAGCACAGAAGCGAAAACACACACACACACACAAATGCACCAAACAACAACAAAATAGCTGTAAAGACCAAATGAATTGGAGCTGAATTTCCATTGAAACAAGTGATTTGTATTGAGGCTACTAATGTGGTACGTACAGCTAAAAAGGAAAATGGCGAAAGAATGCTTATAGCTGTGGACACCTTTGAGGGGTTAAGGGCTACTCTCAGTCAGTGTCTTATTCTTTTTTGTGAGATTTGCTACAAAGTTCACTAGTATGGATGGTTAGGAAATACACAGATTTTCCAAAAGATTTCCCACTGCTCTGAGTGGCATGCATAATGCTGCCAGGCTATTGGTCCATCTAACTTAGCATCTTCAACTCTGACTGGCATTGTCTGCCACAAGCTCCTTGCTGGAGTGAGCATCAGAGTTTGGGTGCTTTTTAGGAGGCTAAAACAATTGGAACTTTATGTGCAATGGAGAAAACATGGTGGGAAGATACAGCGGACCACTTTTCCATCCTGGAGTTTGCTGGCAGTTAGAAAGGAGTGTGGGAGCTTACAATGTAAAGAAAACAAAGATCTATACAAGTGTTCCAGCATTTTCCAGTGCTGGGTCCCATTATGTTGTTGGACTCCACAAATCTTTAGACAACATGGTCAATGGCCAGGGGTAATGGGAGTTGTAGTTCAGCGCTATATAGGGCGCCAAAGTTGAAAAAGGCTGATGTATACTAACAGTGTCTTTTATAAAAATATATTGTTATTTTTCTGTCATAGATAGAGCCCATCAGATTTGACAGGTGGCAGAACAACCAGGACAGAGATTTCTTTATGGTTTATTTCACAAGCCTCCACTCTCATTTCTCATTTCTACTGCTTTCTTCTCATTCAGTGTTGAGGCCATATCCTCAGGCAGAGCAAGGGGGCAGAGCCGGGAGGACTTTTCGAAATCTGAATTTGCTCCCTCCTTCCTCAAAACAAACACAGTTTTCACCCTGAGAAAAGGAGGTAATAAATATTTTGGAATAAGACAAGTTACACTAGTGGAATGCGCTCCCCAGGGAGACTTGCCAGACACCATCTTTGTTTAGTTTAACTGACAGGGAATACTCCCCCTCCCGGATGCTTTGGCCTTCAACTCAAAGGTTATTGTGGCCTCTTTTAATCTATAGGGTTATATTTTGTGAGATAAGTGATTAGCAAATACAATAATAATTAATAATAGTAGCTGTAATGCAGGGCAGGGCAGCTCTCAGGTTTTCCCCCCAAGCTGTGATGATATCATCTGTTGGCGTGATGATGTCAGAAGTGATTATGTCATCTGCCAGATCATCCTTGTTCTGACAACTGAATGAGGCAGCAATGCAAACATTATTCTTCAAAATGATAGCATGGAGGAGGATTCTCATC
This sequence comes from Podarcis raffonei, assembly GCF_027172205.1. Lineage (NCBI taxonomy): Eukaryota > Metazoa > Chordata > Lepidosauria > Squamata > Lacertidae > Podarcis > Podarcis raffonei. The sequence continues at coordinate 74,871,970 of NC_070607.1, forward strand.
CAAGGAAAGCTTCTGTTTGGTTTCTGTGCTCATTCTCTGACTTCTGCTGTACTAATTCGACCCTGCCTTTACTACAATTTGTTTTTTTTTATATATATATATACTTTTTATTAAGAAATTTTTTATAACCACAAAAACATAACAATACAACACAGTAAACACAACAAACAAACAAACAAAAACAAAAACATGTACAATTTCAAATCTTATTTTCTTATACCTTTCTTCTCCGACTTCCTCATACCTCCCTTTTCTGTATTCCAATTTCTAATCAATTTTTCAGCAAATCTTCCCTTATTTTAATTTAATTTACTCTTCCTTATTCTCCTTGTCTTATCCATTACTAATAGTAACCATTTATTTTCTAATCCAACGTCATTCTAACTTTCATTGATTTTGTAATATTTCTTTAAATAGTCCTTGAATTTTTTCCATTCTTCTTCCGCTGCTTCTCTTCCCTGGTTTCGGATTCTGCTCATCATTTCTGCTAAACCCATGTAATCAATCACCTTCATCTGCCATTCTTCCAGGGTGGGTAGCTCTTGTGTCTTCCAGTACTTCGCAATGAGTATTCTTGCTGCTGTTGTAGCATACATAAAAAAAGTTATATCCGTCTTTAACACCCCTTGGCCGACAATACCCAAGAGAAAGGCCTCTGGTTTCTTAGGGAAGGTATATTTAAATACCTTTTTCAGTTCATTATAGATCATTTCCCAGAATGCCTTAATCTTCGGGCACGTCCACCAGAGGTGAAAGAATGTACCTTCTTTTTCCTTACATTTCCAACATTTATTATCAGGCAAATGGTAAATCTTTGCTAGCTTGACTGGGGTTATGTACCACCTATAGATCATCTTCATAATATTTTCTCTTAAGGCATTACATGCCGTAAATTTCATCCCGGTGGTCCACAACTTCTCCCAGTCAGCAAACATAATGTTATGACCAATGTCCTGAGCCCATTTAATCATGCTTGATTTGACCATTTCATCCTGTGTATTCCATTTCAGCAGCAAATTATACATTTTTGACAAATTTTTAGCGCTGGATTCTAACAGTTCAGTCTCCAATTTTGATTTTTCCACCTGGAAGCCAATTTTACTGTCCATTTTAAACACTTCATTTATTTGATGATAGTGCAGCCAATCTCTCACTTTCCCTTTTAATTTCTCAAAGCTCTGCAATCTCAGTCTGTCCCCTTCCTTTTCCAGAATTTCCCAATATCTTGGCCATTTAGACTCCATATTTAACTTTTTAACTGCCTTAGCTTCCATTGGCGACAACCACCTTGGAGTTTTGTTTTCCAACAAATCTTTATATCTAATCCAGACATTTAATAGTGCTTTTCTGACAATATGGTTTTTAAAACCTTTGTGTGCTTTAACCTTGTCATACCACAAATATGCATGCCACCCAAAGATATTATTAAAACCTTCTAAGTCCAAAATATCTGTATTTTCAAGAAGCAGCCAATCTCTTAACCAGCAGAAAGCTGCCGCTTCATAGTACAGTTTAAAGTCTGGCAGGGCAAATCCCCCTCTTTCCTTTGCATCCGTTAGTATCTTAAACTTTATTCTGGGCTTTTTGCCCTGCCAGACAAATTTAGATATATCTTTTTGCCACTTCTTGAAACAATCCGTCTTATCCACTATTTGCAATGCTTGGAACAAAAACAACATTCTTGGCAATACATTCATTTTTATAACTGCAATTCGACCTAACAAGGAAAGCTTCAGATTTGACCAGATCTCCAAGTCTTTTTTCACTTCTATCCCTTTACTACAATTTGAAGGCCTTTTGATCACCTCATTCATTTGCCAAAGCAAGTGGAAGCCATCACTTACCATGGTACTCTGGCAGATGATGCCATTGCTCCTGCTCTGTCTGTCTGTCTGTCTCTAATCCTGGAGCTGCACTCCCTTGCTCCACAGGTCCTGCTCCACCACACCATCACATTTAAAATAAATACAAATGCAAGTTTCTAGCTCTCCTGGATGCATATGAATAAGGAGTAACACATGCAAAATTATTGAAATTAATCCAGCATGCAAATCTATCATTGTGTTTCATTTCTCTCTTAATAAACTTTATGCCAACCAAGCATGGTTGGCACATAGTTTATTAGGGGAGAACCTAAACACAGTGATAGATTCATAAGCTACGTTAATTTCCGTGGGGCTTTTGCATGCATTAATTGATGAAGGATTGTAATGATCATCACATCACAGCAGGATTGTGATTTAGCAAGAGCAGTATTGTTTTTTGTTTAATATTCTGAACATATTTGTACACTTCTAATTGGAGTAATCCAAACAGATCCAAGGCTGAAATTAATTAGGTCTTGGTTCTCATAAGGTAAAGGCATGAACAAGGGCCATGTAAGAGACAAAGAAGAAAAATGAGAGTTACGGAGGCATAGCTCTACTTGCGCACCATCATCAAGCATGTATAATAACTACCATTTCTTTTTTAAGGAAAAAGCAGCTGTCAGGACTAATAGGAGCTGTAGTCCAGCAACATCTGGAGAGTCACAGGTTTCTCATACCTGACAAGTTAGCCTATGAGCTTTTCAAATGGGAAATTAAGCACAACTATGCATGAGAGCCCTTTGCCCTACATAATGAGGGTTAGGACAGGAAGGCTGTTGATCACTATGCAGTTCCATGTTATGCTGCTTTATTTTATACAAAGAGGAAAGATGTAAACCAGGCTTCTGTGGAATGTCCCCACTAAGCTGAATTCTAAGGCAGCAATCACATACAATAGCTTTATCCATTCAGCAGTTCAAATCCATATTTACCCTCCAGCCTCCTGATCAGCATTGGAATTTTCTAGCTTTTTCCTCTGGGTTAACGCTCGTGCAAAGCTGTCCATCAGGACCTCTGCTGGCTTCCGCAGAGCGCCATTAATAAAGTCAGTGAAATAGAGAAATGGGATCCTTCTAGAACTGCTCAGATTGTGGTGTGTGTGTGTTTTCACCCCTGTGAAGCCAGCTGGGGTGCCCGTGTTGTGGATAAATGCAGTGATGAATGGTGGGTCAAAGAAGGAGCAGGCTGATTTCGCTCCAAGCTTGACCCTGTCTCAGGTCTGACGTTTGAAATGACAGGTGCATTAAAAAGTTATTTGTTTGGAGTGGGGGAAGGGGAGTCATTTGCAGTGCTTGGTGGACGCGGCACCTGGCCTAGCAGGAAAAACTGGAAGAAAAGTGATCCAAGTTCTTTCCTGCGTACAGTGCAATCTTTTCTTTATGAAGTCAGCTACTGTGAAAATTCATGGACAGGTCAATGCACCAGGTCAGCGGCTTCTTCTCGCACATAGGGAGAATAAATGGGTTAGTTGTAGTCTCCTTATTGAGCTAGTTGTGTGGGAAGGAACTTTATAATAATCCATCACAAATAATCCAGCTATCTTATCATTGATTTCTCAAAGCATCCCATCCCCTCCTATTTAGATTTAAAATGGGCTCACGAAACCTTGGAACAGGTGTTCACATTTCGATATCTGATTGCTCCTTGCAATCTTGAAGTTTCCGTTTGCCATTTGTAAAGTGGAGATAATAGCAACCTGTCTGTCAGGGTTGTTGTAAATCATCCAAAGCACAGAGGTGTGCAGAACATTTTGTGGAGAGGGTGGGCTACGTCTTTCCAAGGGAAGGAAAACTCCATTCCTCCCATCTCAGCAGTGTGGTGTAGTGGTTAAGAGCGGTAGACTTGTAATCTGGTGAACCGGGTTCACGTCTCTGCTCCTCCACATGCAGCTGCTGGGTGACCTTGGGCTAGTCAAACTTCTCTGAAGTCTCTCAGCCTCACTCACCTCATAGAGTGTTTGTTGTGTGGAAGGAAGGGAATAGGAGATTGTTAGCCGCTTTGTGACTCCTTAGGGTAGTGATAAAGTGGGGTATCAAATACAAACTCCTCCTCCTCCTCTTCCTCTTCTTCTTCTTCTTCTTCAGCATCCTCAATTTTGACTTTGTCCCACATAATGCCTTAGCACTCTTGCACCTCCAAGAAGATATGGGTGAATTTTTCAGTTTGGGTGTCTCTCAGTTCCTTATTTTTCCCATTGAAATTTCAATTATCTACATTTACATACCATTTTATGGATTTTTTTTAAAAGAAAAAGTCATTATGAAGGGTCATCAACATTTTTGTGTGAATGTCTCCTGTTGTACACAATTTTGTGTGCATTTTTGCCTTATTTACAAATTTTTGCAAAGCAATTTCCCATAGTACAATGCATTTAAAAATGTTCTTTTCACTAATATATGCATTTCAATGCAAAATTTACCCTAGTATATGCATTTTTGTACATGTTATTTAGTGAGAGGACTGCATTGCAAAATTCAGAGAATTGTGAACTTTGATGGGCTCCTGTGATTTGGTTCACACATTGTCTCAGAAAATTAAAATTGTGCAAGTTCACCTTTAATTGTGAACTAAATTGAATTTATTTCCCTCTTCTGTACATCAAATTCACCTACGCCAGCTTGTCACTATTTTAGACAGACTAAAGCGCACACTGGAGCTTTGGGTTTGTGCAGTCAAAGTGGATTAAAGAGCTAATGGAAAGATGTATAAGCACTCCATAAGGTAATTTGGATGAATGCATGACAAACACTCACTAAAGACTGGATATGGTCTAACCTTCATGTACGCAAATCAGGAGGAATGCTCAGTGAACATGCTGTATTTTTTCCTCTTTGCTCTGTTCCACGTGCCTTTGGGCAGCTGAGGATTGGTATGATGCATGGCTTGCCTCTGTTTCTTCTTCTGAAACCACCCTTGGGCTGGGCATAGGAAGAGTGCAAAGTGTCAGAAATGCATCACCCCACATTCTACCAGTGCTTGTGCTGAGAAGGCGGCTTGACAACACCTTCTCCCATATAAACTGCCCAGGTCACTGCAGTCTTGGATGGGGGATTCTGCTGATCATACCACCACCTATAGAATTCCATTTGGTGCTAATGTAGATGAAGGCCATCTCCCTCCCAATGCATAGTTCTCCCTAATTAAATCAGGCAAGTGCCAACTCTGGGCATACCTGCTGATGGCCCTTGTGGTCTCTTCCAACTCTATGATTCTATGATTCTATGATTCTATTCACCTATGCTTTCTGTGACCTTTGCTATTGATTAATACTACTTGCTGAAGTCCTTGGTCATTGTTTGGAATTTACTGGTTTTATTCGTGTTTATTTTGATAGAATATTGCTATTTTTTAAATATTGCATCAGCCACTTTGATATTTCTTTTGTAAACGAAAAGTAGCACAGAACTAGGCCTTGAGGCTAGATCTTGCAGAGCTTTAGAACAGCCTCTGGATTGGCAAATGAAACAGTGGGTGTGCTTTCTGCAGTCAAACCAAGCAGCTTGGAGTCCACTGGTCTGGAGATCACTGGAAGAAATATGTGCATAGGAAACTGCATTTCACCAAGTCAGACAATCTGTCTACCTAGTTCAATATCACCTACACTGACTAGAAGCAGCTCTCCACAGTTTCAGACAGGGGACATTTCCAGGCCTACCTGGAGATGCTGGGGATTGAACCAGGGACCTTCTGCATGCAAGGCAGATGTTGTACCACTGAGCTACAGCCTTTCTCCAGAGTTAGCATCATGGCGGAGCTCAGCCTTGAGGCTGATATATTTCCACAGAGCTCAAGAAGGAAATATTCACAATGGAGTGACCCTCTTATTTGTGACTACAGTGGTACCTCTGGTTGCGAACGGGATCTGTTCCGGAGGCCGTTCGCAATATGAGCAGAATGCAACCCACGTCTGCGCATGCACGGGTTGCAATTCACCGCTTCTGTGCATCCATCTGACATCATTTTGCACGTCTGTGCATGCACGAGCGGAGAAACCCAGAAGTAACCCTTTCTGGTACTTCTGGGTCGCCGCAGGACGCAACCTGAAAACGCATAACCTGGAGCAAACGTAACATGAGGTATGACTGTATAGCGTGAGGCTTTTATTCTAGACTGTACATAGCATTGTGGGAGGAAAAATCACTCCTGTGTAGTCAATAAGCATAACTATGAACTGAATGATTTGTGGCAAGACTCCAGAGGTCATATGCTGGGACTCTATCCTCTGGTGAATTTAACTTGGTCACAGGACAATCAAAATGAAAAGCTGTTTGACTGCTATTTGATTCCACAGCGTACTGTAAGTGCATCAGAATATCTGGGGCTTGCGTTTATTTTGCGTATCTGTCCCCAGTCATATACATTAAATGGAATCGAGACTTCTGATTTACACTAAAACAAACCTATTTTATTGTGGGATTTATGTCTTTGGCAGTAGACACCCCTGCACCACACAACAGGAATTTTTTTTAATCACTCTATTTATTTTTCCTGACATCTGTTTTAATGCCAGTGGCAGGAAAAGAATGTAAGAAGTGGCCCTTATACCTGAGCATTTTACAGGATCTTAAAGCAATAAAAGCAAGATTGGATGCAAAACAGTGTATGGTTTATTATGCTAGTGGATCAGTCCTTTGTTAGGTAAATTGGTTGTAACTAATATTGGTCATATGGAAGGAGATAATGGTTAGGACTGGGATGAGGAAACTGTGACTCTCCAGATGTAATTGGACTTCAACTCCCATAATCCCTGACCATTGGACATGCTGTCTGGGACTGATGGGATTTCAGAGTCTGACAACATCTGGGAGGCCTTAGGGTCCCCAGCCTTGGGTTAGGAGATGGTTAGAAATCTCCCAATGCATTTGTGTGAGACACGCATCAGAGAGAAGGTGATATTCCCTCTAAGTGAGGGCAGGAAGCAGATTTGTTTGTTTGTGTCTGTGTGTCCCATCAGCCCCATCCACCATGGCCAGTGATCAGGGATGATGTGAATTATGGAAGGCGTCTCATCGGTTATCCCTGTGCTACTTGATTTAAGTCAAATGTTTTGGCTGCAGAACAACACACAGTGGGGGAAAAAGCTTTTCTTTATTGTTTTGTTTTGTTTTTTAAAAAACAAATGAACAGCCCAAATTGGTTAGTTCTTCACATTTACCCAGTTCCATGTTTTGTGGAGGAAGGGAAAGACTTGCTCAGCCTGTGCTTTTATTCAGCCCACTGCCTTTTGTAATATACATTGTTTATTTACAAATGCACCCATTGTACAGATGCATATGGGGATGCAAGTTTCCACCAGTGAAAAATCTTAAAATTCATTTCTCTCTTTCTGCCAATTTCAACCCGACTTCTTTCTCTCCCCCCTCCATTTATTATTATTTTTGACATGCATTTACCTAAGAGGAACACAAATATTGTTTTCCCCACCTTCCAGCTAGGGTTGAGTTGCTTTCCTAGGAGATCTCACTTTCCCTGTGAATTGGCAGCCATCAATACTGGACAAACCACCACTCAGTTCCATGGCTCATAACACTCCTGAATAAGCCCAAGCTGCTTATTCAATGTATCTGACGAATGTCCCAATAGAACACCTTACAGGCTGGTTCACTAGAGCTCTCTTAGCAGCATAATGTGAAATGAAACAAACATTTCTTATTAAGCCATGAGTGTTTTTTTTAAGCCTGCCAAAAGCTGAAAACGGGCATTGGAGATCTCTGTTGTACTTACACAGAACAATGAGGGCCTCACGCTGAGGTTGTTTACTGCTTTGCCTCATGATATGACAAGATGGAGTATCGGTCGGGAAGACTACAACCTCCCCCCCCAGCGAAACTCTTTTCTCTGTAGTGAGTACATACAGACATAGAAAAGGACCGTTCCTGAAGTGACACTTCAGAAGCAAGTCTCTCCACAGCAACTGATTTAATGGGCCATTTGGGAGAAATTGATGCAGCTTTCAATAGATAACTGATATGGCTACTTAAAAAAACAAAGCAAAATCCCACCACACAAGCTGGTGTAAGTACTCCCAGCATACAAAACATTCCTGCTAAATATATAGCTCAGTCGTAAATATATACTGAGGTAGAGGTGCTGTAAATACCTTTAGGTGGCAGTGATTAATATAACACCTAGGTCTGTAAAAGTCAAGAGAATGTGGAAGGAACCGTGTGAATTAGGAGGTAATGGTCTTAAACATACCATTTAGGGTATATACGCCTGCGTGTTTGTGTGTGAGAGAGGAGGGGTCTCTCAGAGTTTGGAAAGCTGTGCATTCTTTTTTCAGACACAGACTTTCCCTGCTTAGTTGATGGAGAGGCTTTGCACTTCTTCAAAAGACCGGTGCATTCAGTGGACAAGACTAATAGTGGGTCCAACAGTCAAGAAGTCAAGAAGGTGCTTTCTGCACATGATGTAGAGGGAATACTACTACAACTACTAATTTTATACCCCTCCTATCTGGCTGGGTTTCTCCAGCCGCTCTGGGTGGCTCCCAACAGAATATTAAAAACACAACAGAACATCAAACATTAAAAATTTCCCTAAACAGATGTCTTCTAAAAGTCAGATAGTTGTTTATTTCCTTGACATCTGATGGGAGGGCATTCCACAAGGTGGGCGCCACTACTGAGAAGGCCCTGTGCCTGGTTCCCTGCAACCTCACTTCTCTCAGGAAGGGAACCACCAGAAGGCCCTCGAAGCTGGACCTCAATGTCTGGGCTGCATGATGGGGGTGGAGACGCTCCTTCAGGTGAGGGTAGATGACTGTGCTATCTTCTAGGGGTGCTCAAGGGTACACAGGACTGACACCTTTCCCCCTCCACAAACGTTAAAAGTATGGCCCTTACTGTAACAACTGCAGTAAGTGCAGATGGGGCTCATCAACTTGGGAAGGTAGCCATTCTAGGAGAAGGAAAACTCTGATCCTAAACTTCCACTGCCTTGCGGGACATCTTTGGGAGAAGAAATGGCTAAAGAGTATTATTACTATTAATAATAATAATTCCTGCTATATGTACTGTGATTACAGTCTCAAAATGTCCATAACAGTGGTTCTCCAAACTGCTTCACATATTGTGATAAGGTGCATAACTGTGGTGAATACTATCATATGTTGTAAACAAGTGTTCACTTATTGGTTCCAGTTTATTGTTTGTTTGTTTTTTGTAAATAAATTTTTATTAGTTTACTTCAGATAAGGAAATAACAAGGAATATATATATATATATATATAAAAATATATACAAACAAAAAAGTGAAAGCCACACATTAAATACATCACATCAAAAATTTTACATTGCTTTCTCTTTTGAGACTTCCTTCAACTTATCCGAAAATCATTCGTAATTATAATTAAAATTACGCATTTCCTGGCTTATATTGACATTATATATCTCTCTCTCTTCTATTTCCTTTAGACAATAACTCTTAGTGCTTCACAATGCTTCTTTAAATCCCAATAACGTTGTTTGTCCCTCACTTACATGTTCCAGGTAATCTACATATTTTCCCCAATCCTTGATGAACTTTTGGTCTCTTAAATATCTGATCTTTCCTGTCAACTTATCCAACTCCGCGTAGTCTAATAACTTAAATCTCCACTCATCCACCGTTGGTATATCCTGTTGTTTCCATTTCTGGGCTAGTATTACCCTTGCTGCTGTAACCGCATAGTACACAAATTTGCAATCCTTCTTTTTTATCTCATTCCCTAATATCCCTAGCAAGAAGATTTCTGGTTTTTTTATAAACGTATATTTTAAGATCTTCTTAAGTTCAATATATATTTTTTCCCAGAATTCTTTCACTTTCCTGCACTCCCACCACATGTGGTAGAAGGAGCCCTCCTGAGCTTTGCACTTCCAGCATTTGTTGCAAACCCTAAACATTTTCGATAGTTTTAAAGGTGTTAAATACCACCTATAAAACATCTTCATGACATTTTCCTTTATTGTCATAGATGCCGAAAAGTTTGTACCCTCTTTCCACAGTTTTTCCCAATCCTCAAATTGTATACTGTGTCCCACATCTCTAGCCCAGTGGATCATTACTGCCTTGACTTCCTCGTCCCCTAAGTTCCACTCTAACAGTATCTTGTACATTTTAGATAGTGTTCTCACATCGTTGTTTATAATTTCCATCTGAAATTTAGAATCTTTATCTGCGTATCCTCTTTCTTTAGTGTCCTTTTTAAACAATTCATTTATTTGGAAATACTGTAGCCAATCATATACAAGTTCTTTAACCTGTCCATACGGTTTTAGTTTCCATTTCCCGCCTTCTTTGATTACTAATTGGCTGTAAGTTGGCCAACTATTCTCATATTAATTTTCTTCACACTTAACACTTCTAGGGGTGATAACCAGTGTGGAACTTTAGCTTCTAGTAAGTTTTTATACCTTTCCCATATTTCAATTAGTGGACCACGAAAAATATGGCTTTCGAATCCCTTATGTACTCTTCTTTTCTCACACCACAGGTAGGCATGCCAGCCGAACCTGTTGTCGAAGCCCTCTAAGTCGAGCAGTTCATTATTCACTAGTTTGATCCAATCTTTCATCCAGCAGAGACAAGATGCCTCATAGTATAGTTTCAGGTCTGGTAGAGCATATCCTCCTCTTTCCCTTATATCTGTCAGCAGTTTAAATTGAATTCTAGGTTTCTTGCCCTGCCAGATGTATCTTGAGAGCACTCTCTGCCACTCCTTAAAAACTCTGCTCCCCTTGATTATAGGGATAGTCTGAAACAGGAACAACAACCTTGGTAATACATTCATCTTAATTGTATTGATCCTTCCCCAGAATGACAATTTCAATCTACCCCACATTTCAAAGTCCTTTTTTATTTCCTTCCACACCAGTTCATAATTATTCTTGTATAAATCTATATTTTTGGGAGTCACCCAAATTCCAAGATATTTAACTTTTTTGACCACCTCTATCTGTGATTGTTGTTGGATTATTTCTATTACTTTTTGATCCACATTTTTAACAATCATTTTCGTTTTCCTCCTATTCAACTTAAAACCTGCCACCTCTCCGAACTGGTCGATTTCCTTTAGGACTTCTTCAATTGCTGTTGTTGGTTCTTCAGTCATTATTACCACGTCGTCTGCGAACGCTTTGATCTTATATTCATTTTGTCCGATCTTCACTCCTTTTATTCTTTTATTTTGCCTGATTGAGTTCAAAAGGACTTCTAGCACCGATATAAATAGTAGCGGGGAGAGTGGGCAACCCTGTCTTGTTCCTTTCTGTATTTTTATTTCTTCCGTTACTACATTATTTATAATCAATTTAGCCTTCTGCTCTGTATAAATTGCTTTTATCCCATTCAGAAAATCTTTGCCCACTCTCATATGTTCCAAATTTTTAAGCATAAAGTCCCAAACCACATTATCGAATGCCTTTTCTGCATCCACAAACATCATTATAGCTTGTTTGTCGTACCTGGCAGACAGATATTCTAACATATTAATTATGTTCCTTGTATTATCCCTCATCTGCCTGCCCGGAAGAAAACCCGCTTGGTCTTTGTGGATAATTTCTGATAATAGAGTTTTCATCCTTCTCGCCAGAATTCCTGCAAAGATTTTATAATCTATGTTCAGGAGTGAGATCGGTCTATAATTTTTAACTTGGGTTAGATCTGCATCTTGTTTTGGGATGAACGTAACATATGCCTCTTTCCATGTTTCCGGAATTTCTTCTTCTTTTAGAATATTGTTCATAACCTCCTTCAGTGGTTTCACCAGAATAGATTTCATCTCTTTATAATAGCCTGCAGTGAAGCCATCAGGTCCTGGAGCTTTCCCCCTCTTTAAATCTTTAATTACTTCCTCTATCTCCTCTATTTCAATTGGGGTATTTAAGTATTGTTTTTTATCTGTTGGAATTTTCTGCACCCTTTTGTCCTCCAAAAATCTCTCTATTCTCCTCGAATTATTTCTATCCTTGTTTTTATAAAGGTTTCTATAATAATCCAGGAACTCCTTCCTAATTCCTTTTGGATCCGTTATATCTTCTCCCTCCACTGTTATTCTATTTATTGTCCCTTGTTCTTTTCTTTTTTTAATCTGCCACGCAAGCCATTTGCCTGATTTATTTGAGAATTCAAAGTTCCTTTGTCTTAATCTTTTAATATTCCATTCCACCTCTCTATTTATTATTGTGGCAAACTGGGTTTGTAAAATTTTTATCTTTTCTTTTATTTTCCGGCAGTCAGGTTTCTTAATTAGTTTTTGTTCGTTGTCCATTATCTGCTTTAAGATTTCCTCCTTCCCTCTCTCTCTGTTCTTATTTTTAATTGCATTCTGCTGAATAAAGTATCCTCTTATTACCGCCTTACTTGCGTCCCATACCACTTTGGTCTTAGTTCCTTTCTCACAATTGTCCATAAAATAGTCCTTTAACTTCTTTTGTGCATTTTCTACAATTTTCTGATCGTCTAGAAGATATTCTTTTAATCTCCATCTGAAGGTTCTTTTCTCAAAACTCTCCAGTTCAAGTTCAATCGGGCTATGATCAGAGATTACTCTCGGTCTAATTTCTATTTGTTTAATCCTTGGGCTCAGTTCCCTTGAAATCCAGACCTGGTCTATCCGTGACATCGACTGATTTGGTTCGGAGAGAAAAGTAAATTGTTTTTCTAACGGGTGTCTAAGGCGCCAGATATCGATCAAATTACAGTTTTCTACCAAAGAGAAAAAAGATTTTGGCAGTTTCCCATCTTTGCTTACTCCTTCTCTCCGCCTATCCATCTCTAAAGAAACCACCCCGTTCATATCGCCCATTAAAATAATTTTCTGATCCATATACTCGAGTAGTTTCCCTTCTAGAACTTTGAAAAATTCGGTCATATTTCCATTTGGAGCATAGACCCCCACTACAACCAAATTTTCTCCTTGCCACTTAAGTCGAACCGCAATCATCCTTCCCTCATTATCTTTAAATATTTGTTTAGCTTCAATCTTGTTTTTGACGTACAGTACCACCCCTCTTTTCTTTTCTCTATCCGAGGATTCGAATTCATTCCCTAATCTTTTATTGATTAGCACTTTTTTGTGTTTCCTGGCCACGTGCGTTTCTTGGAGACAAATAATATCCAGATTTTTCTTTTTCAGAAATTGTTCAATTTTATTCCTCTTTTTTTTATCATTCATCCCATTAATATTCCAGTTCCAAATTTTTAACCCCATAGTGCCCAACTTTTGCCTAATTTCCTTTTCTCTATAAATTCGCTGAGTCTTCCTCCTCCTCCTCCTCTTCCTCCGTCTGTCTTCCACTCACTTCTTCTTCTTCCTCTAGTTCCCCTGGTGATCCTCCCTCTGCACCTTTTGCTCCATTCTCATCTGATCTTAATTCCTTATATTTCCTGAGGAATTTCCCAGTTTCTTCTAGATTTAATAACCTGTGCCTCTTACTTCTGTATACAAATGATATTCCTTCTGGGAACTCCCATCTAAATTCAATTTTGTTTTTCTTCAATGTCTGTGCCAGTGATTTGTAAGAGTCTCTTCGTTTAAGTAATCTAATTGGGATATCTTTAAAGATAATTATGTAGTTCCCATCTATATTCAGTCTCTTTTCCCTGTTCCTTTGTAAAATTCTATTTCTCATTTCTTTGTCCTTAAATGTAACCAGGCAATCTCCTGTAAATTTCTTTGCTTTTGTTGTTTTCACACGCATTCTGAATGCATTTTGGACATTTCTAGCCATTTCTTCTACTGATAGATCCATCCATTCCGCCAATTCTGTTATCAGCCTCTCTTTAATATTTTCCCCTTGTATCTCCGGCACAGCTCTAAACCTCAGATTCACCTCCCTCTGCCGCAATTCGTTCATCGCGATAACATCCTTCATATCTTCCTGTGCTTTATTTAGATCCATCATTTCTACCCTAATCTTTTCTTCTTCCCGTTTAATGTCCTTTAATTCCAATCTCGTCTTTTTCAGCCCTTCCTCTACATATTGCGTTCTCCTAAACACTTCCTTTATTTGGCCCTTCAACTCACTAACTGTTTCATCCATTTTTTTGTCCATTTTCCCAATTTTATTATCTACCTGCTCTAGTTTAGACTCTAGATTTTTTTCACTCTGTTTGATTTCCGCAAACATCTTTAAAATATCTGCCTTAAAGTCCATCTTTTGTTTAGACCCTTTCCTCTCACCAGGGGTCCCTCCATTCGCTCCCTTCTTCGCTGTATACGACATCTTAACCTCTTATATTCCTCCCTTTCTCGTGCGATACCCTCCGCCTGCTTCACCCACACAAATTATCTGCTTACCACTTTTAAATTGTTTAAACTCAGTTTACCAATTCTCCAATTCTAAATCTTTTATCTAATAACGTTCGTCAATAATAGTATTTCTCCACTTGTATATATATTTCAAATAGTCAATATAAAGTTCTTCTTGTGTATTCTTCTTGCCTCCACTCAGGCTATTCCACTGCGCGGGGGGATTCTTCTTGCCTCCAATCAGGCTAATCCACACTGACGGGGGGGGCTCACCAAAAGTAACAAGAAGGGAGAAAGAAACAAAAAAGAAAAGAAGGAAGATTGAGGGGAGAGGAGGAAAATTAGAAACCAATTTGCGCAGTCTCCATCTCACCGCTAGAGGTCTCCAATTCTCTTTAGTATCACCTTTAAACTTTCATATAACTCAAGATTTCCAAGAAAGAAGGGATAGAATAACCACAGGAATGTTCGCAGGAAGCCCAGCATATATATGATTTCCACAGTCAATATTGGTGTAGTAATCCTTATTTTAAGCTTTTTCCAAACCGCCGCGTTCTAAAGTTCTTAATGGCGTCGGAGCCTTCTCTTCCGGTTTCCCTGTCCTTTTTACCCTTTGAAAGCGATAATGGAGAAGTGCCCCTTCCTCCTGCTCAAACCCTCCGTTCTATCAAGGGCACTCAGCTCCAGCAATTCGCCCCTGGTCCCCCTTCTCTTCCACTGTCTCTTAGTATCTCTTAGTATCTCGTATCTTATAAAAAGTTCAAGAGGGAGGAAACAGAGTATCCGCTAAGGCGACTCACTTTCACTTTCCCCCAGCACTGGAGTCGCGCTGCGTCGAAGTTGATTCCGGGTTTCAGCTGAACTCCTCTTACTTCTCTTAATACTCCGAAGCTTCCTAGCTGTTAAATTTCCAAAATTCCAAGTTCTTGCAGTCGGAGTCCTTTAATTTGAGAGCGTAGCGCTCTCTCGGCAAGCTCGGGGCTTCGCTATTTGAAGGTGGATAATGGCTTCCCTCGACCCGCTGATCCGCTCCGCCGCTCTCTTCACTTCTCCTGAAGCTACCTGACGGCCGGGTAGATCGCTTCTGGTCGTGCCGGGAACCAGACCTTCTGAACACCCTCCAAAAGTGATTTTGGGGGCCTCCGCGCCCTGAAGCCCCCCCTATTCCTCCAAAATAGCCCGGGATCTCCCTCTCGGTAAGATCCCCGCTTGTTACGAGATCGCGCTACACCGGAAGCCCCCTGTTTCGATGTATTCACCTTCATCAGATGTGGGTAGATCAACGTGTATCTTGAGCTTTTCTGTGCGTTTTCCGGTTCCAGTTTATTGTAGCTTCCAGATGCATGCTTGCCATGAGTATGAGGTGTACCTCATGATATTTTACTGTGGTCACCATAGAGATACACCTTGAATAAATTGGATTTTGGTCCCTGCTCTTCCCTGTCCCTACCCTGGCATGCAAATATCTTTTGGTTTTCAGCCATCTCGGGACTGGTGGCAGCTAGAGGAATAGGCATCTGAATATGTTTGAGTGAATCAGTAACTATAAGAATATTATACATTTTCTGTTCTTTCATAAATATTTGGTGCACAACTCTCCGATCTCTGCGCAACCCGTCTTACCCAGGACATGTTTGTGTAAAGCTGTAAAACCTACCCAATAACTGGAAACTGTAAATCCAGAAATTGGCACATCAATGCTCATAAGTAAGGGCAAGACCTTTCTGTCAATGTTCATTTACAGAACAAATGCTGGGGGACTATTCTCAGCGGAGCTGTAAATATCCCCATTGTACTAATGTACTGGGAATCATTGCCCTAGGCTAGCGACTGTTTTTAATTGGAACTCTGGATTAGTGAAATCAGATGAACTGAGCAGCATCACAAATATTTTATATATTTGATGGTGCTGATACTATTAATAATATAGCAGTTTTCATAGACCCCCACAACTACTGATTAAGCTGCTTTACATAGTTGTAATACAATAAAAAATACAATTAAAAAAGAGTTTAGTTTTCATTTAAAATTTTCATTTAAGCCTAAATTTAAAAGGCGGGGAGGAATTGGAAAAGTAAATAAACATCAAAGATGGCTGATTTGGGAATCCTCCAGCAGCACCTGGATTTTTTATTTTAAGAAAAACATCCTCCCTACTGGAAGTGTAAATGCTTCATGAATGGGAGTGAAGGAATAACCCATATATCCAGTATAGTAATGGTGGTAGAGGGGAAATCTCTGGATTGCAACCTGACAGCTTTATTTTGCAGTTACTTCTTAAATTATTATTATTATTATTATTATTATTATTATTACTACTACTACTACTGCAACAGACCCTGGCTTGGTGAGCAAACATGTGAAGACACTGTACAGTGGTACCTTGGGTTACATACACTTCAGGTTACTTACGCTTCAGGTTACAGACTCCACTAACCCAGAAATAGTACCTCGGGTTAAGAACTTTGCTTCAGGATGAGAACAGAAATCGTGCTCCAGCGGTGCTCCGGCAGCGGGAGGCCCCGTTAGCTAAAGTGATGCTTCAGGTTAGGAACAGTTTCAGGTTAAGTACGGACCTCCGGAACAAATTAAGTACTTAACCTGAGGTACCACTGTACCTGTAAATGAGAACTGAATCCACACATCTGGAAAGCAGGAAGGCGAAGTCTTTCTATGGAGGCAGTGGAGGTTAAGGAAGAAAAAGCCCTGCTCCCACACAGGGATTGGACTCCTTGAGAGTTCATGGAAAACTTTCCAGCATACACCTGAGCTTGCAAATTCATTGTGCAATATGTTTAAAAAGGAGAGAGAGAGAAGTGCAAAGATAGAGGGAGTATTGCTCAGCCAGCCTAAACCAGAGTGTGTACCTGGACAGCTGGTACTTTTCAAAGTGCCTTCATTTTATAGCTATCCATCATGCACAAGGGAGAGCAGCCAAGCCCTGAATTGCAGAACTAGTACCTTGGGAGTGTTCAGCTGTGAAACCTGAGTTGGCAGCACAGATTTGCCATATGAAAAATGCTCGAAGGGTTTCCCTCCCTCCCCTTTATTTGAAGGAAGCGAGAAGGGTTCACAGTCTCTGAATCAATTCCCAAAGAAGAGTACTGTAATTTTTGGCAAGGAAACATCCAACAGGATGTATTTTTAAACCAACAAGATCCCCTCAGAAACATTTTGAACTTTGGGTCTGAAAGCTTATGGAGATCAGTTAAAGAAGGTGATGAGTCTGCTGCTCACCTGACATTTTGTGCCAGGAAAATGTTTTACAGAAATATGTATATTGAGGGAACCTGCTTATGAAAATGTGTCCATTAGGAGAAATTTGCGCTAAAATCCTGAGGCATGTTCATGATGACTTTTTGAAGAAAATTCGAAAACTGGTGTAGAAATGAACTTAAGGTTGGAAAAATTAGAAAGCTAAATTGGAATATTCACTCTTCGCCAGAGTGGACCTGCCGATTTCACCACCGCCCAGCAAAGAAACTACTGAGGGCAAAACAACATGTGATGATAATAGGGCTTTTGAAAAGGCATGCCTAAGCCAGAAGGGTTGTTTTTTTGGGGGGGTGCACAGTTGTGAGCCCCAATCCAGAATATGCTCCCAACCCAAATCTGGGAGCATGCGCCAGTTTCCCACTGAAAGCCACCACTGTGGCAGGGTGCAGTAAACAATACCTTTGCAGGGCAAGTAACTTGCAGAAATCTGTGTGATGCTTGGCTGGAGATTGCCATGGTCTCCGAATACAAATCCCCCCTTCAGAATGAAAGCAGATGATTTAAGTGTGTGGTGTAGTGGTTAGAGTGGTGGACTAAGACCCAGAAGGTAAGGGTTCAGATCCCCACTCAGTCATAAAGGTGATGTTCGGCCAGTTAAAGTCTCTCAGCCTGACCACAGTCACAGTCTCTCAGACTAACCACAGTCTCTCAGCCTAACAGCCTTACAGGGTTGTTGTGGGGAGTAAATAAGGTGGGTGGGGAGAACCATGTACACCACCTTGAGCTCCTTAGAGCAGGCATAGGCAAACTCGGCTCTCTAGATGTTTTGGGACTACAACCCCATCATCCCTAGCTAGCAGGACCAGTGGTCAGGGATGATGGGAATTGTAGTCTCAAAACATCTGGAGGGCCGAGTTTGCCTATGCCTGCCTTAGAGAAAGAGGTGAGATATAAACGCAACAAACCAACAAACATTAAAAGGCTGCTTGCTATAACTAACATTTGGCCCTGGAACCACCTCAGACATATGTGTATTCAAGGATTTACTACTGAGGAGGTTGTTTTGCATTTGTTCACTCATGCCAGAGGGCAAATTGGGGAAAGCATGCGCATCCTGGGGAACTTCCATGCACCTCACTAAGGAAGCCAACCTTTCGCTTTGAGAATTACTGCTGTTAAGCCCCATAGTCGGCTCCAAACAGCAATTCTGATTTAATCAGGGTTCCGCAGTCTGTAAGTCCATAGGTAAATAAAGCAGCCGCTATAGTTTATCATTTATTTATGAACCTATTTGCGGCCGGTGTTTTGCATATTAATCAGCGGTTCTCCATGTGGCAATTCTGTATTGAGAAGAAAAGGCGGGGGCCAGAAATGGCCCGCTCCTTGCTATGTGACTTCTCTTGCCCCTGGATAATATGCAAATAATTAGATTAGAAATAGCCTTATGAATAAATGATGAAATCCCGAGTTATGTATATATTTAAATGGCGGTGTCACTCTTGAGAACACATGGGAAACAGCTTCCCTACTGCCCCCCGACCTGCTTCCACCACATCTTTTCCACCACGAGGCCACAACGGAAAACATTGTGTGTTAAAATGTGTTTGTCTTGCTTTAGGTGGAAAAGAAGCACAGAGCATCTGAGGTGAAGAAGACACCCTGAGGACTAACCCAAGGCTGCTGTTGTCACAGAAGACCAAGTCACAGGCTGGGAGGTGCCGTATGCTATTTATAACCATGTGCCCAAAATAATGGGGTGCCAGGAGAGAGTCAATGAGTGGAAGATTACAATGTTCTTGACCACATATGAAGAGGACAGAACCCACCACTGTGACACATACCAGCTTAGCATACAAAATATGTAGTTTCTCTTATGTTAAGATGAGAATACTGACATGTTTCTTTTTAAAAACCACCTATGTATGGATCCCCACTACCCACCAGAATGGGTAGCTGTGTTAGTCTTTTGCAACAAAAGCAGTGAAGAATCTTGTGGCACCTGAGAGGCTAACACATTTACTTAGGCCAGGCCAGGGGTGGGGGAGAAACTTGATTCTGTTTGCATTTTGATGAGAAAATTTGCACTTCTGCATCCAGTTACTGAACTCAAATCACTGAGGAAGAGCTGTAGCTAAGCAGCAGAGCACTGCTTTGCATGCAGCAAGGCCAAGGTTCAATCCTCAGCATTTCCAGGAAGGGCTAGGAAAGCATCCCTGGTTGAAACACTGGAGAGAAACTGCCAGTCAGTATGGACAATATGGAGCTATATGGACCAATAGTTCGATTTTGTATAAGGCAGCTTCTGTTAAAGAAATGTTTCATATGCAAAACATGTAAAGTTTATATACACTGAGGTTTGAAAAAAAAAAACTTATGTAAAGGTTTGCATTTACAAAGTAAAAAAGTTTGTATTAGGCAGAAGAGGTTTCACACTGACAAATGCGGCAGAAAAGGTTCAGTCTTTAAGTTCATCGATGACTCATCCTGGAAGCCTGAGCTTCAGATCTCTTACAATGGGAAGGTGAAACCTGAGACTTCAGCGTCTCTGTCAGCAACGGAGCTTGAAACGGAAGCAGTAGTGGTTTCACTCTGCAATGATGGATGAGCAACTTGCTTAGGAGCTCTCTTTGGGACTGGAGATGAGAAAGTTTTTGTACTAAATCAAGGACTAAAAAGAAGATGGGACCGCATTGTTTGCTTGATTAAAAGCAATGAGTTACTTTGTATCTTGTAACAGTTTTTCAGGACTATTTTAAGTTCAATAAAGCTTTGAAACTTTTCTTGTGATGGGGAGCCTTCATTCTGCACAAAAGCCAAGATCCAAATCAGGGATTCTGTTGCTGCAACTCTAACTGCTTCATATGTTCCTAAAACACAACTATCCTTTGAAATTCACAGACATCCGAATTTTGCAATTAAGTTCACCAACCAAATATTGTGTATAAAATGACAGATATTGGGGGGAAATGTGTTCAGAAGTGCATATATTAGTGGAAACAGCCTACAAAAAGGCAATGCATTATGTTTGGGAGAAGCACTGGCAAAAATATGCATATTACTAAAAAAAAATGCATACAAAAATGGGCAGTGAGAGAAATTTGCACTAAAATGCTGACAAATTTTCACGAGGATTTCCTTTTTTAAACAACAAGAAGTGTAAACCGCTGCAGTAACATGGAAAAAATGCTTTTAAGATTGGAAAAATGAGAAACTGAGATAAGCTGCAATTGACAGTTTCTAGGAGTTGACAGGCTAGTATAGGGCACTAGGGATATTGATAATGATCTATTTGAGTCAGTGAGCAGGCCAGTGCAGGGCAAAAGGCTGCCATGTTTCATGATATAAACAGCCACCTGTATACAATGTGTGCAGTGGCCATGCTGGGAATTCAAAATAATGCCACATGACTCATGTAGCCAATCACAGCTAGCAGGCCTCCAGAATTGAGTCTCTGCTATGCCGGAAGTGAGTATTTGCTGAGAATGGCTTGCCTCTAGTACAGAGTTACATTGTTACTCGAAATAACTCCAGTTAATTTTCCTTAAACAATCACAGACTAAATTTGGAAGGAATGCAGATGCTTTTCCAAGTCTAATTATAATGGTGCCTGCAACACTGAGCTATTATTTCAAACAAGGACTACTTCAGCAGGATCCCTCAGATTGGGCCTCCCGGTCATTACTGTACCGCTCTGCTGGCTTGCGGACTTGGCATGCATGCTTTATGCTGTGGATTCAAACGCACCTTATTGCAACTGTATTAACTCCCCAAACTGCACAATAATATACTAGACGGAGAGTATTGGCCCAGAAAGTCATGCCCTGCTGCTAATGAGGGTTGTTCTCTTCAGACATTTTATTGCCCCCTGTTTCGGGATTCCTTAATTGCTTTAATCTTGGCAGAAATACTTATCTGGGGAGGGGGCTTAGGGTGAGGGAGGGCTGCCTAAATCAGCAAGTCCGGAGTCTAATGATGATTAAGCCAGAGACAACAAGATACATGGAAATAAGGGTCCGATACAAAGCCAAAAAGGGGAAAACTCACCCACAGAAACGCAGCATTTGTATACAGACTTTGCTTCTCTGATATCAGAGAAAGGCAGAAATGCAGTTTCTTCCAATTAGAGTCCACCATAATTCTATGAGAACCCCTTATTTACCTATGAGGCATTGCTAGCTACGCAGTCTTTCCTCAGACTTTGCCGTCTATCAAATATATGCTTATGCTGCTGTTCATTGGGTTTGTTTTATGGGTTATTGCATGGCTTCTGCTATTCTTTTTCCTGATTGTGCCATTCTTACTTTTGTAAGTTGCTTGGAGACTCTTTAAGCATTGAGCTACTAAAACATTCAATAAATAAATAATAATTCCAAAACAAATTTTGTTTTCCTAAAGCACTATCGGTCAGGAATTCTTACTTTTACCCTATCATACACAGCTACCAAGGGATGCGGGTGGGTTAAACCACAGAGCCTAGGACTTGCCGATCAGAAGGTTGGCAGTTCGAATCCCCGCGATGGGCTGAGCTCCTGTTGCTTGGTCCCAGCTCCTGCCAACCTAGCCGTTCGAAAGCACGTCAAAGTGCAAGTAGATAAATAGATACCGCTCTGGTGGAAAGGTAAACGGTGTTTCCGTGCGCTGCTCTGGTTTGCCAGAAGCAGCTTAGTCATGCTGGCCACATGACCCGGAAGCTGTACGCCGGCTCCCTGGGCCAGTAAAGCGAGATGAGTGCCGCAACCCCAGAGTCGGTCAAACTGGACCTAATGGTCAGGGGTCCCTTTACCTTTACACAGCTACCAACAGTGATGATTATGACTTTGTTAATTAATTGCTTTAAGATAGGAGGTGTCAGGTATATTTTTGCATACCTAGAAACCACTACCTTGTTTTTGGGTGGCCCTGTTGCCCCTGATAAACTGTTAGCCTATAAAGTTTTGTATAGGGAATGATTAGAAAAAGATTGTAAGTCAAATCTATCAGTGTCCACCTTATTTAACCAGACTGTGAGCTTACAGTGTCAAATCCCCTGCTGTAGTAGTTTGGCTATGCAAAATAATTACGGTAAATATGAATATTAGATCACCAAAAGGAGATCAAGCCAGATAAGCAGCTGAAATATTATGGTCTGTGGTTTCTCTTGGAAATCAAGGAAACTTCAGAGCCCCCATGCAAAATGCTTTACTTTCAAAAGTCATCAGGACCTTGACTTTGAATCTCATTTGTTAAATTGCCTCTTGCAGGGGGACAGGATGGGTGCCTGCCTGCCTTGATACTTGCAGGTTTTTGGGCTGTTTGTAACGGCTGCAAGGCTTGAGGTTTTAAGCGCCACGAGAAAATACAATCCATCTGAGAACTCGCCTGCTGTTAGCTGCCAACAACTCCTGAATACTTCAGCTAATTTTGGGCTGCTGAAATGTTGACAACAATGTGATTTCTTGAAAGGTGGGAAGAGCTGGCTGGTCATGCAATCTGTACCGTGTCTGTGTCAGGAGTTTCAACGCTTGTTACTCTGCTCCCCATGCAGCAACTTACACTGCTCTGTCATCATCTCCCAGGAATAATTACCTGAACCTTTAAAACTTCTCTTATTGTGTTGAAGTAAAAAAGCAACAAGGCAAGACTTAATTGTTTGCTGTACTTTCTTTCTCTTATGAAGTATTTCCTAGCTTTCTGATGCCATTGCCCTAGTACAGAGCCGTTTGGAGAAGGCTGGTGTTGTTGTTTAGTCATTTAGTCGTGTCCGACTCTTCGTGACCCCATGGACCAGAGCACGCCAGGCACTCCTGTCTTCCACTGCCTCCCGCAGTTTGGTCAGACTCATGCTGGTAGCTTCGAGAACAGTATCCAACCATCTTGTCCTCTGTTGTCCCCTTCTCCTTGTGCCCTCCATCTATCCCAACATCAGGGTCTTTTCCAGGGAATCTTCTCTTTTCTTCTCAGGAGGTGGCCAAAGTATTTGAGTCTCAGCTTCAGGATCTGCCCTTCCAGTGAGCATTCAGGGCTGATTTCCTTCAGAATGGATAGGTTTGATCTTCTTGCAGTCCATGGGACTCTCAAGAGTCTCCTCCAGCACCATAATTCAAAAGCACCAATTCTTTGGCGATCAGCCTTCTTGATGGTCCAGCGCTCGCTTCCATACATTACTGCTGGGAAAACCATAGCTTTAACTATACGAAGGCTTGTAGTTTTATCAAAAAGCTGAAGGCTGACCACTGTTCATTGTGCACTTATCCCAGTTTGGCCACTAGTAAACAGATTTTGTAGGCTTTATTCTTGTTTCAAAAGCCTGCAAAAACCCGATTAACCAGAGGTAACAGCAGGGCAACAGAGAGAGGAGTGTTTACTATGGGAAGCAATGCCTCTGCCAAATCACTTTGGTTCTGCCCCCCCCAAACTATTGCCTATCTCTTGATTCTTTCAGAAAGTATTGTCCAAAACACAGTAGTCATAAACAGTACTTTGAGTAGGGATGGGGGAGAAATTTGATTCAGTTTGCATTTAAAGGTAAAATTACCTAATTCACACTCCTGGAACAATATATGAACTCAACCCAACACAACCCATCTTTCAAAATTCACCCTTCTCTGAATTTTGCAGTGCAGTTTTCCAGCTGGGTAATGTGTGCAGAACTGCACATAAAAGGGTAAAGTGTGCAGATAAATGCATATATCAGTGAAAATAACATATAAAGAACATTATATTGGGGGGGTGTTAAGTAGGTAGGTGTGCTTTGGGGGGAAATGGCCTTGTGGGCCAAACTGGAACCCATGCAGGCCCAAATCTGGCTCATGGGCTGATGTTCTCCCACCTCCTGAAGTAATCAGTGCTTCCTATTATTAGACTTCAACTCCTTTCCTCTCTGGCCATTGGCCATGCTGACTTGAGTTGGAATTTAACATCAACTGGACAACGGAAGTTTCTTCAGCCATGGACTAGATGGACCTTGCCCTTATCCACAGCGCAGCATCCAATGTTTTTATGTTCAGACTGGCTTCTACTTTTACCTCAGAAATCGACATATTACATCTTGAGAGTAATATGCAGGCAGGCTTTTGTCTCCCTTTTTATGGACCACTTAGAAAATAAGTGGCACTTTAAGTATCCATTAACTCTCGCTTAACTAATGCTAAATTGCATTCGGGCACCTATGGACACACTTGTGAAAGCCATATTAATACCAGATGAATTCATTAGGAGCGGGGCTATTACTTCCAGTGCTAAATGAATTCATAATGATGGGAAATCTGAAATAAAGTGTTACCAAAAAATAATCCGTAGCACGTTAAGTGTCCATTAAGTACAGGGAATTGACACTCGAAAGCCTGTGTAAAATACAAATGTAACCCACATGAATGAGAGTTGCATGATAGAGCTACTGAACATGATCCTTATCTTGGGAAAACAGGATAATTAAAATACAAGTCAGAAAGATCCATCCACGACCTTCTGTGAACAGCTTCCAAGTTGCAGCAAACTGAAGGAATCTGGGCTCCTTTGGGATTCTTATTTAGCCCATGCATGGTATGTCTGTGACTCTGGAGTGGGGAGTTGTCAAAGTGGAGACACACTTCTTGTTTTTCTGCCCTCTACCCTCCCTGAGTGCACCTATGCTGTAAAGGAAGTTAATTCCAGCATCATGCAGGGAGAGTTCTGGTCGAAGACTCCATATTTGAAAGAGACAAGAAACGTCCTTCTTCTTTTTGCCCTGACTCTGTTACCAACAGAATAGGGAACTGTGGCTATGTTGAGAGCCGGTGCGGTGCAGTACTTAGACTGTGGCTAGGCAAACTAAGGCTCAGGGGCCGGATCCGGCCCAATCGCCTTCTAAATCCGGCCTGTGGATGGTCCGGGAATCAGCGTGTTTTTACATGAGTAGAATGTGTCCTTTTATTTAAAACGCATCTCTAGGAATTCATTCTTTTCTCTCTCCAAAATATAGTCCAGCCCCCCACAAGGTCTGAGAGACAGTAGACCGGCCCTCTGCTGAAAAATTTTGCTGACCCCTGACTTAGACTGTCAGACTAGGGCTGGCGAGACCTGAATTCAAATCCCCACTTGGTTACTTTGGAGTAGTCACCAACTATCAGCCCAATTAACAGGGTTGTTGTGAGGATAAAATGAGTGGCGGTGTTGGAAAGGACCACGTATACACTTTTGTGATCTCACTGAAGGAAAGGTGGGATATGAACATTATATTCTTCTCACCCTCTGGCTCCCTTACAGTTTTGGCTTCTCTTCTTACCTAGGTACCATGTTTGTCACTTGAATCAGAAAAGGCCGGCTCTAGAAAATTTCATAATTGTATTGAGGAGGAGGAGGAAATGTGTTTGTGTGTGTGCATTTTCAAAAGAGACTGTAGCAGAAACAAGTGATCAAGCTAGAGCAGATTTTACTAACTTTGTGAAGTTGTAGGCTGCATTATCTATCTATAAAAAGGTAAAGGTAAAGGACCCCTGACAGTTAAGTCCAGGTGCGAACGACTCTGGGGTTGCGGCGCTCATCTCACTTTTCTGGCCGAGGGAGCAGACATTTGTCTACAGACAGTTTTTCTGGGTCATGTGGCCAGCATGACTAAGCCGCTTCTGGCGAAACCAGAGCAGCGCACGGAAACACTGTTTGCCTTCCTGCTGAAGCAGTACCTATTCATCTTATTGCACTTTGACGTGCTTTCAAACTGCTAGGTTGGCAGGAGCTGGGACCGAGCAATGGGAGCTCACCCCATTGCGGGGATTTGAACCACTGACCTTCCGATCAGCAAGCCCTAGGTTCAGTGGTTTAGACCACAGCACCACCCGCATCCCTTATCTATCTATACCATGCATTTAAACTGGTTTAATATATACTCCTCTCTCCAGTGAACACTCTCTCCATACTAGCTGGCCCAAACATTGATCCTGACCCTCACCCACGAGTAAGAGGATTGCAGAATATGCTGGTTATACGGTATATATTATATAGGAAGTTGCTTACCTGAAAACATAGGGGTCACCTAGGTTGCTTTTTTATATTGTTCTGTAATCTGTTATCCATGTGCATAAAGGAGAGAAGCTCTTAACCTCATATTTCATTTTAAAGTAATGATTAGTTTTGGCTAGCACCTACTTTGGATTTCTTGTGTTATAGTTACTTTGCGGCCAACATTTATGCACATCTCGGTGAGGTAGCCCATGGGGGATGCTCTTGCTTGTGTGTGGTGTGGGAATTGTTGAGGAGGGAAGTTCAGTTTTAAAAATGAGCATATTTGTCTTGTGCGAAAAGATGATTATGATTTATTTTTACTTAGGTGAAAACAAGCCCTAATTGGCTTTTCTATGCAGCAAGGACCACAAGCTTCATTTGTATATTTCCCAGACTGTGATTAACCCTAATATGTTAAATGGTAGGAATCACAGTTTTTATATACTATCTAAATAAGAATTACTGGCATACGGTTATTGGACAAGCAAATACCTCCTCTTCTAGTACATCCAAGCATTTTCCTGAATGCCATGGAATTTCTTTCCTGCGTGAAATAAATGACTCATGCTATAGTCACTGTATTTATTTATTTTAGACAGTGGTTTTGTCAACAAGTAGGGGAAGGCATTCATTTTGCAACCAGTGGAAATGGAAAAAAAAATGGGATCGATTTGGTTTACTTTCCCTTTGTTATAAATTGAATGACGAGTAATGAACGGGTATCAGGTGGGTCTTCGTTACCCCATTTGTACCCATTCAGAGGCGCTGACTTGGGCTACAGATTGTGGGTGCCCAGCAGCACAGGCACAACACTCAGCCTCTGCCCGCCCCTTCTGCCCACTGCTGGCTCTCCAGCACCATGGTGGTGACTGGGCCAGGGCCTCTGCCTCTGCCACGGGGCCTCTGTTGGAGGTGGCACCTATGTCATGCCTCCATGGTCATAAGAAGTAATGCTTCTCAATACCATCTGCTTGAAAGTGCAGGAGGGTGGGGAGGATGCTCTTGTGCTCTGGTCTTGCTTGCAAGTTTCCCTCAAGCATCTGGGTGGCCACCATAAGAGCAGGGTGCTGGACTAGGTGGGCCATTGCCCTGATCTTATGTTCTTATTGATGCTGTCAAAGCTTTCCCCATATCATGGAAGAAGCAAAGATCACTAGTGTCGAA
Source organism: Podarcis raffonei (assembly GCF_027172205.1). Classification (NCBI taxonomy): domain Eukaryota; kingdom Metazoa; phylum Chordata; class Lepidosauria; order Squamata; family Lacertidae; genus Podarcis; species Podarcis raffonei. Next base: position 74,899,411 of record NC_070607.1, read on the forward strand.
GCAATGATTCTTCAACATCAACTTCAACTTCGCTGGACTGGTCATGTGCGGATACCTGATTATCGACTTCCAAAGCAACTACTCTTTTCTGAACTTTAAAATGGAAAGTGTAATGCTGGTGGTCAACAAAAGAGGTTTAAAGACTCTCTCAAGGCAAATCTTTTTTTAAAATGTAGCATAAACACCGACAACTGGGAAACACTGGCCTGCGAGAGCTCCAATTAAAGAACAGCCTTTACCAAAGGTGTCATGGGCTTTGAAGACGCTCAAACTCAGGACGAAAGGGAGAAACATGCTAAGAAGAAGGCACACTTGGCAAACCCTCACTGTGATCAACTCCTGCCCTGGAATCTATGTTCCCACTGTGGAAGGACGTGTGGATCCAGAACTGGCCTCCACAGTCACTGATGGACTCACTGTTAAAATTGTGTTTATGGGAGACAATCTTACTTGGCTATGAGTGACCATCAAAGAGAAGAAGAAGAAGAAGAAGAAGAAGAAGAATCCGGGTGTTTGGATATGTCTCTCAGGCTAACACACAAAAGGAACTGTTAGTTAAGGAGCAAAATATTGAATATAACTAAGATGTGATACCAAGGTCTGTGGGTCCATTGACATTAATGTGCATAATGTAGTCATGTTCATCAATTTCAATGGGTCTGCTCTGAATATTATTATTTATTACATTTATTAGCTGCTTTTTCTTGCCAGGGCAACTCAAAAGGGACTTACAAAAGCATCCTAGATGAATACCAACCTGCATCCCCCTGTCTTCCGCCCCCATCTCTGTCAATGTGCTTAGGAGATTATCTCTGGGTTGTCACCTAACTTGCATATTGAGATGTAGCAATATTCTTGTTTGAGTGCAATCGTGGATTTGATTTAAGGTTAACGATCAAATGCATTCATCTGCCAACAAGGCATTTCTCTGTAACTTATTTCACTATTCAAGTTTTTGAAGAAGGGGGCGGGTTTGCAATGCTCATCATTCTTCAGGGGTTTCTTTGTGGTGTTGTAGGATGTGACAGATTCAATTACTTATGAAGCTGAAGTTTCTTAGGCTTTCCAATATGGGCTTAGCGACTGTAAATGAGAGACAGTGGAGAGTCGAAGGCTGTGCATGCCTATGCACCTGTGTATAGATGTGTACGTGTGTCTATTGAATAGAATGCAGAAGTGTGATTTCTCCCAGATGTTAAAAGAAATCCCTGCTGCAGCTGAACAAAGGTGTATTCTGTCCAATATAATTTTTATTCTGAATCTTCGATATTGCAGCTGATGGCAGAAAATGTGCAGTAAAGCACGGGGGAGGCCACTGGGTAATATCCACTGTAAAGTGTTAATTGCCTATTGAGGCTGTAAACTACGTCAATACGCCTGGATCTGAGTTATTGACAGGCCTCCTATTTATTCCAGCCCCACAAAAGCTGGGCTCTTTAGAACTGGGCTCTAATCAGTCATGCTTTACTGATCCCACCAAGAAGCACCAGTCGATAAAGGCGCTTGCCATCTTAACCCTTTGAAGTTTGTAAAAATTACAAGCAGGATTGATAACATTGATTCGGAGAAAACCCTTTAGAAGCAGAGGCTCCTCAGGGGGAGTGGCATCAAGCTCAGACTCATAGGGAATGTTAGGGGTGCCCTGCAGTGAATATGGATGGATGCCCTCTTGCTGGTTCAAGTGTAAATGGTTGATGGAGATAATAAAGTTGGGACCACAAGGCTTCAGTTGTTTGGCGTTGATTGCTTGTTGTGGATGTGGGGGAATCAGTTCAACAAGCACAAGCCACACACTTCCCCTAGGGCATTTGGTAGCTATTGATTTGCAGAAGGACACGGATACTGGGACTTTTGCCTCTCTGGAAGCCACATTTGCTAACTTCCAAATCAATCCTCAGGATCCATTAACATGGCTTATCGATAAGTTATCGTTTCCCTGTAACACACTTTACCGACCTTATTGTATTCTCGATGAGGGTTTTAATTTGGCAAAAGAGTAGATTCCCTGTCACTCTTATAGTGGCTGCTTACAGGGCAGGGAATGCAACTCCACAGAAGAAGCAATGGCACCATCTGCTGGCGTGGTATATGCCCGTGCTGTAAGCTTGGGGGATTGGATGACAGTTCTGATCCCTTTGTTAGGTAGACTTGACTCAAATAGGCTTTCCCTTTGTTAGGTAGGCTTGCCCAAGGTCACCAAGCAAACTCCAGGCCTCCATCAAGGGCAGTCCCATGTAGAGTGCATTGCAGTAATCCAAGTGGAAGGTCACTAGAGCATGGACAACTGAGGTTAGGCTCTACCAGTCCAAGAAGAGGCATATCAGGAGAACCAGCCTAACCTGGACATAAACCCTCCCTGCTACAGAAGCCACTTGAGACTCCATTGACAAATTGGAACCCAGGAGAACCCCCATGCTACAAACTTGATCCTTCAGGAGTTCAGTGCTACTCAGAACAGGATCCACATGGGAACCCACCACCCAACAATCTTCTATTTTATCTGGACTTCAGCTTCTATTTATTGGCCCCTATCCAGTTCATCACTGCCTCCAGAAGCTTGTCCAACACCTTCACGGCCTTTTCTGATGGAATGGGGAGATAGAGCTGTGTGTCATCAGCATACTGATGCTCCAACTTCCTGTCTGACAAATCCCATTGGTTTCATATAGCTGTTAAATGGCAAAAGAGACAGAATGGACCCTTGTTGGACGCCGCAGCCCCAAAGTCATGGAGCCAAACGACAATCTCCTAGTAGTACTTCCCAGCAGTATATAATGTGTTGTATGTGAGGGGAAAGTGTGTATAAAAATGTATAAAGTAGTAAAATAACAAAACAATGACATTTTATCAGAGGACATCACTTGCAAAAATGTGTGCGTTGCAGAAAATCGCATACAAAAATGTGCATAACAGGAGAAATCCACACTAAAATGAATTTTCATGAATACTTTTTTTTTTTTTGCAAATTAACTTAAGACTAACCCCACCCCTTGCAAAACTGCAGTTGATAGTTTCATCCACTCCTACCTTCTGTGCAACAAATACCTCTTCAAATTTAACTCCCCGTAACCATCTTTAATGCAGGAAACTTAATACTGCCGGAACGATTCACCTAATCTCTAAGAATAGTTTGTGTGCTACTCAGTGAAAAGCAATGACAAAGAGAGGGGAAGAAGTGTGATGGATAAGAGGAAATAGCAACCCCACATGATTAAATTGTGTGTGTGTGTGTGTGTGTGTGTGTGTATCATCTGGCACAAAAGGGACCAAACTACATATATACAGAAATACTCTGAGGAAGGTGTGTGGCTATATAGGTTATTGCTTGGTATTCAGTTAATTTGGGCTTCGAGCCAAGAGGATACGCGTTAGCCTTTGTGGCATACTTCACACCTCTTATTGCTGATTGTGCAGCGAAATGCCTCTGAATAGATTTAGCATAAGGCCTGCAGACGTCATTAATGTGTTTTTTCTTCTTCTGTGGCCACATCCAATCTGAGGGAGCCAATAAAAGAAACAAATTGAAAGCACGGGAAAGAAATCAGTAGAGAAAACCAGTGTCAGAAGTCAAATTGCATGTAAATTGCAGGCACAAGGGTAAGCCTGCGTGGAATTTGCAAGGTTGTCTTTTATTTGACGGGTGGGTGTGATGCCTGCCCCCTCCTCCTCCTCCTCTATTTCTACAGACTTCTTTGCATGTTTACAATCTCTTTGTGATGTGACCACTAGAGAGCAGGCTTAACCTGGTAACAAGAGCTAATTAGCGCCTGGCCTCTTCCTTTCGTCTCAGCCCCTGCCCTGCCTCTCCAAGCCCGCTCCACAGCCCCCTTCCTTTCCCTTCCCTTCCTTTCCCGTCTCTTGCTTTAATATATAGGCAGAGGGGATTTCGGCGATTCCTAGCTCTGCCTCCAATGCTGTGCAGTCTTAGGCCTAATTAAAACGCCACAGACGGCCTGAACCCCACATTAAAATTTGATGAGGAATTGATCAGCCAAGCAAACAGGAAATTTAGCTGTGTGAGTGAAGGTAATGTTTGCTCAAATGTGTAATGAGTTCCATAGGGAATATTTATGGGGACCTCGGCAACGGCTCGAGCAGTTCCTTCCCTTGATTTTCATCATGCTCACCTGCCCTCTCCATGTTCAGAGCAGATGCATAAAGAAAAAACAACAACCCAAGATTGCCTTGGGGAGGGGCTTGCGGACCCTGAAGAGCCACTGGCTTCCCTTGCCGTAGAAAACCGCATCAGGCAGAACGATTTGAAATCAAACCGAACGGGGCAATTGGGCTTTGTCCCAGGGAGAAACGCAATGTGGATTTTGCACAACATAATTATCCAGGAAGATTCATAGCAGGATCTGTAGGCTAGAACAGGGCTGATGAACAGGATCTGACCAGCAGGGTCAGTCTTGACTTTCCCCTCACCTCCACGGGCCATTTTGACAGGTGGGCCATAACCCACGCCTCTCATAATGATACCAAGCAACCCAAAGTAAAAAAATTAAAAAATGTACCTGCAGAGGAACATTCTTTACATCATTGCCTCAAACTGAAGCTGGCGATGTAAAGGAGTATTTGTACTTACAGAATGCCCTGACACCAGGTGTGAGGTAGGTGGGAATAGTCTGCAGAAGGCAGTCTTGCAGGTGAAATTGTGCCAGGTTGGGAGCTCCTAACCTTTTGTGATCCAGGGGCGCACTTGGAAATCTAAGAAACAGTTGTGGGCACCACAAAATATCAAATATCAATTTTAAAGAAGCAAAACAGGCCCATTGCAATACAAGAGGCTTGGAAAGTAACATGTCTTTCAGATGCTGTTGGACAGTGGTCAGGAATGGTGGGATTTGGAATCCAGTCCCATCTGGAGGGCCACAGATTACCCCATCCTTGTTAATATGCTTACTGATTGGTGGATAGAATAGAGAAAGGAATAACCATGCTGTTGTTTGGCCCCATTAAGGGCAGGTGTGTGTTCTAACACTTGAGCAGCAGAAGCATCCAGCCTTGTTGTTGTTGTAAAACTATATGTTGCCCATCTAACTGGGTTGTCCCAGATACTGTGGGCGGCTTTCAGCAAGTTACTGTATAAAACAGTAAAACACCATACATTATAAACTTCCCTATATAGGGCTGTCTTCAGATGTTTTCTAGAAGTCAGATAGTTATTTCATTGACACCTAATGGAATGGCATTCTACAGGCCAGGCACGACTACTGAGAAGGCCTTCTAAGGACAGCATAAAAGCAAAACTTGAGTTCCACTATAACCAGCAACCTCTCCATCAGTGCTGAGCTGGACAAGCCTATTGGCAAGGCAGCTACAGCTATGGCTCGCTTCTCTGAAAGGGTATGGGAGAATGTAATGTTAACAACCAATGCCAAGATTTTGGGCATCACATGGCATTTCAAAGAAAAGTTTCAAAGAAAGTTGTGCACTCTCAAGCTCATAGTCCCAGCATTTTGCACTCCTGTCTCAGTCATGTCTACTCTGGCTTGGTTGTGTACACAGAATGGAAGGTGGAAGAATCCCCAAGGATGTGCCCTATGGGGAGCTGGCTTCAGGCACCAGTCCCTTTGTCAGACCAACTCTGCATTACAATGATATCTGCAAACATGACATGAAAGCTGGCAACATCAGCCCCACTGTGTGGGAATCCCTTGAAGAGGGCTCCAGTGCCTGAAGACAGACAGTCAGGTTGTGCATCCATAGCAGTGACCAGAGGAGGAATGACCACTAGGAGGAGTGCAGAGAGAAGAAACATCATGGTGCATCTACAGCAGCACAACTGGACACCTTTACCTGCCCCAGCTGCAAGAAAAGATGTCTCTTCTGTATTGGTCTCCACAACCACAGCAGGCGCTGTAACTCTCCAATGGTTTGACCACCCCGAAAGGCACAATCCTCTATTGTCTTAGACAGATGCCAACAACAATGTGATGTGGTTAGTCATTGCTCTGCGGAAGTACCTAATCCGTTCCGGGAGTCCATTCGACTCTCGAAACCATTTGAAAACCAAGGCACGGCTTCCGATTGGCTGCAGGAGCTTCCTGCACTCAAGCGGAAGCTGTGTTGGATGTTGGGCTTCCAAAAAACGCTCGCAAACCGTAACACTTCTGGGTTTCCATTGTTCGGGAGCCAATTTGTTCAGCAACTAAGCTGTTTGAGAACCAAGGTATGACTGTATTAGGCTTACATATGAACTTCCAGACTCAGTTGCCTCATGAAGGGGAGTGCTCAGCCTGCAAAAGCATTAGAAAAAGTGTGTGTTGCTTGTGTCCATCTGCATTCTGGTCATTTTCCCAGGGGCACCACAGAGTATAACACTAGCACTCCCTGGAGGGGGATATGACAAATGAGTAACAACTGCACATTTATTGCACATGGAATGATTTTGTAGGTGCTCAGGGTATAAATGAATAGTCTCTCTATCGTGCTGGAGTTCCTTTGACATTTTCATTTTGGCATAATTATCCTATGTAAAAGCGGCCTTTTTTTTCTGAGCTGGAAAACAAAACAAAAAACCTGAGAACCAATACTGTGCGAAGTGTTATCCAAGCAGAAAGGCAAGAGGTGGGTATGTGTTGCATCCAGTGTTTGAAGCCTGGAAACACTGGCATGTGGCACATTTTAAAATCGGTTCATAATAGTTCTTATAGGGCTCTGCAGTCTTGATAGGCTGAAAAAGCATTAGACAACCAAACATAGCAACTGAGCTTTGTGAGATAGGGAAGTGTTAATTATCTCTATTTTATAGATGAACACGTTTAAACCTTCTGGAAATTTTCTTCTTCACTTGCATGCTCATTTAATCCAACTGGCAAAGGGGAAAATGTTGTCATTCAGTAATCTTGCCTCCTGCTCCTTTCTCCTTGTTCTGCCCCTTTCCCTGTGAAATGCAACAATGTCTCTAAAATATTGTTTTGGGCCACCTCACACATTTTAATTTTGAAATTCCAAAAGATTAGGGCAATACCTTTGGGGGCCAACCAAAATGTCGTGTTAGGGTGTGCAAGCGTTCAAAGTGCCCCAGAACTCCACAAGGGACTACAGTCAGATTACAAAGTGCATAACCGGTTCTGCAAACATGATAATATAAATCCACTCCACTTTCCAGTGGGGAGGAGTTGCGGTGGACCACGTGGCCATCCACTCCCCTCCTGGAGGTCCCCGGCCATGTCATTGTTCCAGCCAGCTAATCTGCTGGCTGTGGGGGGGGGGCATGGCCAAGCCCCATTTAAACTGTGGCGACTGGGCTCTATACCATGAAGATGGCCTATTTCGTGCCAATGGTGTACATCTTTCCAGTTGGGGAAACAATGTTTGGTTACCCAATATTGCGGAAGGCATAAAATATTGGTTGCAGGTGTGAGGGTATTTGATGGCGAGCTTTGGGCTCGAGTGGTGGTTAGGCATTGGTTGATAGTGTGATGGGGTAGGGGAGGTGTGGCCATCACCTGCCTTTCCAAGTTTAAGGGTATTCCGTTAAAGGAATCCAGGGGTGTGGATCTCGTCCAAAGCCTAGGGCAGGGCTAGGGCCATGCCATTACCCCGTCGGGAACCCAGGGGGCGCTCGAGTTGGTTTGCATTGACGGGGCTCCCCCTACTGGTGGTTGCCCCTTACAGGACACCCTATGTGACGGGCAGGAGTCAGATATAGTTGGGTCAATTCCAATGCCTAAGCAATACCACTCCCATTCTGTAACCAATAAAGTTGTGGCCTAAATTTGCCCAATAACCATCAACCCAAAATCTGTGTCCTTGTGTCTTATTCATCAATGGGGGGGGTGGCTATGGGGTCTTGACACACAAGCACATTAATTAAAACACACAGTCAAACAATCATATTAAAACATAAATATAAATATCCACAATGAATAGCTGTTAAAAAAACCAACAACCCAAGGTAGGGGTGGAGAGGGAGGAGCTGGTGGTGCTAATCAAGACATCCATGCCTATGTTGGTACGTTTTAAGATAGCATATGATGACTTGTGAGGGGAGTTGGAAGCAGTGGTATTGCACTAGTCAGAACAGGGATGGGTCAAGGCAGTGGTGAATTTGAGAGAGCTCTGGGGAGGAGGGTGGCCCAGCAGGTGCATGTGAACCTGTTGGACTGCAGCCACCAGCCCAGAGCTCCTTCACTGCTGTCTTGCTTAGTCCTGCCCCATCCTGACAAGTGCAGTGGCACCACAGGAGATGCCACTAACTCTGCCCACCTCCCTCACAAACCATCACTAAGTTTTATGTATGTTGTACCATGAATAAACACATAAAGTCTGAACCCTCCATTTTAGGAGTACAGGGAAAAATGTGTAGTGTGAATTTTTCAAGACCTACATTCTTCTTCTTTGGCGATCACTCATAGCCGAGTAAGATTGTCTTCCATGAACAGTGAGTCCATAAGTGACTGTGGAGGCCAATTCTGGATCCACACGTCCTTCCACAGTGTGGACATAGGTTTCCGGGTGGGAGATGATCACCGTGACGGTTTGCCAAATGTGCCTTCCTCTTAGCACGTTTTCTCCTTTCATTCTGAGTTTGTGCTTCTTCAAAGTCCATGACACCTTTGGTAAAGGCTTTGCTCCAATTGGAGAATTGTAATTGTAATATGTTCTCCATATTACAGCTTTATTTGTCAGGGAGCTGTGATTCGCTGCTCTTTCTTCTGAGCATAATCAGTAGCATACATTAGATGAGCAGGTGTTTGTGTGAAATGGTCCTTCCTTCCTGCTCACAGTTGAGAATAGTTTGTATTTAAACAGCTTCTTGGCAATGGAAATTCTGTGACTCAGACATTGCCGTGGTCTCACAACACTGTAATTGTCATAAGCGTGTACTCTGCCTCTCATGCATTGTACTGCTTTCATATTCTGTACAAAAACCTTCAGACTGGTGATTAACTCGGTAAACTCTGCCTCTAGCCCAAGGACCTGTGAAAAAAGGGTATTTTTCTTAAAATGTGAATGCAATGTGATCTAAGCACTAAAAAGTCACAGCACCAATAGTTAACTCTGAGAACATTTAATGATAGGCCACCGAAGATCAGCCTACAGGCAGTTTCTGTCATTACTCCTCTGCTGTGTTGCTGTCTAAATTAATAAACTTTTCATGCACCAAATTTCAATTAACAGGGAGCATATCTTTCAGATTTGAAATCAAATCAGGCATAGGCACGTAACAGCTCTGAGGCTGTAGTTAAGAGAGCACAATCTTTACGATGTCATATGGTTCTCTTATAGCCTAGCTTTTGCTCCCAAATAAGTATCAATATGTAGCTGCAGGGGCACGGTTGGGGTTGCTCCAGCCCCAACATGAGCCCTGAATCTCCCCAAGCACCCCAAGTATTTCTGGGTGGGCAATGAATTTGGGGGGTATTGAATTGGGAATATACTGAGTGGTATTCTGGGTGGTATACTGATTTGAGGGATGCATTCATTTCAGAAGACATCCATACAGGATAAGTGGGAGGTAGTGAAGGGAGGTAATAGAAGGGAACTTGAATTGGTTTGGAGCAGGATCTCGTAGGAAGTTAATTGGGGGTAAATGAATGGAAGAGAAATGGATGGGGTGATGTAGGGTGTGCTGCAAATTAGCTGATGACTCTGGAGAGGTTAGTTGATGTGTCTTTTGTGGCATTTATAAATCTAAATTTTCATCCACACATTTAAATTAACATATGCAATTTTTACATAATTGTGTATCTGGGGGCCCCCTGCCCCAAATCATTAAATGTTTTAGTAATGCTGGTTTCTCTCATATGCGTGAGAGAAACACACACCTACCACATTAAAGCATCCATCTTTTGCATTCTTATTTGGGATAAATAGCTAGGTTATATTCATGGAAAGTAGCTTGATGCTATGGTATATATGTAAACAGATGAGGTTGATTTTGGAGCCTGTAGAGAGCGGCACAAGTTCAGTTAAGGCAAATTCCAGGAAAAGTTGTTGAATTGCAGTGTACAGACCTTGTCCAAGGTTTATGTGAGACCAGACCTAGGAGGAACATGGGGGGCCACCAGGTGGTGCATTGGAAGATGGCCGACAGTAACATCTCTCCGACCCATACGAGGCAATTAAGAGGCTGCTATGGGAAGTATGCAGTCTTCCTACCCCCCCAGGAGATGGGGGGGCTGCCTTGCCAGCGGTGTTCACAATGCACCCCCGGATCCAAGAGATGGGGGTGCCGATCACTTGGCACGAGCCCTCGATGAGGTCAGCTCTTCCTGACGCCGATTCCAATCAGCGTGTGCTGGTTAGCTTCAGCTCGGAATTATAATTGGAAACATATGATTGGAATGAAGCTGAAGCACATACATCAAGTAACGCTCAAGAGATAAGACTGCTGATTAATGGATCTCTATGACCGGGAGTGACGGACGGATAAGTAAATCTTCTGATGAATCACCATTAAGAGACTGTATATTTGGAATGAAGGGGGGGGGTGGAGGAAAAAACTTTTTTTTCTTTGCACGATGTGATATTAATAACCCTCCACCTCAGAAAGAAACAAGATAGTTGCGTTTTACTAATCACAAGCAGGAATTCAAGAACTGTGTGGGATGGGTTATAGCTGGAGAGAGGATTGGTGAACGGTGAGAACGGAGGAAAATTTTATGACACAGTTAAAAAATGGCGTCTCGCCAAGACAGGCTTGCCGGAGAAAGAAGGACAGGGGGAGGAGAATCAGGACCATTGGAATGAGAAGGAATGTTGGAATGTAATCGTGACCTGACAAAGCCTCCTGATATACTCGGCAAGTCTGAGAAAAGTAAAGGACAGACCGAAGATTAATATTTTTATGGAAGTGTGGAACAACGGCTGTCCCTGAGCGATATGATCTTTAGAGAGTACAAAACCCACACAGAGGATGCCTGTTTTCAATCTGCTTGTGAAAATTATCAGAGATCACAAAGAAAGGAATATATGATAACAACAAGAAGATGAAGAAAGTAATAAAGGACTATCTGGATTGAACTGAATAGAACTGTTTAAAAGCAGCAATATAAGTGATGTTTGGACTCGTTCGGAGCTGGATGTATGGGTACCCCCAATAAAATTTAAAATTCGGCTGTATAATTTGGAACTAATGTGATTTGGATAATGTGATGTGATTGGCCTGTTAATAAAAATTATTTTTAAAAAAAGACCTAGGAGGAACATGGCACCTGGACAACCTGTGATAGCTGATAAAGAGCTATAGGTGGTTTATCCACCCGTTCTTAGCAGGAATGGGGAAACTGTCAGGTTTTGTCAGTATTAAAAACACCAATAAGGGACTAAACTCTGCTGTAAGAGATGCTACCTGGATAACCCAAGCTCTAGGTCAAAATATGCCAGAGACAAGAGCAGAGGTTATTCAGCATTGCCAGCAAGTCAAAATTCCACAACCAGCTCCTTCTGGCTATAATGGTGATCATAAATGTTGCTTAGCACAAAGAACCTTCAGCTGTCTTGGAAGGACTCTTTACTCTGAAGGTCTCCAGAGCCCATTCTTCCAAGATAGCTCTTTAAGGGAGTCCTTCAGTATCCCAAGAAGGGCTTTTTATGAGTTGTCTGTCATTGCTTCAGATTCATTCCTGACATGAAGCCACAAGGGCCCCATTCATAAAGGATTTGTACATCATCACAGTATATGTCCTCTGTTCTTTTTGACATTTCCAGGTGGCAATAAACTTGTGCTACCAAAAAAAACCCCCCACCATTCCGTCTTTCTAACCAATTTGTAACTTTCTTAGGTCGCAAGACCTCATTTACCTCTATCCCGGATGTAAACTGTCTACAAAGAGAGTGTGAAGGGACGATACAGCAGAATAGAAGACCTGGCCCATTCATAGAACCAGAGCCCTCTCTAAAGCTTTTTAGATTACAATAGAAAGGTTAAAAAAGAAGAAAAGGAAGAAGGCCAATTCATAAGCCATGGGTTCAAGGTCTAACCACTTGCTTCTAATGTAGGCTTAAACTGTAAACAAGCTGAGATTTCACACATCATTGAAAACTTTCATTGAGCAGAAGTAGAACCTTGAGATAACAGTTTCTTTGTATCTTACCTGTGGTCCATTTAATCCAATACAGTCTTTAGCAGTAGTAAACAAGATGCTTTTTGAAACCTGCAAACAAAAGTAGATCATTTATCTACTTTCCATGTTACCTTTCATGGCTAATAGCCATTGATAAGTCTATCTTTTATTCAGTTTCCTTAAAAAGAAAAGAAAAGCTAATGGTTATCACTACATGGTGTATCAACAAATTCCACACATTTATTACAGACTCCATGAAGAAGTATTTCCTTTTATTTGCTCTCAATACCAATCAGTTTTATTGAAGGGTCCTGAGTTCTGATGATGTGGTATTTGAGAGAGAGAGAAAGAGAGACTAATTGCGTTCGTGCATGCACACACACATACACAGAAATGGAAAATGACTTTAAATGTGGATAGTGCTGTAAAGGAAGCATGAGTGCCTTGTAGGAATGGGCCAAACTGCCAATTTGTTTCTCATTTTCCAATCTCAAATTCAGTTCTCCACATTTCTACAATAGTGTGTGTGTTTTTTACGTTCTCATGAAAATTCAGCAGCATTTTCATGTGAATTTCTCCTAAGACACACATTTTTGTTTGCAGTTTTGCCTAAGATAAACTTTCTCCCTTATATAATGCATTTTTTTGTCTGTTATTTCTACTAATATATGCATTTTTTTGCACACTTTATTTAGCACATGCATTTTTGTACACATTGCTTGGCTGGAGAACTACACTGCAAAATTTGGAGAAGTGTGAATTTTGAAAGAGAGTCAGGTCATGTATTGTTTCAGAAACTTCAAATTAGGTAAGTTCACCTTTCAGTGCAAACTGGGTCAAATTTCTCTCCCATCTCTAGTGCCTTGTAGTTCATGTTAATGCAATACATTAATCTTGCCTGGAACATTCAAGAGCCACCAGTAGTGATACTAGCTCACAATTTGCAGAAAAGAATGGGCATCTACCTGCAATAAGATATTGGGATTGGTAATTAATCCTTTGAGATGGGACAAGGCATTTTCAGGCATTGGTCTGAACACATGAATGCTCAAAGTATAGATGGGAGCAGGGGTGTGCATGCAAGCCTCTCCCCTATTGTCCTCATGTGCATCCCCCTACCCTGCTGTCTCTCAGACATAACCTTCCCATGTTTCACAGGGAAGTTCTGCATGTGACTTCTACTCACATTCATGCAAACATGGGGAAAGCCCCACACAGACCTTCCCTGTGCAACATAGGAGGGCCAGGGACTGGCCAGGCATGAAGGATGAACATGAGAATGTTGGGGCAGGGCTTGCAGTTGCACCTCTGCCACCAACTACACTTTGAGCATTCATGTGTTTAACCTGAATGTGCCCACAGAGAAGCAGGAAAACAGGACACATGGCCACTTCTGCTTCCTGGTTACTCTGCAACAGAATCATGCTGGTCAGACACAGTAATGGTAAAGGGACCCCTGACCATCAGGTCCAGTTGTGGCTGACTCTGGGGTTGCGGCACTCATCTCGCTTTATTGACCGAGGGAGTCGGCGTACAGCTTCTGGGTCATGTGGCCAGCATGACTAAGCCACTTCTGGTGAACCAGAGCATCACACGGAAACACCGTTTACCTTCCTGCCAGAGCGGTACCTACTTATCTACTTGCACTTTCATGTGCTTTCGAACTGCTAGGTTGGCAGGAGCAGGAACCGAGCAACGGGAGCTCACCCCATCGCAGGGATTTGAAATGCCAACCTTCTGATCAGCAAGTCCTAGGCTCTGTGGTTTAACCCACAGCGCCACCCGCAGACACAGTAGTCTCTAACTAAACAGATAGGCTAGTGCAATGATTTGAAACTACACAATGTACCTCCAACCCTCTCCTGTCCCTGTGCACACCAAGCCCCTCTTCAATCTGCTCCAGAAAGTTGGAGGAATTCCTGGAGCAGATTTGGGGGGGGTGTTGGGCAGCTCAGGGAGAGGGCAGCTTTTGTGCAAGTATAACTCATTGTGCTAGCATAACTCTATAGTTAGACACTGACCATTGAGATTAATATTTCCCAATTCACTCTCTCCATACACCATTCATAAGTTTGCTGGTCATCTGACTGGTTTCCCATGGGGGCATTTTGAGCTGACTTTGAAAATGAGAAATATCTGGGGCGTTTATGGACTACCCATTGCAGATGACCTCTGTAGATGACTCTGAGTCTTGGAGTACACAAGTTTTTGCATTGACACCTCCCGAGTTCCAAAACAACAAATTAGAAAGGGAAGGTTCAATCTGCTTGTCAAAACAAGAGAATTAAACAAGAGATGGCATTTTGCCTCTAGGGCCTTCCTTAGGCTACAGAGGAACAGGATGTCATTGAGTTTGGCTGTGTCCTAGTTTCTCCATGGCCTGAGGAAGACCCCCAAGGCTGAAACATTATTTCTAATTGTTCTACAAATGACCTTTTTTTCCTCCTCTCTTGCTCCAGATGCCACTGATATTGGCGTGTACGTGTTCCTTTGTGCTCACTTCATTCTGGCAGGGCCCTGAACTAAAAAGTACCTTACTACATTCTTTAAAAAGTCTAGTCCTTGGATTTCAAAAGCTTTTTATCTGGCCTCTCCCCTGTTTTCTTCGGGTGGGCATATGGCAGAAGAGAGATACTAAGAAATGTCCCTGGCTTTGAAGTAATTGCTACATATATAGCCCAAAACTCTTGTAACAAAACTTTTCACAGAGAGAGACACCTACCACACAGTTTTCTCCCAGTATGAGAGGATTCCCTCCATCCTAATCCATTTATGGTGAGTTCCATGAGGAATTGGGCTTAGTAAAGAGGCTATCACACATTTAGCTCTCCGATCATCATGGTGAACCATGTGGGATGAGATGAAAGGAACCTGGATGGGTCTAGTATAGGCAGAAGAGCAGCATTAGCAGGCAGTAGCTGGAGAAAATAAAAAGAAGAGGAAATCTCAGTAATAAGGATGCTGCCTAGACATTGGACCTGGATAGCTCATCTGGTAGAGCAGAAGACTCTTAATCTCAGGGTTGTAGGTTTGACCCCCACATTGGGCAAAATATTTGTGTATTGCAGGGGGTTGGACTAGATAACAGATGTGGACCCTTCCAACTCTACAATTCTATGATTCTAAGGCAGGACCCAAGCATGATAGGGAAAATATTTATGCTTTACCAAGGCTTGGGAATCCAATGGGCCTGCTGTCAGCTAGAATACAAGCCTATTGCCACAAGGGGAAAAAATGAGGTGATAATGTAGATAATGCTGCTTATGCAGAGTTACTTCCTTGTATCTGTATGAGGCATCCTGAGCCTGTCAAATCACGACAACCAAGCAGAAGCAATGTTGAAATAGAAGAAGCAACATTCTGAGCTGTGAGTTGTTGGCCCAGGCTCTCCTCTACAAAAGAGAGGAGGAGACAGAAAGAGAGGATGGGGGAAGGAAGGATAGTCTACAAAAACGCAACAGAATAAGGTGACAGGACAGACTATACTTGCAACTTCAGATTACAGGAGTGGCACACCAATGCCTTGCACATCTGCTGTGTCAGGAAGGTTGTAGGCTTCTTCTCTCTCTCCCTCCCACTCTCTATCAAGGCAATATTGTTTCTATAGAAAATAAAAAACTGAGGTAAGCAACGGTAAGTGAAGAATTTGAGTGGTTAAGTGTGGCCATGTTTATAATAATAATAAATAATAATATTTTTTTATTTGTATCCTGCCCTCCGCGGCCGAGGCTGGGCTCAGAGCGGCTAACATAAAAAACAACAACACCACAATATGCATAAAAACAGACATCAGTTAATTAAAATACAACTTAAAATTAATTAAGACAAGTTAAAATCTGGGCAGGTGGCAATTATCAGGTTGGAGTTGAGAGTGGTTAATACTTGCCAGGATCAACTGTTTCCACTGATCATACAAGGACCTGTGAGCGGGTTTGTGGAGGATACATCACTCAGATTGACAACAGACCCTCAACAGCTGTAGAAACTGGGCAGCGTGTATCATGGGTTTCATATAAACGGAGTTACAAATCCTTTCATTGCTTGATTTGGAATATTTTGGAATAAAGAAGATTTATGTTAAATCACAAACCAAATATTTTGCTGCATGACTGACCCTTAACGTGGCATACATTTTTTAAAAAAGTGAACTTGAATAACTTCAGCAGTGTGAAAGTCACTTATTTATTAGGAACAGACATACTTTAAAAATAAAATAAAAAACCCAATCCTTTGGCAGTGGAAAAAGCTGTATTTGGATGAAGGATTGATGTGTTTGAATTTCAGTCAATCAGAACCTCCCTCACCCTTTTCTAAATTTCTAGAGAATAGTTTATAATTGTTTTGACTGTATTTATGTAAAATCATTTCCCAGATCATTTTGGTTGATAATTGTTGGCTCTAAGCCATGCTTATCAGCAGCCCTGCAAAGTTCTGCATTTCCAGTGATTAGATTTATTTACAATTAGGAATATTTTTCAGGAAAACCACAGTTCTGAAGAAAAAAGTTATTGATCTGGCTTTCCCTACCATCCCTTGCTGTCTATGTGCTGCTAAATCTTTAGGATACAACAATATGCCCATCTAAGTCCTTCTATGCCCACCAATTTGTTTCTTGCCTTATTCTGAAGTGTCAGAGCAGAGAAGCTGTAGAACAGGGGTCAGCAACCTTTTTCAGCTGTGGGCCGGTCCACCGTCCCTCAGACCATGTGGTGGGCTGGACTATTATTTTTTTTAAAAAAATGATTGAATTCCTATGCCCCACAAATAACCCAGAGATGCATTTTAAATAAAAGGACACATTCTACTCATGTAAAAACACGCTGATTCCCGGACTGTCCGTGGGCTGGATTGAGAACATTGTAGAACATTCATATACCATATTTACTCGAATCTAATGCTCACCTTCTTTTCGCCAAATTATGTCGTGAAAATTAAGGTGTGCATTAGCTTCGATGGCACATTTACATTTGCCAGCAAATACTTTTTTTGTTTGTTTCAAGGTTCTGAAAATTGAGGTGCGCAATTCCAGAACATTCCTGTTTCTCATCTGTCCATTCCTAAGTCCATTATGTCCCATTTCTGCATTAATTGGAGGTGGTATTATTATTATTATTATTATTATTATTATTATTATTATTATTATTATTATTATTTTCTCTTTACCAGCAGGTCCAAATTAAGAACAATTATACATTAAAAACTATTAAGGCAGACTACAACCACAGGAACAGGATGGGCCCTTAAAACACACATCTCAGATGGCAAAGACTAGTTTAAAGTGGTGGTCCTATAGCATTTGTGGAAAGTCATGTAATGAAGGTGCTAGATGTACCTCTGTGGGAAGGGAACTCCACAACTTAGAGGTTGCCGCAGCAAATGCCCTCTCTGCCTGAGAACCTCTGAGGGACGCAGAAATACCCTCTTCTGATCTCAACACCCAGGAGTATCTGTACAAAGTACCTGTACAATAATGTTTAACAGAGCAAACCAAGCCATAGTGGCCAAGAGGTAGTTTGAATTGGACAGAGATGACCCTTGCCAAAGCCCTGCCTGCCTCCGTTGGACTCCCACAGTCTTCTACCTGCAGGATATGCTGGTGCCACTTTACTGATGTACCGCTTTTCCTTCTGCATATCAGAAATACAGGCAGGCGAAAGTACCACTGCTGGGGTCCCTGCTGGTAGAAGCCAGCGGGAAATCCTGAAGCAGGGCTTTCGGAAGTTGGGGAGCTGCTGCATCAGCCTGGAATGTGTTGGATGCCAGGGTGGCCTTGCCACTTTCATGTGATGACTTTGGGCCCGATCTGGGCCTGATCACTCTTGTCCGGTGCAACAATCTGCCTCCCCAATTAACTTCTGTCCCAGCCACAGTGTACACCATAGTTTGCCAATACAGCAGTGGTCCCTCCATCTGGCATATATAATTGCCCTGCATCCACAGATCTCAGGGTGGTTCATAGCATAATAATACAAATAACACATAATAAAAAAAAGAAAAACAAACAAACCCAACTCTCCCTGCCCTATAAACACATTTTAAACAGATTTGGTATAATTTTTTGACTCAAGAACTGCATTGCAAAATCAGGAGAGGTGTAAAATGCAAACAATATTTACATTTCTGATCTGCCCATTAGCCCAGGATGTGCAGATGGGTTCAGTTTGCAGCAGAACTCACAGGAATTGAATTCCTCAAGCACCCCTAGCCCCAGGCATGCCATATAGCAATCAGGGGATGGGAATGGACAACAAGGTCAGAAAAGGAGAACAGAGAGAATGCAGAGGCGCCCTAGATCCTGCTGTGATGAGAGTTTTAAAGGTTTGTGGCCATTCTCCAGGTTTCAGTCTGTCTCCCCTAGTGGAGGGCAAAGGACTCTCTCTCCTAGCTTTGTTCACTTTTCTTCCCCCTTGGTTTCTTGCAAACCCCTGCTTGTACATCTAAATTACTCTAACTGGAGTCAGAGTTGTTTGGTTTTTGTTTTGTTCTAAGTCCCAAAGTGCTTAACTACTGTTGCCGCTCTCACCGGCTGAGATGAACGAGTTTGAATCAAACAATCAACTGAGTAGCAACGCACAACAAACGTGCGGTTGTGAATGTTGCCAAACTGAGTTCTGGCGACGCTCCAGCCAGAGCCTGTTCCAAAACTGTGAAGGCCTTTTGCTGACAGCTAAGCTGCCAATCCTCTCTGCGCATGGAGCAGCTATTTGCAAAGTGCTTAGGAATGTAAATACAGGGCTTTTGGGAAGTGCTGACTATAAAGCATTATAGTAGATGGCATAATGAACCTCTCTGTGCACAATGAATTTGGCAACCTCCTTGCAAACTGCCTTGTGCTGGGTCTATTTTTATCTTTATCAGTTTGATAGATAGACTAATGTACAAAGTAGGAGGAAAAGAATAAAAACGAGGCTCTGGCTGTAATGTTCAGATTTGGAATTGGCACATCCCTACATTATGTGTCTGGCTGAATACTAAGCGGTTGCTCTGATAAGGAGAAAATACTTTGTATTAGACTGGGCATGTGCCATGCAATGTGTGCCTAGCATGTACTGGTTCAACATCACATATGGCCCTTGTGTTTTACTGCAGCTGATGGGATGTACAGACATGATATCTAGTGTGAACCAAATCCTACATGAATACATTAGTATGTGAGTTGATCCTACTGATGCAATTAGGGAAAGATAAAGGGACCCCTGACCATTAGGTCCAGTCGCAGACGACTCTGGGGTTGCGGCACTCATCTCATTTTATTGGCCGAGGGAGCCGGCGTACAGCTTCTGGGCCATGTGGCCAGCCTGACTAAGCCGCTTCTGGCGAACCAGAGCAGTGCACGGAAACGCTGTTTACCTTCCCGCCAGAGCAAGTATTTATCTACTTGCACTTTGATGTGCTTTCGAACTGCTAGGTTGGCAGGAGCAGGGGATCACCCCATTGCGGGAATTCAAACCACTGACCTTCTGACCGGCAAGCCCTAGGCTCTGTTGTTTAGACCACAGCGCCACCCACATCCCTTACTGATGCTATTAGTTTGCTGCAAAAAGAAGGGGTGGATCACATGCTTTGGGCATACGTGGATCCGTGCACCAGTCTCATCTCACACTAAACTGCTCAAGGCTTGCTCCTGCACCATGTTATGTGTGAGACAGGTAGGCTGGGTCCTTGTATGAACTGGCCATGTGTGCTTAGGTTCATTCATCTTTCCTTGTGGCAGACTCACTGTAATACAGAACATGACATTTAAGGCACATGGTGCGGCAACTTTGCTGATACTTGCTAGTCAGTGACTGGATGGGAGAAAAAAGTGGAGCCCAAGAAGCTGGCGAGGATGACTACCCAGTGCCTGAAATTGATGTGCTCACAGATTTTGTTTTTAAGAGAAGTACTTCCTTTCACCTTAAAAAGAAAAACTCATTGCATATACTTTGCCTAAACAACACCACCAACAAACAGCTCTCAGGTGCATAGCAGGCAACCTCTCCAGCTTCCTCTACTTGCAGGAAAGCCCATTCAAGGGTGCCATGAGGTTTTCAGGAAGTGTAGACACCTGGGGAGACTGCAGAATACAGTGGTACCTCGGGTTAAGAACTTAATTTGTTCTGGAGGTCTGTACTTTACCTGAAACTGTTCTTAACCTGAAGCACCACTTTAGCTAATGGGGCCTCCCACTGCTGCTGCGCCACTGCTGTGCAATTTCTGTTCTCTTCCTGAAGCAAAGTTTTTAACCCGAGGTACTATTTCTGGGTTAGGGGAGTCTGTAACCTGAAGCGTCTGTAACCCAATGTACCACTGTACAGTCTTTGTATGATCAAAGGAAGGATATTTACAAAGCCACATGGCCACCGGCAAAAAAGGTAAGCATAACCAAAAAAACCACACGGAAAACCTCAACCCATATTCCTCTAAAAATTTCTTTCCAATCTGATAATTTTTGAATGCAATAACTTTTTTTTCATAATTTTTGACTACAATGGCATTTTTTAAATAATTGACAAATGGTTGGAAAAAATGATTTATTTATTTTTTACAGCTCTACATTGAATACAGATGTGATACCATATTTATGCCTAGTAAACTAGATAGCCATGGAGGAAAAAAAGAAAAACCCGAACACACACTTTGTTAAAATGTAGCTTGCATAGTTGCCTGCAAGGTAGAGATACCTGTCCCGTTCTGATGCATAAAATTATAAAGCAATTGGAGCCAACGAGCTTGTGTGCTTCTTTCCTTCCTAAGAAGTTGCCTTCCTCAATTCTTTCAACAGTGGGATGTTGTTTTATCACAGAGGTAGCAACCCCCTTCCACAGACATGCAGTGCTCCAGCAGCTGTTTTTCACACTCATCCGCAATCAGCCTCTGTATCTGTTTCTTCTTCTTGTAGCCTAAAGATAATTCATTAAAGTTGCTCCCCTCCCCATTTTCTGATCCACCTCTCCACCTTCTAATACCCCCCCTAAAAACAGCATCAATATTTCATAAACGCACAGTGACAAATGTATTTTAATGTGGTCCGCAGAGGACCCGAGATTGATTGGCCTCTCAGAAATATGACACGTTTCAAAGTAGGATATTCAGGCAGTGTTTTAGTGCCTACATTAGTCAGAGAGAGGCAGCACCTAAATTTATCATAGTTATGGCTTTCTCGGTATCTATTTTCTTTTAGCCACTGACAGCAAGTATCTGAATGGTCCCTATTGATTGGCTTTGTGGCTGGGTCCTCAAAATGCCTAGGCTGTGGAAGTTTTCAGATCAAATTAAGCCCTCGCTTCCTGGAGTTAGTATGTAAGTACATCACAAATGCAGGCAAACTGGCTTCATTCATGCTGATTTTCATTCACAAGGGTAGGGGTACAGGAAGGAAGAGTTGTTATTACCTGATCATTCTGTAAGTGAACTTCTCTCATCCAAGGTGAACTTCAAAGTTTTCAAGAGATGCAATATAATGGGGATGCTAATGGCTCCTGTTGTTGATGCACTTACAGTTAGCTAATGGATACTTGTGTAGTCTGGGGTGGGTGCTGAAATCATGGCTGAGAGTCGCTCATAGATCCTTCAGTTTTCAGTTCTAGGTCACTGATAATCACAGCACAAATTTATAAGTGACTTGCTGTTTTGTCACAAGAAGATTCCTGCCAGCAAGGTCAGACAGTTTGCTTAGGGAAGTGTTTCTCAACCAGAAAGTGCGCCCTTCTGCCAGGGATATATGAAGATTTCAGTGTGCATGTGAATGTTTTCAAAAACATGTACAATAGAAATTAAAAAAAAATTAAGTCACAAGATGCAAATCTATTTGAAAATTCTCACAAAGTAATCATGGGAGTGAGAACCATAGTAATAGAACTATGTGCTTACTGAACTTGTATCCCACTTTTCTTTCATCCGTAGGGGACCCAAATCTATTAATGGTACAAGTATAAAAAAAACCAAAGTGTAAAAGAAAAATATTTTTAAAAATCAATTTTGAAAGATAAAATCAGACCAAACCAATTATGCAAACCTATACAAAATATAACTTAATGAAAATATAACCAAATGAAACCATATTTTCCAAAATATCTGTTGCGATGGCTTTTGACACACTTTCCACCCAGGAGGAACAGGGATCATATCTCAGTGATAGAGCCCTTTCTTTGTTTACAGAAGGTCCCAGGTTCAATCTTTGGTACCTCCAGTTAAAAAGGATCAGGGTAATGGAAAGGACTCTGTCAGAGACCCTCAATAGTAGGAGCTGCCCATCACAGTAGATCAGGATAGCCAATATGCTACACTCCAGATGTTGTTGGGCTCCGAACTGTCATCAGCTCCAGCTGGCATGGCCAATAGTGAGAGATTATGGGAGTTGTAATGCAGAAACACCTAGAGGGTATCACTTTCATTACCCGCTGGAATAAGCAATAATGGGCTGTGTATCTGACTCAGTCTAAAGCAACTGCCTATGTCCTTCAAAGTTGTGGTGATGGTAGCTCTTTGTTGTTTGTCTTTAAAATTCAATGCACAGGCTGCTTATGTGAGGACAGACTTTATTGGTCAGGGTTAGAGCCCCTACTTGGTAATGGACTCATGGAATAATAGAGAAAAACAAATGCCAACATACTCTAAGGTAAATTGTTCAAGCGGCACTCTGCGGATCAGCTGATCAAAAGAAGAACAGTGAGAATGATTACAGTTCTGTTGCTTCCCAAATCACACATCAAGAATGTCTCTGTGTCATGAACCATTTGCTTTACCAATCAAAAGAAATAGCTCAGGGAGCCCTCAGCTGTATTTTAGATGTGATCTCTGTAAAAGAGACCCTGCCAAAGACTCTATTTGAACTTACTGGGGACACACACACACACACACACACACACACACACACACACACACAATTTATCTCTTGGAGCATTCTGTTTTTTGTGAGCTGTGTCTTCACTTTTATGAGGAATGATATAACATGTCCAAGACACTGCAAATTTGGACCTCACTGCATGGTAGTATTTGACTGTAGGCAATCATTTCTACAAAGCAAGTCAAAGAAACGATCAGATACACTTTGTGAGCTGAGTCTGTTTGGAGCGCTGATGCTGCACTCCTAATTTCCTTTCTTTCTTATATCCCTCTCTTATTTTGGAAAGATCAATTTACATGATGCTCCCTGGCTAAAAGTGGATTGGTTTGAACAATATCAACTGATACCATACTGAGAAATCTAGGACACTTCTAGGCTTACAAGCTTTTGACTTCAAAGTCTCTGGTATCTGGTAAAGGACAGAGATAGGGTTAATGTCAAATCAGGTCATGAAGCCTGGTGGGATCCAATAGCAGCAGAACAAAAAGGGCAAAAAGATTTGTTTGCTTCTGAGGCTAGTGGGGTAACATTGAGCATAACTGGTCCTTGTGAAAGAGAAAAACAGGGAAGTGGAGTGGAGCAATCTGGCCTGGATTGTTAAGAACAAGGTGAACAAGCTGGTTGGGGTTAGTTCTCCCAGCTGTACCCTTCTAAGTATTGAGTTCTGCAGCAGCATAGACTTCATGGTCAGGGTGGTGGGCAGGGATAGTCAGCTTCCAGGTGTTATTGGACTGCAGCTGTCATCAGCACCAAGCACCATGGACAATGGTCAGGGATAACATTTGTAAAGCACCATACTGGCTATTTTTGATCTGTAGCTGCTCCCTCTCTGTTTCTAGGCTTCCTGTCCATTTGTGATGGCCTGGGATTCGGGTTTGGACTCAGAACCAGAGGAGTCTCAGTCTGCGCCAGATCCTTTGCCTCAGGCACCATCTGAACCAAGTCTGGGGCCTGATCTTGAAGAGTCCCAGTCTGCACAGGTTCCCCTGCAACAAACACCAGCTGGTCTTGGCTCCAGATGCAGGGATTACCTCATTGGCTTGAGCTGGGCCATCACTTACAGCTGCTCCACTACCGGTTTGGTCAGGGGAGGCTGAGGTGGCCCCTGGGTCTAGTAACCCACTGACATCTCCCGAGCTGCAGAGACTAAGGTCTGAGGGAAGGAGAGACCTGAGTACTCGCAGGAGGAGTGCTCGCCTTCAGGCGAGACAGGGAGGTGAGTCACCAGGGGATCAGGACCGGCCGTTACCCCGACAAAGATAAAAGGCTGTCGGACCTCGCCCCAGGTTGCGGGAGCAACATTGCTGTATACCAGATCCTGCCTGAGATCCTGTACCTGTCCTTGCCTGGTTTCCTGCCTCGTGTCCTGCCTTGACCCTGTCGGACTGACTCCTAGCGGAACCTTTGGATTCTGGACCGGACCTGGACCACACCATTTGACTGACAGTTTATTTCTTGTGTTGGCCACTCAGGACAAATGAGGGATTGTGCTTGACTGGATGGAGGTGGTATTACGTTTAGTGCTGAGAACTCCTAGGATGGTTTTCCTGTGTAACTTCAACATTGTTGCCAGGACAGCTTTGTTCAGGGCGTCCCAGGACTTCATGGCTACTTTGACAACCATGAGATTATCCTAACATGTGATTGTCCCAACACATATAGCAGGACACATTTCTTTACCAGGTGGAAAGCAAGTGGTCTGAAAGTGTTCCTTAAGCATCCATTCCACTCTCAATGGTCAGATCACTTCCTCTTGTGATTTGGCCTTATGGTGTTGTTGTGTTGCATGAGTTGGTACCTCGTAGAATGATCCACCCCTGGAGACTAATGAAATCTGAGGGATTCCTAAAGCCTTGTGGCATTTTCTGGCTCGTTTGGCTGGTCCTACTGTTGGAGCTCTAGTTGCTCTGTGGAATTCAGAGATGACTCAGGCAGTTGACATGATTGTTCCCAAGTGCCATCTTTTTCTGCTACCGTTCACCCTGCTGGTCTAGGCTCAACAGAACCAGTGGTTGTGGTGGGTTAAGGGAGTTCATACATTGCGTTCTACAGTCTTTTAAGCAACGACTTATGAAATGATTACCAGGAATTGAGCTCAGACAGGGGAATGAGTGTACAACAATGTCTCTTTCTTGACATGAACTCTGGGAAGGGAGAAGTATTTGTTGTCTCCTGCCAGTATATAACTTAACACAGAAGATAGCATCTTCAAACAAAAAGCAATTTTGAGTATTGTTCTTTTTCGTTCAAACTTTTTGTTCAGCTGAAGGATTACAAGATCGCACTAATGAAGCAGATATCCAGGGAGTATCGTGAATGTTGGCATATCCAGCCTGTTCTCCATGGAAGTTATTGTGCTACTGAAGAAGAGGAAAATATTCTGACGCCTCTCAGACACCTTGGATCACACGTGCTCAAAGTTATGCTTTGTGTGAGGTACAAACACCCACTTAACACATGAAAACACAGCTCCTTTAAGCTTGGGAAAATATCATGCAACCATGCAGAGAGAACCACAGATAACAATGGACGATTTCCCCAGCCCTCCGCCATCACCAGCGTGTTAATTCTCAATATCTGTTACTTACAGGGTGAAAAGTGATTCTTAATCATGCGATAAATGAAGTGATATTATTTTGACATTTTGCCAGATGGCAAGGTTTCCCCCCTTTTTAAATTGTTGTAATGTTGCAAAGAGTTTGGTTCAGGGAAAGCTGGAAGGAAGGGCAAATCAAGTAGGCTGAAACATTTGAAATCTGCATATGCTTGTGTGTTGTGTGTCGCCTTTTTTTTTTTTTTTGCCCTCCAGCTGTCAGGCATGAAGTGGGTATGGGAGCATGACAGAGCCATGTTAAGTGTCAGTCATCCCTAGAGCCTCCAACAATGAGCAAGGCTTAAGCAAGAAGATTGGGGGGAGGGAGAGAGATATTTGTGCAGCTTTAAATAATTCATACACATTGCATCTATTTCCCTATTCTCTGCATTTAAAAGCAAGAAACAAACCGCTCTTGCAAGCATTTTCTTCCTTGTTGTGATGTGAAGGGAAGTAATTGCAAGGCTGACTACCTCAAATTAGGGTTGCTACCCAATTCTGCCTGGACTGGAACTTGCGTTGGAATTTGGGGATCTGCAAAATGTTTGGGGGAGTAACATGCAAACCCAACAGAGCTCTGCTTTTTATAAACCTGTCCATGGTCATCCCGAGAGATGGTTTCTCTTGTTTAAATTTAATACATCTTTAATTCAACAGCACCTATGGTACATTGGCCCAATGCAATCATATGTCAGTATATTAAACCACATTATGCACAAGCCTTTTGCTTCTTTGCTCCTGTCTTTGTGTGAGTCATGATTAACCATAGTTTCCTGTTTCATCTGAACTGGAAAACTGTGGTTATTAACTTTGGAAGAAGCCAGAATAGGAGAAATAATTAAAACTGTGGTTTAATATTTTGGCTTGTTCTGAAGTTTGTAATCACAGTTCAGAAAGGGACTATAATTAGAGACCTCCTGGTTTAATTGCATAATGGGATGCATGAAGGGACAGTGTATGCAGGTAAAAGGCTTGAGCATATCTTAGTTCAGTAAGCTGAGAGACGATTGCCTGAACATGGCCACTGCATAATCAAACAAAATGGAGAACTGTATGGATGACTAAGCAGATTTAAAACTACAAAACCCATGATGCTTTGTAACACCAAGTTAATGAATGTGATCAAATACACCCAAGGATTCAGATTATAGAAAACAATTCTTAAAAATAATTTAAGGACGGGATTTCAAGTCAGGTAATGGTAGTCAAAACAGAAAAATTGAATTCGGTCAGTAGGCTTTGCAGACCATTACCTCAAATATCTCACATAAATAATTACATAATTTTTCCATCAGAAGAAACAGCTGTTTACCACGAGGTAGAGGGCATTGCGCTCTAAAACATTTATCCTTCTGAGTAGCCACTGCATATAGAGAGGTGCAAGAGATTTGTAGTTGGAATCAGCGAAAGGGACAAAAGTGATGGCATTTGTAGACAATTTCAGGCTGAAATCATATGCACGTTAACCTGGGAGTGAGCCCCACTGAATGCAGTGAGACTTCTCTTCCAGCTGGTAAACAAGCTGTTAAACCTAATTGTCCTGATCTGGAAATCCTGGCCAACGCCACAAAGGTCTCTCCTGTGAAACAAGCAGTGATCAGCATTATCAAATTGACTGATGATTGATTTACAAAATGCATAGACTACACCTCCAACAATATAGTGTTTCCAGGGTAAGTTACATATATTGCAACAAAATTAAGCAGTAGCGGTACCCGACAGACACAACTCAAACGAGCTTTAACATTGTTTTACTGTTGGAGGGAGGAATAGGTTTACAAGAATCTACTGGTATTCCCAATAGTGCCAAAAGTTGCGTGTGCTGAGAGGTGTAGCAAGGCTGCGAGCGCTCCAATTGGAGAACAGCCTTTACCAAAGGTGTCATGGGCTTTGAATACACTTGAACTCAGGATGCAAGGGAGAAACAAGCTAAGAGGAAGGCACATTTGGCAAACCCTCACCATGATCAACTCCTGCCCAGAAACCCGTGTCCCCACTGTGGAAGGACTTGTGGATCCAGAATTGGCCTCCACAGTTACTTACGGACTCACTTTTAAAACCATGTTTATGGAAGACAATCTTACTCAGCTACAAGTGATCGCTGCTGAAGAAGAAGAAGAAGAAGAAGAAGAAGAAGAAGAAGAAGAAGAAGAAGAAGAAGAACCAGAAGAAGCAAGGCTGGCCCTCCCACAGAGAATAAATTGGAGTTTTCTTGGAATCCTCCTGCAATTTTGTGTAGGTCTCTGTGTTTGTGTAAAGTCCAGAAGGGTGGTAAAAGCCTTTTTTCTGGACCAGGTTCTGGACCAATTTTTTTCTGGATCAGGATCTATGTCTGTTATGGGAAACGTGGGGCCTTTCAGAAATTATTGACTCTAACTCCCATCCGTCTTAGCCAGCATAGCTCAATAGTCTGGGATCATGGGAGTTGTAGTTCAAGAGTATGTGGAGATCCAGAGGTTTCCCAATCCTGGCCTATACGGTGCTGGCAGGTGTCCAGAAAATTGTAATTTATGCCCTGTAGAAAATTCCAACTGGATTTTACTTAGAAAATTATTCCAAAAGATAACAAAAACATGAAGGAAATGCTTCTTTGGAAGAAAAAGAAAAAGGATTGAATAGTTGACCTCTTGACAAATGAATTAATCATCCAGACTAAAGATATTCCATATGCTTCCCAGTGGTCATTTCAGTACATTTTTCATTGACAAAACGTAAGTGTTAATGATGCTGTAAGTCTCTTAACTAGGATGAAATCATTCATTTTTACATCCATTTTTTGTTTTTTTAAAAAACGATAACATTTTTCTCTCTCTGCCTAACCAGGCACTATTATGATTATTATTATTATTATTATTAAACCTTAAAGTGTTTTATTTTAATGATTGGTACTTGTCAACCATTTTTACTTTGCATTGGCAGGCAAAATATATTTACTTTTTGCTGAAATATTTAGATGCAATAAAAAAAGTATTCTTCGTGGAAACTAGAACACTTTTGGTGTTAACACAGTGATTAATTATGGTAATTTTGAATGGGTCTTTGCAGACAAACTCTTAAGAGAGAGAAAAAGGCTATCACAATTATTTTTATCCACACACAACATTTATGCAATCCAAGAGAGAGATCTGTAAAGAGGAATGGGATTTTATGCAGGGGAAAAAAGATAATGATTCATTGATTATTAATTGTGTTCCTGACCACAGGGGCCTGATCCAGGTCACTATTAATTTAGCACCATTCAAATGGAACAAGATACTTGGTGGGTAGGTGCTTCGCTTCATATTTATTTGATCCCACAGTTGCCTTTTGAGAAGAATAAAAGTGAATGAGACGATGTGTTATCAAAGGGTTAGAATGGGCTGGGGGTGTTTCTGTTGTTGTGACTTTGTGGAAGTGTCAAGAAGGCGTTTTGTCTCTCCAGCCATGGGAACACTCACATTTGATCTGGGAGACAAGATGCAAGGCCTATCTGTCCATGGGAGGAATGAAGAAGACTACGTCAAAAAAGCTAAAGGGCACATTCAGATATGGTGGAAGATCCATGATTGGATCACCTGTGATTTATTTATTTTTAATGCTCAATGCAGACACTGCCCCCCTCCTAGATTTTTTTTTAAATTTTTAAATAAATTTTCAATTTTACAATTTCAAAGAAACATTTTACAAACTTTAAAATATCCAATTACTTCCCTTCTTCTCTTTCCATGGTTCATTTTACATACCATACATCCCTGCATATTTTGCTATAACCATTCAAATCAGTTTTCCACTTTTACACCCATCAAAAATGATTTACTCTGTTGAATTTATCTCAATGCTGCCAGCATTTTCAGCTGCATACAGTTATTTTTCAAATATTCAATAAACGTTTTCTAGTCTTCTTTAAACGGATGTTCTTGCTCTCTTATTCTATATGTTAAATCTGCAAGTTGTGCATATTCTGTCAACTTAAGTTGCCAATCCTCTCTATTTGGGACCTTGCTCACTTTCCATTTTTGGGCTAACTAAACATGGGCCGCAATTGTTGCATACATAAATAACCTTTTCTGACACCTGGGAATTTCAATCTGGGTTATCCCCAACAAATAGGACTCTGGTTTTCTTTTTGAAAGAAGTTTTGAATATTTTTTTCAATTCATTATGAATCATTCCCCCACCATCCTAGATTTAGATTGGAATTGCTGTGCTGGGAAATGAGGGTTTTGCTTTTCCGAAGCTGAGTCCCCCACCCTGAGTTGCTCAGGGGAAAAACAAACATCGTATAGGCTGCGCTCCATAGTGGTTGCATTTAGTCTGTGATTCTATTATTCACTTGCCTGGGTGTGCGCATGTGTGCATTGTAGCACTAGATACCCGTGTAATGCTTGATGTGGTGGGGGCAGGGCAAGAATGAATTCCTGAAAGACAACACTCCATTTACTTAACCTGAAGAGAATTTGAGGTGGAACTTTCCGTATTATCTTAGTGAGAAGCATTTAGTTCAGAGCTGAATTTCATATCTTACAACCTGCCTTATTAAAATATATATTATGCCTTTATGAATCTTTAATAACAAGCACTTAGTAAAGTCTGCATAATAGACTCTATCAAGCTTACATTTTGAGCAGTTTGATGAACTCGTTCATGGGCTTCATATGGAGAGTGCAGTCTAGTTGGGGAGAAGAGTCCTATTGGAATGGAATAATGATGAATTGATTATTAATTGCCTTCAGGACAGACATCTGGGCCTGATTCATGTCCCATTTAATTCAACACCACTTAAATGGAAAAGAAAAATTACTTGTATTTCACTCAATAGCCAGTGATCCTGTGGGAATACGAGGAGGCCTTTGGGTCTGTTTTAGTGCTAGGATATGTAGTACTTTCATTAGCGGCTGTGAACATAGGTCCATGGGGGCATTTTTACATTTCTCTAGGGGACAGGGGGGGAAATCCTCTTTCCTTTTTGGAATTCTTTTCAGTACTGGGACAAAATGAATTTGGGACTGGCTTGCAGGGTTTGTCTATGCTTACTTCAGAAGGTGTATCTGAAAGCAGGATTTATTTATTTTTTTAGTAGAATCATTTGGTGATAGGTTATTCAACTCATTACTCAGCAAATTGGTTCCTTTCCAAAGTTTAGAGAAGGAAAATGGAGAGAATGCATTATCTGAATGCAAACCATTCTCAGCCCAATTCCTATTGTACAGTCTGGCCTGGCACAACAGTTACAAAATATCTGTTTCTGGGAAATTCAGATTACATTGAGTGTGTGCCTCAAGAAAAAGAGATGGAAATGGCTTAACAAGCAGCCCTGAGCATATCATTTAACTCATCTGGAAATTAGGGATGGGCAATTCTCTGAATTTGGTTTATCTGAGTTTCTCATTCTTCCAGTGTTAAGTTCAATTATCCACATTTCCACATCAGTTTACCGTTTATTTAAAGTCCTCATGAAAATTCACTAGCATTTTAGTGCAAATTTATCTGCATACATGCTTATCTGTATGAAATTTTGCTTAATATACATGCTTCCAAAGCACATTTTCCTGATATGCATTTTGTACGCTATTTTCACCAATACGCCTAGTACATGCATTCTTGTACACATTATTGGGCTTCACAACTGCATTGCAAAATTCAGAGAAGTGTGAATTTTGACATTGGCTGTGTTTCAGTTTGCATATTATTTCTGAAATTGTGAATAAGGTAAGTTTGCATTCAAATGCAAGCTGCATTGAGTTCTTCCTCCATCCCTAGTCAGAATGAACATGCTTGGGATCAGACAAGCATACGAGAACTGAGTATGGGCCTGGCTCGGATGGAGTTGCTAAGCTGTAACCCAGAGAATTGCTCTTTTCCTTTATGTCAACTGCGGAAGCAGGAGAAGAAGCAGACGTGCTTTTATGTGCCTATACTTCCCCCTCACTGTTCATGTTTCTCCCACTCACTGCAGGCCCAAGTATGCATTTATGTAATTCCATGCACTTCCAATCTTGTGAATGGTGGTAGTGGTGGAATTAGCAAGACTATGCTTCCTGGTCCTAAGTCATCTGTTATGTTCCATGGGCTGGAAGCTATGCTCTTAAATGAGGAGTCCATTTTATAAGCGTAGGCTCTCCACATGGCTGGGGTTCTACATTGTACAGGGAGTCTGCATGTATAGAACAGGCTTCCCACTTCTGATCTCTCTCCCCCCCGCAACGTGTTGATGATGGCAGGTCTGGGTGATGGGAACACAATAGAGGTTGGTGAGCCAGTGAGCCCTTTCCTCTCATGAGACTGGAATTGGGTGAGGATGAATGTCCAAGCGAAGCTCAAAATGAACAGAAATCCAGGTATGCCACAGAGGAAATGGGGAAGAGGATCAGGGGAGGGAACAGGTAGGAGAAACGGCAGTTGATTCATTTTACCACTTCGTAAATGGTCTGGTTTACCACTTAATGGTCTGGTTCTAGCCATGTAAGCAGAGTGAAGTGCTAGAATCCTGAGGTGGGAGAGTGGATTGCTCCTCCATGTAAAACAACTCCCTGAAAGTAAAAATATAACATCAGGGCTCTGGCACACATTCTTCTCTACGGGAATAAGATTCAGACTCGCAGGTAGATTTTAACAACAAACACAGTAACCAATCAAAACGGTGGTTCCCCCTTGCAATCTGTAACATCACCATCTGATTTGGCTGCATCAGTAGACCAGACAAAAGGTACTAAAGTTCAAGCCTCTTGGTTCTGAGTTGGCAATCCCTTGGCCTGGTTCTGTCAGAGCTATAGGTGTCCTTCTCTCATCAGTTGGGCCATTTATGTACTCACAAAATGTTGGTAAGGATTAGTAAAGGGTTAATTAAAAGAGATAGGTCTGTGCAAGGTTTTTCTTTCCACGAATATATTTTTGGGCTCTTTTTCCTCCAGTAACTGTGATAGGGCAGATCTCATATGCTCCCTGACACCTTACTTCCTTGGCAATCTTGGAGAAGGGAGGAGAATGAGAAGGGGGGAAAAAGGTAATGGAGGGAAAAAAAGAATCCTTACCTAGGCTTCACTAGGAGCAACATGAGCATATGCAATTATAAGATAGCTGGCAGATGACAGAGTTAGTTAATGTAACAAGCCCTGTAAAGCATTTAGCCACATTCCAGTGTTTAATCAGCTGTGTAAAGTGCAATATCTATCTTTCAATTTTATGCCATTAAGGGAGACAAGATTTTGATTAGGTACTTAATCTGGCCAAGAGGAAAACAGGCCCACAGCAAGCCCACAATAGGCTGTGAAAAGGGGCATTGGACAGAGAATTCGATAAACGAGAGAGACAGAAATTTAACATAAAAGAGAATTAGTGCAGCTCCTTTCAATTTAGTGCACAGGTTTTTATGGACTAATCAATTAGAG
Source organism: Podarcis raffonei (assembly GCF_027172205.1). NCBI lineage: Eukaryota > Metazoa > Chordata > Lepidosauria > Squamata > Lacertidae > Podarcis > Podarcis raffonei. The sequence continues at coordinate 74,932,216 of NC_070607.1, forward strand.
GCTGTGGCTGTGCTGCTGGGAAGTGGTGCCGTGTTAGTGGCTTTGCCATATTAATTCTGTTCATTATGCTGAGGTCAGACGGAGTGCTTTGGGGGAAGCCACCATCGCGGAGCAGGTCACATCCCGGGCATTTTCTCAGTGCACTGGGGACAAAGAAAGGAAGCTGGACACTGGGGTGGAGGAACCAACAAGAACATCATGTGTGACATAGTGTTCTCTCCATTCTGGCATGTACCTGCTGATATCAAAACATGGCAAGCATAGAGATCCTGCTTGAGAATTTTGGTGGTCCCTTGGTTTATGTCTGGAGCTCTCTAGACCCTATGGTCTCAAAGCTGGAAAAATGGCAAAAGTGGGTTTTCAGCTGAATTTGTAAAAATGGAGACTTTGCACATAATTTTATAAAGTTGTTGGATGTAAATTGCTTAACTTATATTATCACAAGGGGGATTCATTTCTTTTAAAAAGAGAGGTGCTCCCCCGAATGTTCTCATTTCCTCTGAGAAGATTAACAACTGAAAAGCAATAAAGCAATCTGTGTACTCCCAGAGACACTTTCATCTTATTATTTTAATTATTACTATTATTTATATGCTGCTATTTGGCCCAAAGGTTCCCAAAGCACTGAACAGCACATCAAAACATAATATCCAGTAGAGTACAATCAAATGCTACAAATCAGTTGGGAAGCAAAACAAAATAAAAAATGGAACAAATTAGATCCATAAGAAAGTGTTCCCAGGCCAGAGGATTAAAAGGTGCTCTCACTAACCATACAACCAACACTCTTACGGGCTAGAAACTTGAAGAGATAATAAAAAATACTAAAAAAGCTGATGCCAACAAGAATAATTAAGGGTGTTCTCACTGCCACCATGTTGAAGCGATTAGTTAACACCAACAATGAAAATTGCTCCCAGTCTTGGTAGTCTACTCTAGTTAGGAGTCTGATGGCCCTTTTGGGGGCTTAATATATCTGCAGATCTTGCTTTAACTGGTTTTCAGAAGGTGGTAAATGCAAGATCTTGCTATGTGGAGGCACTTTCAGAAGAAATAGTTTTTGTTTAGTCATTTAGTCGTGTCCGGCTCTTCGTGACCCCATGGACTAGAGCACGCCAGGCACTTCTGTCTTCCACTGGCTCCCGCAGTTTGGTCAGAGTCATGCTGCTAGCTTCTAGAACACTGTCCAGCCATCTCGTCCTCTGTCATCCCCTTCTCCTTGTGCCCTCAATCTTTCCCAATATCAGGGTCTTTTCCAGGGAGTCTTCTCTTCTCACAAGGTGGCCAAAGTACTGGAGCCTCAGCTTCAGGATCTGTCCTTCCAGCAAGCATTCAGGGCTGGTTTCCTTAAAAATAGATAGGTTTGATCACTACTTATGTATCTCCAGAAAAGGGGAAATGCATCACCAAAAATAAGAATATGGATTTACAAAAATTAGGCACATGCTGGCACATTTGCACATGCCAGTTTATCTGCATAGATCTAAACAGAAATGCAATGGGAGGAATTCAACATAGCACTAAGAAGATTGTTCCAAAAGCGCAAATATTTCTGCCTCCCAGATGGAACAATCCCCTCCTCTCCTTCCCCCACATGCTGTTCTGAGAGTTCCACCAAGCTCTCCAAGCCAATATGGGGAGCAGAGATGGGTGGGAGGAAAGCAGGAATGCCCCGCTGTGCTAGTGGAGGTCCTTTCAGTAGGCTTCTGCTAGCTAGATATGTTAGTTGGAACGCTTGCATTCAATTCAGTCCTACTCAGAGTGGACCCACTAGAATTAACGGGTCTAACTTAGTCATTTCCATTAACTTTGATGGGTCTACTCAGAGCAGAAGTCACATTGCATAGCACCCAATATACCTCACCATACTGGGAAGACTCTAACGGGTGGACTGTCTGTCTGCTCAGTTTACTGTTCATGTGCAATTTCAGGGCTTAGTTGCCTACTCATTTCAGACTCCTTCAAACAGAGAACTATCCTCTTATAAGGCAGAACACTTCCCACCCCCAAATTCAGAAGAAACACTCGCCGTGACAAAATGGTAAGTAAAAATAGCCTCATGGTAAATTTACTATGTGAGAAATTATGACTGCTAGGCTTAACTAAAAGAAAAGAAAAATATTGCATAGCCATATATTTTGAGTTAGAGAAATTATTAAAATGGGATAACGCGTCAAAGGGAGGCCATTTCTCATCCCACATGAAAGAGACGACTCTTTGCATCCTAATTGACTCTCAGGGTGCAGAAGCAATATGTAGCAAACTCTTTTGGGATAAGTCTGGTGGGTTTTTTTTGGCTGTCCCACCAAAGCCAACAATATGGCAGCTTATCTCTAGATCTATATGCTTCTCAGGCTCCTTTTAGCCTTCTGTAGCAATTGTTTGTGTCATCTGTAGTCTTTTTGCGTATTTTAACGAACAGTGGTGACATGGCAGTTAAAACAGCATGCTTAAGCCTTCCAAATCACAAGAATAATACAATGCTTCAACTCAGAGTGCTGTTTGGGGTGTGTCCACTAACTGTGTTTGCTCTCTGCTGTGTGGTGTGCAGTAGGGCAAGACTGAACAATTGCATGCAAAAGTCTGCATGCAAAAAACCAAAGCATGAAATCACTTGCAGTTAGAATTTTCAGAACTCTGAAATGCTGTGAAAGAAAGAAAAACAATCTAGTGGTGGGTTTTTGTTGTTGTGCTGGTTTTTTGCATTTATATCCCACTTTTCACTCCAAGGAGTTCAAGGTAGTGTATAGGGTCCTAAAGGTAAAGGTAAAGGGACCCCTGACTGTTAAGTCCAGTTGCGGATGATTCTGGGGTAGCGGTGCTCATCTCACTTTACTGGCCGAGGGAGTCGATGTTTGCAGACAGCTTCCAGGTCATGTGACCAGCATGACTAAGCCGCTTCTGGCACAACCAGAGCAGTGCACGGAAACACCATTTACCCTCCCGCCAGAGTGGTAGCTGTTTATCTACTTGCACTTTGACGTGCTTTTGAACTGCTAGGTTGGCAGGAGCAGGGACTAAGCAACAGGAGCTCACCCCGTCGTGGGGATTCAAACCGCCGACCTTCTGATCGGCAAGCACTAGGCTCTGTGGTTTAGACCACAGCACCACCCACATCCCATAGGTGTTCTACTCCTCCACATTTAATCCCCCAAACAACCCTATGTGGCATGTTAGGCTGAGAGGCAGTGACTGGCCCAAGTGAGCTTCACGGCTGAGTAGGGCTTTTCTCTGGGTTCCTAGGTTCGAATAGTAATATGCCTCCTCTTTAGTGGGGCATCGTGCCAGAGGTCTCTGCTCTAGCAGTGCGGCTGTACTTTACAAACCAGTACCTCCTCTGCCTCTTCACTGCCTGGCAAGTACATTGGCTCCTGCTCCTTTTCTTAGTTGCCACTCAGTTGTGGAAGCCAAGCACAGCATTGTCCTATGTGGAGGTCCTCAGTGCCACAGGACCTCTTATTTGAAGTCAGATATTCCCAAAATAGGGCCTAGGAGGGGAAATGGGACATTATTTCCTCATCTGTCCCCCAAATTTCTGATTCAGACTTACGGAATCCTTCTCAGAAGTGTGTGGATGCAAGAGGGCTGTGCTTCAGTTCAAGCTCTGAATGGAAGAGGCTGGTAGACAATCAGACCTGACAGCTATTTATAACTCTCAGATATCAACCTGAGACCCTTTTATGGTGACAGCACATAAATCTGAAGGGCTACCTTGAGCTGCTGAATCATGTCAGTCTAACAAGACCTTTTGCTGCCTTGAGTTTTCCAGCCATTTCAGGCTCTTGTTATAGGAGGATGCTATAAGGGTATTCAGAGGTCTCAGTGGTAATATCCTTGTGCGTCTAGAGAGGCTTGTAACGTGACATCCTGGATTGCACACTCCATCTTCCTGTGAGAAAAACATAGATCTCCCCTTGATTAGCTCAGAAGCACTTTCTTGCCCAGCACAAAAAAAATATGGAGTAACTCAGCATTGTCACAAGTTTTGCTTAGCCAAGTGCTCAAAACAAGAAATAAGTCAGCTTCTGCTGTTAGTTGTTAAAACTGCAATCCTAGACACACTCACAGAGCACTACTAAGTATAGGAAGCTGGAAGAATTTGCACTGGCTGAAATTAAGCCATCATAAATTACCCTGCTCCAAACTACATTAAGGAATTGAGCTACTGTTGGCTGGAAGGGACTGTGAGGCTCATCTAGCCCAATACACTGAGATGTAAAAATCTCAAATACATCATACATGGATGGCTGTCCAACCTCTACTTAAACACCAACAAGCAGCACCGCTGAGTTGCGCCCAACATTGTGGGGGCCTGTTGCGCGTGCATGATGTCACACATGTGATGTCCCCCCTTACCTTTGCACAGGGCACATCCCTGGTGATTGTCAAAGGGATGTGCGGGGCAAAGATGCTTCTCGCTGTGCATCCCTGGTGATCCTCAAACTGATGCGAGGGGCTAATGTTGATGATTGTATTGGGTCCCTTTTAAAATATTATTTCTATGCTAGCACGCCTGCTAGCCAGGCAGTAGATCTCGACACCCTTTTAATTTCTCACAATGCACACAAACCAATGTTGCTCTAGGTATTCTGGAAAATAAAAGGGGAGCTAAACTAGAGGTGGATCTATCAGTTTTTGTTTCTCATTTTTTCCAGTTTTTACGGGCACTTTGCATTTTTGTTCGCATTATTAGGCTGCAGAACAGCACTGGGAAATTCAATGAAGTGTGAATTTTGAACTATAGTTGTGTTTTGGTTTGCATATTGTTTCAGAAAGTGCAGATTAGGTAAGTTCGCCCCCAAATGTGCACTGAATTGAATTTCCCTCCCATTCCTAGGCTAAGCATGTCCCACCCAGAGCTGCACCCTGCTCCTTCAGCAATGTAAGCCTGCCAGGGTCCTGTGGCAGAGAAAGGGCCCCAGCAGCAGATATTTTGCCCATAGTGTCATCAAACTTGAAGCAACCCCCTGCATGTGATGGGGAGGGACTTTTGCCTCCTCCCTTCCCCTCCAAGGCACCCACATGCTTCTCAAGAGCTGAGAAGACTTGTGAAATTTGTTAGCTTTTGAGTGAGGGCCCCTCTCTAGGTATTCAGGGTTTTTCCTTTCCTACCCTGAACCCCTTTTTACCCCTTTGCAGAGTAGTGGCTCCTCTAAAACATGGAAATGCCTGTCAGCAGAGGATGAAGTGATGGAGTATATTAGTTTATGGTAAGCTGCCGAAAACTTGAACTCCCTGACTGTTCAATTCATGCAGAGTTATGACAGGTTATGCCCGCAGGCTGCGAGTTAGGGAAATTATTTTCTGTTCAAACATTTCATTTCTCTGCTACTCTATAATTTTCTTTCCTCCCCACCCCTTCGCCCCCTCCCCTCCACCTTCTGCAAGGAAAGCTCTGTGATATGAAACACTCGGGCTCTTGATTGTTCGTCCTTGCATCCATGTGTGAGGCTGGAGAAACAAGCCCCCCTTTCCCCCCTTTTAATCATGCAGCCATCCTGTTTGCTAACCAAGTGCATCTTAGGGGCACCAAAGCTGAAAGGAAAAAGAGCAGCATCTGCCTTTTAAATTCCTCTGGGTCTGCCAGGATTTTGACACCTGGAGAATACCCTAAAAGAGCCACATGAAGGGGTTTCCTGCCGGGAGACTTCAATTAGTGCACTAAGGCATATTATCAAAGTAAGGAAGTCGAAGCTTTATTAACAACAGCCAGCATTTCTGGAAGGCTCCCTATAAGTGGCTGGAAATCTAAAGAGATATAGAGACTAGGTTTGCATGAGTTTCTTAAAAAACAAAATCAGATTATTCATTTCAAATCTCTTGATCTTCTGTGACAGCATCACAACAATTCAACATGTTGGGGGGTTTGGAACTACAGCTTTCTATACCTGCTTACGCTTGGCCTTAATAGCTAAAGATGATATATTTGGTGACAGGTTGCATTTTGTCACCAGCTGGTGTAACTAGGACGGGGTGAAGGTGAGAAGGCTGCCTGGACTTGGTGATGGGGACAGAGTCCGTGTTTAGATTCCAAGACTTTGAATCGCTGTATCAAAAGCCCTGTTTAATTCTTCAGGTGGTAGTGCAGCAGCTGCAGACTCAGTTGGCTCATCCTCTTCTGACCCTGCACTTGAAACTGAAGCCATGATAAGGGAAATGTGTCATTTTCCCATTCCTTCCTGCTAAGTGGAGGTTTTGAAACTTCATGGCACACATCACCTCAACCCTAATCCCCTCCACTCTAGGATACTTATTGCAAGCTCTTGGGGCTTTGGCATGTTGATTCTCTCTTCTACCCCCCTAAACTGACACTTCATCATATTGGGCAACATCTAGACTAAATTTGTCATGTTTGCATTAAGTTCAATAGGATGATGAGTCATGACTAAGCTAAGTCCCATTGATTCACCGGGACCAAAGCATGATGAACTTAGGCTGGAACCAAACTTCTGTACTTCCTGGAAGCTCATGGATCCTTTTCAGACTACCTTTTCAAATATTTTAATTAAAAAATATAAATGCTTCCCTGCTTAACTAGGGAACCCATATGCATTTATGTGTATCATCACCTTATTTTGTTTCAAACTGTAGGCACTCAACCAGCTGAGTTTGTTATAGCAGGGAAACACTGAACAAATTCATGGGTGATAAAGCTAGCAATGGCTAATAGCAATAATAAGCTAAACAGAACTTCCATCTCCCATGACATTATGCCTAGGCTTCTGGAGTACCAGAAACTAGGGAGAAGCAAGAGGGGTGAACAATTCCTTTCCTGGTCTGCTTGCAAGCTTCTCAGAAACATCTGACAGGCCGTTGGTCTGAGAGATGTTGATACTATCCAGAAGGGCTGTATGGAGTCATAGGATATAGTTACAGAAGGCATCAGGTTCCCAGGGACAGATAAATGTTTGCTACACTGAACCCTGAACAGAAAGGTTGTGATAATGTTCCTGTAGGGTTTGTGTAAGATGTGTTGCCACAGCAAGTATCAGGATGAAGCTGATCAGAAGATGGTAAACTCCTGACATGCATTTCCAACATGCAGCTAACATATGGCAGAATAGAACACTGCCGGAAGGTTTATATTCAGGCGGCAACAGTGGGGAGGGGAGGATGGAGTAGAGGGAGCGTAGGAGAATAGTTATTAAAAATAATAAAACTGCATGATAGGCTATATGAGCCTCTCAGCATGAGAAGCTGTATGATACTCCATTAACGTTATTAACAACCCTATCTATTTTTATTGAAAAGATGCTCTCTGTATCAGAATTTGCCACTATTTCAGCCCATTTATTAAGCCTGGAATAGCGGGAGTCACTTCAGACCGTATTTATTATTATTATTTGCAGGGTGAGTGCTGTGACTATTGCACTCGTGGGGATTCGGGGAGATAAAGTGTCATCTCTCAGTCTACAAGGTTTCCCCAGGGAGCAATGGGGAGAATGTTCTCTCTCTGTCTTTTCCTATTAGATTTCCCTCTAATTTCTATTAATGGGGTTCTTAGACCTGCTCTAGCACTTTGAAATTTATCTTTCCCGTTTCAAATAGCAATATTTAACAACCTGTTACAGTGTGCTGAGATTATTTTTCTTCCCCTCTTCATACCTCTCTCTGTTTCTGCAGTGCATGATACCAAGGGCTGCTCTGTAGCTAAACTTCTATTATATTTGAAGGTTGTTTGAGAAAGGGGAGAGCTTATAGGTGCCCATGATGGAGAAAGGTGTCTGCATTGTACGTCCTTTGAGATAACAGCAGTTTGGCATTCACATAATCATAGAATTGTAGTGTTGGAAGAGACCCTGCAATGCAGGAAGCTGTCCCATACAGAGATCGAATCTGCAACCTTGGTGTTATCAGCACCACATTCAGGGGCACTGAACTGCCCCCCCCATTGGGGGGAGGGTGCATCACGTGACACATCACATGACACATCACATAATGCAAAGGTTACCAGACGTCCCCATTTCCCGGGGACAGTCCCTGGATTTACACATCAGTCCCCACATAAAATCCATTGAAGCTGAAAAGTGTCCCCGGATTCATTGGAAAAAAATCTGGTAACCTTACGTAATGCCCCCCGCCCCCACCTAGCATCTGAGCACTTGTGCGCCAGGCCAGGACACACAGGTGTTCTGTCCCCACCGCTGTGATGGGGAATGGGGAATGTAGAGCTGGGCTCCTTTTCCCTGCACAGCATCAAGTGGGGAGGAGGATGCAGAGTGTGGCTGAAGACCCCTCAGCGCCTGACCACGTTGTAACCAACCAAGTAGCAGTGTTATTATTTTCTAAGGCCACCTCAGTTTGAAAGATCCAGTGGACTAATCTGCTGAAGATCTGTCTTAGCCTTAAGCTGTGGAGAAAGACTCTCCTCCCTGGAAGAGAGGGGAGTGGTTGTGGGCGGGAGCCCGAGCTCCGCCCCTGGCCGGGGGTCTTAGCCCCCGCCCCTCACCTGGCTGGCGCCCACGCCCACCAGAGGCAGCCAACCAGGTGACTCCGGGGGGCGTGTTTAGCAGCTTAATGCTGCGGCTCCAGCTCCGCCTCCTCCTCAGTCGTCGTCTCATGTGTGTCAAGGGCTAGGTGTGGCCATCGCCTATGCTATCTACCGTGGGTTATTCCGTTAAAGGAATCTGGCGGTCGTGTATTCCGTCCGATGCCTGCTTGGCGGGAGGCCATGGCACGACCCTCGGTGACATCAGGGGTGAGCCTATAGTTGGATTAGCATCAACAGGCTCCACCTACTGTTGAATAAACCCACCTCCCATAGTCATCCAATGCCTAAGCCAATACTTTTTCACTGCTGTAATCAATAAAGTTGTGGCCTTTTCTTGCCCATTAACCTTATATCACATGTCCTTGTGTGTTTATTTCACATAGCGGGGGTCGGGCCCTCGATCCACAAACACTCATATTTTTTGCTAACACTAATTATTGCCATGGTTGGGTATGGGGAGTCATGGAGAATCGGGCTGGGAAGAAAGGCTTAAGCTTAATTCTATTGGACTGATCCAGTAGTCTCTTCTGATGTTCTTATGACTGCTCATTTTTACTGCTTCTCATTTTTACTTCTGTATGTAAGGTATTTCAGATCTTTCAAATCTTTTGCAAACTGCTTTGGATTCTCAGAAGAGGAGTTCAAGGAGTGCTCACAGTTAGCTTCTCATTCACTGATTCTACCCGAACCTGTTATTGGTGGCAGTGAATAAGTGTGTTGGACTAACCCTATAAAAATAACATAGTTTTGTGAATGTAAATGCTACTTACTCTCAGAAGACATTAACTTTAGATATCTGCAGGATCTAAACTGCTCGAAGCCTGCTTGGCCAAGCCTGCTTTGTCAGCCTCTAATGTAAAAAATACTTCAAAAAAAAAACACAACAAAAACCCCTGGATAGTTTTAAAAAGTCATTTCCAGGTTTATATGTACTCTGTTCATGATTGTGGGATTAATCTGGGTCAAGATTGATGTGCAAATAAACAGTATGGTATGTGAAGCATTTGTTTTGTATGCTCCCAGTTTGTCGGGTTCTTTGTTTCATTCCTTTAAGTGTTCCTTCTTCTGTTCCTTTTGAGTTTAATTGAATAAGATAACACACACACACACACACACACACACACAAAACACACCAGCAACTGAGTAAACAGAGAGACTAACAAGCACATGTTGAAAGTCTGGCAATGGACTTCTGTGCTTTCCTCTGCAGGAGCAAAACAGACTATATCTGGAAAATAGATGTAGAGTCAAGAGCATTGTTTGCAGTGTTGAGGCCCTTGCATCTTATTCAGTCATGCTGGGAAATGCCAACAGGCATCTGATTGACACAACTGTCAAGCATCTGGTTGAATGAAAGAATCCAACCAGGATGCTGGCAGCCATGTTGCACCAGTGAGGACCATACAATTGTGGTTGAGCTGGATTTAGGGGCTAAGCAAGTCCCATAAACCAAAGGCAGATGTCCCAATGCATGGCTGGGGTCAGTCATGTCCCTGATGTCACACATGCCAAATGGTCCTAGCACCTGACATCTGCACAGATAATATGAATATCTGCAAGTTGGGAACCTTCACACATACAGCTGTATACATGGAGATTCCTCTATCAGGACATTTCTGCTGCTCACATGGAAGTCAGCAAGTTAGGACCACCCCACTCTTCTACTGAGACAAATCATGAGGGCAACATCTGAATTCAACTAGTGAAAGCAGTGAATGATATGCCACAGGATGGGTTCAGGGCAAAACAGATTAGTGACAATGCGGCAAATGCAGAGAGAAAAGGATCAGAATGCTCACTGGTAGAACATCAAAGGCTGGGGATGACTTGAATTAGAGCAGTTCCAAATGTGAAGAAAAAGAATTATGCAACAGAAAGCTTAATCCTGAAAAGAAAGCTCCCCGAAATGGAGCATTGATTAGAGCAGGCACGTCCAACAGGTAGATTGTGATCTACCGGTAGATCACTGAACATTTGTGGTAGATCACTGGCTCAACAGTTCTGCCCTGCACCCCCAAAAGTGGAGCTTTCCTCCTTCCTAAAAAAAGCTCAACCCCCCAAAAGCGAGTAGATCACTGGCAGTTTTTAATCGCAGTGTCTTGGGAGTTGGCCACCCCTGGATTAGAGGGAGCATTCAAAATGCCACACCTGAATTCTGAATAGAATGCCTTGCTCTGAGGAAAGGGCTCCTTGGGTCTTTCCTAGAGTGAGGAAGCAGGGGGAGCTGGAAGGCCTCTCCCTCACTCTGCCTAAGTGGTCGAGAAAATGTAAGCTGAGGTGAAGGGAGCTCTGCTACCCAAGGGCCAGCCCACCCATGAGCCAAGGTGAGGAATCCACCTCAGGTGGCTAGAACGACAGGGGCAGCAGATCCAAATCTAGATCTTTATTCCCCACCTTGTTCCTGATGTAGATATTTATTCACTCCTTCTTCCTTGGTAGGGAAAGGGATGCCATTTTGCGGGTGGCCCTGCTGCTACCACTGCCATTATGAAGAGAATGAGGGGTGGCAGAGGGAGAGACAATGCAGAGAAGCAGTGGCAGTGGCATGGCAGTGGTGGTGACTTAGGCAGCACAAGTATTTATGCCAGCCTTGCCTCCTAAAATCATAACACACTAGTGCAAGGTTTCCCCAAATTTGGGTCACCCGCCATTTTTGGACTACAATTCCTATGATTCCTGACTGCTGGTCCTGCTAGCTGTAGTCCAAAAACTGCTGGAGAACCAAGTTTGGGGAAACCCTGCACTAGTGCTAAATATTCAGTAACTAATAATGTTAATAAATTAAAATGCATACATTATTGTACCTGGTCCTGCTAAGTGTATGCCAGCTGCCGTTTGCTGAAGGCATCTATAACATAATTTGTGTGCCACTGAGCTGTTAATCATCACATACTTGAAACTTTTCAGTGGTGTGTAAAATCAGGGCTCCTGCTCATTTAATAGTTCATTTACTGAACTATTCAGACAACGCTTTCAACATGAGCATAATGCAATCCAGGAAGGGAAAGAACCAAACGCAGGCTAACTGGTTTGGTGAATTAGCCCTTGTTTCAACTTGAAATAATACCCAAGAAGATGGGTGACTGTGCTCACATTTTGAAAAGCTGCTTGAAGGAACTCAATAATGTGAAACCTACTTTTGACAATGTTCCAAAGCAGTTTTTCATGGTTGAAAGATTTCCACACACACACACACACACACACCACCACCACCACCACCAAGTACACATTGTGATCAGAACTGAATGTGTCAAATGCCTCAAAACATATTTTCCCTCTGTCAGAGGTTCACACGGTTTGAACAAATATCCACCAAACTTCCTGAATGCCAATAAAAAGTGGAGCACTTTTAATTTGTCAGGTTCAAAGCCTGTACTTATGGGTTCCAGAATTGTGCATCTTTCAGTGTAGTTCTCTTTTACTTCCCTAGCCCAACGTCTTCCGAGTTATTCATCCTCAGAAGTATTTGTACATGATTTCAATCTCTTGCCTCTTCCTTCCTTTCCATTACTACTGGCAATGGGCTTCTTAAAAAAACTGAAGGCAAGCTGAACTTATAAGCAAGCTCAATATATTAAATGTATAAATAATGTATTCTGTGATCTTATTTATAATGCAGCAACATTGCTTATAATATAAATGTTAGTATTTCCCCCCCCCCCCGTCCAATTTGACCCTTTCATTACTGAGCATGTTACCCTCAGCTGTTTCAGAATGATACTGCCATTCGTTTAAATGAAGGTTCCAAATACGTTGATGGGATGCATTTAATTGCACTTCAGGGGAAAAGGTGTGTTTCATTTAATAGGAAAACAATTTAATTGTGAGAGTTCATTGGAAACCTATTATGGATAGAGCTTTTCAAGAGAGTGACTGTTTTGAGAAATATAATGATTTTGGGCTCCAGGTCTAAAGATGTACAGTAATAATGCCTCTGTTCACTTTCCTTGGATGAAAATATCTATCTTTGCATGTTTGAATGTGTAAATTGAAAGGTTTGGCTCACTACAACAACTGCCATTGAATTATTTCTGGTAAATTGCTATAATGGTAACTGGCAGTGGCATGCGGTAGAATTTTTCATTGGGGAACAGTTAGGGCAAGAGACACCATCTTGCAATGGCGATGGAGGGGGGGGACAGATGTCATACCAGTGAGCATTGCACCTACTTGCGTGTCAAGGCCCCTAATCCACCCCCAGGAGAAATAAAGACACAAGGACACGGAATTTTAGGTTAATGTTAATGGCCAAATTTAGGCCATAACTTTATTGGTTACAGAATGTGAGCGGTATTGGCTTAGGCATTGGCATTCATATCTGACTCCTGCCCGCCTTGCAGGAAGTCTGTAAGGGTAAACCACCAGTAGGGGGAGCCCTGCCAATGTGGATCGACTCGAGCATCCCCTGGGTTCCCGAAGGGGTTGTGACATGGCCCTAGCTGCTCCCCAGGCTTCAGACAAGATCCACACCCCTGGATTCCTTTAACAGAATACCCTTCTGCATGGAGGGGCAGGTGATGGCCGCACCTCCCCTCCCCCATATCACTATTCCAATGCTTAACTGCCAAACCTTACAAAGTTGTGACAATTGCTACGAGGTAGGCGAAAACCAAGTGGCTGGTGCCAATTTGCCAAGTGGAAAAAATACTACCAGGCCCCTTAACAGTGACCAACCGAAGTTGCAGAGGTAACGCTCTGCTTTGCGAAGGCAAACCTTGCACCAGACATGCAACAGTATGTCCAGGAGCATTACGCCTGACCTTCTTGGCTAGAAAACAGGGTTCCCCCCCCTGACCTTTTGTCCTTTCACAATTTGTTAGACATAACGCTTGGCTGGAGCATGACCGGGGATGCAGACGTAATCAAGTATTGGGGGGAACATCTGAGGGAAACACCTGCTTACACGTGTATTTGCTAATGCTGGAAATGTGCTTATATGGAAATACGTTAAGTTCAGGGTTGTTTCACTACTGTTTCCAATTGTTGACTTCTGCTAATAAAAAGAGCCTTGGGAGAGCTAGCCGGCAGCTTGCTTGGAGCATGTTTGCCTACATGCTTCTGCACAGCTCACCTGCATCCAACCTCCTGTCATCTCTGTTACTCCTACACGAAGTCCATAGCAAGGCCAATGACACAACCTGAGAAAGGGACCTCAGAAAGGGCGGGAGATCCGTGGTGCAAGGCTGGAGGAAAAGAGGAAGCTACAGCATCACGCCATGGTTTAAATTGGCCCCAGCCATGCCCCCAAGCAAGCTGATTGGCTGCAAGGCCCCATGGCATTGCCGGGGTTGCCCCAGCGTGACGCGGGTGTCCCCAGTTGGAGGTGGAGCTGAGTTCCCCAAGCTGGGCAGAAGCTTCCCAGGCTTTGGGAAGGAGGAACAAGGGGAACATTTAGGGGACTAGTCTCTTCCTTCTAGTCCAACAACCGTACACCATTGGTAACTGGAAACATCTAAGGCTACATTCCTATGCAAATTTACCTATAAGCCTCACTGAACAGCGTGGGACTTAAGTTTGAATAAGTATGCATAGGACTGTGCTGCAAGTGACAGGAAACTTTTCTGTAGTGATTCACTGCTATTCAGGCAGCCAACAGATGTCCTGAATGCTTTCTTGAATGCACAGCCACCTCGCCCCACTCCCAATGATCTCCCAGAGACCTCCCAGACAGAGGTGTACAAAATTATGCATGGTGGAGAAAGTGGATAGAGTAATAACTTCATGAATATGAGTTGGGGGTGGCGGCAGGTGTAGGGAAACCAAACAAGTAATGCACATTGGGTGAAAACATCTGTGTCCTCTCTCTGGTGTATACAGCAATGTGCAAATGCTACTTGAAATGCAACAGGGAAAAATGATACTTTTGCGTTTTAAGCCACTAATGTGTACACAGGGATGGGATCAAGGGTACCTAGTTAGTTTCATGGCACAGTGGAGATTTGAATCTGGGCTTCCAGATACCATACTGGTTTTTTGTACAATATGGCTCCCTGCTCATGATCTGCTGATTGCTGGCTGCAATATTTGTCTTAAAAATCCTTTTTGATCTGCCACAAAGGCAAAACTACAACTAAAAAAAGAGACTCCATCTTCATACATTCCAGTATACACTTTTAGACTCCAGGCAAAAACGTTTCTCTTTAACCAGGCCTTTGCCTGATTCAAAATGTGTCAGAGAGGGTAGTTGTTTTTGTTTTTATTATGTATTTTGTGTTTTTATATTGTGATTTTATGCTGTGAACCACTCTATAACAATGGTATAGGGTGGTATGCAGATTTGTAATAATAATAATAATGATGATGATGATGATGATGATGTCAGGAGCAGCAGTCAGCGATCCCTGAAGATCTGGGCTTCTATTATTATTTTCCCCTATACTTGAAGTTCATATGTTTTATATGCACAGAGTACAACTCTCCTTACCCCCTGCCTTTCTTTGTTGACTGGCTCAGGGGGGGGGGGACCCATAACAATGAAGTGCAAAAAAGACAGAGACTTCATAATCTCTTATTTAAAAGGCTGTGGAAATTTGAAAGGAAAGGAAGATGATAGCATCGGCCATACAGAGATGGCAATTATAAGTCCCGGGAGGAAATGTAATAAAGCCTTATTGAGTAGAGATAGCCGTGGCGGCTGCAGGGCGAGTGTTCTGTAAGGAAAAGGCTGAAGGAAAGCCTTATCAGACCTTTTATCCTGTCTCCGTCATTCCCATACAGATTAATGAGCTCCAGGATGCCCTAGGCCATGTTCAGACTAGTCTCCGTTTCCCAAAATAGAAGGAACCGTCTTGTGCCAGAGTGTCATATTCCCAGGCTATCAGCACCATTGTGTTTTATTACCCCATTGTATTCAGGGGTTACATCCGAACTTTTCCTCTTAGGTTCTTAATCACTCGTTTTGATGGATTGATTCCCCGAGAAGAGGCACCGAAACATCTGACCCGAGTTACACATCATGTATAAAAGAAAGTGGCATGAAGCATTAACTCGTGGGTAGTTCTGCTGCCAGGGGGATCTGTGTGCAAGAAATCGCTTTTCATAGCCAGGGCAAGTCTTGTTTAGTGCTTTTTTGAGAAGGTCCTTGCAAGACCAGGAAATCGACTGACGCTTAATCCTGACAAAAGAGAAGTAATTGTTGTTGGCAAGTTTGATTATTAGTTGGGAGAGTAGGTTAGAGTTTTCCTGTCATGCAGCTTAAAAGTTCTGCAGGATCTTCTATTGCCCCTGGACCTCCCAAATAGGTTGGTGTCAAATAGTCGCTCCCCCCACCCACATCCCGTTCGGTAAGGCGGTTACATTGCTACAGCCGTATCTGACTCAGACCTTGCCATTTATTATCTGCACTTCATGACACTGCAGTGTACTCTGAGTGGGCTGACCACCCCAGGTGACACATACCAAATGCATTTAAGGTGGAAATGACTGAATTATATAATGGCCCCTGAGAAGATATCCTGGGGTCTGTGCGACAGTGCTGATCTCCCTTTCTGCGGACAGGCAGAAAGATCTGCCCTTGTGGGAGGAAGGTCTGATGATGGAGGCTTCCCAGCAGCTGAAAAATCTCCTCCATCTCCTCCAATGCTACAGTAGTATAGGGAGAAACAAGAAGGCATTTGGGGGACATATTGGGAGCAGATCGCGAGAGATGTGCCTGGAATGGGGAGGCAATATGCTAGCCCTGTGGCTGCTGTATGGTTGCAACGGGAGGGAAAATAATTTTATTAAGCTTCTGAAAGGAGGGGCTGTGGGAAGATCAATGCTTCTCCAATTTCCACCCTGTTGCCATGAGCCCAGCTTATCTTTAGAGTTGTGGTTTGATTCCCATTATGCCTTCCTTATAGCAGGTATTAATATTGTGCATCTTGAAGCAGTAGGCTGAATAAAAACTGTCTCCTCCTGGAATAAAATTGTCCAGACCCCAAATATGGTTTCAAAGCTTTACTAACAGAACTTATTCCAAAAACAGACACAAACCAATTAGTGTTACATCCAGATAATTGCATAAAGTATATGGTTGTCAAAGCACAGGATCCACTTCTTACAAATATAGAATTACAATCAGAGCTAAACACAAAGCTCTGTCTCTCTCATAGCCTGCACTCCAGCCTAAGGCATTCTCTTCTCCTGAAGGCATTTGGGCATTCTCTTCTCCTGAAGAGAAACCATCATCATATCCTTTTGTCCTCTGTGGCTTTCCGAGAAACATACATACACACAAAACGGCAATTTGCAATTGAATTCCTGTCACATGGTCTAAAGTTAAACACCATGTGAGAGCTAGCAGAGAACACCCTAAGTTAATTATCAACCTATTAGGCACTCAGAGAGTCCTTAGCTTCAGTGGAATTTCCCCAGTTAGCAATGCACATATAGACATATACAGAGTTATTTTCCATTTCAATGTACAATTAAACAATTATACTTAACATTCCTTCCCCAGCCAGTAGGGTTTTTTCTTTTAATATAAATTTTACTACTGGGAGAGCAGCATTTGTTTTTTGTCAGATTCCACAGGCATCTGGTGGATGCTGTTTATATGAACCAACCACAGTCAGGCTAGTGGCAGACCTACATTTTGGTGGCCATTGTGATAGGAATTTTATGGCCTTAGATATATGGCAACATTCATAACCACATGTACATAGATCAGCACAGGAAAGCCAACCTGGAACCATTTTGATTCCTAAACTGAGCAAATGTTTCTCTGCATGGTCAAAATGGAAAAGCCTCCCCATTGTCTCTTCCTTCACAAATCCTGTCTTAATCTGTGTTTGAATAAGGGTGTGAGCCTTATCATTACAAAAGACTGCCCAGGCTCCCCAAGAAATCCAATCAAGTAACCTGCCAGACAGGAAATAAACAAAGCGACAGGAGAAAACAAACATGCAAATGTTCTGTTTTAGACCGCCTTATCTGAGGGGTGGTCTTAGGTTACACCCCTTCTGTGATGAATGCATAATGTTTCTGGGGGTGGTCTTGATCTAGAGGATGGGAATTTCAAAAGTCTTTATAAGGTCTTGCACACCTTGGTTCTGGGTCCTCCTCCTCTCCTGCGTGTGAGGGGAGTACCCTGTTGCAACAGATCAATAAAGATCAAGCTTACTAGCTGCTTTGCTTCTCAATATTCTCTGGTTGGCCTCTGTTATTTTCTCCTACCAATAGGGAACCTATATAAGGACTCTATATGGGCTCTTGGATACCCCATAAGGGAAAAGGGCATATTTTTATTTACAACACCATGAAGCTTGAACTGTTATGGAGGCCCCTTTGCAACCAGCATTGAGGTCTGGATAACCACTGTTATCTTCTTCAATGGGGTTGTTTACAACAACATATGTTCTACTAACTCTCAAACTTTGGGAGTGTTGAAATAGATACAACAACAACAACAAAACCATTTTGAGTTATGCAACTGAAAATGGGTCTCCTAGATCCATATTCTTAAGTGATGTGGACTAAAGTTACTACTGGGGCCCTTCCAGGATTTGGGACCCTGAAGCTTAAGCTTCATTTGTTTCATGGTAGATCCACACCTGGATGACCTCCAATCCCTATATTTTCTGACCATTTTCTATGCTAGCTGGGGCTGATGGGATTTGGAGTCCAACAACATCTGAAGAGCTTTAGGTTAGATGCCCTTGCTACACACACCTACCTGAGAGTAGAGCCCCATTGAGCCCAATGGGTTTCACTTCTGATTCTGAGTAGGCAAGTGCAGGACTGTGCTGTAAATGAATTCTAACATTTCAGAACCGAGTTAATTTAAATCGCTGGAAGGTTTGCAATGACCTACTCAATCTTCAGATATTTTGTACTATGTAAAAAACACACACACACCCCAAAATATGTTTTACCTTTGCTCCCCCAAATTGTTACTAGACGGGCAAAACAAGTGTCAAAAAGCAAATACAGACGTTATTACATAAGTGAAAATTCAAATGTTCTTGTTAAATAGCAATTTAATATATTTTGCGTGCAGGCAACTCTACATCAGGATTCATATAAAAGTAGCCTCTCTAAAATAGCATCCATAGTATTTCTTCCCCTACTCCACCCTCAGGCTAAGCATGGAAATAGGTTAATTAATACAAATTGTACTGTGCAATGAACACACATTCCCCTCCTTTTTTTGAAAAATAAAATAAAATAAATTTAATGAACATTCCAGAAGAAATCAATGATGGATCTATATGTTCAGAGAATCCACATTCCACCTCAGAATACTGGTCCAACTATGATCCTTTTGAAACGATGCCAAATAATTTAATCGAAGTGCCGCAACATCTCTGTAGGGAGAAAATGCTTTCATGCAGTTGTTTCCAAAGGCTCCTGAATGCTGTGCCATTTCCCTGCTTCAGTCCTGGGGAATTATCCATATCTCTGACAAGAGAATAGGTTACTAATGCACCAACACAGCTGTTTTGACACTTTTGATGAATAACATTCAATACTATTAATTGGAACAATTGCTTTTCATTTAACTAAATCACTAGAATTGCTAAACTAAATTGAAACGGAATGTAATTTTGCCTCACTCTCCTTTAATATGGGCCTCTAAATGTCTTCTCCCTGAAGGATTAGTAACTTAATCACCTAACAGTGATAACTGTTTCATAGCCCTCAGCTGGAAGGCTTTTCCTGCTAAGCAGTATTGCACGGGAACAGAGTGTTATAACAGGGAGGGGGCAAAATCCCATCTCCTTCCTTTCTTCCCCTTTTTGCTGCAATATTAATCATATTAAAAATGATTCTTTGCTTTCTTTTTTTCGCTCTCCCATCCAGATCTTTATATATCATTATAATTTCAGCCTCCCTCCCTTTCATTCGGCTTGTATCAATCACACACATCTAACTGTGTGCAGTGCAATTATATCTGTCCATTTTGTTAAGAGATAGATTTTCACTGTCATTGGCTGGAAAATAGGCTTGGACCTATACATCTGTAACATACATACATACATACATATATATATATATATATATATATAATGCTTCATGTTATACAGTTGCTAGCCAAGAGAGAGAGCACGCATTGTAGCCTGATTGTGTACATGTTGGAAGTGGGCCTTACTAAATTCGGTGGTACTTTCCCCCAAGTAACTGCATTTAGGATCACATCCCTAGTCTAAAAATGTGAAGAAGTAAGCATTTTACGAACTTATTTTTTTATTGTGTGATTATTCTCTCTCTCACCACCCTTCCCCCTACTTTTTGTCTAATCTACTACCTTTGGTTCAGGTTGATCCTCAAATGTGATATTATTAATCCTACTATATCTGATTCTGCACATTTCCTTGTCGAAGATCATCTACAGCTCACCCAACAGCTGCCTTTACTCTTGTGGTAACAGAAGCTCCAATAATGTTTTATTTACTCATCTTGCATAATTACTTGGCCAGGCTGAGGAGAATCTCGCAAGGGCAAGTGTGAGTATAAAGCAATTACTGCAAGTCATACAGAAACATAGCACTTTACAGATTAAGACTCGAACTTTCAACAGCTGGCAAAGTGTATGCTTTGTAGGGTGCAATGTTTGACTCTTTTGGCTAGCCCTAGGGACACCTATCTAGGAGGAAGTTCCTTTGAACAATCATGCACACAGTTGCACTGTTAGGAAGATTCTATGGTGTTATGAGTTTGGGGTGTTAAACTGTGTGCCAGGCTCCTCTAATCCCTGGATCCGGCACAATGGGATGAACTCCCATTGCACTGTCCCAGCTCCTTGCCAACCTAGCAGTTTGAAAGCACACCAGTGCAAGTAGATAAATAGATACTGCTGTGGTGGGAAGGTAAACGGCATTTCCGTGCACTCTGGTTTCCGTCACGCTCTGGTTCCGTCAACTGCACCAGAAGCAGTTTAGTCATGCTGGCCACATGACCCAGAAAGCTATCTGTGGACAAACACTGGCTCCCTTGGCCTGAAAAGAGATGAGCACCGCAACCCCATAGTCGCCTTTGACTGGACTTAACTGTCCAGGGGTCCTTTACCTTACCTTTTTTTTACCTAATCCCTGGATGCATCAAGTGTTGCTAGAGCACTTCTAGATTACAGCTATGTTTGGGTTTACGCAACAGCATACCAGCCAATTGCTTCCCCAAAAGATGGGACAATTTCTGATAAGAAAAGTGACTGGGAAATAATGCACTGGAAGGTGTGGGATAATGCTTGATGCAACCTTGTCTACCTCCTCACAAACAAATTGGAAGGAATGCTCAATAAATAGCCAGTATCGTTTAACCTCCCTGCATACAAATCAGGACAAAAGCTCAATAAACAGATCATCCGGAAGCAGCCTTTGGAAACTTACACAATGACCCACAGCTGGCTACTGTTTTAACAAACAGTAACTGCATGTACACAAGTCAGCTTCAAGCAGCCTGAGACAGTCAGAGCAAAGGGAGTCACAGAGGCAGACAAAGCAAATGCCGAACCCTTCAGCAAGTTGAAATGTGGCTTCCATTTTGGCTGCAGAAAAGCTGAAAGCGATGCAGTTGGGAAAGATGAGTGCTCTGTGAATTGGGGGCATCTCAGAGGAAGTAAATCTGCCTCCTTTGGATCCAGACTGAAGATTGGCTGAAGGGGCCTGGGTAAATAAGAATCAAACTTCACTAGCAGACATTTATATGGCCGTGATTTATCGGTGCTCTCGGTCCCTTTGAACCTTCGCGGCCCTTTGGGGGGAAATGGTGTGTTACAGCGAAAAGAAAAAGGTGTTTAAATAAATAAATAAGTTGCCTGTGGCTGAACAAAAAAAAAAAGAAAGCAAAACAGATTCCCCCCCCCAACTGCCCCCACTCTATTGTATCATTTGTTCCAATAGCCTTGACATGTTCGGGGTTGTTTTCCTAAATTTGATTTTTTAAAAATAGGATTTTGGCCAGTCAGCCAACACTGTAGGAAATAAAACAACAGTTTGACAGATTCTTGCTTCTAAGCCCCTTCCCAGCAACTTCCTGCTGCTGGTAAAGAGAACTGAGCTGCAGGATCCTGATGGAAAAATCAAACAAACCTACAGAGCATAGCTGAGGAATAATAGGAGTCTCCTTGAGTCTCAAGGCCTTGCCAGTGTATGATGATCACACGGTTGTTATTCTTGTACCACATACAGGATTTCCTTCCTTTTTATTCACCTCTTAAAATGAACATCCATGACATAGTGCTATATGTCCATGCTCAAACAGCCTACAGTATGTCTTTGGGCTCTGGGAATGGGCCAAGCTTCTGGTGGCAGCTTGCTGGTGGCCTTCACTCTGTTGCAACTGATGGGTCACTTGCATAGAAGGGTGAGGATCATGGAATGGGTAGAATGCAATTGGTAGATGCTTTGGGTGATATATCCAGGAAAGCTCTATATATCACCTTGTCTGGTAGTAACCACTGCTGTCTTTAAATCCTTAGACCCCAAAGCTGCCCTTAGTTTGTCATTCTCTAGTACATCCCATTTTCCTTAGAATAACTCTGCAAGCTGGCAATTAATGAGAAACGGTAGAAGTTGTGTCCCAGGGGATGATTAAACCCCACAAGCCAATTAAAGGGAGTGTAATTGCCCCTGCTGTGCAAGTTGTTAAACAAGCTAGAGGTTATTGTCCTTCAAGTCAATGTACTGGAACAGCCAAGAATAGCCTATCAGGAAAGTAGGGAAATAGCCTACCAGTAGGGAAACGCTACTAGGACAGTTTCGTTTGGCATGCAGCTTTGTCTTGTCTTGGGGGAACTCAGGAGCTGCTACAAGACTAATATGGCAGTCTTTGCTACAGGAAGCAAAATACTTAAAGCAAAGAAAAATAAGGGAGGCTGGGGAATCTGTGTATTTTACAGTCTTCTGGGCAGCTAAATAGAGATATTGACAGTCTTCCCCCATGCACTACCGCCAGCTGAGAAGACTGGAAGATCATACAGCTCCCATAACAAAGTTCTGTCAAGCAAGCTATGCTTGTAGAATTTCAGCCATGCTACTCATGGGTAAAACACCATGGTGGGTTATGACTGGAGATATTTGTTTCCAAATCTATTGAGTCGTTGATGCTGCTGTTTATTTTTCTTTCTTTCTTTAATTTATTATTATAATTAAAAATTGCAAATATATAAAAAATCAATATATAAAAACAATGGTATATAAAAATGAGATGATTGGATATATAATTGGATAATAGACAGCTGACTGGTTTGGAGAAGCTATGTGTTTTAGAACTACTGCACTTAAAAAAAAAGAAATCAGATCACTTGGGATGAGATTTTCTTTTTAAAAAAATCTTCATTCCTTTCCTGAAATTTCAAAGGTCTGGAGAGATCATTTTTAGAGCCATTTCTCATATTTTTTTCTTTTTACTACAATTTACAAACAAATAGAGCAACTGTATCAAATTATGCCAGCCATGGGATATAGCATTGCCCCTAAATTCATCTTCACTGCTAGAGTACAGCAGAACTAGATGGGGGGAGTTGGGAACTATGCTGGCTTATTGACATCGTTGTGCTAGCAGATTACTGCTGGTACAACCTGACTGGTAAGGCGCCATCAGCAAAGAGGCTGCTGTATTCATAGAGGCTCCCAGCACAATTAAAAAAACAGCCCTGCGTAGCCATGCTACTAAATCTCATGGGAAGTCTCAATGAGTACACTGGGCTCCCTCCTCTGCAGATACTTGCCCTCAGTCATATGGAAGGTGGTGGCGATGAAGATGCAGTAGAGCTAGCACTGTGGGTTCCAAACCTTTCTCCCCACAGACTGCTTGAAAATAGCTGATGGTCTTGGCAGACCATTGAATTGTTTTCTGACTAGTAGCAATTGTGCTGTGCTGTGCTAGACTAAGTTTGATTTTTCATTGTATTTTCATGCTTCTTTTTTTTTCTTTTATTGCATTATAATTTGCATTCCGTAGAATTCAAATTGAAATGCGATAGCATACAATATAAGAAATAAAAGAAGCAATAAAATACAATGGAAGAAACAATACAGGCAACTCCTGATTGACACACATCCGTCTGACACGTGATCGTGCATGCACCGTGGTGCTGAACCTGGATGTGACAGAAGACATCACTAAATGATCACTAAAAGGGCAAAACAGGGGTGGAATGCTTTACACAGGCCCCACCTATGTGCACAGGA
Organism: Podarcis raffonei; assembly: GCF_027172205.1. NCBI lineage: Eukaryota > Metazoa > Chordata > Lepidosauria > Squamata > Lacertidae > Podarcis > Podarcis raffonei. The sequence continues at coordinate 74,955,820 of NC_070607.1, forward strand.
GTCCAGAATGTAACCCCCCTCGTGCAAAATGAAGTATTAATATTTCATGTGGACATGCCACAGACCACTTGAATGACGCTTGTGGACCATTGGTGGTCCACGTACCATGGTTTGGGAACCCCTGAGCAAGGAAGTCCTTGAACTCCCCTTCATTGATTGCAGACAAAAACGCCTGTACAGTGGTACCTCAGGTTACAGACGCTTCAGGTTACAGACTCCGCTAACCCAGAAATAGTACCTCGGGTTAAGAACTTTGCTTCACGATGTGAACAGAAATTGTGCGGTGGCAGCGTGAGGCCCCATTAACTAAAGTGGTACCTCAGGTTAAGAACAGTTTCAGGTTAAGAGCGGACCTCCAGAACTAATTAAGTCCTTAACCCAAGGTATCACTGTATAGCTTAAGACTTTCTGGAGCGGAGCACAGCTGTTCTGCCTTCCAGTACAGTACCTCAACTAGGCTGAAACAATGGAGAAAAAGTTTATGCTCAATTTATGAATGCGGAAAACAGAAGAAGCAAATGATCTGGTTGGAGAACCATCATACATCAGCTCCTCACACAGGTCCATATCCAGGGGCCTTGTGCCTGTCATTATTTTAGGTAATAGATCACTATTGACTGCCGATGTGGCAAAGCTTGGAGTGAGAGTGTGGCAACTGATGCATGTTCAACATACCGCCATGCAATTAACTCCTGCTAGTGTTCAATAACCCTATTCCACAGCTACACTTCAATAGCTGTGTGTATGTTTTATGGAACACCCTCACTGAGCAGGTGCATTTCTTATGTCCATCCTTCATGGATTTTTATTAAACCAAACTATAAGTGGATTGATTTTAGAATACTCTAGTGCATTTTTATTTAATTTAGTTTGGTATTTGAGGTATTGCCTCAATGTGAATCATGCTGGTGGGGCATGTCAAAGAAAAGACAAAGGAAGAAACAAAAATAGTATCAGCTCACCTGGGCCCTGAGATCAGAATGGGTTACCTTCTTGCTGTTGCACTGCTACATGCAGCTTGCAGGATAAGACCTTCTCTGTAGTAGCATCCTGAAGCCATCATCCCCTTGCACATGGACGCCAAGATGGCAACAACACTGATGGTTTTGTATCACCAGGGGAAAACTCAGTGATGGTTACCGTATCTTATGCAGTTGAAAATGAGTGGATTCAATCAGTTCTGCTTCACTATTGTAGCAACCAGTGTTTTTTTGGGGGGTGGGAATGCAGGGGTACGCATATCTCTAAACATTTTGTGAAAATTTATACTCTTGTCTAATTACTGTATTTATTTTTCCTGATTTGAACTATAAAATTCTTCCTGATTTGAACTATAAAATTGCCTCGAATAAAATTTAAGATATTAACTGATGCTAAAGAAAGAGGTGGATTTGCCCTGCCAGACTTCAAACTTTATTATGAATCAGCCGCTTTTTGCTGGCTGAGAGAATGGCTGCTTCTTGAAAACACTGACGTGCTGGACTTAGAAGGATTTAACAATGTATTTGGGTGGCATGCATATTTGTGGTATTATAAGGTCAAAGCACATAAAGCATTTAAAAACCATATTGTCAGAAAAGCACTGTTTGATGTTTGGATAAGATATAAGGACTTGCTTGAAAATAAAACCCCAAGGTGGTTGTTACCAATGGAAGCGAAGGCTCAGAAAAAGCTCAATATGGAGACCAAATGGCCGATATATTGGGAAATTTTGGAACAAGAGGGAGATAGTTTTGAAAAACTAAAAAATAGAGTGCGAGACTGGCTCCATTATTATCAAATAATGGAGGCGTATAATTTGGACAAAAAATTGGCTTCCAGGTGGAAAAATCAAAATTGGAAACAGAACTGTTATATCCCAAAACTAAGAACTTGTCAAGAATGTATAACTTGCTGTTGAATTGGAACACTCAGGATGAAACGGTGAAATCAACTATGATTAAATGGGCACAAGATGTAGGACATAATATTATGATGGCTGACTGGGAACAGTTATGGACCACAGGTATGAAGTTTACAGCATGTAATGCCTTAAGAGAGAATATAATGAAAATGATTTACAGGTGGTACATGACACCAGTCAAGCTTGCAAAAATTTATCATTTGCCCGATAATAAATGTTGGAAATGTAAAGAGACTGAAGGTACATTCTTTCACCTTTGGTGGATGGACATGCCCAAGGATTAAGACTTTCTGGGAGATGATCTATAATGAAATGAAAAAGGTATTTAAATATACCTTTCTGAAGAAACCAGAGGCCTTTCTCCTGGGCATGGTCGGCCAATTGGTGCCAAAGAAGGATAGAACTTTCTTTATGTATGCCACAACAGCAGCAAGAATACTTATTGCAAAGTACTGGAAGACACAAGATCTACCCACCCGGGAAGAATGACAGATGAAGGTGATGGACTACATGGAATTGGCGGAAATGACTGGCAGAATCCGAGACCAGGGAGAAGAGTCGGTGGAAGAAGATTGGAAGAAATTTAAAGTTTATTTACAGAAACATTGTAAAATTAAGGAATGTTAGAAGGATGTTGGAATGAAGTTATGTGGTTTTAGCAGAAATGTTATAAAGGATTAAGAAAAACAGACTGTTAATTGGTGAAAAGAGGGAAAGTAAAGTCACATTATATTAAGATAAGGACAAAAACTGGAAAAGATGGAAAGGATTTGCTGAAAAAGCTAACCGAACTAGAATACAAAAAAGGGAGGTGTGAGGAGGTCAAGGAAACAAGTGAATGAAAGATAAGTTATGGGAAAGTTTGTTGTGTTTTCTAATTGTGTTTTTTTCTGGGTTTTTTCTCATTTTTTTCTTTTTTTCTTTTTCATTATTGTGATGTGTTGTTTTCTTTTTGTTTAATATGGTGTTCTCTATTTTTTCTTTTTGTAACCTTTAAAACTTTAATAAATATTATTTAAAAAAAATAAAAATAAAATTGTGGTTTTCTTGAGTCACAATGGGAGTACCCCTAAACATTTTTTTTAAAGTGGGGGGGGGGAGCACTGGTAGCAACTTCCCGATATTCCTGGTGTTCCACTCTGTGTTCCAGGAGGAATTATAGGCTTTGGTAGGTCCATGACACATTTGCCTTTAAAAGAAGGCTTGTACCACGATTTGAAATAGGATACTATGGGAAGTGTGATGGAACAGCACATTTTTTGCCTCCTAGCAGCCACCATTCTGCCAAAGAGACCTCCAGCTTATTTGTTGGTCAAGGGTTTATGTGTTATTTATTCTTAAATACTGTGCGGAAGTGATGGCAAGTAGACTTAAAAAGTGTCTAGTAAATATAATACATAAGGATCAAGCAGGATTCCTTCCAAATAGGTTCCTCAAAGATAACGTAAGGCATACCATAAACATTATAGAATATCTGGAGTGTAAGAACGAAATACCTGCGGCACTAATTTTTATAGATGCAGAAAAGGCATTTGATAATGTCTCTTGGAAGTTCCTATTGATGAGCATGGAAAGAGCAGGGTTAGAGGGCGAGTTTATGAACGGAATAAAGGCAATATACTCGAATCAAGATGCAAAATTGATTATAAATAACAACTTAACAAATTCCTTTAAAATTGAAAAAGGAACAAGACAGGGGTGCCCTCTATCCCCTCTTTTATTCATCATGGCACTAGAGATAATTCTAAATAAAATAAGAGCAGCATCTGAGATCCGAGGGATCAAAATAGGAACAAAGGAATTCAAATTAAAAGCATACGCGGACGACTTAATGTTATCTATGGAAAACCCGCAAAAAAGTGTTGGCAGGGCTTTGGAAATGCTAGAAGATTTCGGTAAACTATCAGGGTTTAAATTAAATAAATTAAAGACAAAAATGCTGATTAAAAATTTGGGGAAAAAAGAAAGTGAAAAACTGGAGGAACAGCACGGAATTAAGGTGGTAAAAAAAATAAAATATTTGGGTATCTGGTTAACCACAAAAAATATAAATTTAATTCAAGATAATTACCTTACAACATGGAAGGAGATCAAGAAAGAAATAGATATGTGGAATAGAGTGAAACTTTCGTGGAGGGGAAGAATGGCGGCGATAAAAATGAATCTACTCCCGAGAATGCTTTTTTTGTTTCAGAACATCCCAGTGATTAGAGGATCTAAAATATTCACAGATTGGCAAAGAACCCTGTCGAAATTCATATGGCAGGGCAAAAGGCCAAGAATTAGATTCAAAATCCTTACAGATCGAAAAGAAAGAGGGGGCTTCTCAGTACCTAACCTGAAGTTATATTTTGAGGCTGCCAGCCTTTGTTGGATTAAAGACTGGATTAATCTGGAAAATACCGACCTGTTGGACCTAGAGGGGTTCGACAACAGGTTCGGCTGGCATGCCTATTTATGGCAGAATAAAGAGAAGATACATAAAGGATTCTCAAATCATATTTTTAGAGGACCCCTACTCGAAGTGTGGGAAAGAAATAAAAAACTCCTAGAATGGAAGACGCCCTGGTGGTTATCACCAATGGATATTCTAATAACTAAAAAGGCAAATATGGAGGGAGAAAGGCTGACTTATGAGGACCTACTGATAGGATCAGAAAATGGATAGAGGATGAGACCTTACGAGGAGTTGAAAGACAAATTAACGGGCTGGTTACAATTCCATCAAATAAATGCAGTATGGAGAGATGATAAAAAAGTAGGAATGAATGAAAAGAAATCTAAGTTTCAGATAGAGATAATTGAAGGCAAATCCAAATTACTATCCAAAATGTATAACATATTATTAGAGTGGGATACCAAAGATGAGGAAATAAAGGGGGTAATGACGAGATGGGCAATGGATCTGGGGTATAATATAGAGTATGACAAATGGCAGAAATTATGGACTAGTGGAATGAAATTTACAGCTTGTGTAACACTCAGGGAAAATTTAGAAAAGATGATGTACAGGTGGTACATTACCCCAGCAAAGTTGGGGAAAATGTACAAAACTGGGAATAAGAACTGCTGGAAGTGCAAGGTTAAAGAAGGTAATTTTTTCCACATGTGGTGGACATGCGAAGAAATGAAGAAATATTGGGAATATATTTATAATGAGTTAAAAAAAATATTTAAATATACATTCCCTAAAAGACCGGAAGCATTTCTACTAGGGATAGTTGGGGATGAAGTTAAAAACGAAGATAAGACATTATTTCAGTATGCCACAGCTGCCGCCAGATTGTTAATTGCCCAAAATTGGAAAAATCAAGATATCCCATCAATTAGAGAGTGGCAAACAAAATTATTTGAATTTGTTGAACTTGCAGAAATGACTCAAAAAATCAGAAACCAAAAAAATACAAAGTTTATTAATGACTGGAACAAATTTATGATATACATTGAAGGGAATTACAGAAGCCTAAAAACTATAACAGATTTGATATAAACCTTACGACGTGTAAACTATTAACAATTATTAGCTGCGGGGAAAATAAATTATGTATATTAAGAAGCCTGAAAGCGGGAGGGATGGAGGTCAATAGAGCGTAGAAGAATGATTTAAGTTCTTGAGATATAAAGAGATAATTGTGAGGACAAAGAATTGTAACGGAAATAGATAATACTTATGTTATGTTTAGATATTTGTTTTGTATTTTTTCCCTCTTTTTGTAATTGTGAAGTTATTTCTCTTTTTCTTTTTTTTTGGTTACTTATATGAAACTCAATAAAAAGAAGTTTAAAAAAAAAAATATTCTTAAATACTGACACCCAGGATTTACATTTTTAAAAATTCTTACTGCAGTTGTATAATTGCACAGTTTCACACCTGTGGGAACATTAAAAACAAACCAATTAAATTTCTGGGTATTGGTGTTTTTTCTTTAATTGTCAGTCATCAACCTCCCCCTCCTCCTCCCCTCCTCCTCCTCCTCCTCCAAGATGTACCATTGCTGGTTTTCTAATGTCAGGCAGAACAAAAAATTATTATGAATTGGCATTCCTCCTATGTTGTGATATACAATATCTTTATTGTCATTGTCCCATGCAGAACAATGAAATTGAAAAACTACATAAAACTACATAAAAACTACATAAAACTACATTAAAAACTACATTGGGGCATTGGGGGATTTAGAACTCTGATCTTCCATGGTTTTAAATCACATCAGGAGGCTCCCTGTTTTAGATGTCCTCCCTGTAGTCTAACACACATAGAGAGACTGGGGTGGCAGTGGTGGGGGGACAGGGTTTAGCTAGCTCACCCCTCCTTTCCCTGCTTAGGAGTTGATTTTACCTGCAAGTAGAAGGCTGGTATCTGGTTTGGAATAAAAAAGCAGCCTTCTTCAGATTATCCTTGAAAAAGATTAGCAAGCAATTCTCTGGTGTATTAAGGAATGGTTGGAACAAGAGAACATAAAGAAAGACAAACAAGGCAATCTTACGTTGGTGGCTGACCCCACCTGACTGGTCATGGCCTTACTAGGACTACATTTCAGTTCCGAGTTCAGATGAATCAGTGCATTGGCAAAATACCGTGGTGGGGGGAAAATGTTGTGAAATATGAGATAGTCATTCATTTGCAAATGCTTATTAATACCTGGGGGGAAGTGTGTGTATGTGAAATGGAGGCAAGAGAATCTAGAATAGGGGTGGGGGAAGGAGAAATTCTAAGGAGCCTTCCCATTGATTAATCACTTGCCCAGGGATAAATATAGTCCATTTGAGCTGGGTTAATGTGCTAGTCGCTTATGGGTTGCAAGAGAAAGAGTCATTGTTCCTAATGGAAAGCTATAGCATTTATCAGCAAGCAGAAGTGGCAGCCTACAAACTAATGACATGCCAGCTGATTTGTTTATGAAATCATGATTGTTTAACACTGTCACTTTTGATTAGGATTAAAAAGAAATATAATATGAAACAGACCAATGACTTTGAGATCGGCAGAAAGAATATCAGAGGCATAGAAAGGGAGGCCTATCGGGCTATTAGAGAAATGCAGTACATTTAGGCAATGCCAGATTGAAGGAAATGGATGTGCCTTATTCGTACTAAATCAACAGGCATGGTCTCAGTGCCTTGACCCTTTTAACATTTCACTTTGTTGTAGGTTTACAAGAGACTGGCTTTGTTTTCTGCAAGAGAAGAAATCAGTATCCAGCTAGCGAAGATGGACATGGGTTTTAAGAAGGCATCACCCAATCTCACAAATGACAAATGGATCCACGTATTTCTTTTTTATGGGATTTTTTTTTTAAAAAATGGGAAATAAAGAGCTTTGAGTGTGAGCTGTACAATATGGACACTGCAGCTATCCTCATGGCACTTAGGTGTTGCATTATGTGGTGGCCCATGGAATTCATCTGGTTCCTGTTTTTGGAAAAAGAGGGAATACTATTTTTCCCATCCAATAAATGGGGAGAGCTTGGCTACGCTGAAGGTTTGTGTTGAGCACAGAATTAATGCTGGAACAGTTGATTAATTGCCCATGCATTCAGATCATGATTCACTGTTCCGCCACAAAGCTTGTTCAAAGATGTTGTGGTGAGTTGCAACCTGGAAACTCAGCACCACACTCAACCTATTTGGCATGGGTAGGGTTCAATATATAACCATAAACCCAGTAACCCATTAAGAGGATCCTGTGAAACGATTCAACAGTTTCTTACTTTTGGATAGCTGATATGGGTGGAATCTACCACATATAAAAAACGTTGTGAAAATCCTTTTTTTTAAAAAAAGTTTTGAAAAATATATTGAATTTGTCATAGCTTACAATCGCCATCTTGTGTCATATTTGTATAATGCACTTTAAAAGGTAAAGGGACCCCCTGACCTTTTGGTCCAGTCGTGGCTGACTCTGGGGTTGCGGGGCTCATCTCGCTTTATTGGCCAAGGGACCGGCATACAGCTTCCGAGTCATGTGGCCAGCATGACTAAGCCGCTTCTGGAGAACCAGAGCAGCACACGGAAATGCCATTTACCTTCCCGCCAGAGCGGTACCTATTTATCTACTTGTACTTTGACGTGCTTTCAAACTGCTAGGTTGGTAGGAGCAGGGACCGAGCAACAGGAGCTCACCCCGTCGCGGGGATTCGAACCGCCGACTTTCTGATCGGCAAGTCCTAGGCTCAGTGGTTTAACCCACAGCTCCACCCACGTCCCCATAATGCACTTTACAACACACTTAAAACGTTTTATTTGCAGCCGTATTGCTGAGTCCATGGTGCACCTGAGAATCCTTTTTAGGTGTTGTCAACATAGATGTTTGCTGTGGATAGACTTAACTTGAGAACATAAGAAGAGACTGCTGGTTCAGGCCAATGGCCCATCTAACTCCAGCATTCTGTTCTCACAGTGGCCAACCAGATATCTGCAGGAAACCCACAAGCAGAACCTGAGCACAAGAGCACCCTCTCCTCCTGGGGGTTCCAGCAACTGGTATTTGGAAACATTACAGCCTCCAACTGCAGAGGCAGAGCATAACCATTACAGCTAACACCCTCTGATTGCCTGATCCTCAGTGAATTTGTCCAATCCTGTTTTAAAGCCAAGTTGGTGGCCATCACTGCCTCCAGATAGAACAAGTTTCCTAGTCTGAATATGTGTTGCATAAAGTACTTTATTTTATTCATCCCGAATCTTTCATCATTCAGCTTCATTGGCTGTCCATGAGTTTTAGTATTAGTGACCTCTATGCTGCACAGTAGGGACGTGGGTGGCGCTGTGGGTAAAACCTCAGCGCCTAGGACTTGCCGATCGCATGGTCGGTGGTTCGAATCCCCGCAGCGGGGTGCGCTCCCGTCGTTCGGTCCCAGCGCCTGCCAACCTAGCAGTTCGAAAGCACCTCCGGGTGCAAGTAGATAAATAGGGACCGCTTACCAGCGGGAAGGTAAACGGCATTCCATGTGTTGCGCTGGCTTGCCAGATGCAGCTTTGTCACACTGGCCACGTGACCCGGAAGTGTCTCCAGACAGCGCTGGCTCCTGGCCTATAGAGTGAGATGAGCGCACAACCCTAGAGTCTGGCAAGACTGGCCCGTACGGGCAGGGGTACCTTTACCTTTACCTTTATGCTGCACAGTCTAACACTATCTTTATTTTTGTTGTGCCCACAGTTCAAATAACTTTAAAACAAAAGAACCTGCTAAAGAACACAAATAAATATCAAGTCATGTTATTCATTCATTCATTTGTTATATTTATATACCACTTAATCTGAGAAATTTCTAAGTGCTTACATAAAACACAATAAGACTACTGTGTTTTTCTAAGTGGAGAAAAATATGTATAAAACATTGCAAGGCAAAGTAAACAGAAATAAAACAGAATCCATCAATAAAATATTCATTATGGTATCAATAAATACAAATAACTCCCTCCCTCCCTCACACACAAACACACACAGTTCATTCGCAATCCAGAGCTTTTTGTGCTGTGGTGGAGAAGAGCAGATTTCTCCCCATTCAAGCAGGGAAGGAAAGATCCTTTGAAAGAGGAGATCAGATGGTGACAAAAAGCTGTTTGGGGGGCTGCGTGGAGCATGATCCACACAGGGGCGGGGGAAGGTGCTCAGGGGTTATTCCCACTGCACACATTCCTCTTCATCACAATTGCATAGAGTTCAGAAGAAGCAGGGGATGGAGGTAACTCAGTGGTGGTGGTGAACAACTCAGACATCTATTTGGGCCAGTTTGCCTGCATGTGATTGACAGTGAAGGGACCTTTCAGGACCTTTCCTGTATCCTCAAGTATAGCTTTCTTGCCATGGAGAAGTGTGTGTGTGTGTGTGTGTGTGCGCGCGTAGCTAACAGGGAGTGAGATGTAGCATCAGAAAATTAATTGAGTGTTTTGATCGTTCATATTGAATGCTTGAAAAACCCTTTGAGGGTTTCTTTCTTTCTTTCTTCATTTCTTTCTTTTTTTTTTTTAGCATTCAACTGGAATACTCATAAAGCCCAATTCATTGTCAGCTTGATGAAGATGGCGCTCACACATCCCAAATGTAAAGAGCCATTTAATGTAAAATAATACATGTAGAGAGGACATGCACAGAGAATTATGCAAACCCAGCTCCGGGGAAATGGCCATGAAGCATCCTTCAGCCACAAGAAACAAAAAAGTTTTCTAGGAGGTGGCAGAAGAAGAGAAGGTTGTGTCAAAACGAGGTGATGCCATGAAAGTTAAACAGGTCCATAATAGGCCAAACCAGTTTACTGATCTGAGAGCTGGAGAAGTATAGCAAAGTGCGAGAGTGCTGTAGGATGTGGGAATGTGAGGCTGTGGGTGTGTTCGGTACCTGCATGTAGGTGTGCAATTCCCCCTAGATGTATTATGCAATGCGGCATTGAGCTATGAGCTGGGTTATTAGGCAAAGGTATGTTAAAGATGCTTTTGAATTGTGGTGCTGGAGGACTCTTGAGAGCCCCATGGACTGCAAAAAGATCAAACATATCCATTCTGAAGGAAATCAACCCAGAGTGCTCCCTGGAAGGACAGATCCTGAAGCTGGGGCTTAAATACTTTGGCCAGCTCATGAGAAGAGAAGACTCTCTGGAAAAAACTCAGATGTTGGGTAAGATTGAGGGCACAAGGAGAAGGGGACGACAGAGGACGAGATGGTTGGACAGTGTTCTCGAAGCTACCAACATGAATTTGTCAAAACTCCGGGAGGCAGTGGAAGACAGGTGTGCCTGGCATGCTCTGGTCCATGGGGTCACGAAGAGTCGGACACAACTAAATGACAACAACAACATTAAAGATAGACATGTATAAATGACTAAACAACAACAACATTAAAGATAGACCTGTATATTGCAGAGTGCATACAGAATCTAAATAGGTTCTTGGGTCCTGCCCCAGAGCATGTGGTTTAAGAGAATCTGGGGGCATCAGCCACCAATGGGCTGATTGCCAGTTCTTCCTCATTCATTTGGAAGCTGCTGGCCCATATGCTGCCTCTGCCCTCCATCCTCTTGTTTTTCTGCACAATCCTTCAGGCTGGCAAGCTCCATAATAAGTGCAGATAGATGAGTGTATGCACCATCTCCATTAACATGACTGTGCAGGCTAATGATGGGACCACCCGCTGCTCTCCGCTTGTTTTCTGTTGATTGTTATGTAATGTTCTGCAGCAGGAGGTAAATTCCTCTCCAATTCCAAGGCCTGTTCCAAGACGCAAACCCCACCATGGGGAGTTTACGGTGATTGAGCTTTCGAATCAGGTCCCATGCTGACAACAATAAATCAGCCTTATTATAAAGCCGGGGAAACCTTTGTGCAGCAGAGTCTAGGAGCCACTCAGGAGTTTATTCGGAAACATGGAAGGGGCTGCAGGGCGATAGTTTGGGGGCTTTTATTTCCAATGGATGTTTGTGCTCATGCAGATAAAGGGCTTGAGGTGGTCTGGCAACTGCTAGTCTCATTGGGGTTTTTATGGGAACTCTTTGCTTTCCATATACAACCTTAATGCTTCAAGATGGAAAAACTTTTTGTTGTTACTCCAATACTGCTCCAAACTGCTCTGTAGCATATGATCCCAGTCAGTTGCAGCTTTTTGTGGAGCTGCAGTTTGGTTAAATTGCAAGCAGATGGAAAGGTTGCTTCCTTCCTGATGCTATTTTGGCAAGGTGCTTCTCCTGCTCAGGAAATGGAGGAGGAGAAAAGCTACACTGGAATGTAGCTACACTGGAATGACGGTGAGAGATTGTGGTCAAGAAGCCTGAGGAAGGAACTGAGGAGGAGGCTACCCTTGTCAGTGGTGTAGTGGGGATGGGCACACCGGGGCACTTGCCTTGGGTGCAAAATTGTTAGGGGTGCAAAATTTCAGCACCTGGTGCTGCCTTAATACAGCGTGTGCTTCCATTGCTGGGCTCTGTTGAAACTGCTTCTCTATGCAAACCAGAAAGTGACCTCTTCAGACAATGGAATGACTCTTATTTTCTTATCTCTGTGGCTGCAATTTTCTTGGTGACATGGATGCCATTAGGCAGTTGAATGTACATCCATACTCTGTCTGTTTCCCTCCCACCCACCCCCACCCTCCTCCTCACAGCTCTGGACACTGGCAACCCATGCTACTCCACTGATCCTTGTCAAAATCAGTAGGGAGGAGGATGGGACAAAATTAGAATTAGTTGGTTCTGCATGTGAGTGGCCCAGTCCCTGCATTCTGCCCCATCAGTCTCAATGGGCAGCAGCAATACTGAATAGCTGGTGTATGGGGATCTTAACACCTCAATATTAAGGAACCTCTTACCCCTTGCCATCCTTCCTGGCAAGGGTGGATGCGTGTCTCCTCCCAGCAGCCTTCTTTTTAGGGGTGGGGATTTGCAGCCTCTCTCCTCCCCTTCCCATGCAAATTAATGGAGAGACTGCCCTGACCCATTCACTTGCGCAGAGTGTGTAGAAATCATTCCATCACAGTGCTGAGCTTGCTGGAGAAGTTTAAATTAGTGCTGTGATGGGGAACTCAGCCCATCAGAGCACTGGGCTGAGAGGAGAGGTTTACACCGCTGCTGTTCCACCTCTTCCAAATGACACAGGTGGCAGGATGGAGAAAATTGGAGGCACTTGAAGATAAACTAGCAATTCGTTTTTGCAATTCTTTTGGCATTCATGATAACAATACCCGTCCTGATGGGCTCCTTGGGTGTGAATGCAGCTTTTCAATATGCAATTCCATGGAATTTACACAACTGCTTGGTGCTCATTAAGTCTGCTTTATTGTAAAGCGTTGCTCAGAAAAAGGTCTTCTTGCTGATACAGGGAACTGCTTTTGCTTCAAGTTAACTGCCTAACTTCTGAAATCTGCAATTTTTGTTTGTTTTTGCTTTTGCTTTATATAAACACTCTGTGCGGTACATTTTTTGGGGGGTCCTCTGCTATGTATTCAAATATGTACACTGATCTAATAGAAGGAAATAAGATCTCAGAAATAACTGGACTGTTGGGGTGAGATCAGGGAGGGGAATAATTCAGGATCAAGTACTCTACTAAGTCTCTTTATCTATTTTTCTAGGGGAAATTATTGCCTTTTGCAGCTCGAAGAAATGTTGCTCCCAAAAAATTAAAATTAAAACTGGCATAGGCTATTGCCTACAGTTTAATGATTGGTACCTGGTATCTGCTAAAAATGGGCTCTTCCTTCTTCAAAACATCCAGTGCCTGCTGGTCTAGGAAATGGGAACTGAAGTTACACTCAAGTTTTACAGTCTGATCTCCAAATAAACAACTATTGCATTAAAGGAGCATTTCAGTCATTACGTGTAACTTAAACAGTAGATTAGCCACTTTAAAGCCAAATGCAAGTTAATCAGATGCCTCTTTAGGACAGATTTCCCCACTGTTGAGATATTTGTTGACTTGCAAGGGCAGGTGCTACCAGTATGTGAACTGAAAAATCACCCCATGCTATGAAATGGCAACAAAAATTGCATGAAGCAACTTTTATTGCTCCCTGATCTGCTCTATTCACTCTTTTATGCAATTGTCAGGGAGTGTAGCAATCATAGGAGATTGCTAGAAAAATCCTCCACCAGCCAGTTCCCTTTTCCTGGCCAGCTGGTTGTGCTCATGCACCACCGTGCACGTGATTCCGTTTTTGACATGCACTGTTCCCTACTCCATCCTTTGGCATTGTGTTTTAAAAAATAAATTTGGTTCAGGGAGGAAAGTGCAGGGATGTGAAGGGGAAAGCCAGTAGCTCAGTGGCACATGCCTGGCATGCAGAAGGTCCCAGATTTAATCCATGGCCTCTCCAAGGACTTCAAGGAGCAAGGCTGGAAAACATTCTAGCCTGGAGCATTGGGAAGCCACTGTCAGTCAGAACAGATCAAGGCTGGGGAACCTTATCCTGCAAAGAGTCATGTTTTTTTTCTGAGCAACCTTCCAGGGACCATGTGCCGACAGTGGTCAGGGCCATAATAAAACATGGGCGGAGCAATGAATGTAAATTTTACTTTGATCAGTAGGCTAGTTTATATCCCCCCACCCTTCTGTCCTTCATCCAGGCAAGCAAAAGGCATCACCAGAGTTCAAGGACACATTCCAGCCAGGCAAAAACACCCGAGGAAGAGGTGAAGCAAGGCTGATGAGGGGAGTAGCCTGGGGACAGAGGGTGTGGCTTAGAAGGGGTGTGGCCTGGGGAGAGTCAGAATGTCCAGATACAGAGCTTCCCCACTGCTGAACTTAAGTAGACAGTTATGAGTTAGATGAGTTAGATTGGTCAATCCTCTGACTCTGCCTATGGCAGCTTCAAATGCTTCTGGATAGCATGCATGCCAGTGAGCCCTTCAAGAACTGTTTATTTCTGTGCTTGTTCTGCTATTTTATTTGGGAAAGGTATACGTTGTTGGCATTGTAGCTAACCCATAGCTTTTGCTGAACATGGCAGGCTGCTGATGTGACAAACAGATAAACAAGACAAGCTGCATTGATAGTTTTGATTCATTATATGGGATTAACTGGCCAGCACTTTCAGCCCCAAATTCTTTCTTATATTCAAGGCAGGAATGCTTAGAAGTGGGGTAGATGCCCACTTTCCTAGGTAACAGGTGAAAAAAGCGATAATCTGCTTTGTGCAGGAGACTCATTTCTGGATGTTGTGATATGAAGTTTTTTCTTTTTTCTTTTTTCAAAAAGTTCTATCCTGTCTTCTCACCATGAGGAGGTGTGTGACAGCAGGATTGGGTTTACATGGTCTGATCCCACCCCTTACCTTCATATTGTTGCTGAACATGGAAGTGAAGAATACCCAAATTAGGGCGGAAGTGTTCTAGTAGAGAGTTATTTGACCTTGTCTCCCCAAATGTTCCTGGACTACAATTCCCACAATCCCAACAGTTTAGCCAGTGACCAGGAATGTAGTCCAATTGATCAGTTGCAAGGCTACCTAGGATAAGACCTTCTCTAGGTAGTATGTCGCTGAATACCAGTTGCTGGGGATCACAAATGGAGAGAGTATCGCTGCACTCACAAGCTTGGCCATTGTGAGAACAGGATGCTCCAGCAGATAGCCCTTGACCTCATCCAGCAGGACTTGTTCTTATGTTCTTAGTAAGCTGGGCAGATAGGGGGCAGGGAGCATGCACACACATGACATGTTTCTGACCTCCCAACTTATGATCAAAATCTGCATTACGATACTGAATGTGGCCAGTGTTCATTTCTCCAGTGGATGGCATCACATACTGCACACAAATTTCTGGAAAATCTAGCTGCTTTGGGAAGATGCTTGTTTGTTGGTGAAAAATGACATCCTAAAATCACTCCACCATCATCTAAAGATACACTAGTGACCAAAATTGTGGAAACTTTTGGAAAAGTGTATTTCTGAGGCCTGATGGCTCATAACACCATTTTTTGTTGGAGTAATACTGTAAAATTATATATCAGTTGAAAGATGATTTAATGAAGAATGTAATGCAACAATGTTTGTTCAATTATCTGTATTCCATCAAATGATATAGCCAAATAACCAGAAAAAGGAAGCACACCTTGCTTAGGTTGATAGCTTTTCTTCATTTGAATGTGTAGCCAGTGAACATGAGTGTTTAGAGAGCCAATCAGGCGTTATGAGCCATCAAACCTTGGAAATACACTTTCCCCAAAAGGTTTCCATAATTTTGGCCACTAGTGTATGATGAAATCTAGGTGCTAGATCACGATGCTTGCAAATAGCCCTAAAATGTATAATAATTATTCGATCTCCATCTCTTGTCTGAAGAACCTACTCTTACAGTGGTTGCGGATGGAAGCCTGGGGATCAATATTCCAGAGACAGTGAGACCACCACTGTGAGCTCCTTGTTGCTTATTATCATATTAATATACAGCCTCTCAAGTGAGCACCAGGCAAAGGACAGTATATCTTTAATTGGAAATTTAAAGGACTGCTCATGGCCTGGCATGAACTGGGAGGATTTATGCCTCCCACTCTTGATAGGATTGAAGGGAACAGTATGATTCACAGTGGGGCTTGCATGTCACCTGATTTACTGCCCATCATTTACATTCTGCTAAAGTCAATCAGTGCAGAAGGTCATTCCCAACTTGACTTTTTTTCCACATTAAATCTTTTTTCTTTTCTTTTTTGCCCCTTACCAAACTCGTAGTTGCTCTGCCACAGCTCAAGCAGCTTTTCTAAGAGAGGCGGCTCTTAGCTTTCATTTTCAAGTTCAGAAGGATGAAATGAATGGTTTGGATGTCTTGGGAAAGCACCTTTCTATCTTGTGCAAATCAGCACGGGCTCAAACACCCCTGTTGTACTACAGCAATCCTATCATCATGTACATACATGTTTCACCACTGGGGCAACTCTTGGCAGCTATCTTGAGCTGGAGCAGTAGAAGAAAATATTGGAAGAGACTTTCAGGCTAGATTCTCTTGACTCCCCCCCCCCCCCACCGCTGCTAACCAGCAGGGAAAAGGGTAGAACACTTGAGTTTGTTTCATCGGTGTGAGTTACAGTGCATGATTCTCCCTTGGGCAATAGGGCTTTTCCTCCATCCTTCTTCTCCTTCATATGCAGTCCACAACCTCCCCAAATCTGCCCCAGAGGGTTGGGGAAACCCCAGGACAGATTTAGGGTGGGGGGGCGGGGAGAGAAGAGGGAAAGTCCTGTTGTGTAAATGGCAATATTGCACTAATGGGATGTTTACATAGAGCTTTGCTGACAATAAGGTGTGTGTGTGTGTGTGTGTGTGTGTGTGTGTGTGTGTGTGAGAGAGAGAGAGAGAGAGAGAGAGAGAGAAATCAATATATACCAATAGCAAATTCAGTTCTCCAAGTGCTATTCCTTGATATCCTCTGTAATCAGCACTATTCATGCATAAGAGGGTTCAGGGGAACTCAAAGGATTGTGGAAGTGCCAAAAATCCTTAGGAGAACACCTGTCCTAAAGTGGAGGGAATCCCAAGAAGAATGAGGACTTAGTAGGCACAGTGGGCACGGGATACTGATGAGGAACCCCCTCCCCTCTGTAAACTACAAGGGAATGTGGAGTGTCTAGGGAGCCACTACCAATTGTTGTTTAGTTGTGTCTGCCTCTTCATGACCCCATGGACCAGAGCATGCCAGGCACTCCTGTCTTCCACTGCCTCCCGTAGCTTGGTCAAGCTCATGTTCATAGCTTCGAGAACACTGTCCAACCATCTCATCCTCTGTCGTCCCCTTCTCCTTGTGCCCTCAATCTTTCCCAACACCAGGGTCTTTTCCACTACCAAAGATGCCTCTTTTTTCTCACTTATATTTGCTTGATAGAGGGTGCCACCCGGAGACCACCCTTCACAGAATGTAGGGATTGAGACAGCACATAGGAGAGGAAGTGAGCGATTACTAAGCTATTGCAGCTAACAGACTTATAAGGGAAGCGTGTAGCAGTGATACTTCAGTGCAGTGTTTTGACATTTGTTGGGGGGCGGGATTTTAATCAGGGCACAAAAAGCATAATGGGGGTCAAAAATTTAAAAATAATTCTGGAAAACCTTGCAAATTTACTGTAATCTGTCCTCACATTATACACCCCACTAATCTATTTAAAGCCATGTGGAATTAATTCATTGATTTCATCTTTATTTGCCTTAATTGAAACCAGATCTAACTTGGCAGTTTCACTTGAGTCGTCTGTCAAGCAGCTGAGCTAGTCCTTTTCCAAAAAGCCAAGGATCCCAAAGGGGCCCTTGTGGAGCTGGGCATTCTAATCATTCCTGATTCCCCCATGGCTAGTGTAATTAGCTACATTGCTACATTTCTTTCTTTCTTTCTTTTTTTTTAAAAAGAGCTTTGCTTTCTTGTTTTTTCCCAAGCCATCAAATTGGTAAACAGCAACAGCCATATTCACTAGGAGTCAAATCTTTGCTTTGAGGTTCAGTTTGGACAAACAAGAACTGCCTGTCTAGCCAATCAAATAGCGCGGAATAACAACTCTTGCATGCCTGCCTCTCACTTACGGCAGATCTGCATGAATTGAATGCACATTTAAAGCACATGGCTTCTTGCAAAGAATACAGGGAGCTGCAGTTTGTTAAGGGTCCTGGGGCTCGTAGTTCTGTGAAGGGAAAACTATAGTTCACAGGATTATTGGGGGGGGGGAGTCATGGGCTTAAATGTATGGTATGGATATGCCCTTGGCTATACATTCAAAGGATGAAGTAGGGTTACTTTACACATTAATCCAGTTGAACCTGGAAAATGTAACATGTAGCTGAGCTCTGAATTATCATGGGATTCTTGAATAATAGCAAGCCTGTGATATTAACTGCCCTGAGATAAGCAACTTCTGAACCATCATCATGTCAACAAGCCCCGAGCTTCCTTGGGTTCATTAGATATAAGAGGGGCAACTTCTAAGCCATTTTAGCAAAGGGAATGCTTTTGGTTAACTGCACCTTTCATAGCCCCTCAGGCAGAGAGGTCACAGAAAGGTTTGGTAAGACCCAGGCTAATTACTTCAATTGTTCCTCTCCCTCCTCCCTCCTCCGCCCCCCACCCTGGCTCTTTCCATGCACAAGACGTAAATAGAGAGATTGTGAAAATTTATTGAAAATATTGCAGGCAGTTTTCACTGATTGTTTTATGGTTCATTAAAAACAGACTGAAATTGGAATGTGTGTCGTTCAACAGAGATTGAGCTGTTTCTCATTGTTGTACTGTACACGCCGCATTTTGCAAGATCTGCAAGTGACTCAAACTCATTAGTGTCTCCCTGGCGGTTTTTGTCCCCAGGGATGAAATCCACCAGCATAATCAGATATAGTATTCTAAATTTCAACACAGCCGAGTTCAGAGTATTGTTTGTGCAGCCTTTCCTCCTGCCGAATGCTTACAGGAGAGTTTCCAACACTTCCAGCTGTGGCTCTGATAAGGTTGTTCGTAGCACTGCCTGTCTACTCTCCTGATTCAAGTATCACTTTTCTGATTAACTTAAGATACTCTTGGAGGTGGCCCAAGGCACTAAAACAGTTCAAGTGTTTTAAGGCAGCTTTAGTGCTTAACATGTGTTAAAACATTTGGCAGTGTCTTAACATTTAAGGCTACCTGTAAACTATAGGAGAGGAATGGGGGAAGGAGAGAGGAATGCAATTGTAGCAATAGAATCCCTTGTTCAAACACTTGCTCAAAATATGTGTGAAAAGAAAGACTCTAACATTCTTTTTATTTAACCTCTGTTCTTAAAATTGAACCACAATTGGGGAAGACTAGCTTTTAATAAAATGGGGCTGCCACACAGGAATCTAAGAAGGTATTGTTTTCTGTTCTGCCTTGTACTTTTTGCATGTAGCAATGTTTCTGTTCCACTAAGTTCATCTTAAGCCAAAAACTACATCATCTGTCCCGCTGACCACTGTGGCAAAATTATGTAACATACATAATGTACATAAATTGTGTGAGTTATGTGGTCACTATTCCATTAATTTCAATGCAAATGGGGAAAAGCCATAATCTATTGTGTATTGTTTGAGGACTGAAAGCAACAACAGCAGCAAATTCTAATCATATTCACATGATTGATTTCCATCCTGGACATGGGATGGATAAGTGAACATCAACCTTTTTTGCTCCCGTTTCTGTTTTCGTTGGACTCTTCCGACATTCCTACTGTCACAACTACTTCTAGTTTGGTCTAAAATATTTGAAAATCAGGGAAAAGATAAGACATTAAACTGTAAGAGTTGACCTCACATGCAAATAAACATGATTTGTATGTCAGTCACCATGCCCACGGTTAGATATGATCTGAGAGCGCAGGAACAATCAAAACCACTTTGATCAAACTGTGTCCCAAATTTGCACACCCCTGTAAGAAATATTGAACATAACACGGTTCAGTTACAGGCTTTTCTTGTAGCTGAAATCTGTTTAAATGTATCTGAGAAAGAAATGTTAGGTTTATTTTAGCATTGTCCTGCTAACATCCTATTCACTGTCTTCTCTGTAGCTCATTTGAAGCCTTGTATGATCTCAGTGTGGCATGTCAGGGTCCTTAGCACTGAGAAATCGCTGCTTTGATTGGGCCTGAATCATATGGATCTACCGTCAGCTTTCAATGAGGGCCAGGTGCTGTTGTTCGATAAACAGTGGATGTATAGTTGACCTGTGTATAGGATACCCATCAATCACAAAGTGATTGATATGCTGCATCCATAGGTACCAAACACTATCAAGGAGGAGGATCTACCAAGGGCACCATGTGGCTCTCTTGTATGGTTTAAAGTGAGAGAGATGATGTTTCTTTTCTGTCTCTTAACATTGTGCTCAGCTGCTGCTGACAATGGATCCCTCCCTACTACCTGGGTTGTTCATGAATTCAGCTGGCCTCCATTTCTTCACTTCCTCCTCCCCAGGCAGGTTTATAGCCCTGACTGTCCCCATTTCCCTTTCCACTGCTACTTCTAGTTTGGTCTAAAATACTTGGAATTCAGGGAAGAGAAAGGACATTAAGCTGTACGGTCATTTTGCCCTTTGTGGTTTACTTCCCAGATGTGGTCATGTAGTTTAATGATATATAAGATGCACAGTATCTTCACTTTACTCCTTGGCAGTTGAAATAATAGGCTATTGAAGCTCAGGGACAGCCCTTACGGGTCCTGACTTGACTAAGTTCCAACTCAAAGGCAAGTTTTTTTTGCCCTGCTAAACTACTACCCTAGCTCAACAGAGTCAGGACCCCTAAAGCCATGCTCCTTGTAGCCTCTCTTTAATGCACAGGCTGGAATAAAAAAGATGTAGAAAATGGGGACATAGGAAGCTATCTTATATTGAGTCCAGCCCTTGGTCCTTCTAGCTCAGTCTTGTCTACACTGGCTGGAAGCATCCCTCTGGGGTTTCATAACTGCATTGCAAAATGCGAATTTTGGAGGGTGGTTGTCAGTGCTTTTTTTCTTAAAAAATGTTTAGGGGTATCTCATTTTGACTAAAGAAAATCACCATTTTATTGTTCAAATCAGGAAAAATAAATACAGGAAATGGACAAAAGTACAAAGATTCACAAAATGTTTGCGTCCCCCCAGAAAGAAAGCACTGGTGGTTGTGTTTCAGTTCATGTAGCTTTCCCTTTTTTGTTTCTAGTTCTGTATCTGAACAATAGATATATATGCAGTCGTACCTCGGAAGTCAAATGCCTTGTGAGGCGAACGTTTTGGCTCCTGAACGCCGTAAACCCAGAAGTGATTGTTCCGATTTGCAAAAGTTATTTGAAACACGAATGTCCGTTGTGGCTTCCAAAGTTTCCGATTGGCTTCAGGAGCGTCCTACAGCCAATCGGAAGCTGCACCTTGGTTCCCAAATGTTTTGGAAGTCGTACTGACTTCTGGAATGGATTCCGTTCACTTCCAAGGTTTGACTGTATACTGTTTTGAATTGGTGGGAAGGAAATAAACTATGCCAGCTCTACTATAAGATGGTGTAGTTTATTGCCTGTGCTGGGAGCATGTCAGAGAAACTGGTGGACTGTGGAACATGTGGTTCTACAGTCTCTTCTGCCCCCTCCGCATGTCTCCCTTCTTGCCCTTCCCAAAGTCAGAATGCTGGTTGTTTTGACCTTTCTGCAGCCTGATAAAAGAAACATAGGAGTGGGATCTCCCTTTCTGTTCTCGGAGAGAGAGATCTGATAAATTCTATGAACCCTAGGATGCCTACCGACCATTAGCAACATTCTTAAAATAAACTGCTCTTTTTTGTTCTTTTTGTAATTTATTCTTGAAACATCTTGAAACGTATCAAAGAATAGGCCATTTCAACCTTGTACCTTGCTTATCTGTCAGATCCTATCACATCTTGGCTATAATATATTGTCAGACGATGACTGCTACCATATAATTGTCTGGCAGGGCAAAAAGCCCAGAATAAAATTTAAGATACTAACTGATGCAAAAGAAAGAGGGGGGTTTGCCCTGCCGGACTTAAAACTGTACTATGAAGCAGCAGCTTTTTGCTGGCTGAAAGACTGGCTACTTCTTGAGAACACAGACATCTTGGACTTAGAAGGGTTCAATAATAGATTTGGTTGGCATGCATATATATGGTATGACAAGGTAAAAACTCATAAAAGTTTCAAAAACCATATTGTTAGGAAAGCACTATACAATGTTTGGATTCGTTATAAAGATCTGTTGGAAAACAAAACCCCTAGGTGGTTGTCACCAATGGAGGCTAAGGAAGTTAAAAAACTTAATATGGAATCTAAATGGCCAAAATATTGGGAAATCGTAGAACAAGAAGGTGGAAATGTGAAATTACAGAGTTATGAGAAATTGAAGTCTAAAGTAAGAGATTGGCTTCCTTATTACCAGATAAATGAAGTTTTCAAACAGGACAGGAAAATCGGCTTCCAGGTGGAGAAATCAAAGTTAGAAACAGAATTGTTAGAACCCAATACTAAGAATCTGTCTAGAATGTACAATTTGCTGCTGAAATGGAATACACAGGATGAAACGGTTAAATCAGCTATGATTAAATGGGCGCAGGACATTGGTCATGACATTATGTTTGCTGACTGGGAACAGTTATGGACCACCGGCATAAAATTTACGGCATGTAATGCCTTAAGAGAGAATATTATGAAAATGATTTATAGGTGGTACATGACCCCAGTCAAGCTTGCAAAAATTTATCATTTGCCCAATAATAAATGCTGGAAATGTAATGAAACTGAAGGTACTTTCTATCACCTTTGGTGGACGTGCCCAAGGATTAAGGCCTTCTGGGAAACGATATATAATGAAATTAAGAAGGTGCTTAAGTGTACCTTTCACAAAAAACCAGAGGCTTTTCTCCTGGGCATAGTAGGCCAATTGGTGTCAAAGAAAGATAGGACGTTTTTTATGTATGCTACAACAGCAGCAAGAGTTCTACTAGCAAAGTATTGGAAGACACAAGAACTACCCACACTGGAAGAGTGGCAGACGAAGGTGATCGACTACATGGGACTAGCAGAGATGACGAGCAGAATCCGTGACCAAGGGAAAGAGACGGTGGAGGAAGACTGGAAGAAATTTAAACTTTATCTTAAAAATTCTTGTAAAATTATTGAGTGTTAAAATGTCATGGGTAAAGCATAGCAGATTTGCAGCGATAAATGATTGGACAAGAGGAAATAAAAGGGTTAAAGAAAGGAATTTATAAGTAATTCAGACCAGGGGTTGCTGATAAAATTTAAAACAGGGATGCAGAAAAGGGAGGCATGGGGAAGTTGTTGAAATTGGGCGTACGAAAAAATTTATGAAATTATACATGTTTATATGTTTGTTTGTGAGTGTTTGTTGTTTGTATTGTCTTATATTATATGTTGAAAAACCAATAAAAATTTTATTAAAAAAAAAAATTCTATGAACCCTAGGATGCCTTCCTACTGACCGTTAGCAACATTCTTAAAATAAACTGATCTTTTTTGTTCTTTTTGTAATTTATTCTTGAAACATCTTGAAACGTATCAAAGAATAGGCCATTTCAACCTTGTACCTTGCTTATCTGTCAGATCCTATCACATCTTGGCTATAATATATTGTCAGACGATGACTGCTACCATATAATTGCTGGTGTCAAACACTGTTGCTGAATAAGAGCCAATATTTGGCAAATAACCACCATCCAAGTTTTCAAAGGATAACTTTTGCAAAGATTTGCTTGGAGCAAATTCATTTCAGCTCTGTGCCTGAAAATGAGTCCTGCACAACCACACCACCCCCTTCTCATTTATTGTACCCAATTACATCATCTTCTGAACAGTTCTTGTACCCTGAATGCAACATGCATTTCAGAAAAAGGGGGAGGATAATAATATTTCAGCAGAAGTTCCCCTTACTCCTTCATCCCAGTTCTGATTTTTCTGCATCAAACAGACATACTCACATTTTTGAGATTACATCAAAGAGGCAGGGCTACTTGAATAGACTTGAATCTAGAAATCTCAGCTGCCTAATACTGTTAGGCCTCCTAACATTGTTATGACACACTTTCCCCTCCATTCCTTCCATATCTTACTCTTCACAGACAATGAGTTTATCCCTTTAAAACCTTCACATCTACAGATTACTACCCTGAGCATTCCACGTGTTGAGAATCTGCAGCATGGTGTGGTGACAGAGAGCTATGGAGCTACTTTTGAGCAGCTATTGGATAAATATCCATCACCAATTGACTGATATGTGACCCACAGGTACCACATGCGTTACCTAATGACCAGTCACTTAATTATAGACTAGGTGACATGTTTATAAGGGTGAACTTTAGAGTTCTATTAGAGAATGGACAGATGAACTATACTGATGCCCTCCGGGTAGATTTCACCCAGCCTCTGCTGCCTCGGCGGACCCATTACATGGTAATTAGGGCGATTTTTAAGTAGGATGCAAAGAGTTAAATGATTACCCTTGTTATTGCTTCATTTGTCACGGTGGTAAGTGCTGCTTTGGTAGGGAGCTGGAAGAGAAGATGTGGGGAGAGGGGGAAAGAAAGCAAAAGAGAGTGGATGAGAGAACGAGCATGTAAAAAAGGGGACAGGGATACTTGTTTTAAATTAATCTTTGCGTGTTCAGACCCAGAAACCTCCCCCCTAAATAAATTCACACTTGACTCAAATTTTGGTTTTGGTTTTTGGCAGAATTTAGGCCACAACTTTATTGATTACAGAAAGTGATTGGTTGCATAGGCTCTGGTTCGACTAGCTCCCTGCCATGCAGGTAGTGCTGACCCAGGGTTCCAGCATAAGTCAGCCAAGGGTGAACACCTGGATAAGCAGAAAGCCTGGAATGGGCTAACTCCGCCACCCAAATGTCCACCTGGACTCAGGCTTTGGCACAACCCCCTTTCAGGGCTTTACCAAGCTATCGAGTCCCTGGATTCCTTTAACGGAATACCCTTCACTTAGGGATGGCGAGAGCATTCTCCCATTCCTATCACCTGAACCAGAACCTATCCTCAACCTTACAAGTTGTGACGATTTGCTACGCAGCAGGCAAAACCCAAATGGCACCAGCCAATCAGCCAAGTGGGGAAAATTCCTTCAGTGCCCCTGTCCCAACGACAGACAACACACGACAGCATAGCAAGGTCAAGCTCAAAGCCCTAAAAGTAGGGAGAGGTGGGCGGGTGTTCTGAATGCACGCACCGAAAGAGGAAGCTCTGGGTCACGTGCATGGGTATAAATAGGTCCCTTGAACCGTTTGGACTGCGTCCCATTTGCCAGATTGCACCCAGCTACAAGGGACCTACCAATTGGGTGTTGTGGCTGACCAATCGTACCCACCCACAACACAGGGTGTTGGCTTTCCAGGTCTCACCACAATATTACCCTCTTTAAGGGAGGACCCGATTTCCCCAAATTTGATCTTTCACTAAAAGACTATTGGGACCTCCCAAAAAATTTTGTTTGTAATCCAAAAAAATGGGTTGCAATCCCAAAAAAGGTGGCAAACCAGGACACTCCAAATGTATGCAAACCAAGACGTATGCAAACCAAGGTAAAAGGTAAATGTAAAGGTACCCCTGCTCGTACGGTCCAGTCTTGACAGACTCCAGGGTTGTACGCTCATCTCACTCTATAGGCCAGGAGCCAGCGCTGTCCGCAGACACTTCCGGGTCACATGGCCAGCGTGACAAGCTGCATCTGGCGAGCCAGCGCAGCACACGGAATGCCGTTTACCTTCCCGCTGGTAAGCGGTCCCTATTTATCTACTTGCACCCGGGGGTGCTTTCGAACTGCTAGGTTGGCAGGCGCTTGGACCGAACGACGGGAGCGCACCCCGCCACGGGGATTCGAACCGCCGACCATGCGATTGGCAAGTCCTAGGCGCTGAGGTTTTACCCAAAGTGCCACCCGCGTCCCAAGGTACCACTGTATTATAAACTGCCTGATGGACCGTGTATATATGTTTTAAATAAAGAATATTGTTAGGATCACTATGGAACATATTTGTGCCAAACATCAGCTAGAATCTCTTCACCTGATAAAAATGCTGATTGAAACTGTTCCAAGGGTTTACAGGTGTCTATTGGGAATGGGAAAGAAATTGGTTCAGTCCTACCTAATTCATACTTTGCGAATGAACAAGTGAACCTAAACACAGCTTTCCTTCAAAATTTGTACTTCTCTGAATTTTTTGATGCAGTTCTCTCTCTGAAAGACACTGAAACTGACAGACTTGTGCATTTCTAGTAGAGCTCTGGACCAGTCAGGTCTAGACCTTGGTGTGTATGTGTTCAGCAGGCATTTGAAAAGTTGTAGATTGATTTCTAACCTTTATTTTCTTTTAGTGAGCCTTTGGAGTCTGAATAGTTGCTTATAATCAATTTCAAAAAATGCAGCGTTAAATATGCACATTCAGTCACAGTAAATGTGAAAGATATGCAAGTTCTGAACTGTTTGCAGAGAGGAAACACCTTGAAATGCTCTGGGTATAGCAGGGTTTCTTTATATTTAATATATGTAGTTTTTCCTCATTTGTTTGTCTGTCTCTGCAAGTATACCGTTTTTCTCCTGTATTGTTTTGTGGCTGCAGCGGCAGTGACAGTGGCAGAGAGGGCAGGTGTATTCCTTTACTGCGTGCAGGAGATGAAACTTGTCCTCAAATTTCTCAAAACCTTTCTTCTCTGTGGAAGAGACTTCCATTTGAATGGCAATCTCTCAGGGCATTTTAGCATTTATTTGTACTTGTCAGATCTTACGCTGGAAGGACCCTTAACAATCCTGAGAGCTAACAACATGCCATGTGGGAATACGTAGAACAGCCTTGATACTATTCTTTTCTTAATGAAAGATTGTGGTACGAAAATTACAATGAATAAGTAGTTAACCATCTCCCCAACTGTCATTTCTTTATTCCAGTTGAACTCCAAGAGTCCCTCTCCCACTGCATTTGAATCCTGCACATCTAGCATCTTACCACAATATGGATTTTGGACCAGATTTCCCACCATCTCCCTCCCCCCTTTTTTACAAGATCAGGTCTGATTCCACCCCCTCCTTTCCTTTTGTTTGGTTTTTAACTTCTTTTTATTACCTGTTTTTTAATGCATGTGTTTTTATTATCTAAACTATCATTAGTTCTTTCATTAATCCCCTGCTTCTATTTCAAATTCTGCCTGTGACTTCATGTTCAGGTGATACTTTGACCCATTCCTCCTTAAACACTTAATCATTAGGTCCTCTTAGTTAATTTCACCATTTCAGCATAGTCCATCAGTTTCATAAGCTATTCATCCTTTGTTGGTATTCCTCTGTCTTTCTACTTTCCACTTCTGTATATAAAGTTATATTTACCGTATTTTTCCCTCTACAACACGCAGATTTTTTCTCCTAAAAAGGAAGGGGAAATGTCTGTGTTTGTTATTGAGCAAATGTGTGGTCCCTGGAGCCAAAAAATCAGGCAAAAATCAAATTGCGTGTCACGGAGAAGGGAAACCTGAAAAGAAGAAGTGGCTGCTTTCCTGCATTCTGCCTCAGGGTCTTACTGCCCACCCTCCTCTGTTTCATTGCTGTGTTTGCTCAAACGGAACAAAGAGCAGGGAAAGCCCCTCCCCTCCAGGCAAGCAGAGGGGAAAGCAGAGTGTCGTTCCTTCTAATTCCTCTCTGTGCTCCGGTGCTGCTGAAAACATGCAGGTGGGGGGGGGAGAGAGAGAGAGAGAGAGAGCTGGCTGGCTTGGGTGCTTGGGTGGGGGGAAACTTTTGCCTTTCTTTCCTCCCTCCCGTTAAATCCCTCTCCTGCATTCTTAGCCAGCTGCTTCTCTGCACACCCCTCTCATGCTCCTTTTCCCTTCTTTGTTTTTCCTTCCCTTCCCACTTAAAATGTGGTTAAAAAGCATGGATCCACATGGATCCTCAGGATCTTTGCATTGGGTCACCCCAAATTCACCATCAGATCACATAGCATGTCCATGGCTACAGCCTGCACCAAAAAAATCACGCACCCACTGTTGCCTGGGGCTGCAATGGTGCAAAAACGTGATTACAAAGCATGGATCCACAGGAATTCTCAGGATTTTTGCATTGGGTCACCCCAAATTCACCATCAGATCACATGTCTGTGGCCACAGCATGACGCACAAAAATGATACATCCACTGTTTCATTCAGAATGTTTTTTCCCTTGTTTTCCTCCTCTAAAAACGATGTGCGTGTTATGGTCAGGTGCGTGTTATAGAGCGAAAAATACGGCATTTATTATATTTCTATCCCTCCTTCTAGGGTAAGCCCCCCTTGGTTCCTGCCGCTAACTCGAGCATAGATTAGTTTTCTGATCCTTACCTAGAAATGCAGACCTTGATTATAGATTCCATTTTGGGTTTAGCTGTCCACAGGTCCAAGACTAGGCTCTAACCTTGCTGAGGTCTGTCAACACCTTGAAGGCATGGGCTGTTGGTGTAGTCTAAGGATCTCTGATTCTTGGCATCACTACCTGGCAAATGTTTCTGCCAAATATACTTGGCAAATGTTTTTACCATAGCTTTTAGTGCAGATGCCTAAGGATCTTGCATGTTTTCTCAGTTTTATCTTCCTTTCCTTGCATGGAAACATTACATTTTAAGAAAGCCATTTTGATGGAAAAAGCTAAATGTTAACAAAATGTTTTTAAGAATGACCCTCCCTCCAGGAAATCGTGTAGTTATACACTGCAAGACTTTGAAGAAGGAAAGAATGACTACATCTAAAACAGATTTTTGTTCACCTGGAGATCAAGGTGGGAAAAGCCTTTCTTGCAGCCTTTAATGTGCCAGAGGTTTAGGGCATGGTATATTATTCCTTTAAAATGTGTGGGTTTTTTGGTGTGTGTTTTTTTAGTGTTTTTAATACATATCAAATGAGTCATGGAGTAGTACCAAAAATGTTGTTTTGTTTTCAAATAGGCACTCTTCCTTTTTCCTTAAGATATTTCATGGGTACTTTAACCACTGTGTTTTCCTTTTTTCCTGAAAATTAATAGCCTCAGTTCTCTGATTTATACATAAGCCAATGCTAGTTCTTAGAATAATGGAAACCATTCAGAATCATATGATTCATTGTAAACATCAATAAAAACCCAGGTATGTAGAGTCTGTGGGCAACTAGATGTTTCACCAACTTGGGTGAAATTTCATTTCTTTCATTCAGTCCAAAGAGAACAGAAAAGGGGAAAGTAAAATGCTTTTCTTTTCAGGACATTCCCATTTTTTTTTCCATGTGCTGGTATTTGGGTAGGCCAGTTGTTATGCATATTCTAGACCACTTGCCTTTGATTCTGAAATTGTGTTTGATCCAGGTTCTTTGGTACATAAGGAGAAATTTCAAGCTGTTCTTTGGATGCTGTTGCCATTGGGAGTGGATAGAAAGCCGGGGGTGGCAGCTGTAGAATTCTTGACTTCTTTGGTCAAAATGCTTCCCAAAAAATTCAGCAGCAGGGTGTGCAGGATCATATGGGCAAAGGTGGTATTTCCAATTTACTGGCCGCAAAACCATTTCTGGCTTTATGGACAAAAGCCTACACTTTGAATTCCTCTCAGAAACAAACTGGAAGTCAGTGCAGAATGAAATGAAACTCAGGTGGCAATTCAGAATGCTGACTTGCTTTGAGTTAAATCAGGGGCAGCAAAGCCTTTTCAACCAAAGGGCCACACACTATTCTGGGAAGCCTGCCAGGGGCCACTTGCCAGTGGTGAAAGGAGCTAGGGACAAAAGTGGGCAGCATGCTCTTGTTCACTGTGCATGATCAATGAGAAGAGAAAGGAACCTGGGCTAGAGGCCATTTTAGGAACAAGCACATGGTATAAGGAACAGGTTGTTTTTAGCCACAAGGTACTTCACCAGTGTTGTCTTGCCTACCAATTTGCTTGACCACAGCCTCTCTTGTTGACCACTCTTGTTACTGTCCTCTTTTTCTCTTATCCAGCCCACTTTTGTTTCTTATGCTTGCAGACTGCCTACTATCCTGGGGAGTTTTAGTCTCTAAGTGAAGGCTCCTAGGGGCTGGAGTAGTAATTACAATCAATAGTATATTTGCTAAAAGAAGTATATTAAATAACATGCTTGTTACTTAATCACTCATGTGGCTTCTCTATCCACAGTATGTATACATTACGATGCACGGTTTAATGACATGGTCATGTCAGCATGTGGGTTGTGGTCACCCCACTACACCAACTACTCTATAGATTCCCTAGCAGCATCCGTCTCCTGTCACATGTGTTTATTCATAGCACATTGGGCCCAGATTGATACACAGCATTTCCAATTTTCTCAGGGCTCTTGCCAGTGATGAGCACCACTCAAAATAGCAGGAAACTTCACCCCACGTTCCCTAGCCTTTGCCAAGGAACAGTCCACAAGGCTCCTGTTAGTATACTTTTGAACATGCAGGGTTTGATATGGTTGACACAGATGAAACCAAGAACAAAGTAAGCTGCCTTTTGCCTACCTAGTTCAATATTGTCTACTGAGTGGCAGAAACTCTCCATGGTTACAGGAAGCTTTCTCTCCCAATCCTACCTGGAGATGCAGGGGATTTAAATCAGGCTCTTCTGCAGGAAAAACAGATGCTCTACCACTGAGCTGTAGCCCTTCTCTAAGCTACAGAGAGAGACATTATTCCAAAAGTTTTAGTCCTGAGTCATTTAGGGCATTATAAGTTAGGACTGACACCTTGAATTGGGTTCTGTAGTGTATTGCCAACCAACTCAAATCACACAAA
The DNA here is from genome assembly GCF_027172205.1 of Podarcis raffonei. Lineage (NCBI taxonomy): Eukaryota > Metazoa > Chordata > Lepidosauria > Squamata > Lacertidae > Podarcis > Podarcis raffonei. The sequence continues at coordinate 74,986,420 of NC_070607.1, forward strand.
ATCAGAGTTCTAGTATTCTGATAAGCCACTCCAAACGGTGATGGTTGCGTTCTGCACAAAGTGCACCTTCTGAATTATCTTCAAGGGTATCCCCATCTAGAGTACATTACAGTAATCTAATTGGAAGGTTACCAGATCATGGATTATCATGGGAAGAATACCTCAGTCCAGGAATGACTGCAGTGCTCAAACCACCTGGAGCTGAAAATGTGCCACTGATGCCACCTGGGTCACCAGTGACAATGCTGTCCTGCATGCAAGGGCTGTCCTTTATTTTTGCTATTTGACTTTTTTTAAAAACAAGCTTAGCCTCCATTTCAGCAATATAGGCAATTTAAAATGTGCATAGAATGTACCTATTTTATTGGATATATGCAAAGAAGAAATAGCTCTTTATCAGTTTGAGGGACATCAACTCAATCAATACATAAGATTGGATGATGGAAAGATGGACAGACAGGTGGCAGTAGAGAGAAAAGCAGCCCTCTAGATCTGGAAGCTTTGCTGCGCCTGAGATCTTGAGTCTTGGGATAGCTTTGGTCCATCTTAGAAACAGAAGATAGGGCATTGGAATGACTCTCATGATGGTGCCGGAGTTACAAAGGTGTATGGAAAGCATGTTCCTTGAAGACGGAGAAGACTGAGGGAACATTATCTTCCCATACCTGCACCAAAACTTGTTCTCTGATGCCCTAGAAGGCAGGACTAGATTTAATGGGCTGAAGTTATAGAAGGAGAATCTTCTTAATGATGAGATCAGCTTGGCAATGGAACCAAGTACTTTGAGCAGTGATGAGTTTCTTGAGTGATGAGGTTTTCAAATGAAGGCTGGACAGTCATCTGCTGGGGAAGCAGCACTGGATTTTCTGGGCTGAGAAACCTACACCTTAACCTCCAGCTCTAAGATTCTGTGATTTTTGCCTTGGAGTCAATCAATTGCAATGTACAGCCTGAGATTGCATGTGAAAGGGGGCAGCAGTGGACCAGCGGCAACAGAGGAGTTGGTCTTCACTTTCACAGCTGACAGGGCAACAGCCTGGTGGTGCTGAGAAACCTGTAACATAAAGATTGAAACGTGTGCAGCTCCACCAGGAAATTCCATGGCTAGATTGAAGGCTGGTACCCAGGAATGTAGGAGTTGGGAAATTAATTTCAGATGGCTCTGAAATTTGCCTGCTAAATAAATAGTCTGCCTATCCCAGTATAAGCATGTAATTTAAAACAGCGTGGGGCTTTCAGGGAATTAAGAGTAAAGTGATTTCTTTTTTAGAGTAACTTGAAGCAGCCTTAAAACTGAAGGCAAAGTGTCGACAGCAAAATTCAGGCAGTTATCAAGTTTAAGAGTGTCAATGAAGTAAGGTAACAAAAAAAGCACACTGTGTAAAAGCTATTCTGGCTCACTTGATAGACACATTGGAAAGGCAGTTTTGCACAAGAGGATTTAGTGTGAACTGGGTCTTGACAAAGGCTTTAAGGGCTGACCTTACTATGAGCATTCAATTGACAACTTTTTTTAATTTGTTGGTCTTCCTACAAAGTTGGGATAGCACCCCCCCTTATTTGCTTGTTTTATTTACCACTGTTTCTACTCCAACTTTCAGTTTAATACCAAAACCAAGGCGGTTTTCAAATGCACAATAAAAATAGTTAACAATACAACCATAGCAAAAGCAGTACTATACCAGCAGATACCCCACTTAGCACTGCATTGAATTCCACCCCAATGCTGCAAAAACACAGCTTGCAACATGTTGCATGCCCGTCCTATTTGTGTCATGACTGTACCTCCAAATCCAATCTATCGTTAGACCCATGTCTGGTCCACAAGAAGCCTTCAACAGGTGGTGCTTTTATGAGTGAGTGCTGTGTTTCTTCCATCTGAGTCATCCCCATCAGAAGATGAATATCAGAGTGTCAGGGCTGGTTCAGATGCAGGTTGGCACTCAAGACAGAAAGACAAGCAGAAAAATTAGTTCTCTGTTCAAGAAAACAAGGCAGCAATGCCTAAAGCAGAGCTGGCCCCAATGAGACAGTTGCCAGGACTGAAGGCCTTTGCCTTCTACTTCCCTCTAAGTCTCCTCCCCCGCCACATGTTTTCCAAGCAGCCTCAGACTACATCAGGGGTGGGGTGGGGATCTGAGCCCATCATTCTGCTACATGCATAGCCCTCATTGTCCTAGGAGAAAAGGGGATCAGGGCAGCTTAGGACATTAGGAGCGACAAGCTCCTGGGATGCTTCTGCAGCATCTGTCCCCTTCTCCTCTGCTTCATCAGCTGGCTAAATCCTGTTGCCTCTTCAACATCCAACCATTCCTTCCCTCCTGCCCCCTCTGACATGTCCTCAATGTCCCAACACCACTCGCCTGGCTGTGAGCCTTCCTCCTCTGAGGTTTCTCTAGAGGGTTCCCCGGCTGGTCCCTCCCATTACTCCTCTTCATCCAGCTAGTCCCTTACATGGAGCCATTGCTATTCTGCTTCACCTGTACAAGGCAGGATACAGACACATGCCCAGCAAAGTATCCTTGATACAGGAGAGAGCTGAGGATGAAGGACAAAGTGTGACTAGAAAACATTGCTTGTATTTTAAAATGGGGTTAATTCTGAAGGTTAGGAGCATCTAAGGGAAAAAAGTGGATATTAGAGAAAGCAGAATGTAAAGATTTAACCTTTGCAGTAAACTACCTCACCCCTCCTCATTCTGAACTTTTATCAATTTGTTGGAATGAGCTTCCAATCTGTCCCATATTGATCACCAGCACCTTGTCGATATCGGCTGTTGTAAAGGTGAGCTAAGCCCGCAATTCAGGTTAATGGAATTTATGTCTCACTAAGACATGAGAATGAGACAGAAAAACATGCACATATGCACTTATGTGTGCAGATATATGGAGGGATCTGACTTCTCTGTATATGACAACATGAATTTTTTTTTTTGGGGGGGGGGAGCACATCTTCAAGCCCAGCAGCTTTCAGCCTGGATCAAGAAGCAATTTGACAGCATCAGCCTAAGCCATTTTGAAGCATGGGGTGCCAAAATAAATAAATAAGTGCCTCTGTATCACTTCAGTCTATTGTATCAAAAAGTAATTACCACTACCACCCTCAAATCTATCATTTGATTAATGGAGGAGGGCTGTGGCTCAGTGGTGGAGCTTCTGCTTTGTAAGCAGAAGGTTCTGGGTTCCATCTCTGGCATTTTCAGGCTGAGAGAGAGCTCTGCCTCTTGATCATTTTGGTGCCTCTTTCTGAACCTTTTCCAGCTCAACAATACCCTTTTTGAGCTGAGGTCAGATGACCATGAAGTGGTTTCATGAGACTTTGGTAGGCATTCTGAACATCACACACAGAGAGAGACTCTGAAAGAGCCGGTATGTGGGAGCCCTCGACATCTGACAATGTCTGATAGACCCTATGCACACTTTTCTGTGAACAGGCCCCACGATAGAGGAACTGACTCCAAAAGAACAGGCATAGGTGTGACAATTAGCTTCAATCATTCCTGCAATTCAATGATGGGCAGACATGGGATTTTCATGTAAAAATGCTGTTCTGGTGATAATTCAGGTGATAATTTCTTAATTTTCAAACTTCGAATTTAAGCAACTTTTGAAATCTAGTGACGTTCCTCTTGTAGCTCTCATGAATTCCTTCACAAAGGTGCAGGGTTAGAGCAACTCCTGAACATTGAAATTCTGGTTTTGTTTTATGTGCAGAACAGGCAACTTTCCTTGGCCATGCTAATTAAAGATTGATCACTTAGGTGGCATGTACTACCACAAGGTCTCCCACCTTGGGCTTTCAGTAAAAATGATCCACAATTAATTAACTCTGTGTTCAGTCTATCTGACATCTACTCTGGCTTAGCATAAAAGGGGCTTTTAGAGAGACCACATGCTGTGCATGTGAAGGAAGTGATGCACTAAGCAGTTTTTATCCTGGCAAAGCATGGGCTTGTGCAGGTTGTGGCCACTGACACCGTATAACCAAGCCACATCTCTCACAGTGCAAAGCTAAGCTAAGTCTAGGCCTTCAGAACTGTTTTGACATTTCTCCACTTAGCCACATCAGAGAAATGGCTAGGATCTAGGGTGGCCATGTGTCCTACTTTACAAGGGACCGTACTCTATTTGAACGTCGCTTCTGTTTGAAGGGCTGTCCAGTCCAAGTCTGGTTTGAATATAAAGAACCATCAGCGAGGAGAGCAGGGATTGTGCTGGAGCCCATCAACATCACCTGCAGAGCAGGTACACAGGTCACATGGTCATGGCATTGACTATGATGGTGCAATGCATCGCATAACCGTAGTAGTTGTTTCTAAATTTTCATCTATACATATAAATCAGTACATGCAAATCTTTTGCAAATCGATATCCCAATTTTCCTCCTTTGTTGGATGATGAGTATATAAGAGACCATGTTGCTAGGCTCTCCAGATAAAAAAAGGTGGTGCGTGCCTTGTCAATGACAGAGAAATAAGTTTCTTAGAACAGCTGACATGCTATTAAAACACACGTATACTTCAGTTAGTGTTTTAACTGTCAAACATTTTAATTCAAAATAAAGTTCACTTTTCTGTGAACAATATAATTCTGACATTTAGTTGGCCTGTAAGAACATTTTAAATGGCTGTTTCTAGTTGATTTTGTTAAGGTGCCAATAAAACTCTTCAACATTTGTGACATTGGGGTAGGGGGCAAGACAAGTGGTCATGGGTTAGCAAACGAAATGGATAACTTTGCTGTGCAGGAACATACGGGTGTGAGAAGGAAAAAAATGATAACTGATACCACTTACGTTCTGTATATCTTGTAGTGGTGTACTGCATAGATGTTTAATTTGGCATTGGTCTATTAATAGAATGACATCTGGACTTGTTAATGGGATTGTTTTTCTTTTTTAGTTGTCTGATCTTCATGGCTGTATTTAATTGAACTGAATGACTTCATTTGTGGATAGTGATGTTTGCTCCCCCCTGCCCCCCCCCATTCTTGTTGGAAGAGGTTTTTTATATGGAAAAATTAATAAATAAAGATGTTTTCAAAATGGAATTTAGGAAGATGTCTTGCATTGTAGTTGCCAGAGAGCTTTGTGGAACCCTATGAGAGCCTCTTGGCAAAGCAACTAGAAAGCTGCATGCAGGTCATAGGAATATAGGAATCTATCTTATACTAAGTCAGACCACTGGTCCATCTCGCTTGGTACTGTCAACACTGACTGGCAACAGTTCTCAGAGTTTCATGCAAGGAGTGCTTATAATTGTGAGCAGACTGGGCCTCCTTCTTTGCTGATTTCCTTGAAATGTATTGATGATCAAAGTGCAACTCTTGTATTGGATTTCTCTTCTGATTGGGAAATCGCAATTAAATTACATCTCACCCTCTCTGACAATCTCAGGAGATTTGGTGATTAGAGAGAGACCCCTGCTTTCTTTTGACAAGCTTTCTAATCAGCAACATATTACTGGGTACCATAGTGCCAATCTAATCCCTCCCTCCCATTTACACATTCATTGACCTGTGTGATGGTTCGCTATAATCATAACCAAGTAAATTTAGTAATAGGCGCTGTAATTAACTCCGTTCTGTGTACTTGGGCCAGTACTTCTGTAAATATCAAGCATGTTGTGCTCGGTTTCTTTGCGAATGAAAGAAATTGGGTGTGCATATTAGGGTCAATTAAAATTAATTCTGTTTGTATCGACTGCCTTTTTGCTTATGCAAAGATTGTGCAAAGCAAGTGTGCAGCGAGGGCTTCCTTCCCTCTAAAATCCATAATGTTTGCGTTTGGAGCTGGGAGGAGGAGAGAATAAAAATCACAGGCTGTTTGAAATTTAAATCAAAGCAACTCTGGTCAATAGAATCAAGGTTACAGTGCCCTGGAAGGTTTTCATTGGCCAGTACCAAGATGCATCCTGGGCAGGAGTGACATGAAAGGTCAATTGACAGGTGTCTGAGGGGCAAGCAGGATGGATGCTCGGATGGAAAGGCTGGTTCTTGCCTATTCACGGGAGTCATCTAGGTTTGCACGGAGGTCAAATTAACCTTCATGAGGGAGCCCAGTTTAAGCAATAAATACATAATAATTTTAATTAATAGCTGAAGCTCTACACTCTCTCCCCCCCTTTTTGAAAAAGGCATACATCTAAATGGATGAGAGGAAAGCAGGCAAAAATGAGATGAGATTGTGGAAAAGTGGTGAAAAAACCTGGGAGTCCAGTTTCTAGTTGATGCACAGGCCTGGAGCTGGATTTGAATGTTATTACAATCATAACTTGGATCCCAAACTCCTTGGTACTCGGATGTTTTGGCTCCTGAACGCCGCAAACCCAGAAGTGAGTGTTCCAGCTTGTGAATGTTCTTTGGAACCCAAACATCTGACGGGGCTTCCATGGCTTCCGATTGACTTCAGGAGCTTCCTGCAGCCAATCAGAAGCCGCACTTTGGTTTCCAAACATTTTGGAAGTTGAACGGACTTCCAGAGCGGATTCTTGTGAAATAAGGGGAAAGACAAGCTAACGCATCTGATTCAGAAATATTCATGCAGAAGGGCAAATTAGGAACGTAAATACTTAGGAATCAGCCTTATGTCAGGTCAGACTGATGATCCATCTAGCTCACTATTGTGTATACGAACAGTATTTCTCGGGGTTTCAGATGAGGAATTCCTAGCCCTAGCTAGAGATGCCAGGGACTGAACCTGGGACCTCCTGCATGCAAAGCAGATGCTCCACCACTTCCCTATTGGTGTTTTTGGGATGGCCTCGACCCAGTATACCTGAAGGAGCATCTCCACCCACATCGTTCTGCCTGGACGCTGAGGTCCAGCGCCAAGGGCCTTCTGGCAGTTCCCTCACTGCGAGAAGCAAAACTACAGGGAACCAGGCAGAGGGCCTTCTTGGTAGTGGCGCCCACCCTGTGGAACACCCTCCCATCAGATGTCAAAGAGATAAACAACTACCTGACATTTAGAAGACATCTGAAGGCAGCCGTGTTCAGGGAAGTTTTTAATGTGTGACATTTTAATGTATTTTTCATCTTTGTTGGAAGACGCCCAGAGTGACTGGGGAAACCCAGCCAGATGGACGGGGTACAAATAAATTATTATTATTATTATTATTATTATTATTATTATTATTATTATTAGTGGTGTTGGCAAGTGCTTTCCTGATACCTGTGTGTTCACTGAATGTATGAAGGTGTTCTTATGAAAGGCAGTCTCTCTTGATTTTTTTAAATTTCATGATCAGGGTATTTTATCCCTAGCTCTTTTCCTATTAAATTCAGGGTTGTTTCTCTACCTCCCCACCTCCCTCCAGATGTCAGCCTTTGATATTCTGTGGACTGCAAAATGCAAGTGGAAATGGAAATGGTCAAAGGCAGGAAATGGAAGGTTTGGGTAACAAGGTAGGGGACGGACGCATGCAAAGTACAGGGAGATGTGAAAGGCAGCTCTGAAACCTAGGATAAGGATGCGCAGACTGCCTGTAAAAACAAACAAACAATAACAGTCCAAAGTCCTCAGTTTCCTTTTTTCACATCTATGATGAGAGCGTGTTCCATTTGGCTTGCAAAATGACCCTGCACCTACTAAGGAAGGAGGTGAAAGACATGGGGAATATTTTCCCATTAAGCTTGGCTTTTCATCTACTTCCCTGACAAATGCAGTTGATGCTGATGGTATTTTTTCCATTCCTATCTAATCCCTAGTAAGACTGAACTATAGGCTGCTGTCTTGTGTCTTGGCTCAGATAATGTTTTTGTGCTAACATAACATAATGCCATACAATTAGAAATTATATGTTAGCTCTTAGTCATAGCCCACTGAGTTTACATTAGACAAAGGAAATTAAACGGGAACCAGAGGAGACCTAGTAAGTGCTGTGTGTTTCTTTTCTACTCAAGGAATATTACGTTTCTATTGATGAGCACATCGTTTATGTCTACAGAAAGAAAGCTATCTGTGCTCTGTAGGTAGGAGGTTTCTTGGATTCATATTGACTTGGCTTATGCTAGTAGCCTTCATCTAGTTTCAAGAGGACTTTTTTTCTCAAAAAACGGTATGCTGCTCAATTGAATTCATTTTACATAGAAGCAAATCCTACTAAGCTCAGTAGGGTTTACAGGGCCAAAGTCATTTTGGGCTTTAAAGGTCAGCACCAACACTTTGAATTGCGCTCAGAAACATACTGGGAGCCAATGTTTTAAGACCAGTGTTAGGACCAGCTTCCAATTACCAGTCTAGCTGCTGCATTCCATGTTAGTTGTAGTTTCCAAGTCACCTTCAAAGAATCTGATGTTTTATTTAAGTTTCTATAATCATGTATTGAGAGTTTTCTGTCACTACTGATTTATATTCCCGAAGGCATTCTGAACAAGCAAGTACTGTCGTTTTTTGTGAAAGATTAAGATTTTTTAGTTTCATTTTTGCAGGATTAAAATATTAAGTTCATTTTTTTAAAAAAATATCCCATTACTTGAACTTGGAAGATAGGTAAACAAATACAAACATTTTCAACTCTCCAGACTCTGAAAACACACACACACACACACACGTACACAGGCACATAATTTTTACAAGCTCATAATAAGCAGATTGGCATGCAATTGTTTTTATTCTATTTTCCTTCACTTTGTTGCATGTAGCCAAACCACAAGCCATTTCTGTTCCTGCTTACATATAGAGGCATGTGCAGCAAGATGTCAGGTTGGAACATCAGATAATCAGTGCACTGCCTCAAAAATAAGAATCCCCCCATCATTCATCCATTAGGCATTCAGACTCTTTCACACATCCCCCCATCTATCCTCTCTCTTGTGAGAAGCTGGTCTTTCCAATGCTTGGTATTGGTGGTAGGAAGCAAGTGAATTGGTGGGGGCAATAGCTAGTGAGTGGGAGGTCACAAGCTTTGTGAATGCCTGACTCCTGATGAAGGAATTAATTTTATTATTATTTATTAAATTTCTATACCACCCTTCAAAGATCACAAGGAAGCATTGGAAGCCATGGTTCTGCCACGAGGAGAGTGAGACAGACAGACAAGACATACTGTTTGATGCTTTACTGTGTTTGATATTTTAATTTTTTGGAAGCTGCCCAGAGTGGCTGGGGCAACACTGTCAGATATGTAGCATAATAATTACAACAACAACAACAACAACAACAACACACACACAAGCTTGGAGGTCTGGCAATGGATCACAGTGGCTCAAACATTTTTCTGAAGAATGCTACACAACTTCAGCTGCTGTGCTCTGTGGTAGGTCCACTGAACTCAAACATGTGTATGCCTGCCTGCCTGCCTGCCTGCAGGTCTCCCTCTTTTTCTCATTCTCCTCATGGTGGCTGCAGAACTGTGGCAAGGAAATGGAGTATGTGTGTGGCAGAAAAAGGTAGGAACTTGCTGCAGGGAGAGAGCAAGGGATGGAGGTTGATGGGATGGGACTGATGGAGGACTAGTCAGAACAGAAAGGTTTGTGGGCCTGATCTAACTCAGAGGACAGCATTTCCTGTTCTCCCTGGCCGCTGAAAAGCAGTGCTGACAACAGAGAGCCTTCCTGGACAAATGAGGTACCATAAGCAAAAATGACCCCTCTCTAGTTATCACCCGCTTCATCTCTGACAAGAAGGAGACAGAGAGAAAGGCCTGCTTTGATGATCCAATAATAAGTGCAGGAAGGTACAGGACTTCTACTGGCACCAGGGTACCAAGCCGCATAGGGCTTATGATAACCCTTTGAAATGGTCCTGGAAGCAGCTAGTTCAGCACTCTTTAGCACTGAGGAGGCAAACCCTTCATATGTGATACCCATCAAAAGCCTGGAAGTGGTATTCTGCACCAACTGAAGCTAACAGACAATATTCAAAGACAGCCCAGTATTAAATTAATTCAAGCAGCAGGTTAGCAGGTCACGGGTACATCCTTGAGTTCAAGGGTTCCCAATGTCCACCCAAGTGCAAGGCCTCAAACATCTGCAGCTACTTGGCAGAGGGATGTAGTTGGTGTCAAAGTTGGAGGAAATCAAAGCAAACTTGGAATAAGCTTTTCCCATTAAAAAAAAATGCATACTCTTGATATGTAAGGGAAATTCTGTTTTTCAAAGATAAGCAGAAAGCTGTTCTTGGTGAACTTTGAAGGCTCTCACAATCAAGACCTTTATGTTGATAGCTAAGTAAAGCTCCCTCAATGTCCTGTTTTATTTCCTAGTCTTATGTCTACATAGTGGGATCAAATCACGAAAGTGGCTCCCTTATTCATTCTCTCTCTCTCTCTCTCTCTCTCTCTCTCTCTCTCTCTCTCTCGTCCTGCCTATATATCCCCAACGCCATGCTGTTTAAATAACAGTGGAGGAATGTGAGGATCAGACCATTCAAAAGAAAAATAATTTCAGATCTGTGGAAGAAGTGGCAGGACTACATGTGCGGCAGCAATAACAATTACCCAGGACCAGTATGCTTATTTGTGCTGGGGGCTCTCTTGAATGTTTGGAAACCATGGAGCCAAAGTTAACATATTGCTGAGATGTAGATAGTAAGATAGATTTGCAGGGCCTGGAAATCAGGGGGTTGGGGGTTGGTTACAATAATTTTAGGAGGCCTATCAGTTTTATGTGGCAGAGCAAACAAGTCGCAACAAATCTGTGTAGGGTAATAGCTATCAATGCCAACTAGAGATTGATGTATTGGTCAGTTTTTCATTATTCCCATCTTAAGTTTAGATCTCCACATCAATTTGCAATTTTTTAAAAACGGTTCTCTTGAAAATTTTGTCAGCAGTTTATTGTGTATTTCTCTCAATGTACACATCTTCGTCTGCAATTTTGCCTAATATGCACATTTTTTCAAAGCAATTTTTTCTAATATAATGCTTTTTTGCATGTTGTTTTCACTTACCCTAGTATACTTCATTACTTGGCTGGAGAACTGCATTGCAACATTTGGAGAAGTGTGAATTTCTAGGGATGGTTGTGTTTCATGTTGAGTATTGATTCAGAAAATGTGAATTTGATAGGCTCGTGTTTAAATGCAAACTGAATCACATTTCTCCCCTATCCCTAATGGCTTGCAGTCATGCTGGCTATATATTACCTCCTGTATCAGAGGCAGCATGCCAGCTTTTGGCTAACATGAACAGGAGAGAGCTTTTGTACGCTTGTAGGCTTCACACCGGTTGGCCACCAGGAGAAGGAAATACTGAACTAGATGGGCCATGTGTATGATCCAGCAAGGCTCATCCTATGTTCTTGTGTATTCTTAGGACCAGAGCTTCCCTGTTCAGATTCAGCATACTTCTGAATATACTGTATTTTTCGCTCTATAAGACACACCAGACCATAAGACACATCTAGTTTTTGGAGGAGGGAAACAAGAAAAAAAATATTCTGAATCCCAGCAACGCAAAGCCCTTCAGGGCATCATGAGGAATGCTCTTGCTGTTCAGGCTTCTGGGATAGCTGCAAAGCCTGCATTCGCTCCATAAGATGCACACACATTTCCCCTTACTTTTTAGGAGGGAAAAAGTGTGTCTTATAGAGCGAAAAATTCTCCTTTGAATACAGGGGGAATGCCGTAGGGTCTTTCCTGTGACAGTATCTGTGATGGAACTCCCTTCACTCTGGATTAAAGCTGGTTTTGGGCCCTCTTTCAACACCAGTTTAAAACACATTTTTATTATCCCAGAATTGTAGTCGGCACCATTGCCCATCTAACCCATGGGAATCTGCCCAGGCCACACCCCTCACCAGGCCACACCCCTCATAGAATCATTGAATTGTAGAGTTGAAAGGGGGCCCGCCATCTGCAATGCAGGAATTTCAGCTAAAGCATCCTTGACAGATGGCCATTCTCAACAGGCCACACCCCTCACTAGCCCTTCACCAAGCCCTTCTTGAGAACTTTTAACCTGACTGGAATCTTGAATTGTGATAATGTCTCTTCCTTCCCTGGAGGAAGGATAGAGAGAGTTGTGTGTGTGTGTGTGTGTGTGTAGAAAATCTGTCTTTTGCTTGGAAGAAATATAAACTAAAGTACAAGTCATATTCATTGCTCCATCAATTGTTTACCTGTGGTCATGCCCACTAGGGCCGAGAGAGAATTCCCAGCCTAGAGGCACCTGCCCGTCCACTGATGGAGACATAATGCAGTTAACACAACTCATCTTGGATACCATGTAGCACCCAAGCATGTCTTATGCTAGGTCCTTGCAGAATCAGAAGACCAGTTGGGTGATTGAAGGATCAACATGGATGGTGCAGTCCATATCAGGGAAGGATGCATTAAAAACAAAACAAAAATCCATCACAGTAACATTTAAATTGTTTGCAGAACTTGCAGTGATTAAAAATCTGACACCAACTTTCCCAGTAGGTAATTTGTTTCTGGGCTTTTACCAACTTCTTGCTTTGGTTAATCAAACCTCTTGAAGTTCTAGTTGATTTTGGAAATGCTGTCCTTCCCTTCTAACCATAAATCCTTGCAAAAACATCCTAAGGGGTTTCAAGCAGCTGTCCTCTGTTGACAATATCGCAGCTGCATTTCAGTATCGGATACGTTTCCCTGTGGGACTGTGATATCCTTTGTTTTCTTTGGAATGGAAGGCAACTTGTGAATAAATTATCAGCTTCAATGCTACGTGGAAATGCATAATTCAAGTTCATTTGACAATGACTCTGAGGTCAAAGATTTGATGCCCACTCTGGATAGGTACTGCTTGACTTTCGGTTTAGCCATTTGATGACCATCTGTCCTGACGCTTATCACAAATGAATCCAAATGAAATGTCCTGTGGTTCTCTAATTGTGATCCATATGATATGGGTGGATCTACTTCAGGCATAAGAGGTGGGTGGAACATCAGGGTCTATCATGTGTTCTACTCTTCAACAGCAACAACAATAATACTAAAGAAATGGGCACACATTGTTCTCATCCACCTTTGGAACATCACTACAGTGGGAGTAGAGAACAATGGGTCCTAGTGAGTGGTGAAGTCAACAGTTTGGTATGAGGCCAAACCAAAAGTGCTATTGGTAAAATCACTTTAGCTACAAGTATGTGAACTGTCTAGCATCTGTTTGCCTCTTGTGTTTTCAGATTCTGAGAATACTCCAAGAAATAAAAGCCCTATACCTCGGGTTACAGACACTTCAGGTTACAGACGCTTCAGGTTACAGACTCCGCTAACCCAGAAATAGTACCTCGGGTTAAGAACTTTGCTTCAGGATGAGAACAGAAATCATGCGGTGGCGGCACAGCATCAGCGGGAGGCCCCATTAGCTAAAGTGGTACCTCAGGTTAAGAACAGTTACAGGTTAAGAACGGACCTCAGGAACGAATTAAGTTCTTAACCCAAGGTACCACTGTATTTATAAATGTGTAATACCGGAAGCGTTGATGATCATAAAAAAGCAAGGGTATTCTTTTCTGTATGCTATAAACCACTTTTGGCCACAACTCCCAATGAGGCTGAGGAGGCATCTGGGTGTGACCCATCTTGAGCAAACCAATTAAAAGTTTCTGTGTTGGTTCACTTCAATATAAAAAAGCTTCTCTGGCTACAATATTAATGTTTATATCTGAAGCATCCGATACCTGCACAGACAACATGTATGTACAGAAGGAATGTGTACTATAGAACAGTGTTTCCCAACCTTGGGTCTCCAGCTGTTTTTGGACTACAACTCCCATCATCCCTAGCTAGCAAGATCAGGGATGATGGGAATTGTAGTCTGAAAACAGCTGGAGACCCAAGGTTGGGTAATACTGCTATAGATAATGATGTGCATAGCGGGGAGAGAGGGAATTCTACTTGCTGGCTCTGTCCTGATCTTCAAATGTTCATCTGAACAGAGCCTACATCTGCAAGGATTGGCCTCCAGTTTCTCAAAAACCTTTCATCCTCATGTGAAAGAGGCTTCCATTTTTCTTCTTCTTTGTCACAGTGCTTTAGAATTTCTTTAGAGCTTTGGTGAATGTGTTTTTCTTTCCTTTGTACATTTTCAGGCTTCTATGAAGCCTATCTAGAATGATGCCAGAAGCCCTTCACACTGTTGGCTACCTGAATCCGTGCATTCTCTGGGGAACCTAGATCAGGGCCTCCAAAGGTGAGATAAATGTGGCAGAAGGTGATCGTTCAAGTGATCAGGTCCCAGTCATTTGGGGCTTTAAATGTTAAAACCAGCCCTTTAAATGGTACCTGGAAACAAACTGGATTCTAAATGAATATGGGCTGTACGTGAGACGGCTTTGCTCAAACCGAACATGTGGAAGTTGGTGACAGAAACAACAGGCAAGATTCTTGACACCCCTTTCTTCAATAGTTAAACTGTGGAACTTGCTTCCACAGGACACACTAAGGTAGATGGCTTTAAAATAGGATGGGGCCAATTTATGGAGCAGAAGACTATCAATGGCTATTAGCTATGATGACTATGCTTTTCCTCCACAGCTGGAGACAGTAATGCATCTGAAAACTGGTTGCTGGAAACCACAAGAGCACAGAGGCTTCAGTGCTGCTTGTGGCTTTCCCACAGGCAGCTGGGAGGCCCTGCAAGAACAGAATGCTGGACTAGATAGGTCCTCTTATTCTGTTCTTAAACCGTACATTAATTGTTTGTGCAGATGTTGTCTGGGGTACTGTAGTAGTTAAAGGGAGAAGCAGGCACTGTGCTTTCATAACTTTATAGGTGTTTTGGTCAACTGGCACAGGATGAGGCTGAGGAAGGTGATAATAATTCCTAGTATTTCTAAAGGGCTGCATGCAGGGGGAGCATTATGAATTGTTTTGGAACTTGCTAAACCCTGCCAAATTCTAATTGTTGCAAAATGGCCTGACTCTAACCTTCCAGCACTCAGAAATGGCTTTCAGACATTTGAAATCTGGCCTCCTTAATGGCTGAATTGACTGTAAAAGTCTGCCTACGTGAGGTCAAATAGAAATGCAAAATATTTGGAAAGACTTGAGCTCCATTTATTGTTTATATAAACAGTAACTGCAAGTTGGACATTCATTGCCACGAGGCCTTTTCTCTGCTGTTATAAAGCTACCCCCCATTGAATACATTTGTTTGTTACACAGTAAATATTTGAAAAGGAATACTTTGTAATTAAATAGCAAGTCTCCACATATGTGATTGCAGTATGATTTCTACAGGATAAGAGAACACAGTGTAAAGCCAATGGCCTCATCCTTTGCACCAACTCTGATAGATATTGTTGCCCAACACCCAAGTGGTGTGAAATTCCAAGGGTCTCAGAAGCTTAACCAGGGTTCGTGTTTTCTTTTGGATTTGTCTTTATGATATATGGCTTATTTACACCAATACACAACCTGAGCATATGATGGAGGGGTTCACAGTATTAGCACCCCAAAAGGGTCTTGTTTCTCCCACAGCTGCAGCCTTGGATTCAAACATAAATCAACATAAATCAAATCTGGATTTGTTCTGAGCTGGCAGAATACCCACACCCATTTGCCTTCTCACACAGAGCCCCTTTCCTTTGTTCCCCTTAATGACCCATCACCCGGGCTGTCACCTCAACACAGGAAATTAGCTTGGCTTATATTTTGACACTGGCCAGATCCAGGCGTTAGAAGAACCTCACGTACAGCCTACTTACCCAAATTCATAACAATATGTTCATAATACATGCATTGGTGCTTGCTAATATGAGACTGCACATATCTCATGTGAGACGCATAGATTCACAGACTCAGACTCATAGAATTGGAAGGTTTCCCAAGGGTCATCTAGTCCAGCCCCCAGCAATGCAGGAATCTCAACTAAAACATCTAAGACAGATGGTTGTCCAACCTTTGCTTAAACACCTCTAAGGAAGTAGAGTCCACAACCTCGCAAGGGACTCTATTCCACTGTAGAACAGCTCTCGCTGTCAGAAAGTTCTCTTTTCTTGTAACTTGAAGCCATTAGTTTGAGTCCTATCCTCCAGAGCAGGAGAAAAGAAGCTTGCTGCATCTTCCATGTGACAGTCCTTTAGATATTTGGAGATTGCTATGATATCTCATCTCAGTCTAATCTTTTCCAGGCTAAACATACCTAGCTCCTTCAAGCATTCCATATAAAGCTTGGTTTCCAGACCCTTGATCATCTTGGTTACTTTCCTCTGCACACATTCCAGCATGTCAATATCCTGCTTAAATTGTAGTGTCCAGAACTGGACACAGTATTCCAGGTGTGGTCTGACCAAGGCAGAATGGAGTGGTACTATGATTTCCCTTGATTGGAACACTAGACACAGCCTAGAATACCATTAGCCTTTTTTGCAGCTACATCACACCTTTGACTTCTGTTAACCTTGTGGTTCACTAAGACCCCTAGATCCTTTTCACATGTACTTCTAGTAAGCTAGGAGTCCCCAATCTTATATTTATACATATGATTCTTCCCGCCTAAGTGAAGAACCTTACATTTGTCCCTATTGAAATTCATTATCTTAGTTTGGGCCCAGTTCTCCAATCTGTAAAAGTCATTTTGCATACTTGCATCAGGCACCCACAAGGTATGCCTTTGAAGTATCTGCATTGATGCATATATCAACAGAAACAGAAGCTCTGCTGTTAGCATCTTTTCATAATATATGTTCTGGTGAAGTGGGACATCAGTGAGGGGCTTGCTAAATGAATACACAGAGCTGGCTTAATTGCAAAAAGACTCTTCCTTCAGAAGTGAAAGTCCGTAACATCAATTTTCATTGATTTATGGCAAAAGAAAATTAGTGGGAGCCTGCTTTATACAAACATGATATGACAACAAGGAGGCACTTACCTAATCCATGCCATTTGGACTACTTAGGGACACCTTTGCTTAATTTGGGTCAGAATGGCCAATGGGTCAACTTAAATATCACACACACACACACACACACACACACACACACAAAACAAGGAAACCAAGAAGATTGGGGAAATGAAAACAGAAGACAGGTTGAAAGGGAAAGAATGTGTCAACTGACAGTGTATTGGGAACCAATGGTTTGGTTAGCATGTCACATTAAACCATACTAAAGAAATAAACATGGTGAAATTGCCTGTGCTTCACTTCAACCTTGCTTCTGCAATAATAATAATAATAATAATAATAATAATAATAATAATAATATATTATTTATACCCCGCCCATCTGACTGGGCTTCCCCAGCCACTCTGGGCGGCTTCCAAAAAAATATTAAAATACTATAATACATCAAACATTAAAAGCTTCCCTAAACAGGGCTGCCTTCAGATGTCTTCTAAAAGTCTGGTAGTTGTTGTTCTCTTTGACATCTGGTGGGAGGGCATTCCACAGAGTGGGTGCCACTACCGAGAAGGCCCTCTGCCTGGTTCCCTCTAACTTGGCTTCTCGCAGTGAGGGAACCGCCAGAAGGCCCTTGGTGTTGGACCTCAGTGTCTGGGTTGAACGGTGGGGGTGGAGATGCTCCTTCATATATACTGGACCGAGGCCGTTTAGGGCTTTAAAGGTCAGCATCAACACTTTGAATTGTGCTTGGAAATGTACTGGGAGCCAATGTAGGTCTTTCAAGACTGGTGTTATATGGTCTCGGTGGCCGCTCCCAGTCACCAGTCTGGCTGTCGCATTCTGCCATGCTGCTGGTTTGGCTTAGCCATGGTCTGGCTTAGCATGATGTCTCAACTTTAACTCATGGTTTGCATCTCTCCAAACGACAAGGGGTTACCAAGGTTAGTTCTCACCTTACCATTTGCAGTTTGTGTGTGGGAAGTACAATTTAAGTTCAGATTCAGAGGCAATGCTAAGCCAGTCAATAATAATAATAATAATAATAATAATAATAATAATAATAAAGTTATATGCCACCTATTTGTCTGGGTTGCCCCAGCCACTCTGGAACAGCTTTCAACAATTATAAAACCACAGTAAAACATAATAAGGCATTGTTTTCTATTCCACTCTGTATTCATCACATGCAGCACCGCTTCCATTCTGCTGCAGTTTGTTTTCCACCAAAATCTCTGTAATTTGTCTTGCTGTTCACTGTGCAGAAATTACATAACTTATGGAATTAATTATGTAAATTACAGTGTTGTTATGTCATCCAACCCCATTCATTTCAATGCAAAGGGAATGCAAGGCAAAATGGTTGGGGAAAAGTAATCAGCTATGTATCATTTGTGGACAGAAAGCAACAGCAAATGCTAATCACATTCACTGGATTGATTTTCATTCTGGAAAAATAAGTGAACACTGGCAATTTCCACTCCTGTTGCCATTCCCACCAGAATTCTCCAACATCCTTAGCTGAAGTGCCGGATACAAATAACTTAAGCAAGCAAGCAAGCAAGCAAACAAACAAACAAACTGTGTCACTGGTCCTAAAACCACTGCACTGGGTGCCAGTGAGGTACCGGGGCAAATTCAAGGTGTAAGTGCTAGTATATAAAGCCCTAAATGGCTTGGGAACTTACAATTGCAGGTGAGGCCTTGGGGATGGTGCTGCCTTTGGCGTCTGCCCTGTTGGCACTGACCCATGATAGGGTCTTTTCAGTGGTGGTTCCCCAGTTATGGAATTCCCTTCTGAGTGAGGTGCATCTGTCTCCCTCATTATTAACTTTCAACAGAAATTTGAAAATATTTATCTTTACTCAGGCACCTGATGTTTGAAAGACACTCTCTCTGGCAACCCTGAGATCATTAGTTGAAAAAATTTTTTTAGCTCGTTTTAGAACATTTTAAACTTTTTTTTGAATGCTTTAAAACTTTTCTTTTTAAAAATCTTTTATCATTGCTGTGTCTGCTGGCCTGGGCTTCTTTGGGAGGAAGGGTGGGTTATAAATCAAGTAAGCAAATCTTTTTTTAGCATATACATGCATCAATTGTAAATCTGACATTTGGGATACAGGGCAAAGTTTTGGCTGTTGTACTGGCCGCTTAGGACATGGCTGCCAATCTGTCGTAGTGCACAGGACACATTTTCTATACATTTGCAAATTCTCAGGTGAAGAGATTCCAGTATACTTTCTACAGGTGTAAGCTAGAAGATCAACAAAACATCCCAAACGTATGTCCACACGCTGTATGTCCACATGCATGATTGAGAAGTTGTGGCTTGTATTGAAAGACTGTCATTTCTGGAACTCCACCCTCCCCTATTATTGACAGTTTTCCCTTACAGAGGCTTAAGAGCTGCAGGACATGACTGCACTACTGGGACAGCCTTTCACGAGACTCATTCCATGGGATGGGGGTGGCGTGGGGTTCTGACCTCTTGTGTTCTCTGACATTGGCTGGAACAAAACATTGCCAGTCTCTCATAGACATCCTGTACATGCCCCCCTCTCCCCTCCCCAATAACTTCTAATGCCCTCCATAAATAAATTGAATGGGATGCCTGCTTGACGGCGCTCTCAAAGTGCTTTTGACTCAGCTTTCGAACCCTGTAGCCGCTTTATTGAAACACAGCTGGATCCTTCTGGGATGGTCTCCAAGACACTCCTTTGATATAGATGAAATGCAGCCACTAATGAGCTGTTCCCATCTTTTCTTGGGGAGGCCGTTCCTCCGTTTTACATTTGTGCTACTTTAAAAAATAATAATAATAAGCAGCAGGGTTGGGTTTTCCCTTTTATTTAAGGACTGAAGAAAGGGGAAGGGACTTGCCTACAAGCCACCTTCCCTTCCTTCCTTCCCTTCTCTCTGTGGGAAATGTGAATGTTGAGATGGCCAGGCCAAAGGATTTTTATAGAATGGGTTGGAGAGGTTTTTAATCCCCCCCCCATTTTCTTCTCTCCTGGTGAACACCTGGGCCTTCCCAGAGGGATTTCCTGTCAGCTGCAGGCTCTGAGGCTGTCCACATTTCTTGTTTGTTTTGCTTTTGAATAGCATTGGCCTTGGCCTATGGTTCCAGTATACTTTTCAAGTGCCCATAGTGTAGTGGTTGGCAGAAAGCTAGAAAGGCTCGACAGGAGAATGAATATTTTTATATTCCTCATTTGCCCTGCAGAATATTTGTTACATGGTCAGGGCAGCTTAAGGGTAAGCAGGGAGCTGGAACGGCAAGTCTATCCACTCAGTTCCACCAGTGAAGGTGACCAGTTACACACCCTCCAACATTTCTCCGATGAAATTAGGGACTGTCCTGGAAAATAGGGATGGCCTGCAGTTAGAGTGGCCACCAGGCCAGTTAGAATGAGGTATTGTGCATGTGGAATTCCTGGAAGAGTGAATAATTGCAGGAGGGGCCATTTGTACTCCAGAGGCAGCATGGGAGGAAGAATACCTGGCTGCTGTTTGCTTTATTGATAACATGGCTGACTGCCATTAGAGGATATAGGCTTCCATTGAGTTTTAAATTCAAATAAATGGTTAATAATAATAATAACAACAACAACAACAAGAAATAAAATTTATTTGTATCCTGCCCTCCCCAGCCAAAGCCAGGCTCAGAGCAGCTAACATCATATAAATAAGACAATATGCATAATACAATATACAATATGCAAATAAAATAACATTCAATAA
Source organism: Podarcis raffonei (assembly GCF_027172205.1). NCBI lineage: Eukaryota > Metazoa > Chordata > Lepidosauria > Squamata > Lacertidae > Podarcis > Podarcis raffonei. The sequence goes on from NC_070607.1 coordinate 75,006,908, forward strand.
TATTCAACATTCATTAAAATAATATAGAATGGTTAGGTCCCTTTAGTAAGTAGTTATGTCTTTTCTTACCTGAAGCCCAAAGATACCTGTGGCTTTCTACCACAGCACAGAGAACAGCCTTTTTTTTTGAAAGGCTGTTGGTCCCTGCCTGGTTTAAAGATAAAGAACCATAAGAAGAGAGAGCAGGAGGGACCTTGAAGTTGTCCACCAGTTGTTAACAGCTGGATAGCAAACTAAGCAGGCACACAACCTGGTCACATTCATACATGCTATGATGAGATGAATTGTATTTCTATTTAAATTACATCATTTCTTTCTAAATTTGCATCTATTTGTGTAGACATACAAATTAGCAGATGCAAATTTTATGTGACTTGGTCCACTCTCTTTTTGGGTGAAGCTTAAGTAGCCCTGTGCCAATTCTGCTGAGCTGCACTCATCTGAAGCTGCGAAGGCACACTGTTCTATCTTCTTTGTGGTGCATGCACAGGCGTTTTTGAAATGCAGAAAATCTAGAACAAGCTCTGATTAACCTTGGGTTAAGAACTTTGCTTCAGGATGAGAACAGAAATTGTGCGGCGGCAGCGGCACGGTGGCAGTGGGAGGCCCCATTAGCTAAAGTGGTACTTCAGGTTAAGAACAGTTTTAGGTTAAGAACGGACCTCCGGAATGAATTAAGTTCTTAACCTGAGGTACCACTGTATGTATAAAATAGTTCTGATCACAAAATACATGTGTGTGTGTGTGTGTGTGTGTGTGTGTGTATGAATGAAGTATATGCACTAGACAGTGGATATTTCCAACCTGCCCAGCCTAATGATGGTTGTATTTTCCTACTTTCTTGATGTGGTTATGATCACAATGCTGTAGAAAGACAGGCTGGGACAAGATACAGCTGCATCTGGAGCGGGGGAGGCATTCTTTTCTGTGGTCGTCTGATGGATTATCCTAGTCAACTCAGAAGTAGTTTGGGGTCCAGGACTTTGAAAGTGAGAGATTCCCTCCCCCTGCCCCCACCTTCTGTCTCCAGCTCTCTTGGGATTTTTATTTGAGTCACATTACACTCACTGCAACTTCAGATCAGTTGTAATCTGGCTTTAATAAGGACTTTATTTTTATGGGTATTATTCTTGGCTGAGGGGGGATTCCTGAAAGCTTTGTTGTCAGACTCAGAGCAGAGGCAGCCATGAAATCTCAGTGCCGAAGGGAGACGGAAAGGCAAGAGGTGGATGCAGTCATCCCTAAACGTGGGTAGTTGGAAACTCACTCCAGGGTCAAACAGGAGAAGAAGGTTCCACTGCTCTGAATGAAGAGAACGTGGTGAGATTTCCCATAGTGGAATAAAAACAAGATCAGGACAGGATTGCCAAATTAACATTTTAGAAACAGGGATGCTGTGAAAAGTATCATATGTGTTCCCTATAGTTCTCTGTTGCCACACTCACCAGATTCAATTGCTCTGCATGCATACTCCCTGTTCTTTTCTGTGATGAGGAATGGTGTGCATATGTTCATTGTGGGCATGGCACATATTCATTCCCCCCCCCCAAGTTCAACATCTGTAGATGAATGAATGGAAGGGATGCTCATCAAATTTTCAGATGGCACCAAACTGGGAGGGGTAGCTAATGCTGCAGAAGACAGAATTGGGATTCAAGATGACCTTATCAGATTGGAGAACTGGGCCCAAACTTACAAAACAAATTTCAATAGGGACAAATGTAAGGCTCTGAATATGGGCAGAATGAACCTGCTGCACATATATAAGATGGGGGACACTTAGCTTGCCAGGAGTACATGTGGAAAGGATGTAGAGGTCTTAGTAGACTACAAGTTAGATGCAGTGTGATGCAGCAGCAGCAGCAGCAAAAAAAGCTAGTGCTATTCTAGGCTGCATCAACAGAAGTCTGCTGTTCCAATCAAGGGACGTGATAATGTTGCATTCTGCCTTGGTCAGATCCCACCTAGAATACTGTGTCAAGTTTTGGGCATCACAATTTAAGGAGATTGACAAGCTGGATCGTGTGTGGAGGAGGGAAACCAAGATGATCAAGGGTCTGGAAACCAAGTCTTATGAGGAACAGTTGAGGGAATTTGGTAAAGAGGAGACTAAGAGGAGATGTGATAACCTTCTTCAAAAGGGCTGTCACAAGGACAATGTAACAAACTTGTTTTCTCCTGCTCCAGAGGTTAAGACCTGAACCAATGGTTTCAAGTTACAAGAAAAGAGATTCCGACTAAACATCAAGAAGAACTTTCATGCACATGAAAGCGCATACCAATAACAAACTTAGTTGGTCTCTAAGGTACTACTGGAAGGAATTTTTTATTTTATTTTGTTTCGACTACGGCAGACCAACATGGCTACCTACCTGTAACTAGAACTTTCTGACAGTTAGAGCTGTAGGACATTGGAATGAACCCACTCAGAGAGTTGTGGACTCGCCTTCCTTGGAGATTTTTAAGCAGAGGCCATCTGTCTTGGCTGGCCATCTGTCTTGGAAGTTTTAGTCGAGATTCCTGCATCGAAGGGGGTTGGACTAGATGACTCTTGAGGTTCCTTCCAACTCTACAATTCTACAAGTCTAAACTTCTGCTTTTTTGTTATTCTTTAAAAAACATCCTCATAATTTTCTAGGCAAATGTGAAGTTTTTGGAGTATATGCCAGACCTTTAAAATAAAGATGCTAACCCTCATTAAAGGGACAGTCATTTGGGAAGCCTTAGGCTCCCCGTATTTGACTTTTCCACAGCCTCCTGTCAGTGTTGGCCAGAATAAATACTACAAGGGAAAGTGTAATTTAGACCAGAGGTAACCAACGTGCAATCCCTGGTGCATCCTGAAGGGACAGAATTTTAGGCTGGCAGATGGCGGACTCAGAAACAATAATAGAGCCAGAGACAAAAGTGTTATGGGTTAACTAATTGGAATGAAGACTACCCTGCTTCAGTACTGGTTTTGGCTACCTCAGATTAAAATTCCCAGCCATATGCAGATCTACTCATAAATAACTCCTCCTTGTGGTTGATATCTCAGACAACCTCTTTTGGAGCATTCATTCTAGACTGATTGTCAGGCATGTAGACTTAACACTGTGAAAAGCAGTAGTATCTAGTGTATCTAGTGTAGCCCTAAAGATTTACAACTACTTAGTAAGAGAAATGGGTAGCTGAGGACTTCATTCAGTGCACATGGTTATTTAGATTAGTTTAACAGCATGTTTATGGATATGATCCATCCAAGTTTAACACTTTTTACTACTGATTTTAATAGGAAATATTTAAATGCATGTTTAACTTTTGTATTTAAATACACCAGACTTAACAGAAAGTAAGTATGCATGGGATCACTTTGTGCATGTGAGAAAGAAGCAAACATACCTTCTTGCTAACTATCACTTCTGCAACCCTCGTTCTAACATACAAATAAAAAATAAAAAATAAAAAGCTACAGGTGAAGAGAAAAGGTAGACTTTTTCCTGGGCTTCTAAGTGCTTTAGGTTTGGTTAGAAGGAGTCTGTTGGCTAGCTGCAGTATGTTGTGCTTTCGTTTTTTCCATATGTGATCCCAGCCTAGGGTCACTTGAGAACTGTCCAAGTGATGACTTCAGCAAGAGGCTTAAGCAAATTGGGATCAGGCGCTGAAGGAAGAATTCTGGTTGTGGTCAGTCTGTCTGTCTGTGTCTCTGGAAATGAAAACAAGTTAAGAGAAACTGACAACAAATTTAAGATCATGAATTTATTAGTGACAGGCAATGAATTTATTGGGAAAGGAGAAAAACTCCCAAAGATCCTGTATTTAATATTTCTTGCCTTATATGGCCATGCAAAAATATCTTGCTTTTGCTAATGCATCATTTGGGGCTGTTTGCATGCTTTAGAAAATCATTTTTACAGACTTGGAGGGGCATCTGTATCTTTCATGAGGAAAGTTGTGGGATTCATGATCTCACACCTTTTCCCCAACTCAGAGTTCCCATGTATGTACGGGAGACATCTCATCTCTTTCTATGATCAGCATTGATGAACAGATTTTGAGGCACAATGTTATTATTATGTTTGCAGGGCAGGGTGATGGGGCAGGCCTATTCTCTAAGCATTAATATCTCCAGGGCATGGGATTATTGGAAAATGACAAATAGCCAGGCAGGCAAAGAAAATATGAAAACTGATGCAATAGAGGGCCAGCCAAGATTTCTGTTCATATTGCAGTGACCAGAAGAAATTTACATTGGAAAAACCCTTCTGCCTCCAGGGCTGAATGTTATGAACTTTCCAAGGTTTCTTTTTTTCCTAAAAGAAAAAGGACCAAGACTACAAAAATAGGTAAGAGGGCTTTTCTACATTGTTTCTTATGAAGTATATTTTAGCAGGATAAGAAACAGTGGTGCTGAGTACTGCAGCAAAGACGAAGGCAGATGGACCATCCATGCCAGCACTGTCTACTCTGAATGGCTACTCTCCTCCAACGTCCTGATACCTGAGTTTCATAAAAGTGCAGTCCTATTCTCAAGAACAGTTGAGGTAGTTGATATGTTTTGCCTGGAAAAGATGTCTGGAGGCAGTTTGAGGATGGATGGTGGCTAACAGATTGAGGTTGAATCCTGACGAGACAGAAGTACTGTTTTGGGGGGACAGGAGGTGTGGAAGACTCCCTGGTCCTGAATGGGGTAACTGGGCCCCTGAAGGACCAGGTGCATAGCCTGGGAGTCATTCTGGACTCACAGCTGTCCATGGAGGCGCTGGTCAGTTCTGTGTCCAGGGCAGCTGTTTACCAGCTCCATCTGGTACGCAGGCTGAGACCCTATCTGCCTGCGGACTGCCTTACCAGAGTGGTGCATGCTCTAGTTGTCTCCCGCTTGGACTACTGGTGCTACCTTTGAAGGTGACCCGGAAACTACAACTAATCCAGAATGCAACAGCTAGACTGGTGACTGGGAGCAGCCACCGAGACCACATAACACCGGTCTTGAAAGACCTACACGGGCTCTCAGTACGTTTCCAAGCACAATTCATAGTGTTGGTGGGGCAAAAACTTACAGCCAACCTGAGAAAACAAGTATTATCCAACTTAAAGACCACTAATTCCTACAGCGATATTCCGAAAATTTATAATGAGATCTTCCAAATGTTCGTAGAACTTAGTACTCCACCTAAAGTTGGGGTACTTAAACATAGCGCTAGCCCTTGGTTTGACGATGAATGTTTCCAGCTAAAAAGAAAACTGCGCCAAACATTTAAAAATAATCGCACTAAACTAGAGCCCTCTTATCTTGATGAAAAAAGAAAATATCATTACATTCTGGCCGAAAAGAAACAGAAATATGCAACCCAAAAATGGCTACAATTACTCGACTCAATTCAGAGTAAAAATAACAAAGCGTTCTGGAACCTAGTGTACGGAGGATTGAAACCCGAAAATCAACTAACTCTACCACCAATTGCAGAATCCAAATGGTCCCAATATTTTACATCGGTATTTAACAATCTACACAGTGAACTTAAAGGAAATGAAACCACTAAAAATAAAATCAATAAACTCCAGGAGTGGCCAAGGGTAGAAGAAGAGGAAATTAGAGAGATAGTTAAAAATTTCAAATCGGGGAAATCTCCTGGGCCAGACGGTCTACCAATAGAATTATTTAAGACCTATATAGATTGGTGGGCAGAACCCTTAGCTCAATTGTTTACTCTCATAGATAAATATGGGATCATACCTGAGATATGGTTAAGATCAATAATTATCCCAATCTTTAAAAATGGCGACCCAAAAGAACCAAGGAATTATAGACCGATAAGCCTATTATCAGTGATAGGGAAAATCTACGCTAAGCACCTTTTATCTAAACTCCTTACCTGGATGAAAAATCTAAATTTACCAGGGAAAGAACAAATAGGTTTCTCCAAAGGTTGCTCTACATTAGACCATTGCCTTATACTTATGCATTTGGTTGAAAAATACAGATCTCAAAGGCAATCTAAGATATATGCTGCTTTTGTAGATTTTCGTGGTGCATTTGACTCAATTGACCGCCCAAAGCTGTGGAGGAAACTCGCAGAATTAAAAATTGATCAGCGCTTATTGATCCTAATAAAAAATTTATACTCTTCCAATATCTGTCAAGTCAAACTTAACACCAAAGGTCACCTTTCATCAGACATCCCAAACTCGAAAGGGGTAAAACAAGGGTGTATTCTTGCCCCCTTCCTATTTAATTTATTTTTATCAGATTTGCCAGATCACCTTCAAAAAATAGAATCACATGCCCCTAAACTTAATCAGAAACCAGTTTCTCTATTATTATACGCAGACGATGCTGTTCTACTATCATTAACGAGCTTGGGTCTGAAACGCCTTATATCTTCTCTGATCCTTTACTGCGAATGTAACAAGCTCTCTATAAATTACGAGAAGACAAAAATTTTGGTCTTCTCGAATGGTTGGAAATTAGAGAAATGGAAAATAAGAGGGCAGGAAATTCAACAAGTGAAAATCTATAGGTATCTGGGAATCTTATTCCAGAGCAATTTAGGGTGGGCAAATCATTGCACAAATGCCATAAAACAGGCAAAGTGCACCTCATCAGCCGTTGCCCGTTTTTATTATCAGAAAGGCAATCAATTTATTCCTGCGGCCAATCAGATATTCCAAACAAAAGTGCAATCCCAGATACTCTATGGAATCCCGCTATGGGTCCAAGCATATAATAGTGATCTAAAAAAGATTCACTCCAGCTTTCTGAGACGTATTCTTGGACTCCCAGCTGTGATCAAATATGAAACAATGTGTGCAGAAATAGGCATACACACAATGGAATATTGGGCCTGGTCCACCTCAATAAAGTACTGGTTACGCTGCCATTTTCGCTGCCCTCCATCAAGTCTGCTCGCTGATTTGCTCAAAGACTCCTACAAATCAAGATGGTATCAGTACCTCGAAAAAAAGATTGAATCTTTAGGCATCGAGCTGGAGCCCCTGTACAATTCTAATGAGCAATACATTTTCCATAATATCCTAACTAGACTAAAGGATGTCGAGAGGCAAAATATTATGGCAGCTGTAAACAAAATTTGTTCGCCCATATTCTATGATTTAAATATCTTAGATAGCAGAGCCAATTACGTCACCAAATTAATAATTCCAGCCCAACGTAGGGCTTTTATGCTGGCCCGTTTGAATGTTTTTCCCTCAGCATTTGTCAGGGGAAGATATCAAAACATCCCTAGAAATAAGAGATTCTGCAGATGTTCTATGAATGTCCCGGACACGGTAGAGCACATTCTCTTTCAGTGCCCATTGTACAGTACGCTCCGTCAACGCGTGCTGTCCCCTCTTCTGGGTGGTCTGGAGCCCCAACAAGGTGAATGTGTGGGATTCTGCCTATCCGACGTTGACCAAAGGGTAACGGCGGGGGTAGCCGAGTTTTTGGTAGCAGTCCTCCAAGGAGCAGGTTAACAAGGAAAACCACTGATTTTATATGTATATATATATATATGTATGTAGCCAACTGCTGCCTTTCTGTTTATATCTCAAGGCTTTTATATGTTTCTTTCTCTTTTATTGTTTTATTTGTATAATGCCTAATAAAGGTTTGAATAAGTAAGTCATAGTGTTGGTGACCTTTAAAGCCCTAAATGGCCTCAGTCCAGTATACCTGAAGGAGCGTCTCCACCTGCATCGTTCTGCCCGGACACTGAGGTCCAACTCCGAGGGCCTTCTGGTGGTTCCCTCACTGCGAGAAGCCAAGTTACAGGGAACCAGGCAGAGGGCCTTCTCGGTGACACCTGCCCTGTGGAACGCCCTCCCACCAGATGTCAAAGAGAAAAGCAACTACCAGACTTTTAGAAGACATATGAAGGCAGCCCTGTTTAGGGAAGCTTTTAATGTTTAATAGACTATTGTATTTTAATATTCTGTTGGAAGCCACCCAGAGAGGCTGGGGAAACCCAGCCAGATGGGTGGGGTATAAATAATAAATTATTATTATTATTATTATTATTATTATTATTATTATTAGGTCATATGACAGCCATCTTCAAATATCTGAAGGGCTGCCACATGGAAGATGGCGCAAGCTTCTTTTCTACTGCTCCAGAGGGTAGGACCTGAACCAATGGATTCGAATTATAAGAAAGAAGATTCCAACTAAACATGAGGAAGAACTTTCTAACAGTAAGAGATGTCTGACAGGTGCCAGGTTCTCTTTCACTGGAGATTTTAAATCAGAGGTTGGATGGCCACCTGTCAGAGATTCTTTAGCTGTGATTCCTGCATTGCAGGGAGTTAGACTACATGATGCTTGAGGTCCTTACAATTCAAACTGTGATTTAAATTGTACTACTCTTAGCGCGGTTGTGATATGGATGAGAGCATAAGTCTCCTCTATGCATAAGTATACTAATCCTGCTCAATAAACATACAGTCATACCTCATGTTACGTTTGCTTCATGATACGTTTTTTCAGGTTGCATCCCTTGGTGACCCAGAAGTACTGGAAAGGGTTACTTCTGGGTTTCGCCGCTCATGCATGCACACAAGCGCTAAATTGCGCTTCGTGCATGCGCACAAGCGCCAGATTGCGCCACACACCTGCGCAGATATGGCACTTCAGGTTGCGGGCCTTTCATGTTGTGAACGGATCCCGTTCGCAACCAGAGGTACCACTGTATGTGAATCTCCAAGTGTGAATAGCTGACACCTTGCCCATTACTGCCTGTATTCAGGCTGTAGTCTCTCGTTCTCTCCCTTTCTCTCTCTCACACACAACAGCATGCAGCCCCTGACCACCCGCTCACCACCATCTGCAGCCCTCAAGGGCAAAAAGTTGCTTAGTTAGGCCTGCTGCAAATGTTGAGCTACTGCAGTATCAAGTATCCAGTAGGGTCCACAGATCTTGTTCTCTGTCATTCCCTTCTCCTTCTGCCCTCAATCTTTCCCAACATCAGGGTCTTTTGCAGGGAGTCTTCTCTTCTCATGAGGTGGCCAAAGTATTGGAGCCTCAGCTTCACGATCTGTCCTTCCAGTGAGCACTCAGGGCTGATTTCCTTTATGGATAGGTTTGATTTTCTTGCAGTTGGTGGGACTCTCAAGAGTCTCCTCCAGCACCATAATTCAAAAGCATCAATTCTTTGGCGATCAGCCTTCTTTATGGTCCAGCTCTCACTTCCATACATCACTACTGGAAAATCATAGCTTTAACTATACAGATTTTTGATTAGGAATGATTTAATGTTTACCACTGAAAAGCAGTGCTGAGGACATCTTTGTATTGACCCATACTGTAGACAGACAACCTAGCTTCATGTACTGCATTGTAAGCTCAGAAACACAATGCGCTCACTTGAAAATTCTTTCCACAGGATGGAGATCTATCAGAAAGTGTCAGAGGGTTTTCCTAATGTGACCCAGAATCTTGATAATCGACCTCTTAAAGCAATGCACCAAGTAGGTACAAGTAGATAACTACTATGACTAAAGCCTTAGTAGAATGGAGCAATTAATCTTTTAGATATAGAGACTGTTGACATGAAATTACCCTTCCATAGCCTCATGATGGGTTCATATCACAGCCTGGCTTCATATTTTTCCATTTCTTGAACACCAAATTTGAAAAAAATGAAAGTCTTATTTTTCACAAGAATACTTAAAGAGTGGGGACAGATTGTGCAGTACAATTAATCCCACATAGTACATAACTTAATTGGAGGAAATTAAATCAAAGGTTATTTCATGCTGAACTCTTAACACATTTGCTTTTCTTTAAGGTCACAAATCAGTTCTGTTTAATCAGATAGAGCAAGTATCATTTCTGTTGTTTTCCTGAAGATCTTTTACCCAGAAAAAGTCTCAGCTCCCAGCACGCTTATCCTAAGATTGACCTAAAGCTGGACCCCATCCCCTGCTTATCCTACAAATAAACCATGCATAGATTTTCATATATCTGATAAAAAAATATTCATGACGGCAAGAACCTGGAATTTTAACAAGCCTTTTTATTATCAAGCCAAGCACAAGCTTTATCTGCATTTTGGGTTATTAATAGGTTTGTTCTAATTCCCTTTTAGCTTGAGGCCTTGCGTGACCCTAATACTATATTTTACAAGGTAGTTTACAATTGTGCTTTTTTTTTTTGGTGTGTCTGTGAATTTTAATTCTACTGGCTTCTGTGCTGAATCCATGGGCTTGGATTGGTCCAGTTCCCCCAATAAATAACCAAACAGAGACAGCAACAGAGTGTGGTTTATTCAGATACATGGTTTAATTTCTAGGCAAATGATTCATTGTCTGTACACAGAGACAGCAGCTGGAGAGCAGAAGACCCACTGGCATGGAAAAGGCCAGGACTCACAGACCTTCCACTCCACCTCCATCTGTTGGCCATCACCCTCTTAAGGTTGCTATTTTTATGTCTCAGAATAACCCAAGAGTCAACATTATAAATGAAGTGTACAACATGGAAGGCCTTTGGGGGAGGGAAAAAACCCCATCAAAAACCTTAACCCTGACCACAATTTGGCTGTACGTTCTGTGTTTCTCTGAAGACATTTCACAGCCCATATATACACATACCATACATTTTCAGCCATCGCAGAACATTAACCAGCCTTCTAATACTTGCCGTATCTGCTGTTGTCACATATATTTTACATACTGCACAAACATTTGGCCTTGCTTCTTAAAAAATAAATAAAGATAACTCAAACCATGCTTACATCCCTGTTCCCAGCTGCCAGCTCTGAGAATGCTGTTGTGTTTGTGCACTTCGCTATCAGCGGTTTTTCCTCCCATTAAGCTCCAAAGTAAATCAAGATCGGGAGGAGATTGACTTTATTTACTTTGCAAAAGTTTCTGGTTCTTATGCATACAGATAAAAGCTTGACCTGATTCTACTGCACTCAAAAAATTTCAAGAACCACATGTTAAGTCAAAAGGTTGAGCCAGGGGTAAGGGTTGAGGAGAAATCTGATTCAGTTCACAATTTAAAGGTGAACTTTCCTACTTTGCAGTTTCTGAAATGAGATGTGGATTGTAACATAGAGACCCTTCAAAATTCACACTGACTCCTCTGAATTTTGCATTTTAGCTATCTGATGTGAACAGAAATGTCTCTGCTTGTGCAAAGTGTGCATATAAATGCGCATGTTTGGGAAACATAACATACCAAATGCATTATGTCAGGGGAAATCGCTTTTTAAAAATGTGTATATTAGGCAAAAATACATGAGCAAATATGTAAATTTAGAAGAAAAATCACACTAAAATGCTGGTGAATTTTCACGAGTACAATTAACAATGATGGTACGGTGTGGTGCTGAAAAGCGGTAGACTCGTAATATGGTGAACCAGGTTTGCGTCTCCGCTCCTCCACATGCAGCTGCTGGGTGACCTTGGGCTAGTCACACTTCTCTGAAGTCTCTCAGCCTCACTCATCTCACAGAGTCTTTGTTGTGGGGGAGGAAGGGAAAGGAGTTTGTTAGCCACTTTGAGACTCCTTAGGATAGTTTAAGTGGGATGTAATGGGAATTGGGGGTTGCTCGTGCGTAAGTTGCCGCCACTCTCGGCGAGGTTGCCTGGATAAACCTTTCCCTGGCTGGACAGTCCTGATTCCGTGTCTGTCTCAGTCACTGGCAGAATCCGTCAGTGGGCGTTTCCTGAACGTCTTCCAACATAAAAGTTCCTTGACGGATAGTCTCCGCCTAGCCTCCCTGCGCGGAAGTCTTCTGCGCAGGGTGGGTGTGGGCAGTGGAGGACCCGTGCTCTCCCCGCTGGTCTCTGGCGAAGAGTCCTGGAGCCATCTCTCCGAAGCCCGCCTCTGCCCGCCTTTCTCCCTGGTGTAACGCTGATTTCCTTCCCCGGTCACTGAGTCCCCTCTTTTCCTGCTGGGACCTTCTCCGGCATCGCTTGGGAGCCCTTCTTCCACTCCTGGCTGCGATGGCAGTTCCCTGACATGGGATATAAAATCCAAACTCTTCTTCAATCATGCTTAGTCTGAATGTGGTCAGTGTTTGGATGGAAGATGGTTAGCAAACCCTATTTACCAACTTGAGATCCACAGGAAGAAAAGTGGAAACTAGTTGTAATCACAGTATAAGAGAACAGTTTTTTTGAGCATGAACTAAGTGCATTTTCATTTCTTCTGAGTAATCTCTGGGAAGAAGTTTTAGGCCAGGGAGTGGAAGTTCCAGGCAGGTTCGTTTTAGAAATTAAGCACTGGCTGTCATGACTTGTTCACATGTTTTAATAGTAATGGTGGTATTAAATCCTGAGATTTTACACTGCACAGTGCAGAAATATGAACAAGCTCTCAGCTGCTTCTTATCCTTGAAGAAGCATCTACATTATGCAAACTTTCCCAAGCTCTCTTCAGGACTGTTTGCCTGCGTGCTCATTAACACTTACCAGCTCTCTTTCAATAGTCCAACAGCTATATGTGCAAATGGCTTCAGGACATGGATTTTTAGCTGCAATTTTTCACGCTTTCCAACAGCTGGTTTCAGACTATTTGAGGTGTGTGCAGAAGTGCCAGGATTGTTAGCAGTCTTATAAATATAAGGGACAACTCTGGTTCTCCCCTCCCTTTAGTGCACGTAAGTCTAAGGAAGGGGTGACAGTTTACATGCACTCCTCCTACAAGTGGGCTGAGGGAGAGTTAAACTGTCCAAGTAACGTGTCTATTTATTGGGGACATGAGCAAGGGCTCAAATAAACACACACATGATAACAGAACAAATTATTGGGGAAGCGCTGTAGTTCAGTGGGAATACGTCAATCCTTGGCATCTGCAGGTAGAGCTGGGAGAAAACTCTGTCTGAAACCCTGGAGAGCCTCTGGCTGTCAGTGTAGACAATACTGAGCTAGGTGAAGCAGTGGTCAGACTCAGTTTAAGGCAGCTTCCTGTGATCTGCCTTGCATGCAGAAGGTTGCAAGTTGAATACTCCATATGTACAGGTAAAGGCCCTGCCTGAAACCCTAGAGAGCAGCTATCAGTCAGAATAATGCTGAGCTAGATGGACCATTGGTCTGATTCAGGAAGGCAACTTCCTATGAAGCCTATAATTTAGATTGCTAGCTTGTGTCTGTATTGTCCACATGATATGTGTTGGAATCTAAAAGGAATGCTGCCTCCATCTTTTCCCAAGGGATCAAGGAACAATGACAACCTAGTGCAAATGTGAACTAAACAAGTCTCGTTCATGCAGGCATACCTGAAGCCTTTGCTAAATTACATTGACACCCACAAGTTTATGGTCTAAAATCTTAAGATCCTTCCCTACAGATCCTCTTGGGTGTTAAGATCAGCAGAGGGGAGCATCTTCATAGTTCTATTGCCTCAGAGGTTTGGGATGTGTGTGATCTGAAAGAGGGCATTCTCTGTAAGGAAAAGGTAAAGGGACCCCTGACCATTAGGTCCAGTCGTGACCAACTCTGGGGTTGCGGCGCTCATCTTGCTTTATTGGCCGAGGGAGCCGGCGTACAGCTTCCGGGTCATGTGGCCAGCATGACTAAGCCGCTTCTGGTGAACCAGAGCAGCACACGGAAACGCTGTTTACCTTCCCGCCGGAGCGGTACCTATTTATCTACTTGCACTTTGGTGTGCTTTCAAACTGCTAGGTTGGCAGGAGCAGGGACCGAGCAACGGGAGCTCACCCCTTCGTGGGGATTTGAACCGCCGACCTTCTGATAGGCAAGCCCAAGAGGCTCAGTGGTTTAACCTACAGCGCCACCCGGATCCCCTGTGGAAGCCCCTAAATTGTGGATCACTCTCCACGCAGAGCTGTATCTTGCAACCACTTTATACAGTTTTCAATGGATGCTGGAGACACACCCCTGTACCCTGGCCTTTGACACTTGGATGCATAATTTTAGGAGCTGCCCTATTTTTGTGACTGTAAGTTGTTTTAAATTGTCTAGGACTATGAAGAGGGAGTGGCTAAAGAAAGATCCTAGGGTGAAAATGCCATGGCCTGTGCATGATACAATAGGTTTAAAGGATTCTAACAGCATTCTAGTCTTTCACCAGCAAGTTGACTATTCTTCCGACTACTTGACCCAATAGGCCCAGCTTTCGAGGACATTTATCCTCTAATCCCCTTTCCACTTTCAGCCTTGATCTTGGCATCGCCTTGTGGGCTTTTGTATTCTGGGAAACAAGCACCCTTTGTTTTCAGGGGAAAAGAAAAACAAGATCAAAAATTATTCTGGCCACAAAGGATATGATTTGCTTCACTGCAGCTGCAGGTTTGTAACATGAGCACTGATTTTTGTCTCTTGTTTCTAATTACTATACTGCACTGTATATTATCAGGCAGGGCTATTTTGGTGAATTCTAAGCATAAAAAGTGGAGAAATTAAAGTTACCGTTTGTGAAAATGCCTCTTTTTCAAAATTGATTGAAATAGTCTTTAGTAAGAAAAGACTTCACTTGGAACAGGACATGAGGTTGTAGGACTCAGGAGTACATGCTAGTCCTAAGTCAGAGTAGATCTGTTGAAATCTATATACCCAAGTTAGCCATGTTCACTAACTTCAATGGGTCTACTCTGGGGCAAGCATTGGCTACCATCCATGATGTCTTTTACAAGAACCCCAAAGGTGAACAGGGAACCCAAATGATTGATGCGTGTCACTGTCATGGTACTGTAGCCAGGTGATCTTGCTGAACTATAGCACTCATCATCTAGGGCCATTGGTCATACTAGCTAGTACTGATGGGTGCTGAAGTTCAGTGACATCTGGAGGGTCACAGGTTCCTAATCCCTAGCACCACCAACCAACCAACCTTGGATTGTGATCACCACCTTACAGTTTCCACATGCCACCACTTCCCAAATCACCTGTCACAACACTCTTCCTCTATTCCATGCTCCCAAACACTCCATTCATCCAAGCTTTTTATTTGTTGATCCCCAGGCCATTGCCCCTGCCACCATCCTTAGCTGTTGGAAATCTGTTGGCCTCCAGGTATTGATGGACTCCATTCTCAACAGGCTTAGCCAGCTTGGCTAATGGTCAGGATGATGGGGATTGTAGTCCAGCAATATCTGCAAGACCACAGATTCCTCTTCCCAGTTGTAAATGCAAGCAATCTGAAATGCCATACTTCACTGCACTCCATTTTCCTTGCCTCTATCTATCTATCTATCTATCATCTATCTATCTATCTCTTCATTATGGTCAATGACCAATATTGGCTTGCCACAATCATTGACACTTACACTGGTAATGAATAGGGAATGGCAGGCCAGGGGGTGATGTTGTGAAATGGAAATACAGCAGTTGGAAAGATGTACCTTTTTGACCTAATAATGGTACCTAACTCTGAGGATGGCTCGGTAATTTGTGTTTAGTTTGGTGGGGTAGAACCACTAAAGAGCCCAATAATCCTCCCAGGATTTATGCTTTTGACTCTGCTTCTGTAGGCTTCGATTAGTCTCACTTAAATATCACTGATGAAAATGAGAAGGGTTGTTTGTGAAGCCAACGTTTTCACAGCTTAAAGGGATTGTTACAAATGTCACCCTATTTTTCTCTCTTGTTATTTTGGGGATTTGGCAAAGAGGCCCCCTTAAAAGTAGGCCACCATGTCCTTTCCTATGGTTCATTATGAGTGGGCTGCTAGGAAAACTCTCGACTGCCAAAGCCTCTATTTTGGTTTCCTTTCTGCAGCATGAGGGCAGAGTTTCCTGGAGGTATCGCTTTAACCAGGGAATTCTCGTGATAGTCTGTAGTATATAATTTTAACTTTGAATAGTAAAAAAAGAATCATAATCCATAACGTTGCTTTGCTATATGCATTTTCTATAGCTGCGTATAGTATTGTTGGCGTAAGTAGCAACTATTCTATAGCTAAGGCTGCATGACAGTCTTTTCTGTATGGTGCCCTCTTTAACAAAGCACACTGCTTTCCGAGTGGAGGCTGCCTGAAGAATTATTTTTCTTGCAAAATGCTGGAGTAGAATTCACTTGGACACTTCTGAATTATGAAAGAATGAAAAAAAAGCACATTTCCTGTGGGAAGACAAAAAAAGTGCTTGAGACACATACAGCTACAGCAAAAACAGCTAAAAGCTTGAAACTGGGCTTTAGGGTTGAAAAGAACCTTTATCTGAAGGGAAATAAACAAGAGGAAACATAGAAAAAAGTGGCAAGTGGGGTGCCACAAGGTTCTGTCCTGGGCCTGTTGTTGTTCAATGTCTTTTTAAATGACTTGGATGAAGGTATAGAGAGAATAGTCATCAAATTTGCAATGACACCAAATTTGGGAGGTGTAGCCAATGCCACAGAAGACCGAACCAGGATTCAAAATGACCTTAACACAATCTTCCTCAACTTTGGGTCCCCAGATGTTGTTGGACTACAACACCCATCATTCCTAGCTGGCAGGACCAGTGGTCAGGGATGATGGGAGTTGTAGTTCAACAACATATGGGGACTCAAGATTGAGAAAGGCTCCCTTAGCAGTTTGGAAAGCTAACAAACTGAATTTCAGTATGGACAAATATCACGTTTCTACACTTAGGGAGGAAGAACCAGCTGCAAAAATATAACATGGGGGACACCTGGCTTGCCAGTAGTATGTGTGAAAAGGATCTTGAGATTTTAGCAGACCACAAGCTTAATATAAATCAACACCCTGCTCTGCATCCCCTAAGCTAGGCTGTTAGCTTGTGCAGTAGATGATGTTGCCCTGCTAGCAGTACTGAGGAAAGATTCAGTTGTCATTCTGGAGTGTTCTTCATACATGGAATGTGTGGAGAGGCCTCCATCTTGTCCTTTACCCCAGGCAGGAAAATGTCTTGGCCTAGCCATTCACAGCTGGTAGTGCTCTGTCGCTCACCTGGATTTTCAATGTCACTTATCACTACCGGTTACCAAGAAAGAGAGGAGCAAGGCAGGTTGCTGTTGCACCTGCACCATGCCAAGTTCCCACTACTGGGTCAAAGTACACTTTACACACCCTTCGGCATTCTTTTCCTTGTCATATATATATATTTAAAGACCAAGCCAGCTTGGGCAGACTGAAGATATTGTGAATATGGCAACCAGTTAATAAAGGCCTGTATTATGTGTAGGGTACTTCTGTACACAGTTTCCCTCAAAGTCTTAATGTGCCTCTGAGATTAGAAAGCAACACAACAGCTATGCCCTAAGAAACTCTTAAGTTATTCCTAGCTCCCAAGAACTATCCTCATGCTATATTCTGATCCCTATGCATCTGGGTGCACACTAATGCATGCAATAGGGTGCTAAATGATTCACATCTGGTTGCACCCGCTGCATATGTTTGCTTACAAATGCCAGGCAGAAAAACCAATTTACATGTGTACAGCACCAAGCTTGCTCTTTAAAAACTAATAAAATCCTGCTGCATTTCTAAGTTACTGATTGTAGAAAAGACATCTGGTTTCAAAATAATGAAATTATGCTTTAGAACTTTTTTAAAAAAATGCCTAGAAATCATCGGGATTTTGAAAGTAGAACACATGAAAGCATGTCCTTTTCTTTAATTTTATCTTTTGGAGTGGCCCTGTTCTCATCTAGCAGGGTATGTTCATTTTTAAAAGACAAATAGAAAAATAAATGCTTGAGCTCCATTTGTTTTAGTTGTGAAAACAAATGGGAATCCAAATCAATGAGTTCTACATGGGCATTTGCTCATTTTTAATTTGTTTGATATGTTTGATTCGTTTTTCATCTGTTTCCACTGGAATGAGACATTGAAAGAGTCTGTACAAGAATCAGAAAGGTTACAAGAAGGGCAGAAGAAGAGCAAGCAAACAGTGAAACTGACAGATATAATATGAGGCCGATCACATAGGGGTGCAGTTTGAAACATGGCAGGCCTGATGCCAGGGGATTAAGAGAATGAATGGAAACACTATGCCATTTGGATGGCAAACAATGAAGGGTATGATTGAAAGTAATGCAATTCTTATGACTGGAAATCAAAACAAATGTAAACAAAATGGCTGGGTGAAATAAATGGGAAAACCTCACCAGGAAATGGTCTACCCATAACATTTGGGTTATAATGCCTTACCACCCAACCAGATTGCCAATCACTACCACCATTTACAAAACAAAATTGGTCTTCTTGGGAACATTGGGAATGTTGAATCTTCCAGTATGACTATCTCAGGGTGTTCCAGTACTACACCTGAGACCACCTTAGGTCTTGAGGAGGGAGTTAGGTAGTGGGGTGACAGATGAGATGCACCCACAGAATACCCGTTCTGTTTCTATGAATCAGTGCCAAATTAACATCTCAAATCTGGTTCCCAGGGGGACTGGTCTCCTGAGGGATGGAATCCCAATGGATAAATGTGACTTCCCTGGTAGCACCACGCTGGAAGGCTTGCTAATATGATAGCCTAGTTCCCAAAAGTTGGGGGATGAACCAGAGGAAGGAAAATTATTGCAGCATATCAAGCTTCTTCTGATCTGAACACGCCATCCCCCTGCACCACACTCCTCTCTCCCTAGGATTGTTGGAACAGGGTTCCCCAGTTGCCTCCTTCGCCGCTTCTCTCATTCAGTCACCTGTTCCAAACCTGTTTTCCACTGAAAATCAGATAAGGAATGCTACCAGAGTGATCCAGCAAAATGGGTTTAAATGGAGTTGAGAGCAAAGCAGATATAAAAATAATGCAGATGTAGGAGATATAGTAAAAAAATGACCTGTTCATGAGATGTAATAAATAATATTGCTTCTTCTTTTTTTAATCAGGAGGAGGCTGTGGTAAATTGATTAATTCTGCCTTATAAATTTTCTGTGAAAACACAAGCCTTAGGGGGTGCACATGCTGTTCACTGTTCTCGGTCTGCTAGGACAAGGGCTCTTTCTTTAGCAGATGGGTGAGTTTTAATGCTGCACAACAGAGGGATACAATGCAACAGTTGCACTAACAGAAACCCATTTTGCAACAGATTGCACAATCCACCATGCAACAAAGTCACCAACGACTTGCTTGTGCATTCTCTTATGCAACAGTTCTGCTAGTGCAAAACATTTCGGCAGCAAAACAAGTGTGTGGCAATGTAACCTGAAGTTCTGCTTCCCCTCTTCTCTTCTCTCACAGCCTTACATGATCACCGCCTCCCTAAAACCCTTTTGCTCCTTCTTTAAACATCTACATAAACACAGCTCAGAAAATGATTGGGATGTGGTCCAAGTTTTGTGAAGCCAGGCTGGTGGAAATGATTTGACTACAAAGGCTATGGCAGTTTCCCCAATATCCAGTGGCAACGTAGCCTTCTCTAAACCAGCAGGAGGATATATTCTAATTTCAGATATGAGGGTGATGGGCTTGATTTGATGGGGCTTTGGAAAGAGACATGTTAGTGTGTGCTCTGCACAGCAGTCTGATTTGCCCAGTGTGATGCTCCTTTTGCTATGTCTGAACAAAGAGATTTTATTCAAATGAAAGTTTTCAAGTGATCTGTGAATTTTCGTAATGCTGTATTTGCTAAACGTGAGCTGAATCTGTTGCATAACAACCTAATGTGAACTTCATTGCAAGTGGAGATGGCCTGAGCAGCCATTTTGGTCCCCTTTCAGTCTCACTGGAACTCAAACATATGTCCATTCCACTCTGCTCTGACCAATTGTGTGTCATTCTGTCCTGTACTGTCCCACTATAGGCAGTTGGCATGTCTTCTGTGACCATTTTTTAATGTAAAGTACACTTTTCAATGTGTTTAATCCATAAAATATGATTGTTAATGTATCTCTTATATAAAATACATAGTTTTGTTTCTCTTTTTCCCCACCGAAAAGGCATTGCAAAATTCAGAGTAGTGTGTGGTCGGAGTTGATTTCTGATCCACAGGCACACAGGAGTATCAGACCAAATTCAAAAGCAGACCAAATTCATTCTTCCCTGATTCTTAATTTTAACAGGCACAGCTAGGCAGCTGGGGAAAACCAACTGGGCTCTGTCCCCTTGCCTGACGATTCACACATAGCCTATAACCGGTCGCAGGCCACTCCAGCTCTGCTCTGTCAGTGCAAGTCATTGAGCTTCCAGCTCAGAAACAGCATGGTTTTGAATTCTAGAAGCTGACTTGAATAAAAGAAGACTGCTGTCTTCATGTTCTGCTTTTAAGTTTCCGAGGTGCTTTTGGCTGTTGACACTTGGAAGCGAGGGTCTGGTAGATGGCTCAAGACCACAAAATGAGGACATGAGAGAGGCCCAAATCACCATTGACCCAGCGTTTGCTACAGCAACATCTGTTTTTATGGGATGCAAACTGGTGAGGTTCTCTCTGAGTCACAGTAAGGGTGCTTCCAGGTCATCACTACTTTCAGGTGGGATTCAATCACAAAACAGCAAATTGAAGTTGCAGAGTTATGAATGATTGGGAGGTCTTGCACAATAAACAGCATTCCCCAAAGATGTGACTTTTGCAATAAGGAAAATGATGGCTGGGGGAACCCAGCCAGATGGGCGGGGTATAAATAAGATAATAATAATAATAAGCCAGTGTGGTGTAGTGGTTAAGAGCAGTAGACTCGTAATCTGGGCAACCGGGTTCGCGTCTCTGCTCCTCCACATGCAGCTGCTGGGTGACCTTGGGCCAGTCACACTTCTTTGAAGTCTCTCAGCCCCACTCACCTCACAGAGTGTTTGTTGTGGGGGAGGAAGGGAAAGGAGAATGTTAGCCGCTTTGAGACTCCTTAAAGGGAGTGAAAGGCGGGATATCAAATCCAAACTCTTCTTCTTCTTCTTCTTCTTTTTCTAATAATAAAAGTGCTGGAAAGTGTGGTGTAGCACTGGCTTTCATACATCATCATAGCCTCCCTGCAAGTGAAACAGAATGAATGCTCAACAAACAGGTCATCCAGAAGCACCTTAAGGGCAGGGCAAATTTGAAATTGCAGAGGCCTCCAATTTCTCTGATGTTCCTCAAGGAAGCCAGGAAAGATCATCTGTCCTCCTTAATATTTCAATCATCTGCAGAGTGCTTTCTTTGGGCAGGCCATCTGGATTCAACCTCACATCAGCCCCAAAAGAAACTTCTATTTTGTTTGCTTAAAAAGCAACACAGTTTGTTGTTGTTGTTGTTGTTGTTTTAAAAAAGATGCCCAAAAGGAAATTGTAAAGATCTGGTGCATTTGCTCTGGGGAGTATCTTAAATGAGGTGGGGCCAAGTGGGTTGTGAAACATGTGCACAACTGGTTGCAGATCAAGAAGGTCTAAAGAAGAAGTGAAAGAATATTTTAAGCATTGTTTCCCCTTTTCCTTCTTTTCCTTCCATCCTTTTAACTCTGTTCTTCACCATATGGATGGAGGTAAGATGTCAGAGTTGAGAACTGAATATTCCTGTGAAGTTGAGGCTTCTTTCATGAAACTACCAAGTGAAATGTAGCTTACCAGTCATGTGCTGTGGCCAGTCAGGTGATTGAAAGCACACCACCTCATTCTGGAAGTCCAGGCAGGCAGAAAAAGGAGGTGTTCTACTGCCAGATACATCATGCCTCTGAATGCTAGATGCTGCTCTGTTGAACTCATGTCCAGCTTGCAGGCTTCCCACCGGCTTCTGGTTAGCCACTGTGAGAATAGGATGCTGGATTAGATGGGCCAATGGGCTGATCCAACAGGCTTGTCTTATATCATTTTGTTCATATGAGATTTATTACACACAGGGTTGACTCAAGACATTTTGGCACCTGAGGCACACTACAAAATGATGTCCTGTCCCCTCTCCCCATCAGAGGACAAGGAGTAACCAAAGATGGAGATCAGGGACAAGAAACATCAGTGCCTTCCACAGGGGGCTGCTGACGAGGTGGCAGATATGACCTCCAAGGAGTGCACCACAGCTGTCAATGCCACCTGCTGCCCCTGCGGATCCTGCTACCTGATACACCTGGGGGATGGGTGAAGGGTTGTGTATGGCAGAGGCTGTGCAGAGATTATGAGTTTGGATTTGATATCCCGCTTCACCACTACTCAAAGGAGTCTCAAAGCGGCTAACAATCTCCTTTCCCTTCCTCCCCCACAACAAACACTCTGTGAGGTGAGTGGCGCTGAGAGACTTCAGAGAAGTGTGACTAGCCCAAGGTCACCCAGCAGCTGCATTGGGAGGAGCGGGGAATTGAACCCAGTTCACCAGATTACGAGTCTACCGCTCTTAACCACTACACCACACAGGAGGACAACTTTACACCAGGAACATGGCATGTTGAAAAAGGGTTATATCCTCCTCTCCCAGTCTTTTGTTGTCAACACAATTCTCCACTCCACTGTTAAAGGGAGTCTGAAGCTGGAGACGATCATTTTTCAAAGAATTAATGGTTTAAAAAGGAATCACTCCTCATGGTAGGTGACTCATTCCCTCTGCTGGCCAGTTCCCAGGGTTTTTCACTGTTTCAAACCCCCACCGAAAAAACTTATTGCTTGTCTAACTCTACAACTAGCTTAAAATAATTTTTGTTATTATGTTTAGTGGTTTGTTGTGTGAAAGAGCATAAGGATACCTCTGCTGAATCAGCCAATGGCCCATCTAGTCCAACATCCTGTTCTCACAGTGGCCAACCGGGTGCCCATGGGAAGCCTGCAAGCAGGATGTGACCACTCTTCCCTCCTACAATTTCCAGCAACTGTGCAGGAGGGTTCTCCCCCCTACACACCCACACCCAGAATGCACTGTGAACAGACACACAAGTGAAATATTTCAAACATTCATATGTTGGCTAGTCATGGAAGTGACTTTCGGGAGTGTTCCCGTGATTGAAAATTGTAATATGGCTAGAGCAGAGAGGAAGAAAAGAGGGGAAATTTTCACTTAATGTAGCTGGCTGGTAAAGACAGTCAACCTATCCCTTGATACTGCAGTTCCTGTTCTACCTCATTTACCACCACAATCCTCCATAAACCAAAGGGAGCACAACAAGCCTAATGTAGCATGAGGAGTGAGGCGGGGTTAGCTCAGCTGAAGAGATTTACAACAACCCTTGAGAATTGTGGGGTTTAGTGAGTAACACCCCCCTCCTTTGCACTGTCACAATCCTCCTCTGTTTTCTCTACTGCACACACACACACACACACACACACACACACACACTGTTGAGGACACACTTTTAAGTCTTTTGTTTTTCCTCATTAAAAGTGCCAAGATGCATGTCAAATGCCTGAAGCAGTCTCTGGCTTTTATAGTTTTATTATGGTACTATTACGACTTGTCTAATTTCTTTTTATTTTTGTGGCTGGGGTGGGGGGTGGGGTGGCAGACTTAATGCATCTAGTGCAAGTGTTTATGTCAAGCAGAGCTAATCTCTTGGGCATCCATTGATGGGGTGGAATTTTAAAGGGGCATAGCTTAAATTCTCTTTCCCTGTTTCCCAGTGTGAAAAACAAAAATCCAATGTTGGGAGAATCAAACTAACAAATAACCCCTCCTTTTTTTGTATCCTGATGCTGAATTGGGCATATTTAGAGTTGAATTACTAAAATTGAGAAATATTGGTGCATATCTTTTTAATGCAGTTTAATGCTCAGAAGTTATGGTTTTTCTGTTATTGGAATAAGATATAGCATGAGAAGACTCCTGTTGAATCAGACAGGAAAACCATCTAATTGAGTATCGTGTTCCTAACTGTGGCCAACCAGATTCATCTGAGAAGCCCTTCAGCAGGCAACTGAGGCATCAAACTCCCCACATTGCTTGTTCCCAATGTTTAGTATAAAAAAAACCTCTGAAAAGGTGGTTCTGTTAGCTATTATGCTTAGTAGACAATGAGAAACTTATCAAAGATACAACTTACTTTTTTCTGGATCATGCCCAATTTCAGGTCACTTTCACAACCGATGCTTCATGGAGAATTTTTCCTTTCCTCCTCTTAATTAGAACTCCAGCCGTGTTCTTCCTGCATTTTTATTTCAAAATAAAATTCCATGTCACACACCCCTAATACTAGCGTAGTGTTTCAACAGTTCAAAGTGGTTTTGATTTGGGTCCAGAGTAACTGAGTGATTACTTTACTCCCTGCTATATCCTGGCTGTTGCAAAGGATCTGAAGGAGAGACCCTTCTCTATGTCACAACTAGACTGGAGGCATAGCTAATGGCAGCAAGAGATAGGGGAATTGATGTGGGTGACCCCTTCTCTGGTTATATTTTCCAGGTAATAAAGATGTTTTTTCTTTTGGCAAGCTTTTACCTGCTTAGTATCTTTTATCTGCAGTTTCCAACTGTTGTTTCTACGGTCTTTTTTATTTTTGGATTTTGCATTCCTCGGAGCCATAGGATCATGTAGATCTCCTTTTCCAAGGGCAGAGAGAGAGGGCAGGGGATTCCCCCTTGTTGAGGGGGCTGAACATAAGGTCCACTGCCAGTCTGCTCTCCACTGTGCTCCAATGGAGGGTGGCATGGTGGCATTCTGGCATGGACAGGGGAGAGTAGGAGTCCTCCTAAAGACACACCCCTGGAAAAGGGCTCTCACTGCTCCTGGGACGGACATATGCATTTTCCTTCCCATGGGAACCAAAGGGATGAAAAACCTTCAGTTGTTTTTTTTTTAAAAGAGAAGAGAAAGAGAGAGAGTTTGGACTTGATATCCCGCCTTCCACTACCCTAAGGAATCTCAAAGTGGCTAACAATCTCCTTTCCCTTCCTCCCCCACAACAAACACTCTGTGAGTGGGGCTGAGAGACTTCAGAGAAGTGTGACTAGCTTAAGGTCACCCAGCAGCTGCATGTGGAGGAGCGGGGAAGCGAACCCGGTTCACCAGATTACGAGTCCACCGCTCTTAACCACTACACCATGCTGGATAGGTGCTTCCTCCCACCCTCCTGACATGAGCTTTGGATCTAACAGTTCATCCTCCACAATGCCTTCCTCCCCAGTCTAGTATGATTGTTTTGCTAATGCATTTTTACTTTAATGTGCTCATTTTATTATACTAAACTGTTGCAAGCCACTCTGAGCAGTGCATGGTGTTGAGGAGGGTGGAGCAGAAGTCTCTATGTAAATAAAAATAGAACATAAAATAAACAACTGTATATGGTAAAGTCAGTCTAGTTGACCCTCTTATGGCAGATAGGGAGGGGACTGGGGCTGAGATAGGAGCTTGATCAAGGCCACCTAGTAAGCTCAAGGCAGAGGTGACATTTGAACCTAATTCATAGTACAATTGACTGTGTTAGCAGGGAAAATGATGCTCAGGTTGATACACATGGGATAAATGTTTTGTAAGAGACCATTCTGAATTCTCCTCTATCTTCCTTGTATTTGGGGTTTAGCACAGTTCAGACAGTTGAGATCCCCCGCAGCGGAAAAATGCTCAGTGTAAGAGAGCTACAGTGTTTTTAAAAGCATTTCCTACATGCAGCAAAGCCAAATCGGCCCAGTAGTGTGAATTTCCTTTCAAGCAACACTCATTCCTTTAGCACTTGATTATCTTTGCCAGACTGAAAACCATAACAAGGAAATCGAGACAGACAGTACATGCAACAAGGCTGGGACCTCAGTTCTGTGACTCATCCTTTTGGAGAGCACTGGCTGCAAATAACAATGAAGCTGCGATGGTACCTCTCTGCACATGGCATGTGAGAGAGGTTCGCAGCCAAGAGGCAAGAAGTCTTTCCACTTGGATGGGAACAAGGGAAATGGACCTCCCTGCAAAGCTGGACTGAAGGTCATTTCAATATCCTTTTTCCGCTGAAGTTCCCTAAGCTGCTGCTCCTGTCCTTCCTTGGCTGACCTTTGGAACACAAAAATCAAGTTGCTTCCTGCTCTTAAAGTCTCAGCACTTGCTGAGTTAGTCAGTCTAGACTGGGTGTGTGTGTAAGGTGAATCTGGACCTGGTTCAACCAGGACTATCTCAATTTTTTGTTTCCATCAAAAAACAAAATAAAATAAAAGCTGTCATTTCCATTCCTGTATTTGCTGACATATTTCTTTTCTTTCTTTTTTTCATTTTGGTCTTTCTGTTTAGATGATTGTGCTGGAATAAGTAGCCTATGCAACATGGGGCATGTTTGCTCTCTGAGCAAAATCTGAAAATGGTCTGGGTAATGCAGGGATGAACGATCTGAAGCCCTTCATCCGTTGCTGGACTACAGCTCTCATCACCCCTGAACATTGGTCCTGCTGGAGTCCAAAAACATCTGGAGGGTCCAGGCTCCCCAAGGCTGGTGTAAAGGAAATAGTCACTGTGTACCAAAACCTTCAGAACTGTTCCTGACTGTATATGCTGCTGCAAACTACAGAGATCAGCACCTAACATTTTTTCTTAAAAGTATGGAGTGGTGCCTGACCTTCATTTAAACCTGGATCCTGTGGGAAAGAAGGAGGGTTTCATCTCTGAGTGACACACAACTGCTTCATTGTCTACAGCAGCTTGGACATTAATTCTGTGTATACTTTTTCAAACATTCTCCAACATTTAATACGAAAAGAAAATGCATTTGAAATTTATTAGAGGGGAGAGAAAATTTCAGTAAAATTCTTGAGCGCTGAGTGCAGCGTTTTTGTGATTTGCTTGCTTTTGAGGTGGTTGAGAGATGTTTGTGATTGTCCCTTTAAAAATTCTACAAAACATCTTATATGTGGCCTGCACAATGCTGGCTTCCTGGGTGTTCGTACTTCAAGCCCAGGGGAAGGCACCATGAGACAAGTCCCACTATGAGGTGGGGGTTGAGGTTCAGGCCAGGAAGTATTGCCAGCCAGGGAGGTTGCAGACTGCTGGAGAAATGTTTCCTGGAAAGTAAAACAGGCACACCACCCTCAGCCACCTCATAATAGCTTTGGGCCATTAATTTCAATGGATCTGCTCTATGAAGAACTAGCATTGTCTACAAACTTTAATGTTTAAATGTTCTCTCATGTGAATGCTCAACTACTCTAGCTAGAATGTTGTATTTACATGCTAGAAGAGTGTGTCTGTGTGTGTGTGTGTGTGTGTGTGTGTGCGTGCAGAAGTTATGTTTTTAATATCATGACTGACTATTCAAACATTTGTGTCCCCATCTGCATTCTGAAGTGGTACAGTCCAGCAAGGGAGCATCATATTGGTCATGTGCCTTAGCTCACAGTCTCCATTGGCTAGAATTTTTTTTTTAAAAAAAATAACCTTGGGATACAGACATTAAGAGGTAAAAGGTAAAGGTAAAGGACCCCTGGATGGTTAAGTCCAGTCATAGGCGAATATGGTGTTACAGTGCTCATCTCACTTTCAGGCCAAGGGAGCTGGCGTTTGTCCACAGACAGCTTTCTGGGTCATGTGGCCAGCATGACTAAACTGCTTCTGGCGCAACAGAACACCGTAATGGAAACCAGAGCGCATGGAAACACTGTTTACCTTCCTGCCAAAGTGGTACCTATCTATCTACTTGCACTGGCGAGCTTTCAAACTGCTAGGCTGGCAGGAGCTAGGACAGAGCAATGGGAGCTCACCCCATTGTGGGGATTCGAACCACCAACCTTCTGACTGGCAAGCCCAAGAGGCTCAGTGGTTTAGACCACGGCACCACCCGCGCCTATCTGATTGCCTTAATCATAGAAACTTGAAGTCCAATTTATATGCCCAAACCAGTGCGCTTAAAATGTGGGTCAATCTCAGTGTGTCTGTGGGGATTCCTGTATTCAGTTCATGTGGTCATGCTTCACCAGGATATATATATATTTCCTGTGCTCACTCATCTCACATGTACAAAGTTACCACTCGATATATTCCTTGGGTAGCGTTATTGTGCTGCGGTGAATAAAGGTTGATGCTGGGCATATGGTGGATCAAGCACATGACCACTCAAAAATGTACTGCATTCCGCAGGGATCCTCTCAACCTACATTCTCAACATGCCCAACTTAATTGTGTGAACTGGCCTTTGAGAAATCTGCTTTTCTGTTTTCGTTATTAGCGACTTGACAATACGTTGGGCTGCCGGTGTGGGATCCAATCCTCCAGGGTGCATTCCCGATCAAACAGTTCAGATAACACAAAGACTTGTGTGCTGTTGATTTCTCAGGGACACCCTTGAAGTCCTGAAACCTCAGAACTCTCTAAGTACAACACTGCTATGCATGGACACACTTTCTACTAATCTCAGCACATAAACACTCGGGGGCTCCAGACGCTTGGAGAAATAAACACACTGACTCAGTATTAATATTTTATTGCAACACACTAAAGTTAAACCTCGCTGATCCAGAGTGACCTGCAACCACTCAAGAAAATGTTTCTTTTCTTTTTTAAATAATTTAGCTCTTTATGAGGGAACAACATAAAGCGGAAATGGTCCCCTGCATGGCAGACATAATGCAGATAAGCAATGCAGCCTTAGCCCCAGCAAAGTCACTTGTTTACGGGGATGTTACTTTCAGCGAGTTCATGGAGGACAGCTTGCAAATGTTGGGTCCAGGGATGCAGGGTGCTGTCTTGTATTGCCAAACAACGTGTTTTCTAATGCAGTAAGGAGAGAGTATTGCTACACGTTTAAACGGTTTCGTTCAATCAAATATTGCCAGCTTGTCGTTATTAGGGCTAGCTTATAGTAAAAGGAAGTTGGATGTAAATTAATGACCAATATCATTCAAAAACAACACCAAGAATGTTCCTTTGCATGCTCCTTCCTTTCAGCTTGGAGCTGGATAAAAAAAAGGGGTTCTTTCACAGATGAAAGGTTTGCACTATGAACTGCCTATGAACTGCCCTTTTCACAAGCACTGCAAGCAGAAGGTGGGTACCTGGCCCCAGAGGACACTGCCCCTCCTTTGAGTAGTCACCCCTCCCTCTGAATTTTCACAGGTCTCAAACTGTAATGGCTGTCGATTTGTTCTATTTTTAGAACAATGTATTTATATGCTCTCCCTGTGCATTTTCTACGACCCTGGCTGTAGCTCCTTCTCC
This sequence comes from Podarcis raffonei, assembly GCF_027172205.1. NCBI lineage: Eukaryota > Metazoa > Chordata > Lepidosauria > Squamata > Lacertidae > Podarcis > Podarcis raffonei. Next base: position 75,035,759 of record NC_070607.1, read on the forward strand.
CCTTGCTTCCTCTAGTGTTTTTACAATTCCCTCGCTGTAATTGATGGCCTCTCGGTACTTTCCAGCTCTGTCATTCTGGAACTCTTGCCTAACAAGACACACAACTGGCCACACAGTGGAAAATATCTCATTTATGTTAATCTCCAGCAGGTTCATTTAATATTGTGTGCAGCGAACAGCACCAGGGAACAGAGCTGGATCCAGAGACGGCACAAGGTATATATTGGCACCGTAACAGAGATATTAAATGTTACACACATACAAAACTACTGCTTCCCCCAGCATAGAAACTATTTTCCACCAGCTAATTTCCACCAGCAGCAGTCTTTTGCATGGACAAATGTTTCCTAAGTACTGTGCTTAGATCTTTAATCACTTCTCCTTTACAGCTAAAGTAACATCTTGACTTCAGGTTGGCTGGAGCAAAAGGTCAGGCCAATAACCCTCCCACTTTATGGAAAGTTCGAACGGCAACTCTCCATGGTGTGTGTGTGTTTTACATTGTGGCATGAAACCAGAAGTGGGTGAAGTAGCTCTCCAAAATGCAGGTACTCTCCACCCCTGCCCCAATATCTTGGGCCAATCAGATGGGCAGGCAAAACAGGGCCATAGGTAGTTTTAGGGTAGCACAACTGGTTCAGCAACACTGGGCACTGGCACCACAGGGGACAGCTGCAACAATGATGTATAATGGAACACGAGAGTCAGGGGACACCAGATTCTAGCATCACACAGGTTTCCACTGAAATTTGAGAACCCAAAGTCCGTCACTGAGAGGGTGGAGTTCGTCTGGGCCTCAAGCTCAAAGCAGGCCTCAAATTTAGACGCTTGTTATTTTTTTAGCATTTGATAATCCCTATGCACATATCCCTGTTATTCATGTTGTCCCCATGGGTGGCTTGCATATTCTGGGTGTCTGTGCATATAGACTCTGGGGAATCAGAGACAATGAACAAATCTGAGCCAAAAATTAATGGCGTGGAGATTTGTTTTAACATTGGATTCTAACATGCAATTTTCCTGTTCCATTGCCTCTTGCTTCTTGTGCCTGACATCTCAGTGAGCCCCAAGCCATGATTGCTTCAGGCTACCAGCATGTTCTCATGAGCCACTTTTTCCTCTGGTGCTGCCCATAGCAAAATGTCATTGTTGGCAACCAACCACCTACCTGGCCCAGAGTAAAAGAAACTGTGATCCTACAAAGTGGGGCATCTACATGGGTGGCTGAACATTTGGGGGAAAAATGTGGTGGTAAAAATGTTGGGCTTCTTATACCCTGTGTTTTGAATGTTCCACATGAAATCAGTGCTAGGCAGACAGTAGCATGAACGCCATTCCATTATTTGGGGCAGGCAAGACCTCTCTGCCCCAAATTAAACCTCTGTATCTGAGTTTCAACCATTGCTTCATCTTTAAAAGTGAGCCGGTCCTATTCTGGCCCACAGAGAATTTAATGGAATTCAGTGCAAGAAAGCAACCAAAATATGTACATTGTCCACAGCAAGGAACACATAGAAAATTAAACCGTAGGCTCCAGTTGCGATCCTGTGCCAAAGAGTACTTAGCATAAGAGTTAATCCAGCCCTGGAGGAATGCAATCCCTCTCCTAAGAGTCTGCATCTGCAATGGTCAGTGGGGATTCTCCACACTGACTTCAGCTGGCATCGCATCAGGCCTGAAATGAACTTTGCCTGCAGGAGTGTCTTTTTGACTCATTCTGGATATGATCATATCATGCAGAACACAGAGACATCAAATCTCTATTTGGCTGTGAAAGTACAGAAAGATGCCTCCCGAGTCCAGCTATGCCGGGAGAGTTCCCAACTAATTTTTAGAAATGCTCCAGTGTCTCACCAGTAGTTGGCAGACACACTAGTTATTTGCATGGACAAATGTTTCCTAAGTAGTGTGCTTTATCTCTTTAATCTCCTATCCTGTACAGCTAAGTAACATTTGGACATCAAGTTGGCCAAGGTGAAAGGTCAGTCCAATAACCTTTTTGCACATTCCTGCATCCAGGAGATGAACCTGAAGGGTGAAAAAAATGTAGCTTATTCCTGGTAACTGGATGAACCTTTGCCACCTCTGGCTTACCTTCCCAGTTTTGTTTGTTTGTGTTTTAAATCAGCCCTTTAAAGAATTATTTCAATTTCCCTTCCTTTGTAATTTATGTTCTTTTATTTTGTTTGGTTTTAATGACTGCTAAGCGCTCTGACATATGCACATGAAGAGAGCTACAGAAGTGTGCAACACTGATTGATTGCTGGCTGACTGGGGGCTAAGGAAGAAGAGGAAATAGCTTGTTCTAGACTGGGACTGTTCCTATAATGATGCCACAAGGGGCAGCAGAGAACGCTCGTAAGAAGTGTGATGGATGGCAGTACCATTATCAGTACCAAAATTCTAACAGGGTGTTCTTACAACTAGGGAAGAAGAGTAAGTAGAATTTTAATGCAAATTTTTAGGAGTTAGCTAAAATCAGAATGGTGTGGCTTTGATTGTACTTTGGATTCATGTAGTGAACAATATATACACATTGCTCATTTTGGGCACAAAGTTAAGAGCAGCTGTGCTTCTAAAATTGCTCTCTGCTTCTTCATTCAAACCCAGTGAAGGCTCAAAGGAAACTGGATCTTTTCATTAACAGTGGAAACATGCACTAATCATTGTTGATGTATACCACACGGGGCCACTGATATCTCCTGAATGATTTCTGGAAAAGTTAGCTTTTCTCTTTTTTTAAATGGAGGATGAGTTCACTCTCTCTGCAGTCCTGCTGCTGATTTTTCACTGCTGTCTGATCCACAACTCTCTCTCACACACAGTTCAGTAGGCCTTAATGGGATGGCGGGGCCTATCACCATATCCAGAGCCCTGCCACACATGGCAGTTGGGGTGGAAAGTGGTGGGTGGGGGCAGGCAGATTGGTTTGGGTCCAATGCTGTCACGTGGCTGTAGCAGGCTTCCATTGTGTTTTTAATGAATAGCTATGCTGAATATCTCTGTACGTCTGCATTCACTTATGATCCTTCCAGACCTGTTAAGCATAACAGTATTTGCACCTTTCCCCAGAATGAGGTGCCTTCTTTATAGGCATGCATGCAGATCTGAAATGAGGGTGAGGATTAGAATAATGGTTGTTAATGTCACAAAGACACAGATGTTTTCCATAGGCAGGAGAAAGCTGGGCTATAGTATTCTTGTATGCGGTTTCAAGGAGGAAGGGTCTTCGTTCTAGGAGAAAACTTACTGATTCTGACACTGAATTTGATGCTATCACAAGTAAGGTTGTGCAGACCAGCAGAAGCGTGGGCCATTATTATACAATATGTGTGTGAGTGCCCTTTGTTCTGTCCTTGTAACAACGTGCCCTCTTTTACTCCATTGGAACACCCCAACCCTCACTAGCTCTCTTCCTTGCATGATTTTGCTGTTTCTGTACAGCATAAATACACCGCAATGCAAATATTTCAAAGGGGAAATCATAGAGGCCAAAGCAAGTAACCTCTCTTAGCATATGCTAGGTATCCAACCCAAGAAGCAGCCCAGCATGTGTAAACCTGTGAGACAAAGCAGTGCAGCATCAGAACTGGAGCAGAAAAAGTAGTCAAGCAGTATAAGTGACAGAAACAAAGCCAATGCTTCAGTTTCAGCCAGTGGACATAACCAAGGGAGCACCTGCTATCCCCCCCCCCCACTTTCTTAACGTTTGAAGTCAGTGCACTTATTGCAGGGCTGGGAAACATGTCTATCCCAAGGGCCACCTTCCCTTCTGGGGCAACCTTCTGGGGACCACCACATGCCAGTGGTGGACAGATGAGAAAGTGGGAGGAGCAAGTAATGTAAATTTACCTTTGTACAACAAGCTAGTTTGCATGCAGGCACACACACACACACACACACACACACACAAACACAAACAAACAAACAAACAAACTAACAAACAAACAAACAAACAAACAGAGAGATCCTAATCCTTCCAGACAAGCAAGAGGAATTATCAGAATTAAAGGACACACTCCAGCCAGGCTAAAGCATTCCGAAAGAGTGCAAAGCAGGGTCTGAGAGGGGTGTGGCCTGGGGAGACTGGGTGTGGCTGGGAACAGTCCCAAAGGCCAAATGGAAAGGCCTCCATCCCCCAAGCCTTGAGGTTTCCCATCCTTGATTTATTGTCTGTTTTCCTTGCAATGGAAACCTTACTTCCTTTGCCTAAAATGTACCCCTGAGAGTGCTAGTTTTTTGTGCAAGCAACAACCTAAGAAACCTATTGTCCTCGCCTCGATTGTAGCTGTGGTTCCCCCAGGCCCTCCACCCACTTACCCACCCACATGCCTTTGGGCCAACTGTAGCGTAGACCTTTGCTGCAAAGGCTGCACATGTCTTTGTGCCTGGAGAAAGCTGATTACATATACTCCGGTACAGTTGCCAGATTTTGCAAGCGGGTGGGTGGGGGGAGCTTCTGCATTCCAGGCAGTAGGGAATGGAGCCCTCCTCCCACCAGCCTGATCCCTTTCCAGCTACTCCTCCACCCCAACTGCAGCTAAATGGTAGGCTTGTTCTTCTCACAGGGGTCCCCTCTCCCTTTGTAAACATGAAATTCCTTAAACAAATATGGCAAGAGACATATATTTTTAAAGGCCTGTGTTTATTAAAAGAGAGCAAGCCAATCCTTGTGTTTATGTGCAGTAGGGTGTGTCAACTTCAGAGCCAACCTCGCTAATGAAATTCATGTGTTTCCACCTTCCAGCTGTAAGGGGGAAGGAAGGGAGAAGGAGGAGAAGGAGAACCCCTAACAAACCCCCAACATTATGTGGTTATGTGACAAGCGGGAAGGTTTTTGTCGTCATTTTGCTCAGAAAGCTTCAGGGGGAAGAGATGGAGCAGCGAAGCAGGGCTTGGAGAAGTAAGTGAACTAGAGCAACAGAGGGAAATATTCTCCTCTTCAATTAGAGTAATTAAAAAGTAGTAAAAATAAGCCACCCGAGAGAGAGTCTAGCCAAAACACAGCCTTAATGCACAGTTATGGTTTCGAAGAGTCTGCTGTGGGGCCTCCACCACGTGTTGGCCCAAGTCCCTTGCGTCTGCCTCTGACATTAAACAGACACCACCGCAAGAATAAGGACGGGGCAGCGGTTGGATCTCGGGCAGGTATGCAGCCTAACCAAAAGCGGAGCAGCTGAGGCGTGCAGCGTTCATCGCAGAGGCCTGCCAAATGCCACTTACTTTACTGAGGCATTGTAGCGCCAAGCTGAAGTTTAAGTTTAGCAGCCACATCAAGTATTTTCAAGGAATGGTTTTGGAGGCCCTCTTCAACTCAGAGGAGCTGACGGCAGGAGAGTATGAAAACCCCTTTTGAGTGCCCCAGCACCCTCGCCTCAAATATTTTGTGAGCTAAGGCTTAGGGGTATAAGTGTATCTCCGTGGGGTGAAATAAGAACCCAGTTCTTGCTCATTTTCATTCAAAGCATATGCTAGTTTGAAATTGCCCACTGCCCAGCACTGAGACACAGCTAAAAATAAGTGTATGTGTGTGTAGCTATGTAGTTTGTCTGTATGTAATCGGCCAAGCTAGTTTCAAAGTGTCAGCTCTCCTGAATAGGGGCTAATTGCTACCTTTCCATGTTTACTCTTACATCAGTGGGAATTTGTGAGAAGAAATAATTGTGAGTGACATTTTGTCGATAAATGTCTCCAGGGTTCTGCTACCCACCAGAGTCTTGAGGGTTCCTCCATAAAGGCCTAGGACACACTATATTGTTCTGGATGTTGTTGGTTCCATATAGAGAAACTATGTCACACACTGCCTAAATCACACAGTTTAAAAATCTCTAAATGCTACTGCTACACATAAAGCATAGGAGATATTCGACCTCAAGTCAGTTTAACGATCCCAAGATCTCTTGCACAGCACTGCCAGTGCAACCAGCGTTGGCTCCAGACCTCAAGTTGAGGCCATGTGTCCCAATTTAACACATGGCAGTCCTCTTTTTGAAGGGCTGTCCAGTCCAAGCCCAGTTTAAAAATAAACAACCATAACCATAAGAAGTTTTCATCAGCTGTTAGCATGTGAATGGCAGACTGAACAAGCATAAAGACATGGTAAGAGGTATTGTGTTTCTATTTTAAGTTATAGTACCGGTAATTATTTCTAGATTTGCATCTATCCATGTAAATTTGCACATGCCAACTTTTATGCAAATCTTTGACCTTTATTGTCTTCTTCTTTTGAAGATGTGTAAAGGGCTACCTTAATTTGAACCCAAGTTCAGTCTTGCAGTATATGAAGGGGAAATATAATGTCCAATCTGAAGAGTCCTTCTGAATATTGACCTATCCTTATACCTGGATTTACAAAAGAGTAATTCTAAGTCACAGGCAGCACCTTCCAGACTTTGGTATCTTGTTTTAGAAAGTAAGGAATGATTTAGCGCATACTGAGATCCTGCTTTTTCTAATGATTTAAAAGTACGCTAACAACATTGCTGGTTTCGTTTACAGGCAAGAAAAGGGCAGTTCCATTGACTGTAGATTTGCTGGGGAGGTGGGACATTACTCCGAACCTTATATGCCTGGACTTCTTTTAGTTCCCTCTTCTACACATGCATTTTCTCTCTTCACTTCCATTTGTTACTCCTGCTCTTAAACTTTAGAACATCATCTCTGAAGGATGTGCTATACACTGTGTTGAGCTACATATAGGCTACCATGAATTTTGACACTGTGACAGTATGCTGGACTAGATGGACCATTGGCCTGATCCAGCAGGCTCTCCTTATGTCTGTCTGTCTGTCTATCTATCTATCTATCTATCTATCTATCTATCTATCTATCATCTATCTATCTATCTATCTATCTATCTATCTATCATCTATCTATCTATCATCTATCTATCTATCTATCTATCATCTATCATCTATCTATCATCTGTCAATCTTTCTATATCTATCATCTATCTATCTATCTATCTATCTATCTATCTATCTATCATCTATCATCTTTCATCTATCATCTAAAACTGTGTTCAGGGGAGGGGAAAAACAAATTGATTTTCCACTGAATATCTGCCATATGCATAATTTTCTCTTTTCTTACCTAGTTCTCATTGGGGCAGGGACATGAGATAAAATAAATATTAGCCTTGCATAGTTGACCTTTCCAATTTATTATTAGAGACTTTAAAATATACTAACTGTCTTATTTGTATTATTAGCAGCTTGGAAAATATGCAGGCCCCCATAGACTCCTGCAAGAAGCCGAATGGCCATGCAGCCACTAAATATTAATTCTTGATTGCTTTATAAATAGATCACATTTGATGCTTGTTTAGCTTGAGCGAGAGCACAGAAGGGCAGCAGAGTTCAGAAGCAAGAGGCGCAGAGCATGGCGCAGATGGAAAACGAACACAGTCTCTTCAAGTGTTGTTACCTTTATTCGCTCTCCGTATTGAAACTTGCCAGGAAAACCAGAATTGTGGATGGGCCTATATTGTGTGCACATTACCCAGAGATATAAACATGCTCCATAAGTTTCACACAATGATTATTGTGCTTAGTGGCTTAAGGTAGTTACTTGTTAAAATGGCATCCCAAAATTCTCCAGGCTATTTGTAGGTGGTGAAATTGTGTGATGAGGGATGGGGTGAGGATTTAACTGAATATTCTTTGGAGGCAGAAATTTCCAATAGATTGCGTGAGGGTGAAAAAGAAAAGAAACTCAGAACATTTATGTGACATCACAGCTTGGAGAGCCCTCCTCAGAGAAGAGCTAGGAGGAGACAGCCTCACACCAGTCCTGGGACAGGCTCCATCTGTGGACAAGGGCCCAGGATCATGTGACAAGGCTGAGAAAGGGCTGTCCGCACCCAAGGAAAGTTCAGCTTACGACATGGAGGCCAAATGGCTTCAAAGCCCAAGGGAAAGGTCTCACCATAAATGCCTGATGGAAACCTGAAGTGGGTGACTACAGGCAAGGACTCTTCAAGGAGACCTCTGGAAAGAAGGGATAGGAGGCTGAATTTGGGGTGTGCTTCCAGCAGCTCCAATAAAAAGCCCCCCCAGTACTTGGCTGGAATAGCTGCTGATGCAGCTCTGTACATTGTCTATGTACCAGCTCTGTGCCCTGCCTGTTATTGGATGCCCTGCCTATGCCAAATGTAGCCTTGAACTTATCTGACTTTGCTTCTCACCTGACTCTTTGTTGTGGACTTTGCGTGCTCGAACTGGCACTTGGGCCAGCCCTGGGTACTGCTTTGGTTGTTGCTCCATTGATGGTGCTTCTGGCAAGTTTACTCAGCGAGAATAATAGGACATCAGCAGAGAAAATTTAATGTGTAACTTAATTGTTAATTCTGTTCTCAGTGTCAGTCAACTACCCAAGAGAGTGTGTGGGTGTGGGTGTTGCTTAGCATGAAGCTCATTGAGATAACACATGCTATGTGCAAGGCCTGTTCTTTATGAACTGGATTGTTCAGCTACTTCAGTAATCAAGGCTTTTCCCTCTGGCCTCCATTTGTGTTATGTAAGTGAGGTTTTTTTTAACAATGTGTGCAACAACACTCTTCTGGTATCCCAAGGCACATTGTCTCTGATGCTGCAGGTAATATATAGTCACAATGACTAGTAACCATTGAATTTGTCTAATCCCAAGAGCATAATCCACCGTATACATTTTAATATATATATATTTAGCAATATTATTGCTAAAGCAACTCTTTTTCTTTTTAAGGCAAGGAGATTTGTGCCTTTGGCATGCGAGTTAAAGCAATAGCTTTTCAAGGAACAATAAAACCTGTGAGTTGGCCAGAAATACAGCTGCTTCTGAAGCATTATCACATGTGTTCTGAGACATGGAAAGGAGAGGGAGAATGTTCTCTCTAAGTGCTCCCCTGCCTCCATTGATCTGTTTCAGTTGTGTGACCACTCAAACTAACAATTTCACCTTTGGCTGGCTGAGTACTGTATTGGCTTCTGCTCTGCGCTCTGAATTCGGCACCCACTGACCGGTGATGAGGGTGTGCATCTGGCGCTGGGAGAGGCTGCAGCACATTAATTGCTGCAAACTCATTATAATGCATATTTATTTTATATCAGCTGTAGGGTTCTCTGCTTGGAAAGTGCAGCAGCAGTATGCCAAAGGCTGGCATGCGATCGTGGGATAATTGAGCAATTAACTTATGCCACCCCTTCAGTATAAACGTGGCCTTTCTCCATCGCTGTAGAAACGGCAGTCATCAAATCACTTATCCTGGAGCACCCTCTTCAACTGTGCCAGAGCAAGTGGTTTGAGGATTACAGCCAAGTTTCAAATATTTCCAAGCACTTCATGTTCAGTCTTAACAGGAGAGCTGCTCCCCGCCTCTCCTTGGTGCTTTCTCCAACTTCCAAGTGCATTAGCTGCTTAATAGCTATTAACACACAATGGTAGTGGGGGTGGGGAGGGGAGAAGAATATTGGTTTCTATGATGGGAGAGCTGTATCGGTGCATTTGATAAGGAGTCTAAATTAAACCAGAGGAGAAGAGCTATAATATTTAAAAATGGCAAGCAAAATAATATATAATTTACAGAAAATGACAGGGTAATGTCAAGGCTATTTTTAAATTGACAGTAAATTAGAATTCACAGAAACCCTCCAATAGGTTTAGCAGATGGCCTGGATCCTCAAATCCAAAACCCACACACTTCATTTCCTAGTACGCTAAGAACAAAATAATAGTAGGCAGCCTTTTGTAACTTGGGCTGAGATTTCAGAACATTTCGTGCTATTAAACTACACGGAAGTTAACTTTTTAGCAAGACTGCAGTGTGCTGGGTATATAAAACTGGCTTCCAGTGTAATCTAGCTCGTTGGGAAAAGAAATGTGGTCTTTGGAACAACCATTAGTTACATCCATTGGATCAAGGTTGAGAATAAAGGTGGTAAAATTTAACTCTTTGAGACAAATGAATTTTTCATTATGATCATCAAGGCAGTTCTACCAGAAAGAGATGGTGTTGTTTTCAGAACTTATTTTTGTAATATGCTATGAAATACACATTTAATTGAGAGCCAGTGTGGTGTAGTGGTTAAGAGCGGTAGTCTTGTAATCTGGGGAACCGGGTTCAATTCCCCGCTCCTCCACATGCAGCTGCTGGGTGACCTTGGGCTAGTCACACTTCTCTGAAGTCTCTCAGCCCCACTCACCTCACAGAGTGTTTGTTGTGGGGGAGGAAGGGAAAGGAGATTGTTAGCCGCTTTGAGACTCCTTAAAGGGAGTGAAAGGCGGGATATCAAATCCAAACTCTTCTTCTTCTTCTTAATTTCAGAAGCACGTCTATCCTGCACTTTTCAGCAAGAACCAAAAATTGGATATAAAGGGAGGGTGGGGGTGATCAAGGACTCAACCAAGACCAGGTGAGATTGTTAAATTTTAATCTTCAGATTGAAGGTGTCAACAATTGTCTAAAAGAGCATGGAGGATGGAATTTCCAACCTCTACTCTTCTCTTCCGCTGTCGTGAGATCATCCTAAACACATCACAGTATAAGACGCTCTTTGGCAATATTCATTTTGTTATATTGAATGCTCAACAAGCATGTGGGTGCCCCTGAAATGTTTAAGGCATAAGCAGTAAGAGGTTAAAAATAGTCTTTCACTCTTGGCAGTGAAGGCGAAGCTTTTTTCTTCACCATAAGCTCCAACTCTATGCCCCCACCACAAAGTATGCAGGGACAGGGGCTGAGTCCTTCTAATCTTGAGGAGCCAGGCCCCGCTAGGCCTCACTGTGGTGGTGGAGGGCCTCCCCAGGCCTTGTGGCCTCCTCCCTATGTGTGTGTGTTGCACATGTTATGTCACATACACACAACAAGCACCCCCCATGTCCCACAGATCTCGGCACCTCTGCTCTGCATGGAGATGAAGCAATGATAAAATCTGGATGAGTATGATTTGGATGACTATGATTTCTAGGTAAGTTTGACCTACCTCACACACACACACACACACACACACACACACACGTAAATTTTGAATGTGAGCACTGAGGAAGCCTCTTAAGTGTTCATAGCAGTGCGCATGAAGGAAACATGCTTTGGTAGCTGTACCTCCATTATGATACCACACATCCTGGCCACATGCTCAAGCCAACATGCAGTTGCCTGAGTCTGAAGGTGTTCACCTTCATTGCATGCAACATTCACATCCTCATCATGGATACCATTCATGTGGTGATGAATGGACTTTTTGAACCCAGTTGTTGATTGTGCATTGGCTTAGGAGTGTGGCCAGTCTAGAGAGGGCAGAGCTAACTCCCACATGCCCCATTCACATGTACTACCATAAATCCCTGAAGAAAGCATAAGCCTATTGGCAATCAGATGGGAAAGTGTGCAGAAATGCCAGTGGTGGAAGCACTGCTTTTCTGGTAATTCTTATATAAACAGTTTGGACCTAGAGTCCCAAATGTGGATCTTACTCCTCCCTGAAAGGGGGGACTGGGATTGTTTGTGCCTCTTCTCTGGAACTGGTTCCCTCAGGCTGCAGATGAAGGGAATGCAGCGAAAGGCAAAATGAGGTAGATGTGGCAAAGGTGTGCCTGTATTGGAGCAGTGTTGGACAGCGGCAACCAGCGGGGTGTATTCCAGATGTTGCTGGACTCCAGCTCCCACAAAATCCAGCCAGCATGGCCTTCCATTCCAACAACATCTGGTGGGCACCACATTGTCTCTTCCTGATGTAGATGCAAGCAATTTATAACTTGAGCAGGAACACGGAATATCTAGTTTAAAGCTTGGAGGAGGTGTGAGATTTCATAAAATCCGAGAAACACTGCCCTGTGTTCATATTTCAAGGGAATTGTCCTATTCCAACTTCATTTGCAGTTATGATTCCCATTTGCAAAGAGATACATCCAATAAGCCACACACACATATGTGGGCTGCTTTGGATAGTGACAGAAACCTGGCTTCTCAGCATATGTGGGCTTCTCCATACTTTAGGAGGGCTGTAGTGAGAGTTGCCTGGAGAATGCTGATTCCACTCCTGCTTTAGCCTTTTATTTTGGTTGGCTGGCTGGGATTGTTTTCACTCTCTGCCAGGTGCAGAGTTGAATGGCAGGCCACACTCAATAGCTTCTCTTTTGCAAATCCACCCACGGTACAGATTTCTGTGTTTATCACACTTGGTGACATGTAGCTTGAAGAATTCCCCACCACCACCCCGGTCTCTTTAGCTGGGTGTTTCTTTCAAAGCGAATGTGGTTGCAGTTGGGAGAATTTAGGTGGATGTGTTTGAAAGCAGAGGATGGAAAAGTCAAGAACAGTTATCCAGAACTTTGTAGACAGCAAGAAGGAGAGAGCTGGTTCCAAAATCCTGTGCAAACTACAATGTATAATGTTATATATGTAATAAGTGAAAAAGGAGGCATTTCAGTGCATGGATAAAGATAAAAAGAGACTTAATTTTTCTGTATAAAATGAAAGCCATGTTAAAGGGTAAAGGTACCCCTGCCCTTACGGGCCAGTCGTGTCTGACTCTGGGGTTGCGCGCCCATCTCGCTTAAGAGGCCGGGGGCCAGCGCTGTCCGAAGACACTTCCGGGTCACGTGGCCAGCTTGACAAGCTGCATCTGGTGAGCCAGCGCAGCACACAGAAACATCGTTTACCTTCCCGCTAGTAAGCGGTCCCTATTTATCTACTTGCACCCGGGGGTGCTTTCGAACTGCTAGGTTGGCTGGCGCTGGGACCGAGCAACGGGAGCTCACCCCGCCACGGGGATTAGAACTGCCGACCTGACGATCGGCAAGTCCTAGGCGCTGAGGTTTTACCCACAGCGCCACCCGCGTCCCTGAAAGCCATGTTAGTCTTCTCTAATAATGAGATGTTTAATGGCACCTTGACACTAACTGTTAATAATGTTGTGAGTTGGTGGCGGGGTCAGGGGTTGGGAGTGGGAGGTAAGTCTGTTTTTTGAGTTCTTTCCAATTCCTGGATCCAGAATTTCTGGAATAGCCTGGAAGTTTATTGGTAATAATTCATGTATGGTTGTTAAGGTAAAACAGGAAGTGGCTCTGTGCCAGAGTACAAATGAGTGGTGCCACTACCTCAGTTGTCTGTTAGTTAGAAAGACCAGCAGCTGAGGTATGCAAGCTAGAAGCTGCAGCCTGGGCAGCTGAGAGGCAGAGCCATGCCTGATTTCTGCTTGAATCCAAGGCTGTGACTATGGGAGAAGCAAGAACTTATTGGAGTGTTAATGATGTGAGCCCCTCCATCATAGGCTCAGGTTGTTTATATGAGTAAATATATCATACAAGAAATACATCATATATCATAAAGACACCACAGACTCTTATTCTAAGGAAACTGAACCCTGGGTAAGTGCCTGGAACCTCTTCTAGTTAGAACCCCTCACATATCAGACACTGGCCAGGTTTGAACCATGTTAGCAAGCCAAGGTCCGTATAGTAAAAGCTAGGGTTTTCCCAGTAGTGATGTATGGAAGTGAAAGCTGGACCATAAAGAAGGCTGATCACCGAAGGATTGATGCTTTTGTATAATGGTCCTGAAGGAGACTCTTGAGAGCCCCATGGACTGCAAGAAGATCAAACCTCTCTATTCTTAAGGAAATCAGCCCTGAGTGCTCACTGGAAGGACAGATCCTGAAGCTGAGGCTCCAATACTTTCGCCCCCTCATGGGTAGAGAAGACTCCCTGGAAAAGACCCTGATGTTGGGAAAGATGGAGGGCACAAGGAGAAGGGGACGACAGAGGACGAGATGGTTGGATAGTGTTCTCAAAGCTACCAGCATGAGTTTGACCAAACTGTGGGAGGCAGTGGAAGACAGAAGTGCCTGGCATGCTCTGGTCCATGGGGTCACGAAGAGTCGGACACAACTAAATGACTAAACAACAACAAGCAAGCCATATTCCTTGCACAAAAAAGACAGGCTCTGTGGCCAAGGTCAGTGGTGTCCCCACAGTAACTCCATTCAACAATATGTGGAGACATGGTGAGGCAGTGGCGTAGCGTGGGGGGCGCAGGGTGGGCCGGCCACACCGGGCACAACATCTGGGGGTTAGGGCAAATCCACAGGTTAGGGGGCGCAAATCCACGGGTTAGGGGGCGCAAATTACTTGCCTTGCCCCGGGTGCTGACAACCCACGCTACGCCACTGTGGTGAGGCAATTGCTCTTTAAAGAGTAGGTGGAAGGCTTCCTCTCAGAATCTCAACACTGAGCACCGCAGTGCAGAGATTAGGGAGATAGAGCATTTCTCTTTAAAGATGAAGAGTAAAAGGCAGCATTTCCCTCCACCCCACTGCAGAGCTGGTATTGATATTAAACGATGTTTTCCCAACATTGCAATCATGTTTGCTTTGTTCCAGGAAACTCTGACTTCTTAATCTTCACAGATCATTCTGTGAAAAGTGAAAAGCAATGTTGCCCTTCCACCCCACCCCCCGCCATCCCAGCGGTGTGACTTTGTAGAGCATGCAGAGACAGCATGAGATAGCTGTGGGTGTGCCTGTGTGAGAGAGAGAACGGAAAAAAAGAATGGATAGTGTGTTTCTATGAGTGTGCCTACATGTGATGGTGTGGAAGAGAGAGAGAGTCGTGTGCCTCCATATAAGATGGGTTTGCTGCATGTGGGGAGAGTGTGCATGAGTGGTATGTATGAATGGTAAAAGTGTGTGAAGCTGATGCTCCAATACTTTGGCCACCTCATGAGAAGAGAAGACTCCCTGGAAAAGACCCTGATGTTGGGAAAGATGGAGGGCACAAGGAGAAGGGGACGACAGAGGACGAGATGGTTGGATAGTGTTCTTGAAGCTACCAGCATGAGTTTGACCAAACTGCGGGAGGCAGTGGAAGACAGAAGTGCCTGGCGTGCCCTGATCCATGGGGTCACGAAGAGTTGGACACGACTAAACGACTAAACAACAACAACAAATGTGTGTGTGTTGTTTGTGGCCTGGGTAAGCATATATTGGGCATGCCCGCCATTGCCATGTGGCCCCCAGAGGGGTGGCTGACCATCAATGTGGCCCTTTGTCACAAAGCTCCAAAATTATGGTTGTTGAGCCTAAAAAAAGAAAAATGAGGAGACTGATTAGTGTAATATTGGTTTATAACATCATGGTATATATTACATAAAGGGTTGCTTACATTTGTCCTAGTCCAGCCCTCCATTTACTGAGCAATATGATATAGTCCAGAAAAAGACTTTAAAACACACAAATACACAAACATTATGTCTCTAGCCCTCTGCTTTTGATTATGCATTGCATCACAGGTGAAATTTGGGTTAAAGATAATTGTAAATATGGTATTGATATTAAATGATGTTTTCCCAACATTGCAATAATGCTTGTTTTGTTTGCTGGAGAGTTTATTACTTTTTGATCAATAGTGTGTGAGATTTGTGAGGGAAATTAGCATAGTGAATATCAATTAGGAGGAAAATCAATGGCATTCAGACAAATAAGTGACTTGAAAAAGTCCCATAGGCATGCACATACTCTCAGAGATTCTTTAAAGCAAAATGCATTTCATTTTGAATTCCAGAATGGGGCGGGGAAGGGAAAAGAGAATGATATTGGATGGGAAGGGAACAGCCGCTGATGGAGCTACAAATGTACAGCTAGGGGAATGTATTACCACTTAGTGTTTCTAATTACTTCAGTGCATGGCTCCTTTTCTCTCTCTACTTCAGGGATAGTTTCTCTGTTTCAGGGGGCTGATCTTGGGATCCAATCTCAGAGACCAGGGGTGGCCAATACAGTGCCCTCTCTGGTTACTAGACTATAATTCCCACCCACCCCCCAACCATTGGCCATGGCTAGGGTTAGGGCTGATGAGAGCTGCTATCTAATACCATATGGAGGCATCACATTGGCTACCCCCATCACAGGGACCCACTTTTTAACAGGGTGGTTGTTAAGTCACACCAGTTGGTCTCTTCCATTGGTCCATGCTGACTGGGACTGATGGGATTTGTATTCCAATAACAGCTGCAAGTTCTCCAGCTCTGCTCTAGGAATTGAAGCTTGAGAGAGAGAAAGGTGTGCCACGTGGTATGGCATACTGTCTTAAGACCTGCATGCTCCATAGTTCCTTAGTGCATGCTGGTACTTCCTATGGACAGGAAGGAGGAGACAACATGGTGTGGATTTTGATTGGTAGCAGGGAAAAGCATCACAATAAATCAGGAACAATGAGATCTCATGGATATGATTTATAGGAGCCAGTAAACAATTTAGGCCTCTGATAATCAAAACACTGATCCTGGACCATAAAGACTGAAGTCATTCGTCAAAATTTGCAGTTCTCTGAATTTTGTAGTTCATTTCGCCAGCAAAATATTGCGTATAAAAATGCACACACTAGGGTAAAGTGTGCAATAAGTGCATATATTCATGAAAGCAACATACAAAAATGTGTTATAGTAGAGAAACTTGCTGAACAGAAGTGTTCAGGTTAAATTAGGTTAAATTGCATATTAAAATGCTTATCTTAGGAGAAATTTGTACTAAAATGCTGGTGAATTTTCATAACAACTTGTTTTAGTAAAAAACAAATTGCAAACTGATCTCGAAATATGGAGAACAGATCTTGATTGAAAAAATGAGAATCTGAGAAAAACAAAAATTGACAGATTCACCCATTCCTAGTCTGAAAGACACTTGTGTAAAATTTATATATGCAATGTCATACTTTCTTGCCTATCTACAGATACAACTCAGCAAGCCAGAAAGGTAAGATGCTTAAACAAAGGGAAGTAAAAACAGCTCAAGGATCCCAATCAATCCCAAACTTCTCAAAACAGAAAATGTATTTGTGTGTGTGTGTCAATTGTTCAAAACAGGCGATGGTGTGTGTGTGTGTGTGTGTGTATTGAAACAAGTTTGTACTGTCTTGGGCCCAGATCAGTGATGTGTGGACATTTCTAATTACTAAGTTTATGGCTGTTTTTAATCTCTTGGTCTCAAGAACTAGTACACTTCTAGACGTGCCTCTTTGACACAGTGACCAAGTTGGTTTTCATTCTGTAGATCCATGCTGTGGTCCTAACAGCCTAGATGTTGGTTGTTGATCATGAATTTTTCAATGTCTCTAATCTCACAGGTGCATCAGCTGGGCTTCACACTCAGGCAGCTGATGGGCCTCACACCCCTCAATGTGCAATGGCCCATATGCGCCGATGTGTGACATCTCCCAGTACTCTGTTTGCCTCTGGTAGTCATCAAACTCAGAAACAGGCTGTGCACACACAATACATTGAATGCACATTTTAAACCCCACCCCCAAAGAAGAATCATAGGAACTGTAGTTTATTCATCACAGAGTTACAGTTCTCAGCACCCTTAAATACTACAGTTCCCAGGATTGGGTACATGCACTTTAAATGTATGGTGGGTACACAGTCAATGTTTCTTCAGTGTAGTTCCTGCAAAGCAGGGATGGGGAGCCTGCGACCCTCTGGGTGTTGCTGGATTGCACCTCCCACCCTCCCCGACCATTGGCAATACTGGCTGGGGCTGATGGGAGCTGGATGCTGACAACACATGCAGTAGAAGAAAGAAGAAGCCCATCCTTTGCTTATAGCTCATATAGAGGTTTGTGTTCCGGTTATTCGTGGCATTTGAAAATCTCTCCTGCAGTCCTGTTCTGGAATCAATGTTTAGAATAATAGCCCTGCTTGCCTCTGAATTGAGCTGGTTAATAACCATTGCTGGGGAAATCAATCAGTTCTATGATATCTTATTACTTACGCTAATTTAATCACAGGGAATGGATCATTGCCTCAGTTCAGAGGGCAGAATCTGTGTGGGTGGGTGGAAGGGTAAGGAGAAAGAGGAAGCAGGGGAGTGAAGACTCCATCAGTTGGAGGGCAATATTGACAAATGAAAGATAAAAGGAGTTGGCTAGTGGGCAGAGGGGAGAGGCAGAGGGGCGGGGGAGAGAAGGATATTTCCCACCATTGCACTATATTGTTACAGTCAGATATCCCCCTCATTTCTGTTTGTCTCAGCTTTAGTTCTTGGGAAAAAGCATTGGAAGATTATGAAAGATAATAGGCTGCTGCGGACTGGGGTTGCCCATTTTTCAAGCAGCCACTGTAGCTTTGTCTCTAACAGCAGTTTGAGCAGGGGATCGGGTTTAGCTTTGAAAAGCTTCATCTGCTGATTTCTGCTGGTGAAACCTCGGCTAAAGGGACAGAAGCAGACCAGCAGGCTGTTGTTGGCTGGTTGGCAACTTTTTTGTGGGCTTGTCTCTTTGCACATGACACAATAGGAAGGATGGCGGTGGTTGTGAGGGGAGGGGAAGAGACTTTCATCATCACTACTGATACTGAATTTAATATATGTTATCTGTTCAATAGATACTAGCTAGTAGCCACAATCCAAAGAAACACCTCTTATGTTTGTGCTGCTGTTTTCACTGCTTAGTTTTATTATTTTATTTTAATCTTCCATTGTACCTGTTTTAATTTTGTGACCTACCCTAGAACCATTTCATGATGCCTGGGCTCCGAGTATAAATAATAAATATTTTATTTATATAACAGAATTTATTTTATTTAGAGTACAGTCGTACCTCGGAAGTCGAACAGAATCCATTCTGGAAGTCTGTTCGACTTCCAAAACGTTCAGAACCAAGGTGTAGCTTCTGATTGGCTGCAGGAAGCTCCTGCAGCCAATCAGAAGCTGCGTTGGAGGTTCAGGTTCCAAAGAATGTTTGCAAACTGGAACACCCACTTCTGGGTTTGTGGCGTTTGGGAGCCAAAACTTTATACTCACAAGGCATTTGACTCTGTAATCAGCCTTTTTAAAACTAGATGGTTATTTTTAAAAACTTCAGAAACATTGCGAGAAGCATTGACAGCTCATGAGTAAAAGTGGCCTGGCCTGTTATTGTGCATTTAATAGCATATTTGGCAATCACAGAGTGGCCAGATGCAAGAAAGGAGAGGACTCCCATACCTTTCAGAGCTGGGTACAAGAGGGAAATTCTGCAGTTATAGCTTGTCATGCAATCCACACCCAAAATCCCTCCTCACAACTGTGCAGAATTCTCTTCTAACCAACTCTGCATTACAAGGATGTCTGCAAATGTGACATGAAGACTGGCCACACTGACCCTGCCATATGGGACTCCCTTGCAGATGACCCCAGTGCCTGGAGGCAGACAGGCTGTGTATCAGAGAGAAGAAACACGCTGGTGCATCTGTAATAGCAAAAGTGGACGCCTTCATCTTCCCCAACTGAAACAAAATATCTCTCTCCCATATTGGTCTCTACAGCTACAGCTCTCCCACAGTTTGACTTTATCCCAAAAGGCACATTATTCCATTGTCTCCCGAGGTCGACGGATGCCAACAAATGCAATTGGAGGAGGAAGCAGCGGCAAGGGCAGAGGGTGAAGAAAGAGCTGTGAGTAGATGGACCCTTTTTTAATCCTTTGGACCCCTTGGAAAACTTAACAGCCCTGCTGCATCCAGAACTGGGTGGGAAGAGTGCAGCTGATTGAGACACAGGTGTGGGCAGCCTGAAGAAGTACCAGCTACCTTGCAATTTTGCCAAAAAAGCTACCCTAATAGAGTGAACATTAGGGTGATGTCTGTTGTTTCCAAGAACTCTTCTTGATGAGCCTAGGGCTTGCCAATCAGAATGTCGTCAGTTTGAATCCCTGCGATGGGGTGAGCTTCCGTTGCTCCCTGTTCCTGCCCACCTAGCAGTTCGAAAGCACATCAAAGTGCAAGTAGATAAATAGGTACCACTTCAGCGGAAAGGTAAACGGCATTTCTGTGCGCTGCTCTGGTTCACCAGAAGCAGCTTAGTCATGCTGGCCACATGACCCGGAAGCTGCCTGCGGACAAACGCTGGCTCCCTCGGCCTATAGAGCAAGATGAGCGCGCAACCCCAGAGTCATCCGCGACTGGACCTAACGGTCAGAGGTACCTTTACCTTTACTGCTGTTTCCAAGCACTCTTCTTGTTGTGTGACTTTGTGGGTAGCTGAGTGTTTAGACCCAGAGTCAGAACCCAGTGGCTGAGAGGGAAGGTGTGTCCAAAGGAAAATGAATTGATATTGATTTGTATATATTAGTAGCGTTTTTATATGTCATTTTTGTTAAAAAAAAAGTAAGTTCTCTCATGTTGCTTCAGTTTTCTCTGCACTGCTTAGAGATGTTTCTAATATATTAAGCAGGATAGAAATTACACAATTAATCAATCACCTACTGGAGATACAGGACCACCTGTCCTCTTCTGCATCTAGCCCCTGTACAGAATTAGCCCATGAAGCTTTTCATGGCATGAAGATAAATGAGAAGTTTAACCTGCTCATTGCTGCAAAGTGAGTAGCTACAGAGCCAGATTCAAAAGTTGGCAACCCTGTTGGGAGATGTCTGAGGAGTATTATCTGCTCAGCCATGAAATATGTTGGGTCCTATTGCTTGGCACAGGATTACAAACCCATTAAGCTTCTCTGAGTTTCAACCTCCCCCTGAAAACACACCCTTGGACTGCAGCACATATGAAGGAGCAGACAGCACTGTCTTTAAAAAATAAATCTTAGGACTAGGGACATTTTGCTGCAAACAGATGCTATATGGAAGCTCCTCTGGAGTCTTACCTGCAAATGCAAAGGAGCAATTACTCTTAAGTCCTTGTGGTCTCTAGACCCCATTAACTCCCCCTTTCAAAACAGAAAAAATGTGATACCCCAAAGCTAAACAGCTGTGGAAAAATAAAACTGCTGCAAAAGCAGGAAGCAGAGAAAATCAATGAAGATAACTTGCTTAAGGAGCCCAACCTGCTCTGCATAGCTCAGAGTACTTCTCCAGAGGAAGTGGTTTTGAGAGGGGAGAGTGTCTTTCATTCGAATTCTGCTGCTGTTGTTTACCTCCTCCCACCCCTTGCCACCATCAAAGGAAACTTTTTCAAGAGTGATTCTACGGAGCTGAGCAAAGCATGTCCTTGTGCTCCTGTGCCTTGCCTGGGCTATAGGCCAGGACTCTTTGATCCCTCTCATTTGGTTGTTGTTTCTTTATTATTTTGCTGACACCTTGAAGCCTTTGTTTTCTCTGCTCCCCCTTTGCTTTGTACTGGTTTTGCAGTCATAAAGAGCTGTAACAACTTTGATGTCGTTAACCCTTGACTGATCTGCTTCTGTCTTACTCCTATAAAAGGCCTAACCTTTATTTCAGTGTGCTGTCAGGCATTTTGACTTCACTCTCTTTGTAAATGTGGGCCTTATTCTTTACTTTGGATGGCCTGAAAGCATGAAGTACTTCTTAGCTCATTTGCAAGGTTACCTCCCAGCTAAGTTGCGAACTTAGATACTTTATCTTCCCCCACAATGGCCCTTACAGGAACATGTGGGGGGCTGGTGCATTAAGTTTTTTATTTTTACATACTCTGAGGACAAAGAAGCAGGACTAAACATCCACACTTTGTGGGGTACCTGAAATTGTGGGGCTCCAAAAATTGTTGGGCTCCAGCTCCCTTTAGCTCCAGGCAACATGGTCAGGGGTGATGGGAACTGGAGTCCAACAACATATTTGGCAATACAGTGGTACCTCGGTTTATGAACTTAATCCGTTCCGGAAGTCTGTTCTTAACCCAAAACCATTCTTAAACCGAGGTGCCCTTTCCCTAATGAGGGCTGCCACCGTCGGTGCCCTTCCACCATTCAGATTGCATATTAGGCAAAATTGCATATAATCAAATGCATATTAGAAGTTCACTGATGAATTGTCTTAAGACTTTTTGAAATAATTTTTCACAAACTGATGTGGTAATGCGGAGAACTGAATTTGAGATTCGAAAAATGAGAAACTGAGGGGAAACAAAACTTATAGATTCACCCACCTCTACCTCCAACCCTCTGGACTCTAGAGCAGATTTTCAGGCATCTGCAGGGGAAAGAATCAATGGCAAGAAAGGTCAATACAATTGTTTCCCATGAGTGGGACGTTTTGTGAGCACCCATTCACAAGACCTCTGGATCCAATGCAACTCATTGCACACATGTCAGATTTTATTGTGGTCAGTATGAGCCCCGGAAAAATGGTATAAGAACTTTCCTGCTGTATTTTAAAAATATGCTGTGATGTTTCAAGTGGCAGGTCCTGCCCACTAGCCAAGCCGAAGTTGAAGAAAATAGACAGGGCTTCTTATTTGTGTTGGGCAACAACACTTTCTTCAAATATACTCTATGCAACTATAATATGAGTCCAAAATAGTAAATGCTCAGATCTTTTCCTGCCTATTTTTCCTTGGAAATTCTGTTTTTAAAAGCTGAAAGGATACTTTTGCATTTCTTTTGTTAAAGTGTTTCACTGCGGTGAAAAAAATGCTCTAAGTGTCCATGTACCACTTGGATAGGATATGGGGGGGGGAGGAGGCCTTGATGATAAAATTGCTCTATAGCACAACAGAAACAATAAAAGTAGTGCTAGTAAAACTCCATCAAAAATTCAGGATTCTGTAAGTCTCCAACAAGTAATCAATGGACTGATATAAATCAGCTTTCGGCAGCTCTGAATTGCTCTCCTAAATAGCCCTGTTATTAGGTATTCATTTTACATTTCCAATAAGCTTCTACTCTGCAGTTAAAGCTGCCTCTACTCTCCCTAAAGGAAGGGAATTGAGGCTGTGTTGTTTGTGAGAAGGATTTGGAGTTGAGTTTCAAAAGCAGAGAGCCTTGGGACAGTGTAAATCATATGCCAATTTTCTCCCAAAGAAATCAAGAATCTTTGCCACCTGAGCTCCAATTGATCACTGGAGCTAGGCTTTTAAACCCAACAAAAAGTTCCAAGAGAACACATGGGCAGCTTGACTTTAATGCTAACTTATCAGCAAGTTTGTTAAGATCACAACACAACTAACTGAGGGCCTAGCGCTCTCTGACACTTGTGATTATCAACAGGATAGTGTCACCAGGTTGTCATACTTTTTACCAGCTGCCTTATTGCCAGCACAATTTCTTCTTTCAACTGAAGGCATTAGTCCTCAAGAAGATCTGCCCAACTCATTCATGTCCATCCTTCCAATGCACCATGTGCCAAACACAACTATGTGATGTTGTTTTTCTCAAAGCTTTTTGGAACGTCTTGGCCCTAGATTCTCTCTCTACCAGAGCCCAGTTAAAACTATGATACTGATTGATGTGAAAGGTCCCAGAACTGGCAGGCATGAGATATACAAACACAGAGCTGAAGGACATCCCACTTGTAATGTCTCTACAGGAGGACAAATGCTTGGAGTCTATTGTTGAAGAAGATTGCTTTTCATCAAGATGACAGGGTGCAGCTGCTTTGGCTTCTTGGAAGCTGTTCCATTTCCTCTTGGACACAAACTCCCCAGGGGGTTCCTGCACACTGATCTGACATCGATAGCTGTGCTGACTTAAGGCCAAGCAACATGCTTTCCAATTAATGGAGGTTCCCCCCGCCCCATAATTATGACAAATGTGTCTGTCTATTGTCAGTGACATCAACGGAGCCAGAGCAGTAAGAACCAGTCCGGCAGGAGACTGTCATTGTTAGCCAGAGTGATGGATGAGAATGACTTCTGGGTAGTAGCTAGCTATACTGCAAGCTCAGTAGGGCTAGGGCTAGTGCAGAGCCTAGGGAAAGAGGGGTGAGTGAGGAGGGAGTTAGCCTGGCCTTTTTGTATTTGAAGAGCTGACACCTAGACAAAAAGCAGAATCTGTCAGTTTGGGGTTTGAGTAGGAAGTACGGTACATTTCCTATTCCTTTTTGATAAAGTGAGTTGATGTTTTATAGCAATATTCCAGCTGCATGAACTGGAGGTTTCCATGGGTCTTTTTGTTAAAAAAATGTTGGGCTGTGTTCATGCCCAATATACTTGAAGAATATACATGGCATTTGGCCCCTTAAAATGCTCATTGCTGCTGTATACATACATAGGTTGCTTAGACATGTGGTCACTCCCAGCCATCAACACAGCTCACAAGAAACTGCATGGGTTGGACAGCCCACAAGCATAGCTTTCCATGGTATGTGAAGGGATGTCTAGAGCAAAATAGGACGTGTCCTACTTTACACAATTCTCTATTTGAACTCTGCTTGAGGGTCTGCCCAGACAAGGAAAGAGAGCAGGGTCCTTGAATTTGCTTGTCAACAGAATGGGTGGCGCTGCGGTCTGAATCACTGAGCCTCTTGGGACTGCCGGCCAAAGTTGGCTCTTCTTGTTGAGCCTAGGGCTTGCCAATCAGAAGGTCGGCGGTTCGAGTCCCTGCAATGGAGTGAGCTCCCATTGCTCAGTCCCAGCTCCTGCCAACCTAGCAGTTCGAAAGCACACCAGTGCAAGTAGATAAATAAGTACCACTGTGGTGGGAAGGTAAACGGCATTTCCATGTGCCCTGGCTTCCATCACGGTGTTCCGTTGCACCAGTAGCAGTTTAGTCATGCTGGCCACATGACCCGGAAAGCTGTCCATGGACAAATGCCAGCTCCCTTGGCCTGCAAAGTGAGATGAGCTCTGCACCCCATTTTCGCCTTTGACTGGACTTAACTGTCCAAGGGTCCTTTACCTTTTTTACCTACTTGGAGAGCAAACTGAGCAGTCACACAAGTCACCTGATTACTTTTACATCTCACCATAGTGGGATACAGTAATTCTTTCAAAAAATGAGCTGATCCATAATAATAATAATAATAATAATAATAATTTATATCCCCACCCATCTGGCTGGGTTTCCCCAGTCACTCTGGGCAGCTTCAACAAGATATTAAAAATACAATAAAACATCAGACATTAAAAACTTCCCTAAACAGGACTGCCTTCAGATGTCTTCTAAAAGTCAGATAGTTCTTTATTTCCTTGACATCTGATGGGAGGGTGTTTCACAGGGCGGGCACCACTACCAAGAAGGCCCTCTGCCTGGTTCACTCTAACTTCGTTTCTCACAGTGAGGGAGCTGCCAGAAGGCCCTCAGAGCTGCACCTCAGTGTCCAGGCTGAACGATGGGGGTGGAGACGCTCCTTCAGGAATACTGAATATAAATTAGAATATGCCAAGTTTATGTAAATATGTGACTTCCCTTGTCCTCTTTTTTGGTGTTGTATAAGTGGCCAGCCTTTCCCAGGAATATCTCTCACATATACTAAATAAGGACCACATGGGTATCTCACCTGTGGCTTTTCAAATTTTACTTGACTAGAACTCCCATCTTACCTGATGGGAGTTGGAGTCCTCATGAAAGCAACAACTGTAGGGCCACCATTTAGATTCCTCTGCCTTCCATCATGGTTTATATATTTTAAAATCAATATTAAACTATTGATTGTCATATGAAGGACACACCACTTAGATAAGGTTACAATAATCGCCCAATTGCTGATAACTCACAAATAAAACAAAACCAGACCAAAAAGTTCACTCTAAGGCTGGATCTACGAACACTTTAGCATTTAAAGACTTTTAATAGTTAGAAAAAACACCAAACCACTATTTCTGACTTCCTGGTTTTGCCTGAGGAGAAGCAGGAAGTTCCATAAATCACGGAAAGATACTTCTGGCAAGATTACTAGGCTCCTTTTGCTTACGTTTGGCATTTGGACTGTCTGGAAAAGGTTCAGAGAAGAACCGGGAATTGTAACCTTCTCCAAGCCTAGTTTGAACTTTCAGCCACAAAAGGTTGAAACTGTAACTGCTATAAATGACTTGGAGGCCTCCTCTAGATCCTTTTCACCCACGTATGAAGAACAAAATATGAGTGGTTTATATTTGAGTTGAACATAGTACAGTACTCCTGAAACAGTCAAGAAGAAGGAGGGAGGGAAGGCGGCGGCGGTGGGAGGGGGGGGGAGAACTAGGTAGACCCAAACAAAGCACAAACAGTTGTTGCAAGCTTCTTTAACATTCTGCCAACAAAACCCTTATCTGACCTGTATCACTTTCTGGTTTTTGCAAGGCTAATTAATTGTTTTCTGACAGAGTTCATTGTTTGTGCACCAATAGTCTCCTAGGCTGAGATTGGCAACTATCAAGTTTTTGAAATATATAGTGTAACGTAAGCAGAGTTTGTTCTAGAAAATGTTTTATTGAAATACATGAGTTTATCCTAACAAAACATTCTGAGTTAATCTAACACACACACACACACACACACACACAGAGAGAGAGAGAGAGAGAGAGAGAGAGAGAGGAGAGCCATATATATGAAAATGATCTTTTGTTATGGAAAATGCCAAATCAAATGTGTCTTTCAAATGAGCATGTAGAAAGGATAGGGACATTGCTTTTGCACCTCTCATGCTGTCCTTCACTTATTGTTTTTAAAAAATGAAGTCAAGCTAGACTGTAACATCAATTTGAATTATATTTGTATCACTGGTTTTTGTTTCTGAATGATAAATATTTTTTCCTGTTTGAAACCAAAGCCCCGGGTTCTAGTTTCAACATTTCCAAATTCAGTTTGAGAGCATTCCCCATGTTTTGGGTTTTAGAAGCCCACGTTTTTTCATTACAATTCAGATTGGAAAGCAATGGTGCTTTCCAACTCTCCACGGGGTTCTGAACAGACTGCATGCATGGATTATGTGTGGATAGTTTAATCCAGAGGTGCGGAACCCTTTTCAGCCCGAGGGCAGCATTGTCCTGTGACCTTTCAGGAGTTGCATTATAGAGGTCAGTGGGACCAGAGGGAAAAGTAGACAGAGCAACAAATTTGACTCTTCTCTTTGTTCAGTAGCACTCCCATCTCTCATATAGAAAAATTGCATCAAAATTTCACCGGTTTGCTATTTTAACACACAAAGTGTGTGTGTGTGTGTGTGTGTGTGTGCATTTCAAGGATTTGCCATTTAAATGCTACTATTCAAACTGCAACCAATTCATCTTCCAGTCACATCTCCTCCTCTTCTAACTAGCAAAAATCAGGTTCCCCTCCCACTCTCCCTCCTGCTCTACACACAAACCACATCAAAATTTCAATGGTTTTAGTTGCTTCAAGTTACTTGTGCTTGTGGTGAAGTTTTGTGCTGTTTGCTTGCCTGCGATGGTTTCTGTGAAGTTCCCCGCTACTTCCTTGATTTGGAAGGGACTTGTGAGTGTCAATGGGATCCAAAGTGGTGATGATCAGTGTGTCTTCCAAAGGTGACAGATGTCCAAGGAAGGGGGAAGACTGGCAAATAATGCTTCACAGCAGCCATTAAAAATATGGTAGGAGGTTGGTGGGCCTGTTCTGGCCTTCTGACTTCCTGTACCCTTTCCCAGTTTTAGTCACTAGGTGGTACTGGACTTAATTATTAGGTGGTACTGGAGTAATGATTTTCTTGTTATATTCCTTCTATAGGAAGACAATAACCCGCTCTGCATATCTGAAGTCATGACATAGGTTGCTTTTCTCCTCCTAGCAAAACGGAGTTCAAGTGCTACACCATGAACACAAACTGTACATGAGAACCAAGGAACATAGGAAGCTGCCTTATACTGAATCAAGCCATTAATCTATCTAGCTCAGCACTGGCTTTTCTGAGTTTCAGGCAGGAGTCTTTCCCAAGCCTACCTGGAGATGCTGGGATTTTGAACCTGGGTCCTTTTGCATATGCACAACAGATGCTCTACAATTACAATTGTCATGGACTGGCTGAACGCAGAAGAGTGGAGGGAGGCACCATTAGCGACAAAGGCTCAGAGTGAGGGGATTGGTGGTGGGATGATAATGAGGGGTCAGAGGAAGGAGAGAGAGCAGACAGGGAGGAGGAGGTACCGGAAGCTGCAGAGGCAACATGGTTTAGTGAGCAGGAAGAGACTGGCAGAGAGCAGTCCATAATCAGAGGCAGAAGTGGAGGCTGAAGAGGAGGGGGGCCCAGAGGCACAGATGAGGTAGGCTGCTGAAGAAGCCAGGGGTTCTCCCCCTCTTTCTGTGACCAGCTCCCCCCTCCCCCCCTCTGTCACCCAGAACCCTCAAAGGTATGAAGACAGTAGAGCAGAGTCAGGCAAAATGAATGAACCTCAGATTGCTTGAAAAGGAACCAAAGGAGGAGGGCTGTGGGAAGGCAGGGAAATCCAGTCCTCACAACTGCCTCATTAGGGCAAGATCCACTGGGAATAGTTGTTGTGCTCACTAGGCCTGAGCTGTTTGTTTCTTTGAATAAAGAGTTAACTTTACTGACACCTTGTGGGTTATTGCTGTCTTGCTCCTGACAGCAGCAATACAGTCCATCTCCAGAATTTCCAAAGTTACACATCCACCCATTTGAAAGGGGTTCAAAAGGATGCTGACTAAGCTGCAATCTTGAAGTATGGTGAAGAATTCAGAAGATTACTTTACCAGGGGCATGGATTGTCTACCCTAGATTTACTTGATCGACCTGATGTGCCACAAGTGGTTGTGTGAATCAGTCATTTCACTGGTACTAGCATAGCAACAACCCTCTCATAAGTAACACTGTACATAAAATTCTTGGCTAAGAAAGTAGACAGACAATAGGGTCTAGTACCTGTCACACCTTGACTTGTTGAGTGCTAACACAGCCCAGGGGATCCGAAAGCTGTCATTACAAGACATTAGCATGAGAAAAGGAGCACCCCTTCTGTTTTGGCATGTCATACCCCAGTGACAGGGAGCACAAATACAGTCAGGAGCATAGAACAGTGTGACTCAGTGTTGCCTTTGACAGTGTTGGGCACCAAGGCTGTCACTCTTTTGACATGGGCCCGCCCTCCCCACTACCCACGCTGGTGTTCGAAAAACAGCAGTTCGCCCACCACTTTCATTTCCACACAATGTGTCAATAATTACTTGTCAGGGCTTTTGCTCATAGACCTGGGAATGGTGAATAAATGCTCATTATGCTGGGGGAAGTGGGGAGGGGGGTAGAGAGAGTACTGTTGCAAGCTTTACTATAAATCGTGTGTTATAAATGCTCACAATAGGGGCTATTGACACAGCGGCAAACACTCGCATTAACTTGTAAAGTCATGCTGCCGTAAAGAGGGTTTGACAAACTAACTTGCAGCTGAGGAGTTTGTTGACCTGTTCTTTGCCTGCCTTGCCAACCAAACCAGGCCCTGTCTGTAGTAAAATCCAGGAGGAGGTGGCTGAAGTTTAAACAGCCCTGTTGTCTCTCTGAGGCGACATCCTTATCCCCTGCTGCATAGGAGCTTTGGAAATAATTCTTTGCAAAATGTAATGGTGTAACAAGAACAAAGTAGAGCAACAACTCAGGACCGGTCTTCAAACTTAAAATAGGAGTAGAGGAATACATAAACTCAAGATAGGCTTCTTCCTTTTTTAATGGAAGGGGCTGTCCTAGCAGAAATTTGGTGCTGAAGTGGCCTTGGCAATCGCTTAATATCTGGCACTTATCTCATAAATTACAAGGTCACAATTCAGCACAGAGTAAAGCGGTCTTAAGCCTGTTCATTTTCTGCCCACAGAGTTGACGGTGGAAGTTCCCCTCTCCAGGACTTCCCTGTGCTGCAGTGCCTCAGTGGCAACAAAAGTTCCCTATAATAACAGCAGCTTATTGCTCTGGTGGTTTAGTTTGGATATTGTTGGTTAAGGGAAAACATTTCACACACGTCAAGATTTTCTCAGGAACCGTGAGAACAAAAAATGAAAACAGAACAACTTTGGCAACAGAGACACATCCTGGCTTCCGAGGGTCAAACTGGACATAGCTTGGTCAGCTGTGACTGTTGTTCATGTGTCTTTTCCATTCACATATATAGAAGGTTTCAATGGGTCTAATTTTTTACATCAAAAGGGATATAAAGGTGAGGGGAACGAAACACATAACCTAGCACCTTAGAAGCCTCTGACACATCTCCCAAAGTACCTCTCACCCACCTGGCTCTTACACCTGAAAATAGTTGGACTGGGAGAAAATATTGTGAAGTGATGTGCTGTGGAAAAATAAGAGCAAAGAGGGTTGAGCTTGTGTCATCTGAGTATTCCCTTTTGCCATAATATTCAATCTCCACATCCTGCTTTATGTGTAAATAAGGGTGTTGGAGAATTCCAACACAATCAGAAATGGGAATGAAAACTGGAATGGAATAAATCCAGTGACTGTAATTGGCATTCACTGTTGTTGCTGCATTCAGCCTGTAAATGATATATAATTTATTATGGTCCCACCCGTACCATTGGCATTGTGTTTCCTTTGCATTGAAATGAATGGAGTGGAATAATACAATGACAATTTAAATTATGTAATTAATTAATTACATAAAGTACATAAGTTATGCAAGTTACATGCATTTGCCACAGCAGATAGCGAGACAAATAACATAGCTGTTGGTGGAAGATGAACTGCAGTGGAACAGAACCAGTTCCGTATGCAATAAACATAAGGTGGAATGGAAAACTTTGTGTTGGTTGTTTTTTTTAAAGAATATTTATTAGATTTTCCAATTTTTTAAACAAACAAACAAAAACAGAACAAACAAAAACATTAAAAAAGACATAAAGTTCATAAATCATACTTTTAAATAACAAATTTCTCAGACCTCCTCATACTTCTCCTCCTTGTATCCCAATTAAGGTTATTTGTTCAGCAAATCCTTCATTTAAAGCATTACAGCTTATAACATTACCTTATTTTTCAAACCCTTTTTTCCCCCATCTATGTTCCTTTATGTCATTACAGCTAGAAACCCCTCAGTTTCAATCCAACACCATTTAACTTTCCTTAATTTTACAGTATTTCTGTAAATAGTCCTTAATTTTTTTCCAGTCTTCTTCAGCCGACTCTTCTCCCTGGTCACGGATTCTGCTCGTCAATTCTGCCAGTCCCATACAGTCAATCAGCTTCATCTGCCATTCTTCCAGAGTGGGTAGATCTTGCGTCTTCCAATACTTTGCAATGAGTATTCTTGCTGCTGTTGTAGCATACATAAAAAAAGTTCTGTCCTTCTTTGGCACCACTTGGCCGGCCATGCCCAAGAGAAAGGCCTCTGGTTTCTTCAAGAAGGTATATTTAAATACCTTTTTCAATTCGTTATATATCATTTCCCAGAAAGCCTTAATCCTGGGACACGTCCACCAAAGGTGAAAGAATGTACCTTCATTTTCCTTACATTTCCAACATTTGTTGTTGGGCAAATGATAGATTTTTGCAAGCTTGACTGGGGTCATGTACCACCTGTATCTCATTTTCATAATATTCTCTCTAAAGGCATTGCATGCCGTGAATTTAATCCCGGTGGTCCACAACTGTTCCCAGTCAGCAAACATGATATTATGTCCAACGTCTTGTGCCCATTGAATCATTACAGATTTAACCGTCTCATCCTGAGTATTCCATTTCAGCAGCAGGTTATACATTTTTGACAAAGTCTTAGTTTTGGGGAAAACTTTGTGTTCGTACATCCTTATGTGTGAATGAGGAACTCTCATAATAAATGACAAACCTAACCATCTAGTTTGGCTCTCAGAGCCAACTTTCAGTTCTCCAGGATGACTAGGTGTATGCATATCTATTAATATAACATTAACAGTTAAAGCCAAGATAAAACAAAGTAAGTACAAAATATGACAGGAATGTGAGAAATTCAACAGCAGGGAACTACCAATAGGAACACCAAACCACAAATGCCAAATTCAGAGTCTCCAAAGCTGAAAAGCCCTGCCTTTGCCCTGCATCTAAAGATCTGCAGAAAGGGGGTGGGAATGAACCTTCCTTAACACCTGCCCCACCAGTGAGAAAACATGTCTTGGGTAGCCCTTTGCCACAACACTGATAAAAGAGGGACCTTGAGGAGGATCTCCAAGGAAACTTTCTGCTAAAACTTATTCCTTCATCTTTTATAAATAGGCTCCTAACATCACAATCCTGCATAATGCAAATGGGTGAGGAACCTCAGAGCTTTTGCTGTATGTTACTGGCTCTTGTATTTTTTATATAGGCATGCAGTCAATGACTGCACAGGGAGTAAAAGGAAAGAGTTGAGTGATTTGCAACATTTAGTATCCACTTCTTTTTTATACATAAACTTATTCTCTTTTGCCTATGGTTCTATTGCCTTTTCACAGTTCCTTGCTGTTGCCTTTTGCTTGTTTAACTCACGCTGATTTACTTTTTGATTGCCATTTTGTAGGTATTCCCCAATGTTTGTTTTAAACCCCATCCTATTTTCTGGCTTGTTTTCTTTTCCCCATTCACATTAAACACACACTCCCACCCTCCCCGCTTCAACTTTCATTCAGCCCAGCCAGTATAAACGTAGCAAATTTCACATTTCATGTTCGTCCTTAGCCAGTTTCCAATGCATTTCATTTTCCAGTGGTAATGTAATCCCTTAAACTCAAGCACTATTCATTATATATATATATATATATATATATATATATATATTGTTTAAATTGTAATTTTGGGTGCATATTCTGAATGTCCTTAAGTTTTGGAAACAGCTTATTTTAACAAAACCTAAACATTGGCCCCATATCACTGGATAATATTGCCTTAGCCAAGCCTAACACTGCTTGGCAAGTAAACCTCCCACTGTGTTGGCATAATAATGATTTATGTACAACATGCCATGGCTTAAACTATGATTGTGTAAACTTGTGTGGAAACCACAAGTTTAAATCACACACATTTACAAGGTATTTGTTTTTGTAAATGTTCATTTAAACCGAACAGCAACATTATCAGAGGCAATGCACTGAAGCCACATATTCACAATTGCTGCTCTCTTTACCAGAGCCAATTCTGTACCCAAGATGTTGCCAAGCCACATCTGGATTGGATCTGGAGTCAATCCATAGCTCTAATCCATGTGTGTGCCATGTCCTGCCGTCTTTGCCGTTTCTTCCTCCAACTGGCATTTCTTAGTGGAATGGCAACTAAAAAGATTTATATAAATTGCAATTTTCCTGCTGACCATTTGCCAGTGAGAATCTTGGTTAGAAGTGGTGGACAAGTCTCCTCTTCTGCTCTTCTCTGTCCATACTTAATTAAGCAGAGGATTGTGGAATCCGGAATATCGACACATACATGTAGTTTATTTTCTGTGTTTTTATTTCAACAATTTGTATGCTGCTTAACCACAGGCATCTTAAAGTGGTGTATAGGAGACCCAATACAATGAGACCAAAAAGTTGTTGTTGCTGTTTAGTTGTTTAGTTGTGTCCGACTCTTCGTGACCCCATGGACCAGAGCATGCCAGCCACTCCTGTCTTCCACTGCCTCCTGCAGTTTGGTTAAACTCATGTTGGTAGCTTCAAGAACACTGTCCAACCATCTCATCCTCTGTTGTCCCCTTCTCCTTGTGCTCTCCATCTTTCCCAACATCAGAAGAAGAAGAAGAGTTTGGATTTGATATCCCACCTTTCACTCCCTTTAAGGAGTCTCAAAGCGGCTAACATTCTCCTTTCCCTTCCTCCCCCACAACAAACACTCTGTGAGGTGAGTGGGGCTGAGAGACTTCAGAGAAGTGTAACTGGCCCAAGGTCACCCAGCAGCTGCATGTGGAGGAGCGGAGACGCGAACCCGGTTCCCCAGATTACGAGACTACCACTCTTAACCACTACACCACACTGGCATCAGGTTCTTTTCCAGAGAGTCTTCTCTTCTCATGAGGTGGCCGAAGTATTGGAGCCTCAGCTTCAGGATCTGTTCTTCCAGTGAGCACTCAGTGCTGATTTAATAATAAGGTAACATTATAAAATTAGAGCACCGTTAGAAAGGTTGCTGGAATAAAATGTTTTTACTATTTTTTGTTAAGAGCTGCCCAGAGTGGATGGGGCAATCCAGCAAGATGGGCATCATCATCATCATCATCATCATCATCATCATCAATGAATCTATGAAAAACAAGTTTAGTAAGCACAGGAAGTTCACCAGAGAGGGTCCTGTCTGACCTCAGCTAGAAGGGAGTTCTACAAAATTGGGTCCAGAATATTGACTGCATGGCTCCTTATAGAGATTAGCTGTGCATCTGAGCCATGGGGGCCACTAACAGTGACTCTCCCAAATACATCAGTATATGGGATGAGGAAGAGCCTGAGATATCCTGGGCCCAAGTTCTTCAGGACATTGTTAATTAATACAGAGACTTAAACCAGGCCTGGTAGTATTGGAGTGCAAGTTTTTTAATTTTAAGCAGAAATAGATACAGAACAAGAAAAATGATTTAGCTGGGACAAGGAGTAGAAAATAGGGACTGTCCCTAGTAATAATGACATTTGCAGCATATGGAATCTTATTTGCATGGAGACAAAATCATATTGTGAAAAGCTTGTGGGCTGAGACTTGTTCAGAAGATCAACGATGAGAAGTGAATGCAGCTGGTTCCTCATGAATGGCATCTTGGAAGTCTTGCTTGAAGGCTGTAGACAGAGAGGTCATCCTGACTGTGAGGATTTGAAAAGCAATGGGAAACGATAGGCTTACCATAATCACAAATGCTTCAAGGTGTTCCTTGAGCCTGTCAACAGTGTTAACTGCTGCTTTTCTTCACTGCAAACCGTTGGACATTTCCTGCAATGAGCAGTCATTTGTAAATGTTATGGCGAACAGAAACAGAAATGAAGACTCAATTTCCTACAAAGCTCAAATTCAGTTTAAACCATGGTGTGTCGCTTCCATTTATACAGCAGAGGTTAACATGATACGATATGTAATAGAAGTAAATCAACTTGATGGATAAATGAATACAGCATTCAGACTGCATTAATTAATTAAATGTTTGGAGTGGTCTTTAGCATTGTATCACACCATTATGGCATGCAGCATATCATTTATTACTAGAAGTGAACTCAAGAGTGGAGTTATTATTTGGTTATCTTTTATTAATATTTATTTAAAATATTTCTTGATCATTCTGTTTCCAGGATGATTCGCAACAATAAAATACATATAAAAAAACCAGTTATAGTAATAATCACAATTAAATCACATCAAATTTCATCCCACTGAATGTTAACCTTAAGTTTGGTATTAACTATTATTATTATTTACATTTATTTATTGCTTTCTACAAAAAAGGTCTCAAATTGACCCATAAAACACAAACAGCATAAACAACCAGCTAAAACCCAGATACGAAAATAAACAAGATCCAATAAGCAAAATCCCTGAAGTGTTTATTCAACAATACTATAAACAGAACAATTCTTTTTCATTCTATTTGAGCACCACAAAAAGTCTGAAAGCATATCAGTGTGTGATTCAGATAAACTACCCAAAGCCTGGGTCAACAGAACATCTTTACTTGCTACCTGAAAGCTGACTGTGATGGTGCCCAGTGTGTTTTTCTGAGGAGAGTGTTCCACAAATGCTCTCCCCGGCAAATGATTGTGTGAGGTAAGGATGGGGGAGAAATTATATTCAGTTCACACTGAAAGGTGAACTTACCTGAATCATAGAATTGTAGAGTTGGAAGGGACCCCAAGAATCATCTAGCCCACCTCGCTGCAATGCGGGAATCTCAATTAAAACATCCATGGCAGATGACCAACCAACCTTTGCTTAAAAACCTCCAAGGAAGGAGAATTCACCACCTTCGAGGGAGTCAATTCCCCTGTTGAACAGCTCTTATTGTCAGAAAGTTCTTCCTGATGTTTAGTCAGAATCTCATTTCTTGTAACTTGAAGTCATTGATTCGAGTCCTTCCCTCCACAGTTGGAGAAAACATCTTCCATGTGACAGCCCTTTCAATATTTGAACATGGGTATGCTATCTCCTCTCAGTCTCCCCTTATACAGCCTAAACATATCCAACTCTCTCAACCATTCCCCATAAGGCTTGATTTCCAGACCCTTGAACACCTTGGCTGCCCTCCTCTGCACACGTTCCAACTTATCAATATCCTTCTTAAATTGTGGTGCCCAGAACTGAACACAGTACCGCAGGTATGGTTTGATCAAGGCAGAATAAAGCAGTACTATTACTGCCCTTGATCCAGGTTAGAATATCTGTTGTTGTTGTTGTTTTCTGCTGCATCACACTGTTGACTTATGTTAAGCTTGAGGTATACTACGACCCCTAGATCCTTTTGAGATTTATTACTGTCAAACTAGGTGTCCCCCATCTTATATTTGCGCAGCTGGTTCTTCCTGCCTGTGTGCAGAACCTTACATTTGTCCCTACTGAAATTCATTATATTAGTTTTTGTCCAGGTCTCCAATCTGTTAAGGTCATTGTGAATCCTATTCCTGTTTTCTATGGCATTCTCTACCCTTCTCACTGTAGATTTGATGAGCATCCTCTCAATTCCTTCCTCCAAGTCATTTATAAATACATTGAACAACAACACATAGAATCATAGAATCATAGAGTTGGAAGAGACCACAAGGGCCATCGAGTCCAACCCCCTGCCAAGCAGGAAACACCATCAGAGCACTCCTGACATATGGTTGTCAAGCCTCTGTTTAAAGACCTCCAAAGAAGGAGACTCCACCACACTCCTTGGCAGCAAATTCCACTGTCGAACAGCTCTCACTGTCAGGAAGTTCTTCCTAATGTTTAGGTGGAATCTTCTTTCTTGTAGTTTGGATCCATTGCTCCGTGTCTGCTTCTCTGGAGCAGCAGAAAACAACCTTTCTCCCTCCTCTATGTGACATCCTTTTATATATTTGAACATGGCTATCATATCACCCCTTAACCTCCTCTTCTCCAGGCTAAACATGCCCAGCTCCCTTAGCCATTCCTCATAAGGCATCGTTTCCAGGCCTTTGACCATTTTGGTTGCCCTCCTCTGGACACGTTCCAGTTTGTCAGTGTCCTTCTTGAACTGTGGTGCCCAGAACTGGACACAGTACTCCAGGTGAGGTCTGACCAGAGCAGAATACAGTGGCACTATTACTTCCCTTGATCTAGATGCTATACTCCTATTGATGCAGCCTAGAATTGCATTGGCTTTTTTAGCTGCCGTGTCACACTGTTGGCTCATGTCAAGTTTGTGGTCAACCAAGACTCCTAGATCCTTTTCACATGTACTGCTCTCAAGCCAGGTGTCACCCATCTTGTATTTGTGCCTCTCATTTTTTTTTTTTTGCCCAAGTGCAATACTTTACATTTCTCCCTGTTAAAATTCATCTTGTTTGTTTTGGCCCAGTTCTCTAATCTGTCAAGGTCGTTTTGAAGTGTGATCCTGTCCTCTGGGGTGTTAGCCACCCCTCCCAGTTTGGTGTCATCTGCAAATTTGATCAGGATGCTCTTGAGTCCATCATTGAAGTCGTTGATAAAGATGTTGAATAAGACCGGGCCCAAGACAGAACCCTGTGGCACCCCACTAGTCACTCTTCTCCAGGATGAAGAGGAACCATTGATGAGCACCCTTTGGGTTCGGTCAGTCAGCCAGTTACAAATCCACTGAGTGGTAGCATAATCAACACTGCATTTTACCAGCTTCTTTACAAGAATATCATGGGGCACCTTGTCAAATGCCTTGCTGAAATCAAGGTAGGCTACATCCACTTCATCTACCAGGCTTGTAATTCTGTCAAAAAATGAGATCAGGTTAGTCTGACATGACTTATTTTTCACAACCAGAACAGAACCATTAGTGAGCCCTCTTTGGGTTCAGCCAGTCAACCAACTACGAACCATGCTTTCCAAAAGAAGATGTGAACTAAAACACGCAAAACCTTTGAAATTTGCACTTCTCTGAATTTTGCAATACAGTTTTCCAGCCAAGTAAAAATTGTGTATACTAGGGTAAAGTGTGCATATTATCTATATTATCTATTATTTAGATAAGATACAAAACTGCATTATAAGGAAACCCTTACATCTTACATGGGAGTTTGGTTCCAAGGGCAACAATTATACACAAATATTAGGTATACCAAAATTGTGTTAACCTTGGAGCTACCCCATCACTAGCCAGCCTCCCTTCTATAAAGAGAGAGAGTATTCCTACCATGAGCAGAGCCAGCACGTTAAGCTGGCTTTGCCTGAGAAGCAAGGCTAAGAGCTTAAAAGGCCTTTTGTGCTGAGTAACCTCAAGCGGACACAGCACCAAACCAGCTTTTAAGCTTTAGGCCTTGAATCCTGTGCAAAGTCTGCTGGGTGTACCCTACATGCAGCACAGTGGTGCTGGGAGTGGTTGGGATGCTCCAGGGAGATCTTGCACGAAGTCAGGTTGCCCCACAAGATCTTGCAAGAGCATCCCCACTACTGCCATAGCCAACACACTATGTTTGTTTGTTTGTTTTTAACTAGGAAAGTAGCTGTTATTGACACCACTTCTGACTTGGTCTGCCCTATGCTAGGACTGCTTTTTAAATGAAGAGAGAGTGTATACCATGATCCTGTATGTTTATGCCATTTTGGCTGACTTTCCCTTGTCTACCTGAATTAGATGTTGTCAATCCAAATCATGCTGTGGGCCTGAACTGGAGAAGGGCTGCAAAAGCACGACAAAGCTGCTATCCTCCTGGGTTCAATTTCAGGAGTGTTCCTCCATTGACTTCAGTGGGAATAAGTGCATGTTGCTGGGAGTAGAACTCTGCGGTTATATAATTGCATATTGTTAACAATAATGGACACATGTCTGAGAACTGGCAGAGTGAAAACATGTGGAAGCAGGGGGGCAGATCTGTAGTTCATCATGGATGGGTAAACTTGGCCCCAAGTTCCTAGATCTCCATGGTCATCAATCTCGTGCTGTTACATGTGAATAAAAACAGGAAGACTAAAGAACAAGATTGGGAGAGATAGGCTGGAGGAGAACCATAATCCCCTCTTAGTTTTCACCAGCATCAGCATCCTATGAGTCAGTGGCACATGACTGAGTCCTTGGAGTCCATCTGCGGAACCAGGACAATAAGCAGAACATGTTGTTGCCCTGAGAAGAGCATGCTTTCAGCATCTTTTCTGCCGTTATCTCTTCTTATTTATGGCTTCACTGGGAGAAGAATGACCTTCTATCTTTTTCCATGGTGGGTAGATTTTGTTTTGAAAACACCCTCTTCAGAACTGACTCCACAGCCAATCGTGGTCTAGTTTATAGAGTCTTAACTTGTCAGAACTACAGCCGAATGTGCAATGCAGACTTGCTGTTGTTGTTTAACTTTGAAAGAGATTATGAGTCCCGTAACCCTGAAAGAGTTGGTTAACCTCTCCATTGCTTGATATTTCATGTATTTTGTTGTTCTGTGAACATATTTGTCCAAGTTAGTTCTAACCGCCATGGAAACAAAAACCACAAGTTTTTAAAGCACTGTCTTTGAGGCATGCCATTGATTTAAGGAGCTGTGTGTGTTTATAAGGTTATTTCGGAACAAGCTTTAGGCTGAAGATATATATATATATATACACGAAGGATTTGTGCAGAAATGTTTGCTTCCAGAATCATCAACTGGTTCAACTGGTGCAATGCTGACATAAAGTTTGTTGGTTTGGAGAGAAAGAAAGAGAGATATTTGCCTAGACAAAGAGGCTCTGGGAAGCTTTCTCTAAGTATGAACAGATACCCCAAAGTAAAAGTTAACAAGAGAATACAGTGTGTGAACCCTTCACCCCCTCTCTCAGTTATTTCCTGTCTACTGTCACCCAGGAATACCAATCATTTCTGACCTGAGAAGGGGGTTAAATGAAAATATGTGTGGAGGGATGGGTAGCAGCACTGTGGCTTATAAAGCCAGGGTTCCCAATAGTATGGGATGAGTCTTCTGAGCACAGTGGATCAGTGCACATTTTATTATGAGTGCACACAGGGCCAGGCCAGCCACTGGGTGGGTTGAGGATGCCACCTCAAATGGCAGAAGCCCCCAAGGCAGCACTCCAGGTATCCTGCCTGCCTTGCCACCTCCACCAGTGGCAGAGCAGCAGCAGCAGCATTTTGGGTGAGATAGTGTCCATTTGGGCTAATATCCAACTCGAAATCAGAATGATCTCACCAAAAATTGGCACCCATGGCAGCGGCACTTCTTAGAGGTTTTTTTTTAAAAAAATGTATTTGTGGAGTATGAATTGATTCAACAAATTAATATTTTTCTTTTTTCTTTTAAAAAAGGGCTTCTGCTTAAGAGGATTATTTTATTCCACTATGTAACTTTCCATTTTTTTGTTGTTAGTTGTTTTGCAGAAGGGAGTTCTATCTTGTCGGTGTCAGCTCTTATTCAAACTGTATGCAGCTAGGAAAAAGGCAGAGGTGATTATTCTGCACTTTGGGAACAATTGAGAGCAAATTGAAGCAAACCAAGATAATAGCTGGAACACATGGTGTTCCTTTCACCTGTGCTGCTCCATCGTCTCTCCCCCACCGCCAAATGGGACCCAAGAGCTTTGAAATCTCAATGCATTTTGCCTGATCAGACTCTTCACGTAGATATATAAATGCATGTGGTTCAGTTTGTGTTCCACACAAAAGCAGGCAAGGTAGAAATGTTTCATTTAATTAAAATTGATTTTAAAATTCCCTTGATCAATATCAAGTTAAAATTCATCCCTGCAGCAACAGGAATGGCAAATCTCTGATGGAGATTTTAAGGGTGGCACTTTTGGTGTTCAGGAGTG
Organism: Podarcis raffonei; assembly: GCF_027172205.1. Classification (NCBI taxonomy): domain Eukaryota; kingdom Metazoa; phylum Chordata; class Lepidosauria; order Squamata; family Lacertidae; genus Podarcis; species Podarcis raffonei. The sequence continues at coordinate 75,076,184 of NC_070607.1, forward strand.
AATTCAAAGGTTGGATGGGCCCCTTTCCTTTGGCTCAAGGAACCATGCTGTTTGGTAGGATTGCCACCAAAATTGTGCCTCACACACAATGTTATTCTGTAGGCTGTGCTGTTATGAGTAGAATTTCATCATATTACCTAAGTAATTTTTCAGGCTAGGCAGTCTTTCAGGTCGCCTGGCCCTGAGTTGTTCAGGGCTTTATATGTTAACAAGACATTGAAATAGCATTTGTGCCTAGCAAACACAGCCCAGCATGGAGCGTCTTCCTTATGGTGTGATCCGACACCACTGTATATCTCAGTTATGTTCCCAGATGATTATATGGGTCTTTGCCACTTGCCCAGCAGGATGTAGACCACAAGGAAGTGGCTCTGATAGTCTCTCTCTCTCTCTCTCTCTCTCTCTGTGTGTGTGTGTAGCTGACATAATTGATTAATCTAACTGATTAATCTGTTTTCACCTTCACCGATTGCAAATAATATTTGAATAGGACATTTATTGGAAGGCTTTACCAGCATTTGAAAGGCTTCTTGTCTCACACCAGCCATACAATGCAGGCAAGATGTTATTCTAATCCTGAAATAACAAATGAATAATTTTGAGTTTTGGCAAAGGCTAATCTTTTTGCTTGCTCGGGGTGTTGCATCAGCTTGATAACCGTACCAGGAACAGAAGAGGATCCACCTGACTCCCTTGACGTAATCTGGCAGAGAAGCTACAAATTCCTCGGGTGAGAAAGTGTTGCCATTACTCACAGTGCTGCACATTTTTTATTAGGCCCAGCTAGAAGATATAACTGAAACTCTTTTGATCATGAAGCTTCACAGTGTTGCCTGTTGGCCTGTCTCCTGTTCAGTCAAGCATGGATCCACTCCGCCAAGGATTTGTTCATAAATTGCTGTCCTCCATGTTTTACATAGCTTCTTTTTCTTATTTCAGTACAGCTGAATGCAATTTATGGGGAAATAAAAAGTTACAAAGTGTTTGAATACAATGTGTAGTTCTGATCACAGTTACCTTGCAAGATGCTGTTTTAACCTTTGCCACAGTCTCCTTAAATTCCAGTGGTACTTTGGGTAACAGAGGCTTCAGGTTACAGACGCTTCAGGTTACAGACTCTGCTAACCCAGAAATAGTACCTCGGGTTAAGAACTTTGCTTCAGGGTGAGAACAGAAATCGTGCGGCAGCGGCGTGACGGCAGCGGGAGGCCCCATTAGCTAAAGTGGTACCTCAGGTTAAGAGCAGTTTCAGGTTAAGAACGGACCTCCAGAATGAATTAAGTTCTTAACCAGAGGTACCACTGTAAAATGTATTGGGTTTTTTAAAAATTCATTCTTTCCTTTCCTTTCCTTTCCTTTTCACCTTTCCAATGGGAAATGGCTAATGACTGCACACAAGGTTTTCACTTCATTCTACTTTAAATGTTGAAATAAGACATTTATGTGCCAGAACAGTGGCTAGGCTATGGGCCCAAGAACGCCATGCAGAATCAGTGGTAGACTACTCACTTTGTTTGTGCTGCATAGTTGTATATTTTATGGGGTTCTATTGTTGAACTTGTTTGTATTTCAATATAAATTTTTATTTTTACATATAGTGTGACATTAACTTGTTCTAAGCTGCCCTGAGAAGTACACTGGTGGGCTTGGACTTTTTATATACATTAATTTTAGAAAGATTCCAAAAATGCATGAGCAGACATTTGGGCTTGCCTCCCTGATGTGCCTGGTGGATCTGCCATCAACATCTTTGTGTTGCATACTTGTGAAAACGAAGCTTAAAAGCTCACAGACAGAAGCATGTAGATATTTTCCACACAAAGGTGATCGTGTTTGGACCAGGGTCTAAACCTGCAAAGAGAAGGGTATATTGGTATGCTCAGATGCAACTTTCATGCAAACAGTGAGGGTGTGGTCACCAGATGCATTGGGAACACAGCCACATGACCAGAATGCATGAAGAGGATTGTCTGAACTCCCCTCATCCCACTGCCCTCCCCTGTCTGAGTAGGTGATATAATACTGGGCCAGCATTGATCCATACTTTATGAATCAGCTCAGATATAGGCAAGTAACTGCTCATGTAAGTGGTTACCTGGCTTGTGTCAGTATAATGTTGGTGAAGCTTATGTGGAGATTCAGCAAAGAATTCATTGTCCCCAGGATATGCTATTCTTCAAAGCTGCTGCTGAATCTTCTGTGAGCATGTTATTTAGCTGTAACTAGTAGAACTCTTTCGTGGGCAGCTATTCAACCATTTCAGACTCAAGGCAAGTGTCTGTGTATAAAATATGGCACGACTTTTAGCATAAGACAGTTTCTTGCATCCTGAAAATAAAAAATAATAATAACCAGCAGATTCTGAACACAGATGAGTTCACTTGGTGAAACAAAAGAAAGGGTGATCTGTAAGATGTCCAACACTACCTGGTCATATGCATGTTTGTGGGGTTGGCACAAGAAGATGTCAGAAATGGGCATTTGCTGTGGCAGCAAGTCTGGCAAAAGGCCCAATGCCCCACCAGTGCCTCAATTATTACTAGTATAAATCGTCCAAGAAAATCAAAGGTGGCATAAGAAAAGGCTTTTCCTCTCCCAGCTAAGAGGATTGCCTTTCCAGTGGCCCCTTGAGCAAATGCTGACAGGCTGTATCCAAAATATACTGGAGGCAGAGGTGTGCAGTCTGCTCCAAAAGTTATCATGGATGAAGTTTGACAAAGAGAAGCAACAAAGTATGAAACTAGTCAGGCTCCTCGGTTACTTCACCAAATTCCAGTGTTTGGCTTGTTGACCAAGAACACAGGAAGCTGCCTTATACCCATTGGTCCCATTGGTCAGACCCATTGGTCCATGTATCTCACTATTGTCTGCAATGTCTGGCAGCAGCTCTCCAGGCTTTAAGACTGGAAACATTCCCAGTCTACCTTGAAATTCTGGGGATTGAACCTGGACCTTCTTCATGGGTGACAGATGCTCTACCACTGAACTATGGTCTTTCCCTTTCTATAGTTTTTCTGAAGCTGTGCGGAAAATACCCAGTATGCAAGGATTAAGTGGATGTTTGGTTGCTTCTTCACTCATCTGTCCAGTTGTCTCAACTGAAATTGAATTGCCGGTGCTTACTATTTATCTCAGAGATCCTGCGTTAGTCCATTCCAACAGAGAAGACAGCAAAAGCTTATGCTCTACTCCATGGCTTTTCATGTGAACCCAAATCATTTCAGCTTGTGGTAGCATTCAGCTATGGCAAAATGTGTCCCATGTAATTTAGTGATCAGGAACCCCTCACCTCAGCTGCTGTCCTAGGAGCATGATTGAAAAGAGTTGAACAATGCCATCTTTTTATATGAGGCTGAGGCACTGGTTAAGTCAAAAATAGGAGCAGTGCCAGTTGAGTCATCAATGCACCACTTCCTGAGTCACAGATTTTGTCCCAGTTACTACATGGAAATTAACCTCAAATTGCAATCCATTGACAAGGCCTGGTAGTGATTTATTGAATACGGGTTTTGAACATTAAGACATTTCTCTTTGAGAATGACAAAAATCTGCATTCTCTCCCACTAGCCCTGCATTTTAAGTGGACCTCCCTGAGCTTATGAATCTGGCTAGGATGAAACTCCACAATGGGATTATCACTAGGTATTGCTCATCTTGGAGCCTGTCTTGACACAACTTACCAAATGGTTGATGAGATGGGAAATAATTACTTTTATTGAGCAGTTCTGCTACACACATGCACAGGGTGTGACTCTCCATTGAAATGAACGTGGTGCTCTGCTTTACAGGAGCTTCGTTTTGTGCTCTGGACTGAAGCACCAGTTTATTTCCTTGCAGGAGGCTAATGCTTGCAGCTTGGCATATAGGATTGGTATCCAATAACATTGTCATAATAAGCCTTATGGCACTGGAGTCTTGCATGGTCACTGGGTCTCTGGAGGTCTGCCGTTGGGAGTTCTCTTGTGGCTTCTTTTTGGCTCTCCTGACCCCTGTGGGCATCCGTGGGCAAGAGAGAGGTTGAAAAAGTTCCTCCCCTGCATCCAAAATCAATACCTTTTAGAAAGAAATGAGAGAGAATGCATGAAGCCACTAACCAACTTTTCCACGAAGTTAGGCGGCTTCCAAAAGTGCCTCTTTTGAAGTTCTGCTTCCCCTAATTCTGAGGGGCCTGGAACTCAATGGCCCACCCACATCTGCCCTGCTGCACGCTCCCTAGGACTGGGTAGAGTGCCTCAGGAGAGACAGTGCTGTGAGGATGTGGGTGGGCCGCAGCAGCATTTTGAGAATGTCTTTCAGACCCTGGAAACATGATTCCACAAGCCAGCTGAGGAAGCCCATGGAGCACCCTGCCTGCCCTCAATGGAAAGTGGGCTTGTTGAAGGTTTCCTGTCTGAAACTTGGCTTGAGAAAAGAAAGAAATGGTGTGTGGGGGGGAATAAAAATATTCACTCTTGTAGCTGGAGTGAAGTGTGCTTCTTCCTCAGCTCTTCTCCAAGTGAATGAGAAACTGCTTTGGAGGAACTGTACTGCATGGCTTCATTTCCTCTTCATGTGAGCAAATCATTCATTGACTCAGCATGAGGCCAGGCCAATGGGATGGTTTTTAATGCTCTCTTGAAGCCACCTTTCCACTTCTATTGCAAAGTCCTTCTATCTCAACCTTTCTCTAACTGGTATTCTACAACTTTATTTAAGAAAGGGAATGGCTGTGTTAATAATAATAATAATAATAATAATAATAATAATAATACCCTGCCCATCTGGCTGGGTTTGACCAGCTACTCTGGGCAGCTTAGAGCATATCTAAAAACATAATAAAAACATCCAGCATTAAAAACCTCCTGATACAGGGCTGCCTTCAGATGTCTTCTAAAAATTATGTAATTCTTTATCTCCTTGACATCTGAAGGGAGGGTGTTCCACAGGGAAGGTGCCACTACCAAAAAGGCCCTCTACATGGTTCACTGTAACTTCACTTTTCACAGTGAAGGAGCCAGCAAAAGACTCCCAGAGGAGGAGCTCAGTGTCCAGGCTGAACGATGGGGGTGGAGATGCTCCTTCAGGTATCCCTGGCAGAGGCCATTTAGGGCTTTAGGGAGACAGTGAAGTGTCAATACAGTACAGTACAGGCCCTATTCAGGGGTGCTTTGAGAAATAAGTACTTGCTACTTTGAAAACTTGGGTTAACAGACTGCTTTTTTCACTAGGAATTCTAACTTAACCTCCCTCTTTGAGCTCCGCAAGCAAATCACATCTTCACATCCACTTTAAATAAAGGAAGGTACAGTGGTACCTCTGGTTGTGAATGGGATCTGTTCCAGAGGCCCGTTCACAACATGAAAAGAGCGCAACCTGCAGCAGCACGTCTGTGCACGCGCGGGTTGTGATTTGCTGCTTCTGCACATGTGCGTGATGTCATCTTCTGCTTCTGCTCATGAGCGAGTGGCGAAACCCAGAAGTAACCCTTTCTGGTACTTCTGGGTTGCCGTGGGACGTAACCTGAAAGAACGTAACATGAAGCGGACGTAACATGAGGTATGACTGTATGTGGACTCCAGAATCTGACACCCTTATTTACTGTGTCACATGTCAAGGTGAGAGGGGCTTCTTCATGATGGTGTGCTCCTAAGAGGCATGCACTTCTCTTTGAGAATCACATGGTGGAGAAGACAAACGAATGGGTCACATGGTGCAATGAAGATGGCACAGCTAGGCAGTGGACACATGGGAGTTAAGTTGTGGTAGGTGTGGGTGATGAGCAGCAGTATCCAATGGCTTTTCTTGAGAGGTACAGACAGTAGCTGCCCATGTGGTGGAATGTAGCTATTCACTGTTGCTGCTTGCCTACATAGGAGGGGGGCAGTGGCAAGGTCAGTGGCTGCACCAGTGGAAGTGCCAGATTGGCAGTAGAAGCCCTGCTGCTGCAACCATGTGGTCCCAACCTCCCTGCAGCTCTACCCACATCTGAGTAAGCCACAGCAATACTAGTGTTGGGAGAGTGACTCTGTGGCTGCACCTCCTACCCCATGGGTCTCAATGGGTTTGGAAGTCCATTAGAAACAAGTATGTGTACACAAACAAAAAGAGCCCCGGTATTTCTGCAAGTTTTCAGGCCTTCAGGGCACCATTCTCTTTCTGAATGTGTTTTCTGTGATAATTCTTGCAGGATGACAGATGTCAGTTTCCCTATAGATCTTCTTTGAACCAGGACTACCGGTCATGTTTTGTGATATCTCTCCATAAACATACACTTTTTATAAAAATAGTAATAACCTCCCTCTCTGATACTACATGCCTTTCTTGCTAAAGTTATACCTAATCAAGTAAAGTGTGGTGACCTAATGTGGTGTAGTGGTTAGAATGTTGGACTAGGACCTGAGAGACCAGGGTTCAAATCCCCACTTAGCCATGAAGCACACTGGGTGACCTTGGGCCAGTCATTGTCTCTCAGCCTACCCTACCTCACAGGGTTGTTGTGGGGGTTAAACGAGGGGGGTGAGAACCATGCACCCCACCTTGAGCTCCTTAGAGGAAAAGGTGGGATATAAATGCAATAAAATGAATGGATGGATGAATGAATGAACAAAGTGAAAGACACACACTGCTGAGGAGCTCTATACTCAAGTTAACACAGCCCACTGAAAACAATCTCATAGGCATGCTTCATTGAAAGCCCAAGGCTGAAAGTTCATGATGCTGTAACTTCACTGAAGCTAAGCAGGTCTTCATGGTTTCTACCTTGATGGAAACACTCTATGTGCCACTGACTTCATGGATCAGAGCTTGCATGCAGAAGGTACCAGAATCTATCCCCAAAATTTCCGAGCTACAGGATCTAAGAACCCGGGTCACTGCTGCCAGTCAGTGTAGACAACGCTAAGCTAGATGGACCAATGGCCAGCCTTTGTATGAGGCCGCTTCTTAGCTTTCCCTACCTTGACCATTCCGAAGCCCACTAAAGCATCACAGAGACTCACATGCTTTCTTCCATCGAAAATGTTTATTTGACCCTTTTGTAACCTTTGCCTTGGCGCATGTAGCCTTCTGGCATAAGGTCACACAACAGTGAGGGGGTGGCTGGGTGGTGGTGGGGGGGAGAGAAAACCTTTAGACATCTGTTCTGGTTCCTCGGCCAAAATCTGGAGGGAAGACTGTGCCAGTTCGGCAGCCGTTCCTACAGCTTTGCAGTCAGCTTGTGCACCGTGCCAGCGTTAATAATGTGGACTTCCTGCTGTGGGGCTGGCACTGGCAGCTTCCTAATTAGAATCTTCTAAAAGTGGTGAAGACTGAACTGGTCATTTCCCCCACTTTCCCCCCATTTTTGGCACAATGTTTCATTAGTATTTTTGTTTTGGCCATGGGTAGAGGAGGGGACTGGGGTTTTTATTTTGTCTTTCAAATGCACAGAGGGAGAGAGCAGGATTAAATGATCCAAGGACTTAATAGGTTGAACTATTATAAAGGCCAACTCGCCTTGGGGGTGCATAGATATGACTGCTTGAATTTCACAGCTCATACATTTTCCTGAAAATGCTTGGCAGCAAGATCTCTACACCCAAACATCCACATAGAGTAGACCACACCTGCTGAGTGAGTGTTCCACAAGAAAGGAGCAAAACTGTAAGCAAGGCCTACCATTGCTTGGGAGTGAGACCTATTGATCTCAGCAGAACTTACCCCTTCAGTAATCATAGAATAAAAGAATCATAGAGTTGTAGAGTTGGAAGACCCCAAGAGTCACCTAGTCCAACTCCCTGCAATGCAGGAATCTCAACTAAAGCATCCATGACAGATGGCCATCCAAGCTCTGCTTAAAAACCCCCAAGGAAGGAGAGTTCACAATCTCCTTAAGGAGTCCATTCCACTGTTGAACAGCTCTTATTTTCAGAAAGTTCTTCCTGATGTTTAGTCAGAATCTCCTTTCTTGTTAATGAATTCATTGATTTGGATTCCACTCTCTGGAGCTGAAGAAAACAAACCTGCTACATCTTCCACATAACAGCCCTTGAGATAGTTGAAGATCATATCTCCAGCAGCCACAAAATTAAAAGACGCCTGCTTCTTGGGAGAAAAGCAATGACAAACCTAGACAGCATCTTAAAAAGTAGAGACATCACCTTGCCAACAAAGGTCCGTATAGTAAAAGCTATGGTTTTCCCAGTAGTGATGTATGGAAGTGAAAGCTGGACCATAAAGAAGGCTGATCACCGAAGAATTGATGCTTTTGAATTATGGTGCTGGAGGAGACTCTTGAGAGTCCCATGGACTGCAAGAAGATCAAACCTATCCATTCTGAAGGAAATCAGCCCTGAGTGCTCACTGGAAGGACAGATCGTGAAGCTGAGGCTCCAATACTTTGGCCACCTCATGAGAAGAGAAGACTCCCTGGAAAAGACCCTGATGTTGGGAAAAATGGAGGGCACAAGGAGAAGGGGACGACAGAGGATGAGATGGTTGGACAGTGTTCTCGAAACTACCAGCATGAGTTTGACCAAACTGCGAGAGGCAGTGGAAGACAGAAGTGCCTGGCGTGCTCTGGTCCATGGGGTCACGAAGAGTCGGACACGACTAAATGACTAAACAACAAAATTATATCTCCCCTCAGTCTCCTCTTTTCCAGGCTAAGCATTTCTAGCTCCCTCAACCATTCCTCATTAGGCTTGGTTTCCAGACCCTTGATCATCTTGGTCCCCCTCCTCTGCACACATTCCAGCTTGCCAATATCCTTCTTAAATTGTGGCACGCAGAACTGGACACAGTACTGCAGGTGTTGTCTGAGCAAGGCAGAACAGAGTGGGACTATTACCTCCCTTGACTGGGACACTATACTTCTGTTGATCCAGCCTAGAATAGCATTAGCTTTTTCTGCTGCTGCATCACACTATTGATTGATGTTACGCTTGTGGTCTACTAAGACCCCTAGATGCTTTTCACATGTATTACTGGCATGCCAGATGTCCCCCATCTTATATTTGTGCAGCTGGTTCTTCCTGCCTAAGATCAAGCTAGTTGTTTAAAAAAACATATCCAGATGATGGTTTGGTCCAGAGCCCTGTGTTAACTTCTTATACTGTATATTAAAGGGAGTGGGAATTTAATGTGGTGTGTCATACACAGAGATAATTACAAAGTAGATTACTGAAAATTAGTGTAACCAATGCATGTGCATTTAGTTGCAATGAGTTTTGAACTCAACTTTGTGTATTCAGTGCCCACTAATACAATTTTCTGGGCCCTGTACAAAAGTTGAACTCCCTCTGACTCCAGGGCCAAAATCCAAGTGTTCCATCTTAACTGGCATGTGTGTATTGCTGATCGGTAACCCCATGTTCGGCCTCTAGCTGGGGAAATGGAAATAGCCAGCTATTGGCAATCTTCCTCACCCTTTTCCTTAAATAGAAGTCCTTGGCATTGTCATGCTTTCTGACTGGTAATGCATTGTGATTGATATTACAGACTGTGTCCAAAGTGCAGAATAATACGAGTCTTCTAGCTGGCATGTTCTTTTCGCAGAAGCATATGCAATTCAATTGACTAGCTGTCAGGGTAAGGGGAACTGCTACCTCTTGATACTTCCCATAAGTCAGGAAATACAATGTAATCATTAAGCTATTTCAGTATGTGGCTGTTTGACTCTCATAAAGTAAGGTAACACTGACTTTATTTCCCTAGTCATCTGCTAATGAAGGGTATTATACATATTGTATGCCTGTGTACATAACTGCGGAATGTCCCTCTCAAGTTACATTACCTGACAGGGGAGAAAAACACAAGTTCCCCCCTCAAGACAGCAAATAAGTCACTTGTTCCAAACCTTCTGGTACCTGTGCAATATCTCCAATTTGACCTCTGCTGTATTCATCATGGCACATTATGAACACAAAGTCATTTACACTGAGATTTGGTACAAGTCGCCTGCATGTGAAGTTACTCAATGCTGAATCATGAAAGCATTAGGGAAGGATGGGAATGAGAACTGTGCACATATTGCCACCAAGTCCTATTATGAGACAAGTTGTTTGGGCCTGAGTTATTTGTTCCTGTTATTTTCAAATAACTCAGGTTTTATTTTAGGTAACTCCTCCCAAATATTGATTTTATATATTTGAGAGTTGTTGACCTGTTTCTTTTTTCTTTATCAGCATCGTAACATGGTTTTTCAAGGCAGGAAACAATATGAAAAACAAAGTATACATTACACCTCCAAACTAAGGCTCTGTTGAAAACTCCTGTTGGAGCACTTTTGGCAAATTTGAGAGAGGGAAGATTTATGTAAACCATCACTGCCTTAGATTTTTTTTCACTGCAATCATGTTTCATAGTCCTACTTCTGACCAATGGATCTGTGGTCACTGGTAGAGGATACCCTCTCTCCAAATCCCCCTTAGATTAAAGGTAGGAAGTACTGCCCTCACACAATGATAGCTTAATGGCAATGCTAAGTCATGATGCCTCCTCTGTGATGTCCCCACCATGTGAAGGAGAGAGTGGGCATGAACATGTTTCTCCTGCATACCCACACACCATTTCCATGTGTTCTACTTGAACAGGCTCCCTTTGTAATTTAGGACACTGGGCCTCCAAGGTTTCAAATTACATGGTGAACCTTCTCAAGTAGCAAAGCCTCCCTGTTGCATAATTCAACGCCCAACACATGAGTTGAATATGAGATTGGATGGGGCCCAATGGGCTCATACAATGGTAATCTTGATGCAGAGAGAATGGCTAAAGTGGGCATGATTGACATCATGATTAGCACTGTCTTTAAGCCAGATCATCTGCAATGTAAGAACAATGCTTCCTATCTTCTTGGAAAAATCCTAGGTGGAAAAGAAATGGCAGCCAACATTTCAGGAAGCACCAAGAGGGAGGAGAACCTTTGACATTATGCTTTCACATTCTGCCAACCTCATGCCGTGAGGAAAATATGGTGAGGTTGGGGGAAGCACTTCCGTTCACCCCAGAAACAGTAATAAAAACTGCATCCTTCACAATTAAGAACACAAGAACAAATGAATAACCTTCTGGATCGGTCCTGTTGTCCAATTAGTCCCGCATCCTGGTCTCACAGTCGTTGATCAGATGCTTGTTGGAAACCAGCAAGCAGGATTTGAGCAAAAGAGCACTCTCCCCTCCTGGAGTTTCCAGCAACTAGTATCCAGAAGCATTATTGCCTCCAACCATGGAGGCAGAGGCTAGCCAATTCCATGAGACATGGAGGTGACAATCCAGTCTTTGGCCACAGCCTCCCACCAATATGCTCCTGTATGTAAGAATGTCATCTACGGTCAATCCTTTGTCAGCAACCTTCCTGTACATTAAACTGTGCTTGTATAGAACTATATGCACCCAGTAGTATGCTCAGGGCAAGGGCTGAATTGGGCCCTTGATCTTTCACTCAAATGCAACCCTCCCCCCGGTTATTTATTTTAGTAGGTTGAGAAGTAATCTTCTAGGGTAAGGGATTGTGCGGGAAATGCCAGTTAATGGTTAGCAGCATCTTCAAAAAGACATTTTGTTTTCTTTGGTCCCTCTCCATTTTTCTGAGATTTATTTTCTGTTCCTTATCTGGACTGTCCTTGGAAACTAAGTGAAGAAATGCAAAACATACTAATATAGTAACTGATTTACTGAGTCATATGAATGATCCATCCACTCCATCTTGTCTACAGCAGTAACCAGTTCTGAGAGCATTAGGGTTTTTTTGTGTTTTTGTTTCTAAAATAAAATATAAAACAGCACAGGCAAGCTAAAATCTCTGTTCAGGCTTTTGAGATGTTGGCCTCCTATATCACTAGTTTATTTTAAGGACATTTTTGGAAAGCAGATGCATGCCCTGGCTATTTTAAGGCATTTGCCATGTTCAGTGAAAGTGCCCTTCGTCAAGATCCATATGTTGTCTTTAGTTTTAGGAAAGTCTTCTCTAACCTGGTGTCTTTTGAGCGGGGGGCAGGGCAAAGCTGAATGTAGCTCAAACCAACTAGCCCCATCTGCTGGTATCCAGGTGCACGGAGTGAATGCCTGCAGGGAAAGAGCCTTCACAAATAGGTGCGATGGTATGTACAAAGGTTTCTATGCAACCTGGACCCCTGATCGTGCAAGTTCCAGATTGCACACAGGGCTTCGTGTGTACAGGTGTGCGTGCTAAAACTCCATCTGTGCAAATTTCAGTGTGTACTACATTGCCAGTCAGCACAGCTTCAGTCTCCCCCTACCCCATGCATTGACTTGAGGTGTTCTTCTGAAAAGGGTCGTTTCTATTGGGGTAGCAAATGTAGTGCCCTCCAGATTTTGCTGGACCACATTCCCTGCATCTCTGGCTTTGTTTTGACTGTGGTTCCAGCACCGTGTTGTCTACCCATGATTTTTATAGTACTGTCAAATGTTCAAAGTGTTGCGCACTTTGGTCGCCTAGTTAAAATCCTTACAACAACATTTTAAATTAGTAAATTAGCCTTGTCATCCCACAAATTGCAACATGGAGGTGAGATTTGTAATGGGGACTCGGCTTTTTAGCCACTGACAGCACCAGCTCTCATAGGCAACTTCATCGCCTAACAAATAGCACACTTTTCTGCTTTGCACAGAAGCAATTGGTTCTTCTTAGCAGGGTTCACTGTCAATGTTTAAGACAGGGTGCCCTCCAGATGTTGTTGGACTACAACTCCCATCAGCCTCAAGCAGCAGGGCCAGTGGTCAGGGATGACGGTAGCTGTAATGCTACAATGTCTTGATGGCTTTGCATTGGCTTTTCCTGATTGGCAAATAAAAGTCCTGGAGCAGAGAATGCATAGGCCAAGGTCTCCTTTCCACCAACATCTATTCAATTGCAAATGCAAGTTCCTACTCCTGTGCAGATGGAACTCATTATCATATTTACCTTGTGATTTGAATAGCATACATTTCTAAGGAAGGGACTAAAGTGGCAATCCTAACCCCATTTACCTGGGAATAAGTCCCATTAAAATCAATGGACTTACTTCTGAATTGTAATGGCAAGGCTTGCAGCCTAAGTTATAGTGAGAGATGCATTGCTAGCTGCTCTAAAGACAGCAGCCAGCATCTCCTCCCCATCCCTACCCTAGAATATCCTCTGTTACAAAATGGACAATGTCATGTCATGAGGCCCTGAATTTCTTGTCCCTCTTCAACTGTCAGTTGCAGGTGTGGGGAAACCTGATCACATCGTGTCACACCTTTTGCATTACTAGATGTTACCATGGAGAACAGAGGATGAGCTGAGATGTCCGTATTCATGCAATGAGCAAAACATCGAGTTTGGGTCCATTTAGGCTTAAGTGTCTATCCTAAAGCATTCTGAGCAGAGCATTAAGCTTTGAATTTTCAAGCAGGTTTCTCTCCAAAGAAGAAGTGATCATCATGCATGCCAGGGAAGACACTATCTTTTCTGCCATTCTCAGCCTTCTTGTCAACATTTCAATGATCACACATCCCTGCCTTCTAACCAGACTGCTCTTGCACGGCAGATACTATGAGAGCTACAAGGAGCTAGCAGGGAAGCAGCAGGCATATAACATATGCTAGATATCTGTGGGCAGTCAAGGCTGATGAAGCATAAGAGAGGGGCTGTGGTAGGAAAGGGGCAAGGACTCTCTGCTAGCTGGCTGGATGCCATATCCTAGGCTATGTTAACAGCTTGTTGATGTTCCCTGCAGGGCTTGTGGGTCAAATCCATAGGTCAAGGGAATGAGGGAACAGCATTTGTTATGGATGTGGAAGGTAAGTAAAGTTAGATAAATGTAACTGGCACAAGACAAAAGATAAGATCCAGGCTGAAGAGGGGCAAGAGGAAGGACATTCAGCTCCAGACTTTACCTTGTCTGGGAAAAGCCATATGTCCAGTTTCTACACGGGTTTCTACTCACACTGTGTTGAAACTCACTGTACTAATTAAAAGCAAACTTGCCCAATGGCACAAGATGTTGGGCAGCAGCTGATTCATGACCTAGTCAAAGCCACAGGGAAGAGGGAAGAGGATTTTCTTTTGAGCCAGGATCCATGGGCATATGGCTGACCACGTGTTTCAGGGATAGATCCATATGCTCCACTTCAGAGCCCATATGCTCTGAGTAGTCCTTTTGTCACAATGTGCCAGTGACCCTTGTTCTCCTTTGCCTGCAATTACCATTGCTCATGCAGTAAACGATAATGGAGGAAGTTGATGAAATACTACAATTCAATACATACCTTTGTTTTCTTTTTAAACAAACTAAAATTCCCCTGGTCAAGGTAGCTCACATTATTGTGATCTCCCTTTTATGCAGAGCCAGAGAAGAGATCTACTTTGCGGCAGATGACAGGCCAGTCTAGTTTCTTATTTTGCTAGATGTTGAACTGCTATCTGCACATTAAGGAGAATGGGTGTATTTCATTGGTTCTGACCACTTAACAAGCAAATATAGAAAGCCTCCACATTGTCTGAATCCAGATTCAAACACTCTGGGTATCTAGAATACTAGTACCCAAACCACTCTTTAAAGAGAGTCAGGGTTGCCAAAATAACAGAATTTTCTTGGCCCAGGGAAATTGGGTCAGTGTTTCATTATATACCTTTAGGCACCAGGCAAAAATGTTTCTCTTCAACCAGGCCTTTGGCTGGTTAACACCCTATGCTCTTTTAAATGTGTATGTGGGAGGGGATGGGGGTTATTGTTTTGTTTTTGTTTCTATTATGTATTTTGTGGTTTTGTCTTGTATTCTTATGATGTGAACCACCCTGAGATCTTCAGTTGAAGAGTGGTATATCAATGTAAAACAAGTGGTTGGTTCAATACATTTTGCTATTGGATATCATGGTCAAGATGGTGGCCCCATTCTATGTACTTCAACACTGGAACCAAGGCATGGTTCTCCACTTAGGCTGGGGAAGAAATTCATATCAGATCACATTTAAAAGCCAGCCTACCTAATTTACATTTCCTGAAACAATACAAAAAGTGAATTTCATCTTTCTCTGAAATTCTCCAACTAGGTAATGTGTACAAAAATGCATATAAATGCACATGATGGTGAAAATAACATACAGATTTTTTGCCTGTATTAGGCAAAAAATGCTTTGCAAAAATGTACATATTAGAAGAAATCTGTACTAAAGTGCTGATGAATTTTCATGAGGGTTTTTTTATTAAATCAAACTGATGTAAAACTGTGGAGAAATCTGTACTAAGGCACTGATAAATTTTCTTGAGGGTTTCTTTTGTAATTAAAAAAAAATTATATCAGGCCCACATAATTACATTACTGTGGCTTAAGTGTGGAGGCTACTTCAACCCATCAATAGCTATCAGTGGCCACTAGCCATGAGGACAATGTTCGACCTTCACTGTCAGAGGCAATATGCCTCTGAATTCCAGTTGCTGGGAATCACAAGTGTGAAGAGTGTTGTTGCAGTCAGGTCCTTCCCACAGGGCTCTGGTTGACCCATCTGAGGACAAGATGCTGGACTAGATGGGCCTTTGGTCTGATCCAACAGGCCTCTGCCTATATTTTTATGCTCATCACTCATACCTCTTTGCTAATTCCAAGTACGAAAAACGTGATCCCTGCTGCTGTGCTTTCATCTCCTGCAGTGTCAGGCCTTCAGCACTGTGAAAAATGGGCTCGCATCCTACTGTGAATTTAAATACTCCCAACCTAGGAATAAATGGATCTCATGGCTCATTTATCTTTCAGCCTTTAATTAATAGTGGTTAATTGTAGTTATGAACTGTGGCATTCCAGTCTCTGTCAACCATACATTTTATTTAATATATTCTCATGAAGATGGTGTTAGCTTGTAGGAGAATATTGTTGAAAACAGCCGGTTGTCCACAAATCTGTATTCTCTCTGTTTAAATGGCTTCAGGTGGAAAATGAAAATGATGCGTATTTTCAAAAGTTGTAGAAAAAGATGGGAATCTGGGCTTAAGGGATCTGCCAGTTAATCCAGTTGTTTTTTCCCCCAACCCAGCCAGCTACTTTGTGGGTTCTGTAAATCTGAGTTAATATAACATAGTGGATAAAAGACTCAGCAGTGAACCAGAAAGGTTCTGCTTCACATTATGTTCCTGTTATTACTTGAATGCATGTAGGCTCTCCATACTGTTGAGAACACAACTACACAAAGCTTCTGATCATGTGCAACACCTATGCACATTCCGTAGGGCTTAAACACTGGTCTGCAGGGTGAGTGGATTTCCATTTCAAGCAGGAAGAATGCAGTACTAAACCTCCAGTCAACAGCCAGTAGTGACTCAGGCCAAATAAATGATGACTTCTGGTTTAAAAAGCTATTGATTGACTTTCGAGTTCTGACCACATATTCATGGTCTAAGCCCATACTGGGCTTGCAGATTTTCATGTTATCTTCAGCCACACATCCTTGGCCTTTTAACCTGCACAACACAAGAGCTGAACCCGCACACCAATACAGTACAGTATTGCTCAAATTGTAGCAGGGATTAGTAGGATGTCTTGAAATGGAGACGCTCCCAGGATGCCCACCGCCCAAATTTCTCTCAGATTTGGAGTTCTGAATGAACTGCCTTGTTTCCAAAATGGAAATGATGCACTGTGAATTCTCCAAACTTCATAACGCAGGGCAAATAAGTAGGAGCTTAACGTGTCCATATGCAGATTACATTAACATTTTGTGTGTGCAGAATACACTGTGGCACACCTGCAGTCATGTGCCTTGATAAAACACTGGCCAAGATGCAAAACTGGAGTGATTGTACATATGGCTGATTGAATATTCTGTCTGTGTGCTGTTTCCCTAATTCCCAGAAGTGCATGTGTGCAGCAATGAAAGGATCGATCTATTTCCGGTTTGTCTCCATTATACATGGGTCCATTCATCTGTTTCCTTTTTCTGCATTTAAAACACACACACACACATGAAAATGTGTGTTTTGGTGCATAATCAATCAATCAATCAATTATCACCTTTTACATATATATAGCAAAACAATTTTACAGGCAATTTCATTTTTGTGTGCATTTAACCTGAAATGTGCATTTTAATGCATTTCATCCTAAAACGTGCATTCTTGTATGCTTTTTAGCATATTTTTTTAAATGCATGTTGGTGTGGGGGTTTTTGTGCTAAGTCCTGTATCACAAAATTCAGAGAAATGTGAAACACCCAGAGAGAAGTGCATTGCAGTCCATGTATTAGTCAGGGAAGCGTGAATCAAGTTAGTTTGCTTAAAAAATGCAGTCTAAATGAAATCCTTGAGCAAATTTTTACCAACTACAATGTGTGCATCAGTAAAACACCACATGAAAAGAAGCTTGATGGAAACACAAGGATTATCACATCAATAGTCTTCTTTCTTTGGCAGTGTTTTTATCTATGTTCATATGCACATATATCAGTAATGCAGAGGCAGAAAAATGCATGTAAACTTAAATCTGTGACAAACGATGTGTGCTTTAATCCTGAGATTAATTTTAGAAGTTCTGTTAATTAATCTGTGCAACACATGGCACAGTGAGCCAGAGAAACAATAAAGGAAGTGTTCTTGCCACTTCATTTTTGCTGTTGAAAAAACAATAGAAAAACATCCACCCGCAAATTGCTATTGCTATAGTACTTGCTTTATGAAAAAATGTAGCCCTTGAAATTTTTGGCTCCACCATATTGGCTCCACCAGTAGACCCACACAGCCCCAGCACCACCACCGCCCTGACTCATCACCATCCACACAAGCAACAGCAACACCAGTGGACAAATCAGTCAATTTTGGTTCTCTGTTTCTTTTTTCCCAACCTTGACTTTAGTTTTCCAAATTTCCACAAATCCACCAGCATTTTAGTTCAAGCGTCTCCTTATAAACACATTTTGTATATATGTTTGTATATACTTATAGAGTCGTACTTCTGGTTACGAGTGCTTCGGGTTACGAGCTTCGTTAACACAGAAGTAGCTGCTCCCGGTTGCAAACTTTGCCCTGGGATGTGAGTAGAAATTGCATTCCAGAGGCACGCGTGCAATGGGAACCCCCATTAGCGAAAGTGCACCTCAGGATAAGAATGGTTTCAGCTTAAGAATGGACCTCCAGAACGAATTAAGTTTGTAACCAGAGGTACCACTGTATTTGTATATAACTAACATACATACATAGGAACATGGGTGGCGCTGTGGGTTAAACCACAGAGCCTATGACTTGCTGATAAGAAGGTTGGCTGTTTGAATCCCCGCGATGGGGTGAGCTCCCATTGGTCCCTGCTCCTGCCAACCTAGCAGTTCGAAAGCACGTCAAAGTGCAAGTAGATAAATATGTACCGCTCTGGCGGGAAGGAAAATGGTGTTTCCGTGCGCTGCTCTGGTTCGCCAGAAGCGCCTTAGTCATGCTGGTCACATGACCCGGAAGCTGTATGCCGGCTCCCTCGGCCAATAAAGCGAGATGAGCACCGCAATCCCAGAGTCAGTCATGACTGGACCTAATGGTCAGGGGTGCCTTTACCTTTTTAACATACATATATTTGCAAGCAATTTTCACCAATATAGTACATTTCTGAATCCTATTTTCACTAATAAATGTGCTTTCATGCATATCACCCCCCACCCTTACTTACGTATTTTTTGTACAAACTATTTTGGGGAGAATTGCATTGCAAAATTCAGCCAACTGCGAATTTAAAGGGATAATTGCGTTTCAGTTCACATATTGGTTTGAGAAGAGTGGATGAGGCAGTTTTTCACTAAAATGAAACACTTGACACGTGAATTAGGAGTAGCAGGTATTGAATGTATGTGCACACTGCAGAATCTAAGGCCTCTTTCCTGTGAGATTTCCTCTAGGGCTCTTCTCCAGTGGCCAACCATTGTTTTTTTTAACAGAAAGCTGCATCCAGTTAGTTCGGTGTAGTGGTCTGAAATTACAGCACAGAGGAACCATTCTGAATTGGACTTGAAAACATAGTCCCTGCAAAAATTCAATTGTTCATGGAAGAGCCAATTGCTCTGGCAGAGCAGTGTTATGTTGAAAAGCTGAAATCATTCGTTCATGCTATGGTGGCAAACCTTGACACAGTATAAACAAACCAGTTTCCGCTTGGGAATAGCTTTATCATCAAAGATACAGGCCTGCTTCTGCATTGTTAAACAACAACATTTGTCCTGGCCAGTAATATTGCAAGGTGGAAGAAACAGTTTTTGATCTCTGGTATCAGGCCTGGCCTTCACATATTATCAGGAACAACACAAGCATCCTCCAGTAATCAGTTCTGAAGAACTTGTATGGGTCTAAAAGCACAGCAAACAGTATTGCTTGCATCTGTAGGGTTCTTGAATTGGTCTCCTAATGGGTGTAGGAGTCCTACTGAAGCATCCAAATATAGGAGTCCCCTCTAGTGGTATGCCCAGTTCCCTGCATGTCCCAGGTGAAGCTTCCTCTGCCTATCCCCATAGCTACAAACAAGTTTTTCTCTCCCACATTTGTGGAATCTTGGAGACTCCTGGTCAGACTCAGCTCTGTGCAAGGGCTGCTAAAGCTTCCTTTCCTCATCTTCCTGTGCTTTTTGTCTCCCTGGTTTCAGATACCCTCCACTCTTTCCATGGCAGTGCTTTTAGAACATAGCTAGGACAACAGTGGCTCATTGAAGCCAGGACACCGGTGGCTCTGTATCACTTCTGGCCTTGCCATGCTTGCTTCTAGTCAAGCCAAATATGTGCCTAAAAGCCAGACTCCTAACAATGGACTCTGTAGCAGCTGTGAAGACTAGACCCATGCTTCAGTGGTGTATCTGCACGAGAAAATTGTTGTAGTGCCAAACTTTAGGGTCAGCTACACAACAACATTAGCCAGAAATTAACCAGTTTGTGAATTTGTAGGTATATCCTCAATAATAGTTTGATTTATCACATTTGTCCCTCACAGTAACACAGTTCTAGATCTGGGAGATCAGAAGATAGCACCATGTCCCAATTTCTCATCCAATTCCACCTATGTAAAGTATGAATAATGTTTATTGATCACACAGAAATATTATGAAAGCAGACTTAGTGAATAATTTCATAGAAATCCTAAATAGTTGATCTGTATTTCTGTTTTTCTACTTGGTTCACCATACATCCAGATCAATTGGATGAAAGCTATAGAAATTTCAAGGAGATTCCTGCAGTGAATCTGAACTCTTTATTCTGAATTAATAATCCACTGTCAAGTTTTTTTTTTTAATGGATTGAGGAAGAAACATTGTGTAGTATTTTGTATTTTGACTTTTGAACCCAAAATCAAAGTTTAAATGTGTTCTCCTCAGAGGCATCAGGCCACTTTTATGTCTCTTAAATAAATAAAACTATGGTGCTCCCCCTTTATTTCTTCAGATGGATGAATCAAACTAACCAAAACATTATAGTGAGGTTTGAAGTGGGCTTTAAACAAAAATAAGTATGCAATAAATAAAACCTTGGCTTGTTTGTTTTTAAGAATATTATTGTACAAGATAGAATGGCATGACATCATGGCAACATTGCAATATTTGTGAAAGTACTAAGTTTAGCCGAAGTCATATGCTTGGCAGCAGGAAGATTCCAGATCTTTTGATGAGTGGGAATAGGCACATTTATAAAGCAAACTTTAGTGGTCCATAAAACTCTGGAGAAGCTTGCTAGGCAGCAAATGCAGCAGGAAATTCAAAGATGCCAAACTAAATATTGTACTTCATTGTTCATGTGTTTGCTTCCTGAACAGCCTCCCCCAACTTTGGGTTCCCAGATGTTGTACTACCAGCAGTGGTGCACTCCTTGTGGTGATGTGACATTCACCAGGACGCGATGGGGTGGGACAAGGCAGTTGTTCCAGAGCCCCCAGAGTTTGGGTCAAATCTTCATTATTTACATTGTAAAAGCAGATTAGTCCTATTTATTGAGTTTCTGCCTGTTCCCAACCCACCAGCCATTCTCTCTGCCTGCACAAAATCTCTATATTAATTCCCTAACACATATAGTCACAGGCTCTCCAGTAGTAAGGCTGGGGGGGAGGGCAGTATTAGACTAGGTGAACTATTGGTCTGATTCTATATAAGGCAGCTTCCCATGCATGCTGTTACATTGTGCATACTGGCAAACTCCAAAACTGAGGGCAGTGCCAATGCCAATGGAAAGGAAAGGAGACCAGAAGAGAAAGTTCTCTAGCAAAGCTCTCTCTGGGCTGCACAACTTGAGACTACCATTGGAAGTCAGATGATTGACTGTCTAGCTAGCTAGCTATATCATTCATCATGGCAAAAGTTTCTAGCTTAGTGTACCCCATAGCTTGTTTTCTATGGGTAGGGGATTTGTTTTTGTATGGAAGAACATTTGATCAAATGAGCACTCCCTGGCAAGGATACAGCCTAAATCAACTCAGTGAGAACTAGGTGTGTTGGTACGACTGACTTAAGTTATGGAGTGCCATCTAAAAGCCAGGGGAATCAAGTCATAACTCACAGCTGTTTATCCTCACCTTCTCAATAATTTCCCCACAAATTGAGGCCAAAGGAGGTTGCTAAGAAAACAGAAGCCATTTCTTGTACATAACATATTCTCTACAATTGCATTCTTGCACCAAACCTATGAACTTTTGTTGAATTAGAAGAAGCCATTAAGACTATGAGCCAAGGAAGAAAGCTTTTCTTCCTGACCTTTTGGCAATCATTCCGGAACCTAAAACTTGCTATTTTAATTATCGTTGTTGCTATCTCCTTAATTCGTGTAGCCCTGAACTCTATGAAATAAAGAACACCCAGCCAAGAGGAGAGAGAGTTCTAGCTGACGTTCAGGGCATTTTTCTGAAATTCAGCTGCTGCCCTTGATGATGTGTGGCAGTTCGTGCCTTGGGTGATCCAGAAAGAACTCTTAAATTTTTACATTGCAGTTTTTTATTTCAAGTCACTCAGGGGTTTGGTTTTATTTGCCCATTGCTCTCTGAAGAGTCATGTTAACATAAGATGATTCCTACTTCTGAACATCCACACACCCTGGTCCCTGCCTCTATTACTTCATCATTGCTGCGGTTGGTAACCTTAACTTTTATGTCACTTTCCCACATAAGCTTCCCAAAGCATTTCATCACAGCACAGAAACCACAGTACTTTTAACAATAAGACCTATCAAAGCATAATTACAATCGTAATCTACCATACGCTCATTCAAAGCATAATTAATAGAGCAATTCAATCAAAGCGTAATTAATTACAGCATCTCCAAAATGACAAATCTACAATTTATTTCAATAATAAATGTAATTATAATAGCGTGTCATCATGCAATACCAGTTCCTAAAATTAACAATGTCAATTACCAATAATTCCATATCAATAATCACCATATATGGAGATGATTGTATGATCCTGCCTGATTATTGCACATAAAGCAGTCCTGATAAGCAGAGGTGCTCTATTCCTGGAGAGGTCTTTTCCAGCCTCCCCACTTCACATCCTGAAACCACATCCTGACTGCTTTCTAGAGAATCAGACTATTGCTCCATCCATCTAGCTCATTATTATCAACATTGACTGGCAACAGCTCTCCAGGTTTTCGGACAGGAGGTTTTATTTTGCAGCCTGACCTAGAGATGCCAGAAATTGAACTGGGACCTTCTGTATGCATTCTGCCACTGAACTGCAACCCTTCCTGAATCTACCATACACTAGACACCTGCTCTGCTTTGCATGCCCCTCTTCCACTCCCTTTTGCTCACATTTCAAACCAAGCAAGGCCCCAAATTCCTAAATGAACCCTTTCCCTCTCATTTTTGTGCTGCAGTGTGCGCCTGTTTCTCGATGGAATGTTTTCATGGCATATCAGTCTCGGTGTTCCCTGAATTAACTTGCTCACTGAAGGGTAGAAGATGCTTATCTGGGCCGACAGCTTCAGTGTCAGTGGGATTGTTGATAGTCCCGTGAAACTACGGTGGGCGGGTGGCGATCCTTATTTATGTGGAATGGAGACATATGGCCAGAATAATCTGCTCTCTTTCCTCGGTAATTAAAACATCTGTGAGCGCAAAAAGACCAGAAGAAGACAAAAGCCCCTCGCAGTGCTAAATAATACAGGAGCACAAAACATGTACATAATTGTGGGGGCTTTTCTTCTGTAAGAGTGGCTGAATCTCCAAAGATCAGTCCTGGTAACTTTCACCTCATATATGCCAGTCAGAGTCAGTGCATATAACCTCCCCTGCTAGTGGCAGCTCCTCTGTGCAAATAGTCACCATGGCATATTGCCTGCTTTCTCATGCTAGATCAGCTGATTCGTATGCTTGAAGCAAAAGCTGAGGTTGTCTTTGCCACTGCTGAGCACCCATGCCGACATATGGTATGAGATTCCAAGCTCTGCTTGTGACTAATGAATCGAAGGAGGCAGCTATCACAGGCACAGACCTTAGAAAACTTCAAGCACAAGCATGGTCATCATGTGTTAACATTATTGAAGTCTAGTATTTATTTAAGCACCAGCCTATCATAAAATTTGGGGAAGTGAAAAATCCCGGAGATTATTACAGTCCAATCTATGAAATTCAGGAGGTGCGAAGTAAGTTAATTCAGACCAAATAAATTCCTCCTGTGTCCCTAGTTAGGATTCAGGAGTTAAACCCTCACATTAATTCTGTGCTTTGCATATTTCTTAATCAATCATCCATTTCCTTACTAAAACAGCAGTACATTCCATAAAAGAGACCTTTTTAGAATTGGCATTGAAAATCATTACTCTCTGGGAATCCATCCACAAACAACACATACCACTCAAACAATGGGCAATGTAGAGTGTTACTTCCCCACCCCTCTTTCCTATTTTGGGCTTTTCCTACTCATTTGATGAAGAAATTGAGCATTTCCCCATCTATAATTGTGTATTTTAGCCTCTTTAACTAGCACTAAGTCCTCTAAGGATAAAAGGATGAAAGAGAATGTTTACTTGTCAAAAGGAGAACAAAACAAAATTAACCACCAGTCAAATATATTTGTGTTACAGACCATTAAAGTCTTGGGCTTTGTCTGGCTCAAAGATTCAATTAAGCCCAATCCAGTTATAGGTGTAGCTCCTAATTAAAGTATTTGACATCTTCAAAGACATAAATATTTATGCGTGATAGCACCTTTATTTAACAGTAAACTAACTTACTCTAACAACATTTTTTTTAAAAGGATCATTTATCCACACGAAAGGCTTAGCAGGTGTTATTTGATGCCATATACAGAAAGGCAATACATGTCAACTCAAAAATAAGCCCCATTGTGTTCCAGGTGTACAGGGTTGCAACCAGAATCACCCACTTTTGTAGGCATAACAGACTGGTGATGTTGCTCAGTTGGTTAGTGTTGGTTAGTGTGTGGTTCAATCCCCATAAAGGAAAGATGCATATTCCTGCATTGTAGGGGTTCAGACTAGATGATCCTTAGGGTCACTTCCTACTCTATGATTCCATGTGATATCCTGTTCTATGAGATGTTAATATCTCCATAAGACTGAAGAAGAAGAGAAGAAGAAGAAGAAGTTTGGATTTGATATCGCACTTTATCACTACCCGAAGGAGTCTCAAAGCGGCTAACATTCTCCTTTCCCTTCCTCCCCCACAACAAACATTCTGTGAGGTGAGTGGGGCTGAGAGACTTCAGAGAAGTGTGACTAGCCCAAGGTCACCCAGCAGCTGCATATGGAGGAGTGGAGACGTGAACCCGGTTCCCCAGATTACGAGTCTACCGCTCTTAACCACTACACCACACTGGCTCTGAAAAAATGTCCTTGTGGAGCTCCAATCAGCCTGTATTTTTTTGCATGGGCAGTTGCTACAATGGATTTGCTGTACTTCTTGGTACAATGTCTGGGGGCCCACAGATTTCCCACTCCTGGCATAGATGTGGAGAATTTTGTTTTCCCCTATCATGCTTGAGATTACTGCTAGGGAACTAGTCAGCACCTGCTGGCTCCCAATATCATTCCACCCCACAGATGTCTTTGTGGTTGGGGTAAATTTAAAGAAGGGAGGAGTGGCAACATGGAGGGCTGGGGGTTCCCCAAATCTTGATGGTCTATGGCGGCTTTCATTAAGTTTCCTGAGTTCAGGAAATCTTGGGAAACTGAGCAGAGGTGAGCTGCGGAGACCTTGCCCACCACTGTTCTGAAGTCTGTGCTGAGATAGTACAACGCTTGCTAATCATGTTAGCCAACAGAGTTTTATTCATTCAGATGAACTCTTCTGTTAACAAAATGCTTGCTTAATTTCTTTACGGGGCTCCATTGCTTACTGTATTCCGGCATCTTAAACCCATGCTTTGGCTAGCTGTGGGAGGGTGGGGAGAAAAATGCATACCCTCCAACTTTTCTCTGATGAAAATCGTAAAGGTAAAGGTAAAGGGACCCCTGACAGTTAAGTCCGGTCACGAATGACTTTGGGATTGGGCCCTCATCTTGCTTTACAGGCCAAGGGAGCCGGCATTTGTCCGCTTCCGCAGACAGTTTTTCCAGGTCATGTGGCCAGCATGATTAAGCTGCTTCTGGCGAAGCCAGAGCAGCACACGGAAACACTGTTTACCTTCCTGCAGGAGTGGTACCTATTTATCTACTTGCACTGCATGCTTTTGAACTGCTAGGTTGGCAGGAACTGGGACCGAACAACGGGAGCTCACCCCATCGCGGGGCTTCAAACCGCCAACCTTCCAATCGGCAAGTCCAAGTGGCACAGTGGTTTAAACCACAGCACCACCCGCATCCTCTAATGAAAATAGGGGTGTCCTATTCCATAATAAGAATAACAATAATTTATTATTTATACCTTACCCATCTGACTGGGTTGCCCCAGCCACTCTGGGAGGCTTTCATCATATATAAAAACATAATAAAACATTGAGCATTAAAAAACTTCCTTATATAGGTCTGCCTTCAGATGTTTCCTAAAGATTGTATAGTTACTTATCTCCTTGGCTTGGGGGTCGCATAATTCCATGCCGTCCAGCATTTATCCAATGAAAATAGGGACATCCTAAGGAAAAGTGGGACATTCTGGGATCAAATCAGAAACCAGGATGGCTTCTGTAAATCTGGAACTGCCCCTGGAAAACAGGGACACTTGGAGAGTCTGGAAATATATAAATGGAAAAGCCTGCTGCATAAAAAAAGAAAAGCTTTCATGAAGAAAAATACACCCGAGCTTCTTTTATTTATTTAGGAATTGACATTTATTTTTCAAAACAGCAAATAATAACTTGAATCCCTGGATTGCAAGCAGGAAGAACATTGGTCATAAATACTTCAGTACAAGTGGTGCCAGGTGAGCCTGTACATAGCTTTTCCATTTACCATTTTCCCTGCCGCCTCTCCCCTCCGCTCCATGAGTTTGCATGGCTGTTAAGAGAGAATCAAATCAAAGTCAACCACATCCCTCCCTCCGCATGCCATTAACATCTTAAGAAAGGTTAACAGAACAAGGTTGCATCTTTTCTTTTGCACATGCCTTCTTCATTAACAGCAAAGCTGGAGAGAGAGGTGTAAACATGGATCCACTACGGGGCGAACTGATTCTGATGCCTTGCTCTTTCCCTCTCCAACAGTTGTACATTTGAGAGACCCCTGTGGAGATGTTTCTCAGGCAGCAAAATGGGGAACCAGCCCAGCTTTTAACCTGAGAAAAGCATTTACAACATTTGTTAACGAGAAAGGGAAAGAGACAAAAAAAAAAAAAAAGCAACAACCCTATATTCACACTGCAGGCCTTCGTAGCTGGTTAATGTTAACATTGCTTCTGCAGGCATAAGGGGAATTGTAGTAAGTCTTCCAAGAACAGAGAGCTAGTTTCATCTTGTTTGACACATTGTTTCCTGATAAGAGCTTCTGGGAAAATACTTCAGTTTTCTTGTCAGACAGAGCACGCTGAGTTGCCAAGAGAGACCCTGAACCCACAGGCTCCTGGCAAGAGAAAAAAAAATGGAATCTGAGCTGGAGAGGCAGAGGGATTGGTTACAAGATGGAGAGAGGGAGGGTAGTGGCAGGTCCGTGAAATGTGGGCAAATGTTGGCATGGATAGAAATCAAATGAGCCCTTTTGGCAACGCTTGACAAAGGAAGGAAAGCTTAGGTTGAATTTTCTCCAGGATTCCTGGCTGCTCTTTTCTATGGGGGATCTTTCAGTATGAAGTTCTATTCTATCAATGACTACCTTGCTGCTCCTGAGACTGTCAACTCTTGAAATACTGCTGGGTGATCTGAAGGACATGAATGCAAGTTCTCATCCTGGTAACTGGAGGAGTGTGTGCCGTTGATGACAGCTGGTACAGAACTGTGGGGTGTGAGTGTGAATTTATACATTCCTTGCATATTGCCATTTCATTAGAAAAATCAAAGTGGTTTGTAAGAAGAGTGTATGTATGTATGTATTACACCACATCAAACACTAAAATCACAGATCATCAACTAACCATTATTGATGGTTTTCTTTTCAATTGTCTGCCAAGACCTGGTGCAAAGAAAGGTTTTCATCAGGATTGAGCCAAGGACACGAAAGGCTCAGTGTCAATGTCAAATAAGCCTTACCAACTCAGAGTGCATAGATAAATATTAATTAATAGCATATAAAATGAGCATTGTTCTTCTTGCAATTTTGCTTCATCCCACCCACCACTCTTCATTTGGGGAGTGTACTTAGGGCATGTGTGGCAGCTCCAGCATGGTAAACCATGGCTTGCAGCACCATACTTGCTGACCAGCACATTCTTAGCATATAAATCCATTACTACAAGTGGTGTGTGGGTGTGTGGCTGAGATAGCTTTTAAAAAGTGATTAGTCAAGTTCATGGAGGTCTGCCAATTGTTGTCAGCTGTGTTAAAAGGAGGTTCACCTCTGATTATCAGATGCTGGGGGCAAGGAACCGGGGCTCTCTGCCTCTTGCTTAACTTATGGGATTCCCAGGAGTATTTACTTGACTAATCCTGGAAGCAGAATGTTGTACTAGAAGAACCTTTCATCTATTCTAGCACTGGCATGATTTGATGCTCTTATCTAACACAACATCTGATCCCGCCTCTTTGCCAGCAAAGACAACTCTCCCTTTGAAACCTCCCCTCCAACATGACTCACACTAGTCCGTCAGAAATCTTCAGGCTTGGAGGAAAGTCACAAACCAGCCCTTCTCCCAGGCTACATGGAAGAAAGAAATGCCCTTATGCAGCACTGCTTGCCTACTAGGGCAAGTAGCAAACTACTGCTGAGTCAATGCTACCAGCTTTTACTGCTGCTCTATCTGTAACTGCTGCTCTACCAGTAGTGGTTTGGGTCTGGGTGATAGAACACCAGCAGATGGCCCCCTGTCCCTGCCCCTGATCATATAACAACAACATATATTCTGCTTTCCAGGACCTGTTGCTCATAGGTAAAGGTAAAGGGACCCCTGACCATTAGGTCCAGTCGTGACCGACTCTGGGGTTGCGCGCTCATCTCGCTCTATAGGCCGAGGGAGCCGGCGTTTGTCCACAGACAGCTTCTGGGTCATGTGGCCAGCATGACTAAGCCACTTCTGGCGAACCAGAGCAGCACACAGAAACGCCGTTTACCTTCCCGTCGGAGCGGTACCTATTTATCTACTTGCACTTTGACGTGCTTTCGAACTGCTAGGTTGGCAGGAGCAGGGACAGAGCAACGGGAGCTCTCCCCGTCACGGGAATTCGAACCTCCGACCTTCTGATCAGCAAGTCCTAGGCTCTGTGGTTTAACCCACAGCGCCACCCACGTCCCTAATGTTGCTCATAGGATGACACTAAAGGACAGAATAGAAAAAGTAGCAATGGGGGGGGGGGGAGTGCATCAAAGTACATAGGGATGTGTGTGAGAGAGGGGGCTCTCCGTAAGATCAGTTGCCAAACATTTACCATTTGCTATGTCCTGCTATAATTTTTGGTTCTGCTTTTAAAAACAAAACAAAATCTCACTGAATACTGGTAGTTTGAATTTATCCAGATTCCAAATCTCAGAAATGAATGCACATCTAGCCAACACAAACAAATCGAGTCCTGGATTACACAAACAGACACAGAGTCCTGTTTATTTCAGCAATGGTAACAGACTTCTGCCAAATGCCAGTACTGGATTAAAAGCAGCCCACAGCTGTATATGATTCAGCACTTGCATCATCAAGTCGGCTCTTTGATTTTAAAAATTAGGGCTAAGTCTACAGCCTCTATTCCACCTCCGCACATTCTGTAGCATTCATAAAATATAGTGGAAGGAAAGCACCAAACTGTGCTATGGGGCAATCTGTAGTCATTTAATGGGACTTCCTTTCCATTTCCATTGAAGATGCCCAACAGCAGCACATGGTGCAGTTTGCATTTTCCCATTCATTGCTAAGTGGGAATCAAAATAATTTTTACTGCATATATTGTGTAGCTTTCATTTAAACCACTCCCTACTGCTGCAGGTATACACAAATTATTTTTAGCATGAGATAGCATAATTAGTTAAAGGTAAAGGTAAAGGGACCCCTGACCATTAGGTCCAGTCGTGACCGACTTTGGGGTTGCAGCGCTCATCTCACTTTATTGGCCGAGGGAGCCAGCGTACAGCTTCCGGGTCATGTGGCCAGCATGACTAAGCTGCTTCTGGCGAACCAGAGCAGTGCACGGAAATGCCGTTTACCTTCCTGCTGGAGAGGTACCTATTTATCTACTTGCAGTTTGATGTGCTTTCAAACTGCTAGGTTGACAGGAGCAGGGACCAAGCAACGGGAGCTCACCCTGTCGCGGGGATTTGAACCACTGACCTTCTGATCGGCAAGTCCTAGGCTCTGTGGTTTAACCCACAGCGCCACCCACGTCCCATAATTAATTAGGCTTGTTTATATGTAGAAAGGCTTCCCTTAATTTATCTGAGAATTGGATCTGGCTGAATAGGCCACAACTTTGATCATTTTGGCCTAGGAGAAAATCTATTTGTTCCCTCCTGAAACATTACATTGTTCATTTTACAGTTTAACTGTTATTTTTTGCTACTCTTATTATATGGAATCTAAAGCCAGATGAAGCTTTAAGCTAACTGGTTGCTTATTAATTAGGCGGGCATGTTTTATTGACATTCCATCCTTGTTGTCTCCTAGGCTGCTAACAGCAAGGCTATTGTGACTCATAGCAGTGGCCAAATTTCAATCTGGGGTGTAGGGTGGGGAGGCACTGCTGCTGCGACATGTCTCAGTGACCCCTGTCTCCTGAAAATTTCTTGATCATGTTATTTCCTTTCCTCTGGGAAAGAAAAATAAAATGTTTAGAATGGACTAGACGACCTTCCAGGATCCCTTCAAACTCTACAATTCTGTTCTTTCATGATTCTATGTCAGTTTCGCATCCTTTTATTCACAAGTCAATTCCATCCCATTTATGCGTCAATTGTCTGCCACTGTTGTCATTAATTTATTTATTTCACCCTAAAATATGCATTTAGCTCTCTCTCTGTATGTGTGTGTGTGTGTGTGTGTGTGGTCCTGTAACTAACTCTCTCTGAAGGCAGCCCTGTTTAGTGAAGTTTTTAATGAGTGATGTTTTAATGTATTTTTAATCTTTTGTTGGAAGCTGCCCAGAGTGGCTGGGGAAACCCAGCCAGATGGGCAGGGTATAAATAAATAAATAAATAATCTCTCTCTCTCTCTCTCTCTCTCCAAGTAGTGAAAATTGGTTTCCGGTTCCTATCTTCCTTAATGGAGGCAGCCCCCACAACATTGCGGAGATCGAAGGCGGAGAAAAACAAGAATGATAGAGGGTAAATCATTCTTGGAAATTCCTCCCATGGAAGGGTGGAATGGGCTTCACTCGCAGTCAGTCTCGGTACCTGGCTCTCGCTCTGGCATGGAATGCGGGGGGCAGGGAGGCACTGAATGTAAAAGCACTTCGCCTGGCAAAAACCCTCCTATGCCACCATTATGAAGCAGTGGTTCTCCTGTTAATTGGATTGTTAATTGGCTTTAAAGTCAGGCACGCTCTGAGAGAAGATGTAATCAGAACTGTGAAATTGCCCAGCTGCATTGTTCTGACATTTGGAAGTTAGGGTATTAATAATTTGGCCACCATCTCCAGATGCAAAATTTTAAAGATACAAAATGAGGTTGGGTGGCAGTATGGAATAAAACTTGTGATTAAAAGAAAATTTAGCCGTGTGTGATGTAAGAGATGGGGGGCCCCTCTAATGCTGAAATTGATTATCTTGGAAAATTAGATCGGATACCATCTCAACCCCCCTTAAAAAAAAAAAAAAACAGAGAAGAGATACAACGTAAGTGGACTTTGGCCAAAATGCAGTTGTAAAGTTGAATTGAATTTGGAGCCTTGGATGAGGGAGGCATGGAGACTTTGATGGTGATCAATTAAAATGAAAGTACTCCAAGATTTCCTATAGCGGAAGCTGGATCCCTCTTTCTTGGGCTGTGGAAATTTCTAGATGTTGACTGAGTAGTGAGAAAGAGTGGACTGTTGGAGTATGTTTTTGTCCAGAAACACCAAGCAAGGTGAGAGCATGATGGGAGCTAATGAGAATTTTGAGAATTCTCCAGCATTATAGCCCCACCCCAGCTATACTGAGAGACAAAAGCAATTGGAGGAATTTCAAGAATGGGACAGCAAACAAAAGCCAAGAACTTTATAATTGGACATATTCAAACTGACACATGCAGAGAAAAGGAAAATAATTAGAGCACCTCATTTGAAATCCTATGGAAAATTAGATAAGGTATTAACACGAATGATAATCACTAAAATGCAGCTGTTATATTAATGATTAATATACCAACTGAAATGTAATTAGATGTTAATAAAAAATATGAACCACAGCAATATAAGAACTGGATAAAAAAACATTAATCCAGGAGTGCGGGAAACCACTTGGATGAATTTGGAAATAATTTGAATTATTTTGATGTTAATCGAAATCTGTATAATTTGCAAAACTGTGGTAATATTGGGTAAATATTGGAAAATTAATAAAAAAATATTATATAAAAAAGAGAATCAGGTTGATTCATTTAAAAATGCAGACCAAATGAAATCCCCAAGCATCTCCCAACTCCAGCCTGGACTAAACAGTAACTCAAAATGGGGTCTTTTCTGGGGTGGCACCCTGGCTATGAAACTCCACCTCCCATCATAAATATAGCTGGCATCTACATTGTATGGGTTACAGGGCTAGCTGAAGATGTATCTCATCTCCAAGGGATGTGTGGGCAATAAAAATGCAATACTGATGGCTTGGTATGGAATATGATACAGACCCTCTAGTGCAGTGATGACCATACTTGCCCCTCCAGCTGTTTTGGGACTACAATTCCCATCATCTGTGACCACTGGTCCTGTTAGTTAGGGATGATGGGAGTTGCAGTCCCAAAACAGCTGGAGGGCCAAGTTTGGCCATCTCTGCTCTAGTAGCACCAATCACCTGGTGCGTGGGGTAACCAGAATATTTCAGGAGGGCTAGAATATGCAAGCAGCTTTCTGTGCTTTAACATGCACACACACAGGCTTAAAAAAAAATAATCACAGTAAATTTCCCAACAGCTGTTTAAAAGCAGTTACATGCCTGAAACCACCTCAGTGATCTCCGCACATCCTTCTGCATTTTTCATTTCTCATCCCTGAGTAAATTTCTAGGAACCTCTGTTACAATCTCTCTCCAAATTACAATTTTTTTAAAGCAAAGAGGGGAACTAAGTTTTTCTGAGGGTTTTTTTTTTAAGCCCTTTATAAATTACCTACGAAGTTCCATAAACATCAGATTGCAGCTTTTGGGGAAGGTGGGGGTTTAATTGTAGCTTTAAATGTTTAATTCTGAGATAGGTTTGCAGCAGATACTCAAAGGGATGCTGATGGTGCTTTTGTGACACAGCTTCCTTCCTGTCAAATGGACAGCACTCACAGAAATAATAGCCCAGATTCCCCCAAAGAAATCTGCCTCAAATTGACGCTGAGCTGGTCTGGCATCTGAGAAAGAGCTAGGGAGGGCAGTATTAACCCACTAATTGCTCTGGGATGCATAGTTCACAGCCTGTGAAAGGAGGGACGTAAACAGAGAAGTGTGGATAATACAAGAAGGACGGCCAACTTTGGCTACACATGGGAATGAAAAGCTTAGGCAAGGAATGGCTGCCATAACTGGTGTGGTTCAGTTTTCAGTGCACCCTAGAGCTGATCTTCCTTCTGACCAAGACTGGATCTCCTATATACCACCTTGTCATTTAGAGCCCCCATGCAAGTCTCCATTGAAATGTAACACATTGGCAGGTGAATTACAGTCCACAATGGAAACAACATTCCACTTTTAAAATATGCTTTTTGACTATCTCTTACTGGGAAAATCAACTGCCCATTCACATTCCAGCTGGTTATATTTCTGTTGCCTTTCCTTTGCCATTATCAAGGCCTCGGTACTTTTTGCACCTTTAGTTTTGCTGGAACTTAACATTACCTTTTTATTTTTTAGGTACACTTAGAGCTACATAGTGAGAGCCAGGATGGTGCCGTGGATAGCATGTTACTAATACTCGCACAAGGAAGACCAGGATTCATATCCACATTAGCAATATATCTCCTTGTGTGATCATGGGCCATCCACCATCTCTCTGGCAAACTTACCTCACATGGCTGCTGTAGAGATAAAAGGGGGGATAACCAAATATGCAGCCCTGAGGGCTGTGAAAGAAGAATAGAATAAGAATGTAATAAACAGACAGTTTCCCTGACTGCAAGAAATGAAGTTACAGGGAAACAGGCAGAGTGGTGCCCGCCGTGTGGAACACCCTCCCATCAGATGTCAAGGAAATAAAAAGCTATTTGACTTTTAGAAGACATCTGTAGGCAGCCCTGTATAAGGATTTTTGTTTATTTGTTTATTTTGATGCTTTCTAGTGTTTTTAACATTTTGTTGGGAGCTGTCCAGAGTGGCTGGGGCAATCCAGTCAGATGGGCGACATGAAAATGAAAATAATGAAAATAATATAAATATATTTAAAGTTCTTGAAGCAAGTGGATCCCTAAAGCTTTGTCCCTTTAACTGGAACCTAAGTGAGCTAACCTATAGCCAAGCACTCATAAGAAGTCTCTGCCACCTTCTCCAAACTCCTCATCAATACACTGAGAGTTGCTCAGCTGGCATAGGGAGTAAAATAGTTTACAGCATGCGAATTAGATCAATTAATTTCTAACACAAACCTAATGAGCGTTTTAGAAGAGGATTTAATGTCTCATTTACACCCTATAGCTATCTTGTTAAATGCCAATTAAGTATCTAAATATTTTTAGCAGCTTAATGAATTACAGTATAATAAGTAATAAGGGATCGTCACTTTTTTCTGAAGTATAAGAGACTCAGCCTCTTTTCAGGAAACAAATGCTATGGAAGCAACACTATCCACACTTTTAAACTGTACTGAAATCATTGAAAATTAATAGTACCAGATAATTGTACATATGGTGGAAGGTAGAAATAAATCTTGAGTTCCTGCAAAAAGCCCAAACAGTATGGTTATTTGAACCATTGCAGCTAAAGCGTGATCCACTAAACTAGCTCCAGAGTGGGGACTATGCCATTTTGGATCAATTTGAAAATGACATCGTTACCTGTAAGTGAGATCACAGATTGCTGGAGAACAAAAACATTGATAGGTGCCATTGTATAGGAAATATTGCAATGGCACCCAGTGAGCATGCAATTAATTTTGTCAGTATGCATGACTATGCAGAAGGGTTGGACCAAAACTGAATTGCATTTTATGATGACTACTCACTGCTAAGTAAATATTTCAGTGCATTAAGCTTTTAATTGCAGGAAGCAAATTATTCCCCTTTTTACTTTAATACATTGTGGATGTGTAAGCTGTGCACAACCTGCGGGAAGCAAGATGCTGGCCCAGATAGACTTTTGATCTGATCCTACAGGAGTCTGCTTATGTCCTTATAATGTGTCTCTCCTGATCTGGTCAATGAGTAGAAGGGAACAATTGTGCACACCCATAGCTCAGTGTTAGAGCCAAAAGTCCCTGATTCAATCCCCTGCTGTCCTGTATAAATACTAAACTAGATGGACCAATAGGTTTGAACCAGTAGAAGGCAGCTTCCTACATACCTCACCAATCAGATGTGCTGGAACCACATGGACACAAAAGAATGGATCATCTGAACATAACCTATGTACGTACAATTCAATGCAAAGAAGCAAAAATCGTGTGGTGGGTTCCAACATTTAATCAGAAAATCAGCTATATGATTGAATTGTCTGGATGCTATTTTCTTCTGGAAGGAAAGCCCAGTGAAGATGAGGTTGGCACACATGTTGACTGGGAGGAACTCTGCACATTTGGTCTCAATTATTGAGCCAGACGAGGGGAAAATATCATGAAATCTGTTTCGTAGAGTTCAAGGATGCCCGTTTTATATGACAAGGAGACTTACTCATTTGTCCACTACTTTTCACTGTTTCATAGCTGGACTCTGTCAGTGGCTGGCTGGCTTATAAAAACCTTCTAAATCAGAGCCAAAGGATACTGCAAGTCCCAGATTCTTGAGGAACCAGGCGTGGTCTTCTACATAGGAAAATATAGAATACAGTGCTACCTTGGTTATCAAACTTAATCTGTTCCGGAAGTACGTTCCAAAACCAAAGTGTTCCAAAACCAAGTCATGCTTTCCCATAGAAAGTAATGAAAAACTGATTAATCTGTTCCAGACTTTTAAAAACAACCCCTAAAACAGCAATTTAACATGAATTTTACTATCTAACGAGACCATTGATCCATAAAATGAAAGCAATAATCAATGATGATAATTTATTTATTTATTTTTTAAAAAAATCTTACCTGCAGTGATGATAGTCATTGTTTGGATGGGTGCGTTTTATCCATTTACGCAGTCACACAATCAATCAATTAGTAGCTGAACTGAGTTCCATACAGTCACAAAAACAAATTAACTGGAAAAGCCTCAAAAACAAAAACGCAAAATAAATAGCAATACCAAAAGCAGCAAACTTAATCTGTTCTGGAACTCTGTTTGACTTCCGAAATGTTTGGAAACCAAAGCACAGCTTCTGATTGGTGCAGGCGCCCTGGAAACAATAGCTGACAACCGCATTGGACGTTCGACTTCTGAAAAATGTTCGAAAACCTGAAAACTTACTTCCGGGGTTTCGGCGTTTGAGAACCAAGGCATTTGAGTACCAAGGTGTTTGAGTACCAAGGCATTTGAGAACCAAGGTACCACTGTACATGAAACTGCTTTTTACTGAATTACAGCATTGGTAATTTCAGCCTAGCACATAGCTATGCAATGCCCTCACAGCAGAGGTTTATACCTGAGCAAAATGAGGCAGGGGTGGTGAGGCAAACAATGCACGGGTGCACTGGCAAAGCCAGTCTGGTACTCCCACCAATATGCCCTTATGTCACTGACTTCACTGCCCCATTCCTGCATCATTCTAGTACACAGGAGAGGAGCTCTGCGACATCACCCCACTAAGCTGACCACTCATGCCTTGACTAGCAAGTGCTCTCCAAATCTCAGCCAGGCATCTTTCTCATCCTTGCTGCCTGAAATCCTTTTTAAGTGAAAATGTTGAGGATTAAGCTCACAGTCTTCTGCATGCATAACATGCATTCTGCTGTTTTATTATTATGAAACCCACCTTTTTCAGAGCAAGGAAGCCAAAAGAAAACCTCAGCTGGCAGTGCCATGAAGCTACAAGAGAGGAAGGTATGTAAAAAAATGACTATCTTGGACCGTGTTAATTGATGCTTACATTTTTTCTTTTAAAAACTGGTGCGATAAAAGAGCAAGGCATCCAATTTTAGTTTTCATTCTGTTAAAAGGGAAGGGGGGGAAGCACAAGGAAGGCAACAAGAATCTCCTGCATTGCAGCCACTTAAGTGCTGAGTTCCCCACACGTTTTCCTTTCCCCAATTTATGAAACAAACTAACAAAAGAAAAAAAGAAAAACCTCCAAAGTTAAACTAATACGAAATGGCCCCTGTATTTGAACTTGTCGCACGGAGCTACTTTAAATTTTAATGCAAGCTCTGGAGTAGATTTGTGTAAGGCAAGGTAAAGCAAGGCCCATGAAATATTGATTCTGTACATTTTCTTATGAATTTTTATACTCCAATTTAGTAAATTTTTCATCTCGCCTGCACTTAGAGGTTGCCTATAAAGTCGTTACTACCAATTGTATTAACTGTTGTAAATAAATCATCTTGGTTTGGGCTATTTGTCTGAACATGGGCAGACAGGTCCCAGTTTTGTTTGAGCTCTGACATCCAGCAGCTTCAGACAGATGGGGCTAAAAGGGGATGATAAACATTTAAAAGTCATCAGGATGGGACAGGAACAGGTGAATACTGCTCTCGGTGTGTCACTGGTAAAAAATGGGATCCTTCCAGTATTGCTGTCCATTGAGCGATGACAGTGGAAACACACACACACACACACACACAGAGAGAGAGAGAGAGAGAGAGAGAGAGAGAGAGAGAGAGAACCACACAGTTAATCAGTGCTGGCTTTGGATATTCGGGCATTGATGGCAGTGGTGTAGTGTTGGGGAGGGCAATGCAAAATTTCAACACCCAGTACTGCCTCAATACGCTGGTCCCAGTAGAAAATGACTTCTCCATGCAAACCAAGAAGTGACCTCTCTAGACAACAGAATGACACTTATTTTCTTATCTCTGTACCTTCATTCTCCTGGGTGACATAGACACCATTGAGACATTGAATGAGCATGCATACACTGTCTATTTCCCTCCCACTCAGTGCTTCCGCACAGTCCTGGGCAGTGGCAACCAACGCTATGCCACTGGTTGATGGGAAATCCTCAGTGGTGGCTGGTGCCTATTGGGACTGGTGGGTCAGAAGTCAGGGAGACTAATGGTAGGTCGATCAAGTGCCAATGACAGGCAGAGCCAACCAATTCTGTCAGTGTTTGAAAAAGGGAAAGGTTCTGAGCTCCTTTGCCTCCTTTGCTTGGTCCTCGGACCCTAGTGGGCACAAAGAGTCCTTGAGATAGAGTACTTTGCAGAATGATGCTTTTGTTATAAAAATCTTCTTCTCCAACCACGACTGACAGCTTTATACATATCAAATCAACCAGCTTTCTACCATCCGACCAACCCACACCCAACACTAACATTGACCACTGTATACAGGTACAGTGTTGAGTACTTAATTTGTACTTAATTTGTTCCAGAGGTCTGTACTTAACCTGAAACTGTTCTTAACCTGAAGCACCACTTTAGCTAATGGGGCCTCCCACTGCTGCCATGCCACTGGAACCCGATTTCTGTTCTCATCCTGAAGCAAAGTTCTTAACCTGAAGTACTATTTCTGGGTTAACGGAGTCTGTAACCTGAAGCGTATGTAACCTGAAGCGTATGTAACCTGAGGTACCACTGTACAATTAGGTGAAAGGTTGCACGAGTCATTGTAGGCCGCTGACTCATGCTGATTTAGTTCTTTTAGCATTAAAGAAACAGCGACCAATTTTTAGCCGTGACAAATTCTACTTTTGCCCTGGCCTCCTCCCTGTTGAACACTACAAGGGCAGTGCTAAGGAGGAGGAAGCTGACAGATAATCCCAGCCTCTCCATTGGCTGTAAGTAGGAAATCAGGCAGGTGGGGGCTATCTGAGGGCGAAGTGAGATTGGTCAGGCAGTGGTCTACTTGCCATAATGGACTAGTCTGCACTGGAAATGCTGACACAACCCCTTCTAAAACACCACTCACAAAACTTCATCCACTTACACCCCATCACCCCCAAGTGCGAGTAGAAGCAGCACTCACTCACTCTGTTTTCTGCCGTTCAGATTTATTTGAGACTGAGAGAGAATGTGTGGAAATGAATGAATGAACAAACACGGCAACTCCAGGAAAATGACATATCGTACAGTACTGTTTCCAACAAATAACACAGTGGGGTGCTAGCTTCCCTGCTTCCTTGTCACTGATCGTTCTGTTCTGTTCTCAGATAACAGTAAGATTGCAGGGTTCTCTGCAGTTTACATTCTTAAAAAGTTGTTGTGCATGCCATTTCTGTGTCTATAAAGATAACGTGGGAACGGTTGCCAAATGCTTCTGTTTCCCAAAGTGCTCATGAAATTTTTACATATGCCTTGATGAATGGAAGATTGGCATAGTCAGCTTTAGCTGTGGGGGTCTGGATCCTGGATCCTTCTACTCAAACAGGGGATAGAGAATACCTTGGACAACACTGAGCATCTTTCTGTGCTCAGGCCTGATCCAGCAAGACAAACTCTCCATACACAGGATCTGTACACAGGGCTTGGCCTGGGCCAAGCAAAGGGGTTTAGCTAGTCTGTCTGTCAAGCATTTGTCTGGTTGTTTGCAATATGATAACTCTGTTGAAATGAAATTTGGTACTCTTTTTCAGGACACAGTTCAATATTTCAAGCTTGAATACCAGCTGAATCCTGGCATTTTTTTTTCTAGAGGGGGGGGAATGAAAATACATTTTAATATGATATCTAATTTGACAATACAGACTTTGGAAGGAAAGAAGGTTTGAACTTTCAGGTCGTAATAATAATAATAATAATAATAATAATAATAATAATAATAATTTATTTGTACCCTGCCCATCTGGCTGGGTTTCCCCAGCCACTCTGGGTGGCTTCCAACAAAGATTAAAGATACATTAAAATGTCACACATTAAAAACTTCCCTGAACAGGCCTTCAGATGTCTTCTAGATCCATTTGGAAATGCATACAAATTTTCATGCAGACTTCTCTTTTTAAATAGAAATGGATGTGGGAATGGGGTGAACTAATTTATGTTGAGAAAAAGGAGAAATGTAGAGAAACCAAAATTGACAGATTTGTCAATGCATAATTCTGATAAAATTGCCCTAGTTGGAGCCTCCAAAGTCACTCCACTTTTTTCCCCCTTCCAGGTAAAATTTGGTAGCAACTGTATAGGGCTGGAGAATAACGTTTGCCTCTGTGACTTGCAAATTTTACTGAATTTTTGAGAAAAGCCTACTATTGTATTAATATTCGTGAAAGCAATAAAACTCAAGTAAGGTCAAGTCCTTCAAATACTGAACAATAGTTTTTATCCCCTTCAACAATGTCTTTCCTTGCTATTATAAAAGGATATTTTAATTCAATTTCTAAAGCAGACATTTTTGGATTGAAACTATCTGTGTAGCAGAGAAATGCATAGAAGCAATGTCTTGTACAAATCTTTCTTATATTGTTGCCATTTCCTGAAAAAATCCAAAACCTGTCACTTTGTGCCAACTGTCAATACCCTGGCCTCATATTGAATTAAATTTAGTATTTTGAAACTGACCTTTTTGGCGGCCTGGGTATTTCTAAACAGCAAAGAATATACTTAATTACAGAGCCTTCCTCCCACTGGGTACAGCAATGTCCAAGCTTCTCTGATAGAAGAAGAAGAAGAAGAAGAAGAAGAAGAAGAAGAAGAAGAAGAAGAAGAAGAGAACAGAATACAGTGGATGCTCGGGTTGCAAACATGATCCATGCGGGAGGCACGTTCGCAACCCGCAGCGTTTGCAACCCGCAGTGCTGTGCATGCGCAGGTCGCAATTCAGTGTTTCTGCGCATGTGTGAGCACCAAACCCCGGGAGTAACCCGTTCCGGTACTTCTGGGTTTCGGTGCATCCGTAACCCGAAAAAGCGCAACCTGAAATGTCTGTAACCCAAGGTATGACTGTAGTCCATTTGGAGACAGGAAGGATCTCCAGAATGGGAAAACAGAAGAGAAGAGAGCCACAAGATCAGCCACCTCATCAAAGAATAGTCAAATAAAGAACCGAAGCCATTGTGTATCAGATGCACCTTCAGTTTAAGCAAGGGAAATGCCAACTTAGGAACATAGCAAATTCTTCAGGGGCCTATTGGGGAAGGACTGTAACTTAGTGGTAGTGCACATGCCTTGCATGCGAAAGGTCACAGGTTCATTCCCTGGTATCTCTAGGGAGGGATGGGAAAGACTCGTGCCTGAAACCCTAGAGAGCCATTGCTAGTTACTAGGGACAGAGAGTGATTCCTTCCACATGCTGGTGGTCAACAACTCACCATGTTTACTGATGGGATTTGGAGTCTAACAACATATGGATTACCTACCGCTGACCTAGATGAACCAATGGTTCGACTCAGTATAAGATTCTAGGATGAAGTCACTAGAATCCTTAAAGAAGGGAAGTCAGGTGGGGAGTGACAAGCTCTTCGTTGCTTCTGCTTCTAATAATGTGAGGAAATCTAAGGATGTTATATGGTCTGTTGCCCATACGCCCTTTGAGTCATTTCAAGAAAAATAGAATTGTGCTTGTTTTGTGTGAGCCTTTTGTATACACCCATCTTGGTTTTGCTGAGGAATAGCACCCACCCATCTGATGCTGGAGCAAGCAAACAGACTACTCTGAACCTTGTGTGATCCCTCTGAGCTCATTATGCTGCAAGTGTGCTTCAAAGGACCTTGGGAGCATGTTTCTAAGGGAGGGGGCGAGGTCGATGCTTGGATGGGAGAAGCCGATTGAAATCAATGGGAATTGATTTAGAGTGTGGGGCACTGTGTTAAAATCTCCAGTCCTGTGATAGAGCTTCATGAATATTAACAGGGATAGAATCAATAACAAGCTGATTTTCAGATGTAAAAGTGGCTCCTTTTTGTCTGTAGATTAAAAGAAATAACCATCTTCCTCCCCTCTCCCCCCCCCCTCAGTTTTTTTTAAAATGAGATGCAAAACTTAGAAAAGCTGGCCAAGATATTTCAAACACACATAATATGTAGCATACAATTATTTCTAACCTTGTTTAAAGTTATTAGATAGGACTCATGTAGGACATGTATTATTCATGGACATTGTTTTCCTCATGTGACTTAAAATCTGCAACTGTTTTTGCCCTTTCCTATGAAATTGTCCAAGTGTGTGAGATGTCTTTAGAGACTGTGTATAATGTAGTGACTCTGAGGAAGCACTGTAGACTTCATTGGGCCTGTTTCCAATCGTGCCTCAGTCAAAACCAGCTCATTTTAACCGTCTATAACTGTCTATAGGCAGACCACCATCTGACTCTCAGCTTCCTATCTGCAGACAGTAACAATCACCCATCTTACAGGGTTGCTTTGAGTATCATACAGAAGTACATGAAGCACTCTGAACGTTCTAAAATAGGGGTGGCCTTTTGCTTGATGCTGTAGAACAATTCCCCTGACCTTTGCCAGTTGAGGTCAATGAGAGCTGGAGTCCAATAACATTTGGATGGTCTGCTCTAAAGCATCGTGGGCCATATTCAGAGCCCACCACAAGGACTTTCACTAGTGCAACAGGGATTTCCCCCTCTACCTCTGCACCTCTGTCAAGTCTACTTTGGAGGGTCAGGAGAACCCCCAGAAAAGAACATGGAGGAGGAGCACAGAGAGCATTACATCAGGCAAACAGAAATGCTTGCACTGACAGAACCATTTCCTTAGTGCTGTGTTCAATTCCACCCTATGGGTTGGGTCTCATAGTGTCCTCCTATAAGCAGAATGAGCCCTTCCATTCATTGAAGAGACTTGGAACTAATGGCGGTGGGAAATGAGGTTCATAAATTTCCCCAATGGGCAAGAGGGTTGTGACAAGATAGGATTCAAGGGGCTAAGTGTGGTGTAGTGGTTAAGAGTGGTAGTCTCGTAATCTGGGGAACCGGGTTCGCGTCTCCGCTCCTCCACATGCAGCTGCTGGGTGACCTTGGGCCAGTCAGACTTCTTTGAAGTCTCTCAGCCCCACTCACCTCACAGAGTGTTTGTTGTGGGGGAGGAAGGGAAAGGAGAATGTTAGCCGCTTTGAGACTCCTGAAGGGGAGTGAAAGGCGGGATATCAAATCCAAACTCTTCTTCTTCTTCTTTACAAAGAATCATTTTAAATATATCAGCAGAAGACCAGAGATGGCATTTCAGTTTATGAAAGACACGAGTGTAATACTATCAAAGAGGAATCAACAGCACATTATTCATTCATGAATCTTGGGGAAGGGAGAAATAAGGAACAATATATGCCACTAATGATTATGTAGAAAACAAAATAGAGTTTGAATATTCAACTTAACTATTAAACTTTACTCAGAAGAATAATATGCAAGATTAAAATTAACTGCAACTTCACTGTTGCTGAATGCTACACTGGCCCAACTGAACTCCACCAGGCCTCTAAATAAAGTTTACTATATTATCCCATCTATCCTAATTACATGGCCTTTTAGGTTAAGAGAAAAACATTTCTACCAATCCAGAGTGAAATCCCAAGAAACAGGCTCCTTTCGATGCATGTTACTAGAAATCAGTGTGATCCAGGATATGGGATCCCGGAAAATCCAAACAGAAAATTAGTCCAGGTAGAAAAATTAAAGTATCTAAAAATATATTGCATTCTGAACCTCAGCTGTGAAGAAAATAACCAGAGCTAGACACACACACAAAAGTGGAAAACTCAGCAAAGAAAAACGTAACCCAGTGTCAAGAATGGTAAGAATATTTGGGGTAAGAAGGGAATCTAAAAGCATTTTTTTCTTCTCTCTGTGCGTATGTTCCAGAGAAGAGATAAGTTACAGCACAAAAAGACAACAGAAACAGCTCCTTGTTGTAGAAAAGAGATGAAGCCAAGATGTAGTCCAGAGGAGAAAACTGCCACTTCTCTCTGCTTTCCACCATCCCGGAAACTTCTTTCCAGCACACTGATTGGTTCCTTTTAATTGCTCATTTGCTCACCACTAGAATTGGTTCTGTATTGGTAAATGACAGGTCACTGGGCAAACAGCTGCAGACACCATTTTCCATTGTTTTAGGGGTTTACATGATCCCAAGCCTTATCTTTGCTTAACCAAAATCTTGTCAGCATTTCTGTTTCACAGACCCTCCACCTGCCTTCCACACAGTCTTCAGGCCTATTCCCATCATAAATCAGAGTCTCTTGACCATAGTCTTCTTCCATTCCATCCCACAGCTTCTGGGGTGGGCTCAGAGGTGACCCAACCCCCAACTGAGCTCATTAGCAGAGGCTTCCACAAATAGGAAGGGCTGCAGCTCAGTAGTAGATCATCTGTGCTGCATGAAGAAGGTCCCAGGTTCATTCTCTAGGTTGGACCGGCAATGTCCTCTGTCTGAAATCCTGGAGGGCAGCTGCCAGCCAGTGCAAACATTACTGAGCTAGATGTACTAATATCTCAGGTAGCAGCTTCCTAACAGAGGGAATAGGTATTATTTTATTTTATTTTATTGCTGAGTTTCCCCTGCAACACCTCTAGCATTATACTGGAGGATCCCCCAACCATTCAGAATACCTGAAGGAGCGTCTCCACCCCCATCGTTCTGCCCGGACACTGAGATCCAGCACCGAGGGCCTTCTGGAAGTTCCCTCACTGTGAGAAGCGAAGTTACAGGAAACCAGGCAGAGGGCCTTCTTGGTAGTGGCGCCCGCCCTGTGGAACGCCCTCCCATCAGATGTCAAAGAGATAAACAACAATCTAACGTTTAGAAGACATCTGAAGGCAGCCCTGTTTAGGGAAGTTTTTAATGACTGATTTTTTAATGTATTTTTAATCTTTTGTTGGAAGCCGCCCAGAGTGGCTGGGGAAACCCAGCCAGATGGGCGGGGCGTAAATAAATAAATAATTTTATTATTATTATTATTATTATTATTATTATTATTATTATTAACAATTTTTTGGGACTGCAGAGTGCTGCAGGGAGGAGCTTAGACTTGAGAGCACCCCATTCCATTTTTAGAAATCTGCTTTGAACCCATCAGCGTTGCTTTTATTGCTGTTACGCTATGAGTTTTCCACCTCTGATTCTTTGTAACTATGTTCCCTGCTCTATCAT
This sequence comes from Podarcis raffonei, assembly GCF_027172205.1. Lineage (NCBI taxonomy): Eukaryota > Metazoa > Chordata > Lepidosauria > Squamata > Lacertidae > Podarcis > Podarcis raffonei. The sequence goes on from NC_070607.1 coordinate 75,121,024, forward strand.
CATCTTGCAGGCACATAAACATAGTGTTATGCAAAGTGAATTCCCATCTCTGCCCGGGTAGTGTCATATGATTCTGAAAAACTCTGGCTGCCCCTAACACACAGCAATCAAACCTTCCATGCTTAGATTGAGTTCAGATGTGCTTTCTGCAGAAAAACTGCCGATGTCGCTTCATAACTCAAATGTTTGGAAAGGCCATTATGGATCAGTTATCACACATCATTGTATCCAATCACAACAAGTGATTGCCCAATGCAGGAGGCATGCCAAGTGGTGTTAATTCAACAAGGAGTTTCGCTAGCACTTAAACCCAACCTGTGAATTTAGCCTTATGATGGCCAGTGGCAAAACGTTTGCCCAATCTGCAGTCATGGCCACTGAATTTGGGTGGGTGGGTCGGAGAAAAAGACTTTTCATTTGTTGAAGGGTTGGTACTATAAATTCACAAGAAGTTGCTGTTTTAAAATAAAAGTTAATGCATTATAAGAGACTAAAGTTATACATGAATACCTCTGGACCTAAATTATCCTATAGAAGGATCACAAAACGATAGCTTTATTAGGGTTAACCTCAAAATCTTAAAACAGTATGCAAGTTTTTGAGTGCTACTTCAGAGGGATGGTTAAGCAACAGTAGATAAACAAACAAGAGGGGGATGTGGGAGTATCCCAAGACATTTTGCTGTCTGAAACAGAAGGAAAAGATGGCACCCTTCCAGATCTGGAGGAAGAAAGCTACATCAAACATCTACTATCCAACTATTGTATTCCACTCTGGACTTTTTGCATCATTTACAGTGCAATCCTACACATTTCTACACAGAAATAAGCCCCATTAATTCAATGTGACTCCTTTGTGACTTTCCAGCACAATCCTATGCATGTCTACTCAGAATTAAGTCACATTGATTTAATACATAGGATGTCAGTCCAAGTTAATTAATTGTGCAGCTCTTTCTAGCAAAACATTGTTGAATTATTGTCACCACTCAACTTTAGATAAGATAAATATTCACAATTTCTTTTGGAAATAGGTTCATGGACCAAGATCCACCCTTTTCTGTTGACTCTAATTTGCTTTAAACTGACTTTAAAATTGTATTTTTTAAGTGTTGTAATCTGCCCAGGGACCTTATGATGAAGGGTAGGTAATAATAATAATAATAATAATAATAATAATAATAATAATAATATAAAATTTGAATATTACCTGGAATACCCCACTGAAAACATAAATTAAACATAGTATTTTGGGAAACTTATCAAGAGTGGGAAGGGGGTGGATTATAATCAGATTGTTTGGATTAGTAAATGATGGAAGATCGTATCTCTTAAAACAACAAGCCTTTCCATTCAGTGTTTGGATTCAGGTCAGATAAATTTGTTTTCTTTATGTTTTCTTTGTTACTAGGAGTGTGTCATTTCAGATGTCCCTGGGGAGTTGGGACAAACTATTACTAATTAAGCAGGGCTTCCTTACCAGCTGAGTTTTAAGCAGTTTTCTTTTGAGTGCACGCGTGTGAAAGAAATAGGAGGGAGAGTGCTTATTAACAAGACAGTCTGAAGTCCTCCTTTACCCCAAAATATTAGAATTGTTTTCTATTGCATAAACAGATAGTAGAAAGAGAGAGAGGGCAACACACACCCACACCTGGTGGAGGCTGGCCTAAGATGCCTGAGAAGAAGGTGCATATGGTCCTCACTCTTTTCCAAGTCCAAAATCTAACTGGACTAGCAGCTGAATCTCACTGCAACACTAGTGCTGGAACAGCATCACCCAACAAACCTAAGAACAGAAAGATAGATAGGGAATTCAGGTGGAATGCTGCCTCCACTCTGCCTAACGGTAGGGCTGGCCCTGATCTCCACCCTTCTTATAAATCCCCAAACTTACTGCACAGCTTACTACACTTTTTAGTGATAGCTGATCCTACGTTTGTAGGATACGGACTGTGGAAAGGCATTCTGCCTCCATTTCAGTGATCTTTGACAGTGACTTACCACTCCTACCATTCCTGTTCATGGAACATTTATTTGATTCTTACTAGTTGGTGACTCCATGCATGTATTATATGTCTTCTGTGTATGAATTTTGAAACAGTATAGTGTTATAAAAATATTGTCAGTATATTATTAGCTGGCGCATTTACTATCATTGTCAATAGGCCTATGGAAAGCATAATGCTGGTGCTCAACAAAAGAGGTTTAAAGACTGTCTCAAGGCAAATCTTTAAAAATGGAGTATAAACACTGACAACTGGGAAACACTGGCCTGTGAGCGCTCCAGTTGGAGAACAGCCTTTACCAAAGGTGTCATGGGCTTTGAAGACACTCGAACTCAGGACGCATGGGAGAAACGTGCTAAGAGGAAGGCACGCTTGGCAAATCCACACCGTGATCAACTCCCGCCTGGAAACCAATGTCCCCACTGTGGAAGGACGTGTGGATCCAGAATTGGCCTCCACAGTCACTTATGGACTCATTGCTAAAACCGTATTTATGGAAGACAATCTTACTCGGCTACGAGTGATCGCCAAAAAGGAAGAAGAAATTGTGTTTGAGCCTCTTTCATTATATGTATGTGTGTGAATATAAAGATACACGTATGTGTGTTAAGTTAACACTTCTTTACCCAGTATTCATGTAGAGCAGAAATCAAAGGCAGACATTGTATTCTGGTATGTGTAGGTTTTATGTTCACATTATGAACCCAGCTGAAGCAAGAGCCACTTAAAAAATTTAATGTATGAAAATGTTTGCAGAAAGGCAAACTCTTATCTGCAAGCATTTTCCTGGCCAGCTTACACAATAGTACAGATGCATTTAATTGGCACATTGTGGATCAAGCATACTGCTGATAATTCCTTTTAATGCACCAACTTTTCAAGGGTTGGGGGCAGATTAAAGACACTCCTGTCTTCTACAGTCACTGGAAATCACAGCAAATTAACCAAAGCTGGCCTGTTAACCAAACAGCTTTCAAATGGAACTGTCAATTTCAATGCTAATTTCTTCTTTTTCTTCTTTTCTACATGGAGCAAGTAAAGAAAAAAGAAAGAACAGGAGGGGAAAGCCTATCACATTAAAAAACAACAACACCCACTTTTCTCTCGGGGAAAACAAAGAAAATTCCTGATTTCACAGATGCTCCTGCTTAAAAGAGGTCTTGTTACTTTATAGCTCATGAAAGACAAAAAGCCAACTGCTTACTGGGATTTGATGTTTATCTCAGCATAGCAAATCAAAGTTTTACTGGGTTCAGAAATGCCAAAGCAGCATATTTTGTACTCCTCAAAAAAAAAAGGGGGGGGGAGAGAAAAGGGAAAAAAAAGGGGGGGAGTCAGTGCCTGGAAGTGAAAAACATCTGCATCTAAAACAGGACAATTAGCAACAAGCCATGAGTGATGCTAACGCTCTTGGTCTATTTTTGGTCACCAGCTACGTGATCAGGAAAAGCAAGAAATGTAGCTGCCTTGCTTAACTCTTAATGCACCATGTTGTTGTTGTTTCTTAAAAAAAAAAACCCAATTGTGCTCCTTATTTATCACATTAGAAAAAAGGTTTACTGTACCAAAATGTACAGTGTCTTACTTTTGCTTGAGAAAGAATGTGTACACTTGTTTTACACAGAGTAGGACTCATTCAGTAGTATTGGGCAGACCAAATTATGCGACTTCGACTGGGTCACCCAGCACGCCACGTTCTAGCTTCAAAAGAATAAATGAGCTAGGTAAGCCCACGGTCTATAAGTCAATTTTCTGTATTCTCCATGTAAAATGGGCAAGAGTGATCTGGTATGTGAACTTTCATCACACTTACTCCACTCCTTACTTCCAGGTGCCTTCTCAGAGTTGTTTTCTAATAGATACTGAGTTCCTCTGATTTGCTAAACTTTATTTATTGTATTATGGTGCTGGAGGAGACTCTTGAGAGTCCGATGGACTGCAAGAAGATCAAACCTATCCATTCTGAAGGAAATCAGCCCTGAGTGCTCACTGGAAGGTCAGATCCTAAAGCTGAGACTCCAATACTTTAGCCACCTCATTAGAAGAGAAGACTCCCTGGAAAATACCCTGATTTGGGAAAGATGGAGGGCACAAGGAGAAGGGAACGACAGAGGACGAGATGGTTGGATAGTGTTCTTGAAGCTACCAGCATGAGTTTGACCAAACTGCAGGAGGCAGTGGGAGACAGGAGTGCCTGGCGTGCTCTGGTCCATGGGGTCACGAAGAGTCGGACACGACTAAACAACAACAACAACATTTATTGTATTTAGTTGTGGCTTAGTACAAAACAAATTGCCTCTTACATTTCTTAAAAAGAAGCATGCAGTACCAAATTCAAATACTTCAAAAAGGGAATATAATGAAATAATGTGGCATAAGACCAAGACAAGAGGCAGGCTACATTCAGAAAGGACATGAATTAAAAACCTGCTTGATGAAACACAGTATTACTGAGAGCTGGATGGGTCAGCAGGGAGGCGTTGGTCTTGCACAAGCAGAGATATAGTCTACTGCTATAGTCTACTGGAATTCCGTCAAGGCTAGGCAATCTACTCCATCCACCCAGCCCCAATATGTGTAGGGCAGGGGCCATAAGAAACATGATAGACAGGAATGGACCAATGGATACATTTCCACATCCCCTCCTCATGCAATGGATTTTTTTTCAGTGGGCTAGTATGGTCAATGAACATGCATGTAAAATGCCCCAAACAGAATCTTAAATGCAAATATGAGGGAGGAAAGCTATGACTGATGGCACCTTAAATCTTTAAAATGTATTTTATGTCTAATATGAGTCAAAAAAATATGCCATAATCTTTTCTTTTCATTTACTACAGTGGTGCCAAATAATTTCACCACTTAAATTATACCTCTGGCAGCATTAAAGCTTTCCCAACTGAGTGTGTTAAAACCAAAAACCAAATAATTTAAAGAAGCAAAAACTTTAAAATTGATTGGATGGCATCTCCAATTTTAACAAAAACAAACAAACAAACAAACAAACAAACATAAGAAAGCACAATAACTGAAGCTTTGTCTAGAGTGGTTTACAGCATAATTTCCTGCACTGCATATATTTTCTTTATGATTAGTAGACCTTTAGGGTATTAGAGCAGTCATTTCCAACCAAGGAATGCTCTCCTTTGCTTATAAAAAAAGAGGGCAACTGGGAAGAGAAAAGCAAGGTAGGGAATCCATGCGTGCCAGTCTGAGCATCTCTGAGGAAGAGCAGGCAAGAAATTGCAACGTATTTCTAGAAAGATGTAAGGCCCAACATCAAACTAAGCACCACTTGCACTCCTGGCAAGAGTACGACTCTGTTGCTTTTTGGCCACTGTTAAAGATGGGATTAAATAAATTAATGATAGCTAAATGGACACAACATACCACTGAATCCCAATGGCTGGAGGGAAACAGTGTCTGGTGGGGGGCGGGATTGCCTTCATGCCCAAAAGACATGAGCAAGCCTTTTTTGACATGTTTAGGAATGCATAATATGGCCATTACTTGTCAAGACAGCAGTATTCACACCTTTGGTCTGTTCCCCAGCAACCCCATGTGAATGGAGTAGGTTTTCCCCCTACATTTGAAGCTACAACCCTATTTGTGCTATTGGTTTCAGTGGGGTGTGATTTGCAACCGGATGCTATGCTTGTTTACTTGGAAGTGTCCAGTGGGTTAAGTGTCTTTAGGATTCCAGCCTAACACTGGCATCCTAACTAGAGGAAACCAGTGTAACTTATGCCAATGTAATTTACTTCTATTTAGGAGCCTCTGAGAGGGCCTACCACTGACTAAGCCAGCAGGTGCGTGTGGATACAAGGCTTTGGCCCTGTATACCTGATGGAGCATCTTCACACCCGTTATTCAGCCCAGACACTGAGATCCAGCTCCGAGGGCCTTCTAGCGGTTCTCTCTCTGAGATAAGTGAGGTTACAGCAAACTAGGCAGAGGGCCTTCTCTGTCGTCGTACTCGCCTTGTAGAATGCCCTCCCATCAGATGTCAAGGAAATAAACAACTATAAGACTTTGAGAAGACATCTGAAGGCATCCCTGTATAGGGAAGTTTTTAATGTTTGATGTCTCACTGTGTTTTAATTTGTTGGAAGCCACCCAGAGTGACTGGGGTAAGCCAGTCAGATGGGCAGCATATAAATAAATGATGGTGATGAGTACTGGGTCCTGGTTCTCATGACTGCCCTGAACAGAGTTTGTAATAGGGGTAAGGAGAGACTTACTCCCACCCTGCTATGCTGGCATAGGAGCCATCTTACCTTCTGCTGGCTGAGCACCAGGTGAGCCAGGATGAGGGACGTACACTGGCATACACTCAGCTCATCTGGGAAATCTCATTTTCCAGTGAATTCAAGCTTTCTCATCCTGTCAGATCTTGGGTTTGGATGATGCTGTTGACAGCTGTCAAATAGAGGACACTTTCAACTAAAGGACTGTTCTGTGACAACCCTTCAAAATGGAGGACTATCCTCTGTAATGCAGGACACATGGCCACCCAATGTAAACCCATCCCTTTAGCAGTATGTATGGCCCTTACACTGATGACTTTTAAATAGGTCTTGAAGACTTTCTTTTATTTGAAACTGCTTTTAATTCTGTTGGTGCTTTTCTACTTTTGGTTTTATAATGTGCTATTTTTGCTCTCTGCTTTTACACTTGTATTATTTTAGTCTGCTGATATTATTTTTTGTCTGCTACTGTGATGATTTTTAGATGTGCTATTGTGTCCTGAGATGATTATTTTTTTAAAAAAGTAAGTATTTTATGGAATGTAGTGTCACAGATTGTTTTTAACTTGTTGAGAGTTGCCTTAAGAGGGACAACCCTGAAAGACAGCCAATATAAATATGGGAAAAAATACATTATTTGAGGGGATAGGGTAAAAAGAAAGAAAATCTCCTTCATTGCCATCCCAATCTGGATTTGAAGGGGAGGGTAGATGGAAACATTTGACATATCACCTACGCAGGGCCAATCCACCCGTGAGGTGAGGCAGTTGCCTCAGACAGCAGATGCAGCCTCCTCTGCCACTGCCCACTGTCTCATCCTCCACACCTGGTTGACCCCTTCATGCCTAGCTGTGGTGGGTGGGTGCGGAGTAGGAGGCCGGTGGCAGGTGGCAGCAGAGGAGGTGGCCAGGGGCAGAGGAGGTGGCCATAGTGGTGGTGGGACAAGATTTTCTGTTTCGCCTGAAGCTGCAAAATGTCCTGGACCAGCCCCACACCAAGGTTGTACCTCCTATCAATATGGTATTTCACAGCTCCAAGCAATGAGCAAGTCTGTCCATTTTGGTGTCTCTCCACTTCTCATTTTTCCAGTCTTGAATTCATTTCTCCACATTTCCACCTCATTTTTTTATAAAAAAAAATCCTCCTAAAGATCCACCAGCAGTTCAGTTTACTGCAAATTTCTCCTAACATGCAGTTTTGTATGTATTTCTGCAAACCATTTCCTCTACTGTAATGCATTTTTTAAAAATGTCCTTTTCACTAATATATGCATTTTCCTGCATACTTTGCCCCTCCCTGTTGTAGTAATTTCTGTACATATTACTTGACTGGAAAGCTGCATTGCAAAATATGGAGACGTCTGAATTTCCAAGGATGGCGGTGTTTCAATCCTTGCATGGCTTTGGGAATTGCAAATTTGGTAGGTTTGCCTTCAAATGTGAACTGAGTCTGGAAATGTAAGGAAAATGAAGGTACATTCTTTCACCTTTGGTGGACGTGTCCCAGGATTAAGGCTTTCTGGGAAATGATATATAACGAATTGAAAAAGGTATTTAAATATACCTTCTTGAAGAAACCAGAGGCCTTTCTCTTGGGCATGGCTGGCCAAGTGGTGCCAAAGAAGGATAGAACTTTTTTTTATGTATGCTACAACAGCAGCAAGAATACTCATCGCAAAGTATTGGAAGACGCAAGATCTACCCACTCTGGAAGAATGGCAGATGAAGCTGATTGACTGTATGGGACTGGCAGAATTGACGAGCAGAATCCGTGACCAGGGAGAAGAATCGGCTGAAGAAGACTGGAAAAAATTTAAGGACTATTTACAGAAATACTGTAAAACTAAGGAAAGTTAAATGGTGTTGGATTGAAACTGAGGGGTTTCTAGCTGTAATGATATAAAGGAACATAGATGGGGGGGAAAAAGGGTTTGAAAAATAAGGTAATGTTATAAGCTGTAATGCTTTAAATGAAGGGTTTGCTGAACAAATAACCTTAATTGGGATACAAGGAGGAGAAGTATGAGGAGGTCTGAGAAATTTGTTATTTAAAAGTATGATATATGAACTTTATGTTTTTGTTAATGTTTTTGTTTGTTCTGTTTTTGTTTATTTGTTTAAAAAAAATTGGAAAATTTAATAAATATTCTTTAAAAAAAAAAATCAAATGTGAACTGAGTCAAATTTCTCCTCCACCCTGAACAGCTCCTATTCACTTTAAAAAGGTGTGTACATGGTGATGGCCTCATAATTTTGCCCCATCTATAAAGCATCCACTAGTGAGGGCTATGACACAAAAGGATTTCCTTTAGAGGAATGAATAAATTTGGGCAGGTGGCCATAGCATTATTTTATTTAAGGAGCAGGGGAATGCAAGGCAGTGCCTGTCAGGCTGATATTGAGAAAGAAATATACCCTCCTTGCCCTGTTTGAGTCGTCCCCCTTTGCTTCACATACACTCTATAATTTTCAGGGACTTGATTTGGAACCTTAGAATGTCTTCTCACTTACATTGGGGAAATGGTTACCTGTTTTCCTTTCACAGCAGGCTACTTGTGCATCTCAAAAGGGGGTGGGGAGAAGGGCCTGAGATTTGCAGCACTGAAGAAAAGGGAAATGTACAGCTCACCAGGGACCTATAGAGAACTTAGCAGCACAACACCCACTTTCATTGAGAATTCGAGCCATAGTTCGCCCATCCATCTCCCTCTCAGCCTGCTGCCCCCGTCTCCCTCTCCCTGGGCCACACATGTGTTTAATCTTAGGCATGGACGTAAACCTGTCTATCCATTATTTTGCATCCTTCAAGTATTATTATAATCAGGCCAGTTTATTAAGAATTAATGCCCCTTCGTGAACTGAGGGTAATGGAATGGCCACATTTCCTCTCATGCTGGACTGTGATTTACTAATAGGGGTTTCAAGGGAAAGGATCATAAAAGAGGGAGGCCCCCACCCCTGGATTAATATTTAATCAGGTGTTGAGAGCCTTGTGCAGGATTCTGGAGTTGCCAATGGAAACCTGCCAGGAAAGCAGGAAAGGCCCTGGATCTTAAAGGGAGAGTGCTAGCTTTGCAGGTTAAGAGAAAAAAAGAAAAAGAAATGCAGGACAGAATGAAAGATATGAGCTATGATTTCCATAAAGCTTTTCAATGCATGCTTACCCTCATTTAATCGCATGAGTTGTACCATGGAAGTGAATAGCACCGCCCTTGCTTGAACATCGAGGGCAATGACTGTAAGTCATCAGAAACTAAACCTCAGGATCTCTCCCTGCTTTGCACATTCCCACACTTGGGTTTTTAAATATCAGCACAGGGAAGCAACCATGATGGGACACAACCACCTTTGTGATATTGGAAATCTGCCGTGAGTTTTGCTAACTTGAGTTTGCAACAAATGTTGGTGGCAACCATTGATTTGTAGACACCCGGCCACCCTGGCACATCTACCATGCTGAGTATTGAAACCATTTCAGTTCCCTTCAAAACAGCTCCTCACAAAATTCCTTCCTTTTGTGAAAGGAAGAATCTCTAGTCTGTCCAAAATTTTGTCTGAAGAGCTCTGGATTTGTGCACAGCCCTAATATCCATCCTGCGCTGATTGCAAAACATTTGTGATATAGCATCCAAATTTAAGGCCATGAGGAGTGATCACAACTGCAGCACATTTCTGCAACACGGCAGGGCAAGCTTATCCTTGTCCTGATATCTGAAATGTGATATCTGAAAGCACTCCTTTTCCAGGTGGAGCGGTACAATTAGCAGAGTCCATCACTGTGCTATTAGCCTTGCTGTTTGACTTCACACTCCTGTGGTTTCCAGGAAACCAGTCAAACATGTGAGTTGGAATTGCAGCCTGAATTGTTGCTAAGATGCTCTCCTGCCCTCCATTGACACTGTCCCCCAAGCATACATCATTCACAGAGCCGTTCAGCAGGGGCAGCCTAGCATGATCTCTCATATATCACCCCAGATTGTGGTGTCGTGATGCTTTAAAGCTGTGTACTGAGTAGTTTGGCATTGATTGACCTCACTGTGCATCTGTTCTGCATGCTTCCATGCAGTGTTATGCTTTGTGTGTTTGAAAAACAACACAGCCAATAAAAAGCATCTGTGTGTCTGGATGACTGGTTATATATCTTGTGTCACATCCACTCTTCCTTTCCTTTTAAGCACACAACACAGTTTAGCACTCTGTGACATTGCAATAGCATGTTTAACTGACTGTTCCTTGTGCATTTTGAGGATTCATATATGCATTTTTGGGCCAGTTTGTAGACATGGCAGAGACTAAAAAAAACTGGGTCATTTGTTTTGTTTTTGTTGTTACAAGTTTGCTAACACCCCAGTTCAATTTGTACCAGTGTTATCTGTGTAGCACCACTGTAACATCATGTTTTATCATTTTGCACTGGTTTGGCTTTATTTATAATTCATCCTAAGAATTTATATGTGGCAGGTTGTAGGTCCAAACTAAATGCTGCAGCAGGGATAGCCAGCATGGTCCAGATGTTGTTGAGCTACCCTTCCCATCATCCCTGACCACTGGCCATGTGGGCTGGGGCCACGGTTTCCTAAACTTGGGCCTCGAGCTGTTTTTGGACTACAACTCCCATCATCCCCAGCTAACAGGACCAGTGGTCAGGGATGATGGGAATTGTACTCCAAAACAGCTGGAGATCCAAGTATGGGAAACGCTGGCTGATGGTGATGAAGCTGCAGCCCAGCAACATCTGCAGGTTACTATGGTATCAGGAGAGGTGTTGGTTCTGTTAACATCCACACATGTGAATGCTGTCCCCAGATCTGCTCGGGAGGGTTGGGGGAATCTACAGCACAGATTTAGGGAGTGCATAGGGGGATGAGAGGGGGAGAACATTTTGTCGTGCAAAAAGAAATCCTTGCACTGCTGGAGCCACAGGCTTAGTGCTAAGTTGAATACAACCCATCGAGTCTTTTCCTAAAGTGCTACTCTGCACTGCTGCAACTAATTCACAGGCAACATTCTGTAAAAAAATTCAAAATGCACTACAACCTCTTCAGGGCTTTCACTTGCAGGAACCCTGTAGGCAGGAAAGCCTCTTTATAATTTGACAAACCCTAGTAGGCGCAGGTGCAGCCCTTCTTGCAGTGGGTTAGCACATTTATTGCTGAGCCTCATCACCATTTGCAAGGCAAAATACTTGGCTTCTGGTCTAGAAAACACTGTAGCCACGGAACATACAGTAATTGCTTATGCTTGACATGCAAGGGCAAGTTTGGCCTATCTAAGTGTTCATAATGGCATGAATCAGAACTGCAAGCTATGGGGAGACTGAAATTTTGGAGGAAGCACCTTCCATGAGTGGAATTCCCACTCACTGAAAACACCTTCCCTTCTTTTCAGAGATCTCCTCCTTCTTCCTCAGATACCCATGCCATAGCCCAAAGCATTAAGAGGTGAGGGGTCACTGTGAGAGGAGAGGGTGGGCATGTTACCTTCTGCTAACCCTCTTCCAAAGGTGCTTTTCAGAATCCAGGCCTTGGACTTTCATTATTTCTCTGAGGAAAGTATTACTCTGGGGCTCCTGGAAAATATGGCCCTGGGATGCCATCTGTGCATATTCTATCCATAGCATGTTGAATGAAGCATTGCATTTTGCTGTTCATTGCTTTTCAGTGGCTGACAGATTGTTGCGAGTGTCTTCAGTGTGCGAAACCCACAAAGCAAAGCCGAGCATTTTTGCTACCCCAAGGAGGTTCAGAGTCCTGCTTCAGCTAAATTCCCTCTTTTTAAAAACTCTTCGTTTAATAAACACATTTTGATCTAGAAACCAGTCTTAATACCCCGTGAACATGAGCTGCCCCGGGGAATAATAATAATAATGAAAACCAGTGTCTCCTGTCGAGAACAAGGCAGTGCTTTCCTTGGCCTGTCCAACTTGAAGGATAGCTACAGAAAGAAAACCAGAGAACAGAGAGACTGAAATATATAGGAAATTGTGGCCATGGAATTCACTAAAAAACAAAAACGAAAACCTCACTCCAGCCCAGCTAGGGACCATATGCATGCAGAAGCAGGCTTCTGTCTGCAAATACTTAGCTGTCTGCATAAGAACATACAAAGAGGCCTTGAGGAACAGTCCCAAAGTCCATCAAATGCAAGATCCTGTTCTCACAGCCTGCATTCAGACATAGGGGTTTATTGCATTTGTTTTACTGCTTAAAAAGCTTGCGCTTCTGTCCTGATCTGTAACATTCTTTTTGCATTGCAGTAGCTTTGCATTATGGAACTGTGTCTTGCACTAAATTTTAAATGGAAAAGAACTGCGTGCCAGGATACTACCCCAAATTTCATGACATGAGCAGCCTTATCGTCGTCATGGGAACCGGGGGAAAGCAAAACTCTTATTTTCCAAATTAACAGATTTTTCAAGTTGCAAACCTATCCCCCCACTGGAAAGAAGAAGGAAATGAATGTTCGAGTTCTTCTAGGTTCCAATAGATTTCTGGAAGTGGCTTTTACATTATGTGAAAGATCACATAAAATGCAAAAAATAACAGATAAGGCAACTTCAGGAAAATCAAATAAAGTGCCATCTGAACGCAGCCACAAGTGGCCAACCAGATGCCTATGGGAAGCCAGCAAGCAGAACCTGAGAGCAACACTTTCCCCACTTGTATTTCCCAGCAAGGGTATTCAGAAAGCTAAATTGTCTTTGATCCTGGAGATAGTACAAACTTCATGCCTAGTAGCTAACTACTGATAGCATTATGCTCTATATACTTAGCTGCCTGCATGAGCCTAGCTTGTTGAGGAACTAAACATGAAAATGAGTGCTGCCTGCAACATTTCTCCCACAATCTGGGATAGGTGTGCAGACCCTTCCTGGAAAATCAGTAATTCCACTGATAAACTATTCAAAAGTGGAAAGAAGGAGGGTAGAGCCAGTTTCTACCCAACAAGTGATTTGTACAGTTTTTGTTTATCTGACAAGGCTTTCTGCATGAGCATCCCCATTCATAATGCAGCATTGTATTGGAGCCACCATCGCCTCATATTCAAAGGGTCTCAGGAGTCAAGGGACTCAGCTACATTAGTAAAGAAAGAGCATTTTATATGCCTTATAATACTTTGACACCAGATGGCGCAGTGGAGTCCTGTCTTTCACCAGCGTGATTTCCCATAATAAAGTTTACAATGCGTTTTCCTGAAATGCTTTTTTTGATGTGTCTAGATCCAGCCAAGGTCAAAAAGCAGGTCTTGTAATAGTGCAATACTATACATATTTACTCAAAAGTAGGTACCATTTGTATGATCCATATGCATTGTGTATTCTGTAATGAAATGTATAAAAATGTTAATCAGTAAAAGTTAAGTCTCACTGTGTTCTGAGGGCTTACTCCAAGATAAGCATGCGTAGGATTGCAGTGTATTTTATATATTAGAGTGCTGTGAGCATAGCCTAAATGATTCCCAAGTTTCTGGATGAGTCTTCCTGCCAAATTTGTTCTGAAACTGGCTCTCACTGCAGACTGAAGAGCTGAATATTCTGTGCCTGACATAATCTGAAATGTGGTTAGGTATTTGTGTCTGGCAATTTTCATGATGTCTGTGTGGAACCCTCTTATGTTATGTGCTTAGAAATTTGTCCCTTTAGAATAGCTGCAGGCTGGTCCTCAGGCTTCCTGATGAAAGACAAAAGAGGGTAAGGGAGGGAGAATACTGGATGAGATAAAGGGAGCTGGAATCATGGGGCATAACTGGTCAGACAGATATCTGACTTGGTCCATGTGTGAGTCATTCCGATTGACTAACACACCACACTCTGGGAGGAATTGAGCAGTGCAGTATTATGATTGTTCAGAGATGATTTGTGGGGGTACACCATGGGAGGAAAGGCGTGTTGTGAGAGTGGGACTCTTTGTGCTGACTCCATTAGCACAACCATTTAACTGAATCTGAGCCTCTGTGCGTATATATATTATTTTATTTATCAAAACATTTTTATATTGCCTTGCAGATTGAGCCTGAAGGTGGTTTGGAAGAACATTTGCAATACAAACTTTAAAAGTTGGAAATACAATACAAGTCAAATGCAGTTAATAACAATGGGGAGGCATTTAACTGGGGAAGTTTGGCCTAATCTCTGACAATGGAGGCACCTGGAAAAATGCCTCTGATGTAGATGCACAAACAGGTATATGGAAGTGGACCAGGAGGTGCCCAGCTTCGGTGGAGAATTGGATCTGGCCCAACCCCAATTGCCGACTTTGACAGGTGGGTGGGGCTGGTTTGCTGCTATAGAGCCATAAGCCCACCATTCCTCCAAGGAGCTTAAGGTAGCATAAATGGTTCTCCTCCTCTGCATTTTACCATCACAGCAGCCTTGCCTGCTGGTTTAGCCTGAGGGTCAGTGACTTTGATGGCTAAGTGGAATTTGAACCTGGGTAGTTCAGCACTCTAACTACTATGTCACACTGGCTTGAATTCAATACTGAATCGACTATTCTTCCTTTATATCTCTGGCCTTAATTTAAGCGTGCTCCTAATTCTTCCTTTGAAGGGAAAGGCTTTTCAAAGTCTGGCACCCTTTTTAAAGGAAGAAAAGGGTTCTTCCTTTGTATTCCCTAGCTTGAATTCAAATTCAACCCACAGCACCACACATCTCAAGTAGGGAGACAGAAAAGAAGGTGCGTGTGGCAATCACACAGGGTCCCAGGACTTTTAATGATCTATTGGTCCCTGTGCCACCACTGTGCTCGCTTCCCCTCTGCCACCAACCTGTTACTCTCGGGTAAAACACTGAGTCCAGACAGTTAAAACTGAACCAAATAAACAAGTTTATTTTATAAGCATTAACAAGTTTATGGTTTCTCAGATAATATTCCTGCCAGTTTCTTAACTTTAGTTTCTTTACCGGCCTATACCTTCCTAATACCTTCTGACTGATTATCTCAACTGTTTCACTGACCCCTCTTAACAAATTTTCTCACTCTCTCACACCAGACTAGCCCAACCCACAGACTTATCTTCTCTGTGTCTTCTCTAACTCCAGACTGACTTCTCAACCACCCTAACTCTACCTTGAGTTCCCATTGGTTAGTCATTTTACAATTAGTTAACCCTTTCCTTATGAACCCAGTATGATGTCACACACCTAGGAGGGCAAATGCCACAGTGCCAAATTCAAAAAGTGCTGAAAAAGAAAAAAGAATCAGGAGATCACTAAGAGTGAATTCAAGCCATGTCTGTAAAGCAAGAATCTTCATTGAATTTCTCACACCCAACATCTTATGCCATTAGACTTAGGATAGGTGCCTGGTTAGCCCAAAATGGTCTGGTGGGCCAACCCTCTGAGGCCAGGAGAGACTCATTAGGCCATAGGTTCCTGACCATTGCTTTAAGGGTGAGAACAAAATCTTTGAATGGACCTGAAACCAGTGTAGCTGTTTTAAATGCTGGTCTGACACATCCCTTAAAACTGTCCCAGTGAGTTGTGTTCTAGCTGTGTTCTGGACAAATGGAGCTCTATGTATCTCTTCTCAACCTTTCTTCCTAGAAAAGACCAGCCACAGAAAAGCCAGCCAGAAATATCTGCGCCATTGAAATCACCCTCTATGGTGTAGGCTGTTGAAGGAGGGAATCTCACTGAAGGAGGGAATTTCACTCTTGGTACCTTCAGCTATTGGAACCAAATGTTGCTGCTTACATTAAGCATCTGTGATTTGGAGGTTGTCGGTGTTTTTGCCTTTTTTTACAACATTAATAGGACATGCTGTGTTTTATGTAGCCTAGGCTTTTATTTGTGGGTACTTACACACGGAATCCATGATGAGGTAGTATTAAGCTTTTATAGCTGTGACTATTGGAGAACTGCATTACTCACCAAGACACCAAAGGTCCTGACATAGAAGTGGCTAATAATCCTCAGTAGCAAACCACACCATCACGTAGCTTCTGCATGATATATATTTTCTTAATTTTAAAAGGTTTTTGTGGTAATTCTTTGTCTCTGGCTGTTTTCTTCCATTGAAAATCTTACTTAACTGTGGAAACAGCCATACCACATCAGCATGGGAGAGGAGCTTAGCTGTGTCCCAAAAGTGCAGAATAAAATCCATTTCTTCTATGGGCTGTCATTTCTTCCATGGCAAATGAAAGTGCAGCTTTCCCACAGAGATTTCAGGGTTCTACATTCCTTACATGTGTGTACAGTCAATGCAAGTAGTGAGGGAAGCGGAATAATGCATGGTGACCTCATCCCCTACACATAACCCTACACATCCCCTATATATTCCCAGCCAACATGTGAACGAACCTATACAGATGTACAATCTGTGCCACCAGGGAACTTGCCTGTTCAAGGATCCCTGACTGTGCACACAGTTTATATGAGCAATGCCTTCTCACAAGTTGTGCTGAATGCACATACAAGGTGGGGAACACTTTAAATGTATCAGGTATATATATCTATAAATGTAAAGTGTGAATGGGATAAGGCAGCTAACAATAATATTCAGCTTCAATGAAAACACATGATAAAACATAATTGTAACAAAATAAAAATGCACTTTTAAAAAGTTCAAGTAAAAACAGGAGATAGATAGATAGATAGATAGATAGATAGATAGATAGATAGATGATAGATAGATAGATGATAGATAGATGGATAGACAGATGATAAATAGATAGGTAGATAGATAGATAGATAATAGCAGCTGACTAAAAGCAACAGGGAGTGGGTTGGAGAACAAATACAGTGGTACCTTGGTTTAAGAAGAGTCCGGTTTAAGAACGAGTTGGTTTACAAACTCTGCAAAACCAGAAATAGTGTCTTGGTTTGAGAACTTTAAAAAAGGTAAAGGACCCCTGACAGTTAAGTCCAGTTGCAGATGACTCTGGGGTTGCGGTGCTCATCTCGCTTTACAGGCCGAGGGAGCCGGTGTTTGTCCACAAACAGTTTTTCTGGGTCATGTGACCAGCATGACTAAGCCACTTCTGGCGCAACGGAACACCGAAACCAGAGCAGCGCACAGAAACGCTGTGTACCTTCCTGCTGGAGCAGTACCTATTTATCTACTTGCACTTTTGGGCGTGCTTTCGAACTGCTACGTTGGTAGGAGCTGGGATCGAGCAACGGGAGCTCACCCCATTGCAGGGATTTGAACCGCTGACCTTCTGATCAGCAAGCCCAAGAGGCTCAGTGGTTTAGACCACAGCGCCACCCGCGTTGAGAACTTTACCTTGGTCTAAGAACAGAATCCGAACAGTGGAAGGGCACCGGCATCGGGAGGCCTCATTAGGGAAAGCACGCCTCGGTTTAAGAACAGTTTTGGTTTAAGAACGGACTTCTGGAATGGATTAAGTTCGTAAACCGAGGTACCACTGTAAACGAAATAGTCCAGCAGCAGGAAATGCCATCTGAAATAGAGTCTTAAAGAGCCTCCCTCGGAAGGGAGTCCCACAGTCTATACAGCGAAGACCCTCACTAGTGTCCCTGCCAGCTTCATCATAGGCATGGGAGAGACATTTGGTTCAGTTCATATTTAAAGGTGAACATACCTCAGGGGTGGACTTTGAAAATCTTTTGTAATATGGCTCCATGTGCGAGGCCAAAATTTGGTGCCCC
The DNA here is from genome assembly GCF_027172205.1 of Podarcis raffonei. Taxonomy (NCBI): domain Eukaryota; kingdom Metazoa; phylum Chordata; class Lepidosauria; order Squamata; family Lacertidae; genus Podarcis; species Podarcis raffonei. Next base: position 75,138,889 of record NC_070607.1, read on the forward strand.
AAATGGATCTTCTCAATTATACTGTATATCTTCTCAATTTGGCTTGGCACCCAGTGCAGGGGAACTGCCTGCACTCCTGTAAATCTGGCACTGCATCCCTAACTTGCTTTCCCTAAGCAATATGTGAAAACAAAATGGAGCCATCCTTCCAAATTTGCACTTCTCTGATTTTTGCAGTGTAATTCTCCAACCAAGTAATGTTTTAAAAATGCAGGCACGAGGATGAAGTATGGATAAAAATGCATATGTTAGGAAACACCATGAAATCGTAGAATTGTAGAAGAAACTCCAGGGGTTATCTAGGGGAACCCCCTGCAATGCAGACATCTCAACTAATACAATACAAAAGTGCATGATAAAAATCTGTTTATTAGGATAACTTTGCACTGAAATGCTGATGATGAATATGCTGATGAGGACAGAAAAAGAGCCTGCTGGATCAGGCCAATGGCCCATCTACTCCAGTATCCTGTTCTCACAGTGGCCAACCAGATGGGACCCACAAACAGAATTCAAACACTTCGTCTTCCTGTCATTTCCAGTAACTGGTATTCAGAGGCACTGGTGCCTCCTACTGTAGCGGCAGACCATAGGCAACATTGCTACTAGCAGTGATCACTTTCTCTTCTGTGAATTTGTGTAGTCCTCTTTCAGAGTCATCCAAATTGGTGGCCCCCACTGGCTCCTGTGGCAGTGAGTTCCATAGTTTAACTATGTGATGCATGAAGAAATACTTTCTTCTATCTTACCTGAAGCCACAACTGTTTAAAGTGGTATGGTATTGTTTTAAATGTCTAGTGCAGATGGAGCCTAATGGAGATCTTCTCTGCAAAAGGCTAGTTCAGCAGCAATATATTGTTGATAAACATTGTCATTACCACAGGGAAGTAGTTCTGGAGTTAGTACAAGGAGTAGCATGAAGCATACTAACAGTATGTGCAATAAAACTTCTGCCCCTTCAGCCAGAATAAAATCAGTGCCTTAAATTGGATTGCCATACTTGACTTTTGCAAATGTACTCTGGTTTTCCCCCTTCCTTTTTACTCCCTCTCCTTCGCTTTCCCCTTCAGCCTTAATATTTAAGTTTGTCTGATTTTAGACTGGGTTATTTGAATGTCAAACTTTCAATAACACTTTAATAGAGGTGTCCATTAACCCACGCTAAATTACAGTGGAACATCTCTGGAAATCCATGTGACACCCGCATGAATACCAAATGAATTCATTAGGATCCATGCTATTATAATGAATAACAAATGAAATCCCCACCAGGCAGGGGATGCCTCTTTTGATGGGGAGGGAGCAAGACTTCTCTCCAGCACAGCTTGTCACCTTATCTGTCATTTATGCTCACCAATGAGAGGTGGCAATCTAGCTTTTGTTTAGCTAAACAAGTGACACCAATAATCACTTTGTTCCTAGTTGTTGTACCAGGAGTCTGTCACCACTATCATGAATTCCATTCGTGGGACTTTATAATACACGCGCAATGAGTCCCAAACATTTAGCAAAGGTGATAACTTTTTCTCTGTGACCATGGTATGAATAAACACACACACACACACACACACAGAGAGAGAGAGAGAGAGAGAGAGAGAGAGGCCTCTCCATATTTAAGAGGAAAGAAGCATTGTACATTGTTAGCACTTCTTAGATTATTATACATAATTTATAAAACAATTTACAAGTGATTTATTTTTAGCTGTGAGATTAGAAAAATAAAATGTGTAGATAGCGTCAGGGAGGAGTCAGTGGTTGACACCAATGACATGGGGGAAAGTAGTTACAGGGTCCTGTGAAGTGAAGGCCCAAGACAGGTGTTGATCATGATGTGAGCTGCGCACAGGTGGTCTGAAGCGATTGAGCGAGCTACCACCATTCCTGTGGAGCCTCTTCTTATTGAGACAAATATGCAAGCTAGGCAAATACATTTTTGGGCTGTGACCTTTACACATCTTCCGTCCCGAAATCGTGGGGTGGCACCTGTTCCACAGCGTCATTTTCCCCTTGCACAATGTATGACGAATGGAGACAAAGGTCTCATGGAAAAGGGTTACAGACAGGACACCACAAACTGCTGAGATCGCAGGCAGAGGTGGAACAATGTACAGACAGCTGTGGCTTGTCTGGGGGGGGGTTGCCCTGTACCCCAAGGTCACGCGTGCAGGCCGACCGTGGCTGCCTGCTGGTGGGGAAGTGTGCTCCCTCCGGACCCCACTGCCCCACTCCGCGATATCCCTACAGTCCTGGAAGCCAAATTTAGGTTGCTGGGTAGAATGCTGAAAGCCAGGATCTCCAAAGTAGCTTTCTTTGAAATCCTACTGGTCCGCACACATAGCTAGACAGGCACAGCTTTGTAGTCTCAATGTGCGGATGAGATTATGGTAGGTGTGGTTTGGAGCTTTCTGGGACAAGCTCGACCTGTACAAAAGTGACAGACTGCACATGAACTATGCAAGAGAAATCCCAACTCAAGAACTTGAGGCCTTATTGCCACCTAATGGAAAGGTGATTGTTGTAGTGCTGTGCTGGAATCATCCTGTACTTTTTGAAGGTTTTTTTAAAAAAATATTCTCCAACAATGACTGAAAAAAGAAATTGCATTTCAAATTTATCAAAAGGAAGATCAAGTGTCAGTGTGAAATTCTCATGGGTCTGGCACAGGGTTGTTTGTTTCTTTGTTTGCTTATGCGCTGAACTTATTCAGTCTTTGTGACTGAATGCCTTATTTTCATTCTGCAAATTATCTCACCAGCAGTCTGCACTCTCCAACTTCCCCACATGCCTGTGCTTCAGCTGAAGCCCAAGGGAAGTCATCATGAGGTAACTCCTCCTGTAAGACTTTTTCAGATGAGGATGTGGGGGCAGCCAGGGAGGCTGCAGAGGGCTAAATAAATGTATACCGCAAAGAAAATTGAATACATCACCTGCAGCCACTTCAAAACAATAGAGTGCACTGAATGAAATGATAAAACAAGTCAGGTGCCCTGAGAATAAAGTAGAAAATATGAAGCCTCTTTAACAGAAGAAAAAAATTGCCAAGAAACTGTAGGAAAGATTTCAGCACAGCTTCTGCAACCCCCATTTGGCCTACAGATGTCTCACAATATTGCAGGAAACTAAAGAAAATTCAGGCAAAGATTTGAACTTTACCTGGCAGCCATAGGGACTGAAGAAAAGCTTGATAAAGTAAATCCAGCATGTTGCATGTGGTGGAAGTAGAAGCCCTGGAGATTTAGAACCATTTCCCATTTGCAAAAAGAGAGAAGGTGGAGCCCAGTGCAGTAATGGCCAAATTTGAGGAGCACATTGCTATTAGGAAACCAACAAGTACAATAGTTTTTAGAAGTCTAGTGGATCTTATGTAACCCAGCCACTTCCTCAAGATAGGCATAGTCCAACCTTGTCTCCTAGATGTTTCACACTGCAGCTTCCAACATTGCTGACTATTACCCAAACTGCTTGGAGTTGATGGGAGAAGCAGCTTTACTCAGAAGTAAGCCTGCTAAGTTAAATGCTTTAAGTCATGTTCCATGAATAGTACATTGCTGATGGCACTTTTCCTTGCTGAGCTGATGTAGTAAATAATAATAATAATAATAATAATAATAATAATAATAATAATAATAATTTATAGCCCACCTATCTGGCTGGGTTTCCCCAGCCACTCTGGGCGGCTCCCAACAGAATATTAAAAACACGATAAAAGTTCAAATATTAAAAATCTTCCCTAAACAGGGCTGCCTTCAGATGTCTTCTAAAAGTCAGATAGTTGTTTATTTCCTTGACATCTAATGTGAGGGCATTCCACAGTGTGGGCACCACTACTGAGAAGGCCCTCTGCCTGGAATTTATCCTTGCCCATGGCATGGGGCCAAGCACCACTATTGGTCAGTTGGCATTGTGCCCAGGAGACTTTGTGCCCAGGAGAACATCCTCTGATTCCTGCCACCATTTGCCAATTTGGCAGCAGGAGGACAATTCAGCCTTCAATAAACCGGTTCACAGAGAAGGCCCGGGGCCTGCCCACAAAACCCCCTGCCCAAGAAGGGGCAAACAGACCTGCAGGGCCAAAGGAAGAAAGACATTGAGTGGGTTGACCCAGACAGCCCTGTGTTAGTTGATCACCATAAAAATTTGGCTAACTCACTGTATCAATGAGTTACTATGAGGAATTTTTGTGATTTTGCTTTCTTATGTTGTTTTGATGATTGATTCTTGTACTCATCAATGTTGTACTGATATGCTGTTTGCTGCTTTGAAAACCTTTTTACCCAAGAGCAGTATATTTAGATGATAATGTAACATAAACCAACATTCTAGACAAGTGGCCGTTCTAAGAATTAAAAAATGCCAAACACCTTTCATGCTGCTATCATGGAAATACCTATTGAGAAGGAAAAGTCTCCTTGCTTTTATGAATTATCTCCTAAGAATACCGTGGATTGGAGGTTCAGACTTCAGTGTTGATTCTTCTAAACAGTTAAATGCAGCCTACAAATGCCTGCGAAAAGCAGAAATCCCCCTTGGGCAAAACAAGGGTGACTCTTGTCCTATGTTGATAAAACCACTTTAGAGAATAATATCAATCATTTGTCTTAAGGCATACTGCTTATGTATTATGTCCATAGAGACTTTGAGCTTTCTTCTAACTTGCCCACCTACTGAAATTGCACCCCTGAGTAAGGGGCGGGGGGAGGATGTTAAATACTTCATGACAGCCTTCCTCATCCTAAACATGGTAGTTAGATCAGTTAGAATTTGGCTTTGGAACAGCTGAGTAGTACAGAGAGAGAAGATTTAAACAGAAGACAGGGGTAATTCCATGGGCTATTTTGCAACATTCCACTTGGTTCACCCAAACTCCCAGATTTGCACTCAACCCCAAGCTCCCAGGCTATTATTAAAGTTTCCATTGTGTAATCCTGGCTTTATAACCATTCGACCCTCCAAGTCCTATGGACCTAATTCTGTAATAATCTATTTGTTATAAATTAGCAGCTACAAAGTTAACTCCTGAGATGACATCTAGACTTTGATTTGGTGAAGAGCGACAATATCTGCCCTTGGAAAAATGAGAAACACAGGCTCTGCTTTCCCCTCACATCCTGTCAGATAACACATGAGAGATGGTTAATAATAAATTAAAAACATTGCAGCCACAGGGAAACTGCAACGTTCCTTCCCCCCCTCCACACCTCCTCCTCTCTTTTGCTTTTTCTACCCCATGGGCTTAATCAGCATCAAAGAGTAACAAATCCAATAAAATGTTTCCCTGAGCCAGGAACCAGACTGAACTGGATACTCTCCCTCTCCCTGACTGCCAGCCCATTTTCAAAACAGCTGACAGTTGAGGTGAAAATAGGAAAAGGAAGGGGGGGTGGGGGGGGAGAAGAAGAAGAAGGAAAAGAGATGGGTAGTTAGAGGGGAGACAGAGCAGAGGCCTAGTTCTCCCCCTGCCTCTCCCTGATCAACTTGTTAGTTTTTTCATCTGGCATTAGACAACTTTAATAGTCTCTTTGTTTTTTAGACTGTCAATCCAAAAGGGGCCTTTCCTCCTTCTTCTCACATGGTTTTCACCTCACCCATGATCAGAAGAAGTTGATGTTAGAAGAGGATTGCTTTCTATTATTATTTTTGGCCCATCTGAGGGGGGAAGGTAAGTTCAAGCAAAAGCAATGTGGTCCAGTGACATTGTTCCATTTCTGGAATCCTGCTAGACTTGGCAGCTAGGAAATGCTTACTAGTATTAAATACAGAAGAACAGAAGAAGAGTCCTCTTGTGGCTCATCTAATCCAGCATCCTGTTCTCCAAGTGGCAATTCAGATGTCTATGGGAAGCCCACAAGCGGGACATAAGCTCAGCAGCGCTCTCCCCTACTGCCATTTCCAGGAACGGGTATTCAGAAGCATCGCTGCCTCCAGCTGTGGAATACCAAAGATTTTCCAGACTAGAAGCACAGACCTTAGGCTGCAATCCTAACAGGATCCCTGCATTTCGGGGAATTGGATTACTTGCCCCTTGAGATCCAGTTGAAATCTAGAATTCAATTATTGTGTGGCACAAGCGCTCCCCCCATGCCCGACTCCCAAATAAGCAGACATCATCATATCAGGCCACAATTTAATTGATTACAGTAGCTGAGGTTTGGCATAGGCATTGGGTAGAACCATTAAACCTCCAGCTTGCTTGCTGGCGTATACCTGTTAGGGGTCAACCCTGCCAGATCATGAGGGGGTGGAGGGTGCCATCCCACAATGCTGCCTGACCAGTCAAGGTAAGCCAACTATGAATTTATTATTCTAGTGCAGACAGGTGAAACGAATGCAGCACAGACATCCATTCTTGGGTATGAATCACCTGCCCTTCTTGAGGAAACCACCAGTGCCTGGTTTATCTCCTTCCTGTGTATTTGCCCTCCCTCCTACTTTCCTTGAATGGGCACAGGATTTTCAGAGTGGGAGAAATGGACACCAGATACCTGCATATCTTTTAAGTAAGAACTAAGTCCTGAGGTCTTCTGAATTCTGGAGCACAGCTTTGGAAAGTGTTTCAGTGCTGCCCTTGTAGAACTTGGCAGAAAGGAGGATGGGGACAAACTCTAGTTCCACCTACTGGTGGCCTCCCTCCCTTCCATCCTACTAGACCCAATGGGCACCATCCATTACTGCTCCAACTCACAGTGGAGCGTCAGGGTTTCTGAAACAATGGTCCCCTGTGGGATGTCTCTATTCCAAAGCAGGTGGAAAATGATGCCACCAGTGTGTCCCTTTCCCACCAAAGATGACCTGTAGCTCCTCATCAGGCAGGGAAGCTAAGAAGTTGCATCCACTGCAGCAGTGTAGCCCTTCTTTGGTCTTGGTTAAGTTGGGATGGCCCTTTACAAAGGCAGCTTCTGTAGAGGCTGGGAGTGTGTATTTCTTTGCTCTTTTTCACTTGGAGTATGCCTAGAAGGACTGCTTGTGCACAACCAGCCTGTGAATTCACATCAAGCTTTAGTGTCATGAAAAATGCTTCTGGCTTCCAGGGGAAGAAGATACAGCTCATGGGTTTGGCATCCAGAGCCTCCTGAGCCCAGATTGACTAATCCTTCTTTGACTTCAGAGCAGCAGCCAATGTCAGCCTGAGAAGCCCTATCTTCCTCAAAGTAGCATCTTACTGTGACATCAGAACAGATCAACCAGTGACAGAGGTGTGGCACAGAAAAAGGAGAGGTTATAAATCAAGGAGTAGATTTTTGGGGAGAGGGAATGTACTATATATTCTGACTTTGCAGAAGCATTAAACATGACTGCAGTGTATGCATTATTGTACACTCAAATTTTTATTGTTCTTAAGATTATTTCTTTTTTTAAAAAATTCAACACAGTTAAAAGACTAGTCTTTTGAGCTGAAAGGAGACTGGGGAAATGTAAGTTTGTACTAGCATATACAGGTAAACAGTTAAAACCATCAGGAACTTAATTTTTTTTTTTTAAAAAAAAGCTCAATTACCAGTGAATTGCTCTGCAAACACTTGATGCCCATATTATAGTCATAATTAATTAACCAATCAATTACTATGATTTATGCTGTTTTAATGATTGAGTCGCAAATCATTTTCAATCCCGATGCTTTTCATCATGAACACATTAATCATGATGCGGTCTTTAGTGAGGCAAAAGGTGTCAGATGTGATTCCAGGTTCTGGTGTATATTCCAAAGAAAAATGAGCTAGAGTTCAGATCTATATTCAGCTGTGAACTATCCCAATGCAAGTATACAAAGCTTGATTGACTTCCCAGGGTCTCCACTGAGGAGCTCTTATCGCATCCCTTTGATTCATTGATTACAAGATGGGAAGCCTTAAGATTCACTTCTTCCTATCACTTACATTTGTTTAGTTTCCATTTGAACAGCAAAGACCGAAGTCTCTGGGACATACAACCCTATCTTACATGAAGCATGAGCATCGATCCATAGATTTCACTGGAGTCATGTCTGCCCATACATGATTGCCTTAGGAACAACTCAACAGCACAAACAATCCAAGTATCTGCTTGGCGCAGCAGAATATTATGAAGATCCAAGCAACAGTGAGATAAAGCAGAAGACATTAGATGATGTCAGACATCATAATCAGACTTCAAAGCTCAAAAGAGAAGATAAATTGCCAATTTCTGGTGCTAAAGAGGGGGGCATAGGCAGGGATGGAGAAAGGAGGGTGGTGGGAGTGGGCCACCCTGGGTGTCTTCGCTGAGGGGGTGACACTTGGCCCACCACCCTCCTGTGACTCCCAGGCCTACCCCGAGCCGCTGGGGGAAGGAGGGAGCTGAGCCGCTTTGCCAGTGGCATCCCCCCTTCGCCTTGACAGGGAGGCTTGGGAGTTGCAGGCAGGCAGCGCGTCAAACGTCTGCCATCAGTGGCTCATTCCACCCTTGGCTGCAGGGCGCATGCATTGCTCTGGGCACCTGAGCAGCTATCCTGTGCCTGGGAGGGCACCCTCTGTGCCACACCCCCCCTCAAGAGTGTGTCCACTCTGAGCAGCATGGCCATATGCTCCACCACTGGGCATAGGGAGAGGAGAGAATGATGCAGGCTGGGAACTTAAGTTTTCAAATTCCATTTTCAATTATGATTTACAGCAGCAGTTGCCAACATTCTTAGGCTCATGGGTACATTCACTAACTGGAGAAACTGTTGTGGGCATCATGGCAACATAACAGACACATCCACACACTGCAACAACACACATAGGTGTGTACATACAACCATGCACATACCACAACCATGCATACACACATGCAAACACACTGCCCTGGCAATTTGGCTTAGGAAAAGTGGAATGTTCTCTCCAATGAGGGATGCCTGGAACCATCTTCATCTTTCAGCAAGACTTTTCTCTTTATCTGGGCTTTTGGCTCTTACTTTGAAGGGTAGCTTTGTGCCCTCTTTGAGTTGGGTGAGGTTTGTCAGTCCTGCCTTTTACTTGTATAGTTGTGCTTTTAGGGGTTGCATGCCCTCAATTGTTTTTAAAGTTAGTTGCTTTGGGTCACTCCATGAGTAAAGCAACTGATAACATGAACAACTCCAACAGTGATAGGAGGGTTGATCTTCCTGGAAAGAGTGCAGCTGGGGAAACATGAGTGAAACTTCCCTCCCCAGATGCTGTTTGCAGGAAGATCACCCCCCCACACTCCCCCACACAGAACAATTAGGCTTAAATAAAAACACCCCACTTTTTATTGGCTATAACAGAAGGCTTCCTTCAAGCCTAATTTCACAGCTAGGGATGGAAAGAACCTTGCAGGTACCAGGAAAGTCATCTTTGGGTACAGGGGCACCTAGGGATGCTGTTCTGGCAAACTATGATTTGCAGCAAAAAAATGATAATAATGCATTACAGGCAAGCAAACAGAAAGCAAAATTTTGAAACATCTGTCTTCTTTCTTGCTGGTCATTGATTTAGTCCAATCAACGTTACTGAAGGGTCTCTTATGCCATACTTGACGGTGACTAACAAGGTGGTGGTGGCACCTTCCCTGCAAGAAGTGTGTAAATATTTACTTTATTTCAAAACAAAGAGGATACTTGCCTGTTTCTCATCCATGGGAGAATGAGATACACTGTAGAGTCAGGAAGCTCTCAGAGGGTGCTGGCTTCACTGGTTGCAGCTGTGAAATCAAAATAGGGCTATGACTCAGTCCAGTGGTTAAGTTCTGCTCACTTTGAGGCACAGGCTTTGATTAAACTCATGTGTCATTTTCAAAGGTCCGTGTTTAGCTAGGTTGTAGATCATGATTGCATAATGAGTTTATTTAAACTGTGTCTCGTATAAAATCAGATGTTGCATGTGGACTTAAGTATTACTGTGTAATAAGATATACCTATTAAACAGATGTTGAATCTTAATGGCCGTGTTCTTGACAATCAATTGAAATTGAAATCTAATAACCGAGACGGCAACTGGATATTGCTCTTTTATTATTTATTTAATAAGATACTCTAGTAATATAATTATAGTTAACATGGGCTGCTATAAGTAACATATTCATGGAGATTCACCAAAGTTTACGCAATACAGACATATATAAAATTTTTTTCCAAAGACAAGGGGTTTTTAGCTCATCTTTTCTCAGGCTCCAGAAAAAGCAAATGTTATCCTCTCACAAATGATGCTGAAATCCTTATTGACACACTACTCAGCAGGCCTCCAATAACATCACTTTTTTTTGTCCACGTAGGCCACTTCCTAAAACAATTATTCATCCACGATTAACCATGCCTCTAAAGTGATGGGAATGGAAGCTCCATGAAGTCAGCAGCATGGAACTTTCAAAGCCCCACAAGGCAAAGCGAACTAAACATTTTCCCTTTGTGCGATTTGTTGGCTTGAATCTTTTTGTTTGAGTTACTAAATGGGCATTGTTTTTTTCAAAAGCTAAGAGCTGAGTGTGGGTTGCTGAGATGCATGTGCCACAACTGTGCAACCTAGGACAGTGGTGAGACACTTGCATTAGAGTTATTTACTGTTATCAGACACAGCATCATTGAAGAAATGGCTCTTTGTAAATAGATGTGTACAAATGCAGACTTCAAAAAGAAAAAGGGGAAAAAAGATCATTTCACTGGTGAATTAGCAGGGAGACAACTGACCTCAAAGGCCAGACCTCCTCTGACTTCAGTTACATCCCCCATGAACTGCCACCCATGGACAATATCTCTCCCTGTTTTCCTTTAATCTACATATTGCTAGCCCTCCTTGCAATTTAAAGCATGTTTTTGCAGAAGAGAGACTGACATCCGCTGGTAGATATTTGGACGATATGCGAAAATTTGAATGATTGTTATTGTTTAACAATAACAACAACAAATAGTCTTCCCCTCTCCCCATCTCCCAGCCCCTCATAAATTAGTCTCCTGGAGCAAATCAAGCTTGGAGAAAAAAAATGGGAGTGAGTTCATAGGGGGAAAACATTGAGTGCAGTTCTACAAATGAAAACAACAGCAACAACAAATTCCTGGGCACACACCCTTTGAGCCACTATTATGCATCAGGCTCTACTGAGTGGACCTTGGGGTTTTAATAAAAAACAAAGTAGACCCCACAAGCCTAAAGTCTGATTTAAAGGACACCTTGGAGGTAAACTGGTTTTTAAGAATGAACTCAGGCTAATCCTCTGAGCCCACTTCTTCTTCCACCTAATATAGACTCTAAGTTTAAGGGAAGTTAGCAGCAAGCTACTTGATTCCTTCCCCCTAACTCCCAACCCTGGTAGACTAAGGTTTCATACCTATAGATTATTCTACTGACCTCTCACTATTCCCTGCAAGGGAAAGTGCAGAACCGACTCCTGTCCCATCCTGCATTTGGGCTCCCAGTACGTCCACATGCTTGACATCCCTTTAAGAACTGTTCAGTTTCCAGTAATGAAAACTCCAATTGTAGAATGTGTACTTCTATGTCTGCATTCACATGACAATTTTATTCCACTTTCCTGACATTACCCTGTTAATTTCTGTATTACATTTCAAACAATGTAATACAATGGACTACTAATGTGAATGAAATTAAGTATGGCAGATTGGTACAGGAGTCAAAAAAGTCACAACAGTTCAACAGGTACTGCAGTGTGAAAGGAACACTAGAAAATGGGACAGAAGTACTAGCATTCTATTTGGAAAAGAAATGCTAAAATTTCCCATGTCTGAATTTACCCAATTTGTCACCTTCCAGTAACTAGTATGATAGATGAAATAATTCATATAGAACACGGTTGATTCATGGCTCCAGCAACCAAGGTTCCCCATATATATATACAGTGGTACCTCGGGTTAAGAACTTAATTTATTCGGAGGTCCGTTCTTAACCTGAAATGGTTCTTAACCTGAGGTACCACTTTAGCTAATGGGGCCTCCCGCTGCTGCCACGCAATTTCTGTTCTCATCCTGAAGCAAAGTTCTTAACCTGAGGTACTGTTTCTGAGTTAGCGGAGTCTGTAACCTGAAGCGTCTGTAACCTGACGCATCTGTAACCCGAGGTACCACTGTATATGAGAAAGAGAAAAGCCAGTCTAGCCACCATTATATGTCATCAGCCCTTGGCTTCAGACACTATGACCATGACCAGATGGAATGTATGTCTGTGGGAGAGCAGGGTGTTGGCCAGTTCTAGTTGCCATGGCAGCTAAATAGCACCAAGGAAGAGGCCAACTACTGTAGAAAATAACCCAAGGAGAAGGGGAGCTGCTGTGGTAGTTCTGTGGCAAAATGGGCAGGGAGTGTCTGCTTATGCTCTCAAGAAGCAGATGGTTCAGAGGCAGCATGGATCTATGGGGCCTCTCTGGTTGAGCAGAATAACCAGACCCATGGTATCCAAGGGCACATGATCCCTCAGCATACTTTTGAGAAGGGTTAGCACATTCCCATTTAGGATCTGGGATCTGTTAGAGAAAGCCGGGACAATGCTGGATCTATGCCCAGTTTCTCCTCTTCAAAACGTCACACATCCATCTGAAAGTCTGAATAGTGCCTATGCACAGTCATTTTATACAAATGTTGGCTTTTTCAGCACAATCAGTGAGGGATCCTTTCTTTCGCAAAGATGAAGATTATATGGTTATATAAATGACCTGTATCAGTGGTGAGAACCCCCAGCCTGTGGGCCTAATGTTAGGCCCACCAGACCTTTGAATTTGGCCCTGCAAGGCCATTTGGGGCAAACCACAGCCACCCGTCATTCACCTGATGTCATATGACATTGGACAAAGAGATAATTATTCTCTGTTATGAGCACCTACGTGCTTAGGGACCCCCCATGTCCAATCTTAGCACTAAGATTTGTTAAGTTTGGAGATAAACCTTTGTCTGTAGGTCCTATAACATGCAGCCAGTCAAGGTGGGAGCAAGAGCACACTCTCATCAGCTTGCCTTCTGTTTAAACCCTTGTGGTCACACATTTGACATAAGTGAGAAAGGACCCAACACATGCACAGTCTTTTCTCAAGGCTTGTTCACACATCACACACTGAACACAGGTACAAGCTGTCTCTACAAGTCTGCTGTTATGTACAGAGGTGCACAGACTCTACACAAATCATACGTTGCATGTGAATAACTGCTTGAGTGTAGAGCTCAACTATTTGTGTACACAGCTACATGCAGGGCTATTTTTTCAGCCAGAACCACAGGAACTTAGTTCTGGCACCTCTTAGGTGGGTGCCATTGCCATTATAAGAGAACAAGAGGGGGGCATTCATGGTGAGTTCCGGCACCTCTTTTTCTAGAAAAATAACACTGGGTACATGGATTGCATGCTTGTTGATGCTTCACTGATATAAAATGTGTGCTACCAGGGTGTGTGACTGACAGGTGCATCAAGGAATAGGGCCAGCAGGTAGGTATGATGCTGTGTTAACTGTTTCTGAGCAGACTTACCTGAACATCCAGGCCTGTTTGAAGAACAATAGTTAATTCTGGCTCTTAGGCGGAAAGGAAGAAAGGAAGAAAGGAAGAAAGGAAGAAAGGAAGAAAGGAAGAAAGGAAGAAAGAAAGAAAGAAAGAAAGATGGGCTAACTGGGAGTGTCAGAGGGGAAGAGACCCTAATGTTGAGTTCTTTCAAGTCATTTAGCTCATTCCAAAAGGTCTTATCCAAGAGAGCGCACGTCATCCCATTCTCTGATATCCTCAGCTTCTCTAGTTAACAAGGAAGAGCAACCCTCATAGGACAGAGTGAGTTTCTGTTCAGTCGTAGAGAAAGCACTTGTGAATGTTGCAGGAAATGAGATCTTAAGTCAGTGCATAAAACAATCTAATCCATCACAGCCCCTCGAATGGCCCCTCATAACTCAGGGGCTGTCATACCCCTTTGTGCGCATGAAGGCAGTTGTGGAAGAAGTGACGAACTGTGCACATATTCTGTTAAATCCGTTCTGGCAGCTGAAGTAATATATTTTCAATGCCAAGTCACATAATTTTACTTTAGCTCATTTGACTCCAGGCTACAAAGCTATTCCAGAAAACAAAGGGATGGTGTTTGAATAATGAATAATAATGAATTTAATTCGTGGGCTTGTACTGGGCTGGAGCCTGTGGGAGGTTAAATATAGATAAAGTGATGCAAAGTCAAAGTTTTACAAGAGAGAGAGAGAAATCTACACTGATGTTTCATTTTGGTAGTTTTGTCCTCCTTAGATTTATACATGTGATCAATATGTGCAGCTGGGCATGTTACAAGGATGCTGCATTGTAATTCTCATCTATTTTTATATGTACCACACAAATAATAATAATAATAATAATAATAATAATAATAATAATAATTCATCTTCCACATTGCTATATTTTCCTCTGTTGCTTTCTTCTTACAATGGCTGATTGTTATGTGAGAGCATCAACATAAATTGCAGAATTTCAAATTTCTGAAATACAAAATTACATTTTAATAGTTTACATTTCACACATTTTGAAATTGTGCAATTTATGCTTTGATGTTGACACTTTGTCATTTGGGTTTCAGAATTGAATTCTGACATAAAACTCCACCCGTTTTCACTCATTTAAGCGGATTTAAGTGGATTGGCTAAATGAAGAGATGAAATTAATATAGAATTTTTTTACAGGTCACCAGTCAAATGTTGATGGTCACTGCAAAGTCATCATATATCAAATTATACTTCTGAATTCTAAATATTCATTGGCCAATGTGAGAACAGGATGCTCAGTTAGATGGACCTTTGGCTTGATCCAGCGGGCTTTTGTGCTCTTAATCCTATAGCCAGAGAATATTCTAAGAATATTCAGTATCAAAATTCAGAAAGGAGAATTAGGGAGGTGGGTAAAATCGTTGTTTTGTGGTTCTAACACCACAAACCTGATTGTAGGTTTGACTTTCACAGTCACATATACATTGTAGGAGCGACTATATTGTACTTGCTTAATGACTAGTAACTTGTATATTTTGGGTAGGAAATATTGAGTTCAGAGGGATGGAACCTTTTTTTTCAGCAGGAGGTCTGCATTTTTTCTAGAGAAGCTTTGGGGGTAGGGCATGGTGCGCATGTCACTAGTGACCATGTCCAAAAGCAGAAGTGGGTACTGTAGGGGACATGACCCTTCCCATTGTACTATGGGATGCATTCCATCCACACAAGGTGTGTGGTGTTTGTTGTTGTTGTTGTTGTTTGTTGTTGTTCTGCACACATCTCCATTGAAGCAAGCAAGAGGCATTACCACCACCATCACCCCAAAAGGGTCTCATGAAGGTTGTAGAGCAGGGTTGATGAAGGGTGTGGTCTGAGGCAATTCCCAAGGGCTGGATAAAAAACCTAGAGAGTTACATTTGGCCCCCAGGTCTGGTTTAGGTCTTCGCCACATTTCTTGTTAATCCATAATAAAGGTTACACACTGCTGGACTAGACGGGTCATTCATTGGGCCTGATCCAATAGGCTCTTCTTATGTTCTTGACTTTGAGATAGATGTCACAATGGGTTTGTCATCCCTGGCATAGACCAGCTGCACCATTTATAAAATAGATATACTTTGGCTCCCCAAAAGGCATCACAGTTAAGTGGACTTCCATTCCCAGATGAATAAGACGATGTGCAGGACTTCCCCAGTCGGCATAATATTCCTTTCCTTCAGATGACCATGTCATATGTCACTGAGAATCAGAGGTGCTTATAGAGCATCACTGCAGCTATGGTCCCCGTTTGCAAAGCTGCTCCAGGACTTGAAAGGGCTACGACAACATACTTGGCTTCAGCCAAACAAAGCTGCCCACGGCTAATTCTTGCTGTTGCTTTCTTCAGAACTCTCCACGCTGGAGATCGTGGAGGAGTGGATACATCTCATCTGGCCTTTCCAGTCTGGAAATGTGACATTTGTCTTACCCTCAAGTTGATGTGCCCAACCTGAAAATGGGTAGAAAGAGATAGCAGTGGTCGTGAAAAACCTTTATCATTTGCTTAAAAGCAAATCATAGAGAAACATATGGAGAAAGGTTTTAAACAGCTGGGCTTTTTAGGCTGGGGTGGAACCACATATGGAGATCTCATAAGATTTATGAATTCGTGTACAGCATGGAAAGAATGAACAGACAATTATTCACACATTCAAAAATAACTTGGTGCTTTTTAAGTGAAATTGATAATTAGGCTTGAGAGTAACAAAAGGTCATAACACACACATATGCACTTTATGGATTTAATCAACAATGGGATGCAACAATGGGGTGACACTGCATAAATTGTCTCATTTAAAAAGAAGTAGGGAAGAATACCAGCTTCAGAGTCACAGACAATATACCTCTGGCTACCAGATGCCGGAGACAAACAAATGGGGATGGGATACCATCATTGTTCCCTCTTTGTGAACTTTATTGTGGTATCTGGCTGGCAGCTTACAAAGGAGAGAATGCACAGCTCATGATTCTGAATTGACCTGCCAACTCATATATTCCATGGGTTACACTTAACCCAACTTTTTCCATTCTGGATTATAGTTGTCTCCCATTACAAAAATCGGAGCACCATATGAATTGTTCTGGCCTCCAATGCACACTAGGTTGTGTATTTCTCCACGCTGTCTTGTAAATTAGTTTTCAATTTTATTGGTAACTCGTACACAACTTGAACAGCAAACCATGCATAAATGCTGAATATTTAACTGTAGGAGAAGGAACGACGGATGCCTGAATCGGACTGAGGGTGCATCCAGACTGTTGTTCTTTTGAAGGTGGGATTCAATCCCATGCCAGCAAATTCATTCTGCACAATTGAAGTGCAGTTGGCATTCTTGTGCAACTCTAATCCACGTGTGGTTGCACCTCTGATTTGTCTAACTGCATTATGATATCAGCAGTTTTATTTTCAGTTCCTTTCCTAACAGGTGCTAGCCTTCATTGAGCTGTCCCCTACGATTCCAAGGTCTCATTACTGGTCAGTCACTGCCAGTTGAGACAGTTGTGAAATTGAAGATTTTTTGCCTTGACATGTTACATGTTACATCTGTCATTACTCTAAATGTAAGTGTACCAGAAATGCATCCTCTCTCCTCCTCTCCCTCTTTCTTTCCTGATTATTCCTAACTGGTTGTCAAGTACACAGATACCGGACTCAGCCTTAGAGTTGGAGCCGCCAAAGACCACTTCTGCTGGGTTGAGACTTCATGCAACTAGGATACTGTTTCTCGTGGAATGTCTGCCTGGAAGCCAGGAGGCTGGTCCATTAGGGTGAATGGGAGACTGTTACAGTAATCTCAGTAATCTGTCAGCCACTTGCACATCCAAATCAGTGAGGAAGTAGATCTGTCTGTCATTTGCTCTGGGTCCCATTTGCATGTGTTCGCTCTGGATTCATTCTGACCCATTTCCATTCAGGTGCTTTCCTGGGGGGGGAAAGTACTTATGAAGTGTTCTGACAGCTGATTTTAACACTTTCTCTCCCTTTTTGATCTGCCTGCATCAGCTAAAAAAAACCACAGATCTGACTCTCCATATTGAAAAATGACGGGTGCAATTGTGCCTGAGAGTGATGATGATAATAATAATAATAATAATAATAATAATAATAATAATAATAATAATAATTTATTATTTATACCCCACCCATCTGGCTGGGCTTCCCCAGCCACTCTGGGCGGCTTCCAAAAAAATATTAAAATACATCAAACATTAAAAGCTTCCCTAAACAGGGCTGCCTTCAGATGTCTAGGTCTGAAGGTCATGATAGGTCATGATGATCTCCAGCCACTCTTTTATGACCCATGACCCCCAAAAGATTGCTGTACATAGCAGCCCATGTGGACAGTATGCCCCCCTGTACAATGTCCAAATCTAAGGATGCTCAACAATTTCATTTGGTTTGTATTTTTAAGCAAAATGGCCTGATCCACACTTTCTTCTGCAGTACTCAGTTACCTTTCAGTTTTTGCATTTCTCCAAATTTTGCAGTCCATTTCTTTACTTCAAAAAGAAATGAAGAAATAACAAAATGCACATAGACTTTTATGCTCAATGGTATGGATTTGTTCAATTGACAAAATATAATCTTAGCAAATCCAGCCGCTGCCAACAATGGAACTCTCTGGAGAGACTCATTGGGATAAGGAAAAGGCTAAAATGTTACACTCAATAAAAATTCTTGGAATGTAAAGAAAAACATTGTGACTATGAAGGATACAATGCCACCAGTTTACAACATAATCAAACATATGTACATCATTGTTGATGTTGAGTTTTTTAATGCAAAAATAATAAATAAACTGAATAAAAAATGCAGGTTTTTTTAAAAACACGGAATAATCCATAAATGGGACACATTTATGAATAAACACGTGCGAAACTGGCACAGACTAGAAATAGAACGATTCATCTGTCCCTAATCTTTTCACTCTCAGGGGCATTTACAGCCCCATTTTCATCATGCAGCAGCAATGAGGCACTTTCCAGGTGTTTCAGATCTTTTACCTGTAAGAAAGGAATGTCTCTCTCTTTTTTAAAGGCATTCCTTTGAATATTTTGTGCAATTCACTGGAATTCAGATTTCAAAGAAGAACTATTGATCAAATTCAGGAGGTGCTGATCAGATGAACCTGCTTTTGAAACTGTACCAAGCAAATTCCTCAAGCATGCCTCCTTGCCAGTAGCATTATACCCTCACTGCTGGCTGAGGTAGTTTTCTATTTACAAAAGTGACACTAGTCTCTTAGATGTCCATCCATGTGGAATAATTTCTGTCCTCTACCCTGCAATTAGTGTCCCATTTGGTTCAAGAGTTAGTTCAGGGGTGGGAAACCTCAGGTTGAGAGGCCAAATACGACTTCTCCAGGCCTTTCTGGCTTTCAGGACTCATCGCAGGCCATGCCTAGACCACTTTCCCCTAGTTCTCACCCCTCCCCACCTCTTCTGAGCCTTCAGAAGCTTTTGGTGGCTGAACTATGTCATTGAGCTGCAATAATGCATCTTCCTTGTTTGGATGCAGATATGGTTATGTGTGCATATAGAACTGCATGGCTGGAGTGTGGCCTCCTGTAAGAGTCACATCTATTGCTCCTGCTTTTGCCTCTGGCCACAGCCACCACTGGCATAGGGCCCCAGAAAGTTCTTCAGAAGAGAATGCAGTCCACAGGCCAAAAAAGTATCCCCGGTCTGGCTTAAGTTGATATTTTTAATGAAGTTTCTTCCATGACCCCAAGTATTTTTTTGCCAATTCAGAGCCTGTCAGGATGTAGTTAGGTTTATGTGACCCAAACTGAATTATTTTGCTGAAATTTGTTTAGGGATAAAGTAGTCAGCAATTTGCAGAATGAAGGCAAGGGTGAAACAATACTTCTTCTTAGAAAACTGTAAGCGTATCCATTTCCTTTTCTGTGACAATGGGCTTGTTTGCTCCAGTTCCTATTAACCTCTATGGGACTCCAACTGACAATTAGGGGGAGGGGAGTTGGGGGAGATTTGGACCAGGCTCATAGAAGCCACTTAGCGTTTTCATATAAGTGGTTTGTTATTCCATTGAGACATTAGGTTTGGTTAAACACAAGTCCAAACACAATAAAAGTTTCTGACGCTTTCTATTATTGAGTGTTCCTTTCAAGCAAATGTCTGTCTCTACAACAGTAAATCGATATGCTAACTACTGGGTGGCTTCTTTTCAAAATAGCAAAGCTGCAAGAAAGAAACACTGTCTTCCCAAGCCACAATAATATTACTTTCAACTTGGAAAAAACACACCCTTTAGTATTGTGTCAACAGCTGAGCTCATTTCTCCTTGTCCATTAGGGTAAGCTGTTGTCATGGCTTGTATATTTCTCACCTGGCTCATTTTATTTCTGGGCTCTGGATGTATCTGATATCTTTGCATATTTGGGAGAATTTGTACTTTCTAAGTAGGCAGTGGCAAACATGGATATATTTATTACTGTGTTTATAGCGGACTGCAGATGGCTCATCTAAACAGCATCAGCATGGCCCTGTATGATTCCAACATCGCCACTTTTCACACACGCTATTTCTGGGCAGAAATCTCTCCTCCAGAGTTACAAGTTTTCTCCCTGTGTAACAGAGGCTTCCATTTTTCTGCCTCTCTCTTAGGACACTTTGGGAATTTTTTTTATAGAACTGACATTACCTCATCGTTGCAAGGGGGCTGTGGGTGTGCTGCATGCTTTTCTTTCCACTAAACTTTTCTCCAGTGCTCTGCAGCCTCCCCAGCTGCTGGCACTTCCCGAAAAAGCCCAATAAGAGAAGTAACAACATATTTTTCTGTATTTATTGAAGCATGGGACCCCGAGGTCAGCATGGCCACTTGGGGGGGGGGGGTTAAAAAACCTTTGTGCAGTTTTCTTGAAAAATAAAATACTTCAAACAATAAGAAACAGCTGTCAGTCACACAGTATGCAGCTTTCCTGGCCTCTCCTGATTACAGGATAACCCAGCTGAGGTTGCCATGGAGTTTTCAGGAAAGATGGGCACCCAGGAAGGCTGCAGAGTGCAGATCACTGGAGAGATTGTTAGCAGAATGAAGGAAAGGTGATTTATCCTCTAAGAAGCCAGATATTATTTTGCAAAATGAGCCTGCATATTTACAATCAACACATCAGTATAGAAGACAATAAGAACATTGGAGACAGCTGGTTTTGGGCAACAATCCCTGCAGCAGTATGAAGCTTTGGTCAGCACCCCACTTCATATATCCCTCTGTGCTACTAGACTGCCCATAATGTTAGACAGAGCTATCTTTGGTAACAATATCCCTTTGTGAATTCTACAGACACTGAGCCACCACCAAAAAGGCTTTTCCCTGGGCCCCTGCACTATATACTTCACTTCATTTGGGACCACCAGGAGTGCCTCATCAAGGTATGGATAGGCACTCTCTTTACAGAAATGTCTTTCTGCACCAGGTTTATGTGGAAAGATTTATTTTTGTGACAGATCTGGCAGAGAGACAGTGTAGTATAGTGTAGTATTTAGAGTTCTAAGAGTAGGATCTGGAAGACAAAATAATGATAATAATAATAATAATAATAATAATAATAATAATAATAATTTATTATTTATACCCCGCCCATCTGGCTGGGCCTCCCCAGCCACTCTGGGCGGCTTCCATAAAAACCAAAAATACAGTAAAATATCACACGTTAAAAACTTCCCTGAACAGGGCTGCCTTAAGATGTCTTCTGAATGTCAGGTAGTTGTTTATCGCTTTGACATCTGCTGGAAGGGCGTTCCACAGGGCGGGCGCCACTACCGAGAAGGCCCTCTGCCTGATTCCCTGTAGCTTTGCTTCTCGCAATGAGGGAACCGCCAGAAGGCCCTCAGTGCTGGACCTCAGCGTCCGGGCAGAATGATGGGGGTGGAGACGCTCCTTCAGGTATACTGGACCGAGGCCGTTTAGGGCTTTAAAGGTCAGCACCAACACTTTGTTCAAATCCCCACTCAGTCCTGAAATTCACTATGTAACTTCAGGTCACTCGTTGTCTTTCAGCCTAACCCATCTCACAGGGCTGTTGTGAGGGGGAAGACCAGGTCTTCCACCTTGAAGCAAAGGTGGGATATAAATATAATAAATAAAACAGAATATCCCATTCAGGAAAAGGATGATGCTTTCTCTCCAACAGTTTTCTAAAACCAACCTCCCCCTTTGGATTTACTGTTCCTTTTAGAGGGGACACTGAGGTTCCTTTGCCTTTTATTTCTTCCCTGAGATTGACAGCAGAAATGGCTTTGATACATCCCTCTGTAGATTCATGAGCAGAAAAATACTATTATGCTCTGTTTCTAAGCTGGTTGGCCTCTATGGAAGTAGAATGCTGGACTATGTAGGCCTTTGGTCTGACCCAGCAGATCTTACATACCTATGTTCATGTGTTTTTGCTGTGTTTACTGCTGGACAGCAAACCAACTACCATAGTCCTTTTGTTAGGGCCTATTTATTTTCCAAATTCCCAGAAGCCAACCTTTTTGAAGGCTTACAAAACCTGTCAAAACAGAGCACGTTCCAGGAATTTTCCACTCCAACTCCCTATTTCTTTATCTTATTATTTCTTTTCCGTTTCTCTTAATTTGAAAACCCGTCTTTGTGTTACAAGGAAGAAAAAGAAAATGAGGAACCAGCAGTGTTTTCCTTATGAGCACTCTCTCAGCATAGCGTTGAGCTACAGAACCAAGCTAGATTTTCTACTTAAATGAAAGTTAGGCCAAATCTGATATGGCTACTTCAGGGTTTTAATGTGAATCTGACATTTATTTACCCTGGCCTTTGACTCTTGAGATGCATGTTTTAGGACCCACCCTATTCATTTGATTATAAATTGTTATAATTCATTTTAATACTGTAATTTTACATTGCTGGGACCTATGGGTGAAGAGTAGACAGGAAATGATGATGATTATGTTGCTGTTGCTGTTGTTGTTGTTTCAGAACTGAAAAGCAACAGAACAACTGTGCTAGGCCATACTACAAACTAGGGAATTTGCACAATCAACATGGGTGGCAGAGCAGTCAATTTGGTTACCTCCAGCTGTTGTTGCCGTGCATCTCCCATGATCCCTGACCATGAGGCTGATGGGAACTTGAGTCCAACATCTGGAGGGCACTACATTGGTTTCCTGGTATAAAAGAATGTTGACATTTAAATGCCTGAGGTTTTGCATATCCTTTGAGGCGGCCTCCTCCAATTAATTTTATTTTGTAAATGATCATGTGAATGTTGCTTATGACATTCACAAAAACCACTTTGCACATTATATTATAGCAACTTGTCTCAATCACAGCTGCTGGCTATTTGCACAAGCAATCTCAATATTAAGCCTCTGAGGCCCTGATGTGTATTTTAGAGATCACAGAAATTGTAGTGGTGGTGAAATTCCACCACCACTACTACTACTACTACTACTTCTTCTTCTTCTTCTTCTTCTTCTTCTTCTTCTTCTTCTTCTTCTTCTTCTTCTTCTTCTTCTCCTCCTCCTCCTCCTCCTCCTCCTCCTCCTCCTCCTCCTCCTTCTTCTCATCCTCCTCCTCCTTCTCCTTCTTCTCTCCTCCTCCTCCTCAGATTTGTACACAATACCATGAAGTATTTTATTATTGTATCATTCTTTGGACTTTTGTTTAATAGAAAACTGCACACAAACCATTTGCTTCTGGCCTCCCTACAGCCACCCAGTGAACCTGAACTAGTGCTACACTGAACATTTTCCTGCATTCTTTTTATCATTTCCCATTAATTAACAAGAACAGGAATTCTACTAAAAATTATCGAATGGAAGAGAAATCTTTGGAAGACTTCTCATGAGTGGGGTTCAGCATTTTTGTTGCACTCACCTTAGCTTTAGAGTGGCTAAGGTGTGATTGTGTGTGTCCTCCCCCCCCCACAAAGCGTCTTCCCAGTGGTCTGCACAATGCAGCCTTCCTGGGTGCCCATGTTTCCTGAAAAGAACAGAACATCCTCAGCTGGGCTAGCCTAGCTGTCAACTTTTCCCTTTTCTTGCAAGGAATCCTATTCGGAATAAGGGCATTTCCCTTAAAAAAGGGGAAACGTTGACAGCTATGGTCTATATGGCCTAGAACCCTCGTACTTATGGGACCACCTCTCCTGGTATGTTCCGCAGAGGATCCTAAGGTCCATGAATAATAATAGCTTAAAGGTCCTGGGCCCTAAGGAAGCCTGACTATCCTCCACCAGAGCCAGGGCTTTTTCAGTGACGGCTTCAACCTGGTGGAATGCTCTGTCCCATGAGACTAGGGCCCTGCAGGACTTGATCTCCTTCCACAGGGCCTGTAAGACAGAGCTATTCTGCCTGGCCTTCAATTTGAATTAGCCTGATCCTCTATTCCCTTTTCCCTTTTCCCTTTCCTCTTCTATGAAGAAACCCTTTCTGGGACCCCACATTTAAATTCTTCCCTGGTCTCCTTGCTGGCCCTAGTAGGACCAACTTGGCCAGTTAGCCCTGGTGATCATTCAATGTCTACTGACTGGGGTTTATTATTATTATTAGCACAAGAAGTTAGGGGGGGGGCTGCCTACTGTGAACCTAGCAGCTGTTCACTTGTTTTCCCTAAGAGAAGTTTTTTTTTTATTTTTAAAGAAATGATTGAATAGAAATTTATTTAAAGGATACAAGGAGAACTTCCCTTAAAAACAAAATCAGTGACTATGCCACTCTCAGGAGCCACTATTCAATCAAAACCACTCCAATCAAAACCAAGTAAAAACAGCTAAGGTAATTCCTTCTGTAAAGGGTTGCTTGTGCGTAAAGGGTGCTGCAGCTCTAGGCAGCGTTGCCTGGATAAACCTTTCCCTGGCTGGACAGCCCTTTCTCCATGACTGTCTCAGTCACTGGCAGAATCATTCAGTGGGCGTTTTCTAAACTTCTTCCAACATAAAAATTCCTTCACTCCAAGTCTCCGCCTAGCCTCTCTGCGCGGAAGTCTCCTGCGCAGAGTGGGCGTGCCCAACGGAGGTCCTGGGCTCTCCCTGCTGCTCTCTGTGGAAGAGTCTCGGAGCCCTCCCTCCGCATCCTCCTCTTTCTTCCTGGTGTCCCTCCTATTTCCTTCCTCCAAGGAAGCTCTCTCTCTCTCCCTGCTGGTTCCTTCTCCTGCATCGTCAGGGAGCCTTACCGCCACCCTAGGCTCCGATGGCAGTTCCCTGACACCTTCCATGGAATTTGTTGAGATTAGGAGGCACAGGGAGCTGAGTGAGCTGCAGATAGTTGGGGAAATGTTTCATGGGTAGAAAAACACAACTATACCAACCTTACAATGCTAAATAAATCCCAGCCCGATCCCACCAAAAGTATTAAGAAATTTTAATGTGCATTGTGAAAGAGGCAGAAAACTGGAAGTCTTTTTTCGCAGATGAAGAACACATTGGAGAAACTGCAGGAAATAGCACTGGCATGGGCATTTGATGAGGGGAAGTCTATGCACAAAGAATCCTACTTGCATATGCATCTATGCAATCTGGAACCCAGTGATTTTGCTAATAAAGACGCAGGGGATCTCTTAATAGGCCAACCACTCACATTCCAGTTTTCATTTCCCTCACAAAGGCATGTTCATGTAGGGTTTTTCACTGTTCTTCCTAATAAATGGCACAGAGACACAGTCAGTGAGAGTAGTGAAGTGCCGAAACGCGACAAGACATGTTGCTTGCACGATTAACATCATCATAGATGTGTAATTTACCTAATTAGTTTATTTCATCAAGCAAATTGATTTCCCCTCCTTGTGTCATTTTTCTCAGTCCTGTTGTACCTTAAACTAACGAGAGAAGTATCGTTTTGACATGACAGCTTTATTGCCTTCATAAAGGTACTAATATTTAAATACAATTTGTACAGTTACCTATTTGGTAAGCTTACTGGTTTACCAAAGGAAGTTTCCACCGAAGGCAGAGGACAAGATGGTACCTTCCTCATTCCATGTACAGAAGCTGGAGCTGAAACTTATCACTGGTGATGGGACAGTGTCCTCCAGTAGACCTGAGGACAGCAGACAGGGATGTAAGACGGCATCATTTTCCGTACCGCCCTGTATTCATTCCATGCACCACTGTTTCTGCTCCACTGCAGTTTGTCTTCCATCAAAAATTACATTATTCATTTCACTGTCCACAGTGGCAAAATCACATATATAATGTTGTCATTACGTTATTCCACCCCATTCATTTCAATACAATGGAAACACAATGCAAATGGAGAAGAAATGTAATCAATTACATATTGTTTGTGAACTGAAAGCAACAACAGCTTCAGCAGCACATATACTAAAATTGGAACGATACAGAGAAGATTAGCATGGCCCCTGCGCAAATATTGATTGTATTTGCTGGGTTGGGTTCTGTTGTGGAACAGGGATGATTGAGCAGATTTTAGCCATTTCTGCTCCCATTTCTTTCTCTCTCTTTTTTTGCTAGAATTCCCCAACATCCCTAACAACAGGTTGACTTAGAGGGCATAGAGGCCACTACCTGCCCCTCAGTGCCTGCCACCTGAGATAGCCGCTTCACTTTGCCTAATGGTAGGGCTGGTCCTGCAAGGAATGGTGCCTCAACGAAATGTACTTAATGTTATGGACTGACATCAGGAGTCACGTTCAAGCAAGAAAAGCAAAGTGTAACCATACGTTTCTTTATAAGGTTCATCGTTGCAGTGGCTTCCTCTGAAGTGGCTTCAAAAACCAGAGCTGTAAAGATGAAAGGAGAGACGGGTAGGTTTGAGCTCCTTAAATAAACTACACAGGGCAGTTTGTTACAAGGAAGGCCTGCTGTTTGAAGAAAATTCCACGTCAAAGCAATCCTTAAGTAAGCCTGAAGCAGCACGGCCCAAGCTGAATACAGCATAAGTGAGAGCCATGCTCCACTTCTGAGCTGGCTGGGAGCACTTCTTCAGAGTTCCCTGCACAACAAACCTTTAACAACAACCTCATAAACAGAAAATTAAGGGGCTGAAGCTCCTTCGGCACGACAGGCAGAAGCCTCTGCTTAATTTTTTTGCCCGTTTTCCTTTCTGCTGTTAAAAGCCCAGGAGCGGGGCCAGTAAAAATAAATAAATCAGCAGCCCTATCTGTCTGCAATGCTGGCATAAGGTCCCTGCAGCACCGGCTTAGCATCCTGTGCTGTGAAACCACAACAGCATAGCTGTTGATACACCTCATTCTAATTACTTACACTTATGTGCTGCCCCTGCAAGTTTTGGGATTAAGCTGGGAGAGTGTATGTATCTGGGGGAGGCGATCAGCCAGATTTATTACAACCAATAGTAGCCCTGGCATGGGATCCCCTTATGCAGCCATCACAACCTTCTTGTACACTAGGGATGTTGGAGAATTCCAAGGAAAATGGAACTGGGAGTGGAAACTGACAGTGTTCATTTGTTTGTCCTATGCCCAGAATGGAAATCAATCCAGCAAATATGATCAGTGTTCTCCGTTGCTGCTGCTGCTTTCAGTCCATAAACAACACACAATTGATTCCACTTCCCACCTGCTGCTATTTCCTCCAATACTTTTTGGTGGAAGGCGAACTGCAGTGGAACGGAAACTCTTCTACATGTGACAAGTACAGGGCAGAATGAAGAATGATGCCTCCTTACATTTTGATTTAAGTTACTTTGGGTCACGTTTGCGAAACAAGTGCTTAAAAATGAATGAATGAATGAATGATTATTATGTTACTATTCTACATTGATTCTTTGATCAACATCAGCATTTGTGTCCCCTGTGTGTTGTTTCTTCTGATTGCTGACTGGGTGTGAACATAACATGGAGGTGGGGGTTGGTGGGGGATAGAAGCATAAAGGCAAATTCCTGAGTACTAGTCATTTTAGCTTGTTTGCAGCAAATATGCCAGAAAGTGTCATGTAGCATCCTAACAAATTTATTTCGCCATAAGCTTTCATGGGCTACAGACTTTGAGATCATTGTTCTCTAACATATGAATTTGGACTCAACAACCCCTGCAGGTCTCAGATTCCACCTGTGGCGAGATCTATAAAACTCTGCTTTGCATTTTGTAGCAGAAACATGAAACGCAGAAGCATGCACCAGTTGCTGTAATCTCTTGCTTTAATATCTTGTTCAGCTCTGGGGTGGGCTGGTGCTGTGCAAGAATAGCGGCTGAGTGATGGGGCTACAAATCAGCCAGTCCCTGGTTTGAATCGCACTTCTGCCAGGAATGTGATAGAGGGCTGTACAGACGTCCCCTTTTCCTTAGCCTCAAGCCTCAACCCATCTGCAAAACTGAAGAGAATAATGAATTTCAGTGGAGGTTGTTGTAAGGGTTAAAACTAAATTTTTAAAAAATGCTATGGTAGCCATGTTGACCCATAAGAAGAAGATAAATAGGATGATTCCTTCATTACCTTACCTTTTTGTTTCATATATATAAAAAAAGTGAGCAAGCTTTTGGGTCATCCAGCAGCCTTTATTGGGCTGGATGTTAAGCAAAACAAGTGATGAGAGGAGAAAATAACTGGCTTGGTTTTAAAGCCAATTTAGAGGGTTTTATGGTTTTCTCTCCCTAAATGCCATAGCTTTCATGCCATGCCATGGGCCCCATTAGTGGCCAGGACTATAGGCCAGGCATAGGCAAACTCGGCCCTCCAGATGTTTTGGGACTACGACTCCCATGATCCCTAGCATGTCAGGGATGATGGGAATTATAGTCCCAAAACATTTGGAGGGCCAAGTTTGCCTATGTCTGTTATAGGCTCTTTTTTGCATATGCACAAGGAAAAACAAATATGGTTGCAGGAAGTCTCATTGTTTTCTAGTGTCTCCGGTTAGCACTGCCCCCCCCCCTTGATCTGTGGGCTCTGACAAGTGCCCAGTGATGCTGACTTCTGACACCAGTATATCTTCTTGATCAGACTTGAAATTCTTTATTACTTTCATCTCCCTTCTACAAATGCAGAAGAGCAATGGGTTGAGAAATCCAGCCAACTGCATACTGGAAACAAGACTGCATTTTACAGAACATCTTGAGAAAAGAGTGTGGGTGTGGGGGGAACTAGGTTAAAAAATATTTAAACTCTGTGTCTTGAAACATGGTGGAAATGATATAGTGGTGCTCAGAGACAGTGTGGGGGAGCTGAGGCAGTCCTGCTGTTCCTCGCTAGCCAAATTTATTCGAGCAAAAACAAAACCAACACAAAGCCCAAAGATATCAGGGGATTAGCCTCCTAAATTAAACTTTCTGGAGCCATTCTCGCTTTGAAATATATCTATTTTCCTTCTCTTAAACGGGAGAAATACGATACAATACCAGGCGTCTTCTATCTCTTGGAGAAAGATACTTCACACAAAGTTTTCCTTTGACTGTAAATAACGTGTTCTTTGAGCCTGTCCTGTGCCTTCAAGAATTTCTACAGGCAAGCTTGGCTAAATATCCCTTATGCAATTGTTCTATCAGATTAGGTTCACCCTGGCTTTATATTGGGGAACTGGTGCTGTTACTTTGGGAGTATCCTCAGTGAGCATATAGAACCTTGTGTTAGGGGGCTCAGATAAACCCTCAATACATTGAAATAATACATTGAGAGAGGGCTTGCAAGTCCTGTGGGCTCTTTTGATCTTAAGTCAAACAGCACAGACACCAGCACCCCTGCATGTTGACCTGGGTTGTAGGGGTTCCCTGCGCATTCAGAGCTCCTCCAATATGTGCAGGGGTAACCTGAATCCCTAGTGAGTCAGGACTATTTGCTAATAATAATAATAATAATAATAATAATAATAATAATAATAATAATTTATTTATATCCTGCCCATCTGGCTGGGTTTCCCCAGCCACTTTGGGCAGATTCCAACAAAATATTAAAAATACCTTAAAACATCAGTCATTAAAAACTTCCCTAAACAGGGCTGCCTTCAAATGTCTTCTAAAGGTCAGGTAGTTGTTTATTTCCTTGACAGCTTGATGAGAGGGCATTCCACAAGGTGGGCGCCACTACCGAGAAGGCCCTCTGCCTGGTTCCCTGTAACTTCACTTCTCGCAGTGAGGGAACTGCTTGCTTGCTTGTGGCCTCCACCTATAAAATCGGAGCTTGTTGAGACAAGATGTCTGCTATTTATTGCATTCATCTCTACTGATCCTGTTAATTGCTCCTACATGAATAAAGCATTTGAACTCCAGAAACTATAAGTGATAATTTCAATCCAATTCACCCAAGCTGCAAGCTCTTCTAGCAATTCTTTCATTTCAGAGCCAGTCTGCCCATGAGGCAGCCACTTCAGGCAGCAAATCTGGCCTCCAAGAAACACGCCTTCACACTCGCCTGCTACTGTGGTGTCCTCCTCCATGCCTGCTTGCATCTTCCACACCCACCCACTGCCACCCATTCCTCCTCAGCCTCCTTTTACTCCCTCATCACCTTCAATGTGTATGAGGGGCTGTAGAAAAGATGGAAGTGGGGTGTTTGAAGAGGCAGAGGCAAGAGGGAGGCTTCGGAGAAAGAGGAGGTGGGGCTGTGGAGGAAGAAGAAGTAATGGCAAGGGGGCAGCATTTGCTGTTTTGCCTGAAGTTCCTGGGACAGCTGTGCTTCATTCAGTTAAATAAGAGCTTTATAAGGGGTATTGAGAAATCTTGCTGAGCCACCAAAATATATCTATGTTGTTTCTGTGTCATTTGTTTCACACGAAGGAGAGTAAATGAGACAAATAGTTATACTAAGCATTTATACCAGACATAGCTACCCTTTTCTGGTCTGGGGGCCCCATTGCCCCTCCTCTGTGTGCCACATGTAAGCTATGGTTGTGGCCTGGAAAGTGGGTGGGGACACTCATATACACATGCGCTTGTGCGTGCGTGCACACACACACACATGTGCACACACACACACAATACACAGACGTACCACAAATATTGAGATATGATTGCAAGTCCAAAAAGTGGTAGACATTCATCCACAATATTAGAGCTGAAAGCCAATATAGTTTGATCCTTCAGATCAGTTTATCTTATAACTAAACAAGAGAGAGGAATGGAACCTCATTGGAGCATCAACATAGACACTGTGCTATCTTCTTAGGCACCAGGATGGCCATCATGGAGTTAATTCCCCCCCCCCCATTGCCTATGAAATGACAACAAACCCTTGGCAACTTTCCCCCTTTCTCTATATAACACTTCCAAGCAATGAAGCTTGTATCTCCTAGTAATGCTTTTAATTTGTGTTCTGTTGGGGAGAGGCCAAGATTTAATTGAAATCATTATAGTGTCTTTGCCTGAAGTAGCTGAGGGCTTGTACTGGGACTGGAGGAGGTTACTTCAGAATAATTAAAAGAAATATATAAGGTCGTCACTGGGATCTGAGCAATTCCAGATGCCAGGTTTGGGCGGACGGGGGGAAGTTTGGATTTAATGACAACTCCTTTTAACATAAATAGGATTCTTGAACAGCTACTTTTTTGTATATCGTTATTAAACTTTGCCTTCTCTCCCTCTCACACACCTTGGGAAATTAACTTTGCTTTCTGTGTTGATTTCAATGTGAAAGACTGGTGAGTTCTAACAAAAGAACTGAGGATTCTTAGCTTTGGGCAACTTGATCTTGGTTGCTGTAATTCTTGCCTTAGTGACTTCCAGACTAGATAGTTCTACAGGGGGTTGTTTTTTTAAAGTAGTTATCGAAACTTCAGCTGGTGCAAGAAGTCACTGCCCAATCAACTGGCAGAAACTAGTGTGATCATATTACAACTTTCTTGTAACAACTTCGTTGGTAAGCCATCTTTTTCTGGGCCCAGTTCATAAATCCCTAAAATCAGAGATGGAGAACCTGTGGCCTGCAAGGTGTTGTTGGACTACAACTCCCATCATTTCCAGGTCCTGGCCATGCTAGATGAGGCTGATGGGAGCTGGAATCCAATGGTATTTGGAAGGTTACAGGTTCCCCATCCCTGTCCTAGATGATCAAGATCCTACACATCTGAGATTTGAGATCTTCTCATGATGACTTATTGCAGGTGCAAATGTTTATGGGTGCCAAGGTGGTTTCTGATTTTTCTAGAAATGCCTTGGAGTATTTAAAGTCTTTTCATTGAGAGGATTGCCCATCTCATCTCTGCTTGTTTTGAAAGTAGTCAAAAATGTTTGCGGTTTCCTTGGCTTTTGCAAACTTACCTTCTCTCCTGCCTCTTTTGTAACAAAATTTATTTTTAGCTGGTTTAAACTTGTATGCCCTATTTATTATTATTGTCATTTAAACTTGAATGCAACTTGAAGGACAGTTGTTGAAAAGCAGTTGATAAATGCAAAGACAATCATTGTGCCTTTTGTGTTATTGCTGTCACAATTTATTTGTTACATATTTATTTATTTGTTAATTACAGTTATCTCCCACCTTTATTGAAAGAAGCTCAAGGAAACATCCATGTCCCCTCCATTTTATCTTACCGACAACCTTGTGATGTTAGGCTAAGCGATAGTGGCGCAAAGTCACCCAATGAGTTTCATGCCTAGGTGGAGGATTTGAACTTGCATCACCTTGACCTTAGTCCAACACTCTAACAACTACAAGACACTGACTATATTCCCACTCTTAAACCATGGTGCTCTGTGGTTAGCAACCATAGGATCTTCCCATAGGAAGGGGGGAACAGAATACATCCTTTGCGGTCAGAGTGGGGTACCTGTGGCCCTCCAGATGTTGATGGACTCCAAATCCCATCATTCATGACCATTGTTTATGCTGGCTGAGATTGATGGGAGTTTTAGATCAGCAACATCTGTAGGGCCACAGTTTAGCTACCCCTTCTTTGCAGGCCTTGATCCCAGGTACTCTGGATATTTAAATCGACATGCTAATTTTATAGCTGTCTACTGCAATTCCAAAGGGTGGCAGTCCTCTGTAAAAACCGGCCTGCTTGTTTGGAAACAACACATAAAGCTGGCTTTACCTTGCTTATGTTTCGTTTCTAAATTTGAATGCAAACTCCCTACAGCAGGCTTATTTCGAAGAATTAAGTTAACAGCAAATGCTAAAGATTTAGGGAATTGAAGCTAAACTCATGACCCCAGGAATATAAGGAGGTTTGGTTTTCAGGAGAATTAGTCTAGCTGGGCTAATGGGTGCCAATAAGGGCTGTAAGCTTTGTGTCAAGGACTTAATCTTTTAATTAACCGCTGAGTGAAAAGTAGCTTGGGAAATGCAATAAGTCAGATTCAGGTCAGATGAAGCAGAATAATATGGGGGCTTTGGAGAATTAACATACTAGGGAAATGCAGACTGAAAAGTCTCAAAACTTTTTATTATCAGGCTGGTAGGAAAACGATGGAGGGATTCCAGTTTGGATCTTGTTGAGAGTCACACCTGGCTGTTTCGTTTGGTTCTACCAGCTTTGTGTGTAGCGTCAGTTTCTTTCTATTCATATTTTGCACAGACCTGCACAACTTGTGACCTACCAAGTTGAACACAGCCCAGCAGCCATGGCCTGAGGATTCCCTGGGGTTTTACAACCCTTTCCCCTACCAGTAGTTCTGCAGTTCAGAGCACAAGGCAATATCAGGAGCCTTTATTGCAGGATGGGCAAACTTTTTGTCAGCTGGACAGTTTCATTATCTTGCGGGCAAACCTTTCAGGGACTGCTTGCCAGTGCTGCATGGTGCAAGAGGCAAAGAAGGGTATTGCACTGTATGCAGTTCTTACCGTTGCACTGTAAGCTACATTCTAGCCATGCAAAAACATACACATACACATCTCCCCATTCTCCATCTGGCCAAACAAGAGGCGTCATCATAGTCAAAATGACACCTTCCAACCCCCCACTCAAAATGAGCATGGAGCAGTACCAGTGACGTTTGTGGCCTGGGGGGGGATCTCAAGGGTCAGACAGAGAAGTTGGGAAGCCTCATTTGGTTTCAGCAGCTGAGGTTCCTTATCTGTTCAGCTGAGTCCCTGTTAGGGTGCTATTATGTAAGAGGCTGCATAAAGCTTTGTGGATCAGAAATTGAGCAGGCCTGGTTTGTCTACATGACAGAGAGAAATCTCCCTCACCCTGATGCTCACTGACCAAACTGGTGTAGTTTGCATTTGGTGACACATTAGACACTTTTTTGTCAATGTTTCTGAACGGACCTCATCACATCGCTACAGTCTCTTAATTAACAGGCACATTGCATTCACCATCAGTGTGTCGTTGTCATAATTGTTTATTAATTTATACACCACTTATATGCCAAAACGGCTTCTTAGCAGCAGTTTACAACTATAAAACAACTAAAACAGCTAAAAAGCAGTTAAAACAATGAAGTCACATGTTAGGTTCAGGGGAATGCTTGCCTAACCAGGCATCTCTCAGGTAGCCGGTGGAATGCCAATGCTGATGGGGTTGCTTGTATTTCAGAAGGAAGGGCATTCCACAACACTGGTGCTACCAGTTGCCACAAGCTTAGAATCATCAGGATGTGGCAAAGCTTTCTGGAACCCATTAGCTGCTCATAGCACCCTTACCAGGCAGTGAAGAGGTAAATCTGGTCCAGAGCTACCATATATTAGCATTTTGTTTGTAAACAGCAGATCCTTAAAACTGGCTTGGTGGCTATTAGCATACGGTATATGCTCGCTGCCCATTAGCCACTGAGCAAATTTTAAGGATCTGCTGCTTACACACAAAGCCCTACATAACTCTGGACCAGATGATATATACTGAGCACTTCTCCCCACTGGGAAACGCACATGTTCTCCACATGAGCAAAGCTTGTGCATTTCCGTTCAGCAGGGAAAGGTGATGTGAAAGTTCTATTTCAGACTTAACAGATAACTGCTGAGAGAGAAAGTGTGATTTCTTTGCACTTTTTCATAACCCTGCCTTTAAACTTTGACGGGGTGGTATGCCAAGGTGAAATTGTCAAGAGGCTTCTTCACATTTTGCCTTCAGGGTAGCAGGCAAATACAAACTCAGCCCCATTTTATGGGTCCAGTGTTCACTCATCCATAATGTGCACAACAGCCAGATTATTTTTTTCTGGAGGGGGGAAGGGTTATAATGGTCTGATGATGCCACCCTCCCCTTCATCAAGGTAGCCCCCCATCCCACCAACCCATTATGTGTGGCCAGGGAGCATATATTGCTATTGACTTTGAACGGTGACTAATTTGAGCTGAAAATCTGGATAAGCCCTAGGAGTCAGAAAAATAAACCTAGAGTAGGTGATATGGAAATTTGCTTTGAAAGGCATGCAAAATTAGTTTCAGAGAGATGAGAAGAAAGCTTAACTATCAAATATTGCTGTATACAGATTAACAGGTAGTAAATTAAATGTTATGAGGTATTGATATAGTGAAATGTTATGAGGTATTGAGCAGTTGAACTGGCAAACATAATGTGTGGGGAAAACATCTCAACCTGGAAAGCCAGGGGCTCTCTTAAAACAATACATAAAAGACTGCCTTTTAAAAGTTTCACCATTTGCTTTAAGCCAGTTTCTGATTATCTGTACAGCCTGAGGGCACTCTCGTGACCATTGGATTTCTAATGTTCTCACTATGCTAACAGCTGAGGCTTGACATTCAGGCAGAAGTCTAGCAGCAGCAGCAGCAGCTAGCAATATGATGGCTTGGATTGTAAAACATATTCTCTCAAGTGGAGTCTTAATCCACGTAGTGCTTTTAGGGGTTAACTTTTGTGTCCTCCTTGTTTTTGACTTTTTCATTTTTTTAAAAAATGAAGGGAGGGTATTGGGAGCACTGCTGTTCTAATAATTTTACATGCCCAGAGGGCAGGCAAAACCCTGGGGTTTGAAGAGTTGCTAGATACCATTAAAATTATTATTTTTAAATGCTTTTATAGGAAAGAACAAAGAAAATTACAAATGCTCCTGATAAGTACAGCTAAGTATAATAATAATAATTAATTGTTATTATTATTAACATTTCTATACTGTCCTTCATCTGATGATCACAGGGTGGGTTGCAATACCACAAAAGTACATACCATAATAACAAACAAAGCAATACACACACACCCAATTTAAAATGTCATAGATTGTTTAATTAATCAAAGGCCCGTCGTGAAGTAAACTGTAGGATGGCATTAGTTGGTATATTTAAAAACTAGATACTGATATAAAGTAGGGTTCTTAAGTATCTTTGTAAAGAGGTTTTGACTGCAATGAAAGCTTGCCCCTTAGCAGAGTAACAATTAAGCTATAACTGTCGTTGAGTGTGCTTAAATAAAATTCCAGTTTTGTTTCCAAAGTGCCTCATCTTTACTTTGATTCTCTGGTCGAGGAGTAAGTGGCCAAAGCTTTTACTCTGACATTATTAAAAACCCTTGCTCCTGGATATTAGAAAACACTGCCACATAGAGATCATGTCAGTAACACATGAGAGGTCTGATATTGAGTGTCTAAATTTTAAAGCACCCACATCTGGTAACGTTACCTCACTTCCCTTTTTACTGAGGGAGGCTTCCTCATCCTGTAACAGCCAACATAGGTATTTGAGTGCCAACATATGCAATACATACATTGGAAGGAATTGGGAGCTAAAATGGAGCCACCAAGAAACAAACATGTTTGGAGGTACCGCAAGGTTTGCAGATGTACAGTATATATAAACCCATGGAGTGGCAGCCTGCCCCCTAAAACCACAATAAGTATTGAGCATGCTCAGAAGCCGCAGCATGTTGAGTTTCACTTGGAACATAAAAAACAGAAAATCGGGGGGGGGGGAATAGTATGAAATACCCAGGGTAGGTCATAGCTAACTGGCTGCAACCCTAAATAGGAGATGGTGAGTACAGTGGAACCTTGGTTCTTGAACTTGCTTTCTGTTTAGTCGTTTAGTCATGTCCGACTCTTCATGACCCCATGGACCAGAGCACGCCAGGCACTCCTGTCTTCCACTGCCTCCCGCAGTTTGGTCAAACTCATGCTGGTAGCTTCGAGAACACTATCCAACCATCTCATCCTCTGTCGTCCATCTTTCCCAACATCAGGGTCTTTTCCAGGGAGTCTTCTCTTCTCATGAGGTGGCCAAAGTATTGGAGCCTCAGCTTCATGATCTGTCCTTCCAGTGAGCACTCAGGACTGATTTCCTTAAGAATGGATAGGTTTGATCTTCTTGCAGTCCATGGGACTCTCAGGAGTCTCCTCCAGCACTATAATTCAAAAGCATCAATTCTTCGGCGATCAGCCTTCTTTATGGTCCTTCTTGAACTTAATCCATCCCAGAAGTCCATTTGACTCCCAAAACTGTTTGAAAACCAAGGCGCAGCTTCTGATTGGCTGCAGGAGCTTCCTGCACTCATGCAGAAGTCACGTTAGATATTCGGCTTCCAAAAAACTTTCAAAAACCGGAAAACGTACTTCTGGGTTTTTGGCATTCAGGAACTGATTTGTTTGTCAACTAAGCCGTTTGAGAACCAAGGTTCCACTGTATAACATTTTGTTGCAGTTCCCACTCATTGCAGGCTATTCCAGAGTTCTTCCTCTTCCACGACACTTGCAGTATTTAACAAGTGTGTCATTTTCTGTCTTCATAATTGTTAAAAGATTCTGTTCATGTAGTGGGGGGCGAATTAAAAGGCTAAATTGCATTCACTTACTTAAAAACAGCCCTGCTGTCAACTAAGATGCATATTTAATTGTTCTCCCTATACTTTGCAGGGCTGGAGCAGTTTCAAGCAGTCCACCAGTCATGGGCAGAGGAAAGGAAAAAATCATTAGAAAATCAATGTTTGCTTAATTGAAGATCCTTCTTCCAAATGGGAATGAAGTGAGATATATGACCTCAGATTCACTGACTGTATAATGATGTCAGTTTGTCAAGGTTTTGCATTGGGGAGGTTCAGAGAGGACATTTCGGCAGTTGCAATTCAGAAACAATAAGCAGAAAGGATGTGAGAAACTGCATGCTGAGGCCACCATTATTATTATTATTATTATTACTATTGTTGTTAATAGAGCCACCATGATTAAGAACCACAAGAAGTTACTATTTTATTAAAAAAAATAATCAGTGTTCAAATGGACAAAACAGCTATGTAGCCCCAAACCACCCAGTATCTACGTTTGTAGGGAGAGGCAAATGTGTTAAGAACTGTAAATCACACTGGAAAGGTTCAGCAGAAATTATGGATATTCATGAAAGAGGCAGAGAAGAGTATATGAATGATCCATTATCATCATCAAAATGAGTTAAAAATATGGGGAGGGAAAAAAGGGGGGAAATACTGAATGGGAGATGAATTTCCTCCATTATTTATGAATGGTGCAGTGGCTGAAGGCCAAACTGGAAGATACGTGAAAGGCAGCCAGAGAGGGCTGGGGATCAAAACTGGGACTGTGGTGCATGGAGAGAGAAGGTTTAATTCCCTCACTCCCTTGTGTTTCTGGTGACAATTGTCAGTTTTGGAGCTGCTATTTACCCTGGAGGGGTCAATGGCAAACTCTCCTGCCAGCTTTGCAGTGGTGCTGAATATTACAGAGAAATTTTGCAGAGTGGTTTTCTTGTTTTAGGAAAGTGAAAAAAGAAAAGAAAAGAAACATCTCAGAAATCTTCCCAGGGGGAAAAAAATATTTTGAGAAATTTTGGCTTAGCTCCAGATCATACAGCACTGACCTATTTGGTCTGAACCATAATCAGTTACTGGTCCAGGGTGCTTATATTCTAAGAGCAGTTTAGAGCTGTCATTTTTGACCTAAGCAAGTTAGAATGGGATTTTTAGCCTTTATTCAGCTCTGCAAACATATCGAACAATTGCACAAAACCAACTTGCCAAACCTCAATAGATATAAAAATGATGTATTTAGCTGTCATGCAATTAATACAGAATTACACGAGCAATAACGAGATGATTACCCCTTTAATAATGCATCAAAGTTTTTCAGGAATATTTAGCCATTTATGTAAAATTTAACAAAATCGCCTGTAGCGAGTTATAGTAATTAGATATTTCCACCAAAAATATTGACAGTTCCTAATGGATCTCTTTGCATTATAAATTTAAATGCTGCACATTCCATTTGAGTGGTTTGAGGAACAATATGAAATGCTTTAAAACCATAATGCCACCTTAGAGTCAGTACAGAATTATTACTGCATTAGCAAAGCCCATCAATCATTTGCGCAAATGTAGTTTGTGGATTTGCTCTCATGATTTAAAACTGCAGCTCAAGAATGGTGTATTCACATTTATTTTTCTACCACACGTGCAAAGGTCTCCATCTTAGGTTATATAACTGGTGTGGTACTTGCAGGAACACACACCATTGCCACAATACTTATTTCAATTACTATTTTAAAACTATTCAAATCTGTATCTTCTCACCAAATAACATTTAAATCATGCATAATTTAATACAATTAAATACAAGAGGTGTATCATGGGAAGGATGATTCCGGCTACCTCAACCCTCACTTTTCCAAGTCTTATATGAAGTTGCAGTATTCCACACCTGGCATACTGTATCTAGTTCTGGGCACCATAATTTAAGAAGGAAATTGACAAGCTGGAACATGTGCAGAGGAGGAGAACCATTATGAACAAGGATCTGAACTCTTAGCCTTATGGGGAACAGTTGAAGGAGCTGGGTATGTTTAGCTGGAAAAGAGGAGACTGAGAGGGGATAGGATAGACGTCTTCAAATATATCAAGGGCTGTTGCATGGAAGATGGAGCAAGCTTGTTTTCTTCTGCTCTGGAGGGTAAGACTTGAACCAGTGGCTTTAAGTTATAAGAAAGAGGATTCCAACTAAACATCAGGAACAACTTTCTGGCAGTAAGAGCCATTTGACAGTGGAACGGACTCTCTTGGGAAGTTGTGGACACTCCTTCCTTGGAGGGTTTTAAGTAGAGGTTGGATGGTCATCTGTCACAGATGCTTTAGCTCAGATTCCTGCATTGCAGGTACTTCAACTAGATGACCTTCAGGATCCCTTCTAACTCTGGGCATGTTTAGCCTGGAGAAGAGGAGGTTAAGGGGTGATATGATAGCCATGTTCAAATATATAAAAGGATGTCACATAGAGGAGGGAGAAAGGTTGTTTTCTGCTGCTCCAGAGAAGCGGACACGGAGCAATGGATCTAAACTACAAGAAAGAAGATTCCTCCTAAACTTTAGGAAGAACTTCCTGACAGTAAGAGCTGTTCGACAGTGGAATTTGCTGCCAAGGAGTGTGGTGGAGTCTCCTTCTTTGGAGGTCTTTAAGCAGAGGCTTGACAACCATATGTCAGGAGTGCTCTGATGGTGTTTCCTGCTTGGCAGGGGGTTGGACTCGATGGCCCTTGTGGTCTCTTCCAACTCTATGATTCTATGATTCTACAGTTCTATGATTCTATGATTCCATCACTTTATGCTGCAGGAGAGGGACTGTGGGCAACATCATGTGATGTTTTAGGACCAAAGTGAAACTGCCATGCTCCCTTGTTATTTTTGCCCTTCCCAGGAGCATAATGTTGTTCATGTGATCTTGCTTTATTTAGAGTACTGAAATGTTGTTGTTTGCACATTGTTCTCTTTGCTCTTCTTCTTCTTCTTCTTCTTCTTCTTCTTCTTCTTCTTCTTCTTCTTCTTCTTCTTCTTCTCCTCCTCCTCCTCCTCCTCCTCCTCCTCCTCCTCCTCCTCCTCACATTCATCTTTGGACAGACACCTCTTCAAGTTCTCCCCATTCCTCTTTGCTCTTTGCTTCTTGCATCCACAGCAACTTGCCAGGCTTCCAAAGGCAGATGGAGGAGTATCTGAAAACACCTATTATGTTGCTGCTTATAATGCCATTATGAAACTGTTCTTGCCATGGCTGATTTTGAGATGAACCCCTTTTTTTCTTCGTTGTAAGCCACTTTGACCGTGATATGTTTTGTGGAAAGGTGTCAACAAATAAAATTATGAAGATGATTATGCATTCAATTCTCTGCCAAAGATGGTGGCCTCCTGTGGAAGTGGAGAATCTCCTGCTGACGGAGCTGCTCTTTCATAGATCAAAACTGTGTAGACGTAGAATTCTATTCAAGTAAAGTCCCCATACTGAGTTCCAAACATGCTGAGACTATGTTTTGCATTTCAGACCTTCTCAATTGAGGATGCCCTTCTTTCAGTAAACCTTGATTCTTTTGAACCTAGCTCCGCAACTTGCCATTTTCATTTTTCATTTTCTATTAACATTTTTATTGATTTTAAGTCACATATAGGGACAATCAACAGAGCACACAATATTAATCATAGAAGAAACCCTTGGACCCCCCCAAACCCTACCCACCCTTCAAATCCTCAATTAATTGTGGGAAATGAAATTAGTTTATTACAGAGTGCAAACTCAGTTGTCACACTCTGTTCTATAATGATAAATGGCAAGTGCCCCTGTCATAGACAGGGTCAGTGAGGAGAGAAGGCATCTCAAGGGAATTCCCATTGGGGTCCCCCTACAAAAACACACACTCACACACTTCCACATACTTGTGAATTGTGCTGCACATATTTTAAATATATGTTCTACCATAATGAAAGGAAATAGGCTAAGGCACTTCTCCCCAGAATTGAAGCCCACTGACATACTGAGGGGACTGAGATACTGCTGCTCTCTTGGTGAACTGGAGGCCTAGCTTGGTCCTAGGGATCGCCCTTTGGCCATAATAAACTTCCTCTCATATGCCATGTAGCCATTATTGCATTGAGAGGGATTTCAGTACCTTTGGCCTCTTGCTACACAAGAGTTATTTTTAGGGTTGCCATATGTCCGGAATTTCCTGGACATAGACAGGATTTGGATCTCGTAAACAGCGTCTGGGTGGAAATGTCTTAAATGTCTGGGAAAACCCAGATGTCTGTCAATCCATGTTGGAAATGTAGATTTTGGGCAAACCTATTTAAGTGTTATCAGAGAAAACTAACCTTAGGGAAGGACCATAGCTTAGTGGTAGAACATCTGGTTCTGATGCAAAAGGCCTTGTTCAATCCCTGCCTGAAATTCTGGAGAGCTGCTGTTAGCTAGTGTAGGTCGGTTGTAAGTCGCTTTGGGTTTCCTTGGGCAAGATAAAGAAACTAAAACGTTTAAACAACGACAACAGCAGAAGCAGCAGCAACACCATGGACAATGCTGAGCTAGGTGGATCATTACTTTGAATCAGAATATGGCAAATGCTTTCTAGACATGGGGAAAGCAAAAACATGGACGAGCAGTTGATGTGTGAGCAGTTGATGGGCCTTAAGCTTTCAACTTGCTGACCTGAGAATGAATCCCCAAACCCAGTTCACAAAGCTTGCAACCTCACTTCCCAGAAAGGGCAGCCAGGGGCAGACCTTGGGCTCTCAAATTTCAGAGGCCCCCTGTGTGATGCTAAAATTCAGTGGCACCCCAGGCCTCGCACGCTCCGTTCTACAGCATTGTTGTTGTGCCCCCTGCAGTGCGGTGCCCCATGTGGCCAAACTGGTCATGCTACCCTAAACCTACCTCTGAGGCAACTCAAACATATGCAAATATATACACACACCAATTGAAATAATCAATTGAAATAAGTCCCCCGGTAAGTAATCTAAAAGTTAGCTTTCAAGTGTAGCATTTGAGTGAGCTTTCCTGATCCTAAATAGAACGCATGCTAACTTTTGACATGTTCTGTACGGCAGCCAGAGAATGCCTTTTCTTGATTTTGACCAGGCAAAGAAAATGAATGGCCGTGTCAGATCCAAAGTGCAATGCTTTGCAGATGGAGGTGTCCAGAGAGTCTCTCTTTCCTATCCCATGTCGGCACTTTTAAGAAATCGACATTAAGAAGTAGGCAAGCGAAAGCAGACTTTTTGTTAAATGACTGAAGCTTGGCAGTTGCATGGAGGTCATAGCGTTCAGTCAGTGTCAACCTCCATTCCCCAGAGTTGTATCCTGTAATGTATTTATTTATCATTACCAATGCCCAAAATCTCTCTCTCCCCCCATCTTTCAGTTTGCTCTGTCCAAGGCCACAAGGTTCCGACAGAGATCAATGATGCTCCTACTGTGATGAAGCAGCTCGTCAAAACCTGAATTAGATGTTAAATCTTTCTGATGTGGGGAGGAGGCAGAGGGAGGGGAAACACATTGTGCTAAGGATTTATCATGTGTTGATTCCTGTGAGATAATATATTGGAGAAGATTTGGTTTGGTGCAAAGTTTCAAAATGCTGTTTCAGGACTGCTGTGGCTGCCAGGTTTATGATAGATCTCCAGTGCCTTCCTCTCACCCGTTAGGATCATGTATGTGTTACAGATGGATGGGTACTTAAAATATCTAAGCACAATGCATATCTAGGCATGGTACCAAAATACCAATGAATAATAGAAAGCCCATGTGGTGCTGTAGTCAGAATGGGGATTTGATCTGCGAAGACCTGTGAAAGCCAGTGTGGTACAGTGGTTGGAGTGTCAGACATGGGCTGGGCAGACCTGGGTTCAAATCTCCATTCTGCGTTAATCACCAGCTTTCAGCCTAACCTACAGAAAGATAAAATGGGGGGGGGGCATGTGAGGATAAAATTGGGTTAGCATATATAATGTTCTGAGCAGGGAAAGGTCTTCAAGCAGAAGTCCCACTCAGCAGAATGAGCAAGGGGATCAGCAGGAAGTCCCTCCCTAGTTCCAGTTGCACTTCCGTGGGAGGAAGCAGGTCATCGGCATGAGCCCAAACTACTTACATCATTTCCTGCTCTTTTTAAGAAGTGTTGAACAGCACCTCCAGTACAAGATGCACTCAAAAGCAAACCTCACTGCACATGGATTCAGAAATGACCTTGGGGAGCTTATAATGCTAACCACTAAGAAGGGATGATCTATACCAGCCCTTGAATTCCTCTGGCCAGATGCAGAAGATGACAGGACAAAAAGATTCAATGGCTAATATATTGTCCTATGATGGTCCATCTTCCTTTTCACCAGGGTTCACCAATCTTTTTAGGCCTGTGGGCACATTTGGATTTTTGAGGGGGTGCTGTAGGGTGCCCTTTGGTCATTTCTGGCCAGGATTACTCCCCACCCCCACCCCCAGAGAAAGAAACAGAGCTAGTAGACATACACAAGCTTCACTTTTCCAAGTGATCTATTTAAAACTCAGATCCAGCTGAATCTCAGCCTGAAAAGCACATTGAGCTGAAAGAGGAAATGGGAAAGAGAACAATTCTTCCAATTACTCTCTTGTACTTTTTAAAATGGGGGGGGGGGGAGAGAAAGTAACCACCCTCACAGTTTCATGACTATGAGGTAAGTGAGTTGGAGGGGTGGCTGCACAGAGGCTTTCTGGTACAAGGAAGACCTCAAGAGCTCCATGATGCCCATGGCCACCACCTGGTGAGCAACATTCTGCACATTACCTTGTTCTACAGGAGGACTCATAATAATGGTTGATGTTAAAATCATAAACTGTTCATCTATGGTGGACGTCCCTAAAAACTATCCAAAACATAACTCTATTGCAACAGTGATGCATTTCACAAGAACAAACAAATGGCCCAAAAGTAAAATTACACTGTAAAAGTACGAGCGTAGTTTCTAA
The DNA here is from genome assembly GCF_027172205.1 of Podarcis raffonei. NCBI lineage: Eukaryota > Metazoa > Chordata > Lepidosauria > Squamata > Lacertidae > Podarcis > Podarcis raffonei. The sequence continues at coordinate 75,182,820 of NC_070607.1, forward strand.
GTGCATTGTTCTGTAAAACACAGCCAAATAAGATATGTGGCATGATTTCAGCAGATCACACTGAACCATAAACCAGCAGAGAACACTCCATGATGAAACCAAAGGGGACAAACAGGCTGCTTGGAAGAATAACATTTTGTTACAGCAGGGATATGAATTTAACAGAATTCTTATTGTGTTTGGCAGAGAATTTCACACCCCCATTGATCTATGGCTAAAGTTTAATGGCAGTATGTTGATTTGATCTAACCCTTCCTTGGGGCTTCGCATTGCAAAAGCAAAACTGTAAATGATGTCGATGCGGTTATAATTGTCAGAGGCACAGTAGGATGTAATTTCAACTGGGAGGTGCTTGAAGATTAATCGTCATCTTTAAAATGCTGAGTTGCCCACAGATTCAGTCAGGATACCTTTATAATTGGCTAAAGACTGTAAACTGAAGAAGTATGATTGTGTTCTCTGGAGCTGGGTGTAATCGATTCCTCTCTTTAACCAACTCTGCCCCAGGAACTTCAGAAGTCCAGGAAAAGAGAGGGAGAAAGGGAGAGAGCGAGAGAGTTCATTTTTCCTTCCTATTACTTCCGTTTAGCTGCTGGAATCATACTGGTATTATGTGATGTGAACCAGCTGTCAGTCTGATCCATTATGATGGTGTACTTGAGGATGCAGATGAATGTATTTGGAATAATCTCTCTCCCTCTCTCTCTCTCTGCTACTGGAACCACTTTCCTCAACCCCACCCCTGAAATATATAACTGGCAATCTCAGCTGTAACGAGAAAAATTAACGTGGTGTCATGTGACAGATGAGAACACAAATGCTTGCGTACCAGTGCTAGGAGACTGAACTGGAATAAAGATTTCATGCAATAACTTAAACAGATGACTTGGGATTTAGGCTAATATTAAAGCTGGTGGTTGTGCTCACTTTGGAAAGCTCCATTCTTAGCAGAATTGGTATTTGTCCTCAAGGCAATTAGTAATAGCATGCCTAGGACATTCTGATTACAAGAGAAAAAGAAGTTTATAAAGCTAAATGTCCCTCATTACTCCTTCCTTTTATTACCACTTACAGCAAATGACTGGTAGAGTAACAAAGAAGCACCTTATTGTGGCGTCTTCATTCTGTTTTATCTTCTGTGTTGTTTATAAGGTCTACTGAGTTATGAAAAAGCTCCTGAGCTTTGTAATTCACCCTTCCTGTCGCCCCATTCCCTGGATTGTAAAGTACAACATTTAACAACACTGTAGAAGTGTTGCTTCTTTCTTCTTTCTCCTGTCGCAACCAAGGGGCATTATGAAATTGCATGAACTGCAGATGTGGCTTGAGATGAGTTGGCCCTTATCTTAGGTAGGCATGTTGGCAAAACGGACATTTGGCTTCCGAAAAACATTCGCAAACTGGAACACTTACTTCTGGGTTTGTGGCATTCGGGGGCCAATTTGTTCGTCAGCTAAGCTGTTCGGGAACCAAGGTTCCCCTGTAGTGTTATTACTTCCCTTGATCTGGACACTATACTTCTGTTAATGCAGCTTAGAATAGCTGCATCATACTGTCGACTCATGTTAAGCTTGTGGTCCACTAAGATCCCTAGATGCTTTTTGCATGTACAGATGTGCCCCATCTTATATTTGTGTTGCTGGTTCTTCCTGCCCAAGTGCACAACCTTACATTTGTCCTTATTGAAATTCATTTTGTTAGTTTGGGCCCAGTCCATCACGTTCATCCATATCACAATTCACAAAGATCAAATTCTTCAAGCATTTCTAAGCTTATACTATATAGCTCTTATGAATTATACATCTATCATCATCATCATTAATGAATTGTTTCCTTTGAAGCATGTCAAAGTGATTTCACAATACCATAAACTTATAAAAAAACAATTGCGTGTGTGTCAAAAGAATTGCATATATTAAAAGCAATTGCAAACCCAGTAGAGAAACCAAATGGGACAAAAAAGCTCTATTCCTCTGCTGAGTGACTCCAACATCTGAAAAAAACCTTCCCAAACCTAGCATCTGCTCTTAGTCCTTTGGCATGACTGTAAAGCAACATTGCAATCAAACCAACAACAGAATGATTTGAATGATATACCTGCAGGAACAAATCACCTAATGTTAAGCTAGATTTTGATGAACGGTTACCTAAATGATTGTCTTAAGTTGCAACGGCAGTGTTGTTTACAGAAATTAACAGGATTAACAAGGCCATTATTTATTCCATACAACAGGAGCTGTAACAAGAAACCAAACAATACAGTTGAGTCTGGAGAAATAAATCTCACAGAGGGCACTGTAATATTCATGATTGAAATATAAATCAAAGCATTTGATGGATAAGGGATAGGTCAATGGTGAAGCTTTCTGTTCTCTTCTGTAAAATCCATGTGGCAGGCGGAAAGTTTTCAAATTAATTGTTCCAGGCCTTTTCTTCCGATAGATGCTGTTAAAAATGGGTGTGAGATTCTTGCCGCAACTCCAGCACACACACACTGACAATGAGAGCACAGAAAAGCATCCACTTTCAATATCCATCAAGCCTTCCATTTTTAGAGCTTAAACGACAATGTAAGGTTAAAAGCAGCCAGCCTGCCATGCGGCACGGAAATTTTGCTCATTGTGACTTGATGTTTTTACTCTGTTCCAATATGAAATGTGTAAGAATGTGACAAAGACAAAGTCTCCCCTCCCACTGATATGGACCTGTGTGAGCAAGGTGGTTTATGCCTGTAAGCCTGCAGTTTAAAACATACAGTGGTACCTCGGGTTACATGCGCTGCAGGTTACATATGCTTCAGGTTACACACTCCGCTAATAAAGAAATAGTGCTTCAGGTTAAGAACTTTGCTTCAGGATAAGAACAGAAATCGGGCTCCGGCGGCACGGCAGCAGCAGGAGGCCCCATTAGCTAAAGTGGTTCTTCAGGTTAAGAACAGTTTCAGGTTAAGAACGGACCTCCGGAACGAATTACCGTATTTTTTGCTCTATAAGACTCACTTTTTCCCTCCTAAAAAGTAAGGGGAAATGTGTGTGCGTCTTATGGAGCGAATGCAGGCTGTGCAGCTATCCCAGAAGCCAGAACAGCAAGAGGGATTGCTGCTTTCACTGTGCAGCGATCCCTCTTGCTGTTCTGGCTTCTGAGAGTCAGAATATTTTTTTTCTTGTTTTCCTCCTCCAAAAACTAGGTGCGTCTTGTGGTCTGGTGCATCTTATAGAGCAAAAAATACGGTAAGTACTTAACCTGAGGTACCACTGTATTAAAAAAAATTAGTCCACCAACAGAACTGAATTCTGTGACCTATACAAAAAGCTAAAAAGTGAATGTAGCTGCATAATTCTTTATGAATTTATCGTTATTTATTTTATACAATCATAGAGTTGGAAGGGACCCTGAGGATCATCTAGTCCAACCCCCTGCAATGCAGGAATATGCAGTTGTCCCATTCAGGGATCAAACTTACAACCTTGGTGCTATCAGCACCATGCTCTAACCAACTGAGCTATCCAGAATGGATTCTGCATCAGTTTGCCTTTAGCAAAGACAAGGAGCAACATGGAAGAGCAGCCTTCTGGCTTCTGAGGCCTTACTCTGCACATATTGGCAAGCTTCTCTATCTAGCCATGAGGACTAGAACCTTGTTTTTGAAATATTTTCTTTTTTAAATGAAGAACAAAGTACTCAGGCTGTTGCTGCTGTGCCTTATACCAGCTGTCGAACACCTTTTCTCTTTGTGTGAAGATTGCAGCAGTCGTCAGCCTAGCCTCTGAGGATAGCCATATTAATAGTGCTTACCCAGCCCCGGTGCTACACTAGAGGAATCCAGCAGAGGGACTGTGCATCCTTGCTGAGTCTCAGCTCTGAAACAAATAGGTAATGTAGCTTAGTATGGTAGTAATTACTTTAACAAGCACAACTTTTCTCCCCCATAACCTCAGCCTCATCATGTCTGAGGTCAGCGTGCAGTGATAAACAGAAATAAGAGCTTGTTTGTTTGGGACAGAAGTTCACTTCAGTTGACAATGAATGATGACTTTCTTAAGCAATCATAATTATGAGGGGATACTTTCAACTGAAACATAACCCAGCTAACCACAGTTGACTGATACCATCACAGTCCTCAAGCAGTTGTAAAAGAAGCACTGGATGACTAAACTTTGAAATCTGATGTTTTGGCTTTTCCATTGTGCTGTGTGGGCATTTATTCCTAGACAAAGCTTTTCAAGGTATTAATAAAACCAGGTATAAGTTGGGCTGGAAAGTACCTAAGCTTACTTCTGTGTAGACACATATAAGGTTGCACTGTTAAAGGTAAAGATAAAGGGACCCCTGACCATTAGGTCCAGTTGCGGACGACTCTGGGGTTGCAGCGCTCATCTCGCTTTACTGGATGAGGGAGCCGGCGTACAGCTTCCGGGTCATGTGGCCAGCATGACTAAGCAGCTTCTGACGAACAAGAGCAGTGCACGGAAACACCATTTACCTTCCCGCCAGAGCGGTACCTATTTATCTACTTGCACTTCATGCTTTTGAACTGCTAGGTTGGCAGGAGCAGGGACCGAGCAACAGGAGCTCACCCCGTCGCGGGGTTTTGAACTGCCAACCTTTTGATCGGCAAGCCCTAGGCTCTGTGGTTTAACCCACAGCGCCACCCGCGTCCAAGGTTGCACTGTTAGGAAATGGCTTAACACAGGTTCTCAAGATAGCAAGGAATGTTTCAGGCTGACTGAGGGCATGTTTTTACACGTGCACAGTCCATTTGTGCAATATAGGTTTGCTTCTTTAACGAAACTGCCTCTCCTTCTCTCTGCACGCCACACTCCACCCGCTCAAAATCTGATCCAGTGATTTAGGGGTCCTCTGAAGATTTTGCGATGCAATGGTAGAGGAATTATAGTTGGAAAGGACCCCAAGGGTCGTCTAGTCCAACCTACTTTAAAGAAGGGGGTTGTTTCCTCAGAAGGGGTGACCATAACAAAGATTAGGGTCATGGTCAATTGAAGGGAAAGATTTCAGTTGGGGGCAGGGTGACCATGACTTGTAAATTGCATTCAAATTTGGCAGAAAATGAGAGGGCTTGCTTAAAAACAAAATTAAAAGTAACCTGCACCTGGATGTACAACTTGGAAGGCTCAATTCCTGCTGCATGGGCAGCTTTGCCTGCAAATGTCATCCTCAATACATGAAAAGACAATGAAGGTTATAGCCAATTTTAGATTGTCCATTATAGTGAATGGGGTAAAAACAGAGCTTTGTTCTAGATGCCAAAGAAGACATTGAATTGGAAAGACACATGAGGCTCTGAAAAAGATTGGTCTTCTTTCCAAATCTACATATGCACAGATAAGACAAATCTTGTGGTTGTTGCACACTCACATTATAAGTCATTGAATTTCATATTTCAAGCCATGGAATTAGGTATTGCAAACTTTTGTGGCATCACTGTCAAAATCAATGGATGCTCTGTGTGTGGGTCAAAAAACAAGGGAAATTGGGGTGATTTGGGGGGTAGCCTCTTCTCTCTCTCCTTCTGAGGGCACTAGAAAGGAGGCAGACCCTCACGTTTATCGTCCAGGGCCTTCAAGCCTCCTATTGATGTACAGTGTTGTAATCTTTACAAGGCCAGCTCTCAGTATGAAAGGCCTCAAGGCAAAGTGATCTCTGACATCCCTCTGATTCAGTGCCCCCCTCTCCCAGTTGCTGGTGGTAGGGATTAGTGGTAGTCACCCACAGTGCCACAAGAACGACATGTTGCTGTAGAGCACTGTGGGTAATTTAAAATGGCAGCTTCCCAGCCACCCACTGTTGCTACTCGGTAAAGACCAGACTGTAGGATGATAGACAGTGGACCCTTCCAGGGTGCCAGAACCCTGGCAGGATCTTGGGTGCTGCTGCAGGGCCTGAATCCAAATTAAATGATCTTCAGATGTAGCAGGATAAAAAACTAATTGTAAATAAGTAGCTTCTACTTGTCTTTGTACCTATGGGCTACGGGGAAAGAGGGGTTTTTCTTTCTTCCACTGATACACTTAGGGTTGGCTTTGACCTGGCAAGATGCCCATTCACCTTCATTCCAGATGTTACCATGGTGAGCCTCTGGGGCTGTAACCAAGCAACCGCAAGTAAAAGGGCCCTGTTGGCTCAGGGCCTAGAAACAAAAGGAAAACAAACAGGAGGATCGGTTGAGTCCTCTACTTGCATTCGTTTCTCAGTCTTGCAGTCTTGGCCCTTTTATTATTGTTATTTGGTGCTCGAATGTGGATGGTTTTATTTCAGCTGTTCTCACACAAAAATCCTACTAACCTCTCGGTACTCTTGGTATGGTAGGGCTGTAGCTGACTCTATTGATCCTAATTTAAAGCTGTAATTGCAAATAAAAACATCATTATTTCCCCCAGCTACCTTAATTGAAAGGATTGATTCACAGCGAGCAAAGCATGATAAGAACTTCTTCATGGACCAAACCGCTTACGGACAATTTAACACCTTAATTTCAGTGATGGCAGCATTCTGTCTCGAGTGAAGCAATGTTGGATGCTGGAAAGGACAAGAGGGGAGAGAGTTCCTACTTCTTCTGTAGTCTGCCCTAGTATTAGGTACATCGATTCAGACAAAGGCTTGGCATGTCCCTCCTAAAATTTCATTTGAAAAGTACAAAATACACCAAATATATACTTCAAGGGGTAGCCAGGCAGAGTCTGGGCTAGGGATGTGTGGGCACCCTTTTGCTTGTCCCCAAAATGCTCCAGCCTTTGTGAGTGTTCAGACTACTTTTTGCTAGGGGTTGAGTGTTTGCTTAAAACAAGCTAAGAAACCTTAGAGAATTGTGGCAAAGCACCTCCTGCTGTCATCCTCCTCCTTCTCTGCTTTCTAAGCGTCTGGGAAATGGAAGGCAGTGATGATGGCAACCGTCCTCCCCTCAGAAGGTACAAAGGATGTATATAGCAACAATAGGTTGCCCCAGTTCCATCTCTGGTAGGAAAATATGCTTCATCAGGACCTGGGGAGCACCCACAACCATTGCTCATACTGCCTTCCTTTGCTGTGCCTCAGGTAAGTTGCTGGTCCCTGTTGTGGGCAGAGGCTGGAACCTGGGATGTCACAAGCATGTGCAAAAGGGAGCACACTATTCAAATGCTTATAAAGGGTCCATCCTTGTAATTTCCAAATCTGGTGCCCCAAGGTGAGGGCAATCCATGGAGCTACTACACTTAGCAGAGCCTTCTGGGTGGTGATGCCCCAGTTTTATGGGGAACACAATAAACTACTCAATGCTCTAAGAGCCCAATCTGTTTGACAGAATGGTTAGCTTAGAGGACTAAGTCCACCAGAATATATTTGTGTGCTAAAATATGGGGATGCCCCGCTTAAATGGAGATACAGAACATGGCTTGGTATTCTCAACTTTCCTAGGTTCATGAATTCAAAAAGACCAATGTGTCAGTCTTGCTAAACGAATTATTACCACTTCTGCTTTGAGGCACTTAAAGCTCTACATTGAACCTTGCTGCTCCATGAATTTAGTATACCTTAAACCGACTGTATGGCAAAGCAGCCATCTGATAGTTCTGTTGTGCAGTCAGTTTGCTTTCCAGCTGCCAATGAGTTAAACAACTTTCCCATAGCCACATGCCTCCCATTACAATCTGAAAAGCAAATAGCCATGCAAAAAAGCGATCACGTGGACATTTGGCATGGACTGTAGGCCTACTCAACAGGATTAGACACTGTTATCAACCGATTTTATTATCATTCTCTTTCCATATCTTATGTGGCAGACTAGTGGTTTTTCAAGCTGAAAAGAATGTACTACCCATCTTAATCTCAAAAACAAAAACTTATGTCCTTTGTTCCCTTGGAAGCTAAAATTAACTGGTGTGTGTGTGCACATATTTGTGTGTGTGTTATCAGCACATATAGTTAAAGTTGAAACCCAATCTTCAAAAAAGAGTAACTTTCCATGGGAGCAATGCTGGTTTATATTTAAGCCAGTCTCCCCGCTCCCACCCTTCCTTAGCCCTTTAATAGCTTGACAAGAGAAATATTGGGAAGATAAAGCCACATGATTAACAGTGAAGAATGGGGGTGGGGGAAAGGCAGAAAATGAGGGGGGTGGGAGAGAGAGATGGCTTAGAGCCAAGTTCCAGAGAGAAACACTCTGGCTTCCCCTTATCTCCAGAGTAAAATTAAGTTACAAAAACCTTTAGTGGAAATTTTGCACACATTCGGTACCATTGGCATGGCTGACAGAAATAACAGATATTTTATTTCGTTAATATGATATGGATTTAAAAGCAAGACAAGCTCCTCCACCACTTACTGGTCTGGTGAGACTCTGTCAAACCTTCAGCCTAGCAAAGCAAAGCACGAGAAAGGAATTTTACACGTAAATGAAAACCCTTTGCTGTTGGAAGCTGCATGGTAGCTGTTGGCCAAATCACCTCTTGAGGCTGTTGGGGCTCCTATGCATATAATATGGAGCTTCTCTCTCTTTCCTGAAATGAACCGGGCCCCACAGGGAATGGAGCTCCATACATTTATATCTATATCTATATCTATATCTATATCTATATCTATAGGCAGAAGTACAGAAACTTTGAGATTCAATCAGTAGAGTGCGATCCAGTCAAAATTCTGGGTTGCCATTTCTGGTTTCAGTAATTGAAGGGGGATATTTTAACTGGGCTCTATATTTGAATTAGTCTCTCTATATGGAAGCAGAAATGGTGATCAATCACTGTGCTCAAGTAGGGGCATGGAGGCCCCCACCCCCACCCCCAACAACAACAATAACACCACACACAGAGACATGCCCCAGGACTGGTTGCAAATAATTTCCTTCCAGAATATATCCTCTCTGACCCTGGTAAACACAAGCTCATCCCCTCTGCTTACTGTTTCTACCCTGAAATGTCTCCCCACTGTGTGGTCCTTGCTATTAAAGGTACCAGTATTGTGTACTTAGGGCTTTTGTTATGTAAACCTGTTTGAACCTTCATTAGCAGTTGCCATAAAGCCAAAAACTATAAATGTCATTGAAAACAATGTCATTTGGAGATTTCAATAATAACAGGTACACAATAAAAATAAAGTTTTAAAATTGCCCCAATAGGTAAGACAGTGGTGACCAGACAGGACTCAGGAAGCTAAAATCTGGAAAGATTTATTTAAAAGACAGCACTTGAAGGCCAGTGAATGCATTTCAGCTTATGAAAGATATGAACACAATAATATCACACAGAAATCAACAGCACATTATACATGAATAAATCTTGAAGAAGGGAGACATAAGGAACTAATATATGCAAATAATGTGTATATGCAAAACTAAGTATGAATATATACTGTAGCTTAACTTGATCAATTAATCAATTAAATGTCTCTACTGCCCTTTATTCAATTGTCACAGGTCAGTTTACTATATAAAAGCACAAAAGCTATGTAACATGTTAGCAAACAAAAACAATAACCCCTCCCCACCGTCAGTAGTTTAATTAGCCAAAGACCTGGGAAAATAATGATAATAATAATAATAATAATAATAATAATAATAATAATAATAATTTATTATTTATACCCCGCCCATCTGGCTGGGCCTCCCCAGCCACTCTGGGCGGCTTCCATAAAAACCAAAAATACAGTAAAATATCACACGTTAAAAACTTCCCTGAACAGGGCTGCCTTAAGATGTCTTCTGAATGTCAGGTAGTTGTTTATCTCTTTGACATCTGCTGGAAGGGCGTTCCACAGGGCGGGCGCCACTACCGAGAAGGCCCTCTGCCTGGTTCCCTGTAGCTTTGCTTCTCGCAATGAGGGAACCGCCAGAAGGCCCTCGGCGCTGGACCTCAGCGTCCGGGCAGAATGATGGGGGTGGAGACGCTCCTTCAGGTATACTGGACCGAGGCCGTTTAGGGCTTTAAAGGTCAGCACCAACACTTTGAATTGTGCTCGGAAACGTACTGGGAGCCAATGTAGGTCTTTCAAGACCGGTGTTATATGGTCTCGGCGGCCGCCCCCAGTTACCAGTCTAGCTGCTGCATTCTGGATTAGTTGTAGTTTCCGAGTCACCTTCAAAGGTAGCCCCACGTAGAGCGCATTGCAGTAGTCCAAGCGGGAGATAACCAGAGCATGCACCACTCTGGCGAGACAGTCCGCAGGCAGATAGGGTCTCAGCCTACGTACCAGATGGAGCTGGTAAACAGCTGCCCTGGACACAGATTTGACCTGTGCCTCCATGGACAGCTGTGAGTCCAAAATGACTCCCAGGCTGCGCACCTGGTCCTTCAGGGGCACAGTTACCCCATTCAGGACCAGGGAATCCTCCACACCTGCCCGCCTCCTGTCCCCCAAAAACAGTACTTCTGTCTTGTCAGGATTCAACCTCAATCTGTTAGCCGCCATCCATCCTCCAACCGCCTCCAGACACTCACACAGGACCTTCACCGCCCTCACTGGTTCTGATTTAAAAGAGAGGTAGAGCTGGGTATCATCCGCATCTCTCCCAGCGGCTGCATGTAAATGTTGAAAAGCATGGGGGAGAGGACAGAACCCTGAGGCACCCCACAAGTGAGAGCCCAGGGGTCTGAACACTCATCCCCCACCACCACTTTCTGAACACGGCCCAGGAGGAAGGAGCGGAACCACTGTATGACAGTGCCCCCAGCTCCCAGCCCCTCAAGACGGTCCAGAAGGATGTTATGGTCGATGGTATCAAACGCCGCTGAGAGATCCAGCAGAACTAGGAAACAGCTCTCACCTTTGTCCCTAGCCCGCCGGAGATCATCAACCAGTGCGACCAAGGCAGTTTCAGTCCCATGATGAGGCCTGAATCCCAACTGGAAGGGATCCAAATGGTCCGCTTCTTCCAGGCGTGCCTGGAGTTGTTCGGCAACCGCTCGCTCAATCACCTTGCCCAAGAATGGAAGATTTGAGACTGGGCGATAGTTGGCCATCGTGGCCGCATCTAAAGATGGTTTTTTAAGAAGCAGTTTAATAACCGCCTCTTTCAGCGGGTCTGGGAAGGCTCCCTCACGGAGGGAAGCATTCACCACCCCACGAAGCCCATCGCCCAGTCCTTCCCGGCTAGCTTTTATAAGCCAGGATGGGCAAGGATCCAGGAGACAGGTGGTTGGTTTCACTCGTCCAAGCAGCCTGTCCACATCCTCGGAGGTAACAGATTGGAATTGATCCCACTCAACTTGACTAGACAGAACTCTAGCACTCTCCCGCCCCGGCCCTGCTCCCACGGTGGAGTCTACTTCTTCCCGAATCTGAGCGATTTTATCTGCAAAAAACTTTGCAAAATCATTGCAGGAGAACATGTGGCCCGTACTGGGCCCCGATGTTGCAGGTGGTTCCGCTAAATTGTGAACCACCTGAAAAAGTCTCCTGCTGCTGTTTTCTGCAGATGCAATAGAGGCGGTGAAGAAATTCTTCTTCGCCGTCGCTATCGCCACTTGGTAGGCTCGACGTTGAGCTCTAACCTGTGTCCGGTCAGATTCAGAATGAGTTATCCGCCACCGGCGCTCTAGGAACATTCTTGCCTAGTGCCTAAATATATGCAAAGAAGAGCATTCCACAAATGGGAAGCCACCACAGAAACTGCCTGTGCTTGTGTTGCCACCCTCTTGACCCATCATGGAGGAGTGTCATTTACCAGAAGTAATGTATTTAGCATTAACTATGGGAGTACAGTGGTACTTCGGGTTACAAACAATCCTGCTTACAAACGCTTCGGGTTACGAACTCCACAAACCCGGAAGTAGGTGTCCTGGGTTGTGAACTTTGCCCCAGGATATGAACACAATCCGCTTCCGGGGCCATGGGAGGCCTATGTAGGGAATGCACGCCTCGGGTTAATAACGCTTCGGGTTAAGAACGGACTTCCAGAACAAATTAAGTTTGTAACCCAAGGTACCACTGTATATTCTTGATTCTGACCAAACTAAATCTCCTAGAGCCTAGAGGCACATTGGTTGCCAGGTGTGAAATATATTGGCATTATTTTCAGCTATCCTACCCCACCAATAGGGAATCTCGTGGCAGTCACTCAGAGCGGCTAACAAGCCTTATATCTTCTTCTTGATCTCAGTCTGACTAAAGCCTTTGCTTCTCATGTTCCACCAGTGGGTCCAGGCAATCAGAGACATTTCTGCCCTTAATGCAGGCATCAGTCAGAGCTTCTTGACCAAAGTTTGCTTCCATTTCATTCCATACCTTCCAGGGTGATCGCCTTCAACATGGGCACCATTTTGCATTAAAAAATATATGACCTGATTAACACAATTTTGTGCTTACTGCAGGAACAGGTAAACAGCTATACTCACACATAATTATTTTCTCAGGTGCTTGAGTAAAATCAGATAACAAGGTTTCCTTAATTTCTGACGGGGTTGAGTAAGACTGATGTGGAGTCTTTCAGTATTCTGTCTCCTCTGGATGGACATGGTTTCTTTTTGCTACTCTCTAGTCTAATGCCAAACAGAAACTAATGGATCCATCCATGCTGAGAGAGAAGAAAACACCTCCCCCTCCATATTATTAAAGTCTCCTCTGAGTACCAAAAGTTTTTTTTTTAAGGCCTTTCTCACAAGATTCATTTAGCAGCCACATCTGAAAGGAAGATTTTCCATTGCTTAGAATGTAACTGCCATGTTTACATGTCTTTTCCCCAGTGTGGGTTCAGTTTCACTTTGGCTGTGGGGACTTCGCCACCAGCCAAACACGAGATGGGGCTGAAACTCAATGCGATCCCATCGCAGCATACAGATAATCCTACCATGGAAATGAAAAAAGGGATGTGTGTGTGTGTGTGCATGTGCGCTGAAACAGATGTATGTTGTCAAGAATAAATGAGGCTATTCAGAGTGTCACGAAATGGACAATTTATGGGACAATTTTGGTAATTACTCAAACCAAAGAAGTGACTTAGGTCGCTATTAAAAACCCACTGCTTTGTTTATGTTGAAAAAAAAAGAGGGGAGAAAAAGGAATAGGGAGTTCCAGCTGATGAAGAAAGATAGCAAGAGAGGATAATGAAAGGGAAACAATCTTTGATGTTTGTCTTATTATACAGATTCGGCTTAGTCTATTATGTCTTCCCACTCCCCCGTTTTTGCTGTTGATTTTCATTTCATGGTGCAAAGGTTGAAGAGACTAGTGAACTGTTTCTTGGTATCAGAATTATAGGTTTTGCTAAATCAGTTTTGGGAAATATTCTCTCTTTTTTGGCTATTTTATTCAAATTTATTGAAGCCTTGGCATACATGATGCCTTTTCTTGAATTTTAGAATCCTTTGAATTCAGTGGGAGAATTATGCACATGGCTAAATATCTTCCAATGAAATAAACAGATACTGAATTTATTTAACTTTGGCTGAACCATGCCCTTAGTTTATTTCCCTATTATCTGTTGGATATGTGCCTTTTATTACGTGGTGGTTCCACTTTCAGAAATGATTTCAAACCTTTTTGGAAACTGGATGTTTTCAAATTGTACAGTTTTCTGAGGCAGATTATTGAACCTGTGAACCGCCCTGAGGCCTGCAGGTATAGGGCATTATGCAAATGTAATAAACAATAATAACAATACTATTTGCTCTACTGGAGTTGATGGAATTGCTTCAGAGTAAATAATTACAGGTTTCCCCTTAGCATGCCATTGACATCAACAGAAGTACAAAACAGCACTAGGATCATACATTGTTTAATTGCTTGCAACTACTGTGTTACCTTGGTTGTCAAATGTAATCTGTTCCGGAAGACCGTTCAACTTCTAAAATGTTCAACAACTGAGGCGCAAAGGACGGTTGGCAAAGTCAATGGGGAAAATTGGAAAAAACGCAGCAAAAGCCGTTCGACTTCTGAAAAGTGTTCAAAAACAGAAGCAATTACATTCGGCTTGCAAGACATTCAAAAACAGAGGTACCACTGTAATACAAAATTTACTCTACAGTTGTGTCTTATCAGGACTATCAGTGGCTATTATACGCATGTGATATTGAAGATAGATTTTATATCACATATAAATCCTATATGTTGCACAGCTGACAGTTGTACCAGCCACACAGAAGTCAAATATTTAAATATATTCAACACATTGAATCCAATCCAATCCAAGCAAGCAAGAAATGTTATCGCATTTCAAGGATGCAAACCAGCCAAGCAAAAGCACATGAGAGAGGCTCAGCACAGGGCCAGTGAGGGATGTATCCTGAGGAAATTCTGTGTCACCTGGGGAGAAAGTGATGACAGCGTGAGTAGATAAATAGGTACCATTGCAGCGGGAAGGTAAACAGTGTTTCTGTGTGCTCTGGCTTCTGTCACAGTGTCTTGTTGTGCCAGAAGCGGTTTAGTTATGCTGGCCACATGACCCAGAAAGCTGTTTGCAGACAAACACCAGCTCCCTTGGCTTGAAAGCAGAGATGAGCTATGCACCCCATAGTTAATTTCAACTGGAGTTAATGGTCCAGGGGTCCTTTACCTTTACCTGAGGGCCAGGCATGGAAGACTGGAGGGCTGCATTTGCCTCCCAGGTCTGAGGTTACGCACTTCTGCTTCATAATAATGCCACACGATGTTGTGGCATAATCATCACATCAAATCAAAATGGGAGGAAGACCTCCTGCCCTCATTTTCAGCCCTGAGGATTAAAAAAAAAAGTCACCCTCCTTCAACTGGGATAATTATCACTGTTGGAAGCTGCCCAGAGTGGCTGGAGAAACCCAGCCAGATGGGCAGGGTATAAATAATAAATTCTACTTTCAAATGAAAAAGTTTGGGGTAGGGCTTGTGGTTCAGCCCTAGCCAGTTTACTAATCCCAGTGAAAACCTTATTCATGCATCAGCAGATGGACTTCACCACAACCCATAATACTAGTTATACATGTATCAAGATTGGTTAACTTTAACTATCAAATTTAATGACTATCCATTATACAAAATGAATGATAAACTGGAACACAGACAGTGTCCTAAGCAGAGAAACAATCCTATGGTGTTCCCTGCTATTCGTTTTGTAATGGTTTCAAGATCAAAAGGACTGCAACCACAGCTTCCAGCTAAGAATTCTTGCAAGCCACTCTAATCAGGGCTGGGATTAGATTAGCCAAGGCAAGTTGCAATTAACCATTCATCCAGTCACCTGTGGCGAATAAAAAATTGCCCCTGGCAACCACAACCTCCTATTTTCCTCATCTAGTTCTTAAAGAAGCATCCTTTAAACATTACACTAGTGCTATTGGAAACTGCTATTCTGTGGGTTGTTCAAGGGTGCCATTTTCACAATTCAAGGCCCACAAGTAGACCAGGGCAACTGGAGCAGATTGTATAGGCCTTTGCCACAGAACTGGCACCATTTCAATTCTCTTTCCACTCTTGATATTAAGGAACAAGCTAGTGTTTCACTAGATTTAAAGGATTCTGATGCTGCACACTGATTTGCAAATGAAACAGTTTCCAGTCTTCTGAATCCTTTTGGATTTCCCAGAATAGCTTGCAGGGATACTGGACCTTTTCTGATTAGGAAGTCTGCCTCTTCTAACAAATCTGCTTCCCTTTGACAAACTCTTGCTTCTTCTGGCTTATTTCAATAACTGCAGAACTAAATACAGGCTTTTAAGATCTGTCTCTGTGTACACCATATATATCTCTTTCAGCAGGCATTTACAAAATCTCTAAGAATGATTAGTTATCCTTCTTTGTACCCAGAAAGTTGATAAAAAGTGGTTAAAGATTTGATGGGGTTCACACTCTTTCAAAGTGCAATAATACTAATACTAATACTACTACTACTAATAATTTATTATTAATAATAATAAATCTGGCTGGGTTTTCCCAGCCACTCTAGGCAGCTTCCAACAAAATATTAAAATACAATAGTCATTCAGATATTAAAATCTTCCCTAAACAGGGCTGCCTTCAGATGTCTCCTAAAAGTCTGGTAGTTGTTTTTTTCTTTGACATCTGGTGGGAGGGTGTTCCACAGGGTGGGCGCCACTACCGAGAAGGCCCTCTGCCTTAAAACAAGGATTGGGAACCTGTGGCCCTTCAGAGGTTGCTCAACTAAAACTCCCATCATCCCTGGCTATTGGCCATACAGGCCAGGGATGATGGGAGTTGGAATACAACAACAACACGAGGACCACAGGTTCCCCATCTCTGATTTAAAGGGTGAGATTGATGGGAAGCGCAATGGTCATGTTGTAAAAACATGCCTAGATAGCAAACCCATTACAAATTGGAGAATAAAGGTGAGGCTGATTCTATGAATCTTTTCCACCTGCCACACCACTGGCAAGATGGATAGCCATTGGTTGGAATGTCAGCTCTGCTCATATGGTTGCAGAAAACACATATATACCATAGGCACACATGGTCGCACATGGGGAAATGGCTACTATATAGCTCCTACATGAAGTGATGGGAGGAGCCCCATAAGTCTTGCCCATGGGGCAATTATGGGAGTTGCAGTCCAAGTACATATGGGGACCCAAGGTCACAATATAAGGGGCTGATCTGGAAGCTGCAGTGACTGCCAAATGCAGCAATTGGGTTCTCGTCATCAGGATCCCAGGCGGAGAGAAACCTCAGCCATTTTTTAAAAACACCAATTGTTCAATTTCCACAAGGCATGCTCCTATGAGTGGATTCAAAGCCTGGCTGTATGCATAGACATGACATCCTAGAACCAATAGACTCCTAGTACTAGTTTTTTCTACGTAGTCCACACACAATCTAGAGCTGTTGCATATTTTTGCCTCTGAAAAACACTTCTTGAGAAACTGGTTTCATTTCAAAAGCAAAAGCTCATTGCAGATTGAGTCTGCATAGCCCCACAGTGTGTCCATTTGAAAAAAGATACAAACAGTGGGTCAAACAGTGTGGGGAGGATGTATTCATACCTGTGTAAAGATGCCATGGGTGATGTCACCACTTCTTTCTTTCTTCATTTGCTTGTGTCTTGTGCAGGAAGGAAAAGGCATGGATCTAGAATCAATCCGGATTGAAAGCGGCATGTGGAGGAAAAGGGTGAATGATTCCAGAATGAGGAAAAAACTATGTTTCTGTGATACAAATGGGTCAGTGTGTACACAGCCTCTGAAGCTCTGGGAAAGAAGAGTAGGTAAACAAACACCTCTTAAGCAGCAGCAGCAAGCAGGGAGGAAGATGCAAGTGCAATCCTTTACTTGTAACACTCTGGATTAAGCACTTCATTCATGCAAATGCACATTTCCTGGCAATGATGGAGCTGCACTGGCATCCAGACTTGTTTCTCTCTAGGTAGTGCCATTATCCTAAAGTGCTTTTATTGATCTGTGGATTCTTTGTCTCCCTCCTTCTCTTCCTCTCCCCGCCCCGCTGAGCTCCTAAATGCTCATATCTTGTCTCAGACAACCAAGGTATTTTAAAGGGGGCGAGCAATGATTTCAAAGTCAGATCAGACAAGCTGAACTTGACCAGTGTGAAAGGAGATATCCCCTGAGTGACATCTGTTTCAGACTGATGAAGGATCTGTCTGCATTTACCAACAGTGTTTGCTTCCCTAGCCCCCTCCCTTCTTTTCCCCATTTGTCCCTGTGATCTTGAACATTTGGGAAATGGAAGACGTTCATTCCAGAGCATCCATTCAGCTGAGCCCTAGGCCTCCTGTGCATCAATCCATGCCCCAGAGGAGCAAAATGCTTTACAGTAGTATTTGGTTAAGGATATTCATTGGTATATGAACCAACTATCTCACTGTGTGTGTGTGTGTGTGTGTGTGTGTGTGTGTGTGTGTATCTTTCCCCAAACCGTTCTACCATAAACCTCTCTAAATCAATCAGAAAAGCTTGCTTACAGCTCCCCCAAGTACAACTAAGAGAAATGCTCAAATTGCTCAGAAGAAGAAATTCCATCAATCTACAACCAAGGGAGGGAAGGGAAGCAGGGCTAGCTCATTGGCTTTGCTGTGAAAGACCACCAGCTTTTAGTTCCTCCTCTTCCTGAATCAATTACACTGGTACCTCAGGTTAAGTACTTAATTCGTTCCGGAGGTCCGTTCTTAACCTGAAAATGTTGTTAACCTGAAGCACCACTTTAGCTAATGGGGCCTTCTACTGCTGCCGCACTGCCGCCGGAGCCTGATTTCTGTTCTTATCCTGAAGCAAAGTTCTTAACCTGAAGCACTATTTCTGGGTTAGCGGAGTGTGTAACTTGAAGCATATGTAACCTGAAGCGCATGTAACCTGAGGTACCACTGTATGTCCCAGCCACTCATTGTTGTAAGACCTTTGTGACTTTAAGGATCGATGCCTGAGTTTGCCTGCTTTTGGCCTGTCTCCCCATCCCCTTTTCCTGTTTTTTAATTTATTTGTAAATGGTTTAGTTTACAGCTGAAGGCCAGAGTAAAAATGCTTTAAATAAATAAATAAGAAATAATAAGTAGAATGCCTCAGGGGAAGGCTGATGAAAGAGAGAGATAGAAATGGCCCAGGCAATCCAGCCCCTTGGATTTGCCATACTGGAGGGAATTTGGATGAGGTGGACGCGTCCCTCTGCCTAGATGCGCCAGACTCTGCCAACTGCAGCCCCCACCACACCTAAACTGCAGGTGGAAAATTGGCTGCTAATTTGATACTGGACTAACTTCAAGGTGCTGGTTTTGGTGTATAAAGTCCTACACAGCTTGGGGCAAGGATACCTGAAAGATTGTCTCACCCCTTACATACCCAATCAATCATTGCGCTATGTAGATGAGGCCCTATTGTAGACACCATCTTATTAGGAGGTCCATACAGCACAATGTGGGTATCAGGCCATAAGTGCTGCATCATCTTTGTTGTCTTTTCACTAACTGGAGAAGACATCCTTCTTTCAACAAGGCTGTCAAGTTGAGACCTTTCCCAGCTTTCATCTGTATTGGAATTGTTTTTAAGCTGCTTTAGGGTTCATTCAAAATGGTTTTATCACTTGTTGTTTGCCACACTGGAGTGATACAAGCCCAAACCGCTTTGAAAACTGGAACGATCCTGCAAAGTGGCACAGGGCCCTGTGGCGCTTGGTAAGGCTGGGATTTGAGGAAAGTGGTGTGAGAAGGATGCAACAGCCATGTGCCCTTCGATCCCAGCCCCTCGAGGGCAAAGCTGGGGTCAAACATGGTGTTCTTCTCATGCTGCCCTCCCCAAGCCACTTTGTCTGATCTGACTTAGTGATTGGATCCCAGCCTCACAAAACAGCACAGGGCTGGCTCAGGCAGAGTGGTGTGAGCAGTGCTCCCCCCAAATGTGCCCGGGGTGATCGACCCAGCAGCCTCGCCCCCCGCTATGCCCCTGTCTTCATGCAAATGGATGCATTATGAAACATCATGAACCAAATGATCAAAAACAAACACAGCTTAAGATGATGCCTTATGTTACTTTGGCACATTTTCCATAAATGTAACCTCAAGACGAAACTGCTTACTAAACAGAGATTATTTGACCTTTTGTGTTTTGAGGTAACTCATCCATCCTGAATAGTCATCTCTCTTTGATCCTTCATTGTCGCTGAGCGATCAGTCTGTGCTCCTAGAACAAAAGTGTAGCTTTGCTGCCACTGGCTGAGCTGCAATCAAAACCAGCTGATCCCAAGTCCCTTGCAAACATTCCCATTTCAACCCATTGATGTTTTACATCTTTCTAGTAAAACTCTTTTAAGCCTTGTAAATCCCATAAAGCATTTGGACCAGCTTGTAAATCCTGCTGTTCATAAATGCATGTTCCAGGAAAGAGGGGGATTGTTGCTGCTGTGGTCATCCTCTGTGATTTTGTGCCATCAGCAACAGGGACCATGATTTCAGGTACATGTATCAAGTATTTAATTTTCCATGCAGAGTCTGAAATACATTGTTCCTTATCTCAGGATTATTAATAGGTGATAGATAGATACATGATAGATGATAGATAGATAGATACATGATAGATGATAGATAGATAGATAGATGATAGATGATAGATAAGATGATATAGATGTTGGCATCCGTTTGTCTCAAGAGACAATTGAGTGCGTCTTTGGAGGTGAAGTCAAACTGGTCCATTGGAAACATCAAAGTTACTTCATTGGGGAGCAAGACTGGGCAATATGTATAGAGATCCTGGGCTGCCCAGACAACAAGCCCCCCCCCCCTCAGCCTCACTGATGTGATCCAAAGGAAATCAGAGCAATACATTTGGCAGCAGCTTGGCTGCAGGAGTTGCTGGAAGGAGGCATACAAGTTGCCATCCAGCTGTTATAGGGACTCCACTCTGGATTTGTGTAGAGTTTACTTCTTAGCCGTTTCTTCTCCCAAAGATATCTCACAAGGCAGTGAAGGTTTCAGATCAGAGTTTTCCTTCTCCTAGATGGGCTAATTTCCCAGGATGACGAGCCCCACCTGCTCTTCACTTCCCTCTACAGCATGTGCAGAAACTGCCTTATTGGCCATTGGAGCCACTATTGGTCTTGTGCGCTCAATCTGCCAGAGGCTGTCTTTGCATGCATTTATATTGCTTTCTCAACCATCCATCACTTAGGCCAGGGATGAGAAACTAGATTTAGATCCAGCATGATGGGTACATATCTATCCCTTCCTCTGGAACCACATTTGACAGGTGGGAGGGACTGTCAACCTGTCCATTGACTGGCATCACAATGTCATTGGTCATCCTATTTTCTCTACCCCACTTACACTTACCCCTCCCTGAACTCTGTGTAAATGCTGTGTAAGTGCTGTGAAAGTTTGGCACTGCACTAATCTTGCATGACTTGCTTTGGCAGAATTTCACCTGTTTATATGGTGCATGCCCTGCTATTGGCACATATGACTGGGCATTGCTGCATCTTGACAGTTTCCCCTTTGTTCACTTTGATTCAAATACCGATGTTGCTGAAGTCCAGGTTGACCCCTTCCCCCCTTCAATTCAGGGCAATCTCACCCCATGTGCCAAATAGTGGCACCCTCTTCTCAGACATCAAGGGCCTTGGATGGTCACAGCATAGGATCCGTGACAATTTCGATGCCAGGATTTAGCAATGTGGGTTAGCTAAAAAAATGTGATCCATTCCAGGAAGCAGATTTTGACAGCTGCTTTATGTTGGCAGGAATGCTGACATCTCAGCCTTGATTGAAATTGCAGGTTCTTAGTGGAGAGCAGGAAATCTCTTTTCAAAGGTGGAAATGCATGAATTGAAAATTGATAGCTTTGCTTAGTTCTTCCACTTGGATGAGGAAGAATTAACTCAGCCCTCTCTAGAAGAGGCAATCTCTCTTCCATTGGCGATGCAATTCTTGATGAGACAGAAAATAGGAGTCAAGACAGAGGGAGCCTCTTTTTGCATTGTCAGGACTTCATGGGCTTGAAAGTAGGCCTCCCCATACAGGGAAGGTGTGGTGGTGTCTTTTGCTTGGAAATGGGAGATCAAGAAGGGAGTGTTGCAGAGCAGGTTCCTTGTTTTATTCCAAAGGAGACAGTCACATCTAAAAGGTTCAAAATTGGATCCTTTACTTAACAACATCAACCATTACTGGTTACAGGAGAAGCAAGGAAGAAAAGTGAAAGAGAAACTAAACTCACTACTCTGGAAGCCACCTAAATTCCACTTCCTGGATACATTAACCCCTAAATACTTCTCTCTGTGCTGTGGGTGTTAATTAAAGGTTGTTGCTTATTCCAACAAGGATGGCTGCATTCTGCTGGGTGTAGGGTTGGGGCAAACTTTGGTAATACGGTGAGGACAAAATTTCACACCCTCCTAAATATAATAAATAGGTATTATTATTATTATTATTATTATTATTATTATTATTATTATTATTATTATTATTTGGTCACTCAGCTCAGTGCTTTGTAAGGGGGTGCTGCCCACACCACCTGAAATCCAGTCTCGGTGGAGTCGAGCTCATTAGCAGAACTCAGTTTCAGAGGGGTATGGGACAAGCTCTTCATACTGGGTGAAGTACTGGACAACTTTGTATGCCAAACTCCTATTCTCAACCCCTCCCCTGGCAACTAGTGCCAAGGTCTCAGTGGCTTAAGCTGGAAAACTCTGGAACCTGAATATATAAGCAGCAAAGAGTAGCACGCCATTGACCTAGGGCCCTCAAGTACAGGCCTGACCATTTTGGAGGCATCTCATACTGCCCTTGCCAATTGTAGGAATAATAGTGTTGGCTATGATGACAGTGCTTAATGGAACAAGTTTCCAACTGTCCTGTTCAACTGAAAGTTAGGGTAAGACTTGTTCATTTATCTGTTGCTTTGCATTTATGGACTGAATGTCCAATTCCAATAAACTTAGGGTGACTATCTAAACTGTTTATGAGTTTCCCCCTCATATAAACAAGGGTTAGTTTAAATTCTTTCTGTTTGGGAAGTCCCTGGAAAAATGAGCTACAAAGGGTCTTTCTACTGTGGAAACCATGGATGTAGTTTTGATATTTCACTGTTTCACTGTTGTGGTTTTCATTATTTCCACTGTTATTCTGTTGGCTTTGTGGCCTGTGTGGTTGTTTTCATATTGTTGTTAGCTACCCTGGGCCTTAGGGCACTGTTGTGCCATGTGATGAGCTCACTAAATAAGTTAAAGGCTTGTAGAATGTCTTGTTTGCAACCTGCCCTATAGCACTTCAGTACAGACAATGCTTTGGTGGACAGTTGCTTCTGATGACATCATCAGCCTGCCCCAGAACAACCCTCTGCTCAACAAACCTACGTTTGCACAATGCTGGATTTGACACCTTTATGTCCTAATGTCAGAAGTTCCTGACCCCTCTATTGCCATGTTGTGATGGCCTGTGGCTTTGCCTAATGAAACACATCACTGTTTGCCGCTGGTAAAAAGTATACCAGCAGATCTGCTGTAGGATTTAGCATTGTGTGAAACATCCTTAAATTAGAAAATAATCCTGTTAGGGTCAACATAGTAACACATTTAGTTTCAGAAGCAAGTACGGGGCAGGCTGTTACAGAATCCATGCAGCAGAGAAAAGATTTCTGCATTCATTCATTCATTTGCAAAATCCATATCACACCCTTCATCACCAAACAACCTTAGTACTGATACTCACAACAAACACAACATATCATGAAAGCAATCAAAAATATTAAAGCAGCAATACTGTACAAATCAACAGTTTATTTATGTATAAAAAAATATTTATAAGCTGCCCACACATGTAACACATCAAGGCGGTGGACAACAATATAAGCAATAAAATCTAAGATGCCATGAAAACAACAACAACAGCAGCAGCAATAATAATAATAATAATAACAAATAATGGCTGGTTCATTTTAAGAGAATTTTACACAACTGGAATAGCTCTGTTAGCATAAAAGCTCTTCAAGAGGTTCCTGAAAGTTAGCAGTGAGGATGTTTGCCAAATTACTGCTGGGTTTACACAATATTCCCATCTTCCTCCCAATACCATCAGTGCTGTTAAATGACCTCCAAAGGCCTGGAGGAAGAAGAAGAAGGTGTTCAGCAGGCCAAAACAAAAACCCACACATACCTAATGGCAGTTGCAGCCATACATCAGGGGGAAGGCAGTTCCATAGCTCAGGTGGTATCACCAAAAAGACCCTATGCCAAATCCTGCCTCACAGCCTTCACTCAGCTGTGATGGACAATAGCTAGAGAAGTGCTCCTTCAGATAACTGTTTTTAGGGTGTAAAATATTAAGATAATATGTGTTGATGGGGTGCAGGAATTCAGGGTTTGGTCTGTGACATCACAAGTTAAGTGGACAGGAGAAATCCTGTTTTCATATGTGAAATTTCAGGTGGTACATTTCTTATAATCCAATTTGCACTTCTTATGGTCCAATTGCACTATAGTCCAATTTACAAAAAATCATATATTTGGGGGAAAGTGTGCCTAAAAATGAAGACATTAGTGAAAATAACATACAAAAAACATTTTATACGGGGAAATTGCTTTTAAAAAAATGTGTACATTAGTCAAAACTGCATATAAAATGTGTTTTTAGGAGAAATTTGCATTAAAATGCTGGTGAATTTTCATGATAATCTATATATAACTTTATCTATAATTTGCAAATTGTGGAGAACTGAATTTAACAGTGGAAAAATGAGAAACCGAGAGGACCAAAATTGACAGGTCCTTCCATCACCAGTTCTGACAGCACAGGGTACCCAGGGACTGGTTCCCAACACGTTCCAAAGTGCAAAAATGGGGCAGCATGGAGTGGGTCATTTTAGGTTACATATGTACACCTTAACAATATATGCCCATAGATTTACACAGGCATGATATTCATGGCAACAAACACTACATCCACAACTTAAGCAAAGGAGGGTGTGCATAAATGTGTGTGTGATGCCTTTGTGTTGAGTTTGACATGGAGATGTCAGGTTGCAGACCCAAATGGCAGAAGAGCTATTTCATCCTCAGCAAGAACTCCAGAGAAATGCAGAAAGCTCTCTGTCAGGGGCAAAGGTCATCACTTCTCCAGCAGCCAAAGATGTAGCCCAGGGCCAGTCAACAATCTGTGCCTTCCACCGTGACTTGGGGACATCTTGCAAAGCCAGGCACGTTTCCAGTATTGAGATATAGGAAGGACTCTTGACCTGCAGTTCCAGCTGGGGTATATTCAACCCCAAACTGTAGTTTCACACAAGACTTTTGTGGTGTCATTCTTGCTTTTAGGATTTTCTCAGTCATACTGTTCCCCCACCCACCCCCATGAATAGATATATATTCAGGCAAGAAGGAAACTCTCGGTAGGTTCTCATAATACAAAGTAATAATGATTTTGCTAGAATTTTGTAGTGCCTTAATTGCTTTGACAAAAAAAGGAGTTAAAATTCTGTGAACACGAGTAGCCGCAGTTTCAATGCTTCTAATTCTGCCTACAGGTGCTGGGTTTGAAAGGCATCACATGCCACAGTGTAATCTCATGAAACAGCTAATTAAATCAAAATACAGATGTGTCAGTATCACAGTCCCTGAACATCCAACATTGGATGGTATTTTTGAAAAGGCTCCAAACAAAGCAATATTCACTTCTCTTTGGTTAACAACACCTACTAATAGTAATCTAACTGTTTTTTAGAAGACTTGTGAATGCAAACATCTGTTCCTCACTTTTTTTTTACAACAGGCAGATTGTGTTTAAAAAACAGAGAAATTCTCAAGATTTTACCGTTCTCCCCCCCCCATCCCATCGTAACGTTTTTCTGGCTACACATTTTGTTTAGTCTGTTGTTGACAAGTGACAGCATTTAGGGTCTTCACCCCAAATACTTACAAAGGCAGTGTTTACATAAACAGACAATCTGCTGATTGAGTATCTTATGTCACTCTTCCTCCCTGTCTCTTCTGACACCAAGTAGAAATCAGCCCCCTGATCTAGCCAGGGTGATTTGATGCAGAAGCAGGCTTTAAATTGAGGCTTATGCATGTTGAAGAGTCCACTGCAGGATCCTCATATCTAGCACCTAGGATAGAGAGTGTGTCGTACAACTGATGGATTGTAGCACCAAACAGATGGCCACACTATCAGTGCAGACTGCAGCACTCACCTGCAGATGCTATATAGTGTGGGGAGGACTTGATCCCAGAGCTCATCTCTAACTAGTGTTCTGCTTTGCCCAAACCACCAACACTGACCTTCATTTCAGGGAGTGGTCAGGGCTCAGAGGTAGGTAAACTATGACCGTGTGTCAACTTTGGGTCTGCAGATGTTCTTGGACTACAGCTCCCATCATCCCTAACCAGCCTAGCCCAATAGTCAGGGATGATGGGAATCAGATTTTAACATCTAGGGACCAAGATTGAATGGCATTAATTTCCATACATTTTGGTGATTAGCCACCAACCTGGATGGAAGCATTGAAGGCATTAGATCAATTCATGGAAGGTAAGACTATTGGTTGCCGAATAAGTTATCCACAATTTGAGACACTATGCATCAATACTGGGGAAAAGCAACAGCAGGAGGCTATTACCCTCATGCCCAGCTTGTGCTTGTTGTAGGCAGATAGTTGGCTGCTGGGAAATTGAGTACTGGACTACATTGGCTTTTGCTCTGATCCAGCAAATCTCTTCTGTGTTCGTAGAATGTGTGTTCTGATTGAATATCCTGCAGTGGCAACTGTGGCAGCCGTTGGGTAAGGGGAAGAGGGTAGATGAAGATGTTCTACCTCTAGGGGATCAAGAAGCACTACGGACAGGGCAGGCATCAGTCTTAGAGGAACCTTCCTGGACACTTAGGCTTCAGTAAATGCTCCACTATGCAGGATGCTGATGCTGAACCTCTCAGTTTGCTGCAATTGCTTCCAAGAAAACATATTGTTTCCTTCTTTTTCAATAGGAGATTGCTGGCAAGGTTTTAGAGAGCCTTAACATGCTTTGCATGTTCAGACCCAGAAACCTCCCCCCTAAATAAATTCACACTTGACTCAAAATTTTGCAGCAAGCGAAACCCAAATGGCACCAGCCAATCAGCCAAGTGGGGGAAATTTACTGCCGTGCCCCTGTCCCAACGACAGATGACACACGACGGCATAGCAAGGTCAAGCACAACAAGCTCTAAAAGCAGGGAGAGGTGGGCGAGTGTTCTGAGTGCACACGCCAAAAGAGGAAGCTCCAGGTCATGTGCATGGGCATAAATAGGTCCCTCGAACCATTTGAACTGTGTCCCATTGGCCAGATTGTACCCAGCTTTGAGGGACCTACCAATTGGGTATTGTGGCTTACCAATTGTACCCACCCACAACACAGGGTGTCGGTTGTCCAGGTCTCACCGCAATACATGACCTCTTTAAGGGAGGACCTGATTTGACCACCTGGTTACTTTGACAATCAGGTTATAGAAATGGAGAGAGAATTCATAAAAGATGCAGCTTAATAATAATATTTAGTGTTTACATAGCACTTTTAGAAGTTCAAAGTGTTGTACTGCATGCATTATTACAGGGAATTTTATATCGGCTTGTAAGATAGGAGACCATGTTCATCTTGGAGATTTGAGAGAGCTGAAGCTGGGCGATGGCTTGCTTACATAGTAATAAAGGGAACATAGGAATCTGCAAGTCAGACCTATCTAGCTTGCCATTTTCTTTAGACTGACTGGCAATGGCTCTTCAGGGTTTCAGACTGGGAACACCTAGTTTGCCCTTGACATGGAACTTTCAGGCCAATCTTCTACTCTCTTTCTAAATGGACCAGTTCTTTCCAGGATTGTGCTTACATTTTCCTTCCCTGCTCCGAGTGAAATTTAATAAGGAAATCTAAGAGTTTAGTGCCTTTGGACTCTCTCCGCCTTCACTATAAGCTGACAAGTCATATTTCAGACTGCCGTAGGAGGTGTTTACCTCTTTCCAAGGTTAAGTTCACTGAAGCTTCGTTTATTTATGTTTTAAAAGTGCAGGTGCCATTGCAAGCTTGGTTTGTGGAGAGGGTTATAGCTTGAACTGAATAATTGACAACCATATCACCCACTGGAAACACAGGCTCCAGTCCAACATGCATCTAAGAGCATCCTTATGTATGCCATTCAAATGTTTTTTTTTAAGTCACTGAAGCCAATAGGTTTGCTTATTATGGTTGTTTCTATTGCACTGTAAGTTCACTATGTGCTAAAGCAGTTGTGGGCACAAGGAGCCATTAGAGCATGCAATCATCTCATTGGCTTGCTCAGTCATGATAACTGCAAATCAATTATCCTTTAAAAATCAAAAGTTAAGTGTGCTGAGATCATTGTATGCAAAATCAAATGGCAACTGGTTCCCAGATCAGTATGGGGGACAAATTCAGTTTGGTTCATGTTTTAGTGCAAAACTACCTAATTTCCATGTCCCTAAAAACAATGTGCAAACCAAAGGACAGCTGTCCTTCAAAACTGGCTCTTTCCAGATTTAATGGTGTAATTCTCCTAACATAAATAATGTGCATATTATGAGAAGCTGCATAAAAATGCATTGTTTTTGTGTGTGGAAAATAACACACAAACATGCATTATATTAGGTAAAATAGCATTATATTGTGAAAACACAAAAATGTTCTCTCTGTGTGTGTGTGCATTATATAAACATGCATTATATAAACACGCAACATGTGTTTATTAGGAGAAGTGTGCACTAAAACGCTGATGAATTTTCATGAGACCTCCCACAAAAATTCGCAAACTGATTTAGGGGGGAAAAAATAAAGAGATTGGAAAAATGAGAAACTGAGAGAAACCAAAATTGACAGATTCAGCCCTCCCTAGTCCCTGAGAAGTGTCATGTTAATGTGGCTGTTGGATCAATTGGAGCTGTTTCACAGGCAAGGAGAACAAACCTAAACAAGCCTTTAAGGATCAGAGTAGAGTGAGTGCAGATGACAATTTTATTCTTCCTCAGCCAGACTGCTGGGTATTGCATCTTCCGTGTGAAAAATGACACCCTGGCATGAAGCCACCAGCCTCAGAAGAACTTGGCAGAGATGGAGCTGCACGCAAGCCCAAGCTCCTAGCCTGGCTTTGCTTGTCAGATTATTATATGGAAGAAACCCCTCTCCCAACCCCCATCTCTGCTGGAAAAATAGGAACACAGGCAACCTGAGCTTGCCCTGTGCAGAAAGCCTTTTAACTAGCAAAAAGCCTACTGGGGCTCTTTGCAACCATATTGTGCAAGGGATCGTTCTGTAACTTCTGGCACAGCACCGCAGCCCACCAGACTGGGCCCTTACTGGATTTGGTCCAAGTCTTTTGGATTAATTGGTTTGCGAATCTGTGTCTCTCTCTCCCCGCCTCCCCCGTCCCTTGACATTGGTGGGGCTTAGATGGTTTAAGTGGCCATACGCTGACAGAAGTGGTTTGTGGCTTGTGCTGTTAGTGTGCCTACTGCATCAGCAAGTGGCTATTTCCCTAAGTGAGCATCAGCTTCTTTCTGAACTAAGGACATTATCTTTTGTTTTTAGCTGTGATGCAGAGTGACATGTACAGTAGGGCCTGTCAGGGTTCATCAAGTCAGCCCTGTTTCAATTTTAATAAGCCTGTAATCAAGTCATTTGTTTCAGTCAGGATGTCACATCCAACACACTGGCCCTGTTCGGTGCACAAAAAAAACCCCTAGAATTCAGATGAGCATTATTGAATGGTAAGCAGTATCCTCATCATATAGGAAGCCTGTCCTGGCTAAAAGTGCCATCCTTTTTTCATGCTGGAACCAATCTATGCATGCCTTCTGAATCAATAGTGAATTGGCTGGATTGCATGTACTATTCCGAGTACGGATAATATAATATATTTACGTAGTGTGTGCCGGCAGCTTATCTGTTACCCAGCCATTGGGTCTATCTAATTAAAATTTGCTTGAAAAAGATCACTGTGCAATCTTGACTCAATCATTATAAACCAGGCTTGGCACTTTAAATCCAACAGAAACGAAACGAAATCCAATACCAGTAGTCCTTGTTTCAATGTGTTAGTGATTCACAGGAGAGTCGAGGGGCTGCTTGCCATGCCAAACAGCTGGCTTGGGGGAAGAAATGGGCCATTTACCCAGGAGGCCCTCATTCCCAATGCAACCCTCAGTCCCTTTTCTCAAAAAATGAGGGCTGGGGTGTGAATGTGGTGAATTGAAACTATTCTCCATTACATGAAAAACAGCACTTCTGAAATGATGGGTATAATGAGACCATGGAACTTTGGATAGAGAATTTTTTTTTTCAGTCAAGCTTGCAAAAATATATCATTTGCCCGATAACAAATGTTGGAAATGTAAAGAAAATGAAGGTACATTCTTTCACCTTTGGTGGACGTGCCCAAAGATTAAGGCTTTCTGGGAGATGATCTATAATGAAATGAAAAAGGTATTTAAATATACCTTCCTGAAGAAACCAGAGGCCTTTCTCCTGGGCATAGTCGGCCAATTGGTGCTAAAGAAGGATAGAACTTTCTTCATGTATGCAACAACAGCAGCAAGAATACTTATTGCAAAGTATTGGAAGACACAAGATTTACCCACCCTGGAAGAGTGGCAGATGAAAGTGATGGACTATATGGAATTGGGGGAAATGACTTGCAGAATCCGAGACCTGGGAGAAGAGTTGGTGGAAGAAGATTGGAAGAAATTTAAAGACTATCTGCAGAAACACTGTAAAATTAATGAATGTTAAAATGATGTTGGATTGAAAATAAGCGGCATTAGCAACAAAGTTAATAAGAATATGCCAAAATGAATTGATAATGGATGAAAATATAGAGTTATAATATGTTAAGATATAGAGTTAAGATAAACGAAAGAGGGTAAGGATTTGCTGATTTGATTATTTAAACGGGAATACAAAAAGGGGAGGTGTGAGGAGGTCAAGGAAACAAGCTAATGAGTTTAAAGTAACAAAAATGGATTTGTTTTTAATTCTTTTTTATCTATTCGTTTTTTGTATTTTTCTTTTTCTTTTTTCTTTTTCTTTTTCTTTTTATATGTCTTTTTTGTATTTTGTAAACCTATGTTTTTGTAAAATCTTAATAAAATATTTTATAAAAAAAGAGAATTTTTTTTATTTATTTATAAAAAAGAAATACTCGAAGGAGATTGTTAGGTGTTTAAGACTTATGATCTTGGAGGATCTGGGAGTTTAGAAAAGAGGACATATTTGTCCCATGTGGATTTATAGATGCTGACATGTTTACTGTATGGAAGCAAGAATATTCTGACGTTGCAAACTTGGTGTGTTGTCATACAGTGGTTCCGCTCCTTCCTCCTGGGCCGTGTTCAGAAAGTGGTGGTGGGGGATGAGTGTTCAGACGCCTGGGCTCTCACTTGTGGGGTGCCTCAGGGTTCTGTCCTCTCCCCCATGCTTTTCAACATTTACATGCAGCCGCTGGGAGAGATCATCAGGAGGTTTGGGCTGGGTGTTCATCAGTATGCGGATGATACCCAGCTCTACCTCTCTTTTAAATCAGAACCAGTGAGGGCGGTGAAGGTCCTGTGTGAGTGTCTGGAGGCGGTTGGAGGATGGATGGCGGCTAACAGATTGAGGTTGAATCCTGACAAGACAGAAGTACTGTTTTTGGGGGACAGGAGGCGGGCAGGTGTGGAGGATTCCCTGGTCCTGAATGGGGTAACTGTGCCCCTGAAGGACCAGGTGCGCAGCCTGGGAGTCATTTTGGACTCACAGCTGTCCATGGAGGCACAGGTCAAATCTGTGTCCAGGGCAGCTGTTTACCAGCTCCATCTGGTACGTAGGCTGAGACCCTATCTGCCTGCGGACTGTCTCGCCAGAGTGGTGCATGCTCTGGTTATCTCCCGCTTGGACTACTGCAATGCGCTCTACGTGGGGCTACCTTTGAAGGTGACTCGGAAACTACAACTAATCCAGAATGCAGCAGCTAGACTGGTGACTGGGGGCGGCCGCCGAGACCATATGACACCGGTCTTGAAAGACCTACATTGGCTCCCAGTACGTTTCCGAGCACAATTCAAAGTGTTGGTGCTGACCTTTAAAGCCCTAAACGGCCTCGGTCCAGTATACCTGAAGGAGCGTCTCCACCCCCATCATTCTGCCCGGACGCTGAGGTCCAGCGCCGAGGGCCTTCTGGCGGTTCCCTCATTGCGAGAACCAGGCAGAGGGCCTTCTCGGTAGTGGCGCCCGCCCTGTGGAACGCCCTTCCAGCAGATGTCAAAGAGATAAACAACTACCTGACATTCAGAAGACATCTTAAGGCAGCCCTGTTCAGGGAAGTTTTTAACGTGTGATATTTTACTGTATTTTTGGTTTTTATGGAAGCCGCCCAGAGTGGCTGGGGAGGCCCAGCCAGATGGGTGGGGTATAAATAATAAATTATTATTATTATTATTATTATTATTATTATTATTATTAGTTGGGCCTGAACAACCCTGTATTGTGAAAGAAAGTTGACGAATAAACTAGCTCTGACATTTTCTATGTGTTTTTCCCAGGTGTGCAGCATTTTTTAAGAAATAGGGGAGCAAGCTGTGTTGGCACCATGGCACAGGGCAAGGTTTGCCTTCCACACCTGCATTTTCCAATGGACATTGGGGCCAAATGGGGCCTGGTTTAAACTATTCCATTTTTAAAAGGCACATTTCTAGGAAGATTGACAGGTTATGGTGGTGGTAAGAAAGCTCTGAGTATGTGGAGCTTGCCATGCTGGACCCTACACTGCATATATTTTTTTGGGGGGGGGGGTCTTGGGAGAAAATGCATAGAACTTGGGAAAAAATACACCAGAAAGGCTCATTCTATGGATTTTCTTGAGTTTCTAGCCCAGCCTTTGCAACCTGGTCCCCTCCAGATGCTTTGCACTACCACTCCCATCACCCACAGCCACCACGGCTAATGATTAAGGGATGATGGGATGTAGTCAAACAATACCTGGAGGATGGGTGCCTGGGAAGATTTCTCTAGGTGGTGCTGCAGCCTTGAAAACCTATCCATGTGACTCAGCACTGGGAGGAGATTAAGGGAAGGGATGAAAGAGACAAGGTCAACAATGTGTATTAGCAGAACCTAATGTGGGAGTGGTAGCTGAGCAACAGTGCTCAATAGGAAGCTATTAACCCAGCAAGGGTCCAAATGAGATTAAGGTATTTATATCCTCATTGCTGACTCCTCCTCTTCTTGTTTATTTACTAGTTTATTGTTTGCTGCTGTTCCACCTTTGCTCTTGAGTCTTGGGCTGGAGAGAATTGGGGAGCAGGGTCAGGGTGTGGTTCAAAGGAGTTTTTGAGAGCAAGCAGATGAGACAGTCATGACTGCTTACTAAGCCTAATGGGGATTCTTCAAGGTCTTCAGTTTTATTGTGGCTTGCCATGAGGCCCCAAACATCTTCCTCACAAGAGGTCTCACCAGTCTGGGTCAGGTATGATCCTGACACCAGAAAACCACAGGACCAGTGTGGAAAGGTTGAATAACAAGTGCTAGAATTCACCATTTCTAGTGTGTGAGGGCTTATTACAGCATTTAAACTTTTTGCCTAAGGGC
Organism: Podarcis raffonei; assembly: GCF_027172205.1. Classification (NCBI taxonomy): domain Eukaryota; kingdom Metazoa; phylum Chordata; class Lepidosauria; order Squamata; family Lacertidae; genus Podarcis; species Podarcis raffonei. Next base: position 75,215,772 of record NC_070607.1, read on the forward strand.
AGAAAAAAAATCCGAGAGCTGGCCCTGCTTGTCTGTGACAAGAATGACTTAATAGATTATGTCATCTGCATAAGGCTTCATTTATGTATTAGTATTTGTTGAAACATAACACAGTGCATAATTAGCAAGTTGCATGGCTTAAATCAGTGGGGCAACATGAGTCTGACAGAACGACTGCAATCTGCTATGCTGGCTTATTTAATTCCTTAAAATGCTATTCTTCATTAAATTTAAAAAGTGCCTTAAAATATTTTTTCATTAACACATAGCATTAAATGGATAAGTGCCTTAAGTATGGTATAATTTAATTTAGTTTCAACAGTGCCCTTTTCCCTATGTTAATTATATGTCTCTTATTAAGAAATTATTTATTGAATCACATGAGAGATACATATCTATCATGTTACTGTTTAACCTCATTAAAGACTGTTTTAATTGCAATTTGTTTTAATTATCACTTGTTATGCATATTAAAACATCTAAACTGTATACTTATGGAACAAGAGCTTTATGAATGGAAATTTCTTGCCATTGTAGCAGTTTAGGAAGTTGACTTAAACCCCACCAGACTGTTTGCCCATCAAACCCAGCAGCGTCTAGTCTCACTGGCAACAGTTCTCTGGCAGAGGTCTTTTTCATTACCTGCTTCCTGATACTTTAAATTGAAGGTGGCAGGAATCGAACCTGGAACCTTCAGCATGCAAACACTGTGCTCACTCCAGCAGCAGACTGTATGGTGGGGCTGACTCTGACTTTCCTCCAGCTGAGTTGCTGCATGCAGAGAAAGAGAGAGGGAGAGGTAAAGCAGCAGCGGAGTCCCCTTCTCGATTCTGCAATGCAGCAGCAACTCTGCCAGAGTGAGGTCAGGTAAGTGGTACAGCCTCACCTATGTCATCTCGTACTAACTCTACCACAGAGCTATGGTCCTGACCATGGCAATTTCCATGCCTTGCTTACATATGAAGCTCTGCACAAACAGCTTCCTCCATTCTCTTCAGTGGTGGGAAATGATGCATCTTCTTGGTTGGTCACATAAGGTCAGGGCCAAGTTAACTTAGTTGGGCTATGTCAGAATAAATAAAACCAACATGTATACCAATTGCCCGTTGGCATCCCCTCCTGCAGGGCTATGCAATGTAAGGTCTGCATGCTGTATCCACTGCATAGATGCAAACGCCCTGGGGTTTTCCCCATGAATTCCCCATGAAGGGTCTGGGCACCCACAAATTTTGGTGCCAGGGCCATGCATGCAGGGCCACCCACGGCCCCGGGCAGCCATGGTTGTGGGGCCAAGTTGGCACTCCTGATCCACTGCATAACATATGGGTCTTAACTTAGGAGACCACAAGCTTAACATGAGTCAACAGTGTGATGCAGCATTAAAAAAAAAAAAAAGCTAATGCTATTCTTGGCTGCATCAACAGAAGTCTAGTGTCCTGATCAAGGGAAGTAATAGTGCTGTTGTATTCTGCCTTAGAGCAGGAGTGCTGTGTCCTGTTCTGGGCACCACCATTTAAGAAGGATATTGACAAGCTGGAATGTGCGCAGAGGCAGGCAACCAAGATGATCAAGGGCCTGAAAACCAAGGCTTATGAGGAACAGTTGAGGGAGTTGGGTATGTTCAGCCTGGTAAAGAAGAGACTAAAGGAGATATGATAGGCAGTAAGAGCTGTTCAACAGTGGAACGGACTCTCTTAGGAGGCTGTGGACCCTCCTTCCTTGAAGGTTTTTAAGCAGAGGTTCAATGACCATCTGTCATGGATGCTTTCGTTGAGATCCTTGCATTGCGGGGAGGTTGGACTAGATGGCACTTGGGAACCCTTCCAATGCTAAAATTCTACAAGTCTATGAACATTTAGCTTTTGACACATGGAGCTCTATACTGCTGTTATCTTGTGCACATTTTCTGGACCAGTCATTTAGGATGAGAGTAATCAATGCCTTGGTAGATCAGAAGCTGTCTGCTGACATTGTATTGCCTATTGCTGCCCTACAGGCACAAAAGCATTATGCAAATTAAGCCAATTAGATAGAAGCATCTGCTTGATATTGAGTCAGATTGATACTGAGTACTACCCCGTATAATATGGTCCATTCTGAGTGATGCTGCTATCCAGGACCTTAAGCAAAATCTTCCTTTGTATTTTTAATGACACATGCAATGGGTTTATCTGGAGTGCCTACACATGCAGAACATTAGCTCAACTCTAAGCAGAGGTCCCCTTCAAGTTATAAGTATCTATAGTCCATCAATCCTGTTTGGTTCAGCTCCAGAGGGTATCGGATGAGGATCTTTTCTAAACCCTGCAATCCTGGATCTTGCACAGGATATGATTGGGACTGAATTCTGAGCAGAAAAAAGAACAAAAATGTAAAATGTATGCCAGTGTTTATGGAAAACCCAAATTCTGACTAGTTTTAAGCAAAAAGCTCTTCATATGTGTGTGTGTAGCAATAAACAGGCCAGTTCCCTAGCCATGTGAATTCTAGTGCAAATAGCCCTGGAACAATTTTTGTGAAATGTGTGATCAATAACTATAAGTTCTAGTGGCATATATGTTTCTATAGAATGCAGTTTTCTACAAAATGGATGGGCTTGTATGTTCCTTCATCCAAGAGTCAATGTACTTTCCATATTCTAATGATTTCCATTCCTTTACACAACAAACAACTTAATGCTATCAAAGAGGTTGGAAAATTTCGTCAACTATCCTCCAAGCCATTTGCCAGATCAAGAGGTGAAGAAACACATAATTAATGAGGCTCTACAGAGAGGTTGCACAATTGGTGGGGAAGGAATGAGATAAAACTGCTGCTTTGCTAAACCAGAAGCAGTTTATTCATGGAAGGCACCAACAGGTTGTTTTATAGCCCATAAATATGTGTGGGGAAAGAACTAGTGTAACCTTGGGGTATTACTCTAATTAGAAATGAGAATACCTCTTTTAGCTGCACAGGCTCAGTGAGTTTCTGTTCTTGATTTTGTCTTCGAGGGTTTCTTACAGCCATGGAGGCCTGGCTTGGAAGATTAAGCCTAAATGGAAAGAACCCGGAATAGTTTGATCTTGATTTTCATCTTGTTGTTTCATTTGTGCTGGTGCTTTGAGGAATGAGAGTGGGTTGTCTCTCTATAGTTCCACTGTGGAATACAGGGATGGCTTGTCCCTCTACACAGTGATTCAAGAAGTGTATCTTGCTGTTGCATCGTGCAAAGTGGTTTGCAACAAAAAATAATAATCACAGTTTCACAAGGAAACTCCAAATCAAGACAAAATCCAGTCAAATACAATACACAACAATAGAGTAGAGGTATATTCAGTTAAAAAACCAGCTGCTCAACAATGTAGAAACCTATAGAAACATCTTCATCAACTGGCGGAAGACAAAAATTAATGGGGCAACCCCAAGGGGCGGCCTCCACTCTTAGCCCAGACAAATGACCTCCCCACCCATGCACAGGGGAGGCAGCTTTTTGTGACAGCTCCATAAATTGTGGAATTCCCTTCTCAGAGGTGAATCTAGTATCTTCACTGTATAGCTTCCACCATCTGCTAAAACCACACCTCTTCCCTCGGCTTTGATGCCACCTAAGATACAGAACATATATATTAGGATCCACCCTATTATTCTAACTGAAAATTTCCTAACCCCCAACTGTCCTGTTTTAAGTGGGACATCCAATTTTTTTGTTGGGAACTCTGGCACAAGTCCTCATGCCAGAATGCTGGCTGGACCAAAAGATGCTCACTCAGTTGCTCATCAGCAGGGTTGTGCCAAAGTCTGGCACTGATCATCAGGGTGCACCAGAATGCTGGACCAGAAGGCACTCTGGCATGACCCAACTGATGAACATGAGAATGCCTTCCATTCTGGTGCTCTGGTGCTCATGAGCAGGGTTGCACCAAAGTACAAAAGGTCCAGTGGTCTGGCATGACCCTGCTGACAAGTGCCAGACCAGAAGGGGCTCCCCTCTTGGTGTCCCGATTTTGGGGATGAAAATGTTGGAGGGCATGAAAATTTTAAAACTTCTTTATATTGTATTTCTATATTGTTGTAACCCACCATGAGACCTTATGGTGAATAGTAGGTAAAAGGGGGAAAGCATTGTGTTCTGCAAGGATGAATCCCTGAGCTGATGGAACATCCCCCCTAGTGCTACTTTGAATACAACCCAATAAGATTAGTAGTCACACGACTGCTAATAATAGTGTTATTATGTTGTATCAGTTCTGTATTGCTTCAATAGGCCCTGCCATCAAAATGTTATATTTCTGGATGCAATATTTATTTGTGGGTTGTGAAATTGAAGAGAGAGGAAGTATTTTGCTGAAGATTCCTGTATGTGTGTAAGAGGTGAAATTTTCAAATACGTTATCTAAAAAAATAATATTTTTTTGTGAGCAATGTTAGCTCACTTAATGCTAAATCACATTTATTGTTATTTCACATTGGAGGATGAAGTAGGCAATGGACTAAGAGAGACTGAATGAGAGGACCAAGCCCATTATTTCATTTGACAATATTCAAAATAAAAAAGCTTCAAAAACAGGAAAAAAATGTTTTTGAGAAATTTCCGCTGCTAGTGAATTATTTCTCAGATTTGGTTATGAATTTAGACACCTTTTCTGATATTTTATAAAGTGTGCAGCCACAGAAATTTCCCAAGCAACTTTTGAAGTATGGGGATAGATAGATAATCTTCTCTGCTATGTCAGCCTTTCATTGCCAAATTGGGAAATCTGCCCTCCAGGACTTTGACTTAATTAAAGGTTTCCATCAAACTTGGCAAACTGAAATACAAAAGCTCATTTGCAGTCATCTGACACACACACACACACACACACACAGTGAAGCACAAGTCAGATCAAAGGTACAGTAATGTTTCCATAAACAAGTGTAATTTAGTTTCCCCCTCTTCTTCTCTTGTTGGGCTGTTAAGCTCAGATATCACTTTATTGCCAAATCACCAGCTGGATTCAGATGTGTATTTCTGAGTCAAGTAAATCAGAAGCAGAACAGAATGCTGAGAGAATATGTGAACTTGTCTTGTTCATTTCTATGCAGATATATCTGTCTGCTTGCTTGTCTGTCTTTTCTGTCTGATGTTGGCAGACAGAAAGGGATTTCTCTCACACTTTTGCCAGGGTAATCAAAATGGCACTGAGTGTCAGATCTGTGACAGGCTGTGGTCATTATGCAGTTGAAAATGCTGGTCAGCAGCTGAAGGGCTGATTTGAGATAAGAACCAAAGGAGCTTCCTTATACTGAGTCCGACCATAGATCCATCAAGCTCAGCATTGCCTACAATAGCCTTTCTCAACCCATATGTTGTTGGACTACAACTCCGATCATCCCTAGCTGGCATGACCAGTGGTCAGGGACAATGGGGGTTGCAGTCCAATAAGATCTGGGGACCCAAGGTTGACTGGTTGTGGCAGTTTCAGACAAGGAGTCTTTTCCAGGCCTGCCTGCAGATATCGGGGGTTGATCTTGTGACCTTCTGCATTCAAAGCAGATACTCTACCTCTGAACTACAGCCCTTCCCCAGAATGCTGGTGGGCTCAGTGATTCCTAAAGATACCTGGGTCTAAGAAATTTTGTGTATACTCACCCACCCACCCATCCACTCATTCCATGGTCCTGATCTTCTCCCCATTAGGCTAATCAATATTGGGTCAACTGGGGGACCAACCACCCTGCCCTAGATCCAGCCCCAAATTAGTTCAGCATGGGGCTAATGTTTAATTAGGGGCTAATTAAGCATATGGCTGGTAGTGGGGCAGGACCAAGTATGTGCAAGTCCAATTTGGTGGGTTGCTTCTTTGCACGTGGCTTCTCTGCAGGGAAGCTGCTTGCAAAGGCCACACTAGGCATCCTGCTGGATCGGTGCCCCTGTAGAAGTTCAGTTCAGGGTTCCTGTCTACGAGCACCAATGAAGGTCTTCACAGGCACCATAGCACACATGGACACTGGGTTGGTTACCACCAATCTAGCTCCTTGTCCACACTGGCTGGCCAAAGTTCTTCAGGGTTTTGGACAGGAAGCTTTCCTGGACCTACCCAGAGACTCCAGCGATTGAACCTTTGGCATGCAAAACATGTGTTCTGCCATTGATCCACAGCCCTTCCCTTGTAACTGGAGTTGCCCATTTAAGATTCAAGTTAGGACCTTCCACTCGCAAAATAGAGGTGAACCACTGAACTATGCTCTCTCTTTTCTACTCTTGGAACAATTCAGGGCCCAGAGCTTGGTGAACTCCTTCACACTCCTGCATGCCCAGGATGTGGAAGTGTCTGTATTAGCATACTGATAGTGTGAGCAATTTATATTCCAGTCATGTATATTATCTATAGAGAGTTAGTGCATAACCTGCCACCAGATGGCAATTGAGAACATGCAGCATTCTTTTAGGGTTTTGTCATGTCATAAAAACTTGCTCCTTGTGATCTGGAAAGAGTTTCCAGTTTGCAGCTCTTTACATAAGTTCTTACTACAGTACCTTTCCTGGAAGAAATATGACTAAAATACAACAACCTATAGCTGTCAACATCACATAAGCAGGCTCCCTTTCCCAGAATGTGTCCTGTCCCTGAATCATGACTATGTTGAAAAGGGGTGAGCCACTTTATTTTCCTACTGCTCTTGGAGGCTGAGGACCAGCTATGATTATTCCAAAAGGAATTTGCCTGTACATATTTTTCAGTGTAAAAGCTGGTCTGCTTTAGCTATGCATGAGCATGTTTGGTTCTTCTTTTCATGGGGTAGATTAAGGGGCACCAGACGTGAATACTTAAGTCTGGTAATGATTGGTGCCACTAGCAGGAGCTGAATGGAAGAAGGAAATTATATTAGAGATATTATTATTATTATTATTATTATTATTATTATTATTATTATTATTATTAAAATAATACAGTTGCAGTAACTGTAACTTTCAGTTTTTCGGTGATAGAAAACATAGAGTACTGTCTTGCATCATCTCCAAATGTCTAATTCTAAAAAGAAATTTTTAAATGCCCATTTCTCACTAGCTGGAGTCTTGATGGCTGCTGGACATAATAACAGTGGTGAAGGTGGAATGGGGTTGTTTTCAACTTGAGGAAAGACTAAATATTTCAGAAAGGGTTTTTTTTTGGGGGGGGGAGTCTCCCATTGCAGTATAGCAGCAGTAGTTTCTCTTTAAAATATATGATCCTACTAGAAGCCCTTCCCTGATTTCAAGGGAAGCTGGCAATTACTAGAAGAAACTTATCAAAAACTTCCATGTGCAGAAACAACTTTTTTGGGGGGGATGACAATGATCTGAAGTCTCTCTTTTGGATTGTATCCAAGGCTAGTTGTATTCAGAGTAGGCCTATTGAAATTAATGAACAGAGGTAACAGCCATCATAACTCTAGGAAGCTGGTGTAACTTAGGCTGCCATAAGTTACCTCTATTCCAATCTATGTTCAGGAGCTTCTGAGCGGAGTAAGGAAGCTTCTTAGATTGAGCCCTAGGTCACATGACTGAGTTGAACAGGGTTTGGCATAGGTGTAAGTCTTTCCTTTCCCTGCCCTCCCCCTTTTTGGGGTTTTAAGATTATATAAATTAACAGTGGTTTCAATTCCACTGGCTGAGACGCAGCTGACCTGGGGTGACAGAGTTATTCTGACATGGCCTTGGTTGAGCTCTGTCTCTGCCAGGAAAGCTCAAGATCTACCAGATCCAAAGTCTTTCATCCTATTGGATCTTGGGTTTGGATTGCACTGCAACTTAGGCCCATTAAGTTTAATGAGTCTACACAGAGTAATCCTTAGTTTGCTACAACCGTTTAGTTTTACTTCCCATTTTGGTTGGTCAGTTTAATAATGCATTAGACATTATGCAATATTATGCAATGAAATTAGGCAGGCTTTTTCTAGGCTCTGTGTGGTCTAAACTGAGCCTAGGGCTTGCTGAATAGAAGGTTGGTAGTTCGAATCCCTGCAATGGGGTGAGCTCCCGTTGCTTGGTCCCTGCTCCTGCCAACCTTGCAGTTTGAAGGCACGTCAAAGTGCAAGTAGATAAATAGGTACCGCTCTGGTGGGAAGGTAAAATGCGTTTCCGTGTGCTGCTCTGGTTTTGCCAGAAGCGGTTTAGTCATGCTGGCCACATGACCCAGAAAAACTGTTTGCGGACAACTGCGGACAACTGTCCCTCAGCCAGTAAAGTGAGATGAGCTGCAACCCCAGAGTCGTTCGCGACTGGACTTAACTGTGAGGGGTCCTTTACCTTTTTAGCTGAAAGGCCATCCAACCAGCAGGGGGAGCACAAGGTTAATGTGAAGTCCCCTGGCAGATTTGTTAATCTTTCAGAAAGCTCATTCCTGGGTTGGCTTTCTTGACCTCTAAAATGAGAAGCAAGAAATATGATGGCTGCTAAATGGTCAAATCACCCATGATCTTAGGAAGCTAAGCTCTACTATTATAACTCCCTGCCCACCCCCCAGTGATAATACTTAGAAGAAGGTGCTAATATGTGTGCAGTTTTTGATGGGATGCTGATGCAATTTTTAAAAAGAATAAACAGTTAGCAGAAACTTGTTCAGAATGAAGGATTGGTCATGGTTTAGAGGTAACATGCCCTATGGGAAAATACTTAATATTGCTTAATGCTAATTAGCTACCTTGTAATATGCTTCAACCACTTTATTAAATTGTAGGGTAAAATAATCAGATTGGCTATGGAGCTGGTAAAAGATTTAAATCCCCATATTCATGATTGTATATTTGAAACCAGAAAAAAATTATTATAAATGTCTTCAAGAATTTCATTTTTTTACCTCCATCCACTTTTTGCTGTTGTAACCACCATTCTCCCCCACCACATGTGTCGTTTCAGGACATTGGGTGTACTAGTTCCAGGGCACTGTGGGGGATGCACCATTTTTGAGTACTTGCAAAAGCCACACTGAGTGCACTTATTTTAGAAAAGTAGCATATAAATGTTGTCTAAGATAGCATTTCACAAGGTTTGGTGAGTGCTTGCAAGGGATGTTCACAAAAATGCCTGTGTGTGTGTGTGTGTGCGCGCACGCGCACGTGTGTGCGTGCGTGTGTGTTTTAAAGGGAGAAAGGGAATATTTGCCCATCTCTAACTTAATATATTAATTGTCCCCCACACCATTCTAACAAAGCATCAAGGAGTTTGTTCTGCAATGTTTATGATGAATGCTACTGGGGCAGCTAACCACACAAAACCTAACATAAAAAATACAGCTGATCTGGAGGAAGATAAAATACATAACTAAAATACCATTCATAAATTGCATATTGAGGGGGAGACTTTAAAACTATAGGTTTCGGGTGATGAGCCTTTTCCAGCCTGAGGGCTGAATTCTCTTGTGGGCAACCTTCCAGTGGTCACGTGCCCATGGTGGCCCAGATGCAAAATGGGCAGATCAATGAATGGGATTCTTACCTTTATACCATAGGATGCATTCTAGGCATGCAAATGTCAGAGATGTTTTGTTTTTACTCTCTAGCCTCCATCGAGGCAAAGCAATAGCACATTCCAGCCATTGGAAGGAAGTAATAGAGCAGGGCCAGTGGTGGGTGTGGCCTAGTGAAGGGTTGTCACCTGGGGAGAATCTCAGAGGCTGGGCGGAGGCCTGGAGGGCCACCTATGACCCATGGGCTACTACTGTGGTAGGTGGTGCCATTGTGTTTGGCATCAACTAAACCTCCTCAGTTAAAGCTGGTTTGGAGAATAAGTAAGAGCCAACTCTTATTGCTGCCTGAGACTGTATGGAAAACCTCTTTAGGGTTATTGAGGAAGGACCATAGCTCAATGGTAGAACATCTCCTTTGCATGTGGAAGGTGCCGTTTTCAATATAATAATAATAATAATAATAATAATAATAATAATAATAATAGATTATTTATACCCCGCCCTTCTGGCTGGGCTTTCCCAGCCACTCTGGGCGGCTTCCCAAAAAAATATTAAAATACTGTAATACATCAAACATTAAAAGCTTCCCTAAACAGGGCTGCCTTCAGATGTCTTCTAAAAGTCTGGTAGTTGTTGTTCTCTTTGACATCTGGTGGGAGGGTGTTCCACAGGGCGGGTGCTACCACCGAGAAGGCCCTCTGCCTAGTTCCCTGTAACTTGGCTTCTTGCAGTGAGGGAACCGCCAGAAGGCCCTCGGTGCTGGACTTCAGTGTCCGGGTAGAACGATGGGGGTGGAGACGCTCCTTCAGATATACGGGACTGAGGCCATTTAGGGCTTTAAAGGTCAGCACCAACACTTTGAATTGTGCTTGGAAACTCCAGGTAGGTCTGGGAGAGACCCCTGTCTGAAACTGTGAAGAATTGCTGCCAGTCAGTGTAGACAGGACTGATCTTGATGGACCAATTGTCTGATATGGTTTAAGGTAGCTTCCCACCAAGCTACCTGCTCCTTTCCAATACTTTCCATATAGGGCAGGTTGCTGAAGAAAGAGTAGCTCTCTAGAAGAATTTGCTCTCTAGAATTATCACTGTGAGTCATCACCCTTTAAGAAAATGCCCCAAACTATTCAGAGGCTCATGAGAAAAATGTAAAGCCTGGAAGTTGGGGGGGGGAACCCCCAGAAGGTTCAAAGCAACAGAGAGCAGGGAAACTGTGGGAAATAGTTCTCATCTATTACCATAATCTAATATTATAAGATGCAGCCTTCACAAGTGAACCCTGCACTCCGAGAATAAGTGCCGAAGGCTGAGTATTTATCTTATGACCTGTTCTCTGTTCTTAATTAACGTGTTTACCTGCTATGTGGAATTTTTTTATAACGTTACACAGTAATAATATTCTCTGACTGTGAGATACATTGGCCTCTGTGGGCAACCTTTGATTCTGAGAAAGCACAGAGGGGAGGAGAGAGAGAGAGAGAGAGAGAGAGAGAGAGAGAGAGAGAGAGAGAGAGAGAGAGATATTTTGTATGACCAGAAGAAATTGGTCTGTGGTTATTAATAAAAAACACTAACTTTATTTTAGCTGATAACCCCAGGCCACTGCAAATGAGACTTAGCGTGTAGAGTGGGATCAGGCCCTGTTTCACCACCTGAGCTATATGTGTGTGTTTGCATGTGTGTGTATTCCATTTTATATATCCATTATTTCCTGGATTATATATGGATTGGGGTTTCAGAACAGGCAGGATTAAATGGAGGAAGGGTGATGCTTCAAGTAATCTGGTCCCTAGTGGCTTTATAGGTCAAATGCACTTGGAAGTAAATAGAAAGACAATTCAGTTGGTACAAAAGTAGGTGATGGGAAGGCTACTTAAACCCTGTATCTAGTCCTTGGAATAAGCCTGGTATAAACATTCTCAACCAACAGAAGTTTCCAAATGCAGGTCCATGTAAAGCACGTTACAGTAATCAAGATGAGAGGTGGCAAAGTCATGGAGCACCATAGCCAAATTGGAAGGTTCCAAAAAGGCATGCAGCTGGCACACCAATCTCAGTTGTGCAAAGGTTCTCCTGGTCACAGTGAAGGCCTAGGAACACAGGAAGTTTCCTTATACCACTGGTCCATCTAGCTCAATTTTATCCACACTGTAGTGGTTCTGCAGGGTTTTACCCAGCCCTCCCTGGAGATGCTGTGGATTAAACCTTCAACATTCTGCATGCAAAGTTGATACCTTACCAGTGAATTACAGTCCTGTCCCTGAAAATCTAAGAGTCCCCTGGGATGAATGATTGTTTGTTGAGCCACTCTGGCCATTGTAGGTCTGTGAGGGGAATAGCGATCTCATCACAACTCTCAGCACTAAACAACAAACTACAATTTCCAGTGGGTTGGGGGGGGTCATGACTGTTTAAAGTGGCATAAGAGTGCTTTAAATGGGGATCTATGACATCTACAGCCTCCTTGGGATTGTAAGGAGAGAGTGAGAGAACTGAGTATCATTTTCAATGCCAGGCACACACTCTGAACCATGTCTAGTTTGACCCTGAGCCTGTGTGACACCATTGAGTTATTGTCTGCTTTCCAACCTTCTGACAAGGTGTTGGAAAGGGTGACACAAACCCTTATCTTTTTGTCCCTGAATTGCTGAAAACATATCTCTCGGAACCACCAGGGCCTTTTGCCTAATCAACAAACTGAGGCAAATTATGTTTGACTGTGGCAGAATTGGGGAACCACCACTTTTGAGTAGCAATCTGATCTCGTTGCGCTTACAGCAGCACTGCCTAAGAATCTTGGAAAGGTCAACAAACACCAGTACGGTTGATTTGAATGTGCCTGCAAAGTTCAATTTTGTTCTGATTAAGCATCTAATTGCCTACAGATGCTCTAAGGATTGCCTCTTAAGAAACACCTACTGGACAGATGCTGCATGTCCTGGCACTCCATCTGTCACAGGAAATCATTAGACTTCAGCCTGCATTGCCCTCGGGGTTATCATTACCGCGTGGCACTGAAAAGGTTTACAACAAAGGTCAAATCTGCCGTAACCAGCCAGTTGAATATATGGGTGCAATTCTGCATGTCATTTCATTGAGGCTTGAACAGGAGCTGTGTCCAGTTAGTGTGCTCCATTCTGGAAAGCCAGTTTTCCACTTCATTATACCTAACGAAGGGTGGATATACTCCTGCCTGTTTAATCCCTTGTGAAGGAGGTATAGCTCACTCATAGAACATCTACTTTACAGGAAGAAGGTACCAGTTGAATCCCTGGTACTCAGATTTAAAGAAAGAGGTCTGTGAGCAAGGAGGGGGAGAGGTTTCTTGCACTCAGATCCAGCTTACAGCCTTCCAATAGACATCTGGTTGAGCACTGTGAGAACAAGATGCTGGAGTATGTGGGCAGTTAGCCTGATGAAGCAAGACTTACATTAATCATACAACAAAGTCCCCAGCCTTCCAGTTGCATGAGCTTTTAATGACTACTGCTGTTCTTTTAATGTGTATATTTATTGTGTCCATTACTGTGGTTGGCTGTGGGCTGCTGTTGTTTTCACACGCTGTCTTATAAGTTGCCTTACAATTAGAAGATGGGGTGTAGATATTTTACATAAATAAGGCACCAATCCTAAACATATTAATTAGGGAGTAGGTGGCACTGAAAGTGACCCGATTTACTAGCAAGTAAACTGCATACAGGGAAGGGACGCAGGTAGCACTTTGGTCTAAACCACTGAGCCTAGGGCTTGCCAATCGGAAGGTTGGCAGTTTGAATCCCCACAACAGGGTGAGCTCCTGTTGCTCAGTCCCACCTCCTGCCAACCTAGCAGTTCAAAAGCACGTCAAAGTGCAAGTAGATAAATAGGTACCGCTCCGGCGGAAAGGTAAACGGCGTTTCCATGTGCTGTTCTGGTTTGCCAGAAGCGGCTTAGTCATGCTGGCCACATGACTCGGAAAAACTGTCTGCAGAAAAACGTTGGCTCCCTCGGCCAGTAAAGCGAGATGAATGCCACAACTCCAGAGTTGTTCATGACTGGACTTAACTGTCAGGGGTCCTTTACCTTTACCTTTAAACTGCATACAAATTAGGAAGACAGAGAGAAGTCAGGAGTTCTTCCTTTCCCTTGGAAATTGACTTGCCTTCAGATCGAATCAACAGCTGATTCATCCCCTGGAAGTGAAAACAATTCAAATGTTAAAGTAAGTCAAGGCATTGTTTATTCCAAGGGGTTGGTTGATTATATAGAGGTCCTTGCTTGCTTAAGGGTAAAGGAACATAGGCGCCGACTCCATGGGGCTTGAGGGGGCCCGAGCCCCCTCAAAAATTCGTTTGGGGGGGCTCCGCCCCCCCAATAATCTCCGGCGCCCCTCCAGCAGAGCGCCATCGCCGCCCCTCCCCCAGCCCAAAATGCACAGGGGGGGCGGGCTGCATGCCTCCTGCCCTCCCTCCCGAGCAAAAGCTCCACCCAATTTCCTTTGGAGCTGATTAATAGGCGCAGCACGCTCTCCCCTATTCGCTCACGAGGAGGCGGCGCCACTTTATTTGCATATTCATGAGCTTATTTATTATTCATGAGCTTTCCCGGGCCCCCCCAATATTTTTTATAAGTCCGCGTCGCTGTAAAGGAACAATAAGAGCTCGGATGTTTGTGGCCAATTGGTCATGGGAGATGTGCTGTTTGGAAATGTGGGGACAGGAGACATGAGGGTGTACAGAAACATGTCACCACGCAGAAGGAGGAGTAAGGATGGTTGTTGGCAAAAGAGAGAAAAAGAGGGAAGCATAAGAGAGACCCATGAGATGGAAAGAGAGAAAGCAAAGGTAACTGCTTGTTTAATTGTGGCAGGGTTGAGAGCCTTTTGCAGCCTGAAGGCCACAATCCCTCATGGGGAAATTTCCAGCAAGTGCAAACTAGTGGTGGGCAGGCCAAGATACAAAGGTGGACAAGCATAACACTCTCCTTTGTACAATAGATTCCATTCTAGTCATGTGCAAGCCAGAGGTCTCCACACACATACAAAATACCTATGCACCATCTTTCCAGGTTGGCATTATCACAACTGACTGTTCAAGGTCACATTCCAACTAGGCAACAGCACTCAAGGTGGTTATAGCCTGTAGGTGGGGCTGTGAGAGTTTCAGGGACCAAACAGAGAGGTATTGAGGGCTGCATTTGGCCTGAGGTTGCCCACTCCTCAAACAGGGAGAAAAGGGCCATACCTCAGGGGTAGAATATCTGCCTTGCAATCAGAAGGTCCCAGGCTCAATCTCCAGGCAGTGATGGGAGCGACTCCTGCCTGGAATCCTGGAATCCTGGGGAGCCACTGACAGTCCGTCTGGACAGTGCTGAACTAGGTGGCCCAATGGACTCATAGTATAAGGCAGCTTCTTGTGTTCCTAAAAGGAGGTTTCACAGGAAATGGGTGAATGTGACAAAAATGTTTCTCTACAATGGCTGTAGTGCTGTGGCCCAATTGAGTTAAGAGGCGAAGTGGCGTGAAGACATGCAAGCATGCAGAAGTATGTTTCATCTGAGTTCAACTTGTGAGTTATTTCAGTCTTTAATATCCAAACTCTGTTGTTAAATAAAAATAATTCTCAGGTGATATCATAACCATAGAAAAGTGGCCTACAGTGATTTGGGTCACTCTGAGCCCTGGTTTGCAGCAGTGTTAGAAACATGGATTAATGTTTTTATATACTGTTAATTTTTGAACTGTGCCTCTTGGATTAAGCAGTAAATCATTTTTCAGCTTTTAATTTTATAGTCAGTCTGGCTTGTCTTACCAGCCATCAGCTACTCCTTTTGCAGTAAATGATACAAACTATAAAGCCTGGGCTTGTTGAGAGCATTTCTGTGCTCTAGTGATGGCACAACAGGGAAAAGGAAGGCCTGTGACAACAGTGCTGGATTTACAAATTTTTGCCCTAGGGGGCAATAGTCTGCCCTATTGTTCCCACCGCACCTTGTCACCACCAAAAGTGCTGGCCATGCAGGCAGGAGAAGGGGGAACAAAGGGGATTGTGTCTTTCTCCCTTCATGTCCCATGCAGGCTTCCATAGAAAGACCCATCTCCTTGCCCATAGGAGGAAAAGGAAGGCGAGAAGCTCCAAACTTTATTTATAGATCTGGGGGGGGGGGGGTGTCTTTGCAAGGAAAATGTGATAGGTTTCTTACCAGTCTACAGTAGCCATTATTCATTTCCTACCAATATATTTTATATACAAAAGGGGGGAAAGGGGGGTTGGCAAGATGAGCAAGGAAGGGCAGAATCCCTAGTAATAATATAAACAGGGATGGCTGGTGCCCATTGGGACTGGCATGGTTTAAGGCAGGGAGACCAAAAGCAGATGGAGTGAGAGCCAATGGCAGGCAAACAGAGCAGGCTATGGCTAATTTTGTCTCCATCCTCCTCCCTGCTGAGTTTTACAAGAGACGACACTGAGACAACAAAGGAGGAAGCTGGCAGGCAAGGCCACCCCCTGGAATAGTTATAAATGGAAAGGCAGGTAGCTGGTGGCTGGGTGACGATATAGTGAGGTTGGTAGGGTAATGGATTAGCCCCCACTGGAATTTCCTGTCTTCCCAAGGAAGCTAAGGGCTGCATCCCTGTACATCAGGGTTGGGAAGTTGTGGCCTTTCAGGTGCCACTGAACTAGAGTTACCATTATCCCTGACATTGGCTATGTTGGCTAAGGCTGATAGGAGCTAGACTTTTAACAACTTCTGGAGGAGGGTCACAGGCTCCCCACTCTCGCTATACAGTGGTACCTCAGGTTACATAGGCTTCAGGTTACAGACGCTTCAGGTTACAGACCCGCTAACCCAGAAATAGTACCTCGGGTTAAGAACTTTGCTTCAGGATGAGAACAGAAATCATGCTCCAGCGGTGCTGCGGCAGCGGGAGGCCCCATTAGCTAAAGTGGTGCTTCAGGTTAAGAACAGTTTCAGGTTAAGAACAGACCTCTGGAACGAATTAAGTACTTAACCCGAGGTACCATTGTACATAAAACTTCATAAAACATTAGATGATCACCAGGGCTAGCTGGCTAAATTAGTCCTATTTGGGCCAGTGAGGAGACCAGGGGAGAATTAGCTGTTGGATCCCAGAGTGGGTAATCTTCATAAAAAGGGGAGGGGAGGGAAGGAAGGGGGATAAAAGATCAGGCTAAGTTCAAATTGAAAACCAGGCAGAATAGCTCTGTCTTACAGGTCCTGCGGAAGGAAGTTAAATCCTGCAGGGCCCTGGTCTCATGTCCCTGTTGCTCTGTCCATATGTTCACACAGTGCCCCTGATTTCTGTTTGCCACACCCTTTTTCTGCAAACAGAGAGTAGGATAGGAGTGCTGTGTATCAGGAGGTAAGCCTTTGAGACTCTTTCCTTGCTCTACAAATCCTATGAGTCAGGGCAAAGTCAGAGCTGCAATTCACCTGACTTCTGGGCTTCCTTTCTATCTCGGATGACTTGTTTTATCAGCCCAGGTGGAATGTCGAGGTGACAAAGGCTTGCGGCTAATTTTGCCATCACTAATTTATTTTAACATGCCAATTAAATGTCAGCTTGCAAAACTGCTGAAGACCAAAGATCACCTTTGCAACCTGATTCTTCCCTTAAAATCAGCTCCAATGCCAGTAACTTGGCCGTGGTCTTTAGAGAGTGGCTGGCGATATGGATGACAATGAAAACTGGACTGTGCATCTTTTTTTTTCCTGGGACAAACTTTTTTTCAATTCTTTCAGTGCTGTTAGAACAGAAAAATAGCAAGCGAGTTGCCCTGTCCTGCTCCATATCCCAACAGGAAAAACACACATCAAGCACTGTTTTCAGAAACTTGCCTTTGACATCAACCCCAACAATAAAGAGAAAGAAAAAATGAGAGGGTCCTAGGTTCAGCTTCCTGCACTGGCAGCAAGACCTAATGTATTTTGACTCAACAAACCAAGTCAACTGATGGAAAAGAAATCTGGGACTGTTACTGCCCATATTTGAGTAGTTCTCAGAACCACAGTTCAGCACATGTGATTAAATACAGATCAGATTCACTTAGTGGTTTTTCTCTTTCTCTGCCTCTGCTTGGAATTTCAACTCCCCCCCTGCCATTCCTTCAGTTTCAGTCTTTTTCTCTCCCTCCCTCTCTCTTGTTGATTTTTCAACCTTTTTCATTTCACTTTTTGTGTTTGCATTTTAAAATCCATATTGAAGACACTTGTTGCCTGCTTCTCTCTGATCTGCCTTGAGCTGGTGCCAGTTGTTTGCTACTTGCCAGTGGATAGAGTAACTGAGTCACCTCCTCACTTCAAGCTTGCTGTGAGCTCTGGCTTACTTGTGGGGTGGCCAAGGGGTGGCCATCATGAACGAATCAAGAGACCACAACAAAAGAGCAAACACTAATGTGAGGGACTTAACCTCAAAGCAAACACTGGAGCCCAATGAGGTGACAACCAGCAGAGTGCATATCAAAGGGCTTCAAAGGCATTACTCAAACCCAGCTTACCACATCAGAGGCTGGGGACTGGGGCAGTGGTGGAAAGAAAGGTAACAATGACAAAACAAGTTACCCCACACAGCCCTTCAGAATGTCTCCCCACCCTCTGCCAGCTGAACTCTGTCAGAGGCTGGCAAATGATAGATGACTCAGTCTATTCTCAGTCCAAACCACCTTTGCATGTGTTCCCCTATAAATCTTCTTCCTGCTTTGATCTGCATTTTTTAAAATATAAGATCCATATTTATTCATTGATTACAACAATTCATATACAGTGGAACCTCCATTCTGGAAGTCCGTTCAACTTCTAAAACGTTCAAAAACGATCGAAGGGCTGGCTGCAAAGTCGATGGAAAAAACTGGACTGTACTGAGGCACGTTCGAAAATGGAAGCATTCACTTCTGGGTTTTTGGCGTTCAGTTTCCAAAACGTTTGGCAGCCAAGATGTTCGAAAACCGAGGTTTGACTATAGCACTTTTCCAGTGCTATATTTCAAAGCGGTGTACAATGAGGTTACAAGAGACATACCATACAGTGGATAAAAAAAATATGATTGAAATTAATAATGGAAAACAGAAAACTTTACCTGAGGTGTCTGCTAAAATAGAAAAGGGCTTCATCAGGTGCCTGAAGGGTGAGAGCCTGCCTGATTTAAACTTGCATTTAAACATGAACTTTTGAACATGCATTTTTTCTCGAAGTACACAGTTTTTGATATATGTATATATTTGAGGTGAGACGTGTGCATCCATAGGAACTGCAGTGTTCTGATTAGCACATTAGACCAGGAGGTGCAGGTCAGGTCATTCAGTGTGAGGATTTGGAAATATAATTTTTCTCAAGGATTCCTCTAGGTATCGTGTTAACAACTTACATGAACAGAGGAAGAAGCTCAGGCTCACGGAAGAAACAGACTCAATAAACACACAAAACGTAACCGGCTGTACTTTTGAATAAACCACTACTATGCTATAGTAGTTGGACAGTGTTCTTGAAGCTACAAACATGAGTCTGTCCAAACTGCGGGAGGCAGTGGAAGACAGGAGTGCTTGGCGTGCTCTGGTCCATGGGGTCACGAAGAGTCAGACACGACTAAACGACTAAACAACAACAACAATGCTATAAGATCCACTATCCTGTAATATTACATATGAGCCTGTTCCACTGATGAAGCCTAGGATGGTGAAACAAGAAATCCTTGTCTGAGACTCTGTGAAAGGATTCTGTGGAACTGTAACAACCCTTCATGTGGATTATTGGACTCTTTGAACAGACATGTGGAATATATACTTATACATGTATGGACCTTATGCATGAACTGACTAGAGAATGAACTAGAGAAGACCACTGGGTCTTCTGCTTTTTTCGTTGGACTTTATGAGACTTCTGTTGAAATCTACAAATTGATACAATGAATAGTATACCTTATTTATTCAAAAGTACAGCCAGTTACGTTTTGTGTGTTTATTGAGTATGTTCCACCTAACCATAGGTTTGTTGTTGTTGTTTCACAGAAGAAACAGGGCAGCATGGCTTGTCAGAAATTATGTTACCTCCAAACACTAGTGTCTGCTGTGGTGAAGCACAGCTGCCCTCCTGACATGGGCAATGCTGCAGCTTACCCCAATGGTACTGTGGTGGGCTAGGGCAGCAGGAAGGTCAGAGAAATGCAAACACATCGGTGGGAACAAACGGATTAGCTCCTCCAGTGCATTTACACTGCACTGACCTCCCTGATGCTTCATTGCTCTCTCTCTCTCCTAGTAAGTGACCCACCTGCTGGGTACCTAGAGTAGCAGCTCTGACCAACCTGGTAGGCTATACTTGGAGTGTACAGTGGCTTTGCAAGCTCCTGCGATGCAGGATTAGGTGCTATCTCACTGGCCCTGTTTTACACCTCAAAGCAGGGTGGTTTTTTTCCTGGCTGGAATGTTTTCTTAACACTCATAATGCCACTTGCTTGCCTACAGAGGGACAGGCGTGTAAGTAGAAACCAGCCTGCTGTACAAAGGTAACATTTGCATTTGGTGCTCCACCCACTTTTCCTCTGGCTCCACCTACCACTGGCAAGTGGCCCTTGGAAGGCTGTCCAGAAAAGAACGTGGCCTTCAGCTTGAAAAGGTTTCTTCATTCATGGTTTAGAAGCGAACTAAGTTTCTGCTGAAATGTGGTAGCCTTTTCCCCCCTGACTTCCCTTCCCCCTGCAGTCCCTTTACTGCTCAAAAATATGCTTCGAGGAGTTGGGGGACAGAAGTGAAAAACATCACCCCACCCTCTATTCTAGAGGGAGCCACCTCAGGATCCCAGTTCCCTCTGCTACTGGAAGGACCCCTTCCATTCATGGAATGCTAGTCAGAAGCCAAGCTAATGTTTTTGTTAATTTGTTTGTTTCAGAATAACATTCTGCACAGAACCTGAGTTTCTGTCTCATTTTCCCTGCCAAGGAATGACAGTCTGCCCATTTTGAATGGTATGTGTACTATTTCTTACCAAGTGAAGCAGACAAGAGGAGCCATGCCTCCAGATAGGGTATTTTCTGTTTTTTTGCCTCTTATACAGAGAAGGGGAAATCAGCTCCCATTTGCATTGTCCCCATTTTGAGTAATTAATGTATGTGGGTTCCCTCACCCCCCCAACTCTTCTAAGGTAAAAAATGACCTTGTCAAAACTTAGATTACAAAATCTTAGTTACTAAGCAATGGAGAGGGCCCCACTGGGATGGCATCCCAGCTCCTGAAATGGTATGTATAGTAAAAACTAATAAAAATGGTGTCAGAGGCTTGCAGGCTTCCAAGTCCCCTGCTGTGTGACCCTCTGATCCCAATTTATTAGCTGAACCCAGGGAAGCAGACAAACCACTCTGGCTCCAGACTGTAGACTCCAAGTGAGAAATAATGTAAGGTCCAAAGCAATGGCTCCAGAAGACAGGGGGAAGTGGGGGGAGAGAGCAAGAGAGAGGAAGGGGGGTTGCCAGAATGCTGAATGTGGGGGAAACAGTGACAAGATGCTTTTGAGCAGGGAAATGAAGCTTTGGGATCTCTCAGGGATGCAGTTAACATTCTTACCGTCATGCAAGAAAGCAGCAAGCCAAAGGTGTTTCCCTCCATGTTTCCTTCGGAGAGTGCTCAATCTACTTTCGCAAGGGATGCCTGCCTCTGAAGCTCCTGCTGCAGAATCCCACGTATGTTCCACTAAATCTATGGAGCTCCTGTGAACTAGCCCATTCCCTTCAATGGAGTGTGGTGCTCCGTGTGATTAGATTGCAAAACAATTATGAAGCACACCACTCCTCCTAAGCATTTGGAGAAGCCAGCTCAGGTGGGAGAGTTCTGCTCCTGCAAGGTATATCTTCTGTCCTGGCATACGATACAAGGAATAGCTTCCTCCTTTTAATTCGAGGGATAGCTCAAGAATGAAATTTATCAAGACCATAATTAATCCATGATCCAATGCAGGCCTTTGATATGAATGATCTCAAATATATATATCTTGTTCCTATAAGCAGATACAAATCCTTCTGCAGAAAAGCATTAAATGTACAAATTCACTGAGAGGGGGAGAGAGGAAAGAAAATTGCATCCACTGATCTCACCCCCAGCCTCCATGCATTCTGGGTTCAATTTGCACAATGGCTTAGATACGTACACATGTACATCTGAAACGACTTGGACCATACCATCAGTGGACTCTATGCTTAATTTTGATAGGGTACAGGTCACACAAACCAAGCCTAGTTGTGCATTTATAAGCTTCTGTACAAATGAGATCTTGAACACATGAGGTCTCAAGATGGCTAAAGCCTCTTAAAGGTGTTTGTGGTTGTTGTTTTTTTAAAATTGGGAACAATCACCACCGTTGCTGTAGGAAAAGGTAACATCAGGTCTCTCATTTTGTGGGATTGACCTATTTTGCATGAGAAAATGGTGGGTGTGATATTTCTAAGAGTACATAACATATACAGTACAATTGAATATGCAGTTCATGATGTTGTCATTATGTAGATACGGGAAACTGAAAAACAATGTCAGTATCTCTTGAGATAGATGTTGCAGTAATAGTGATCTGCCTAAAATTATCTGCCTGGACCGAGAAACATTTTCAATTCAAGGGCCTTCATTTAAACCTTTAAAAGTGCAGAAAGTGTGTGCTGTTTAAAGTGTGATTTTGAACCGCCTTGGTTTTTGAAGTCCTGAGAATAGTTGAGCACATTGCACAAGGGGATTTATTTTTCCAATCTGTAGATGTGGATTATGATCCTGGTGAAAGATTCACTTGGGCCTGCACTGGTTTGTTTGAGGCTCACTGATTCTTTATCTTGATATTGCACCATTCACTTGCTTTTGCATCATACAGAGTTGTTCTACCTTCTTCAATATCATTTAGTTCTGTCTCAATAGAGGGCTATTCTGTTTTTAATCTAAGCCAATTTGTATGTTTTGTTGCATATGTTTTCAGACAGTGCCAACTTGCATTGCGTCTCCTCCCATAGTATGATCTACACTACTTACACAATCATAAGAAACAGCATAGGGGCATGGGAAACACATGACAGGCTAGGCTATCTAGACCAGTATTGTCTACCCTGACAGGCAGATACTCCCTGAAATTTCAAGCAGACTGGGAAACTCACAAGGAGGGCATGAAGGTGGAATGAAACCTTCCTACAGATTTGTCCTGCTTCCGAATATACCTCTAAAAAGGAAGGTGTTGTTCAGATGTGGAGAACTCTAGGTTCTCCAGATCTTGCTGAAC
Source organism: Podarcis raffonei (assembly GCF_027172205.1). NCBI lineage: Eukaryota > Metazoa > Chordata > Lepidosauria > Squamata > Lacertidae > Podarcis > Podarcis raffonei. The sequence goes on from NC_070607.1 coordinate 75,238,424, forward strand.
TACATCCCCCACCATACCTGGCCATTGGACATGCTTGCTAGGGCTATTGAAAACTGTAGTTCAGAACATCTGGAGAGTCAAAGGTTCCCCACGCCTGACATAGTTAACTGTCTACTGTCTCTATGTTAACAGTTATACGAAGATGGCAACCAGTAATTTATGAGGGTGTCAACTGATTACAGATTTGCAATTGATCCGTTGTCTCTGTTCTGATTGATTACTTGCTCAATTATAAATAAATTTGCACACCATCAAAACCTCCACTTGGGGCCTTTTGGAAATATTGAAGAAAACATAAGGGTAAAGGCCAACTGACATTCTAAAGGGTGGCAAATGCCATTTGAACTTGCATGGGCCACATTCAAAGACTTTTCTTTTCAGGGCAATGAATGGGTGTCAAAACCAATACCACCTTACTTAGAATAAAAACTGGTCTTCAACATTAGATTATTTGACTTTGTGAACACTACCATGCTTTGTAAGCAAGCAAGGAAGAGAATAAATCCATCTTTAATGTTTTTTTCATTTTCCTTCCCTTTTGCAAGACTACAACATATGGGATACTTTCTTCCTCCCCCCTTTAAAAACACAAACCAGTTCTTCAGTAAATAGTAGCTGTTAAACATCTCCACAGCAGCAGCAGCAAAAGACCCCCAACCTCACCCCACAAGCAAGCAATCAAGCAAACAAACACATAGTATTATTATTATTTATACCACCCCCTCACAAATGCCATCAACCATCCTAGGAGGACTTCAAGAACAAATAACTACCAGTACTCCCTTCTCTCAGAGTGAAATAGGGATGACCCATGCTTTGCAGTGACCCCTCATTGTCCTAGCTCAACACCCCACCCTCAGAAATCAGAGTGCTCTAGGCAATATGCCGCAGCTGTAAATATGGGGCTCTTGGTTGAGCATCTGCAGGTTGCAGCAGGGGCAGCAAAGGATGTAGGAGGCCAGGTGGTTAAAGGCCCTCACCTGCTCCTCCACCATTGTCCTGGTAGCCAGTGATTAGAAGCCTTTGTAAGAGTCAGCTTGACATAAACCACTGAGCCTCTTGGGCCTGCCAGTTGGAAGGCTGGCGGTTCAAATCCATGCGACTGTGGTGAGCTCCCATTGCTGTGTCCCAGCTTCTGCCAACCTAGCATTTCAAAAGCACACCAGGGCAAGTAGATAAATAGATACTGCTGTGGCAAGAAGATAAACGGCATTTCCATGTGCTCTAGCTCTTGTCATGAAGGGAAAGGCACGTGTAATAAATACAATTATTGCACAACTTGATCAGTCCTAGTTCTTTTCTGGTTCTTTCCTGGTTCTGGTGCTAGTCTTGATTTACTCTGGTTACCTCTGCCTGTCTGCACTGAATGTTGTGAAGCTAACTTATAAGAAAGGTATGCTCATGAATTTCTGACTGAAATTTGTTCCAAGGGTTGAAGCTTTCTCACTGGTGTCCTAGAATAGAAACACTGTGATACACTAAGAACTGATGGACCATTCAGCACCAGCTTCCATGACTCATTCAACATCATAACCCAATTGTGCAATGACCAATTATTTTTTTAATCCCACTTTTCAACCAAACAAAAGGCTTCCAGAGCAAATAGTTTTTGATATTATAGGCCACACATAGTGTGGCTGGCCAACTGCTGGCCAAATTGTGTAGTGGCTGTAGAAACAAGACCTTAGTATACTTGGATGAGCACATTAAGGACCATCTGATAAGAAAGGTCTTGGCATAAATGATTTTGAAGGTGCTTTGCCCCATGAAAGCCCACAGTGGAGGATGGGTACTAAATTAAATCCAATCTTGATGGGAATGATCCATGGGAATGCACATCTAAGTCAGGTCACATAAAGCATTATTATAAACTATTTGCAAACTGAATAGTGTCTTTATGATATGTTAATATGGATTATCTAATCTCATTTGTACTGATTTCAGATTACATATAATATAGATGGGGCTGTCTATAAAGGGCAAGATAATGAAGTCAAACTGAATATTCATGGCAAGGTTCAATTCTGTCAAACAGCAGATTGCCTAATCCATATTCCTGTCATATATTTATGCCAATTTCTATCACTGCAGCTGATCTACTCTATCTAGAATTAGGTGTTCAGTCTAGATATGGGAGGCTGGCAAAAGTATATGGAATGTTTAAACACTTTTTAAAAAATCTTACTGTACTGATTTTACATGCAGCCAAGTGTTTGTGTCAAAGCAAAACTTCCCTTTTAATTTATGCCGAAACACTTGACATCCTCTGGATTCCCTTAAATTCATTTTGTGGATAAAAGAAAAAGAACTTGATCTGACTAGCAAGCAAGAAATAAGAGGCAATTTATAAAAGGATGATAAGAATCTATTGGGCTCAATCCAAAGGTGTCCTCCCATGAATGAAAGAAGTTTGGATTCAAGGGAGACTTTCACAAATGAAAGTGGAGCTGGAAATAATTTCCTGAGATTCCCTTTTCCTCTTACAGCCCTCTGTGCCATCTTGCATGGTGGCCCAGAGCAGATCTGGGGGACGTGCAGGGAGAAATTGGGGGAAGGAAGGGTTGAAACCCCACTTTTCTGTTCCATGAGGAGATCTCAGTTAATCAAAATCTGAATCCGACACAATATGGCCAAAGTGAATATTTCCAGCAATATTCACTTAAGTAAAAAATAAAATGGACCAATAGCTTGTATTTGAATCTGCTCTTATTTTGCAAGATTTGCAGGACTTGACACCACCGGCATTTTGTACTGATGCAGCTAAATGAACTGGCTGGAAAGTACAACTAAAGTCATCAGCTGAACAAAATATAAGAAAAAAATATAAATTCTGATTGACTGTTACAGTGCTCTGTCTGGCCTAAGGAATGCCCTCCATGCTGAAATTTGGGAGGTCACATATTGTTGACATTCTGCCAGCTCTTGATGCACCTGTTTACGTAAGCATTTTCATGATCCTTTGATCTGGATATTGCTTTTGCCATTTTATTGTATTTATTATATTGTTTTATAATCTGTAAACTGCTTAGAAGTTGGTCCAGGCATTAAGTGGTACAGTATATAAATAATGATGATGATGATGATGATGATGATAAGAGATGGGCAAAACAGTCTACATCCAGTCTTCATCATTTTGGCACCCGCATCACTTGGCTTTCATACAGTAGTACCTCTAGTTACAAACTTAATTAGTTCTGGTGGTCCGTTCTTAATCTGAAACTGTTCTTAACTAGAGGCGTGCTTTCACTAATGGGGCCTCTTGCTGCTGCTACGCTGCCGGCACACGATTTCTGTTCTCATCCTGGGGCAAAGTTCTCAACTCAAGGTAACTCTTCCAGGCTAGCGGAGTTTGTAACCTGAAGCATTTGTAACCTGAGGCGTTTGTAACTCAAGGTACCACTGTCCCATTCTTTCCCATTTCCACAGCAAGCTGTGGTGTGTGTTTTTAGAAACACCACACAAAATTTCACATTTAAAATATTTTCTCTCTCAAAATATGCATTCTTAAATTGCCTCCAAATGAACCTTTTATAGTGAATTTTAACATGTTTTTAACACTGAGAATTGCATCAGAACATTTGGGAAATATGAAATTGGGTAGTTATAATCTGTGTACTGATCCAGGAAGTGCAGATCCATTCATTTCAAAATCCAGTTGGGAACATAGAACGTTGCCTTATACCAAATAAGACTTTTAGTCCATTGAGTGCAGTTTTGTCAACACTAACTTGCAGTGGCTTGCCAGGATTTCAGACAGGTGTTTTTCCCAACCTTACCTTAAGATACCAGGAACAGAACTGGGGACGGTTCACATGCACAGCATATGTTCTACCACTGAGCTATGCCATAAACTGAGCATCCTTAGTTGCCATCAGATCATCTGCTGGTGCCCCACAACTCTACAAGAGAGGCAAAATGAATAGAGATCATTGCTAATTTTTAATCCAACTATTAATAGACCAGTTCTGAAGGTTTCACCAAGGTTGACATAACATGTTGTGGGCTGTAAATGTGAGCAGCTTAAGCATTTTTTCTGTGAAAAGTATGTAATGTGTAGTTTGGCCTTCCCATCACCTGCCATCTCATCCTTTCAATTAGAGATTCCAAGGATGGAACCTGTGAAGGATGTTCTCTGTAACTGAACTCTGGTCCGTCTTCATAGCATAGTCTTTCCTACCTAATCTTGCTGCCATCCATCTGCCTTAAGAGACTGTGGAGGGGGGAAGTAAAAATGCTTCGTTTGGAACCAGCTTGGCTGCACGAGTTGCCAGAAGAAGGCATACAATGTGCCATCCAACTGTCTTAGGGACTGCACTCTGGGTTTGTGTAGGGTTTACTTCTTAGCCCTTCTCCCAAATGTGTTCTGCAAGGCGGCAGAGGTATAGGATCCGAGTTTTCCTTCTCTTAGCTGGGCTACCATCCCAGGTTGACGAGCCTTGTCTGCCCCTCACTTCCCTCTACAGCACATGCAGAAACCTGTTTAAAAAGGTAAAGGAACCCTAACAGTTAAGTCCAGTTGCGAACGACTCTGGGGTTGCAGCGCTCATCTCACTTTACTGGCTGAGGGAGCTGGCGTTTGTCCGCAGACAGTTTTTCCGGGTCATGTGGCCAGCATGACTAAGCCGCCTCTGGTGAAACCAGAGCAGCACACAGAAATGCCATTTACCTTCCTACCGGAGAAGTACCTATTTATCTTCTTGCACTTTGACGTGCTTTCGAACTGCTAGGTTGGCAGGAACAGGGACTGAGCAATGGGAGCTCACCCCGTCTCGGGGATTCAAACCGCCAACCTTCCGATCGGCAAGCCCAAGGCTCAGTGGTTTAGACCAGTTTAGTTCCTCCTAAAATATGCACTCAGTTTCCTCACTATGGCACTTCTGCTGTTGATTCAAGGGAGACATTTCCTATTATCCGTGCTCAGTGCTGAGTTGTGGTCAGTAGCAGTGACAGCAACATCCTTTGCACATTTCCCATACAAGCCTCAAGCTCATTTGGATATCATTTTTCTCATGATAAGCTGCATTTATTTTATTTTTTTACAGCAGGCTAGATGATTTTTATCTTGACTTCAGGGGCTTTGATTTTAAAGTGGGAGGACTGAATGGAAATGTTCCTAGCCTTCAGTCATGGGAGAGTGAGAACAAGAGGTTTTTTTTAGAATGGCCTCTGTGCCCACATGCACAGGAACTCAGGCCCAAATAAAATCTGGCTGTTTTACCAAGCTGTCATGTGTGAATTGCTTTATAGCATTATTGATGGTTGGATGAAGAACTATTGCTCAACTGTTTATACTAGAGCTGCTACAGGGATCGTTGGAAGTGAATGAGCAGAGGTGGTAATAATTTCAAATGAATCAGATGGCTTTAGGCCCAGTCTAAATAGGTCAAAATGGAAAGGAGGGAGATGTATTTTGGAATCTAACTAAGTAAGGGCTAATTCACATAGCTTTCCCCCCAATGTGAACACATTAATAGTTGTGTGTGTTTTTTTAATGCCTTGCTCTGACAATGATACTTCCAATTGAACTATCGATAGCATGGCTATCACTGTTGTGGATGTCTGCACATTGTGGATGGCATTTCCCAGTCCAGATGTTTGGCCCAAACTAGGACAATTAAGCTTGCAACTGTTAGGTCACTTTTTCTTGAGACTAAGGACAGAGGATAAATTTGGTTCAGTTCACAGTTAAGGGCAAATCTGCCTACTTTACACTACCTGAGACTAAATGTACACTGAGAAAACAGTGGTCCTTTGAAATTCACACTTCTCTGAATTTTGCAATGCAGTTTTCCAACCCAATAATGTGTACAAAAATATGTATAACAGGTAAAGTGTGCATTTTTAAATAAATAAATAACATTTGCCTATTTATGGAAGTAACAAAAATACAAAATACAAAAAAACAAAAATACTGGAGAAAATTGCTTACAAAAATGTGTAAATTAGGAAAATTTGCACACCAGAATGAATTTAAGAGAAATCCGCATTAACATGCTGATTAGATGAGGACTTAAAATAAAGAATTCACAAATTGATATGGAAATGTGGGTAACTGAATTTAAGAATGGGAAAATGAGAAACAGAGAGAAACAAAAATTGATAGATTCACCCATCCCTACTTAAGAGTAGGCCAGACTAAACACAGCGGGGCTTATTTCTGACTAAACAAATATATGATGGCACATATATAGGATGAGATATCATCCTTAAAGTTGTGAAATATGCAGGAGGGAAAGTTGAGGTTGAGCAATAATTGTTATCAGTCACTATGTTTTATTTTCCAGTGTGGTTGAATCACTGCCTCTTTCGTGGGTGGTCAGCAATGCATCCTCCTTTACTGTGCCTGCAAGATCTTTTCGTCTTTGACCTCAGTCTCTCCTTATAGCCCTTAGCCAGCTAAGGAGATTATCAGGCCTGACAGGTCTGTGGTTGTATGCCTTCCCCTGTGCAATCTGTTAAAATCTGAGGAGGAAAAGAGTTAGAAACTGATTGTCACCATATCAAACAGAAAGCAACACATTGTATGGAATGAGGTGAAATCCCCTTGGTAGTCTATGCCATTGACTCTGTTGAAGGGTTGGGGGTGGGGGGAAGTGTTCCGTTTGCATTGTAATGAGAACATACTGCATTTGCCTCTTTTGTACCAATGCAAGAACTGAAATGCAGCTCCTCTTTGAAATTTACACTTCTAAAATGTGGTGAAATTGATGCCATCTGATTCTGTTCTATACAGAATAATAAAAACTAGCTGTTAATGGTGTGTGTGTGTGTGTGTGTGTGTGTGTGTGTGTGTGTTTAAGTGCACTTCTGTGAATTTTGTAATGCAGTTCTCCAACCAAAGTAGGTATACCAAAAATGTGCAAATTAGTGAAAATAAAATTTAAAAAATGCATTTGGTCAGGGGGAAAGCATTTGTAGAAGTACAGACACTAGACAAAATTGCATTAAAAATGCATATATTAGGATAAATGGTCACAGAAATGCATATGAATTTTCCTAGCAGAAGTCCAGCGTTCATTTCTGTGTTAGTTGGTTCCAGGAGAAATCCCTTTGCAACCTTGTAAACCCAGAAAATTCTGGGAGTTTAGTGCTGTAGTATCCCCAGGAGTTTCAATGATCAAAACATGGGGTGGTATTCTGGCATACAGTTCTTTCCTGCTGTTGTCATGGATGAATCCTTGGGGAACAGAAGCACACCTGCTTATCAAGAGTGGTGGTTGTGACATGTCCTATGATGTCCATTGTTGCATCACACCATGCCCACTGGCATGAATGAAATGTAGCAGGACATGCTGTATGCTGAATTTAAAAAACACAGTTCCATAATGCAACAAGTAATGCAGTGCAAAAGGAATGTTACTAACGGGGAAAAGAAGCATTAGCATTTTAAGCAGGAAAACGAATGAAATAATCCACACATCTTGAATGCTTCCTGAAAATGCAAGCAGTGTGAGTGCAGATGCACAGCATGTCTGGGATAAGATGCTGAGTTCTACTCCAATCTCAAAATTAGACTGCAGCTTTGCAAAACATTGTGGAAGGTGTGCCAATAAATTACACGTCTGTGTCTCTTGCAATCCCAAGTCCTTAAACCAACCTTTTAGCTCAACGATCAACAAGATGTCACAGTTGGGGAAGGCTGTCTAAAATGATTTCACATCAGACAATTTGTTTTTATATAGGGGAAGTTCTTACTCAACTTGTGGTGCCACCAGAAAGAGAGAAATAATAATTATTGAAGGGTGGGAGGGAAGTTCAGAGCAAATGGTAGTTACAAAATGACCTTAAGGGCAAAATCTAATGATCAGATGATCAAAAGTTTGGATCTGTAAATAATGGTGCCATGTTCATTCCCTCTAGGCTCCATTATTGGCTTGTCAAAAAGCCTTTTTCTTGGCAGCCATATGAGAAAGAGGGAGAGAGGCAGACAGACAGACAAACACTGACGGCTGATTTGAATGTGAACGTTTTAAGTTCTCCTCTCCCACACTTAAGTGTGGGGGTGTGGGAGCCAAATGAGGAGAAGCTCCTTGTAAACTCAGCACACCTTTACAGTAAGGATAATCCATTGTTATTTAAAGAAGCAGGAGCTTCTCACAGTCTGCTTGGTGATGGGCTGGGAAGGACATGGAGCTGGTACTATTTTTATTTGTTTTTCTTTGTCACACTTAACAGGTATGAAACCTCTATATTATTTTATCAGCGGATTCAAGCAGGGCATGGTCCAAGCTGCATATCCATCATCGTTGGTCAGATGCTTTATTAAAGATTATTTAAGAAGAGGTGTGGGGAGAGGGCAACATAAAACATAAAACATCCTGATTCTGGTTCTTTCTTTCTTTCTTTCTTTCTTTCTTTCTTTCTTAAATGTGAACCTGCACCAGGACTTACAGCCTGCATCTAATGCATCCATTCTCTTCCCTCATTCCACTTTCTCTATGAAACTTCCCTCTCCTCTTCCCCGCAAACACCACACAAATCCTCAAAATCTTCTACAGAAAGTTTGGGGAACCTCCAGACCAGAATTTTTTTGGAGGGGATGGAAAGAGAAGAGGAAGGTGAGATCCTTGTGTTGGGGAGAACTCTGCTCATATAGTGTAGGATGCAACCCTTTCATTTTCCCCATAGAAGTGAATTGTAAGCACCCACTTCTTCCTGGTGTTGTTATACGTCTTATCAAATTGGAGAAAGGTTAGGGCTGCTGACTGGAACACCATTGGGATAGGGGCTTACATGTTCTTTGTGTAAACGCAGCCATGGAAAATCATCTGTAGTAGGCTTGCCATACATCCGGGAAATTATGGACATGTCCAGAAATCGGACACCTAAAATGGGGGTAATTTTTGAATTTTAAGAGATGTTCGGAATTTCCCACAAGGCAACACCCCCTACCCCCACATATGAGTGTCGAGCTACACTGTTGCCTGTTCTCCACACACACCCCGCTTCCTTCCTTTTGGCTCAGAAGCAGCCTCAACTAAACTCTGAAGGTGGCAGCAGCAGTGGCCATGATTTCGCCCAGTCGTTCCTTCACACTCTCTCCTGGAGTGCCTCTTCCCCTCCACCACCAGCCCGCCCTCACTCCCCACACCGAGATATGGAGCAGTAGTGGGGCTGCAGGTCGGGGCCAGAAAAAGGGAGGGAGGAAAGAAGTGAGAGGAGTGCAAAGCCCATGGGAGCCTCCAACTCCAGTGGCCAGGAATTGTAGGGAGTTGTAGTTCAGCGAAGTCTAGGGGACTAAACGTCCTCTACACTTGGCTTAGAGGTTTGTTGCTTTTAAAATTGCACAATACAGAAATTCTGTTAAACACATAAAAATATAACATATAAAAAATAAATATTCACCAACAATTTCCTTCTGTATGCAACCTGTAAAATTTACAAGTTGAGATTGTTTGTATTGGCACATCACACAGGATCTTTCCCTCTTTCCCACACACACTCACTCTATTTCAAAAAGATTTTTCCACCAGAGAAAAGCAGAAGGTTCCATTAAATTCATCAGCTACAGCCCATTGCCTCATCACAAAAGAAGATTCAAATGTCTTCTGCAGGACTTCTTTTCCAAAGCAATAGAAATATGGGGAGAGGCACATCGGTAGACTTCTAAAGCTGGATTTGGTTGACCAGTGTGACATGGTGACTGGTGTGGTGAAGCCAACCAATTATCATTATTCTTATTATTTTTAAATGAGATGACTGCTGGTTTAAGTCATGCTACAGGCATGTGGTGAGATCAGGATACACCACATCCTGGAAATCTGTGCTGAGCCAGGACATGATTGGTCCTCCTGATCTTGCCATGTGTTCTGCCAGGATTGGCTGGGATTCAAACTAGAGACTTTCTGGACTGGGCACTGGTGTCCTTCATGGTGAATAACCGTAAGCTGTGTCATGGAGAAGGAACTGCATAAACTCTTCTTATGTTCTCCCAGATCCCACCATCAATACATGTACATAAGAACATAAGAAGAGCCCTGATGGACAGGCCAGAGGCTCATCTAATCAACAAGACTGTTGCTATGGTGCCCAAACATATGCCTATGGGAAGCCTTCAAGCTCTCAACACTTGTGATCCCCAGCAAGTGGTATTCAGAGACATAGTGCCTCTGCCAGGGGAGGTAGAATATTATCTGTTTTGAAAAATTGGAAGAATGCCAACAATTTGACTGTAAAGCTATTTTCACGTTGAGATAGACAGGTAGCTAGACAGATAGATGGTGTGGTTAACTTGTTATTAGTACTCAATGGTTTGCTATTTTGTTGGTGCAATTTGTGTTTTCTATATTATATTAATTATATTATATGAAATGTGTTTTAGCTATTATATACATGTAAGCTTCCAAGAGAGGGCACCATCCTGTAAAGTCATTGCCCCCCCCCCCAAATTGAACCAATTAATTAATTAATGGGGTTGGTGGGATTAACAATTAATTAATCTCTCTATTTTTCGCTTCTTTTAGTTTCCTTTGTTTAAGTTTCTTCTGTTTTGTTTCTGGTTGCTTGATTTGTATTTGTAGCCAGGCATTGCCTTATGGCATGTACAATTATTTATACGTAAAAAATAAATGCCCTCTAGACCCTAGAATTTGTGTCAGTTCTGCAGTGGAAAAGTCTAATTCATGTACCCACAATTATTTTGGGGACCTGTATAATTGACCAACAACATTGTCTCCAATTCTCCCTGGGATCTCAAATTATGTTAGATTCAATGAGTACACAATGAATGTACAATCTGTATGCTTGTGTACATAAAGAGTTGAGCTACATACTGTATTCCCAGTTATTTGCATGTAATATTAAATGAGTGTACAACCTGTACAAGCTGTCGCTACACATGTGCAAGTGTTTTTGTGAAAGAGTGTACACTCATTGATTTGTAGCGCTCAACTATTGTGTACACAGGCGCACAGACTGTACACTCATTGAAATCTACAGTTGAATAGCTCTATGAGTGTACCACTCAACTGTGCATGTACAGATTGTATGCTTGTTGACTGTCATGTGTGAACACTCTGTGTGTAGACTCCTTGTGTCCTACTGTTTCTCTTGCTGCCACTCTACTGTCCCCATAGTGGCTTGCTCAGTCCGCTGCTGACAGGCCACTCCAATGCTCTTCCTCTCCATTTTAATTCCTTTTTATCTTCAAACCAGGCTTGGGCAGTTCAGAACCCAGCAGCCCTTCACTTGTTACCTGGGAGCACACGATGACACTGTTTTATAATTACGGATAACAAATCCATCTTTCCTCCCCCTCTGCCAAGCCTTGCTCTTTCCCTTCTTTTCAGTGTCTGCTGCAGCTTCGAGGTGAACGTTTTCCTTTCAAATGGAAACTTGATTCCTTTTGGCAGAGCTGTGCTGGGGAAAGCTTTTGGCAGCCGTTTGCCCTTGATCCAAGCTTGTCCCCGGTGCATGAAGTGTGGGAGGAACGGTGCCCTGGAACACAGTGGCATATGTGCTCTGCCATGTATGTTCACACCGCAGACAGATGCTGCTAAACGCTGCTCATCACTCATTCATCAGCCAGGCATGCTGTACAAGACCATGGCTTTTACTTATTCAAACTGCTGCTATAAACTGGGATTCAGAGCTCAGGGAGGGGGGGAACAGTGGGCAAGGGAACAGCTTAGGCTAGCAACTTTTTTTTTTTTTTGCCTAACCATGTCAGCAATTTCATTAACTCTTTGATGCCAACTCTGCTTTCCTTTCTGTGTCATGGAAATATGCCAAGGAGACCAGCTTGCTTCTCTCTCCTTCAGCCTTGCTGTCCCCTTGCCAAAGGGGCGGCGAACTTTTGCAGGCAAGTGCACCAAAAGACATTTGTTCTTTCCTCGGTCAAAGCTGATGCCCACTTGCTTTAGAAGACTCGATCTGTGGGCCCCTTCTGAAGTCCTTTTGGAAAATTGTGCTTTTGGGATTATTTGTGCTCGTGATAGCACCCGGGTAGTTATGTATTATCTTACTTCCAATACAGTTTGTGCCTGCAGAAGTTTTGCGGCGGACATACTGCGTCATTTCCAATCAGTGCATCTCCCATAATTTCCTGGTGAAATCCTGTAACGTTTGTACACCACACATTTTTGAGTTTATTTTCCATCCCATCTTTGTTATGCTGTAGTGCAAGAGCGTCCCTCAGATGGCAATGATGCAGTAACATTGGGGAAGATTGGAACAGCTAATAAAGTGGAATGATGCCTGGGCAGTCTGGTATAATAAATTCACTGCTTACATGCAGTTTCTGTGTCAATGGCGTGTTGTGGATTATACCTACAACTCCCTCCTCTCAAACTTCCACCCTGTCCCTCAAACAACCCACCGGTCTGGAGGGGAGCTGGGTATGTTTAGTCTGGAAAAGAGGAGACTGAGAGCACATATGATAGTCATCTTCAAATATCTCAAGGGCTGTCACATGAGACAGGGGACAAGCTTGTTTTCTCTTGCTCTGGAGGGCAGGACTCAAACCAATGGCTTCAGGTTACAAGAAAGGAGATCCCAACTAAACATCAGGAAGAACTTCACAACAGTAAGATGTGTCAGAAAGTGGAACGGGCTCCCCTGGAGATTGTGGACTCTCCTTCACTGGAGGTTTTTAAGTAGAGGTTGGATAGCTATCTGTCAAACATGCTTTGGTTGAGATTCCTTCATTACATGGGGTTGGACTAGATGACCCTTGGGGACCATTCGAATTCTACAATTCTATGACTCTATGAAGCAGAGGCATCTGTGAAAGTTTGCACTTCTCTGAATTTTGCAATGCAGTCCTCCAGCTAAGTACTGTGTACATTTTGTGTATGTGGGGTTTTTTTCCCTATTACAAAGCTTCCTGTGGGCCTTGGATAAAGTGTGGTATAGAAATTTAATAAATAAATAGATAAATAATACAAAAAATGCATATTGAAGTGTGCATATGAATGCAGTTATATGCATATACAAGAATGCCTTATATTTGGGGAAACTGCAAAAATGTGCACGCACGCACGCACGTGCACACACACACACACATACACACAAATATGTACAGTGATACCTCGGGTTACATACGGTTCAGGTTACATACGGTTCAGGTTACAGACTCAGCTAACCCAGAAATAGTACCTTGGGTTAAGAACTTTACCTCAGGATGAGAACAGAAATCGTGCTCTGGTGGCACAGCAGCAGCAGGAGGCCCCATTAGCTAAAGTGGTGCTTCAGGTTAAGAACAGTTTCAGGTTAAGAACAGACCTCTGGAACGAATTAAGTACTTAACCTGAGGTGCCCCTGTATATTGGAGAAATTCACACAAAATTGCTGGTGGATTTTGATGACACTTAATTTTTTTAAAAAATGCAGACTGATAAAGCAATGTGGACAACTGCATGTAAGGCTGGAAAAATGAGAAGCCAAAATTGGCATATTTGCCCATCTCTAGTCAAGGGTGTGTCTCTGTTGAATGGTTTTTGTGTGTGTGTGTATGTGTAATTCTCTCTGTGTGTTTGTGTGTCTTTTTTAAAAAAAAATTATTAATAACTTTTAACAAATCAATTTATAAATCAGTATAACCAATTACATTTCCCCCCTCCTTCTCCCACCCTCCAGAGACTTCCCTCAGCTCCCCTCTCTGATTTGTTTATACATATTTTTCTCTGCATGTTGTAAAATTGTACATATTGTTGACTTATCTATCATATATTCTGCTAATAAATTTGTGGATGTTTATTCAAAACCTGCCAAGGAGTCCAAATCCTTTTGTTGTTGTATTTGTGTGTGTCTTAAGGGTGTGTTCTGTCTGGCCTCGCCCACTTTGTGGTCCAGCCCTACCCATGTTGGGTCTGGTCCCACTCTTTTTGGAATGCAGCCCATTCAGGTAATACAATCCATTGCTCCCAAAAGATTTCTCACTCCTGGATTGAGTGAAGGTGGGGCGAGTGCTCACTTGCAGGAGAAAGCTATATGCGTACATTCAGCAACACAACAGAGAATGAATAATTGCCTAAAATTTGTTCTTTCTTTTTATAGAAACTCAATCTCTTAATGATTGCTGGAGCCACTTCTTAATACTTTTCCACCTGATTAGATCTGGGTTTCACTAGCCATGATGAGTTACCACAACAATCCATTACTGGCATTGCTAACTAGCATCCTTCATTAAATTAAATTAAATGGGAGAGGGAAGAGAATGTTTCAAAGGTGTTCATCTCATAATAATTTCATTTTATGGAAGGTGTTTTTCTTCCTCTTTAAATTCTCCCTTAACAAAGCTCTCGTGCCTGAAAAATTAAACCTCTTCATTTTCCTGTGTTTGGGTTTTTAATTTACTATGCAAATAAGATAACAGGAAGGTCATATGCAATGTCGCCAACGCTCTCTCAGAACACCTATTTACTTAAGTAGCATTTATATGGTTTCTCTTCCCCAAAATGACTGTCTGAGTGCTAGCAATACATTGTAGTAGCTTAGTTATAGCCCATAAGAACCCCAAGCAATTTGTACGAATGGTGTCAGATTTCAGCCCAAGACAAGAACTATATCTATGTGGTAGGTTTTGGTGATCTGGGCTTGAGAGTGTGGGGCATCATCTCTTTGTCTCCATAGAAACAGAAGAAGAGCCTACTGGACCAGACCAAAGACTCATCTCATCCAGCATCCTGTTCTCACAGTGGCCAACCAGATGCCTATGCCAAGCCTGTAAGCAGGGCATGAGCACAATAGCATTAGCATTGCTTGTGTTCCCAAGTAACTGGTATTCAGAGACATACAGCCTCTGAAAGTGGAAACACAACAGAGGCATGGTGACTATAGACTACAGAATGTAGACAGTGGAGAGAGAACATTGACATTGTGCCTATGACACTTCACACAATTCAACAGCTTGCTTCATGCATGCATGCATGCATGAAAAGGACATTTGAAATGAAATTGGTTAGTATCTAGTAGTGACACCTTGCTAAGGTCTCAGGGACAAGAAAGGTTGTAGGTTAGCTTGCCATCTTCTTTTTGACTAAGGCAAATAATAATAATAATAATAATAATAATAATAATAATAATAATAATTATTATTATTATTATTATTATTATTATTATTATTATTATTATTTATACCCTGCCCATCTGGCTGGGTTTCCCCAGCTACTCTGGGCAGCTTCCAACAGGAGATTAAAAATACATTAAAACATCAGTCATTAAAAAAACTTCCCTAAACCTGAGCACACAGACCAGCCAAAACCTGGAATTTAGGGATAGAACTGTATTTTGTAATGCTATCATAGGGCATGGGGGCAAAATTTGCTGGGGGAAATCAGAATATGTGAGGGTGTTTCTTTGCTTACCCCCATTGTCTATTGCAAATGCCCCTCCAGGCAATGTTAAGCTGCTTTTTACAGCTCTTCTTAGCTCTGAGGCCTGAAATAACTAGGGGCACGCACCATGGCTGTGTTGCCCAGTTTATATTTCTGTTTAAACGACTACATTTGAATAAATAAAGAGGAATGAGAGTAGTGTTGTAAAACAGAGCAAGTTTTACTGAGATGAAATAAATATGAAAATGCATATTGTGCTTTTTTACAGATCCACTTTTCTGGAGCTGGCAAAGGCACTTTAAAACAGGCTGAGCATCTTTAAATAAAAACCTCCTTGCTTCTTGCTAAGAGCTTATACATTAGTTGGTGTCTTTCGTGATAGGGATCGCAGCTGTCTCTGCATATTATATAAACGCTAGCCACTTTGCAACTGTTTATAAACCTAAATATTTTATAAGAAAATATTGAACATTTAACTCATCTTGTGTTTCTGAGACAACAACATAAACACCACTTTCATTGGACATAACTGGGAGACAGGACCATAGTGGGGCACATTTTATAAGATAAGACAAATCGCTTGCCTTAGTTAGCCCTCATAAGGGATACCATTTAAAACCAGATAGGGAGTTTTGCACCAAGCAGGGAATCGGCTAATTTTATAACTGTTGGCTTTGCAAAAGCCATCCATATGATTTGTGTGTGCATCAGCTCATATTGGTGTATTTACAAGCCAAACATTGTGGATGTCAATGGCAAACATCCCATTGGTTTTAACAGATCAGGATTGCATATAATGATAACTTAGGAGTGATAGCTCCAAACCAGTTAAATCAAAGCACTTGGGGGGGGTTGAGACAATTTATTGCCAGGCTCCACAGCCTGCTGCACCTGCAAAATGCTAGGGCTGTCAGCTGATTAAAGAGTTTTCAGTTAACTATCTGCCTTTTACAGATGGGTTAATTAATTGATTATACAATTTATTTGCATAGCACAACCATATTCCAATAAAGGCATTCTTTTGAGGATCTTGAATGAAAGTTGAAGTTGTTCTCTTTGAGAAAACCCACCCTACCGCTTGCCTGTTAGATCAAATGAAGCCATCTTGAAGACTTTTGTCGAATTTGCAATAGGTGACTCTTCTGATCCTCCTAGGGTTTATAAGCTTAATTGCTCACCAATAGCAATATGGATCTATTATCCCTATCCCAGCAGCATTTTTCAGCAGTGCATTTTTTAAACAAATTAGTTTGTTTGAAATGACAGTGCAAACTGTGCAGCTTCATGGAGAGGCAAGCAGCTCTGAACATCCATACACTGGGCAGGAATACAGCAAGGCTAATGGGATCTTAGTTCCATATGCTTTTGCTTCTGTAATGACCCTTTTCGAAAGCACAACAGAAGTCTGTTCCACTTGTCCATTTAACTGGCTATTCTTTTCAACATGCAAGTCAGGCTCATTGGTGAATTGCACAAGTTATTAGATACACTGTCTAATAATATTGCACTAATAATAATAATAATAATAATAATAATAATAATAATAATAGAATTTATAGCCCGTATAAATTCTCCCGAGAGAGATCAGGGTGGCAAACACATCAACAAAACATTTTTGAAAGCCATTGTAGAAACAGTTTCAATATTATAAAAACAGCTAAAACATTTTCATCCAGTGATCTCTGGGTTGCCAGAAAGAGTCTCCTTCAACCATCAAATGCCTTCTAAATGGGAATGTTTTCAAATTCCTCCTAAAAGGCATTAATGACAGAGACACACCTCATCAGGGAGGGCCTCATGTAAATGAGGAACCACCACTGAAAAGGCCCTGTCCCAGGTTGACACCAACCAAGCAGACCCTGGTAGCAACACTACCCATGAAGATTCACCTGCCAATCATACAGTATGAGATGTTGGGGAAGGAACTCTTTTAGGTAAAAATGCCTTCCCTCCCCCTGCAGCTGCCTGTGCAGAGACTTCCAGTGGAGCTTGCAACTGAATCAGCATATCACTGTTTCCAGCTTGCATAGACAGTTCCATAATCTTCAGCCATCCTTTCTTCATTCAGTTGTTGCTCCATAGTGGCAAGATGCAGATACTTGTTTTAAAGCAGTAATTCTAAAAGACCTAAATACCCCTTCTGGGTTGTATGTAGGAATGGGGAAGAAAGTCAGTTTGTTTTGCAATATGTGAACTGAAATGCAGCTACGCTTTGAAATCAGCACTTCTTCAATTTTTGTGGAAAATGTGCATAAAATGCATTTTTAAAATACACCTATAAGTGAAAACAACTTACACAAATGCAGTATACAGCGGTACCTCAGCTTACCAACTTAATCTGTTCTGGAAATTCGTTCTTAAACCGAAACCATTCTTAAACTGAGGCACGCTTTCCCTAATGAGGCCTCCCGCCACCGGTGCCCTTCCACCGTTCAGATTCCGTTCTTAGGCCACGGTAAAGTTTGCAAACTGGGACACTACTTCCAGTTTTGTGGCGCTTGTAAACCAAATAGTTCTGAAACAGGGCTGTTCTTAAACCGAGGTATCACTGTATTAAGAATTGCCTGTAAAAATGTGTATATTAAGCGTGTTTTCATACAAAGATGTGGATATTAGGAGAAATGCACAAAAATGCTAACAAATTTACACACACACACAGAGAGAGAGAGAGAGAGAGAGAGAGGGAGAGAGAGAGAGAGAGAGAGAGAGAGAGAGAGAGAGAGAGAACTGATGTGGGTATGTAGCAAACTGAGTTTAGGATTGCAAGAATGAAAATGGAGAGAGACCACTATTGACAGATTAATCCATCCCTAACGTGTGTGTGGTGGGGGGAGTGAGTCACAAGCAAATTTTCTTTTTAAAAGGTTATGGTATAATTTAGGTGCCTCTGAAAATGCCTGAAAGGTGCCTAGAAATCTTCTGAAACGTTTTTCATTCAAATCTAGGACCTGACTTAGCTTCCCTTTTTAAGCCTCAACTCTGGCACTCCAATGGGGCAGTGAGGTCCTTTGTGTTGCAGGACCAGAATGGAACAGACACAATTTCTCCTGAGAAGCAATGGAGCATGCTTCCCCTACTCAAATCCCAATGTGATTAACTTGAGTTTACATACTCAAGTTATGGAAGGTTATTCATTGGGGAGGGGGGTATTTAAAAAAAATGAGGAGCTTGGCACTTTGACAGGAGCAAGGGTGTGTGTAAGAATCTAACCCTCTCCCCACTTTAGGGAGCTAAAGTGTGTTCTTTTCATATTTCTTTCTCCCTAGACTGCATTCATCACACAACTTTCTCCTGCTTCCCACTTCCTAGAAATTAGATCTCTCCCACCCTTCCTTTCTTTTTCCCTCTTGATGAGAACACTGTATTATTATTATTATTATTATCTCTCCCTCTCTGGATAGGGAGTGTTGGGGTGAACAGCGGACTGTGGTCTCTTGCATTAACAGCACGTCAACTGCAATTCACTCTTCCCAGGGAATCGTTCTAGATTTATTCACCACAGTGCAGCAGACCAGAACAACTCAGTAATTTTAAGGCCTCAGAACAACAACAACAACAAAAAAAAAGTAACAAGATGCTCAGCATTTGGGGTTTGATGTAATTGAGAGTTGTTTATTTCCTAGTGCTGATGATTATGCTGTAATATGTTTCAGACGTCAGTGTTCCCACAGGCAAAGTTTTCGTAGATTTGGCAACAAACTCATTGTTTAACCACTTAAAGTGTGTGTGTGTGTTTTGCATGAGGAGTAGCGTAAGATACCCTCTTGATTGAATAATAAGTTGCTCATCCCATGGTCTTGGAGTAGCAAACCACTCTAAAACAATCCCTTACAGCCAAAAGAAAAGAAAGAAAAGGTTTAACGAATGAAATAGAGTGGCAGTGAATACACTGCAATCCTACACACATTTATCTGGAAGGGGGAACAGTTGCCTTAGGTTAATTTCCAGTTTGCACCAATTCACATGTGCTCATTCATTCCTGAATCTGTTCCCACATTAATCTTCATTTTAAAAACAGTAACACAAAATTAATAATTTATTCAAGAAGTACATGTTTTAAATATGCATTTACATATGTATTTAAAGAATATTCTCCCCACAAAACACACATTTCTACATGAATCTTCAAACATTTCTAAATGGATTTCATCCTAGAGTATGCTTTTTCATATGCATTCAGTTATATTGTTTTTGAACCAAGAACCGTATGGCAAAATTTAGAGAATGGTAAAATCCAAAGAATAACTGCATTCCAATCTGCACGTTAGTTTGGGAGGTCCGAATCAGGTTGGCTCATACCAGAACTTGCAAAGGACAATTCTAGGCATGTCTAAATTGAACTTAGTCTCATTGAATTCAACAGTGTGTGTATCCAGGTAAGTGAGTGTGTGATTGCTGCATAAATCTGTATACTCAATAGGACTTATTGAGCATGTTTGGGATTGTGTTGTTAATGCCATAACTCCTACTAAGTATCTAAGTCCTTAATGAAACTGCAGAAGCTTCCTTCAGTGCAATAAAAGCAGCAACCTGTGTTTTCTCTATGAACAAAAAAGAGAATACACCCCCAAACAAAAGAGAGAGAAAAACAAGTTCCTGCACTTTTGGTTTCGTGACTCGCATCTCAGAGTCTTCTTCCACTCGGCTGTTGCAGCTATTTAAGACGCTACCTTCCCCAGGAAGCTATCTGGGATAAGAGATACATCTGTTTTTCCTTGTGTCTGGGTGTTGAAGGGGGTGGGGAGGAGTGGTAATATCAAAGTAATACATTCACTTTTTACACAAATTTTAAAGCAGGAGATTTCCAATTTACATTACCCACAAATAATTTTTTTTTTGGGGGGGGGACCCAACAAACATGTTATTTACTTACCTTAAAATGTAGCTTTCAAACAGTGATAGCTGAGCCATCTCTGGCCAGATAGAAATTGCAGTGGCTCTAGTTTCCTCAGGCTCAATAAGCGTCTTGGTTCATTAATCTTTGAACCTCTGGGATCCATTAAAGATCACAAAATGCACCGAGGTTGACTGGCTTCATGGTTCTGACAGAGTAGCAGGGAGCATGAAAGCTGGAAGAAGAAGAAGAAGAAGAAGAAGAAGAAGAAGAAGAAGAAGAAGAAGAAGAAGCAGCAGCAGCAGCAGCTAATCAAACATTTCAGATAGTTTTGAAATAAGATGGAAGTAAGCATGTGGTGTTTCATGTCTGAGATACAACAGAACCTCACAGTTATGAATAACATAGGGTTTGTGCCTGAGTACATCACAGTGACTTTGAAATGCATGCAACTTTGAATGTTCTCTACCTGCCTGTCATTCAGCAGATGCCCAGCAACCACAGCCAGCAAGAGTTTCCCTATGAATGCATAATCTCAAATAGCGGAAGGGTGGGGACTCGGTGGCTGTCTAGATTCTGCTGGACTGCAACTCCCATCAGCCCTGGCCATTGGTGCTGCTGCCTCGGGCTGATGAGAACTGTTGTCCCAGAAATATCTGGGAAGCCATGCATCCTCCATCTTGACACAGGAGCTGGTGCAACCTCTTCCACCCTCAGTTTCAACCCTTGCTGTGTGATGGTCCAAATACTATTTCTCAGTCTGCTTTTTTTATATGCTGTTGCATCTTATCCCTTAAGTTCTTGTGCACATTGATAAATATAAAGGGGGCAAAAAGAGGTGAGAATGATCAGAAGAAAGGTTATGGCAAACTGGACTATTGCAGATATTAATATTGAACTGTTTGAAGCGACTGAATACATAAAAACTGGGTCCTTTTGGAATAAAGCATTGCCCAGACTCATTAGTTATTATTCAAAATTTTACTTCCAGAATTTTCTTCAAAAGCAGAACAAAAGATCAAAGGTGCACCCAAAAGGTACACCCAAAATAACAGGGACACGGGTGGTGCTGTGGGTTAAACCACAGAGCCTAGGACTTGCCGATCAGAAGGTCGGCAGTTTGAATCCCCACAATGGGGTGAGCTCCCGTTGCTCAGTCCCTGCTCCTGCCAACCTAGCAGTTCGAAAGCACGTCAAAGTGCAAGTAGATAAATAGGTACCGCTCCAGTGGGAAGGTAAACGGTGTTTCCGTGCGCTGCTCTGGTTCGCCAGAAGCGGCTTAGTCATGCTGGCCACATGACCTGGAAGCTGTACGCCGGCTCCCTCGGCCAATAAAGCGAGATGAGCGCTGCAACCCCAGAGTTGGTCACGACTGGACCTAATGGTCAGGGGTTCCTTTACCTTTACCTTACACCCAAAATATCCATACAATATCTTGTGTTGTCCAGCAGAGGCTCAGCATCTTAGAAATAAAATTAACTTATAATCAGAGCTGACAAACATATCTCTCTCTCTCTCTCTCTCTCTCTCTCTCTCTCTCTCTCTCTCTCTCTCTGGCTCAATTGCCTGCATTCCATCCTGCATCCTGCCTTAGGCTGCTTACCTGGAGAGCTTCATTTACATCCTCACTCTCCACAGAGTTTTAGAAAACAAAGAACTAACCTCCCTCATTTCAAGATGGTCTATTTGCAATTCAATACTTCTGGCATGATCTAAGGTTTATCACTCATGTGTTTGCTGCTAGAGGACAACAGTCAGTTAATTATCAACCGGTTAAAGCCCAGAAATAGCTCTCCTTCCTGTTCTTTAGCTTCATTGGAATCTTCCAGTTAACCCTTTCACCAATACACACATGCATTCCCATTTCAGTATCAATTAAACCAATTATACTTAACATGGGCATGTGCAGTGGTCTCTACAGAAGCTGGAGATCAGAACTTCAGTATAGCTGATCATCATGATGGCTACATATTACCTTCACTATCAGAGGTGGTATGCTTCTGAATGCCAGCTGATAGAGATCCTGAGTGGGAGAGCGCTATTGAATCTGCATCCTGTTTGTGGGTTCGGGTTGGCTAGAATGGAAACAGAATACTGAACCAGGTAGATCTTTGGTCTATTCCAATAGGGCTCCTCTTATGTACATATACACAAGGAATTACAATGATCAGGAACCTAGCAAGCTACCTTATATTGATCCATAACTTTCCAGGGTTTCAGGAGTTTTTCTCAGCTGTATCTGGAGACACCAGGACCTTTTCCTTGTAAAACAGATTCTACAGCCCTTCCAAAGTGATTCAGAAGGGAGCTGCTGAAATCAAGGGAATCCTTGCAGTCCTTAACATTTCCTCTGCTTCCAGTTTACACATTATTGTGTCCACACACTGATGGTGATCTTGGATGAAAATGATGTGGAAGCAAATCTGGCAGTGCTGCTGGGATGTGCAAACAGGATCTAAGAAGCCGGTAAGCTGATATTTATCAATCCAGCAGATCCCATAGAAACAGGTTCCAGATTATATTTGCTCTTTGTTCCTCTTAGAGACACTATCGCTATCCCGTATAACATAAAGCAAATGAACTTGTTTTGTATCTGGCAAATGCTGGAAAGTATCCAGAACCCAGCAATGCTGAATTCCTAGTAACAACAACCAGTCCTAACTTTTATCGGAGGTTCAGATAGCATCTTATTTATACAGCATCTTGAATTTGAAATAAAATCAGCTAACAAACATCGAATGGAAAATGTCAAAGCCATTTCCCTAAGCCTGAAACTACAGGCTTTAGCGAGAAATGGCTGATCTCCAAGCTCATTGTTTCTGAAACATAAAACCCCCCAGTTATTTCACCCTATAAACATACTCTTGAACTTATATAGCTATTTAAGCTTAAATGGTATCAGGGATGCATTGGAGGAGGGCGGGGAGAGAGAGAAGACACATATCAGTAATCCCAGTCTGTAATACAATCTTACACTGCTGCACAGCATGCATAGAAATTTTCTTCAATGGGGACTTTTTATTCCAGATCGCAGCAGCCTTTCAGCAAAGGAAATGTACAGTATATGCTTCTGACATTAGTCGTAATTGCAGGAAAGTGTTTGTACTTCTGGTGAACTGCAATCATCATGTACTGTTAAGTATTAATTTAAAGAAAACAAAATCCAGCAATAGCTGGCTTGCATCTGTATTTACTTTTTTTTTTTTACTGGAGAAAAAATCCCCCTTAGCCTCTTCTCTTTATGCCCATTAGTGCAGCGAGGTGCTATAGGTGCACTGAAATGATGACTGAAAAGTTGCCTTGTAAATTTGTCTAAATGCATCTTTCAGAAAATGAATTTTGGTCCCAGATAGAACAGGTCGCTGTAATCTCAACATTTTTCTCTGTAGCATGCTGAGTAACCACTGAACAGTTAGAGTTGTGCTCCAAGCTTGGGGGGGGGGAGTGTCAGTGATCCTTCAGCCATGGTGATAGTGGTGGTGCTCTGTACCATGTGCCCAAATTTGCTTGGTAGATTTTTAAAGGATTCTTTTTCCTGCACTCTTAAACCAAACAAGGCTCCACAGTCCCTGACCTCAGGTTTACAACCTGAAATGCTGGCATAAAAAGAAAAGGGGTTGGGGAGGAGGAGGGAGGGAAAGAAAGAAAACCCAAGCACTAGTTCTTAGTTCAAAATCTTTTATTATAATGCCAATCCTACATGCAAGAGAGGAGGAGACATAAGTTGCTGGTTTTTTAGTTGAGCATTTGGTGGCCCGGCTTCTCATCACTCCCTCCATTGTAGTCCATTGATTTTACTAGCTACTGGACCGCCCTGCCCTTCACCCCTGCGCCTAGTCTAGGCAGACAGTATGCATAGCAGGGTAGGGCAGCCTATCTGGTACGACAGGACTGGTGGGCCTGGGTGCTGTCACCAGTGGGTAGGCAAGCAGCTGGGTGACTACAGCAGAGGGGATGTCAATGGGAACAGTGGCAGTGGGCCCCACGAAGGTCACTCAGACCCAATACACTGATACCTTGGTTTACAAACAGTCCTGTTTACAAACTATTTGGTTTATGAACTCCGCAAAATCGGAAGTAGTATTTCGGTTTGCGAACTTTGCCTCGGTCTACGAACAGAAGCCGAACGGTGGAAGGGCACCAGTGGCGAGAGGCCTCATTAGGGAAAGAGCGCCTCGGTTTAAGAACGGATTTGGTGTAAGAACAGACTTCAGGAACGGATTAAGTTCGTAAACCAAGGTATCACTGTACTTCCCAGGATGCTGCATGGTGGCACAGCATAGTAGAACCATGGTGTGAATCAACAGCACCAGCCTGGAATCAGGATTCCCCAAGATGTTTGCAACAAGTTCTGAGCTCATTCATAAATGATGGTGATCCCACAAGCTAAAGGTAAGGTCTAACTGGCATGTCACATCAGCACAATGGTTTTTCTCCCCCCACTCCCCGCGTGCCCTATGACCTCACCAGAACAACTCTAGAGGGTTGGGGGAACCCCTAGAACAGATTTAGAGGCTGCATGGGCGAGGAAGGAAGCCCCATTGCATAAGCAGAAATTCTTGCAGTGACAGGGTTGTGCTACTCAGCACACATTTGGATACAATCCTATCGGTACAAAACTGATAAGAGGTTTTGCTGGATCAGATCAGTCAGCCCAGTCCCACTTTCTGTATCTAACAGAGGGCTTCCTGAAACTCACAAGCAGGTACAGTCATGCCCTGTAATATAGATTGTCACAGGTATAAGATATTGCACAACGAGCCTAACGATCAAAGAGCCAAAGATGTCCTTAGAGGCAGCAAAGGAAATCATGCAAGGCCCTGGACTCAGCTCAGAGCTTTGTTATGCTCTGTTCCTCCCTGCTGTCTGGAAAGAATCCAGCATAGGGCAGGAAGATTGTGCCTCACGCTGCCTCACATTCTGATCCCATGGGACTCAACTTTCTCAAGGATACTGTATATATATGGCTGGGACAGAGCAACGGGAGCTCACCCCAACATGGGGATTCGAACCGCCAACCTTCTGATCGGCAAGCCCAAGAGGCTCAGTGGTTTAGACCACAGTGCCACCCACCTCCTGCCAACCTAGCAGTTCAAAAGCACACAAGTAGATAAATAGGTACCGCTGCGGCGACTGGACCATAAAGAAGGCTGATCGCTGAAGAATGGATGCTTTTGAATTATGGTGCTGGAGGAAACTCTTGAGAGTCCCATGGACTGCAAGAAGATCAAACCTATCCATTCTTAAGGAAATCAGCCCTGAGTGCTCACTGGAAGGACAGATCCTGAAGCTGAGACTCCAATACTTTGGCCACCTCATGAGAAGAGAAGACTCCCTGGAAAAGACCCTGATGTTGGGAAAGATGGAGGGCACAAGGAGAAGGGGACGACAGAGGACGAGATGGTTGGATAGTGTTCTCGAAGCTACCAGCATGAGTTTGACCAAACTGCGGGAGGCAGTGGAAGACAGGAGTGCCTGGCGTGCTCTGGTCCATGGGGTCACGAAGAGTTGGACACGACTAAACAACTAAACAACAACAACAACCGCTGCAGCGGGAAGGTAAACGTCCTTTCCGTGCGCTCTGTTTTTTGTCATGGTGTTCCATTGCACCAAGATTTAGTCATGCCGGCCACATGACCCAGAAAGCTGTCTGTGGACAAACACTGGCTCACTTGGCCTGAAAGCCAGATGAGCGCTGCAACCCCAAAGTCGCATTTGACTGGACTTAACCGTCCAGGGGTCCTTTACCTTTACCTATATATGTGGCAGTGGCTTGGGAGAGAGATGCTCCTACTTGTTGTTCAGTACTTCGATGGTCCCCAAAACAATTTGGGTTCATGTTACAGCACTTCTTTAGGAAAATATACCAGAGTCTCACTGCAACGTGGACACTATGATCTCTCTGCATTGGCTTCAGAAATCCTGCGCAAGTGTTGAATGGAATTCACACTCTAATCCTGAGTTCTCAAAATGTGAGACTATCTAACCTATATTATGTCATACACCATTCCTTTGTAACTATTCATATTTCCCCTTGTAAAACTAAAACCAGCTCTTTCCTCCATCCGGGAGCTGACATCATCATGATGTTATATCCTATGCTGATGGTGCAAAGCCTGGAAAAGCATTCAGATGTAGTCTTGCCGTGAATTAAATCTGCAATGCTTCTTCAGTCCCTTTTCCTCATGCTAAATTCTAACTGGCCCTGCAACATTTGCTTATTTCTTCAACTGCATTTGTAAACAACTTGCAACTTGTCAATTTTGGTTTCTCCTTTTTTCAATCTTAAATTCACTTCCCCACATTTTCATATCGTGTTTGCATTTTTTTAAATCCTTGACATTTTTGTGCAAATGTTTCCTAATATAAACACGCAGTTTTACCCAAAATACATTTTATGCATACTTTACAATATTATAAATAATTTTGTCCACATTAGAAGCCTAGAGAACTGTGCTGCAAACTTTCAAAGGATAGCTATGCTACAGTTTGCATATTCAACCACGGAGGTCATTAGGTAGTATTGCTAGGTCTCCACACACCATGGGTCCACACCTTCACACAGCAAATAGAAAAAATATGGAATTTGTTCCTACAAGAGGCAGTGATGGCTGCCTACTTGGATGGCTTGGATTAGATAACCCAATGGAGGACAAAGCTATAACTGGTTACTGTCACGATGTGGATGTCTTGCCTCCACTGTTGGGGGCTGTGTGCTTCTCCAATCCTAGCAAATAGTAAAAATTTTTAAAATGACATTTCAAAACATGCAGTTCATATACCTAAGCAGATTCCTTTAGGACCACACATGTTTATTCTACCACAAAAGGATTAGCCTCATACAAATATGTAGGCCCTGATCTGTACCTGCAGTGGAAGGAGGTGGTAGAATATTGAGATGTGGTAATAGAGGGGAGATGTACCACTTAGGCTGCTGGTGGGAGATGTTGCCATTTTGAATACTGTCGTATTTTTTGCCGCCTCAGGGTGCTACCATCGCATCTCAGTCCTATTCTGCTGCATGTGTAAAGCTAGTCCTTCTTCTCCTGAGGGAAGTGGGAAAGCATGTGCTTGGCAATAGCAGATACTGCAGCAGGGCGGAGGCACTTACCTAACCTCCTGGCAGTGGAGTCACTGCTGTTTACTGGGAGGGACAGTGGGAAAGGCATGGTGGCTTGGAGGTCAGCACCATGCAAACACACTTGCAGAGCCATGCCTGTCAGTGTGTTTACACAGTGCTGACCTCCACCACCACCTTGCGCCTTCTACTCTCCTTAGTAAGCAGTAGCAGGTAAGCACTGTCACCCAACCCCATCTCCCACTACTGGAACTTGGTATGTGTGGGGGGGGGATTCAAGGATCAATTTCTTTTTTTTTTTATAAATTTTTTATTGGTTTTTCAACATATATTATAAGACATTACCAACAACAATACAAAAACAAACATATAAACATGT
Source organism: Podarcis raffonei (assembly GCF_027172205.1). Classification (NCBI taxonomy): domain Eukaryota; kingdom Metazoa; phylum Chordata; class Lepidosauria; order Squamata; family Lacertidae; genus Podarcis; species Podarcis raffonei. The sequence goes on from NC_070607.1 coordinate 75,265,990, forward strand.
ATAATTTCATAATCTTTTTTTTTCTTATTCCCAATTTCAACGACTTCCCCATGCCTCCCTTTTCTGCATCCCTGTTTTAAACTTTTTCAGCAACCCCTGATCTAAATTACTTATAAATCCCTTTCTTTAACCCTTTTTTTCTCTTATCCAATCATTTATCGCTGCAAATCTGCTATGCTTTACCCATGACATTTTAACACTCACTGATTTTGCAACAATTTTTAAGATAAAATTTAAATTTCATCCAGTCTTCTTCCACCGTCTCTTTCCCTTGGTCACGGATTCTGCCCGTCATCTCCGCCAGTCCCATATAGTCAATCACCTTCGTCTGCCACTCTTCCAGCGTTCAAGGATCAATTTCTACCAACTCCAGTTACGACCAGGAAGAACTCCTGCTTGCAATCCTGGAGATCTGTTGCCTAATGAGCATAGACAATAGTGAGTTAGATGGACCAGTGATTTGACCAAGGTTTAAGGCCTCACTGTATGTTCCTATGATGGCTTTTGTCAAATCACATCATGCTTGAAATCCACAAAGAACTGGGTTTCTACAAATTATTGCTACATCCATATATTAAAATCCATTTGGCTGCCCCTTTTGCTACCAAGAAAGGCTCAAGTTAGGGACTTACAGCTGTGTGTATTTGACTTCCAGACCTGGGAGGATATTAGAGCAAATAATTGAACAAAAACTAGAAATGAGCACATTCCCCCATTCCATCTCGTTATTGTTCCGTGGGTTGGCTCTGCCCCATGTTCTGTTTTCCTTTCCTCGTGGCTTAGCTTGGGAGAATTTCTAAAATTAATTTCAGGACCGGCGTGTGCACAGCTTGCTGTACGTTTTTACTTCACTCCTCTCCCCTTACAAATGCTGGTGTCAGCCAATGCGCATTGATTAAAGCTGTGAAAATAGTGAGGAAGGAGGAAAGGAGAGAGCTAGTTGCCCCCACCTCAGCTAGACTAGGGGTGGGGAAGCCTGGCAACTTTCTGAGGAAGAAGAAGAGTTTGGATTTGATATCCCGCCTTTCACTCCCTTTAAGGAGTCTCAAAGCGGCTAACATTCTCCTTTCCCTTCCTCCCCCACAACAAACACTCTGTGAGGTGAGTGGGGCTGAGAGACTTCAAAGAAGTGTGACTGGCCCAAGGTCACCCAGCAGCTGCATGTGGAGGAGCGGAGACGTGAACCCAGTTACCCAGATTACGAGACTACCGCTCTTAACCACTACACCACACTGGCTTCAGTTTACAGACTCCTCTAACCCAGAAATAGTACCTCAGGTTAAGAACTTTGCATCAGGATGAGGACAGAAATTGTGCTCCGGCATTGCGGCGGCAGCAGGAGGCTCCATTAGCTAAAGTGGTGCTTCAGGTTAAGAACAGTTTTAGGTTAAGAACAGACCTCCAGAACGAATTAAGTTCTTAACCTGAGGTACCACTGTATCTATAAGGTAAGCTCAACTAACCCTGCCTTCCCTCAATTTAATGTTGAAGTGTTTTAAGAAAGAGGTCGAAAAATTGAAGCTGCTTTCTTGGGGGGGGGGGGGACCAACCATGGTAGGATAGCACAGCATTGCTTATTATTGCATATTGCACAGCATTGCATATTGCACAGTCAGTTTAAGAGGTCCTTGTGGGATTTTCTGCCCAAATTCAAATATAACTTTGTGCATCTTGCTTTGTGTGGGGAGAGGAGCAGGGTGCCATTTCTTGTTCCACCTAATGCAGCAAAATGTTTTAGACCAGCCCTGGATGTATGATAAGGCTGATTTAACATATATGGGTACCAGCTAGCAGGGGTTGTAAAGGTGAACATTCTATAGCTAAATTAATTTATCCCTAGATAAATTTTGCAATAATGTAACACGTTTGCAACCTCTCAGGCTTTCTTCAAGGTGTGTTGAGGTTGGCAGAGCTGAATAAGACAACATTTTACTGAAAAATAGAGGTATAAATAAGACTTTTATACCATAGCAGTCATGCATTCTGCGTGTGCTTTCATAAATTTTGGGGGGAAATATTTGAGGAATTTCTTGGGAGCATTTAAAGATTTTATAAGGAACAGTCTGCATCTTTTTGCTTAAAGCACCAACTATCTCGGTTACTATGCAATCAAATGTACTGGGCTCAGAGGAGCAATTAAAAGCTCAAATAGGCTCTAACATGGTTATGTTTATGTACTGAAAAGCATGACTGTAAAGTCTAATGTATCAGAATTTCCCAGGTCACTAGTCTAATAGTGTATCCCCCTTTCTGGAAATTTGATTATTGGTTTCTTGATAGTTTTAAAACTCTCAGGTCCCAAGAAGTCAGTCTCAACAGTTCTAAGAATTCCACATTAACCTCTGACCTTTTTCTGAACGTTGTACCAGGTTTGTGAATATGGTCAGTGAACACGGTCCAAAAGACATCAAGCTAGAACATTTTCAGAAGTCATGCTAAGGATTCATTTTAGTTGGATGCTTCGGTGAGACATGTCAATGGCACGTGATACTGAAAGCCAGGAAAAAGTAGAAATAATATTTTAAATTTAATATTGAACTCAATGGAGCTTACTTCTTAATGAACATGCGTAGGATTGCACTGTTAGTACAGTAATTATTTATATACTTTACTCTTCAAATGGATTTTGCTACATTCTAATCAAAACTAGAAATCCAAACGCACATTGGAGAGCAGACTGAAACAAATTTACAGCCCTGTTTGCACCATAGAAAAGTTTTTTTAAAAAAAAAATCCTGCAGGAAAAGTCTTACTTTTCAGAGTAAGAGGGAAAATGGAAAAATAGCATTGCAGTGTAGTCCTAAATTTTGTCTCAGATGTTAATCTCATTGAGTTCAATAGAGCATACTCTGAAATAAGTAGGCCAAAGAATTTAGGATTAATGTCAATCTGTGCCACATATACAAATTTACACATTTATTCCTCACCTTAATTAATCTGTTATAAATACCATCCCAAACTCACAATTAGTAAAATGGTTCTGAACTCTCCAGTTTGTCTGTGCATGTATTGATAAGATATTTGGGGGGGGGGGCTTCTATCTATAATACCCATAACAAATGATTGCTAGTCTGATGTGGTATTTAAGCTGTTTAAGTGGTCCATTTTACATTATCAACTGCACTGCAAGGATTAAAATGTCTACATTTGTTCACCAATATATTTATGTATTGATTTATTAAAAATATTTATATACTGACAAAAAGTCAAAGTGGTTTATAATCATGTCTACATATAATTATTGAAAACAAATAAAAAATTTAAATCAGAAACCATCAACTAAGCATTATGGAATCAACTAACCTATAGGAGGTGGTAAGTCGTTTGTAAGATGTACCTGTGGTGGGTTGGGGGGGCTTCAAAGATAAGTCATGAAGACCAAGTTCACTAGCCTCTGACAAGGAAAATCCAAAACCAGCATGATCAGGCTTTCCAAAAGACTGGAGTAAATTCATACAATATTTGAAGGACCATTGTAAACAATTAACAACACTAGCAGGGTTGCTGTAAAAAGACTTGTAATGTTGATAATAGTTACCTTTTTATATTTATTTAACAATTTGAGATAACAGGTATGACTGAAACGTAAATGGGATAGATGTTTAAGTGCTATGACAGAAAAATGAATTATGAAAACCGTGAGGCGGGAAGGAGGGAAGTCGATAAGCTGGTATGAGCAAAAAGTAAAGAGTATAATAAGGATGTATTTAAATATTGTAAAATGGAAACTTAATAAAATATTGTTATTAAAATAAATTCACTGGCCTCTACAAAATTACCTGGCTGCCTGTCATGCCCATTGTCAGAAGCAACCTGTGAGCTGATGCGAGGCTATGACATCTGCTATGACAAGAGGCTTCTTTTCATCTTTAGCTGCTACATGCAACGGTCAAGCACTGCTTGAGCCCCTGAGTGGAGAGCCGATGACAGGGAGGAAGGAGAGGGGAATGATAAAGGGTCTGCTGAAGCCTTACATGGCTGCGGGTCACTGCCTCGAAATGTGAGAACAATACGAGTCCAAGCGCTAACGACTTTCAGGTGTGCACGCCAAAGCCTGTCAGGGCAGTCAAGGAATTAGTGCTTGGCACACAGTGTAGGCCGCTTGGCTGCCAAGTTAAACAGAAGTGGTGGCCCCTGTAAATAAACAAAAGGAAAGTGAGCTTTTACCTCTCACTAGATTATATATCACTCTTGCATACAGATGCTCGTGAGCAAACATGTACACAACCACACACACACACACACACACACACACACACACTCAATCAAGGAAAGGAAGGAAGCATGCTGAATCGCACCGTTATAACAGCAGGGGCAAAGCTATTGCAAATCACCCTCTCCATTTTGAACTTCATCCTCAAATTTGGCCATATCCACACCATAACTTTAAAGCACCATTATACCACTTTAAACAGACATAGATTCACCCCCTCCAAAAAAAAAAAAAAAAAGAATCATGGGAGCTGTGGTTTTGTTAAGAGTGCTGAGACCCCTATTCCCCTCCCAGAGCTACAATTCCCAGAGTTCCCATGAAAAGGGATTGGTTGTTGAATCACTGGGGAAAGCAGCTCTCAGGAAAGTGGGGAAAGGGAGTCTCCTAACACGTTTCAGCTCCCTTAACAAGTACAAGCTTCCATAATTCTTTGGGGGAATCCATGACTGTTTAAAGTAGCGCTTGGAATGCATGGTGTGGATATGGCCTTAAACTGCCTTTTTATAGCAATAGCTGGGTTCAGCGTTTCCTTACACTGAATGGTGAGCATTGCCTCCCACCACTCCTCTTCGTTCAGCCAGTCTCCAACACTCAAGAAGGAGAGCCTGGTCTGCAGCAAATGTTACGCTTGCCTGTTTGCCTCCCCACCACCAGTTGACTTAATCATCTTTTCAAATCCACCAAAGTCAGCTGAATGGCATTGGCAGAGCAATTCAAACCCTAGTGGCATGACATGATACAGGAGAATAGGAACCACCACATTCACAGCTCATGATGCAAAGGCCTCCTCCAAGCTGTGCCAGCTGTGAACCAGCATAGTGATCAGGCCTGATACTGCCAAGTGGATCCTAGGCTGCCAAGTGGATCCCAGTCAACTCAGCTACCACCATCCCTCCAGGAAATGCGTCATTTTGGACAGGCTACCACCACCAGGAGTACCTCCAACTGCCCTTTCAGTTGGCAGAACAGGGAGTTTTGCGCGACTGGAGTGATGTTGGCATCACTTCTTCAGCAGAGGTAAACCTATGCGCAGTCCCACCCCACCTCCCCAGCACCAGATTGCGGGTCTGAATCAGAGCCTAAATAACTACTTCAGACTTGATTACGTTCTGCTAACTGCTCCAGTGAACTGGCATTACTTTTCTTTTTTGTCCTCCCATGCTACCATCTCGCTCCCAACAAAGGTTATTAATATAAGCAAGTTGCCAAAGGATTTATTACCATGGGCCAAAATGGTGCCATTTCACATCTTAGTTAGAGCACTGAAAATAATCCTGGAGAGATTGCCCAGCTATAAAAAGGTACTTAAGCTGTCATAGTTGCAGTCTCAAACATGCACCACTTGATGGTCTCAAAAGTGCTCTTTAATTGGGTTTTATGAGTTCTAATTAATTATACCATGTTGAAAAATCACTTGTCCCATTATAGCTTTCTGTGGTTTGCCCTGAATAGCAATATGGTCTTCTACTCTTCCATACTGGTTGTTTTGGGGTTTCATCCTTCTGAATGGACAGCAATTTAAATTTGATTAATACAAACAAAAGTCAATAAAGCTATCAGTTTTCTCATTGATTCAATGTATGCCTCTGTATAAAAAAGGTAAAGGTACCCCTGCCAGTACGGGCCAGTCTTGCCAGACTCTAAGGTTGTGCGCTCATCTCACTCTATAGGCCGGGAGCCAGCACTGTCCGCAGACACTTCTGGGTCACGTGGCCAGCGTGACAAGCTGCATCTGGCGAGCCAGCGCAGCACACGGAATGCCGTTTACCTTCCCGCTGGTAAGCAGTCCCTATTTATCTACTTGCACCCGGGGGTGCTTTCGAACTGCTAGGTTGGCAGGAGCTGGGACCAAATGATGGGAGCGCACCCCGCCGCGGGGATTCGAACCGCCGACCATGAGATCGGCAAGTCCTAGGCGCTGATGTTTTACCCACAGCGCCACCCACGTCCCATATGCCTCTGTATACATTCATTTTAAAAAGTTAATTCTCTTAAAAAATAATATTGCATGAACATTTGGGGCAGGATGAAATTAATGCAGCATGCTAGTGGAAGCCATTGCAAGGGCTCCTGTTACTGCAATGGAGTTTCCTTGCTCTCCTTATCCCGCAAACCCCTGTGCCTCCCCTAAATCCTCTTTGGAGGGTTGGGAGAATGCCCAGAACATTGTACAGGGAAAGAAAAGGGGGGTTGTTCCATCTGGCAAGCAGAAGTCCTTGTGCTGACAGAATGATCAGAAGAATGTGACTTTGAATTCCTCCCTTGATACTTCAAGGGAGGAATTCAATATCCAATACTTTTGATATTTTGCGTCATTCCTTGTTCCTCACAAGCCACATGGGGTTCTTATGCTAATTTTGCTGGGTAATAAAGATGACACCAAAGGCTCAGACACCATCATCTTCTTGATAAAGAGTTCCATGGCTGAGTAGGCACTTGAACACTCCTCACTTCTCATCTGGACCTCGTGCTGCTATACCTTGTGGGTTTTTGTCCTCCCAGATGACACTAGGGTCTGGTACTAGGACCTCTAATTTTCACAAGAAGAGCTCTGCTGGATCAGACTATAGACTCATCTAGACCAGCATCTTGTTCTCATGGTGGCTGATAAGTAGATGCCCATGGGAAGCCCACAAGCAGAACCTCAGCACAACAGAACTCTCTCCACTTGTTATTCCCAGTATAATAATAATAATAATAATAATAATAATAATAATAATAATAATAATAATTTATTTGTACCCCATCCATCTGGCTGGGTTTCCCCAGCCACTCTGGGCGGCTTCCACCAAGACCAAAAATTACACTAATATGTCACACATTAAAAACTTCCCTGAACAGGGCTGCCTTCAGCTGTTTTCTAAATGTCAGGTAGTTATTTATCTCTTTGACATTGGATGGGAGGGTGTTCCACAGGGCGGGTGCCACTACCAAGAAGGCCCTTTGCCTGGTTCCCTGTAGCTTTGCTTCTCGCAATGAGGGAACCGCTCGAAGGCCCTCGGCGTTGGACCTCAGCGTCCGGGCAGAATGATGGGGGTGGAGACGGTCCTTCAGGTATACTGGGCCGAGGTCGTTTAGGGTTTTAAAGGTCAACACCAACACTTTGAATTGTGCTCGGAAACGTACTGGGAGCCAATGTAGGTCTTTCAAGACCGGTGTTATGTGGTCTCGGCGGCCGCTCCCAGTCTAGCTGCCGCATTCTGGATTAGTTGTAGTTTCCGGGTCACCTTCAAACTCTGGCATTCAGAGGCATACTGCTTCTGACACTGACTAGTAGCCGTTGATGCCCCTGGGAACAGAGCAGATACGTATCTGAACATTTGTCATTCATCTATCTATCTGTCTATCATCTATCTATCTATCTATCTATCTATCTATCTATCTATCTATCCATCCATCCATCCATCCTTCCTTTTCATTTACTGGATACAATGGTTAATATTTCTCCTAAATGCTTTTATTTGTATTGTTTGTCACAGCCTTTGTCTGGAAAACAAATTAGTTTTAAAACTGCAAAAGTCACTGAATAGAAAGTTAAATTAGTCACTCCTAAATGATTGCCTTGACCCAGAATAAATTGCCAGTGATTCTTTTTCTGCTCTGCATGCCAGTTTCACAGTAAAACTGTGACCGGCGGGTCTATCTAGGTCATCAGATGTGGGACTGAAATATAATAAAATTGCCAAAAACGGTGACTAACTAGAAAGTCTGAACATTTACCCACCACCCTGAAAAACAATTATAGTACTAACTCAGGATTATGTTATTGTAAAATAATCCCTTCATCCAGACAGTTTATTACAAGGAATCTGCTTACACAGATATAGTTAGTTACTTTATTAATTTTGCAAAACTTTTATGGGGAGGGTTGGCAATACAAAGAGGTATGAGAGCCTGCATGTTCAGAAGCAAGCTCTTTTTTCTTTTCTCTTTTCTCCTCTCTCTCTCTCCCTGCCCCATTGATTATTAATAGTAATGGGGAGACATTCAATTCAGTTTGTGTTTAAAGGTGAGCCGAGCTAATCTACGCTTTCTGAAACAATACATGAGCCTAAAAAACAGTCATGCAAAATTCACACATCTCCAAATTTTGCAATACAGTTCTCCATGCATGTAATGTGTACAAAAATGCATGCACTTGGTAAAACGTGCAGAAAATGTTATAATATTCATATAATCAAACTGAGTTATTTGTTGGTTGAGTTATGTGTTCAAATTATTAAGTATCTGACTATCATTCTAAAAAGGTATTGATTAGCATTTTTGTTGAGTGCTTCATGAAACTGCTGGAGAACTTCATTTAAGAAAAATGTGAAACTGAAATTGGCAGATATTCTCATCCCTAGTTAGCGATAGTCAAAAGATCCAGTGCTTTTTTTAAAAAAAATGCAGATAATATAGCTTTTGGTTCATTATATCAAGTAAGAATGAGAAGATTATTTTCCAGTCTTGAATCATATTAATTATAGTAAGACCAAAGTGGTGTTTGCCAAAAATAATAAGTGGCGTAAATGAGTCATATCACTGAACAGCGTTGTTCATTGCAGTTCGCAGGACTTCATATTTGCAAAATACTGTACTCTATGGAACACCCATTTTGAGCACTTAAAATGTTGTCCTACCATTCAATAAGGGCTATGGTGACACTTTATTATACTAAGGACCATTATTTGTTAGATATGCCAGTAAAAAGGTTTTGTTGCTAAAACCACACTTTGTTTGTTATATTATGCAGCTATAGGGAATAGATGTAGGAGAGATGAATATACTTTCTCTGTATACTATTTTGAAATCCACATAGTAAACCTGATGGTGTTTTATTTTAAGATGCCCTTCTCAAGGAGGCTCACCTTGCCACTACTCCATTGTCTTTCTGGTGATGGTGATGCCTCTCCAAGCCTTTTGAATTGTCTCCAAATGCAGCACAGTATCCTATCAAGGAGTGGGCGGATCTGCCAATTTCGTTTTCTCCCAGTTTCTTGCTTTTTTTCAGTCTTAAACTCCATTCTCCACTTTTCCACAGTCTTTTAAAGTCATGAAAATTCACCAGCATTTTAGTATGAATTTCTCCTAATGGACACATTTTGGTATCCAATTTTACCTAGTGAAATGGCACGTGGAGCCTCACTTTCTCATCAGAAACGCTCACAGGCCCTCGGTTCTTTCCGATGTGATCACCCAGGACTGTTTCTGGCAATGCTGCTTTCCACCCCCACCCCTTCTCCTATGGGAGAACTGCACAAATTCCACTCCTGCAAAATTAGCAACACAGACAAATGGAATAGATAACTTTCTAATGTTTAACTTAACTCATAGCATTTCTTTCAGTTTATTTTTGCTGGGTGACTACTGTTGCATGATTGTACACCTGTAGATTATTTAAAAAGATAAACAGTGTTGATTTATTAAATGTTTTTGAAAGGCCTGTAGAATATTTCTATTTTGTTAGAGTTTAATATCCCTTTTTAATTTGCAAGAACTCAGATATTTTTTTAAAAAATAATAAAATAAATAAAATAAAATAAAAAAAGGTTCCTCCTTCTTTTAACAGGAGTTCAGTTCTGCTCATTTAAAATGGTTTTAAAACATTTCGGAAATAAATAATTATTGGTGAAACAACGGAGATTCTTTGCTTTTAAAATTATTAGTAGAGTGTAATAGTGCATATGCATAATCTGTTATTAATGTCAGAAAATCCTTAATTCATGCCTGAAAAAAGGCTAAACCCAAGGGATAAAGGCATGGCAGATGAATAACAGAGCATCACTGGGAAAATTTACTCATCCCTAAATAATACAAAGACATAACATTTTTCTGCATTCTGAATGAATTCCTTTAGCTGTTGGATAAATTGTAGAAGCTTTCTGAAACTATGAAGCTCTGCAGAACTGCTGCAACTCCCCTAAGCAGATGAATATCCCCTGCTTCCTATTTAGAACTTGAAGGGAAGGTTCAAGGAAGTTCTTAATAAAAGTTTTTGGAGAAAATAATAATAATAATAATAATAAATTTTATTTATATCCCGCCCTCCCCAGCCGAAGCTGGGCTCAGGGCAGCTAACAACAATAAAACAATACAAAAGTACAACACAAACAACACTCTAAAATCATTCATTAAAATTAATTAAATTCAAGCCACTGGCCACCATTGGGCCAGAGCTCCGCGAAGATTGCCGAGGGAGGGAGTCAGGCTGTGCCCTGGCCAAAGGCCTGGCGGAACAGCTCTGTCTTGCAGGCCCTGCGGAAAGATGTCAAGTCCCGCAGGGCCCTAGTCTCTTGTGACAGAGTGTTCCACCAGGTCGGAGCCACAGCCGAAAAAGCCCCGGCTCTAGTTGAGGCCAGCCTAACTTCTCTGTGGCCTGGGACCTTCAAGATGTTTTTATTTGAAGACCATAAGTTTCTCTGTGGGGCATACCAGGAGAGGCGGTCCCGTAGGTACGAGGGTCCTAGGCCGTATAGGGCTTTAAAGGTTAAAACCAGCACCTTAAACCTGATCCTGTACTCCACCGGGAGCCAGTGCAGTTGATATAGCACCGGATGAATGTGATCTCGCAGCGAAGACCCCGTAAGGAGTCTCGCTGCAGCATTCTGCACCCGCTGGAGTTTCTGGGTCAGTCTTAAGGGCAGCCCCACGTAGAGCGAGTTACAATAATCCAGTCTGGAGGTGACCGTCGCGTGGATCACAGTGGCTAGGTCAGGGCGAGAGAGGTAAGGAGCCAACTGCTTAGCTTGGCGGAGATGGAAAAATGCCGCCTTTGTTATAGCTGCAATCTGCACCTCCATGGAAAGGGAGGTGTCGAAGATTACACCCAAACTCTTAACGGACGGTGCTGGCACTAACTGCGCCCCCGCAAGAGATGGGAGTTGCCCCCCCAATCCCATATCGTCCCGTCCCAGCCACAGGACCTCTGTCTTCGAAGGATTTAGCTTCAACCGGCTCCCACGTAACCATCCAGCCACAGCTTCCAGACATCTGGTCAGTGTGTCTGGGGCCGAGTCAGGATGGCCATCCATCAACAGATAGAGTTGGGTGTCATCGGCATACTGATGGCAACCCAGCCCAAAACTCCGGACAAGCTGGGTGAGGGGGCGCATAAAGATGTTGAAAAGCATTGGGCAGAGTATCGCACCCTGAGGTACTCCACACACCAAGGAGTGGCGCGATGACAATTCCCCCCCAAGTGCCACCCTCTGTCCCCGACCAGAGAGAAACGAGCGCAGCCATTGAAGGACTGTGCCCTGGACACACCAAGACACACCAACCAACCAAAAGACACACCAACCAATTTTCTGTGTTCCTGTCTGCTTATGTAATTGATTAGTCGATTGATCAATGAGCTAAAACAGGGCATGCAAATCAACAAAAAGTTCTTTCATTGTCATCTTCCAGTGCTGCTTACTTAAATTTAAGGTGCACAGCACATTTCAAATAGTGATGCTACAGCCTAGCAATAGAGTCATCAACACCTCCTTCTCCAGCTTCTATATATGAAGATGTTTTGTACTGAATCAGGTGGGATTTGTTCATCCAATCTCATATTGTCATTAGCAGTAAGGTTGGGCTAACCTGATACTTTCGGTTTCTCTAACTTTCTCTATTTCCAATCTTAAATTCAGTTCTCCACACTTCCACATCAGTTTTGAATTTATTTTTATTTTTTTTTAAAAAAATCCAAATCAGCGTTTATCGTGCGAATTCCTCATAATCGACACATTTGTTTATGCAATTTGCATAACACACACTTTTTGCAAGGCACTTTCCCCAACGCAATGCGTTTTTGTCTGCTATTTTCACTAATGCAGTTGTTTCCTCTAATATCTGTAAATATTGTTTGGTTGGAAAACTGCATCACAAAATTCAGGTAAGTGCAAACTTGGAAGAATGGCTGTATTTCAGCTCTCTTACCATTTTGGATGTTTTGGATCTCCTGTGTCTTTTGCCCTGTTGCAAATGGCAGCTTCAGTGGGGATGGGACGATGATTTCCGTTGGGAAAATAGCACAGGTTAAAGGGTTAAATGTGATTGCAGTATTGCAACACTGATCAAATCACCCCCATCTTTCAGCTGTTCTTAAAAAACAGTGGTCAAGTCTCCCAATGTCACATTTAGCTGACCCTCAAACACTGAGATGTTCCTTAAAGAAGGTCATCATTGTCTTTGGACTCTTGAAGGTGCTTTACATTACAGTTTCTGCTTTGCAGCTGAGCAATCATGTTGGAAAGAATAGGAGTTGGGGGAATACAGTTTTTCGGGGGGGGGGCTAGTTAACAAGCCTGTTTATCACTTCTGATTACAAATTGTGAATTCTTTTGCATGAATGGAAAAGACAGTTTTGTTGCATCTCTACTTTATTATCATCTCTTCTTGAGCTTACCAGCATAAAAAGGAACTGGGAGTGCTAATTCTATGTGCTTTCAATCAACAACGTCCCTCAAACAAAGGAGATTGTCATTTTTCCAATCTTCCTTTTATACAAAAAGAGAAAAGAAATTCCAATATTCAGTAAAACATGCATAGGTGCCAGGAAAGGGAGAATCAAGGCCCTTTCACCAGGAGAAGACTCAGAGCTAGCTTTTAGACGCCAACTTCACTCATTCCCATATTTAAGCATAAAGAATTTGTGAAGTTCTGTGTGTACAAAATCTCCTTTCTTTTGCCATGTTCTTTGGCTGAAGTATCAGTGTGTCAAGTCTGTCATGAGATTAATGTTGTGCAAAAAAAAAAATCTGCATATGCATACACACACACACAGAAAATTCCCACTAATTTATGAGAAAAGAATTTGCATCGAGAAATGATCAGAGGGGGGAGAAAATATTTGAGGAAATTATAATTGGCAAGTGGCAGGCAAGGATGGGGTGACAAATTTGGTTTGGTTCACATTTAAAGGCAAACTAACCTAATTCACATTTCCTGAAACAATGTTCAAGCTGACACGTTTGGAAAGTCACACTTTTCTGAACTTTGTAACACAGTTCTCCAGCCAAGGAATGTGTACAAAAGGGCATATACTGTGATAAAGTGTGCATTTAAAAATTGGAGCAATTTGTTTTACAAAACAAGTGTATATCAGACAAGATTACATACAAACACGTGACTATTATGGAAAATTCACATTAACATGCTAAAGGATTTCATGAGGACTATTTAATTGATTGTATTTTTAATATTTTGTTGGAAGCTGCCCAGAGTGGCTGGGGAAACGCAGCCATGTGGGCAGGGTATAAAATTATTATTATTATTATTATTATTATTATTATTATTATTATTATTAGAATTGCCAAGTGATGTTGAAATGATGGAAAGTGAACTTGAGAAAAGGAGAGAAACTGAAATTGGCAGTCACCCATCTCCAGTTGCAGTGGGTTTGTTACTTTCAAGATGGCTGAGGAGAATTGTGTGCATCCATTCTTCCATTCTGCAAATCACCTCTCCAGTGCTCTACACTCTGTAGCCTTCCAATATTTCCTGAAGACCCCACCATGCCCTCAGACAAACTTTCTTTTAATCATCAGAAAGTGGAAAGTTGTGCTACCGTGTGTCTTTCAATTGTTGTTATTTTTAAGTGAAGTCATTTTAGCTTTTAAAGAAATCAGGGTAGATTTTTTAAAAAATCTGGAGGGCCACAGGCTCCCCATTCTTGGTCTAACAGATAATCAGCATGTATGAGCAGATATGATACCTGGTGGGCAAGTTCATGCAACCATCTCATTTCCATGTATGTTTTCTCATCCTGGACTGGTGTCATTATGCTTAATCATTTTTTTGTAAGAAAAACACAAATCCAGCCCTCTGTTTATTCCTATTCTCTTCTCTTGCACCAGGGCAAACATGTGCACTCTTCCTTAGCAAGCCTTTGTGCGTCGAAATTAGTCAGGGGAGACTGATTCAGTGCTAAATTAAACACAAAGGGGGCTCAGCAGTCTTGTAAAGAACTTTATCCTATTGTCTAGAGTGATGTTTGATTAATAATTGTGGTCCCCAATGGCATACTAGAATGTCAGTTCCAACCTATATTCACACCAGAGCTGGATGGCTCTTTTTCTGCCTCTCCCGAAATAAAATGCTGAAAGAGCATGATGAGCTCAGGAAATCCATTCAAACAATGTAAATAGCTAGTGAGTAAAGCCCAGCAGGATTCATTCATACATGTCCAGCCCAAACTGGCTGGTTTGATTCCAGTTGGAACTCTCTTCACTCCAAAGCCTCGGGGGAATGTTAATCTGTATAGTATAAACATTTATAAACATCTCCTAAATCATTACACTTCAACTGGCCCATAAACACTCTCAAATGTTTTCCTTAGGCACTGCGTGGCTTTGGGGAAATGAGTACACATTGATTTGGCACCACTGAAAAGGTGGAGAAAGAGTGCAGGGGGTTAAAAAAAGATTGCTATCTAACTCCCATGAGCTAGCTAGGGCAAATCCCTCTCTAGGAAAGAGATGCAAAGTTGCATAGCACAGCACATACCCCTTAGCAAAGTGACCACTGTACATAGTGCAAAAACAGAGGATATTCGTCACCGAAAAAGCGAAGATTTTCTATGAAATTTCATTTGCTGGTTTATACGTATGTTATTTACTATTATTTATTCAGTTTGCTAATCTCCTTTTACTGATTGCATCTAGAAGATTTACAACAGAAAATAAGACAAAGATTTAAAAAATATTAAGAACATCTAAAAATACGTTAAAACACAGTGAAATGCAATTTGGGCCAACACAATGGTAAAACACAGTTGTATAGGTCTAAATTTAGAAAGAATTGCTACCAATAAGAAATGCAATCAGTATGACCATAGTGAAGAAGAATCCGCCTAGTTGATCTGTGTGTCTTCTCAGTCTGCTTATAAGCAGCTTCAGGACTACTTGGGTTCTTTATATTTAAGTGGGACCTTGACTGGACAGCTCTTCAAGCAGAGTACTCCTTCAAAAAGTGGCTTGTCCTATGTTAGATAGAATACATGGCCACCCTAAATTCAATGCAAGTGTGGACCTCCAGGTGTTGCTAAATGAGAATTCCCATCATCCCTGGCCATTGGCCGTGCTTGCTGGGACTGACTGAGTTGTTAAGCAACATCTGAAGGGCCAAAGGTTCCTGCACAAGTAAAAATGACCACCTGTCTTCTCCTTGATCCTTGCCCATCCTGGCTCATAAAAGCCAGCCGAAAAGATCTGGGTGATGGGTTGGTGAATGCATCTGTCTGTGAGGGAGCCTTTCCAGACCCACTGAAAGAGGAGGTTATTGAGCCACTTCTTAAAACAACATCTTTGGACCTGACCAATATGGCCAACTATTGCCCAGTCTCAAATCTTCCATTCTTGGGCAAGGTGATTGAGCAAGTGGTCGCTGAACAACCCCAGGCACGCTTGGAGGATGCGGACCATTTGGATGCCTTCCCATTGGGATTCAGGCCCCATCATGGGATTGAAACTGCCTTGGTCGGTAGCAAATTTGAAAGGTTGCAGTCCTACATACCTCAGGTACAGGTGATGCTTTTAACAATGAAGGAGTGTTCCTGGGTGATCATTGTTAGGAGAATCAACACCCATCTTTTCCTCTGTGAAGGGCTCTGGGAGAAAGGGTGCAGGGGTCTCCCAGATTCAAACTGTGGAATATCCAGGTAGGCTTAGAAAGGACATCTAACTGAAACCCTGGAGAACCACTGCTGAAGGGAGTAAGTGAACTGGCTCACCAACCTCGGTCTACCTTCACCCAGGCCACACTTTCTTGTCTTCTTACTTACAGGCAGTCCAGATGGAATAGCTGGCTGTCATCTTCCTCTAGACTTGGTGTTGCTTTTATAGAACTCAACAGGGAGGAAGATAGGAAGAAAACGAGATTTAATTGGATCCACCTGTCATTGGCTCTAGCTCCACCTATTGCTGGGCTCCTTACTTTCTGCCCCACCAGCCCCAATGGGCACCAGCCACCACTGTATGTTCCCATTCATAGTTTAGTAATTTGAGCACATGCTCTACATGAAAAGGGTTCCCAGTTTATTCCCCAGCATCTCAAGGCCTTGACTCTGACTGAAACCCCTGGAAAGGTGCCACCAATAACTGCAGCCAATACCAAACTCGATGGACTTCTTTTATCAAGGCAGCTTCCTCTGTTAGCCGGTATGCTATTTGCAACCGGGAAAACATACATCTGCAGAGAACGTTCACCATATAAGAGTTCCTAGCCAATGTGAAAGCTTCATTTGGAGATTTTGCTCTGGAGATTTTGAGCCAGCACAGTTTAAGAAGCATTTTCTTCCAACCCTCGACAAAGACACAAGACCAATGCTCATTTCTGTTCTTTTCTGCTCGTGGGCCTCTTGGAGCTGTCATTGCCAAATTAACTGCTGGAGTGAGAATTTGCAAATGGAAGTTTTCCAAGCTCCTTCATGTAATCTAATGTCCTTGGGGAGCAACAGTCTGCTCAGTATCAAAACTCCCTCCCCCACTTCCCTGCTTCCCTGTCACATGGAAAGTGATATGCGAAGATGGAATCAAATCTTCCTATACAGAATTGCATGAAAAATATTAATACAGAAATGGTTGGCTTATTATTCACTGGGAAAATACCTTTTATGATAACAGGAAGGGTGCATGTGGAGGGAGGAAGTTTTGATTGTAGTGCAGTGCACAGATACATACTTGTCATCCCTCTTAGAGGGCACAAATTCACCCAAGTACTGGGATGATGGTAGATTATTATCAGAACTGGCTCATCCGTGAGGCAGAGTGAAGCACCCATCTCAGGTGGTGGAAGCCTCTAAGCGCCACCCCTGTAGGCCCCCGCCTGCTCCATCGCTCCACTGCTAGGAGAGAAGCAATACTAGCATTGGTGCCAACTTCCAGTGAGATCTCATGAGATCTTGCTGAAGTCTCACGAGATATCACGGAGCACACAGAAAACATTGCCACTTTGTGCTGCCGCCACACAACTTTGGTAAGTGATGCTTTGGCAAGGGTGACAAGTTGGCAGTGGCAGCAGCAGCAGGGCTGTACTTTCACCTCAAGTGGCAAAATGGGACATGCCACACCTGATCATGATGTTTGTAGGGTTAAGTGAAACTGACCTCTCAGAATTCTCCACAGACGGCAAAATGGCAAGGTGCGGGGAGGGATTTGTTGAATTTTCTCCATGGAGGGCCTGGAATTCCCAATTAGTTTCTAGGGAAACTGAGAAAGAACATATTCAGAAATTTTGCCCTGGTTGTGGTTCAGAATATAAAATTGCCCTTAGGCAAACCATCTAAAAAGATATGGCACATGAGGAAAAAGGAATGAGAAGGGGGAGGGGGAGAAATGGCAAGGTCAAACACAAGTTCTTAAAGTTACAGTACCATGTTCACAATGGAATTATTTAATTCTGTCTGTGCACATTCTGACTATTTGAACGGCAGCTCTCCAGAAACACCCCCCCCCCCAGATCTGGTGACACCATCTGGGCCAAGCAGGGAGGGCTGCTCCTGTCACACAGTTCTAAACATCTCAAATACGCCATGACTATGAAAGGCTAATAGCTAGGATGGCCATATTCTGCCTCCATTGTCAGAGGCAATATGCTTCCCCCAGGCATCTTGCTGGCCACTGTGAGAACAGGATTCTGGACTAGATGGGCCATTGGCCAGGCTTTTCCTCTGTTCTTATCTGACAGGGCAGTCAATATAATATTTTATCCAATGTACACATTTTAAAGCCATGCCCATCAACAAAACAATGTGCTAAGTGTTGTTATCCATGCTTATGTGCCCGACCTGCTAAGCCGCACACTCCTGGTTGATTCCCATTTCTCAATCAAGAACCTGTTGTCAGTACAGGTTAAAAGAGAAGTGTTTCCATTATGTCTTTCTCTCTGAGCACTTTCACCTATACATCCATTTGTGTTGTACGCATAAATGACCTAACTTCATAGAGGTTCCATTAGGTAGAAATCTTTCCATTATTCCTTATTTTGTTTCCTCTTTTCTGAACTAGGGATGTTTAAGAAATTCAATTTTTGTGTGTGTGTGTGAGTTCCAATGCAAACTGACCTGATCTGCCTGCCAGGCTAATGTGCAGAGTGGAATGTATTTATCCTTTGGATTTTGTACTTTTCCAAAATGTGCCACACAGCTCAAAATAAGTGCCAAATGCTGTACTGCAAAATGTTATTTTAGGATAAGCTGTGTTGATAAATGAGTACATTGGGATAAAATATGTATTTAAATATGTATTTTGTGTGATAAACTACATAAGAAATGAAGCATTAAAAGACAAATTTAATGCATTTTGTGAAGACTTCAGCCTAATACACAAGAAGGACAGAATGGACACGTGGGACACTTGTAAAATTAACCTGGATGGGAAATAGACTGATCCATACACCTCTACTCTGAATTTGTATTCCTTTTAAACTAAATAAAAGTGGTGGGGTTGTGCGGAAGTTCATAAATTTTGAAGCACATGATTACAGAAACCAGAACACTTATAGGTAAAAAAATGTGATCCATGTGATTTGTCTATTTTCGATAAAGGTAATGGACCTCACATGTAAACAGTTAATTGTATATCTTCTGGTAGCCACTTGATTAGAAACCATTAGCAAAAATTGGCTGGAAAGACACTTCATGCTTACCCTTGGTAGCTGGTTCAAGAAAGGTATGCCCATTGCTATCTCAGAGAAATTGGTGTGTAATATTTCCATGGGTAGGGATGGTGCTGACCCTTCTGATTTCATCTGTTTGGGGATAATTTATTAAATATATGCCACTGCAGTCACATGGGGGGTGTTAAATCCCTTCAAAATATTATTCTGTTTGGTGTCATCTATAAACAGGCAGAACCTTTTTTTCTTTCTCTCCCCTGCTTCCTTCATTGCACAATGTCAATTTTGCTTTAATACCCCATTTATAATTTTATAATTGCATCCATTTCATTCACTCCTGATTCCTTTTTTTCTTCTGACTCCTTGTGCTGAATTCGAATTCTTTGGTTGCTGATGCTTGTTTTCCCTTTGTGTGCATTGCCTGCATTTGTTGTTTGATAAACTAACCGACTAATTAACAAATGCTTCCTAAGTGGCATAATTGGGTCTGGCTTCTTCTCCTAAGGATTCAAAGATCAAGCTCTTACGTGTCAAATGCCAGTGGTTGAAATGAGCTGCATTCTGATTCAATGAGGAGGGGGAAAAGGGACAGGGGCTATACCATGACTGTGGGGTTGCATGCGGCAGGAGACTCTGCTTAAATTCACAGGTTCTAAGACTCCTTCCTGCTCAGATACAGGAAGGGAAAAGTAGGTGGTAGCAGAACCAAGAGATGACATGATGTGCAGTCTTATTTCTTTCTTTAGGGTTGGTGCATGCAATCATGACGGTGTCTGTCGCTTTAACAGTTCCACAGCCGCCTCTTGTTCCACACCCCACCCAGTACTTTCACTTACCCTTGCTTCCTGCCTGAGCAATGTTAGCTGCACAAATACAGCCACAATACGTGGCTAATGAATATAGTAAATGTGTTATTAGTAGTAGTAGAATGTCATTCAAAATTTACAATTCATCAACTTGAAAATAATATATATATAAGTCCATAACCAAGAAGTAGTCAACAAAATGAATTGCTGTTGGGGAACACCACAATGCCTTTCAATGGATGATGTCCAAGACAGTATACCTGGATTGAATCAACTGTTTCAAAGATGAATCTTCATCAGCAAATAGTTTTAGATAGAATCCATACAGGTAAATGTAATATTTGTGGATCAGAGCTCACTAACCAGTGTAGCTAACTGATTATTCTGTATTGCAACACAGGGGTTTGTTTTTAAGCAATGTTAGCTACAGAGTAAGATAGCTCATTGAGTTTGCAAAAGAAACCAACCAACCCAACAACCCTAATTCCGATAATTCTGTTTCTTTTTAATTCTGCAGGATCAACACAAAACCAGTCGCTTGCACTCAGCCACTTCCATTTGGCAAGTGAGACTATGCAAAGATTTGACGGATGCTCCAAGGGTGAAATGCTTTAGTGTCAGTCTGCTTTCTCTTCAGGGCAAGCATCTGCTATCCCCAGTAAGGATGGAACAGCTGCTGCATAGGAACAGTTTGAGGCTACAGGTACAGAACTCAGCAGCTGGCTTCTGCATATGTTCCTGTGTGTGTGTGTAAGAGACTGTAAAGTAATATGACTTTGAGTTCTTCTCAAAGTGACTTTTAACAGCAGGACTGTTTATGTTCCATAAAGGGTGCTTTATAGCAGATACTTTTTGCAGGCTGTTTAAATCAGTGTGGTTCTGAGCTCTCAATCTGGATCTGAATACAACTTTATGTGCTTATATGTACATGGGACAGAAAACTGCCAATGCAAATATTCTTACTCCCTTAAGTAATGTCTGCTGAGAGCTTTCTCTTTCTCGGCATACTGCACAACATCTTGGGAACCTAGGCATAGGGGGGAATTTTCATTCAATCTGCATTTACCAGGTGAATTTACCTGATCTGTACTTTCTGAAACAATATGCAAACAAAAACAAAGGCAGCCTTCAAAATCTGCCCAGCCCCAAGTTTGACAACACAGTTGTGCAGCCAAGTAGCATGTACAAAAATGTGTATGTTAGGAAAAATTGTATACAGACATGGAAGAAATTCACACTACCATTCTGATGAATTCTCATAACATTTTTAAAAATGCAATCTGATGAGAAAATGGGGAGAACTGAAATGTGAAGAACTGAACTTATGACTGTACTGAGAAACTAAGAGAAACTGAAACAGACATATTCACCTAACTAAACGGTAATCCTAGCCACATGGGGAGCTGGCTGCAAAGTTTGTACTCCATATACAAGACCTCTCCATGTTTCCAATCTATTGCATGGTCATGGCAACATTTGTGGCTCATTTTCTACACTGTGCCACCAGAGTTCATGACATTTTGTATAGTTGAATAGGAAAGAAACAGTGGTGGCCTCAGCATTGATGAGAGGCAAAAAGGAGCTTCCCCTTTATTTTACCTCTGTCTCCACTTTCACTCCAGTGTTGCACTTCCAAAATAAAATAAAAATAAAATAAAATAAAATAAATAGTGGGGGGACATGACTGCACACAATAGATTCTGAGATGGCAGATTCATTGACAGTTCGTGCAACTAGTTTTGGATTCCCTGTAAAGTGTTGTGAAACATCAAAGTAAATAAGAATTAATAAACAATGTATAGTGATGAAAAATCCAGCCCTTTATTTATGTAGGAAGATTGATAGAATAATAATAATAATAATAATAATAATAATAATAATAATAATAATAATAATATCATCCAAGCAGATGACATTAAATACTATAAAATATCAAATTAAATAGCAATAAAAACTGACCTTAAAACAAGAGACATAATAAAATTATTTTTAAAAAGTAGATACAAGGAACAGTTTTATAAACAAATATTCATAATGAAATTATGGGAAGACTTGAGTAAACATTTTTTTTTTTTTTAGCAGGCTTCAATAACAGTACAACAATGGCACTTGCCTGATACTAATAGGCAGGGAGTTCTAGAGAACAGATGCTGCCACACTAAAAGACTGATATCCAGCAAGTGCAAAAGGAATAACGTTATGAAGCTACATAGCCAATCAAATCTGCCTATGTGATGATCTCACTGAAGGCGAATAAAGGCTGCTCAGAACGCATTGCCTTCAGCCCGAAAAGCAAATATTTTTAACTCTTGTTTAAAAATGAGGCTGCCTTCTGATGAAACCAGTTCCCTCACTGTGAGAAGTGAGGTTATAGGGAACCAGGCAGAGGGCCTTCTCGGTAGTGGCGCCCACCCTCCCATCAGATGTCAAGGAAATCAACAACTCCCTGACTTTTAGAAGACATCTGAAGGCAGCCGTGTTTAGGGAAGTTTTTAATGTTTGATCTTTTATTGTGTTTTTAATATCCTGTTGGAAGCTGCCCAGAGTGGCTGGGGAGACCCAGCCAGATGGTCGGGGTATAAATAAATTTTGTTATTATTATTAACAACTCAATCCTGGTTATGCATTTCCTTAGACTACAAGGCAATGCCTAGAGTTGGTGGTGGGGACCTTGCACATTCTGGTCCTTCTGCCGCCTATTCGCAATCAGCGTTCAAAGCTTCCCACACCCCCCACACCCATGGCCTTTCAGGGCCCCTTACTGAAAAAGACATCCAAATACAAGACTCATTGTGATCAAGCAAAGGCTTCAAGCCCAGCCTGCTCCCCCCCCATGACTCCGTGACTGATTTTAAAAGGCTATGAGTCAAGCCTGAAATGCCTCTTCCAAGGCCCGTCGTTAACAGTTTTATCCCTCAAAATTCCGACCGAAAGTTTCTGGCAACTTGTAAACAAACAGGTTTCTACATGATGTGCTGATAATGGAGTCCTCTGGCATTGGTCTCTTGGGCAAACCTATTAGTCTCTCCAGTCTCCTGCTGCCCTTAATGGCCACCGCCGGAGGGGATTGGTTTTAACTGCGGCGGCTGCCACATTCTATCTGCCTTGGAAAGGCATAAATTGGCATTCCATATCATGCTACCCAAAAGAAGAAGAAGGGGAAAAATTCCCAGCAATTATTAAAAGATTCTTATCTCTTGCTCCCTGCATGGATAATGAGATCCTTCTCTGTTGGACTGAGACAGCCCGTCTCTCTGCTCACTTAATGAAATGGACCCCAGTTTGCAAATTAGCATCGCCCTGACTCCAAACCTAACCTCTTGTTGTCTAGTTGTACATCAAGGCTCCAGGCTTATGTCTTTCCTTATTAACACCCCGTAATCACGACAAAGCCCCTTTCATTTTCATTTCCTGGTTCTTTTAAACAAATTCACTTGTGAGCTATGGCCATCATTTCCTCCCCCCCCCCCGCTTTGTCCTATTGATTTAAACATGGAGGGGAGATGTTTAAATAGAGGGTTATGGCTCCCCCCCAAGCTTGCTTCAAGAGCCTATTTAGGCATCCTTGATATTATTGTTTTTAATGGAACAACAAGCTCTACTTAGTCACTGTTGCTGGTATCCTACTATATGGCAATGGGATGAGACTTTCATCTGAATCTCTCAAGATTGGCAGTTTGGCACTGAAGGTGGAGCAAGAGAAATGGAAAATGACTTAGGGCAGTGGCACCTGGGAACCTCTTTGCACAGAGATGCCCACTTTGGTCCTCCAATATCTATTTGCAGCCAGGCAACTGACTTACATGGAGTGAATAAGCTTCTTTCTAAAGCTCAAGGTCTAGTGCTGTGCTAAAGCTTTGCACAGTATCCCCCTACCCCCAAATAAAACAATGCAGGGTGTGTGCTGGGGCAAAACAAAAGTTGTTTCAAAAAGGGTGTATATTGAGTATTAAATTCCAGAAGACCCGGCCATGTGTGTGTGTTGAATTTAACTTTACAGCTTACATTCACTTGTAGGGATTTGGGGCTCTTTGCAGCAAGCTTCTAGTTGGGCAGTTCTTCCCCAAATGATCATGTGACCATGTGATGTCATCTGGCCAATATAATATCTCCACTGGTAGCGTAAGTTGTGAGGCAAAATACAGCTCTCTTTCACTATTCACACTTCTCTGAATTTTGCAATGCAGTTCTCCAACCAACCAATATGTACAATATATATGTGCCTAAAACACACGTTAGTGCAAACAGAGATACCCACAAACCACTTTTCTCTACTCCCTCACCAGTATCTGATAAACTCACAAGCATGTAGCATTTTTAGACTGAATTTTTATCATGCTTTGCAACAGTTATCTTTGCAGTGACTATATGAGAGCTTCTAGCTTCCATCTGTACATGAAGTGTGAATTTTCTGGGATCTGGGCCGAACACACTCAGTGGAGATGTCTAGGACAGGATCAAAATAGGTAGGGCGGCATTTCATTTTGCTACTTCAACATGAAAAAGGCCATCAATTTTGGTGATATTTTAGGGCAGAAGTGGGGAGCCTCAGGTGAGAGGGGATAGAAGTGATTCTCCAAGCCTTCTTTGAGTATTTTGCCTGACTGGAATGTGGATAGGGAGCTCTCTCTCTCTCTCTCTTTCTCTCTTTCTCTCTCTCTCTCTGTGTGTGTAAAACTCAGATTTTTGCATGGCTGTGGTGTAATTTACTAAATTCACACGAAGATCCTGATGAATTTCCATGAGGACATTATAGAAAGAAAATCAAATGTGGAAATCAAATGTGGAAAACTAATGTGGAAATCAAAAACTAATGTGGGAACTGAACTTAAAATTGGAAAAAATGAGCACCTGAGAGAAAGTGAAACTGACTTCACCCATCCCTAGCTGACTCCAACTTCATTATCATGCACGCATTAGCTAAAAACAAGGCTGTTTACACAAGCATATGGTGATTTTAATGTTCAGATGTAATATTCATTCTTCTGCTGTTTCTGATGGATTTTACATTTTTTGTTCGTTTATTTGTAAATGTAGTATTTTATATATGATGTATTGCTCCTAGTCCTGAGATACCAGGATGTACCTTGGGCCTTAAGTATTTTAAATACAGGAGTCACAGGTCTATTTTCTTTAAATATCTAGGGTTGTACTCAACTAAATTTATCTCAGAGCAGCCCCTTTGAAGTGTATGAGACTGTTAGTCTCACCCCCCATTCCAATTGGTCTACTCTGAGTAAGAGTAAAACTCTTTACAACCCATGGGCAATGTCCTTGTACAAATGAAAGAGCTTATTTGGTTATAAGCCTGGGTTTCCAGTTTGTTGGGTACTACTTCTTTCATAAGATAAAGAAGGCAAGTGTTTGGGTCAGTGACCTGATTTGGAAAGGCAGTTTTAATTCTGTTCTTAGTTCAGTGATGGTGGTATGTGTGTGTTTGATCATCATTGTATATTTATTCAATCAACATTCATTGCAACAAAGGCCATTTACAGTTTCAAACACAAAGACTACCTCTGTAATTCAAGCTTTCATTTAGGAATGGGAGCCTTATAGGTGGGGTCTTGACATTAATTTAAGATCTATCTCTTTTACAACTCAGATAATTGTATTTCACTAAACTGATGCACAAGGCGGTATAAGGCACTTTGACAATTTTATTCTACTTGTGTAAGTTAATCTGCACATTTTGTAGCTCCTGACTTACAGAAGTAACAGCGAGGGTTCATCAAATTGAAACACAAAAGTACACAGAGGCCTGGGAAAGGCTTAACAAACATTTCAGGTTTAGTTATTGTGCACAGAGAATGAGCCAGGAATTGTATCTGTTTATAACATTTTTTAATGTACTTTTTTTTGCCACTGGGAAATCTACACTACAGATGTTACTTTTGGTTGCTTTTCAAACACTTCCTTCACTCATAGGAGGTCTCCTTTTTGAAGCAGAGAAACATGCAAGCCAGGAGTTCACAGCTCTCAGCATTCACACCTGTTGTGCATGGCAAGGCAGCATTTTGAAGGTTTAAAGTTTGTTGAAGGTATTATAGCTGAAATTTGTGAGCTTCTGATTGTGGATTCTGCTGTTCCCAAAACCAACTCAGTTAGACGAGTGGCAGAAAGCAAGTCTATTTGGCAGGTCTTATTGACTTTGCCACTTTGTAGAGAGTTTCTTTAATATAGGGATCAGGAGGGATTGTCTGGTTTGGTATTTTAATGCAAACATATCAAATTTGCACTTCTGGAACCAATATGTGAACTGAACCCCAGCTCTCCTTCAAAATTCGCAGTTGTCTGAATTTTCTGATGCAGTTCTGAAAACTAAAGAATACCTACAAAACTGTTTACAGTAGTTGCAGTGCAAGCAAAAATCCAAATATTGGTGAAAATAATGTTTAAAAATGCATTCTTATTATAAGAAAATTATCTGCTTGTTTGTTTAATATTACTTAATTTAATATAAAATTTAAAATTGCTAAGCACTGTAGAAAAATGCAAACATGGAAACAGTTTGAACAGCATAATGAAAACAGTAATACAAAGAGAAATTTATTAATGACAAGGTCCAAACAAAAATGCATACGCTAGACAAAACTG
Organism: Podarcis raffonei; assembly: GCF_027172205.1. NCBI lineage: Eukaryota > Metazoa > Chordata > Lepidosauria > Squamata > Lacertidae > Podarcis > Podarcis raffonei. The sequence goes on from NC_070607.1 coordinate 75,292,186, forward strand.
CATACAAGAACAACAAAAAATCTCACCACTGTGTTGCACCTCTCCCTCCCAGCTATGGAAGTGACAGGAGATCACATAAGTCACCAGCCAGACCAAGATATATTCTCAAATATATTTGGACAATGAAATAGAAGAAACACTGGCAAATATGAGTGAGCAATGGGCATGAGCATCAAAAATATATCTGAATCTTCGGAGGAGGGCTGGTGCATAAATTTTGACTACAGGAGTGCCCTTCATACATTTACACTTTACTTGCCCTATTTAATATCGCAGTGATAGAAGCTTCTGGCTGTCCTCCCTTAATCAATACTATTGCAAAGAGGACCCTTCTTTCAGCAGTGGTATAAATTATCAGATATATGCAAATAGATTTGCTAATGTTAATTGCTTAGGTTGATAGGTGATTAATTTTTTTGATTAAGATCAATCATTTCTGAGGCGTCTTACTAAGGCAATCTGCAAAGTGATAGTAATGAGGCTTGCCATCCTGTTAGCCTGCCACTAACTAGCCATAAACCATACCTTTGATGGAAGAGAAAGTTTCAGAGCACGATATGCCCAGTTTAAAAGGAATGAGTGGAGAAAAAAGCTACTAAAGATGAAACAGTTTCCTGAGGTGATGCCTCTAGGTATTAGAGCAGGCCTACACTAACCATGGGACGCAGGTGGCGCTGCGGGTTAAACCACAGAGCCTAGGACTTGCTGATCAGAAGGTCGGCGGTTTGAATCCCTGCAATGGGGTGAGCTCCTGTTGTTCAGTCCCTGCTCCTGCCAACCTAGCAGTTCAAAAGCACGTCAAAGTGCAAGTAGATAAATAGGTACTGCTCCAGCGGGAAGGTAAGCGGCATTTCCGTGCGCTGCTCTGGTTCACCAGAAGCAGCTTAGTCATGCTGGCCACATGACCCAGAAGCTGTACGCCGGCTCCCTCGGCCAATAAAGCGAGATGAGCGCCGCAACTCCAGAGTCGGCCACGACTGGACCTAATGGTCAGGGGTCCCTTTACCTTTATTCTACACTAGCCATACAGGCAGACTAGGCAGCCACTAGGGGATAGTTGGAGGGCCTTAAACAAACAAACAAAACCCCGAGGGCTGCATTCTTTTCTGACCCACCTTCTGGGGGTCACATGTTAGTGGTGAGTGGGGTGAGAGGGGAATGTGGATGGAACAATACATGCAAATTTTACCTAGGTTAGTTGTTATATTGACACCAGCACAGCCATCTTTGTCCTCCATCCAGGCAAGCAAAAGGCATTATCAGAGTTCCAGGACAAATTTCAACCCATCAAAAACATTCAAGGAGGAAGTTAAGCAAGGCCCATGAAGGGTGGAATATGAAGAAGGAGAGCATAGATGGGGAGGGAGGGTGTCCTGGGAACAATCCCAAGGGCAAGAGAGAGCCGCCTGGAGGGCCACTCATAGTGGACCTCATGGTGGAATTGCTGCTGACCTCTCTCCAGCTGGATCATCATACCATAGGAGGATGGAGAGTGGGAGAGGCAAAATGATGATGTCAGTGGCAGAGCCAACCAAGTCATTGGTTGCTACTGTCAAACAACAGAGAGACATAAACTCTTCCCAAACTGCTGAAACTTGCCCAGAGATCTACTAGCAAGTATTGATGTTTAGCTAAGCAAGCTTAGGTAACAATAAATTTATTGGTACAGGGCTGTGTCTTTGCCCCACTCTCTTTGGCATATTATTTTCCCATGGGCTCTCATATACCTTCAGCTCTACTGAAGACGGTAAGTACTTTCATTCAATGAGTGATGGGGGTCTGTTCAACCTGGTACATCTCCACCTTGCCTCTCTCTCCTGGTAAGTCATGGTGATGGCAGTAGTAGGAGGTCAGTCACCCATGACTGGTGAAAATCACTGACTTGGAATTTATGGAGTCACTGTCTCCAAACAAATGGGTGGGGACTGTTAATTTGTCTCCTCATTCAAGATTCACCTAATAAACCCTGCCAGCAGAAGCCCTGTGCAAGAACTTCCATCTGTACAATGGAGCTTCCTCCTGCTGTACCCTATGACTCTATAGGGGTCAGAAGAACCCACAGAACAGTACACAGTGGGTTCCATCTGGCAAGCTGCAATGCTTGTTTACATGGAAAGTTTGCACATTAATCCTACCCCTGATCTAGTAAACACGACCACATATTTAAACGGGGTTTGCCTTAGGCCTACTCTGCACTTAACTGAATTTTTCAAAGAAATGCATCAAGGCTTCACTGATCTATTTATATGTGTTTGTTGTATATTGACAGCCTGTCCACCATTTTACACTCCCCACAATGTCCCATGTGGCACATTGTAAGAGAGTCAAAATGGCAACAGCCACACACACAAAAATGGCAGCTACCACTTAACAAAACGTCAGAGAGATTTTTTTAGATAATATTCTGGAAATAGTCCTCTTTTACAGGAAAGGTGAAAAGAAAAGAAACTCCTGAGGAATTTCCTCACAAAAAAACTCTTCTGAGAAATCTCTGCTCTGCTTTCACCTCCTTCTCTCCCCTTCCAGATTCTGTTCAGTCTAGCTAGTTTAAGCATGTCTAGTTATATCTTTTTGACCTGACAGTGATGGGTGCCATCAGATTCTGTTGCTGGAAAGGTCAAAGGTTAATTGAAATCAGAGGAGCAAAACCTATTCAATTGTCCAATTAATTATGCTCAGCTCCCTTCCACCTCTTCCATTACCCCATAAACATCAGCAACTGGCCAATCAACAGTGAATGAGAGACAAAGCTGCCTCTGGCCTGCTGTCACTTATCTTGATGGCTTGCACTTGCTCAACAGTCAAGTTGCTGAAGCCAATAAAAGTGCATGTGTTGGGTGGGGGAGAAGCCGTGTGCATGTGTGATGGAGGAGTTGATGACATCCCCATACATCACCCTTAGCATCACCCTCCTAGCTGTAATGTTAGGAGTTGTCTTTGAAGGCTAGTAATGCTTTGAGATTTATTGCTGCTTCCAGACTACTGCCTGTGCCACTTCATTTGAGAAAAGTGTAGCAATCAAGTGGAATCTCAGGAATAAGCTCATATTCTCCATATTCTGCCAGCAAGTTGTTGCTATAAAAAGAAAAGAAAAAGTGGACATCATGATGAGATCCTTAATCTTCTATGGTTTATAGTGTATTTTACTTAAAGAATATATACACTCATACCTCGGGTTGCGAATGTGATCCGTGCGGGAGGCACGTTCGCAGCCTGCAGTGTTGTCAACCCACAGTGTCGCGTCTATGCATGCATGTGATGCAATTCAGCACTTCTGCGCATGTGCGTGATGGGACTCGGTGCTTCTGAGCATGCACATGATGTCATTTTGCGCTTCTGTGCATGTGCAAGCGCCGAAACCTGGAAGTAACCCGTTCCAGTCCTTCCAGGTTCGGCGTGGTCCGCAACCTGAAAACGCACAACCTGCAGCGTTTGCAACCCAGGGTATAACTGTATATATTTCCCATCCCAACAAACACTTTATACCATGACAGTAGGATTGGTGAAATGAAATGCAACTGCCAGCATGTTGCCTGATATTCACTTTTCAGCAATTACTCATTTGGAGTTGTTCAAATTCCACTGGCTGCCATTTTGTTTTTAGGCTGAGTTCAAAGTGTTGGGCGTTACACTGGCTTTTGACACTTGAGATACATATTTTTAGGACCCACCTTATTTATGTGATTGTAAGTTGTTTTAAACTGTTTTAAATAACCCAACCTGGGACCTTAGAATGAAGGGTGGGTAAATAATAACAACAAAACAACAGCAACAGAAATCTGAAAAACAGTTGTTTTGGGACCAAGCTCTTTCCCATGAAGAAACCCACACACTACATTTGTTATCAGATCCCTTGCTCTACTTTGCATTCCCATCAGAGGTTTAGGTGGGATATGACACATTGCCTTTTCAGTCACAGAACCCAAATTACAGAACTCCCTCCCCTCGAAGGCCTGAGTGGCCACTTTCTTGATGGTTTTTCAGTGAAGTGAATTATGTGCAAGTTCTTTTCTCTGTCTAGTGTGGAGCCACTGCTTTACCTTCCTATAAATCTCTCCTCACAGCCCATCTTTAGGGTGAAGCATCAGGCACAATTCCTTAGTCCCCATACCACACTCTAAATTACCGTAACTTAGGTACAAGTAGCTAAATGTTTGGCTAAGCATGAGAAGGTTTTGTGGCGAAAGGTGACGTGAAACCACTTAGCTGCTTTCATTTTTCAATGCAGCCGTGGGTTTGTGGTGGTTGACGGAAGCAACTGCAGCTCACCTCTCAGTAGCCACAAGCAGAAATTAACATCATGCCAAGTGGGCTTCGGGTTGATGGTGACCATCAACTGGTAGCCACACTGGGACCAGAAGTGGCACACAGCAGTGATGATGTGGGCAACACCCTCACAAAAGCCTGAGAAAGTGGAAAAGGTGAATGTGGGCAAGGGTGAGAGCAGGAAAAAACCAGACAAAAACTGGGCCTGTGCAAAGACCCCAATCTACCCCATGGCCCCAATCTGGGACCCTAGATCAGGCAGGCTTGCCCTGTGCCACCCTGAGGGGCCTCTGTCCCATGTACAGCCCGAGGGCAGTTCAGGCATGGGATTAATGTTTAATTAGGTTTTATTTTAGTTTGTATTCCATTGCCTCTACAGTTGTATCTTGGATCCCAAATGCATCACGAGTCGAATGTTTTGGCTCCCGAACGCCTCAAACCCAGAAGTGAATGTTCTGGTTTGCGAACATTCTTTGGAACATCTGACACGGCTTCCATGGCTTCCGATTGGCTGCAGGAGCTTTCTGCAGCCAATCAGAAGCTGCGACTTGGTTTCCTAATGTTTTGGAAGTTGAACAGACTTCTGAAATGGATTCCATTCAACTTCCGAGGTACCAGTGTATTCGGCTAAGCTTAGGCTTACAAAGCCTGTTCTTTTCTCCCACATCAGTGTTCCTTCTAGGGAAAACAGAGGATCCAGGTGCTCACAATGCTAATTGATACTTGCCATTCTCTTCCTCACTTTATTGTCACGTCTCCAGAGCTGATCTAAATATTTCTCCAGTGCAATGAGAGGAATGTTGCATCATTTGCACAATAGTTTTGCATATGTCCAGATCCTAAAGGTTCCATGGGTGGATTGCTTTAGCGAGACAGCCTATCTCCCCTTCCCCAATCCCTCTTTTTTTTAGGTGGGGGGTGTTGGATCAGGCTGTTTGTAATTAAATCGACAGCGATTAGCTCAGGAAACATGATTTGCTGCAGATTCCAGGTGGAAAAATAAATAAGGATTATATTATACATGCACTTGTTCTGTGTTTCATTAAACCTTGCCAAATTTCCTCTGCCAAACTCTGCATCCTCAGATTGGTCACACATGTTCTTGAATGCTTCACATATAGCACTTAACAGCTGCACTTTAGGGAGAGGGGGGGAGAAGCCAAATAATTCAAACACACCCTTCCTTTGCCAAAATATGTTCCCTAGTAAAGGCAAACAATGGCCTATGCACTTGAATGTGGACTCAATTAATCCAGAGTATCAGTTTACAGTTGTGCTTCCCCATCTTGTATATTGATATTAAACATTCAATTCTGCACGTAGTCACTTGGTAATGGCATTTCTGTTAGCCAAGGATCATTATCCTCAACATCTTCTGCTTGGTTGCCTTTCTCCTACACCTATAAAACACAACTTTTTAAAAAAGAGCAAGTTCAAAGGTGAGCTTACTGGTAGCAGACTCTTTTCAACCTAGAGTTGTGGATCCCTGGATGCAAGCAAAGAACATAACGCATAAAACTTAGGTATGTGTAATCAAAATGGTCCAATTAACAATGGATGGGTGAGGGATATTATTCTGTAAAATAAAACCTTCAGAAATGAGTGTTTATATAGTATGTTTGTTATTACAAGATGATGGGAACTTGTTGATTCAGTTTATCTTCCCACTGATTCACTTGTTCTGAATGAAGAGCCAGTGTGGTGTAGTGGTTAGAGGGTCAGCGTAGGACCTGGGGGACGAGGGTTCAAATCCCCACTTGGTGATGCAGCTCACTGGGTGAACTTGGGCCACTCACTGTCTCTCAGCCTAACCTGCGACACACCGTTGTTGTGGGGATTAAATGGGGGAGTAACCACCCTGAGAAAAAGTGGGGATATAAATTCAATAAATTGGTAAATTATTTCAGTGGCAACTGTTGTCATGCCCAGTTCTTCTCAACATTGCCTGCTGTCAGGGAGTGTGTCTCCCACAGAACTTCCAGTCTCTGGTGAGAAGCAGCTGACAACAGCAATGCAGCTTGAGTAACAGTCTGCACTATATTCCAATCCATTCAGGGACTGACCAAACCCTGACCTTCTTAGATTTAGATTGCAGCATGTTGTGGTTTCACACCAACACATTACACCAGAGATAGCCAATGAGATACTCTCTCAGTGTTGCTGGATTGTCACTCCCTGCTGGCTGAGGCTAACGGGAACTGGAGTCTAACAACATCTGGATTGGCTTCCCCAAGGATGGCATATAAATGCAAGGAATCAGTCAGTAAAGCAAGTGGAGTTCTCTGGGTTGTGCATAGTTTCCCTGAGAAGTTTTGTTTGCAGTAGTGGCTGGGGAGAGGCACTTTTAGAGAGAACCTTCTATTGCTGCAGAGCAGTAACTGAGAGAATGGTTAGCCCAAAGCTCTTACAGATGTTGCAAGGAGACAACAGAAGCATGAAAATTGTTATGTCTGTGCTGGGTATTTTGGCCAACTAGCAGCCATGTGCTTGCACACGGTGCCCCTTTGCCTTTGCCTCCAACTGAAAACACACACACACGTATGGAGAGTGCCTGACTGCTTCCCCAGTAAAATTCACTGGCAACTCTACTAGGGATTAGATAACAAGGTAGTATGTAGTATGGAGCCCGTGTTTAGCTCTGTGTCCCAAGGTAGGTAATTGTATACTAAAGCACCCTTCTCTGCCATAAAACAAACTTATGAAAACATTCCTTGGAAACGTCCAAGGGGAAAGTGTCCATAGGTAGCTTGTTCCATTGGTGGGCTGCTGTTATACTTGGGATAACTTTCTTATGTTTCATCAACACATTTTTATCTGTAGTTTAAATCCATTGCCCCTTGCCCTATCTTACTCAGACTGTAGACTCAGTTGGTTCCATTCTGCTAGGCTAAACAAACCTTCTTCTCTAAGTCAGTCCCCGTAGGATTTTTCCTTCTGAACCTTTGTGGAACCTTCCTCCATGATGGACTTCGGTAATATGGTGCCCTGAGAGAGTACAATTTTTTGTGCCTTCCTCAACTTTGAGTAGATACCCTTATAAATATAGATATTGTAAATTTGTTGTTGTTGTGTGCCCCCTTGGCTTAATGCCCTGATCGGGGGAACCACCCAGACCACTCTAAATCCAGAACTGCCTCCTCTAAATCCTTTCCATCTTTTGACGCTTCCTCCTGAACTGATGTACCCAGTATTGCTGAACAGGCCTTGATGGGAATACTGATCTATGGGCATAGAATTGGCTGGCTGATAAATGGCTTTAAAGGGAGAGAAAGTCTGCACTCAGAACACTGCTGATTTCTGATATCCTGGGAAATTAAGCACACTGTTTTAGCTCTTAAATACCTATTGTAAGTTCTGCCCTAGGATTGTAGATGCTTACTTTTTAATGACAACCCTTACTGAAAAGGATTGGATGGTATTCTGGAGCACCAGTTACCCAGAATATGGCAATGAACCCATATTTCAGGACACCAGAGATCTGTAGTATGTAATGAGTATCCTTCACAAGGGCCTGTTTGGCCACTTTAAACTGCAGCATATGCTAACGCATGGCAAGTTGTTTATGTGCTACGGCTCACGCAGATTCCCTAATTTTCTGCAAGCCACCATAGGACTTTGTAGTTTGATGTTTTGGGATGTTTGAAGCGGCATGGAGAAAATAATCCAAACAACCGGCAGCCAAATATGTTTCAACATGTTCCCTTTCAGGATTATTAGACCATAACAGAAATTGGAAATGAGCATTTGAGTGAGTCAATGTGTACACATGACCAAGCAAGATCCTTTATCAGTTCTTTTAAAATGGCCTTTAAAGGCAGTTTTGGTGCCCAATTGGATTGAGGCAGCCATGCTAACAATAAGCTTTTCCCTGTGCTGTGTACTTAATGGGGAAATGCCAGTATATGTAAGTTTCTCATAATGTGCCAAATAGCTTTTGGGCTTCCCATAAGTATTTGGATGGCCACTGTGAGAACAGGATGCTGGACTAGATGGGCCATTGGCCTGATCCAGCAGGCTCTTCTGTTTTCTTTTGGTGGTGGGCATTTATATTAGGAAAACAGCAGGAGCTGTAAGGGTTTAACTCCAAGCTCTTGAGCACCATGATCCTGATCCAAATTGCATTTAAGATTTTTTTTAAAAAAAGAGATAGAAGATCTGATCACAGACTTCCAATGACCCATTTATTCGGGCCTCATTATGACTTGGGAATTGGACTGAAATGTCCAATACGTAGCTTGAGAATTTTGGGTTTTATTTCACACACAGTACAAGACCAAACAGAAGCAAAGCCCCAGGAAAGGGCTTATACTCCTTTGTCAGACAGGGTGTTCACCAATTTCATGTGAAAGCTTTTATATCCCTGTCAAAAAAAAGAGAAAAGGAATAAAAACAAGAGTCTTAATATAATGGAAAGGTGCTGGACTCTTAAAGGAGTGCTACCGGATGTTAGTTTTACACTAAATGCAGCTGGTAAGAGGTTTCCAGGGCCTGTGGGCGGTGGTAGAGAAGGTGTTACGAGTCCAAACACTATTTCCCATAAGAAATGAAGGGATATAGTCTCACCTCAGACCTTGTTTTTCCACATATGTTGAGACGAGAACATATTTATATAACCCTTTGAAAGGGGACCGCTCAGTAGCAAGCACACTCTTTAAATAGCTCCTGGTCTGTTCTGCAGTATCCAAATCTCTTCCATTCCAGATCACACCCACTTACATTTTTTCGCAAGAACTCTCATTCCCTCCTCTTCTTACTCTCCCCCTTTCCCAGATTGAAGGTCTAAACGAAGCACATGGAAGCACTCTCCTGCTGATTTTAGTGGATTTTGGATGCAGTCTTTGTAGTTCAGATATCACAAGAAAAGGTAATGAACTGATAATCAGATGAACAGAGGTCATGCAATATGAGTCCAACCCCGCTGGCTCTGAGGTCAATGGGAATTTTACTGTTGCTTTGGTGTATACAGGATCAGGATTGTTTAAACATTACAAGGCTTATGTGCCTACAGATCCCAGTTTGGGCTTGCTGATGCAGGACTGGAGGGGAGAACAAGCACTTGTGTCTTTAACTCCTCAGAATGCAGGAGAGAGGGGCTCCCTTCTATAAGAGAGTACAGTGGTACCTCAGGTGACATACGCTTCAGGTTTCATATGCTTCAGGTTACAGACTCCGCTAACCCAGAAATAGTGCTTCATGTTAAGAACTTTGCTTCAGGATGAGAACAGAACTCGTGCTCCGGCGGCGAGGCAGCAGTGGGAGGCCCCATTAGCTAAAGTGGTGCTTCAGGTTAAGAACAGTTTCAGGTTAAGTACGGACCTCCGGAACGAATTAAGTACTTAACCTGAGGTACCACTGTACATGGAGAGAATTCGCCAGCCCCATTTCCTTAGGGAGGAAGGTCAAATAGATAATAACATGAAAAAAGAGGGAACATAATGCAGATCCCCTTCTGAATAACACAGCCTTAACTGGCCAGATGTTTTGGACTACAACTCTCATCAAGCCAAGTTAGCATGGCCTAGATGTTTGGGGCTGATGGGAGTTGTAGTCTAAGGATTAGGAGAACACCCTGTTGTTGAAGGCCCTCATATAGCCTCCATGTTTCCTGATTTTCTAGGGACAGTCCCAGAATTATGAAAGCCATCCTGGATTCTGATTTGATTCCAGAATGTCCCTAGTTCCCCTGCCAGTGCTGCCGCCACTGAGCTCTAAAAGGAGGATGAGTCAACGCTTGTCCCAAGCAACAACAGTGGCTGCAGTGTTGCGAGGGAACATCCAATTGCTTCTCCATGGAATCACCATGGCAGCAGCTGCTAGCCTCCTTCCTTGGGCATCTCATAGTAGCTACTGGAAACTGAATGAAGAGGAGAGGCTACCATTGCCAGGACCCAATCCCTTGTGACATACCAGCTCTGAGGCGCAGATGGAGGGCAGGGCCAGTCTGAGCAGGAAGAAAGGGGGAGTGGAGCAGAGCGCAAGGAGTCTAAAATTTATTTATTGGTGTGTTTTTCTTCTTGTAAATCTAACAAAAAAACTGGGATTAAGGGTTTTCCTCAGGACAGTGGAGGGTGTGTATCTTGTGTCCTCTTGGTGGAGTGGTAGTGTCACTCCCCTTTCTTCTGAGGGGGGGACACACAGAAAAACGGAGGGGGTCAAGGAGGGTCAGTTGAGTGAGAGATATTCATATTTACACAGCGAAAAGGGGATACCTCCTGTTGAATTCTGAAATTTTGCAAAGTGCCAGCTTGACACTGTGATGATTGGGACAGCCCTCTCAGGCTAATGGACTTGTTTGGAAGTGCTTTTAGGATGTGAACCTGAAATATCCCAGCTCCTTTCTGGGGGGTCAGATTATAACCTTAAATGTCTTTGTTCTTGTCACCAATAGATGCTTTCCTAGAGCACAGAGCAGTTGGGAGAGCACTGAGGAACTCCCACTCTACATGTTATAGTTCTGCTCCTGGGCTCCATCTTAGTGCAGCTGCAATTTAAACATTTAAAACGAGATACAAATCATTACAATAATAACATAATGAATGTCATGCCTAATTTCGTCCGGTGCAACTTACCATCATGATGTCTCTTGAAATTTGTATTTTCTATCTCTGAATCTTAACTTTTGATGATCTCTTTAAAGGCATTTTCATTTGCTGCTACTCAGAAATGTTTAATTCTGTTGAAATAATATTTTCCTTTGGATTCCTGTTCTTTTGGTCGCACGCCATCTAAAATTACCTCCAGAAATAAAAGCATCTCCCTGCTTTTTTGATCACCCCATCTACACTATAGATTTATGAGCCATTTAAGTATATATGGTACCATTTTTTTATTCAAAAAATACATTAAAATATGTTTGAAAAAAATGTTACACTTCAGGGGCAATAATAATAATAATAATAATAATAATAATAATAATAATAATTTTTATCAACACCCCTCCCATCTGGCTGGGTTGCTCTGGGAGGCCGAGGGAGCCGCCGTACAGCTTCAGGGTCATGTGGCCAGCATGACTAAGCCGCTTCTGGCAAACCAGAGCAGCACACGGAAACGCTGTTTACCTGTCCGCCGGAGCGGTACCTATTTATCTACTTGCACTTTGACGTGCTTTCGAACTGCTAGGTTGGCAGGAGCAGGGACCGAGCAACAGGAGCTCACCCCATCGCGGGGATTTGAACCACCAAACTTCTGATCAGCAAGTCCTAGGCTCTGTGGTTTAACCCACAGCACCACCCACGTCCCTTTACAGCATATATAAAACATAGTAAAACATTTGCACAATAAAACAGTTGCACAGTAACAATGCACTCTGATGCATGCTATGAGGGATGAGGGAGAAATTTGATTAGGTGGCCTCCCCTTTAGAAGCAAACAGAATCAAATTTCTCCCTCATCCCTAGAAATGCATTATATTGGTGCAAACTGCTTTGAGGAAATGTGTATATTCAACAAAACTGATTACAAATGTGTATATTAGGAGAAATATTTTGCTGAATTTTCATAGGGTGATTTAAAATTACAATAATCACAAACTGATGTTTAAATCTGGAAAACTGAACATAAGATTGAAAAAATGAGTAACTGAGAAAAACAAAACACGACAGATTCATCCATCTTTATGTGACTCCCACTTAGTTCAACAGAACTTGCTCCCATAAGTATGTACAGGATTTCAACCTGAATCTAGAGACAGATCTGACAAAAGAAATTGGCCAGGATGACTGAATGGTAACTGAAAACTGGAAAGAAAAACAAGCTGAACTCTTGCTAAAGCAGGAAGGGAGAATGGGGTGTTCCCTCCACAGATCTGAGCCTTGCTTCTGTGGCTCTGTTAATTTTGTTTTATAATACTTCCATTCTCCCTCTCCCTCTCCGGCTTTGCTTTCCTTCCCCTCAAGTGATGCTTTTGGATAGATTTCTTTTTGAAAACAAAGCCAAATGTTGCAACCAGCAGCCTTGGTTGACATTCCATGGCCGATATGCCAAGGATGATGACAGCTCTATGGAAATTACGAACTCCAGAAGGTAAAACCAAACACTACTGACGATCAGCAGTTCTTTAAGGAAATAAAGCAGCCAATGCTTGCTTAGCTCTGGTTTCCAAGTGCTGGGGTCAGATTAGGTCCTATCCATGGATTATCGGGATCTCTGCAACTCAGTCCACCAGGGGGCCAGTACAGCACGTTCCAAAATGTTGAATAAATCTGGGAACAATTACAATGCTTAAATGCTTAGGAGAGGAGACGTGCAATCATTTGCCTTCTGCTATAGGGGAAACTCTTTTGTTTAATGACTGCAGGAAGTTGGATTCAGCAGAGATGTGATGGCCAAGAGTCTCATGAGGGTATATTGAGCTGTATCTTACATTATTAATACAGTTGCTCTGCCTGATTCTCTGGCAAATGTCTCTGTAGGCATGCAAGCAGAGAGGTTTCACTAAAGATGTCAGGGATTGAGGCTGAGATGTTCTGTGATAAAACCAGAGGCTCTGCCATGGAGCTATGACTCCTCCCTCAAGGAATATGTTTGGTCCTACATCAGATCTCTGTTACTTTCGGTTTTCTGAGATGCATATGCAGATTTGATCCAACTGCAGGGTGGCACTCAGATACTAGGCTGTGTGATGCTGATTCCTTGAGATCTCTGACCCATGGAAGTGGTTCACTGAAATATGCTCATGCCTCCAAAATTCAGAAGCTGGGGCAGATCTACTATGAAACTAATGAAACTTAAGCATTAGAGTCCCTGGTCCTGGAGGGGTCCCAGATGCAACCTTAGTTCACATTGCTTAACATTTTGGGGACCCAATAGACCCAATATGAGTCACACAATCCATATTGATTTTTTGTTGTATAGACGTTGTACAGATGTTGTAAAGTATGAGTGTTATGTTAAGGTGGCTGCTCTGCTGTGGCTAATGTAACCCTGCTCCACTTTTTGAACAGAGGTCAAGAACCTAGAAGAATAACAATGAGTTCATGAAACTACTTAAACAGATACCAAAAACTCAAACTCATGGAAAATTTGTAATGATCTGTGTGGAACAACCTCTCTGAAGAAGATAGCAGTGGTTATCAGAACCTCATTGCTGGTTGTGAAGGAGCCTGCATAACAGTTTGAACTTCATGCCCCCAGAAATGTAGGTCCACCACTGAGTAGAACTACTGTGGGCCCCTCCCACCTTACAAGACAGTTGGGTCCACTGAAAATTCTCCTGCCAGCTCCACTCCAGTGTATCTAGGAAAGCCCTTATTATCAGTCATGCTAACCACATGGAACCACCATGTTCAGGGGCTCTATATTTCTTCACACCAGATTTGGGGGACAAGGAACAAGGGGAGAGTGCTGGATCAGATAGAGATGAGTAACTTGCCCATGACCACAAACTGATCAGACCTCCAGCTACCACATTTCTTGCTGACTCCTCATTTCCTGCTGCAATAGACAGTTCAAAAAGGTGACTGAAGCTAGAAGGGTTGCTCAAGACCAAACCCCACACACCATTTTCTCCTCCCAAAATTAGCTTCCCACCCAATTGTCCCTGCTACCACGTCAAGAATATGTTCCCATTTTCTCTAGCCACACCTCCTAAAAGTGTGTGTGTGGGAATCTATTCCCCCCCCCCCCATGTAAGCACTGTCTTTACAAGCAAAAGATGCTCTGTGGGGGCAGGGGTCCTACTTTAGGCTCCTGGCAAGTGAAGAAGAGGAAGAAGAAGAAGAAGAAGAAGAATAGTAGTAGTAGTAGTAGTAGTAGTAGTAGTAGTAGTTTGGATTTGATATCCCACTTTATCACTACCCGAAGGAATCTCAAAGCGGCTAACATTCTCCTTTCCCTTCCTCCCCCACAACAAACACTCTGTGAGATGAGTAAGGCCAAGAGACTTCAAAGAAGTGTGATTAGCCCAAGGTCACCCAGCAGCTGCATGTGGAGGAGCGGAGACACAAACCCGGTTCACCAGATTGCGAGTCTACCTTGGACCACTGTGGACCACTGTTGCTTCCCAAAAGGGAAGAGGGAGGCAGCGGAGAGGTCTGAATGATGCAAGTGCACCAGCGAGCCCATTGGCATCCCCTGCCAGTGTGTTTGCACCACATTCCTGATGTTGTCTCTTTTACACCGAGAGACAAAATGAACATTCGGTCTCTGTTCTTCAGTTGGTCTGTCTGTCTGTCTGTCTGTCTCTCACACACACACACTCAAGAAAGAAGGAAGTGAAGGGATGCCCCCATAGAATAAGACAGAATGCACACACAACTGCACATATCCTGTTCTTCAAGCCATCAGCAACATTACATAGCCAATAGGGCATGGAGAGTGACAGAAAGAAGGGGGGGGGAGAGAGGAAGATATCCTCCCCCACGGAGCTGACACACATACACACAAGCATGCAAAAGAATCTTCCCCACTACACACACACACACACACACACACACACACACCTGTGTTCCTCAGAGGAATGGCCAAAGAAAACATACTGAGAAAAACAGGAGTGCAGAAGGTGGAAAACCATTTCTCAAAATAGCTGATCCAAATCCACCCACTTGGATCACACCCACGGGCCCACGCATGCCATGACCTTTTGTCTTGACAAAGAGATACATAGCTGAGCACAGGAGGAGACTGATTGGTGCTGATCCATTGAAAATCCTGCCAGGAAAAGGTAAAGGAGAAAGGAAAGCATGACGCTCTTATTGGGCTCAAAGACCCACCTAAAGGGAGGTCCTTAACTGGTCTAGCACTTTGGTGGCAGCTGCTTGACCAGGCCCTGTCAGTAGAGTAAAACCACCTGCTTCAGTTGGCAATATGAAGGGGTGTGGGGATTGGATGGATGAAGGCAGGAATTGATGTATGAATGGTGCTCTAGGCACTACTGCAGTGGTGGTACTGGTGGCAGTTAAAGTACCATTTGGATTCTCCAAACCATAACTGGGGTCTTTGAATTGACTTAGTTCCCAATTACACTCCTACAGGGAAACTCTCTCTCCCTCCCTCCCTCCCTCCCTCTACTGCTAATATTATGTACGGTGGTACCTCGGGTTAAGAACTTAATTCGTTCCGGAGGTCCGTTCTTAACCTGAAACTGTTCTTAACCTGAAGCACCACTTTAACTAATGGGGCCTCCTGCTGCTGCCGCGCTGCCAGAGCACAATTTCTGTTCTCATCCTGAAGCAAAGTTCTTAACCTGAGGTACTATTTCTGGGTTAGCAGAGTCTGTAACCTGAAGCATATGTAACCTGAGGTACCACTGTACTTTGATAAAGGTAACATTTATTGTGAGTCGCAGTTTACTGTGGGAAAATACGTAAATGCAGCTATCTGCTGAAATTCTTACTTTTCTGAATTTTCCTTTGCAGGTCTCCAGGAAAGTAATGTGTGCAAAAATGCAAATACTAGAGTAAAGCATGCATAAAAGTGCATATGTGTGTGGTGATAATAACAAAAAAACACCATTTTATCATGGAAAAGTGGTTTGCAAAAATGTGCATGTTAGGAAAAAATCACACTAAAATAGGGAGTGGGAGAGGGAGAGGTGCAGAGCGAGACACACACACACACACAGAGAGAGAGAGAGAGAGAGACAGAGAGACAGAGAGAGAGAGAGAGACTGATGTGGAATTATAGAATACTGAATCTAAGATTGGAAAAATGAGAAACCGAAGGGAACCAAAATTAACAGATTTATTAATCCTAAACAAATTATGCCATCACCTTGCTGAAGGTAAGCAGGCCTTGGTCGGTCCTTGGAGTAATGATCACCTGGCAGCTGCTTGTATATCACCTTGGTTTCATATAGTAAGGCTAAGGGTACAATCCAAATCCTGGAGTTTGCCCATAAGAACAACCATAAGAGCAACCACTGCATCTGCACATGCACATGCACATGCCTGCCAGACTGGGAGGTTGGACAAATTGCTGTACCAACCTGGAAGTGGCACAGCGACTATGCACAGATTGAGCCCAATGTCATCATGCGATGGCAGTGGGGCCACTTCAAGATCACTGAAAATCAAGTACATTATTCCAGCGGGTCAAAACCTCCCCCTCTAGTCTAGCCCCATGAGATGGGTCGACCCATGCTAGGGGTCTGGATGTTAGCAACCAGTAATTGTTCTTCTATCTAGAGTGAATAAAGAAGTCCCTACTCTTGCACAGAAAGGAGCTGTTGCAAGGACTGACACCCAGTTTTGATGCTTTTATGTCCAACTGGGACTGAAAAAGCAGCTTTTGGTGTATTCCATAAATTGTGGAGTATGTTTTTTGTATTTGTTTTTTTGCAAATCTGGCTGTAAGTATGGCTACACACACACATTAGAATTTGTTGAATAATGTATACATCAAATTTCACAAAAAAATTCAACTACATTATTGTGTGTATATATGTATATAGATATACATACACATACTCATGTATTTAAATTATTCACCCAGCTCTCATGGGCATATGCTGCTTTTAGTGTTTATAGCGAACAAGTAAACATGAATAAATATAGCTCACTACATAATAATAAGGCCAATATTGGCCCTTTTCTCGTTTTATATGCCAACTTTTTCATAAATCTGTAATGCATCACTTTTTTCTCCTTATTTTTAGGACTGCTGAAAAATTAACTCTAGAAGTTCCAGTTTCTTCCCGCTCAACATAACTGGAAGGAAACAGGGAGATCTAGAGTCAGGTGGGAAACCATCTTTGCCTTGCCAGTGGGTCCTATTTGCCCCATGAAGCCATTTCCCACAAACTACGCCTACTTGCTTGTCAGCTGACATCACTTGTGACATCAGCTGATGGTCAGGAAGACAGGGTGAAATCTGGCATTGCCTGCACACAAGGCAGCAGGATTTAATCTCCACTCATCAGTTGACGCGCAGTTAAATCCCGCACATTTCATTTTTAGAGTCACCTTAAATGAGGAAGGGGTGTGGATCAGGATCATCTGATAAAGGGACATTTCCCCATTATTTAAGGTGATTCCATGCAAATGCTCTGCTACAATGATGGGCAAGTAGCAAGGTGTTTGATGCCCTCACTTCCACCATGGCATTATGTAATGGATAAGAGAGCAGATAAGGACCCCATCTGCAGAACCAAAAATATCCCTCACCCCTGATCTAGAGTTAATAGTTGAGCAGCCCTAAGACTAAGGAAGCAAAATGGCCTAATCTCATTCACACAAAATGGCAGGTTTGGCAGCTATATATGACAATTTCAATTGGGTTACAAATACTGGCCCAGTCTGCGCATGATCACTGTGCCAATTCCAGCTTGGCACAGCATTTTGCATCTGTAGCCTTACTGATGTCGGAATGCCAACATCAGTTGGGTCCAAGAGGGGGAGTGTCTGGAATGGTTTGCGGCCTATCGGGGGGATGGGCTGGGAAAAGCCATTGATCTGAAGGATTTGTTGCCTTCTACACTCTCCCAAACCAGGGAGACCTTTGGGAAAGAAGAAGAAGGGGGGCAGTTCCTCATTAGATATACAAGGCACAATGAAGAGAGGAACAGAGGAACTAACAGGGTAGTGGTGGTAAGGGAATGGCCGTGAACCTCACTGAAATTGCCAGCAATACTGCCCACATCAGCCACACACACACAGCTCAGAATCAGGCTTTCATAAACTTTCTTGAGAAGCAGAACTGGGGTTTCCCTAATCAACCTCAACTGTAGCAAAATAATACAGGACCACTTTGAACAGAGCTTGCAGTGGTACGTGGGGTGTGTGGTGGTGGTGGTGGTGCACGGGCAGTTACATCCATATTACGAGCATTTTCCAATTACCACATCATGCTTCAGAAGTGAAGTCTGTCTTTAGCTCTTCTCTCTTTGTAACCCTTTCCCGCATCTTCAACAGAAAAACAAAACAAATGCAGAACTGAAAAGAGAAAATGTGGAAGGCCAGCAGCTTCCATGCCCCAACTGGCAAACCTTTTTATCCACAGAGAAAGTCCCCTTTGTGCATTTTTCCCCCTTCAGTTTGTGCAATCCTTGAAGTCAGTAAGATATTCAAGTGTGTTTATTTAACTAAGCAGGTTCCATTTTCAATAGAATTTGGCTTATTCCATGCAGCACTGATTACACAAACACTTGTTTCTTTAAATCATTATCCTTTAATTTAATTGCCTAGCGCAGACCATCCAAAGGAAGATGGTGGTAACTCGAGCCACAGTGGACATTTTCAAATTCATTTTGCTGCCAGAATACATTTTGGGCTAGATTTCCTAAACTCCTTGAGCAATGGCAACTGGGTTCCTGATTATTATTGATGTTTAATGAATAAAGGCAACTAAATGTCATTTAGATATTGGAAAAAGCATGTCACTATTTGGATCACTTGCCCAGACCTTTTAGAACACTCTGATGTTGAAACAAAGTATTGAGAGGAGAAAAATAAGCCATTCAAAATAACACATTTCCACCTGTTGGTTATTAAAACCATATTAGAAGGAAGGAAGGAAGGAAGGAAGAAAAAAAAGGAGACTTTGATTAATATTTTGTAGCAACTCCCCTTCCCTAGCACACTTCTTAGTGCAAATACTATAAGATTCTAAAAGAATTGATGTCAAAAATAAAAATAATCTAAATAAAATCCTGGCCTCCCAATAACCTTAGAATAATTGTGTATTTCACCACAGTGTTTGCCCATGCTTTTAAAGAGTTGGCTCATAATGACACATCTACTCACTAGGAAAGTATTTTCAAGGTACTGAATGAGAAATATTGAACCTGCACTGGATATGTTGCCAACAGAAACTTTCTATTCCATTCACCCTCTCACACAATGCCAGGAATCGCTCAGTTTTGCACTTCCTTGTTTTATATGATTTCCAGAGTGTTTGCTTGCAAACCCAAGAGAGATTTGGGGCACCTTAAAGATGAACAAGATCATTACGGGATAAGCTTTCATGGACTTCAGTCCACTTCATTGAGTGCCTGAAGCCTTATGTTGAATTTCAGGTGCATACATATACATATGGGTGGAATTGTAAAAAGTGAGACTGGAAGGAAATGAAATGCACAAAAAGTGCAGACTGGGATAATGACATATTTAACAGTGGTTATTCACCAAAGAGTTCTTCATTGCACAGATATCCTGGCATTGGTAAGCCATTTAACATGTGTGCAAAAAAAGACAAAAACTTTGTCTTGCTTCTGTTCACAAGTGATAGCTGAAATCATTGATCTATTGTATTTTAGTGGTTACATGTTGCAGTCTCTTTGAAGTTCATTTGCTCCAGTTCGGCATTGGTCATTTCCAGAGTGTCCCAGAAGGCTGTTTCCTTTGCATGGAAACTGATTAAAAAAATAAAATAAAAAATAAAATAGCAGTGTCCTAATCTATCTGACTCTGCATTGAATGTCTCATTTAAGCTTTGATATAGCTTTTTCAATATTCTTAACAATTATTATTACATTTATATCCTACCTTTAAGCCAAGAACTAGCACACAGAGTTTTCCGCTTCCCCATTTTATCCTCACAAATGCTCTGTGAGGTAGGTTAGGCTGAGAGAGAGACAGAGAGTAAATAACCCAAAACTCTAACCACTACACACACTGGCTCTCTTTAAGCATTAGACTGAACAAAACTTGTTCAATTTCTGGCTTAGCTGCAGAACTAGTTTAGCAGTTGTTTTATGCTTTAACTTTATATCATAAAGATGGCTGTGCTGCCAAATTCTTATTTCCATTTTAATATGAAACCTTGTAAAGCAATAATTGTAAGCCAATGCAAATTGAATTCCTTGTACTAGAAAAGTGGCTTTCAAGCTCTTTTCCAGGGGGACTGATAGTTCATTCAGAGCTCTTTAGGGTTTTCTAATGATATCAATAATGGTAGACAAACTTCCCTGCAAACCATCTGTGATGGTCCTGGACTTAAATGCAGAGAGGGAAGAGGGAGCATCTCTTCCACCTGCTGTGAAACTGGATCAGACTCCTGATTCCGAACTTGAGGTTACTGATCAGAAGGCTGCAAAACCTGAGCCAGGATCCTAAAAGATGATTTCTCTCAATTCCAATTCACCTGGGCAATCAAGTGCTGCTGCTACACCACATTGGTATAATGATGTAGGAAGCATAACAGGTAGGGAGCAGCAGAAGAGAAGAGAAGTATTTGCCTTCAAGTCAGAGTGTTGGTCCTTTAAGGATACACACTGTTTAGGCATCACATGGAGCTCTGGAGTGATGGGCTGGATGGAAAGATTCATAAGGTCCCCCTTCGCCTCAAGTCTTTCTTGAGCCTTGAG
This sequence comes from Podarcis raffonei, assembly GCF_027172205.1. NCBI lineage: Eukaryota > Metazoa > Chordata > Lepidosauria > Squamata > Lacertidae > Podarcis > Podarcis raffonei. The sequence goes on from NC_070607.1 coordinate 75,312,692, forward strand.
CATTAGCAGCTGTCATAGTCGTCTCTATTGGAGTGAGTTATTAGGGATGGGATTCAACTAAGTTCTTGTGTGCATGGATCAAAATCAGTTCACACAACAGGACTTTCCCCCTCTCTTCCCTCTATACTTCCTAACTCTAGTCTGGGGGGTTGCAGGAACCCTCAGAACAAGATTAAGGGGTGTGCATGGAGGAAAGAGAGGAGGAGGGGAAGACTTACAGCATGAGTGGATCTTGTTCCACACATCCTTACCCCACTTAGCATTGAATCCCATCCTAAGAACTCTCCATGCTGATCTGGCAAACAGTTCCTGGCCGCCTTGCCTTGTAGATACCTGATGTAGATGAATCAGAACAAAATCTTGCGCAGCATTACATGTCTTTCCCTATAATACATAGTCTCAGTTGAGTACTGCTCTACTCTGCCTTGGTCAGGACACACCTGGAGTACTGTGTCCAGTTCTGGGCACCACAATTTAAGAAGGATATTGACAAGCTGGAACATGTGCAGGGGAGGGTGACCAAGATGATCAAGGGTCTGGAAACCAAGCCTTATAAGGAATGGTTGAGCTGGGTATGTTTAGCCTGGATAAAAGGAGAATGAGAGGAGTTATGATAGTCATTTTCAAATATCTCGAGGGCTGTCACATGGAAAATGGAACAAGCTTGTTTTCCCCTGCTCTGGAGGGTAGGGCTTGAGCCAATGGAATCAAGTTACTAGAAGGGAGATTCCGATTGAACATCAGGAAGAACTCTGAGGTAAAAGCCATTTGACAGTGGAATGGACTCCCTCAGATGGTTGTGGAATCTTCTTCATGGGATGTTTTTAAGCAGAGGTTGACTGACCATCTGTCATGGATGCTTTAGTTGCAATTCCTCCATTTCAGGGGCTAGCAGTAAATTTCCAGGGTTTCAGAAAGGGAGCTTTCCAAATCCTACCTGGAGGTGTTGGGGACTGAACCTGGGACTTTTTGCATGCAGAGGATGTGCTGTTCCTCAGAACTATAATGACATCTGTTCTGTTTCCCCATTCTTTTAATGGGATTTGAGACTCTTTTAATGAATTTTAACGGCTGTTTTATTTGCTGCCTTTGCTGCTTGTATTTTGTGGTTTTAGTGCTCTCTGATAGTCTGTCTTTTTAATTGAATTTTTAATGTTTAATTCAGATGTACATATGATGTACACAAGCAAGCTTGTCTTCCTTATATTATTAAAATATCTTTACTGGTTTAAGAGAAAGGGATTAAAGTTTGCAAAAAAAAAAAAGCTCTCCCAAATTACAAGATAAGGACAAGACTGAAGGTGAATAGACATAGGATTTACAAATTGGGCAATCCTGTGTTGAAGTATTAATGCAGCCACTGCTGGCTTTGCCTCAAGTGTCATGTGCCCAGACTTGTACTTGGAGAGACAGCGTTGTCTTGGGAAACAATGGAGGAGTGCGCCTTTGTGAGTGAAGTCAATCTGTTAGAAGGTTGCAGCTCCTGTTGTGAGTGTAGAGACCAATACAGGAAAGACATGTTTTGTTGCAGCTGGAACAGATGAACATGTCCGGTTGTGCTGCTGCAGATGCATCCTGGTGTTTCTTCTCTTGCATTCCTCCCAGTGGTCATTCTTCCTCTGGTCACTGCTTTGGACGCATAAGCTGTCTCAGGGATGCCATCTTGCCCTCAGGATTGTGGGTGCCCGCTACTGCAAAAGGATGTGCGATGTCACACGCACATGCCTGGATGTAGTGTGTGTGATGTCACACAGCCAGCAGCCAATGAGGCACCCTTTTCCACAGTGAAGGGCTTGGACTTGCACTTAGAGGCAGAGAGACTATGCCTCAGTGCCCAAGCCCCACCTTCCTGGAAAAGGATGCCTTGCTGGCCGGCTGCGGAAGATGGAGCTGAACTGCTTCTCCCCCTGCTGGCTTTTTTCATTGACTTTGTGGGTGCCCAAGCACCCACAGCCCCCTGGAGTTGGCTGCTATGAGCTGTCTTTCTCCAGGCAAGGTGGTCATCTCCAGTGGCGGAGCAAGCCAATTGGGTACCTGGGGCAGTGCACGTGCCCTGCGCCCAGCGGCAGGGCCAGCTGCCCACAGGGCGGGACGAGCTGGGGCAGGATGCTCCGTGGGGCCTCCATGGAATTTGCCTGCCTCCTCCCACTCAGCCGCCCTACAGCTGAGGGGGAGGCGGTGGGCAGAAGTTTGGGGCAGCGCAGACCCTGCTGGCACCCAAGCCACTGAGTCACTCCCAGGAGAGGCACGTGGTTTGGGCGCGCTGCAGGCCCTGAGGTGAGTGCTGCCCGCCATTTTGTAACCCCCCTCAGTGGTGACAGCCAGGGCGGACCACTCTCACCGCACCCCCCTTCCTTTGCCCCTGGTCATCTGCAAGGGATTCCCACAAGGAATGATTGATGTTGCCAGCCTTCATGCCATGTTGGCATGAACATTTGTACTGATGTGTGGGTAGAGCGAGTGAATGGAAAAGAAACAGTGTTTCAATTGTGTGGAGTCCCCACAGGGGGACTTCTAATGTGCATAGGTTCCTTTACACAGCAGCCCATGGAGTGGTGGGGCTACACTTCTTCACTTGGCCTCTGTCTGACTGTGTCTCCACATGAGGTGACACAGTACTGTAGACTGGGCCCCAAAATCCTTTGCAACGAAAGGAGTTTATTGGCAGGCAAACAATCATAGAAATGTCTCCCTGAAGTTATCAAGTTTGAAACTTCAAGTGCTCTACAATAATTTCATGTGGACTTGTGGTTTGAGGGAACCAATATACAGTGGTACCTCAGGTCCGTTCTTAACCTGAAACTGTTGTTAACCTGAAGCACCACTTTAGCTAATGGGGCCTCCTGCTGCTGCTGCGCCGCCAGAGTCTGATTTCTGTTCTTATCCTGAAGCAAAGTTCTTAACTTGAAGCACTATTTCTGGGTTGGTGGAGTGTGTAACCTGAAGCGTATGTAACCTGAGGTACCACTGTAATTGCTATTCCATCACTGATAATAAAGGAAGATCTATTTTAACCAGCTAGGAAAGGACAGAAATTCAAAGCCAAAGTAATATTGCCCTCCATTGCCCTGTGTCTGTCCATTTAGGACAAGGACAAGGTGTTGTTCTCCACCAAAGCACATGAAAAGGAAGTGAGTCTTCAGGAAATGTTTATTGTATTAAGAGATTCGTGGTAATAAGGATGCACAATACCCGGAAAATAAAAGCACAAAATTCATGTTTTTTTATTTTAAAAATGTTACTGGCAAGATGCATTACATTCATGATTTTTTATGGGCTGGGCAGCAGAAAATGTTCAACAACTTTCTGCACTTTCACCAGGGCAGAAGCTGTGGCTTTAGTGTGCCAAGCTGGTGCATGACATTAAGACCTTTTTAGATTATTTTTTCTAGGTGACCACTATTTGTTTCCCACAATGCAAAATAGCCTGATTTCTTCACTTCTGGTACAAGCACCCAAGCTTACTTTACATATCTTCATAAAGCAACCGCAGCTGGGATCTGATTATGGTTGAGACCACACATACACAGGAGTGATAGTGACTTAGCAGTCAAGCATGTGTTCTGCATGCAGAAAATTTTAGGTTCAATCTTTGGCTATCTGCATTTGAGATGGGTAAAAAATGTATCTTTAAATGCAATTTAAACTTCCTGTGGAAGTTTTTAAAATAAAATGGGTCAGTTTGTCTATCTCTGCTCTTAGTTTACACCAGAAGCTAGCCTATGGACATTATATTAGTCTGGCTGTATCAGAGCAAAGTTCCTCTCATCCAGCATTCTGGACATGTGTAGGACCTCTCTGTATTTAGCTTCACCCCTGTCTAACCCCTTACCCCCACAACCTGGCTTCAGTGCCACAGGCAACCTAACTGACTCAAAGAAGCAAAGACCAAGGTATCCACAGAAACCTCTAAATAGGTTGTAATGTTTTTCCAATGTAAGCTTCCAGGAATTAATTTCTGTCTGGTTTTTCCAAACCAAAGAGACCATGTTAAAGAAAATGAATTCTTCCTGTTAAAGGGATATTGAAAAACAACGAGCTCAGTAGCAATTAGTAGCTTAGTAAACTTGGAGGTGTTTTGTAGTCATCATGTGACAATGCCCATAATTAAACTCTTACTGGGATTCATCTAGCTGTTTCATACAGCTGAGAATTTAGCTAATTGGCTGGAAGCCAGTGGGGCTATATCAGCTTAACCTAAGAGCTCACCATTGCCTTTGAGAATAAATCTGCTAGTAGGGGAATAGATTGTTTGTGTGTTGCTATTAAACTAGTAATTAAGAGTTCAGCTTCTCCTCTTCTTCAGTTTTTCATACGATAGACTTCTGTGTTTGGCTATTAAATTCAATTTCTCCAAAGTGTTGTATGGTTTAGATTCAGCCCTTGGTTCACATTCACACTAGGATGTGGGCAGCAAGAGGTCTGCTTGTGAGGTCCTCTGGGACTTGAAAGACTTAACAGTCATTATGTTTCCTTTTCCGCCGCCCCATTTCTCCACTGGCCAGCCTGAGTTATATATAAACTTTCTTGAAATGAACACAAGCTAGCTCAGTTTCTCAGACAACAGACACCCAAAGCTGAGCAATCTAGCCCAACCACCTCCCCTCCTTTCCTGATGTATATTTGTCTTTCAGAGAGATGACAATTCTAATACATCTTGAAAGGGATTGATGCAGGTGAGATATCAAAGAAAAGAGGACACTAGTTCGGATCAGCTGTGGCTCATACAACCACACATTGACCCACAGGCCACTGTTGTTTATGGACTGCAACTCCCATGATTCATGGCCAGCATGACCAATGAAGATGTAGTCCAGCAACATCTGGAGGGATACCCCTTCTCGAGTAGAACAACAACTCCCACCACCCCAACCAGCATGACCAATGGTCAAGGGTGATGGGAGTTGTTGTCCAAAACATCTGGAGGGCAGTGGGTTTGGAGAAGCAGTATAAATTTCACAATTTTTACTGTTTCGTTTACTTAATGGCCAATGCATCTTGAACTAACAAATGAGAGCAATGTCCTCCTCCTATCACCTGTGTAAAGGTCAGTTGCTACAAAGATGATGGAACATTGATCTTGTATGGAAATGTATAACCGAAGGTGTGCACTAGAAGATTTACATCAAAGGCAGTACTATGGCATACATATTTCAGAAAACAAAATGTAGCACACTCAATTCAGGTACACATGAATTAAAAATAAATCACATTTGATGTTTTCTGCTACACTTTACTTTTATGAGGGTAACTATTGGACTAAGCGGCATCTTTTCTGAACCAGGACTATTCCAACCCACTTCCCTCAAGCAGATTGTCTTGATGAATAGATCATCTTTGCAAATCAATCAATCATTCACATTTCCCGGAATCAGCAATGAATGATGTAACTATGGGAAATGAGCAGTTCATCCACCACAGTTCTCTAAAAGGGTGTGTTATGGTCACAAGATCTAAATATGGCACTTTGTTACTGTATCTGCTGGAATAGTGGTCTGTGTGTTAAGGGCTGAGTCACCAGTCCAGCTTACTAAAACAAGTGTTACTTCTACTTTCACCCACAATTAGGGAGGTGACATAATATACAGGAAAACAAATGTCACATAAATATAGTTTAGTGTTTCTTCTTTCCCACCGTTTCACTTTGGCAGAGCTCCAGGTACGTGAACCCAATGATCAGGTCAGGGCTAGGTGAAGTAGAAGCCTCCAAAGTGGGACTCCCAACAAACTTTTTCGCTGCACCATCCCTATACATGTCTCCATTTGGGGTTTTCTAGCTCAGAGATACGGAACCTCTTGTTTCTCGAAGGCCCTGTTGGCTTTCACCATCTGTGTTTGCTATTAAAGCAAGGGTGGGGAACTGTGACCTTTCAGATATCACTGGACTCCAACTCCCATCAGCCCCTGCCATCATGGTCAATGGTCAAGCATGATGGAAGTTGTAGTCCACCTGAATTAGGAAGGGTAAGGAACTGTGTCCACCCAACCAAGGTTTTCCTGTTCCACAATATGACTGATTCCACCTGTGGGATGGTGTTTCCGGCAAAAAAGCCTTGATGGCCTGTAGCCTCCAGTTGCCTATCCCAGATTAGACACTCAACCAGAGTAAACATGCATTCCTCCTTTAGCTCCCCTTATGAAATAATAATTTTGCAAGTACCAGATATTTTTATGAAAAAAGAGAGTCAAAAATCTATGCAAAGGAGATCAATTTTGTTTGCAAACTATCATTTTCAGCTTGGCTCACTCTCAGTACTAAACACATTCTATGGAGCAGAGCCTTGTGGCAGCCACTTAAAAGCTTGTAGCAGGATCCCACAACTGCTTAGGGTGTAGTCTTTAACCAAGCATGCAACTGAGGCTAGCAATCCCAATACCTCTCTTTCTTCAGATTTCTAAAGAGCCATGGTGGGTGGTAAAGCTGGGTTTGAACCACAAAGTTGCGTTTAATGTTGTGGCCAGTAGCTATAGTATGTGGGACATCTCCCTGTGTAGTTACAGGCATCAGGCAAGCTTTTCCATTACTATATTTTGGTTCTTAACCATATGAATTCCTCTCAAGTATCCCCTGTGCTGCTACATGTTTGGAAACCAAGTCACTTGACTTTTTTTGCATATGCAGCTTGAAAGGCATGCCATAGTTTCTTATTTGCAAGTGATTGTATGTGTTAGTTACAGATGAATCTATAGTGCGCTTCTCATGTGGGCTGGAATGTGGGCTGAAAAAAAATATGTTTTCAACTTTTGCTGTAAAGCAGGCATCCCCAAACTTGGCCCTCCAGATGTTTTGGGACTACAACACCCATCATCCCTGACCACTGGTCCTGTTAGCTAGGGATGATGGGAGTTGTAGTCCCAAAACAGCTGGAGGGCTGAGTTTGGGGATGCCTGCTGTAAATGATGCTGGTAGTGTCTTTCCCCCCCACTGAGGGTCATGCAAGTGTAATACAGCAAGCATGATCTGTGATGGGAAAGAGATACTGACAATGTCACTGCAACTTCTTTCCAAAATTCAATCAGGGAAGAAGGACCATCTTTGAGGGAGCCTGCTATGCTGACCTTTCAGTTGCTCCTCTGAGAATGGGAGTCAGCCTAGCTGGTGACAGAGGGCTAAGTAGAGAAGGGGGAGAACCCAAGCCAAACCTGTTTGATTCTGCTCATGCACATTCAAGCAAGGGTGCTCACCAAGCTGAGGACCCTTGCTTTGAATGCTCACTTCAACTTTACTTTCTACATCTTCAGTACAAGAGAGAATACTGCAGAAGAGAGAAGGCAGAAAAGGGCTACCAATGGCTACTAACCATAATGGCTATGCTCTTCTCCAGAGTCAGAGGCAGTAATGTTTCTGAATATTGGTTGAGGGAAGACCGCTTTTATGCTCAGGTGCTGCTTGTGGGTTTCCTGCAGCCATCTAGATGGCCACTGTGCTGGATGGGTCCAGGATGGGTCAGGATGCTGGACTAGATGGGCCCTTGGCCTGATCCAGTAGGCCCTTCTTATGTCCTTAATTCCCAACCCAACTTGACTTGAATGGTTTGAAAACCACCTCCTCAGATTTAATTAATGTGTGAGGAGCTCAGAAAGAAAGATGAGGAAGTACAAAAAGACAGAGAAACGAGAAGATCATTAATGTCTTAAATCCTGCCCTGACGTCTCTCAAATTATCCAAGACTTCATAGCCAATGTAAACAGGTTTGTTTTCAACTCCCTTAATTGCTTGCTAATTGACAGCAGATGCAGGCTTTAACTTTCTTCCTCAGATAAAAGCCAGCCTCTTTGCCTGGTGGTAGCATATTGCAAATGAAACACTGCTACATATCCCCATTTAATGGAGAGGGAGAGCGAAATGGTTTCCCACCAATCAGATGACTGAAACCTGACTTATGCAGAAGTGAAAGCGAAGGAATCACAGACCTCTTTAGTAATCTTCGAAGGTCATTGCTGCAGAATGCATGGACATTATGTAAGGTTTCCATCCCCTTTCTTTCTGTTGCTTTTGACGTTTCTGATTGCAACAAAAGTCATCAAGATTTTTTTAAAAAAGCACTAAAAATGTAATTCATTGCCTAGTTCCTCCCCGTGGGCAGTTCAGCAGCCTGCTGTTTTCTCTCTGTCATTCCTTTCAGTCTATGCTAGCCAGCTGGACATCTCTACATCATTTGCCATTGCAGATGATTTTAACTTCTTAGGGCACTGAAGCATGTCAGCTTTCTTGACGAATTAAGATTTTTCCCCCAACCCCACATGCAAAGATCCATCCAAGTCAAATTTCACTACCAGAATTTGCAAAGTATAACATTCCAAAACGATGCCAAATATTAACATTTCCATGGGATTTATTTTCAGCTGTTAAGGCAGCGCATATTGCAATGACAAAAGTTAATCTAGCCTAGAGTACTGTTTTTTGTCTTTGACGGGGATGAGTATCAGATTTTATTTGTCAACTGCATTTATACTTGCTTTTTGGCCCAGCCAAAGATCCCAGAAATCTCATAAGCTAACAGTGCAATAATACACATTCACAATAGGGATCCCTTCTAGATACCACCCCCTTCACTTAAATATCCTGGTTTTCTAATGTTTGGGGATACTTTGAGCTTGAGGATGCAACTTGTCTTTACTTTGGCTGATGGGCTGTTTACATTTCAACTTGCTACGAATTTGTGTTAACCTCTGTCTAGCTTTGAGCTGGCCTGCATTGCTGCACTTCGTCAGTCTGAGGAGAACAAACACAATGCTATTCAGCAGATCCTCAGCTGCAGCATGAACAGACGGTGGAAAAGTCCTATATCACGAGTGATACAGGGTAGGATGATTTCAAACTTCACACTTGCCCAGCTGAGCTCATTCCTGCAGAACCTGAAATACAAAACACTGAAGACCCAGGGCTCATTCCCAGAACCCCTTGCTCTTTCTCCCACTATGCCTGCCATTCATTCCTTCTCAAAGCCCCATCTGACAATCTGAATTTGTGTGTGAAAGTCTTTTTCTTCTTTCTCCCAAGGTCAGCTCTAGGCCTCATCAGGAACATGGTTTCAACTCTCGCTGACACTATAACTCCTTGGAAAGCTGCCATGGGCTATGGTAACAAAGTTCTGACCTAACAGTGGCAATGTTTGCAATTTAATAGGAGGGAGGGGGTGGGGGATTCAGATGTGGAGCAGAGGGTGTAACAGCAGATTGCAATGGCCCATTAAATGAGGATACTGAGACCTCAGCATTTGCAGTGCAGTCGCAAAGTATTATATTTCCAGTAATTATTTCTCCATAGCATTAAAAAAAATCGGATGCATCATAAATAATATTCATGGGCATTCTTTTCTTAGAGTCTTTTTCTTTTTAAAGAGAGAGAGAATTAAAATAGACTTCCTCATTAGGGTGCTTTCACATGAGTTGCCAAAATTGCTTTCTTAAGGAGAGCCAGTAGGGTGTATTGGTTAGAGTGCTAGGACGTCAGACCACCCAAATGTCCCTATTTTCCAGGGACAGTCCCAGATTTACAGAAGCCGTCCTGCATCAAAGAAGCATTTCAGTTAAATGTGTTGTAAACTTTGTATGAGAAATCGGATTGGCAAAAACGGAACTCCACAGCATCATCTGGTGTCAGTGTTATAATGCATATGCAATGCATATAAAGCACTTTTTCTTTGCCAATGTAGCTGAGTCCTGGATCCCGGAATGTCCTGCTTTTTCTTAGGATGTCCCTATTTTCATGTCATGTGACCCTCCGTGCTAAGGAGATAAGTAACTTTACAATGTTTCGAAGGCATCTGAAGGTAGCCCTTTATAGGGAAAGGCAGCCCTGTATCGGGAAGTTTCTTAATGTTTAATGTTTTTATATATGTTGAAAGCCACCCAGAGTAGCTGGGGAGACCAGAGTTCAAATCCCAGCTCTACAGCAAAGTCCACTTGGGCCAGTCACTCACCCTCAGCCTAACCTACTTTGCGGGGCTGTTGTGAAGTTAAAATGGGGAGGCCACCTTCAGCTCCCTGATGGAAAGATAGGATATAGATATCATAAGTGGATAAAATAAATGTTTTGCTTGGCAGAGCCAGCCCTGACATTGGATAGGGTGATGTGACCCAGAGGGGTCCTGGGTTCAGAGAGTAACAACAATATATCACATATTTGGCAGGGGGGAGGTGTTGTGAAAGTGCCCCTGGATTATAGTTCATCTGAGGCTAATTCAAACATGCTCTAGCAGAACTTGTGGCAATCTTTGGATGTTTTAGGAAGGGAGGGCGTAGAGACAGTGTTGTGCCCAACCCCATAACCAACCCTCTACACAAAAGCACTGAAATCCTGCCCAAATTTGCTACCTACCAATGTGGTGGTGAATTTGGGAAGTAGGGCACTTGCACTCAGCCCTAGATCAAACCCTTACATTAGAACTAAGGACAGAATAGACTAGTAATACAAAAGCAAAATTCAGGCTGGATTCAGGATTGTGCAACGTAAGTGCAAAGTTCCAAATGAATTTGGGGGATCTACATTGGGAAATAAGGGACACGGGTGGCGCTGTGCGTTAAACCACAGAGCCTAGGACTTGCCGATCAGAAGGTTGGCGGTTCGAATCCCCACAACGGGGTGAGCTCCCGTTGCTCGGTCCCTGCTCCTGCCAACATAGCAGTTCAAAAGCACCTCAAAGTGCAAGTAGATAAATAGGTACCACTCCGGCGGGAAGGTAAACGGTGTTTCCTTGCACTGCTCTGGTTCACCAGAAGTGGCTTAGTCATGCTGGCCACATGACTCCCTTGGCCAGTAAAGCGAGATGAGCGCCACAACCGCAGAGTCAGCCACGACTGGACCTAATGGTCAGGCATCCCTTTACCTTTTACCTTTACATTGGGAAATACTGTCTGTTCTTATTATGTATTTTGTTTATTTATTATGCAGTTTTATGCTGTGAACTGCCCTGATATCTTCAGATGAAGGGCAGTATACAAATCAAATCAAAACATAAATAAATATATGTTTGAGAAATTTTGAGAAGAGCCAGAAATAGTGTAATAGCAATCAATCAATAATAATATATATAAAACCCTTACCTTCTCTCTTTTCACTTCCTTTCCCGATTTCTTGCTACGGCAAATTTGCTTCTTCTATGGGTTGGGTTGGTTTCTCTGCCAATCAAGTTGGGAGAAAGCTGTGATCTGAAATTAAATGCTCATTAAATGTAAACATATATAAATATATTTATAGCCCTCTTGGAAGATACAGTTCAGTGAATGCAGAGCATTTATTTCCCACTTTGCCTTTCCTCCAAACTGTAATGGAATAAATAACTTTCTGTCATTCTTCTTTCAAGGCATGGAGAGAAATAGTCCATCTATATTGCTTTTGATTTTAAAACACTCATGTATGTTGAAAGAAATGTTTTATTAGAACCATAGAGAGTGGGGTAGTTGTTTTTTGTTTGAGAGAATTTGAAATCCGGAGCTTATTTTCGTTCCATGCCTTTGCAAACACAAACACAAACATAACAGGAATTAAGATTTAATTTTTCCCCAGTAAGCTTGTTGCTACTTATTAAACACACATGCAGTCATGATTCTTTTAGCTAGGTGCAAAGAAATTTTGTTTAAAGGTGCAGCCAGACCATTGACCTGTCTCTTTGCCCTCAGGACTCTTTTGAACAGCTGTGAGTGGGGAGAGAGAAAAAAGAGGTAATTTAACAACCCCAATCCAGATGTTCATATCATACACACAGCCTGAATGGCTTTAGCATGGTTTATTTCGTTTTCTGAAACCATTTTTCACTAGCCTGTTTTCTCAGCTGGGAAACTTCTGGTGTAGTGTTTTCAAAAAAATATTGCATTTGGCATTACAAGAAAACAGAGCCTTTAAGACATTAAAAGGACAATATCCTTGTTTGACTTGGCCCAGAGAAGCAGGGCTCTAGGAATTTCACATTTTTGTACCACCCAAAGAATAGGTAAAAGAAAATTTTTCCACTCTTAAATCCCAGTTTACATGGGAATTTGAGAGTTGATTTAGCTTGATTTTCTTTTAAAATTACTCCATGGTTTTTCTGTTGCCATCAAAGGACTTTGTTAGAGCTATATATAAGCAAACTTTTTAGGACATCAGAGTTGATACAAAATGGGCCTCCATGAAGGCCATACATTGATCAAAAATGTCTTCTTAATTAGACTGGTTCAATGAAGCTGCATCTTGAAAGTAACATGTGAAGAAGACTTGTGAATCGCTAAACTGAGCCATGTTATTTCCTTGATTTCAAAGTGTCTTGCATTCATAAAAAATAAGAGCAGAGGAAGTTTACATAGCTTGTAGTGGTTCATCATACATAACTGGTAGGCTGTATTCAACTTGGTGGGTCACTATACATAGTAGAGGTAATCAATATCTATATCAGTTCAATGGGTGAATGCTAAACATGGAGAGTTGTAGCTCGGTGACTTTGCATCTGCTCTGCATGCAGAAGGCCCCTGATTTAATTTCTAGCATCTCCAGGTAGGGCTGGGCATATTCCCTCTCTGAAATTAAGGAGAGATGTTCCCAGTCAGTGTAGACAACGCTGAGATGGGTAAATTTGGCATAAATCAGCTTCCACTGTTAGACTGAAGGGAAAAGGCCCTTTGTCTTCCCAATTGCTCATCAGAATGGATAAGATATATGTCAAGGGCAATCCACAAGGGTAGCACATTCTGAGTTTAGCTAAGAATTTGGTAAATACACCAAATCACTTAACTGCAACATGTTAGAATAACTAAGGAGTCAGTAGACTCTCTTGGATAGATGTCTTTGAAGACTGGAAAACAAAACCCCAATCACAGAAGTGTAATCTATGCAGGTGTGAATTGCGGTTCATAAATGAAAAAAACAACAGCATAGTAAATGTAAGTGTAATTGTATCTGCATGGTTCTGAAGCAACTAGTTTCTTTGCTGATGTTGGATGCTTTCCATGTATCTTAGAAACTGCTGCAGTCAAATGGCTACCACTCAACTCCAGGGAGCATAAGGGTGCATCTGTCCATCCTTAATGAAAAATGTGTTTCCTGAACTCGTTGCACTTGGTACACCCTGTATCATAGTTTGGGGTTAGATAATTTGGTCCTCTGCCCACTATTGACTTGCTCTTGCTCTCGTTTATCCGGGAACTGCTATGTATATTGTTTTCATTTTCAGCTAGGCAGTGATTTTAAAGGGAATAACATTTATTCTTATTCTTATTCCTACTAGGAATCGTGCACAAAGTGCTTTGCAGTTCTAGTAAACTAGAGCAGAATTGCTTCCTGGGTTGCTTTCCTACCTCCTGGTTCATGCAGTGGAGCTGCTGGTGTCATGAGATGGAGGGCACTGGTGGGAAGACACAAACAGACAATGGTCAGACTCAAAATTGTAGCTGGAACAAGCAGACGATTTCCCAAAACTATAAAAGTTTGTTCCAAGCCCAATTTGGCCCTGTTGTGTTTCTCATGATGTCACCAAGAATACAATAGAGTCTCATCCTTCCCCATCCATCCTGGTAAGGCTCTGTTTCCTCTCTCTTACCTTAATTGCTGCTCTTGTGGCGGCAGCAGTGAAATGGCGGAAAGGCTGGTCGCTTCTCTTTCCTCTTCCCCTTTCCCTTTCCCCTCTTTCCCTCTATAATGCCTGATTAAAATCTCAGTAGGAGAAGAACTTTCAGGACTATGTTGTTTGGCTTATATTCGAGGCAAGCATCATTTCTCACCCAGGTTTGTGTTTCTGAGCTAGGAAATGTGAACTTTAGCTACATAGGTAAGCTAGAAGATTGTTTCAACCAGAATTTTTTTAAAAAATCTTATTCAAGGGCATGTCTCCACACACACACACACACACACACACACACACACACACGTTCCTTTGTTGCATTACCATAACAAGTAAAAAAAGTCAGCAGACTCTTCCATCCCAGCTACTTTGCCCTTCCCACCAAATGGATTCTCAATTCAGACCCCAGGCTGAATCAAACAGCCTCAGAAATGTTTCATACTGAATCTTGCTCTTTTCCAGAGCAGGTCCTGAACCAAATCTTGTGGTTGGTGCACACTTCACACAGATCCCAATACAGTTATGAATAAATATGTCTGTGTTTTGGGGTTAAATGTCTGAGCTCATCTTCAATAAAAAGAGCAGAAAACTTTTTCATCACCATGAGATGTTCCAAGCTCTCAGGCACTGCCAATGTGAGATGTCTGTGTTTTTCTGATTAGGAGCCAGATATTTATGGGATTGATTGAGAATGTGATCCTCAGCCTTTCACCTCCAAGTAACGTGCTCAAATCTGGCTCAGGAACTGTAGAGATGGAAGGTAATTGCCACATGACAACTGCTCCGTCACTGTATTAAGCAGTTTATTATACAAAATTGAGAAGAATCAGGTACCCGCATAACAAAGCTTTAGGGCAGTTTTGTTTCACGCTAAAAAGGCCAGTTCTTGTTGATCATAATAATTTAGCAGCATCAATGCATATATCATATCAGAGTGACACTGAGCATGCTAGCACATATATCTATGACATGGAAATGTAAGGGACAGATTTTTTGAATATTTCCCCTTGATAATACTGCAGCTTTAGTTTTAGGTCTGACATTTATTTCCACAGAAGAATAACAAGAGGTAACATTTGTCAAATTGTCAAGATGTAAATATCAACATAACAAAAAACAAAGCAACTACAACACCCTTGCCAGGTCATGCCAATTAATCCACCTAGCTCAAAATGCAGGTTCTGAAAGTGGTTTTCATTTATAACCTTATGCATTAAATACAACACAAATGTGCTTTCTGGATATTGCATGCCTTTTTCTTATCCAATCAGAATTCATCTTCCAAATTTTAACAAGTGATCCTCTTAGTCAACCAGTGAAGGTGCAGATTGCTGGATCCTGGCTGCTTTTATTTTGTTATTGCTTTGATGCCAAGGGAAACACCCAGGTCTATCTGTTTCTTAACTCAGTGCCTGATCCTTATGTAAACTTTTCCATCCGTGTTATTCTATTAACTGGAGGGGGAGAGCGAGAGCAAAGGAGAAGCATTTAGTAGGCATACTTCCTAGTTCTTATGATCCGGCCCATATGCCAAGAATGAACATTAACATTTAATTTCAAAAGTTATTAACTTAAGGGTAGGTAAGGGTTGGTGATTTTTTCTCTCTCTGGCATTTTCTTTCTTTCTTTTTTAAAGTAAAAAGGTATGGATTTCAAACCACATAAAAGAAAATTGATGCCCTGCACCAAAAATAAATCTTAAACCTTTTGAGCCTCCAAAGGGATGTACTTTACATGGGGAGAGGGAGAGAAAACATTTTGGAGAAACGTTCCCCTCATTGCCAAGCTCCTGATGGAAGGCCTCCCCACGGAAATAGTTACAGGAGACAGATCGCTGATGGAAAACATTGCTGACTGAAGGAGGTCTCACTTGCCGGAATGGGTAGGGATTGGAGGATGAGAACATAATACAGCCATTAAAGTACTTGTTCCATAGAAAAGAAGCTGGAATGTGATAAAATGAAAGTAAATGTAGTTAGCACATATATAAACTCAGCGCAAATTATGTAAGGTCAACATATTGTCTTCGTTTCTGATATATTTGTTAAAGGTAAAGGTAAAGGTACCCCTGCCCGTACGGGCCAGTCTTCACAGACTCTGGGGTTGTGCGCCCATCTCACTTAAGAGGCCAGGGGCCAGCGCTGTCCGGAGAAACTTCCGGGTCACGTGGCCAGCGTGACAAAGCTGCATCTGGCGAGCCAGCGCAGCACACGGAACACCGTTTACCTTCCCGCCAGTAAGTGGTCCCTATTTATCTACTTGCACCTGGGGGTGCTTTCGAACTGCTAGGTTGGCAGGCGCTGGGACCGAGCAAAGGGAGCGCACCCCGCCGCGGGGATTCGAACCGCCAACCTTTCGATCGGCAAGTCCTAGGCGCTGAGGCTTTAACCCACAGCGCCACCCGCGCTGTGTTATTCAACTATAAACCCAGGAAGGAAGGCGCAAGAACAACATGACCATTTGCTGGCTCCCCTGTTACACCTACATTATAGGAATCAAGCAGGATGAAGCATTAGATGCTGAGGGTGATAGAGCAGCGCATCTGATACAGGAAATTTAAGCCTGCCAAATATCAGCCATAAACCATTCTGAGTAGACATGGTTTATATGCCAGTTCAAGGGACATGAAGTTACTGCTTGGGGAGATTGGTTTGGGTGTCATTGTGGAGAATGCTGGTGTGCCAAATTTTTCACGAGGACCCTATTGTTCTGGAGGGTGCGAAGAAGCTCAAGGAAGAGCCCAGTGTCCACTCTTTTGAACATTTCCTCCACACAGCTATTCAGTCATTGCCTCTGCTGCGTTGGCACTACTTCATGGTGTGATCCTATTCAATCAGGAAACACCTAAGTCTGATTCAAGCATTGAATAGAATGCATTGGTGCATTCTGGTGGGAGTGGGCAGGTGCATGCTGGGTTCATCTGTTCCAGCTTTGACCTCCCCATGTCAAGCAGGAAGGTCTGATGAGACTTGTCGGTACATTCAGCTTACAAGTCTCCCTGTGATCAGGAACCCTGCCTTATGAGATCTCCTGAAGGCTTCCTGATGTTTTCAAGCCGTATATGCTTACAAGTAGCCTTCAGAACTTCTATAAAGGTCGAGCCAGAATGCATGCTCTCTCTCTTCCTCAGTTTAAGCACTCATACGTTCATTTTAATGCTTTAATAGGATTCATGTGCACTTGACGATATATTGGGACTGGGCAGGGAGTATTAAGCAGCATTAGGCTTACAGACTTAATTATGTTTATTAAGAATGTTAAAATTGTGCATACCAATAATCTTCAAAGTCACACTAGATCTGTCTGTCCTTATTTTAGGCCTGCTAAAACTCCATTGTATTATGGGAGACGAACACTCATGTGTTAGATTGCGCACATGTGGATGACACCCTTTTTTTTTAAAAAAAACAAACCACATTCCTAAAATCTTCCTAAAGGGCATGACTGGAATGAAATGAAGATGGTGATTTTGCCAGGAAAAGGTAATAATAGACTGAAGAGGGAACATATCAACCTTTCAATGGTTAGCTGCCATTGATTCTTAAACAGGCTTTGCCACCCAGGCACAGTTGCTGCTCTGTGAAGACCACTTTGTTCCTGCTCTTCTTTTAACCATCTAGGCATTCAGGTGTTTCTGATTTTTTTTTATTGGTTCCACCCACAGAGTATGTGCACTGGGGGCTGTGAAAGGGGAGGGCATGTGTTGTCGGTTACAGGGTGCAAGATTGTTTTGGATTGCTGATGAAGTGAAGGAAACCTGTGCTTGCTGGCTCCAATGTGAAAACAATCACTCTGAAATTTCACTGCTTCCCTAGAAATGTGTTTTTTTTAAAAAAAGAATGGGGTGAAAGCCTAAGTTAATTGTGCTTTTACACACTGTTATACTTGTCACCTTGCCAGGTTCTACATTTCATCCAAGGGTGAAATGAAAACTCCAAATTCATGCGGTTATGAAACAATTTCACTACAAGCACTCAGTGAAGAATTATAAAGTGGGAAAGACAGGCTCCTGTGTCTCATCTGGTTAAGAAGGATCAGAATACATCAAGCCTTCAACCTGTCACAAGGAGCCTTCATGGCGCATGCAAAAAGTATGAGGTGTGTGTCTCTGTGTGTTGTGCATGTGAACCCATGCACACCAGCGCACACACATGGCACATACATAAAACACCACAGCTGAAATTGTAAATTATGAATGCATTGTACAAAGTCCATGGGGCCAGATTACATGGTGAATCTGCTGAATTGCACATGAACATTTCAAAACTTCATTTATTTATTTTAGAGACCTCATAAAGCTAATCGGTTCATCATGCAAAATCAATTAAAACATGACAGTAATGCACTGAAAGAGCCACAACGAACATTAAAAATCCAGCCAGGCTTAAAAGCCCAGAAATGAAAAGACTGACATATACAATATGAATCAAAGGAGCCTGAAAACAAAACAGCAAATAACAGGAGCTAAAATCACCAACCATACCAGACCAACTGAAAGACTCACCAGTCCTACTGAAGAGGCTCCTCATGAGGCCGGAGGAACATCACCTGGCTATTGTTTTATTGTTTTATTAATATAAAACAATAAACCACTTTGAGATTTTTATTAAAAATATAAAGCGGTATAGAAATTTTAAAAAGCAAATATATAAAATAAAATAAATGATGTGTTCAGATCTGCCCTCCAGTTTCTCCAAAAGTTTTCTTCCCCTTCAAAAGAGGCTTGTGTTTAACTCACTTGCTTTTAGGAAACCTGCTGATTTTTTTTAAAAAAGAATCTCATTGACTGTGGGGTTTTGAGCTCACCTTATCATTACAAGATAGCCCAGGGGGCATGTATGCGACTTTCTTTCCCCATAACATTTCCCCAGCAGCCTGCAGCCTCCCTGACTGCCCACACTTCCTGGCCTGAAAAAAGGCCCTGGGAGAATTTATCTCTTGATGTGATTGAAGGTGAGGACTTAGTGGAGGAGGCTGCAGAGCCTTAAATGTTTAAATTACTGTTATATTGTATTAGAAAAAATAAAAGGTCCTGCAGATGGAGGTGAATTCAAACAAAAACAAAACAAAAAAGCATTTTCTTTTAACACTGTGAAAATATGAGGCATATATGAGGTATTGATTGTGTTTGTGAACTGGTCACTTACCAAACATTGACTTACAGACCACTTTATTCAAGGGTCTAATGCCATTTTCTTCGTAGAGCTGTATGAAAATCACAGGTTATAGTGCAAAAAAATCAACTATGTCAACTCTGCAACCTTTTCATTTATTGGTTACCTTAGATGTCTGTCAATATAATAAAGCCTGGCCTTGGCATGAGTTTAAACATTTCTTGGCAGCAAACATCAGTAATGATTTGTGGGTCTGTGCAAATTGGATGGCCGGTCAAGTTTCACTTCTGGGGAGGGACTGGAAAGCATAGGAGACAATATTGCAAGGACTTACCAGCAGTTTCCATCAATTGTGCTACAAACGCAACTTCACATCTCACATAAACTCTGTTCAGGTGGTGTTTACCCTCAAACAATTCAAATTACATAAAAGAACACAAGAAGGCCCTGCAGGATCACACCAAAGGCCCATCTAGTCCAGCATCCATAGCAGACAGCTAGATACCTATGAGAAGCCCACAAGCAGGACTTGAACAGGGCAATACTCTCCCCACTTTTGGTTCCCAGCAACTGTTATTCAAAAACATACTACTATCAATATTTTCAACCCCTTTTCCCAATTACCGCCAAGAAAGTGAGCGAGGATGTGCTGGCAAGCCCCAGCTGGTAGGTCATCTTCACCTTGTTAACAGCCTTACATGAGTTGAAGGACAGACATCTTCAGCAGGAGCTTCCTGTATCCATGGAGGTTCTCCATAAAATGAAGACCACTGAATAACAGAGCTAAAGCTATGGTTTTCCCAGTAGTGATGTATGGGAGTGAGAGCTGGACCATAAAGAAGGCTGATTGCCAAAGAATTTATGCTTTTGAATTATGGTGCTGGTGGAGACTCTTGAGAGTCCCATGGACTGCAAGAAGATCAAACCTATCCATTCTGAAGGAAATCAGCCCTGAGTGCTCACTGGAAGGACAGATCGTGAAGCTGAGGCTCCAATACTTTGGCCACCTCATGAGAAGAGAAGACTCCCTGAAAAAGACCCTGATGCTGGGAAAGATTGAGGGCACAAGGAGAAGGGGATGACAGAGGACAAGATGGTTGGACAGTGTTCTCGAAGCTACCAACATGAGTTTGACCAAACTGTGGGAGGCAGTGGAAGACAGGAGTGCCTGGCGTGCTCTGGTCCATGGGGTCACAAAGAGTCGGACATGACTAAACTACTAAACAACAACAAGTAACAGAGCTACAGTGTGTAATACTGAAGATCTTATTTATACAAGACAGCATTCAGAATATCTCATCTCAGGATTGTCATTCTTAAGCAATAACACCTGTCCAAAGAGTCAAATAATCATGTGGTGCTTCAAAAGTGCACGATTATCTACTATTTTGTGGTCATTTATTGACCAAGGTAATGTAATTGGTTAGGTAATATAACAAGCAGCCCTGACATTCCTCCAACAGATCTCAGAAGAGGAACTCTACTAGGGACACAATCCCTGCAAACTGCACCACTTTTTCATGACACGTTCTAAGGGCTACACAAATGGCAGCTTAGGTAGCCATATTCTAAGGATGACATAACTATCCAAGGATGACAAAACTGTGTTCTATGGTACCGTGGGATTCCTTAGAACCTTATCAAGGGTTCCTCACTGAGAAGTTTGATAATGACAAAGGATTATAACTCCTCAGCCACTGATCTTTCCCTATGGTTCATATTTCAGAGGATTCTAGAATGGCGGTGGGCAAGTTTCAGACTTTATTTTCAAAAGAGCCAACCACAGAATCAGCAACTGAAGCTAGGTGAAAAGACATACACATAGATTTAAAGAATTTTGTGCCCAGGAATCTGTTTTAAGTATCAGAGCTGAGCTCATAGAGCTTCCACACAAAAATCTACACCTAGTACTAACTACCCACCAGCAGTCATTTCATCACTATATTTGGTGGGTGGGGGAGAGAAGAAGTCATTTCATTGGTGCCATTTCTGAGAGTCAGAATTCCTTGCTGATCTGCTTCAAGTTACCCATAGACTTTCCAGACGTCTATGGGCTCTAGAGCACATTCAGTTCATACACGGCCAGAGTGAGACACCCCCACCCCAAAGACCTCCTGCCCAGCAACGCATATAAACTTCTGTGTCCCAAAAGGCATACAGTGGTACCTCAGGTTACATACGCTTCAGGTTACATACGCTTCAGGTTACAGGCTCCGCTAACCCAGAAATAGTACCTTGGGTTAAGAACTATGCTTCAGGATGAGAACAGAAATCGTGCTCCAGCGGCACAGCAGCAGCAGGAGGCCCCATTAGCTAAAGTGGTACCTCAGGTTAAGAACAGTTTCAGGTTAAGAACGGACCTCCGGAACGAATTAAGTACTTAACCCGAGGTACCACTGTACTAGAATGCCAAGAGGCCTTCACACCATGGAGCTTTTAATCTGATGTTTTAATCCACTAATGTTTAATTTAATTAGACCCGATTTAAGAATGAGATATACAAGATTACACTTTCCGCTGTACTTTGTAATGGCACAATTTGTACATTGGCAATGTCATGTGCTGCTAATTTTCCTGTGCTAATTAGAAGTAGACAGAGGATAATTTAATGTCCGCTCGTGAACTTGTTTCTACTTTATTTACCTTTGCCAACTATGAATACTGGACTTCGTATCAGAGAGCGAGAGAGCGAGAGCAGGTTAGCTTGTGCTTCCTCTTCCTCTCCATTTTCCTTCAAGGATGTCTTTGTGCTTTGGATTTCAACCAAGTTACAAAAATGAAAGAAATGAAACACAGAGCTATAGAGTTGGATGCGCCCCCCCTTTAAACAACAGATGCTATCTATTTCCCATTGTTCTGCCTATGCTATCCGGTTTGGATTTGATATTAGGTGCTGATACAGTGCAAGGGAAGCGCTGTGCATCTGAAATAATCTGATAGCTTTTCTAAAATTTAAAACCATGGTTATGACCTGTGTGATCTGATGGAGCAAAGAAAAGAAAATTTCCCTAAATGGCTGCTTGTAAGAGTCTGAGTAGTGATACCATATGTGAGGGTGAGCAGTTATTTGAGAAGTCATTGGATATTGGATAATGCACAAATTCAGAGTGGGTACCCTGAAAAATAAAAGTAAAAATGATTTCTTGTATTATGTCCGTCTCCACCTGCTTTACTCATTCTATTGTTGCTCATCATTTCCTGCCTGAATCTTGTAATTAAAAGCTTGCATAAGAGTTAAGAGGGTTAGATCAGAGGTCAGCAACCTTTTTCATCTCTGGGTCTGAGGGACAGTGGACCGGACTATATTTTGTAAAAAAAAAATGAACAAATTCCTATGCCCCGCAAATAACCCAGAGATGTATTTTAAATAAAAGCACACATTCTACTCATGTAAAAACACCAGGCAGGCCCCACAAATAACCCAGAGATGCATTTTAAATAAAAGGACACATTCTACTCATGTAAAAACATGCTGATTCCAGGACTGTCCATGGACTGGATTGAGAAGGCGATTGGGCCACATCCGGCCCCCAGGCCTTAGGTTCCCTACCCCTGGTGTAGATTATTGTTCTTAACCAAAGGACCTTAGTTAGACTGAAATGAATTTGCTCTACCCACTGTGAATGTTCTGCACATATATGGCAAAAATAAATAAATTTCAGCTTCAACATTTGACTTCCTGCTTATTGCTGATTTACTTGTGATTATTAATAAAATAATTAAAATTATTCCTAATATGCAAATATTCTGCAACAGTTCAATATACAACATTAGTATTTGATATTTGGTATCAAGTGTTTTATATTTGATGCTAACTGACACTTGGCATCTGACAGCTGTGGTTTTTTTTTAATAAAAAATATACAGACTAAACATTAAAAAACAAACAGCCTGATATAAAATCATCGAAATATTCCCAAGATCATGTTGGGACGGAAAGAAAAATACAAAAGTGAACTATGCATCCTCATTTCAACTTTGGAAATATGATCCGCAGTGGTATTTGTTTATTTATTGTTTAATATTTTTGTTTAAGATTTTAATGATGTTTTTAATTTTATACATAAACGAACAATATACATTGTCTCACTTCCTCCCCCTCCACACATGTCCTCCTATGCATTTACAAATATATAACTTACTGTATTTGACAACTGACATGCTGTAATTAGCAATATTTGACAGCTATCACAATATGCAGCAGTAAGGAATTGACAGTTATTATACAACAAAATATTAGGTGATTTGTATCCATTATTCTCATTAATTCAAACCACATTAAAAATATTATTATTTATTGAGCAACAGCAGCAAAACCTTAAGCACTGGAGATTTTAGTTTGGTGTTGTTGTTTTTTAAATACATAAATACAGAAGACAAAAAACAGCAACCCAAAGCCAGATTTCAAACTCTGTGGTGTCAAATTTCAATTATAGCATTAGTTTTGAAAATATCATCAGATTTTGATTCATTCCACCAAACAACAAAAAAAATGCATGGCCTGCTTAATCAGAAAAAAATCAGGAGAAGGGGATTGCTGGTCATAAAATAATTTTCAACCAAAGATAGAGAAAATCATAGAAACCTTTAAAAAGAAACATACATAACTAAATATGTCTGGGTAGGCTCATTGAGTTTTCCATAGGCATCTAAAACAATACAGCAAGAGTGCCTGTCTCATGTCAATAGTCAGAGTACCTGCCAAATGTTCTAGCTTTCCACCTTTGTGTCCACAACTCTATGGTACCCATGAAGCTACAGTTACCACGGCTATGTATGAATGATGCCTTTAAAGCACATCTGAAACATTCTCTCCCTCAAAGAATTGTGGGCACTCTAGTTTATCTCTCACGGCGTTAAAATTCCCAGCAACGTTTAACAAACTGTATTTTGTCAATGTTCTGCTTCTTCTTAATTATATGCTATATTTGACATTGGAACTAATTCCCTAAGCTTGCTTTTGCAGTCATTTCTCTAAGGTAATAGATGTACTTTTTGTTCCTGAGTGAACAACAATCTTGCTGCTATATACACAGTGTGGTACCTCGGGTTACATATGCTTCAGGTTACAGACGCTTCAGGTTACAGACTCCGCTAACCCAGAAATAGTACCTCGGGTTAAGAACTTTGCTTCAGGATGAGAACAGAAATTGTGCTCAGGCAGCGCAGCAGCAGGAGGCTCCATTAGCTAAAGTGGTGCTTCAGGTTAAGAACAGTTTCAGGTTAAGAACGGACCTCTGGAACAAATTAAGTACTTAACCCGAGGTACCACTGTGTGTATATGTGTGTGTGTATACTCTCTCTCTCTCTCTCTCTCTCTCTCTCTCTCTCTCTCTCTCTCTGTGTGTGTGTGTGTGTATACACACACAATTTGTTCTTTTACACATGCTCACGAAGCCAGAGCTTCTGAAGGAACTGCTGACTAGGTCCCAGGTTACAGTGCCCTAGAGCTAAAAGATTTGTGTTTGGAGTGTTTTTGTTTGGTGTTTAAAGGCTGTTTTAAAGTACTTTAAAGAAATGCAGTTAGAAAGTTTGCTGATCACAGTTGTCTTTCAGTTCGTGAGATCCACAAACACACCACTGAATCTTTGCCTAGGTCTTTTCTGCTTAACTTGAGATTTTTATAATCTAATTTCTACAATAGAATTGTGGCAGACCCCAGGGGAGATTTTTTTTTTTAAAAAAAAGATATAGCAGAATTAAAACAGATTCTCTCATATTTGTAAGCAACAAAACCCTTCTCTCACACTTTTGGCAGTTTTAGAGAGTGTCTTCAGATGGGCCAAAGTTTCACTCATTTTACCTAGGCAGTGGCAACAGCAGGCACAATGGCAGCTGCAATAACCTTCTGCACCCATCCGACCTGCATTCTCCCTCATTTATCCAGAGTGAGGGTAAAGCCTTTCCTCCTCCCAGGAGGGGAGGGGTTGTGAGCGGGAGATGATTCCCGCGTCATGCAGGGGGCGCTCCGCCCCCTGCTTCAACTCCAGGGCTGGCGCCACGCCCCTCCCCGGTTGGGCACCCAATAGGGAAGCTCGGCGGGGGCGTGGCTTGCTGCTCAAACGCAGCCGTGCCAGCCATCCCCACCATTGCACACACATTTTCTTCGAGTCATGTGTTGTTGGTGTTTCGGGGGGCAAGGTGTGGCAATCGCCTTCCCCGACAATTTTGGGTATTATGCTAAAGGAATCCGGCGGTCATGGATCCTGTCCGAAGCCCGTGTGGCGGGGGGCCATGGCACGACCCTCGGTGACATCAGGAAGAGAGCCTATAGTTGGATTAGCATCAACAGGCTTCTCCTACTGGTGGCTAACCCCTCCTCAGACTCACCCCTTTACGAGTGGGTGGAGTCTAATGTTCCGTGGTCCAATGCCTAAGCCAATACCTTCTCACATGCTGTAATCAATAAAGTTGTGGCCTTTACCTTACCCATTAACCTTACATTCTGTGTCCACGTGTCTTTATTCCCCAAGCGGGGATCGGGTCCTCGAATCACAATGTGAAGTATACAGGAAGTGTTGTGTTTACTCTGAACAGCCTATGTTTTTCCCAAGGGGAAGCATTCAGACTTTGTTCTGACCACTGTACACAAAATTTGCTAGTTTGCATCACTCCACATTATTTTTGCACATTTAATTAGTTAATTAGCACAGATGTACATTTACCAATTCTCAGGCCAAAAAGCATCTTGATCACATGATTATATGCATATATATGTATTTAAAAGGATAATAGGTATCTCCAAAATGGTACCTTCACAAAATTTAATTACTGCAAATTCCTTTCTGAAAAGTTTGGATCTGCACCTTATTGCGGAGCATAGATCAAAATCAAGCTATTTAACAGATTTAGCCATTTAAATGACCAACTTATTCTGTGGGGGAAAATATGTAAATATTATGAAAATACACAGCTAAATACATATTTCCTTCCCAAAATATACTTGTTAATGTGGAATCAGACTGGAGTCATGAGTTATATGCTGCCCAGGATGACTGGGGTATTTTGGGGGAAGTTTTGTTGGGAATTTTTGCTGCTGTTACTGATATTATTATTTTTGTATCTTTATTTTTATGTGGAAATTTTTCAGTTTGGCTATGTAGTTTGTGATGTGTTTTATTTATTTTTATGACTGCTTTGCTATGTTTGTAATTAGGTAAACCTTTTCATTTGTAATTAGGTAAACCTTTTCATTTTGTAAGCCACCTTGAACAATAATTTAGCTTTGGAAAGGCTTCATGCAAATAAAATGATGATGATGATGACCAGAAGCAAGTGCCTTCCATTCAACGGTCACACTAAAATGAGGAAGGGATTTGCTCGTTTAATATTATTGGGAAAAAATCTCTGAAACTTTATTGTTTATCAATGCATGTGTGACAGAGGAACAACAGCCATGCAGTCACATCAGCTTAACTTTCACACATATACACACCATATCTCATGCCTGCTCTCTGAACCACAGACTAAATTTTAGCCACTTGCCTTCTGGCTTCAACATTCATGACAGAAAAACCAAAGAGGAAAAACCACTTGGCTATTTTCTTTCACTTCAGTGCTTGTTTATCGTTCCTGATTTTTCATGCTCTGGACAGTTGACAAAGCAAGAAAGTGCCTCTGAGGCTAAAGGAACATTGCCACACCAGATAACCTCATTCTCGTGTATTCTTGTCAGTCATCTGGGTTCAACACACTCCCCTGCTTTGAAATGGAGAAGTCTGGCTCTGCGTCTGCAAATGCAGCCAACGCACTAGCAAACCATATTCAGCTGTTTGAAGACAGAGAGGGGTGGGAATGTGAATTTATTGCCTCTTGCTCCCTGTCCAGACAGGAACAAGGTGGCAATGGCACTGGTTGGTTTGACGCACTTGTACCAGGATCACAACACCCTAAATTTCATGTTGTGAAACGTGCCATTTCTCATAATGATGGGAACGGAGGCTGCGTGAAAAACGGCTGGCAGATTTCTTCAGTATCTTTGCAAAAGCATGTGCTTAGCGAGGGATGTTGTAATGGGAGGGTACCTCCCAAAAAGATTAAATGTGCATGTAACAGAAATGATTAGTTACATTCCTCTCCCCCAGCCCTTCCACACATGTTTGAGAGCTCATATTGGCCAGAAATCTGGATAATGTACTTGAGCAGAAAGTCTGATAGTATTTCCCCACCCCACCCCTCATTAATGGTAATCAAGGGGAAATTTTATAATGGACATTTTAGGGGTCAGGAGACATTATTGTAGGCCTAAACAGATGGGATAAAGAAAGTGAGCAGAAAATAAAGTGGGAGTCAGGAACAAGCATTGCTGGTTATGGGGACTTGCAACAAGGAAGGTTCAAGCTAATCTGTTCAGAAGTTTTTGAGGCACTTCCACACACTGAATGCCAAATGATTTCCTCAGGCAGAAAGTCTTTTTAGCCTGTTGTAGAGATCAAGTTAATTTAGAGGTTTGCTATTAACTATGTCACAGCTTGGAGCTGGGTTAGGGATGCTGCAGAAGTCCAACGGAAACAGAAACGGGAGGAGAAATTGTCAGTTTTGATTATTTGTCCCATGTCTGGAACAGACATCAATCCAGTGAATACGATCGGTCTTCAGCGTTGTGGCTGCTTTCAATCTGCACATGATAAAATAACTGATCAGGTGTTCCCCATCTGCGCTGAGTTTCCTTTGCACTAAAATGACTGTGGTGGAATTACATAATGACAATATTAGCTATGTAATCAATTCTTTGAATGATGTAATTTTGCCACAGCAGACAGTGAGATAGATGACATAGTTTTGAGCAGAAGATAAGCTGCAGTAGAACCCCTCAGCCACCTTTAAAGTAAGGCAAGGTGTTTAGCATATTGACACCAGTGCTCTGGAACACCATTCCCATGGAATCAGATAATTCTGATATTTCTCCACCTGCTGAAAACCTTTCCGTTTCATCATGTTTTGGTGAATTAATGTGATGCAATAGGTGCCATTTCTCTTGTATTTTACAGTTGTATGATTTTGTGATGTTTTAATGATTTTATTGTATACCACCGTGTCAGGGAACTGCCATCTGAGACGCAGGAGGTGAAAGGGCTCACGGAGGGTGAGAGAGACCATTCAGCTGAGGAGGGGACCAGCAGGGGGAGAAGTGGAGTTCCAAGGGAAAGTGAGTCGGAGGGAGGGCTCAGAGACACTTCAAGCGAAAACAGTGGGGAGGTTTCAGGACCTCCTGTAGGGACACCCACTCCTCGCCGGAAACTGTCATGCAGAGAGTCCAGAAGACGCGTTTCCGTTAAGGAGCTTTTATGCTGGAAGAAGTTCCGTAAACGCCCACTGTCCGATACAACGAGCGACTGATGGAGCCATGCTTAAGGCGCTCCGTCACAGACAGAGGTTTGTGGACTTAGCCAAACTCTGAGGGACTAGGATTTTACGCACAAGCAGCTCACCATCCCATCATAGCAATCGGACAGTCCCTGAAAGCAGCTTGTGCAGAGAGGCATCATGAGCAACCCAGCCGGAGCCGGGGGAGCAGGAGGAGCTGGAGAGGGTCCAAGCCTGGAAGAAAGGTACAGGGTGTTGGAAGTCCAGCTAGCACTGCAAACGGCGAGGCTAGAAGAAAGGAGGGCGCAGGATGCAGAAAAGGCAAAAGGCGCTACACTAGCAAGAAAGATGCCAGGATTGGTGCAGAAGTTTGGGGGGGACCCCAGGAACTACCAAGCCTTTAGGACAGAGATGCAGTATGCTCTCGAACTGCAGTTTAACGACTTTCCCGACGAGGCATCGCGAGTGGCGTTTGTGATTGGCCATCTCGAAGGGGGGGCGAGAGACTGGGTTAGACCCCTGATGGCAGGGAATAGTGAAATGCTGAAGGACACGAGGAAGTTTTTTCGCGCCATGGATTTGATGTTTTCCAGCGAGATTGAACAGGGACTGGTGCGCAGACAATTGATGGCTTGCAAACAGGGGAGCCGATCGGTTCGTGAGTACTGGACTGAGTTTACAATGTTGATACATAAATTGGGATGGGACCTATCGGCGGAACCCATTCAAATGCTCTTTGAAGAAGGGCTTTCTTCGGCGGTGAAAGACGAACTTTCCCGGGCGCCCAGGGCGGAGTCTATGGACCAGCTGACCAAATCAGCGCTGACCATTGGAGCGCGCCAGGAGGCAAGAGCCTTGGAGAAGCGGGAGGGGAAAGGAGAGCGTTGGAGGGATTTCCGCATTCCAGAGATTCCAGAGCCAAGTTTCCCGCCAGGAGAGCCGATGGAAGTTGGAACAGCGCGCGCGCGCGCAGTTTCAAATCCCAGTGAAGGGAGGAAGAAGGAGGGAAAGAGCGCCAAGAAATGTTATCTCTGCCAGCAGCCAGGTCACTTTGCCAGAGTCTGCCCGCAAAGAAAGGAATGGCAAGGGATGGCAGGAGCTGTTGGGGGGAAGGAGGAGGGAGTCCAGGAGCCAGTAAAAGCCAACGCCTGGCTGCCACCGTCAGGGCACTGCAGCCAGGCCAAGGAGCAGTAAAAGTGCCCACTCCGGAACCTCCAAGACCAGCCCTAGTAATAGAGGTGTTGCTAGAGCTGGCAAACGGATACCCACTAAAGACAAAGGCGCTGTTGGACTCAGGCAGCTCCTGTAATTTTATGAGTAAGGAGTTTGCAGCTGAACACCAGATACAGACACTCCCTTTAAGCAACCCCCTGCAGGTGACCACGATCGATGGGAGGGAGCTGTTGGGAGGAGAAGTTAGCCTACAGACCGTCCCAATGGTTATGAGGGTGGCCAGGCACACTGAAAGGATAGCGTTCAATGTGGCCACCCTGGGAGGGGCTCCCGTCATTTTGGGAATGAGCTGGCTAGCGTTGCATGACCCGCTAGTGGGCTGGCATCAGAGAGTGGTCTCCTTTGGGTCAGCACATTGCCTGGAACACTGCAGAGAGGGAAAGGTGGCAGAAGGGGCAAAAGCCTTTCTAGCAGGGACGGAAGTGGCGGACAAAGGGAAGGTGCCCAAACAATACGCTGACCTAAGCAAGGTCTTCAGCGAAAGGGAAGCAGATAAACTACCACCGCATAGAGACTTTGACTGCCAAATTAACCTGGTCCCTGGGGCCCAGCTCCCTGTGGGCAAGCTGTACGCCATGTCAGACAGGGAAATGCAGGAGTTAAGGGAGTTTATTGATAAAAACCTGAAGAGGGGCTTCATCAGAGAGTCCAGAGCGGTGGGGGGGAGCCCAGTGTTTTTTGTGGACAAAAAAAACACGGATAAACCCAGGCTTGTAGTGGACTACCGGCGGCTAAATGCCGTGTCAGAACCAGTGACTTTCCCCATGCCCAGGATTGATGACATTTTGACCAGGGTGAGGAAGGGAAAGATATTCACGAAACTGGACCTGAGAGGGGCATACAACCTGATACGAATAAAGAAAGGGGATGAATGGAAAACCACCATGTTCACCCCTTTGGGGGCTTTTGAATATCTCGTTATGCCATTCGGATTGCAATCAGGCTCCGCCTGTTTTCAATCGCTCATGAACCATGTCCTGGGACCTTTGCTCTACAAGAATTGCGTGGCCTTCCTCGATGACGTGCTGATATATTCAGAGAATGAGGAGCAGCATGTAAAGGATGTCAGGGAAGTGCTGAGCCAGCTACAAGCAAACCAGCTGTGGGTGAAATTGGAGAAGTGTCAGTTTCATACCAAGGAGGTGGAATTCCTGGGGTACCGCTTATCAGACAAGGGATTAGCCATGGATCCAGGTAAGGTCCAGGCGGTGCTGGAATGGAAGACACCGAAAACGAAAAAGGATGTGCAAAGGTTCTTAGGGTTTGGGAACTTTTACCGTAAATTCATCAAGAACTTTGCCCACTTAACCGCTCCCATCACGGACTGTCTAAGCAGCAAGAAGAAATTCGTTTGGACGGCGGAGGCGGAGCAAGCATTTGAGGAATTGAAAAGGGCATTCGCTTCGGAAGAACAGCTCCTGCATGTGGATTTACAAAAACCCATGAGAGTGGAAACTGATGCCTCAGACCGGGCGGTGGGGGCGGTGCTGCTTCAGCCAGGGAGCAATAAGTCGGAATGGAGACCGTGTGCCTTCTTTTCGCGTAAGCTGAACAAATCCGAGAGGAACTACACCGTATATGACCGAGAACTACTCGCCATTCACGAAGCGTTCCGGAGATGGAGACACTTACTAATTGGCGCACAGCATAAGGTGCAAGTGTGTACGGACCACAAGAATTTGGAGTATTGGAGAACGGCACGAGTGCTCAACCAACGACAAGTGAGATGGGCCCAGGAGTTCTCCAAATTCCATTTTGAAATCTGCTATGTGCCAGGTCCAGAAAACATCAGAGCGGACGCTCTCTCTCACAAACCTGAATATTTGGAGGGGGAGGGAGCGCCCGAAGAGAGACATATTATCCCAGAGGACCACTGGGTGTGTGGGGCGGCCTGGGTGGGGCAAAGAGAACTGGTAGAGGGAACGGTAAATGATGAATACGCCCAGGATAAGCTCAGAGGTTTAAGGAGAGAGGGAGAAGACCCCGGAGGTTTTGAAGAAAGAAACGGGGCATTGTATTACAAAGGGGCACTATATATACCCGAAGGGGAATTGAGGGGGAGAGTACTCAAACAGCTGCACGACAATCCCACAGCGGGGCATTTTGGGCAACACAAGACCATGTGGTTGGTGACCAGGGAGTTTTGGTGGCCCAAGGTGAGGGAGGATGTACGGGAGTATGTGAGAAGGTGTGACCAATGCCAGAGAGCCAAAGGAGAAAGGCGGGCACCAGCGGGGTTATTAGAACCGTTACCCACACCAGAACGACCGTGGGAGGCGGTATCGATAGATTTTATGACTGATCTGCCCAAATCCCAGGGGAAAACCGCCATACTAGTCGTAGTAGACCTGTTAACTAAGATGGGTCACTTTGTAGCTTGCTCACATGCAGTCACGGCGGAAGAGACAGCGAAATTGTTTGTAGAACATATTTTTAGGCTGCATGGCGCCCCCTTGAGGGTGGTCTCCGACAGAGGGAAACAGTTCACGTCCAGATTCTGGAGGAAACTTATGAGCTTGTTGCACGTAGAGGTCAACTTTTCGACTGCCAGGCACCCTGAGACCAATGGGCAGGCGGAGAGGGCAAACGGTATCCTCCAACAATACCTGAGGTGTTATGTCAATGACAGAGAGAATGATTGGGTCGAAAAGTTGGCGCTAGCGGAATTTGCTTACAATAATGCAGAGAATGTGTCCACCGGGATGAGCCCCTTTTTGGCTAATTATGGGTGCCACCCCAGGGCGTTTCCAGGGGGAGGAGGGGAGAGATGGAGTGTCCCGGCCGCTGAACATTTTGTAGAAGAAATGGAAGCGATCCATCGTCAACTCCAACTCAACTTAGAAAGGGCCAAAGAAGAATATAAGAGGCAGGCAGACAAGAGCAGAAGGGAAGGTGAAACCATTAGGGTGGGGAGTCAGGTCTGGCTATCAACCCAAGGGTTGCCGTTCAAGGGGGGTTGCAAGAAATTGAGACCCAAAAGATTGGGACCATTTGAGGTCATCCAACAGGTCAACCCAGTGGCTTTCAGACTCCGGTTACCGAACCACATGAAACTGCACCCAGTATTCCACAGGTCATTACTGTCACCATATAGGGGGGAAGGTGAAGGGGTATCCACACGGGGGCCAGCCATAGAAGAAAGGGAAAGCAGCAACCATGTGGCGGAAATCATCAACTCCAGGTGGAAGGGTAATCAGGTGGAGTATTTGGTCGCGTGGGAAGGGGAACCGGAGTCGGAAAACACCTGGGTGACGGCAGAGGAGGTCCGTGACGAGATCTTGATCGAAACGTTCCACCAAAGGTTCCCCAGGAAACCACAGCCAGTAGCGAGGTTCCGGAGGGAGTACTTTGGCACCACCGACGATGAGGAGGAACTGGAAGGATTCAGGGAATCGGAGTTGGAAGGAGGAACAGACTCCGATGAGGAGGAGTACTTGGAAACCGGAAACAGCAAGAGGTGGAGGGAAGTGTTCGAAACTTCGGAAGATGAGGGAGGTTCCTTCAGGGGTTTTGCTCCCTCGCCTCCCGCAGAGGAGGGGAGGGAAGGGGGTGAAGGGGGCCCTGGAGGGGAGGTGGATGTCAGGGAACTGCCATCTGAGACGCAGGAGGTGAAAGGGCTCACGGAGGGTGAGAGAGACCATTCAGCTGAGGAGGGGACCAGCAGGGGGAGAAGTGGAGTTCCAAGGGAAAGTGAGTCGGAGGGAGGGCTCAGGCGACTGATGGAGCCATGCTTAAGGCGCTCCGTCACAGACAGAGGTTTGTGGACTTAGCCAAACTCTGAGGGACTAGGATTTTACGCACAAGCAGCTCACCATCCCATCATACACCGTGATCTTTTTTTTTTTTTTTAGTAAGTTGGCAGTTCAGAAATGGTCTTATTAATAATAATCTCTTTTAAAACCTGCATCCTACCCATGAGAGTTTTACCAGAATTTGCCCCTCCCTTTCAAAATGTTTAAATGCAGGACAAATAGTGCTATGTGAGACAGCGCTAACAGTATCAAACACTGCTAGTTTAGGAGTATCATGCAGATGAAAAAATTGTTACCTAAGTAGAATCTACACACATCTAAAAACTGTTCTGAAAATGCTTTTTCTTTTTTTAAAAAAAGTTTTTTAAAATACAGTACATTACATTTTCCCATAAGGCTGACCATCACCATCTAGTTTCACACTGTATATTGCACTTAAAACACACTCAAAACGTTTTATTTGCAGCTGTATAGCTGAGTCCCTACACTGATGTCTGTTTCAGCAGAGTGTTCTTATAGCAAAAGCTTTTCCCTCCTCCCCACCCACTTTATAGGATCATTTGATGAGATTACAACTCATACATATATATGATCTCACATATACATTATGTCTATTCTGTCTGACCTGATGCATTTGTGCTGTGATGTTCTGCTGCTTTGCCATATGAAAAAGAAAACCACTGAAATTAGGTAGCCTGATTCTGAAGTTAAAATTGGGTGAGGGTGGGGGTGGGGGAGTATGAGAATAAATGGGAGAAAGGAAAGCTCAGGCCTACTGAAGGCAGTCTGCCAATTGTGGTGATAAGGCTGGAATTAGTTCCTAACCTCTATTGTTTATGTTTCCCCAGTTCATTCCTGGAAATATCCAGAAAGAGGAGAGAGATGATGGGGGTGGCAGCCCTTTCTCTTAACATGAACAGGCTTGTGGTTGTGTTGCAAGAACCAAAACAAAAGCCTAAAGCAAATCACTTACTCTCTCTTGTCTGTCACTGTCTGATTTTCCAGCTCCCTAAGAGACTCTCCGCTGCAAGAGACATTGTTTCATCTGTGGGCTTTAAATACTATCATTCCCAGTTCTTAGCTTTGTGGACACACACACACACACACACCACAGAGCAAAGATTCTCAGACAAGATCTTAACTGCTGTTGTACATCTAAAACCCACTATTGGCAATTTGGAGCAAGCATTTTTAAATGTTACTGGTGTAATGGTTCCTCTTTAAATTGGAACAACATGGCACACAGCATTAGAGCCAGCTGCGATCCAAATTATACTGGCACAGTGCCCAGTCTCTAAATAATCTCATTGTAAGGGCCACCTCACATAGATATTGGGCAAATCTAGCAGGTGAGATATATGCTGGATTGCTTTTTGCTTTCTGGCCACGTTGACACAACATTTATTTATTTATTTATTTTTAACCCTCTTACTGTATATCACTTGAACAGTCATGGCTTCCCCTGAAGAATCCTGGAAACTGTAGTTTGTAGTGGTAAATGATATGCTTCACAAAGTTCAATTCCTGACTTGTTCAGATAGGACTGGAAAACAGAAAACAAGAGAAATCCTGGACAATCAACTGCCCATCAGTGTGAACTGTACTAAGATAGATGGACCAAAAGTCTGATGGTGTAAGACAGTTTCCTATGAGAATCTATTGTTTCTGTGTGCCAGGCTTCAGACGTTCAAAGTAATCATGAAGATGCTTCTCTTGACAATGAAAAGTCGCAACCAGCTTCTGCTGTCTAAGAGAAAACCTTCTGAATGTCGCTAACAATGATACACAAGAAAGTGCAATACATCACAAAGTACAGACCTGTATGCTAAGGGATGTGCATGGGCATTCTGCATATGTGTGAATGAGTCCATGAATATATGAATATGTGTATGTTTTCTGAGTGTGGGTGTGTGCACATGTTTATGTGTGTCTGCAAGAATGAGGGAAAGGGATCCATGCCTTTTGCTTTGGTCACACTCACTGCCCGTGGGAGGGCCTGCAACCGTCTGAGCCCTCTTGTAGTATGCTACCACGTCAGAAGGTGAGCCACAATGGGATGCAGCCATTGGTCTGAGAAAGGTTCCTTACGCCATGGTTTAAGACCCCTAAACCATCTCAAATTTGGAGAGTCCCTGGGGCTTGAGGGACTGAAGAATGTAGGTAAGAAAAGCCCCACCACGTCTTCTCAATCCCCTCTTGTCATCTGATCCTATTAGGGCACAAAACTGTTTGACAGCAGAAGTGATAAAATAAGAGAGAGTTCTATCTCCTCTTGCAGCTACTTCCATTTTTATCAGGAGCCTCAAAATGGGGCTGCTGCGCATCCTGAGAAGTCTGGTAATAGATGAACTTCAGATCCCTTCCAACCCTACAATTCTAAGCTGAAG
Organism: Podarcis raffonei; assembly: GCF_027172205.1. Lineage (NCBI taxonomy): Eukaryota > Metazoa > Chordata > Lepidosauria > Squamata > Lacertidae > Podarcis > Podarcis raffonei. Next base: position 75,348,022 of record NC_070607.1, read on the forward strand.
CCTAATCTTCTGAGAGACCCCTACTGAGGCCAATGATCAATGGGAAAACAATCAACTTGTTAAAACAAATATAAAGGCTAAAGTGCAGGGTCTGTGGCCACAGCAAGCCTCGTTCTTTCCAAATCACCTGCCAGTTTTAAACCTTCTGAACTCTGCTTGTTTGGCTAGTGGGTGGTGTTTAATTTCTTTGTGTTTTGGAGTTTGTAGGTCCGTGCGTTGTTGACACCCAGGGCTGCATCTGTGTGTATCGCTGCAGGAGCTGGTCAGTCTCCAGTCCAACTACGTTTTCCCCTTTCAGAGGTTTTGCCCTTAACCGGGAGAGAAATGTTGTCTGTTTGTTTAAGTGAGATATCCATGTACCCCTGGAGATCCAGGTCATTTAAAATGTAACACAACTCCTATTTCCTATTAAAGGATGAGAGGATGTGGTGTTGGGGGAAGGGGGACGCCTGTCCGCTGTCTCTGATGTGCTGCCAATTGTTGAAGAAGATTCAATTTGCTGGAAAAGAGCTCCAGTGGTGACAGAGAATTAGGGCCTATTGCTGCTCCCATTAAAGTCAATGGGAGATTTACCTTTGACTTGAAAGCATGAAACAGCCCAGCGGTTTGGTCAATATTATGAAGTTTATACCCTTGGTAGCATGGAATGGAAAGGTTGGGGTGGATAAGGTGTTTCAGAATCTAAAGGGATAGGAAATTGATTACAGAGAACAAGCCATCACACTAGACTTGAACTTGTAGGGGTTTGTTAAGGAATTGTGATCAGGCAGAGATGCCATCAGCAATGTGGGAAGGATGTAGAAGCGACTCTCTTATATAATCTAATAGTAATGGCAAGATCTCTGTATCTTTCTGGCAGACATATCTACATACATGCTGAGATCACTCTCAGGTGGTTTCACCTTGTGTGTGTGTGGACACAAGCTAGGCTCTTTAATAACCAAAATATTAATTTTGAGGGAAGCAAGGACCACATGGTACCTAAACCTATATGTTGTTCAGTAATTTGCATAGAATACAGAAGGATTTCAGTGGAGCCACAAGAGATCCTTTGGGGGGCTAATGTATCCTAACTTGCAAGATAATTCCACACATTTTGGATTGATTGAAGCAAGAAAGAGCTATATAGTAAAGCTCAATTGTACATTTGCTGCAGTAAAACTACATGAATAGTGTGGGCAGAAGTGTTTTAGATCCTTACTGAACCCAAATTGGCATGGTCTCCTCTGAAAGGCACTGGAAAATGTCATTTCCAAGCTGATTAAACAACCATCACAATCTGGGGAATATTTTAAAATGGATAGAATATTTTAAAATGGACAGAATCCTCTCTTTTCTCAGATTAGGAATGTCAAAATAACAATTGAAATGACAATTTTCCTTTCAATACAGGATGCTGGTTTATTTTGACATTTCTAAATGAAGCCAATTCACAAGTTTTCATTTCATAGTGCCTTTCTCTGTGTGTTTCAAAGTTTTGATTTTTATCCCAGTTCAAGAAAGAATGAATTCCAAATTACTGGAAGATTTTAGAGAGCACGGGGTGTTTGCATCCTCCCCACCCCAAATTACTGACTGAATTCTAGCACAAAGGACAACTTTAATTCAGATCCTATTTATTTTATGTTTTAAATATCTTTATGCAGCACAGAGGCAGAGTCTTCTCAAGGTGACTTACAGATAGCTGAGTGGAAATTTGAACCCAGGACTCATAGGCCCTAGCCCAACACTCTTAACCACTACACTGGCTTTCAGTGTTGCCCTTGTCATGAGTTTCTTGTGGGCTGGGAGAGTAGGTTATATGCTGTTGTTGTTGTTGTTTAGTCGTTTAGTCGTGTCCGACTCTTCGTGACTCCATGGACCAGAGCACACCAGGCACTCCTATCTTCCACTGCCTCCCGCAGTTTGGTCAGACTCATGTTTGTGGCTTCGAGAACACTGTCCAACCATCTCGTCCTCTGTCGTCCCCTTCTCCTTGTGCCCTCAATCTTTCCCAACATCAGGGTCTTTTCCAGGGAGTCTTCTCTTCTCATGAGGTGACCAAAGAATTGGAGCCTCAGCTTCATGATCTGTTCCTTCCAGTGAGCACTCAGGGCTGATTTCCTTAACAATGGATGCATTTGATCTTCTTGCAGTCCATGGGACTCTCAAGAGTCTCCTCCAGCACCATAATTCAAAAGCATCAATTCTTTGGCGATCAGCCTTCTTTATGGTCCAGCTCTCACTTCCATACATCACTACTGGGAAAACCATGGCTTTAACTATGCGGACCTTTGTTAGTTATATGCTGAGACCATTCTAATTTCTGGACGCAGCAGATGTTAAAATCTAAGGAAGGATTCAAATTGTTGAAATAGCCAGACAAGTCTCTTTGTAATAGCCCTTTGAGTATGGGCCATTAAGGTAACAAAAAACATGGCTCTTTGCCAGATTACAAATGGGTGCCCCCTCCCTCGCTCAACTCACTGGTAGTTAGCTAAAAAGACAAAGGAGTTGCATGCATGTAAGCTAGAAGCTGGAGGAGAAGCAGGCTGAAGCTTGTGAGGAAGAGCCACACCTGATTTCTGTTCAGATTCAAGGCTGTGGCTGTGGTAGAAGCAAGCCCTCTTGGGGTGTTAATGCGGTGAACCCCTCCATCATAGGCTCAGCTTGCATATATGTGCAAATAAGCCTTAAACATAAAGACACCACATTCTCCACTATCCCTCATTCTGAAGGAAACATGAATCCTGGACTGGTGACTGGAACCCCTGGAATCTCATACTGCTCAGAGATTGGGGTAGTGAGCCACACACTAGTATATACAGCCTTATGATAGCAATATCTGCTGTGTTCCTCAACTGAATATCCTCGTGAAAAATTATCACTGGTGGAATTCTCCCCATTTTTTAAAGAAAGTGCGTCTTTCATTCCAAGTCCGGTTTCACATTGCAAATCTGTCTGCCCCAAACATCCACTAAGAAAATTCCCTTAAAGCAAGAGAAGGAAAGGAACAAAAACCTTGTTAACAAAGCTGAATACCACCCACTTGTATTCAACAAACCCTGGGTTAAAACCAAGTCTACATTTTGAGGACTGCAATCCTTGATGGCCTCCACATGCCAGAAATGGATCACCCACAAGACAGACCACAGTTTTCATGTTTGCTTTTAGCGGTCCAGTAATTAGTAAATAAGGACTGTATGGTCATCAAACTAACTGTAATTCATATTTTTCTTGCCAGAACAACACAGAGGTGAATGTGTATTTTCAGAAATAACAAGTGTGTGTGTGTGTGTGTGTGTGCATGCACACACAAATATTTTTGGGAAGACAAGGAAAGCAACCAATACATTTATCTTGCCTCATTCCTTCAAGAATAGCCTCATCAACCTAAAGCACTCGAGTAGGCTGGGGCTCATGGTAGCTGTAGTCCAGAAATTCTGGAGGGCTACAGGTTAGAGAAGGCTACTCAAGAAAAGAACATTGGGTGGGATTCAACACTGTGCCAAGGAGATTAGTACAAACATCTCTGCTTGCCAAATGGAATGGTCTCCTCTCTTCTCCCCTGCAGGCAATTCTGGGGCTTTGCCTGACACACACAAACCCAATTTGTAGATTTGGTGAGGACTAGGGTGGTGCTATGGGTTAAACCACAGTGCCTAGGACTTGCCGATCAGAAGGTTGGTGGTTCGAATCCCCGCGACGGGGTGAGCTCCCATTGCTCGGTCCCTGCTCCTGCCAACCTAGCAGTTTGAAAGCACGTCAAAGTACAAGTAGATAAATAGGTACCGCTCCAGTGGGAAGGTAAACGGCATTTCCGTGCACTCCTCTTGTTTGCCAGAAGTGGCTTAGTCATGCTGGCCACATGACCCAGAAGCTGTACGCCGGCTCCCTCGGCCAGTAAAGCGAGATGAGCGCCGCAACCCCAGAGTCGGTCACTTTACCTTTACCTTAGGGGGGCACAGAGTGAGAGGAGAGGGGGCAACATCCTGTTCTGGGAAAGGCATTCCCCCCCCTACCCTTCCTTAAATTCAGGGGAAGTGAGAGAAATCAGGCTTCTGATATACCACACAGTCAGGAAAGGGGTGGCAGTGTGTCTCAGTTTTGCTGAAAACAGAACAGCTTGCAAAGCAGAGAGACATCTAGGATGCCAAAAATTGGGAACCCATCCCCTAAAAATTTGGAAATAAGTACTATCGTTTTAATTGAAATACTCCACTTCTCATCATTGTGGGTGACTTGCTTCAGGTGGAACACAGGGAGAGTAGCTGAGAGTTAACACGGGCAGCCTAAAATCAGTCTTGCAGCAGGGGCAGTACAAAAACCAAGGTCAAGAAGCAGTGACTACCTTGACGACATTGGGGAAGTAGTGAAGTGATGTCATTTCAGCACTCTCTGCCTGGGATCAGTGGGGTAGGAAGGGGGGTGCGGTGGGTGTGGGTGACAAAATGACAAAAATATGTGTTTTTAAAATAAGAAATTCCCATCGCGGAAAGAGGTTTTAAGTGCTTATGCTCACAATGTTAAGTAAATAAACCAGAAAATAACACTTGCAACTGTAAATATCTTATTTTTCCTTCTTTTAATAATTTCAATGTGTGTTGGGGGGGTGTGACAAGAAATTTCCCACACTGGGTACCACCTGACCTTGCTATGCCACTGCTTGGGATGGAAGGCTTTGAAACCTGAGCCCCCAGAGATCCACTTAGAACACACCCAGAAGCCATGTATGTAGCTGACTCAGCCTCCATCTTCAGCAGCCTGTGTTCCCAAGGGTTTAATGGCCACTCAGCATCCACCTCTGTTTCCAAGAAGGGGCTGCTTGTGCCATGAGCAGGCAGTTAGTTTGCCATTTCCTCTGCAAACACTGGATCACTCTAATCTGCCTCATCGCCTCTCAACAGGGGCTGCGTCTCCTTGTTATTTTTGTTCAGGGAGTGCCAGGCCATCCTTCAAGGAGGATTCCTCCAGTGGAGGCATGACAGTTGAAGAGGCTGTGATCTGTGTTCTTGCTTAGTTTTGCTGTCCAGGTGGAAACTGCTGATGGGCAACATTAAGGCCCATTCTCTCCCATTCTACAATCTGTTCTCCTTAAACTTAGAATGTGCTGTTTCAAATAGAGGACTATCCTCTGGTAACCCTTTACATAGAGGACTGTCAATCATCCTGGAGATATTCTACTCGATGGCTCATTGTTGGGGGAGGGAGGGGGCAATGCATTAGCATCAATGAAACTCATTGTGTTGTCGCAGTCAAGACCCCACTCCTACTCAACGGAAGTGCAGGCTCGTTGGAAGAATCACAGATTTGGGCTGAATACTGAACCCAGCCTAAATTTGTGGAATAATAATCTTGGTGATGCTTTTGTGTGAAAAGTCCTTATTTTATAGAAGCTGTGCTAGCAACAATGGCCAATATCAGGGTTGGGGTGGGTTTTTTTAAATCCTTGGCTATGAAATTATTTGGGAAATGTGCTTTCTCTATGCGAGGCTGCCTCCTACAGATGGTGACTTGAGCTTCTTGTGCATGCATGTAAAGGAGCCGAGAGTGGGGAAGAAAATGCTAGTGAAACAGTTGAATGGGTTGGGAAAGAAATAGCGCAGAACCATTGTGACACTCCTGGATCTGATAACCACAAGCAGATATCTGGCAACCTTCCCTGTTTCAGCCTGTCTCGCTGTTTCCTTTGTCCATGGCTTTCTGCCCAGAAACTCTGAATTCTCTTTTCCTCTGTCAGTATGAACCCATCTACAGGTTCAGCAGACCTGCTCTCAATCATCATAACATTATTCTCTACACCCATTGGTTCTCTCTTGGCTTCCATCCATGCCCCACCAACCCCCTAGCCTTTGTGAAAGGAACAAGTTACAAGTCTACCTTTTTCTGTCTGCCTGTCTGCCTTTCTTTCTTTCTTTCTTTCTTTCTTTCTTTCTTTCCCCCTTCTTCCTTTCCTGTTATATATGGTGCATGAAAAGATACTGAATCGAAAACATATTAATGGGACCGTAGCCACTGGTAAAATGAAGCCAGTAGCACTGTGTGTGTGTGTGAGTGTGTGTGTTTAAAAAATCCTACAACTTGGAAAAGCATATCTTTGTCTAACTAGATGCCAGTTCTTCTAGGTCCCACAAAGCAACTTTTCAACACTGCTTCCTCTGAAAAGCAGTGAAATAAAATGCCAGCACAGTGGGTACATGCCTCTGACAAGATTTGTGTTTTTGGGAGCATACAAGCTGCATAAACTGTGGTGTATCTGTGTTTTTCTTTCTCCCCTCCCATCTGCTGAAAGCAAAGGAGAAACCACCTTTGATGTGCTTTGAGTTCTGTTATTTATTTATTTCCCTTCATTGCACTCCTAAAAGGCATCATTAAATTATCTCATTTGTGTCCCTTCTATGTCTTTTCTGGCTCAAACTTCTTTGCAATAACAAGGACATAAAACAAACTCGAGGCTAAATTTGTTTGCTATCTCTCTCTTCCTTCTTTGCTATGGATATGTGAATTTTAGGACTGTTAGTATTTGTGTTTTTAACATTCACATACACTCTCTCCTCCCTTTATATGTTTGTATGATGGGAAGAACTTATTTTTGATGATCATGTAAAATGTTGACCTGCCCAAACATTATATGATGAGAACTTTCCAAACACATGGTTCCCAGCACAGTTTAGATTAGCAGCGCCGCCTAACTTCACATGGCTATTCCCAGTCAGATGATTACTTAAGAATGGAAAGATCAGTCTGTTTCCAGTCCATGAAATTTGTGTATGGATTCACCTCAGTAGTCCATTTCATCCCATTTTCTCATTAAACTTTCTGAGACAATAAACAAATGGAAACTCAGCCTTCCTTTGAAATTTGTATGTTTCCGAATTTTGCAATGCACTTCTGGAGCAAAGTAATGTGTACCCCCAACAATGCACTTAACTGTGGGAAAGTATGTTTATAATGTGTATTCTGGTGAAAATTGTTCAATTCAAAAATTCATTATATAAGGGGAAATTAATTCAAAAATCTGTATTTCAAGTGAAATTGCATACAAAAATGTGTGTATTAGGGAAAAAATTGCACTAAAATGCTGGTGAATTTTCATGAGGACATTTTTAAAATGCAAATTGATGCAAAAATGTGGAAAGCTAAACTTAATTGTGGGAAAATGAAGGAACTGACACTGACAGATTCAGCCATCCCTACTTAGAGATGGGGAGGGAAAACTGTGGGCTGGCAGATCTATGAGGATTCCCATCATCCTTAATAATTGGCCATGCTGACTGGGGCTTCTGGGAGTCAGAGACCAACAATTGCTGAAGGTTGACAGGCTTCCAACCCACCTTAGAGGCCACTCACATCCCAGATATCCACATTTCCATTTTGTGTTGGCTTCATAGCACACACAAACAGGGACAGTATGTACTCCTTGAAAACAAATATTGCATGCAAATGTCATGTGAACAGCTCTCAGCTCAGTGACAGAAGTGTAAGGCTGCAATCCTATGCCCAGTTTCCTGGGAGTAAACCCTATTGAACTCAATGGGACTCACTTTTGAGTAGAATTGTGCTGCAGGAAAACACTGGGAATTAGTTGCACCAATGTGTCACATTCCGTCTCCTGACATAAGTCATGGACATGTTCAACTCAACTCCAGAGCAAAAATCTCAACCTATTAAATAATTATTTTGGTTTAGAAGAACACCAGGAACCATAGGGTGGTATTCCATTAAGATATATTCAGATTTGATGCAATTGAATTAATGAACATGACTAAGTACCATTAATTCCACCAAATCTACTCTGAGTAAACCTTAGTCGAATATCACCCACTGAGTTTGCAGCTTAATTCCAGGTTGTTTCTTGTTTTCAGTAACTGTGAACAAATCAGCAGATATTTATAGCTATATATAGCAATATTCCTAGTTAATTCAAGTCATTTTGCAATTGGGCCTGTTTTTTTCTTAATTTAGCCCACTTGCCCTTTGGCAAAGGCAAAGATTTACTTAGTGGACAAAAGAAAAACACACGTGACTCTTTTATGCTGTGACCACCACTACTTAGAATGTTTGTTTGTTATGAATCTAAGCATATTTTATTTGTGAGCAAGGAGGACGTGGTCCCCTCCTCTTAGAAACTTTGTCTGACCTTTCTGGGATTTGAAACCACAAAGCGTTACTAAATCATGTTCCCGTTCTAGTAAGACTGGGCTGCCCCAATGTTGCTAATAGGTCCTTTTGAAATCTCCCAGGTCTTCAAAAAGTTCAAAACTGGGTTCATATATACAATATGATACATACTGAACAAAAGCTGTTACCAGGGGCAGGGGAGGAGTATGATTAGCTGTCCCCTTCCCAAGTCTATTCTTCAGTAAAGTAAAGGTAAAGGGACCCCTGACGATTAGGTCCAGTCATGACAGACTCTGGGGTTGCGGTGCTCATCTCACTGGCCGGCATACAGGAGCCGGCATACAGCTTCTGGGTCATGTGGCCAGCATGACTAAGCCGCTTCTGGCGAACCAGAGCAGCACATGAAAATGCCGTTTACCTTCCCGCCGGAGCGGTACCTATTTATCTACTTGCACTTTGACGTGCTTTCAAACTGCTAGGTTGGCAGGAGCAGGGACCGGGCAATGGGAGCTCACCCCGTCGTGGGGATTCGAACCGCCGACCTTCTGATTGGCAAGTCCTAGGCTCTGTGGTTTAACCCACAGCGCCACCCGCGTCCCATTCTTCAGTCCCATTCTTCAGCACCACAATCTATGGAAAAAAATATATATAGAACATCTGCCTTGAATGCAGAAGGTCTCAGGTTCAACCCCTGGCACCTGCAGGTAGGACTGGGAGAAACTCCTGCCACTGCCAGGAAGTGCAGAATTCTAAGCTAGATGGACCAATAGTCTAACTCAGTATAAGATAGCTTCCTGTGTTCCTAAAGCATTATGTCTAGCATGTTAAGAAGAAAAACATTGGTCCTGAAAGACCTACATTGGCTCCCAGTATGTTTCTGAGCACAATTCAAAGTGTTGGTGCTGAGCTTTAAAGCCTTAATAGGCCTCGGCCCAGTATACCTGAAGGAGCGTCTCCACCCCCAGCATCCGGCCCAGACACTGAGGTCCAGCGCCGAGGGCCTTCTGGCGATTCCCTCACTGCAAGAAGTGAAGCTACGGGGAACCCACAGAGGGCCTTCTCAGTAGTGGCACCTGCCCTGTGGAACGCCCTCCCACCATATGTCAAGGAAATCAACAACTATCTGACTTTTAGAAGACATCTGAAGCCAACCCTGTTTAGGCAAGTTTTTAATGTTTGATGTTTCATTGTGTTTTTAATATTCTGTTGGGAGCCGTCCAGAGTAGCTGGGGAGGCCCAGCCAGATGGGCGGGATATAAGTAATAAATTATTATTATTATTAGTAGTAGTAGTAGTAGTAGTAGTAGTAGTAGTATTCACACATTGCAGGCAATAGGACATGAACAGAGTCATGTTTATCAATAAGCACCAACAGAAGTCACATTCATGCATCCTTCAGATGTGATTCGGCATCAGGTATTGTGAGGCATGGGCACACATAGGCAAGCACTGCCCCAATGTCTTTGTTTCTATCTGCTCTGTGCCCCCCCTCCACCCTGGGCAATCTTCCCATGTGGACTGGGAAGGTCTAAAGGAGGTTCCTATGCACATTCAGCTGAGGATGCTTAGAAGTCTCCCTGAGATCAGGAACCTGGGATTATAGAGTTCTCATATCGTGTTCCCTCCCACTTTTTCCTCTGCCATCATATCGCCCACCTTCTCTTTGTGTCACTCTATCACTCTGAAATTAGACCAAGTGCCATGAACCACAAGTTGCTCCCCCAAGCTTCAGGGTGGAATAGACTGTGGGAGAATAAGGACAAGAATTTTGGATCTGTCTCTAATATATGCTGACCTTTATCTTATTTTGTGGATATATGTAGTGTTACAGGAAGCATTAGTGGAGTTACGAAGTCTTTAGGAATACAAACATTGTTCATAAATGCTTCAGGCCTCCTTGCCAAGCCATCTGGTAGAAACCTGTTCTTATGCTCTTTCCATATCTCCATTACCTCTTCAGTTAGTCCATCTCACATCCCACAGCCCTCCCACCAACAGTCTTTAAACTGGTCCAGTGTTTTTAGCGGGGTGTAAATTTCTCCCAATAAATAATTTGATTGTGTAAATAACAACTCCCCCCCCATCCTGTGTGGGCCATAGCTGAGTGCTCCCTTTTGCCTGCAAAAGGCACGAAGCTCAATTCCCAGCATCTGTAGCTAAATTGTTACGTAGCCGATGATGGGAAAGGCTGAGAACCTGGAGAATCAGCCCTGAGTTCTCACTGGAAGGACAGATCCTGAAGCTAAGACTCCAATACTTTGGCCACCTCATGAGAAGAGAAGTCTCCCTGGAAAAGACCCTGATGTTGGGAAAGATGGAGGGCACAAGGAGAAGGGGACGACAGAGGACGAGATGGTTGGATAGTGTTCTCGAAGCTACCAGCATGAGTTTGACCAAACTGCGGGAGGCAGTGGAAGACAGAAGTGCCTGGCGTGCTCCGGTCCATGGGGTCACGAAGAGTCAGACACGACTAAACGACTAAACGACAACAAATGAGTACCAAACTAGTGATCCGACTTAGCTTAAGGCAGCTTCTGGTGTTCATCATTCTTTGGTGCCGTTTACTTCCTGCCTACTGTTCAATCTCCAATCTGGGATTACGTAAGGCAAGTGGTGATATCAGAGTACTACATAGCTAATCAAGTATGTTTCTATTTTGCTTAATGTATGTAGGGTTTGGTGTCAGCGTTCCTCATGCAGGTTCTCTGCTGTTCACTTGTGTTCCTTTGGTGGTGAGAGAGGTTGGGGTTGGCCTAGGGTGTGGCCTAGGGTTGTTTGTTTGTGATTGGCTGTGGTGATCTTTGTTTTCGTGTGTGAGTGGGGTGGGTGTTTTGGATCAGGTTAGCCATATTGATTTGTACGCTGTTGGTGTATTATTGTCATTGTCTTGTTGGGCTGCGCATGTGATAAAGGGGAGCCATACAGGGGTAAAGGCATTTTCTTCTGTTTGTCCCTGTGTCAGTTTCAGTTTGTTGGTTAGTTTTTCTAGTAGGGCTGTTTCCCATACTATTTGGTACCATTGGTCCATGCTTACTCCTGACAGGTCTCTCCAGTGTCTGGTTATGGTGTTTCTGGTTGCTGAAAGTAGGTGGCTTATGAGTTCTTTGTGGTCTAAATGGGCATTGTTGTCTTGGAAGATGTTTAGTAGGGCCAATTCTGGGGTGATGTCTAATACGCCCAGGAACTTCACCAAAATACTGGAGAGGGTGCACCTCCACAGGCACATACCTCCACATGTGGTGGGAGTGCCCCAAAATCCAACCATTCTGGACAACAGCCATATGAGAAATATGTAAAATAACTAAGCAAGCAAGCCCCTCAATTTTTAAAAAAATTGAGGGTGCATGGGTCATTGGCAGTTTGCAAGGAGAGTTATTGAGTCTGGTGTGTCTGGGGCGAGTTAGCTCATGAAAGTGCTAGAAAAGCCATAAAGCAATCTGGAATATAACCACAGTTTCATTTTTAACCAAATTTCTAACAAAATACAAATTAATTTGCTTTGAGATAGCACTAGTGGTGGAGAAATCAGAACACCTGTAGGTCAGGGTTATCCAATGTCCAGAAAAATAAACCAGACTTTTCTGCTCCTGTGTCTTGAAGAACAGCTGGATCCAAAACAAATCACCAGGTGATTGGGCAGGGTGGGGGCTTGCATATTGAAGCACATTTGTATTTCGTGAATGCCTGCAGGTCATGCTGATGCTATAAGCAGGGAACGGTTAAAAAAAAAAAGTTACCCATTGTAGACTCTGTCTGTTATGCTGATCTGAGCATTGCTAGATTTACCCCCCTTGCACCCAAATCAAAAGCTCAAAGTGCTATTGCATTTATGTTTCTTTCTTTTTTTGCAAATGATTTTTAAAAGGGAGGGTTTTTCTTAATGTATTCCATACTTCTGTTAGGAAATGGAAACTTCCCTTTTGCTGTTGAAATAAAATCTTTAAAACACTCCCAATGCTGCAAAGAGTCACTTCAGTGTGGAGATAAATGATGCTTTTGCTGGTTGCCAAACGTCTGCTGCAGCCTCCTGGCACTGAATATCCTTAGTTCGATTCATATTACTAAATTTCCTCTTTGAACCACTTGTCTCTTGATGGTGCCATCTTTGGACACTGCTGTAATATACTGCCTTGTTCTTTTGATGAATTATTTGAATCCATCATCTGAAATTCTGATTCCTCCAAGCATGGATGAGAGTTATGTACCATCAAGAGGAGAGCTCTTGATAATGTACCTTTGGATGCTCTGCCACTAAAGGAAAAGCCTGTCAAAGGACTCTCTTTCCATGTATAAGTCTAAAATGTAGCTATAATGAAAAACAAAGGGCGGATTCAGATTTCCTGAAGTCATCCAGTGAGCTTCATGTCTCATTGAACCCTCTGGTCTCCTAGATCCTAGTCTGACTCTTCAACCACTAACTCATTTATTCAGACAAGCACATGAAGATGGTTGTGGTTGCTCATGAATCTTTTCTCAACATTGAAAATTGCCCCTGCCCTTTCCTTATTTCTGTGTGTGATAGCTTTGAACGTTTCCACCTATTCCAGATTAGTTACTTTGCTCCGACCACCTGTTCACTTCATTTGCATCCACATAATCCAGTCTGATTGGCTAAGTAGTTTCATAAGTCATGACATCATTCCAGTGACTACATGAGCCCCTCTATGACCCCCTCTCTAACCTTCAAAGTTTAGACTGATATGTCTTAGGTTGCATCCAGTGGCGGAACTTCATGCTCTGGCATCGGGGGCGGAGAGCAGGCAGGGGCGTGGCTGGCGCACATTCTGGGGGCGTGATTCGTATCCTGGGGGTGTGGCACGCCACCCACAGGGGTGTGGCTTGCATCCTGGGGGCATGGTGCACCACCCGCCGGGGTGTGGCATGTGTCCTGGGGGCATGATGCGCCACCTGCAGGGGCATGGCACCCAGCATGGGGGGGAGCCACGATGGCACCCCACTGGGATCGTGGTGCTGGGGGAAGTGTGCTCCCCCTGCCCCTCTTCCTCCGCCAGTGGTTGCATCCTGTTTATCACTTCCTTCTTCTCACTCTCCTCTCTCACACCTCGGAATGAAAGGTAAATCTGGATCTGTCCCCTGAGCACAAAGTCACAAGCATGGCTGCTTTTGTTTTCTCCTGCCTATCTGGTTAGCTTAGAACTACAGAATTTTCGGTCCAAGTTATGTACTTATTAAAATAAACAACTTTATTTGTTTTATCTACCAATATTGCTCTGTGTGTGATTGCAACAGGTACAAGCCACACTGTACATAACCAAAGTTCAACAGGAGCAACAAGCATAGAAGCTGCTTTTCATCTACTATGAAACTAACGAATCTTAAGCTTCAGGGCCATTGATCCTGGAGGGGTACCAGAAGTTACTTTGGTCCACATTGCTTTTATTAAAAAAGTAGAGGATCCAAAGCAGGACTGGACCATCTAAGATGGTCAAAAGAAACTCAAAAGAAACATCTGACCGAGCTTTGTGCCAATCCACTTGGGTGGTGCCGCCATTTTAAAATTGTCTCTCATGAGCCTGGTAGTTTGCCTTGCATAACTAGGGGAAATGCATTAGTACAGAATAAACAAATATTCATTTTAAAGTAATTACAAAATAGTTTTTGTTAATCAGTGGAAATTGCGGGCTTTCTTACTGAGTGCTAAATGTTCATGCCAATTAATTCAAAATCCATTACGTTAAGAAGCCTAATGTGGAAGTGGCACAGAATACTGAAATAGACCCTTGCGTTAAATGTTTAATGTGTCATTGACACATGCACAGTACAGTTCACTGTAAATTTACAGTTCAGCATTGCACCCTTCCCATAAGGAAAGAGAGATCTGGTGCTGAAACAAATACTTAAATCTGTTTGTGAGGTTGAATTTAAAATATATATCCCATTAGGAAACAAAGGGATTGTTCCAGAGCCACTCTTATTTCCCTCAGAGAAGGAATGGTCTGTGTATATGGGGACATATGATAAGGACAAGGAACAGTAACTCGGGCAATTCTGACAATTTAGGAATACTGGGCATAACACTTAGCAGCAGATTGTGGCATTTTTGTTTTCCAACTCTATTATTCCATGAAAGTATACCAAACACTTCTGGTAAATGAGGTGCAATGACTTCCCTCCACATACAGAATGTTGGAGAACATCGTGTTTTCTTTCAAACTCATGTGTGAGACTGGTCCAGCTTTCAGACCTAGGTTATTTTTGCCTAGGTCAGTACAAGGGGTTGGGCTTTTGAACCTCACACATCCGATCCCTGTAATTTCTCCCCACAAGCACATACACATAGAGAGGGGAGCTAGTGAAATTGCTCTGCTAAACCATCTGGCCCCTGCCTTTAGCAGTTCACTAATTTCCCAGCCAGGAAGTACATTTTCTCCACCCTTCCACACATATATTTTTCTGTGTTTCTCATGATCATTTACTAAATATATACACACTCCATTTATTTAACTTGGGCTGAAGCTTGAGACCTGTTTTTGCGGCTTCCCCAAGTCTTGAAGGAATTTCGCCAATAAATCACAGCTCAGCCCTTGGGGCAACAGGGGGCAGGGGAGAAACTGTGTCAGCCAGTGGGAGTGCCTGACCCCCTCCAACTCACAAAGGACAGACCATTAAGACTTGTCAAATTAATACAGACCTTGATGGAGATGTGGAGGGCCAAAGCACCCATTAGGTTACTCCTAAAGTTTCTACTAAAAAGTCATTGATATTCTCACCCCAGGACTAGAAATGCATTAATCTACACTGAATATTATTTTGGAAGTGGCTGCAATATGGGTCAAATTCAATGCTACAAAGGATGGCAGGTGTCATGGCCAGAGTTGTGGGTAAGTGTTAGATCAAGGAATGGTTTCAACACATTGGATAATTGGTTTCCCTGGAATATTTAATATTTCAGTCATTTGAAACCATTTTAAAATTGTTTAAGATTAAGCACCTGAGTGTGACATAGCCAAAGGGGATTTGGAGGTAGGGATGGGCTACTCCCTTAGTGTTGCTTTCTCTCGGTATCTCCTTTTTCCAATCTTAAATTCAGTTCTCCACATGTCCACTTCAGTTTGTGTGTCCCCCCCCTTCCAGGAACATTTATTGGGGTTTTGTGCAAAATTCTCTTAATACTCCAATTTGTATGCAATTCTGCCTAAATTTTCCCCCAAAGCAGTTTCCCCTAATATGACGCATTTGTGTGTGCTACTTATGTGCATTTTTTCCCTATACACTATATCTTAGTACACACTTTGGGCTGTTAGACTATACTGAAAATTCCGAATAGGTGTGAATTTTGAAGTCTGGCTGTGTTTCAATTCTCACCATGTTTCAGAAAGTGCAAATTAGAAAGGTTTACTTTTAAATGTGTACTGAATCAAATTTCTTCTCCATCCCCAATCAGAGTCTTTTGGTAACCCTTCACTTGCTAGACCTGCACCCATTTTACTGATTGTCTACACACATACACACCACAACCACAATAATAATTACTAAGCAAAAATAACTCAAGTTGGTTACCAAAAAATGCTGCCTTCTCACCTGCCTAGAAGCTGGCAGCATATATGAAGATGAGTCTTTGCTGATCTCCTCAAATTGCAGGCACACATCCATATAGCATTCCATAATTATCAAGTAATCACAGAAAATGTTCTGCTACACACTCCCACTGATCTCACCACTCAAGTGGAGAAAAGACAGAAAGCAGTGCCCCCTCTTATGACTTCACTGGGTGGGAAGACTCCCAAGAGAGGGTGCAAAGACCAGTCTGCTGTAAGTGATAGTCTTTAGATGATGGTTCAGGAAGTTCCTCGCTGCACTGGAAGTCTTTGGAGTGAAGAGCAGGTCAGCAAGGTTTTGTCATACATTTGCACATATACAAACTGATACATACACAAACTGACATAGTTGCCAGAGGCACCCAAATGGCATGCGACAAGCTTCCTTCTCCAGTCACCATCTTAAGACAATGGCGTGTTGTACATGGGGCTTCCATCCATGGTGGCTGGTGCCCATTGGAGCAGGTAGGGCAGAAGGCAGGGAGACCAGAAGCAGCTAGCATCAGAGCCTGTGACAGGCAGAGTGACTCATTTTTTTGGTTGTGAGTAAAAAGGTAGGCAGTTAGGGGCAGGGTATGGGCAGACTGAGATTGGTGGGGCAGTGCCCCACTTGCCCTAATGGACCAGTCTCCTTCAGCTTCCACCATGGCTTTGTACTAGTGGCATCTTCCCCACCCCCTCTCATTCTGCCTCTTCTCCTGTTTTTGTTTTTGTGACACAGCTTGAAGATTTCCATGAAACTTTTGTCTTTTAGATAAAGACATTGTGCTACTGCTGCACTTTGGATTCCCTCCACTCCCCAATTAAATGAAGAGGCTCCAAAAATCCACAGTTGAGCAAGATCTTTATTCGGACCAACCAAAATATCATAAAAGAGTGGCAAGCTTCCATGTTCTCCAGGATTCTTTGTGAGACTGCATGTTCCTCAAAGCAGGAGCAGGGCGGAAGGAAGAAACATAATAAAAAGCAAAACTGTACAAAATTGGGCTCAGTGTGACTGCTGTACGCGAGGAAGATGGGCAGCGTTTGACATCAGTATGCAAACAAATGAGAAAAACAACAAGAAATCCACTTATGGTACTAGGGGTTATAACATTATATATATGGCACACCGACATCCTTGAGTATATATGGAATGCTTAATGTATTTCAAAGTAGCGTAGACATTTCTTGAAAAGTATTACATTTAGACTTTATTAGTGAATTGTGGCTTTCTGGGCAGTTTTAGAATTCAGCTGGGATTTCATGCAGCCTCTGTCATTTTTGCACTAGGGACCAGTTTAACATCCCTGTAGCCTTCTAGGAACAATCAAAGGTGCTGTTTGTTGTTGCTGTTTTTTAAAAATAAAGCCTACCCCAGATGTGTGAGGCTAGAACACTTCACTTTCAGCCAACGTGACCAACAGTCAGAGACAATGAGAACTGTAGTCCAAAGTATTTGGAGAGCACCAGGTTGGGGAAGAGTCCCATATGGCTTGAGCCTTGTAAATCTGAAATACTCATTTATTCTGATTCATCCATTCCAGCTGGACACCAAGGACAGACATCATTTTCAATGCTTCCCTCCCATTAAGACATTTTCTTTTTCTGGAGATTCCCAGAAATCTGGGCCCAAGCATCTTCCATAAGCAAGAATAAAATTTGACCTTACCAATGTAGGTTAGCACTGAGTGAAGGCTAGAGTTGGTGAGAAGTCCATGGCATTGTTTGATACCATTAAAAAAAAAAGATTTAGTATGCAACATATCAAAATTACCCAATCCCCCCCTTTTTTGCAAACTGCTTCAGGACAGAGTAAGACAGGGAGCACATACATTAACACATTTGCCCAATTATTTCTTGCTTGATTACATTCTTTCTTTCCCAAGAGGGCTATAATGGGAAGCTCAGTCAGTATACGCTGGCAGATGAAGCATTTCCTACTTTCTGAGAGAGCAGCTTCCCACATTACCACCACTGCTACATTCTCAAGGGAAAAACATATTTTCATAAGTATGGGGGGGGGAGAGTTATTCCACCAAATGCTTGCTGTGGATTTTCAAATCAGGTAACTGTTCTCAGAGTGTGGTCTGAGAACTTGGCTTGCTTGCCCACCAACTCCTTCCTGGTGGTCCCCTCAGTACTTTATTTGAGAACAAGAGACACAAAGAGAGGTTTCACAAGGAAATTGTTTCTCCTCTACCATTCAAAAGCCTTCACGAGTAGATATGCAACCTTGAGGGCCATGTAGCCATCACCAGTTCTTGGCTATGTTCCATTGCTCCCTGACTTTGATATGCATGGAAAACACAACAAGGCCCATGAAGGACTGAAGTGATGACCCATTGCACGTGACTGCAAATCTCTAGCCTTCCAAGCAGGATTCTTAGAAGATGCTCTGCTATTGTTTGATTGCTTTGTCTCCCTCTTGTTTGGTCCCTCTTGTATGCTGCCTCTCCTAGGCTCCTAGGCTGAATGTGACCCAAGATATTTTGCTGCCTGGGGCAAAGGGCATTGTGGCATCCATCTTGGTCCATGTACAAAAATTGACTGGCAAGGGGATAACATCCTTCACTGAGCGCAGGTTTGGGGGGAGGTAATCTGTCAGGCAGCAATGTAGCATCAGTTGCTGGCACCTGGTAATTTGCACGTCTCGCAAAGCCATTTCCCTTCTCTGGGGAAATGGAGTTGCGGGCTGGACACGATCCCTCCCCGTGCACGGGGGTGTGGCTAGCCCCCGTGTCTTACTGAGTCCCCTCCACACCGTGCCCTAGACCAACCAATCTTTTCAGCCAGGGGGCATGGCGCGTATCATTTAAACTGCCTGCGGGTGGGAACTTGCCCTCTTTTTTCTGGTTATTTTTCTGGATTTCAAGGAGTCGTCTCTCCCAAACCTACGTGGGATTTCCAGGGAATGAACCTGTGACTTTCTAGGGCCCTTCCCTTTCCAAAAGATCAGAACAAATCAGAACTCACAGAGATTTCAAAGCTTCAGGTAGGTTTCTTACTGACTCTTTTCTTTTCTTTTAAAAATACATTTTTAATAAAATATTTTTCATAAGTAACAAAAGTACATTCAGTGTCTCTGTTTACAAATTGTAGAATTTTTCATACAGGTCAATTTGAGACAATATGTGCTTTCTTTGTTTGGGGTGATTTTTCCCTACCCGCGGACACTCCCCCCCCCCAGTAGTTGTCCTATGTGCATTCCTAAATGATACAGCTGCATGAGGACTAGGCCTTACCCTTTTGAACACTGTGGGAGGCTACTGGCTAAGATGAAGGACAGAAACAGAAAATAATAAAAATTAAAATGTCCTTTCTTGTGGATTTCTTGTCCTCTGTTGCCAATAAATTTTACATCTTAATTCCAGAACCTAAAGAGGTAAACATTGCAATCCTAAAAGCAAGTCTTCCAATGGCATTCACTTCTATTAAGTCTGTGCAAAACTTCTGTCTTAAGTAGCAGTGCTTTACCATTGGAAAGAGCCTTTGTAATTTAATCTTTGTCCCTTCCACATCTTGTTATTCATAGTGGTCCATTTTGATGTGACAGATATAGGTGCACTGCTTTTCTGGAAGCTCCACCCCAACAGCTGCGGCAAGTCTCATGATGCACACTTTACAGTAACTGTGTGTAGTGGGAGCATTGCAAAATAGGGTTTCAAAACTTCCATAAATTCTGTCATCCAATGCAGAGGAGCATGTTAAAGTTGCCTCTACATGGTGCGAACACACAGCCATTCCTACAAGAAAGAGAAGGTGTGGAAAGAAAGAGAAGGTACTGTGGTTTGGCACCATGCTTTCTTATAGTCACATTTGCAAGTTGCAAGCCTTAGAAATGAATAGACAAGACCCCTGGCGACTGGCACGACGGTACTGCAATTCTTCCACTGCAGGGAGAATTCCCATTAATTGTTCCCCTTATGAGCCGCACAGCTCCATAACACAATCAGCATTATCAACCAGGGATGTCTTGACAATTACAGAGTGCAAGAACACAGACACTAATAGCATATTTTATTATTTTAATTTTTATGAGTTCCCCAAACACATATGTTATTGGGTGGCCATAGGGTTGCATCCAGGATCCTGGGGCAACAGGGCTTCCAGTTCAATTCCTGGCATCTAACAGGTAGGCCTGTAGATGTATCATGTCTGAAGCCCTGGAGAGCCACTGCCAGTCCCTGAAGACAATATTGAGTTAGATGGACCAATAATCTGTCACAGTATAAGGCCGTTTCCTGCTTCCTATTACATACTCAATCCAAAACCAATAAAGTGTGGAATATCTATTTTAAGCAACTTGGAAGCAGTTTTCTTTTTCCTTATCAATGAAGTTCTGGGTAAACATTTTAATTCCACTCTGTTAAGGTTTGGTAGGAACACCAGGGACCAGGTCAAATTACTTTAGGAGATAAATCTAGCTTTTGGCCTGCCAGTTGGCCATTCCTACCTTAGACCCAACAAACTAGAGCATGAAAAGTTCATTTTCTGCCTGGCAAAGCAATAACTAAATGCACAAATTGTCATCTCATCTGTCCTCCCAGTTGAACGACGTGGCCCAGGGAGAGAGGGAAAAATAGTGGAAGTGAACAACTGGCTTCGCAAATGGTGTAAACAGGAACGGTTTGGATTCTTAGATCACGGAATGCAGTTTCTTGAAGATGGACTTCTGGCAAGCGATGGGCTGCACCTCACAACGGTTGGGAGGAATGTTTTTGCAAAAAATCTCAGAAACCTCATCAGGAGGGCTTTAAACTGACTAATGTGGGGGAGGGAGACAGTGCTCCTGAAGGTAGGAGTCTATCAATTGATGAAGATGATCATCCAAATGTCGTAGACCGAATGGAGCAAACAGCACGCAGACCTAGTGGTGGGAGGAAAAAATCCTTAAATAAGAGACACGGGGGAATGATTAATGGACTTCAATGTCTGTACACTAATGCGCAAAGTATGGGAAATAAACAAGATGAGCTTGAGCTCTTGGTACAGCAAACTAAATATGACATAATAGGAATCACTGAAACCTGGTGGGATAAGTCCCACGATTGGAATGTAATAATGGAGGGATACAATCTATTTCAGAGAAACAGACCAGACAAGAAAGGAGGAGGAGTGGCGTTATATGTCAGGGATGTGTATACCTGTGAAGAGATCCAAGATTTAGAACCTCAAAGCCAAAGTGAGAGCATTTGGGTCAAAATTAAGGGAGAGAAGAATAACAGTGACCTCATTGTGGGAGTTTACTATAGATCCCCAAGCCAAACGGAGGACATAGATGATGCCTTCCTGGAACAGATGACCAAGCATGCAAAAGGAAGGGAGATAGTAGTAATGGGGGACTTCAATTACCCGGATATTTGTTGGATGTCAAACTCAGCCAAGAGCATAAGGTCAAACAGATTCCTCACTGGCCTTGCAGACAACTTCATTGTCCAGAAAGTGGGAGAAGCAACAAGAGGAACAGCCATTTTAGATCTGGTCCTAACCAATGTTGATGACCTGGTTAGTGGGGTAGAAGTGGAAGGATCATTAGGCGCGAGTGATCATGCTCTTCTGAAGTTTACTATACAGCAGAAAGGAGCAACCAAGCATACTAGGACTCAATTTCTCGACTTTAAGAAAGCCGACTTCATAAAACTTAGGGAAGTGCTTGGTGAGATCCCATGGACAGTAATACTAAAAGGAAAGGGAGTTCATGATGGCTGGGAGTTTGTTAAGAGGGAGATAGTAAAAGCACAACTTCAGGCAATACCAATGAGACGGAAACATGGAAGGTGCCTAAAGAAGCCAGGGTGGCTATCTAAAGAACTTTTAACTGAGTTAAGATTAAAAAAGGATGTGTACAAAAAATGGAAAAGGGGGGAAACCACCAAAGAGGAATTCAAACAAATAGCCAGCACGTGTAGACACAAAGTCAGAAAAGCTAAAGCACAGAATGAACTCAGGCTTGCTAGAGAGGTTAAAAGCAACAAAAAAGGCTTTTATGGGTATGTTCGTAGCAAAAGGAAGAACAAAGAAACAGTGGGGTCACTCAGAGGAGAAGATGGTGAAATGCAAACAGGGGACACAGAAAGGGCTGAACTCCTCAATGCCTTCTTTGCCTCAGTCTTCTCCGATAAAGAAAACAATGCCCGACCTGAAGAATTTGGAGCAAATGATTCAGCAGAGGAAACACAGCCCAGAATAACTAAGGAGATAGTACAAGAATACTTGGCTAGTCTAGATGTATTCAAGTCTCCAGGGCCAGATGAACTGCATCCAAGAGTATTAAAAGAACTGGCAGATGTGATCTCAGAACCACTGGCAGTCATCTTTGAGAACTCCTGGAGAACAGGCGAAGTCCCGGCAGACTGGAGGAGGGCAAATGTTGTCCCTATTTTCAAAAAGGGGAAAAGAGAGGACCCAAATAATTACCGCCCAGTCAGTCTGACATCAATACCAGGGAAGATTCTGGAGCAGATCATTAAGCAAACAGTCTGTGAGCACCTAGAAAGGAATGCTGTGATCACCAATAGTCAGCATGGATTTCTGAAAAATAAGTCATGTCAGACTAACCTGATCTCGTTTTTTGACAGAATTACAAGCCTGGTAGATGAAGGGAATGCAGTGGATGTAGCCTACCTTGATTTCAGCAAGGCATTTGACAAGGTGCCCCATGATATTCTTGTAAAGAAGCTGGTAAAATGCGGTCTTGACTATGCTACCACTCAGTGGATTTGTAACTGGCTGACTGACCGAACCCAAAGGGTGCTCATCAATGGTTCCTCTTCATCCTGGAGAAGAGTGACTAGTGGGGTGCCACAGGGTTCTGTCTTGGGCCCGGTCTTATTCAACATCTTTATCAACGACTTGGATGATGGACTCAAGGGCATCCTGATCAAATTTGCAGATGACACCAAACTGGGAGGGGTGGCTAACACCCCAGAGGACAGGATCACACTTCAAAACGACCTTGACAGATTAGAGAACTGGGCCAAAACAAACAAGATGAATTTTAACAGGGAGAAATGTAAAGTATTGCACTTGGGCAAAAAAAATGAGAGGCACAAATACAAGATGGGTGACACCTGGCTTGAGAGCACTACATGTGAAAAGGATCTAGGAGTCTTGGTTGACCACAAACTTGACATGAGCCAACAGTGTGACGCGGCAGCTAAAAAAGCCAATGCAATTCTGGGCTGCATCAATAGGAGTATAGCATCTAGATCAAGGGAAGTAATAGTGCCACTGTATTCTGCTCTGGTCAGACCTCACCTGGAGTACTGTGTCCAGTTCTGGGCACCACAGTTCAAGAAGGACATTGACAAACTGGAACGTGTCCAGAGGAGGGCAACCAAAATGGTCAAAGGCCTGGAAACGATGCCTTATGAGGAACGGCTAAGGGAGCTGGGCATGTTTAGCCTGGAGAAGAGGAGGTTAAGGGGTGATATGATAGCCATGTTCAAATATATAAAAGGATGTCACATAGAGGAGGGAGAAAGGTTGTTTTCTGCTGCTCCAGAGAAGCGGACACGGAGCAATGGATCCAAGCTACAAGAAAGAAGATTCCACCTAAACATTAGGAAGAACTTCCTGACAGTAAGAGCTGTTCGACAGTGGAATTTGCTGCCAAGGAGTGTGGTGGAGTCTCCTTCTTTGGAGGTCTTTAAGCAGAGGCTTGACAACCATATGTCAGGAGTGCTCTGATGGTGTTTCCTGCTTGGCAGGGGGTTGGACTCGATGGCCCTTGTGGTCTCTTCCAACTCTATGATTCTATGATTCTATGATTCTATAACTAACTCTGTTTCCCTTCTTTTTCACATTACTAGAAGGCAATATGCTCAGGTCAGTTGTGTGTGTGTGTGTGTGTGTGTGTGTGTGTGTGTGTGCGTGGAGTGGGATGGATGACAATTTGTTGGTCTGGAATGTAACCAAATGCTGGTCTCCTGGGTGAACTGAGCTGCGCTTTAACTGGAAACTTTCATTATTTACTGATGAGTCAAAATGATTTTGCTATTGACAGGGGTTTCATTAAGTCAGCCACTCTGTCAGTTGAAACCCCTGACCAAAACAGAAAAGAAAGTGAAATGAAAGAAATGAGGAGAGGAAAAATTCCATTTCTTCTTAAATTGAGTGGAAACATCTTCAGGAAAATTAAAGCAAAAACCAAGAGAAACAGAAGGTGGGGGGAAAGAAAGAGAGAGAGAGAGAAAATGATCAGCAGCCAAATACTGTTTCTCTCTCTTTGTTTTCAATCTTGCTTCCAACATGCTCCTGGTAAAATCATTACAAAGACCGTTTATTTTTAAAATTGAAAGATTGGGGAGAGTCATAATGAGATATTATGTGTAAAAGTTGCACATAAATTTCCTCCTGTCATATTTTGGGCTCAGTTAACGCATCCCCTTGGCAGGCCAGAGGGAAGCTGATCGCTTTAGTATAGATTGTTTGCACACTGGTAATATTGCCCAAGGACTGAGCTACTGGGTGGCTGACTTGGCTACATGCTGATTTAGAAATTAGCTGGCCTTTTATTGGCCACACTAAATTGTTCTCAGAAAAATATATATATAATTTTTTATTACAAGGAGGGATGATTGGAACAAGGCTCCACTCTCTTTCAGAGGATACAATTTATACAGACTGTACTTTTTGTTGTTCTTGTCTCATTTCTTTCCTAGTGGAGAGATGGTTGTCAGACACACACAGTCTAACTCTAACCAGAAGTATTCTTTGGCGATGCTTCAGTTATTGGAAGGTGTATTTTAACTTGGGGTTGCCCCACATAACATCTGAAAGCATCCTAGAGGTCTTGTGTCATCTTCCCAAAGCAAGGTAAGTAGCTCTGCACCTTGGGGGTGGGGTGCAGTTCCAGGAGTTCCTGGCTTTACACGTTTTTGCATTTACACATGGACCCCCGGAACTGATCCCTTGTGTAAATGTGAGCTACCTGTATTCCTGAATAAGCTGTGGAATCACTGAGGAACAAATGAAGAAATAATGAAATGAAATAAACATAAGTATCAAAACAAATGGCATAACTGAAAAAATAATTGTCAGTAATTAAATCATTGGGGGGGGGTTGTATGTCTGAAAGAGCAACAATTAACACTGTATTAGGGTTTGGCCAAGGGACCAATTAGCTTGGAGTACTTAGCTGCTGAAACTTGAGAAGTCAAGTTTTGATTTATTACAACATAGTTTAAAAAGGGAACCTGGATGTTGGAGAAGGCAAAGGCATGGTTTTAAAACCTCTGTCACCTCCCTCTAAAATTAACACTGATATTCTTGCATTGCAGAAATTGGACTAGATGACACTTGGGTCCCTTCCAACTCTACGATTATATGATTGTATGATTTCCTAAGACAATATGGTTGTAGTATCTATGCATATTTCAGAATGAGCTTTCCTCTGCAGCCCTCCATATATTGTAGGACTACAACTCCCATCAGTCTCAGCCAAGATGGGTAATGGCCAGGAATTATGAAAGCTGTGGTCCAGCAACATCTGGGAGGCCACGGGTTCCCCATCCCTGCTCTGTGAAACCAATAACTCTTTTCTGAATGCTGAGCCACATAGGAGTAAGCCTCAATGAATTCAGCGTGACTTCTGAAGAGACACACATGGGGTTGCTCTCTAAGATTCCTCGGTCCCCCTGTGGTACCACTTTCCCCTTACACTTAATGGAATGACAGCTGAGATTCAGTGCATCAGACATTCTCAAGTAGAAATCTCCTCAACCCTAATTTGAATCTAGGGGAAAATATGTGCTGAATGGAAAGCACTCAGGGGGCTATGCAAGTAACTCTCCATGCTGGAGAAGGTCACATGCAAGGAAGCTATTACCTTCCTTATTTGGAGACAGACCAAGATCAAATTCCCAGTTCAAAACACCCTCCAACTTGGGGAAGATTTGTCTCTGGATATGACCTTTGCTACTGACCCATATTTGTCCCTTGGGTCAAACCACACCACTGGTTCTCAGCTTTCCAGGGTAGTTTTTCAGTTAAAGTGTTTCAGATAATTACTTCTACTTCTTTTTTTAAAAAAGGCAGCTTTTGAATGTGCCTCATCAGACCTCACTTCATATTTCTCACAATTTGTATTGTCATCACCGGAGAGAGTATGGAAATTGGGGTTTATTTCCCCTCTTCCTGAACCTGGGTACTCTTTGTTACTTAATATAGCCAAAAAACTAAAGAGCAGCTTTAAAACATTCTCATCCCAAAGCTGCCTTATTCACACTACCAAGCACTGTCAGATCTCTAATCTCTTATTCATTCCAGAAAGAAACCTGTATATATTTAAAAGTTTAGGTTAATATGTTCATAACCTTGTTAACATGAATAGAGAACTTAGGCTCTTCCCCAACCATATATGTATAAAACCATTCAAGCAAACAAGAACTGTGACAGGTGCATTGGTTCAAAATCAACAAAATACACTTGGCCATCTAAGACTCTCTCTCTCTCTCTCTTACTCTCTCTCTCTCTCTCTCTCTCTCTCACACACACACACACCATTATTTACAGGGTTTAAAGTTATCTATCTAAAGCACCGAATGGATGCTGTTAACATTTAAAGAAGCAACCTACCTCTGTGTGTAATTGTGTTTGTTTCAACTCATTTGGGCTGAATAGAGTTCAGTATAAATAAAAAGTGTACACAGGTCACAACAGAAGATAGTCCAGAAGAAAATAGTCAGCTTCTTCTCCTTAATGATCCAAATTCTGTTGTCAACCTGGCCATTCATCTGGGGGAACCAACCATAGCCAAATACCAACCATATCCAAATACTCCACTTCCTTTATACTTTAAAGAAGGACAAATAAAAGATATATGTATGCATTGGGTGTCTAAGAGGACCAGTGAAACATTTTCATTCTGTGGATTTGGGGGTCAGTTTGCACATTTACTAAAGCATCAGGCAATGACTCCCATGAATGGGCCCTCACAGATCAAACAGTACAGACAGAGGATTCATTATGACCTTTTCACATCCTACAAACCACCTACATTTTATATCTGGTGAAGGGACAAAAAGGCATCATTTTTAGCCCTGTCTCATATTCATCACATGCAGCACTATTTCTCTTCTTCTGCAGTTCATATTCACTCAAAGACTACCTTGATCATCTTGCTGTCAGCAGTGGGGAAATTTGCATAACTTACCTGAATTACATTGTCAATCCATTATTGGATGATTGAATATTCCTTTACTTGATATACACTGTTTATTTTAAAGTTATGTTTTTATTATGCCATTTTTGTATTGGATCAGATTGTTATAAGGTGTGCAATCTTTGTTGTTTCTTCAGCTTGTAAACTGCCTTCTGTATAGTAATACAGAAAGGCGGTATACAAATTAAAAGGGAAATGAAATGAAATATTCCACCTCATTCATTTTCATGCAAGGAAACACAATAGAATTAGGGGAGAGGCTTCATAAATTGCATATTGTTTGTGGACTGAAAGCAACAAGAGCAAATCCTGATCATATTCACTGGATCGATTTCCGTTCTGGACATGGGACATATAAGCAATCATTGGCCATTTCATCTCCCGTTTCTGTTGGAATTTTCCAAATCTCTAATCAGGAGTGGGGAGCCCATGGCCCTCTAGACATCATAGCTGACCATCAGGCATGTTGGTCAGGGCTGATGGGAACTGGCAGTTCACAGGTTCCCCAATCCTGCCTTACATGGTTTGAAAGAGAAACATCATTCTTTGTAAATGTCTCTACTTGATTGATTGATTGATTGATTGATTGTACATGGTTCTCCCCCTCCTCATTTAATTCCCACAAGAACCCTGTGAAGTAGGTTAGGCTGAGAGACAGTGACTGGCCCATGGTCACCTAGTGAGCTTCATGGCTGAGTGGGTGTTTAAACCCTGGTTTCCGAGGTCCTAGTCTGATGCTCTAACCACTACACCACAAATCACTCTTCATGCCATTAATTAAAATAAATTTATCACTCCTCCCCCTGTTGAGTGTAGGCCTAATGTTGTCAGAGCAAATCATCTATGTCTCTCCTCACTCCCCTTGCCTGGGCCCAGCACTCCACGATGAATTCGAATGAATCTAAGGGAATACAGAAAGCCCTCACTCCTAAAACGAAGCTTACCAGTTGAAAAAACGAAATCAAAGGATCTGCTTTCTCTGTTATTAGCAACAGAGAGCAGTGCTAAATGGGGTGTGGAAAATACATGTGTTCCCAATCATGGTCTGCACAATGCAAATGTTTTCCTTTTGGGACAATCAGAAGAAACCTCACAAGGATTTTTGGCTTTTCTAAATATCTGTGTAATGGAATAATAACAAACATCATCACACAAATGTTAACTTTGCAGGCTCGCAACACGCTTTAAAAATTGTTTAGAGTTCAAGACGCTCTCCCAAACAACAACAACCCATGCACAACCTTTCACCCTGGGCCATACGAAGAGAGGAGTTAAGCAAAAAGGAGCTGCAGGAGGTAAACATCTAACCAATTGTGTCATACAGATTGGGTGGCATGTTTTCCCCAGTTTATTATGGAATGTTTTCAAGTTTAATAGGCTTGCAGAATCTAGAAGACTTCAAGAATGTATGTTTATTATATATGGTACACAGATCCTCCAATATTTGATGAAGGGGGGGAAAGTATACTTGTTTGATGCATAATGAAGGTCTGGTAAGAAGCAAGCCACTTTCATGAGATCTGGTGACTTGCCAAATAGTTTTTGAAATATTTACAACATTGCATGAATATTGTAGGTAATTTTCTAATGGGAACTCCCAGAGGAGTAGATGTATTAGACCTTTGTTGTTGTTGTTAATTGTTCCAGAGTGTATTTTTTGCTTTGCATTTTCATCTGACTTAATTCCCACCCGTCCCTCCGTCTGCACCCATACCAAACCCGATTAAGGTGGTTGGGGACCCTGGTGCAATTTCAAGAATATAGCCCCCTTCTCCTAGAAAGGAATATATGAAATAAGGTATCACAAAATAAGTCCTGTTCTGTCTTCAAGACTAACACATTTCTTATAAAATAAGCTTTCATGAACTACAAAAAAAAATTACTTTGAGCATACATATATATGATTACACTGCAACACTTATTGATGCAGATCTGTTTCATCCCTCTCTTAAGTTCAGTTCTCCACATTAGTTTGCATTTAAAAAAAGCTTCATGAAAATTCATCAGCATTCTAGTGCAAATTTCTCCTACTTTTGTATGCAATTTTGCCTAATGTACTCACTTTGGCAAAGCAGTTTCCTCTAATATAATGCAGTTGTGTATGCTATTTCCACGGATTTTATGCATTATGGTGCACACTTTACCCTCGTATATTCATTTGTGTACACATTACTTGGCTGGAGACTTGCACTGTGAAATCTGGAGAACTGCCGATTTCAAAAGATGGCTGTGTTTTGGTTTGCATATTGTTCCAGAAAGTGTGAATTAGGTTGGTTCACATTAAAAAATCCATGTCTCAATATCTTTGTCTTACATCGGTCACGAGAACATGAAAGGGAGCAAGGCATTGGCTTGGCTTTCACTGCAACTGGGGCTGAGAGCCGTGTGCTGTTATGGA
Source organism: Podarcis raffonei (assembly GCF_027172205.1). NCBI lineage: Eukaryota > Metazoa > Chordata > Lepidosauria > Squamata > Lacertidae > Podarcis > Podarcis raffonei. The sequence goes on from NC_070607.1 coordinate 75,377,225, forward strand.
ACATCTGCTATTTTGGTAGGCACTCACTCCCCAGGTCTTAAACCATATCCTGCCCTGGACGGCTGAAGTAAACCAGGTGTAAGTGGTTTTGATGGCTGAGCCAAAACCACATCTTACTGAGAGAAACTGTCTTTGACATGAAGGCTCAGTTCTCAGTAGCCAGCGTACCCCTCCCCCACCCATGTTGTTGCTGGGAATGTTGACAAAGGCCGACAGCCCAGAAAGGTTGGATTCCAAATCTTGAAAGCCTCTTTCACAACATAAACCATCAAAGCTGGGTCAAAACCATCAACCAACATAATCTATTCTCAGCCATGGCAGCCATTCCTCCTCAATCACAATTTCATGTTTACTTATCCATTTTAAAGCAAGCAAAGAAAGACATGCCATTGACCTCAGGTGATGTGAATATATGTGTGCATCTATATCTTACATACCGCCCTTCATCTGAAGATCCCAGGATCCCAGGATGGTTCACAAAAGAAAACTACAAAATACATAATAATAGAAATAGTAGTAGTAATAATAATAATAAACAAAAACAAAACCAATAACCCACCTCCCACAAACACATTTAAAAAGTCATAACCAAATCCTTGGTTGAAGAACAATGCCTAAAGATATGTAATGAATGTGTTAGGTGAGTCTCCCTGGGAAGAGCATTCCACAAACAGGGAGCCATTGCAGAAAAGGCTCGTTCTTGTGTTGTTGCCCCCTGGACTACTCATGGAGGAGGCATATGAAGAAGGGACTCAGAGGATGATCATGGGGTCTGGGTCAATTCATACGGAGAGAGGCAGCCCTTGAGGTATTGTGGTCCTGAGCTGTTTAGTGCTCTATAGGTCAAAACCAGCACCTTGAATTGGGCCCAGAAACTGATTGATATTGTCATTTAAGATAAAAGCCAAGATCCTCGTATTAATTTGCAAGGCCCCAAACAACATAGGCCTAAATCCTTAGGGACCGCTTAAATACCTATATCCCAGCTTAATCACCGAGATCATCTGTAGGAACATTGCTGCGCTCCCCCAGTTTGGTGAGGCTCATCTGACATTGGCATGAAACCAAGCCTTCTGTGTCATCAGCCTTGACCTCTGGGATGCTCTCCCAATCAAGATTCCGCAGACATCTTCTGCTATAATTGTTAAATGTTTGCTGAACATTTTTTTATGCTTTGAGGCTTATGCAGACAGTTAAGAATAATAATTTCTGTAACCAGTTAGCTGGTGGTTTGTGATTTTAATTTGTGTGTGTGTGCTTTAATTTTGTGCGCATGTCGTAAACCACTTTGGTGTTTGTTTTTTAAAAAGATAAAAATAAAATTACAATATATAAGTATTTTTAATACTGGAAAATAGGGACACTTGGAGGGTCTGTGATGCTTGGCTTTACTGATGCTACTTCCTTAATAATGTGTGCTTTCACTTGGCCTGCATTTGCTCCAGTTAATCCTGCTTCAAATGTGCTTCTCATTCTCTCATTACTGGATTGACTCTTCACCTACCAATGCTGGTTTTTCCTTGGCCCTCGTCCCATTTCTACCATCTGAATTGAATCTGTGGTGGCTGAGCTTGGCCTTGACTACATCTTCATGGGTGCCCTTGTAGCAAACTTCTTGGATGCTGAGCACTGGTCCTTGTAAATTATGCCTGTGCACAATTGGACAGGGGTATTCCCCACTCTGGTGCTGGAGGAGACTCTTGAGAGTTCCATGGACTGAAAGAAGATCAAACGCATCCATTCTTAAGGAAATCAGCCCTGAGTGCTCACTGGAAGGCCAGATCCTGAAGCTGAGGCTCCAAGACTTTGGCCACCTCATGAGAAGAGAAGACTCTCTGGAAAAGACCCTGATGTTGGGAAAGATGGAGGGCACAAGGAGAAGGGGACGACAGAGGACGAGATGGTTGGATACTGTTCTTTAAGCTACCAGCATGAGTTTGGCCAAACTGCGGGAGGCAGTGGAAGACAGGAGTGCCTGGCGTGCTCTGGTCCATGGGGTCACGAAGAGTTGGACACGACTAAGCAACAACAACAACAACAATTCCCCACTCACTCAACTTGAGACATACCTACGATTTTACTGCTAATCTTGTTTTCAGATCTTGTCCTATGAACAGCTGCAGGCAATAAAAGCCACCTATCACTCAGCCTATGATGAATGTGTACTCTCCTTCTCTCAAGCACCCTTTTCTAGAGCAACTGAAACCCTTTAACTGAGATTTCATATTGCTGTGTGAAACTGAAGTTCTGAAACAAGTGTCCATCAATGAAAGCCTTTGAAAACTGACTGCATTAAATTGCAATTATTTGCACGTGACTCTCTAATCTGCATTCACAACCAGCCTGGTCCTATGCTAATATTATGTACACACAAAGCATAGTCAAGGATTCATAAATGCATCCCAGCATTTCAGTGGTCTCCAAATCTGGCACATCAAGGAAGATTTTCTCGTTGCATCTTGCAAAAGCCAACTTCCTTATCCTTGCAGTATGTGGGCAATAAAGAGCTCTTTTGTGATTCATTCTGTGTTCATTCACTCAGTAAATAGCCCCTTATTGCCTTTTTTTTTTTAATACTACAAAGCAAATGAGATTATTGCTTAAATTGTCCCATAGCCATCAGCTTCTGTCCTCTGGCTTGTTTTTGTTTTCAGCTTTTCTATTGTGGTTTGAAGGAAGGGAGAAAAACTTGTTTAAAATTAGCTCCCCCAATAAATCACACTAACAATGAAGGGAGCGTTTCTGCAGGGTGACAGATTTGTGGCTTTTTATGCTTGTAATGATGATGATCTGCTTTCCTCCTGAAATTTCCTTTTGCTTTTATTCTCCAAAACTCCAAGTGTGGCGGCATTATAGAAAGCTCTACCAGGAAGAGACTTGGGAGGTTGTCCCAAGACATGAAGTTATGCCTTGCCTTAGCCCAGACTGGCAATTCCTGCATCATGACAGCAAACTCATTCGCTCAGTGCCAATCCATATAGCACCAAAGGCACTATCCATGCAGGAGATTAGCAGGCTGGGTCTGCAGAAGTATAAAAAGGAACTGCTTCAGGGGAGAAATTAACATGGTTAGCCTGCTGGTACACTGACCAGGAGCTGTCCACACTACAATAGGGTGATGTTTGTTATTTGGTTCTTGATTATTTAATCTGCATTTTTATTAGTGATTGTATTATATCTGTTTGAAACTTGCCTTCATGGCAACTTGTTCTGAAATTGCACTTGCAATGAGGAGTGGGTCAGAAATGTTTTTTTTTTATTTTATTATTATTATTATTATTATTATTATTATTATTATTATTATTTTATAATTTATACCCCACTCATCCGACTGGGTTTCCCCAGCCACTCTGCATATCTAAAAACATAATGAAAACACCATTAAAAACCTCCCGATACAGGGCTACCTTCAGATGTCTTCTAAAAGTTGTGTAATTCTTTATCTCCTTGACATCTGAAGGGAGGGCGTTCCACAGGGAGGGGGCCACTACTGAGAAGGCCCAGTAAATAATGTTGTTGCAGGTCCCACTGGACTTTTATAACCATCATCAGCTTGACTCCTGGTTTTAATAATTTGACCTGGATTACGGTAGCGTTTGTAATAAAGCTGTGCATGGGAGGGTGGAGGTGTTCAAGCTCAGATGGAGAAGCCCCTTCCTGATGTACACTGATGTTTTCTCAGCAATGCCCTGGCAATCTCGGTGTTGTGTGTGCTGCCATCTTGCAGTGTCCTGGTTTTCCCCAGCCATGGCCATTTTAAAAGTAATCCCCGTGCTTACATGGTGCATTAGCGATGGACACTAATGTAGCAGTTAAATAGCATTTTTCTTCCGTCTTTTCCAACTCTCTAGTGATAGCAAAATGTTTCAGTGATTATTTATTTATTTATTTATTTATTTATTTATTTATTGAAAGCCAGCACTTGGTCAATTCAATATTCAGGAGGTGCCATTTTCTATGAATACCTGAATATTCTGCAATTGCTTTTATATTTCATTAGATGTGAATAGTTGTCTTCCAAGTTTGGTTGAAGATGAAGATCCTTTAAAGTGGGAGAGGGTATGTTGCAAACTGGAAGGCAGAAATATTTTGAAAGCGAGTAATCACTTTGAGCAATATAAACTGAAGGCCTCATCCCAAGTACCTGGAACTAAGCTCCATTGAATTCTATAGGACTTATTTAATTCCTATAAGAAGAACCCTGTGAGGTAGGTTAAGCTGAGAGGCAGTGGCAGGCCCAAGGTCACCCAGTGAGCTTCACAACTGAGCGGGGATTTGAACCCTGGCCTCGCAGGTCCTACTCTGACACTCTAACCACTGCACTACACTGGCTTTTATAGTAAAGGTAAAGGTAAAGGTAAAGGGACCCCTGACCATTAGGTCCAGTCGTGACCTACTCTGGGGTTGCGGCGCTCATCTCACTTTATTGGCTGAGGGAGCCGGCGTACAGCTTCCGGGTCATGTGGCCAGCATGACTAAGCCGCTTCTGGCGAACCAGAGCAGCGCACGGAAACGCCGTTTACCTTCCCGCAAGAGCGATACCTATTTATCTACTTGCACTTTGACGTGCTTTCGAACTGCTAGGTTGGCAGACTTTTATAGTAGCTATACCTAAATATGTATATATGTTAGGTTCCCCACTTCCGTTCTAGGAGCAAAGCAAGTTCTTGCCCTCCAGCAGCCATGGGCAGGAGGGCACTCTAGTGATGCTAATTAATGTTTACAGGGTGCTTTAATAAAATATAATAATATTAATAATATTAATAATAATTTATTATTTGTACCCCGCCCATCTGGCTGGGTTTTCCCAGCCACTCTGAGGGGCTTCCAACAGAGATTAAAAATACATTAAAACATCAGTCCTTTAAAACTTCCCTAAACATGTTTCATCATGGTATAGAATTGGAAGGTTTGGAAGGTTTAAGTGGAAAGAATTACGGGTTCAAATATTGCATTAAAGAAATCACAATGCCCCCTGGCTCCCTATGTACTGTTGAACCTACTTTTTAAAACAAACAAACAAACAAAAATGTCTTATGTAACTTCAAGAGTCAATCAACTCCCTGTTTCTACCGCCACACAAATGACAACAGGGTTCTGTCACCCCCCCAAAAAAAAAACTTGAATGTATTCTGGACCGACTACCTCAAACATCCTCCCCTTATTCAATCAGCGGCTTCAGGTCCTTCTCTTTTTGCTTCTCACTTGAAAACCTGGCAGTGTCTGTCAATAAGCCATAAGTGCCAAGCTAAGAAGAACTGCTGTCATCAGACAGAAAGGCCTCTAAGTCCACTTCCCTAACAACCCATTTTAATAACAAGAGCAATAACGGGATTTATTATGCATGCGCTCTCCGCAATCATTTCTGAAGAGAAAATTAGTTTGAAGCCTTGGGCGACAGTTGAACTCTCCAAGGCGCTTAAAATAAAATAAGGAACGGAGGGAAATATATACATAAAAGAGGGGGGCGGGTGGGAATAACAATAACTACCGAGCTAAAGTGCAATTTATCGGGGCAAGCAGGATGGTAAACTTTATCTGTTACTTGCAATCCTCTCTCTCTCTCTCTCTTCTACCCCAGCGCCCCCCAAACTGGTGAGGGAGAAGGACAGTTTGTCACTCTGAACTCTGGTCGGTTTACTAGTGCTGAGCTGGTGCTTAATGCCCTTTGGCGCGGAAGACACCAAGGCGAGGATCGCTGCACCGCATAAATTGTGTGGCGGGCAAGACCTGGCGTTCCAGTGCACTGACGTGCAGATTTACTGCACAGGTCAAACTGCAATAAATTCTAGGTGCCTCTACACCAGAGCGTAAATCTCCATTGTGTTGATAGGGAGTTAAGAGCGAAGGCAGGTCTCCGTGCTGCAAGCCAGGAGCAATGGATTAACTCTTTGCCAAGGCTGGCCCCCAGTCGGAACCAATATGTGGCTTCGTAAGGCCCTGTCATGCATGACTTAGGGCAAAGAACCAGATGTTCAGAAAATCACTGGCAGTCATAATTTGAGGTGGCTTTTCAAAGAAAGGGGACTTTCTGCAGGTTGTTGAGCTCTACTGTGGCTGACTGTAAGGGATGGGTTTCTATAATGTCACTCTTAATCTGAGGTTTTAAAAATCAACAGAAGTGCTCTAGGCTCTCTTCTTAACATTGTTTGGCCATACGATCTTCCCCCGCCTTCAAGATCATCAAAGGACCTGGGCTTCAAAGACCTGCCTTTAAGATCTGTAAGACTGGCAGGGCCTCTTCGATGGTGACCCCATAGCTGTGGAATTCCTGCCAAAGAAGCTACATATGACCTTCTCAGTGCTGGATTTTAAACAGCCCTCAAAAACTTACTTGTTCCATGCTGCTTTGAATTAGTATGTTGAACTTCTTAATGAGTGATAATACCTGCTCTTAAAAAACAGAAACATCACCTTGCCAAAAAAGCTCCGTATAGTTAAAGCTATGGTTTTCCTAGTAGTGATGTATGGAAGTAAGAGCTGGACCATAAAGAAGGCTGATCGCCAAAGAATTGATGCTTTTGAATTATGGTGCTGGAGGAGACTCTAGAGAGTCCCATGGGCTGCAAGAAGATCAAACCTATCCATTCTTAAGGAAATCAGCCCTGAGTGCTCACTGGAAGGACAGATCATGAAGCCAAAGCTCCAATACTTTGGCCACCTCATGAGAAGACTCCCTGGAAAAGACCCTGATGTTGGGAAAGATGGAGGGCACAAGGAGAAGGGGACGACAGAGGATGAGATGGTTGGACAGTGTTCTCGAAGCTACTAACATGAGTTTGACCAAACTGCGGGAGGCAGTGGAAGACAGGAGTGCCTGGCGTGCTCTGGTCCATGGGGTCACAAAAAGTTGAACACGACTAAACAACTAAACAACAACAACGATACTGCTTGAGCCCCACATTGGGCATAAGATTCCTGCATTGCAGGGGGTTGGACTAGATGACCCTTGTGGTCCCTTCCAACCCTACAGTTCTATGATTCTATGACTCTTGTTAGCTGTTGCTAAGGATGTGGGAGGCAGTGACTTCGATTCTAACTTGCCTTTGTCACAATTAGTGCTGTTTCCGTTTCTATGCAGTCCATTTCCCCCCAATACTACATTGTTCATCTCACTCTTTGCTGTTAACATAATGTACATAATTATTTATGTAATTTACATAAGTTATGAAATTAAAATAATTAATGATGTAATTATTTCCTTACCATTTCAGGGCAAAGGCAATTCATTTCATTGCAAAGCAAACACCTTTTAAATTGTGAAGGGAGGAGAATAATAGATTATGTATCGTTGAAAATAGCAACAACCATCAATAATGATTGGTAAAATGGGTTGTTGTTGTTTTTACAATCAAGCGGTGTATAAATTGTATAAACATAAATATATATAAAATATAATGTTACTTAAACAACAGAGTGTGCTATATATCAGAATATGGAACACTGGTTGAAAGTCCATTTTGACTAATTAGTTTTTCGTTCAGTCCCATACGTTCAATGCAGCATTCTTGGGAAGAGTGCTAGCACCACACACCTGAGGAAATGAATCCAAGTCCTCCGTGTGTAATACTAGTCAATAAACGTTATTTTGCTTGTTCAACTGCTTTTTCTGTTTGTAGATTGTTAGTTGTAAGCTAACAACTTGCTATTGTGTGTGTGAATGAGAGAGAGAGAGAGAGGGAGGGAGGGAGGGAGAGAGAGAGAGAGAGAGAGAGAGAGAGAGAGAGAGAGAAGCATACAAACACCTTATAACAGTATGCAATAAATACAATTGCCCAGGCAAAATGGAATAAACACCACTTCCATGAACTGTAATTTATACTAGCTGCAATTTTTTGATATCTATGTTCTCAGGGTTTAATACAGCACCATTTTCACCTTTTGGGTCTTGTTGTTTGTGTGTGAAGACCCCCAAAACCACCCCCAAATGAAGAACACAATGGGCACAGATTTTAGTTTAAGGTTTTTGGCATTAAATTTTGGGCACAACTTTATTGATTACAGCATGTGAGCCGGTGCTTAGGCATTGGTTCCAGACTACCTGAACCTGCACGGTGGCAGGAACAGGACTGACACCGGGCACTACCATATGTCAATAAGGGAAAGCATCTTGGGGGAACAAGAACTCCTTCGATCTCACAGCTAAACCCAGATGCTCCCAGTGGCTCTGGCACAAATTTGTGACGATTTGCTACATGGTAGGCAAAAACCAAGTGGCACCAGCCAATCAGCCAAATGGCAAAATTCCTACCAGGCCCCTGCTCCAAAACAGACGACCCCTAGACAGGCATAGCAAGGCCATAAGAACAACCCTAAATATAGGGAGAGGAGGGCGGGTGATCCGCTGCTCGTTTGAAGAAAGTGAAACTCTCCAGCGATGTGCAGCAGCTTAAGTAGCCCCTCAGCAGCCAATAGCCAACTGAACTGACCAAATTTCTGCCCTAGCAACAGAGGGGCAACCAATGGGGTGTTGTGACCATCCAAACGGTCCTGCCCCACAACATGGAGGTAGTTTCTTGTGATCTAACTGCAACACGTGCCCTCCATGATGGGGGAACCGACTTATGTACTGTTATCTAGGAATCCTCATTGTTATTTATCCTTCTTTCTTACTCCGTATAAGGCAACTTCCCATGATGAAATTTCGAGAGACCTTCAGCCTGGAGTTAAATGGAGGGAGGGTGAAACAAGGAAAGAGCAACACATTTGTAATAGTTTTTTCCATTTAATTTCATGTAGACATAGACTTGGATGGTATATTTTTCCAGGCAGCTTGTCCTGAACCACTGAAAACGCAGTAATAGTCCAACAATGAGACCATAAAAGCTGCTCTTGATTTAGTTTTGATGCTCTTTCCTTTTCAGAGTATGGTCCGAAGAACCCGTTTGAAAGCTGGGGATCCCTTGTAAAACATGTTCAGAAGCCAAAGAAAACAAAGTGTGGCTGTTGTTTAAAAAGGCACTTCAAACTTGAAATGCAGGACTACATAAAGAGGCCATCGAGAAAGCTGGGTTTGTGCCTAACTTCTCCCAGACTGTTGCCTAACCTGTTAAATCCCATAATAAAAGTCATGACATATAATGAGCTGGAATTTTGTGGCTGTTTGGTGGTGCCCCTATCTTTAATGTCAAACAGCATGTTCTTTCTCAACAGTTAGCTTTAATAAGATGGTTGGTGTATACTATTTAAATACCAATTGATTATTTAAAGCTTTTTTTATTTATAACTGCCCATTATAAAGTCTTCAGACACACACACGCCAATCAGAGCAAGAGGCTGGTGGATGAACATTCCTTCGCAGACCCATCATTTTATATGGAAAAAATGAGGTTCTCTGCTGCCACAGGATCAAGCTAACTATTTCTATGGGTCATTTCTTCCTTTGATTAGTACTTCTGACTTTCCTTTACATTAATGAGATATATGGATCCTACTGGGCAAAAGAAAAACCACTTGGTCTTGATGGGTTCCGCTGACACTGGAGAACCATGACCTACAAATAGCTTGCTTGGTGTAAATCCCACACACCCCAATTCTAATAAGGCAGAAGGCAACAGTTTCAGACTCACACACTTGATTTGAAATCAGAAATGGCTGAAAGCAATGGGCACAAATGGAACGGGTGGGTGGGAGCAAGGAATAAGGAACAAAAAGCCTTGCCTTTGTCTTATATGGTAAGCTATCCCCATTTTCTGGAAGACAAATATCTGGCTATTGTGGGTAATGATAATACTCAAGCCTTTAGTTTAGACTCCTGTAATACACTGTGCATAAAGGTAAAGGTAAAGGGACTTCTGACCATTAGGTCCAGTCGTGACCGACTCTGGGGTTGCGGCACTCATCTCGCTTTATTGGCCGAGGGAGCTGGTGTACAGCTTCCGCCGTTTACCTTTCCGCTGGAGCGGCACTTATTTATCTACTTGCACTTGATGTGCTTTCGAACTGCTAGGTTGGCAGGAGCAGGGACCGAGCAACGGGAGCTCACCGCTGACCTTCTGATCGGCAAGTCCTAGGCTCTGTGGTTTAACCCACAGCGCCACCCGTGTCTTTTTAAGGCATAGAGATGCCTTTTAAAGTGTTTGGAAACTGCAACCAGTGTACAATGATGTTTTGAGTTATCAGATGGAGGTTTTTCACAAAGACAACATGCTGGATCAGTGTGAATGAGAATGAGCAACTTTCCCCCAAATCTACAAGCAGTTTCTAGTTTTTCCAACGGAGGAAAAAAGTGTTATTTAACTTTTTTTTAAGGATGGTGCAGAGGCAGATTTAGGGGAGTGTGTCCGTTGTGATTGCACTGGGTGCTGGGCCTTGGGGCTGCCGCAGGGGGTGCCACAACTATGAAGTAGATTGGAAGACGAGGGACTGGGGGGAGGGATTGTGGTGTCTCACAGGGCGCTGCTGAAATTTAAGACCCTAAGGTCTGCCACAGGGGTCTGTTAAATATAAATAATGGTATCCCTCCCCTGCCCCCCAGGAGTGAACTTGACTTGGCCACAACCCTGCTGCTGCGAACAAACTCTGGCCTGTTCTATAAAGCCCTTCCACAAATTGATCTACTTTATTACATACTGGGGTGGATAGATTTCTGTTTACATTTTCTGTACATTGCTGTTGCGTGTCAGTTTCACATGCATTTAGTCTTAGATCCATTCCACCTGATTTAAAAAAAGAAGAAGCAAAAATTACATTTATATTGTTCATGTTTTATGCATTTCCCCCTAAAATATGCATGTTGTACATTTCCTTCCCAAAATATGCATTGTATGCACTTTTAAAAATATTGATTTTGCCCCCAAATATGGATTTATGTAACATTTCCTCCATAAAATACAAGCGAAACTGCATCATAAAATTTGGAGGAGTGTGCAGTTTGATTGTTAGATACATTCCAATCCACATGTAAGTCCTGGAACCATGAATTAGGTCCATTTGCTTTAAAATGCAGACTAAGTGAAATTCTCCTAAATTCCCCTTAAATATACTAGAGGTCTGCTATGCTTTTCTGGGCAAGCCAATGTACAAACAAATATTATTCACTCTTATTAATTGAATGGTGAGCAACAACTACTTACCTACAGTACTGCCAGAGGATTACATGAGAAGTGGAAGGTGAAATCACTTCACCAAAAGGCAAACACTGAAGCTTTTCCTTTGTGGCATCAAACATTCCTGTAGGACTTCATACATGTTCCTTTTCATAGAGCGTTTCCTTAGCTGGGTGGATTATTGTGTATCACCTCTCTAACCTCTGACATTAATTTCCATTGACTGTGGAAAGAAATTGTCAAATAAGCGGGGAGGGGGGGGAATTAAAAAGAAAGAAGAAAGAGGGTGGTGAAACCTTTGTAATCCATAAAAGCACAATTCTTAAAAGCACCTTATGGTGTAAGTTGTTGTTCACAACACAGAACATGTCAGAAATATAGGGCTGCTGCTAATTGTCACGAGAAATTATAGCCTTTCGAACCTGGGAGCTACAAATCATGTCACTGGAGCACCAAGCTGCTCCTTAATGAAAAGAAGTCTTCCAAGATGTGGAGAAACTTTCAAGAATCTCGTCTCATAGGAAATGTCTGTGTTTGTGAGAGAGAGGGGGGGGGAGGGAGGTGCAGAGATGGCAGGAGAGGGGGGCGGGGAGGTAGGTGTCAAAACTGTGTCTTGTCTCTACAACCGAGAGTGCAGTTGAGGAGCCATATGATTGATTTAAAATCATTTAAAAACCTCCATTTAAAAACCAAAAACCCTGCTCCTAGAAAACTAGCCTGTTAGTGATTACATATCACCCTGTAATCTAATTTTCTATCTTGGGGGATATTTTGTACAGAGGAGAATTCAATTATGGGCTACCACCCACAGAATGAAGTAGCCTTTACATTTTGCTGGACCATCCTGAGCACAGAAAGCTGGTTTAACATACACCAGGCTATGCTAAACTGGCCAAAAGTCCAGTGGTTGTGGGGCCCATTCAAGAGGCCCAGGGAGTGACAGATGCCAGCTGAGCCAGCCCCGGCTTAGTGGAGTGGGAGTGAGCCTCCAACACAGAGAGACGTCTCAGCCAGCATTGCTATGGGTGCAGCACACACCTGTAGACGCTCAGGATAGAAGTCCCAGGCACCCGTACCAGGTGTGTGCAAACTGCAAGATCGCACAGAGATAGTTCATGGGAAGCATAACCGAAATGCCAGCGCAGGAATGCAGGCAGTCAGGAATGCTGCAGGCACCTCACATGCGGTAGGCACAGTCGCCAAACTCCCTGCCAATTGCACAGCCACACGCACCAACAGCACAACGCAGCACAGCCAGGTAAATGCATGCTGGTGGAGATAATCCACACACGCAAACACACCATTCCAGATCGCACAAACATCACACAGCTCCCAAGCACCCCAGGCAGCCCCACGGGCCCACAAACTGATGCACAAATATGGAAGAATGAACTTAAGACAGGGAAAATGAGAAACCGAGCGTGGATCGCATCAGGTAAGTCCGCTTCAGAATCTGAGCGGGGTAGGAATCCTACATCCCCACTACTGCTGTGCAAATCAGTTTGTGCAGTTCCCACCTTTTAGTGTTATCTTATATGTGTGCCTGCTCCTCCTCTTTATGAAAAGAGCAAGCATCCTGTTCACGTCCAAGTTAAGCCTTTTGCTGCTTTCGCATTGAATCAGTTCCAGTCCACCTATCATGGGACCAGTCTTGGCCCAGCTTCATGTCATATACATTTACTGTTGTCAACCGCAGAGCAATCGCTTGATAGGGTAGCAATCAGACTGTGGCTAAGATTTCTGCAGAGTGGTTGCCCACACCACTTTGCACACTGATTGCCATATGTTTGTTGAGTACTCCCTAAATACACATGACATGCAAACTAGCCCCCAAAAGGTCATATGTAAAGCTGCCAGGCAAGTTGTTTTGTCCATATGAAACTGCTATTTTTTAACAGTGGCTCCGAAACAGGCGTATTGGTGATGCTCAGCGAAATATTTCAAGCTTCCTTCCAGGCCTTAGTAATTGCTCACCAGACACTGCAGGACAAGCTGCCTGATAAAATTCAGAGTCTGTAATGAGGCAGACAGGCATGATAACACAGCAATAAATCACAGCCTTTACAGTATATTCCCTGGACGGATGGCAAAGAGGTTTCAGTCAGAAGTCAAGACCGAACCTGTAAGTACCATGTTACACTCTCAGCCCCATCTGAACCCCTGTCTTTTTTCCCTCTCCCTCTCCAGTGATGGAATACGTGTCGTATGATACTGCCTCATCATCACAGCTCACTACAATCAAGGTAGATACTGACCAAGGGAACAAGTCCCTTTGGAAGTCTCCTATAAAGTTTGCATAGAAGATCTCTGTATGCGGTGGTTTACAACAACACAAAACTAAGAGGGAATATTAACCAGCAAGAGTGTTTGTGATCATTATTATTTATTTATGATTTTTTTGAAATAATGGTTTGTTTATTTATAATAAAGCATATATATATGTGTGTGTGTGTGTGTGTATATGTATGTATGAAAAAAGAAAGAACTTCACTTTGTAATGCTATTGAGAGCAAAAACATAGTTCTACCCACTCTTGCTGACTCTAGGGTTTTACCCAACCTTCAAATGTGTCCTCCCCCCACCCCATATGAATCAAATTGACTCCTGTTACGTGACTGAGGGACTTCACTTGCATAGCCTTCCTTCTGGGTTCAATTTCTTGGTCCTGCTAAGGGATGCCACTAGAGCAGGGGTAGTCAATATGGTACCCTCTAGATGTTACTGGACTACAACTCCAGTGAACTATGACCATTGGCCATGTTGGGTGGGGCTGATGGGATTTGGAGTCCAGTAATCTCTGGGAGGTTCCACATTGGCTACTAGTGATAGAATGAACTGATGGATACAGCATATATGTACAGTATGTTCAAGGTGCAAAATGCTTTAGAATCTCTGTCTTATCTGCCCTCACAATCCTTTGAAGTAGCCTATTGCTATTCCCATTTTACAGTTAGGGACTTAAGTCTGTCACTGCAGAGTGCAACTAGTCTAAGACTGAGTAAGGATATGAACCTATCGTCTATATCCTAAATCATATATACTGCGCCACACTGTCTAGAAGAATGTTCATTTTATCATGGCTTTGACAGTAAAAGCACTTTTAGAATTAATCAGCCAATAGAGATGTTCAAAGTAAATTTTAGTTACTTGTCAGTAGTAGCCAATATCTAATTTTTAACTAGATCCATGCTCATATCTCATCACGGTTATTCATATACTGTATGAAGGTAAAGGTAAAGGGACCCCTGACCATTAGGTCCAGTTGTGGCCGACTCTGGGGTTGCGGCGCTCATCTCGCTTTATTGGCCGAGGGAGCAGGCGTACTGCTTCCGGGTCATGTGGCCAGCATGACTAAGCTGCTTCTGGCAAACCAGAGCAGTGCACGGAAACACCGTTTACCTTCCCGCCGGAGTGGTACCTATTTATCTACTTGCACTTTGATGTGCTTTCAAACTGCTAGGTTGGCAGGAACAGGGAGGAACAATGTGAGCTCACTCCGTTGTGGGGATTCGAACCACTGACCTTCTGGTCAGCAACTCCTAGGCTCTGTGGTTTAACCCACAGTGCCACCCGTGTCCCTATAATACTGTATAATAAACAGCAAATTCAAGTGCGGAGTTCTGACAGCTCATTTGGAGGGACCAAGAAACAAGGAAGTATCTGTGTGCAAGAAGTTGGTCAATTGCCTACTCTGTGTGGGTTTACACTCCCTCTGAAGCAGCGGGCTCATACTCTGTGGGTGTTTCTGCATCCACTTTTGTCATGGGAGACCCAGGTAGCCTCAGTGGCTAGAAGAGCCTTTGGTCCAGTGTGACTGGTGCAATAGCTTTCGTCCTTCCTGGACTGGGAGAGCTTGGCCACTGGTTGCTTCAAGATTGGATAACTGCAATGCACGCTATGTGAGTCTTCCCTTGCACTTCATCTAGAAGCTGCAGTTAGCCCAGAAAGCTGTGACACAATTTCTGGCAGGAGTGAGACTCTTACAGGATATATAACACTTCTGCTCAGATAACCAGCACTGGTTATTACCTGCTTAGCTGCTGATGTTGCTATTAGTACATCAAGGCCATAATAGCTTGGGATCAATTTACTTGAAATGTCACCTTACTCCATATATCCCTACTCGAGCATTTTGGTTTGCAGAACTGGCACTTTTACAGGTGCCACCATCTCTGGTCTGTGAACACAATAAATTGATTTGTTCATTCAGATGCCACCTACTACTTGTTCTGCACTTGGAAGAAATTAATCTTTTAATGTGGCAGCATCCACACTTTGGAACGCCCTGCCTATTGACATCAGGCGGGCCCCTTTGCTGTACTCTTTTTGGTGCCTGGGGCTGATGGGATTTGTAGTCCAAAACATCTGAAGGGTGACAAGATGAGGATGCCTTGTTTGTAGTATTGATATATTGCCAAGCAGTGGAGGTTGGTCCATTCAGGTAAGTGGGGCACCACCCTCAAACAGCCCCACCACCTGCCTACTTTCCTTCCTTACAACCAGTCCAGGGGACAGCTCTGTTGGCCAGCCTCTTCCTCCTTAGTCTTACTGTTGTAAGATTCAGTATGGAGGGGGTGGAACCTGTTAGTGGCCCTAGTTCTGTCTGCTCTTGGATCTGCCTCTATCTATGGTTAGTCTCATTGACTTCCACCCTACCAGTCTCAATGGACCTCCACTCTTGTTGAGTCATACCAAAACTGGGAACCCTTCCTGAGCCACACAGGAGACTCTTCCATCCAATCCATCCCCAAGTTTAACGTCCAGAGCAGGAAGTGCTTGATATTACTTTTGTCTCCAGCTCTATTTTAAATTCTTCAGGCATTTGTTTTATTGTTCGATGTCCGCTTTGACCATCACTGCAATATGTATGATTTAGTAGAGTCAGCTCTCTCATCAAGTTAAAATGCATGGAGTGGAATTTCCTTTACAGCAGTATACATAATAAATCACTACTTTATTTCTGCCATTAGACATCATCTTGTTTGTACACACAAAGCCAGAGGTATGCTAGAATCTACTACTCCTTATTCAGCTAAAGTTTCTGATTAGTGAAACTTAACTGCAACACCTTCAGTTGATGATTAAGGCTGCAATTCTAACCCCACTCCCCTGGCAAAGTCCCCTAAAATTCAGTGGGACTTACTTCCAAGTAGGCATGGTTGGAATTTTGCTATAAGGCACAAAAATATTGTTGGAAGTTTGCTATGAGTCACAAAAAAACTACAGTGTTGAAGAAAAGGTTCATGAACATCTGCAATAATCTTCAGGCCAGGGCTTTTTATCAGCCAGAACTCACTGGAACTCAGTTCTGGCACCTCTCAGGTAGGCACCACTGCCATTTTAAGAGGATGAGGGAGGTGTTCATGGCATAGCTGTCGACTTTTCCCTTTTCTTGCTAGGAATCCTATTCGGAATAAGGGAATTTCCCTTAAAAAAGGGGAAACGTTGACAGCTATGGTTCATGGTAAGTTACGGCACCTCTTTCTCTAGAAAAATAGCACTATTTCTGGTGTTTGTGTGAATTAATGAGGGTTAAAAGTTAGTGAAACAAGAGTCAGACTTGGACTTGGGAGACCAGGGATCAGTTAGCCATGAAGCACAATGTGTGACCATAGGTAATCTGAACCCATCCTTTGTTTTTCATTATAGAAAAGAAAGCGAGTCCTTCTGATAGGTTTTTCCATTGGCAACAGAGAATCCAAGGCTACATTATCAATACCTATCCTCTTGATGGTACATAACTCTAACCCATCCTTGGAGGCATCAGACTCCTGGATGATGGATTCAAATAATTCATCAAGAGAACAAGGCAGCGCAGTGTCCAAAGATAGCACCATCAAGAGACAAGTGGTTCAAAGAGGAAATTCAGTAATATTAATCGAACTAAGAATATTCAGTGCCAGGAGGCTGCTCTGCAGCAGAGGCTTGGCAACCAGCAAAAACATCATTTATCTCCACACTGATGTGACTCTTTGCAGCATCAGGAGTGTTTTAAACATTTCCTTTAAACAGCATAAGGGAAGCTCCCACTTCCTAGCAGACGTGTGGAATGAATTTTTAAAAACCCTCTCTTAAAATAAAATAAAAAATCCAGGGGCACCTTTCCTCGTAGATCCCGGTGCCAAGTGCTCCCAGTGCCAAGTGTTCCTTCTGTGACCCCAATCTTTCAACAGAATACGCAATTTGGGAATGACATATTTTACTCTAAAGGGATTTCAAAGTGCAGTATAGAATCAGGTTGCAAGTTTGCAGTTTGCACCGAATCTGCTAACTGATGCAGCAGTTCTATACCTACTTACTTGTGAATAAACCACACAGAAATCAGCTATACTTATTTATAAATAGACCTGTACTGCATTGCACTGTAACTAGCCAGATCAAATAGCTAAGCATGCATGTAAGTTCAGCTAATATTTCAAGATACTTCTCCAGTTTGTTAGGCCTTTGGTAAATAAGGCCTATATTTCCCTCCTATAGATGTGTAACATCTGCAGAAACATGATCATTTAGTGTGGCAGCACCTACATTTTGGAACTCCTTGTCTATTGATATCAAGCAGGCACCTTCGCTTTATGATTCACTGCACATTTTTATTTAGACAAGCCTATCCAGAAGCTTAGAAAGTTGACACAATTTTAATCTGTTTTAGCATCTTAAATTTTGTATGTTTTAAAGTGGTGCATTTTTTTCTTGATTTTCTTGTTTTATCTTTTTGTAAACTGCTTTGAGTACTTTTTAAACAATCAAGCAGTGTATAAATTTTACGAAATAAATAAATAACACCTATCTGTTTATTTATTAAAAATATTAGCCCACTTTCCCACCTAACATGTGGGGCAAAGGCATCTAAGGGTTAATACAAAAACAGAAACATACCATTTATAAATAGTAAAGCAACAACCATTAAACTAATTTAGAATGCAGAACAACAAATAAAATAGCTTAACCACTGCATAGAGAGAGAGAGAAATTGTTCCTCTGGATTAGAATGGTTTTCCCTAGGACAAAAACAGGAACTAAGCTAAATGTAATTTCTGGTGTAGACCTTTGCATAGTCCAGGCTCCACCACCAAGAAGGCCATATCTTGCAGACAGTGGTGTGGTACAAAGTTCTACTCTACTTTATCTGAAATAGAAAGTGCATCATGAAACTGAGATCTGGAGGTCTTAACCTGCATTGTCATTAGTAAAATAAAATAACAAACACAATGAAAGAATACATGAAATCTCTGGATACTTGTCTATGCCCTCTGAAATGAGAGAGAGAGAGAGAGAGGGAGAGAACTTTTCCATGTATTATAAAATCATTTCAAGAAAAGCAGGATTGGCTTAAACTCTTAGCATCACTGCTAGGTCTCTTTATTGAGAAAGCCTTTTGCATGATGGAAAACGAAACTGCTATCATTGATTTTCCTCTGTCTAAATGACAATGGTTGCCAATCTTCCTATTACTGTAATTGCTGGCTAAATGAACTATAATTGTATTAAGAGGTAACTCTGAAATATGTATCTGCCCAGTTCAGAAACTAAGACTTTAAGAGAGGGAAACTTGCGGGATGTAGAAGGAATGGCTGTTTTTTGATGTCACAATCAAATCCAGTGGGAGACTTAGGTTATTCTATCAGTACAGTTATTCTGCCTCTCCAAACTATTATTTCATGCCTCTGAAAGGCAGTATGCAGAAACCGGTATAAAAGCAAGACAATTTTTTCCTTATATTTATATTCTGCTTTTCAGCTAAAATTGGTTGCCAATTTACAACAAATAAAATTCATAAACAGCTGTCTGCCTATATTGGTTTATTTCAATTTTTCTCTCTTTTTCATCTTAAATTCAGGTTGCCATATTTCTGCATTACTTTGATTTCCTAAAAGTTCCCATAAAATCCACCAGCATTTTAGTATACATTCCACAAAGTACAGTGGTACCTCTACTTACGGACGCGATCCGTTCCAGGGTGCCGTTCGTGCCCCGAAAAGTCCATAAGTAGAGTGCTGCTTCTATGCGTGTGCATGATGCAATAGAGCACTGCTGCGCATGAGCAAAGCGCGCAGATCACTCCTGCGCATGCGCAAAGCAGTGAACCCGGAAGTAAACACTTCCGGGTTTGCCGCGTTCGTAACCTGAAAAAACGCAACGTGAAGCAAACGCAACTCGAGGTATAACTATGCACAATTTGAATGCAGTTTTGTCAAATATATGCATTTTTGCAAGCAATTTCCCTGAACGGAATGCATTTTGGGGTGCTTTTTTCACCAACAGATGCATTTGTTATGCACACTTTCTCCTAAAAATATGGACTGGAGATGAGCCTGAGATCTCTGCTGACTCCAGGGCTGATGGTAGCAGAACAATAGAGGCAAAAACTTTGGAATTGAGGCAAAGAACACCTGTTGGAAATCAGGGCCTGAGAAAGGGCATGTGACATATTGCAGGTTGGGAGAATATCAGGAGGGTTCCCTTTAAAGTCAAATTGTATTGCTAATAGCAGATGCTATTAGGTTAGTAAGAGGCAAGTCCTCTGTTGAACTGGACTTACTAACTCTGTATTTAAAAGCAAGAAGAAGCCAAGGCTTTGTGGGAAGAGGAATTAACAAACAAGGGAGACCAATAGTGCAATAATGTATAGTTCAACATGTTGAGTGTATGTGATTGAAACATCTTTATGAAAAACCTTGTAAAGTAGACAACATTGTCATCATATGGAAACAGTCACCAAGTCAAAGACAAGATCTATTTCTTTATATTATTTCTTTAAAATATTTTACCTTGCTTTTCAGCCAAAAAGGCTCCCAGAGAGGTTTATAAAGATCAATGATAAGAGACCCTTAGGCTTACAATGTATTTATGTGTGTATCATCTAAAAAAAACCATGACACAAAAGGAAAAGGAGCTGGCAGGAGGAGAAAAACAAACTCACTTTGTTTCATTACAGAGTTCTTAAAATGACCGGCTGCAATGCAAAACAGCTCAAGGAGAAGACTAATCAAATGTTGGCAGCCAAAGTCTCTCTTGGTTGTTCTCTCTTACCTGCGAAATGTATGTTTTGGGTGAGAATTACATATCCCTGCAAATGTGGGGGCCTAGTCATTTCTAGTAATGGTTTCTAATTTTGGTAGGTATTCCTGTAATAAAACATTGCATCCTCTCACTATGCACGGTCTGAATGAAATGCAACATCTCTGCCACCCTAGAGGCATCTTCATCTGCCTGCCTCACTGGCATTGTTTGAAACGCTGGCAGAAAACTCAAACGGGAGAAAATGCCTTGCAGAAGCATCTCTCTCCTTTTTTTCCACGTTTAACTGAGTCATCTGTAAGTGTTTTGGTAGGTCAAGAAGGCAATTAAAATGCCTGCCTATCGTTTAAAAAAAATCTTGAGTGGTAATACTTGATAAAGCCATCATTATCTTGGAGTAATTGACCACATCAGATAATTAAGATACCTGAGGCAAAGCTTCGCCCCCTCGAAGGAAGTTCAGCGATATTAGAGCAGAGCCAATTTAGTCAAGGTTGTGTTAATGTTTCCATTACAAGACTTCATTTTGCAAGGGCCTGTAAGCTCTACATGAAAAGGCAACTATGGACAGAAATGCAACACAGGAAGCAGTGGAGGTTTTACATATCGCCGCCTTTGATTTCTTTGCAAGAAGAAGATTGCAAGAAGATCAAGTGTCCTGATTTAGGATCCTGGTTCAAGGATAGACGGGGAACTGTGAAAGATGGATCTGGATGTGGGAGGAATAGAATATGAACATATGTGCTGCTTAATATTGAATTAGTGAGTAGAGGCTGGTGAATCTGATTCAGTTTTCATGTAAAGGCAAATCTACCCAATTCACACATGCTGAAACAATAAACAAACCAGAAATGCCGCCACTCTTTTAAAATTCACCCTTCTTTGAATTTTGCACTTTTGAATTTTCCAATCTAGTCATGTGCACAGAAATGCACAAACCAGGGCAAAGTGTGCATAAAAATGCATATATTAGTAGCAAGGACATACAAAATGGATTTTATTAGGGAAATTTGCTTTGTAAAAAAAATGTGTATATTGGGAGAATATTCACTTTAACATTAACATTAATATTATTATTTATTAAATTTGTACAGTATACTGCCCTATACCCATAAGATCTCAGGGTGGTTCACAGCATAAAATTTCAGTATAAAAAACTGCTGATGGATGGTGCATGGAAGTGGTTTTCTAAGTCTCCATAGAGAAGTCTTCACTAGTTATTTTATCCCTGGACTGGAGATATCAGGGATTGAATCCTCTCCATAAACGCCATGCACTTTGCCAGTTGTGCTACAGTAAAACCAACTTATCCCCCTTTGCAGTTCTTGCCTAGGATGGAATACCTAGAGAGTCAAAAGACTTCACCATGGCTATTTCTTACTGCTTGCCTACATCTTGTACCTCACTTATGCGGTAATAGCAGCAACATTCATGATTGCCTGGTTTTGTACTATACAAATGTGCCCAGCTATTTTATAGGTTGATGCACAGAATTTCCTTATTTCCTATAAAACTCTCACCGATTGCAGGGGACCACATGACCAGATCACCCAAGCGTTTTGTTTGGTGAATGTCATCTTGAGTCAATCATTTCTTGTAAATAATGTTGTTGCATCCCAATCTATACCTAAAGCTTGAATTCCCATGCAAATTTCCACCACAGTTGGTGTTGTAATGGTGTAGGCCCACTGAAACCAGCTACAGTCAGGGAAGGGCCATACAATGCATGGTTGTCCATTATTTTCACCAATATGTGCATCTATTATCTCTTTTACCCACTTCCTTTGATTGGAAAAATACATGATAAAGTGTCAAAGAAGTCAAGAATTTTGAAAAAGAGATTTGTTTCTGTTTGCATATTGTTTTGCGAACTGCAAATTTGATAGGTTCTCATTAAAATGCAAGCCGCATTAATATATCCCCTACCCCAGTCTCAATGCATCCCCAACAGGCTGTTCAACAGAGCTTGAACATACAGAAAGGAAGAATCTACTACCCATTTAGGTAATCCATTTCATTATTTATGTATCTATATTGACTGTAAATTTGATATTTTTGTGCGGATTGCTTTGCTCTTATGGCCAGTTGCTTTGAGCCTCTTCTCAGAAGGAAAGTTGACTCACATAAAAATATGAAATGAAAAATAAGAAATGATATATAAACTAGTCTTGCTAATGCTGCACATGAAGGAATTTAATTACATTAAGGGGGCAAACTATCGGGTTCTGTATTCTAGTTCTATTCTATAAAAACAATTTTGCTTTCAAAATTTTCCAGGCACCAATTTAATCAATGTTTCTCCCAATATCTCCCCTCCACTCACAGCAGACTCAGCTAAGGTTTTGGGTGACCAACTCTTTTATCCGAAGAGGAAGGAAACACCAATCTCAATTATGCCTTATTCTTCCCTGCTTGTACTTTTCTGGTATCTAGATTTGCTTTCCAAAGGTTACAGCTTCCCTTTTCCCTTTAATTTTTACAATACATTGTTTCTGTAAAACATACAGGGGGAGAAAACGATTTCATGGCTACTGAGAAAAAGATCAGAGGCACCAACCTTGTTTAAAAATTCCATAATCAATATGGGAAAAAAACCTTAAAACCCCAGGAAACCCCTAGCTTCACAAAGAAGTCCTCAGTTCAAAGATAGTTGTTCAGGGATGAATCCCCAGGATCCATCTGTCAATAGGAACCAGGTTTGATTGGGTGAGGAAATAAGATTCTCTCTCCCCCGCCCTCACTGCCATTGAGAAGCAGACAACTTTATAAGTGCAGGACAAGGTGAAACTACAAACAGGTCTGCAGAGGATGGGAAGGACGAAGAAAGAATGAAGCTGGCAAATGCTATGACTGACTGACCAAAATACCAACATCTACATTCTTAATGATTCAGAAGCAGCTGAGGAAAAGTTTTGTGAGTTACCTTACAGTCAAAGAAAATGGTTGTGGTTTCAGACTAAACACCTCTATTGTTTAGAGTGGTGGTGGCCTAACTCTGCCCTCCAGCTGTTTTGGGACTACATTTCCCATCATCCCTGACCACGGTCCTGTTAGCTAGAGATGATGGGAGTTGTAGTCACAAAACAGCTGGAGGGCCAAGTTTGGCCACCACTGGTTTAGAGCATGGGTAGGCAAACTAAGGCCGGATCCGGCCTAATGACCTTCTCAATATGGCCCACATAATACAGTACATGTTATGCATTAGTAAGAACTCAGTTTTTTAGTGTGGCAGCACCTACACTTGGGAATTCCCTGCCCTGCAGGGACATTCACTGTATTCTTTTCAGAAACTACTAAAACCACTTTTTAAAAGATAATAATAATAATACCCAGATATTTAGAAAGTTGGTGCAT
Source organism: Podarcis raffonei (assembly GCF_027172205.1). Taxonomy (NCBI): domain Eukaryota; kingdom Metazoa; phylum Chordata; class Lepidosauria; order Squamata; family Lacertidae; genus Podarcis; species Podarcis raffonei. The sequence continues at coordinate 75,400,645 of NC_070607.1, forward strand.
ATTTTAATTTTTTTTTTTTTAGTATATTGTTGATTTTATTTTTTTGAAATTTTGAAATTATTGTTGTTCATTCCTTTCTCATTTTACCCCCCCCCCCAAACATTTCTTGGTAGCGGCACTGGCCCTATGGAATGCCCTCCTGTCAGATGTCAAAGAGTTTCTGAAGGCAGCTCTCTACTGGGTTGCTTTTAACACCTGATGTTTTATTGTCTTATTTTATATTGGAAGCTGCCCAGATATAAGTAAATTATTTATTTATTAGCATATTTCTAAACCACCAACACATTAAAAAATATGGTAGCGGGGAATAAAATGGTTAAAACTCAATAAAATCACAAAATAATAAAATCCACAACCAAATAACCAAAAAATGTGCTTTTTAAGCATACACCTAAAATAGTGTACATTGGACATTTGCATGCAAGAAACCTGCAATCATGTAGGTGTTCGCTCCCTAATGAACGGTGATTGGTTAGAGCTTCCCGTTGATTGTTACTCCATAGCCAATCTGGATTGGCTACTGTGTAATGAATGAAATGGTCCGGAGCAAAGAAAAGGGGAAGGGATTAATTGGGAGTGTAGATAGTTCAAACCTCTGAAAATGCTGTTAGAAGTCCTAGTTGTTGTTTAGTCGTTTAGTCATGTCCGACTCTTCATGACCCCATGGACCAGAGCCCGCCAGGCACTCCTGTCTTCCACTGCCTCCCACAGTTTGGTCAAAGTCATGCTGGTAGCTTCGTGAACACTATCCAACCATCTTGTCCTCTGTTGTCCCCTTCTCCTTGTGCCCTCCATCTTTCCCAGCATCAGGGTCTTTTCTAGAGAGTCTTCTCTTCGCATGAGGTGGCCAAAGTATTGGAGCCTCAGCTTCACGATCTGTCCTTCCAGTGACCACTCAGAAGTCCTAGGCCTAGGGATAACTAGCTGAATGGACAAATGCAAAGGGAGACATGGCTCCATCTTTACGTGAGAGGTCAGCAAGAACAGCTTCTTTCATCCATGCATGCCAAATTGTATCATCTGTGTTACAAAAAGACTCAAGCTCCCTTTACCTTTGACTTGGAGACCATGCAGCCACCCATGTCGTTGGACTCCAACAGGGATGGGAGAGAAGTTGATTCAGGGAAAGTTACCTACTTCACGCTTTCCAAAACAGTATGACAACCATAACACAGCCACCCTACAAAATTTGCCTGTCTCTTTTGCAATGTAGTTCTCCAGTTCTCCATTTTTGTAATATGTATGAAAATGCACATACTAAGGCAAAATATGGATTTAGATGCATACATTAGGTACTGAAAAACAGCATATAACACCATATTATATTTGAAAAAATTGCTTTACAAAAATGTCTAGATTAGGAAAAATTCATACGTTGAATTTATATGGTGAATTTTCAGGAGAACTTTTTTTAAAAAAATTGCAAACTGATGTAAAAATGTGAAGAAGTTAACATAAGATTGGGAAAATGAGAATCTGAGAAATCAAAATCAACATACAGTGGTACCTCGGGTTACATACGCTTCAGGTTACATACGCTTCAGGTTACAGACTCTGCTAACCCAGAAATAGTACCTTGGGTTAAGAACTTTGCTTCAGGATGAGAACAGAAATCGTGCTCTGGCAGTGCGGTGGCAGCAGGAGGCCCCATTAGCTAAAGTGGTGCTTCAGGTTAAGAACAGTTTCAGGTTAACAATGGACCTCCGGAACGAATTAAGTACTTAACCCAAGGTACTACTGTATCCACTTATCCATAGACTCTAGCTCTCATCAGCCCTACAGTTAGGAAGGAGGGAAGTTATCGTCCAACAACATTTGGATAATCCCAGACTCCCTATTCCTGCTCCATTGACCTACACAATCTTGATCACAGTGTGCTACAATCAAAAAGGAAGTGCTCTATAAAAAGAGGCTTTAAATTAAATGTATTGATCCAAGAGTCACTACAGGACTGGCCAATTTCTCTCACACAGTATTGCAATTCCTCCAACGGTTTGCAAATGAGAGGGGAGAAAAGGATGCTTCCCTAGACTTATAAACTTTTCTGTTTCTCTTCAGCAGTAAGGGCCATACTAGATGTTACATGAAATGCATATTTGCATTGAATTTGCAGGTTTTATGCAAATAGAATCAGCTGATTGGCAGGAATTAGGGGGATTTAACCCTTTCCTCCCCTGCTTCAGCTGTGAGAACAACTCCTCTAATAGCCATGCATCAAGCAACTGTTAAATTCATAGGTACTGTTGAAAATTTGGCAACCCTGTTGAGCAGAAATCTGTCCTTCATCCATGAGAGTTTCTTTTTTTACCCTAAAGCTAGAAACATTCATCCCCCATTAATTGTCTGCAATGTAGAGGGGACAGAAGCAAAGGAGGAAAAGTCTCCCACATATTTAGTAGTTGTGGGAAAGTGGGAATTTCAGTAGAACTATTAAAGGTGCAGGAGCATCTCTGACCATGCTATTGTAATGTTGGCGTAACACAGCTAACTTTTTATGAATGGGATGTGCCTTCTCTTGATATGTCACCTAATCTGTGTTGATGCTTGTATTTGTGGCCCAATATGCACATGAGCAATATTTCAGCCACTTTTGTGTTTTTGTTTTCTTGCTTTGAGGCAAATTATGTGTGACATTTATACAAGGAGCAATAAAACTGATGTAGCCAAAGTATATCCCTAAAGCAAGTTCAGCCATGTCTTTTTCCAAACTCCGCTTGAGTTATCCAGATAACCGTCTTTCATGCTTGCCGCCAATTATGCCAAATAGTCTTGGAAAATTGCCTACAGAATTGGCTTTCCCTGGGGAAGATTTGCTTTCACAGAAAACAGAGACAATAGGAGTACTTGAGAGACAGGAGTAGGTTGAAATCTCACTGAGCACAGGTGGCCCTCATTTAACTTTCCTCAATGGGACCAGGCTTTCTTAGCCCCTATCTGGTTAACAGGTCGGCTTCAAATGCTAACAAGAACAGTTTTGCTCTAATCCAGCTTAGTCTATCAAATTCATTGATGTTGTGCTTATCACCAGCGATGATCAGCAGCAAGAGCCTCTCTTTGGAGCTTTTATCCCCATCTGCAAGAGGGAGTTTTTTTAAGGCTTTACCATAAGGTGCTAATTCATCTGTAATAATGTCATCCTGATAAGGGTGCATGATTTTCAGCCTGTTGAGTGTGCTCCAGTTGATAAAATGTGTGCACGGACTTTGCCACAAGATGCTAAGCAATCAGAACAAGCAACTGACCTGAGCAGAGACAGATGGCTAGGCCTTCCATTAGTTCCACCTTTTTCCAGTCTGCAGACTACATTGCAAAGGTTACACGAGTTAATAGCCTACTGACAGGAGGTGCAGATATCAGCATAGTCATGTTCTTTTCTTGCTGTGAATTGCAGAACTGGGCTCTTAGCATTGATTAACAGGCTGATGTTTCCCAGTACCTAGATGACATAGCTAGCAGCTATAACATGCTCCTGGACATACTATGGACCTCTGCCAGCCTAGAGTCTATTAAGTTTTAAATAAAAAGGAAGGGCTTTCTCTCTCTCTCCCTCCCTCCTTCACACACAAACATTCCTACTTGTGCTTGTAGACTCAGGCTTTTCAATGATGCCACTGCCATAGCTCTGCATTTTCTTACAAACCTTAATTATTTTTGTAGCATGGTGCATGGTGTTTTAGAAGATATAAGCAAACATTTTCTTGACTGGTGGAGTTTGCCAAAACTGAGATTAGAAATGGCCTTCCAGATAATTACCAGACTCTTGAGTTCTCTTAGTCCCAGCTAAGGATGCTGTAGGAATCTTTGGAAAATATCAGGATGATTTCCTTCATCTGCCCATTTGGCTCACATCTTGGCACAGACTCTTGTTGAAGATGGTTTTTCTCTTAGTTCTCTACCACAAAGGTGTTTTTTAATTATTTAATGTGTGGATTATACATAAATAGCTGTATTTACATATTCAGTTGACACAAGCAGTTCATTGATGTATGCATTTTTCATTGGTGGTTTTTATCATGGAAAGTGGTCATTTTTGTTACCTGTGGACTTCATCTGTACTCCCCAGTTAAAGTCCAAGCCTCTTTGTCAAAGTGGGAGAACCACCTGGACAAAACTCTCTCTTTGTTTTTACCATCTAGCCATCCTCCAAATGTTTGTTTTAAAATTATTGTTGGCAGCCAGTGCAATTATTCAAAACAGCAGCATCATTGCAGTGGAATGGAAAATATCAGTTTAAACTGCAAATGATTGTTGGAACAAATTGAGGCACTTTCATACATCCCCAGCTGCAGCAAGTGCTCAGGAATGAAGGAACTCGGAGAACCAGAGGTTCCCTGCCCCTGATTTAAATTGTAGAGAGGAGACAACAAATGAAAGGGAAGGCAATGGATGCAGAGATAAACAGGAGAGGAAATGTGCACTTATTTCAGTGCTAAGACTAGGCTCACTCAACAGGAAGAAAGACACGCACACTCTTGGCTCGGGTACAATAGTTGCATTTATTAAGGAGAGTGTTGAGAGTTTCCAGCTTACTGGTTATCTCATTCTGCAGCCTATTCCCTACAAGTCCTTGCTACTCAGAGCTCTGAATGCCAACATCCCTGTAGTCCTTGCACAACCATGCCCCAGATTTCCTCCACTCCCAAGTCATACTTTGCCTTAGCATGCTCCTGCTTGGGCTGCAGCTTGCAGCACTCCTCTTTCAATTCACAGTGGCTTTGGGCATTAGCTCACTTGGCAGCAGCCTCTTCCCTTCTCCTCCAGGAGTCTCACTCCTTGGCCCAAGGGCCTCCTCTTTAACCCATGCAGGGACACTATCAGTTTTCATTGAATGTGGTGAGAGAGTTGCGATTGCTACCAGAAGTTTTTGCACAGTGCTAGGTTCTGAAAATCCTAAAGAACTCTTGCATGGAACATGAGTCACTTGAGAAATTACTTGCTGCTGTTCAGACCATGGCCACTTGTTCATTATATCCCAGTATTTTATTTGTTATTGCATTTCTAGCCCACCTTTTTCTCTAGGGAACTCAAGGTGGCAGGGGTGCTAACTTGCTCCCCACATTGAGGGGCCCAGTCACATGTGTCACATGATGCCACCTGGCATGCGCAGGGTGGGACATGTGGAGGGCAATCTTTGGGGGATATAAGTGGGAGCAAGTGGGCATCCTGCCACCTTGAGTTCCTTAGAGAAAAAGGTGGGATAGAAATGCAATAATAAATAAAATACTGGGATATAATGAACAAGTGACTGTGGTCTTGTAGTCCTCCTGGTGTCTTTTAACTATTCAGTGGACTCTCATAGGATGCAAGCTGAACTTCTTCAAGATTCACTTGAAGAATGCTTTAACCTTTCAAGCCTCCATCTCAATTCATACTGCCTCAAGTAATTCTACAGCTTCGCAGAGGAAACCAGAACTACTTTTATTTTTAGTTGAGCAAACCTTTAACATTTAACAGTCAGGTGTTTATTTCACTCCCTGAGCTGTCTTCCAGTTCAAGTAACACTTAAAAATGATCCTCATCTCAGGAGGAGAGAGGGGAGAAACCACGGTGTTAACTTCCAGGCTCTCGGAATGGAGTACCCCAAGGAACACACACAAGCTTGCATCCAGTGCCACAGCCTCCTCCACCCCTTCTCATTAGGAAGCCATCAGGAAATAGCTTAGAGGCAGGGAATTTTCAGAGAAAATATTATTTCTTCATCTGCCCATTTCTCCTCCCTCGCAGGTCGTATGGCTAAATGGCACACAGGAATTTGCATCCTCCAAAGGCACTCAGCTGAATGTCTTTTCTCATGTTGCTTTCACATTTGAAGCGTGGCAGGGCCCCAGATCTCTTGCCTCTCAAACGTTCCAGGAGATATTTGACCTTTTACTGCAGCAATGTCTTCTGCAATTCAGAGCCATTTCAACTCGAAATAGTGGCTACTGGAACCGCAGCAAGCCGGTCCTTTTCAGTAGTCTCCGTTCGAGTCTTCCTTGGAAATTCAAATAGGGTGCAGTCTGCAAAGTGCTCAAGGGCATCCAATTTGCAAAAGTGAAGAAGGGGTGGAGGAAGAAAAGGGGAAAAGGGAAGTGCCCAAAGCCAGCTGCTATTGCATAAAGTCTCACTATTCAAACCAGATGCTTGCATGCCTTCCTGCCCACACTGCCTTAGCCCGTGCTTACCCATTAACATCCTAACAGGATGTTTCAGTTTTATTGCCATGAACCATTTTAAACAAAGGACAATGAGCGCTGAGTGCTAACTACAATCACCACCAGACAGCACCTGTAGCTTGTTCCAACTTCAACTCACTCCTCTGCTTGTTATTTTTTTTTTAGAGAGGATGGAACAGGGGTCAGCAACCTTTTTCAGCAGGGGCCGGTCCACCATCCCTCAGACCATGTGGTGGGCTGGACTATTTTTTTGGGGGGGGGGGAATGAACGAATTCCTATGCCCCACGAATAACCCAGAGATGCATTTTAAATAAAAACACACATTCTACTCATGTTAAAACACCAGGCAGGCCACACAAATAACCCAGAGATGCATTTTAAATAAAAGGACACATTCTACTCATTTAAAAACACGCTGATTCCCGGACCATCCGTGGGCCGGATTGAGAAGGCGATTGGGCCACATCCGGCCCCCAGGCCTTAGGTTGCATACCCCAGGGATGGAAGGAATTACTCCAGGATGCCCTGCTTCTGAGGCTGGATCTAGACACACTAAAGAAACATTTCAGTTAAATGCGTTGTAAATTTAAATAGGGAAAACAGGTAGAGAAAAACAGGACTCCACAGCGCTGTCTGCTGGCACAATGTTATATTGCACATACAAAGCATATAATTCACATTTTCTTTATCAGTCTAGCTGAGTCCTAAATCATCATCATTGGATGGCCACAGCTGGTGACTGCGACTGTTGTGACTTTCTGGGTTTATGTTCCTAACAGTTGTACAAAACCAATTAACAAATGCAACTGCACCTCTTTCTTTAAAGAGAAATTCCAGGGACACATGTTAACAAAAGCATTATGGGTTTGTTTCCCACTATGAAATATAATTATATGTTGACAGAGTTTGACGCCCCATGGATTTGTATAAGCTTTGCAGAGATAAGTGCTTTCTTAAAAGGTATGGAGAAAGTGCCCTTGAGACACATCGTAGTCTTGCGTTGCCAGATGTGTGATCAGCAGTGCTGAAACAGTCGTGCAAACATTTCAGTATCATTTTCACGAGGATCTTCCCTGTAATAGCCACTCTGAGTAATGCACCTTCCCTCTCTTTGGTGCTGTGCAATTTTTGGGTGGGTGGGGGTTAAGAGTGGTAGACTCGTAATCTGGTGAACTGGGTTCACGTCCCCGCTCTTCCACATGCAGCTGCTGGGTGACCTTGGGCCAGTCACACTTCTCTGAAGTCTCTCAGCCCCACTCACCTCACAGAGTGTTTGTTGTGGGGGAGGAAGGGAAAGGAGATGGTTAGCCGCTTTCAGATTCCTTCGGGTAGTGATAAAGCGGGATATCAAATCCAAACTCCTTCTTCTACATGAAATGAAGAACACATCCACATACAGTAGAGATTCCTGCAGTCCTAAACACACACAGAGAGAGTGAGAAAGAGAGAGAGAGAGAGAGTTTTCTTTAGGAGTGACATTAACTAGTATAGATCCTATCAGAATAAGGGCTAGTCAATTTTATTACTCTCATTGCTTGTATGGAACTTTTATAGGATAGCTGGCTATAATTTAGAAGTAGGAGAGCAGGAAAAAAACAAGTGCTACCCCATGTGCCAGTATTGCTCTCCTCTTCCATTACTTCTGCATAGTTATCAGACTTCTCATGTTGAATTTGGCCTCATAACACTATAGGGCTAACAGCAAAGCTTTTTACATTACAGGCTAAATCTGTGCACAACCACAGAGAAGAGAAGAAACCTTTGGTTTATCACAAAGGTAGCACCTGAAATGTGATCCCAGCATCCTCCCTTTCACACACATACCTTTGCTGAAGCTCTACAGCTGTTCACACTGTATACCGGCTGCCAGAGTTGACTAACCCATTAATCTCCCTGTAGAGAGTTAGCCAATAAATTGAAAATAATTAGTTGGATAGGCTACACAGCAAGGAATCAGACAGTGAAAGCATGAAGTGAGCATGCTGAAACAAGATGTATTAAGACATGCAACAAAAGGAAGGCAGGGAGGGAATAAGGGTGGAGTGAGAAAGTACATTGTCTGGAATATTGATTGTGTGTGCTTGAATATTAGATGCATACATATGTAAATTGGTTGACAGGGTTTGTTTGAAGAGACACTCCTGACTGACAGTAACAGAAAACCCAATGGAACCCTCAGTCAGTTATGGATCTTTGTATAGCGTCTGACTCCAAATGAAGCTGAAAGAATCTATAAAGATGTGAGCCAGATATGCACAAAACAAATGGTGCTATGGAGGACTTAAGTTACAGGAGGGTAGATTTGGGTTGAACATTAGGAGGATTTAATTTTAACAAGCATAAATGCATACTGTCTGATTGGTGGTGCACCTGGTTTTCCTATAGTATTGCATTTATTTGTTGGGTTATTGCATTTATTGATTGTACATTTATGTTTGCATTTGCTGTATTTTTATTGTATTTGGATTATGATGATATATTTATAAAAGTGAAAGCAAAGTATGGCTGGAAGCACATAGAAATGGACTTGGATGAGGACTTAAGTCCTTTAATGGCTCTTGGATAAATCCATTGGCCTCGGTATGAACAGCAGGTGAAATGCTGATATTTAAGAAGGGAAAGGAGCTGGAGGCTTATGACAACCATCGCTTTGCAAAGGTTCCAGAAGGCAGTAGCAGACATTCATGGAGGAAAATGATTGTCTGAGCACAGACCAAACTCGCCTTCAAATGCTGATGTTGCATCACCTGTTAGGTCCAAAACTGTAGGAAAGCAATAAGAAAATAATAGAGGACAAAAGCTACTTTCATCTGTTCCAAGGACTCTCATAAAACTGATAATCTTCAGACATCAGGTCTGTGAATCGGCATCTTCTCACTATTGTTTCCTTATGCTCTCCCCAAATATGTTTGCTTATCATCTACAATGATCAAAATACCTAGGGGGCAAGGCATGGTGCTTTCTCATGATGCCGTACAGTATAAAATTACAGACTCATGGATTCTGTTCTAATAAACCAATCAGTTATCAGGAGGTGTTTGATTCATGTTGCTAGCAGCTTGATCCAAAGCTGACCTGCAGAAAGGCTAGGAAAGGCTGTGCTTTAACCAGGAGGTTCCATCCCAAATAACGTTTGCTCAACAAGTCTGCCAACAGAACAAAAGCAGTGTTTAATTTAGTTTATTTGATTTTATCATTAAATTCTCTCTTTTGCCACTAAGACATACAATAAAAATGAAATGAAATATAAAAGCAACAAAAATAGGGCAATAGAACAGGAATCATAGAGTTGGAAGGCACCATGAGGGTCTTCTAGTCCAACCCCCTGCAGTGCAGGAACCTTTTGCCCAATGGGGGACTCAAACCCACAACCCTGAGATTAAGAGTGTCATGCTCTACCAGCTGAGCTATCAATAAGTCAAAAGGTTGCATTATTAACAAAGACTTCAACAACACAATAAAGCAATTTTTTACTGACTGAAAGCTAGTCCATTCTTTAAGTGCTTTTAAAGGTAATGGGTAAATGAACCCCTGACCATTAGGTCCAGTCGCGGGCATCTCTGGGGTTGCAGCGCTCATCTGGCTTTACTGGCCAAGGGAGCCGGCATACAGCTTCCGGGTCATGTGGCCAGCATGACTAAGCCGCTTCTGGCGAACCAGAGCAGTGCATGGAAACGCCGTTTACCTTCCTGCCGGAGCGGTACCTATTTATCTATTTGCACTTCGCGCTTTTGAAGTGCTAGGTTGGCAGGAGCAGGGACTGAGCAACGGGAGCTCACCCCGTCAAAGGGATTCGAACCGCCAACCTTCTGATCGGCAAGCCCTAGGCTCTGTGGTTTAACCCACAGCACCACCTACTTTTACCATCCATCAAAAGATGGGAAGAGAGGGAGCCTGGGGTACCCAGGCTGTGAGTGAGCTGATGCATGGTGCCACTGTTCAAAGGGCCCTCTCTTGTCCCTGAACACCTGATCTGATGCATGGATGTATGGAGGCAGGACCTCTGAAGCCAATCAGATGCATTTCTGTTACCAAGTACTTTAGTTCCCTCCTCTGCTTGCTGCTACCTGCATAGCTTCCACACGCTACGGGTACTTACATTTTATAAACAGACAGCATGATTACTAATCATATAATTAATGTCACATCTAGCTAGGTCCTTGGTATGTAGGATCAGTGAGTGTAGAATGTAAGTACTTATGATCACATATGCCTTGAAACAGGCATAGGCAAACTCGGCCCTCCAGATGTTTTGGGACTACACCTCCCATCATCCCTGACCACTGATCCTGTTAGCTAGGGATGGTGGGAGTTGTAGTCCCAAAACATCTGGAGGTAGTCCCAAAACATCTGCCTTGAAACATAGGAGGATGTAGGGGGGACAACAACTTCCCCCCGCCTTCCTTAAATTGCAGTCTCCTTCAAATATATATAACAATGACAGGAATTAATATAAATCAAGTGTCTCAGCAACCTTGACAGGGGAGTCCTGTCTGGGTGACAAAGCAAAGAATGACTCCGACACCCTCCTTGGATTCCCTACAAGTCTAAACAGCTCCAGCAACTTCGGCTCCCTTTTTCTCAAGTGAGCCACTGCACTGTTCTTTAGCTGAAGAACCTACCCTCTGGGGCCGTCTAAGTTCTGCATGTAGAGTCTTGAGAAAAAAGAGACAACAAGACTCCCAGACTGGCGGGCAAGGTTCTCTCTGACTTTGCTTAAGATGCTGAATCAGAGTTTCACCTGGAGGGAGGTTAAAGTGGGGTGGTAGGGGGAGGACATAATCATGCTTGTCAGGTGTCTACAGAAAGACACAACTTCTGTGCTTTCGTGCATCTGGAAGGCAACTCTCTTAGCTGCAGTTCATGTCTCCCCAGCTGTGGTTAACGTCACTGTCAGGCCAGGCTTGCTGGTTCTTGTTGCCCACTTATACCCATAGGAAGAGGAGACTCTTTTGAACAAAACCTGAAAGCATAATGAAGGTCTTCATCCACAAAGGCTGTTAAAAGGGAATAAATTATCCCTCTCTGAAGTCTATTTAATGTCTTGTCAAAATATTTTTGTTGCTACTAAAATGGCTACTTAACCCTCAGCTATCTCAATCTTTGTATTTGCAGCAAAAGTGGGTGAGTGGGGGTGAATTAATCAGCACATGAAAATGACTCATGGAAACATAGGAACCTGCCTTGAGCTGAGTCAGTTTGTTGGTCCATCTAGCTCACTATTGCCTCTCTCCCACTGAACTATGGTCGTTTGTGCAAGCCAAATTCATTCAGTAGGAGAAAGCCTAGTCATCTTTTTGTAGTCCTGATAATCAGTAGCTCTTTTATCTTGCAACTAGGAAGTCTGCACAGGAAAGGCAACTTCAAGAGATAACAGAATTTGGATAAGGCAAATCATTAACATGTTCTAAGTGAGGATGGTAATGTGGTGTAATAAATACTATTTAGTCCATCAGGAAGCCAGGAAACATCTCCCTCAGCATAGCCCAGGAAGGGGTTGGGGATAAGGTAACTGTACCACATCAAAGCATGCTCCGTGTGTACACTACATAGTGCGGCAAAAGGCCACAGCTAATTAATTCAGTCCCATAAAGTAGAACACAATCCAATAATGAACTCCAAGGGACTGCAAACAATTGCATTTTGCATTATGATTCAAAAGGGAAATTTGGTGTGCATGTTTCAGAGCATTGATATCTGGCCTATATTCTTATTGCAAGCTGGATATTACAGCACCAATCCCACAAGAGTTAAAACAAGGTGAGTCCCTTGTTTGCATAGGAGGAATGTTGGGAGCTCAGCACACAATTTGCATCTAGTATGAATCACCATCATGTTCTCGAAGCTACCAGCATGAGTTTGACTAAACTGCGGGAGGCAATGGAAGATAGGAGTGCCTGGCGTGCTCTGGTCCATGGGGTCACGAAGAGTCGGACACAACTAAACGACTAAACAACAACAACAACATGAATCACCATGCACACCCTCCTCCACTCTGAAGTCCCTTTATATGATCACCCACCACTACCTTGTTTCTGTTGCCTCCTACTCCTGACTTACTGTAGGGTTAAATGACCCAGGCATTTCTTCCTCCTTGTCTCCTCTTCCCTTGAAGGATATACTTAGAAACAGGAGTCAAATCCACATCCTAAACCCCAGATTAGGACTTCTTTATTCACTGGCAAGGAAGGCAATAGCATCCCAAGTCCTCTGCCCTCACCAAACAAAGTCACTTCCAGTTTGCCCCAGTTTGCTCCTGGTTAGGCCAGGCCCTCTGGCATTCCAAGGCCAACACCAGGTGCTACCAGTCTCTCACACTCCACATGATAATGCACTACACAGATTTCCTATTTGTATGTGTTAAAATGCTCTAAGCTCAAATCTCACTGTCATAATAATGAATGAATATCCAAGGCTAGCAAGCTGGTTGTATAATAAAGCAAAAGTTACCAGTAAATATAAGTAGTCATATAAGCCGAATAGCTACTAGAGGTCATGATCTAAGGGATACATAGGAGCTGCAGATGAGAGCTGAGTGAAGGGTAGGGACCAAAGTTGGGTGACGCTGTGGGTTAAACCATAGAAGGTCGGCGGTTCAAATCCTCGCGACGGGGTGAACTCCCGTTGCTTGGTCCCAGCTCCTGCCAACCTAGCAGTTCAAAAGTACAGTGCACGTAGCTAAATAGGTACTGTTCCAGCGGGAAGGTAAACTGTGTTTCCGTGCACTGCCCTGGTTTTGCCAAAAGCGGCTTAGTCATGCTGGCCACATGACCCGGAAAAACTGTCTGCAGAAGTGGACAAACGCTGGCTCCCCCAGCCTTTAAAACGAGATGTGCGCCACAGCCCCATAGTCGTTCACGACTGGACTTAATTGTCAGGGGTCCCTTTACCTTTACCTTTTACACCAGATATACTTCCCTTCCCCTAACACCCCATACATCCCTCCTCTCACATATACCCATAGGAAACAGCTAAATCCTAAGAATTTTTTTTAAAGAACTAGAACATTTGCATGATAGCAAGTTTGAGTTAATGTGGCCTAATGATGTGGGGGCAAGGTGCCTGCAGTGATGTGACAAACCACATGTACTTGCATATCCAGCTGCATTATTAGAGGCCAGGTGACCTCAGTAGCTAGGAGTAACTTTTATGACCTTCAGTCAGTAAGTCAGCTACAGCCATTTTTAGACTATCATAGCCTGATGTCATGGACTGGCTGGGTGCAGAGGGGTGGGGGTGGTGAAATTTGTTTAATATATTCTTCATTATACTATAAAACATTCCAAGACACCTTTTACAAAACTATTCATAAATGAATTAATTAAACCATAACAATGATGGTACCATTACCACTGGAAAAATAATAGACCACTTTCTTTCCCAAATCACAAACAAATTACATACTCAAAGAGGAGCATGATAAGAGTACAAAAGGAAACCGCTGTGTTTGAATGACCTGAAAATTATTTGCTTTATATTGTCATTTGTTCTCCCCACACACTCCATTTTCTCCTGTGCACCAAGGGGAGTTACAAATGTTTAAAGAATATCACACATTTTAAGAGATGTAAAGAATAGATAAATAAGCTTCTCCTGTCTGTAACTCAATTCCCCTTGGCAACATTTACAGGAAAAGCCTGAGTAAATAAGATAGATGGCCACAATGCTTTGAAGATCAGCTAACCAACATTGGCTTTTTCAGATGGCCTAACATGACTAGCAGAGGAAGGCAAGTTCATTTGTTATTCATTCCCTGCTTTTAAATATTTATATCCCATGTTTCTGTCCGTCAAGTATCCCCAAATTGACTAATAACAATAGAAACAAAATTATAACAAAAAGACTGTTGCAAGTTATGAACAATAAGGCAACAAAAGGAATACATGAGAGCAATACCTTTAGCCAATAAATTCAATGGTCTGCTCAGTTAGTACTAAACCCACATTCCTGATTGAGCCTTGTTTCCCTAAAGCTGCAACCCCAATCTCATTTACCTCAGAGCAAGCCACATTGAATTCAATAGGACTTTCTGAGTAGGCCAAATCACGACTGCCTTAAGTTAGCACTGCTTAAGAGTAGATATGAGCTGAAAATTCTCAGAAGACATTTTCCTCAGAAAATTTCTGAGATTACCCCTGCCTTTCTCTCACCTAGTCTGTCTTATATTTTAACACTTGTTGGATCCATCTGAGGTGATCGCCTGGGTGATGGGCCATGAAAAGAACAAAGGGAGGGGCCTCTGTCCGAGATGACAAATGGGTGGGGCTCATCCCTCAAGATAGAGATAGTTTGGAAGACAAAGCCAGAGTATAGAATTGAAAATGGCGGTGATGTGACCTAGAAGGAAAGCAGCAAGCAGAGAGAGCCATGCTGGCTTGAATCCAAGAATGTGGTTATGGCAGAAGCAAGACTCCCATATGCTGTGAACTCCCCCATTGTAGGCTCAGGTATATATGTGTGTGTGTGTGTGTGTGTGTGTGTGTGTGTGTGTGTAAATAAACCATATATCATAAAGACACTACAGTCTCTAATGTTCCTCACAAGCCCTGGGTAAGCAGCTGGAATCTCTGAAATCTTACGCCACTTGGAGAGTGGGGTGCTATGGGTCTATACATATACATAGACCCTGTATTTGGAATACTTTCAGAATATGTGCTAAGAATATAGTTTTAGGGAACAATCCTATACTGCTCCATGGGTCATAGGAAGGGTGTGCTAGATGGCAGAAGATAGCAAAGTTTCTTGTTCTCCCAACATAACTCCCAGTATAGGGGCGAGTGGGGGCAGAGAATGACTGCACTGTAGCTGGTGAACTTACTTTCTCTCTAGCTGTCTACCCCCTCCCCACCCACAACTGGCCAGCATGAGATCAGCAGGGCCTGGGATTGGGTAGTTATCCCATCTTGTATTCTCCCACTTTCATTGCCTTTCACTTGCTCTGCACATTTTTAATACATATTTAAAAATACTTAGATATTGCAGGTTTTTTAAATTAAAAAACCCAAAGTGGTTTACAACATGCACACAAAATTAAAGCACACACAAACAAATTAAAATCACAAACCAGCAGCTAACTGGTTACAGAAATTCTTATTCTTAATTGTCTGCATAAGCCTCGAAGCATAAAAAAATGTTCAGCAAACATTTAACAATTACAGCAGAAGATGTCTGCTGAACCTCCATTGGGAGAGCACCCCAGAGGTCAAGGCTGATGACACTGAAGGCTTGGTTTCATGCCAATGTCAGAGGAGCCTCACCGAACTGGGGGAGCACCAGCACTGCTCCTACAGATGATTTCAGTCAGTGATCAAGCTGGGATATAAGGGTTCAAGTGGTCCCGAAGGATTCAGGTAGTCCCCCTGTCCTATGTTGTTCTGGGCCTTACAAATTAATAAAAGCATCTTGAACCTGGCTTTTATCTTAAATGACAATATTAATCTCCGCCCCACACCCCCGCTTCTTGGCAGCAGCATTTAGAATGGGTGTATGTATGATCGCCGAAGAATTGATGCTTTTGAATTATGGTGCTGGAGGAGACTCTTGAGAGTCCCATGGACTGCAAGAAGATCAAACGTATCCATTCTGAAGGAAATCAGCCCTGAGTGCTCACTGGAAGGACAGATTGTGAAGCTGAGGCTCCAATACTTTGGCCACCTCATGAGAAGAGAAGACTCCCTGGAAAAGACACTGATGTTGGGAAAGATGGAGGGCACAAGGAGAAGGGGACGACAGAGGACAAGATGGCTGGACAGTGTTCTCGAAGCTACCAGCATGAGTTTGACCAAACTGCGGGAGGCAGTGCAAGACAGGAGTGCCTGGCGTGCTCTGGTCCATGGGGTCACGAAGAGTCGGACACGACTAAAAGACTAAACAACAACATGTCTATTGTTAATTGTGTTTTAATTTTTCACTTACATTTTTGAATTATATTACTTCTTGATGTAAGTTGCCTTCTTGACGTAAGAGTTCTTTTGGTATAAGGCAATGAAAACATAAATACGTTAATAGTGGTGATAATAATACACCATTCAACGATGAATTGAAATTTCACCATCAATAAGCAATTTATTACCTTAAATAAATTCCCACCACTTTTAGCAGTTTTACAAGTATGATACAATATGGTTTTATATGAGCTGCTGCATTGTTGGAGAAGGGGAGCTTTATGACTGATCGGGAAACCTCAGTGCTCCTTTAATTAAAAACAAAACTGAACAGAGAAGTCTTGTACCAACATGTTGCTGTCAGCACCCTGCTAACTATCCGAAGTGAACTGTGCATATCCCTCCCTCAGCTGCAGAGATCCTGGTGCCAAAAAGCGCTGCTTACGGTCCTTTTAAAGGAACAAGCAGATTATTTCTAATTTGTATCTCAAATTAGTAGTACCCAGTAGTAATAACATCCACTGTCAAAACTGGAGATTAATGAACAGTGAAACTCCACAAGGAGAAAAGTTTTCATCTGGGGTAGAAATGAAACCAAATAGATTTTCTTAACAGTATGAATTAATGCTTATTTCCCCGTTTTAAATGCCATTAATGGAGCTGCACATCTAGTAAATATTTTGGAAAGTGTTGGTTTTTTTGTTCACTAAGCATTTGGACACCTTTCAAGATGTGATGACCAAGTTTTGCACAATGGATAAACAAATTAACATTTCTAAGGTAAAATCAATATAAATATAATTTATGCCAATTGATTATTTCAGCAGCAAAGGGGTGTCAAATAATTCCAAATACAGTGGTACCACGGGTTACAAACGCTTCGGGTTACAAATGCTTCAGGTTACAGACTCTGCTAACCAGGAAGTAGTACCTCGGGTTAAGAACTTTGCTTCAGGATGAGAACAGAAATCGCGTGGCGGCGGCATGGCAGCAGCGGGAGGCCCCATTAACTAAAGTGGTACCTCAGGTTAAGAACAGTTTCAGGTTAAAAACAGACCTGAATTAAATTCTTAACCCGAGGTACCACTGTGAAACTTTTGCTTAATATAACTGAGAAATGGAGGAAGTGTGCATTTTCAAATTGCATTATATCTGTTTTCACTTTCTTAATGCCATTAACTCTTTACACTTTCTAATTTACCGTATTTTTTGCTCTGTAAGACTCACCTTTTCCCTCCTAAAAAGTAAGGGGAAATGTATGTGCATCTTATGGAGCAGTGGGCTGTGCAGCTATCCCAGAAGCCAGAACAGCAAGAGGGATTGCTGCTTTCACTGCACAGTGATCCCTCTTGCTGTTCTGGCTTCTGAGATTCAGAATATTTTTTTTCTTGTTTTCCTCCTCCAAAAACTAGGTGCGTCTTGTGTTCTGGTGGTATTTCCCCATCCTTCTCTTATTGCAAAGTCCATTTTGGGGAAGAGACATGGGTTCATTGCACTTCATGGCTTTAATTTGCTAAAATGCAATTGAATCTCACCTCAAGAAAGGGACAATGTGGAAGTGCCCTAGGATTGTATGTAAACCACATATAGGAACTGTAGTTTGTTAAAGGTGCTAGGAATTATAGTACAGTGAGGGGTGAAAACTGCTATTTGATGTGTCTCCCCTCAAACCAGCACACACAGAGAGAGAATGGCACACAAACACACAGACAGAGCTTCCTAAAACAATCCTAAAACTACTTTAATATATCTCCCTGGCCTATAGGGAAGAAATAACAAATGTGTTATTCAGCTTGTTCATGTGGGATGGCTTCCCAATCTCTTACTTTAGTCACACAAAAGGCCAGATTCTCTTTTTCTGCATAGGAATTCTAACAGTACGCACATCAAATCTGACACTGGAATGTGCCTGGAGTTCCTCTATGCCATTAGTTTATTAAAGCATTTTTAAAAATTAAAAGGGGGAAAAGTCTCCTCTTTCTTTCTCTGCTCACAAAACCTTCATTGTTCAGCTCTTGGTGTTTTTCTGGAAGACGTAACAAGCAACCAAACCACAGTAAGTCAACCTAAAGATGCACTGGGTTGCATAATAAACCTTTTTATCCATGTATTATCATCTGGGTGGAGTTCCTCAGTGCTGCTGGAGAAACGCAAAAAGCAGAGACAAATTTAACCCAAGTGAGTCTATAGCCTGCTTGAACTGAAGACACCACGGTTCCAATTTGAAAACACAGAAGAGTAAAGGCAGTTTCTCTATGTGTTCCATAATATATGGATGCATGAAAAGAGTGTGTATGTGTGGAAACTCTATGGGAAACTGGAGGACTCTAAGAGCCACCCATTCATGCAATGTTTGAAACCGTGATCAACTCCCGCCCAGAAACCAATGTCCCCACTGTGGAAGGACGTGTGGATCCAGAATTGGCCTCTACAGTCACTTATAGACTCACTGTTAAAACTGTGTTTATGGAAGACAATCTTACTCGGCTATGAGTGATCGCCAAAGAAGACATGTATAAGCAAAGTGCTCTCTCCACATGGGAAAACAAGGTTCCTGAGTGCATGTGGAGAGCCCTCTGTGCATATAGCCACGTGCTCTAACTGGCATCAGGCATGTGCATGTGTGTGTTTAATATATATTGAAGCATTGGTTTCAGTGGGTTTTGAGCAGTCATCATAAATAGTAGCAGCAATGTGTTGGAAGAAAGAGTCACATATGCCACACAGCTTGCCTTATGTTCCCTGAATTAGCCTGCTGCCCTCAGGTTTGGTGGAGGATGCTGTCCCATGATCAGTGTTGAAACCAGAGTCATCTGTAGCATAAGGAGGCACCAGCTTGCCTTTTATTTATTTTACTATTTATTTAGGTATTGAAATGTTGGTATGCCACCTATCACACAAGAATCTCCAGGTGGCATACAATAGCAATAGACAGTATTACAGCAGAATTGCAGTATACAATAAATATTAAAATTCAAGTATGATCAGTGGTCCAAATCAATTAAAACTTGCAGTGGCAAGCAATCAGCAGTGGCCAAAATAGCTATTTACCCAGCTCCGGGGTGGGCAGCAGTTGCGGCCTGTTGTGGGCCTCCCCTATTCCTCAAGCAGATGTGATCCCAGGGTATCCCGTTAGAGAGGTCTAAGTGGAAGTCTCTGTCCAGAAGCCAAGCAGGAGCAGACAAGCCATAGAGCTTCCAACAGTGGCCAAGGATGGACCACCTCAGTTGACCTGTGTCTTGAAGTGGTCCATATTCCAGACATGACCCTGTTCAAGTTTCAGCTTTCCCTTGGAGGACTGCACTGGCGGAGGAAGGGTTGTGTGGTGGGTGCGGTCCGCCCCTGGTGTCATCCCTGGGGGGGTGATATCACGGCACCCCCTGGGACGCTCGCCGCTGGCGGTGCCCCCCTGGGATGCTTGCCCCGCCCCCCGGATGCACACCATGTAGTTGTAGTAGTAAACCTTTTATTGGGGGGCTGATAATGGATATACACCCAGTGCCAGAGTCAAATCCAACCTACATATGTAATCAATGAAGTTATGGCCAATTTTCAACCCCAGAAGGTTGTCTTGTCAAGTTTGTTCCACCCACCACTGTTATTGTCTGGGAAGGGGGATGCTGACAGGGGGTCTGTAATGAAGTAAAAGCATACAGCAGAAGTGTAGCAGTGGTAATAAATACCTTACTTCTGGGGCAGGAGGGGGGCATCTAGGGTATAGAGAAGGCACTCTTCCTGATTGTGATTTGCTTCACACAGCAAAATGTATTTGATCATATGTAAAATTAGCTGGTTGGAAATTGAACATTATTGTGCCAATCTACAAAAAAGGAGATAAAAAATCTACAAAAAAGGTGATAAAACCTCCCCCCCCCCAAACTACCACCCCATTAGCCTGCTGGATATCCCCTCCAAACTCTATGCTTGCCATCTGCTCACCAAATTAACAGTCTGGCTAAGTGAAAATAACATCTTATATGATGGTAGTAGTAGTAGTAATAGTAACAACAACAACAACAACAACAATTTATTAGTTATACCCCACCTATCTGGCTGAGTTTCTCTAGCCACTCTGGGTGGCTCCCAATCGAGTGTTAAAAACAATACAGCATTAGATATTAAAAACTTCCCTAAACAGGGCCGCCTTCAAATGTCTTTTAAAAATAAGATAGCTGCTTATTTCCTTGACATTTGATGGGAGGGCGTTCCACAGGGCGGGCGCCACTACCAAGAAGGCCGTCTGTCTAGTTCCCTGTAACCTCACTTCTCATAATGAGGGAACCACCAGAAGGCCTTCGGCACTTGATCTCAGTGTCCAGGCTGGACAATACAAATGTAATCTGTATGCTGCCTTCATTATCTGCTGCATATGTAAAATTTATTTGTCTCAGTGTTGCTGTTTTTCAAGGAATGCAATAGGATTCAGAACAGCATCTAGTATAAAGTACTAGATGCATCACTCTCCATCAGCTATGAATTTCTTGGCACAAGGCAAAGGATTGCCACCTTCTGACTTAAAGAAAGATCTTGCTTGTTGGTGAATGACTCCAGGGCAGGCAGATGTTCTCCAGGTAAGATTATACCAACTCACTTCAGCCACCTACTTACATGCACATGCATGCATGCAATGTACACATGCCACTGAGCTGAGCAGTTCTGGGGCTCTCGTGAATAGCAAGATGATACAGCTGAGCCACCAAAGTGGGAGATGCCATACCTGTGGAGCATCTCCCCGCCCTGGAGCCATTAAGAAAAACAGGAGCCTCTCTGCTTTGGGTGGAAATGACTCTCATACTAAATCCAATGAAAACATGTATCTGACAAACAGCTAATGATTTTTCTTTTCTTTTGAGCTACAGCCAAAATGAGGTTGGAAATTAACTCCCCCTGCTAAACACACCCACCCACACCCTTCCTTGAATTTTCAAGCAAAAGTGTGTGTGTGTGTGTGTGTGTGTGTGTGTGTGTGTGTTTCCCTCATTCAAACCTTCCCTCCCACTATCCCAGGTTGTGGCTGTGTTGCTTGATTTAGTGATTTTGGAAAGCGGCTGGCAAAATATTTAATTCAGTTCCTTAACACTTAATTTGCCAAATCCTTTTGGCTAGGAAGATGTATAATAGCACATTTTGAATAAATAAAAATAACTAGCATTGATTGTCTCCACTTTTTAATGAAAAAGAATGAAAGTTTTGACATTAAATACCTTAAAAGTGAGAGTTGTCCATCCTTTTCCTCTAGTGACCACAACATCATCTGAACTTGACTGACCTCTACTCATCCACAGGCTGGGTTAACAGTTAGAAGTGTCATGAGGCATATTTTTTTTCCTTTTTTTTGGAGAAATTACCTAATTTGCAATTCTTGAACCAAAATGTGAACCAAAACATATGTATCCTCTGCACCTTTCTGAATTTTGCAATGCAGTTCTCTGGCCAACTAATGTGTACAAAAGTGTATATATCTCGGGAAAGTGTATGTGGAAATGTATACAATGATGAAAACCATACAAAGCTGAATGCCAAGGTGTGATTATTAGGGGTAATTCCCAAAAATTGCTGATGAATTCTCATGAGGATTTTTTTTTTTTCCAATTTCAAAAATTCACAGGTTGTTGTGGAATTGTGAAAAGAACTGAATTTCAGATTGGAAAAACGAGAAATGGAATGAAACAAAAAATGGCATAGAACAAGAATACATTGTGTACCCCCTCTGAGAGAGGTATCCAGAGTGACAACATGAGCATGGGCCTTTTCACTAGTGGTTCCCCAACTGTGGAATGGTCTCCCCTGAGAGATTCCCCTGGTGTCACCATTATCAACTTTTAGGTGTCAAATGAAGATGTTCCTGTTCACCCAAGTATTTAGGTCTTAACAGGAGTCACAGGGCCCAATTATAACCCTGCCTTTATCTTTGGTAGGGCAGGAAAGCATTTCTCCTTTTTATGTTATTGCAAAATGAGCACTTTTAGTCAGTGGGTGTTCTTTTTAAATGCATTTTTGTGTTATGTATGCTTTTATCATGGTAAGTTGCTTTTGAGACATTTTAGTAGGAAACAACAAATAATCATAATACATCATCGTCTCACCATAGTGGGAAAGGCTGTGGCAAAGTGACCTGTGTGCCTGTTCAGTCTGCTTTCCAAGTGCAAATTGTTAATGGGCCTCTGCCCTCCCTTCTTAAGAACTGGGAAGCGCTTCGAATCCTCATCTAACAGAATAGGCTAATGTGTATATACCATGATTCTGTACAACAGGGGTTGTCAGTGTGGCACCGGGGCTCCCCATATGCTTACAGAGGCTTTCCCTGGCTGCCACTGCAAAACTGGCTATAGATGCTTTGGATGTGGGACACAGGTTGCAACTGGGCAAGGTCTACCTTTAATAACTGGGTAAGACGGGAGAAAATCAACAGGCTATGTCTGAAGAAGTAGCACCTGCTGATGTTAACAGATCGGGAAGAACTCTATTTCTACTGAATCTGGCAATACAATGCAAGCAGCTCCTTAAGTCAAGCTTGGAGAAATTGCAAGTTGATTGGTCCATTCTTACCTCTGGGGCTTGTAACTTTGAGCCTCCGCTGAAGCTCTAACATCTGTAACCATGCAATTAAGTGAGATTATCCCATTTTTCCCCTATTTATTTATTGAAAGAAAGCAATTTTCTAAATCCCCACAGGGCCCAGCAAAACTTGAAAATGTGAACCCTTCAGGCTCAGAAAAAAGCAAACATGTGAACACACACACTGGTGTATGATATTAAGACTCAGTCAAAACTTTCTTGATTTTTCAAACCATGTGTTCTGATCTTTGTTGGGCTGACAAAATTTAACATTCTTCCTTATGTACATAACAAAAGGGGGAGAATCTGCATTGGTATGGCATGTATGGATACGGTTATGGTTATCATTTAATTGCCAGTAATAAGCTTATTCCTCTAACATTGCTGCCTATCACTCCCCTCTCTAAAAGCAAAATTGATTTTGTGGCCTGGTCCTTGGAAACGCTGAAATCTTAAGCTGCAAACTTCTAGGTTTGTCCGGATAAGAAAATCCCATTCCCAGTGACCAGCCTAGGAGAGAAACCTCCCCAAGACAAAGTTCTTATACTCTGGCACCTTTTACTCACAGTCTATTAAATTAAAGACTTTATGTGCTCTTTCACATCCTCGAGGGGCTTTGCGCTTCAGCAAAGGGCTGTTTTGCGGCCAGGAGCAACTAGTCACATTTTTTTATTAACACTGAAGCTCCTCGCTGCTTGCTGCAGATTAACACCAAGACTGGAATCCCTTCAAGAATTGCCAAGAAAGCAGAATCTTATAATGCTACCAAAACCACCTTAAAAAGAAAAAGAAAAAGAGCAGAGGGCACTCAGGAGGATATTATTGTTAGTTAGTAATTGACTCAAGCACACCTATTTTATAGAGTGGCTGTTTGGAAGAGTTTGAACTGCCTTCTTCCAAGTCTTCATTCTTGGCTGCTGAAATATGTTGCACCAATCAAACAAAAGCTGTCATCTTCTGAAGGCTGTTATGCCCTGGAGTACCTTAGGAAACTTGAGAATAAGAAACATTGGGACTGGGTAATTAAAAAGCAAGATTCCTACGATAAGCAGTCTTGCAATGCCATTTATACCTCTGCTTTCACCCTAGTTGCACTGGTCCAAGATAAAACAGAGCATTCATAGGCAGCACCACTGAACGAATGCTACAATGGATGGAAGGAATATTCGCTCAGAATTCTAGAAACTGGAGTCATCCAATGTAGCTGCAAATTGAAAGATTCAGTATTTCTTCACACGGTGCACAGTTAAACTACAGATTTTGCTCCCATAAATTGTAGTGATGGCCAACAACTTGGATGGTATTAAAAGAGGATGAGAAAAATTAATGGGTGACTAGACTATCAATGGCTATTAGGCTGCATCCACACCACAGTTTGTTCAATTTTCCTGATGTTTTGACATTATATTTGAGCTTTCACACGACATAAATGCCACTTCTGGAAATATTGCCAAATGTAGCTCAAGTTTAGTGCTCATTTATGTGTTATTTGCTTCCAGAAGAAAAAAGAACACAGCAGAGATCTATTGATGGAAAGAGCAGTATGACAAAGGGAATATATATATATATATATATATATATATATATATATATATATATGGATCATAGCTGTCAACTTTTCCCTTTTCTTGCGAGGAATCCTATTCGGGATAAAAAAGGGAAACGTTGACAGCTATGATGGGGATCTGTTGGTAATGCTCTACCTCTGGCTTTCCTGCATTCAGATGGTGGTTGGATTAGATGGTCACCAATTTTTCCTCTAATTCTGTGGTCTATTTCTGTATGCCTTTCAATTTCTTAGCTGCCCTTCATCAGCTAGGATCCCAGGTTGGCATACAACAGCTAAAGCAATGAATACAGTAAAGTCACAGAAGGTTATGGTCAAATAAGTTTTACACAGAATAGACTCTCTGAAATTAATGGACTCGGTTAGTCATGCCCATTAATTTCAGTTGGTCTATTCTGAGTAGGACTAGCATTGGACACAGCCTATATATATGCATGAAAACAATAAAAGCCTAATGTTGCAACAGCTTAATTGCAACCTTAAACCATATAAAGTGCATCTAGTGGCTTGAAGGGAGGACATTCCATGAGTGGGGTGCCACAACCAAGAAGGCTGTGCACCATGTGACCTGACAATGGGCTTTGCTTCTATGACAACACTTCTATGACATCTGACAATGGGCTTCCCCCTGCCTAGCTCTGCCTCCCTCACTCTCCAGAACACACTCTCTCTTCTCTTTATCTACCTTCCCAGTGGTGAAAGAAGTAAAAGCAAAACGCGGCATATGGGAAGAGGAGAGGAGAAGAGGGAGGGAGGGCTTTCCTTCTTTCTATGTCTGTTATTTGTGCTGGCACAGTGATTGACAGCTGCTGTGTCTCAAAAGACTAGGGACCATATTTGTCTCCTGAAGGATGCCGCATCTGAAATGGCCTTTGTGCTTTGTGATTGCTTGTTAAGATATTCAAGCACGCCAACACAAACACCAAGCCCTCTGCTTCTTGCCGCAGTCCTGCCCCAGTCCTGCCAATAACCCAATATGCACACCATCACGCCAGTGTCTTGCAAACTGACAGCAGCAGTCAAACTGAGCTGCTTCAGCTCTTGTCCATCTCCACATTCACAGCCATTTTCATTGACTCTGTATATGAATCACAGCTCATTCACTCCGCTTAGCCAAATGATGCTCTGGATGGGATGTCTTAGCTCACAGCATATGGCCTGAGAAAAGAACGTTCTCCTAGGAGTACTAGATACTTCAATAAAAATCCTCAAGAAGTCATTTATCGGAAGACTCTGGAGCCCTTTCAGGCTTTGCAGTCAGCAATAGATCCCCCTTCATTCCCTGCACAACTTTGCCAACCTAACTGCCGTCTCCAGCTGAACTGAACATCTGCTAACAAAATGGCAAATTACTAATGACGTGCCATTGATCATTGCTATTGCAAGCTAAGGGGAGTCAATTCAGATAACGTAGCACAAGAAATAACCAATTCCCACCTTCCAGAATTCCGAAACCCAAGCTATCTGAAGGCGTAAAATCTTCTCTAATGATGATTTGTCCACATTTATTTATAGACTGACTTGTTCTAAGACTAGAGAGAGATTGTGGTTGTTATAGCAATGATTCATAAATAAAAATGGATTTCTGTTCCCGAAGAGCTCAAAGATTAAATTATATGTGAGAGAACAAAGGCCATGAAAATAATAAAAGGGTAGGGAGCACTGCTAAGATTCTTATTGTTTCTGATCCCCTATCCCACCCTACTTTGAACACTGGCAATGGAAGGCTGCACAACTGACTACAACCGAACTGTGTAATATGCATGTGATAGAGCCCCTTGCATGATTACAGCACAGGTCTAATAGAATACATTTTAACTTTATGAAAAGCACTTTTGACAATTAATCTTCATCATGAATGCCAAGGAGTCATCTATTTCTCTATTTCTCAACTTCAGAGACAGTACTTAGCAACGCATACGGTGTTGAATATCAAGTAACAATTGTTGCATCAAAAGTTGTAATCATATTCAAGGGGTTGGACCTAATGCCTGTGCTTTTGTTTGCCCTCTGGGCTTGTCTACATGGGAAAAATCTGATCTACTTAATCCATATGCACCAGGGATATCAAAGTAGCTATTATTATCTGGCATACGGGAGCACAACTTTTTCCCATATCAGGATTTGCCTGTCCATATCAGGAAACACTCATGATTTATTTTTTATATACCATCCAAGACTTTGCTTCCTTTCCAACAAGCAATCCCCTGACACCTACCCATGGCCACTCTGGATACAGCTAACATGCTAAGATGTCCTATATTTTAGCAGAGAGAGAGAAATTCAGCTTGCTTGTCCATAAGATCAAAGTCCACACAGAAACCTGGCTGAGATGAAAAGAACAGTTTATATCTCTACTGCTGATTGCAGTCAGCTGCTTACCTGTTGATTTCAGTAGGCATCCAGGTTTGGACTACAATATTGAGATTCTTTTGACAGCCATATATGCAGGGCTTTGTTCCAGCCAGAACTCACTGGAACTCAATCCTGGCACCTCTAAGGTAGGCGCCGTTGCCATTATAAGAGAACAAAGGAGGTGTTCCTGATGAGTTCCAGCAGCTCTTTTTCTAGAAAAATAGCACTGCATGTATGTGATATAATAAATGAATAAACTAATTTGCTTTTCAATGGATCAACCATGATGGGATAGGATTGGATGCATTCTGAACAAGAAACCAAAATACTGCATGAAAGAGAAACTCACAAAGGAAATATATTCTCCATTCATGACATCAATGTCCACAAACTGTATTTGCAAAATTCATTCAGATGACACTTGGGTTCAAATTGACAGCATGTCATCACATTGATTATGGCCACAGAGAGCAAGGAAGTGAGGCGGTGTGAGATAAGAATGTTGTACAGCTAAGAAAGGAGTCTAAGTCACAGAAAGAGGAAAGAACATGTGCAGGACAATTCAGAAGCTCAAATCATATGTCTCTGTGATTCATACTTTAGGTCACATTTTGTTATACCTGAATTCACCTGCATTATGCTGTTCGTCCACATCAACATATTCAGTGAACCAACCATGCAGTGGTGTGCTGCCATATAGAGGGATGAATTAAGGCCACCCCCAAAAAAATAATAATTCAGGGATTTTACTTCATCCTTGGATGAATTCTTTGATTGCATCACCAAATTAGTGACTGGAGAGAGGCTGGAGAATCATTATTACCTTGTGAGCTTGCCCCCAGTATTATTCAGGGATATCAAATG
Organism: Podarcis raffonei; assembly: GCF_027172205.1. NCBI lineage: Eukaryota > Metazoa > Chordata > Lepidosauria > Squamata > Lacertidae > Podarcis > Podarcis raffonei. The sequence continues at coordinate 75,428,029 of NC_070607.1, forward strand.
CAAACAAATGAAAGAGTTAACCTAATCCAAGTGTATTCCTTCAACATTTGCACTGTGCAATCAGCACTTTGCCTGCCTTGGTGATTGACATATATGAGAAACTATGCCACACAGTGAATTTTACTGCTCCTACTCTGTAAGGTCATACCATAGTGTTTTTAGAGAAGCATGACACTCTACCTTTGGGGCAATGAGTTAAATAAGACACATTTTTTGCCTCTTCCAGCCCTTTATGACTCTCTGCTCTCATGACTCTGAATTTGCTTATAGGGTGGTTGCCCAGCCTGTGTGACTTGTCCCTTTGCAGGCACAGCATCAATAAGACTTGTTTGTTACAGTTCTGCTCAGCAGCATCTGGGGAGCAAGTGGCATGTAGAAGTGCAGCCACGAAACTAGCAGAATTTCACCATCGATCTGGTGAAGCACTTGAGAGAATGGGAGTAACAGGGCAATAAAGCTTGCAATATATCTTCAAGCTTGGCTTTTGGCCTGTATAGATCAGAGCTGCATTAAGAACATTACAGCCTACCTGAATCTGATGTGAACAGACTTGGCTGGAAGAAAGAGAAGACCTGTTAATAATGAAAGAAATGGACACACACACACACACACACACTGCATACAACAAAATAAAATAAAAATCCTACAATAAAAAGCCACCAATACAATGCAATGCATCTCAGATTCTAGCCTGATCTGAACTATTTTCTTTAAACTTTCTGTAAAGGCTCCCCCAGATTACCTTTTTATTGAGCTTTCATCCAGGTTTCATTGCACAATGCTTTTGCAGAGGTTAGATTATTTCTGGTCTTTATTGAACATTCATTCTGATTGGCTTGCAGGGAAGTTATGCAACAATGGGCATTCATTCTCCATCTATCTTCATTTAATCATGATGTATCGTGACGGTCCGACGAAGAGAGAGGCCAGGAGGCTGGCGCGGCAGCAATTTGCGCTGCCGTACACGCCCCCTCGAAGGCACCTGGTTGGGTGCCTGTCAGTGGGCGTGGGCGCCAGCCAGGTGAGTGGGAGGCAGGGGGCTAACGCCCCCTGCGTGAGGCGGAGTCTGGCCCCGACCACAACCAATCCCCTCTTTGCAGGAGGAGAGTCTTTCCCATTAAGTCCGCTCACCTTTTCTGTTGGGTGGTGTTGAGGCCAGGCATTGGGGCCCCTGCAGTGATCCAACAGGGGGCAGAGATTAATGCTCCCCTCATCACTGTCCAGGCCACGTTGCTGGTGCAGGTTGCCCTGCTGTCCAATCAGCGGTGGCAGGAGGCATGGCCACGGGAAACTTAAACTGGGGTGTGGCCAGAAGACCTCCTCTTGCCAGATCTCGCTATGTTTTTCTATGGCATGACCTTGCTATGGACAAATGTCAGCCAACATATTGTTGGGGCCAGGTAGGATTTTTTTCCACTGGGCTAATTGGCACCAGCCATTTGGTTTTCACCTGCCTTGTAGCAATTGTTGCAACTTTGTGAGGCTAGGCATTGGGTAAGCTTTTGTTTGGATGGAGGGGAGGTTGTAGCCTCCTCCTGCCCCTCCTCATTAAGAATATCCTGTTAAAGGGATCCGGAATGTGGATTCTATCTGATGCCCAGACCTGGGCTAGGTCCATGCCATGACCCCAATAGGGACCCCTCGGGGTGCCCCTATTTGATGTAAGTCATAGGACGCCCCCTCTTGGTGGTTTACCCTTAGATGGACTCACTGCACATGGGCAGGAGTTGAGATATAGCCTGACTTCACCCAATGCCTAAGCGAAACCACTCATATCTGTAACCAACGAGGTTGTGGCCTATTTGAACCCATAAACCTAAATTACTTGTGTCCATGTTTTTATTATCCACTAGGGAACTGCAGGTCATGGGGCCTTGGCACGCAATCACTCATTCATCCTACACTTTCCCTCACCACTTTCCTAACAGTAAAAAGCTTTTGTGTGTGGATTTGTTGGACCAAGGCAACAGTGCTTTAATCCACTTTAATTGTGCAAACAAATTTCTGCAATGCAATTGAATCTATCCTGCTGAATGCTGACAGTCTGGAGGCAACCTAAAGGATTAGCGATGGAAATATATATTCAGACAGTCAAAAGGCACTTTTAGAGCTGGTGTTCAGAATTTGTGCATCCTTTGGAGGCCACTTTAAAATGAATCTACATAGAATGATATACAGCAGTGACTGTGTGATGGCCATAATGTGTGCACAGAACAGCAGAAGCACGGAAAGACAACATGTCTGGTCAGCCTAACCTCATAAAACAGTGGCATGTTTACAGCCTGTCAATCAGTATTCAGGTGGGGTGTACAGAGATAATGTGGGAAATCCTTTGAAAATCCCAAAAGTGACAATAGTGTCAGATACATAGCAATATGTAAGACTTCTAGGGGAGCTGGAGATGGAAGTAAGAAACATGTGGCAAGGAAGTTTGATATTGAATATGATCACAGGATTGATTCAGTGCATTTCTGTTGAAAATGCACATTTGTAACACATTTTGATTCGTTTTTAAAGAAGAAGCTGTATCACAAAATTGGGGTGTGTGCAAAATCCACAGAATAATCATGTTCTGATCTGCACATTATTACCACCTTTGGAAAAGGTGGAACTGGTTCCCTGTGCTATTTTTCTAGAAAAAGAGGTGCTGGAACTCACTATGAACACCTCCCTCATTCTCGTAGAATGGCAATGGTACCCACCTGAGAGTTGCTGGAATTGTGTTCCTGTGAGTTTCCCCTGAAGAAGAAAAAGCCCTGTAGCAGTTCCCAACACTCCATGAACTGTGTGCATAGAGCTCTGAGTGCAACCTGAAACATGTGTGAAGATTTGCAGCTGAGCCTCCCTGCTCCCAAGTGCTCTAAGCCTTCCACACCCAGCCACTGCGGACCTGTTGCCAACATTCCTGCCCCTGCCCTTTTGAACATAGGGCAGGTGTGCTTGAGGAGACAGGTATGCCAACCTGGCCATGGCATGGACCAATTACAAACTGGCCTGCTTTCCCGGTGGGCTTGTTCCGTCGGTTGTTATGCTTCTTGTGTGCAGCCAGCCCTGTGATGCCAATGGTAAATAAGGAAACAGACTGTCGAGAAATTATACTGAGCTTGGCAAAGTTTGTCTGGCATTTATTAGGAACGAAAGCCTGCTGGCACCTAATGAAAGAGAGAGGCTGATTCCACTTGCCATTCAGGTTCCCTTTGACACACTGTTCAGTTTAAGGAGCCTGTTAGCATGCGTTCAGCCAGGGGGGCTGAGCTCCTGAAGTGTTTTATTATTATTATTTTTAAATTGCAGGCAAAGGCTTCAAGTCAGACCTGAGAAGCCTTAATCCTCCTAAATGGAGTGAAACCTCCCCTGCAGATAAAAAGACGCGGTCGGGGCTCATGGCGAGGGAGAGCGGGTGACATGCCTCCTCCCTCGTCTCTTCCCCCCTTAGGGAAATGTGGCCCTGCAGGAGGAGGGAAGGGAACAGGGGAAGATCAAAGGGAACAGCTGAATTGCTGCCTCTTTCCAAACCCGAGAAAAGCTAAACCCATCATTACTGAGGAGAGGCGCTGCTAGAGATGAAGTGTGTGAGTGGGAAGCAGCAGGACGGCTCAAACTTTGGGGTTTTCCTGCAGACGGCAGAGGTGGAGCTGTGGCGCTTTGCAGGAGAGACGAGTTGGGAGGCACCGCTGGCTCTTCCTCCTCCTGGGGCAAGCTCGACGCCAGGTGGATCCCTGAGACCCTCTCAGTTTCACAATCGACTTGGAAATGTGTGAGAAGCACACAGTCAGTTTCATCATAGGATGGGAAATGTATTTGCTGCTGCTAACAGAGTGGATTTCTTGCTAAACTGGCCCTGCCCTGGTTTATCTTTGGTGGGCCCTAGTCTCTCTTTATCCAAGTCTGTGGACTGGGGCTGGCCTTGCAGTGGAATGAGAGGGATACAGTGCACCTCAGGCTCCAGCTGAGGGGAGGCTGGGAATCAGCAAAGAAGTTTCCTGGATGTAGTAATCTAGTGTGGCAGGGAGACAAGTGCTGAACTAACTTCTAAGTGACAGGGAGGCGTTCTGTTTTGTTCTTTTGCATAGGGATCCATTCAAGGTACCTTTTTTCTGCTCTATATGTGTAGACCGACAAATGTCCGTATAGTAAAAGCTATGGTTTTCCCAGTAGTGATGTATGGAAGTGAGAGCTGGACCATAAAGAAGGCTGATCGCCGAAGAATTGATGATTTTGAATTATGGTGCTGGAGGAGACTCTTGGGAGTCCCATGGACTGCAAGAAGATCAAACCTATCCATTCTGAAGGAAATCAGCCCTGAGTGCTCACTGGAAGGACAGATCCTGAAGCTGAGGCTCCAATACTTTGGCCACCTCATGAGAAGAGAAGACTCCCTGGAAAAGACCCTGATGTTGGTAAAGATTGAGGACACAAGGAGAAGGGGACGACAGAGGAAGAGATGGTTGGACAGTGGTCTCGAAGCTACAAACATGAGTTTGACCAAACTGCGGGAGGCAGTGGAAGACAGGAGTGCCTGGCGTGCTCTGGTCCAGGGGGTCACGAAGAGTCAGACACGACTAAATGACTAAGCAACAACAGCAACATGTGTAGACCAGCCTTAGGACTCATTCATGTACATCAGGAATGGGGAACATGAGTGGTCCCTTCAGACAGAGGTGCTAACTTCCTAGGGAGATGTGGGGGTGCTGATGTCACATGTATGATAGCAGGAGGAGCCGGGGGTGGAGCCGTATGTGGCGGGCAGGCAACTTCAATGACTGGTGGCTCTTTCTCTTCCTCCTACTACTGCCATTGGCTGTGGGCTGCTTTCTTGCTTCTTCCCCTCCACGACAGCAGCAGGAGAAGGACCTGCAACCTTGGCATTGTCAGCACTATGCTCTAACCAACTGAGCTATCCAGTGCTATTCAGCAACATATTGAGGATCACAGGTTTCCCATCCCTGATGCATATAATGTAGGGGTAATGTGATAGAGAAGCTCTGGGACTGGGGGGGGGATGGGGGAGGCAACATGCACAAACCCCACCCCAATGTCCCCATCAACTGTAGCCTCAGAATGATATGGGAGCAATTTGTACTACACAGCTTCAAGCTGTTTAGTGTGGGGCCAGGTTTTAAGTGGTAAGCTAACTATAACACCAGAAACCATCAAAGACTGTTCCAAGAAAGACAGCAACAAAGTGCTAGTATAGAGATACAGCAAATGTACAAATTGGGGGGGGATCATCTTTTTGAAGGGACGGGTTAAATAATGTTCATATATCCCAGCACATTTAGGAACTCATGCTCTCCCCTGAAATGTATCCCTCCACAGCACCCTACCCCAAAGCCACCTTTGATAGCCTATCCCCAGTCCCATTTACTAGCAGCACTGCAGCAATCCTCTCAGGTGGCAGAGCTTCTAGTTTCTACAGAAAATGCCTCTTTAGAGCTCTGATCAAGTATTGGCACCATTCCAGCTCTCTCACACACATACAGCACATGCAAATCAATATTCTCTTCCTGGAAATATTGAAATTATTACATTGCCCATGGTATTTGACTATGTTATGATGTCACTAAGGGCAAAAGAAATGCCAATTCAGAGTGAGAACAGGTAAGCACTGGGGGAGGTTTGGGGAGCCTTCTCCCTCACCAGAGCCCCTCTTCACACCACAAATGTTCAAACATTGGAATCAGCCTCATGCCATTCACATTCTGACCTTCTGTGGCACATAACTACAGTGGTGATATAGGAGTATTGCCATAAAATGTACGCTTTAAAAGTTTCCAGAAAATGCAACGTATTCTCAGAATGCTGTCAAGGGAGTCCTTATTTTCTAGGAAGAGAGAAATGCTCCAGCTCAAGGCTTCTTCACACAACCCATCGTTACTGTAATGTTAAGTATATGGGGCTGCCCTTGGAGACAACTCAAAAGCTTCAGCTGGTGCAGAATGCGGCTGCCAGAATATTAACAAGGACATCAAAAGTATAGCACCACTTCTGAAAACGCTAAAAAGCATTTGCTTCCCAGTCACCACAAGGTGCTGTTTCGTACCTCTCTAAAGTCCCAAATAATTTGAAAACCAAATGCCCAAATGCAATCTTTATTAAATTTATTAAATTTCTATACCACCTTTCCTCTAAGATTCACAGGGCGGTTTACAATATAATTATGTCTCTTAATAAAGCCGCTATTTCAGGAATGCTACATTTAGTTAGGAGAAGTTGCTAAGTGGGTACAGATAAAAGAGGAAGGATCAATAGTACCTGCAAGAGTTTATTTTGCAGCACCGATTGTCAGAGGAAACCCTGCCTTTAGGTGGCGAAGGCTTCATAGCTTGCTCGCCACTGCTTTGAAGACTGTAGGGAACTAGCTGAGCTGCTTCCATCTAGCTAAGTGCTGCTCTCTCTGATCAATTTCACCAGGTTTGCCTAATGGTAAGTCCCAAGCACCGAACGTTGAGCGGGCAGACAACTCCTTATTAATAATGGATTGTAATAATCATTCTTTCCATTCACAAAGAATGTTTCATTGAGAGGAAATGTACCCTGAGGTGCTTTACAAAGAGTGATCCGAATGCTGCAGCCTGAAAGTTTACACAATGGAATTTGGCCCAGCAGGATCACTTAATGCAGTCACCTCTCAGGGTTGAGTGAGAGCTGATGGTGAATATCACTTCTTGCAACAGAATTCTATCAGTGCTTGTTTAGTACCTACACAGCTCAAGATGTCAGCATGCAGCTAGAGGAAAGGACAAAGGGCTAAGGACAAAGGGAACTAAATTTTGAGTCCCCCTCAGCCATCCATCCTTAAACCTTTACTGGGATCTGCTTGAATTAAGCATTTATCACCAACTCTTGAACATAAATGGTTTGCATTGACTCCATTCATTTATAGCATATGACTTTAGAAGACACCTGACATTTAGAAGACATCTGAAGGCAGCCCTGTTTAGGGAAGTTTTTAATGTTTGACATTTTAATGTATTTTTAATCTTTGTTGGAAGCCACCCAGAGTGACTGGGGAAACCCTGCCAGATGGGCGGGGTACAAATTAATAATAATAATAATAATAATAATAATAATAATAATAATAATAATTCCCAAAGAGAATCCTGGGAACTATAGTTTATCACTCACAGAACTACAGTTCCCAGAACTCCCAGAACTACAGAACTCTTAACAAACTTGAGTGCCTAGGATACAGTGGGTAAAACTGTACTTTAAATGTTCTTTAAATGTATGGTGGGCTTGTGACCCTAAGGGGAGAAGAAATCAACTGGAATCTTTATAACCCTTGCAACCTGTGATGCTATGATGCCAAAGGTCTGATTAGTGGTCCCTCAAAAGTAACACAAGGCCAAAAATCCACACACAGCAATACATTTTTGCAGGCTCGTTTGTTGCAGGATCAGAAGCTAGACTACATCAGTAGATGAATCTCACTTCAGTGCTGGTGATGGGACAGCATCCATCCCGCTACCCATCCCAAGGGAAGCAGATTCATTTTGGGGATGCAGAGCAGATTGTATAGTACACCCTGCTCTCCTTCAGAGGCATGGCGGCTGCTGCTGCTATCTGCCTCCCCAGAATCTGCTGCCTGAGACAGCTGCTTCACTCTGCCAGATGATAGGGCTGGGCCTGCTTTGGACCCAGGGTCACCTGAAGTGCAGCTGTAAATGATAAGCAAAATATTCTTATGGACTGGATGTTCTCCAGAGCATCTTTTCCAAGGGTCTCAATTGGCAGTTGGTGCCACTGTTGGAGGGAAGGACCAGAACGTATGGGGTATCAATAATCCAATTGGCTTGGCATGTTTTGGCACTGAAGCAGGTTAAACACCCATAACTGGAGCGGGGCAGGGTCTCATTCAACCTGGCAGCCTCATCACTTGGGGCCATCTCCCACATGCAGTTACCCGAGAGGACAACATGATTTGTTCCTTCTGACTTTTAGAACACACAGATCACATTTCTTTTCCTTTTCTCTCCTCACCCCATCGCATATTGAGACAGTCTTGTATATGGACAACCTTTCAGCTCTCCCTCACTACAGATAATGTTTGTTTTCCAATTGGCTGGATTTGCCTCATGTTTTCAGAGCCTGTGTGTTTACAGTGAGGAGTTCTAAAACAAACTGACTCATCCTCAGCTGCTAAGTTCTGACATGCACTCTAGATAAGTAAACCGAAGGGAAGGGCGGAGGGGAGGAGAAGCAACCTTGCCTCTAAAGAGTCCCACCAATCAGAGGCATGATCATGTTCCATCAAGCAGTTTACCATTAAACCCAGCTGGTGCCAATCTGGCCAGTCCATTTCTCCCAGCAAAGCTAACAAAGCACTTATTTGTTATCCAGGGAACTACCTCTAATAGACTTCCAGTGAAATAATATTTGCTTTCCAACCCCACTTTGAATCCCACTCATTTTTTAGAAAGATTGCCTCCGGCTGTCTCTGCTGGTCTAATCTAATAGTTTCTAGTTTGTACAAGCAATGCGCTTTCAGCCAACTATATAAATAACTTAAAGAGAAGAAGACACTTTTACAGAGCACAGTGCCGGGTGCTACAGAACATGACAGATTAGCAAATGACGCCTCAGCGCAGCTCATCTGGGAAGCTCTGTCAGTTGAATATGAGCAATTACAATATTGTATTTGGGCTGAAAGGGCTGTCTGTCTTCGTACAAAAAGACTAACAAGAAAAATAATTCCTGTCTGCTTTGTCCTGCGCATGAAACTGATCTAACAGCCTCTTGTGTTGAATCTCGCTCGCTTGCTCCCGCCATCATTTCCATCTCAGAAGCAGGAATGCAAAAAAAGAAAAGCGGGGAATGAAGGATACCCAAAGTTTCCACTTCAGACTTGTTTAAACTTAAGCAAAGAAAGAATAATATTGGGAAAGGGGCTCCCTGATGTTAGCGAGAGAGAACATTATATCATTATATCATCATATCAAAGGACATTTTAATGCCACCTCCCCAGTAGGTCCAGTAGTGATTTTATTTATCTTAAAGCAATGTTGCCTCTCCTCACTAGAACATCCTGACTTATCCTAGCTCACCTGCTAAGGTCACCCCATGCCTGACATGTTCAAAGCGGTGCACAGGACACACCTTACATTGTTCAGAAGAGTTTGAACCCAACATTGATGAGAATTCAGGTGCCCAAGCACCACAGAATGTACAAAACTTCTCAGCACTTCAGTGTAAATTTATTCTAATAAACACATTTTTATGTGCACCTTTGATTAATAGAAACATTTCTGCAATCAATTGCCTGTAATATAATATATGTGTTCTAATGCACATTTCCCCCTACTATATGTATATTTGTATATATTCTTTGATTGTATAACAGTATCACAAAATTTGGAGAAGTGTGAATTTTGAAGAATAGCAGTGTTTCAATTCATGTCTTGGTTCAAGAAGTGCAAATTGTTATTATTTGAGTTTATTTGTTATTCACCCTTCACTCTAAGGTCTCAGGGCAGGTTACAACAATTTGAAATACTGTTTAAAAGAGTTGAAAAACTTATAATTAAAAAAAGATAAAGTGGGACTTGCAATTATGCAGCTCAGGTATCAAATGCTGGAATAAAGAAGTGTGCCTTCAGCATTTGCCAAAAATTGCATAATCTATATGACATGATCAAATTTGTCTATTTGTGGTTTGACATGGTGGGAGAAACATGTCATTATTTTAAAATATCAAATTAAAAACAGATGCAATAAACTTAAAAGTGCTGGGTGCAGGAGATCCCACCTCAAATAATTACTGCTTCCCAGAATTAAAAAGTGATTGTGGGGAATTACTGTAACAGCCATTCTAAAAGCCAGCAGAGTTGTATTCCTACTGAGATTACTATATATTTCTCATCATCACCTGGGCCACAGCTGAGAAGATGCTGTTCCACACATCCAGCTGCAAAATCTTAAAATGAGAGCACCTTGAGCAGGACTTCCCAAGCAGCTCTCACAGGACAACGGAGGACATCATTTAAAGGACTGGAATTGGCATGCACAGGAAGAAGGTATTGAGATGGTCCCTTGGGTGTCTTCAATGCCGCAGACAAAGAAGGAACAAGGAGGCAACTCCATGTCATAATGCAGGGCTGTTAGGTGTGGAAGGGAGCCTCTTACCAAGGAAGTGCCCCCTACTAACCCTTGTCCTCCATCAATGGGCTTTGGAAGTTGACCCAGTAGCAGTACCAGCAGCAGTGGTGGTCCGAGTTGCCATGTCTAGCTGCCATTTTCTTTTCCCACAATGTCATTGAGCAGGGGAGGGAGACCTTTCAGCCCAAGGACCATATTCGCTAATGGGCAACCTTCTGGGGACCACATGTTGATGGTGGGTAGAGCCAGAGGCAAAAATGGGTGGGCCAATTGCTGGGACTCTCATCTTTGTGGATTACGTTCTAGCTACACGAAAGTTAGATATGGACACACAAACAAACATGCCCTCTCCCCATCCAGACAAGCAAGAGGCATTATTACAGGGCAAAGACATACTCATACCAGCCAAAGTAACTCAATGATGGTGCATAGCAGGGCCATTGAGGGATATGACCTGGGGAGAGGAGGCATGGCTAGCAAGGGCCAAAAATAGATGCTTGGAAAGCAGCAGTTGTGCCTGAGGCTCCTCATCCCTGTCCTATGTCAGGAGCATTATGAAAAATGAAAATGATGGCTAAATATAGCCAGCCAGTGATGTTCAGAGTATGGGCTGGGAGAAAGGGGGCTCAGAGTAGTAATCAGTTATCTTATCTCTTCCAGGATCCTAGAATGACAACCATGGCAACATGTGTTTTTGTGGGATAAGAGGAACTGTGGGGGGAGTGCATACTGTGAAGGCATAGAAATAGCAATTCTGCACAGATGGGCAAATTCCTAGTGAATTTTGTCCATGCATTTGTATCCCAACTTTTTATCCAAGGAGTTCTCCCACACCTGATTTAATCCCCACAGCAAATCTATGAGGTAAGTTAGGCTGTGATGCAGTGACTGGCCCAGGGTCATTCAGTGAACTTCAAGGCTGAGTGGGGATTAGAACGCTGGTCTCCCAGGTCCTAGTCCAAGATTCTAACCACTACACCACACTGGTGGTCAGTTGGCCACAGGGTAAATGTGCTTTTTGGAAGCATCCATCTCTCATTCTGAAACCCATGAAGCCCATTGCTGGTCTTTCCTTCAGTTACTGCATAAAACGTACTGTTATTCTTGTGAATCCAGGACAACTTGAATGGGAACATGCAACAAATTTATCTTGCATTAAAAGAAAAAAAATGAGATGTTTCTTTCAGGGCTTATGGGAACCCAGAGCTGCCTATGTGTGTCTCTTGCTTTCCATGCTGAAGCCCAGGTTAAGAGCTCAGAGGCCCCCTGTTGCTTGAGGATCAGATCTGCTCTGCTGTATAAACTGTATAAACTGAAGGCTTTGTTCTCAAATCTTCCTGAATGAAACCAGTCTACTCTCTCCAAACCAAAGCCTGCGGGCAAAAAGACCAGATATTAACCTTTTCTGTGCTGTACCTTTTACATACTCTGATAACCTTCATGCTTCACCTCAGCAGCAGCATGCTTCACTGGGAACTGTTACTCATGATTGTTTCAGGCTGCAATTGGGGGGGAAAGTTTAGTTGCCCATCACCAAGTGCACTGCAAGAGTATTTCACTGGTTTCTTGCAGTCTTGAAGGCAGAAATCATGATACTCCTTCACCTGCAAGAGGTTATGAAACTGCTGTTTAGTTTCACATTTAATCTCTTCAAAAGGAGAAAGATTCTAAGTCCCTTCTGTAAGGAAACTCAGAGGGTGGCAATATAGGTTTCATTAACAAATGAAAGATCCATCCAGTTGCCGCAGGAGCAAATATTTTTACCCCTGCAAAACTGCTGCCCTTGTCAGCAATCAGGCTCACTGACCTTACTCCTGTATAGTAAAGTTGCAAGCAATACAATAATGCTCACATTGAAAATAATTATACATTCTCTTGTTATTAATAAGAATATATATATGCAGCTTCTCTTTGACTTCCGTGGGAGTCTGCAGAGGGATAATTCAGCAAAGAATTTGCCCTACAGACCATTTCATATGGAAGATAGCTCTATTTCACAAGCCATGAATCCATTACACAGTCTATTTATAAACATGAAATTGAGATCAATGTAACCAGATTAGTTACATTTCGTGTTCAAACATAGATGATGCCGTGGGGTTTGTATGCTGCTGAAATTAATGTGTGCAACCCCTCTCCTAATGTTGTTCTCTCTGCTTATATCAGCAATGAATCCAGCCCACTATATTTTGGAAAATGTTTATTAAATAACGCTGGCCTTGCTACTGATAGCAAAATAGCTGAAACTCAGCGTGCCTCTTGAGATCTTTTTCACTGGCATATATACGGAGAGAAGGGATGATTACATATATGAATTCAGAGAGAGAAAGAGAGGGAATGAGAATGCTTCCAAACCTTTTAAGTTCAGAGATGTTTGTTTGCTTGTCAGTTGTAAAAATGTGCTAGATAAATGGAAACTGTAGCAGTTGGTCAAGTCTCCCCATCTCCTTCCCACTTCATCACAGATTGGCTCAAGGATGGGAAACTTTTTTGCCAGAAGATGCTGAAAGAGTGTTGCCTTCAAATAAATCCAGGACAGGCAGCCTGTGGCTCTCCAGATAGAGATGGGTAAAAATCCCTCTTATCCCTGACTGGCTGGGTTTTATGAGAGTCGGGTTGCAAGAACATCTAGAGAGTCAAACATTCCCTATCTCTGGTTTAGATTGTGAACCTATGGGCAGGAAACTGTCTTGTTTCACTCAAATACATTAGAACCTGTTTTTTTTCCCCCACTTGTGCACATACAACCAGAACCGCAACTCAATGCTACAGTGTGGAGCACTTGTACTCATTGACCCTCCATTCCATTTCCCTTCCTTGGTTGTCCATCTCCACCTCACCCTCTATTATTATTATTATTATTATTATTATTATTATTATTATTATTTCTTATTTATACCCCGCCCCACTGGCTGGGTTTCCCCAGCCACTCTGGGTGGCTTCCAACAAGATATTAAATTACAATAGACCATCAAACATTGAAAGCTTCCCTAAACAGGGCTGCCTTCAGATGTCTTCTAAAAGTCTGGTAGTTGTTTTTCTCTTTGACATCTGGAAATAACTGTATGCCTGGATTCCGCCCCAAATTTCATCCCATGATTATCTGGGTCAGTGGGGTTGCAAATGACCCCCTCCCTTTGGAAGTGATTAACACAGAAACAAGTGCTGAATTTCCATTAGATTCTGCTAGATTTCTAGAAGTGGCTTTTGTGTCAAGTGAAAGCTCACACAAAATAGAAAAATTACCAGGTAAGAGAAAGTTGGGATAAGGGAATAAAGTGCTGTCTGAATGCAGCCAGACCAGTATTCAGATGATATGATGGATGAACTACCTATACCCTAAACCATAGCATGCAAGTGAGGTCTTCATGCTACAAAAACAACACACTAGGACAGATTTTTCAACCTACCTGCATACTAATTGTGCCAGGACTGAAGCTGCCACAGGAGGCTTTGCATTGCTTTTATCTGAAAGCCTGTAAAACAGGTTTTGGGGTTTTCATCAGGCAGATGAGAGAGTCCAAACAGCTGTTTCCTGGGCAAAGAAAAGCAGTGAACTAGATCCCATTCAAGAATGTGCCAGGAAAGTGAACTTTTTTGAATTAACATGGCAATGGCAGAACCTGATACTTACGAGCACCATGGCTGTCACAATTTCATTATAACTGAACAATTTTGCTGTCTGAAATGTATTTCCCAAACAAACTTGATATGGTGGGGGGGGGTGCATTGAGAATGAAGTTTCTAATTGCAAAAGTGGGCAACATAGTACTTGTCTGACTAGCCCATATCTAGTATCTGAGGGTGCAATGCTAACTCACCATCAGCTGGGGAGATTTTCGGAGTCACAGGATCACCACTGCATTTGCAGCCCTGCCGTTCATGGCAACAGTAACAGAAGGTGTGGGAGGCATGATCAATTGAATCTGATGCTCTTGTATGATGGTAGTGAGAATAATTCAAGATCCAGCAGATCCCAGAGCAGCTCAACCCTACACACACACCCCACGCTGAGTGCACCCCATTTTGGAATTTTCTGCTGGCTTTCACTGTTGGGTATCCCATCAGCAGACCTCCTACCTGTCTGTACATACAGTATAGTGACCAGTGGAAAGTCTGCTTAGCTGGGAAATCTGGATGGAAGGACACCTTTGTCTAATCTGCACACACATCTAGTGCCGTGTCGGGTGTGTGTGTGTGTGTTGACTGCTCTGTGAGTATCCTTAAGGAACTGAGAAGTTCCCTTCAGACATTAGAAGAATACCTGGATGTGTTGCAGGGCTGTATGAGCTGCCTGCACCTTATTCCCCCTGTGGATGTTCATTTAACATGCAATCGAGGGAACCAAAAACATACACCCAATCCAGGCAAGAGTCTGACTCGCCTTTAGGTGGTGGAGCTCTGTGTTTGCACACATTAGTGCACCCTTTCTCATGTTTGACAAACATGCAGCTTTCAGGGGCCATCCTGCATTGCTGGACAGATGTAACAGCAGGTGGGTATTGATGTCTCTTTTAAGATCTTATACACTTCCCCACTTGTTGCAGATTGTTGCTGTGGATGCCATTGGAAACATGGATGTGTAGAGGGAAGGAGGCATGTTGCTAAAGAGCTGGAACATGACCAGTTAAAGCACTGGGACTTTTGCCAGTGACTTCAGTGGGAACAGGACTGGGAAACAGCTATCATTGGGAACTTTCACAATTATTGAGCAAGATGGGTCAAGTTATCCTGTGCAGCAACATGATACCAAATCTTTTGAGAAACTGTTCACATCGGAATCCCCTCAGCACATTATGCCATTACATCCAGTGGGTGCTCCTGTGGAAATGCATTGTTATATGGAGTGTGTTGCACTTCCAGGGCTGGCCCAAGGCATTTTGGCACCTGAGGAGTAGCACAAAATGGCACCCCTCCACCTGCCAGGGAAGAATGGGTGAATGAACACCTACATCAAGGGGTGAGTGAAGATCTACACTGGGAACAAGGGGGAGTGCAGCAGCAGCAGGCAATGAATTCCTTGGAGGCCAGATATGCTGTCACAGTAGAGCCTGCTGTCTGAGGCGGTCATCCCCCTTGCCTCATGGGTGGGCCAGCCCTGTGCACTTTCTTCTGACTTGATTGAAGAGCTATTCAGTGAATAGATGTGGTAAATCACTCAGAGCAACTGTATGAGAGGAACTTGCCCAGTATTTCTAGATGCTATCTTCTCAGGTAAGAGCCAGACTACATGTTACACTTATTGTGCAGGACAGGAAGCAGATCTTCTTTTTGTTTCATTGAGGGGAGTGACAGTTGTCATGGACATCACAGTGCTCCATGAGGGTGGGGGTAGCCTTTCCCCCCTCAGCTACAACTGCTCCCAAATATCCCCTATGAAAAACAAGGCTACAAGGCTTGGAGTGAGAAATGTTCCCACTGACTCCAGTGAGATTTTCCCACTCCCTAAGCTTCATCTTGGCATGGGAGGATGTTTTCAGGGATGGGGTCATGGTTGAGGAGAGAAAAGATAAACTTCTCTGAGCACCGTGATCCCATTAACAAATCTCCTGCACCTGTAACTAATGAAAGAAAAACAAGAGAATTGGATGCATGCTACATATTAAGCACAGTTTGCAGTTTGGCTCTAAGGTGGGCAGGGTGCCGCTTTGTGGGAAGAAGACAAACTCCCAATATAGATGAGTTCCTCAGTGAAAGTGAAGCTTTGTTTTACACAGACATGAAAGCTGAATTACAGATTGAAGCAGACAGAGCACAGAACGACCCTGAAATATCAGTTACAGAAAGGTAGCCGTGTTGGTCTGCCATAGTCAAAACAAAAAAAATTTTTTCCTTCCAGTAGCACCTTAAAGACCAACTAAGTTAGTTCTTGGTATGAGCTTTCGTGTGCATGCACACTTCTTCAGATAGGTATCTGAAGAAGTGTGCATGCACACGAAAGCTCATACCAAGAACTAACTTAGTTGGTCTTTAAGGTGCTACTGGAAGGAAAAAAAATTTTTTGTCCTGAAATATCAGTTTTTAAAAAATCTTGGAGCCAGGGCCATATACACTCCTAATACTAAGATATTGGTTAATCCAAAGATTATGAGCAAAGGAGAGCATGGCAAAGAACACAAATGTTATTTTGGATGCATTATATAGGGCAGGCATTGTCAACCTTTTGAGACCCAGGACCCACATTTAACCCAAGCATGCATTTGGGGACCCACTTCTTAATCTTTGATCATATATTTGCATGGCGGTAGTGCTCCTGTTGCAACCCACCTTGGAAGAGGCCCTGGGCACAGTGTCATTTCTAGGCACTTTGGGAAATCCAAATGGCATGTGGCTTCCAGGCCTAGGTGGCAAAGAAACTGGCGCCTGCTGAGGACTGTCTCAATGTTGTAGCCAGCAGAAGGAACGAGCACCAGTTCTGTCCACTTGGTGCACTCTGGAGGACAAGTACTCAGGACAAATGTCTCATCCATTCAACGTGTGAATCTGGTGTGTGACATTCTGCTTTGGGTACCAGCCTAATGATCTTGCACAACTTCCCAGAACATGCTATTTGTCAAGAAAGAATGAGAGAGAGAGAGAGAGAGAGAGAGAGAGAGAGAGAGAGAGAATGAATGAATATCAGGGTACTTCTGGTGTGCTAGTTGAATAGACCATAAGGGTCTCTTTAACACCCACAGTGTCTAATAAGAAAGATGCCTCATCAGTGTAGGCCTTTAAACTCTTATGTGCCTAAATACCTGATGAGCGGCAGGTTATGTTTTTTCTCTCTCTCTTTTTTGTTTACATGAAAACCTACCCAGCTCTAGTCAAAGTGGAACACCTGTGGGAGACTCATTAATCATGAATGAAAGCCAAATTTCAGGGGAGGAGGGAGTGAAGGTAGGGGAAGAGGGGTTGAGAATTTTGGCTGTGCTTTTATTTATTCACTCTTGGACCAGCCATTTTTTTCACAGGCTACACATGGCCTCATTCATGGGGCTCCTCTTCCCCGCCTCCCATTCTCACCTTAATCCAGTGGTTGAACAGTTTCATCCTCCAAAAAGTGACTTGGGGGTATATTAACATTCCTCCCATACACCCAAGGCTGGCACAGTTGTGAATGCTGGCATTTGTACAACAGATACCTAACCTTGGCCTACAGGAGTGCAACACCCCGATAGGCATGCCTGCCAAAGAGGGCCAGTCAGAGGTGCTCTGCTTACAGTGCTCACAGCTGGCTGATATAACTGCTCATGAGAAGCAGGTAGCTTGAAGATAAGGGAGTATCCTGTCCAGGAAATCCATATTAGTGGTGACTGGGAGTGGCCGCCGAGACCATATAACACTGGTCCTGAAAGACCTACATTGGCTCCCAGTACGTTTCCAGGCACAATTCAAAGTGTTGGTGCTGATCTTTGAAGCCTTAAAAGACCTCAGCCCAGTATACCTGAAGGAGTGTCTCCACCTCCAGCATTCAGCCAGGACACTAAGGTCCAGCTCCAAGGCCTTCTGGAGGTTCCCTCACTGCGAAAAGTGAGGTTGCAGGGAACCAGGCAGAGGACCTTCTTGGTCATGGTGCCCACCCTGTGGAATGCCCTCCTATCAGATGTCAAGGAAATAAACAACTATGTAACTTTTAGAAGACACCTGAAGGCAGCCCTGTTTAGGGAAGTTTTTAATGTCTGATGTTTTATCGCTTTATTATTATTATTATTATTATTATTATTATTATTATTATTAATCCTGTTGGGAGCCACCCAGAGTGGCTCCAGAAAAGCAGCCAGATGGGCAGGGTATAAATAATAAATTATTATTATTATTACTTTACAGTTTTGTAGTTTGGCAACAGGTGCCTGACACATTCTCCCCTCAAGGGGTTTCCATATCAAGCTGAAAGCAGAGCACTGACACCCCGCTGCAAATGGACCAGATAAAACTGGGGGGAAATGGGTCAAAATCTGCAGTAGAATGGTGTATGCCTTTCTTTTTCTTTCTTTCTTTCTTTCTTTCTTTCTTTCTTTCTTTCTTTCTTTCTTCCTTTCCTTTCCTTTTTTTTCTTTTTTAAAAATGTTATTTTGAAATCAACATGTATACATATTTTACAAAAGAAAGAAAGAAAACAAAACAAAATGCACATAATGGATGTGGTAGGCATGCAAAGGGGGAGGAAGCCTTAATATAGATTGTACTGAAAATATATATATCTATATAAATAAAATTCACATTTATAAAGAAAAACCCAATAAAAGAGTAAAACATCTAATTGTAAGGAAAAGACTAAGGGGGGAAATAGACAAAAGACGTAAATCATGGGTGAAGAAAGCAAACAGGGAATATACTAGAGAAAACTACTTCCAGGAGATTTCATACTTTGCAGGGACTTTATTGTGATAGGGAAGATGATTAAGATACACCACAGAGGTCCACCAAATGCCCCCCAAATCTTAAGGCTCTCCAGTTCCCTGCAGCACATGCAGGTGAAAAGTAAGTTTTTCCATGACTGCAATATGCACAACCATTTTCAGCCTGTACTGATGGGCTACAGCAAGGCAGGTTGCCACTACAAGTGGTTTTAATGTTATCAAGGAGCTGTTGTCTTTAAATAAAGGGAGGAGGCCTTTTTGCAATATCTAAGATAAGCCATCCTGAATACCGATGTTGACATGATGAGGACAAGCTGTCCTTGCATCTCTTGATGTATGTTTTGAAGTAACAACACTGTCCCCTCTCCTGTTTCAACAAGAAGGAGAAGAGTTGTTTACCATGGGATGGCATGTTTCAGCCAGCTGTGGAAGACTCTTATCAGTTGCACAGCTGAAGAGCAACTCTCTTACTTCATATTGATACCTTGATCTAATAATATTCTGAGAAATGCCTGCATGTGGTTTGGCTTGTTCCCACAGAATGTCAAGAAATGCAAGCTCCAGGCTGGTTATGGTACTTTTCAGCACTTAGTTTGCTGATGAACTGCTTCTTTGGGTGCCAAGAGTTGAACACGCAGCTAAAAGGACAAAACAGCCATGACAACGAATACATTTAATACGCCCTGTTTCTGCCCCCTGCCCCACATCTAACAATAGTAGATTCTGGGAGGGGTCAGGATGAGAGTGGTAGTACTTAAATTTTCCCACTTACACCATGATCCCGCCAAAAATCCTCCCACTTCAAGCTACTGTGAGTCAGCATAGAAGCTTCCAAGGGTTCCATTTGGGATCCTCTAGCATAGCAGCAGGGGAGGGCCTGAATAATTTTGCGTGTCTGTTTAGTAATAATAGCTAAACAATATTACCAGGTCTCATTCTGGATTCTGCCTTAACTTTAGTCATTTCACATAACAATGAAGTAACTGTCTTTATATCCTCTCCTCCCATAATACCTTTGTCCACCCTTCTCCAATACTTTTCGTGGGATGCACAACTAGAATCCTATTTGTCACACATAGGATACTAATGAAATCCTTAAAAATGGCAATGGTTCTTGTTAATAAGTGAACAACAGCATTGGAATGGTAATAACAGTGCCAAAATGGAGTGGATGTGAAGACTTCAGGATCTGCAGGGGTTTAGAACTTGTGGCCATTCACATGTGGCTGGACTGCAACTCCAAAATCATCCCTGTCTTATGCCCATTGATAGCTTGGGAGCCCAACAACACCTGAAGGGATAGGTGTTTCTCATCCCTGCTGTATCAGATGATAACTGTCCCTACATCCATCCCATGCACATACTAGGAAGAGAGATCATGCTTTTCTTGCTTTCCTACCTAGAAACTTTAATGCAATATAAACTTTTTTTGTGTGTGTGCCTGTGTTTCAATAGCTTCCAAGATTTGGGGTGAATGTACAGGCATAGCTTCATCCATATGCTGGTGAACTTCAGCTCACATCAACCCCAACCAGCATGGTCCATGCTCAGGGATAATGGGAGCTGTAGTCCAACAAAAGCTGGAAAGTCACCAATTCCCCATTCTCCTGCCATGGTGATAGTGTATGTGGGAGTTGCAAAGATGGGGACAGAGCAACCTGGTTGGGAGCCCAATGAGGTTTTTCCAGGTGGAGCAGAATTTATGGGACAGCTGTTGTCTTTCAAAGGAGGCACAATTTTGGAAACTTTGAGAGCTGCTGGGTTAGGACATTGCTGATTGTATCTTGAAGAAGTGCAATCATGATTATTTCCTTTTGATGAAGGATTTGCATGCTAAGCTGTGCACATAACAATCATTTGGCAAGGAAGCCCGTCTCACTTGTGTGTATGTAGGCACTGAGGGTTCTAAGGGAACTCTTGGCTCCGAATGGCAAGCAAGGGAGAAGAAATTGCAGTAAAAGCAACATGTGGTCTTTAGTTCACTGCTTTACCTCATATGAACCTTCAATAAACAGGCTCTAAAGCCCATTGTTTCCACATAGCCCTGCTTTCAAAGACTACTGTTACTCTCACAGACATGCTATATGGTAACATTTAAAATAAAATAAAATATAACGTGAATTTAAGAGATTACATTCATGGTTGTTTGGGATAATGTAAGCAATCTCAGTTATGAGACTTTTAGGCAGTTCTGGTATGTGTTTAGTCACCTGCTCTGCCAAACATCTGGCACATCTGTACAGAGAGCTGAAATGGAAGTTACAATAATGGGATCTCCATGATTTCCATGGGAATAATTCCACCTGGAGGAAGGGTGGCCAAGTTCATCCACGATAGTTCTTCACATTAAAAAGTAATAATATTGTACAGTATTGTACAGTATTAATAATTTGTACCCCACCCATCTGGAAGGGTTTCCCCAGCTAGTACAGTATTGTACAGTACACATTAAAAAGTAATAATATTGTACAGAGCAGAAGATGTGATTGCTTGAGGATCAAATGAAGCACGTGTCTGGAAGAGAACCGCATAATAGTAATGAAATGCAAGCTAGTACCAATAAAACAAGAGGGGGTGGGAACATTGACCCAGTTTATCCTTCTGCAAGGCCAGTGGGGATCCTTCCTTAACTTAGTGCCCCCCAGGTTTTGGACTACAACTCCCATTATTCTTGACCACCACCCATGGAAACTCGATTGAGTTGATTGGACCCATAGAGTTGATTGGAGTCCAAACCCTCTGGAGGGCACCAGGATGGGGAAACCTGCCCTATTACAGTAATACACAGGGATACTGAATGCATGGGGGGCACAGCAGAGTTGCATTTGGAAACACAGACCGAGACTTTCAGTTCTTCCAAAGAAATGTGAAAAAGACCCATGTCGGTGCCCATGTCCTATATGAAACCAACTCATCCACCATGATAATATGCTTGCCCTGGCATGTATAAGTAACAATAGTTCTCTGTTGTTTGTATAGTGTTTATACTTGTGATGAGTCTATCTGTAATTGTTACACTGTATTAAAACTTAAATTAAAAATAAAATCAATGTGAAGACGTGGCAATGGTTTGCTAGAGAGAATACATACAGGGTACATATTGTTTAAAAAGGAGTCAAAGCAATAAAGATTTATGTTCATCCAGGGTCTACCTCCTCTTAAAAAAACACCATGACCAACCTCAGTTAGTTATAGATTCAGGATCTCTTGGCCTTCCCCAGTTAGTTATGATGGGAATGCATGCAACTCAGGGGAGATTGCCTTCATATCTCCAAGCCCCACTATGCATCAGCAGGAAAGGCTGATGACAATGAGCAGGGCAAGGCAAGAGCCTTCTAGCCCACAAACTCTGACTTTGTATGGAAGCCTTTGACTTTCCAGTTGAAACAAGTATGAAAAACTTTGTCTGCAAAGTAGGTTGCAAATCCATCAAAGCATCTGGCTGATGATGACTCAGCTTTCAGATGGCAACAGCAATGATTTACTAGGCCATTCAACACCCAGGGCAGCTTGAGACTTCGCACATCCGGTGGCCATTGAAAATCCTACTGTCATGGAAAAAACCTTCCAAAGTGCCATGATTTGTTGTCACAAATGAAGAGGCAGAAGCACTTCTTTTGTGCTTCATCAATCTCAGCTCTTCCTTAAAAGATGCGGACTTCTGCCAACATAGTGATGAGTGAGGGTATCTGGGAGCAGCTATTTTGATTACTAGGGCTGAACAATTGGTCCAGCTGAATCCTGAACTGAGTCAATTCAGCGTGTTAATCTGATCAAATGCTTGTTCAGTAATTTTTTCCCCAAGGCCTTTATTGTGGGCAGGGGTCCACCATTTTAAATATTATTCAGAGAAGGGACGATTGACAAGGACTAACCAATCAGATCCCTGGAGAAGACACTGATGCTGGGAAAGATGGAGGGCACAAGGAGAAGGGGGCGACAGAGGACGAGATGGTTGGATAGTGTTTTCGAGGTTACCAGCATGAGTTTGACCAAACTGCGGGAAGTAGTGGAGGACAGAGGTGCCTGGCGTTCTCTGGTCCATGGGGTCACGAAGAGTCGGACACGACTAAACGACTATACAACAACAACAACAACCACCAGTCAAGGACTATGCCCTGGTATGCCTGGAAGGGTGGGAAAATAGCTCTGTGATTGACATAAAAGGCCAGATAATAAGCTTTGAATAAAGCCACCTCCTGCTAAAAAAAAACAACCCAACCCAATCAGAAATACTGGCTCCATCTCTGACAAAGCAAGGCAAAGTAGTGTCCAAAAATGGGAGTAGGTTTTACAGTGACATCACTACTGGCTATCCAAAGTCTGAATGATACAAACAAGGTCCATAGCGTCATTCAGAATAAGATCATGGGAGGTTGATGCTTTGTTTACCACTGACCCACCTAACATCCACTGTCATATAAAACTAGGGATTATCAATAACCTCACATTTAAAACCATATTTTTTCCAGGCTCATTAAAGGCAACTAGATTGTCTTTATTCTTGTTCTGTCTCATTTAGCTTGTTCCTTTCTGTTAATGCATGTAGCAATTCATTATTTTATCCTAGCTAAAGGGGGAAAAGGTTAACTCAGTTTTCCTTTTCAGAATTATACTTTTTTACAAATCCATGGATGTCATTTCTTCTGCAGAAGAAAATAATATTTTTAAAATAGTCTTTTGGTCTGTACCATTCAGATGATATTCTGGCTACAAATAACTACCCTCAGAAGACCCAAATACAAAATGAGCCAGTTAACATCCACTGGCTTCACAGCATGCTTGATTCACATGTTATATAGAGTAAAACATTACATCACTCTTGCAATGGAACATATAATCAGAAACCCAGATGCAGGATTTCTCTGGGGTTTTAGCACGACCATTTCTTCTAGACACTGAAGATTTGAGAGTTGTTAGGTTACTGCGTAATGGATTCTGTACCAAAAGAAGTCCACATTTTGTGCCAAGACAGAACACATTTTGTGAGTTGCATTGCAAGTTTATAACAGAAACCTATCGTACAAATCCTGCAAATTGGTATACAGTGGAACCTCAGTTACGAACTTAATTCGTTCTGGAGGTCTGTTCTTAACCTGAAACTGTTCTTAACCTGAAGCACCACTTTAGCTAATGGGGCCTCCTGCTGCCGCTGCACCGCCACTGCACAATTTCTGTTCTCATCCTGAAGCAAAGTTCTTAACCCAAGGTAATATTTCTGGGTTAGCGGAGTCTGTAACCTGAAGCGTATGTAACCTGAGGTACCACTGTAGTTTGTTTGACAAGTTTTGAGTCCAATTATTCTAATGCCTACTCTTGAAGAACTGTACTTTCATTAAGGCAAAGACTGGGATAGTAACTGACAATATATTAGAAGCATTGGGTCAGGAATTAGTGGAACATCTCAAACTATTAAAAGGACACCCTAAGCCCTTTTAAAATGTGGTTCTTTTTGGGGGGAGTTATTGGATTGTTGTTTTTATTTTGGTTATATATCTTGTGGTTTTATATTTTGATTTTGTTCTGTGAACCTCCTTGAGATTATATACCTAGTTGTATACCACTAAATATATATATTTAGTGTTCCTATAGGAATACTGGAGCAACCTCACCCCACATGGGATGGGTGAACAGCCTGAGTTCTTTCAGTTTCTGATCTTTCCCATCTTCAGTTCTTTACATTTCCATATCAATTAGCAATTTAAAAAAAAAAAATCACCAGCATCTTAGTGTTAATTTCCACTTATATGCACATGTTTGTATGCAATTTCCCCTAATATAACGTCTTCACTAAAGTATGCACATTTTATGGACACTTTACCCTAGTATATGCATTTTGGTATGCATCACCTGGCTGGAGATCTGCACTGCCAAATCTGGAGAAGTGCCAATTTTGAAGGACGGCTGCATTTCAATCCACACATCGTTTCAGAAAGTGAGAATTGGGTAGATTTGCCTTTAAATGCAAACTGAATTGAATTTCTCTCCCATCCTTACCAGTATTTTATATTTCACTTATTCCATATCTAAGCTTTTCTGCACATGAACATATCTGCTACAGAACACCATGGACAAGGGAAAACTACCATGCAGGCAATGTGTAAAGAACAAGAATCAAGAACAACAGGCTGCTATTATATTTTCTAGTAGCGTTGCAACAGACTACTGATGCTTTTGGTTTTATTTACTCAGGGCCAAATTCAATTAAGTATGCACAGTATTGGGAGCTGTGATGGGATGGTGAGCTGCTTGTGCGTAAAATCCTAGTCCCTCAGAGTTTGGCTAAGTCCACAAACCTCTGTCTGTGACGGAGCTCCTTAAGCATGGCTCCATCAGTCGCTCGTAGAATCGGACAGTGGGCGTTTACGGAACTTCTTCCAGCATAAAAGCTCCTTAACGGAAACGCGTCTTCTGGACTCTCGGCGTGACAGTTTCCGGCGAGGAGTAGGTGTCCCTATGGGAGGTCCTGAAACCTCCCCACTATTTTCGCTGGAAGTGTCTCTGAGCCCTCACTTTCCCTTGGAACTCCACTTCTCCCCCTGCTGGTTCCCTCCTCAGCTGAATGGTCTCTCTCACCCTCTGTGAGCCCTTTCACCTCCTGCTCCTCAGATGGCAGTTCCCTGACATCCACCTCCCCTCCAGGGCCCCCTTCACCCCCTTCCCTCCCCTCCTCTGCGGGAGGCGAGGGAGCAAAACCCCTGAAAGAACCTCCCTCATCTTCCGAAGTTTCGAACACTTCCCTCCACCTGTTGCTGTTTCCGGTTTCCAAGTACTCCTCCTCATCGGAGTCTGTTCCTTCTTCCAACTCCGATTCCCTGAATCCTTCCAGTTCCTCCTCATCGTCGGTGGTGCCAAAGTACTCCCTCCGGAACCTCGCTACTGGCTGAGGTTTCCTGGGGAACCTTTGGTGGAACGTTTCGATCAAGATCTCGTCACTGACCTCCTCTGCCGTCACCCAGGTGTTTTCCGACTCCGGTTCCCCTTCCCACGCGACCAAATACTCCACCTGATTACCCTTCCACCTGGAGTCGATGATCTCCGCCACATGGTTGCTGCTTTCCCTTTCTTCTAAGACTGGCCCCCGTGTGGATACCCCTTCACCTTCCCCCCTATATGGTGACAGTAATGACCTGTGGAATACTGGGTGCAGTTTCATGTGGTTCGGTAACCGGAGTCTGAAAGCCACTGGGTTGACCTGTTGGATGACCTCAAATGGTCCCAATCTTTTGGGTCTCAATTTCTTGCAACCCCCCTTGAACGGCAACCCTTGGGTTGATAGCCAGACCTGACTCCCCACCCTAATGGTTTCACCTTCCCTTCTGCTCTTGTCTGCCTGCCTCTTATATTCTTCTTTGGCCCTTTCTAAGTTGAGTTGAAGTTGACGATGGATCGCTTCCATTTCTTCTACAAAATGTTCGGCGGCCGGGACACTCCATCTCTCCCCTCCTCCCCCTGGAAACGCCCTGGGGTGGCACCCATAATTAGCCAAAAAGGGGCTCATTCCGGTGGACACATTCTCCGCATTATTGTAAGCAAATTCCGCTAGCGCCAACTTTTCGACCCAATCGTTCTCTCTGTCATTGACATAACACCTCAGGTATTATGTCCGGAATGCTTCGTGAATGGCGAGTAGTTCTCGGTCATATACGGTGTAGTTCCTCTCGGATTTGTTCAGCTTACGCGAAAAGAAGGCACACGGTCTCCATTCCGACTTATTGCTCCCCGGCTGAAGCAGCACCGCCCCCACCGCCCGGTCTGAGGCATCAGTTTCCACTCTCATGGGTTTTTGTAAATCCACATGCAGGAGCTGTTCTTCCGAAGCGAATGCCCTTTTCAATTCCTCAAATGCTTGCTCCGCCTCCGCCGTCCAAACGAATTTCTTCTTGCTGCTGAGACAGTCTGTGATGGGAGCCGTTAAGTGGGCAAAGTTCTTGATGAATTTACGGTAAAAGTTCCCAAACCCCAAGAACCTTTGCACATCCTTTTTCGTTTTCGGTGTCTTCCATTCCAGCACCGCCTGGACCTTGCCTGGATCCATGGCTAATCCCTTGTCTGATAAGCGGTACCCCAGGAATTCCACCTCCTTGGTGTGAAACTGACACTTCTCCAATTTCACCCACAGCTGGTTTGCTTGCAGTTGGCTCAGCACTTCCCTGACATCCTTTACATGCTGCTCCTCATTCTCTGAATATATCAACACGTCATCGAGGAAGGCCACGCAATTCTTGTAGAGCAGAGGTCCCAGGACATGGTTCATGAGCGATTGAAAACATGCGGAGCCTGATTGTAATCCGAATGGCATAACTAAATATTCAAAAGCCCCCAAAGGGGTGAACATGGTGGTTTTCCATTCATCCCCTTTCCTTATTCGTATCAGGTTGTATGCCCCTCTCAGGTCCAGTTTCGTGAATATCTTTCCCTTCCTCACCCTGGTCAAAATGTCATCAATTCTGGGCATGGGGAAAGCCACTGGTTCTGACACTGCATTTAAGGCTCTAAAGTCCACTACAAGCCTGGGTTTATCCGTGTTTTTTTTGTCCACAAAAAACACTGGGCTCCCCCCCACCGCTCTGGACTCTCTGATGAAGCCCCTCTTCAGGTTTTTATCAATAAACTCCCTTAACTCCTGCATTTCCCTGTCTGACATGGCGTACAGCTTGCCCACGGGGAGCTGGGCCCCAGGGACCAGGTTAATTTGGCAGTCAAAGGCTCTATGCGGTGGTAGTTTATCTGCTTCCCTTTCGCTGAAGACCTTGCTCAGGTCAGCGTATTGTTTGGGCACCTTCCCTTTGTCCGCCACTTCCGTCCCTGCTAGAAAGGCTTTTGCCCCTTCTGGCACCTTTCCCTCTCTGCAGTGTTCCAGGCAATGTGCTGACCCAAAGGAAACCACTCTCTGATGCCAGCCCACTAGCGGATCATGCAACGCTAGCCAGCTCATTCCCAAAATAACGGGAGCCCCTCCCAGGGTGGCCACATTGAACGCTATCCTTTCGGTGTGCCTGGCCACCCTCATAACCATTGGGACGGTCTGTAGGCTAACTTCTCCTCCCAACAGCTCCCTCCCATCGATCGTGGTCACCTGCAGGGGGTTGCTTAAAGGGAGTATCTGTATCTGGTGTTCAGCTGCAAACTCCTTACTCATAAAATTACAGGAGCTGCCTGAGTCCAACAGCGCCTTTGTCTTTAGTGGGTATCCGTTTGCCAGCTCTAGCAACACCTCTATTACCAGGGCTGGTCTTGGAGGTTCCGGAGTGGGCACTTTTACTGCTCCTTGGCCTGGCTGCAGTGCCCTGACGGTGGCAGCCAGGCGTTGGCTTTTACTGGCTCCTGGACTCCCTCCTCCTTCCCCCCAACAGCTCCCGCCATCCCTTGCCATTCCTTTCTTTGCGGGCAGACTCTGGCAAAGTGACCTGGCTGCTGGCAGAGATAACATTTCTTGGTGCTCTTTCCCTCCTTCTTCCTCCCTTCACTGGGATTTGAAACTGCGCGCGCGCGCGCTGTTCCAACTTCCATCGGCTCTCCTGGTGGGAAATTTGGCTCTGGAATCTCTGGAATGCGGAAATCCCTCCAACGCTCTCCTTTCCCCTCCCGCTTCTCCAAGGCTCTTGCCTCCTGGCGCGCTCCAATGGTCAGCGCTGATTTGGTCAGCTGGTCCATAGACTCCGCCCTGGGCGCCCGGGAAAGTTCGTCTTTCACCGCCGAAGAAAGCCCCTCTTCAAAAAGCATTTGAATGGGTTCCGCCGATAGGTCCCACCCCAATTTATGTATCAACATAGTAAACTCAGTCCAGTACTCACGAACCGATCGGCTACCCTGTTTACAAGCCATCAATTGTCTGCGCACCAGTCCCTGTTCAATCTCGCTGGAAAACATCAAATCCATGGCGCGAAAAAACTTCCTCGTGTCCTTCAGCATTTCACTATTCCCTGCCATCAGGGGTCTAACCCAGTCTCTCGCCCCCCCTTCGAGATGGCCAATCACAAACGCCACTCGCGATGCCTCGTCGGGAAAGTCGTCAAACTGCAGCTCGAGAGCATACTGCATCTCTGTCCTAAAGGCTTGATAGTTCCTGGGGTCCCCCCCAAACTTCTGCACCAATCCTGGCATCTTTCTTGCTAGTGTAGCGCCTTTTGCCTTTTCTGCATCCTGCGCCCTCCTTTCCTCTAGCCTCGCCGTTTGCAGCGCTAGCTGGACTTCCAACACCCTGTACCTTTCTTCCAGGCTTGGACCCTCTCCAGCTCCTCCTGCTCCCCCGGCTCCGGCTGGGTTGCTCATGATGCCTCTCTGCACAAGCTGCTTTCAGGGACTGTCCGATTGCTGTGATGGGATGGTGAGCTGCTTGTGCGTAAAATCCTAGTCCCTCAGAGTTTGGCTAAGTCCACAAACCTCTGTCTGTGACGGAGCTCCTTAAGCATGGCTCCATCAGTCGCTCGTAGAATCGGACAGTGGGCGTTTACGGAACTTCTTCCAGCATAAAAGCTCCTTAACGGAAACGCGTCTTCTGGACTCTCGGCGTGACAGTTTCCGGCGAGGAGTAGGTGTCCCTATGGGAGGTCCTGAAACCTCCCCACTATTTTCGCTGGAAGTGTCTCTGAGCCCTCCCTCCGACTCACTTTCCCTTGGAACTCCACTTCTCCCCCTGCTGGTTCCCTCCTCAGCTGAATGGTCTCTCTCACCCTCTGTGAGCCCTTTCACCTCCTGCTCCTCAGATGGCAGTTCCCTGACAGGAGTATATAAAGGAACACAGTGAGGCTGAGCTGAGGAGCTTCCCTGAGGACTGCCCCGGCCCCTTGATCCCAAGGCATCAGAACTTTGCTTAGATCAGCAACTGTGCAGATTGGTAACGATAGGACTTTGGGGCTTTTACCCAGCCCTCCGAGTTGCCATCAGTGCCCACAGTTTGGATAAAAATATAAACACCTTGAATTTTTGTGGAATTGGCTTAGCTGTTTCAGGACAAGTTCTCTAACTTGAGAATCAGAACTCAGAAGACTGGCTCAGTTTCAATGTACCTCTTGTTCATTTCACCATCTGAAATAAGTGATGGGTGGGAGATGCGGAAAAGCAGAGGGATCTTTTTTGTGCCTCCCCCCACTTGAATATGTCTGGACTAGCATCTTCCAACATTCCTTCCCCACCCTCGGTTATTCTGGAGACCTTCCACATGGAAGCTGATTTGTGGAAGGAAGGAATGAGTGCCGGCAAAGTGAACAAAACCGATCCCTTGTAAATGCCACCGCAGTAAGGGAAAACAGTAGCAATAGCTTATGTAAAAAAGCAGGGAGGGATGTAAGGAGAGAAGGAAAATAAGGGTAAAAAAATTAATTCAAACAATAATACTGTGACACGGTGCCACAAGCAAAACCAAAGTGGGCTGTTTTGTTTGTTCCTGTGGAAAAATGATGAAATCCATATTGAGAGAGCGTTCTGACCCTTTTAAGGATGGTATTTTAAACTGGGCTGGCTTCACACAGCTGCACGTTGCTGCAAAATTCAATAACCCTTAACCATGGTGGAAAAATGCCATGTGCCAACAGCTATTTTCCACATTTTTAAAAAACAATCTGAACAAAATACAGAAAAATTGATTTGCAGCCCTGGCAGGGATAAAGAAAACCAGTAGCATGAAGCTGTGGGCCAATAATTTATGTTTCAAATATTACAGAGTACTTTGCCTATATAATTTCAAGGGAGAATGATAATAATTAAAAGGGCACGCGCTCGCTCGTCATTGCTCGTGAGGAAAAACACTGAATGGAGTAAGCATAGGGATTTTATTTTGGTTCCTGGTGTTTCCAGTAGAGTTTTCAAGAATTAAATACATAATCATATCTCCCTCATCTAAAACCATCCCTGGGCAGATTGCAGCATGTGCAAAGAGGAAACACATCACCCGCAAGTGTCAGGCAGGCAGAATGAACTGAAACGTGGCAACTGCAAAATAACACACAGCTGTATTAGCTCATGCTAGTGGAAAAAGTGTTTGGTACGTTGCGGTCCAGTTAGGATTGAAAACAGGGATCGGGAGCCTGTGGCCCTCTAGCTGTTGTTAGACTACAACTCCAATTGTCTTTGACTATTGACCATGTTGTCTGGGATAGGACTTGAAGTCCAACAATAGGGAGCAATTTTGATACTCTGAATTTAAATTATGTATTTGAAATATGGTGCTGGAGGAGACTCTTGAGAGTCCCATGGACTGCAAGAAGATCAAACACATCCATTCTTAAGGAAATTAGCCCTGAGTGCTCACTGGAAGGACAGATCCTGAAGCTGAGGCTCCAATACTTTGGCCACCTCATGAGAAGGGAAAACTTCCAGGAAAAGACCCTGATGTTGGGAAAAATTGAGGGCACAAGGAGAAGGGGACAACAGAGGACGAGGTGGTTGGACAGTGTTCTAGAAGCTACCAACATGAGTTTGACCAAACTGCGGGAGGCAGTGGAAGACAGGAGTGCCTGGCGTGCTCTGGTCCATGGGGTCATGAAGAGTCAGACACAACTAAATGACTAAACAACATGTAAGCTTTCAGCTCTGTCCCTGCAGGAAAACATGCCCTGATGATCCAGGAACATCTGTGGATTCATCTTTGTCTCTTCCCAGACACTTGAGGAGGAGGAGAAGAAAAAGTGCTCTGTTTACATAGGGTTTTACTCAGAGTAGGCCAGGACCAGCCAGGATGTTTCGCTGCTAGAGGTATAACAGAAAATGCCACCCCTGCTTCCTCTTTTGCCGTGTGTCCGCCATGTCCCAGCCTGCTGCTCTGAGGCACCTGCCTCACCTTTCCTCATGAGAGGGCTGGACCAGAAGTAGCCCTCCCCCCGAAATCAACAACAAGAACAACTTATTTATTTATTTTTACCCTGCCCAGCCTACTGGGTTTCCTCAGCCACTCTGGGCGGCTCCCAACAAAATAAAAAAGTGATAAAATATCAAACATTAAAAACTTCCCTTAAAAGGGCTGTCTTCAGAATATGACTATGTTAGGTCCATTCATCCGAATAAACTTAATTTCTTGCTAGCCATCATGAGCAAAGTTACATTTCTGGCAGGAAAAAGTCGCCTCAAAGCAACTTTCACTGGTCATTTCCCTATATTAAGATTTATTATGGTAGTTCCTTGCCACCCAGGCAAGGCTGCTTGTTGTCTTGTATAAAGTAGCTTTAATTTGATAATGTAGGAGCACTTTTCTCAACAGTTGAGAAACAAATTTCCAGTTCCCTGGGAACGCAAGCTAAAAGTAAGGTGCACTCTGGCTTCTGCCATTGCCTAGAGAGCCAGAGGCCAACAGGGGATTGCACCTTGTTTCTCCCAGAAAGAGCATATTGGCAAGGAGATGATCTGA
Organism: Podarcis raffonei; assembly: GCF_027172205.1. Lineage (NCBI taxonomy): Eukaryota > Metazoa > Chordata > Lepidosauria > Squamata > Lacertidae > Podarcis > Podarcis raffonei. Next base: position 75,459,814 of record NC_070607.1, read on the forward strand.
CTAGCTCTATCAGCCAAAGAATGGTCAGCAGAAGGGAGCTTACTTCCCTTTCCCTGTGAAAAAAAGCACACATGTCCAATGCCCTTGGACTTCAGAAGCAAGAGCAGGGGAAGAACACTCTGGAACCATCTTTCGCCCGGAGGAACAAGAGCCACCAACTGCTATTCAGTCAGGAGCATCACACTGAGCAAGGGAAGCCTGGCCTAAACATGATGCAAATGAGTGTAGCTCACCTCTTTGTTCCTGGCCTTGAAGAAGTGATCTTCCTCTTGTATGTTTCCCCTCCAATCACTTTCCTTTCTGTGTCTTGGCTTTTCATTTTGTAAGCTTCACGGCAGGGCTGGACTCCTTCTTTCTCTAATTGATGTGAGCCTCTTTGGGAGGGGGGAAAAATCAGTCTGAAAAATGGAAATATAATATAAATAATGTATGTACTGAGCAGTAAGTATTTCATGTGCATCAAATAAACATTATTTGCAAGTGAATGCAGGTAAAAATCACAGCTGATTCTACTACAGAGCCACATTTCACGCATCAGTGTATTTATTGCAAACCCTAATGTGCAACTCTTTACAGGCTATTTTTGTATCATTTGCACACATTTCTAACAGTGCACTTACGTGTATTTACTTAGAATTGAGTCTCACTATGATCAAAAGAAATTGTTGCTATATGCAATGGGTGGCTTCCTAAGCCTGCAATTAGGAATGGACGGATGTGTCATTTTTTGTTTAAGAAAGTCTCTTATTTTTCCAATCTTACGTTAAAGTCTCCTAATTTTCATATCAGTTTGCTTTTTAAAAAAAAATATCATAAGAGTTTATCAACATTTTAGTATTTATTTCAAACACACACACACATACACGGTGAGTCTTTTAAAAGAGGCCCCATGGAATATGTGTACTCTGTATCCACAGAACCTCTTTTAAAGGACTCATCCTGTCTACAGTGGTACCTCGGGAAACATACAGTTCAGGTTACACATGCTTCAGGTTACAGACTCGGCTAACCCAGAAATAGTGCTTCAAGTTAAGAACTTTGCTTCAAGATAAGAACAGAAATCGTGCTCCGGTGGTACGGCAGCAGCAGGAGGCCCCATTAGCTAAAGTGGTGCTTCAGGTTAAGAACAGTTTCAGGTTAAGTACAGACCTCCAGAACGAATTAAGTACTTAACCTGAGGTACCACTGTATATATATATATATATATATATATATATATATATATATATATATATCTCGGTATGCCTAATATGCATATTTTTGTGAAGAGATTTTCTATAATACAATGCATTTTATATGTTATTTCACTGATGCAGGCATTTTATGGACACTTACCCAAGTCTTTAAACTGGATTTCTCCCCGGTCCCCACTTGCAATCCTGTGCACACTTACTTGGGAGTAATCCCCAGTGAAACCTCCTTCCAAGTTCCAAGTATATAACCAAAGGATTGTGCTGAAAGGGATCAAATTCTAGTAGCCAACTGGAAGACATGGCTGCAACTAGAAGTTTAAAGAGAAATGAAATACTGGAAATAAATGATGTTTCCATCCCATATCTTAGGCACATATGATCTTGGCTATATTTTATATGGTATTTTAAATACAAAATTTCTCCCAAATGCTTTCTAGCTATAAATTAAACTCCCGGAGAGTTAAATAATAAGCAGATATTGGCTTCTGTTGACATTAATATTGACTAAGCTGAGCAGAGCTCCATATTTTCTCCTGGATTACTATAAATCAGGACATTTGCTGAAACAAGACAGCATTTGTACGTACACATATATTCCAATTATATTCAACAGGGATTCCTGGCACCAGTGGCAGAGCTTCATGCCCCAGCACCGGGGGGGGGGGCAGAGAGCAGGTGGGGGCGGGGCTGGCATGCGTCCCAGGGCATGGTGTGCTACTTGCAGGGTGTAACATGCGTCCCGGGGGCATGGCACGCCACCTGCAGGGGCATGGCGCCCAATGTGGGCGGGGGACAGCCACGATGGCACCTCACAGGGATCGCGCCGCCAGGGGCCAGGCACTCCTCTTCCTCCGCCAGTGCCAGGGACTTCCCTCTTTCATTTGGGCTGTGCATGCAGACTGGGCTGGTATCAAGGGTTGGAATGCTTGGGCATCTACTGATCCCCACACCCCAACAGGAGTTCCACTGACAAGAGTGCCCTGGATTTGTTCTTCCATTTCACAATTGCAGTTTGGTTCTTTGTTGTTGTTGTTGTTTAGTCATTTAGTCGTGTCCGACTCTTCGTGACCCCATGGACCAGAGCACACCAGGCACTCTTGTCTTCCACTGCCTCACGCAGTTTGGTCAAACTCATGTTGGTAGCTTCGAGAACACCGTCCAACCCTCTCATCCTCTGTCATCCCCTTCTTCTTGTGCCCTCCATCTTTCCCAACATCAGGGTCTTTTCCAGGGATTCTTCTCTTCTCATGAGGTGGCCAAAGTATTGGAGCCTCAGCTTCAGGATTTGTCCTTCCAGTGAGCACTCAGAGCTGATTTCCTTCAGAATGGATAGGTTTGATCTTTGGCGGAAATGACTGGCAGAATCCGAGACCAGGGAGAAGAGTCGGTGGATGAAGATTGGAAGAAATTTAAAGACTATTTACAGAAATATTGCAAAATTAATGAATGTTAGAATGATGTTGGATTGAAGTTAAGTGGTTTTTAGCAGTAATGTCATAAAGGAATATGAAAAAATGGATTGTTAACAGGTGATAATCTAAAGCTACAATATATTAAGATTAAAGATCAGGATAAAACAAGGAGGGAAAGGATTTGCTGAACCAATAAATTGAACTGGAATACAAAAAAGGGAGGTGTGAGGAGGTCTGGGAAACAAGCAAATGAAAGATAAGATACGGAAAGATTGAATTGTTTTTAACTATTTTTATTTTGTATTTTTTCTTTTTTCTTTTTTCTTTTTGTAATACTTTGAAAACTTTAATAAATATCTTTTTTTTTTAAAAAAAAGGTTTGATCTTTTTGCAGTCCATGGGACTCTCAAGAGTCTCCTCCAGCACCATAATTCAAAAGCATCAATTCTTTGGCGATCATCCTTCTTGATGGTCCAGCTCTCACTTCCATACATCACTACTGGGAAAACCATAGCTTTAACTATACGGACCTTTGTCGGCAAGGTGATGTCTCCGCTTTTTAAGATGCTGTCTAGGTTTGTCATTGCTTTTCTCCCAAGAAGCATGGGTCTTTTAATTTCATGACTGCTGTCACCATCTGCAGTGATCATGGAGCCCAAGAAAGTAAAATCTCTCACTGCCTCTATTTCTTCCCTTTCTATTTACTGGTAATGGGACCAGTAAGAGGTTCTTTAATTCCTCCTCATTTTCAGACAATGGCGGTGGTGATATTGCGGCACATTTGGTGCCATTACATGCTTGCACATTGGCCTGGCAAGGAAGAATGCAATAGCAATGATGAGGAAGAGGAATTGCAACAGTTCTAAATTCATTGAGAGAGGAGGGACTATGGAGGGCATCTTGCCTGAGGGCCCTCCAGAACTTAGAGCTTTGGTATAGCAGCTCTGCTATTTGTTGCAGCTTCCCTGTGTTGGCAGCCTTTGGAGTTGCTCTTCCCATGGCTCCCTGGCCCGGCCTGCTCAGTGAATTGAGGGCATTATTTGGTTGGGAGAAGCCTTGGCACATTGACACTCCATGCCAGTTCTGCCCAGGCCTTTCCTGCAGTGGCTTCCTGTTTATGGAATGCTCTCCCTAGCGAACCTCACCTGGCACTTTTGTTACATATCTTTAGGCACCAAGCAAAACTTTTCCTCTGTAACCAGGCCTTTGGCTAGTCAAACAATCTATGGCCTTTTAAACTGTATGGGGGTGGTTGTTTTTGTTGGTTACTATGTTATGTATTTTTTGTGTTTTTATATTGTAAACCACACTGTGATCATTGGATGAAGGTCGGTATAGAAATTTAATAAATAAATAAACTTATTATGTCGGCAGGAATCAATTTGCCAGATCCAGTGAAATGAGTGCTGGCTGATCATTGCTATAGCAACATTATTATGTGAATGTGCAGGTATTTGAAACAGTCCATCAGTTAGATGAGGATTAGTTTGGGGGAGGAGCGTAGAATATCACAATCTCTGAAATATATTGTGCTTGTGAATTTCAAAAGGCTTTATGGGGTTCTTTTCTTCACTGAAATTGCAAGCCGAAATTACAAATTCAAGGGAAAAAATATTATTTACCTCCTGTTGTGCAAATAATCAGTTTTGTAGAACTCCCTTCAGCTTGTAGCAATGTGTTCACCTTGGTGGAGGTCATTGTCAAGTTGTCTGCCAAGCATGTTAAAGCATATTCTTCACATGCACAGGCATTTTTGAGAGTAGGTCCATCAAAATATGAGAGAGGAAAGTTTTCAAAAGATTAGAAGGGAAACAGAGTTTTAATTTACAGATGGGTGAGCAGCGTTGTGTTTGCTCGGAAAAATATTTGTGCCTTTTCTACTCTCTGAGCATGACCATGGCCTCTGATTCCCATCTTCAGCCCTAAGGTCTGTTATTCAGGCAATGTTCACTCCACTTTAAACACTATTGGTCCCTCAAAGAATTCTGGGAGCTATTGCTTGTTAAAGGTGCTGAGATTTGTTAAGAGACTTCTGTTCCCCACTCAGTGCTGCCCTTCCCAGAGTATCTGGGAACTGTAGCTCTGGTAGGGGAATAAAGGTATCCTAATAAGTTTTGGCACCTTTAACAAACTACAGCTCCCAGAATTCTCAAGTGGCCTGGGAGACACATGACTGTTTAAAATGGCATAATAGTCCATTGAATATATAGTGTGAATGTGGCCTTAGTAGAGCCATTGGGGGCAATGGGGCACTGTCCCACCAACCTCAGTTTTCCCTCAGCCAGCTCCACCTGCCTGCCAAAGGGTGGCACTGGGGAAAATCTTACTCCTCCTCTTCCTCAGTATCTGTGCTGCCTTGGTGGAACTCACGGAGAGGAGGATGGTGAAAAAACTATCAGTTGGTTCCAGCAGTCATTGCCCCGGCTTCACTCCCTGAATTCTGTTCTACCAGCCACCACTGCTGATATTTTTATATCCAGAATGGCACTACCCACATACGAGAAGGAGGATTTAGCAAGCTTGGGCAGAACCCCAAGGTTTGCAGAAGTACAGTGCATCTGTAGGGAACAGAAAAATGGCGGGCCAGTTAGAATGAGAGAGTGCTTCCTGCATTCCACACTGCAACAGTTGACAGTTGGCTGCACTCGGCCAATTTCATCTTCAAAGGTCACGAGTGCTGGTCCTCCCCTGCCTGAAAGGCCAAAAAGTCTCCTCACGGTGGGGAAGGAGGACAAGGCAGTGAATAGCTCCAATGAAAATTGGCAGGTGATACAATCATCTTTAGAGATGATGCACATTATTCTCAAGAGGGGAAAATGTTGTGTCATTTGCAAGCTATGAGGCAGCCCACCATTCTTCACTGAAGCCCCTCCACCAGGTGCTTCAATTTCCCCAGGTGAGATTTCCCACCCCCACCCCCTTGGTGGGAGAAAAGGATAGCACTGGAAGAGAGTCTTCAAGTTGGGCTGTTATCACCATGAGGCTTCTCATAACAACTCAAGTAGAGGGCCTTGAACATTGTTAGAACCTGCCTGCTGGAGAGCAAGGACACATGTAGTCCACTATTCTGCTCTCACATGCCGAAGTAGATGCCTCTGGGAAGCCCACAAGCAGACCATGAGTTCCATAGTGGGAAATGCCTTTGTGTTTATTTTTTTAAGGTTGTTTCTCCAACTATGAGGATTTGCAAATGCTCTCCAAAGAAAAGAAATTAACCTTGCAGTGATCAAACTCCAAAGAACGAAATCACCACTAGGCTCTTCCCTTTATCTTAGCAAAAGGTTTCAAGGGCCATTTTCAATACAGTGATACCTTGGTTCTTGAATGGCTTGGCTCCCGAACAAACTGGATCCTGAACACGGCAAACCTGGAAGTAAGTGTTCTGGTTTGCAAACATTTTTCGGAAACCGAACATTCAACACAGCTTCCGCTTGAGTGTAGGAAGCTTCTTCAGCCAATCGCACCTTGGTCGCACCTTGGTTTGCACCCTGTTTAAATAGATAAATCATTAGATAGATAGATGATAGATAGATAGATGATAGATAGATAGATAGATAGATAGATAGATGATAGATAGATAGATAGATAGATAGATAGATAGATAGATAGATGATAGATAGATAGATAGATAGATAGATGATAGATAGATAGATAGATAGATAGATAGATAGATAGATATAGATAGATGATAGATAGATATAGATTGATATAATCTGGTTATTGTATAATTGATTTGAACATAGCTCTGACCTACAAACTGCATACTTAAAACAAAAATACACTGCATATAAAAAAATCCATTCCAACAAGCAGAGGGGGTAGAAATCATGTTACAATTTGTCATTAACAATTACTAGACAACCTACTGCAAGCCACCTCTTGCAGAGGGTCTTTTTCCTCCACAGCGACAGGAGGAAGCAGGCTGAGTTAGCCACAAGAAGCAGGTGTTGTGGTGTTGCTCCCTGCGGAGACTATTTCAATACCCAGATGTCATTAGCGCTATGAAACAGTACATTGTAGTACAGTGAGTGCGTCACATTGCGCTGTTTGCTATGGCACTCTGGAGCATCCTGCAATAGATCACTGTAGAATCCTGTCAGGAAAGGTTGCTGGGAAGGAGGGAGGGGTTAGTCAATAGTAGCAGAGAAACATTGTAGTGGAAGGGGTGGGGGTGGGGGCGTGAAATTGCTCAGGTAGCCATAGCTACAGCACCTGGTTTGCCTTTGCCTATTTAAAAACATTCAAAGAATGTACAGTTTTTGGAGACTGGGTTGGTTTTGTTCCACATCTAAGTACTGCATATAGAATTCCTCATGTTTTAACTTCCATCCCTTTTCACCTTTGCCTAGGAGTGAATGAGAGTAGAAAGACTATAAGCCCGAAGTAAACTTGAAGGCCACATTCACACCATTTATCTAAAGCATTATAATACCACTTTACACAGTCATGTGGTTTGTCCCACAGAATTCTGGGAGCTATAGTTGCCTAAGAAGGCTGAGAGTTGTTGGCTGAGGGCAGAACCTAATCCAGCCCAGCCCAGCCCAGCCCAGTTATGGTGCAAGACAGTACAAAATCAAATCTAGATGCTGGGCATCTTCCAGTAGGCTCTGCTAGGTGAGAAAATGGCATCTCAATAAAGGCCTAGCCAATCTGAAGCCATTGGCTCCACACACACACACACTGGGATCACTATTTACAATATCTATAGGCCCCATAGCATGTTCTGTAGTTTCATGCTCCTGCATGGTGCTGGAGCAAGAGAGGCTGCAGGGGAATTGCCCTCAGGCTCTGTGGCTAATAAAAAAAGCCATGGTCTCAGGCCAGGATGGGGTAGAAGATGGGTGTTATGGGCTCTTTCTTGATGACTGCTGCATCATATGAAGCAAGTGTCCTCCTTGAGCCAACACTGGGAGCCTGGTGGAGAGAACATGCATTGCAGAGGGTTGGACTAAATGCCTCTTGGGTCCCTTTCAACTGTACAATTCTATGAATCTGTGACAATGCCTAGCCTTCTTGGCTAGAATGTCTTCAGCCTCTCCATTGCTGAAGGGGGGGGGACGCTTGTCAGAGGGGAAATAAATGCTTCTGAACAAAATCCCTTGATTCATCTCAGCACAACAGAGAATAAGAGAAGTGTGGCAAAGTCCCATTGGAATGCTCTCTGGGTACGGAGGCGATGGCTATGTCCCTGCTGTCATCACTACTCATACTGCAGGAGATTCAACATTGTGTTAATTGATGTAGAGAGCCGCTTTCAATAAAACCACATTTCGAAAGTTTCAAACAATGCATGTTGTGTGATGGATGGCCCTGGCCGCCGCTTTGCTTGCTCAGGTTTAACAACTAGACTCTTTAGGCAAAACTCCTCTGTCTTTTCTGACTCGATCGAGAAAGCTCCAAAGAAGCTGAACTGTGGAAAGAATACTAAGAGCCGAAAATTCCATCCGGGGGACAGGAGTTTTCCGAGGCCTGTTTGGCTTGGCCTGCCTCTGCCATTCCTTTCTCTCTTTCTTTGGAAGTGTGAAACTGGTTGGTTGCTGGTGTTTGTTCTGTGGTCGATGCTAACTGTTCCATCTGTGTAAACTCTGTCCTGCCAGCCTGGGAATTTAGCAACACTTTCTCTTCAACTGTATCCGAAGAAAATGAAAGCCCAAGTTAAGTGGCACTTCGAACCTTTGCAAACATATAGATAATTCAGAAGTAGGTGGGATATAAGAGCAAGAAGGTCACAATTGATCCACTCTGACTGCCGATGTTACTGATGTCTACAGCAAGTAATGCTGAAGCAATTTTCCTTCCTTTTCTGTGGGAGGGGGTGTCTTACAATACAGCGTACATACTATACGCTGGAGCTAGCCTTGAACCTCCCCACACTGCAGGGGGTAGACTGTAATGTCAATGTTACTATGGGATGGTAGGAAAATTTGGTTCAGTTTGCATTTGAATTTAAACCTAGGCTGCATTCCCACAACAGTTTATTCTGTTTCCCCGAGCTTTATCTGTTAATCGTTGTATTATATTATATTTCACATGACACAAAAGCCACTTCTGTAAATCTAGCAGAACATAGTGGAGGTTTGGCACTCATTTCCACGTTCATTGGTTCCCAAAATGATCTGTTTGCTAACCTGCTTAATCAAAAAAATAAAAATAAAAAATCACAGGAGTAAAGTGATGAAATTTAGGATTGTATAACAGTGCACGCTTCTCTCCTGTCATTTTCATGTATAAATCACAGTGCACGCTTCTCTCCTGTCATTTTCATGTATAAATCACAGGCAAACAGAAGCACCCATGTGCAAAATGTTTGGGGGAGTTGCGAGGTTCGTTGTTGTGCCACATCATTTAGTGGGACGTGCCAGAATATTGGTCAAAAAGTCACAGTTCCAGTTATGCAACAGGTATTGCGGTATGAAAGGAAGATTAGAAAATGGGACAGAAACACTAGCACTCTAATAGGAAAAACTTACTCAATAGTGCATAAAGATGCATGCATCTGTGAAAATAAACCAAACAAGATCTGCTTCCAGTGGTCTTCCTCCATGAGAGAAGAGTTCCATTAAGGTTTCACTGACAGAAGACAGGGAGCGGGAAAGTCCTTGGCAATGACTTCTTTAGGTCAGTGCTTAAGTTGCTTTTAGCTACAACTACAAACTCAATTAGAAAGTCATTTCAGCACTAATGAAACAACAAATGGCTAAGAGTTAATGCACTTAGCAGGCCATTAGTCCAGTACAAAAAATACAACTGTATAGCCAAATCAACTGGTGGGACAGTAAGGAAAGGGCAGAAATCAAAGGCTACAAGTGGCCAAAATGTTGACACTATCTTTCCTTGTGTCAAACACAACCAGTTTAAGTCCTAAGGCTACACTTATATAGCCACTTACCAGGGAGTAAGCCCCATTGAATTCAGTGGGCCTTACTTTTGAGTAGACATGTATAGGAATTCAAGGTTTGGAAACTAATGAACCTTATAAGCACACTAGGAGCTTGTAACTTCCATGTTCTGAACAGTATGGAATAGACCACTGAGGAAGAGGACTGTAGGTTGTGGAAACTTGTACCATGATACATATGTTGTTTCAGCACACCACTGGCATGAAAACATGTTTAAAAGTTGTGGTAGTGGCATGCCACTTTATTGTGTAAATCAGGGATTGGAAGCCTGTGGCCATGCAGATGTTGCTGCACTACAACTCCCATCATCCCCAACCATTGACCATGATGGCTGGGGCTGATGAGAGTCCAACAACATCTGTTGGGGGGTACAGGTCTCCCACCTCTGGTATAGCTAAAGATAAGCTCAGAGCAAAGATCAAGACTCTCATCATGCAGATGATCAAGTCAGCCCCAATATTTTTAAGGGTCAGCAAACCATCCCAAAATGCAAAGCTTAATGAGTAGCTTTGGTAAATTCACCCTGTCTCAGTTCCACATTTTGGCAATTAGTGATGTTACCAAAGTAACTATCATAACTGTCTGGTATGCAATACACATTTTCCCACCTCAGTGCCAGGATCTGCTGAGCAGGTTCCCCACGTGGTGAGTTATCAAAACTTCATATTGCAACATCACCATGTAAGTGAAGTATTTCAAGGTTGTGGACTGGCCCTGCCCACTTAAACTGGGCACCGGGATCTCACTGGCAGAAAGGATTTCTCTTTGGAGTTGGAACTTCCATGGCTCCTGGCTTGTCCCCCTGATCTTGACTTCGTGGCTTAACTCTTGATTCCCAGTTTGCCTCTAACATTCAAAATACTCAGTTGTGATATATTAGCATTTTCCTTTAAGCCTCTTCTGCAGCTCAGGGTGTGAAATGTGATGCTGCAAGGTTTTGTGCAGGAACTGACTGGGTTAAGCAAGCCAGGTGCCAAAAGTCAGATGCTTTGTACGTGCACAAGGAAAAGTTCCTTACTGTTAATCAAGCTGACGCTCTTGTTGATTGCTGTGCAAGTACATGACCAGGCCACCTGACCAAACACCCTTTTGTGTTGATAGAAAATACTTTCTCCATTTTGGTCCCTTCTCTCAAATGTTCTTTGCAAATGTGTTACGTGATTGCTGGCTCCATCTATATTTTGGATCCTCTCTTGTTCCTGAGAATCCACATATAGGGTAACATGCAACATTATAAATGTGTGCACCAGGAGGCAACCCTCAGGAAGCAAATGAGTTTCTGAATGCTCAGCATGGAAGCTTGGAAGTACCAAGCTGGCAGAATTCAAGTTGAGCCAAGGGGAGATCTCCTCCAATGGAAATAATGATGACCAACCTTTGAGAGTTCTTGTGGTGATGACTAAATCCCACATTCATCCAAGCCATCCCTGAGAACAACTGTGTAAAAGTTCCCACATCCCTAAATATCTTTCTGATCAATTAAAAATACTTTGCCAAGGGTGTTCTCACCAAGATGGGATTACAAACACCTGGGGAAGTTTGTCTTTAGTAGACCAATGACAACAGTTGACCACACAACTTTTTTTAAAAAAAGTTGCATTAATGGTTGTGTGGTTCACTGGTTGGTGCCCTGCAGAGTCCCTAAACCACAGATGATTGTACATCTATGTCCCAAACACCAGATTGATCTTCATAAATCCAGCTGCTAATGGTAATGTGATTCAAATCCCTAATTTTGAAGGGTTCTAAAATACACATGAAACCTCCATCAGTAGAGGAGGTTCCCTGCTTCAGAGTTTGCCGTTCAACTCATGGAGAGTGACAATCACAGCAATGCAAGACTGGATCTTAGCATGCTCATCCTTGCTTACTTTGCTCACGCGTAAAGGCTACACATGAACAACACACCCAATAGGACTAAGGTTTGTTACAGGTCTCTCTAAGGGGATAATTGCCAAGACAGGCACAACCTCCTCTCTGGTTCTTTCCAAACTACTTTTGGGCTGCATCAGGAAGTTGGAAAACTCACATTTCCATGCAAGCAGCATGCCCAAATATTTTAGAAGCAAAATGGGACAGAAGAACCAATGCTCAGCAAGCTAGATCTGTGTTCTAGTTTCTGCAACTGATTTGATTTTGCACAAGTAAGTTGCTTTGTCTCAGAGTTGGAGGCTTTCTCTGTATGTCAAGTTGGCACAGAGGTAATGCTAATACATGTAAAGTACCTTGTCCATGTGTAGAAAAATGCATTTGTCTTCTGTCTTTCTCTCTTCTCAGTCTGCTGCTGCAAAGTCATCAGCAATGTTGCATGCTGGGAAGGTGGTTGCATTTTGCCTACAAACCTACTTTCAGATTCAATTAGGGATCCTCTCAACTGCCTAAAGAAAACTCTAGGGGAGATTCAGACTGAATTCTGTTGATGAGACAGGGAAATGAACATGTCTGCCTTCATTCAAATGGAGAATTTCACATTTCAACCTCATGTATAAATTGTGCTGTAGTGTTCCTAGCCTATTTCATGGAAGGAACAGGGTGAGAATTTGTTTCACTTTCAGTTCACGTTCATGGTCATCCTTGAAGCATAAAATCATAACAAACATAAAAACGGTAGAGAGAGAGAAATATTGCGATGCTGTAATATTCTCTCCTCTCCATGTAAAAGAATCAAATAGTTTTCAATTCAACCTGTTATTAGCTGACATAGCAGCACATGGGACAGGCATGTGCACTATATTCTGAACATATGGATGACTATCTTAGCATTTAAACCAGAAATGCCATTGATTAGATAGCCACAGCTAATTTGCAGTGTGCTGTGCACAACACAGAAGGAGAAAACAAGCTACCTGAACTGAGATAGTTACAATCTCAATCTAGTCACAAGACAGGGATGAGACTGGTTGGAGTACAGATATTTTACTACTACTGTACTACCTCTTACTGCTAGATTGGTTTATTTCTCATCCTTCTGTCAAAGAGCTCAGGCCACTATACATAGGATTATTCAGCTAACAACATTTCTGTAAGGTAGGTCAGAAAGAAACTGGCTCAAGGTCACCCAGTGAGTTGGGATATGAACTCCCATCTCTTTGGTCCAATATTTTTCTCCCATTTGATTCATGACTGTGTATAGAACAGGGATGTATCGAGTGAAAATTTCTGATTTAGAAAATCTTAGTGGGTACTGAGAAGGCAAAGCATACCCCTCCCCAACTCTTTGTTCCTCAGGAATCCCCAAAGCAGACATTTTATGTGTCCTCAGCTCAAGTTGGCCCTTGTTACACAATAAATCATTTTGTTTCTCCTAGGATGTACAACCTGATCCCCCCCTTCATTTTAATCTTGAGGCTGTAAAATCCCATCACCATTTGACCACTCCTAATTAAACACCTTCAGTTTCAATCACTGTATTTCATTTTGGCTGGTTCCAGGAGGATATTATTTTTAGCTCCAATGGGTTAAAGAGGAAGGGGAAAGTGCCAAATTTGGGTTGTTAGGCAGTGGAGAGAGGAAGAAACTCTGAGGGGGGCCCACCAGAATTCTATTCCACAATAAAAAAAGAGAGCAACTCACTGGGCTCAAGACTTGACCGGAGCCACAAAGTTCACTTAATTAATGGAGGTCTTTATGGCTGAATCGCATGGCTTGGCATTAAATGAAAACTTGTGCATTTATTTTAGTAGTTTGGTAAGGACATATCAAAAACTATAGATTCTGTTCAAGACCAAACAGCCTGTTGCAAGGTTTAACTGGCTAAGCACTCAGATGAAGTGCTTTCTTTTGAATGGCCTGACCCTCTTCCCCTTCCCCCACCCTTGCCTTGCCTAAGCATGGTAATAAATGGTCTACTAGCACAATCCCGATTAGGGGGCCAGGAGGTTAATCTCTGGGTCTCTATCTGATAAAGTCTGTATCCAGACACTGTACTACACTGCCTATTGAGAATCTTGGAGATTGCTGGTTATTTAGTGTCGGCGTTGGATTGAGGTGTACAGTCTGCAGTCCTGGCTCAAACGATGCGATCAATCTAAGTCAGCTTTGCTCTTTTCTTATTCCATTTTGCTCTGTCCTCCCCTCCCCTCCTCCTCTCCTCTGTTCCAGTGATTAAAGATGCAGTATCCCAAGCCATTTACTGACAGTGCAGAACACTGTCTGAGGCAAGGCCAGTCTGTCATGTTAGACAGTCTGGAGGAAAAGAGAAGAGAAAGAAAACTCTTACTTACACAAACCACTAAGCCCTTTAGACTTAATTCATGCGGGGGGGGGGGAGAGAGAAGCCCCCTGAAAAGAGGCTTCATTTTATTGCACAGCTTTTCATGTAGTTAATAGATTTGTCGTCTTTGCATCCCATAGGGCAGAAATTGTTTCGAGCCTGCACATCAATGCATCAGGGAAGATGTTGCAATTTTATTCATAAATCTTACGTCTGGCTTTATTTCAAATGGAATAGGGTAAAAGAGGATCAACACTAATTGTGGCATGAGGCCTAGGTTGGGGTTCCCATCAACTCCATGGCAAACTCCCCTCCTAGGCCGAGGCGCTGTCTGTTTTCTGAAGATTGACTCTTTTTTTCTGGCAACGCCACAGCTTCAGAGATATTTTTATATGATGAATGATCTTGAAGTAGCACCTCTCTGTGTTTTCACTCTGATCAGAAGGCATACAGGCTGGGTTTCAGAAAACCAATAGCTTCCATTTGCATGGACCTCATGAAGGAGGAGTGGATTCTATTTAGTTCACATTTTAATGCTAACCTAGCTGATTTGCGCTTTCCCAAACAATACATGAACCAAAATGATGCTCTCTTTTCAAATGTGTATTTCTCTAAATGTTGTCCTAAAGTTATCCAACCTAACAAAATGTGTACAAAATGCCCATAAGGTACATAAACTGCATATTTTAGTGAAAATAACACACACATAAATTGTACAGAGATGGAGAAGCAGCAGCCCTCCACATGTTGTTGGATTATTGACCATTAGACTAATGCCTATTGCCCATGCTGGCTGGGGCTGATGGGATTTGCCATTCTATCAACATCAGGAAGGCCACAGGTTACTCAGCCCAGGTTTAGTACTCTGTGCTATAGTGCTCTATTCACATCTATCCTACATATCAGACACTATGTATGTGTCTTTGCAAATACAGCCAGTTAGATGTTATTATCACAGACCAAAAAGACACATTGCAATACATAAAATACAAAATTGCAGCCAAGCATTACAAAATTGCAAGCTAAGAAATAACAATAATCAACATAGCAGGTCTAAGAGACACAGCAGTCTTCAGATACTTTGTCAGATAGTCAGTAATAAATGTATTGGTCCCCTCAAGGAAGGTATTCAGAAGGGTATCTTAAGATCTAGAGATGTAGCTTTACAGACCTATGCAAGTACAGGAAATAAATAAGATTTTTTAAATTGTCTGGATGGCTTCTCTATTTTTTAGTTTATAACATTGAAAGCCAGGAACACCAAGACATTCAAACTGGATGTAATTGATCCCAGTGCCCATCTGAAATAGTACTGATCAACCCTATTGACATTCCCTATTGTCAATTACAGATGTCAGTCATGCTGATTCAGCTGGCCTGAAATATCTTTCTGACTGAAAGCACCCTTTAAGAAAAGAGAGAAAGGTTAAGACATTAAGGTTTTAATAATTATAAAAAAATTAGGAAACTGAGAGATCAGTCAGCCTTTGTCTAGCATGCTGGAAGCATGAATTCTAATCCCCACAGTGATATAGCCCTTTTAAAAGTGAATTGATAATAGGTAATAACTGTTCATTGCTGAAGGAAAAGTAGAACCTGGCATGTTTCAGGATCACAACCCAAACTTTTGATGGCCTTGCCTTGGTGTATCTAGTGTTCTGTAGACTTTGCTGGAGATGATGGCATCCAGTGAGGAGGTAGAGTAGAAAATGGGCAGGAGGACCCTATGTCTTTATTGATGCAATGGTATTAGAGGCAGGGGTGATATGCTGAGCACTGCGGGCTATCCCTACTTCCAACATTCCCCCATTAAGCTTGCAAGTGAGGGTGCGCAATTGGGCACCAGCAGTTTATGATCTGCTGCATACCAGCTACGATGGGACACCTAGAAAAAAAAAGAAAGTGTTTGGCATTTCCCACGGTCAGATTTTCACAGAGACCTCTTGTATGGTGGCATGGCCATTTCATTTGGAAGAACCCTCACATGGTGGGATCTGGTATCTATCATGCCAAGGCAAACTTTAGTTTTTAATGTAGCTTATAAAAAATAATAATCATAGAATTGTAGAGTTGGGAGGGATCACCTAGTCCAACCTAATCCAACCCACTGCAAAGCAGGAATCTCAGTTAAAGCATCCATGACAGATGGCCATCCAAACTCTGTTTAAATACTTCCAGTGAAGGACAGACCACCACTTTCCAAGGGAGTCCGTTCCACTGTCAAACAGCTCTTTCCATCAGAAGGTTCTGTCTGTTCAGAATTTCCTTTCTTGTAACTTGAAACCATTGGTTCAAGTCCTACCCTCTGGAGCAGGAGAAAACAAGTTTGCTCCATCTTCCATGTGGCAGCCCCCCCTTGAGATATTTGAAGATGGCTTTCATATCTCCTCTCAGTCTCCTCTTTTCTAGACTAAACATACCCAACTCCCTCAACCGTTCTGCATAAGGTTTGTTTTCCAGACCCTTGATCTTTTTGATCACCATCTTCTGCACACGTTCCAGCTTGCCAATATCTTTCTTAAACTGTGGTGCCCAGAACTGGACGCAGTACTCCAGGTCTGACCAAAGCAGAATAGAGTGGTACTATTATTTCCTTTGATCTGGACTTCTTGTATCTGGTTTCTGTGGGGAGGAGAGACATTCACATTAAATGTTTACCACATGGAGCTGGGGTTGTAAAACCATCTCACTGTAAGTTTACTGTGGCAAAAATGGCAAATTGCGAGAAAGCATATATCACTGCTACATGTTTCAACCCGAAGAATAGTCTCCCTAAAAAAAATAAAATAAAAAAAATCCCCTAATAACTGACTAGGAGTTCATTGCTTTAGGTTTGTTTTTGCTTTTATCGCTGGGGAAATGTTGCGGTCTTCTGTGTTTACACAGCTAAAACATTACAAAGTGCTATTTGGAGTAGACGTTTAGCTTGTGAGCCCAAGCTAGAAACCACCAGCAACGAAGCCACATTTAATACTGGCTTGGTGATCTATACTATAAACCTGCTGTTCGAAAGAAAAATAAAAGTTATGCTTCAACATGTGTATGTTCTCCATATGCACCATTCAAGACTGGGATTTCCTAGTGTGCTGCCGATCTGGAAGGCAAAATATTGGGGCTTATTAAAAAACAATGAATCCTGCCTATGTGTTGTTTATTTTCTTTAGGGTTTTTTTGTTATTATTATTATGGTTCTTGCTTAGCACGACATCTTCCATCTGAGAAATCCATTAGCACTGGAAAGATTGGGTAGTTTCATTTCACTGGAAAGGAGATGTGTTTGCTTTCTTTGGACAGCCAAGGGCTGTAAGGAATATATATATATATATATATATATATATATATATATATATATATAACACAAAATAAGATGAAACTCCAAAACCCCAAGCTTGGGCTTCTCTCCATAAAGCCTCCTGCAAGATTTAGGTGTGTTCATGAGCGAGCATGCTGTGGTGCGATCCTTGAGCCATATCCACACAAAAAGTTTGGAAGCCTCAGATATGTGACCTTAAGATATCCGGACAGCCCCTGTTTGCTCACAGCGTATGCATAGGAAACTGCAGGACAAATAAGCATTGAAGCCCACATACAGGAAGGTGTGATGCTGGTGACAGAAGCCTCATGACAGACTGTCCCTCCAGAACTGTCTGTCACATATCCATTGGCATGTTAACGCATGGAATTGTTGGTGGGGCACAGCTCACAGATAACCGGGGCCGTATTAAATCACACCCAATCACATCAAAAATGGTGTCAAAAGTCCTCTGTGTAAATAAAAGAGAATTAAAAACATTCAGAACAACCCATATAGTGACTCTATGTGTCCCTGTAATCTGTTGACCATTCTGAAATTTGGACAGTGCCAAATCCAAGCAATTATATGGACCTGCAAAAAGGTAAAGGGAAAAAAGGTCAAGAACCCCTGGACATTGGGGCGACTATGGGGTTGCAGCGCTCATCTCACGCTCAAGCCAAGGGAGCCAGCATTTGTCCACAGACAGCTTTCCGGGTCATGTGGCCAGCATGACCAGACTGCTTCTGGCAAACAGAACACCGTGACGGAAACCAGAGTGCACGGAAACACCATTATACTTCCCGCCGGAGTGGTACCTATTTATCTACTTGCACTGGTGTGCTTTCAAACTGCTAGGTTGGCAGGAGCTGGGACAGATCAACAGGAGCTCACCCCATCGCAGGCATTTGAACCGTTGACCTTCCAATCAGCAAGCCCAAGAGGCTCAGTGGTTTAGACCACAGCGCCACCCATGTCTTGCACTTGCAGGACTCATGCCATTAGCATTCTTAGCCCTCACTCACATTTCAGGACCAAACCCTTAAGTGTGAATCCTGGGGGGGGGGGTATTTGTGAGTCAACAAAGCAAACAATGATGCAGATGTTTTTAAAGAAAAACAAAATGGGGAAAATGTGATGCTTGAAAAAGCATTATTCTGGGACCCCTGCCCTCATCTGCTATGTGTGCAGTGCAGCTGAGAGCCTGGTGGGAAACCAAGCAACGTATCAACATCTGTCAGAGCTTGTGCTCTATTGACAGAGATGCTGACCAGCAAACATATTAAAGTGTGGAGAGAGAGGGAGAGAGAATGAATAGGCATTTCCCAGTAAAAACATGAACTTCAGATGTAATTTCCCCATAACTTCTCCATTTGCACTGCTGGTCAGGAATGGAAAAGCCTGAACTGTCCCATAACATGTGGGGTTTGTTTGGTTTGGTTCACTGAGCAGCTGACCCTCAGAAAGTGTGACTTATAGGCAGTTGCACATAAACCACTTCAGGTGCAGGAGGAGGAGGAGGCTGTGATTGATGCCAGGAACTTGCTGAGCCGAGGTGAAAACTGTTTGCATAACTCAATGTGGCGTGACGTATAAGCCCTTCCAGTTACAAGGTGCTAGCGCAGCCCCTGGCATAAAGGCTGTACTTTCCTAGGTTAAGAGGGTTGAAACATGATTGGGAAGGTTGTTGTCTTCCTCTGGCTTCATCAGTACACTTGCAACATGAGATACTTGCCTCCTTAACAGTGCAATTGTACACAATCCCAACACCATTGGTAATACTGCAATGACTTGGATCCTTTTCCTTTTCCATAATTTGGGTGATTTATACAGACACAATCATAAAGTTATTTCAGTGATCGTTATTTCCACCCCTGTAACTTAACAGAAATCAAGGGGAAAGACGGAAAAGGAAAATACATGTATAATCTCTTTCTATCTCATAACACAACAAAACCCTCTAACATTACTTTAATAAGCTTACATGGCAGCTTGCAACATAGACGTCCAGTGTTTAAAAAAGAAATGAACAAAAATAACAGCTCATAAATGTATAGTAAACAAATTAGGGAGCCCTGAGGCAGAATGGAGGGGGGAATAAATTGTTGAGGGAATTTACTATGACCCAACACAAAATATAATGCCAGGTTTCTGAGCTCTGGTGATAGATGAGTCTCTTTCTAATATGATGATTCGCAATTTGGAAGCATTGCCTATTCTGTCTGAATTATGCCTGGGCCTTTCTCATCCAGTGATTGCTCTGGCTGCAAGAGCCACGATGCACACATTAAGGATGGGTAAGAAATTAATTTGGCTTGCATGGTAATTGAAGCCAACCTAATTCCCATTTCCGAATTTGAACTGAAACACAGCTACACTTCTAAACTATAGTTCCCAGGATGCTTTTTTTTGGGGGGGGCATAGCTATGGAATGCCACAATAGTGCTCTAAATTTATGGCGTGCATATGATCCCTTCCATGCTGCTTCACAAAAAAATATTAAAACAAGAACTGTATCTTAAAATGATGGTGTTATATACAGTTAAACTCAGTACAGATAACCACTGCAGCAGCTAAAAATACACTGTGTCCTTTGATTAAGATGGAGCTGGGGGTGGGACATCCACAGAGATGCAAATTGCAGGTAATCCTTAGAAGAATCTGCTGAACTGTAAGGGGTGCTGGGCAGTGGACCAGGCTTTGCCGAGAGGTGACGGGGATTTAAGCAGAGGCCATAGTTCCTCCTGCATGGCAGGACCTGCATTAAGCAGAGCAGCAGATGATCTCCAGGGACCTCCCCAGCCCTGAAACTTTATGATTCTCTGATGCAAACCAACATAGGAATCAATATTTTAACAGTAGAGCTGACACAAAAGAAGTGCATTGGCAACACTCATTAAAACATACAAATACATGATCAAGTGAAATCCTTCTCAGACGTGGTTGGGAAGGATCAGGGAGTCACAAGTATTATGCATGAAGCATGCTCATGGATCAAATTTAACAAGTAAGGTGTGGTTATACAGTGGTACTTCGGGTTACAGACGCTTCAGGTTACAGACTCCGCTAACCCAGAAATAGTACCTCGGGTTAAGAACTTTGCTTCAGGTTGAGAACAGAAATCGTGCTCAAGTGGTGCGTTGGCTGCAGGAGGTCTCATTAGCTAAAGTGGTACCTCAGGTTAAGAACAGCTTCAGGTTAAGAACAGACCTCCAGAACGAATTAAGTTCTTAACCGAGGTACCAGTGTATTCCAGGAGCATAATCTACACAGAACTTCTCCAGCACAAGCCACTTTTTAAATGATCAGGAGTCGCGGTGCTTTTCTACAACTCTATTTCAAGATGGTCAATTATGCAAATCTTCATGATAGATTGTGACGATTAGTTGCATAATCTATAGATCTCATTCTGAAGAGAAAAAGATGGATCCATGAAGAAGCAGGAAATGTTGGTAAGCCACAGATTGACTACCATTCTATAAATGCAATGCATAGTCTGATGGGTTTATCCTGGCAAACAAACTGGTCTCTGGACGCTGCCAACTTTGCTGTATTCAGATTTTGTTTACATGCATTTTTGTTCCAGTTTCTATTTACTACAGTATGTTAAATTAAGCAGGCTCAATTATATTAATTGGTCCATATGAATTGGGACAGCTACAATGTTTGAAGGTTGAAAAGGACCAAAATTGCCCGTGACAAGAGACTGCCAAGCAAGGATTGTTTGTAAAAAAAGAGAAGTGGCAGCAATTCCTCGGTCAATGGAGAACTTAGGAAAGGAAGAAATATCTGAGGGACCCTGAAGAAACATGATGTGAAACATACTTAACAACATTTCACTACCAGCTGTGCGATCTAAGCACGTCAGCTCAGAATTAAGTCCTGCTGGACTTCAGCTGGTAAGTGCATTTACCGTTGCAGCCCGGATGAAGCATTATTTATACAGGGATGTATAAGTTCATGTCTTCTGGCTGAATGCAGTCCTCCAGTCTTCTCCATCTGCCCCAGGCTACACCCATTGCCAGCTCAGCTCTTCATTGCCCTTATTTGCTTTTGGCTGGTTGGAGTATGTCATTAATGCATCTTCCTTGTCTAGATGGAGGTCAGAGAGATGCATCTGGGTGGAAGTGTAGAAATCTCTAGCTTTCATGTGGCCTACTATACAAAGGTAAGAGTCACATCCTTTGCTCCAGTCACATTTTGCTTCCAGCTGTTGGACTGTGACCCCAGAATGAAAAATATTCCCCACCCGATTGTGAACATCTCTGAAGCACATTAGCCAAAGGTATCAGTCTTGCATTCTGGGTACCATTTCCTCAAAGAGCAACATTGGGATAACTCATTTATTTCCAGGAGTCCATCATTTCCATCATTACAATGCCATTAAAGAAACATCCTAGTCAACTTCAGACAGGGCCCACCCTACCATTAGGCAGAGTGAGACAACCACCTCAAGCTTTGCCTTACCATACCCACCTTTGCCTCACACTTAGGAGCCTAACCTATGATTTGACAGTAACCAGGAGAGATGGGTTCTATTGTGCAGGTAGAGAACCTGTAGCCCTTCAGAAGTTGCTAGACTGCAACTCCCATCATGACTATTGGTCATGCTGGTTGGGGCTGATGGGGACCAACATTATCTTAGAATGTCACAACCCTGCTCCATAACCCTGCTCTAGAAACTCCCAAGAAGAGCATGAGGAGAACAACCAAGGATAACCCCCACACTGACCGTGCATCATGGGGACTGATTTTATTGTGCCAGCCAGCAAAAATTTCGAAGTGGCCTAAGCCCCAATCCTGTTTCTTCAGGTTCAATCTCTATTCTTTAGTTCCTTCCTGAACAGCTTAATGAAGACTTAAGCGCTCCGTCTCGGTGGCAGTGATGTAAAACGGCTGCTTATTGCCTGTTCTATCTCGGTGACTTTTATTGTGATACTTAAACCAAAATGGTGAACTATTACACTTCATAGCCTGCAAATAAAAGTGGAATGTTAAAAAGGAGAGGCAGTAACCTCCGATCCAGCCAAAATGGCCCCTAATGTCTCAGGCTCGTAATCTTGAGACAATTTTACACAGTTCAAAAGGGTCCAAGAACACAGGCATGCTCAGAATGCGATTCCCTTTAACTGCAACAATGAAGTGCTTTTTATTCTTCTTGCGTTGGAAGACACTGGATCATAATTCTAATGGGTGGGGGACATTATCGTTTCAGGGAATTAGTGATGCTATCTGTGAATTATGAGAGTAGTCTTCCAACGTGTTTATACACCCATCTCAGCCTGTCAATCCCATCTCACTCCCCTAACTCAAAACCCAAATACCTTCCAATTCCTTTAATCCCTTAATGTAGTTTATGTTGTAGATTTGTACTTATTGTAAGGCATAGAAAAGTGGGCAGGAGGGAGAGAGGGACTGGCCAAGTTTGATCTTTTAATTTAAAATGGGATTTATAAAACTGTTTCCCATAGTCTTTGGTGTGTTTTATCCATGATTTTTGTGCCTCGCTCAAGAAAGATTGGACAGGGGAAACAAGTATCCAAAAATAAATGTTATATATATTTAATTGCCCAGATTGAATACTGGACTTCTTTTGCCATCAAATTCTAAGGTTTGGTTTTGGGAAATGTATGGTGTATGCACAGCCTCAAGTCAAAGGTGAATTTACCCGTTGCTTGGTCCCAGCTCCTGTCAACCTAGCAGTTTGAAAGCATGTCAAAAAGTGGAAGTAGATAAATAGGTACCGCTCTGGCAGGAAGGTAAACAGCGTTTCTGTGCGCTGCTCTGGTTTTGGTGTTCCATTGCTCCAGAAGTGGCTTAGTCATGCTGGCCACATGACCCAGAAAAACTGTCTGCGGACAAACGCCGGCTCCCTTGGCCTGTAAAGCGAGATGAGCGCCACAACCCCAGAGTCGGACTTAACTATCAGGGGTCCTTTACCTTTACCTTTTTAATCAGACCAGCACCTCATGACATCCCAGATAACCTTCCAGATTTCAGGCATGCTAAGGCATGCTAAGCCCTCTTGTGCCATGCGTATCAACATGAGATGGAGCTCACTTGTTCTCAGCCACAGATTAGGCTGTCTTCCGGGGATCAGATTCCTTGGAATATGTACTTGTTTATTCAGAATTCCCAACCATGCATGAGATTACAGCCTTGTTAAAAAAAGAGGAAAAAACTGTTAAAGCCACAAAGAGATGTAAAAAGAAAAAGAAAAAAAATCCCTGCTTGATGAAACAACAAACCTAAAACGACATCAGCACTGGCTTTCTAGGAAGCTGAATTAAGAATAATGCAGGCTTGCAGAGTATCTCCAACTTTCTGCTATAAGCTATATTCACTCACCACTGTGTGACCCGCGCCTTGCAGTACAACAGTGGCTCAAAGCCAAAGGAATTTCAGCTTCCACTCTTGAAACCCACTCTCTGTCTCTTTCATAGTAATGAGCACTTTAATCTATCAAGAGAATGTAGAGCATCTTGGCACTCCTCCCTCCCCCCTGCTCTGAACTGTGTTTTCTCTCCCTCCCTCCCTCCCTCCCTCCCTCTCTCTCTCTCTCTCTCTTTTAGGTTAATTTATCTGATTACATGCAATGTTCCACAGCCGTGTTAAGGTACCAGCCGAATTTCCACTCCAAGACTTGGCGGAAAGATTACCATTAAAACGTGACTTCCATCCACTCCACTGAAATTACTATTGATTGCCAAAGAAAAATATTTGTGCTGTGAAGCTGGGAGCTATGATGTTGAACCGTATTAACATAATGTTAGCATAGCTATGGGTGTTTAGTGGCATGCAATCAGATTTGAAATGAACGTTGATTATAGATTGAGATTAATGTTCACATATTCATGGGAACACAATGAAAAAAGAGCAATTTCCTTTCTACTACAGATCAATGGTTTCCCCATTCAATTATACAGCTGTAATAATTGCATTGTGCAGAAATATTTCTTAATGGCTTATTTCGTTCTCTCTGTGCATGTGGCATGCTCACGTATGTTTTTAATCCTCTGCTAGCAATACCTGATGAAGCCTGTAGATGAAAGAAAATGCTTTCAATCTGTGGTGCAACTGTTCATAATAATAATAATAATAATTTATTATTTCTATCCCCGCCCATCTGGCTGGGTTTCCCATGGGTTTCCCATGCCTCAACCATGTCAACAATGGAACCTCTTTTCTCCTTGTGTGTATGTGGGTAGGCTCACAGTTCCTGAACTCTTTTTTTTTTTTTTTAGCCGATCTCCATTCCACTTACACATTTCTTATAATCTATTCCACTTACACATTTCTTATAATCTAAGGCCACTTTAGATGTCCAGTCATATGTGCAAAGGAGCAAGCAGGAATGCGCATTGGAGGCCAATGTGGGAGAAAATTCCCTTTGGGGGTTCAATAAGGAGGCTTAAACCAGATCCCCAATTACTCAGACTTTGTTCAATAATGCATTACCAGACAGAGTTTGTTTTTATGTATCTCTGTTTAGCAAAATGGAGTCTCTGTACCAAGTGGACCAACTAACAGTTGCATAATATAACCATCTATCTCAAGCCATCAGTGGGAGGCAAGCTTACAATGGTCATTTTTCTAGTTACCGTGGTTAAAAAGAAAAGAAAAGCACCCTCCTTCTGTGGAAAGGAAGAGCGTGCAACAACTGCAGAGTCACCATTTCCCTTGTGCTGCTGAATCATCAGTTTGATCATGAGCAATGCACAAACATAACCCACAAAATCAGCATTAAAGCTGATCTTCCCCAAGCCGGGTGTTTTCACTTCTGCATAGGCAAATGTCCTGCGCCACTTGACTTTTAGAGGGTTAGTCACTGATCCAGTATTTCTCAAACCATTTGAACTCAGGTCCCCTATCAAAACCAAACTCTTCCTCAACTATCCATTTAGTTGATGAGTGTGCAGAGGTCATCCTACTTAGCTGAATGCATTCTCCTCCGTGCTCAACTGAGCAAAGGGATATTTAGCAGTAGTAATAGTAGGATCACTCTCCCCTTCCTAACACCACTGTTCTCTTTCAGTCTCTCTACCGCTCAAGGCACACACTGAATTGCATGAAAGAATCCAATGCATCACAAGTATGATCATTAGAATATAGCTGGATGCAGGAGAAGGAAGAGTTCCAAAGCTGCCTGATTGACTTTCCACCACCTGAGACATGGCAGAGAGACAGGCAGAGGTAACCAACTTTGAGTTCACTGCATGAATCAGGGACGGAGATTAGTCAGCATCGCCATCAACCCCAGCCCAAGGGATGGGCTGCCCAGCTGCTTGTAAAGCTTGGTGGGCAGCAGAGTAAGGAAGTCACTTCACCCAGGAAAGTGGGCTGGTTAGGCTCTGCAAAACTGCATGGGAAGTGATAGGACTGAAGGTAAAAGAGGTTAATTGGGCCTATCTAGCTCTCTTAGACAATGATATTATCTCTTCTTCTAGAGTTTCCATGTGGATGGATAGGAAAGAGCAAAAGAGTTGCTCAGAAATTATCCCTAGTTGCCTAACCAGATGTTTAGAGAGTTCGTATGAGTTTTAATTTATTTTAGTCTATTCTATTATGGTTTTAACCTTCTGCATGTTTTAAATTATGGTTGTGAATTCTTTAGTGATGATTTTATTGTTTTAGTTTTTTGTAAACTGCTTTGAGTTTTCTTCTGCAATCAAGCAGTGTCTACATTTTATGAAATGAATGAATAAATAAATTGCTGCTTGTTTTCCAGCAGGAGCAAATCATCCTCCCTTGCAGAGACTTTGGGGGGTTCTTCCATCATGTCCCAACTTGAAAATCTAGATACTAATCACTTTGTTGTAGGATCCTGACAGGTCCTTGGAGGAAAAAGAAAACGTCGTTTTTTTGTTTCAGAAGAGGGCTTCCTCTTTTTCGTGGCCTGAAGTTCCGTCCTTATAAAAAGCTGGTCCTTCTGTCACAAACTGATTTAAATGTGGGTGGCATATCTTACTCCGATTTAAACCAGCAGGAGAACTGGTTTGCACAATTATTTCGGCTCATGCACGTGCTCTGAATCAGCAGGTGTTACACAAAAGCTAACCAATGCTGAGTTTCGATAGGCAGCAGTGCACACACAGCCAGTTCACCATGGGCCAATCCAGCTGTAAGTCAGCTACAGATAGCTGGAATTGCTGTTGCTATAGGGGAAGGGAATCATGTGAACAAATCCTTTCAAAGTGGAAATCACTTTAATCGCATTTCTGTGGAGCTGCTTCCAGTTGTGAGGGAGCACGGCTGAGTTCACACAACCAGCTGAGAAAAGAAATGGCTATCATTCTGTCGGTTTGAACTTAATTCATGAGTGCCCCAGAGTTCAGAAATGGGCTCAGCCTCTTTTCTACATTAAAAGAGGACATTTAATTTTTTGGGGGGCACTTAATTAAATAAATTATACTTTATAAGATTATTTTGAGTCACATGATGTTCATCATTTGATGGGTAACTGTCCTGGGTTAATGTGCTCATAGGATTTCTCCAAAATCATGAACAATTAGCTTGAACAAATAAAAAAGGAGAACTGTATGCTACTCAATAAGTAATTTTCAGTAGATTTACAGAGTGGCCTTTTCTCTGACCCAACACTTAACCTTGGAAGTGAGGAAGCATATGGCATGACCTTCAACTCCTAATAGTCCAGTGTGATCAGGCAGGGTCATAGGTAACAATGAAGGTGTCAAAGGTCAACCCAAATACCTTATTGCAAATATGGGGGAAATTGCCTTTTTAGTAACTTATAACATGACCTTTACTCCTATTAGTCTATGAGGAGTTCCTATCTAGTCATTCATACATTCATATATTCAGAAGCCCAACATTACATATAAGGAAGATATCTTTAGCTTGAGTTATGCAGGGTGATTTCTTTCTTTCTTTCTTTTCTTATTTAGGTTGGATAATCTAGGTGAATAACTAAAGCATCCCCTCTTCCCTGAAGTGACAGAACAGAGATGGTTTACAGAAGATGCAATTTTAATCAAACCTTTACTCATCTCTAGATCTGATACATGCAACTAATTGAAAATTTTAAAATTACATTTGCATAAGTGAGTCTTCAGCCTGGATGTGTGTTTCTCATTACACCCTAGGGATGGGAGTTGGTGGGATATTTACTGTGTCTGTGGAGAAAATAGGTATCACATTGGGCCTGTGGTTAGAGGATACAAATGCTTCAACATGGCTTCTAGGTTGTTCAGTACTAGTTTCAAAAAACACTAAGCTAGACAGGAAATTGTTTTATCCATGAACAAGACATAGTCGATTACTAAAACTGGTTCTGTCTGGAGCTGAGCAACCTTTCTTATTACACATGACAAAACACAACAGGTTTGAGCATCAGCTACAGAAATTATAGAGGCCCCAGTGCCAAGAGTCCAGGGGTTTGAGGGTTTTGAGCAGTGAAATAGATGCAACAGCAATTTTTTTGCCATGGCTATGGATTTTGAGTTTCACTGCAGACCTAGAGACATGCAAACACAAAATGGCTACATTCAGACATTATGATAAACCATGATTTATCATGATGGGGATTCAAATTGGCTCCCCCTGGGCTCATGCTGTTCCTTTCAAAGCAGCCATGAGGAAACATTTGGAAGCTTCCACTTTTCTCAACTATGGTTTGTTTGAAGCAAGCCCAAA
The DNA here is from genome assembly GCF_027172205.1 of Podarcis raffonei. Lineage (NCBI taxonomy): Eukaryota > Metazoa > Chordata > Lepidosauria > Squamata > Lacertidae > Podarcis > Podarcis raffonei. The sequence goes on from NC_070607.1 coordinate 75,487,476, forward strand.
ACACAGCCAAAATTCATGAATTTTACTGAATCTTCTAAACTTTACTCACCTGAACAACATCCTCAAACTGGCTTTCATTTTAGGGAAGTCATAGATAATTCTTGAGTAGGACTGCCCCATGTCTGAAATGGAAATCAATCCAGCAAATACAATCCATATTCACAGTTGTTCTTGCTGTAAATGATACATGGTTGATGACATCTTCCACCATTTTCATTCTGTTTCCCTTACAATGAAATAAATGTGTTGGAATAATGTAATGGTGCCATGACATAAAGGCAGAATGGAAATTTAATCCTTCAGCATCCCTATAGATTCAGTTGCATGATTCAGATCCAAGTTGCTTTACACTATTGTAGCAGGAAGACTAAAATATTCTTTTCAAATGCTTCCTCTTGCGTTTTCTCCCTGGCTTCTTATGCTCCCCTTCTGCACTAGGTTCCATTTTAGAAAATCTTGCAATACATACAAATCGCTCTTGGTACCAGACGTGTCTGTTTGCAGCTACCTATGGACAGTTTCGTTATACACACACTTTGTCTATGGAGACATTTCTGCTCATGTCTGACTACTGCTTTAGATGATTTCAAAACTGTTTTCCTCTGGAAGTGAAGATATTCCCAGTGCATTTCGACAACATATTTAGCATGTCATTAATTCCCATCCCCTTGCTTTCAAATCTCATTCCCTCTGATACCCTGGCAGCTCTGAATATCACTAGTTTTCTATCATTACCAATCTGTTAAAAGGAGGAATGAGCGAGAAAGAAAAAATGCCTCTCTTCTTTAACGACTTATCTAAACGACTTTTTTTTTCTTCTTTCCTCTGAATAGCTTTGAATTTCATACTTGGACAAGAAAAAAAATCCCCTGACTATTGAACATGTTACTCTTTTTCTCATCGAGGAAGAAGAAAAAGGAAAACCACTTTCAAACACAGCATCACACATCATATAACACCAAGTTGATGTCTTCTGTCAAAGGCCACTACAAGCAAGCAGGATGTTACTTGAAAGTCTCACTTAGTACAGAAGAGAATTTGGCCTAATAAGTGATAGCAAAACACAACCAGTGTTGACGCACCACTTATCCAGGACCAATAAAGTTTGCAATATCCAGTTCCCCCACCCCACCTTTCTGTTTTGAAAAATTGATTGCCATGGCTTAGTTCACTGGAGGAGGTTTAGATGTTTCATAAGGCAATGCAGGAATATCTTTGCTGGTCTCATACACTCCATCTGGATTTGAGCCTGAAAGACCATGGAAAATTGTGGGTGTGTGGGGTGTAATTTGCATGAAAGCACAATTTGTGTCATTGCACAATATCATTGCTGATCACAGGACATGTCTGTTAAAGCATCAGCCTTGGCTTTGAATTTCCTGGGTTTGTGGGGGTAGAGTTTTTTTAATCGTTCCCCTGTTTTTGAGAAAAAAAGAAAAGATTTGTTAACATATTTGAATCTGTTAAACATGAAAGCAGTCGTTCATAACTATTAATTGATATAGCAACCCTGCAGTATTTCCAGCTTGTGGCATGCTTCTGAACAAGCAAAACAAGACACAAACAAGTCATTAGCTGCATGCAAATGAACAGATATGGGCTGATGAGCTCAGAAGGGCTTACAGCTGAGAAAGTCTATACTATCCTTTTACCCCCTTACCCTCTCTTGATCAGTAATCTGGCTTCAAAAATTGCATCACATCCCAGGCCTCAAAAGTTAGGTCACTCTTGCTTCAATTGTGATTGTGTTCCAATGCCTCCCCTGATCCCATTGTCCTGTAGAGACTGGACTACTTTACACCTTAAAAAAAATAAAATAGCTGAGCCAATCTGATGTCATTAGTGATATCATCTGAAGGACAGAAGTATGGAGTTAAATCCTGAATTGGTTGCATTCATCAACTGATGCACAGGGTGCTAAACCAGATTCAGGAAAGTTTTTGCATGGAACTCCCTGCTAAAAAGGAGAGGTAGGACTCCATTTTAGCAGGGGATTCCAATGTAAACTTCTTCCTCAGAAACATTTTCTACGTTCAAAAAAGAGATGACTTCATAATCATGGAGCACTTCTGTTAATGCCTTTGTTCCTAGTGACTGATATTTCAACCTCACATAATGAAAGTGCACAGGACAGGGTCTGATGAGAGTGGTTCGATAGAGGAAGAGGCAATAAGAGATTTAAAGGGAGTTTTCAAAGTAAACTCCAAAATTTAAAACTGGGTTCAGATGCAAACAGGAAGGCAATGTGATTGTCACAACACAGGCTGAATATGTCTTTCTTCAAAAGGCAGCATTTTGTATCAGCTTTTCAGTCATCTCCAGGGACTGCTCCATGCTAAGCACATTACAGTAGTCAAGCATGAAGGTTGCACAAATGTATGGCTATTCCTGGTGAGGTTCCCCATCTTCAGGATGGTGTAAACCCCATGTATTAAGTACGGTAGGCAACATTCACCCCTTGCTATTCCCACCACTGCTTCAGACCCATTCATATGGGGATGCATCCACACAATCTATTATTGTGCACTAGTCTTCTTCTAGGCATGGTGATTTTCCATCAATATAATGTCCATATAGTCAACCCTGTCCACAAGATTTAGTCTCACGATGACCTCTGATCAAGCAGGTTTTTCAAATAATTTATTTATCATTATTTTTTAAATGAAGCCTAAGTGTGTACAAGTAAAGGTCTTTTTAAAATTGTCCTCAGTGGAAAACCCCTATTATTTCCCCCTTGCCTAAGTTATGCAACATCATTCTTGCTACGCAGATCTAAGTTATTGAAGATCAGCCTTGTTAAACTCATATTCTGTTATTTTTATATTTTTTATTATATTTTGCACATCAACTCAGAACATATATGGAAAGCGATATAATAATGATAATAAATTAATAAGAGCATGTACTGACAAAAAGTCCCATGGGGTTCAAATGAGCTTACTTTCAATACAAGGTGCCTAGCATTGCAGCTTCAAACACAGTTTTAAGATAGTTTTAGTTTAAATGAGACTTCCTGCTGTGTTTGCTGTTAAAGACAGAGGCTGGATCTAGACACACACCAAAAAGTTGTAAACCTCATAATGGGAAATCATGTTGCCAAAATATGGAACGCTATAGTGCCAATTGGTGTCACAATATTGTAACACATTTTTATTTATTTATTTATTTTTTTACTAATGCAGCTGAGTCCTGAGAAGCACAAGGTAACCTCTACATAGGGATGCATGCAGAATGTGATCGTTGCAAATCCTGACCTGCTCTGCACCTCCTGGACTAATGTGCACATCATAATTTTGCCATCCATCAGTTTGGGCACTTCCCAAATGTTCCAGTGTCGTCCTTCACTAAAAAAAATGAAATGCATCAAAAAGGTTTTTAAATGCATATTTTGAGACAAAATGTGTCAAAGAATTTCTTTAGGGAGAAACTGTATCTTAAAAGCCATGTTTTCTGAAACACAAATTTTTACAACAGATTTTTTTACCATTGCCGATTAAAGTGGAAACAGAGATGAAGACTTGTGGAAGTGAATTAGACTAGAAACAGAATGAGGCCCATTTCAACCCTAGCCACCTGTAATGATGACGATGGCAATGATGATGATGAGAATTATTATTATTATTATTATTATTATTATTATTATTATTATTATTTTATTTGCATCCCGCCCATCTGACTGGGTTGCCCCAGCCGCTCTGGGTGGCTTCCAACAAATATAAAAGCATAATAAAATATCAAACTTTCAAAACTTCCCCATACAGGGCTGCCTTCAGATGCCTTCTAAAAGTTGTATAGTTATTTGTAATCTCTGCACCCATCCTGTCTCCCCTACCCAACCCCAACACCCCCCTCCAGTTTAATTCCTCCTTTCTCATGAAAGCAGGGCAGAGGCTGAATGAAAATGGCCGCAGAACCGCCATCTGCATGCACAGCCTTCTTTGGAGTTAATAGGAATGTTGCGCAAGGGATCAAGGGCAGCAGGTGGCTTTGTGTCTTAAGTGCTTCAGGGGGTGGAGGCCTCCTCCAGTTCACAAGACCCATTATAAAGGGACAGAGGCAAAGGACTTGCATAAAAACTAAGTGGCATTCTATCCATGCGCTCCCCCTCAGCTCATACATTATGCTAACAGTATTAATAAGGATTAATGTAGGCTTGAAAGAATTATAACACTGGCCAATATGTCATCCCTTCAGGAAAGCCATGTCTTACATTTGTCACATTAAAAAAAAAAAATCTCTCTGCAAAGTCAAAATTGCTTTCAGAAGATGTCTCAAGTTTAAGAGGGAAGGAGGCGGAGAACTCTAAGGAGAAGAAAAGGAAGAGGGGGGCAGATGTTCTCCATTGCTCCAGGAAGTCATGCTGAGAGCTTATAGAGACAAGTGATCTTATTTTAAAATAGTTGAGCCTCTTAAAAATAAAATGACGTTGGGTACATTTCAACAAGGTTAAGCGCTGTTGAGAAAGTGAAGAAGGTAAAGACAACGCACTCCTATGGTGCCTTCTCGACAGATTATTTAACGAAATCTCATTACCCCTCAGAACCACTTTTGACTTACGCAGTTGTAAAAGGAAAAGGTGGAAATTTGCCCTTTTCCAGAATGTGGCTGTGAATGATTCTCAGTGCATTTTAATGATTCTGAGCACATACCTCAAGCAAACTAGGCTAGGTTTAAAACTGTGAGATATGTCTGAAAATAGACTTTGCGAGAATAAGGGGGGGCATGTGTAACATATTTATCATAGCTTGACCCTTATGCTGATCGATAACAAATGGTTATGTTAGAAGATCTTTAAATGGTTCTGAGTTACGCCTTCACAAGCACCATGTTATCCTAATAATTCTGGGGACAGCACCAAATCAATGTAAGTCACCTGAAACATGGCTTTGCATGTTTTGGGAGAGGGTCTTATTGCTAAGCTCAACTGGGAAGTCATTTCAGAGGGTGGAAATCACAGCGGAGTTGACCGGTGCCAAAAGTAACTGGTATGGCAGAATGTAAGGTGATAACAGTAGGTGGTGTCAGAGCCAATAACAGGCAGAACTGCCTCTTGACTGGTTGCTGGCAAGATGTCAGACATGTGGGAACTGACTGATACCAGGCCGATATGTCCTGTCCCAGTTGCCCCAATGGACCAGCCTCAACTGGATCACAGTGAATGGTCTTCTCCAGCTCTTAACTAATTTCACCTCCTATAATGAGGGCACAGGCTCTGTTATAGGATCGTCCCTGACATGGAAGCTCATCCAGCCACGCTTGTTCCAAATATATAAGTATCTTGGAAAGTGGGTAACTTCAGATAAGTTTATCCAACTTTCAACTACCCTACTGGTACACTTGGGCCTTTGGCTCTGGTTTTAAGCAGCTGATTGACAGGTTGTCTGTCACTAAGAGGAGGCCTATTTCATCATCACCCTTTCATTTCTAATCTACATCTACAGGCGGCCACATATATTATTCCTTTCTAGCTCCCATGGGAGAACCTTTTCATGCATCCATCGTTAAAGAGAACAAGCCAGCCCATGAAAATGGCGGGCTTCTCTCCCTCTCTCCCTTTAAAATAGAAAATATCTAGCCTCACTTCTATGGATTCTAATTTTGATTTTTGTAATGTTAAGAAAGATCATCCGCTATGGAACAAGGTCAATGCAATGGCAGCGGCCCAGCCTGTCGAGAGCTCCCAGATGCCCAGCTATTAATCATCCCATTTCTCGAAACGTACCAACCAAACTAGCTCTGGAAATATCATTAACAAGTAGCAAAGTGTTAAATTGCCGGGAATGTCCAGAATAATAGTGGAAAAGGAAGGAAAGAAGAAAAATAGGAAAGAAGAAAGTTTTAAATTTTTCAAACTCTAGCCAGATGGAATTAGGGCAATTGTTCTCTTGCAAATGCTGTGGAGATTAATGAGGTCTGTGGGCACAGCTAGGAGAAAATAGAAATATAAAGGATTGCAGTTTCCAAAAATACAGCTGCCACAATAACAGAGGGATAGATCAGTTTGAGTGCTTAATCTTATGCCCCTATCTTACACAGTAGCCCTTTTTCACATTATTAGCATTTCAAAATACCACTTTACAATCCTTACAAATTTTCTCCTGCAAACCTTACTTCTCAGCTAATGGGGGCGAGAGGTTCTCTTTAGCACATGTTTAGGTTTCTCCCTATCCATTAGTGCACTGGTTCCATACTTTAATTCAAAGAAGTTCTGTTTACACAGGTAGAATTCAAGTATCCCAGGACTTCGAGCTCAAGGTGAACCCCCATCTCTATACGAGCAAGTAATTCTAGGGTATCTCAACGATACCCTTTTGCTAACTTTCACGGGTCCCGTAGCTCCAGTCTATACATTTGCTGTAGCCGAGGTTCAGTTCCCATGATGGAGGAGTAATCACTCTCCTTTCCTCTCCACCACAGAGATAGCAGCTAGTGCTACATGCAGATGCCTATGAAGATGGAACACTGAGAAAAGTGGGGATCTAACTAGCATACATATGGAGCTCCCACATCACAATATCTGTTATCTCCAGGATGGAGAGAGGTTCTCCTTCACTGTGAGAACTGAGTGCAGCCTTTGTGAATGTACAGCAGAGGTTGTAAAACTGTAGTCCACGAGCTCCATCTCAGGTCTGCAGAAAGGTTGTGGAACCATTGAGAATGTCTGTACTTGGCTCTGTTCTTTATTCATTCCCCCCACTCCCAATGAAATAAACCAAGGCTGTTTTAACCAGGGCTGGATTATCAAGCAGGCTAACAAAGCTCTAGCCCAGGGCCCATGACTTTCATTATAAGTGGTGTGGATGATCAGCTCTGATCAAACAAAGTTATTAAAATATGAAATGATATACATACGGTAATACGGATAATTTCAAAAAGGTTTATTAAGTGTTCCATTGAGACCTTCAGTGATTTTCAAGTGATCCATGCAGGTAAAAAAGTTTGAGAACCACTACTCTAGAGGACTGTCGAGTTTTATAGAGAACTTCATAAATAAGCAATATCTGCCCTTCTAAGTATTACACAGTCAAATATCCTATGACGAAACACAAGTGAGTCAGAAGCCCCTGATCTCTTTCAGCTCATTCCAGCCTCTGAGTCAGCACTCCAGCTTGTAAACAAATTAAAAATTGGTGAGCTTATGGGTTATATTAGGTTATATCTAAGGGTTATATAAGGACTGAGTAAACTGGCCCTTAGGGTTCTTTTTTAAAGTCACATTGTCCTTATGTTGTCTGTTGACCTTGAGTCCAGAGTTCTGGCTCCGTGCAGGTCTTTTGAATTTATTATTTATTTTACATATTTCAAGACAGTCTACAGAGGAAAGCTTTTCCCTCCCAAACAAATAAATATATAGGATGTGGTGATTTTAAAAACCATAAAACACAACGATCACAATATCCATAAATAACAGGAGCCTCTGAAGACAATTAAAACAGGACAACCCGAAGATAAAATCACTGAAAATAAAATGGCACAAAAAATATGTAGCCACCCAATTAAAATCCTTAAAATATTGAGAAACAAGCAGGGTTCTTAGATATGGTTGTATGTTTGCTGGAAACTGCAGCAGGAGGAGAATGATATTGTGCTTGGATCCTGCTTGCTGGTTTCTAATAGGCATCTAGTTGGCCTTTGTGAGAACAGGATGCTGGACTAGTTGAACCATTGGCCTGATCCAGCAGGCTCATTTTATGTGGTTATACTTGTTTTTAGATTGTTTATGATTTTACTGTATGGTTTTATGTTTATCTATTGTTGTAAACCGATGTGATATATTTCTACAACACAGCAATACACAACACAGCAACACACACCCATACATTCACACACACACACAATCAACTTTCACTGTGTGACCTCAATTTGTCAGTATGCAGGTGAATCCCATAGCAAAATATCCACAATCCGAAAGCAGCCCCATTTACAGCAAATATACCTTATAGGGATTAGGATGTGGTGTAGGTGCAATAGCTAAAGATGGAATTTAGGATCAAGCTCCCCTTTAGTAATAATATCATTTGGCACAATATACTATCATACTTCCACAGAAGCCCGGACAGACAAAGAGTCTTACACTGTACTTTTCAGTGAAACATTTTCCGCTTCATATTTGCATGCTACAAGAAGGTTTTTCCCTCTGTGGGTATTCTTTGTTGTTGTAGATCTGCTATTTTCTCCTTTGTTAAGATTGCCACTTACTGTAATGAGTTTTTGTTCAGATCATTAATCTCAGAAAGGCAATATATATATACACACTAAAGTTCCAAATATTCAGATGGCCAAGGATTGTCAATATATAAAATATTTGGTTAAGCTAGTGGTGACTCGTCATTTAGATAAATGTGTCACAAACAGAGAGCATTGTATGAAACAGTGCCACTTCAGTGTGCATTGCAGTCCATATGCGGAACAGTTCTAATCTTCTGAGATGGGAAGCAGACATCTGGTTGGGTGTTGTGAGAACAAGAAGCTGGACTTGGTGGGCCCAGCAAGGCTCTTCCTATGTTCTTATATTGTTGTTGCTTTCCACTGCCTACTATGAGGGGAGCCCACCAGACAGCAGTTTGCCAGAGCCACCCACAACCTGGATCTAGGCCTTCATTAAGATGACAAGGACCAGAGAACATTGTTGGCCGTTCCCTCTGTCACAGTGCAGTGAGTCCTTGCATATACTGTTGTCACAGCTGGCAAGACACTGGCTGGGATGGGCTTTGAATCAAATCACCAGCTATTTAAGCCCTTCCTTTTGGTGTGTATATTTCTATGTAACCTTGCTCAATTCAGTGAACAATTCTAGTAAGCATGGAAAGTTAGCAATAGGAGAGGCTCACCTCTTCGCGTCAGGAACATTTTCAACCTCAAATTAAATGGCTCATGTTACCGGCTCACAGAACTTGTTGTTTTAAGCCTCCACTTGGTAATTCTCCAGTGCCGAAGAGCTGACAAATACTATGTAGTGGAGCAAAATATTCCAGCAGCTGTTTCATTTATGATTTAGATCTGATTCAGATATATCTCCAGAATTTACAAACGCATTTGTTTTTGGACTGCACATTTTCCTGTCTGAATCTCTTTTGTCATTTAAGGATGAGCAAATCTTTCTCTTTCTTTTTCCCTTGTTGTCCAAGTACTGGACAACAAATCCACCATTTGCTTGGTTCCACTGCAGTCGTTGTGAGCAAAGTTAGTCATAAATAACTTAAATCTCATTGTTTTCAACTTGTACCATGGAGCTTCCTCTCTCCCCAAATGCCTCCCTAAATCTGTTCTGGAGCAGATCTGGGGAGGGAGTGCAGGGTGCACATATTTACTTGTTTACATAGAACAAGATGAATTTAATAAATGGCAATTCAACATGAATAGTTTATATGTTTACTTCTCTGAGAAACGGAAGTGTATTCAGGACCATTAACATTTTTTTAATGATAATTTCTAAAAGTTTTGAAAGTTTGTTTTTCACTAAAACAATTTCAGAAATACAATACTTATTAAATTTAAAAACAAGTACGTTGAAGTTGGTCTTCACTTTTAAAAGAAAAAAAGAAAAAAAGGGGGAGGTGGAATTAGTAGCAGCATTTAGCCTCAAAGTCCATCATGGGCTGAAGGCTCCAATCCTGTACATGTTTATTCAGGAGTAAGCCCTATTAAGCTCAGTAGGACTTAATTCTGAGTAATACTAAGTGAGTGAACACACCATATCAGATTAACTTGATTATTAGTAAGGGGGCAGTTAATTACAAATAGAAGAAATAAATTCACCCATGCTGTCAAGTTATTATCTTGTCTTCTGGATATATAAGAATATGTACTTATTGTTTGCTTTTCTGAAATGTATGATGGTGCATTATCATATCCCAAAATCTAACCCATTAGCCTTCAGCAGATATGTCCCCACACCTCCTTGCAACATGAATCTTTGTGAAATAAGATTTATTAGATAACTTGCAATCCTGCATTTATGCTGCCTTGTCCTTCTTACAATAGATTCCTGCACTCCGTGACCTGCCTCCATTGGTCTTCTGTCTGAACTTGTGTGTGCGGCAGGAGTGGCTGACATTCGTAATAATAATGTGGCACAGCAGTACAAGATATCAATCTTCTGGAGGTAATTAAATTATCCAGATTTATGCAGGCAGTCACCACATACTTTGGATTCTCAACCATGCGGCCAAGACCTTGGGGTGGATTCATAGCTGCCATGGACCGAGCAACTGAAAGTGGCTCTCCCAGGCTGAAGAAAGTGCAGCAGACACCTTTGCTCTGTGAGTCAAAAGGATGTCAAACTCTGTCTAGCTGATGCTATGGAGATTAGATGACACAGCATGCTATGGAGGAAATATGTCCTCTTGCAGGGCCTCAAGGATCCTCTGAACATGGGAACCCCCCCCCCAACAAGAGTTGCTTTCCAAAGTGTGCTCTTCATAATTTCTTCCTGGATTTTGAACCTCTAAATTATCTGGTCTTGTTTCTAAAGTGGAGTAGCTTCGCTAGGAGTTCTACTGCTCTATTTTGTTTTTATTTCTCATTTTTTATATAGTGAAATGCACACGCACAGTTCGCTGAAGCTCAGTTCCTCTACAATTCCCTCCCTATGTTTCTGATGCAAGCATGTGCAAGTTAACTTTATGTGGTTATACCTACAGCTGTATCAAGATCATTTTGGTGTGGTGTTTTACCCTTGTACGGAGGTGCATTGGTAAAAAGCTCAGGAGTGCATTTGTTAAACACCACACAACAAGAATATTGCTGCAACCTTATGTCAGGGCTGGTTCAGCTGCACGTCAGCACAGAGACTCAGAGACGAGCAGTAAAGTTGATTCTTTACTCAAGAAAACAGAATACAAACAGAGAATCTATGCGCAAAACTGGTTCCAAGGAAAGGAGTTGCCAGAACTGACCATCTGACACCCCTACTTCTCCCTAAGTCTCCTCCCAGTCTGGCTGTTTTCCCTACAATCTTAAACTCTGTTGGAAGCGGGGTGTCTATGCTGTCTGTACTCTTTGTTGTGCTACATGCAAAACTTTGACTCTTAGCCCCTGGAAACGGGGGCGGCGGGGTAGGGAGGCTAGAGCTGAATACAGTAGGACCAACAGGCTCCTGTGAATCTGTTAGGGCCTCAGCCTCCAACTCCTTCTCAGTTGCCTCTTCTTCCTCTCTCACTCAAGCCTTTTGCTTGCTCAGCACTTGACCATTCTGCCCCCTCTTTTGACCTGTCTTCCGTGTCCCATCACCGCTCCCCTAGCTCTGAGCCTTTCCATAGAATCATAGAGTTGGAAGAGACCACAAGGGCCATTGAGTCCAACCCCCTGCCAAGCAGGAAACACCATCAGAGCACTCCTGACATATGGTTGTCAAGCATCTGCTTAAAGACCTCCAAAGAAGGAGACTCCACCACACTCCTTGGCAGCAAATTCCACTGTCGAACAGCTCTTACTGTCAGGAAGTTCTTTCTAATGTTTAGGTGGAATCTTCTTTCTTGTAGTTTGGATCCATTGCTCCGTGTCCGCTTCTCTGGAGCAGCAGAAAACAACCTTTCTCCCTCCTCTATGTGACATCCTTTTATATATTTGAACATGGCTATCATATCACCCCTTAACCTCCTCTTCTCCAGGCTAAACATGCCCAGCTCCCTTAGCCGTTCCTCATAAGGCATCGTTTCCAGGCCTTTGACCATTTTGGTTGCCCTCCTCTGGACACGTTCCAGTTTGTCAGTGTCCTTCTTGAACTGTGGTGCCCAGAACTGGACACAGTACTCCAAGTGAGGTCTGACCAGAGCAGAATACCGTGGCACTATTACTTCCCTTGATCTAGATGCTATACTCCTATTGATGCAGCCCAGAATTGCATTGGCTTTTTTAGCTGCCGGGTCACACTGTTGGCTCATGTCAAGTTTGTGGTCGACCAAGACTCCTAGATCCTTTTCACATGTACTGCTCTCAAGCCAGGTGTCACCCATCTTGTATTTGCGCCTCTCATTTTTTTTGCCCAAGTGCAATACTTTACATTTCTCCCTGTTAAAATTCATCTTGTTTGTTTTGGCCCAGTTCTCTAATCTGTCAAGGTCGTTTTGAAGTGTGATCCTGTCCTCTGGGGTGTTAGCCACCCCTCCCAGTTTGGTGTCATCTGCAAATTTGATCAGGATGCCCTTGAGTCCATCATCCAAGTCGTTGATAAAGATGTTGAATAAGACCGGGCCCAAGACAGAACCCTGTGGCACCCCACTAGTCACTCTTCTCCAGGATGAAGAGGAACCATTGATGAGCACCCTTTGGGTTCGGTCAGTCAGCCAGTTACAAATCCACTGAGTGGTAGCATAGTCAAGACCGCATTTTACCAGCTTCTTTACAAGAATATCATGGGGCACCTTGTCAAATGCCTTGCTGAAATCAAGGTAGGCTACATCCACTGCATTCCCTTCATCTACCAGGCTTGTAATTCTGTCAAAAAACGAGATCAGGTTAGTCTGACATGACTTATTTTTCAGAAATCCATGCTGACTATTGGTGATCACAGCATTCCTTTCTGGGTGCTCACAGACTGTTTGCTTAATGATCTGCTCCAGAATCTTCCCTGGTATTGATGTCAGACTGACTGGGCAGTAATTATTTGGGTCCTCTCTTTTCCCCTTTTTGAAAATAGGGACAACATTTGCCCTCCTCCAGTCTGCCGGGACTTCGCCTGTTCTCCAGGAATTCTCAAAGATGACTGCCAGTGGTTCTGAAATCACATCTGCCAGTTCCGTTTTAAGGCTTTCCTAGGGGGGGTTTCTCTGGCTGGGGCCTCCCACTACACCTCCTCATCCAGCCAGTCCCTGACACCATACATATATCAATTCACATGCATGCATCAAACTTCCATTCATCAGTACTATAAACAGGGAAATGCAGAAGAATGGGAAGCTACAGCAAATTAGGCATGTTCCAGTTCTGGAATTAGATCTTATAGCTTCACAACCTGAATTCCAGATGAATGAAGATCAGAGAAAATCCAAGGAACAATATAATAATGTGTCTGCTTCCACCAACCTAATGCTTCCCTTGACTTTACCACTGCCCTGCCACATCCCTGGTGCTGGAAAACATTGTAGTAATAATTATCCTAGGCCCCACTTGCACCATACATTTAGAGCACTATGATACCACCTTAAACAGTCATGACCCCCTAAAGAATCCTGAGACTTGCAGTTTTTTTAAGAGTGTTGAGAGTATTAAGAGACTATTCCTCTTTCAGAACTACAGTTTCTGGAATTCCCTGCTCAGAGGGCTTGACTGTTAAACATACCGTACATTTTGCACCATAGGACACACCGGACAATAGGACGCACCTTGTTTTAGAGGGGGGAGAACAAGAAAAAAAATCTCCCCCTCTCTGCCCAGCGCCCCTTCAGCGAAGCGGCAGGAGGTGCTGCGCAGAGAGGGGGAGAATTTTCCCCCTCTTGTTTTCCCCCTCTATAACAAGGTGCCGTTTAAGGTGCGTTCAGTCGCCTTCAGGTGGCTACCTTGGAAGCCTGGAGAGCGAGAGGGGTTGGTGCACACCGACCCCTCTCGCTCTCCAGGCTTCAGGTTCCTTTCAACCTGCTCTTTGGGGCTGGCGGGGGGAAGCCCACCACCAGCCCCAAAGAGCAGGTTGGGGAGCAGCGGAAAGCTTATATGGCTTCTTTAGCCCCGCGCGCGCTCTCCCGGCTGGAGAGGTGGCGTGCGGCTAAAGAGGCTCCTGCCATAGCCGCGCTCCACCTCTCCAGCCGGGAGAGGGTCGCGGGGCTATGACGTCTTCGCTCCATAGGACGCACACACATTTCCCCTTCATTTTTGAAGGGGGAAAAGTGAGTCCTATAGAGCAAAAAATACGGTACTCAGTAAATGTAACTCTGTGAAGTGAATAACAACTCTCAGCATCTTTGAGAAACTACAGGTCCCATGATACCCATGACTGTTTAAAGTGGTATGATACTGCTTTAAATGTATAGCGTGAATGGGGTCCCATGCTTGGCGAGTGGCAGTGCCACCACAGTCAGAAAGGTGGCATAGTAGCAGTGATCCACCTCATGTACTGTGCCTGATCAGCCGTCTTCAGGTATTTCTGTCCCTGGTAGAACAACATGGTAGTCGGGAGTGGAGTCTCATAAAGTAGCCTTAGAAATTGGCATTGCACACACCAACTAGCCCACCCCACCCCCAGTATCCATACATGCCATGCAAAGTTTTGTGATGGCGATTCCAGCTACATGTGAAGGCCCCTCTGTACAGACATTTCCACTGGAGACCAGTGGCAGGGCCATTTTACATGGCTGATGTCAGGGGTGGGGCTACTCTATCTAACCCCTCTCCTGCATTTTTCTGCATGGGAGCTGGTATGTCAGAAGAGGGCTGTGTCTTCAGCCCATTCACTTTGCAGTGTGTTATAAGAAGGGCTTTTTTCCAGCTTGAACTCACCGGAACTCAGTTCTGGCACCTCCCAGATGGCTCCATTACCATTGAAAGAGAATGAGGGAGACATTCATAGTGAGTTCCAGCACCTCTTTTTTCCTAGAAAAATAGCACTTCTTATAAGGCAGCCATTCAGACTACTCACCTGTGAAGAAATGAAAGAGTCAATACTAGACCTGTTCTATATTGCAATTAGCGATGGGCTGATTCTTTGAAGATGGCATCAAATTTGCCTAGAAACTACCTGAGGCCTACTTTGAAATAGGAAGAATGTTGAGAATTTGGTCAAGTCAAGACCTTGAAAAAACTATCTCCCCTTCAGTGCTATTTTTGTAGAAAAAGAGGTGCCAGAACCCACCACAAACACCTCCATTGTTCTCTTAGAATGGCAATGGCCCCCACTTGAGAGGTGCCAGAACTGAGCTCTGGTGAGTTTCAGCTGCCCCGCTCCCCCTTAGCAAGGCAAGCCCTCCTTTCTACAGAAAAGTGGGGAGAGAGCAAAGAGGCTCGGATTCTGAAGTGATGGTAGGGTGCCCACCCAGGCCTTCTAGGGACTCTCTGAGACTGGGCTCCCAAGCCTCATCCTTGGAATTTGACCCTACAGACCTAATGGTGGAGACAGGTGGGGGAGACATCCTATTTGGTTCAACAGTTCACACCTATTTGGTTCAACAGCCAATTTGGTTCAACAGCCAAGCCTGCATAATTTGGGGGCTTCTTAAAGCTTGCTTCATTTTGAGGTTGGCTCTTTCAAGTTCATTGCTAAGTTTGGTTTCTGCAAACTTTGTAGATACCCCTAGTTACCATTATTTATGTTTTATTTTGTTCGTGCCTGTATCCCTGTCCTACTCTTTTATGCGTTTTTCCCCCAATGCACACAAACTTCCTCTTTGTGTTATGTTCTATTCTTTAGTGTGTGTGCATATATGGAAAAAAATATGTTTCTCAACCAGCAGAGACAGCTGTTCTTGCCATTACAGATATCAACAACATACTGGCTGGCGTTTGTGTGTTAAAAAGCATGTCTGTTGCATTTCAAAATAGCCAGGGTTGAACCAGGTCACAAAAGTATCTCTTCTCATACCACCATTATCAAAAAAATGTGCACAAAATCACTTTTACAGTTCAGTCCTATGCATATTTACTCAGAGGTATTTCCTTGTCTGTCCATCCACTCCATATCAGCAGTGCTTATTTAAGATCTTAAAACTTATTAAAATGAGTAAGAAGTTTAGCTGGTTAAAGAACAGAGGGTAGTGGCAAAATAAAGAATACTGCAGGGTATTCTGATCTCAAGAATTTTCTGCAAGTCTTCAGCAGCTGACTCACCACTTTGACGTTCAATATGTTCTCACATGTTGCTATCTCCCTTGCTTCATATTCTGCAGAGGTTTTCCTGTCGATGGCAGTTGCTGACATATGCCAAGCACTTTCTACAAAAAGATGACCATATGTCATATGTAGTTCATTCACTCTGACTCAGTTTCTCCCTGGGGTGAAAGAATGTGTTGCCACATAATATTTTGTCTGGGAAGAGCTTTTAAATTAAGGCCAATGCCTCAAGCTGTAGAAGTCCGTATTAACCAAAGACAACGTCCAAAGGAGGCAGCTAGGCAGCTAGAATAATAATAGTAAGGAAAATAAAATTGACTCCATCTCACTATAATAGCCCATAGTAGCATTATTATGACACTAGTATTAGTTGCAATGTATTTTGCAGAAATGGTGTGATAAGTATGCATTGTAGCCCAAGTAGCGCTAAGTGGCTTGTTCTGTCAGTGCAAAAATGTCTGCTCGCACAATAGAATCCCCCCTTTTCCTCCCTCTGAGTACACACTAAATCCAAGGGTGAAGCATTGGTTGCTGGTGCCCGGGGGGGGGGGTTAGTGTTGCGCCCCCCTGGTGGACTGGGCAGTGTCAATCCCTTTGCCGACCAGTGTCTAATTAAGGGAGTCTCTCCTTGCAAACAAAAGAAAACAAAATTTTAACAACAAAAAATGATTATTATTTCTTTTAAAAAAGGAAGAAAAAACCCAGAGCTCAGCAAAAATACACTCAAGGGTAGAGGAGAACTGTAGCTGCTTGAGATAGTTCAAAAACTATGGACAAGCACAAGCCAAGGCCTGTGTCTGATACTGTACAGGGATGTTTTAGCCAGAGAAAGAGAGAGAGTATCCTGCTTTCTTTTTCCTTTCTTACCCATATGTACAGTGGTAGCTCGGGTTACAGACGCTTCAGGTTACAGACGCTTCAGGTTACAGACTCCACTAACGCAGAAATAGTACCTCGGGTTAAGAACTTTGCTTCAGGATGAGAACAGAAATCGTGCTCCGGCAGCACGGCGGCAGCAGGAGGCCCCATTAGCTAAAGTGGTACCTCAGGTTAAGAACTGTTTCAGGTTAAGAATGGACCTCCAGAACGAATTAAGTTCTTAACCTGAGGTACCACTGTATTCCCCTCATGCCTGAGCCCACAACACCCAAAAAGTAATACTCTATTGCCAGAGGTTGTCCTAATTCTTCTGTGTACCAGCTACAGTCAGTATGGAAAGTCTGCACTCAGCCACCAGCTGAGCTGTGCTTAACATGCAAGCTTGGTGAAAACGCGAGGAGCCTAGTGTTTGAGAGGTACTGATTTGGGCAGCACAAGTTTAATGAGGCAGCAGGGACAGATGAATAACTTTCAGGGCAAATGGCACCAGTGTACGTGCACTGAGTTAGGCTCTACATTGGCGCAGGGGCCATTGGATTGTCTTGTTACTTACTGCGTAGTGCTCTTTGGCATTTATTTCTCCTGAATAAGAGACAACCACCTCTGCTGCCATATCCTGATAGTTGTCCGAAAGGGCAGACATTCCTCTTCCCCTTTCATGAGCACACATTATCAGTCAGTGTTTCTCACTGAAAAAACAGCTCTGCCGATGTGCTCATGCTGTTTCCCACACAACTAACACCATCATCACTGGTTCTCTCTGTCAGTCTGTCTCTCTTTCGGTTTCTCATCTCTAAAATCAGCGTATCAATGCCCACTTGTAAACAGTGCTGCTAGGTATTGCAAGTCTGAATTAAGCAAGGGTCCTGAAGCCATTGATGCATACACACAAAAATGAATGTAGTAGCTCAGGGGTGAGTGTGGGTCCACATAGCAGGGGTCAGCAAACTTTTTCAGCAGGGGGCCAGTCCACTGTCCCTCAGATCTTGTGGGGGGCTGGACTATATTTTTTGGGGGGAAATGAACGAATTCGTATGCCCCACAAATAACCCAGAGATGCGTTTTAAATAAAAGCACACATTCTATGCATGTAAAAACACGCTGATTCCCGGACCGTCCGTGGGCCAGATTTAGAAGGCAATTGGGCCAGATCTGGCCCCCGGGCCTTAGTTTGCCTATCCATGACATAGCCAAAAGAGCTCCATCCACATATACACAAGCAGGAAGCATCAGCAGACTTGGGGGAAACCCAAAGGTTTGCAGAAGTACAGATCTGTGCAGGAAGAGCTGTAGCTCAGTGGCAAAGCAACTGCTTTGCATGTAGAAGGTTCCATATACAACTCCTGGCATCGTTAGGGCTAAGAATGTCTCTTGCCTGAAACCTTGCCTGTCAAAGTGGACAATATTGATAGACCGATAATCTGTCTCTTCTTACATTCCTAAAAATAAACCCAGTTGAATGAGGGATGAGCATGCTCACTAGGCACAGCATTCTGGCTGGATGGTGTGTGTGTGTGTTCAGGGGGACAGAGGGCAGTAGGATGGGATTGGGGAAATGGGCGGGACGTGTGACGTAATGTAGTAGATGAAACCTACAAAAAAACCACTGCACAGTGCAAAATGGTTGTTATTAATAATATGAAAACATCCAGATTATGAGGCTATGAAGCTTTGTCTCTTGTGTAGCCCTTGTTCCTGGCTTGGTTGCTGCTTTGCTCCACAGAACAGATAAATAGCTGAGGAAAGATAAAAAGCAAAAGACTTAAATTAGTGAGACTCTGGCCTGAGTGCCTGCATAATATTCTCCATAATAACTACTTCCTCATCAAAGAAGTAGCTGGCTGAGGCCTTGGAGGGTGTATTTTACTCGGGGCTGCAGTGTGTGTGAGGAGCACAAAGCTTGCCTCATCAGGTAATTGAGTGCTGTCCTGCCGCTGGGATGTGTCAAGTTACACAGAGAAAATGATGCTTTTTGTGTCCATAAAACAAGAGTTCAAGGGGGCCTTTTAACACAGGGATCATAGCCAGAAAATGTGGAAAGAAATGGTTTCTCGATGTCAAAATATGCAAGAAAGAAAGGGGGGTTCTTTTCTTAGCCTCAAATAATGAAGCTTGGGATCAGAAGCAGGAGGTGAGTGTTGCATTTGCAAAAAACCAGACAAAGGGTAATTAACAGTGAGACATGACATAGGTGAAGTGGCTCTTTCTCTTTTTGTGGGAAAACAAGACCCGAGAAGGTGTTGAGATTCCCCTCCCATTTTTGCTTTGCTGGTCTCATTCTGTCAGCTCA
Source organism: Podarcis raffonei (assembly GCF_027172205.1). Classification (NCBI taxonomy): domain Eukaryota; kingdom Metazoa; phylum Chordata; class Lepidosauria; order Squamata; family Lacertidae; genus Podarcis; species Podarcis raffonei. Next base: position 75,506,404 of record NC_070607.1, read on the forward strand.
CAACAATGCAGAAAAGCTTTCCTACCTCATCATCTCTTAGACCACACAACTAACACAACTAGGTGTGGTGCAGGCCTTCCCACAAAGAAGCTTCAAGCAAACTTTCTCAGAAAGCCATGTCTCCAGACCAGGGCTTGTGACAGGCTACAAGAGAGTGGAGGTTAGGATCAGATTTTTTCTTCTCTTAGATAGGCTACCTTCCCAGGTTGACAAGCCCCATTTGCCCCTCATTTCCCTTGACAGAGCATGCAGAAACTTCCTTCTTGACCGTTGGACCTGTTATTGGTCTCATCTACTCAAACCATCAGATCCTGCCTTTACATGCAGAGGATATGCAAGTCAGTAACTCACCCAGGGTAGACCCATTGTGAGCTGAAGCCTCACCTGGTTTAGCTGGCCAGCCAAAGCTGTTACTCAGGATGTGGCCACAGTTGCAGCCTCACAGCTTCTAGGAGCCACAGATGAGAGCTGAGTGCAGGGTGAGACCCTTGTTGGGTGAACTATCCCAGAAGGAGCACAACGTGTCCCCCACCAGAAATACTGCCCCTCCTCTAACACCCCATCATAGCTGTCAACTTTTTCCTTTTTTTAAAGGGAAATTCCCTTATTCTGAATAGGATTCCTCGCAAGAAAAGGGGAAAGTTGACAGCTATGCACCCCATAACCCCTTTTTTTAAAAAAACCTCTGGTAAACTGGAAACAGGACTCAGCTGAACAGGCAGGTATCAAATGGCCAATGAGTTCACTGGGGATTTGAATGAGTTAAGAGACCCAAGCCATTTTGTACCACAATTTCACAAAGGACATGTACACAAACAATTTGCACAATTGCTGTGATTTAAAGGGTGCGCCAAGTCCTTCACTTTTCTATATATTTAAATTTAATACCTTCTTCTTTCTTCTTCTTTGGCGATCACTCATAGCCAAGTAAGATTGTCTTCCATAAACACGGTTTTAACAACAAGTCCGTAAGTGACTGTGGAGGCCAATTCAGGATCCACACGTCCTTCCACAGTGGGGACATTGGTTTCCAGGCGGGAGCTGATCATGGTGTGGATTTGCCAAGCGTGTCTTCCTCTTAGCAGGTTTCTCCCTTGCGTTCTGAGTTCTAGTGCCTTCAAAGCCCATGGCACCCTTGGTAAAGGCTGTTCTCCAACTGGAGCACTCACAGGCAAGTGTTTCCCAATTGTTGGTGTTTATACTACAATTTTTTTAGATTTGCCTTGAGACAGTCTTTAAACCTCTTTTGTTGACCACCGGCATTACACTTTCCATTTTTAAGTTTGGAATAGAATAGTTGCTTTGGAAGGTAATAATCAGGCATCTGAACAACATGACCAGTCCAACGAAGTTGATGTAGAATAATCATTGCTTCAACACTGGTGATCTTTGCTTCTTCCAATACACTGGTATTAGTTCGCCTGTCTTCCCATCCTATGTCAGCTCATGGGCCCAGTCAAAGCTTTCTTGTTCTTTGCTATTTTGTCAGATTTATGGCATCTGGTAACTGGATGACTTCACTTCCTATCCTTTCCAATGGCTGCATGAATGACATTCATCCCCAAACACTCCAACCCTACCCCCAGCAACAGGCTACGTCCTAGCTAGCTGGATCTCAGTTGCCAAGAAATTTATTTTAATGCCAGTGGAGACTTCCACTATCAATGCCAGACTTTTTAGCTCTTAAGTCTTTCCAGCGACACACACTATCATAAATAGCTATCTAGAAATCCAAATCCATTATGTCTGCTGCATTACCCTGTCAGCTTTCATTGTCACCTCTCTTCCACAATGTTAATCATATTTGTTAAGGATGACCTCCTCTTTTATAAAGTGGAGCCTTCTGACTGTTGTTAGATACACTACCTACTCACCAGCTATTTTACTGACTCCATAAAATCTTTCTCATTATTAGATTCCCCCCCTCCCCTCCTATTAGGCTCTTCCATAAATATGTCTGTCTGCCCAGTTCTAATGTGATGGGAAGTGGGATGACCCCTCCATTGAATGGATCTGTAACAATTTCCTCTGGCCCCTGGAGGCCCTACCAGTACTCTGAATCCCATCCCCACAGAGAAGAGTAATCAATCATAACCTAAAATGTGAACAAAGGAAAAGGACTCTAAATATCAGAGTTGTTTCGTGACCACTGGTTTCTTCTCTGCGTCCTTTGCTGTTGGAATAGCATGTAGGGTTTCAGTCTGATCCTGCTTGGAAATAATTCTTACTAAATTAATTGGGATTCTACCCATGTTAGTATGCCCTTCCTTGTGTGCCTCCTCCACAAGAGGTCTGGAGGGTGGCAACATGATAATGAGCCTTTTCTGCAGTGGCTCCCCATTTGTGGAATGCTCTCCCCAGGGAGGCTTGCCTGGAGCCTTCATTACATATTATTAGGCTCCTGGCAAAAAGTTCTCTCTAACCAGGCCTTTGGCTGATTGAGATTCCATGGCCTTTTAAATTTGATTGTGGTGGGGTTATTGGTTTGTTCATTTTATTATGTATTTTGTGTTCTTGTTTTGTATTTCCATGTTGTGAACTGTCCTGTGCTCTTCAGATGAAGGACAGTATACAAATTTAATAAATAAGAAAATCATCAATAATATGCTGGTCATTGCATCTTAATTTACTATATTACGGCACCTTCAGACCATCAGTGTTTTGAAAAATAAATAAAATAAAATTAGGTTACTGGGAAATTTAGGTTTACACCATTAAAGCCAGTTTAATTCAGATTTACACACTCTATTGCACTAGCACAACAAATCCACTTTTTTTTAAAAAAGAACAGTTAGGAAAAGTGATGGGGGGAATGCATTGAAAAGTGTGGAATGAGTGAATGACTATGGGAGGCAAATCAGGATGAATGTTCATTGTTACGTACATTGTTGTATAATGGGATATAATCTAGCCTCTGCATAGATTTTGTGCAAGCACATCAGGACCCGACTCCTAAGACAGGTCATAGGGAAGAATCCACAGTCACACACTGATGCAAATTACTTGTTACACATGGAGGCACCGAGATGAAGGGAGGGGCAGATAATCTTCAAGGATGCTCAGATCCTTGATAATGAATTAGGAATATTATTCTTACAGATGAATTTGGGTCAGTCCTCAGTTTGCCCAAATATTACCTTTTGATTAGGGATATAAGATTCCCCCCTGAGAAAATGCCGTGAATTACTGTGGATTTGGAAGGGGGACTTTCCTTGGAACCACTTAACCTGCCGATAATCAGGCTGTGTAGAAACAGCTAGGGATATAAGCACTGGAGGGCTCTTGCTGCTACTCCTATCTATTTTCACCTGATCATTATTACAAGGAAAGCCACTGCAAAGTGGCAGGGACCAAAATCAGATCTGATTCTGCCTGTGGAAGATAAATGAGGCAGAGTCCCCAATGCCCAAGATTTGGTCATCTCTTTATGAGTTCTGAAGTACCTATTAGCAGCTTTGATGAGTGCTGGGGGAGATGAAGTCTACCTTGAACAATGTTAGAGAGCTGAATCAAATCACTTGAAATCTCCCAGAGGGAGAAACAGCCTGAGTTGGTTATATACACTGCATCCTTTCCTTCTATTGCCTACAAGGATTATATGAACCCTTTGTTGGGGGAGGAAATGGTAAGCACTTTTTCAGCAAAATCTCTCCAGAATGTACACTCTTATATCTAATAGCTGCTTCCCCTGCAGTTTTATGTACATCTGTAGTCAGTTTTCCCCCTGCACCTTTCATCTCCATCTTGTTTCTTTACCTTGATTTTATATGGATGTGACACCTGCAAGAAAAAGGCAGATGGATAAGAGTTTCTCACATCGATTTATGTGGCATCAGCAACTGCAAAATAAAAAACCTGTTTTCAAGACCATGCTATCTTTAAAAAAAATAATATTTCTTTCTTGGCTGGGTTGCAATGTTGCCTTTGGTGAATGAGTCATGCCAATCATTTCCCACATGCAACAAACCATGATTTTGCATGTCACAAAGTTTCCTGATGCAATTTCAGTGGTGCCGTGTAGAAGACTGGTTTGTGCTGCAGTGAATGAATCAGAAAACCAGGGTGCCATGTGGTAGGTAAGTGTCTGAGAAAGGGGTGGAGAACCTTTTTCAGCCAGAGTGGTGGGTGGGACCAGAGGCAGAACTAGGCAGAGGAATTAATGGAGAGGTTACCTTTGTACAGTGGGCTAGTTTCTACATACACCTGCACAACCCTCTCTAGTCCTCCAGCCAAGTAAGGAAAAGGCATTGTCAGAGTTCGAGAATCCATACCAGATGAGCAAAACATGAGAGAAAAGTGCAAAGCAAGTCCAATGAGGAATGTGGACCAGGGATGGAGTGTCCTGAAGAAAGTCCTGAGGATGAGACAGAGAGGCTTGTAGGCAACATTTGGGTCCTAGGCTTGAGGCTCCCCATCTCTGCTCTGGATTCTTATCATCATGATGTCTACATTATGGGTTTAACAACAAAGTCTCTATACAGCATGCATTCCTAGCATATTACCGTTGGACTTTTGAGCCAACACAGAGTGTGTGCAGCGACTGGGGCGAAGAAATAAAAGGCTGTCCGCAATATCTTTGCTTAGTTTTATTTTCAAAAACATAACAGCCAAACACTGCAAGCCATCACTCCTCTTCACCAGCAGCATAAAAAAGGTAAAGGGACCCCTAACCATTAAGTCCAGTCGCAGACGACTCTGGGGTTGCAGCGCTCACCTCACTTTACTGGCCAAGGGAGCTGGTGTTTGTCCGCAGACAGCTTCCGGGTCATGTGGCTAGCATGACTAAACAGCTTCTGGCGAACCAGAGCAGCGCACGAAAATGCCATTTACCTTCCCACCAGAGTATTTATCTACTTGCACTTTGACATGCTTTCGAACACTAGGTTGGCAGGAGCAGGGGCCAAACAACGGGACCTCACCCCATCGCTGGGATTCGAACCGCGACCTTCTGATCGGCAAGCCCTAGGCTCTGTGGTTTAGACCACAGCACCACCCGCGTCCCCTCACCAGCAGCATATAAAACATTTAATCAACTTAAATACAGTTTTCAAATAATCAATTATCCTATCACATCCCTTCCTGCATCTGGTACAGAAAGTAAACTTCCCTTTTAATTAGTCAAACAGTCAAGAGACCACAGGTGTGTAGATAAGTAGGTCAAACTGTGAGCTTCAATTAACCAACCCCACTCCTGCGTAGCATCATTGACCACTTTAAGATAAAGAAAAACCAACAATTGCACCATTAAAAAACCCCTAATTCTGGGCTACCGAAAAGCAGAGTGTATCCATTTTCCTCCCTTTTAATATTTGATGGCATGCATGTGCTTCTAATAATTTGGGGATATGATTAAGACAAATTAAAATCTTTATTAAATGCTTAACAATGGGAATGCAAGATCTCTAGAACTTGGTCCGCCACTTAGCACAGCCTTATGCAATATCCTTTGCGAGTTGTTTAACTACCCCTTTCATCATTTCCAGGCAGATCCTATCATAGCAAAAGGACGGTCGTGTGGAAAGCACCGACCTTTGCCCAGAAAGAAAAAGGAGAAGAAAACATGAGGAGAGGGTGTAAGATTTTGTGCCTTGTATAGGGGAGCAAATATGCACTTTGTTAAAACAATTAAGAATCATGAAACATTCTTCTTGATACAGAGTCTCCTTAAACTGTGTTGGAAACCTAGGACAACACCCAGGACTGGCTTCTGGCTCTCCTGTCTATTATGCCCAAAGCATGGCGGGGCAATCTAGGGTTCTTCTTTTTTCTTTTCTTTTTCCCCATGTGTAATCATTCTTAGACAGTTGTCACGGAATTAGGATAAAAGTTGACTGTTGCAAATTCTCAGAAGTATAGTTACTTTTCCAGAAAGCAGAAATGTTTTCTGTTTCCCAGGAATGTCTTCTGTGAATCTCTTTCCCCATAGCGTAACCGACACACTGCCACATCATAAGGCTAATTTACAGTAAGCTGAAGATGTACAACTAAGAGAGAACGAACACTGAACAGTGAGCAATTACTTCAGGAGCAATTACTCTAATTTTGTTCAACAAGAAGCAGAAGTTTGTCAAGAACGAGCCTTGTGTCTTGTAGAGATTTCATTAGACTTTTGCCTCAGGGACCTCGGAAGTGAAGGTCAAAGTATAAAACTAAGGCCTGGAAGTTTCAGTCAAGATCTTTTAGGACCTTTTCACAATATCAGACTCAAGGAGTTTTCACATATCTGATATATTAACAGAGCACTCCACAGAACGTTTACTCAGAAGTACAACACTTGGTGTTATTTGGTGTTTACTTCCTAATAAGTATGTTTAGGACTACTGCCACAAAATCTTTTTTACACTCTTCCAAGCTATTTGCGAGCACAAGCTATTTATGAGTATGTAAATATAGTGAATGTATCCATATCTGAACTTAAGGTTTATTTCTAGCCATTCTAGAAACAGCTTAGTGCGTCACTAATCTTGTTGGATTCTGCCCTGATTTTCATCTTGGGGATTAAACACTTAGATGCTTGTTGTTTCAAACCTAGTAGTCTCCTTCTTGTTTGAAGTATGCAGTCATCTGAACTTGGTACTCAAGGCATTCTTACAGCTCACAGAAATAAATGTCCTACTAATTTGTTTCCGTAGTATTGGGCCTGCTAGATGGAAGCCATCTCAGATAGGAATGGGGTAGTTTGCATTTAAAGCAAAATTGCATAATTTGCACGGTCTAAACAATATTAGAACCAAAACAGCTATCCTTCAAAATTTGCACTTCTCCAAATTTTACAATGCAGTTCTCCAACCAAGCAATGTGTTCAACAATGCATATACTTAGAGAACACATGTGCATATATTAGTGGGGGGAAACATATCCAGAGAAAATAATTTGCAAAAATGAGGATATTAGGAAAAATAGCATACAAGGTTGTGTATATTAGGAGAAATTCACACTAATATATTGATGAATATTCATGTGGATGCCTTTTTAATGCAAAAAGGTTTGGAAATGTGGAGAACTGAATTTAAGATTGGAAAAATGAGAAAGGGGGGACTGGAATTGTCAGGTCTGGCTATCCCTAATCTCATGAAACAGAAACTGGCGGGAGCAAGAGGTCGTGAGCCGTTGGAAGATGGAGCTGTGTGTTCCACACAACCTGCCCTGCACCCTATAAGCTATGCAACTGCCCTCAAATTCAGTTAATTCCGCTGTCCCATTGCAGCATCTTGATCAAGGGAAGTAGTCGTACCCCTCTATTTTGCCTTGGTCATACCACAACTGGAGTACTGTGTCCAATTCTGGGGACCACAGTTTAAGAAGGATATTGCCAAGCTGAAACGTGTGCAGAGTAGGGTGACCAAGGTGATCAAGCATCTGGAAGCCAAGGTTGAGGGAGGTTAGGTATATTTTGCCAGCAAAAGAGGAGACTGAGAGGCAATATGATAGCCATCTTCAGATTTTCAAAAGATTGTCACATGGAAGATGAAGCAAATTTTGTTTTCTCCTGCTTTGGATGCTAGGACCTGAACCAATGGCTTCGAGTAACAAGAAATGAGATTCCAACTAAACATCAAGAAGAACTTTCTGACTGTAAGAGCTATTCAACAGTGGAATGGTCTCTCTTGGGAGATGGTGAACTCTCCTTACTTGGAGGTTTCTAAGCAGAGGTTGGCTTGTCACCTGTCATGGATGTTTTAATTGAGATCCTGCACTGAAAGGGGTTAGACTAGATAATCCTTGGGGTATCTTCCAATTCTATAATTCTTTGATTCTATTGACTGTTTCAAAGTATTCAGCAACCAACCTTGTCAGCTTCCGTGCACAGAAAGGAGAGGTGCCATCTTGTCTTTAATTTCTGACAGCAAAATGTCCTGGGCCGATTCTAGTTATCAGACTGTCATGTATAGAATCACTTGGAAGAGTTTTACTATTGATCTGTACTCTGCCTTTCCTAGTTCCCATCTCCTTCCTATGTGTTGATGATGGTGATGTATGGAGAAATTGAAGGGAACTAGTATCTGAAAAACACTGCAATTCCTTCTCTGTTAGTCTTCACATAAATTCATATGTTATGTGTCCTTGTTAATCTGTGATCTATTCACAGCTTTCTTCTATACCGGTGTTCCTAACTGGTTGAAGAATCAAATGTGCAAGGAGATTCTAGTGTTTAATTTTCCCATGTGATGCAATAGCATGGTGGATGTGTTTTAGGAGTCGAAAAACCTGGTGCTGTTCTGCATCCACCCCTCAGTGTGTGGCTGATGGCTACTTTAAAACATCCCCCGCCCCCACTTGGCAGTGCAAGCCAATGCAAAATTCATACGGAGGTCATTTTTTATGTTGTTGAGTGATCCAAATGGGACTTTTTCAACAAAAAAGGGGGGGATCCCAGTGAAAAGGGAGGAAGGAAACTTTTAAAAGTTGAGATGTGGGGAGCTCTCTGTAAACATTTCTAGATCCTCTTCTGCCCTCTATGATCTATTATGCTGCTTAAGTAATATATTTATAAATATGGTCATCCATTGTTATTGATGGGCACTCATGGAACTATAACCCTCATGGGCACATGACAGAGAGTTCAAAATAAATGACTATTTGTCTTACAAAATGTGATTGTCATGCAAATCAGGGAGAAGCTTATATATGCTAAACTTGACTAGGACATGTACATCACACTACCCTGAATCAGCACAATAAATTATTCTGTCTCCCACATTTTGTTTTTTGCATTTCATCCTTCTTTCCCAACTTTCAACCCAGAGTGAGGGCAATAGTCCTGGAACAGTCAGTGCATTGTCTTGGGACCTGACTTAATCCACTGGAGTCCCTGCAGGACACTAGAGCTGTGTTAAGTGGGCTTCAAAGGCAGGAGGCAGAATGAGGTGTGACAGGAAACCAGCTCCTTCTAACTGGTTCACTTCAGGCTAGCTTTAAATAAATTGCAGCTGTGAGCTGCTTGGACATTGACAAGAGAGCTGTGATATTTGCAGCTTTGCTACAGAAAATTGTGGCCTTTTGTGACAACAGCCGGAGAACACAGATATATTTCGAGGTAGGAGGGGCTGTGCCAAAAACTGGAGCGTGCAATTCACCCACATTTTCAAAAAGTCACAAAGCAGGCTCAGAATTCTGAACTCAGGTTTAATTCTCTTTGGGGAAGGTGATGTTATGTGATGTTATGTGATTTCTGCCTTGAATGGGGATGGGGAGAAATTAGATTCACATTGCATTTAAAGGTGAGCCTACCTAATTCAGGTTTCTGAAACAATGCATGAACTGAAATGCAGCCATCTGTCAAAAGTTGCACTTTCACTAATTTTTCGGTGCAGTTCTCCAGCCAAGTACAAAAATGCAAATATTAGGGCAAAAAATGCATTTATTTGTGAAAGCAGCATATGAACATGTCTGTATTAGACAAAATTCCTTACAAATGTGGGTGGGTGGGTGTTGAGAAATATTAAGAGAAATTCACACTAAAATGCAGGCGAGTTTTCATTAGGATTATTTTTTAAATTGCAAGCAGATGTGGCAATGCAGAAAAGTGAAGACTGGAAAAATGGGAAACTGGGAGAAACTGAACTTGATAAATTTGCATGTCTCTAGCAGCATTTGTGACAATATTCATATATATTAGGGGCAATTAGTACAAAGCAATGGGATTCCTGAAGATAATATACCAGGTTCATTATATTAAAAAAGAAAAAGAAAATCCCTTTCCAATTTTGATTCCCAAATTTCTTACATTACCATCATTTTGTTCCAAATTAATTATAATAGTAATGGTTATAATAGTAAAGCAGTGATACCTGTCAAGTGAAACAACCATCTCAAAGTTTCTTAAGTCTATCAATGGCTATTAGTCATGGTGGATATGTATTACTTCTACTATTGGTGGCAGTGTGCCTCTGAGTGCCTGCTGTTGGGGTTCACTAGTGAGGAAGTGCTACTGTGTTCCCATCCCATGTGGACTTCCCAAAGACCTTTGGTTGGCCATTATGAGAACAGAATACTAGACTACATGAAGCTTTAGTCTGAACCAGAAGGGCTCTTCTCATTTCCTAACCTTTCATGGAGGGAACATTTTCTAGAATTAAAATAGTATAATTTGCAAATACTCTCTTATCTTAGCTTTTGGAAAAGAGATAAGAGTCATTCGGGAAAAGTCTTATCACTTCATCTATAGCTGTTGACAGGTACTTTAAAATGTCTGGTTTTCTTTTGTCACAATAAGGGATAGGTAGACCGACTTGCTTCTGCTTTGAAAAGTTTGGCATGGCCCCAGGTTGCTCTTTTGCTTTTCTTTAATTTTCAAGACTTTATTATGAAGTTAAAATAACGATTGAGTAAGAAATATTAAATAAAGTAAATAAAAGAGGAGGAAAAACTTTACAACACCCCCCCAAAACAGGGTTTACATGTGTAACTTTGTCTCATATGTATGAATCGGTTTCATGCCATAATGTATTTATGTTTATGCTTTTAAATGTAACTCACCTGGAGACCATTTAAAGGTAAAGGTACCCCTGACAATTAAGTCCAGTCGCAAATGACTCTGGGGTTGCGGCGCTCATTTTGCTTTACAGGCCGAGGGAGCTGGTGTTTGTCTGCTTCCGCAGACAGTTTTTCCGGATCATGTGGCCAGCATGACTAAGCCACTTCTGGTGAAACCAGAGCAGCACACGGAAATGCCGTTTACCTTTCTGCCGGAGTGCTACCTATTTATCTACTTGCACTGCGTGCTTTCGAACTGCTAGGTTGGCAGGAGCTGGGACCGAACAATGGGAGCTCACCCCGTCACGGGGATTCAAACCACCAACCTTTTGATTGACAAGCCCAAGCGGGACAGTGGTTTAACCCACAGCGCCACCCACGTCCCCCTTGAAGACCATTTAGGTAAGTTTAAATAATAATCATCCTGATAGTGGAAGGTGGTAGACTCTCCTTCACTGGAAGTTTTTTAATGGTGGTTTGATGGCCATCTGTCAGGGATTCTTCAACTGTGATTCCTGCATTGCAGACTAGATGACCCTTTGTGTATCTTCCAACCCTACAATTCTATGATTCTATCATCATCATCTTATTATTATATGGCCAGGATTGTCATTATATGCTCAAAACATCTTGCCCCAGCGAGCAACCTGGCTGCCAAATTCTGCATCAGCTGAAGTTCCTGAACTGTCTTCAGAGGCAGCCCCACATATAACACATTGTAGCAATCTAATACTTTGTGAGGTTGGTGCTTCCCACACTTCTTACAGTAAATCCTGAGGGTTTGGGGGACATCTGTCATCTTGCCTGCATCAGTGACATCCAGAGAAAAAGCACCTTGGTTTTCTTTTCCATCTTCATACTTTCCTCTGTTCTGAGCATCTGCAACAGTTTCCATATGGAAGGAAATTTCCACCCAAGTTGAAGCTGCTCAGAAGAAGAAGAAAAAAGCAAGCCACCTCCACATTACCATTCACCCCCATCCTCTGAAATTGGCAATGACATCATGAGCAGGGTAGGTCTAAAACAACGACGGGGAGCCTGTGGCCCTCCAAAGGTTATAGAAATAATAACTCCCATTTCCCTGGCAACTTGCCATGCTGTCAGAGGCCAATGTGAGTTGGAGTCCAACTATATGTGGAGAGCCACAGAGTTCTCCTCCCTTGTCTACAGTCTAAGTAACAAATAGAGAAGGCCCAGCCTTCCAAGCTTACACTGTTGGCTGTCCCTGGAGTACGCACAGGCATTTCTCCAGCCAAAACCACTCTCCAATTTAGCTGACCCTTTATAAATGCTATGAAACCCACTATAAAAACCAGCCTAGTTAAAATTAGACCCAAGCACACAAAGGCCTTGGGGTACAGGAAAGAAATAATGTAAATAAACAAATACTATGGGGGAAAAATATAAACCTCACAGTGAGGGTTCCTATCTCATCTGTCGCTGGAGATGTGGCTGCATGCAGGACATCCGCTGTTCTTCCCATCACTCCCTAAAGTCTCCTACATATAGGTCTTTGTTAGCAAGGCTATGACTCAGAAAGACCATAAGTGATGTAAAGCCACAGCAGACTCCAACCCCAAACCCGCACTGTTTAGAGAAAACATGGCGAGGAGGGGTTAGGCTTACCAAAAACTGGCATTCGAGCAAAGCACACTTCCTGCTTGGCTAGACATGTTGTGTGAAAAGTTCAGGAGCCATGAGAGATGGGCAGAGATCTTTTAATGCAGACACAAGAAGCAGATTTTGCGTGATAAATGGCTGCGAATTGGGTCTGGTTACACTAATGTGCTGTACTAAATGATAATTGGAGACCTGGAAAAACTACATTAACTTATCCCTGAATCCTAATGAAAGCATATTAAGACAAATAATCAGTGAAACTGACAAGATTCATAACTGAGCTCAGGAAGGGCTTTCTTTAATGTGAAATCAGTGTTCCCTCTTTCTGTGATTGATGGCCATCTCTTAAAGGTGTTGTCTGGAGTCCAGGGCCAGCTGTTTTATCTCCCATCCCCTCCAGGAAGGACTGAGGCTATCTTCACTGTATCATAAGTGAGCTTCCTGATCAGTGTGGGACATGGATGTTTTGTAATGTGGACGCAAGTACATTCTTAAAGAGGTATTCCTTCCTACATATATATGGAAGAAGGACTTGAAAACAAACTTAGTGCACAGCTGCTAGAGCTTCTGTATTCCAACCAGGACAGAACTTCAGTCTTGTGAAAAATTCTGTAGCTTGGCAAGTTAATGCAGGTGCCTCTCCCTGCCCACCCACCACTCCTGCCATGCTAGTGGGTGGAATTTTACCTCTGAAACCTCTTCCTTAGAGCTATTAAAGCTGAGAGAAGAGGGGAGCTTGGGACCAAATGTAGCCCTCCATGTCTATTTATCTGGCTCTTGGGACTCTGCCCAGGCCACATACCCTCCCCAACCACCACCCCTGTCCATTTTACCCCATACTGTCTCTGCTTTGTTCACTTCTTGGGTGTTTTTGCCTGGCTGACATTTGTCCCTGAACTCAGGTTATTCTTTTTGCATGCCTGGCTATAGGACTGAAGGACTGTGTGTCCAAAGCTAGCAGTCACACTTGTTGCTTTCTCCATTTTTGCCTGTGGCCCCACACATCATTGGCACGGAGTCCCTGGAAGATTGCCCAAGAGAGGACGCATCCCATGGGCTTCAAAAGATTCCCCACCCCCATCTTAAAGGAACAGAAGCCGCATGTCTGGTATGAAACACGGGTAACCTAAAGTTTTTTAAAAAATCAAAAATCAATCCTTTGCATGGATCAACTTCATCCTTATGAACCAGGGAGACAGGAAATCACAAATGCTTGAAAACATATTTCCTTTCAGGTGGCAGTGGGGGAAGTCCACCAGCTTCCTCCTCAAAAGTCAACACTGTGGAGGAAATAATGATCCCACAGTCAACAGAAATCATGGAGCTAGTGAATAAATTAACCTCATCTGGATCAACATCGTTCAGCAGTATGAGCCTGTTCTGCTGGCAGGACAATGTTATCAGAAAATTCAAACCCTAAAGCAGGCTTCCTCAAACTCGGCCCTCCAGATCTTTTTGGCCTATAACTCCCATGATCCCTAGCTAGTAGGACCAGTGGTCAGGGATGCAACTCCCATCTCTTGTGGGGGTGCAATTAGTGCCAGCATCGTCCGTTAAGAGTTTGGGTGTAATCTTCGATACCTCCCTCTCTATGGAGGTGCAGTTTACAGCTATAACAAAGGCAGCATTTTTTCATCTCCGCCAAGCTAAGCAGTTGGCTCCTTATCTCTCTCACCCTGACCTAGCCACTGTGATCCACGCGACGGTCACCTCCAGACTGGATTATTGTAACTAGCTCTACGTGGGGCTGCCCTTGAGACTGACCCAGAAACTCCAGCGGGTGCAGAATGCCGCGGCCAGACTCCTTATGGGGTCTTCGCTGCATGATCACATTCATCCGGTACTATACCAGCTGCACTGGCTCCCGGTGGAGTACAGGATCAGGTTTAAGGTGCTGGTTTTAATCTTTAAAGCCCTATATGGCCTAGGACCCTCGTACCTACGAGACTGCCTCTCCTGGTATGTCCCACAGAGGAACTTACCGTCTGCAAATAAAAACATCCTGAAGATCCCAGGCCACAGAGAGGTTAGGCTGGCCTCAACTAGAGCCAGGGCTTTCTCGGCTGCGGCTCCAATCTGGTGGAATGCTCTGTCACAAGAGACTAGGGCCCTGCGGGACCTGACATCTTTCCACAGGGCCTGCAAGACAGAGCTGTTCCACCAGGCCTTTGGTCAGGGCGCAGCTTGACCCCCTCCTCTGGCAATCTGCACAGAATTTTGCTTAATGGTTGCCATCAATTTGATTTTAATTAATTTTTATAATGAAATGTTTTTAAAACATTGGATTATTTTGATTGTTGTTAGCCGCCCTGAGCCCAGCTTCGGCTGGGGAGGGCAGGATAATTTATTATTATTATTATTATTATTATTATTATTATTATTATTATTATTATTATTGGAATTGTAGTCCCAAAACATCTGGAGACTACTGAGTTTGAGGAAGCCTGCCCTAAAGGATTGTTTATTTATTTGAAATATTTTTATTCCACCTTTTGATCTAAAAAGACCCAGAAGGCCTGTAACACATTTTTTTTAAAAAGCAACTGCAGCAGCACAATATCACAAAGGAAACAAGTGACAGTTAAACAAGGATAGCCAATAATCTTAAAAGAAAAAAGTCTAGCAATTAATAGCCACACAAAACCTACTGGGAAATTCACCATTAATCAATTAACCCCAAAGCCCTCTGGAACTGAACAGTTGTAACTTGTCATCTAAAAGCTAACAGATGACAGAGGAAACTGAGGCTCTTTGGCAGAGCAAGGAACAGGATTCAGCCAGAAGGACCAGATCCTTGGCTCCCTTACTGCTTGTGGGCCACTGTAACAGGAGGGTGGGGCCACCTACCTGTCAATCACCTGAAGTTGTGGTGAGATCAGGTGTTCCATTGTTCCTATGCAGTGCAGAAAGTGTCCAAGCTTCACTGCAAAGAAAGATCTCAGCTGATCCAAACAGGGCTTGAAGTCGCTGCCAATCAACCTATCGTAACCAGTGCTCCACTGTCAAAAGGGATTGGTTATGCTGTAGAGCAGGCTTCCTCAACCTCGGCGCTCCAAATGTTTTTGGCCTACAATTCCCATGATCCCTAGCTAGCAGGACCAGTGGTCAGAGATGATGGGAACTGTAGTCTCAAAACATCTGGAGGGCTGAGGTTGAAGAAGTCTACTGTAGAGTTCCTGAATAGAAACTCTGTAGTGTAGCTGAACCCAGGGGTGCTTGAAGTAACTGTCCATCGGCTGACTGGTGCTGAATCCTAACCTCACTTTTGATAGGGGTCTCATTAGAAGCTCCCCAACGGATTCCAGTCAGGCTTGCATTTGCTGCCAAATTTAAAGAGTGCCAAATATGAGCCCTGCTTGCTAAGGAAATATTTGGAACACATTTTAAGGCTCCAGATGTGGTCTTGTCAGCCACATCTTTGCCTGCCCCGCCCCTGACATCATAAATGTGGTGTGGGTGGGTGGCTGGGGGAAATGGTCTAATGGGCCAAATTAGGATCCCCTCTGGCCTTGTGGACTGGTGGTTCTCTATCACTGCTCTTTGGGATTGTTACTCCAAAGGCTTTCTTGTTGCCATTTCCTACTCGAATGTGCTCTTTTGTGCCAAGGCTCTTTTGGCTGTTTCTGTTGGAGAGAGAGAGAGAGAGAGAGAGAGAGAGAGAGAGAGAGAGTGTCTAGTTTGGGCCTCATAAATGAACTTTAAGAAGGAATAAAAAAACTGACAATGAGAGACACGGCAACCTTTATATGTGTGGAAAATTTCCAATATAGAGACTAGACAACATTGCACCTATTTCAGTAAACAAAGTGAAACAGTTCCTGTCTTCCTCTAATCTTCCCATTTATTTTTATGGGATTGTTATCCCCTAAAAAATGGACCTAAAAATAACATCTTTCCTTCTTTGTTTATCCGTTTTATATCCATCTTTATTAAAGGAGGAAAATGAGAACTTTCCAATGTGAAATTTCAATTGTTTACTTACTAATCTAATCAGTGACAACTTATGCTCTTAGATTTACGACTTTACAAAAATTAGATCTATCCGTTCACCAAAGCCTGTTCTAGGGAGGATAATTACACCAATACAATCTGGGCTTATTATCCTATCTCTCCCAACCCCTCCCCTTTATAAGACAGCAACATTTCCTACATGCGTTCAGTGAAGCTGAAAATGATATTTTGATAATGGACCCACAGCAAATGTTCAACAAGGCTGAATGACAATGTGAGACTTTATCAAGGGAAGATGCTGGCAAAGCCTCCCCATCCTCATTAATGGGAGTCATTAATGAAGGGGAGTTGGAAGAGGGGGGTGGGTTGAGCCAGTTACTGATTGATTTTCAGATTATCTCCTCTTAATATAACAACAAACACAAGGTATTCCAATGGCCGAATTACAGCTGTCGTGCAGAATATTTTATCTGTCTAATACCAAGCCATTGGGTTTGTAGTGCATTCCGTCTCTGAGTGAATATTCTAGATGTTCTCTGGAATTAAAATGAATGCGTGGAGTTGGAGAGGGTAATATAGTTGTCGGCTCTAACCCCAACCTAAAATGTGCTCATTGGATGTTTGTAGAGAGCCCCCATGCATACAGCTGGACTGCCTGAGGGCTCTCTTCATGTAAGGATGCTCAAGTAATTCAATCTCTCCGAATTCCAGTATGAACTGTAGATCAACAACATCTTCTGGACTAATGAAAGGATTCCAGTGCTTTTTTTCTGGGGAAACTCAAGGGTACGCAGTTACCAGCACCTGTTTTGTCAAATGTTGAAAATGTGACACTTACTGTAACAATTTAATGGTGAGTACTGGCACCCTGTTTTCCTAAGGAAAAGCACTGATTATAACTTTATCCTTTAGATTTTTCAGCTCAAGGAATTTATCAAAATGCATTTCAATGCATCAAAAAGGTTCAGGCTGTTCTTGGAGATGCTCAGGTATCCCAAGGAAGGAAATATTGACTTGTACTATCCATTGCAGTACTAAATAACCGCCCCATCAGTGCAAGGATTTCCACTCTCAGAACAGGGCTCTCCCCTCCATCTCCCTTGTGCACCCCACAAAAATCTGTTCTGTGGGTTCCTCCAAGCCTCTGGAGCAGATTTGGGGAGAAGAGAGAGAAAGTCCCATTATGCAAACAGAGATTATTGAGTTTAAGGGATGGTTACTTAGAACTGCATTAGAGAGAAGCCATTATCTCCACATTATACATGTGGAACTGTGGTGGAACAGAGAAATTAGTGGTTCGCTACAAACCATCCATTGAGCTCATGGTTGAGTTGAGATTGGAGTTGTGGGCTTCCTGGCTGAAAACCTCAGCTACCACACCAGTTCAGGTAACATACAGGTGTTAAATTCATTCCAAGTTTGATACACAAGTGTGCGCATCAGAAATTTAGGTAAATTTAGGACTTCCCCAAAATCATAAACCTGGAGTGCATGTCTAGCTTTGAGGGCCATTAACTGCTACATGAACACACAGATACTGATTAGAAAAGAATAGCAGATCACCAATAAACAGGCTATTGGTTTGTTTCCCCTCTATATGCTATGCAAATTTACCCAATATGGCTACAGATGTAGCAGTGGTGAGCGGGCTTTGAAAACAGTTCTTTTACTGGTTTTTAATGGTGCCAGATGTCCATGTGGCAAAGAAGAAGGGAGGAGTGTGATCAAACTGTGAATTGGACCCTGTGGAGTACAAGCTTAATCCTCAGAGCTCTGCCAAAATCTCATTCCTTTACATGGTACCACCTGTATTATTATCCCTCAGCTAAAACTGAAGGATGCTGTGGCTCCCCCCTCCAAATGTCATAATTCCTTTGCCATCTGTTTAATGTGAGGCTAACATTGTATAGACTTATGTTTATTGTCCCCCTGAGTATAAAATCATTAGGCAAATGCACAAGAAAACCACTTTCTGGTTTATTTCATTGGTGGTCTTTTACTCCAAATAATAATTCTTTAAAACACACATATAAACAAACTTTTAATCTACAGAGTGAGGGAAGACTCTTATTCATGCTCTCACCCAGTGAACAATTATCAGCTTACCTATATTGTTTGTTATTAAGTATTACCATCTGGGGAATATTAATAGGAAAATGTATTTGTGGGTGTTGAGCCCAGTAAGGACACACATGTTGATGATGAGAAAACAAGATGCTATACCATATTACTTTGAAATAATCTTTAAAATAAACAAAAAACCTCTTTTTGCCTCTCTTACATAATTTGGTGCCATCTTTTTGATATCTCCAATTGCCCCAAAGTCCAGGCCCTTCTTCAAGTTAGGGGTGAGTGAATCTGTCCATTTCGGGTTTTCTCGATTTTTCATTTTCCAGTTTAGTTCTCCACATTTCCAAATCAGTTTGCAATTATGATGATGGTGGTGATGCTTAAATCACCATGAAAATTCAACAACATTTTTGGGCGAATTTCTCTTAACATGCACATTGTTGTGATTTTGCCTAATGTACATATTTTGCAAAGCAATTTTTCCTTAATATAGTGCATTTCTGTAGTATATGTCCACAAATACTGTATACGCATTGTTGTGCACACTTAGAATCATAGAATAGAATCATAGAGTTGGAAGAGACCACAAGGGCCATCGAGTCCAACCCCCTGCCAAGCAGGAAACGCCATCAGAGCACTCCTGACATATAGTTGTCAAGCCTCTGCTTAAAGACCTCCAAAGAAGGAGACTCCACCACACTCCTTGGCAGCAAATTCCACTGTTGAACAGGAAGTTCTTCCTAATGTTTAGGTGGAATCTTCTTTCTTGTAGTTTGGATCCATTGCTCCGTGTCCGCTTCTCTGGAGCAGCAGAAAACAACCTTTCTCCCTCCTCTATGTGACATCCTTTTATATATTTGAACATGGCTATCATATCACCCCTTAACCTCCTCTTCTCCAGGCTAAACATGTCCAGCTCCCTTAGCCGTTCCTCATAAGGCATCGTTTCCAGGCCTTTGACCATTTTGGTTGCCCTCCTCTGGACACGTTCCAGTTTGTCAGTGTCCTTCTTGAACTGTGGTGCCCAGAACTGGACACAGTACTCCAGGTGAGGTCTGACCAGAGCAGAATACAGTGGCACTATTACTTCCCTTGATCTAGATGCTATACTCCTATTGATGCAGCCCAGAATTGTATTGGCTTTTTAAGCTGCCGCGTCACACTGTTGGCTCATGTCAAGTTTGTGGTCAACCAAGACTCCTAGATCCTTTTCACATGTACTGCTCTCAAGCCAGGTGTCACCCATCTTGTATTTGTGCCTCTCATTTTTTTTGCCCAAGTGCAATACTTTACATTTCTCCCTGTTAAAATTCATCTTGTTTGTTTTGGCCCAGTTCTCTAATCTGTCAAGGTCGTTTTGAAGTGTGATCCTGTCCTCTGGGGTGTTAGCCACCCCTCCCAGTTTGGTGTCATCTGCAAATTTGATCAGGATGCCCTTGAGTCCATCATCCAAGTCGTTGATAAAGATGTTGAATAAGACCGGGCCCAAGACAGAACCTTGTGGCACCCTTTATTCTAGTATATGCCTTTTGTACTCATTGGGAGGTAAACACCACTGCAAAATGCAGGAAAATGTGAATTTTGAAGACCAGCTGTATTTTGGTTCATGTATTATTTTTGAAAGTGCAAATTAGTTAGGTTCGCCTAAAAATGAGAACTGAATTGAATTTCTCCTCCTTCCTTATTTCACACTGATTGCTCCTAAGGAGTTTTCTGATGTTGGTGTACATTGTTTCCAGATGATGGATGACAGCTGAAAACTATCCCTCCAAGACCTTTCCCCTACGTTATAGTGTATTTATGCTTATGTTTCTTAATTATTTTATTTATTATCATTTACCACTTATTTTTTTCATTCATTATGAGACATGTTAGGAATATATGCACGTTGCATTCAACAAATGTACAATCTGTGCACCTGTGTACACAAATAACTGAGTCATGCAGGCATTCAGTGTAATGTGTGAACAAACCATCTCCCACTCAACATTCCAGGAACCTGGGATCATCTACATGCAAAAAGTCCCTCTGCTACTGAACCATGTCCATCTCATGGCTTCTTTAGCATGCATTCAGCAAAGGGTTTCTATAAAGCCTGTTATACATTTTCCTTCTGAAATGGAACCTGACACCAGTGCCATCCCTTTAGTATTGCTCTCTACTACCAACTATTTTACTGTTAATACATGCAAATCAAGTAGCTTCAGTAGTCCCATTCTGATTTTTAAAAAACAACCACAACCAGACCACTTCTTCATTTCCCCAGTTCACATGTATTTTCTCAGTCAAGTTTGCAAATAGAAACTGAATAAACAGAAGGGAACATCATAATAAATATAACCTGGGATGCATCTGGAGCTTAGAGGAATGTAATTGCATTATGGTAATGGAAAATACTGTAGGCTGAAGCAGCAGCAGTAACTTTGGAGGTCCACTTGTGTAGTGCCTAACAGGGACACATGTGTCAAAATGCCAGTACACAGATTCATAAATAAATTCAATATTTGTTTGAACTGGTCATGGTGTATTTCCACCAAGGCATGCTTTCTCAGCAGCAACAACAACAACAAAAAGGAGTACAATAGATAAAGAAACGATATAATAAGTAAGATGAGATACCCAGGATCACTGAATTCCTATCTAGCTAATAGTATGATTAAACATTTTATAATCAACTATGTCCCTTTTTGATGACTGAGGTCTTCATGGGAGTCTCCTGTGGCTCAGATGCGTGGCTCATATCCTTTCAGTATTGTGGGCCCAATTTTATGCAGCTCCTTTCCAGCTGAGGTCAGACAGGCCCCTCTCCCTGCTGAACATCAACACCTACTGAATACATTTTTTAAAAAATTCCAGCAGCCAGATTAACTGAATTCTGATTTTTTTAGTCTTTGTCTTTATTGTATCAAGTTACTTGTACACCACTTAGATATACATTGTCTTAAGTTAAACAAATGCTTTAATCTACACTATGACAGTATATCTTACTCACCTGCAGCAATCTTCACCTTATCTTGGCTCTCCTTAGATCTCCCAGATCTTGATTTCACAACACCTCCACCCTCCACAGGGGGGAATTCCCTGTAGTGTGTCTCATAGTGGAAATATGCAGGTTGCAGATCAAAGTTCTCCTAAGCAACACCCTAACTCCAGCATCAGGATGCAAATTTCACCACTTTTTTTTTTAACCATTCACCAAATTGGTACAGTGAGAAAGCCCCATCTTGAGATTATGGGAGATTGCTATCAATCAATGTTATTTAAAACGTTATGGCCACTGCCATCTGAAAACCAAGCAAAGTCTCATTTCAATGTCTGCCGCCTCCTTCCACATTCTATTTTAAGACTGTGACTATATGCAGACTCCATCCCTGGCTCCAACAACACCAGTTAAATATTTTTCTCCCCTTTCCTCCAATGCACACCTTGTTTAGTTTAACATAGAGCCTGATGAAGACAACTGAAAGTCTTGCAAACTATTTTGTATTACTGTATGTTGGTTGACCTAGTGTGTATTGCCCTAATGTGGATTCCAAAACTTGAAAACCTGCATCACATGTGTACCAGAGTCTAACACAGTAGTAGCAAAATAAAAAGGAAGGAAGGAAGGAAGGAGAGACGGGGGTGTGTGGCATAGACCATGGGTAGGCAAACTAAGGCCAGGGGCCGGATCCGACCCAATCGCCTTCTCAATCCGGCCCGCAGATGGTCCGGGAATCAGTGTATTTTTACGTGAGTGGAATGTGTTCTTTTATTTAAAATGCATCTTTGGGTTATTTGTGGGGCATAGGAATTTGTTCTTTTTTTCTTCTTCAAAATATAGTCCAGCCCCCCATAAGGTCTGAGGGAGAGTGGAACAGCCCCCTGCTGAAAAAGTTTGCTGACCCCTGACATAGACATTTATTGTAACCTATGTTGATATGCTTAAGAAGCTGTTTGCCTCTGCAAAACTTAGTGCTGCTCTACATTGGAAATCCATGACAGTATAAACTGTGTTACATTGGCTTAAAAGGCCATTCAGTCTACTATTATGTAAAAATTAACTTAGCAATGTGTATGAAGCATGGAAATGAAAAACTGTTTTGTTAAATTAAAAATCTTATGACCGTTTGATTCATCTATAGAGAAATACTCTGTATTTAGGAATGGGGAAAGTGGTAATCTTGAACAGAGTACAAACATTATATAGTTATTGCATGGCAGCTTGTGGAATCCAATATTTATGTTTATGCTTTTGTTGGACCTCAGAAAATTTTCAGTTAAAAAAGGGGGCTTTAAAAAAGTAACAGCATAAGAACAGCCTGCTGGTTCAGGCAAATGCATCTGTTCTCACAGCCTGTAAGAAACCTGCAAGCAGGACCCAAGCAAAAGATCACTCTCCCCTCTTGTAGCTTCCAGCAACTTAATTCAGAAGCATCACTGCAGCTGACTGTGGAGGCAGGGCAGGGCAGGGCAGGGCCATCATGGCTAGGTGCCATTGATAGCCTTAAAGGTAAAGGTAAAGGACTCTGGGGTTGTGGTGCTCATCTCGCTTTATTGGCCAAGGGAGCCAGCAAACAGTTTCTGGGTCATGTGGCCAGCATGACTAAGCTGCTTCTGGCAAACCAGAGCAGCGCATGGAAATGCCGTTTACCTTCCCGCCGGAGCGGTACCTATTTATCTACTTGCACTTTCGAACTGCTAGGTTGGCAGGAGCAGGGACCGAGCAACGGGAGCTCACCCCATCGCAGGGTTCAAACTGCCAACCTTCCAATTGGCAAGCCCTAGGCTCTGTGGTTTAGACCACAGCGCCACCCGTGTCCCTATTGATAGCCTTACTCTCCATGAATTGTTCCAATCTTTTTTTAAAATCCATCCAAGTTGGTGGCCATCACTGTCTCCTGTGGGAGTGAGTTCCATAGTCTAGCTATGTGCTTTTATCTGCCCTGCATCTTCCAACAGATGCAGGGAGAAAAACTATTCTCTATCCACTTTCTCCTTGCCATGCATAATTTTGTAAACTTATGTCAAGTCACCTTTTACTTGTTTATTCTCCCAAAACTAGAAAGTCCCAAGAGCTGCAGCCTTTCTTCATAGGAGAGTTGATCCATACCTTGATAAATTTGATTGCCCTTTTCTGAACCTTCTTCCATTTTGATTTATCTCATTTTAGCAACAGATAAAACAGTTTGCTTGGAGGATGCTCTGTCATGCCTAGGAGAGCCCATTTGGATTTTGCTGGGCACAGAATCAAAGAGTTTTAGAGTTGGAAGTTTCCTTTGAGGTCATGCAGTCCAAGCTTCTGTGCAATGCAAGGTCTACAGTGCAGGATACACGACAAGAAGGGCTCAGTCAGTAGCATGTGAGGCTCTTTATCTCAGGGTCGTGAGTTTGAGCCTCACATTGCTTGTGAGCTTCCAGAATCACCTGGTCAGCTGCTGTTGGAGACAGAATGTAGAATAAATGGGCCTTGTTTTGTACTAATGCAACAAGGCTTTTTTAGTATTCTGAAAAATGTTTGTGTGCGTGCATTGTTTTGCTGCTGCTGCTGTTTGCATTCCTTGGTCTTATAATTCAAATGAAGAAACAATGTTGGGATATTTGGCCCTTCAGTTAATCTGATTGGCTGAGCACATTTAGCAGTCTGTAAAAACAGATCAAAGAATGCAGGAATCTGTCAGGGTATTTTATGTCCAATCTCCTCAGAGCTTTCACCCCATCCTTCCCAAAGAAGAAGGGCGGAGGTGGGGTTGGTGCGGGGGGAGAGGGAAGCAAGAAGTCAACCCCAGAAATTCAGAATGGCAGAGTGCAGTTCTCTTCAGTCCTGCCCTTTCAGCCTTTCTAACTGACGGGGGTGTCAACAGCGATAAGCAAGAGGAAAAACGATGGCTGGCACTGAGAGAGTTCAGGCTGGGACAGTTTGATCTCTCCCAGAGCTCTCTCGGCACTTGAAGATCACTGCTTTTGACACATTTCTCCAGCTGCTGAATGAGAGGATTTACTTGGGTGAAATTTAGGCCCGAGGGGGACGTGAAAATCATATTCATAATTTGAAGTGACATGTGATTCGGGATTAAAAAGCTGCCTGGCAGAGAAAAGAGCTGAGGTTATCCTTTTGAGCTGTGCTAATGCAGAAAACTGCCTTTTTAATCCTGTTTTTAAAAGGCCTAGAAGGTTTCCAGCTGGGGCAGTTGGAATCGAAAGAAGAGGTGGAGATGAGGAATCCCTTTTAATGTTTGGGGTGGGGAGGAAATCAACTGTAGGTTTTCTTTTCTTCCTCCCCCCCTCCTTTTTCTGAAATGGCAAGCTGCAAAGCATTAATTGAACATTCTGGATCTCGCCCATCAATTCTTGTGTGTGGCAATTTGAGGCACTTTCAATCAAGGAAGTATTGGCAACTAGGCAGGCTGCTGAAATGCTAAAAAGAGGAATTACTAAAGAGGGAAGCACTCAGGCCAAAAAGGCTGGTGGGCTCTTTTGCTGATAAAAATATTCCATCAAAAGAGATAATTCAATCTACATTTTGCTTTGCAAGACTACAGTTCAGGGATCAGGGGATACTCCTAGATTAGCTGTCGTGTCAGATTTTTATGTTCTTCACTGCCAAGATGTAACAAATCTTCATACTCTTCCTTCCCACACATCTGTGTTATAACTGAGAATTAAGTCTATTCATTTGTTTCCCTTCGATGGTGAACATGCAAAATTGCACATGCATGTCCACAATAGACGTGATCTGCTTTTTGGGGGATGAAGGGAGAGAATAGTGGGTCGCCATGAGAGAGGATTTTGCAATGCAGCTGGATCAAGGATTGTGAAATAGCCATGATCAGCTTCTCCTGACAGGCATTAGGAGATTGAATTAATAAGGTGTATCTAGGTGAAGAGATGCACAGGTATAATAGTGCAGATGTGCTGAGGAAGGAAGGAAAAAAGAAAGAAAGAAACTTTGGGTGTTAACTTTGGTTGTTAACAGCCACCAGTAGTTATTTGATTTACTCCATACAGTTTCTCTCTTACTGTTTGATTAACTGGATTGTTTTAACATTTGTTTATATTCCCTGCTCATTTTATGTTATTTCATTTTATATTGTTGCCGAGGTTAATAGAGAAAAAGCCCACCAACATCACTTTCCGCCTTGACTGTGGCTAGTCAGCAGTGATTTGGATGTGGTGCTCCACCAAGGAATCTCCCATCCGTCGCCACGGTAAGATTGGGATCATTAATCAAGATCAGAAGCCCATTCAGTTACTCATTCTAGAAAAGCAATTTTTGTTTCATCATTGCTCAACATGATTTTTACAACTTTTTTTTCTGCTAAAGAAACCCAACATCATTGGTAGAGTGCCTAAAGGGAACAAAAAGATTAAGAAAAAGTCAAATGGAAATCTGAAAAGATATTCAGACTGCCTAAATGGGCTGTTGAGTTGTGCACTGGGAGCAGTGCGTTCATTTCTGGACATTTCCCAATCATTAAGCACATCATTATGAATGTGGAGTTTAGAAAGGCCATGTTGTCTTGTTTTCATGTTGTCTTATTTTCAGATCTTACAATATATATAGTAAATAAATCTTCATAAGAAAAATAAAATAACTGTATCTATCTATATGTTATTTTCAGATGAATTTATAGATGACATCATCCTGCATTGCATTGGTGATATGTGCAATGAATTTCATCACCTCACATTTCCTTTTTTTGACATATCTGAATTTTCAGGTCAAGACAAAGGTAGTCACTTTTTTGTGTCAACTCAAATAATGCCAAAAGAAGGGCAATAGAAATAGCTGGAAACCTGACATATAATACATTTCCAGGAAACCCCATACCAACTTACATCATATTTACTCATACGTGAGGAGCAACGTGCTGGAATATTTGTAGGACATCAATGAACCTCAGCAGACCTTCAGATTATGAGAGCCAAAATATGGCAGTGACTGTGGTTTCACTATGTGCAATGTAGATTCAGGTAGGTAGCCATGTTGGTCTGATGCAGTCGAAATACATAAAAAAAAATACAAAAATTGTCCAGTAGCACCTTAGAGACCAACTAAGTTTGTTCTTGGTATAAGCTTTCGAGTGCTTCTTTATCTTATACCAATAACAAACTTAGTTGGTCTCTAAGGTGCCACTGGGGAGATATATATAGATATATATATATATAGTACAATGTAGCTATTCTTCTGACAATTAGAGAGCAAATAAATGAAGGTGGCTATCCTATGGACACTTATCTGGGAAGAGGTCCCACTGAACTCAAGGCATCTTACTTCTAAGTAGACATGCATAGAATTGCACTGTGTTAATATTATCTCAAATCAAATCTAAAACAAAAGTTCCTAAAACATTTCAAGTGTGGAGGAACTCCCCATCTCAGTTCACTCAGAATTTTGTGTGAAGCGAAAGTTAGGTGTCAGCTCCATGGGTAAAAGTAGGCATTTCTTCATAAATGTATGGCCACAAATCTGCATTTGACAAAATAACAAGGAATGCAGGGAGAAGGTGAATGAAGGGATTTTTTTTCCTGGCTGGAAGGAAATCCTCCCCCCCCCCCAAGCTTAACTGCTTCTGTACATGCAAATTCTCACATGCAAATGCCCTTCTGAGAGTTTCAACATCAGTTTTGGATGTCATGTCCAATTCCTGAAAGAAAAAAAAGCTAAGGCTTGTATTA
Organism: Podarcis raffonei; assembly: GCF_027172205.1. Taxonomy (NCBI): domain Eukaryota; kingdom Metazoa; phylum Chordata; class Lepidosauria; order Squamata; family Lacertidae; genus Podarcis; species Podarcis raffonei. Next base: position 75,533,179 of record NC_070607.1, read on the forward strand.
CAAGTTGGATCTTTGCACATGTCCTGTAATTCTTTTGTTATCCTTTCAGTTCAACAACAAACCAAATCAACATGCCGGATGACATTTGGATTTTCCTTTAAAAAATAATAAATCTCACAATTCTGCAGTGTTTGCTGAACTATAAAGGCAGTTAAAACATCCCAAATGCCTGCCCGAAACCTTGGAGAGCAACTGCCAACCAGTGTCAAAAAAATACTGAACTAGTTGGACCAATTATTATCTGTCTGGATACAAGGCAGTGTCTTACATTCTTATGCTCCCATTAATCTGTCTCTTGTAATGTGTGTATAATGTACCTGTATTGTGTGCCTTAGTGGATTCTGCCACGTTACAGAAAATGCAGGTACACAGAAGGCCTGCGGGTGCCTCATGTGACCTGGTCAGCTGATTGTTAGCTTTGGGTTATGGTCAGGGTGGTGCTTGGTAAGATACTTTAAAAGATCTTTACTATAGAAGCTGTTTTATCTTGTTGAGCTTAAGTCTTCACGTGAGCAGAGAGCTGCCAGCGAGATATCCCGAGCTTCAATGATGCTCGTGGAAGGAGGTGAAGTTTATAATCCAGGAGATTCCTAGGCCAAATACAATATACATCAGTAATGGCCCATGTGGTGAGAGGTGGAGCTGCTCTCCTGACACTGATGTCACCACTCAAGCTTACCTAGACAAGGCTGGGGAGGGGCAGGGCAACAGCAAGGTAGGGCTCACAGAGGCACGCCAGTAGAGCAATCCATCTCTCTTTCTGGTACAGACCTGACTTTGTCACCACCCTCCTCCGCTTCACCCCAATCCCATCTGGGTACAGTGGTACCTCAGTTTTTGAACGTCTCCATTGATGAACATTTCTGTTTTAGAACACCATAAACCCAGAAGTAAAGAAGTAAACCCAGAAGCCGAACATGCCACGCGGCTTCCGCTGAGTGCAAGATCCTGAGGCCTAGATGTCAGCTATTGAGTTTTCATATTTTGAACATTTCAGAACTCAAACGGTCTTCCGGAACAGATTACGTTCGAAAACCGAGGTACCACTGTATTCAGAAATGACTTGACTACTCTGCCCCATCACACAGGTCACTACCGATACCCGCAGTCAAGATCTGCAGAAACTAAAAGGTTTCATTCACAAATCTGTTGTACCAGAAATGACCAATCCTGTTGTGGAAAGTGACTTAGCAGATGATACCTCCAACAAAAGGAATCCCCCTTTAGTATAAGTATAAGGCTTGCACTAGGCATGGTGTGTCTGTGTGTCAGCAATGTACATGCAGTTCTCTGTTGCTTGTGTGGTGTGCCCTTTGTGCGGAGCAAGACTTTGGTATTCTTGGCACATCCATTTCCTAAACCTTTGGACTATATTTTCCAAAACAGCCTAGTAGTAGTCATAACCATGTCCAATTAAAGGTCAGCCATTATCAGCCATGGATCTGTGTTCACCCTGGCAGAAATGAGTATGTGGCTGACCTGCTTTTCCAACTGCACTAGGCTGCCAAAATCAGATAATACATTGTGTCCAAAGCCACAGAACCATGATGGCTAATCTCCAGATGTTCCAAAGTCCTAAGCCAGAACCCTCAAGTTCATGACTTTGGTTTTCAGTTCACAAGATGTCAAACCAGACTGCACAGTTTCTAAAATATATTGGTCATCCCTCTGTCATATACATCAGACTTTCTTATGGAAGAAAATGTTAGACATGTACATACCAGGGAAATACTGTTTGCCCTTTGGGTTTACTACTGAGAATGTCCTCTCAACTTCAGGCACATGAGACAGATTATTTGGATCTGTAGAATTCATGAGCAAAATCCTCACCATACTTCAGTTCACAATATTTTTTGGAGGGAGATGAACCAGATTAGTTACACCGCTTAGAAAGGTGTATACAGTGGTATCTCAGGTTAAGTACTTAATTCTTTCCGGAGGTCCATTCTTAACCTGAAACTGTTCTTAACGTGAAGCACCACTTTAGCTAATGGGGCCTCCCGCTGCTGCCGCACCACCGGAGCACGATTTCTGTTCTCATCCTGAAGCAAAGTTCTTAACTTGAAGTACTATTTCTGGGTTAGCGGAGTCTGTAACCTGAAGCGTATGTAACCTGAAGCGTATGTAACCTGAAGCGTATGTAACCTGAGGTACCACTGTACATCCTTCATATAAGAGATATGATCTAGGGTACAATCTAAACCCCTGATCTGCAAAGCTGGAGGTTGGTGATTGGATGGGGTAGGGGTGCAGAATCTAACTCTGACCAGCCCAGAACTACTCTGCCAGCTTCTGCCCATGTTCTGTCTATGAAAGTGGGAGTGAGCAGAAGTACTGCTGGTGGTGGCAGCCCATTGAAATCCCTCATATGGGGCCTTCTGGAGGCAGGGAGGCCCTGAACTTGCCCAGGAGCCTCTGGTCCCTAACCAAGTTCCACTGCATTAACTTGGTAGCATTGTGCCCTGTTGCCTGCCTCTTAACTTCTGCTATGTCCAGCATGACTGATAGGACTGCAGATGCTGTGACAGCTCCACCCCTCCATCACATCCCACCACTGCTCAGCTGGAGTTTGATTTGCTCTGTTAATTGTTAGTCTGTTGTGCAAAAAACAATCAATGTGACGTGTCAAGTTAAAGACAAACACATTCAATTTGTGTTGCAAGATTTTGTGGGCTACTTTACGCATTTGATGATGTAGTAGGGTCTTGCCTGTGGAAACCTGCGCCGTGATAAATTCATTTGTTTTTCAGATGGTTCAAGGACACCCAGTATCTGGGGCAGAATCCAATTTAGCACTAAGTCTCTTGTCCCATCAGTGCAAGGATTCATCATTGCCCAACAGAACATTCTCTCCTTCTCCTCCTGCACCCTCCGTAAATCTGTTCTGGGGTTCCCCCAACCCTCTGCAGAAAATTTGGGGTAGGTGTGGGGTGCAAATGGGGGAGGACAAGTCCCATTGTGCAAGGAGAAGTCCTTATTCTGATGGGATGCAGTAGTTGAATGTTGCCCCTTGTTTTTGGTCCATATTAGCTCATGCTTTTATTTCCCTCTGCCCAACAGTGCACCCTGCAATTGGAGAATCTTTGCTGTTTGTAGCACAGTGTGGCTGTTTGATCTGACATGGAACACAGGAATACTTGTCAGAAATGATGCTAAACCCTCTCACTCTCGCTTTCTCATTGAATGAAAGCACCTCGAGATAAGCGAGATAGTTACTGTTGACCAGAAAGTTACAAACTTGTCTGCTGGACAGTAATTCTCATCAAGCATTCTCTCTCCTTTTTGAAATAGCATCCATCTTTTACAGTCTCAACTTGAAACCTGTTTTACCAGGCTAGGTTGCTTTGCTTCACCCCTACCCCTTGTACTTAATCTCCATGCAGCCTCTATTCCACATGTTTTTGTTTGCTTAAGGCCTCAGGCAGCCATAATTACAAAATTTAGGGGGAAATCTGAAATGACCCCAAAGGTCTTTCTCAAACAGAAATCATTTGTCATAATGAGCCTGCCCGTGACCTGCTGACCTTTGGAGCTCAATTAATTTCACACAGGAATAGTGGTCACAGCCTCTAACCCTTCCTGCTAGAGAAATTCTCATTAAATGGGAGTGGTATTCTCTCCCACTACTTGGAAACTTAGGAGAGTGAGCACTGACATTGGCACCACTCTGAAAAGGTAAAGGAAAAGATACAGAGGCATTTGATTTCCTAATACCCTTAAGCAATGAGGAAACTGGGAAATAAATTTGTCAATTTTGTTTTCTCCCATGTTCTCCTTGTTCCAGTCTTAAATTTGGTTTTCCATATCAGTTTGCAATTAAAAAGCAAAAATCTTCAAGAAAATTCAATTTAGTGCGAATTTTTCCTAATATTCACATGTTGCATGCACTTTCGTTCAATATACACATTTCCCCATAACAATTTCCCCTAATATATTGTATGCTTTTAATTTTTGCTATGATGTTGTTGTTGTTTAGTCATTTAGTCGTGTCCGACTCTTCGTGAACCCATGGACCAGAGCACGCAGAGTATGCTATGATATGTATACTTATATGCCCACTTTACCCTAGTATATTTATTTTTATACACATTACTAGACTGGAGAACTGCAATGCAGAATCTGTGGAATTACAAATTTTGAAGGGTAGTTGTCTTTCGGTTTGCACATTGTTTCGGAAAGTGTGACGTCAGTAGGTTCAGCTGAATCAAATTTCTCCCCCATCCCTAATCTTGACTATAATGGAGTACTTATGGTAGAAAATAACTTCTTTAGTACAGTGTGCCCATAACCTCTCACTATAAACAGGGTTCCTTGGTCTGGGTAGCTGCAGAAAAATAATAAAATAAATAAAAGTAGCCCTAACCCAAGGGTGGAAAATGTGGGCCCTCTAGTCACACCAGTTCCTTGGCCTAACTTCCTGTGGCTGCTTTGTCTCATTTCAAAAACCTTCTACAAGCTACCAGTTTAGACCTCAAACGAGAATGGTTTGTCTCTTCCTCCTGTATTGCTGTGTGGGTCCCTGTTTGTGGAATGCTCTCCACAGGGAGGCTCCCCTGGCACCCTCATTATTCATCTTTAGGCACCAGGTAAAAGCACTCTTCTTATCCCAGTCCTTTTAAACTCTCTCTCTCCCTCTCTCTCTCTCCCTCCCTCCCCCCCTCTCTCTGTGTGTTATTGTTTCATTTGTTATTGTGTTGTGCTTTTGTGTTTTTATACCATAAGCCACCCTGTGATCCTTGGATGAAGGGTGGTATAGAAATTTAATTAATAAAAATAGATAAAAATAAGATAGAGATGGTAGCAGGTGGCAGAAAGGAAAGAGATAGAAGGGGGTGGTTCCACCCATTGTGTCCTTTGGCACTGCTTATCACATGCAGACTCTCACTCCCACCCAAATACATTGAGTTAGAAGTTTTTCTCCACCCGGTGGACAGGCGATCCAAACCACAGGTGAGCCAACCCCTACTCCAGGTTCCCTGCTAGTGGCAGCCAGTTGTAAATCTTGAAATTTGGTGTTCAGGGGTGAGGAGGGGCAGATCTGGTCCAGCAAAGGTTCTTCTGGTGGGGGCCCTGATCCAGGCCTGTTTACTGGACCAGTCTACCACCTGGCATAGCAAAAATTCAATACTATCCTGCACCTCCTTCTACCCAGTCAGTGTGAGCAGTGGGGCTGCAGATACGGCACTGGCTCCGCTGCTCTGTAAAACTACATAACCCTCTCAGGCTTAGGATTCTAACAGTACTACATCAGACTGTTGAATCTGCCTGTGTTCTAGCAAGAAACCATGACACTGGCCCAGAGAAAAGAAGCGAACCTTTTCTGTAAACTTTGCACTTCTGTGTCACCTTGCAGATCAATGTCTATAAATCTGAAAGGTCCTGGGTAACAGCCCTGTAACGCATCACAGAACCATGGGCTAAACTCCGTTTTTTTCCTGAGTAAACAGAATGCCATTCCAAGGGAATTGATCCAATGTCAGCCAAAACCAAGGAAAAGAGGAGAAGATGAAGATTCCCTCAGCCCGGGGGAAGTTTGTGTACCAGATAGGCTTGCTAATGGGTGGAATGACAAGCGCTCCCTTCTTCCCAGCAGCTGTTACGTTTATGTGTTTTAGGTTTTAACATGCTATAGCCTGCTCTGAGTCTCTTTAGGCAGCATCAGGCTGTCAAATCCAAGCAAATAAATGTGGGGGTTAGTGGTTGATCTGCAGAATCAGTGGGAAAGGGGCACATGTGTGAGAATGAGCAAGGGAGGGAGGGAGGAATTTCTTTGTGTACAGTCGTACCTTGGTTTTCAAACAGCTTAGTTCCTGAAACTTTTGTCTCTCGACCGCCACAAACCCAGAAGTGACTGTTCCATTTACGAACTATTTTTGGAAGCCGAACGTCCGACGTGGCTTCTGAGGTTTCCAATTGGCTGCTGGATCTTCCTGCATCCAATGAGAAGCCGTGCTTTGGTTTCTGAATGTTTTGGAAGTCAAACGGACCTCCAGAATGGATTCCGTTCGACTTCCAAGGTACAACTGTATTTCATGTTTGTCTATAGCTGAAACGGTGGAAGCATGCAATATTTCTTTATTTCCCACCTCAAGGCAGTGGCGGAGAAAGTGGGTGCAGTGGGGGTGCAGGTCGCCACAGGTGTCAGCCCTGAGGGGGGTGACAAAATCCCCCCCCCCCCGGGCAGATTGCCACCATGCAGATCACCCCCCTGCCCTGCCCCGCCCCGACGTTTTATGTGAAAGCAGTCAGTTTCTAAAGGCCTGCCAGAATGGAAGGACAATGAGGACAGAGCCAGTCTAGCCTCACAAGAAGGGAGCTCCAAAGTCTGGGAGCAGCCACTGAGGAGGCCCTCTCACGCAGCCCCACCAAACAGGTTATGTGAAGGTGGTGGGACTGAGGAACATGCCTCCCACAAAGATCTCAGAGCCTGGACAGGAATGTATAGGAAAATTCAATCAGATATCCTGGGCCTAGGCCTTATAGGGTTTTATAGGTCATAGCCAGGACTTTGAAGTGTACCCAGAAACAGATAGATAGCCAGTGGAGCTGTTGTAGCAATGGAATCATATGCACAGAAAGATTGGGGTTGGGTTGGGAAATACCTTACTTGTAGTGGTAAGTCATCCATATTATGTAACTTTAAGTATTTTCCTATATGTATGTGCATTTTCAGTAAGGCTGTGCACCAGACCCAAATCAGGCCTATTTGGAGAGATCTGGGCCTTGCTCAAGTCAGACTGAGACTGCCCCAGATCACTGCAGGTCGGGCTGAGTGGCCCAGAGCCATCCTGGGTTCTTGGGGCATCAGAGTGGGAGGAGAGGCAGGCCCGAGCTAAAAGAAAGCCGAGAAACCTCAAGAAGGTGAGAGCTACTGGGCAGCTGCATCTTCCTTGTTAAGTGGGAGGATTGAGACCTGTGCAGCTCTGTACCTTCACAGTTTCCCTGTTGTGCAGGGAGGTCACTCATCAAGGAACAGCACTGCAGGAGGAGGATCCAATCCTGCACCTTCCTCCTCCCAACCACATTTTAAAGTAGGGTTTCAAGGGGGTTTAAAACCCAACCCCAAATTGCTTTCAGGACGGATCCAGAGTGGGATGGGCGGCCCCAAGGTGGCACGGGGGAAATTGGCCTGGAATTGGAGGAACCAGAGGGCTGTGTACAGTCCTAATTTTCACAGGACAGTGTTCTTGAAAAGTTGTTGGGGCTTGGACACGTTTCCCCCCCTGCCTGCAAAGGTGAGAGCTGTTTCCTAGTTCTGCTGGACCTCTCAGCGGCGTTTGATACCATCGACCATAACATCCTTCTGGACCGTCTTCAGGGGCTGGGAGCTGGGGGCACTGTCATACAGTGGTTCCGCTCCTTCCTCCTGGGCCGTGTTCAGAAAGTGGTAGGGGGGATGAGTGTTCAGACCCCTGGGCTCTCACTTGTGGGGTGCCTCAGGGTTCTGTCCTCTCCCCCATGCTTTTCAACATCTACATGCAGCCGCTGGGAGAGATCATCAGGAGGTTTGGGCTGGGTGTTCATCAGTATGCGGATGATACCCAGCTCTACCTCTCTTTTAAATCAGAACCAGTGAAGGCGGTGAAGGTCCTGTGTGAGTGTCTGGAAGCGGTTGGAGGATGGATGGCGGCTAACAGATTGAGGTTGAATCCTGACAAGACAGAAGTACTGTTTTGGGGGGACAGGAGGCGGGCAGGTGTGGAGGATTCCCTGGTCCTGAATGGGGTAACTGTGCCCCTGAAGGACCAGGTGCGCAGCCTGGGAGTCATTTTGGACTCACAGCTGTCCATGGAGGCACAGGTCAAATCTGTATCCAGGGCAGCTGTTTACCAGCTCCATCTGGTACGTAGGCTGAGACCCTATCTGCCTGCAGACTGTCTCGCCAGAGTGGTACATGCTCTGGTTATCTCCCGCTTGGACTACTGCAATGCGCTCTACGTGGGGCTACCTTTGAAGGTGACCCGGAAACTACAACTAATCCAGAATGCGGCAGCTAGACTGGTGACTGGGAGCAGCCGCCGAGACCATATAACACCAGTCTTGAAAGACCTACATTGGCTCCCAGTACGTTTCCGAGCACAATTCAAAGTGTTGGTGCTGACCTTTAAAGCCCTAAACGGCCTCGGTCCAGTATATCTGAAGGAGCGTCTCCTCCCCCATCGTTCTGCCCGGACACTGAGGTCCAGCTCCGAGGGCCTTCTGGCGGTTCCCTCACTGCGAGAGGCCAAGTTACAGGGAACCAGGCAGAGGGCCTTCTCGGTAGTGGCGCCCGCCCTGTGGAACGCCCTCCCATCAGATGTCAAAGCGATAAACATCTACCTGACATTCAGAAGACATCTGAAGGCAGCCCTGTTCAGGGAAGTTTTTAATATGTGACATTTTAGTGTATCTTTCATCTTTGTTGGAAGCCACTCAGAGTGGCTGGGGAAACCCAGCCAGATGGGCGGGGTACAAATAATAAATTATTATTATTATTATTATTATTATTATTATTATTATTATTATTCTGCCTTAAACAGCTACCCAATTTGTTGCTGTTTTTATAAGGAAGTTTTCCATCTCGTTGCCCATCCCGGTTGCCTAGAAAAGCTACAGAAGTTACACAGCAGTTAAAAGCACAAAAGCCTTGGGAGGGGGGGAAAGGTAGTAACTCTACTAGCTGCTAATGGGTTTGTTTGTTTATCTTGGGGTAAAAGGTGTCACATGAAGGTGCAATGGGATGTAGCCTGGGAGAAAAATGAATTGCAGCCACAGAGATGTGCTATTTGGATTGGGGCACTAGCAGATGGCGTGTTGGGCTGCCATCACTCAGCCAACCTCCAGTCAGTTGCCTTGCTGCTGCTTTCTGGGATGTAGAGAGGGAGGAGACAGGCGGTGGTAAGGATGGCATGATGCAAACACACCAGTGGAGTCAATTCAGGTCTCCTGATGTTGTATTTGTACCATGCCTCTATTTAGTTATTTAACCAAATTTATATCCACTTAAAGGGACGCGGGTGGCGCTGTGGGTAAAAGCCTCAGCGCCTAGGGCTTGCTGATCGAAAGGTCGGAGGTTTGAATCCCCGCGGCGGGGTGCGCTCCCACTGATCGATCCCAGCGCCTGCCAACCTAGCAGTTCGAAAGCACCCCCGGGTGCAAGTAGATAAATAGGGACCGCTTACCAGCAGGAAGGTAAACGGCGTTTCCGTGTGCGGCTCTGGCTCGCCAGAGCAGCGATGTCACACTGGCCACGTGACCCGGAAGTGTCTGCGGACAGCGCTGGCCCCCGGCCTCTTGAGTGAGATGGGCGCACAACCCCAGAGTCTGTCAAGACTGGCCCTTACGGGCAGGGGTACCTTTACCTTTACCTTTATATCCACTTAAATATAAATAAAACTTCTAAGCAGCAAGCAGCAGTGATGCAACCAACTGGAAGTCAGGAGCAGTGGTGCCTAGCCACACCCTCCACTACTGGATCAGGGTCATTTTCCCAATAAACATGTGCCTCCGGAAGGGCTATTTGACTCATAGGGGACATATGCAGGTACTATGCGGTTGCAAACTCCATTGGAGAGAGCCTATTGATGGATCTCTCTTGTGAAATCTAATTTGGTCTTGAGCCCCATCCTTACCTAGTACAGGGATCAAATCCAAGCATTCCAGTGGGCAAGAGTGCAGTTTAGATTATCTGCCTGACTATCAGATATCACAGTCAGAATGAAGCAAATTGCATAGCAGGAAAAATATATATCACTTTTGGCAAAATGGATATTTCCAAATTCTGCAAAATAGGAACCTATATTCTCCTGCATAACCTTTAGGTCATATTATTTTCAAGTATAAACTCACAGATGAGGATTGAGATCAATCCATGTATATACTGTATGATGCATGACTGCCTCTGTATAGAAAGATCATCAGGTGCTATTTTTCTTCCATCTCTCGCCTTAAAAAAAGCAAAAAACAAACACATGTGCCTCATTGTTATCATTCTCCCCTGATGAAATAACTTGTCACATTGTATATTCAAAACCTGACAGCATTCAGACCCACCTATTCCCTGTAACCAGCTAAAGTATTTTTATTCCTGGAGAACATGGAAGATTAAAATAATATACATCATGTGTGTATATACAATACATGATTTCTGATCACTTCTGACATTAATCTTCACTCACAAAGATGGAGAGATAAGTCACTCAAGTTTTCCCTGTGCTCACTCATGAATGTAAATGACATCATGGTGATATTGTGTAATGAAATATCATGAAACTGTATCTCCAAAGCCATGTGTGCTGTTCATTCTTCCCCCCTCTGTGGTTCAGACTGAGCTCTGGCTGTGTGCATGTTTTTAAAGCACTACCCTTGCTGCAGTTTATAATAACGGGATAGAGAGAATAAAAGTTTAAAACTGTATAATTTGGTTGAGTGAGATCTTGGAAGTGCACGTTTGTGGTGTACATAATTAAAGAGATCCAGACCTATGTGAAAAACAAGTACAGTGTGAATTCAGCTTCTCCAAGCCAACGTTCAGAAGTAGTGATATGTAAGCTGATTAAAGTGGACTGCTTTCACTTAAACCCGTTTAATCATATGGGGCCAATCTGGCAACTCCATGCATGTTTGCTTGGGAATAAGTCCCAGTTGAAATCAGTGAGATGCTTCTGAACATATGCGCATTGGGATGAGGCTGCACATGTAGCTTCAGAAGTAACATGGTCTAGTGGACAGCATGGGTTATGATCTGAAAGAAGTGGGGAAGGGCCACAGCAATAGAGCATCTGTCTTTCCGGGAGAAGGTCCCAGGTTCAGTCCTTGCTAGCATCTCGCTGTAGGGTTGAGAGAGGCCCTGTTGGAAAGAGGCTTCTGCCAATCAGTGTAAACAACACTGAGCTAGATGGATCAATTTTGTTGTTGTTGTTGTTGTTGTTGTTGTTGTTGTTGTTGTTGTTGTTGTTGCTGCTGCTGCTGCTGCTACTGCTGTTGCTGTTGTTGTTGTTGTTGCTGCTGCTGCTGCTGCTATTGTTATGCCACCCATCTGAAGGGGTTGCCCCAACCACTCTGGGCGGCTTCCAACAAATTTAAACATTAAGCACAGTAAAACATCAAACATTAAAAATGTCCCTATACAGAACTGCCTTCAGATGTCTTCTAAAAGTCATATAGTTGTTTATTTCCTTGACATCTGAAAGGAGGACATTCCACAGGGTGGGTGCCACTACCAAGAAGGCCCTCTGCCTGGTTCCATGAAACCTAACTTCATGCAATGTGGGAACCACCAGAAGGCCCTTGGAGCTGGACTAAATGATGAGGGTGGAGACACTCCTTCAGGTATGCAGGGCCAAAGTTCTGACTTCCCATAAGGCAGCTTCCTATGTGGGTTCAGTTTAGGGTTCAAGCAGTAGTGAGCGTCAGGCACCAAAAGTGAATCCATATTGTGATCCACAATACTTTATTTGGATTGGCACAGTATAGTTGTGACAACTGGTCTTCCTGGGTGGCCTGGGAATAGTGATCGAGCACCATCTATATTACAAAATTCAGCTCATTTCACTTTCATAGCTCCTTCCAAAATTGCTGGCATCCATCTGTCTTGGAAGTCGATGGAGGAGTACACATTTGTTTTAGAGTTACAGTGCCCACTGTGGCTGTAGAGACATGCCTTGTTGCAGCTGGGACAGATGAACGCATCCAGTTGTGCTGATGCAGGTCTACCAAGGTGTTTCTCCTTTCTGCACTTCTCCCAGCAGCCATTCCTCCTCTGATCACTGCTATGGTTGCAGAACCTCTCTGTCTGTCTCCAGACATTGTGGTGATGTTCAAGGGATTCCCACACAGCAGGGTTGACATTGCCAGTCTTCACATCAGGCATTCCAGGATACATTTAGAAACTCTGGGGATCTCTAAGGCAAAATTTTCAGCACCCTCATAAAACACAATTTCTAATGTTTTTTTCCAGAGAAGCCATGGCAGCTAAATCTGTTTGGCAGTATGCAGTTCAGCTGTGCTCTCCAAGTCAAATTCCCATATGTAAAATATAATGGGATCCCAGGGCTTTTCTTATGTAAGTAAGATGTAGTACTATACATGTTTATTGAGAAGTAGGTACCATGGTGTCAAATGGTGCTTTTTCCTTAGTGTGTTTAGGATTGTGGCTTTCAGAGTTGTTGTTTTTTCATACTTTGTAAACTTGAACTAACCTAGAAGAAAAGATTACTGGTAAGTCACTTTAAGTAACTCTTTGCTGGTTTATAGATTTCACAATCAAAGAATAAAAGTCAGTCTGAGAACTTGATGCCTGCTCTATATTAGAAATGTTTTGACAATGTACCTGAAATAGGTTTGCCACATTTTGCCAGGTGGCTGAGACTGAAAACAATTAAATTCTAACACAGTGAAGACATTGCCCAATGCAGGATTACCCTCACAATGAGAAGCACAATGGAACACCTGAGAAACATGTCTTGAGTTGAATTCCCCAGCTCTCTTCAGTGGGTACAAACTAAGGTCATTTGGGTGGCATGTATGAGAAACTAAAAGAGCAAGACAGGAGATAAGCAAGTATAAGAACATGAGAAGAATCTTCTGAATCAGGCAGGCCAAAGACCATCCTGTTCTCACAGTGGTCAACTTGATGCCAGTGGGAAGCCACAGGACCTGAGTAAAATAATCAAACAGCCTTCCTATGTATTTTCACACCAGGCCTAACAGATTAATGGAAGAAATTAACCTCTGCTGATGCTGGATGTTGACATTTATATTCCCTCATGAAGTGGAAAACTGGGAAAACGTAGCTGCTTCTGTTCATTTCCCCCTTATTTTTCCATATGCTCTTGTGATATGTGTGGCACACCTGGAGAATTGCTTGTCAAAGTAGATGAGCAAAAGGTAGGCAAAAAGACCAGCAAGTGAGCAGCTAAGAGTGGACAGTACATGGAGTAAAACTCAGTAACCCTAATCTTGAATTCATTATTTTATGTATTGTTTGTGAGACATAAAGTTAAGCTTTGTTTTCCATACTGCCTTTCCGGTGCTTTTTAAATGAATGTGAGCAAAGTAGATTGAGAAAGGTAGTTCCATGCTGCATGGGATTATGTATAATATTTCTCCATGTGGATTCTTCCAGCATTATTGACCATAGTTAGGGATGTCAGAGAATTCTGACAGAAACAGGAGAGGAAATTGGCAGTATTCATTTATTCATTCCATGTCAAAAACAGGAGAATAAGATGGATACTATTGTTTGCATGGGAAGCTGAATTGTAGTGGAACTAAAACAGTGCTGCATGCAACAAACCCCGGGTAGAATGGAAATCTATGCCTTCTTATATCCCTACCCATAGTGGTGATCAGCCCCACAGGTAACATTAATCATATGATGCTTGTGTAGATTGACTATGTAAATTCAATTAAAAGTGTTGACATTTCCTCAGTTTCCATAAGACCACTTTACAGTATGGTCCCAAGATCACAGTACGGTCCCAAAACCCAAGATCGCGTTGCTACCAGAGGTTCACGCAGCATGAGACGAAAATCTCCTTTCTGCTTACCAGGCCTAAAATATATTACCACGATACAGTCATAAATAATCTGTCATGAGGGATGCATTTATTCTGAACTGGTGCAATTTATGGTGTCGTATTGTCATTTTCCCTTTATTCTCCTTTGACATTTATCAATTTTCTTCTATGTATAACTCCAATAGTGCTGATCTGGCCCAGCAATCGGAATGCAAGAGATAGATTAAATGTGCAATATGTACATTTTCAATTCATAAATGCAACTCAGCCAGCCTTGACATTCAGTGCAGCAACTCTCCCTAATGATAAAGGTACTTACTATATTGCATGAATGGCATTCCACAGCTCCCACAGTGCCCTAATGCAAAATCCAAAGTGGCACTACTTTTAAAAAATAACATCTGTAAGTATGTATTGAAGCAAGTGCTGCCTCAGGCTCCTATCTCCTCCTCCTCCTCCCTTTCCCCTCACCTCCCATACACCTAGCTAGGAAATTATAGCCGGCGTTTATCAATGACCCTTTTATAGCAGGCAATGAAGTGCTCCTTCCCCTGACAAACAGTGCTACCGATCTACCTTGCTGAGTGACCCCCAGTGAGGTCACTTTTGACACTCTAGGCAAAGATTGATTGCAGATAGCAGGTGACGCCCTTTGGGTTGCCTGCCTGTGGGACTTGGTCAAATATTCTCTGCTTCGGGCAAGTTGTGAAGTGCATCAAAGAGAGGAAGTTCAGCATCTTCTGTATGTGGAATTATACTGCCAGTGATAATATTTTAGTCTTACACTTCCTATGGCAGAATTGATCCAATACGGTGCTGAATCCATCCCTATGGATATAGTTACTATTTGGAAATAGCAAAAAAATGCAAGCTATATGCAGTCCAGCCAAAACCTGTATACATCCCTTGAAGCATGCACAACACTCCAATGAGTACTGCTCTCTGAATATGGGGAGGTTCCCAATTTGTGTGTGGGGGGGAGTATGCTGGAGTGAAAAGATAAAGTGTGACACTGGATTGACCCCTAGGTAACCATAGAAAGCAAACTCCATTGTAATGATCGTTTAGCTTATCTGCATTTCTCTCACTCCTTTACTCTGATATGGTTCTAGCTAGTTCGGAAGTACATTTCCCATAAATAGTGAACAAAAGTTTCACAATTATAGTTTGCATTTTGGCCTTGTGATTCCAAATGTGGTCCCCTGCCCCCACTTGTTCAAGAGGCTTTTTCCTGATTGATTCAAGTCCTGTCCAGGCATTCATATAAATGTGAACTGAATCAAATTTCTCTCTCATCCCAAGTCTCAGCCCCTTTCTAAGGTGATAGGAGTGTAATAGCAATGCTTTTAACCTACTTGTCTTGGCACCATTCTCAGAGGTGGATTACCCAGAATCAGTTGCATGGAAAATCCATTCCCTGTGCAAAGGCTCCAGCAAGCAGGTCAGGAAATGAACATAAATAATACCTACAGGTTGGCAGCATGCCACATGCCAGTTTGGCTGCAATTTCCTTGATGTGCAAAACACTGGGGTTTTTTTATCCAGCATCCTCAGCTCATTTCAGTATCCCTGTCTCTCAGAGATCTAGGCTAAAAAAATATAATCAAAACTGAAACTCTCTGTTGAGTATCAGTGACTAATGGAAATGATAAATCCAAACAGAAACAAAACAAAGCAAAACAAAATCTATGCCCAGGAACTGGGGGGGGGGCGAGGCAAAGTTGAGCACAAAATATGAGGCACGTGTGTGTTTTTTCTACATAGTATTCTTCCCTCTCTCTGGGTTTCCTTTTACAGGAAATTTACCTCTGATTTCCAAATAGAAAACAACACCCCCTCCATAAAACCCACTAGTGGGAAAATATTCAAGATGGGGCTCAGAAATGAACTTCAGGGACTGAAAAATGCCTTAAGTACTGCAGTGAAATATTTGGGTTGCAGACAACTAAGTTTTACTCAGAGTAGGTCCACTGAAATCAATGGAACAATGCTGGTTATGGTCATTATTTTCAATAGATCTACTCTGAGTTGGAGTAGCACTGGCTACAACCCATCCCCATACCCAATTGCTTTTAAGAAGAAAGATAAAAACTCTTCCCTCAATAAAGAATTTTCTCAATAATTGTCGGGATACATACCCATCCAGATAGCTGTCTTGTCTGTGGCCATCATTCAATGGGAGAACATTTGCCTTCCATGCAAGAGGTCACAGCTTTGCTGCCTGACATCTCTAGGCAGGGCTGGGAAAGAGCCCTGTCTGGAATCCCGCAGAACTGCTTCCATGGGTACATGGATGGAGTAGATGGATGAACAGTTCAGCTCAGTTTAAGACAGTTTCCTGTGGTCCAAAAATCCAAAGTCAGAAAGGAACATCAGGCTAACTACCCAGAAATGTGTTTTCCTTGCCCCAAATGCCCTCTCCTTTCTGCTCAGAAACAAGAAAAGAAGTGGGTGCTACCTTCACTGATTCATTGGGTTTTTTTCCACACCAGTTTGTTGTTACCCTGAACTTATTCCATTCATGGAGGAGATGGGGACTCACTGGCCTCTACATCCAAATATCTTTTTCCCCATTGAAAGTTTAGATGAAATCATTAACATTCACATGCACATTTGGATGGTCATTGAAACTATGGCCATCCCAATGTGCACCTTAATTTTCTCCACTTCCAATGGAAAGCACATTTGAGCCACATTCACACTATACAGTCCAAGCACTATGATACCACTTTTAACAGTCATGGTCCCCCCTCCAAAAAAGTGTGGGAGCTGTAGTTAATTAAAGGTGCTAAGAGTTGTTGCAAGACCCTTATTTCCCTCCAACAGCTACAGTTCCTAGTGTGGTTTAACAGTCAATCTGTCTCCACAGGGAATTCTAGGAATCCTAGAGGCGACAGGGGTCTGTTGGCAATTCTTAGCACCCTGAACAAACTTCAGTTCCCATAATTCTTGGAGGAAGTCATGACTGGTTCAAGTGGTATCATAATGCTTTTAAATGTATGATGTGTATGTGACCTTGGATAGGTATCCTGATACAAGCAAGCACTGGCTTGGTTGCATTAGCAATGGGAGAACACTCCCTTCCCCCTCTCTCTGAACCCTTTTAAAAATCGGTGTCAAAAATCAGGGGCTCATTTCACTGAGGGTTCTTTGAGAAACACACCTTTTTTTTCCAGCTCGGCCCTGGTTCAAGTAAGTTGTGGACCTAAGCTTAGAGTAGAATTTATGGGATGTTCAGCTTACTGTCAGCGCACAAGATCCCTGTGTTATTTTATTTCATTTTATTTTTATCTTGAACGGGTGCGTGAAGGGCACATAAAGGTTTATTGAGTAAAAGCCCTAAATGCTTGCAAACTTTTTACTATTCTTCCAGGACCTATAAATATTTTTTTCCCTCAATCCCTCTCGTTGAGGCAATAAAAAATTAGTGTAGAGGTTAGCTGTGGGACACTTGACATGAATCTGGCTTTCATCTCGGTTTGAGATTGCAGGAAGAAATAAGACCAAGCCAAACCCACGGGTGTCAGGGAGGTGAAACTGGCAATGTCGTGAGCCTGTCTCACAAGCTCCCCACCCTTCCATGCCTGATGATGCTCGTAGATAAAAGGCCAAGTATTACACAGCTATAAAATGAGGAAACAATATTTTTCACCTTTTGCAATGTACCAAAGGTTATACATTCAAACTAAAGGTGTTAGACATTAGCTTAACAGGATGTCTGCTTTTCCACTAGTGATGTTGCTGAAGTCCATAATGATCCAGTTCAGAATAGGAATCTGGTGTACTCATAAAGCGCTCCATCATTCTGAACTGAACTACCCCCCTTCAGACACTTTCCCCTTTCCTCACTGATCTAACTGTTGCAGTGACAAAAAGTGCTCTCTCTCTCCCCCCCCTTCTCTCTCTCTCTCTCTCTCTGTGTGTGTTGCCTGTTCCCTCCCTCTCTAAGGGATAAAGATGTTGTTGTTGTTTAGTCGTTTAGTCGTGTCCGACTCTTCGTGACCCCATGGACCAGAGCACGCCAGGCACTCCTGTCTTCCGCTGCCTCCCGCCGTTTGGTCAGACTCATGCTGGTAGCTTCGAGAACACTGTCCAACCATCTCATCCTCTGTCGTCCCCTTCTCCTTGTGCCCTCCATCTTTCCCAACATCAGGGTCTTTTCCAGGGAGTCTTCTCTTCTCATGAGGTGGCCAAAGTATTGGAGCCTCAGCTTCACAATCTGTCCTTCCAGTGAGCACTCAGGGCTGATTTCCTTCAGAATGGATAGGTTTGATCTTATTGCAGTCCATGGGACTCTCAAGAGTCTCCTCCAGCACCATAATTCAAAAGCATCAATTCTTTGGTGATCAGCCTTCTTTATGGTCCAGCTCTCACTTCCATACATCACTACTGGGAAAACCATAGCTTTAACTATACGGACCTTTGTTGGCAAGGTGATGCCTCTGCTTTAAAGGGATAAAGATAGTCATTTTTAATTTTGCCATTATAATGAATGGGGAACACAGAGCTTCATTTTATACTGAGCTTTAAGACTGAAGCTTAGGGCTCATCCAGACTTCCTTTTCTGCTGCACTTTTAAGGCACAGGCCTATGCTTTAAAGCTGCACGTCCAAGCATTTTATTTTGTCCCCGCACTTTCCCTGAGAAAGGTTTTGTTTTACTGCAAATGGCAGTCCACAGAAACCCTGATTTCTGTTTACATTGATTTAGGGGTAAAATGCAGGTTTTCCCCAATAAAGCACTGGGACCAAAAAATAAATAAATAAAAATGCTTGGAAACAGAGCTTTAAAGCCCTGATCTGTGCCTAGAAATGCACCACAACAGGAAGTCAGGATGAGCCCTCAGAGAGCACAGAGTTATTGAGAAACAGAGTGGAGAGAAGAAGAAGAAGAAGAAGAAGAAGAAGAAGAAGAAGATAATTCACAGATAAAGGGGGAAATAAAGTGGTACCTCGGGTTACAGACGCTTCAGGTTACAGACTCCGCTAATCCAGAAATAGTACCTCGGGTTAAGAACTTTGCTTCAGGATGAGAACAGAAATCACATGGTGGCAGCGGGGTGGCAGCGGCCATTAGCCAAAGTGGTACCTCAGGTTAAGAACAGTTTCAGGTTAAGAACAGACCTCCAGAACGAATTACAGTAAGTTCTTAACCCAAGGTACGACTGTACCTCTCTAGTTCCAAATATGGTTACTGAATTAACCATAACAGGGTCAAGAAAAGCAACCAACCAAAGGAAACAGCAATTAAGAAAAGGTGGGGGGGTGTCTGAGAAGTGACTGTGGTGCCAGATGAGTGGACCTGAGTGAAGACTCTGGCTGGAGCCCAATCAGTTCCACCCCTTGAAGTCCTGCCTCTGGGTCTGTGATCGGCCAACATGCAATTTTGGCTCCTAACAGGCATCTCAAGAGTTTGCAGCTTCTTCCACTGGCTGTTGGTGCCCGGCGCTGGGAGACATGTGATGGTAGTGAGGCAGCACCATGTTGCAAAAGCTGTGTGACTGCTAAGAGAGTGGTCCTTCGGGGAGGGGGGACCTAGTAGGCTTTAAATATATCCCTAACTCTTAAAACAACTGGCAGCATGGATTTCAAAAGGAATAAAAATGGGGTGAGAGGAGGAGGAGCAAAAGCATTACTTCACACACACACACACACACACACACACACACCTCACAACATTCACATTATCTGTACACAGCAGACATTTCAGAAGGGAAGCTTTTTATAAACATGCAGAGTCCATAACATCTCAAGGAAGCCTATCAGGGCATGTGATGCAGTTATCTAGCAAGAACACACAAAAAATCACCTCTCAGCACCTCTTCATAAAATGAAATTCCACACCCCCATTCCATTCTGACATACCCTCCCCCAAATGAATGCTGCGTTACTATTCATTCAACAAAACTGCTCATTTATCAGCAAAAACATCCTAGGGTCTAACTCCACAAGACCTGAAAACAATAACTTTGTGACCATTCTGATGTTTTCATGGCCGAATTGTTGAAAGGAAAATTTGATATGGAGCAGGAGTTAGAGTGAGATAGTGAAAAGGAGGAGGAGAACAAGATTGAGAATTTGAAACAGGAAAGAGATTTTGGAAACATAGAGTAAATAAACACACACACACATTGACAGAGCTAGCGGAGAGGGAGGTAACACATTTGTTGTTGTTTAGTCGTTTAGTCGTGTCCGACTCTTCGTGACCCCATGGACCAGAGCACGCCAGGCACTTCTGTCTTCCACTGTCTCCCGCAGTTTGGTCAGACTCATGTTTGTAGCTTCAAGAACACTGTCCAACCATCACGTCCTCTGTCACCCCCTTCTCCTTGTGCCCTCAATCTTTCCCAACATCAGGGTCTTTTCCAGGGAGTCTTCTCTTCTCATGAGGTGGCCAAAGTATTGGCGCCTCAGCTTCAGGATCTGTCCTTCCAGTGAGCACTCAGGGCTAATTTCCTTAAGAATGGATGCGTTTGATCTTCTTGCAGTCCATGGGACTCTCAAGAGTCTCCTCAGCACCATAATTCAAAAGCATCAATTCTTCGGCGATCAGCCTTCTTTATGGTCCAATTCTCACTTCCGTACATCACTACTGGGAAAACCATGGCTTTAACTATACGGACCTTTGTTGGTAAGGTGATGTCTCTGCTTTTTAAGATGCTGAGGTAACACATGGTTGAGACCAAAAATACACATCCATTAGCCTCTCTCCAACTCTGAGTCTTAGGCCATGGAAACCTTTAAAAAAGCACTCTGAGTCAGACATCTGATGGAGCCATGAATTGTCACTTCAGGAAAGACTCCAGACGATGCAAATCAGGACACTTTGATTCTCAGATCCAACTTTCAAACCAAGGCAAGTCTGGAACTGCCAGCATGGTTATCTTGCTAGCATCTGATGTTGCCATCCCAGCCGCAGACTGCTGCTATATTCTCATCATAAAGACATCTGCACATGCGTACACATGTATGTTAACATTCAAAAGAAGAAGGCAGTAGGGGCAACACTTATTGGAGCAACTGAGATGGTGACTGGGGAAATGAAGCTCTTGCTCCTTCCTGTTGGGCTCACTTTCCAACCCCAAGGCACAGGAGTCATGAGAACATAAAGGAAGAATTGGTCATGGCCTTCATATTTATATATTTCAGGGTAAAGGTAAAGGTAAAGGGACCCCTGACCGTTAGGTCCAGTCGTGGACGACTCTGGGGTTGTGGCGCTCATCTTGCTTTACTGGCTGAGGGAGACGATGTACAGCTTCCGGGTCATGTGGCCAGCATGACTAAGCCACTTCTGATGAACCAGAGCAGCGCACAGAAACGCCGTTTACCTTCCCGCCGGAGCGGTACCTATTTATCTACTTGCACTTCATGCTTTCGAACTGCTAGGTTGGCAGGAGCAGGGACCGAGCAACGGGAACTCACCCCGTTGTGGGGATTTGAACCGCCAACCTTATGATTGGCAAGCCCTAGGCTCAGTGGTTTAACCCACAGCACCACCCACGTCCCATATTTCAGGGAGAAAGGTCTAATTTTATAGTTCAGCAGTTTGCGTCTGTATGGGGTGACAGTTTCATAGGGACGACAGTAATGTATGTGAGCTGTATCTTTTGCAGTATAAAGGGTATATTTGCAAAACACCTAGCTGTTTTCTAAGAATATGCTATGAAATGTGGTGGGGTGTTTTTTTTCTTTTCCAGAAGACCTAAGTAAGACTAGATAATAAGAGTTCTGAAAACGCTACCCTATAATTACCCATAAACATCACTACTCCTTAAACATAGCTGTTATGTGTATTTTACGCAAAAACAGTGATTTGGAACCAAAATGGAAGGGGGAAATCATATTAATAACAAAATCATACTGCTGTTCTTACAGCGCGAAAACATGGCGAAATCAAAACCGTCCATTAGAAAAATATTCAAGTTCTCGTTGAACCTGTGGGCTGGCTTTCAATGAACTGTCTATGTAGAATTCTTGCTGTGTGACACAGCAGTCTTGGCTTTGTGAGTTTGAAACACCTAATCTGAAATATGCAGTAAGTTATAAATTAATTAATGGGGGGAAACCCCCCCTTTTTGCTACAATCACAGTATGAGATTTTCAAAGTTGATAGTGCTAATTACCGAAGATCACAAACTTCCCACACTTTGTTAACTTTTAGGACAGACTTCACCAACCCAGCGCTGTCGAGAATTTTTGAACTGCAACGTCCTTCATGGTTGTGGTGCCTAGAGTTGCTGGGAACTGCTGTCCAAAACATCTGCAGAGGTTGGCAAAGGCTGTGGTAGGACATCTGATACATCGCCCTAACTCCTTACCTTCCAGATCCTCGGTGTTGATATTCCTTTCAACATCTGCAAAACAAATCACTTCATTTTGACTCAGGGTTGGCGACTATATATAAATACGCACGCATTAGCTGGAAATACTGTTTAGGGCCCAGAAGGGAGAGCCCATATCGACTATGAAAATGTATTATTGGAATACAATATTCCAAATACAGCCTGCCCCTGCTCTTCTTTCCCCAGAGCATGGCTGAACAGCTCTGTCTAAATCAAAAGTGACTCCAGGGATCGTATGTGGCAAAACAAAATCCACAGCTTTCCATAGAGGACTGCCAAAAATAACTTTGGCTTGACAAGCATATAGTTCTCAGATAGTTTGTTTCTTGAACAAGTGAAAATAGCGGTCCTGCTTTATCTCTGTAAACGATCACCAAAGCGCTCTTACCCTATCCCTTTCCATCCCATGGCCATTCACTTAATGGAGACGCTTTGTATCAATAGAACTGAAATACTTTGCAGGTGTTGGGAAGGAAGAGGCTGCAAATAATCGCTGCCAACAGAAGAGCGTCCACTTAATAGCAGTGGCCAGACACCAAAATCACCTCAGCGCATTCATACACAAAGAGACACCTGTATATACACATCTTGATTTGAGGAGCAATAAGATTTGCTGCTTCAAGTTCGTTCATAGAGACAAGGCATGCTATATACACTGGGGAATAAAGTATAATTCATGATGGAGATGTTTTTGTACCATCATTTAAGGGACACAGATACGTTTCTCAAGCCATCCTGAAAGATGGCTTGTTGGAAAGAGATCTCTGTGCATAGATCGCTCTTTGGGTATTGACTTACAAGGGTGAAAAGGTGCTGTAGAAGAGAAAGTTTTCTTACCCAGCACCTAGAGCACTAAATATGCTTAAAGTAACTAGTCATCTTTGAAAGTGCTGATTATCTGTTTGGAGGTGGAAAGGTGGCATCCTTGTCTTTTTATTATACTTCAACATTTGATCATGGACGTGCAGTGGTGTTACATTTCTGGCAGTGACATGCAGGATATAGGATTTTTGACAGATAGCCAGATTTCAAATCTGATATCTGCTAAAAGCAAGACAATCAAGATATGGCAATAAAGCTAATGCACCCTTGCAAACATCTGGTTGTGCTCTAAGTTAAAAAGAGGCGTTACACATAATAATAAATACAGTTCTATGGTATTGAAATAGGAGCAATGATCTGGATGGAACAGTGACAGTATTGTTTCTTTCCTGTTAGTATAAACAGTCCCGAGGAACAAAAAAACCACAGAAAGTATCTCCATGTGAACGAGCAACTCCCTACAGTCACTGGTGTCACAGTCAACATGGTCCATGCTGACCTTTAGAAGTTAGCAATATAAACTGCAAACTATGGCATCCCCTGTGGTGTTCCATAGATTGCACAAGAATGACTATTCATTAATCTTCGCTGACTCCTCCATCCAACACACACACACCCGCCCCACTTCAGCATAAATGGAAAGTAAAACAGAGAGCCATCTCCCCCTCCTCATTTTGCCAACTCAAGATGATGTTGTAATTAATTCCTGTACATTGCACCGTTACTGAGATATTTTTACACAACATTAAGCTTATTACATAACATCTTGACACATAATTAATGATCCTTCCCTAGTGTCTCTCTACGTCAATGAGCATTTGGGTGGCTTCCACTCAGCACATCATCTACAAGTGATTTTAAAGTTTGAAAGAAATGACTATTTTTGTTTCATGCCCGCCAAGTGTGTGTGTGTGTGTGTGTGTGTTTGCAGAGCTTTTCATAAGGACTCAAAACATTTCATGGTTAATTTTATGGGAAGTAAGTGAAGAATCCATGTTCTCTCTCCTCCTGAAGCTGTGCTCTATTTGGCATTTATTTTCTCCCCCTGCCCCAAGGTTCAGATCGTTTCTTTTAAGTAGACATTTAAGTCATTAAGGTGTCCCAGATGCTATAGCAGAACCCCTCTTGGACTGTGGCACTGATCCCTGATAGAATCCATTCCTGAATCCTTTTTGTGCAGACAGCTGAGTGCCTCTTGGTCTTAGCACTTTAGTTACAGATTTAACTCCCTCACTGAAGAAGTTAGACTGTCTCCCTCCTTGTGAAGACCTTATTGTTCCAACTTTTGGGAACTGATTGCTTTTACTGAAAGGGCTGGTGCTGTGCTGTTTTTATTGTCATTATTTGTATGTTTTAAACAGATGATAGATAGATATAGATATAGTTTTGATTCTATCAGTGTTGAATGCTTTGTTAATGATTTTTAAAAAAATGTTTTTAGCATTTCTTGTTTTCCTCTGTAAGTTGCCTTGAGTCCCATCAGGGAAAAAGGCAGGTTATCGATAAATATATAATTATATCAACAATAGCAAGAGGAAGAACAGAAGTCCACCCCATAGGTGGACTTCAGGAGGTAGTAGAGCTTTGACCCACAATGATGGCACAGAGTGTGTGTCTTATTGTGACACTTGCCCAAGGATGAAATTCCTTTCATCACTTTTCTTCAGCAGCTAGAATTCAAGAATGGTGTCCCATTTCTATGTGTGATTAACAATTACATGCAGAAGGGTGGGAGTGCAGTGCAAAGCCCCATCCTTTCAAGTCTGTCACTTTTTAAGGAAAGTTTTTAATGTTTGGTCTATTTATCGTGTTTTTAATATTCTATTGGGAGCCGCCCAGGGGCTGGGGAAACCCAGCCAGATGGGCAGGGTATAATATTATTACTATTACTATTACTATTATTATTTCAACCCACCATAAATTGGAAAGCTAAATTCTGATGCGGGGAATGTCCTCTACTCTTGGGATCCCAGCCAGATGAGCGGGGTATAAAATTGTTGTTGTTGTTGTTGTTTATATATCAACCTACCATAAATTGGAAAGCTAAATTATGATGCAGAGAATATCCTCTATTCTTGGAATCTTCCTTTGTAAATCACAACCTGCATAATTAGGGTTTAAAATCACAAAAAGAGTCTCTACCAGTAGAGTACTTGCAGAGGGTTGCTTTTTCTTTTCCCAATGACAGTGATGCACAAGAAGTCTTGGCAGTGCACTCCTGCTTTCCCTTCTGTGATTGCTACCATGCATAGAAACAGAACACCCAAAGAAGTCTGCAGTTCAGCGGCTATGTTAATGCGGCATGTGTCAAGAAGATGTCCCTGATTTGAATCAGGCCGCTACCATGATTAGGCAAGCCACTGTTTCTCAGCCTCAGACTTCTATCTGTGTTGTGGAGATCACAGTGTTGAGAAACCCCATAGAATTTTGCAAGTCTTACAAGATAACTGTGTTCAAAACTCCCATTGTTCTAGGAGCATTTTGCGACAGGGAATTTCATTAATGTGAGCTGTTTTTGAGCTCTGGGCACAGTACAGAGCCTAATATTTCAGATTAAAACTGCCACTGCTGCAAGAAAAGGAGAACCTTTTTCTGCCTCCTGACTTCCAGCCACTCTCTGAGGACTGGAGAAGAGACCCTCATCAGAATATTAGTGGGGTGGGCAGGGGAAGTATGGTTTTGTTTTTTGCAGCCTTCAGATGACGACCATGTGAAAAATGAACATAAGATTTTAGCTGCAGTTCATTCATTTTCAGCATTGTATTCTTGTTCTTAAAAAAAGTGCACCTAGACACTCATTCTGAGGCCCCCAACCTAGGTTTACAGTGCCATTTAGCTCCTAGCTTTCGTGTCTCAGTTTCTAACACTGCAAGAGAATGTCCATGAAGTGCTTGCATTATATACAATTTTTAGGTATCATTTTTGCCAATCGTGAACTCGGGTGGTTGAAATCAAAGCAGCCCCAAAACAATGGTTGTGTTTTCCTCATACTCAGGAGGCTCCCTAGTTATGCCAAAGTACATGTGTCTATAAATGAAAATGAAAATAATTAAAATGGCCTGACAAAAGAGTTCTAAATTTCCAAGATTTACAGGACGGCAAGGTATCTGTTGAAGAGAAGAGTTGGAAAGGAGGCAGGCAGGGGGAACTTGCCTGTTAAAGCCCTTATCAGCTTAAAGTAGCTATTCTAGAACAATTGATTAGGGCTTGGTGTGTGTGCACCATGAAATCCCATTGTGTACATTAGGAGAAATGTATATTAAAACGCTGATAAATTTCACGAGGACTTGAAATTGTTTGTTTGTTTATTTCTGAGAGATCTGCATTGGCTCCCAGTACGTTTCCGAGCACAATTCAAAGTGTTGGTGCTAGGGATTTGTTGACCAAAATTAATTAGGGATTGGAATGCAGTAAGGGGAGGTATGAGGAGGTCGGGAAAATAAGTTTTATGAAAATAAGGGATTGAAATTATACATGTGGTGTTTTTTGTGTTTTGTGTGTGTTTATGGTTTATGTTTTTGTTTTTTGTTGTGATATGTGTGCTTATAATGTGTGAAAAAGCTAATAAATATCTTATAAAAAAAACACACAAAGTGTTGGTGCTGACCTTTAAAGCCCTAAACGGCCTCGGTCCTGTATACCTGAAGGAGCGTCTCCACCCCCATCGTTCAGCCCGGACACTGAGTTCCAGCGCCGAGGGCCTTCTGGCGCTTCCCTCATTGCAAGAAGTGAGGTTACAGGGAACCAGACAGAGGGCCTTCTCGGTAGTGGCGCCCACCCTGTAGAACACCCTCCCTTCAGATGTGAAGGTAATAAGCAGTTATCCTATCTTTAAAAGACATCTGAAGGCAGCCCTGTTCAGGGAAGTTTTTAATATTTAACGCTGTACTGTTTTTAACACTTGATTGGGAGCTGCCCAGAGTGGCTGGGGAGACTCAGCCAGATGGGCGGGGTATAAATAAATTATTATTATTATTATTATTATTATTATTATTATTATTAGTTTGCAAATTGATGTGAAAATGTGGAGAACTGAACTTAAGACTGTCAGCTCCCACTTGCAATTATCACACCACTAAATAATACAGGAAACTTGTTTGGTTCACTGGTTATATTACAGATAAGCAGGTTAGGCTGAGGAAGAGTGCTTTCCCTGACGCCACCCGGCAGGATGACTTCACAGCCGAGGGGCAATTTAAACCAGGCCTTCCTGGCTTAAATTCCATACTTTTCATTATCATCTTTCCATTTACCTTTTGTATTTTGAAGAAAGTGCTCCAATATAATACCAGGGAAGGAATTTTCTTGTAAATTACCAGTGGATTTTGTAGGAAATAACAACTTTCTTTAGAAAGGGGTGGTAGGGGTCCTGATGTGTTCTGAAGCAATCAGCCATACCATAGTCATTCAAACTGTATCATCACGTTAAAATGGTCACACGAACTGGCTCTCATTGGCCTCTTCACTGCTGCTTCACAGTTTGCAAACTAGAATGCCCACTCAGCTGAAGGCAACATGTGTTTCCAGTTTGGGCCAGCCAGAGCAAATGCCTTCAGAAATCCCACCCCATGGCACAGATCAATATTACGTTGATTGCTTTATTTGTGGGGTAGGGGTACCCCAGGAAATATGGTTTGGGCTCCTGCAATGTGAAATGATCATACATGTATTTTCCCCAACATCTCACATTTATCTGATCATATCAGATTTGCAATCAAATCTGCTTTCCTAACCTTGGCTTAGCATAAATATGCAAGACTATCCGCTGGGCTTCTGGACTGGAACTCACAACAAATTTGGTCTCCCCCCTCATGCATTTGTCCTAAACCATGGTTTGGTTTAGCATGATGTGTGAACAAGGCCATAGTGTAAATTGGGAAATTAGAAATACGAAGGTGGGAAATGCCATTGGTTCTTCACTGACTACAGTGCCATACTTCCTATACTATTTTAACTGCGTGCTGTTACTCATTCTTTTACCGTACTGCTGACTGTTCATACAAAGTGGGGGGAAACTAGCAGGTTTATCAATGACATCTGAATGCAGCCCTGTATATGTACTGTAAGCCACCCAGAGTAGCTGGGGAAAGACAGCCTGATGGGCAGGGTATACATAATGAAATTATATTGTTATTATTATTATTACATACTTTAAAAATATGAGATGGCATTGCAGATTTCTTCAGGCCATTATCCCAAAAGGCTTTGTCGGTGACCCAACCTGATCAGCTCCTAGAATTCATGAAAAATTGAGAAATTCTAACATTGCATTAATCAATGCGAGATAAACTCATAAGAATAGGTCACTTGAGTCCAAGGATGATAGACAAAGGGCTCCCTGCCTGAAAGGAGGTCAGACAGGGAGAATAAGATGAATCAGATATTCTGGCAGCAACAGCTAAAGCAGGAAAGGAGATAAACAAACGGAAAGGGAATCAAGATCAGTTCAGACGGTGGAAGGATTAGCCCACAACATGTGACAACCTCTGGGAAACCTAGTGCATGGTAGTGTGGCAATCCCATCATCGATCTGATATACATCCTGCTCAATGCACAGTAAGGTAACTCTGTCCTTCTTCCCACATACACTGGATTAGCAGAGCGGCAAATTCCTCCTGGTTATATATGGAATTGGCTTCATATTTCTGAGCATTTTCACTAAGCTTTTGGAAGGAAAGTGTGTCTGTTTCCTCCTGGCTTGTGATGTTGGCACATGTACACATGCACGCACCTTGTAATATTGCCCCCACCCCAGAATTTTAGTTCCCAGAACCAACCATGATGGACAATCCTGTTGTCCCTGAGCTGCTTTGCTCAGATTTTCTTCTAAAGAGAAAATCCATTCTGATTATAAGATTATTCTGATTATTTACTGCTAGGTGGTGCTAACTTTATTATAGAGTCTCAGCAGCTATTCAGAAGTCCGTGTGTTCAGTGAAATGTACTTCCAAGCCCCCAAACTACTGTGTGGAAAATAGAGTGGTCCCTGAGAACACAGGCGTTGACTATCTTTTCTAGAACAACCTCATTCCTCCACCTTCACTTTGAAAGAGGCCTCTTCCTGAGACTTCAGGCCAACCAACACCGACTGAAACAAATAGTGTATAAGTATGAAAACTAGCATATATGTTACACTTATTTATCTGTGACAGACCCTAGCCATCTTCAGGGACTGGGTCCTTCAAGGGATGATGATGAGGATCAGCATGAGCATACTAGCTCCACCTACTATGGAATACATTTGGGTTTGTTGTGCTCCTGTTGACTCCCTGCCCGACTGAGAACTTTGCATGATCATAGTTCTACATTCTACATCACCTTGCCAACAAAGGTCCGTATAGTTAAAGCTATGGTTTTCCCAGTAGTGATGTATGGAAGTGAGAGCTGGACCATAAAGAAGGCTGATCGCCGAAGAATTGATGCTTTTGAATTATGGTGTTGGAGGAGACTCTTGAGAGTCCCATGGACTGCAAGAAGATCAAACCGATCCATTCTGAAGGAAATCAGCCCTGAGTGCTCACTGGAAGGACAGATTGTGAATCTGAGGGCACAAGGAGAAGGGGAAGACAGAGGACGAGATGGTTGGACAGTATTCTCAAAGCTACCAGCATGAGTTTGACCAAGCTGCGGGAGGCAGTGGAAGACAGGAGTGCCTGGTGTCCTCTGGTCCATGGGGTCACAAAGAGTCAGACACAACTAAAAGATTAAACAACAACAACAAGTTCTACATTGCTCAGAAAGTCTTCTTGAGTACAGCAAGCTCTTCACTGCAGATGTCTGCCCTCCAACACGTGGAGAGCAAATAGGGACGGGCATAGTAATGTGACCTTTGTCCCCACATTCCCTTACATGATCTCAGTTGTGTGTGGCTTATCTAATGCCCAAATAGGGCATCTGCTTGTCCTCCCCCCGCCCCCACACACTTCTAGCTTTCCAAGAGCTGTTCTTGCATAATATTTTGTGAGAGCTCTGTAAACTGATACGATGAGTTTTGAGCCAGGCAAAACTCTTGGCAAGCCTCTCCACGTTATACTGCAGATGCATGAAACACTGGCCTGACTGCCCTCTTTTCTTTTTCCACAGTGCCCTTGGGGGAAAGGCACTTTGCAGTAGGGGAAGAGAATGCTTTAAACCTTCTGCTGAGTTCTACTCAACTGCTCTATCCCTGCAGTGTACCAGACCTGTGCGTACCACACAGAGCATACCTCAGTGAGCTTACCTCAGGAGGTTTGCACTGTTCAGCACTGACAAAGCCAACATCCCAGCAGGAAGATGGCTGTGGATCCCTCCCCTGGAGCCCCTTAAGAACATAAGAGCAGCCTGCTAGATCTGGCCATTGGCCAATCTAGTCCAACATCCCATTCTCGTAGTGGTTAACCAGATACATGTAAGAAACCAGCAAGCAGGACCCGAGAACAAGAGCACTCTCCCCCCTCTAGTGGCTTTCAGCAAAGCGTGTTCTCCTTCATGGAGAGCACGTGTTGTGGTGGGGGCTATCAAGACACCCACTGTTGCTGGGCGGGAAAAGAGGTTGGCCACCATTATCATTGAGCTCTTCTTGTTGCTGGGGAGATTCATATGTTGCCATTTTGTGATTGACAGCCATAGCTTTTAAATACCCTGTGCGCAGCATTGAGCTTCCTCTTTTCGCTGCGCACATCGGATCACCCTCCCTCCCTCCCTATTTTCAGGGTTGTTCACATTGACCTTGCTATGCCTGTCATGGGGTCATCTGCTTTGGGGGCAGGGGCTCGGTAGGAATTTGTCCATTTGGCTGATTGGCTGGTGCCATTTGGTTTTTGCCTACTGCGTAGCAAATCGTCACAACTTGTAAGGTTGCAGTTAGGCATTGGTTTTATGAATTGGTTGGTGGAGGGGTATGGATTGGCTGTGCCTGTCCTTCCAAATGCTGCTGCTGCAAGGGTATTCCATTAAAGGAATCCAGGGGCTTGCCATGCTTTTGTCCGAACTCCTGCCAAGGGGCTAGGGCCACGCAAGAGCACCTGAGAGCATTAGGAGAGAGGTGAGGCATGGTACCCAGCTCCATCTCTCTGCCCAAAATGTTTTCCCTTTCTGACTTTGCGGGCGTGCAAATGTCAGTCTGTTCCCGTGTGGGGTCAGATAGTCGCAACCAATGCCTAAGCAACCACTCACATTGCTTGTAATTTTAATAAAGTTGTGGCTAAAATTATACCAAAAACCTTAAAGTAAAATTATGTGTCAATGGTGTTTTATTTGGGGGGTGTCTTGGGGACCTCGACACACAACTGGCATGCAATCTGATCCAAAGCAAGTTGCATATAAGAAAAAGTCCCACCTAGTTATTATTTGTTTATGTCCAGTGGTGTAGCGTGGGTTGTCAGCACCCGGGGCAAGGCAAGTAATTTGCGCCCCCTAACCCGTGGATTTTAGGTAGGGGCAGAGAGCTGCGAGTGCGAGCGCCCCCCCAGATGTTGCGCCCGGTGCGGCCGGCCCCCCCTGCACCCCCACGCTACGCCACTGTTTATGTCAAAGATTTATATGTAATGTTTAATGATCTTTAATGTATCCTAGAATATATTTCAATAATACACACACCCCACACAAAAATCTCCACATATACACACAATCCAGTGGCACCTAGTTCTCTACTGATGGCTCAGATTGAGTTCTGCAGTCGAAAAGCAACTGAGAATTGGAGCAGAGTGGTTGGTCTCCCAGAGAATTGGGGTGGGAAAGAGAGAGAGAAAGAGAGAGAGAAAGAGAGAGAGAGAGAGAGAGAGAGAGAGAGAGAGAGAGAGAGAGAGAAAGCTTCCTGGTTTCCCTTTCTGTGGCTTATGGTTGAAGCTAGGCTGCTTTCCTCCTTGCTCTGATGTTCTTCCTGGGACAGAGTGTGTAATCTTCCAGTGGCCTTTAATGCTCTGGCTGATGGATGGGACCAGACTATGTCTCCCTATGCTTCTCCACCTAGTAAAATGTTGTTTTTTGTTACACCAGTTTCAGTAAAGTACCTTAAGGTACTTGAAATCACAGGAACAGGACGGGGAAGCCTGGTTTTTGGAAATTGTATTCAATTAATATGGTTTGATTTGGAGAATTAATTTAAAAATAACATGAAATCACACCACCTCCCTTTCAGAGGGCTCTAATGCTCTGGAGTGATTCTGCAGATCCTAGATAGAATGTCTGCCTATCTCACAAACCTGTGGTTATTGCACACAGAAATACAGACATTTACCCTGACTCACAATGCATCTAAACAGCATGTGCTCTTCTTACTAGTTCAAACATGTCACTAACACTCTCTCAGCCCTGTGGGATTAACCTCTGTCTGTCTCCTGTCTAGTTTAGACATCATCTCCTATTGCTAGGCAACAGGAAACAAGCTCCCATTTTGGCCTGATGGGCACTCTTAGTGATGATGCAGGGAGACAGACAGGTTTTTTATGAGCTCACTTGACCCTTCAGGGTAGGAAGTGGAAACACTTGTTTTGTAGTAAATTGAGCAAAACAAGACAGAGACTTTAAGAGGGAGCGACAGTGAGGCTGGCTATGTTGAGAACAGGCATTCTGCATTATTCCTTGTGTCGTGACTAGTTGCCACTTCACTACTGTGATCCATGTTTCATCTGGACCTTTTACCTAACCCAAGGTATGCTGGCATGATTGATACAATGGAAGAACTTTAACTTGAATGTTTGCATTCAGACCTCCAAAGCTTTCAAAATACATGCTAATCAAATACTGTGGTCAAATGGACTCCAAATTGGAGACAGTTTGAAGAAAAGTGAGATCTACCAGGCAAGGACTGAGGTAATATAAAAATATTAAATAAAGGTGGTATGCTGGGTCTGTTACAACCTCAGTGTCCTATTCTTGAGCCCTGATTCATTTCATCTTCCTTTTTCAGCTGAAAATCTCAGAGAAAGCAAATATACTTATTTTAGATGTGCTGTATCATTTCTGTAAAACTTTGGGCCAGGCCTGTATTAAAGGTGTAAAGAGCCTAGGTATAAATAATATATTCTATGTTTTACAAAAAAAAAAAAAACCCACACAGAATTCTAAAGTCGTCAAATAAATTGTGTAAAATTAACAAATATATTTGAATCAATCAGATTATCTTCAAAAATCATTCGCTAACCTAGTTTCTTCAAAAACTATTTTCCCCCTGGTTTTGGCATACCCATAAATGATGTCATTCCTCAAAGGGGCTCAAGATGGCATATATACATGGATTTCCCTTCTTTATCCTCGAAACAGCTGTGCAAGGAAAAGAAAGTTAAGAAAGAAAAACTGACCTAAGGTCATCCAGTGAGCTTTGTGGCTAAGTGGGAAACTGAGGTCCCGAGAACCATGAAGACCATATAGCCTTGTTTCTAGATTAGGTAAAAAGTTAAAGGACCCCTGGACAGTTACAACCAATCAAAGGCAACTATGGGGTGTGGCATTCATCTCGCTTTCAGGCCGAGGGAGCACCTTCCAATCGGCAAGCCCAAGAAGTTCAGTGGTTTAGACCACAGTGCCACCCGCGTCCCTTAGTTTCTGGATTAACACTACTGGGGTAAGCAATCATAGTATGTAATGAAATGAGGAAAGAATGTGGAGGTATTGGGAAAACAGAAGAAAAAAAATGAAAATCATCTCATTTTTATTCACCATCCACCAATGCCAGGGAAATCAATTTTAAAATGGTGGCAAAATGGTACCACAGTCTGGTATAAATGCATTGTTAAGAAACATAAAACACTGGGAGAGATGAGGCACAAAACAGCATAGTTTCAAATGGTGATCATGCCCAATAATAATACAACACTGGGCAAGGGTCCTTAACTATATAAATGTCCCGTTCAAACCACACTCTCCCACTATATATAAGGGTCTGGTGACTTCTGTTTCAGTGTATCTGAAGAAGTGTGCATGCACACAAAAGCTTATACCAAGAACAAACTTAGTTGGTCTCTAAGGTGCTACTGGACAATGTGTGTGTGTGTGTGTGTCCGCTAGAGGATATACAATCCTCATGAACCCACTTGCTGTTTTCTTCTGTTAACTGTGGAAAGAGGGCTTTAGAATTGTGAACTAACAGACCTTTTGAAACTGGAGCCAAATTTCAACTGACTTCACAATGGAAATCCCCCAGACACCACCTAATAAAAGGCAGCTGGACAATGTATGGGAATTGCTAATAATGGACAAGATATCTATGCAAATTAGAACCACTTCACACTCTTATTTCAAGGATGATTTCTTGAGGAAATGGTTCTGGCTTCTGGTGTGTGTTGACTCTAAAAGAGGATGTGTAAATGGTCTACTTCAAAACAACAACCCACCAACACCTAAATGATTAACACCTCCTTATCTTAACAGCTTCATCAACATAAGGTAGGTATGTTGTTTAATGTGTTTTCACCATGTTGGGGTCATTAGAATCTGCCAGTACCTGGATGTGCTATGTTTCATTTCTTCCCATGGGAAAATATAATGTAATAAAACACTTTTTTTTAAAAAAAAACTACATAAAGGGAGGAGAGGCTGACACACAAAAGAGTGATGAGCTCCTTTATCATAGGAAAATATATGCAGTGTGAAGTTAGAGGTGAAAGGTTAGAGGGAAAGGATAAGGACACATTAGGAATAAAGTTTTACCCATTTCATGCATCTTTGGGTTCAAATAGTATTATTCCCACCCATGAAGGAGATTGGAAAGTATATTCCTTATAAAAAGAGCGCTCAGTTTTTTAAAAAAATATTACTCTATTCCTGTATCAGCAGCCTGAGAAATCAGATATTAAACTGATAGAGGTTGTGTCCACACTATACCTCTAAATCACATTTGAAGGTCCTTCGTTCTTTCAAATAATTCTGGGCAGTGTAGTTTGTTAAAGGTTGCTGGGAACTGTAACTCTGTGTGGCAAACTACAGTTCCCATGATTCTTTGAGGGAAAGAATGTATTTCAAATGTGCTTTAAAGTATAGTGTGGACACAGCTGCAGGTGTTGGTTTTTCATTCCTCTAGGCTACACATCTCTGTGATATTAATGTCTTAAGGAAGGCATAAAAAGGTAAAGGTACCCCTGCCTGTACGGGCCAGTCTTGACAGACTCTAGGGTTGAGCGCTCATCTCACTCTATAGGCCGGGAGCCAGCGCTGTCCGCAGACACTTCCGGGTCACGTGGCCAGCATGACAAGCTGCATCTGGCGAGCCAGCACAGCACACGGAATGCCGTTTACCTCCCCTCTGGTAAGCGGTCCCTATTTATCTACTTGCACCCAGGGGTGCTTTCGAACTGCTAGGTTGGCAGGCGCTGGGACCGAACGACGGGAGCGCACCCCGCCGCGGGGATTTGAACTGCTGACCATGCGATCGGCAAGTCCTAGGCACTGAGGTTTTACCCACAGCGCCACCCGCGTCCCTAAGGAAGGCATAGGTAGCCTATACACCACAGTTCCCAAAATCCCCAAACACCAGTGGCTGGTGCCCATTGGGACTAGTGAGGCAAGTAATTCTAGCTTTTCCCCTACCATCTTCCCCGCTGGGTTCTGCAAGGGCAACACAGACACTGAGGAGGAAGCTAACAGGCAGTGCCACCCCCTGTGTGGAAACTAGCACGCTGGACAAAGGCAAAATGTACACTGGCCCCATCCACCACTATCATGTGGCCCCCAGAAAGTTGCCCAGAAGGGAATGAACCAGTTGAGCTGAAGAAGGGTCCCCACCAGAGGAATCTCCTTGATTTTGCTGCTGTTGTCCTTGAGGGAAAAGCCGCTTGCAGCTTACCTCCCACCTCTCCACTTCCAAATATCAGCCAAAATGTCTTCATTCTTGAGGCCATTTTACTTTCACTGCTCCATTGTCACATGCTGCCTAAGCTGCTGCTGCAGGAGGTGACGAAGCTCAGCTCTGGACCAAAAGGAAATAGCAAAATGCAATGGCATTTGAGGGCGTCTCTTGAGTTCAGATCTTCAGACGCAAAGTGCTACTGAGCCAAATCCCCTGGTGCCCTTTCTGTCAAGCAAATGGAAGTACTGGAAGGGGCAGCACAAAGAAATCCAACCATTTTCATTCACCCCGAATACCAATTTCCATCTTCCGGAGACAGAAGACAAGGAAAAATATCCTAATGTAAACTGGCACAGAGACCAGTGTGAGGCAGTTAGCATTAATTATGTATTACACAAAGCAATATAGATAGAGAGGGATGGGGGGCAAAGGGAGACCTCGCAGCACTATTAATAATGAAAGGGGAAATTTGTAAACTCTCTACAAGGAATAATTTGCATAGCAATATAAACATGGCCCATAATGCTAAAAAGCGGGAAATGGTGCTATGGTTGTGTGCGCTTTTTTTCAAAAGAAAGAAAAAAATCAGGGCTACAGCTTTAAACATTTAAAGCAATGATTAAATTATAAGAACATCCTCTCTATTATAATTTGCAGGGAAGGAGTATTTATACCTTACTAGGTGACTCCAAGTTACAAGATCTATTAAAAGAAGTGGTCAGAAAGTTCTTCTCTTCTGATTATGGCTCACAAAGCAGGAAGCTGCTTGCCATGAGAATGAACTGGGCCACCTGAGGAGATACATGGATAGAATATTGATGCCCTGTTGAGGCTCAGAAGAGTGTTTTAGGGAGGCTGTGCAATCCCTGCCTATCAAAACCACCCCATTCCTAGGTTTCTAGTGCAGGTGTACCAGCACAAGAAGATAAAGAGAGCCTTGCTGCACCAGGCCAATGGCATCCTGTTCTCACAGTGGCCAACTAGATGCCCAGAGCAAGTCCACAAGCAGCACTCACAATTCCCAGCAACCAGTATTCAAAGGCATATCGGGGTAGGGCAATGCCATCAAGGAAAGAATCAGGGCAAGTAACCCTCTGAAGATGGGTTGTGCATTTCGGCCCTGATTCTCCTCACAAAAATTTAGTTGGGATGTTCAAACTTTGGGGTGCCAACCTGTGACATCGCACTACATTCTTCTTTCCAGTAGGCATGGAATTAAGCTTGAGCTGCACTTCTAAGAGCACCATATGGCATGTGGTGATGTCATATGTAATGGCAACTACCTATTCTCCAGTTGTCCCTGTGGACTAGAGAAGAGCCTCTCAGAGGTGTGAATCAACTCTATGTGTACCCTGAATAACAAGGCAAATTGGGGTGATTGAGGATAGAATCTCATGTTCCCAGTGGGTTGTTCTGTTGACAAGGCATGTTGAGGCAGATCTGGGATCCTTCAGCTGGCTCTGTTGCCTCAGTTTCCCCCAGAAGTTAAATGTAGGACATCCCTCACATCCCACTTCTCTTTTCTGAGAAAGGAAACTTAGCTGACCAGGGAAACATAAGAGCTTGACAGGGAAGGGGTGGAGAGGAAGGGGAGGGGTGGAGAGATGGGGGAATATTTCATATTGATGGAGATGTCTAGCTTTTTGTCATAGTGAGTTATCTTCCCAGTGCACTCCAATCACAGAGAGATGTTGAAGTAAATAAACAGAGTTGTTCTTCACCTGAGTCATCATCCCCCCAACAAATATTGACTGTGAGAGCAGGCTGTAGGTGGTGGGGTAGCTTTCTTCACTCCCAATTGTTCTGTTTCCTAACAAAAAATTAAAAACAACTTCCCCTGTTTGCTTCACAAAGGATGCTTCTAGGAAGGTGAAAGGGTGGCAAGAAAAAACTGTGACCTATCCTATTTTTTTAAAAAAAACAACAACAACCAAAGGTAAAATCAACAGCATTGTCCTCTAGACCTATCTGTCTGAACAGTGACAGCTTTTTTAAAAAGTCAGGGGCACCTCTCTCATGACCCCAGTTTTCAAATGTATTGCACCTAAGTGAGGTAGCATGATGTCTATTTCTCAACCCTAAAATATTAAAGCCTAACTTGCAGGAGAATTGCTGCACCTATCTTTCTAAAATTTGGCCACATTTATCCCCTCAGAAAAAGCAACCTTGCCTGTAATTTGCATCCAATTATGGAAGAAAGTTTAAAAGGTGAGAGACTTTTTTTCTCATTTAAAAATCAATCAAACAAATTTTGCTCCCTGCAAGAAAACTCCTGGGTTGATTTACCAGAAATTTGGCTGGATGTCTGCAAATTCTGTCCATTTATGTGAAAACTATATGGCCATTTTAGGTCCCCCATGACCCCGGCGGAGGAAAGGGGGGGCAGCGGTGGTGGGCCACCCCAGGCGGTGGGGTCCCTGCTGGCTGAAGGAAGGAGGAAAGCGGGGAGGAGCAGAGATGGCAAGCTGTGTGCTGGTTGGGACATGAGGAGGGCTCCAGTTGTAGTTCTATCTCTTGGTTAGATGGGGGAGTGTCGTGTCGGCTGGCAGGAAAGGAGGCGGGGAAGGGGAGTGAGGAGGTGGAAAGGTTCTTCCTAAGGAACTCGTGCATGAGCAGCCCATGCCCTTTTGTGCTTTGGGGTCTGCTACTCTGTTCATTACGGCCTTAATGCTGTTCTTGGGATCTGAGGAGGCAATGGAGTAGCTCATCAAGTGGGGGTGGCAGGAAGAGGAGAGGTGGTCATGGGCCTGTTAGGAGCGTCCTACTCTCGTGTAGGACCCTGGCAGAGACACATGCCCGACTGGCATGTTCTCTTCCTCCTGGTCGTTGAGTTCCCATTTGCTGATCTAGTACAGAACTGGAATTATGGACTGCTTGGTCTGCTGTCTGGGTGCTGACCTTTGATGACCAACTTCAAGGCCCCTGTTCTCTCTTCTGATCACACGTTTATCTTTCAACTTTGACTAGAAGCCTTTCAAATAGAGGACTCCTTCTGATAGCTTTTCAGTTAAAATACAGCACTGTCCCCTGTACAAAGGAGACACTTGGCCACTCTAGCACTGGGCTCCCTCTGGCTGCAAACCTTATAAAATCCAGCATTTCAAAATACTGTCAGAATTACCTGGATCTGTGGGTAGAGCTGAAGAGCGTGCCTGTACCTTTAAATTATCTGATGGATTAAAACATATAAATTAAACTATGCATTCTTGCCTTTCCCCCCCTTAAAAAAAATGAATATATGCAAATGGCCAGCGGCTGCATACGGGCATTTCCCCCTTTAGGAGAATTGGGAACTGTTGGTACTTTGCAGATTTTGCATTTCTCCTTCCTGTTATTTTCCTCCTGAAGAATATAAATTAGTCACTGCTAAGTCTTTGAATTTGTTCTGTTCACTTCATGGGTGTTTGCATAGCTCATGTGGGTGGTGATCACAGAAGGACCCTTGTTTTGCCCATGCACAGGTAAATCAAGGAAACGTTCAACAGAGAGAGGGAAGGATGTGCTTCCCCATGTCCGATATAACAGGACTGGTGGCTCTCTATTCTGTTCGCACTCATCAGCTTCGCAGAGCAGCCTCAACCAGCAAAGCCCGCTGCTGGCTGTGTTTGGTTTTTCACAGCTGGAAGTTGCTTTTGTGTACGACCGCTGATTCCTCTCAGTGGGTTGAGACTTGATTTGCAGTAAAGGCCGCTCGGGAGAGGATGTAGAGAAGGCAGGCTGGGGGGGGGGGAAGGAAAGCAAAGATGTGTTCGTAGGCCTGATCAGAAAAGCAATAATGAAAAGTGGAGGGAGTGAGGGAGCAGTGGGAGTTTTCTCATCAATCCTAGGTCCTGTTTGGCCGACGGCCTCTCTGGTATGTTTAGGGATGGTGTATGCTTTAACAGCCTCCATTTACTAATGCAGTAATGACCTGCTGGAGGAGGATTTTGGCCGCGGTGCTAATTGCATTCCTTCGCTGCACAATAACTTAGCACATTATTAAGATTCCATGGAACAGGCCCAGGGGAATTCATCTCTCTTCACCAACTCCTTCCCCCAAGTCCACCTCATCTCTCTCACACACCCTTCTTCTCTCCCTTCCGAAGTCCAGCAGGGAGGCTTTTGAGGCTGAAATGCAGAAAAGCTCTCCATCATTCTGGAGACCCAGAAGAGTGACAATTTACCCTTCAATTAAACATGGCAGGGATGATGTTCTTCTTCTGAACTAGAGGGTGCACCAGCAAAGGCCCAGCGCAGCAATTTCAGGCTCATTTGTTTATTGTCTTTCACCTTACCGTATTTTCTCTTCCTTGTGTTTGTTCAAGGAGCAGACAGTTCAAGAAGCCGCCATGCTTCAGTAAACAGAGTGCTGGGTGAGGATACGATAAGACATTTAGGTTCAAAGCCAAGCCCAAACCAAAGGTCTGGTTCATGCCATAACCATTTCTTCCTGGGGATTTTGCCCAACCAAATTTGATGCCTTTAACACCAGCTGAAAGTGATTCGTAGAAAGCAAAAGAGCAGAGCTCAGTCCAGAGATCTTGTTCCATTGATGGCCTGAGATAAGAGCCAGGATAGCCTCTTTCAAGCGACCTTGGGGAGGCTCTTAAGAAGTCCATGCCATCAGCTACTGGAGGCAGTCTCAGATTCTGAAGAGACCACTAAAGGCCAAAGACAACCAGGATATATACATATTTAATATAACATGCCTGTAATATTTTAGTTTGTAAGAGTTTGTCGCATGGTTGTATTCAACATGGTGCTAAGGAGATCGTCCTATCAGGACAAGGATTTCTCTTTGCATAATGGAATCACACGCCCATTCTTCCCCCTGCCTGTTCCCTAAATCTGTTTTGGAGTTTCCATCAAACCTCCAGAACAAATTTGGGGATGGCACAAGGCATATGTGTTGGGGAAGAAGGGAGGAAGTCTTGCACTGCAACTAATCCTTGCACTAGTGCAAAAAATGTAGTTGAATACTGCACTTAAATTGTGTTCCATCTTGGCTGGAAGGTGGCATATCGGGGTAAAAGCAAATAAATAAATAGCCATGCGCTAGTCCATTTGCCCTGCTCGGCATAGTTCATAGCTTCTCTGAGTTATTCAAGCCCCTTCGCCACGGCAAGGCAATGATCCATGAAGAGGTTTTCCCAGTAGTGATGTATGGAAGTGAGAGCTAGACCATAAAGAAGGCTGATCGCCAAAGAATTGATGCTTTTGAATTATGGTGCTGGAGGAGACTATTGAGAGTCCCATGGACTGCAAGAAGATCAAACCTATCCATTCTGAAGGAAATCAGCCCTGAGTGCTCACTGGAAGGACAGATCATGAAGCTGAGACTCCAGTACTTTGGCCACCTCATGAGAAGAGAAGACTCCCTGGAAAAGAACCTGATGTTGGGAAAGATGGAGGGCACAAGGAGAAGGGGACGACAGAGGACGAGATGGTTGGATAGTGTTCTCAAAGCTACCAACATGAGTTTAACCAAACAGCGGGAGGCAGTGGAAGACAGGAATGCCTGGCGTGCTCTGGTCCATGGGGTCACGAAGAGTCAGACACGACTAAATGACTAAACAACAACAACAGTCCATTTGCCGCACAGGGTATCTTGTTTATTGAAACAGAAAATCCATGTGGTTCCCCCCACCCCTTGCAATTGTCATGATTTCTAATACTTGACCAAACTACCTTTTCATTTTTACACTAGGTCAATTAATATTTCCAGTCCCAGGAAAGTGTTATGTGTGTACTGCTATAGATACGAAGCAGCCGTTTGTATCCCACCCTCAAAAAAAGAAAGTTAACAATTATTTCACCTGCTCCCTTCCTTTCTTGGTTTTTAGACCTTTGCATCCTAAGATGTAATTCCATATATTATTCAAATATTTAAATGTATGGGTATGGAATTATACCAGATGTTGCACTGTGTGGGGGTGCAGGGTTTGGCTCTGAAAGGCCTAGCTCTTTTTTGATGAACTTGTGGGGTGGTGGTGGTGAAGAGGTCAGGAGAAAAAACTGTCTACGTGAAATATTTCAAGCATGATACCAATACCCTTAAGTGTTTTAGAAAAGCTTTTCAATAATAATAAGTTCTTTTGATGAGCAATTACTTCCTGTCTGTAGCCAACATTACATTGGCTGCACGTATAATACATGTCACTCAGTGCCATTACTTTTTGAGCATAAAAGTTTAATGTGTTGCGAGTTTTTTAAAAAATAAAAAAAATACATGTGAAAAGTTATCTTCTTTGAAGACACTCAGCTTTCTGCTGCAGACTGATTATGCTCAGGTGTAGACATGAAAATGGTTTTGGATTTCCCCCAAAGAAGCTCATTAATGCATTAGTCACAAACAGGTTCCAAGGCCAATTGACCTCAGTTTCTACACTTCCTTCTGTGATCTCCTTCCAAGCTCTGCATCAGCCGCAGAAAATACCCAGAAAGAAAAGAAATGGCAAAGTTAACAAAAAAAAAATGTTTTCTTTAGCAAACAGGACCTACTCTGCTTCTCGACTGCTTCGTGAAATGTGGGTCGATGCCACAAAAATAATCCTATATTCAGGGAAAAGCAGTGCGAGCATACAAAGGGATACAAAGGGCAAACTCAAAATTCCCCCCAGCTCCGCCCATCTGCTCTCTTAAATGTCATTTCTTTTCTTGACATATACTGTACTGTGATTGTTAAATGCAAAAGTAGTTTGAGGATGACACAGCATCCCAGGTGGGAGATAGGCACATACATATACAGTGTGTGTGTGTGTGTGTGTGTGTGTGTGTGTGTGTGTGTGTCCCCGCTATGGCCTAGAAGTTGTTAGACTCCAGCTCCCATCAGCCTCAGTCAGCATTGCCAATGATCAGGGATAATAGGAATTGTAGTTCAACATCATTTGGATGACCACAAACTTCCTCATCCTTGAACTATAGCTTTTGGCACCATCCTTTTTGCTTTTAAAAA
Source organism: Podarcis raffonei (assembly GCF_027172205.1). Taxonomy (NCBI): domain Eukaryota; kingdom Metazoa; phylum Chordata; class Lepidosauria; order Squamata; family Lacertidae; genus Podarcis; species Podarcis raffonei. The sequence goes on from NC_070607.1 coordinate 75,575,538, forward strand.
TATAGTATATTTGCATATGGTAGGCTCCTTGCTCCTGTAGAGGCTTTCTTGAATGGAAGAGGGAGAGTAATAGAAATAGTAGTAATGACAAAACAACAACAACAACAACAACAGACCCTCCAAGTGTCCCTATTTTCCAGGGACATCCCTGATTTAGAGAAGCCATTCTGGTTTCTGATTTGATCCTGGAATGTCCCGCTTTTCCTTAGGATGTCCCTATTTTCATTGGCGAGATGTTGGCGGGTATGGTGTTATCTGGCCCCCAAGCCATCTGAAGGCAATCCTGTATAGGGATTTAATGTTTAATGTTTTATTAGGTTTTATATATGTTGGAAACTGCCCAGAGTGCCGGAGCAACCCAATAAGATGTGTGGGGTGTAATGGCTTTAGGGGTTGCTTGTATGTAAGTTGCCGCCGCTCTGGGCTAGGTTGGCTGGTTAAACCATTTCTCGCTGGACAGCCATCCACTCCGTGGCTGTTCAGTCGCTGGCAGAATCCGTCAGTGGGCGTTTCTTAAACCTTTTCCAACATAAAAGTTGCTTGACGCCCAGTCTCCTCCTACTCTCCCTGCGCGGAAGTCGTCTGCGCAGGGAGGGCGTGGGTAGCGGAGGACCTGTGCTCTCCCCGCTGGTGTCCAGAGAAGAGTCCCGGAGCCTGCTCTCTGCTTCCCCCATTGGCCCCCCTCTATCCCTGGTGTTGTGCTGATTTTCTTCCCCAACAGGAGACCTGCCTCTCTCCCTGCTTGGTCCCTCTCCAGCATCGCTGTGGAGCCTCGCCTCCTCCTCTAGTTCCGATGGCAGTTCCCTGACATCCATCTCCCCCCCAGAACCCCCTCCACCCCCGGCCCGACCTTTGGATCCAACTTCGTCCCTGTCCTCGGCCGACGATGCGGGGAATCCTCGGAAGGAGCTGTCGCCATCCTCAGAGGATTCAAAACCCGCTTCCCACCTGCTCTGATCTCTCCCCGCGGGGTGGGCCTCCCAGTCTGAATCCTCCCTCTCTGACGCTTCTCCTTCCTCCTCTTCAGAGTCAGGAAAACCCTCAAACTCCTCCTCGTCGTCGGTGGTGCCAAATTGCTCCTCCCAGAATCTCGCTGGTGGTTTCGGTTTGTGTGGGAACCGACTGTGGAACTCTTCCACTAGATACCCGTCATTGATTGCCTCCGGGGGAACCCACGTGTCTTCGGACCGGGGTTCTCCCTCCCAAGCGACCAAGTACTCTACCTTGCGCCCCCGCCACCTGGAATCGAGTATTTCCGTGGCTTGGTTGTGGTGTTCCCTCTCCTCTACTTGTGGGTGTGTGGTGACTTCTCCCTCCCGTCCTGGGAATTCCCACCCCTCCCTGTACAGAGAGAGTAGGGACCTATGGAACACCGGGTGTAACTTCATGCTGTCAGGCAGCTTGAGCCTAAATGCCATGGGGTTCACCTGCTGTGTTACCTCAAAAGGTCCCAGCCGCCTCGGCTGCAACTTCTTGCACCCTCCCTTAAAGGGTAACCCTCGGGTTGACAACCACACCCGGTCCCCCACCCGTATGGTCTCCCCTTCCCGATGGTGCTTGTCTGCCTGCCTCTTGTAAATTTATTTGGCCCTCTCCAAATTCATCTGGAGTTGCTGGTGCAAGGCCTCCATTTCTTCCACAAACTGCTCTGCTGCAGGTACGCTCCACCCTTCCTCCCCCCTCCCCGGGAAGGCCCTGGGGTGACACCCATAATTGGCCATGAACGGGCTCATTCCCGTGGACACGTGTTCAGCGTTATTGTATGCAAATTCAGCCAGTGCTAGTTTCTCTACCCAATCGTTCTGTCTCTCACTGACGTAGCAGCGTAGGTATTGCTGGAGTATACTGTTCGCTCGTTCCGCTTGCCCGTTGGTTTCCGGGTGTCTCGCCGTCGAGAACCCCACCTCGACCTGCAGCAAGCTCATGAGCTTCCTCCAGAACCTTGAAGTAAATTGTTTCCCGCGATCTGAGATGACCCTCGAGGGATCACCATGCAACCTGAAGATGTGATCCACAAACAATCCGGCTGTTTCCTCTGCCGTCACCGCATGTGAGCAAGCTATGAAATGGCACATTTTTGTCAGTAGATCGACTACTACCATGACTGCTGTCTTCCCTCTTGATTTGGGCAAATCAGTCATAAAATCTATGGACACCACCTCCCAGGGTCTTCCCGGCGTGGGTAAGGGTTCCAGTAACCCTGCAGGGGCCGCCCTCTCCCCCTTTGCCCTCTGGCAGCGGTCGCACCCCTGTACGTACTCCCGTACATCTTCCCTTACCCTTGGCCACCAGAACTGCCTGGTGACAAGCAGCATGGTCTTGTGCTGACCAAAGTGCCCCGCTGTTGGGTTGTCGTGGAGTTGTTTGAGTACCCTTCCCCTCAAGGTCTCCCCCGGTACGTACAGCGCTCCCTTAGAGTACAGTACCCCTTCCTTTTCTTCAAACTCTCCATGGTTTTCCCTTCCTTCCCGTAGTTTCCTGATTTTAGTTTGGGCGAACTCGTCGTCCCTGGTGAGACCGGCTAGTTCTTGTTTCCCAACCAACACTCCCCCACACACCCATTTGTCCTTGGGGAACACGTGTCGGGCTTCCAGCAGTCCCTCTCCTTCCATGTACTCCGGCTTCCGGGAAAGAGCATCGGCTCTAACATTCTCCTCTCCCAGCACATACCGGATCTCGAAGGAAAACTTGGAGAACTCTTGTGCCCATCGAATCTGTCTCTGGTTGAGTACTCGCACAGTCCTCCAGTACTCCAAGTTCTTGTGATCCGTGCAAACCTGGATCTTGTGCCGCGCCCCTATTCCATCGGCGAAACGCTGCATAGACAGTTCATGGTCATACACCGTGTAGTTCTGCTCTGACTTGTTCAGCTTCCTCGAGAAAAAGGCGCACGGCTTCCAGTCTTGCTGGGTTCCTGGCTGCAAAAGTATGGCTCCTATGGCCCGGTCTGACGCGTCGGTCTCTAGCCTCATGGGCTTCTCCAGATCCACATGCAGGAGCTGCTCTTCCGACGCAAACGCTTTCTTCAGGCTTTCAAAGGATTGCTGGGCCCCTTCCGTCCAGACGAACTTCTTTTTGCTACTGAGACAGTCTGTCATGGGTGCTGTTAAATGGGTGAAGTTCTTGATGAACTTCCTGTAGAAGTTGCTGAACCCTAGGAACCTCTGCACGTCCTTCCGGGTCTTGGGGGCCTTCCATTCCAGTACCGCCTGCACCTTGCTGGGGTCCATAGCTAGGCCCTTGTCTGACAACTTGTACCCCAGAAACTCGACCTCCCTTGTGTGAAATTGGCATTTTTCCAGCTTGACCCACAACTGGTGCTTCTGCAGTCTCTTTAGCACTTCCCTGACGTCTTTGACATGTTGCTTCTCATTGTCAGAATAGATTAAGACGTCGTCCAAGAAGGCTACGCAGTTTTTGTACAGCAGGGACCCCAACACGTGGTGCATGAAAGCTTGAAAGCAGGCGGAGCCCTACTGTAATCCGAAGGGCATAACTAAGTACTCGAAGGCTCCTAGGGGGGTGAACATGGTGGTTTTCCATTCGTCCCCCTCCCTCATCCTGATCAAATTGTATGCCCCCCTGAGGTCCAGCTTGGTAAAAAAATTCCCCTGCCTCACCCGTGTTAAAATGTCATAAATCGTGGGCATTGGGAAGGTCAAGGGTTCTGATACCAGGTGTAGGGCCCTAAAGTCTATGACTAATCTGGGCTGATTAGTATCCTTTTTGTCCACAAAGAACACCGGACTGCCCCCCACCGCTTTTGATTCTCTTATGAAACCTCTTTTCAGGTTCTTGTCAATAAATTCCCGCAACTCCTGCATCTCCCTGTCCGACATGGCATACAGTTTACCCACTGGCAGCTGAGCCCCTGGGAGTAGGTTGATTTGGCAGTCAAAGGGCCTATGGGGGGGTAGTCTATCCGCCTCCTTCTCGCTGAAGACCTCCTGCAGGTCAGCATATTGGGGTGGCACCTTCCCTTTTGGCTCCACCGCCATTCCCGCCACCCTGGCCACTGTCATCCTTGGGGTTCCCCCCCCCATGCAGTGTTCCAAGCAGTAAGCTGACCCAAAGGTGACTGTCCGCTGATGCCATGCCACTACTGGATCATGCAGTGACAGCCAGCTCATTCCCAGTATTATTGGGGGTCCTGCCAGTGTGGCTACATGAAAGGCAATGGTCTCTGTGTGCCTGGAAACCCTCATTCTCATTGGTGGGGTCTGGTGCGTCACCTCCCCTCCCAGAAGTTCCCTGCCGTCGATGGTGGTCACTTGCAAGGGAAAATCCAGAGGCAGCAGGTGGAGTTGGTGTTCTAGAGCGAAGGTCTTGCTGAAGAAATTGCAGGAACTGCCTGAATCCAGCAGCCCCTTCACCTTGACTGGGTGCCCATTTGGGAGTTCTAGCACCACTTCTATGGCTACCGCTGCCCTGGGAGGGTCTGGTTGGGGCACTTCTATTGGTTGTTGGCTTGGCTGCTGCCCCCGCTGATTGGCAGCCAAGCTTGGCCATTTCCCTGGTCCTGATCCATTTCCCCCTTCCCCTCACAGCCCACAGCTCCCACCATCCCTTGCCAGGCCTTTCTTTGAGGGCAGACCCTGGCAAAATGTCCTGGCCATTGGCAGAGGAAACACTTCTTGTGGGTTTTCCAATCCTTTCCCTCCCTCTTGCGCCCTTCAGTGCTGTTTGAAACCTCGCGTGCACGCGCGCCATCTATTTCCATTGGCTCAGCCGGCTGGGGAGGCTGCCTCGGTATTTCAGGAATGTGGTAGTCATGGTAACGTTCCCCTCTCCCTTCGCTCTTCTCCTGCGCCCGCGCTTCCTGTCTTGCTCCAATCGCAAGCACAGCCTTGGTCAGCTGGTCCATTGACTGCAGGCAGGGCGCGCGGGAAAGCTCATCCTTGACCGTTGGGGACAACCCCTCCTCAAATAACATCTGAATGGGTTCCGCGCCCAGATCCCACCCAAGCCGGTGGATTAACATCGCAAAGCGCGACCAGTACTCTCTAACAGATTGGCTCCCCTGCTTGCACCCCATCAATTGCCGTCGAACCACATTTTGCTCCACTTCGCTTGAAAACATTGCATTCATTGCCTGAAAAAATTTCGTGATGTCTTTCAAGGCGGCATTTTGCGTTGCCATTAGGGGCCTGATCCATTCCCGCGCCCCATCCTTGAGATGCCCCACAATGTAGGCCACCCTCTCCCCATCATCCGCAAAGTCATCATGCTGCAGTTCCAAAGCGTACTCTATTTCCGTTTGGAACGCGTTGTAGTCCTGGGGCTTCCCCCCAAACTTGTGCACCAGCCCCGGTACCTTCCTTGTGATGGGGGTGGGTCTGACCTTGGCATCCTGAGCCCTCCGTTCTTCCAGCCTCGCCGTCAGCAGAGCCACATGCTGTTCTAAATCTCGGTTCCTCTCCACCAGATTCTGCACTCCAGCTGCTCGCTCCGTGGCACCGGCTTCTCCGGTTTGACTCATTATGCTCCCCTGCCTGTCGCTGCGCACAAGCAACTTCAGGGACTGACGGATTGCTGTAATGGCTTTAGGGGTTGCATGTGCGTAAGTTGTCGCTGCTCTGGGCTAGGTTGGCTGGTTAAACTATTTCTCGCTGGACAGCCATCCACTCCGTGGCTGTTCAGTCGCTGGCAGAATCCGTCAGTGGGCGTTTCTTAAACCTTTTCCAACATAAAAGTTGCTTGACGCCCAGTCTCCTCCTACTCTCCCTGCGCGGAAGTCTTCTGCGCAGGGAGGGCATGGGTAGCGGAGGACCTGTGCTCTCCCCGCTGGTGTCCAGAGAAGAGTCCCGGAGCCTGCTCTCTGCTTCCCCCATTGGCCCCCCTCTATCCCTGGTGTTGCGCTGATTTTCTTCCCCAACAGGAGACCTGCCACTCTCCCTGCTTGGCCCCTCTCCAGCATCGCTGTGGAGCCTCGCCTCCTCCTTTAGTTCCGATGGCAGTTCCCTGACATGGGGTATAAATGGTAAAATTATCATTATGGAATAGGACGCTCCTATTTTCATCAGAGAAATGTTGGAGGGTATGTAATAATAATAACAATAAGTTTATTATTATTATTCTACAGCACCTTTCTGGAACACAGGATGGGGTGCACAGGGGCTACAGATTGAAGGAGAATACCAACTCCTGCTCTTCCAGAACAGAAGCCTCTTCTGGATCAGAGAGACAACCAAGAACAGAGGGACACAGTTGGAGACCACTCAACAAATCATCACACAACTCATCAGAGTTGTCTATGTGAATGGCATGAGTGAGGTCAAGCAAAGCTGGTTCGGAAAGTAGACAATGCTTATTCAGTCCACACTCCCCCACCCCTGCAGTAGCCTTGTTTGGGCACTATACTGTGCACAGTTGAGAACTGTGAGAAGGAAAGAGTGAGGTCACAGTCACTGATCACACCCTCCCCATTTGCATCACTGCTGGCCCAAGGAATCTATACATATCTGAAGTAGGATGCCTGAAAAGTTCTAAACCACAGAGGAAGTCTACATGCGAAGTGATCCATGCGATGGTCACCTCCAGGCTTGATTATTGTAACTCGCTCCATGCGGGCTGCCCTTGAAGCTGACCCAGAAACTCCAGCGGGTACAGAATGCTGCAATGAGGCTCCTTACGAGGTCCTTGCCACGGGATCACATTCATCCAGTGCTTTACCAACTGCACTGGCTCCCGGTAGAGTACAGGGTCAGGTTTAAGGTGCTGGTTTTGACCTTTAAAGCCCTATGCAGCCTAGGACCCACGTACCTATGGGACCACCTCTCCCCCGTGGAGGACCTTAAGGTCCACAAATGACAACATTTTGGAGGTCCCAAGTCGCAAGGTGGTTAGATTGAGCTCAACTAGGGCCAGGGCCTTTTCAGTACTGGCCCCAACTTGGTGGAATACTCTGTCACAAGAGACTAGGACCCTGCGGGACTTGACATCTTTCTGCAGGGCCTGCAAGACAGAGCTGTTCCGCCTGGCCTTTGGTTTGGACTCAGTCTGACCCTTATGTTTCCCTCCCCTTATGGTTTTGATCTATGGGCTACTTTTAAAATGAGGCTGCATTTTAAATTGTATTTTAACCTGTATTTTAAATTGGTTTTCCCCCTATTATGTTTTTATTGTAATTTTACTGGTGTGAGCCACCCTGAGCCCGGCTCTGTCCGGGGAGGGCGGGGTATAAATTATTATTATTATTATTATTATTATTATTATTATTATTATTATTACACAAGTAGATCAGGTTCTCTGCTACAGATATTCCCCTCCCTCCAAAGCATGGGCAGTGGGGGGCAGTGGGGACATGACATCAGAGGTGTGGCCTCTGGGTGCAGCTGTTATCTGCCCCTCAAGCGAGTTCCGCTTGGCCCCTGAGATGATATGTCATGGGCACCAGTGCCCCCCCCCGTCATTTCTGTGTTTCACAAAGCATAGCTTGTTCATTATTCCTCAAATCTGGTATATGCAGACACATCTTCTTCTTGTAAATTCCATCTGAGACATTGGTCGCATAAACAAATGTAATGAATTAGTTGAATGAAATAGAAACAAGCGAATTCAAGTGCTTTGTTTCTTTTCTCAAAATGCCTAAGTAGGGTTAAATCATGCAAAAGATGTTATAGTGGTTGGATTTTAAGATCTTGAATTTTTTATAAAAATACAGCGCAGTCCAGAATGAAAGCTTGTATCTTCATTGTTTTTCTGATGCCCCCAATGTCAGGTGATGAACTGTCACTGGATGCTAAGACGTGTAAGCATCATAAAACTGCTTGCATAGGCTTGCTTGCGTTTTGGACTTGTTCATTCAAAGGTCAGAAAAGGGGCATTGCTGTAAGGCTTCCAGACATGTGTAATCACAGCCAAATAGACAGTTCTGCAATATTCTCACATAAATCTCTGCAGAGTTTTCCTTCCTATTAAATAGCAAATTAAATAATTTGAAAATTTATTATAAAGATGAAGAGATTGCAATCAGCCAGTCTTCCATCATACCACTGCCTTTCCCTGCTTCCCTCACATGGCTTATTACATTATTCACCAATGTGTGAATAATCAAATCATGGTGTGAATCAGCCTTCCAAGTCGATCCAGTGCAATTCAAGAGAAAACTATGGTTTGCAATCCTGGAGGACTCACTCAAACCATAGTTTCCTGGTTTTGCCATGCTTCTTTCTATTCCAGGAATATACCATTTGGGATCTTTCTGCTAGCCTACACCAACAGTGTGTTGCAACAAATCATAGGACTACACTGTTTTCCAGGGGATGTTACTACTGTCTGTATTGCTGACAGAATTACAGATGGAAAAGCTCTGAACCCCAGATTACTCTAGGATTCTTTTGGAACATCTTTAGATAGAGGTCTTGAAGGCCTTCACATTTTTGTGCTCTTTTTTTCCTCTTTACTAAGAGACATGCAATTATATTTTGATTATCATTCCTTAATGAGGTTAATGAATTAATAATGATGCTTGCAAAGGTCTGAGCAGCAGAAATGGAAAAAAAGGAAGATAGGTTATTGTTTAAAAAGAACATCTGTCTAGAAAATAGAGCAACTAACAGGAAGGTTGTTGAGCTGACTTAGACATACAGTGTCTTTCTGGACTAGTAAATTTCCCCTCCCACCATTTCGTAGTTCCCTGTATTATTTCTCTGTATGAAGAGAGCCACTGAGTCTAATAATATTTTCAAATTAAATACCTTGGCAGAAGAACAGGAACTGCAGCTCTTTTTCTCTCTACTGGAATGTTTAATTTATTTTTTTATTTATTTTTTGCTTACTGTTTCTGGTAACTCCAGCTGGTGGCAGGACCTGGCATGTAATGCTAACCACATATGGGACGTTCATGGGTGGAGATGCCAAGTCTAAAATTATCCCCCCAAACTTGTCTTTTGAAGGGTGAGGGAGTCTAGAAACTTATATTTGCTCTTTTTTGTGTAAAGGAAATGGTAACACATATGAGATTCATATGCAACTTTTAAAAATTGTAGGTACAGCAACAACAATAATAACAATTATGGTGCCTCTTAGGTTCCCGGGTTCCTGTGAGTAGAACTTGCTCATGGACTCTCCTCTGGGAGAAGGGAGTAGGTTATCTTTGCCAATTCCCCCTTCTCCTGTATCTCACCCCTCAAATCTGCTCCAGCAGGTTGGAGGACCACCCAGAATAGTCTTTGTGTATATGGTGGCAGGGATGGAGGGTTGACACAGTGAGCTTCAGGGGAAGGGGGAATTGGGAAAAATCCCCTCCCCTCCTTCTGCCAGAAGGATTTCTTTCTGGATCAAAAGTCCATCTGTGAACAGAAGTAACCCTTCTATTTGTGGGAGGGTCACTTAGGCGCCAAGCTACTGTCAATATCACAGTTTATTCTCAGCTTCTCTGGGATCAAAGACTCTCTGGACTCTTGTGTGCACACATTATGCTGTGGCAAGCCACTTTTAGTTGATCTCTTAGGACATCTGAAGATATATGGAGGAAGATGACCAATTAGTTCATCACAACCATTTTTTGTACATTTCTACCCATATGTTCAAATTTCTGTATTAAGCTTAAAAATATTTTAGAAAAGAAACTTTTGAATTGGGAACGGATTTTACTGTAAAAATATGCGGTTCTAAATATATGTTCCTCTCTAAAGACACATTTCTAAGTATATTTTAATACAGTCCTTAAACCATATCTTTTTTTAAAAAAAGAATATTTATTAAGTTTTCCAATTTTTAGACAAAACAAAGAAACAAAACAAACAGAAACATTAAACAAAAGCATTAGATTCATAAACCATACTTTTAAATAACAAATTTCTCAGACCTCCTCATACTTCTCCTTCTTGTATCCCAATTAAGATTATTTGTTCAGCAAATCCTTCATTTCAAGCATTACAGCTTGTAACATTACCTTATTTTACAAACCCTTTTTCCCCCCGTCTATGTTCTTATATATCATTGCAGCTAGAAACCTCTCAATTTCAATCCAACACCATCTAACTTTCTTAAATTTTACAATATTTCTGTAAATAGTCCTTGAATTTTTTCCAATCTTCTTCAGCCGACTCTTCTCCCTGGTCACGGATTCTGCTCGTCAATTCTGCCAGTCCCATACAGTCGATCAATTTCATCTGCCATTCTTCCAGAGTGGGTAGATCTTGCGTCTTCCAATACTTTGCGATGAGTATCCTTGCTGCTGTTGTAGCATACATAAAAAAAGTTCTGTCCTTCTTTGGCACCACTTGGCCGACCATGCCCAAGAGAAAGGCCTCTGGTTTCTTCAAGAAAGTATATTTAAATACCTTTTTCAATTCATTATATATCATTTCCTAGAACGCCTTAATCCTGGGACACGTCCACCAAAGGTGAAAAAATGTACCTTCATTTTCCTTACATTTCCAACATTTATTGTCGGGCAAATGATAGATTTTTGCAAGCTTGACTGGGGTCATGTACCACCTGTATATCATTTTCATAATATTCTCTCTTAAGGCATTGCATGCCGTGAATTTAATCCCGGTGGTCCACAACTGTTCCCAGTCAGCAAACATAATATTATGTCCAACGTCTTGTGCCCATTTAATCATTACAGATTTAACCGTCTCATCCTGAGTATTCCATTTCAGCAGCAAGTTATACATTTTTGACAAGGTCTTAGTTTTGGATTCTAGCAATTCTGTTTCCAGTTTAGATTTTTCCACCTGGAAACCAACTTTCTTGTCCAAGTCAGTCCTTAAACCATATCAAGAGTGTGCAGAAAATGAAAATGCTGGTGGGTAACTGAGTGCCAATCCACACATTATCCCAAGAGGTGTGGATCAGGGAAGCACTTAGCAAAGTTCATAAAAATCAAACCCCTCAAAGTTCCCAACAAGAGAGGTCCACATTATCATGAACACAGCAGGAAGGGAAGAGCAACCCCATTCCATCCTTATAACTGCAGGAGTGGACAGATTCGATCTGCATTGACAGCAGAAACCTGAGCGGTCAGTGCACTTGACCTCCTGGCAGCGAAGTCATGGCTGCTTACATAGGACAAGGGGTGGTGGGGAGGTCAGTGCAGTGCAGATGGAGCCAATCCAACATGCACTGTCCTCCATGCCTCCTCCCCCTACTTCTCCTGGTAACCAGAAGTACTACTCTACTGCCAGGAGGTCAGATGTGCAGAGCTGCCCTTCCTCACCAACCACTTCTCAGGAGAACTCCCACCCTATTTGCCCAGCCCAAGAGTTCCCTTCTTGGAATAATAAAGACTATCATTCACATTCAACATAATGAGACCAAGGCTACAATCCTATACAATCCTGTAGAAACAGACTTGAGATTAAGTACCATTGAATAGTGTGAGTATGCATGCGTAGGTTTGCTCTGCAAAATTCTTTGGGATCCCTCTAGGATAGAGGCCCTCAAACATTTTGCATCCACCAGAGCTCTTTTAAGAAAACATTTCTAAATATTACCTCTTAGTGGATCATGTTTGACTTCTTGTATGGCATAAGTAGCAACAGATGAGCTTGCGGCTCTGGAATTTGTATCACCGAAGTTTCGCTAACCATGCTACATACTGAACATTTAGGGGGGGAAGCCTGTGTGCAATGTTTTTCATTATCAGGGCCTGCTCTTGCCTATTTAGCAGCAATCAGAGATGCAGACATTTAGTAGACATGGGGCAGGTAAAAAGAAAAACTCTACTTGCTAAAAACTCCTGTATGTTGGGCAGAGCAACAAGAGTCATTAAAATAAAGCAAGAATCCTGATCACCCCAATCTTTAAAGCACTGCAGAAAAGTGAAGTTAACACACTGAAGCATGTCTCAGGCCAAATAGGTGGACTGTCAATAAATTACATAATACAATTGGGGCATTACAGGGGTTCATCAGTTTATGGGAAAGGGAAGTGGGCGGATATTTTGATGCTAATTCCTTAATGTTTTTCAGACCCTGAGCAGCAGCTGCTGTAGGTTCCTCACTTCGCCCCGCCCCGTCCCAGATGTCTTGTGGATGGAGTTTCATTAGTGTTTAGGGACTGAACACTCCCCCAAGCTCCCTCTCTTCATTTTATGAATAACTATTTATTATCTAATGGAAACTGTCTCTCACATCTGTCCTTTTGATGTTCCTCTGTTTCCCTACCACCACACACTTTTAAAAATATGGAGCTGTACAAAAGGGCATATTTGTAATCTGGCTGTGTAAAGTGTGCGTTGCCTACTGAGCTCTATGGCTCCAATGGGCATTGTCGTACATCAGGGCTTTTCTATCAGGATGTGCCACAGCTGTCATTAATATTTTGTAAAATGTGTTGCTGTTCTACCCATGTGGTTCAACCACTTGTGGAAGTTTAGTAGGTTAAGGTTGTGGTCAAGTGTCTGAATGGGAGACCACCTGGGAGCCTTGTGTATACCACCTTGCGTCTCATGATGGGAGATAAGTGAGATTTAAATTGACTTGAATAATGCCACCTAGAGTTCAATACAAACAGATGTACTGCACAAGCTCACTAATATGCATCAATCTACCAAGTAATAATAAGAATTTACTCCCCAGCCCCCATATGTCCACTGACAATTTGACAGACTTTGAAACAGACCAGTCACTGCTATGGGCTCTTAGTCTGTTCACAATATGTTTGTGATAAAATAGGCTATTGCCTATATACTGCAATGAATTAGGTAGCCTTTCAAATGCTACTGGAGCTCTGTATTGGTGGCAGCTACATGGCTGCCTCACACCCTCCGCCCGGCCTGAGTTTGGATTGCTCTGTTAAAAAAACCATTACCCATTGAACTCACATGTAGGATTGGACTGTTGGAAGCTGAACACAAGGCAACAGTGTGGTGTGGCCATTTAAAAAGCTGGTGCAATCTTAGTTTGTATTAACAGATGCATGGGGAATAATAGTTGTGCTCTGTTCTGAACTGGGGAGGCTGCATCTAGAGCACTGGTTCCCAACCTTTTTTTGGCCATGCCCCACCTAAGCATCACTAAAATCCTGATGCCACGCCCCATGACATATCATTCTTATTATTCAAAAAGTGAATTTCTGTTCACGTGGAGGAAGCCTAAAAGCCCATTAACTGTTAATAACTCATTCTTGAATTGCCTCCCCCAAAAAGTCAAATTGCCCCCCTCCCGTGGGGCATGTGCCCCACGTTGGGAACCATGGATCTAGAGTATTGCCCAGTTCTGTGTGGCACATTTTAAGGGCGTGGACCAACTGGAGCACAATGAGAGGAAGAGTGCTCAGGATGCTGAAAGGTCTTAAAACCAAGATCTAGACCAAAAATGGTTGAAATAGCCTGCCATATTTCTCCTGAAGAAGAGAAGATTAAGGATTATAGCTGTCTTCAAATATCTGAAGATTGCATATTTCTCAACTGTCCCAATTTAAGTGGGACATGCTGGAATTACAGAAGCCATCCCGGTCAGTGTGGCGTAGTGGTTAAGAGCGGTAGACTCGTAATCTGGTGAACCGGGTTCGCGACTCCGCTCCTCCACATGCAGCTGCTGGGTGACCTTGGGCTAGTCACACTTCTTTGAAGTCTCTCAGCCACACTCACCTCACACAGTGTTTGTTGTGGGGGAGGAAGGGAAAGGAGAATGTTAGCCGCTTTGAGATTCCTTCGGATAGTGATAAAGTGGGATATCAAATCCAAACTCTTCTTCTCTTCTTCTAATTGGATCCTGGAATGTCCTGGTATTTTGGTTTGGTGCCCTGACACAAGTCAGCTGGTCTTGGTTTTGGTTGGGTTTTTTTGGTCTCACACTCTCACACAAATCGCTTTGCTCTCACAAGAGCTCGGGACCACAGAATGAGCATTCTAATTTTGATCAGTGGGATGTTGGAGGGTATGAGATTACAGACTTCTCTGTTGTCCCGGGATGCAGGGCTGGAAATGCATAGAGATTGTACAGAAACAGATTTTGGCTACAAATCCTAACAGTTGGTTATAGTCATCACATTTGTTCTGTCAGGAAATAGACTTGCACTTCCACAAAACTTCCCTTTCTTGTCTTCTCTACTGCACGCCCTTCCAGCCTCAAAATCTGCTCCAGATTTTTTTTGGGGGGGGGGCACAGGGAAAGAAAAGAAGAGAAAGTCCCTTTGCATGTGTGGAACGCAGTATTGGATACAACTCACTATAAGTTGTTCAGCAATGGAAGAGACTGCCTAAGTTGTTGGCAAGCATCCAGTAGCTGGATCCTTTTTAGGCAGAGGCTGGAAAGTCATCTGTCAGGGATACTGAAGTTGTATCAGGCATTGCAGGCCCTGTAGTGACTCATGGGTTGGACTTCATGACTTCCGGAGACCCTTCTGACTCTTTGATTCCAGAATCTCTTCATACCCATAAGCGCTAGAAACTGGAATAATTAAAAATGGAAGTTTAGAATTCTATGAAAGCAAATTCTTCATCCACTAACACTTTATGTGTTTTTCTTCTGCTCCTATGGAATGGGGTAAACACATAACCTCCATAGAATTACTTTGACCCAGGACTTCTCCACACTTACCTTTCATTCACTCTTTCCAGGCATTATCCACACTTTAAAGCTCTGTGTCTGAGCACCCTTTTCTTTGCTCTGTAGCTTTGCCCAGAAAAACCTGCTCTTTAAAGCTGAGCTGGAACAAATGGCAAGCCACAGAAAACCTGAGTTGACATTTGCTCCAATTGAGTGCTAAAGAGTGGATTTTTGTGGGGAAAGCTCCAGGGCAAAAGGAAAAAAAGTGTTCCCATACACAGTGTGGAACTGTGCCTGGAAAGAGCAGAGCAAAAGGTAAGCGTAGATAAATCTCAACTCTCTGCTATTAGCAAGGTGTTTCTTGAGCTCCATTGCATGGGCAACTCCTTGTCAGACTTGTGTCCCACTGAGATCTATGGTGGAAACTGTAATGAGAAACGGAGACTCACCTCATGAATACTTATGGTGGAAGTTCTATTGAAACCAGACATCATTCCATCTGCTTATCAAAGTCATCGTATGTTCGCAGTTCAGGGCAGATGAAAGAGTAAACAATGAATAAAGCTTACTGATCTGTATCTGGAGCCTTTTAATGAACACAGAAAATTAACAACAGTGAAACTGCTTATTATAAACTCTTCTTTTGTTCTGTAATGATAACCAGCTCCCTTACAGGTGATAAAAGCCAACAGGAAGATACTAAGTGATTTAGTGGACAGGAAGAGTCAAGGTGAAGCGTCCCTTTGAACTTTGGAAAGCCAGTGTCATCAGGGGGAAGCCATCAAAAGAAAGAAAGAAAGAAAGAAAGAAAGAAAGAAAGAAAGAAAGAAAGAAAACCGAATGTAAGGAATTTTCATTATGTCATCTTCCAGAAAGACATCTACTTCTGCTTCATTGACTATGCAAAAGCCTTTGACTGTGTCGACCACAGCAAACTATGGCAAGTTCTTAAAGAAATGGGAGTGCCTGATCACCTCATCTGTCTCCTGAGAAATCTCTATGTGGGACAAGAAGCTACAGTTAGAACTGGATATGGAACAACTGATTGGTTCAAAATTGGGAAAGGCGTACGACAAGGCTGTATTTTGTCTCCCTGCTTATTTAATTTATACGCAGAATACATCATGCGAAAGGCTGGGCTGGATGAATCCCAAGCTGGAATTAAGATTGCCGGAAGAAATATCAACAACCTCAGATATGCAGATGACACAACCTTGATGGCAGAAAGTGAGGAGGAATTAAAGAACCTTTTAATGAGGGTGAAAGAGGAGAGCGCAAAATATGGTCTGAGGCTCAACATCAAAAAAACGAAGATCATGGCCACTGGTCCCATCACCTCCTGGCAAATAGAAGGGGAAGAAATGGAGGCAGTGAGAGATTTTACTTTCTTGGGCTCCATGATCACTGCAGATGGTGACAGCAGCCACGAAATTAAAAGACGCCTGCTTCTTGGGAGAAGGGCAATGACAGGCCTAGACAGCATCTTGAGAAGTAGAGACGTCACCTTGCCAACAAAGGTCCGTATAGTTAAAGCCATGGTTTTCCCAGTAGTGATGTATGGATGTGAGAGCTGGACCATAAAGAAGGCTGATTGCCGAAGAATTGATGCTTTTGAATTATGGTGCTGGAGAAGACTCTTGAGAGTCCCATGGACTGCAAGAAGATCAAACGCATCCATTCTTAATGAAATCAGCCCTGAGTGCTCACTGGAAGGACAGATCGTGAAGCTGAGGCTCCAGTACTTTGGCCACCTCATGAGAAGAGAAGACTCCCTGGAGAAGACACTGATGCTGGGAAAGATGGAGGGCACAAGGAGAAGGGGGCGACAGAGGATGAGATGGTTGGATAGTGTTCTCGAAGCCACAAACATGAGTCTGACCAAACTGCGGGAGTTAGTGGAGGACAGAGGTGCCTGGCGTGCTCTGGTCCATGGGGTCACGAAGAGTCGGACACGACTAAACGACTAAACAACAACAACAACAACATAAATCATTCATGTACAGTGGTACCTCGGGTTAAGAACTTTATTCGTTCTGGAGGTCCGTTCTTAACCTGAAACTGTTCTTAACCTGAGGTACCACTTTAGCTAATGGGGCCTCCCGCTGCCACCGTGCTGCCACCACGCGATTTCTGTTCTCATCCTGAAGCAAAATTCTTAACCCAAGGTACTATTTCTGGGTTAGTCTGTAACCTGAAGCATCTGTATCCTAAGGTACCACTGTGCCATGTTCATTTCACGCCTTCTGGCGTGTTCACTTCACGCCTTCTGGCGGTTCCCTCATTGCGAGAAGCAAAGCTACAGGGAACCAGGCAGAGGGCCTTCTCGGTAGTGGCGCCCGCCCTGTGGAACGCCCTTCCAGCAGATGTCAAAGAGATAAACAACTACCTGACATTCAGAAGACATCTTAAGGCAGCCCTGTTCAGGGAAGTTTTTAACGTGTGATATTTTACTGTATTTTTGGTTTTTATGGAAGCCGCCCAGAGTGGCTGGGGAGGCCCAGCCAGATGGGCGGGGTATAAATAATAAATTATTATTATTATTATTATTATTATTATTATTATTATTATTATTATTATTATCTTTTACTAACACACACACACTCCAAAAAAGATAAAAAGGAAAGTGGAACTGGCATAGATTATGGTTCCTCAATAATAATAGAAACATCTAGGCATTAAAAGCTTTCCATACTAGAAGTAGCCAAAAGAAAAAGAAATTACTGATGGCCTAAAAAAAGAGGCAGTTTAGAATTGACGATGAAATATATAAATTCATAACAGAGTTGGCAAAAGTGACCTAGGAACAGCTGTTTATCCAGTCACATTAACAAAGCGAAAGCTTCCTATTCTCATAGTTTGCAGCTGACTTCTGGAACCCATGGTCACTGCAAACAGAGTATCTGTGCAGGAAGAGTACAAAAACAGGAATATTGACATTCAACATTTATTGAGTAAGATAGTTGGTGGGGGGAGGTGGGGGAATAGGAAGACACCAAAAACAAGAAAAAAAGTGGACAGCTTTAGGAGAGCTCTAGATGTGTAGAGAAAAGTTGATTAGGACCAATGTGTTTCAGAATAAATCCTTCATCAGGTGGCACTCTTGAATTACAGGCCTTGTGATCTGAAAACTACTGTTGTCATGACAGTGGCTTGCAGACCAGGTTGAGAAGGTGCTAGTAATCAGGAGTGGCTCACCCAGTAGAGCAGAGTTGCAGTAATAGCCTCCCATCATCAACAGCGCTGCTGTTTACCAGAAGGGGTGAGGCAGTGGCAAAGTCAGGGCTGCACAGGCTCATAAGAAGATATGAACAGCCTGCTGGATCAGAACAATGGCCCATCTAGTCCAGCATCCTGGTATCACAGTGGCTGATCAGATGCCTGTGGGAAACCAGCAAGCAGGATTCGAGCACAAGAGTACTCTCCCCACCTGTGGTTTCATAGAATCATAGAATCATAGAATCATAGAATCATAGAGTTGGAAGAGACCACAAGGGCCATCGAGTCCAACCCCCTGCCAAGCAGGAAACACCATCAGAGCTCTCCTGACATATGGTTGTCAAGCCTCTGCTTAAAGACCTCCAAAGAAGGAGACTCCACCACACTCCTTGGCAGCAAATTCCACTGTCGAACAGCTCTTACTGTCAGGAAGTTCTTCCTAATGTTTAGGTGGAATCTTCTTTCTTGTAGTTTGGATCCATTGCTCCGTGTCCTCTTCTCTGGAGCAGCAGAAAACAACCTTTCTCCCTCCTCTATGTGACATCCTTTTATATATTTGAACATGGCTATCATATCACCCCTTAACCTCCTCTTCTCCAGGCTAAACATGCCCAGCTCCCTTAGCCGTTCCTCATAAGGCATCGTTTCCAGGCCTTTGACCATTTTGGTTGCCCTCCTCTGGACACGTTCCAGTTTGTCAATGTCCTTCTTGAACTGTGGTGCCCAGAACTGGACACACTACTCCAGGTGAGGTCTGACCAGAGCAGAATACAGTGGCACTATTACTTCCCTTGATCTAGATGCTATACTCCTATTGATGCAGCCCAGAATTGCATTGGCTTTTTTAGCTGCCGCGTCACACTGTTGGCTCATGTCAAGGTTGTGGTCAACCAAGACTCCTAGATCCTTTTCACATGTAGTGCTCTCAAGCCAGGTGTCACCCATCTTGTATTTGTGCCTCTCATTTTTTTTGCCCAAGTGCAATACTTTACATTTCTCCCTGTTAAAATTCATCTTGTTTGTTTTGGCCCAGTTCTCTAATCTGTCAAGGTCGTTTTGAAGTGTGATCCTGTCCTCTGGGGTGTTAGCCACCCCTCCCAGTTTGGTGTCATCTGCAAATTTGATCAGGATGCCCTTGAGTCCATCATCCAAGTCGTTGATAAAGATGTTGAATAAGACCGGGCCCAAGACAGAACCCTGTGGCACCCCACTAGTCACTCTTCTCCAGGATGAAGAGGAACCATTGATGAGCACCCTTTGGGTTCGGTCAGTCAGCCAGTTACAAATCCACTGAGTGGTAGCATAGTCAAGACCGCATTTTACCAGCTTCTTTACAAGAATATCATGGGGCACCTTGTCAAATGCCTTGCTGAAATCAAGGTAGGCTACATCTACTGCGTTCCCTTCATCTACCAGGCTTGTAATTCTGTCAAAAAACGAGATCAGGTTAGTCTGACATTACTTATTTTTCTGAAATCCATGCTGACTATTGGTGATCACAGCATTCCTTTCTAGGTGCTCACAGACTGTTTGCTTAATGATCTGCTCCAGAATCTTCCCTGGTATTGATGTCAGACTGACTGGGCGGTAATTATTTGGGTCCTCTCTTTTCCCCTTTTTGAAAATAGGGACAACATTTGCCCTCCTCCAGTCTGCCGGGACTTCACCTGTTCTCCAGGAATTCTCAAAGATGACTGCCAGTGGTTCTGAAATCACATCTGCCAGTTCTTTTAATACTCTTGGATGCAGTTCATCTGGCCCTGGAGACTTGAATACATCTAGACTAGCCAAGTATTCTTGTACTATCTCCTTAGTTATTCTGGGCTGTGTTTCCTCTGCTGAATCATTTGCTCCAAATTCTTCAGGTCGGGCATTGTTTTCCTTATCGGAGAAGACTGAGGCAAAGAAGGCATTGAGGAGTTCAGCCCTTTCTGTGTCCCCTGTTTGCATTTCACCATCTTCTCCTCTGAGTGACCCTACTGTTTCTTTGTTCTTCCTTTTGCTACGAACATACCCATAAAAGCCTTTTTTGTTGCTTTTAACCTCTCTAGCAAGCCTGAGTTCATTCTGTGCTTTAGCTTTTCTGACTTTGTGTCTACACGTGCTGGCTATTTGTTTGAATTCCTCTTTGGTGGTTTCCCCCCTTTTCCATTTTTTGTACACATCCTTTTTTAATCTTAACTCAGTTAAAAGTTCTTTAGATAGCCACCCTGGCTTCTAGTTTCCAGCAACTGGTATTCAGTATCACTGCTACCTCCAACTTTGGAGGATCAGCCCAGCCACCATGACTAGTAGCACCCCAGCAGAAGTACAGGATTGGATCAACTGGTGCAACTGTACAGCCCTGACTTCATTACCACCTTTCTTCTGCCCCTCCTGGCAAGTGGCAGTAATGCTGCTGCCAGGAGGTGGAAAGTGTGGAGGTGGAGAGGCTGTTCCTTTGGGGCAAGTGTGCAGATTGGGTCCAGAGGGAAAGGGCAAGAATTTGGGCAGTAGTGCCTTGGAGAGGAGGAAGGCCTATTGGCTTCATCTTGCCCAAGGGGATGTTCATCCCACCTGAACCTGCAGCTGGCACTGTGCAGTTATTTCCTGATCAGGGCTACACTTTTCAAGGGTTCCCTGTGTTATGCAGCAGGAAGTGGCAGCATTGGGGACATCATAGAAGAGGCAAAGTGCATTTGGTGGGGTAAGCATGTGAAAACTGCTTTTCTTTTACCTAGCATAGCAATTAATGTGGTGGGAAAGCAAGCTACTTGGGGGACGGGCTGCTCATATCCCTGCTCCTCTCCCCAGTTGGGCAGTACTCAACTGTTTTACTCAGAGTAATGAACATTACTAAGTTGGCACCATTAATTTCAGTGCATCTACTCTGAATAAAACATAGTTAAATCCTACTTTATGTTATGGATACGTAACTTATTCCAACCATTTACACAGCTGTTTTATATATATATATAATTGTAAGCATTTTAGATATATCAATACATAATCCATCCCAAAACAAAAACAAAAGGCGTATTTATAGGGTTAATGGAATACTCTTCAGATGCAGGGATGGGGAAGAAATTTGATTCAGTTGTCATTCAAAGGCAAATTTATCCAGTTCACACTTTCCAATACAATACATGAACCATAACAGCCATCCTTCAAAATTCACGCTTCGAATTTTGCAATGCAATTCTCCAGCCAAGTAATGTGTACAAAAACAACAGCATGCCTAAATATTAGGGGAAAGGTGGGAATATTCTGCATAATTGCACCCAAAAATGTGTATTTTAGAGAAATTTGCACTAACATGCTGGTGGATTTTCAGGATAACGTCTTTTTTAAAGAATTACAAAATGATGTGGAAATGTGATGAATATGGGGGACTGAATTTAAGATTGGAGAAAACAAGAACCAGAGTGAATTGAAATTGACAAATTTGCCCATGCCTGTTCCAGTGTTAGAGAGGAGTGCACACTTGAGGGCAAGCATCTGCACTGGGGAGCCTTTTATACTCACATAGACTCACCATCTAATTTACAGCACTGATCATGCTGGCTTTTAAACTGTGAAATGAGCTTACACAAGTACAGCAGTGCAGTTTACCTCCCAAGGCATATGTTGAGTGACAGCGATGCAATGGAAGGATGCAAGCAGTTGTGCCCCTACTCTACTCACACAAGCACCCAAACACCTTAACAAGGCTTAGGTTGCAATCTAGAAAATTGAAAGATTTCATTACATCTCCCAGTTAGAGATGGGAAGGCCTGGGGAAAAAACTGGAATAAAACCCCAGGGGTTTTCCCCCATGTTTTTCCAAAGCTGTTTTCCCCGGGGTGGCGGACAACAACAACCCCAGTTTGATATAGTTTGAATATTTCACACACTTTTTTTCAGTTGTTCTGGGGGGAAACGGCTTTGGGGGGAAAATGGAAAAAACTGTTTGTTTTTCAATTTTTCCAGGTTTTTTTTCCAGGCCTTCCCATCTCTACTCCCAATACAGCAAGGGATATGAAGCACCCATGTTTTCTCATGTCCTCTCCTTCCTCTGTCCCCTTATCCTGCCCCTCATGTATCTATGCTGAAATGGAGGGGAAAATATCAATTATGACCAATACCTTGCTTGCTTGCTTCCTTTCCTTTATGTTAGGGTGGAAGCAGCAACAATACTGATGTCAGAACAGGAAGGGGCATAAAGGCTCTCTAGGTTGTCAGTGCCACATGGGAACTACACAAAGTTATGAATGTGTTTCTCTGCAATCTGTCTATCTATTTATCAAGAGAAGAAATGTCAAGTTCTGTACCATGTTACGGCTTCAGCTGAAGCACAAGCCATCAGCCCATGAAACTGTATAGACACCAGGGTTGCCTGCTTAGATTATTTTCCTAATGCCATCAACATTCCTCTCTTCAGTAGGCCTGATACCAATCAGTATTCACAGTGAGAGGTCTTGACACTGATAATTGATCAGAAATGAGAGAGCCAGTTGACTCAAGTGGATTCCTGATTCATTGCCAGCTTGTGAAATGGCATTAAAAAGCTGCAAATGGCATGGAAATTTGTGGTGAATTTTAAACTAGTGTGTACATTCCTTGATTCAAAGGCACTTTAGACCTCTCATAGCGAAGCCAAGAAACGGCTCCCTGGCTTCTCTCTTTCAATCGATACCATTAAAGTCCTTAAAGAAAATCCTCCTCTGTATAGTTATAAAATATCAATTACATACATTTTCATTAGCTGAATGTACTGATCTGGGCAGGTTCATTGGTTGTTTGTTTCTCAGTAAGAGATTGTTGGCATCAAACCAGCCAGAGGAAATTAACAAAAGAAAGCTTAATTTGAGCATTCTGATGGAGTGTTTTGCCCTAAAGATGAGCCCAAAGTGTGTGTGTGTGTGTGTGTGTGTGTGTGTGTGTGTGTGCAGAGCTCAACCAGCATTCCTCCTATGACTCAGCAGTGTCCCTGAATAGCAATGATTTACCACTTTGTAGCACCTTCTATTGAATCAGTTCAACAGCACAGGAGAAGCAAAGACTAAGGGCCAAATTGACTTTTTCACATGGAGGCATATAAAACATCATCCGAGACTTTTTTGAAACATGAAAACATACTAATGAAAACTGGAGGGGAAATACTAATGGTGGCTAAGACTCTGCTTCCTTTGCTTTACGTAATTATTTAAAATATGTGCATGCTGCTTTTTAGGCTTAGAGTGTATACATCCGCAATACAGAATCAATGAAAGTTTGAAACAATAAAGCTTGGAAAATGCAATTGATATAACCCTCCTCCACTAATTTCTTCTGTAGATAGAATATGTTGCTGGGTTTGTTTGAGTTGCAGAAGTTCTGTAATAAGTAGAGTCAGATCTATTGTGAAAGTTCACATTCTGTTACAAGTATATGTGGGACCTGCGCAAAATGTCGCAGTGTGGACTGCTCCTTTTGACCGCTGCAAGATGTTCCGTAATATTGGTGTGACCACTGAGAAGTTCCTGCCACTTATCCTCTCCAACCATGCTTCCATTAATGATGGGATACAAAGAAAGGCCTCCCTGCTTGCTTTTAATGAGTGGGCAGGCTGTTGTAGGAGGAGGCAATTTTTAAAATATCTTGGATACTAGCCATTTAGGGCATCCAGATCAGAAGTGACTCACTGGGTGGGGTGGAGTCACTATGATAGCTTCTCAGCAGGTGGGTTGCTCTTGCTTACAATAGAGGGAGAGAGGGAGGAGTAATGCAGAGGCAAGCACATTGGCAGGACTATCAGAGAGCCTCCATTGGTGCAGTTGCACTGCACCTACCCCCATGCTGCTTTGCCCCTTCCCTTCTTTCACCTGGTAAGGAACACCCACCCACCTGCCAAGAAACTAGCATAGCACCTCTACCTCTTCCGGTGAACTAGATCTGCTTTAGGTATTGCAGGATAGGAGTCTTATTAACCCATAGGCAAGCATCCACTAACATCCTTGCTACTACAACCTGAACCAGCTGAAATTCATGAAGATTTTTCAAAGGCAGCATCATTGCAAGGCGCATGGTACTGTAGCCAGGTTAGAAAGAGGTTCATCTGGTACACAACACCCAACTGGACAAAGACATACTTAACAGCAACCAGTATTTTGGCATCCTGATGTGAATCTAGAAGCACTTCCTGACTGCAAACCTCCATAATGAACTTCTGCCAGACTTTAAATTGTACTATGAAGCGGCAGCTTTCTGCTGGCTAAAAGAATGGCTGCTTCTTGAAAACACAGACATTTTGGATTTGGAAGGATTTAACAATATTTTTGGGTGGCATGCATATTTGTGGTATGACAAGGTTAAAGCGCATAAAAGTTTCAAAAACCATATTGTCAGAAAAGCACTGTTGAATGTCTGGGTTAAATATAAGGACTTGCTGGAAAATAAGACTCCAAGATGGTTATCACCAATGGAAGCTAAGGCAGTTAAAAAGCTAAATATGGAGTCGAAATGGCCAAGATATTGGGAAATCCTGGAAAAGGAAGGGGACAAACTGAGATTGCAGAGTTTTGAAAAATTAAAAGGGAAGGTGAGAGATTGGTTACATTATCACCAAATAAATGAAGTGTTTAAACTAGACAGAAAAATAGGCTTCCAGGTGGAAAAATCAAAATTAGAGACTGAACTGTTAGAATCCAGTACTAAGAATTTGTCAAAAATGTATGATCTGCTGCTGAAATGGAATACACAAGATGAAATGGTAAAATCAAGTATGATTAAATGGGCTCAGGACATTGGTCATAACATCATGTTTGCTGATTGGGAAAAGTTGTGGACCACCGGGTTGAAGTTTACGGCGTGTAACGCCTTAAGAGAAAATATAATGAAAATGATTTATAGGTGGTACATAACCCCAGTCAAGCTTGCAAAGATCTATCACTTGCCTGATAATAAATGTTGGAAATGTAAAGAAAAGGAAGGTACATTCTTTCACCTCTGGTGGACGTGCCCGAAGATTAAGGCATTCTGGGAAATGATTTATAACGAACTGAAAAAGGTATTTAAATATACTTTCCCCAAGAAACCAGAGGCCTTTCTCTTGGGTATTGTCGGCCAGGGGGTGTTAAAGACAGATACAACTTTTTTTATGTACGCTACAACAGCAGCTAGAATACTTATTGCAAAGTACTGGAAGACACAGGATCTACCCACACTGGAAGAATGGCAGATGAAGGTGATGGACTATATGAGCTTGGCAGAGATGACGAGAAGAATCCGAGACCAGGGAAGAGAAGCGGCGGAAGAAGAATGGAAAAAGTTCAAGGACTATTTAAAGAAATATTATAAAATTGGAGACAGTTAGAATGATGCTGGATTAAAATAAATGGTTACTATCAGTAATGGTTATGACAAAGAGAATAAGGGTGATTAGCATAAATTTATAATAAAATAAGGCAAGATTTCGCTGAATAACTGTAAGAATTTGGAATACAGAAACGGGAAGTAAGAGGAGGTCGAGGAAGTAAGGTTTAGAAATTGGGTTATGAAATGGTACTTGTTTTATGTTTTATTATTGTTGAATGTTTGTTCATGTATGTTTTGTTTCTGTTATATAAAAAAAAATTGTTTAATAAAAATATTATTAAAAAAAAAAAAACATAATGAACTTCTGACACCTACTACAGACTTTTGTTCCAGCAGGCACTATAACCAAAATTTAAAATTTAAAATTATTTTTTAACATTTTATATTGTATCTTGTAAACCACTTAGAGATCGTTGTAATTGAGTGGTATATAAATGGTTTAAACAAACAAACAAACCTGATGTTCCCAAAGTTACAATTCCCTGGTCCCATATGAATTTCTTTAGTTTGTAATGCTTAGGTATGTTCTGAGTCAAGTGTTCTTTCTGAGAATTCCTGCAACTTGGAGTGTAAAGTAGGAGGCTGCACATGCCCATAGATGCTTTTACAAGTACAGAACATGAATACACCTACCAGTGTACACACACAAGTGCACCCATGCCTGGGGGGGGGGAGTTTATTGGGTTCATGCTTATGACATCAAAGGAACCCTGTTAGGAATGTTCTGGGATTAACACACTAACCCTATCTGAGCATTCTGAGAGTTCATAAATGTGATGGGGTGGAATTTTCAGGGCCGTTTGCTATGCTTCTCCATAGCAGCAGCCGCAAAACTGTGGTGAGGGATACCAAGTAGATTCTCTCTGCCCTGCTCCGTCTCCTTCCATTGTGCGATTTGTCTGTTAGGTGAGAGAGGTGATGCCAATGACTCACTTTCCCTTTCTTGGCTTCTCTTTGACACTGCCAGGAATCAACAGCACATCTCTTCATTCCTTCCACATGTAGATATTGCATTACACAGCCTTCATTCTGAAGCCAATGCACATAATCATAAAGGAAACTGAGTCAGCTTTGTTCTTTGGGTCTGTCAAGTCCTTCCAAGCCCAAATCTCAGCTAAATGTTTCAACCCCCACACCCGAGTGCTAAGATTCAGCAGCTTTTTTAAAAAAATAAAAATTAATAATGCCCCAGTGTCATATATTGAAACAGGGCATAGGGTTTTGCTTACCTTGCACAGTTGGGATGTGTGAAACATACACACAGACATGCCATTTTGTTAATCTTATCCAATTCCTTTACGTTTCGGTTTTCCTGAAAATGCCTGCAGATATTTCTCCTGACTGGGACTCTCCAAATTTGCCTTCAGATTTTACCAAAGGAAAACAAAATGAAGAGGACACTGGCAATTAGCATGGAGCTTTCTCTACTTTTGTAGACTCCTCATACAATTTAGAATTCAAGAAACGTAGGGTTCTGCACACCTTGCTTGGAGCCCACACGAGTAGAATATTGTTCCTCCAACACATGAGAGCAATAGTGACGATGAGTGCAGATAGTATGTTTACCATTCTGGACATGGGACAAATAACTGGACATGGGCAATTTTCACTCCTGTTTCTATTTACGTCAGAATTCACCAACATTCCTAGTCACAAACATGCATTTCCTTGGTGGGGCAGAGGGATTTTCACTTCCAGTTAATTTTGAATGTTATGCACTTGCACATAACTTGAGGTCCCCCTAAGTATGCTAATTTTTTTATGGGTGGCCCATTTGACTTCCTGCTGGCACAAGGCCATCCAAGGTTTTTTATTATAGTCAATGGCCAAACATCTTAAAATACACATTTTTCACCAATGCAGGGTCTTCCAACATGCCTCAAAATTTTCTTCAAGCAAACTGTTATGGTGGCACTATTGCACAAGAAAGACTTATCCAGGCAGCCAATTGTTAAGCTTTAGTAATGCATAACTCCCACAAGCCTTCAGCTGTGAAAAATCTAGTTGACTTCAATAGCTTTGACGTGAGAGAATTGCTGTCCTTCTCCTTCCATTTTTAATTCAAGAAGGCTATGTGTTCACACCAACCCACACACCAAGCAGACAATTGTCTACTTTGAAAAGTAAAGTAAGCAGCAACCCCATCAGCCAAAATTCAGAGGAATTTCTCTCCAACACCATGATTTTTCCACACAACAACTCTAAAACTAAATCCCCATATATTTTTTACCAGTTCATTCAGACGCTGCCATGGAAAAGACCAAGCAACATATTGTGCATTTAAAATAACACAAGGCCTTTTCCACCGCTCTGTTAGAAAACTCACTTAAGTTTCACACAGTGTCATATTTTCCTCCCTCATAATTTTATTATCTTTAATGCGATTATTGTATAACCAAGAACAAATGTTCTAACACCAAACTTCATTGCAACAGATGGATTTTTTAACAACAAAATTTATAAGGATGCCTGCTTCATGTGTGTGTTTCATTTTACATATAAGAACAATCTTCGCAAATGAAAGCCAGGCATGTTTGGAAGATGAGTAATAAGCTATCTGTCTACAGCTGGGATGAGAAACCTCAGGCCTGGGGGCAAAATGCTGGCCTCCAAGCCTCTCTCTCCATGGCCATCAGGACTCTCCTCAGGCAACTCACCCTCCCCACCCATGCCTTATCTCATCAAGCCGCAGCCCTTCACCACGGCCTGCGTTGAACCCTCCTGGCATGTTTTGCTTGGCTGGAATGTGTCCTTGAACTCTGAAAAGACTTCTTGCTTGGTGTGTGAATGTGTGCAGAAACTAGCCTACTGTCACATTTACATGTTGTTTAGCCCACTTTTGCCTCTAGCCACACCCACCATTGGTATGTGGCCCTTGGAAGGTTGACTGGAATGCAATGTGGCCCTCCAGGCTGAAAAAGCTTATCCACCCTGATCTACACACACACACACACACACACAGAGAGAGAGAGAGAGAGAGAGAGAGAGAGAGAGAGAGAGAGAGAGAGAGTGTTTTGGATGTTTTTCATTTTTTTAATCATGTGACTTTGTCCTTACCTAGTTCTTTTTGCTTTGTGTTTCCACTAAAGTGCTTTCTGGCAATTTCAGCTAACAATAAATGCTCAGTGTGGCTGAAAACCAACATGATTCTCAAATAACATGACTGTAAGGTTGAAAGAACCCTAAAGCCTCTCCCATGTGGGAAATAATCCTGTTTCCTTCAGATGTGTTATTTTCACATGCATTTTATTTATAATGTAGCTGACATTTACAAAGCTGTCTCAATTAGGATCACAGAGGGTCAGCATGAAGGAAATCTTTTTCTCTCCACTCCCCCCCCCAAAAAAAAAGTTTCAATGATTCAATGATATTCATACTCAAAGGAGATTGGAGCCTACAGATTGGAGCAAACTGGAATGATCAGAGAGTGAACATATGTATTGTTTCATTTAGGACATAACCCAACCAAAGCTGAGTAGCAGGACACAGTGCAATTGTATGCAGAAGTATGTCCTTCAGTTGTAAATGGGTCTTACTCCCAGGTAACTGGGCATAGGATCACAGCCCTAAAAACTCCCACTGAAATCAATGGGACTTTCTACCCCAGGTTTTTGCAACCTGAAAGAGCCAGTGAGCAAAATAGAAGAAGGTATACAAGACAACAAACTATGCTCAAGATGCAGAATTGCCCCTTTTACAGTGTTCAGATGCTTTATAATTCAGTGTAATGTATCAGACTACAACTTCACTCATCACCCACCAGACTCACTTCTCTGGTTTCTCTTTCTTTACTACATCTCATCCCACTGTCTCTTCCTGTCCTTTGCCCTTTTATTTCCCATCTGCTCTTTTTCTAAATCCTCTTTGACCATTATAGCAGCTCAGCCTATGGCAAGCAGAACAACCCCAGCACTTGCAATATCCATTTTCTTATTGGCTAGTTTTCTCTCTCTTGGTTTCTATATTGACCTGGCAATGGTGGTAATGACCTGGGTATATGTGCTCTATGGTAGAGGATACTTTGCTCTCTTGAATTGACTGAAAGAAACTCAATGGCTGCTTTTGCACTTGACTCGAGACTCTTAAGAGGTCAGGTTTTGATGACTCTCGAAGACAAATCACTGCTGGAACAATCACTTTGGATGGTGTAAAGTTGTGCCTGCTCCACTGAATTTATTCCCCATTTGCTTCCAAAGAGGGTTTTGAAAGCTTGATGCCGTGTCAAGATGCGGAACCCTGCCAAGTGTCTGTGACTCAGGAAAAGAATTTAAATTTGATGACCTCAGCCCAGTCCTTAGTGGAATATTGGTCCACATCATAAAACCACCGGACACGATATGGAAAGGCAATTGACATTAAACCAAATGATATAATCCCACCTAATGAGATTATAATGAATCCCAAGTGAGCTGGATACCATTGGGCAATGTTTTCAAAGTGTTACTGAAATAGTTTTTAATGGAGTAAAGACTTCTTGTTTGCCAACCAGTGGTCAGATGCTCAGAACACACTTAATCAGTCAGCTGATCCTGGAGCTTAAACCTGTGGCTCTCTCTCTTTATAAAACATATTTCTTTAATTAGTACTTTTACTTAAAAAAACACATACAACCACTCATTTTGGAAAAGTACTTTTTCTCTTTACACAAATTCCCCCTTACCTCATCAGCTAACTGTTTTCTGAATGGAATAAGCCTCCTCTAGGGAGTTGAGTTACTCTGTAAATTTACAGTTTATGAGCTTCCTGGTCGCTAAATGTAATTGGCCTTTGACCTCATGCCTCGTCGCACCCAGGGTGTTTGCAGATCTCCCCTGCCTGTTCACCTAATCATGTGATGTTATTTTTGACAAACCTTGCAGAAGGTAGTTTTTTGGCAGCATTGTGCAAATATGATCTCACTGGCATAGAACTGCTGCTGACCCTCAACTTGTTTGAATGTTTTCCAAGTGCAACTTTCAGCACTTCCTTTGTTCTGGAGAAATAATAAAAGCAGGCCTTTCCTAGATCCTAGGACAGCAATTTTGTCTCTTTTTTTACATGAAAAGAACCAGCTCCAAGTCTTCCACTAAGACTAGTCCACATCTTTCAGTTTCTTCCTTGCTTTGCGACTGCCGTGAAGATCTTAATTTGTCAGTACAAAGAATCTAGGTTACAAGGGATATTGATTGAAAAGAGTTGAAGCAAAGTATTGCCAGTGTTCCAATGCCAGTTGCTGGAATCACAGCTGTTGTGCTCAGGTTCTGGTGACATGCTTCACCACTATGAGAATAGGATGCTGGACTAGATGGGTCATTGGCCTGATTCATTAGGCTCTTCTTGTATTCCTTTAATAGAAGAGGAGGAGGAGGAGAAGTTTGGACCTTTTACTCCTCTTAAGGAGTCTCAAAGCAGCTAACAATCTCCTTTTCCCTTCCTCCCCCACAACAAACACTTTGTGAGGTGAGTGAGGCTGAGAGACTTCAGAGAAGTGTGACTAGCCCAAGGTTACCCAGCAGCTGCATGTGGAGGAGCGGGGAAGCGAACCCGGTTCACCAGATTATGAGTCCACCGCTCTTAACCACTATACCATGCTGGCTCTCTTTCTGAATAGTGGCCTTCCGAACCCCAATCTATTTTAGGTGCTTTTATGGATACATTTATTCACCCAGCCATTGGTTTAAGTTGGTTCAAAGGGGAGTACAGTTATACCTTGGAAATCGAACACCTTGCGAGATTAATGTTTTGGCTCCCAAATGCTGCAAACCCAGAAGTGATTACAGTGGTACCTCTAGTTATGAACTTAATTCATTCCGGAGGTGTTTTCTTAACCTGAAACTGTTCTTAACTAGAGGTATGCTTTCGCTAATGTGGCCTCTTGCTGCTGCTGCGCCGCTGGCACATGATTTCTGTTCTCATCCTAGGGCAAAGTTCTCAACTCGTGGTAACTCTTCCAGGTTAGCAGAGTTTATAACCTGAAGCGTTTGTAACCTGAGGCATTTGTAACTCGAGGTACCACTGTATTCCTGTTTGCAAACGTTCTTTGGAACCCGAACGTCCGTTGCAGCTTCCGTGGCTTCCAGTTGGCTGCAGGAAGTTCCATGCCTTGGTTCCCAAATGTTTTGGAAGTCGAACGGAGTTCTGGAACAGATTCCGAGGTATGACTGTACTGCCCTTGCTATTTTTAAAAATTAATTTTGATTTTTTTCTAATGGTTTCAGTGAGTTTTTATTTTTCAGTATGTTTTCTGAGTGCTCTTTCTTGTCACCTTCTCTGGGGCTGATTTTTAAAGAAGTGGATTAGAAATTGCTCAAATAAATAATTAAAAATATTAGATTTATTTCCCAAACCTTCTGCCACATGGTGGCAAACATATCTATATAAATACAATTTAAACTTCTTCTTTTAAAAAAGACAACCCACTTTAAAATGAGCTTCTAAAAACAATTCAAACAATCTTCTTAAAAATGGTTTGAATTCCTAATAAATTAACAAACACATTGTGCGAGAGGCACTTATTGCCTCTGTAGTTGATTTCAGTGTTTGCCACCTTCCCACAGTTATTTGGAACTCCAGATAGCCCTTGGCTTAGGTGCATGACTTCTAGTACTCTGTTTTCTAAGAAAAGTGGGGATTGTGATTTTCACCTCATCTTTTTATTGCTTGCTGTAATATCGGGTGAAGTGAAAAATAAACAAAAGTCATTGCTCTGAAGCTTTTTAACTTAAAAGATCAGATCAACTTGGAATGGTTGAAAGCAATAACACTCATCTATTCCTTTTGATCCTGTGGTCTTGGATATCCATTATAAAACCATCAATACAGTTCAAAGGTTATTAGGAAGGTGTATATTATCTGGGGAATGTCCAAATGATACCTTTGCTCTCTTTTTTTCTCTAGCATTTCCCCACTTTCTTAGGCCAGGACTTTGATTCCATAAATGGGCACAATTTGCATCATCTGCAGTGAAGTTAAAACTGATTAAATCATAACATTAAAAGAAGTCAGAAAATCTGTATGCTGCTGAGAGCCTAGATTTGATTGGGTGGCCACCTTTTTGCAATATTACCACACCACTAAGTACTAAGTTTGCCTCAGGCTGTTTCCTTCTATATAATGTTTAAGAGAAATATTAGATCTACAGACATTTATACACTTGCAACTTAGAAAATATAAAATGCTATCACATCTCTGCAGGAAAGCAAGATCTTAAGTCTTAATCTCCCAGGCAACTATTCACAAATGTATTGCATCTACACCTGCTAGAAAGGAACTCTCAAAAGATGCCCATGCACCATTTCAATAGTATAACAGGAAGGATCACATGGGGACTTGGAATGTCAAGTTCTGTAAGTTCTATAGAGAGATTCATGGCTGTTTCAGAATTTGCTCTGGGGTCTCCTCAATCCTCATCATATCACACACCAGTGGCAGACCTACATTGAATTGTTATGGGGGCCCCTTTACAATCAGCAATGAAGTCTGAGTAACCACTGTTACCTTCTTCAATTGAGTTGTTTACAACAACCTTTACAACATCTGTGCTACTGACTGTCAAACTTTGGGATTGTTTAAATATATGCAAGAAAAAATTAATCCATTTGAGTTGTGCAACTCACATTGAGTCTACTAGACCCAGTTTTTTTAAGCAATGTGAACAGCAATCACTTCTGGGTCCCTTTTGGGATTAGGGGCCCTGAAATTTATGCTGCATTAGTTTCATAATAGATCTGCCCCTGCATCACACTTGTTCTGTCAAAGTAACATTTAGATGATCAAGTAAATTCTTTAGGGAAATACATAATTGCAAACCCTTTGTGCTCCATTTTCAGTAAACGAAACTGAGGAAAAGGGAAATGAATTTTCACAAGAAAATAATTTGAACTCGAGATTCCGGAGTCAGGTTTACATTTTTTTATTTATTTATCCAGAATGCTGATATCCCACTTTGCAGCCCCACAAGGTTCTCAAAGCAGCTTGCAAAAAGGCTCTGCAACAAAAAACACATTCAGCGAATGTCCCTACAGATTATTTGGGGGATTATTCAGAGGGCGTTACCTGAGCTCATTCTTGATCTTCCTTGGTGTTGTCCTTCAGCTTCCACCTACCAGGTAGAAGAGGCCACTGATCATCTCAGATAGAGCTGGCCCTATCATTAGGCAGAGTGAGAAAGCAACCACATGCAACAGATGCTGAGGGGCAAGTTAGTGGACTTAGCTGTGTGTGCCATGCAGCCTCCACTGTGCCTCCTTAGCTAAACTTCTGTCTTCAGATGCAATGGAGAACACCAGTGTCCAAGTAAGAGGCACTGGTCAGCTTTTGTATAGGACTCGGTTGGTTTGGGGGAATAGAATATAACATCTTGTCCTTTGCCTCAGGCAGAAAAATGACTTGAGGTGGCCCTGATCTCTGAGGCAAGGGAGTGGGGCTGAGCAGCTGGATCTCTGTCAGACATGGGTCGCCTCTGAACTATGGTAGTACCATACCACTTTCAATAATCCTAGAACCTATAGTTTGTCAAAGGTGCTGATAGTTGTTAGAGGACTCCTGATTCTTCCCAGAGCTACAATTCCTAGTTACCTAGGAAGAAGGAGTGACTGTTAACCCACTCTGGGAACTGTAATTCTGTGAGGAGAATAGGAGGTCTCCTAACAATTCTCAGCACCCTAAACAGACCAGTTTCTAGAATTCTTTGAAGGAAGCCATGATTGTTTAACTGTGACATCATACTTCTTTGAATGCACAGTACAGTGGTACCTCGGTTACATACGCTTCAGGTTACACACTCCGCTAACCCAGAAATCGTGCTTCAGGTTAAGAACTTTGCTTCAGGATAAGAACAGAAATCGGGCTCTGGCGGCACGGCGGCAGCAGGAGGTCCCATTAGCTAAAGTGGTGCTTCAGGTTAAGAACAATTTCAGGTTAAGAACGGACCTCCGGAACGAATTAAGTACTTAACCCGAGGTACCACTGTATGGTGCAGATGATACGACAATAGAGTCAAGGTTTTCCTTGCTGGCAGGTTATCAACTTGACCTTGCCTTCTAGATGTAAATAGTGTGTGTCCATGTAAAAATAGATATGAATTCTTGGAATAAAAGATTGAAAAATCAACAGAAGTCTGCAACCAAATAAGCACACACCCCTCATATATATCACCAATTGGTTGCTTTCCCTTTTATCTTTTGGATAGCCTGGGTAACACATGATTTGAATGGGGTGGTTTATGCAATATTCCCTCAACTCCCACAGTGCAAACTTTACATGAGAGGAAGCATCTTTTCTTGGCTGCTTTCTGTGTTGAATTGTCGCTCGTGGCCTGCCTGGAGCAACATTTGTATCCCTAGAGCTCTGTTGCCTGTTTAATTTCCATCCACTGCCTAGCCTCTGGCTCTGCTGCTAATGTGCCCCAGAAGGCTTTGCTGCTGTCATTCCCAGCACATAGGATTGTGCAAGTAGGGCTATAGGATAGCAAACACTGTAAGAAGATAGTGTTGGGAGCTCTATATGGGCTACTGTTTGGGTTGGAGACAAGACTAGGCACTGCCAGTGACTTGACCCTCAACAGGTAGACACTGGCTAGTTATATTCTAACCTGTTCCCTTTGTCATTATTCTTCTCAGACTGAAAAGCAAATATTCTCTGCCTATTAATATTAGGCAGGTGTCTTTATTGCACTGTTTTGGATGGCTGCTTAGTCATGCTGGCCACATGACCCGGAAGCTGTACGCCGGCTCCCTCGGCCAATAAAGCGAGATGAGCACAGCAACCCCAGAGTCGGCCACAACTGGACCTAATGGTCAGGGGTCCCTTTACCTTTACCTTTAAAGCCATTTTTGCTCAGTCAAACCTACTCATACATTTATTACGGACATTTGCATTTAAAACTATTGGTTTTCTCTATATTTTGATAACTTTTATTATGCTGTCTGGTTTTTTAGTTTGATTTGATTGGTTTTCTCCTGTGAGCATTTTGTTTTGTTTTATGCAAACCACTTAGACAGCTGGTTGCTTGTGGGTTTTTTAAAAAGTGTTATTGAAAAACTTGGTGAATAAACTTAACTTGTTCATAAACAATCTAGAGTTAGAGGAGTGAACAGTGAGGTGGCCAAGTTTGCTGAGGATACAAAATTGTTCAGTGGCACTAAAACAAAAGAGAGAGCTCCCAAAGGACCTCATCAAACTAAGCGAATGGGTGGTGAAATGGCAACATAATTCAATGTAAACAAATGTAAATGCATGTTGGGGCAAAAAAGTCTTAATTTCAGAGAGGGTCTGAACTGGCAGTGACAGACAAGGAATGTCAGCCCAGTGTGCAGCAAGTGTAGAAAAGGCAAATTCCATGCTAAGGTTCATGAAGAAAGGAAAATAAAACTGCTGCTATCATAATGCCATTATACAAACCTATGGTGCAATTTCATTTGGGACACTGTGAAGAGTTCTGGTCTCTGCAGCTCAAAAAGGATATTGGAGCATTAGAAAAGGTTCCCTACATAAGGAAGTTCTTGATGTTTGATGTTTTGTCATGCTTTTATATCTGTTGGAAGCCACCCAGAGTGGCTATTTATTTATTTATTATTCATTCACTCACTCATTCATTCATTCATTCATTCAATTTATACACTGCCCTATACCCGGAGGTCTCAGGGCGGTTCACAACAAGACCACAACACATGAAATCAAACCAAAAGCAATAACCCAACAAGGTGTAAAGGTAAAGGGACCCCTGACCATTAGGTCCAGTTGTGGCCAACTCTGGGGTTGCGGCGCTCATCTTGCTTTATTGGCCGAGGGAGCCGGCGTACAGCTTCCGGGTCATGTGGCCAGCATGACTAAGCCGCTTCTGGCGAACCAGAGCGGCGCACGGAAACACCATTTACCTTCTTGCCGGAGCAGTACCTATTTATCTACTTGCACTTTGATGTGCTTTCAAACTGCTAGGTTGGCAGGAGCAGGGACCGAACAACAATGGGAGCTCACCCCATTCCGGGATTTCGAACTGCTGACCTTTTGATTGGCAAGTCCTAGGTTCTGTGGTTTAACCCACAGCGCCACCCGCGTCCCTCCTCCAACAAATTGAGTAAGCTAAAAAAAGAAAGCAACATCAACAGCACCTTGCACTGTATTCAGCATACTACAGCTGTCACTGGGGGTTTCTTAACAACTTGAGAATCAGCTTCCCGGGTCAGATCAAGGTCCATTTAACCAGGCACACTGTTCCCAGCCCATGGGGACAACATTCCCTAGTTGTTTGTCTGTAGTATTTGGTACGCAAAGGCATTCTGCCTGTACGCATGAAGACACTATTTAGGTACTTTGACATTCTTGACATATCTCTCTCTAAAAGAAAATACCACTGTTCATCTGAATGTTTTACAAGAGAACTCAATTGCTCCATGGCAGATCAAAGCCTGGTTTAGAGAGTATAGTGTCCTTAGTAGGTGATAGTCTGAAGTTGCTGATAGTCATCCTATGATCCACTGGAAGACTTTATTGAGATGTGCATATCCAGTCATTATGTTTCAATATATCACAATAGGTACAAATCCCTATCTTCTCTATTATGCCTTCTGCTTTTATGAGCAGGTACTGTAATTTTCCTGAAATTAAGGGGAATGTTCAAAGGAAGATGTGACTCAAACTGGAAACGCCTAGATTTACCACCTTAATATACTGATAATAAGTTTTCATTATAATTTGTGCATTGCAAATTTCTAACAGAGGTCCTCAATAAAAATGCATGCCAACCTCTGAGGTTCCACTTTCCCTGAAACAGCTGGGTCTCCCATTTAAGCTAAGATCAGTCTTAGAGATTGTATAATTCACAACCCCCTCCATTTAGTAAATCTTCACCTTGCTAAATCCTATGGTAAGCAGTTTCTTCAGATTAATCAAATGCGATTTCCTTTTATTAACTGATCCCCATGCTATTGAATGCAGCAAAGAGAGTCTGGAAACCTTCTGAGATAGGTAGGCACCAATAAGGAGAATGCTCAAACTACCCAAGACCTTATGCTCTTTGCAGTATTGATTGCCTAGCCTTGCAGAGGGAACATTTCCAATTCACCCCATGCCAAATAATTAAAGTATAATATTTTACAGCCTGATAAAATTTACAGGGACCCTTGGCATGTAATTATAGTGCTCCTTTAAAAGAGACCCCATAAAAGATACATGATTAGAAAGTTAAGGATCTGGATAGAATTACAACAATGTGACAAATAATTTACAAGTGATAAACCATTGAAGGGTGGAGGAGAAAGTAGGACCACTTAAAATAACTGGCGATGAAGTCCTTCAATTAACGGAATGCTTTTGCCTCCATCTTCCTTTCTGTATAAGGCACAGTGGTTTTCAACAAAATAACTGTGCATTGCAGAATATTTTGGGCATGTTGACCAACGGACAGCCAGTTTATGCTTGAATGCTAGCTAGAGTTACTGAAATTTGTTGTGTTGTGTGAACTGAGTGTACAATTTCCTGTGACTGCAGAATCTAGTTAAGAAGAAGATGGTTAATGGTGGGCAAGCTGTCTTTTAAGGAAGTTTTCTGCCCTTTCTGAGGGCAGAGGATAAATTTCAAAAGAAATCCAAGCTTCCCTCTACAAACAATTTGAATAATGCCAGCCTAAGTACTTGTCATGAAATGTCTCCGATGTTGACGAAGAAAAACCCCATCATTTTTACTAAGAAATTGTTAAAGCCATGCAAGCAAAAAAACAAAAACAAAAACCCAACCCTCACGAAAAAAGTTTTTGTTCATGTTTTTATTTTGTTTTAATGTATCTGTAGGCTAGGTGTTCCACACAGGTGTTTTGTAATATTTACGATAGCTGAGATCACACATCAGAATCTACTTACACAAATTTGATCTGTCCCAAAATTTGAACAAGAAGAAAATTTATAGAATGCATATCCTGGAATAGCAGTAGGGATGGGGGAGAAATGCATAGGCAAACCTACCTAATTCTCACATTCTGAAACAAGGTGTGGACTGAAACAAAGCCATCCTACTAAATTTGATCTTCTCCCAATTTTGGAATTCAGTTTTCCATCTAAGTGATGTGTAAAAAAATAACAATCACATACTAGGGTAAAGTGTGCATAAAAATGCACATATTAGTAAAACAAGTGCATGAAAGTGCATTATATTGGGAGCAATTTCTTTGCAAAAATGTGTGCTTTAGGCAAAAGTTTATACCAAATTGTGCATATTGGGAGAGTTTCCAATATGAAAAGAGTTTCCAATACAAGAGCTTCCAATACAAAAAAACTGAATGTAAGGTTGCATAAATAAGAAACTGAGAGGAACTCAAATAGACACTTTCCCCCATCTCTAAGGCATGGGAGTTTGCCATGCATCTCACCCCTGCCCTTATATAATGGAAGAGCCCATTCATCCATCCTTAGCAAGCAGGTTCAGAAATTAAAATTGATGAGACATATCCCATCCATGCCTTTCATATATCTAGAGAAGGTTCAGGTCTCAAATCAGGTCTGTCATCCTTGCCCACCAGGCCCACATCTACTAAAAATGGCATTAGCTGAATAACAGCTGTTTGCAAAATTGCATAATAACTTCGCTGAAATGTTCGTTGTTTGATTCTCTGAATGTAACTTCAGATTTCTTGAGGATATGGTGAGTAGAAATATTGCAACAACTGCATTAAGTCTCCATGAACGGAAAGAGCTTCAAGTCATAATAGTTGGCCCTAATGAGGATCTTAATAAAGGAGGGAATTGCTACTGTGACCACCAAAAACCTTTCTAATTCATTGCTGTCTACTCTGCTAGAGCTGCACAGGAATCAAATCCTATTCCAACAGGAGAATAAAAATATGTGTAAGCAGACATTGTTGGCTCAAAAGGTACATTACCATCACCTCTAGGATGCCACA
The DNA here is from genome assembly GCF_027172205.1 of Podarcis raffonei. Taxonomy (NCBI): domain Eukaryota; kingdom Metazoa; phylum Chordata; class Lepidosauria; order Squamata; family Lacertidae; genus Podarcis; species Podarcis raffonei. The sequence goes on from NC_070607.1 coordinate 75,614,388, forward strand.
CACCCACATCCACAAAAAACCCTTCTCTTTGGGCTCCATGTTAATGCATTAATAGTAATCACTTACATAATCTAGATCATGTTGTTTGTTTCCCCCACTGACCAGGCATCTGTTTCCATGACTGTTATCCCTGGCATGGGAACAGCCAGAAGTATCTCACTGGGTGAGGTGTAGCTACTATGCTAGCTTCCCAGGAGGTGCCTCACTGTTGCTTGCCAAGAGGGCAAATGTACTGGCAGAGCCAATCCTGCACTCATAGAGTTGCTTTTGCACCACACCAACCCTCATTTCACCTTGCATCTCCCATGCAATGGTGTTGGGAACAGCCTAAACTCAGAGTAAGAGACTTAGGTAAAGGTAACGGGATCCCTGACATTAGGTCCAGTTGTGACCGACTCTGGGGTTGCGGCGCTCATCTCGCTTTATTGGCCAAGGGAGCCGGCATACAGCTTCCGGGTCATGTGGCCAGCATGACTAAGCCGCTTCTGGTGAACCAGAGCAGCGCACGGAAACGCCGTTTACCTTCCCGCCAGAGCGGTACCTATTTATCTACTTGCACTTGGATGTGCTTTCGAACTTCTAGGTTGGCAGGAGCAGGGACTGAGCAATGGGAGCTCACCCCGTCGCGGGGATTCGAACTACCAACCTTCTGATCAGCAAGTATTAGGCTCTGTGGTTTAACCCACAGTGCCACCCACGTCAGACTTATTTCTGAATAAATTTAGATCTGTACATAATTGCACTTTTTTTTTCAGGGCCAACCCTCCTTTTAGGCAGAGTGAGGCAATGCCCGCAGGCAGCAGATGCTCAGAGCCCATTGGTCATCCCCCACTGCTGAAGATCAGAACTATCATATATCCTGAAAGCTAGCCTGATGCCCTCAGGTAAAATGGAGGATTCTATCCCATTGTCAGAACTGAAGTAACATTCAACTGCCAGTACAACCAGTACATTGAATTGCAGGTGGTGATGTCTTGCATTTTGCCTCAGGCAGCAAAATATCTTGAGCTGACCCTGATTTTTCTGATGTTGTACCACTTGTAGTATTCACAGCTCTGTGGTTATTATATTTATTAAGGATTGTATCCAATCTAAGTGATGTATTGAGTAGACCTATAGGATTTCGTAGTCATCATGAACTTAAGTCCATGAATTTCAGTGGGTCAGCACTGAGGGGCACTTAGTTAGACATGACACTGATATTTGTTCTTCAGTTGGGTAGTTTTCCATCTCAGTTCATTAATGCTTGTAGATGGAGGAAGGGGGTCTTTCTCCATCTGTAGGTTTTGAAAACTTAAGACTGGAATAATCCTCCATATCTTTCCCCCCCCTACCTTCACAAACATGAATCCTGTGGGCGTAGTACCTTGTGAAGATGAAATGTAAGAATGAGTCAAAGGATTTAGTTGTCACTTGCAATTTCAATCAGAACTGCCTTCTCTGTTGCCTGTGTGTAGTGGAGTAGATGAACACCATCCTGAGTATGTAGGCAGAGCCTCTTGGAAAGATGTCCCAAAGAAACATTTCTCCCCCCTTCCTGCATTCTAGCCCTAGGATTCTGATGTTGTAACCTTCTGCTGTGTTCTTATGGTTTGTTAAGTGGAAAATGCACATGTGTTGAAACAGCTGTATTGTTTGGGGCTCGGTCCTAAACACAGTGCAGCATCTGTAGGGCATGACGCACAGGTGTCAACTGAAGTGCATAAACCTCATGATTATGATATGGTGTTGAGTGTTGCCAAAGACGTCTGTTAGAATAAAGGTGTCTTGCGGCAGATTTGTGCACAGTTTGACATTCTCCAGCTGTACATGTAAAGAAACGTTTACAGTCGGATTTTTATTCAAGTCCCTTAGCTGACAAAAACAGCATTTACCATGATCAAATTCTGTCCATTGGCCTTTGCATCTGAGAAGCCAAGTCATAACACAACTTACGTTTGGAGTCGTAGTTTTAGAGACGGTGACGCCTGTGCATGAATTTGTTGTATGGGTGTGGATCAGTGCACGCTGACCAATGCACAGTCTTTGCTGTAAGGCTCTGTTCTGATGGCATGAGTAGTCACAACGACCGGTAGATTCTTATCTGCTGCAGCCTTCATCCGCTTTCACAGCCATTGCAAGATACCCAGGGCCGTCTTACCCATAGGTGCTAGGGGTGCAGGGCACCCAGGCGCCAGGCTCTCAGGAGCACCAGGTTGAGAGTCCAGGGCCTGAGAGTTGAGTCCGGGGAAGAGCCCGCCCATCGGTCGGAGCGCCGTGGTGGACTCTTCTGCTGTGGTTGGCTCTACACCTCGAGTTCAGGGGCGACCGAGCCAGTGAGACGCTGAGGCGGCCGGCCGGCTCCACCCTCCTGCACGCCTGGGACTCGGCAACATGGAGGGGGGCACCGGACGTATCTTTGCACCCTGGCGCCACATATGCTTAAGACAGCCCTGAACATACCGCTTTTTATCCTCTGCCTGATCTGCCGTTGAGGACTTTTTGAATCATTCTTTGTCTAGCTCCTTCCCTTTGACCTTACTGCCTTGGGTGACCCTGCTAGGAGTTTGAGATTCCTGATGGCTTCACTCACAAGCGTCTTAGGAACGTGCAAGTCCACTGACCCCGACAAGGTGTTGATCCAGCGAGTGAGTCATGGTTTTAATGCACATATTGGCAACTATGGCAGGGCACAATTGAATTTTAGAGTGCCACCCCTCAGATAGCTTATTTCCCCCCTCCCCTGGATCACTGCCCTCTCATGCTCTCCCTCTCACACATCACTTTTCCAAATAATCTGGGTAAAAGTTGGATCCAGTAGTATTAATCTAGCCTTAAAATCATATAGCGCTGAAAAAGGAAGTGAGAAAGATTGTCACTCTCCCAACTTCCTCATTTAGCATGATGAACTACGAAAGGAGGGAAAGGCAACCATCTTCAATGCTTCTTGGCCAAGGGAGCATTGAAGAAGAGGGAGCTCAGAGGCTTCACAGGTGCCAGAGGACAACCTTAAGGTTGCCATTGTGTACCACATTGTTGACTCCTGTATTAAAGCTTCTACGTTTCAATTCTCTCCTTCTCTAAGGATATCATTGGTGAAATAGATTAGATTGGCCACTGAGCTTCTTTGACTATTAGATCAGGGCTTTTTTTCAGCCAGAACTTGCCAGAACTTAGTTCCAGCACCCCTCAGATAGGCTCCACTGTCATTAAAAGGGAGGTGTTTATGGTGAGTTTCAGCACTTTTTCTAGAAAAGTTGTTGTTGTTGTTTAGTCGTTTAGTCGTGTCCAACTCTTCATGACCCCATGGACCAGAGCACGAAAGAAAAATAGTATTACACCCAATTAAAGGAGTGTTTGGTTTATAAAGGGCTCACGAACCTTCAGAGGGAACCACAGAATAGCAGCTCTTGAATTAATATATTTGTTCTAAGGTTTTTTTTTAAGATTCTCCCTTTGGGAATATTTTCTCACCAGGTACTGTGATGATCCCTCCTGATTAACTTCCTGTTGAAACCAAAACAAGGGTTTAGTTTGAATTAGAGATGGGATTAAGGCAGAACTTGGATCTTAGCTTTCTTAGAAATGGTGAAATGCAAGTCTAAACTTGGTTCACACCTATTACCTTTATTGAACAGTTTGAAAAATGTTCTGGGAACCAAGCACTTGCAGAATACCAGGTGTATTGGATGATATCCCATGTTACTCATACTTAGAGTAGATGCGTTGAAATCAATGGGCGTAAGTGACTTAAGCACATTAATTTCAATGGGTCTACTCTAACATTGAATCTCACACATGAAATCATTTTATCTCTGGTGGCTGCAAACCAGGGGCACCAACTTGCTGCCCACATTGGGGGGGCATCACATGATGCGTCCCACCCCTGCCACTGAGATGCAGCATTGGCCAGGGAGGAGGAGGTGGCAGAGCACGATGTGGGCTCCGCGCTCAGCTTCCTTCTCCCTGCAGCATGAGCCAGGCAGGGGTGGGACGTGCAGAAGGAGATCCTTGTTTCACTCATTCCAGCCCCTTCCCAGCTCCCGGGTGGGGGCTAGGGTGTGCAGAGGCCACCCAGCAGTGGCGGGGGATGTCAGCCCCCTCAATATGGGGGCTGGGCCCCCTGATTCAAAATAGACATGAAGTCCTGTCCATATGGCATGATGTGTGCAGAGGACATGTGGGAAAATGCCCTCTGCCCTTGGCCAAAACTCATTCAATAGGGCTCCTGTCCACATAGTTATTCATTTAGCAGCCGAATAACAGGAGCTTGACCATATAGTTCAAGCATTGGTGACTTCAGAACTAGATTACTGCTAGCTGCTCTCTGTGAGGCTTCCATTGCTCTTGACCTAGAAGCTGCCAACAGGAGTGAGACCCTGTCAGCACACAGCACCATATTCAAGATGTTACTATTAGTATGTAAAGCACTTAACATATTGGGACGAGTTTGCTTGTGGGGTCATCTTACCCCATAACTGCCCACTAACAGATCTGCAGAACTGGCATTGCCATTTGTGCCACATAATACTTGTTCCACAACTGTAAGAAATCAACCTTTAGAGAGCTAGTGTGGTATAATGGAAAAAATAAAAATAAAAAATTCCTTCCAGTAGCAAATTAGAGACCAACTAAGTTAGTTATTGGTATGAGCTTTCGTGTGCATGCACACTTCTTCAAATACACTGAAACAGAAGTCAACAGACCCTTATATATAGTGAGAGGGTGGGGAGGGGTATTACTCAGAAGGGTGGTGGGAATGGGTGATTGGCTGATAGGTGTGGTGTAATGGTTAGAGTGCCAGACTAGAACCTGGGGGACCAGGGTTCAAATCCCAACTCAGCCATGAAGCTCACTGGGTAACCCCGGGCCAGTCACAGTCTCTCCGCCTAACCTACCTCACAGGGTTGTTGTAAGCATAAAATGGGGGGGGACACCTTGTACACCACCTTGAGCTCCTTGGAGGAAAGGTGGGAAATAAATGCAATAAAATAAGTGAAATAAATAAATAATGGTGTGGCAGTATTTACAATTTGAAACTATCAGCCTGTTAACATAAGGCAGGCCCATTTACTGTACTCAATTGGCACCTGCCTAATACATTTTTGTTTAGGCAAACCTATCCACATGCACAGACGTTGACATGTTTGAATCTCCTTTCCTGTTAATTTTAATTAACTCCATGTGTTTTTAATTGCTTTAGCTGCTTTAATTGATAGCACTAATATTTCTTTTAAACTGCCTAGAGGTTTCAGGACAATCACGGAGCACAGTAGTGAGACTCTGCCCAAGTGATCTGTCGAGCCACCTCATTTTGCAGTAGCTGCAGCTACTGAGTCGTCTCTGAAGGCAGGTTATAAATCAAAATCAACATAAATAACAAAAAGGAGAGGTTGACACCAGCTCAGCGGGCACAGAGGGCTTGGAAGTCAGGCGAGGCTTTGGATCCTTTGGGTCCACACCTGACCTGACCATAGGAGCCAGCTCCTAGGGGCTGAAGGGTCTTCACACACCCCCAATAAAATATTTGAGGGGGCCAGGATCCCCCAAAGTTAATGGGCATTGCCATTCAAATTGTGTGCATGCACCGCGTCATGTGATCGATTATACGGGCAGGGCTTGCCCCCCCCCCATTTTTTATTCAAGTTGGCACCCTGGCACCCCACTTTTTAGCTTTACTGACAACACAGTGCAAATGATGGTAGTGCTAGGTCTATGAAAGTTTCTGGAGCAGCCAGAGAGAGGGGAACCTGACATCAAATTTTCCTCTCTCTGACATTGTCTCTCCCTTTCTCTGACCTCCAGGAGCAGATCCAAACTTTTCTCTGCCCTCTGGAATGCCCTCCCAGGGATCATAGAATTGCAGCCTAAACATGGCAATTTCACTCATCAGGAAGGTATGGAAAGGAAAACAACCCCCCCCCCCCCCCGCTTTCCATTTAAAAGTATTACTGTTCCTGGGAGAATGAATGAAGATAAAATGTGGTGTTCCTTGCAGCTCCTCATACTGAGGTCATTCAGCCACAAATAGTTGAGGCAGCAGGTAGAGGGATTCTCAAGCAAGGGAGCAAACCCTTGAAAACACACAAGACAAGTTAAAAGTGAAGATGCTGCCCTTTGATGAAGGCTCTTTCCCTCACACACTTCCCGCCTAGCAAATATTCCTGTCTGCTGTGGTTTTTGTTTCACATGACTCCTCGAAGAGGAAACTGAGGACATTACTTAGAAGAAACAGAACAGCCATGTCCCCTCTGGGTGAATCATGTAACTTGGAAATGACCTTGTTCACAAGATTTTCCATTCACTGCAGATGATGTGAATGCAAAAGAAAGAAAGAAAGAAAGAAACAGAAGGGGGAGAGAAAACTGTGGGATTTCATCTTGAGATTTCAGTCTTTCGTATAGCTGGACTTGTGTAAAGTTTTCCATTTTTCAGGCAGCTCAGATCATGGACTCAGACATGGGCTACCAACAGTTTGAGACCCGTCGACACATTTGCAAGCTGGTCCCCTTCCACACACACACAACCATGCACACAACCACTTAACCCCCCCCCCACTTTCCTCACCTCACCAGCAATTGAATAAAATGTTTTTGTTGTTTTTCTCCAAGCATAACTTTTGGGGGGAATGGGTTATCTTCTTAGAGAGTGAAGCTGAGGAGGCAAGATTTAGTCTTCCCGCCCCAACTGCAATCGGCAAAAGGTCACCTCCGCTCCACGCAACAGTTGACATTGAAAGATGACTTTAAAAGAGGATTATATCAATTTGTAATGGATAAGGCTATCAACATTTTGACCTAACATTTTGACCTACCCCATCACTTGACCGACTTCCTGTTGGCCAGTTGACCTACTTCCTGTTTGTGAACCCCCTTTCTTTTCTTGATTTCCCCTTGGCTCAAGGGCAAAGCAAGGGCAGAGGTGGCTTTAATGGATGGCATGTTCCATTTGGCAGCGATGAAGACATGCCAAGGGAGTCCTTGCAGCAAAGTATGTTTCCGAGCACAATTCAAAGTGTTGGTGTTGACCTTTAAAGCCCTAAACGGTCTCGGTCCAGTATACCTGAAGGAGCGTCTCCACCCCCATCGTTCTGCCTGGACGCTGAGGTCCAGCGCCAAGGGCCTTCTGGCAGTTCCCTCACTGCGAGAAGCAAAGCTACAGGGAACCAGGCAGAGGGCCTTCTTGGTAGTGGTGCCCACCCTGTGGAACACCCTCCCATCAGATGTCAAAGAGATAAACAACTACCTGACATTTAAAAGACATCTGTTCAGGGAAGTTTTTAATGTGTGACATTTTGATGTATTTTTAATCTTTGTTGGAAGCCGCCCAGAGTAGCTGGGGAGACCCAGCCAGATGGCTGGGGTACAAATAATAAATTATTATTATTATTATTATTATTATTATTATTATTATTATTACATCTCATTTACATTTCCTGAGAGGAGCATCATGGATACAAGGCCTCAGCACACAATGAACGGCCAGTTTGCACTCCTGTCCTTCCCCAGAGGTCCAGCCCATGATTTCCAGTAACAGGGGAAGGGCCATAGCTCAGTGGTACAGCATCTGCTTCGCATGCAGAAGTTCCCATCTTCAATCCTATGAGTCCTCAAGCTGGGCCAAGAATTAACCCTTCATGAAATGCTGGAGAGCTGCTACCAGCCAGCATGGACAATACCAGGCTTGACAGTTCAATGGGCTCACTCAGGATAAAGCAGCCTCCTAGGTTTCTTTTATGCCAAGAGGACTGAGGCTTAGGCCAACAAAAACAATCTAAAAGTTATACAAGCATCTTCATTGGTGCCGAAAATCCAATTGTGGAAGAAAGAACCCCTTACATTCGAGTTCCTGCCTTTGTTTAGCTTGGTTTCAGTGGTTCACTTAGCTGCTGTGACTCAATTTCTGTATATAAAAAAAAGCCTGTAACTTCCAAGAACAGTGGGAGTCTCATAGCTGGCACCCAACCAGGTCTAAAGTGCCAGCCATGGCCAAGACACTCTCTTTATGGCTTATTATACTCAGTTGCACATGGGTGGGCCAGACGGGGGCAGACATTTTTTCCTCTGTCTTTAATTCATTTGATATTTGTTATTATTATATAACTTTGTTTTGGGTTTCCAACATTGCTGGCATTCAGCTAAGTCACAGCAGTCCACGGATAGGCAAAAGAGTGTATTATTGGCTTGTGTGTTTCATTTCTGTTCTGGTTTTTCAACTTCTCTTTTATTATAAGAGCTTCACTGTGTGTGATAGAGATGGGACTGAACCAAATTTAAATGTTTTCAGCTGATCTTGTTATTTTAATTGCACTAATTTACTGCTTTGCTGTTTGCTGCCCGGGGATGAAGGGAGGATAGAAATTTAATCAATCAATTAATCAAGTATCCATGGGGGGGATTGGTTCAATCTGCACCGCACTGCCATTGAAACTGGCACATCGCCTGTTACAACTGCTCTGTTCCCTCTCCAAAAAAAGAGGAAGTCTTTTTTCACTGTGCATACACTAAAATCCATTTTAAATCCACTCTGCATGCCCTAAAAATCAAGGTGGATTCTCATTTTGTCCTCTTCCTTACCAAATATCAAGCCATATTGCATGAATGTAGTAGTAGAGTTTACAATATAGCTACTAGAGGGCCATGAACACACATCTTGACTCTAGCCACCTACTGTGCTGGTAGTCATTAATTGCAGATAATGTTTGGGGGAATCACAGTTTTCAGGACAGTCCCTGGCTGAACAAATTCTACCTAGCCATGCTTATTCAGTCTCCTGTCTTCCCTCCAGGGCCTTGCCCAATTCCTTCCTCTCTGGTTCCTGTTTTCAACTTCCTGGATGGTCCAGCTGGTGGTATGCTTTGCTATTCTGGTTTCCTTGTTCTGATTCTTCTTTTGAATCAACAACTGCATCCACATTGTTTATCTAGTCCTGGAGTCTGGCTGCTTCTGAACTCATCTCAGAGTGCCCTTTGTGCTTGTTGCTCTGCTTTCATGGTTCTTGACTCTAACTTCCATTGATCAGTTTGTGCACTTCACTTAACCCCGTGGAAATCAAATCCTGCAAAGACTTTTGCTGAGCTTTTACATGACACTAGTCCACATGCAACAGGGGGGATCAAGGGGACAGCAAAGGGATGGCAGAAAGATATGCAAAACTCTACTCAACATAGGTTGAATAGCATTTCAGGGGCTGATGGGAGTTATAGTCCAAAACATTCTTTGTGTGTCCCCTACATAAGAGGCCAAGAGTGGTGGTGGTTCCCAGTCTGTGGAATGCTCTCCCCAGAAAGGTTTGCCTGGAGCCTTCATTAAATATCTTCAAGTGCCAGGCAAACTCTTTCCTTTTCTCCCAGGCCTTTGGCTGATTAAACAATTTATGGCCTTTTAATCTGTGGGTATGTGGGTGTTATTGTTTTGTTTGTTATTATGTTATGTATTTTTGTGTTTTTATATTGTTAACCGCCCTGGGCAGTATAAAAATTTAATCAATAAGTCAATCTGGAGGGCACTAGGTTGGGGTAGACTGACTGACTCCCAAATTATGGATAAAGAAGAAGAGTTTGGATTTGATATCCCGCTTTCTCACTACCCGAAGGAGTCTCAAAGCGGCTAACATTCTCCTTCCCCTTCCTCCCCCACAACAAACACTCTGTGAGGTGAGTGGGGCTGAGAGACTTCAGAGAAGTATGACTAGCCCAAGGTCACCCAGCAGCTGCATGTGGAGGAGCAGAGATGCGAACCCGGTTCACCAGATTACGAGTCTACCGCTCTTAACCACTACACCACACTGGCTCTCATAAAGGTGCTAAGTATGTTGTTAACAGATATAGAGGTCTCCAGGGATAAAGAAGATAATGATAATGAAGATACCTATTAGTAGCATTATATTTTAGAGACACAGATAGAAACAAGAAGGGTGAAACATCAGTTATACACTTCATTTATTTGCATTGTGTAACAACTGTCATTTTTTGCATTTGAATGCAGTTAATTTGGAGATTCTTATTCATCAGTACTTTAAGAAAGTGTTTGTTGGCTTGAGTTCCACTAAAAATCAAAGATAATCGTCCCTTTGCCTGGTGGAGCATTTCAGGACCAATTCATGTCTGATGCATGGCCTACAAAGATGCAGCTTTTATGGAGGAAATCAAATGCACATGTGTCTATTTCAGGTTAAGCACACTTGGATGAGAAGCCATGTTTAGCAGCAAATTCCCAAAGCATGTACATATGGCAAATACACTCATAACACATGTGACTTGATGCCGTTTCCTACATGAACCTGATGTTGAGATTTCCATTCCACCTTAAGGAGCAGACATGGAACTGTTGCATGTCACATGTCTGTTTACATTCCAGCACAGTCTTCTGGGAACTTCTGTTGTGTATAGCTTTTGCTTTTCTCTATCTCTCTGAGAAGACAAAGAGAGAGATGACATGTTTCTTTGTCCTGATTTATGATTAATAAATCTGTAGTTGTAGTATGCTTCCACAAGCCTCCCGCCTAGTCTGTGTGTGCAGTTCACTCTGCTGATACAGTGTGCCCTGGCTTTGAAGCCCGGGTTGCTGATTTACATCGGACCAGAGGCCAATGGGTCTTTGCAGCAGGGCGGCTGGAAGGAGATGGCCCAGCTGGGACTAGCCAGCTGCATGCCGACATGTGATACCCATGTTAAAAATTTGTCATGTGTGACGTTGCACCAGCTTCAAGTTCAAGGACATATTTTTCACCCATGCCAGGCATGTTTATGTGTACATGCTTGTGTACAAAAGCCTCTTACATACCTCATTCATATATTCTGTATGAATATCTACAATCGTATCTCAAAAGTACCAAGTTTTTTTTATTTAGAAAACAAAACAGAAAAATTAATCAATTAGATTAATACAATTTGTAAATAATTGTTAAAAGTTGGTTTTTTAGTTGGTTTCTCCCTCTTCCCTTAAAATCCTATGGTGTGGTGCCGAGCTACCATTTAGGTCCAGCTGTTGCATTTGACAATCTAAGCTACATGGGCATAACATTAGGAGGTCACTGTGGTCAAAAATGGGGGGGGGGGAGAATCACAGCCATAACCACACCCTGCTGCTATGTTCCTCCTTCTCTTTTGCTGACAGTCGAAGCTGACTGACTGCACATGACTCTCTCTCTCTTACCCCCACCCCCCATTGGTTTCTGGTGTTGCACAATCGAAACCCAATGCATGGCCCAAACCTGTCACTTGTGGTAACGGGGCCTCAGTGTGGAGGAGAAGAAAAAAAGCATGTGTTTCCCCTTTTCCTCCCATCTCTTCCTTTTCATCACATTTGGAAAGAGTGCCGAGACAGGCAGCCCTCATGTGCCATGTCCCCACACAAGTTATACACTGTCCCTGGCATAGTTAAAGGCAATTTGCTAAAATGAGAGGGCTCAAAGTGGCTTTGATTTTGCATCCTGGGCATGAGCAGCTAAGCCAAAAAAGATGTGCATCTTTGGGTGCTAAAGGGAGATGATTTGTATGCTTTTAATATATTGGCAAGGAAATGAAATGTCTCTTCGGAGGGGTGAAAGGAAATCTTCTCATTGCAAAGCACACCAACAGTCGCGCTTCTGAGGAAGAAACACCAACTCACATCTCTCTGCTAACTCACTCCTAACGGGTTCATTAACTACTACTAAATAATGATGTAAAACATATGGGTGCACAGGTGGCCGCTCAACAAATACCAAATGAATTCAACATGATCACCATTAACACAATTAATACCCAGCCAGTCTACAATGATGGAACTATTAAAATTAAGCACCAGTCTAGTTCCCTCGGTCCCGTGGCAATTTTACAATGGAAACCAACAAAAGGCAAGAATTAACTTTTTTATTACAGTTATTTTATTTACTTACAGGCAGTTATTTAGTCTTTCATATGCCCTCCCTCACATGCAGCCTTGATGTAAAGAAGGATGAGGAGGAACTGAAACAATTTCTACCAAAGAAATCAATTGAGGGATAGCAATAAAGGATTAAAAAAAAAACGTTTGGCGTTAGAGTCTATTTTCACCAAAAAGAGAGAGCCCAAAACAAAAAATAATAATTTCAAGCAAATTTGGGGGTTGGCTTTGAGGGCCTCCTGGATTACACATATGGCTATAAAAAGCAATGAATAGATAAGATTGTCACAACTGCTCATTTTATCATCTTCTCTACAAGTTCATTGTGCATTCTGAATAGTCCCATAAGGAGACAGGGGGTTGCTGCTTGATCAATATTGTGTTCCAGCTTTCCCATGTCTCATGTCATGGCATTCTTTCACAGCATCACTTGATACGTAGAAATTATCTATAGAGACAGGACTTTTGTTGTTGTTTAGTCGTTTTATTCATGTCCGATTCTTCGTGACCCCATGGACTAGAGCACGCCAGGCACTTCTGTCTTCCACTGCCTCCCACAGTTTGGTGAAACTCATGCTGGTAGCTTCGAGAACACTGTCCAACCATCTCATCCTCTGTCACCCCCTTCTCCTTGTGCCCACCATCTTTCCCATCATCAGGGTCTTTTCCAGGGAGTCTTCTTTTCTCATGAGGTGGCCAAAGTATTGGAGCCTCAGCTTCAGGATCTGTCCTTCCAGTGAGCACTCAGGGCTGATTTCCTTAAGAATGGATAGGTTTGATCTTCTTGCAGACCATGGGACTCTCAAGAGTCTCCTCCAGCACCAGAATTCAAAAGAATCAATTCTTCAGCGATCAGCCTTCTTTATGGTCCAGCTCTCACTTCCATACATCACTACTGGGAAAACCATAGCTTTAGCTATACGGACCTTTCTTGGCAAGGTAATGCTTTTTAAGATCCTGCCTAGATTTCTTTAAAAGCAGAGACATCACCTTGCCAACAAAGGTCCGTATAGTTAAAGCTATGTTTTTTCCAGAGACAGGACTAGGGTTGCCCTATTTCAAAAAGTAAAAACCAGGACACCCCACAAGTTTTTGAGTTTTTTAAAGACAAACTCCAAAGTTGTTGACTAGGCAGCCCTAGTCAGGGCCCTCGGTCCAATTCAAGTTAGTTGTGAAACCATGGCTGTGCCAGATTCTCCGAGGCAAGCAAATTGCACAGTTTACCTGTGTGATACCTGAGGATGTATTTTGTTTCATCTCTCCTAAAACTCCTGTCAGTCAGCTTCATCAGATGACTCTGAGTTCCTGTATTACGAGAAGGGGAGAGTGTCTCCCAATCCTATCCTGTCGCCCCTTACTCACTGTTTTTTTCCTAAGTATAAAGCCTCAAATGTTATAACTGTTCCTCATCATTGTTCCAGCATCCTTATCATTTGGGGATCCCTTTTCTGCACCTTTCCCAGCAGTGACCACACCTGTATCCCAAGTGTTTACACACTATTCCTAGTGCCTAATGGTATCATGCTATTGGCAATTACGTTTTATTTTGGCTATTTATTTTTAGAAACTCTGGACCATCTTTTTTAAATTATATGGCACAGGAGTGCCATTTTAGAATTATTTAAAGCTTTTTCACAGATGCTATAATTTATGACCTTATCAGTTTGTACTGTGTTTTACATATTTTTATATAAATTATATATTATTATAATTTTGCATTAAAAGTAAAAATTTAATGTATCATTAAAGATGCTATGAATTAATTATGTACTAAAGTGAAATATTTATTTTATCTATTAGATATGTTAACACCTTCCCAGTGTGTGTGCATCTGTATTCTTATAATTTTTTTTAAAAAACAACAACAAAGAATATCCCACCCCATTAGTTCCCTCCTGATGCCCTTAAGGTAAGGGCCATTCCCTGAAGAATCATGGAATTCCTAAAGGTAGTCTCTTATTATCAATCTTACTTGTCCTGCAGTCACTAAGAACTCTGATAACTTTCAGACTGATCATGTCATGGCCCTTGTGCCAGTCATAGAGGTTCATCACATAGCACCAACATGTCATCCAGCTCCACGAAGACATTTGGTGGGATTCCCCATGAAATACATGCAAGCCCCAAAGCAACTCTGCCCCATAGGAACAATCTCCCACTGAAAATGCAGGAAAATGCAGTTCTCATGTTTCTGATAGGTCCATTCGAGGGAGAGCTGCTTTTTCACCACATGGTTCCAAGAGCTGCTGAAGAGAAGAAGAAGAAGAAGAAGAAGAAGAAGAAGAAGAAGAAGAAGAATGTCATAGAAAAAGTGAAAGCACAAAAAGAATGCAAGAGAAAAAGGAATTGATGGCAGGTCATGAAAGGATCACCACCCACTTATTCCAGTCTCCCCAATATTCCATGTATGTCATTTTCCAAATGAAAACTATGGAATTGTACATAATTAGTCTTTTGCACTTAAGTTGTGCTAAACAGCATCCATATTTTTAGTCTTGCATTTATTTATTTATTTATTTATTTATTTATTTCCTTTCTTCCTTTTAAACTGCCTTTCAGTCCTATTCCCAGGACATATTCCCACTTTACCAAAAAAAAACCCAACTTCTTCTTCTTATTATTATTATTATTATTACTATTATTATTATTATTTAACAGAAGTAAAATAATCCAAAAATGCTTCTTAATCACTTCTCACTTTTTCCATTTCTCAATCTCTAACCAAATATCTATGTTACTCAGAGGCAACTCATAAATTGCTTCCTTTCTGCTTCCTTCCTTCCTTCACATCTTGTGTAATGGGCAAAGCGCTGGGGCATGGCCTTACATCAAGATCCCAGATGACACCCCTCCACACACAGAACTTGCCTGACATATTTTCATGCCCTTGGACACTTTAAGAAACTTCATCAAAGCAAAATGTGTACTGTGATCAAGGGGCATAGCAAGGAAAGCCATGACAATTCATATAGAAAACTTATTGCCTTTTGTCTACGAGAATGTAACGTAGGGCAGCTTAAGTAGGCCATGGGATGTATAGGCCACCCTAGGCCAACCTTAGACAACCTGGTGCCCACCAGATGTTTCAGCCTAAAAGTCCCAACAACAGCAGCTGTGGCACCTTGGATGGATGAGAGTTATACTCCAAAACATCTAGAGGGCAACAGTTTGGCAAAAGCTGCTGCAGACAATGTAAAAATTCAAAAATTGTAGGATGGAGCTTTCACATGCAAAGAAAATTCACTTCTGAGATTCAATTAGGTAATGCCAGGGATGAGAAACAAGTGAAAAGAATGTGGAAAGGCGTGGAAGGGGAACAGAGGATAAACACCAGCTCAGCAGCCCAGAGTGCAGCGGAGTTATCTGAAATACTTTGCGAATCAAGACATCAGTAAGTCAATGTGTGCCAACAGCCAATAAGCCAGAAAGAAACCATGGTGTACTTAGCTTTCCTCACCAGCTCTAGTTGAGGATCTGCTCATTTGTCCAAGTATCAGAAGAGCTGATCAGAAGCATTAAACTATGAACATGGAAGAATCCGTTCCATTCAAAGTTATTGTGCTTTTAATAGACACTTATGCAAGTGATCATTGCGATACCAAAGTGGACCAACAGAACCAACAGGAGCTTGCTATGACAGCTGGTGTGAGTGATTTTATCCTCAAAATGTCTGAGGGTTGAGCTGCAAGCTCAAACCATTATATGGACACTTCGCCACATTTCAAACACTGCCCAGATGCACTTCAACCACCTACATTCTCAGTCGGAATCATGTAACTGGGCCCATCTTACATTGCGTCTGATGTTGGCTGCTTCTGAAATATCTATCAATTCAGAGAGCGGATCAATTTTGCAAGAACCTCTGAGGCAAGAAGGGTCTTTAGGAGCATCATTGCTTTGTTGAGAAGAGGGAAGTAAGGCTATTCACTGCTGGATAAAAATAATTGACTTGAGCAAGTTGTGGTCCGCTCACGTGTCAGACTGAAGAGGAAACAGAGAATATTACTTAGGAGAGGTAAAGAATTGCAGTGTCCATATAGAATGAATCACGTAACTTCAGAATGGCCTGTTGTGCGTGGGAAGAAACTTATCTAGTCATTCAATGACATGATTTTTAAAAAATAATAATAAAAAAGACACTCACATGCTTACTTTTTCCATTGCTTAGGCTTATGGAGAATTTGAAGAGTAAGTTCAATCCTCTGTGTGATTGTAATGTGATTAGCCTTAGCTCTCCCTCAGCTGGTATGGCAGACATCCTATCTGGCTGCAGTGCAGAGGGAAAGAAGGGAAGCAGAGCTATTCCGTCAGCTTTACTGAAAGACTAGGCGCCTTTGGTTCTTCTTTTCCCATATCTGTCACCTAGCAGTGGGCATTTCATCAGGCTACCCAAACTGTTTCCATTTCAGCTGGTCATTAAAACAGCTGTAGATTGGATCCAGATTTACAGCACCATCCAAAACTGAAAGCTGCTCAGATGAGTGAGTCTGGATTTGGCCGATCCTGGACTTTCCTGGGTATCCAGGAAAATAAGATATCCAGGTCAATGTATGTATGCAGTAGCAAGGCCTGTGAAAGATTTTAAGGCCAGGGCAGAGTAGAGGCAGAGAGTTTAGTTACATACTCCTGCCTTTCATTTGTCTCTGTCTGTACATTCCTCATCAGACATGGTAAATCTGCTTCACAGGTATGAGGCAGGGAGGGAGTAAATTGGCTGCCCCAGGTTGGAAGTGGGATAGGAGAATATTTTTTATTTGAATTCTGAGGAGATATAATATTTTGCCTAGTCCTTCTTCTTCATTGTTTAAGGCACTGGCTGGGGTTTTGTACTGAGGGGTATGGGTGGCTATGCCATTGTGATTGCTGCAGATGGAATAGCCTAATGTAGTTTTAATAGGTTTTAAAATTCATTATTAAGGTATTTGATTTCTGTTTTGTACATCATTTTGAGATACTTTTGAACATAAAGCAGTTTAAGAAATTTTACAAATAAATAAATAAAACACAAGGAAAGGCTGCCAAATTTTTACATAGTCCATGGACAGCAGCTTGATCTTCGGGAATGAGCGCGTGATTATAATTATCTCCATGAAACACTTCACTTCTCCCTGCTGATCAAGCTAGTTTCAAAGGCACAGTGATGTGGGGCAGGTGAAAAGTTGGCAACCTTACATCTGCACTGTGGAACTCTGAAGCACAGTTCATCATTGTGTCCCCATGTCCTTTAATCTTGTTCTGGTTGAGGGTTTATCAAACACAGATAAGAATTTAAACTCCTTTTTTTCATACATACATTTCAAAGGCATTTCCTCTAAAGGGAGATGAAGCTCTTCAACCTTTTTCCTCTTTTTTAGTCAGGAAAAAAAAAGTTCTCCCCATAAAGAAAACTTGCGAGGTCTGCATCTTTTCTCCCCTAAACAACTTCCTTTATGCAATGGTAGAAACATATGTTGTACAGCTTTCTTTCATGCCAAGATGTTAACTCTTCTCTCTCCCTGCCTGCCCTGATTGGTTTGTTAGGCAGATGGTGTTAAGAGATGGTGGAACAGCAGGCACTAAGCATAGCTTGATCTGGAGTGGAGCTTGCTGGTCGTCAAGGAGATAGAAGGCAAAAACAAACTGGGTGAAGAGGCCTAGGCAGTCCTTCTACATATTCCCTGGGTGAGGACCTGCTGGCACAGTTGGCCCTGCCCCAGGGAGGTCCTGCACAGAAGCCTGCCTACAACTGACCATCTGCTTGGCCACTATGAGAACTTGAAGCACTGTTAGATGAGCCATTGGCCTTATCCAACAAAAGGCTTTTAAAGAGTTCTTCTGAGTTTCTTTTAGAGATTCCCTATGGTTTAGCTGCTGAGCCCATATCCACCAGGAGCCTGACATTCCATACTGTGGAATCAATTCTGTGGAACTTCATCCCAGCTAAGATCAGATGGACCCACACCCTATTGAACTTTCAGAAGACCTTTCTATTTCAAGAGGCATTTAAAATAAGTTGTTTTATTTAATGATTAATTGAAATGATCTTTCCCCTCTATATTTTCCCCACTATATTTGGGGGGGGGCATTTTTTATTGTACACTGCTTAGTGTACAAATCAGTGATTAAGTGCTATATATATATATATATATAGTTGGAATAAATAAATAATGACTTCATTTAATTCATGTAGATTTGGAAAGCACTTTGGGATGCTGAGAGATGAGCAAAATGGGTCAAATTAAAGCTGCTTATGCTACCGCCGTTCTCAAGAAAGCTGGAAATAAGATCAGATGTTTCTGTACTTCCACTGTAAGTGCCTCCGTTATGGAAGGATTTTGTTGCATGTCTTGAAAAGCTTTTGACCGTTCTTCCTTTTAGGTGTGTCCAGACTGTCTAGTTCTGTGGCTGTATGTGAAGGGTAGTCTCTCATGCAAGGCTGTCTGCTTCCATGCACTTACCGGAAAAAGGCACTCTGAAGGCTAACCCGAAAGTAAATGTGCCATCAATGTTTGCTGCATGAGTCAGACACAGATGGAGAAATCTGAGGGAAAGGACCATATCTCAATGTTGGTAGACCACAGGCTTTGTATGCAGAAGGGTCCAGGTTCAATCCCTGGCATCTCTAGGTAGGACTTGACAAGTCTTGTGTCTGAAACCCTGGAAAGATGCTGCTACAATACCTACTGAGTAGAAAGACCAGTGGTCTGACTTAACATAAGACAATTTCCTATGATCCTATGCCTAGGATGTATAAATCCACTGAAGGAGGGGAGGTCTACTCTTTACATGAGATGCAGCAGAGAGGAACAAAGGAACTATCCAATGCTAGTACTACTGAAAGCAGAGCCATTGGAAATAAGGAACTCAACTAAAGTAGGTGCATTAATTTCACTGGGTCTATTCTGAGTTAAACTTTGTTGGAAACAACCCCAAACTAGCTTAGTTTACTGCAGTTCACTGCTTGAATGGGTTCAGCCTGGCTTTGGCACCAGTAGTGAACCATACTAGGAGAAGATGGAGTGCAGTGAGCTTAGATGCCAAAATAGCATATGTTTCACTGTCTTCTCCCATGGGCTCCCTTTCATGTAAATAACAGACTCCCTTCCCCAACCCTGCTTTATATATGAATGGAGAAGCTGTAGATAATATACATGTGTCCACCAGCACTCAGCACATCTAATTTGTCTCCGAGAAGACATACCTTTTGGTTGCAATTGCAGAGATGAAAGGTGACTTAATTTAAAGTGGGATGCTTCCAGACAACAGTTTATTGTGGATTCAGTGCTGGTCCCACATGCAAATTTTGCACAACATCATCCTCAACTTCATACGGTCCCTTATTATTGTCCTATTTAATCCATATTTACTGCTTCTACAGGAAAACCATGGGAATGGTTAATTCAGATCAGTGTGCAGTGTGAAGTTGTATGGCAGTTTTTGAATGATGCTAACTTGTTGATACTGGGGGGGGGGGTAATTCCTGTGTGAGTAGCACCATAAAAACATATAAAGAGCCTGCTGGATCAGGCCACTGGCTCATTTAGTCCAGCATCCTGTTCTCACAGTGTCCACCCAGATACCTGTGGGAAACCTATAAGCAGGACCCAAGCACAAGAACATTCTCCCTTCTGTGGTTTCCAGCAACTGCTGCTCAGAAGCATTACTGCTTCTGACTATGAGGGCAGAGCATAGCCATGGATAACTTTATCATTCACAAATGTGTACAATCCTCTTTTCCCTGGTTTCCCCACAGAAACTGTAGTCCACCAGGTCCACAATAAACTGCTGTGGAAGCTCCCTGATGAACCTCCATCAAACTGATAGGGGTGCTTAATTCAAAAAGCATTGATTTGAGATACACCAGTCTTCAAAGGTTATTCAAAAAGTCAAATGACGAATGTTTATTTCAGAGTTGTCCTCTGGTTTGGGTTTTTAAAAAAACAAAATACAACAGCATGACATTTTACTTTTGTGACACTCACGCAGAGAGAACACCCTAATATTGAGCAAGAGAAATAGATGCTGTTTGCTGTTGCACCACAAGCCTGATGAGCTAATGGTGATTCTCCTTTGCATCACTGTGGCTTCAGTCAACTCATAGTGGCTTCAAGCAGATCTAAAGCAGGGGAAATCAGGCCTGTAATTTGCTTGTGCTCTTGCTGTGATTACTCTCTCAATCACAGTACTTGGATATGAAAATAAGGAGAAAAAATTACAGGTCTTTTGCATCAAGATTATCCCGGGCTATGGCTAAAAGGCACCCCTCATCAGCTGTTCACAGAGATGAGGTAATTGCATGAGCAATAATAAATAAACAAAAAAGTTTCAAATAACTTCGAAATCAAATCAATTTGTGCGTGATTCCTTGGATTTCATGCATTTAACTGAGGGTACATACAAACAATCAGTCAGTCACTAGTAACTCAAGTGGATATATGTTGGATGCAGCTCTGAAAACTCAAGCATCCCACCCCCACCCCACCCCTAAGGACTGCTGTGAAGTCACAGGCATTAGAAATGGAAAAGTGGAAATATCGAAAAGCAGCCAAAGATTGTTGTATTTTCAGTTCTATATGATTGTGTAGAAGACCCTGTCAACATATAATACCTCTGCTCAAAGATCTGTACAGTCGTAACTTGGAAGCAGAACAGAATCCGTTCTGTTGGAAGTCCGTTCGACTTCCAAAACGTTTGAAAACCAAAGTGCAGCTTCTGATTGGCTGTAGGAAGCTCCTGCAGCCAATTGGAAGCTGCAGAAGCCCTGTCAGATGTTCAGCTTCCAAAAATAGTTCGCAAACTGGAACAGTCATTTCCGGGTTTGCGGCGTTCGGGAGCCAAAACATTTGGGAACTAAGCTGTTCCAAAACCAAGATATGACTGCACTGGTTGCCAATTTATGACTGGACCAAGTTCAAGGTATTTATATTGGAATATAAAGTCCTTAACAGCTTGGGACCAATGTATTTGCAGGATCAGCTTCCCTAAATATGTCTATCTGTCTGCTTTGATTTGTGTAACAGACACTGTTACAGATGCCACCAGTAGCAGACTTTGCGGGTCTCAAATTTCCATGGCTCCCTGTGCAATGGCAGAATTTGAGAGGGGGTGCCTCTCACCTTCCATTCTACATAATAGTTGTGGCACCCCCTGCAGCAACCCTTAAGCTCCATGCCCAGTGTGACCAAACCGATTGTGCTCCCTAAATGCGCCTCTGGTGTGACATAAAACTCATTCCGCAGTTGCTAGAAATCATTATGTTAGTGTGGTGGCCCTTACACTTTGGAACTCCCTGCCTATCGACATCAGGCAAAAGGCACCTTCACTAAACTCCTCAGTGCCTACTTGAAACATTTCTGTTTAGGCAGCCTTATCCAAGCACATAGATGTTGGTGTATCTTAATCTCTTTTAACATTAATTTTAATAATTTGTCAATGTTTTAAATTGTTGAGCGCTTAGCGTCTTTGTTAGAATTACGCAGTATATAAATTTTGTTAAATTAATAAATAAATCCTAACTTGAAAATGACGAGTCAGATTCTAAGGAAAGCCAGTATAATAAGAACAATATTTTTATCTTCCACATTTGGTGTTCAGATATGCATTACTATTATTATAGATTCATTTTTTAATCTCCTTTTACATATATGTCTCAAGACCATTTACAAACATAATTTAAAAAATGGTTAAAATGAGTTTTAAGAATATACAAAAGGAACATTTAAGGCAAGGACTTTCCCCCCATCTAGCTGGAAAAGCCTATTGAAACAAAAATGAGATACAGATATTAGGCTCCTGCTGTACCTCAAGAGGAATGCTTTCCATGGAACAGGGGCAGCCACAGGGAAGGCCCTGCTCTAAGTTACTTCTGCTTCCCTTAGCCAAATGTGGGTTGACTGCTCAGTCCAACTGATATGCACACATCTGCCTTGAGGTCATGGCTTCAAAATGAAGGTTGATGCTTGTATTGTGGGCATGGCAAACTAGTCAAACAATGACTGGCCTGCATGTGAAGTCCAAAATGAACCCATTCCCTTCTACATTATTGACATACGTCAAAAGGAAAGATGCTTGTTAATATCCCGCATGTCACCCCATAATTCACCATAAAAGACATGCCACAGAGCAAGGGTTCCCTGCTGCTATGTGGTTTGATAGTCATTTCCTCTTTCCAGTTGAACGCAGCCATTTGGGTGGAGATCATTGGCAGCAAAGAGAGTGTTGCCCCATTGAAAGGGGGGGCTGGTATTTATTTATTTAAAACTTTCTATTTTATCCTGCCTTTCTGTTTCAGAAAATCCAAGGCAGTCAACAGGACCAAGATATGAAAAATGAAAAAGTCCTAAAATTAACACGTTAAAATGATTCAAATTGAAAAAAGGAGTAGCTAAACAACATAAAGCAATAAAGATCAGCAGCCAAACTGCATGGGCAGGCAGCAGCAGATAATGGCACAGGCAACTTAACTGCCAGAGATCCAAATACCCTTGGAAATAGGAATGTTTCCATCAACATGATGCTGAGACTCAGCTGACAGCTTTCAAATGGACACAGGAAGTGAATGTTGTACATTATACTTGTCTTCTCTAAAGCCAAAAGAGAGACTCTGGAATGTAATCTTCATAAGTACACAATAACTGATTAGCCCATATTGATAACTGCTGAGGTCTCCAGTGTGCATTTAAGGGTGACATTTATTTACTGTTTGTTTGTTTGTTTGTTTGTTTGTTTGTTTGTTTGTTTGCTTGCTTGCTTGCTTGCTTGCTTGCTTGCTTGCTTCAACAGCTGTGCAGCAGGCAGAAATTTGATATGTGAAACCCTTTTCTAGTAGGGAAAAACATTTTTTTAAAATTTATTTGCATACTTCTCTTCATCCACAGTAAGCCTGGGGTAAAAATGACATGACAACATTTTGGGATTGAAATGGCCACAACTTCATTGATTACAGATGTAAGTAAGCTTTGGCTTAGGTATTGGGTGTGTATCCTGACTCAACCAACCCAACTGCTAGCTGATGATCACATCAGGGTCGATCCTGGGTTAAGAATTTCACCATGATGCACATACAATGGAGTGATTCCCCCCCCAGGATGCTATCTGGGGAGTTCTGCGACCCATTAGCCTTCATCTGGGCATTGGGACAGAAACCTTCCCCCAGACCCCTTTCCTGGAGTACCCTCATACTTGATCCTGAAAAGAAGGGTAGGGCTCGTTCCAACCCCTTTGTTTAGATCTCAGACCCCTCTCCATCTCCCTCAGGGACAAAGGACCAGAGGAGATGAGGAGCCAGGAGTTTCTGCTAGCTGCATGTTAAGCTATGCAGGACAAAAGGGTAGTTTAGACCAGAGAGGAGAGGCAGACCAAGCTGACAGAATATGCAGAAATGACAAGAATGACAGGAAATATCAGAAACCAGGAAGACCAAGTATTCTTAAAAGATTGGAATAACTTTTAAAATATATTTAAAAGACCACTGTAGACAGTTAAAATCATTGGCAGGGATACAATGACACTTGGAAGAGGTCCAAAAGTTCGGTAGAAACTTTTTATTTTTATGTTGTGGAATGGTTATAGTTATCGTGTATAAATTTATGTAAAACCAATAAAAATCTTTATTAAAAAGGGAGGGAAGGGGAGTTTAAAGAAGAACTTCCCCAGATTAGGGCCCAGCTGAGAGCTAAGGAAGGGTGGAAATGGACAAGATAGTTACAACAACCAAAACAGTTAGAAGTTTCGTATAGATTTCATATAGCTTTTTTTGTATGTTTCTCTTTGGCTTTCACTGACTCATTCTTGTGATGTGGCAATAAAATGACATGGGCATGATTCTTTTAGTTCCTCCTTAGCACTGGGTGAAGGGGAACTGACAAAGCCCAGGCTTTTCACTAGGACTTTGAACCAGATTCGGCCGAATGCTGAGCAAAATCAGGCCTACTTGGATGAAAGGGAGAACGTGCTTAGAGGAAGGCACATTTGGCAAACCCTCACCTTGATCGACTCCTGCCCAGAAACCTATGTCCCCACTGTGGAAGGACGTGTAGATCCAGAATGGACTGACGGACTCACTGTTAATACTGCATGCTTACTCAGCTACAAATGGTTGCCAAAGAAAAAGACTTGGAGGAATCTGGATTTTGGCTGAGTTGGACTAAGACAGCCCCAGATCACCATGGGTTGAGTTGAGTGGCCCAGAGTAATCTGAGGTTGTCAGTGGGTAGGGCATCAGGCAAGAAGGAAAGGCAGGTGTGGATGGAAAGGAGAAACTATGAAAAAGAGGGACCTACTCATTGGCTACATCTTAGCGAAAGATAGTGGGACTAAGTGGTTAAGAGGCTGTCCCATCCAGACTCTACTTTTCCTTACCTACTGAACCACCACCCTTACTCTAATTTGTACAAAATATCATTTGCATGTATATAAGAACATATTCCACACAGATCAAATCCTTCTACTTACCCAGTTGAATGTTACATATGAATAAGTGTATGAGCAAACAGGTCAGCTACTGCTGACACAGGTACATATATTGTATACATGCTGAATTAAACATGTGTTTACAGCTCATCTAATCAAATCAGGCAACTTGATACCACAAAGCCCAAGCCTGATTGTGGGAAATGATTCCTGCCTTCACTATTATTTATCTCATTTATTGTTTTGTATTTATATCCCACCCTTTTTCCCCAAGGAGCTTGAAGTAAATGGTTATCTCCTGCTCAGTTAAATCTCCCCAACAACTATTTGAGGTAAGTTAGCCTGAGACACAGTGGTCACCTAGTAAGCTCCATGGCTGAGTGGGGATTTGAACCCTGGTCTCCCAGTACTCTAACCACTGCACCACATTAACTCACTATGAATAGTGAACATTGTTTCTCTAAATTTCAGGTTCCCAAAAGGATGATTTATCTCTCAGTGGGGTGAAGATTTACATCAAAGATTGACTCACCATTTGGTTGGGCACTGGAACTAAATGAATCTTCTCAGAATCCCGTTTTGATGCAAAATACCTTTCTTTTTCTATTAGGGGTTGGGGTTTTAAAAAAGAAACTCAGAGGAAAAATTACTTTGAGAGCCTTCAGCTCACTTCTCATGAATGCTCAAAATAATGACTTGTTCAGCGAACACAGAAGAGACCCCCCTCCTCATTATATTTGTGTGTATACTCCAAGTTGAAACCCAGGTTAAGGAACTTCTTTGTCACTCTGCCATTGTTTATAGGATCTTGATGGCAGTATTTACATTGCATGGTTTCAATTCTTGGATTTAAACATTGCCTTTGGAAGAGAGGCTTTGGTGATGATAACCGCCTTTGGGTTCTGTTGCTGAGTCACCCACTGGTTTGAATTTTCCTAACCATCTGTATCTTTGGTGACATTGCCAGCAGATGTTGTTATCAAGCTGTTCCATTGCTAAAAGAACCCAGTCCAATTCAATATTTTGATTCCAGGTGGCATTTTGTACTGAGTGAGATAAATGTAAAGTAATTTCTGTTTTCGTTTGAAGCTATTTCAAGAAGCCTCAGTGTGGTTTGTTTGTTTGTTTTTTTAAAAAGATGGTCTCTATGTTATCCTTTTGTTGTGGGTAATCTAGATGACAAACTCCCAGCGAATTCTACAGCTGCTTATAAATTGCTTCCCAAAATTCTCTACTCTGTTTGTGTGTGGAGGGGGGGCAGATATTTTACCCTATTTCTTCAGGGGAAAGAGAAGCTCCCAACAATTTATTGTGAGTGCAATTTCAGAAACATATTAATCTGCCTTATACTGAGTTTAGTACTGCAGCTTTCTTCAGTTTCAGATAGGAGTTTCTCTTAGACATGCCTGAAGATACTGGAACTTGAATCTGGGACCTTCTGCTTGCAATGCACATCTACAGCACCATCCCTTTGCAATAAGGGGTACTGCTGCTGCTGCTTCAAGGGCCACCAGCAACTGTCTTTGCAACTTTGCAACTGCTGTCATGATGTGTGCACAGCTATGCTTGGGGCAGACCTATTGGATGGTGCCTCTATCATTATTTCAGCAGGTAAAAGAAATCCCTCCCCTGCTTCCTAGATCATTCTGAAATACTTAAATGTTCTCCCTCTTCCAGTAATCCTTTCCCCTTGGTATTTTTTGTCTGCCTTCCATCAAGCTCAGTGTTCCTGCTCTCCAGAAAGATATGCATCTGAAGCAAAGTAGTAAAATTAGCTGTCTATTTCCATGATTTCCTTCCTCAGAAGTTATCAAGTAAACCTGGACAGGCTCTTGTCAGTCATGCTACTTAAGATACAGGTTTTCATGTTGCTATGGCAAGAGATAGACTTTGAGGTGGGATGGGGAACCTCAGACCCAGGAGACAAAATGTCTGGCCCTCAAACTCTCCCAGCTCATACCCCTTCTTCCCAGGCCACAAGCCTGCCTCAAGTGTTTCCTTGAACTCTGATAAAGCTTCTTGGTTGCCTCAAAAGAGGATAGAGGGGGATGTTTGAGTAAATTAACATTTGTTGTTCCACACACTTTTGTTTCTAGCCCTCCCGACGAATGGCACAGAGCCTCTGGAAGATTGCCTAGAAAGGAATGTGGTCCTCAGTCTGAAAATGGCTACCCATTCTTGGCATAGATGTTTGATAGGTTTCTTCCAACTGTTGTTTACACAGTTCTATGATTACTTGCTCAGAGGTCTTCCAGCAGTAATCAAATTAAAGTTAGCACCAGCTGAGGTGTGGAGAGGTCATAAAGGTTCTTCACACTACCTGAAGGTACCATAAAGGTACTTCACCACCCCCATCATTCAGCCCAGACACTGAGGTCCAGTGCTGAGGGCCTTCTGGTGGTTCCCTCACTGTGAGAAGGGAAGTTACAGTGAACAAGGCAGAGGGCCTTCTTGGTAGTAGCGCCCACCCTGTGGAACGCCCTCCCATCTGATGTCAAGGAAATAAACAACTATCTGACTTTTAGAAGACACCTGAAGGGAAGCTTTTAATGTTTGACATTTTATTGTGTTTTTAATATTCTGTTAGGAGCTGCCTAGAGTGGCTGGGGAAACCCAGCCAGATGGGTGGGGTATAAATAAATTATTCTTCTTCTTCTTCTTCTTCTTCTTCTTCTTCTTCTTCTTCTTCTTCTTCTTCTTCTTCTTCACCAGTCTTCCCCAACAAGGTGCTTTCCAGATGTTTTAGACTACAACTCCCATAATCCTCAACTACTAGCCATGTTGGCTGGAGCCACCACACAATGATAAGAGAAAATGCTGGTGTTTGTAGGACCCAAAGTTTGATCCTTGCCATCCTCCCTAGCTCAAAGTTCCTTGGGTAAGATGGATGGAGAAGATTTCAAAGGAGACTGTGGGCAGCTACTGCCAGTGAGAATGGACAGAAGAATGATCAAGCTTGGTATAGCCTCTGCTTCATGTTCATAAAGGAAATCATTGAATTCAAGTAGCATTTGCAGAGCTTTGCCCCTCCAAAAGTAAATAAGGATACTTGTTACCAGTTTCTAATTTATGTCTCTCTCTTCCTTTATTCCATGGGCCAAAAGGGTTTTCCACCTTTTTGGCACAGATACAAATGCTGGCTTTATTTTTCATGTGGTTCAGTGGTAGGAATGGTTTTGATCATTATAAGAAAAGCAATGGGGGGGGGGAATCAAAATCAAACAGAACTTCAGAGCCTGCTCCACATTTGTCTTTGTCCTGGTTCCTTAAAGAACTGCTTGTTTATTTGCTGAGAGTACATGCTGTGTTCGCCATGTATACAGAAGCAATAACAAATCAGTTGAAGCCAAACGCTTGCCTTGGAGGCAAGAAGGCTACTCTTCTGAAGGCAAGGTTGGAGCCATACATTTACAACAGAAGCTACAACTGGGCCTGTTGTATCAGAGTTGCACACCAAGCAAAGAGGTAAGGTTTTATGGCTTCAGCTGGCCAATACCATTAATATTATCAGGGAGGTGAAAACCTTTTTCAGCCTGAGGGGGACATTCCCATCCACACAACTTTCCAGCGGTTACATGCCAGTGGTGGGCATGTAAATTTTCCCTTTGTGCAATAGACTAATTTCCACAGACATTCATACACCCCTCTGTATCTTCCATCCACACACGGAGGCAATGGTGGCTGTGGCCTGGGGAGATTTCCAAGGGCCAGAGAGAGGCCCAGGGTCCAAATTCAGGTCCTCAGAATTCTCCCCTGGACACATCCATCACTGGAACTGCATGCTCTGTGGTTCCTCACCCATCCCATATATGAATGACCGCTCCCTGCTTAAAATGGGGGGGCGCCCTTTGCGTGGACGCGTGCAGCCCCTAGATCTGGAGCGGCTCCAACAGCATAGGCTTGGCTTTGCCTTCCCTCAGGTGGGATACCTGGAGGTCTCCGCCTACCTCAGTCAGTTGTCCAATCCCACCTGGGGGAAGCGTTGCCAAGGAGACCAGGCCAGGTAGGGGAGGGGTTACCTGCCCACACAATAGAGGGAGGATCTTACCTGGGAATCCTCGCTTGGCTCCAGAGCTTCTCCCACCCTACCCACCCTCAGTTAATGTCTTATTTTGCAGGTTAACTTTTCTTCACAGGTATGCGGGCGCTGCTACGTTAAGGTCGCTGTTAAAGGGCCGGAAAGGAATTTCCCTGCATTGGCAGGTTTCGCCTTTCCCGTAGCAAAACGTCACAACTTTGGCGGTATCAGGCCTTGGGCGGAATCCTTTTGTCCATCTTCCTCTTTGCGGCGGCGATACCAGGGTTCCCTGTTAAAGGGGTTTTCTGAAGGGAGGCTTTGACCGTACGCCGAAAGGTCGTCATTGCTCTCCCCTGCGGCGGCAGTGTAACGGGGGCGGCTATCTCTGCTTGAACATATGTTCTCCAGAGCCGGCCCATCCCCCCCCCCACACACTGGATAACCCTGATGCTCCCTAGGTCCCCGGCTGGGGACTGGGGAGGGAGAACACCCAATGCCTGAGCCAAGGTCTACCCACATTTGAAATTTAATAAAGTTGTGGCCAATTTAATCCCATAGCACGTTGTCTTGAGTCGTTATTCCACATGACGGGGGGACCGCGCGGGATCTGGGGACTCCGCCTGTCCACGCAATGATAAAACTTGTAGTGGTGTCAAATGATAGAAATAGGGTACTGCCCTAGCTTCTCACATGTCTATAGTCTACCACAGAGCTCCTCCAGATTACCTGTTTATTCAGCATTCATACTGATTTGCCTGCAAAGTGTTTGTACATCCATTCCACACTTTTCAAGGCATTTCCTTGTCACTTTCCTAACAGCAGTGTGTCAGTCTGGAAGCACCCACAGTAAATCACACCCAGCCATTGAATATTGCCAGTGGAACAAGTGACAATCCAGGTCATGGGACATCAGAGTGAAGAGGTCATACAGAAAGGGGAGAAATTCAGTTTGGTTCACATTTAAAGGAGACCATTCCTTATTCTAGTGAGGCAGGAGAGCAGATAATAACACCAAATATTTCACATCTGGCAACTAATGTGCCCCTTTGATTTCAGATAGTACATGAGTAGATGACTCTAAAAAGCCCTTTAGCAGCTTTGGTGGCTCAGTTACCAGAAGTAACGTAATTATCATTAACTCTGGAATTGTATACTTGATTCTGACCAAACTAAGCATAGAAATGACTAATTAAATGACTAAGGACAGGAAAGAAAAGCCAATGAAAGGGACTTGACATTTACTGGAAAGCAGTTCAACTGGTTCTGCTAAATTAAGTAGCGTTTTTTTTTTCAGATCACATCTGGAACTCCAGAAGGGCCAAAAATACTTCATGATTTTACATCTCCTTAAAATAAATAAATAAAATTAAGGCACTGATCATATCCTCAAAAACTGCTGTACCCTTAATAAGCTCTAAGGTAACTCCATGCCAGTTGCCAGCTGTGCAATACATCCCTGTTGTATAACACATGCCTTTTCTATAACATGTTAACATTCCTACTGGCAATAAACAGCCTTCTAGAGATGGAACCATGAGGTTTGGATGTAAAAAGTCATATGGATATCACTTCGTTTATTTAATATACAGCTTTTTTATACGAGTGCTTTTAAGTTTGCGTTGCTCTTTGATCTCCACTTGGAAGAGAGAGAGAGAAACCTTTTTCATGGAGTTTGTTTTAAAGTGCAGTAATTGCTTACCACAAATAAGGACCAGCAAATGGGCCTGGAAAATAAAGGAAACCGGTAGGAGGGGAGATGGGCAATGCAAGACCTTTAGAAAGGTTTACATGCACAAACAAACACACACACACGGATATGAGAACAGGCCTTGTAGGACTGAACAATGAGCCCTCTGTCCCAAGAAGGCGATTTAGCTCAGTGGTAGAGCATTTGCTTTTCATGCAGAAAGTCTCAGTTTTGATCCCTGGCATCTGCAGGTAGGGCTAAGAGACAGTCATGCCTGAACCCCCCGAGAGCTGCTGCCAGTCAGTGCAAACAATACTAATCTAGATTAACCAATGGGCTGGGTTGCAGTGAATATATGGCTGTGCTGAACCCAGTGGTGAATCTTGGGGTCTCAAATCTCAGTGGCACCCTGTGTGATGCCAAAAATCAGTGTGCTCCCCTGCATCTCGCTTTCTGTTCTACATCATAGTTGTGTCACCCACTGCAGCATCCCTGAGGCTCCATGCCCAGTGCGACTGAACCAATCACACTCCCTTAAATGGACTTTGGCTGAACATATGTCAGGAGTGCTCTGATGGTGTTTCCTGCTTGGCAGGGGGTTGGACTCGATGGCCCTTGTGGTCTCTTCCAACTCTATGATTCTATTATTCTAGGTGGGGACTGTTTCAACTCCACCTTTCAGCTTTTGTTTAACTGTCCAAACATTCTACTTCATAATATACCAATAACCAATAATAAAAGACACACACACAAGAAATATGAGACCTGTAATTTAGGAGTCTCATATTCATCTGTTAAAGGGAAGGGGAGAAATTTCCCAAACATGTGCAAATAAAACTGCTTGGTAGAATGTAAAATTTCCATCTTTATCTAGTCCTCTTGGCTTTGCCTACACCCTGGGTGGGCAACTCTTTCAGGTCTGGGGCCACATTCCCTTGGAAGAAAGTGGTTGGGGACCAAATACTAGTTGTGGTGTGTGCAGGGCCAAAACTTCATCTTCAATTCTTCTTTTAACTTCATCCATCATCCATTCTCTCAAGCACTCTCTCTCACACACACACCCTAGTCAAATCCACACAAGTGTAAACATACAAGGACCTACTCTCTCACCCCTTCATTCACACATCACCACTTAGTCTTTTCCACCCCAACTCCCTCTTGACACCACTTACTTTGTGGTTGGTTCGGAAAACAGTGAAGAAGATGGAGGTCCACCTGTGCCCACCTGTGACCTACACTATCCTAGGATTTCTATTTCTCAGAAACATGCACACAAACAACGACAACAACCCTTGAATAGCAACGTTGAGATTTTATGGAGGGCCTACATAACCCTGAAATGTGTCACATTAATCAACACAAAATAAATGCCAATGACTTGCAGAGACATTTGAGGCATTTTCTACCTATTCTGTGTATCTTCCTCCCCCCGGATATTCTTGGCATACTGATTTTCAGGCTCAGTATCCTGGTAAAGGGAAATGGGAACCGAGAATGTTTTCAAAACGTTAAAAGTCCATTTCTTCCCTGTCACTAACATTAAACTATCACACTGTAGAGTGGTTAATGACAGTGCTTCATGAGATAAGACATTAATCTCCACTTGTAATGCAAGAGCCATACAACCTGCTTCAGCCTTAATCTCTCTTGAGTTATGGGCTCTTCTGTGATTCATAAAACAAATAAATCACACCTCCAAAACTATCAGCTATTTATTACTGTGTTTTTTTAAGACCTAGCATAATCTGAAAGGATTTTTTCCTTGCAAAACAGAAAGGGAGGAGGGAATAACCCAACCCTCTTAAAAAGTAGGCTTAATTTAAATGAGAGCCCAGCATTTCTAGTGCCCAGTCAAGTGACACAATCAACAGAATCCAAAAGGTTAATATCAATATCCAAAACCTTGTCAATATCAATATCCAATATCAATATCAATATCCAAAACCTTAGAAGTTCTCTTGTCAATATCATAATAATTTAACTAGCTACTATCCATCACCAAAGGTTCTGCTATTGTTCAGTAGAAGATGGATTCAGAAGTTAAGCGGCACAAAGTCCATTGAAAACCTATGGGCTGTGGGTGGCATCCAACTCTCCAAGTCTTTCCCTATCTCAGCTCCCCCTCAGCATGGAGAGACCTTTTGGAAGAAGAGTTTACGGCCCTGTGAAGAACCGCACTCTGACTGAAAACCAGGAGGACCCATGGTAATCCAAAGGCAGCCTAAAGAACCTCATTTTAAGGATGTCTCTCCTGGCCCAAACCCCTCTGAACACATCCCAAACCCTATCTTGATCTCCAATTCTCCCTCCTCCTTCTGGGCCTTAGGAGTGATAGTGGCAGGAAGCCCAAAGTTACCAGATGAGTGCCCATTTCGCAGCCAAGTGGCACTATGACTCAGGAGGAAGAGGAAAGGAAGGAGGCTCTGGCAGTGACCTTATCCATACTTACCTTTCCTCTATGTTTACCAGGCGCAATCCACACTGAGCACAATTCAAAGTGTTGATGCTGACCTTTAAAGCCCTAAATGGCCTCGGCCCAGTATACCTGAAGGAGCATCTTCACCCGCATCATTCAGCCCGGACACTGAGGTCCAGCTTCGAGGACCTTCTGGAGGTTCCCTTCCTGTGAGAAGTGAGGTTACAGGGAACCAGGCAGAGGGCCTTCTCGGTGGTGGCATCCTCCCTGTGGAACGCCCTCCCATCAGATGTCAAGGAAATAAACAACTATCCAACTTTTAGAAGACATCTGAAGACAGCCATGTTTAGAGAAGTTTTTAATGTTTGATGTTTTATTGTATTTTTAATCTTTTGTTGGAAGCCAACCAGAGCAGCAGGGGAAACCCAACCAGATGGGCTAGGTATAAATAAATTATTATTATTATTATTATTATTATTATTATTATTATTATTATTAAAGCTCCATGTCCAAACACCCTTTTTGTTGTTGTTCCAGTGCTTTCTGCAACAAACCCCGCTTTTTAGCGCTGATTCAGAGCAAACAGCAATCCACTGAAAACCCAAGTTGTTGTTTGCAAAAGTTAAGTGTGTATACACCCTCTCTTGATCTCCTCTGGACATTTGCTGGATTACAACTCTCTCCTGAGCTCATTAATAGCCAATTTCTGAATTCCTTGGCTCAGCTACAAACTTCCAGTCTCCTTTTCTGCTCCACCTACATGCTAGTCATGAGGAGACTCATTTTTCCTTTCCCCCTGTTGCTTCAGGATGGGAGCACAGAATGCTGTAGGCCAGAAGAGCCTAATGTGGCTGATTCCAGTCACGTCTAGATCGGAAAATGTTTGCGTGATGTCATGAAGTCAAGTATTACTAAACTATTTGAAGAAGCCGGGTGAAGTGGAACTCGAGGTCACAAGCTTGCATTCAAATTGGTTATTTAATTTTAATTTTTTTAAAGGATCATTTCATTTATTTATTTCATTTGTAGATTGCTCCCCATAACATTTCTCAAAGTGACCTGACAAGAAAACATTGGTAATAAAAACAATGACAAAATCTCCACTTAAAAGCCTTGTTTGAAAAGGAAGTTCTTCAATAGGCACCAGAAAGACAACAGAGAATGTGCAAGTCTGATATATACCAGGAAGGAGTTCTAAAGGGTAGGTGCCACCACACTAAAGGCCCAGTTCCTGTACCATACAGAACAGACCTCCTGAAGGTATGGACTCTGCATAAAAGTGACACTTTTTAAAGCTAAGACATACTTGTGAAGCCTGGGGTGAATAGAAGTTGCAGTCCAATACACCTAGAGGGCACCATGTTAGAGAAGACTAATCTAAGCTGCTAAGTCAAAAATTGGAAGGGGGGAAAAACACCAGCACCTGCTAAAATTCCCTCTCCTGCACAACTTCTAGTTTTGTGTTAAATTTATCAGCATAGCTGTAGAATACAAACTGGCTGAATAAAGAGTTCAAGGAACATTTTCTCTCTCTGCCTTGATTTTCTCTCCTCCCTGCCCCCACCTCGCCCCAATCATCCATCCTTGGTGCCCAAGATGGTTCCATTTATCCTGCAAATATTAATTCAAAATGCAAACAGAATGAGGCAGCTACAGGAGGATATAAAGGGAAAATTAATTGAGAAGTGATGTGTAGACATGTATTATATGGTTTTAATGACATGCATATTCAAGGAGAGGTTCAACAGCTAATCACTGACTTGATGCCACCCAGAGGTAGATGAGAGAGAGAGAAGGAAGGAAGGAAGGAAGGAAGGAAGGAAGGAAGGAAGGAAGGAAGGAAGGACTAATGCATGGAAATAGCAATGTTATCTGGAAGGGATAATGTGTACCATTCATTTTACGACCCATGCCTTATAATAATGATTTAGGAAAAGAGAAGCTAAGGTAGAATATAAATGCTGTGGCAGGTGGTGTCTGAGGCTTATTAGCAGCAGTGTCAAAAGAAATAGTTCCTTCCAAGCTACCTGGGCAGCAGTTTTCAGACATTACCAAAGTCATTTTTTCAAAATATCTGGGGCTGAAAATCAAAAATGTAGCCCTATGTGAAATAAAAAATACGCAATACAGTGGTGCCTCGCAAGACGAAAATAATCCGTTCCGCGAGTCTCTTCGTCTAGCGGTTTTTTCGTCTTGCAAAGCAACCCTATTAGCGGATTAGCGGATTAGCGCTATTAGCGGCTTAGCAGCTTAGCGACTATTAAAGGCTTAGCGGCTAAAAGGCTATTAGCGGCTTAGTGGCTTAGAAAAAGGGGGGGGACGAAAAAAATCGCAAGACTCGCAAGACGTTTTCGTCTTGCGAAGCAAGCCCATAGGGAAATTCGTCTTGCGAAGCGCATCGAAAAACGGAAAACCCTTTCGTCTAGCGGGTTTTTCGTCTTGCGAGGCATTCGTCTTGCGGGGCACCACTGTAATGAATTATTAACAATATGCAGATCTTTCATATTTTTTTTTCTTTTTGGGTGCTGAGTTGGGGTAATGTAAGCCTGTGGATTCTTTATTCCTTATAGAGTTCTTTGCAATGCACAAGTTCTCCACAGACAACCGATTCCCTGTAATGTGAGGTATTTTGCTAGTGAACAAAAAGATGCCAGTATTAGATCAGTGGATCTAAAATCCATAACTACGTATGTTGGATTGGGTCCACTATACAAAACGGTCCACCAAGACTAAGGATGGGGAACGCGTTGTCCTCCAGACTGTGTTGGTCTTTAACTGTCTTCAGCCCTAGACAGCATAGTCAAGGGTCAGAGATGGAGTTGTCTACTCCATGTAAAAATTAGTTGGCTACCATCCAGGGTTCCTCCAGACTGACCCGGTTTGGGGAGTGGAAAATACGAGTTGCACAATGAAAGTGAATTTAGAACTCTTGCCCAATAGACCTGCTTCCAAAAAACAATGGAACAAAAACCTGGACTTTTCTTTTTCTTTTTAATAATAAGGGAAGTAGTGGGGAAATGCACTGGAAAGTATGAGATAACCATTGCTTGCCACAAAGTTGTCATATAGCCCCATTGCAAACAAATCAGGAAGAGTGGTTCATAAACAGCCAATGTGGTATTATATCCTGGCAAACATGGGGCAAGCAAATTAGGACGGATGCTTAATAGACAAGGCATCCAGAACCAGCCATGTAATCAGTCAGTATTTCATGCTCACTGAGCATGCTCAGTCCACATTAGAGGTTTTAGGTTTGTGGGCATTTTAAACTTATTCTCGGGGGGGAGGACTTGGGGGGGGGACTTCCAAGCCTCCTCCTTGTGCATGGGTAGTTCTATTTTTAGAAAAAGAAAAAGGGGAAAGAGAAGAAATAGAGGATGATTGAGAGAGAGGGCAAACCATCATGAGCCAGAAATTTCAGCTTCCCCCCACCTTAAAAAAATTATTCTTAGGTATAGAGCTGGTGGAAAAAAATTCTGCATAATCTGAAAGCTCACATGCTGCATTGTGCAACTGCAGTTCTTCAAATTAGCTGGGGACAGCCACAATTGCAGCTGAGAGGATTTCCTTCCTCCTGTTACTTGCTTTCCTTTTTATCTGGTTCACTTTGCTCTGCCCTCCTTACCATTTCTCCTGAATTCTGGGTTTAACCAGGAAATAAATATATATATATATATATATATATATATATATATATATATATATATATATCACTGAATTTTAGAACTGGAGCATGTGTGACTTGTCACAGCTTTCAGTCTCCAGACTGAAGGAAAAGGCTGCAGAACACAGCATGTATACTTGTATGGTTGCACTGAGATTATTTTGGTGCACTGTTTTGCTTATGTACAGAACACTGGTGAAAGAATATTGATATGTAGATCTCAATTATGCTTCTTTTCATGGTGTTTTACCAGTGCACAAAAAACCCACAAATTTTATCAGTACGCAAGCACCTGCATACTGATAAAACTTCACTCAGCCACAATTTTGATTCAATCATGTTTAAATATATGATCACGTCATGACTGCTTCTTATTTTAAATCAGTGTAGAGATGTGCATTGTCAAGGGGGCAAGGAAGACACAAAGGAATTTAAAATTGTACCAAGTGGTGGATACCAGAGTACTCTGGTGAAAATGCAGAAATAATGTGTTGATGCAGCACATGGAGGTGCATATGGGAGCATTATTAATAGTATCATGTTGACACTAGGCTACTGGAAAAAGTTAGACTTTTCAAACGTGAGATAATTGGACCAGGACTGCCACAAAACATTGGCTTAATTTTGAAACATGTGCATTCACTAAACCACAAGGAAAGAAGGCAATCAGATATATGTTCACCGCAGACATTTTACAAAGTGAACTTAACCAGTGGTACATCAAACAGCAACAGTTTGCAAATCATATTTATGACATACATTGCTATGGGAGTTGGCTCAGGACTTATCCACATGACCCTTCTTGGGTCATTCTGACCCAAGATTTGTAATGTATAGAAGTACACAAGGAATTCTGAATAAACAAGTATTGTGTAATGTGGGTGGAACTACAGTTCAGAGGCAGTTCACCACAAAACTCTTCAAAATGTGAACTAACTTGATTGGACCACAGCTTTCTTCTCCTTCCTGGAACCTGCCTAAGCTATCAGTTCACCTTATAGAAGTATTCTATTATAAATCCTAGAACATTAGAAATTGCAGCTGCTTTTCTGGTGACATTATTATGGGCAGTACAGAAGAGGTTCTTCATAATAACTGTAACAAAGTCAAATGGGGCAAGGGCACTGGTTAGACATGGTAATTAATGCAAACTTCAGCTCAATACTAGCAAAAGGCTATAGACTGAATAAGGCACCCCCTAAGGGCTATGGGGGGACCCTGCTAGTGGGTGATTTGATCATTAGGGTCATAGATTTCTGGGTGTCTGGTGGGTTTGCAGACTGCCTGGTGACTTGCTTGCCTGGTATGAAGGTTATGGATGTTGTACATAGTTCAGTTAGCTTGTTAGACAGTGCTGGGGAAGAGACAGTGGTCATGGTGCAATTTGCTACTAATGATGTTGGTAAATGTAAATATGATAACCAAGGAGCAAAACTCAGACTGCTAGGTAGGCTGTTGAAAGCCAGAACTCCACCATAGAACCATACTAGGCCCCAAGAGTAATTTAGCATGTGGGCCTTGTTATCATCCCACTGATCAAAATAGGGCTATCTTGAGATGGAGAATCAAATCAAGGAAACATCGAAATGAGGAAATGCTGGGTCATTTTGAAACTGGTTTTTGGTCCTTCTTGGTGCCTGTGTCTAGACTTTCTCTAGAAGCAGACAATGAATAAGGACTGTCTGGCTCATTTTGAAGCTAGTTTTCTTCATACCTGACCAAGAAAGGAATGTTGTCTGAAGTTGTAATTGAGAAATCCAGTATCTTAGTGTGACTGGACAGTAGTGTGTCCGTTCAAAGGTATAATGTAGCAGCAAAGAAAGGAAGGAGCTTGTGCTCTTTATAACTCATCCTTAATTTTGGAGGGGTGGGGATTGATTTTTATGTGTATGTACACATCACTAAAAAAAAAGAAGAATCTTGCTAGCATTGATGCAAATAATATAATTGGTGTATCACTATTGCAGAGATGAGGTACTGATGTTAAGAAAGAGTTTGTTATGGCAACCCTGCCCAAAAGCATTGTCTTGCTATACTAATATTGCTGGAGCAGGCAGGATGAGAGAGAGTTGTATATGACAACCCTGCAGTATTGTTGGAATATTAAGGGGAGGCTACTAGGCAAACTGTAATAGCAACATGGAGGGGTATGTGATTAATTACTTTCCCACCCCTTTGGGAAAATTGGGATTCTTGGCAGTGGGCTATTGCTGCTGGTATAAAAACACATGGGTCTATTATTAACAGAAGCTCCAATCCATTTTGCTCAAAAACCAAAGAAAAATATGTGCCAATAAGATGTTGTTATTTATAACGTATCAGTAAATAACCACAACAAATGTTCTTAGAATACACTGCTTTCTCTTTAACAATTCATTGTTGAATTTATCCTAGCATGGACATCTGAACCTTGGTTCCTATGAATCTTAAAGCTCATTTGACTACTCTCCACACAGCCACCTGAAATTTCCCCTCTGATATTGCACTGAATAAAAGATTTTTTTAAAAAAATATTTTTTTAAATTTTTTAATCTCTCCTTCACTGTAAGGTCCCAGCATTTGATAGACAGTCTACAGAAACATAACTTGTTTACAATTCAGGAAACTTGAATTGGTTTGGGGCTGGCTCACAGGAAGCATGGTTCTCACCTGTTGCCAGCCACACTCACTTTAAGACCTGCATGGCAATCAAAAGGTTAAGCCTGTAGTTCAACAGGTTAGGGTTGTGCCTTTTCTGCTATGGAAATGCAATTGTATTAAAGGTTTCACCTGCTGACATTGTACCTCTCAGGCATCATATTATTTTGGGGCCCTCCACTACAATTGTAACAGAGGATGCAATTTTCATATGACACATATCATTTTCTGGGCAATGCTCTGGGCTCTGAAAATTCTGTTGACACCCTTCACACTTCAGGAAAAAATGACACTTTGTTTCCCATCACTACCATTTAGTATGGGGAAAACAATGAAACCTCCCTTCATTGTGGGGAAATCAAAGAATGACGAAAGTAACAGGCTTCGTAGTTCTTCAAGATGGAATAAATGAAGATTAGGAGTTTTGTGCTGAACACCTTTAGAGTTTGATTTCTTTTTTTATTTTATTTTTATTTATTTAAAAAATATTATTTTCCCCCATGGTTTTAACAAATGAGTGGGTTTTGTTGATGTTGTTGTTGTTAGGTCACTTTGAGATATTTGATGATTTTTTTCTTGCTGCAAGTTTAATAAATAATAAATAGAGTAAAACAATAGCTTCTTTAGATTTTTGGAAGAATTTAATGAAACATGCAGACATGACAGACACTCTTGAGGGGATGAAACCTGCCAAACCAGAAGGATAGCTGTAGTGATTTTAGTGTGGGTAAAAATATAAGAACTGCATAATTTTTCCTGTTGTTATGTGGGCTATTGGCTATCAAAATAACAGGCGTAAAAGAGGTGCAAAATAGGTCCATGTTTTTGGTTGTGTTGTTTGTGTATATACTGGGTTGTGTTGTTTGTGTATATAGTAGGGTGGGTGCTAGGTACCTTTAAAGTTTGTTGTAGGAAAGAATTAACAGGGATTTGCTTTCCACTGTGTGTTTTTGTTTATGGGACCAATTCATGGGCATTACATAGCTGCCCCTAGCTGATGCTGCAGAGCGAGGAAAGTGCTTTCATTTGAGGAATAGGCTGGTATGTGCATTGAAAACTTCCAACTCGTCAAAGCACAGGAAGCCGACTCTCCCTCAATGCCAACACTAAACCATACAATGTATGCAAGCTTCATGAGTTGTAAACCAGTTAAGTTACTGCAGGTTTTTCAGCAATTGATTGATCTTTGGCTGGCAATACAGTGGTACCTCAGGTTAAGAACTTAATTCATTCCAGAGGTCCGTTCTTAACCTGAAACTGTTCTTAACCTGAGGTACCACTTTTGCTAATGGGGCCTCCCACTGCTGCTGCGCCGCCCCCGCCCAATTTCTGTTCTCATCCTGAAGCAAAGTTCTTAACCCGAGGTACTATTTCTGAGTTAGCGGAGTCTGTAACCTGAAGTGTCTGTAACCTGAAGTGTCTGTAACCCGAGGTACCACTGTACTTTGTTCCATGCAAGATCAGTAGTAGTATTTTAGCAGACAACTTGTCTGCAGTATTTTATTTTATTTTAATTTGAATCACCAAGGCACCACAAAGTACTTGTGGAGGAGGACTCACTTTGGTTCAAGGCTCCTCTTACATTTCACCTTTGACAAGCCCAACTCAGGATTTGTCCAAATCTGCCGCACTCCTCAAAGCAAATGAGTGAATAAACTATTCTTAGTCATTGCTTAATTTGTTCTGACTCACAAGGGATGGTGTGTGTGTTTGTGTGTGTGCACGTGTGATATTACACAGTGAAGAAGCACAGATCATTTGTGTAAATTAACTTTATGTTTAACCTATCCTAATTTAACTGGAAATTTCATTATCCAGAATACTATCATAATCTCGGTGAACTGACACCTGTCAAACCTAGTAGTGAGAGGTGATAAGAAAGTGATTGTGATTAGCAGTTTATATGGCAAGGGTTCTCCCTTTATTTAATGGAGCTGGGTTAGATTTTATTTTCACCCAGAATGTTTTCTGATGAAAAATTCTGGGGAAGGTGTTCTGCCCCCTTCTCCAATGCACACACCCTGCCCCATCATTTAAAAATAAGGTTTCCAGAGTCTATGGCTTCATTTCCACCCCCCCCCACCTGAAGCCTCTATACCCTCCTAGACGTCTCTGCACTTAGTAACCTACTAGCATTACTGCAAAGCCTTCCAGTAAATGTCTAGTTTAGCGTATGAAGAAGCCTGAATTAAAAAGAACAGAGGGTCTCACTGCTCTAAGTTAATGGAGATGTCTTTTAGCTAAATGTCAGCTCTGGACAGTTCCAGCCTTTGCCAGAGACATGACACAAGCCTCCCAGACAACTACTTAACCGTGCAGGACCGATTATGGAGGTATGTGATGGCCTTTGTATAGGCCTGTTTGTGGTTCACTGTTACACATTATCTCTCACTGCTCTGGTTCAGTTCCTAAAGCCTGTCTCTGCGAGACGGGAGACAGCAAGAAAATAGACTCTCCGTGAGGGGAAATTTTCAAGACAGAAAATCGAG
Source organism: Podarcis raffonei (assembly GCF_027172205.1). Taxonomy (NCBI): domain Eukaryota; kingdom Metazoa; phylum Chordata; class Lepidosauria; order Squamata; family Lacertidae; genus Podarcis; species Podarcis raffonei. The sequence goes on from NC_070607.1 coordinate 75,655,535, forward strand.
TGCTCTCAATAATGCTCAATTAAAATGCAGAGTGGGTCAGAATGGGCCACCCCACACTTTAGTCTACTGCTGTCCTGAGGACTGTATTCTCCCACATACCCCTCTTTATTGCCAACACGGACAACTGTGACTGCTAAGCCCCTATTGTCAGCTAGATTATATCCTTATGGTACTTTTCAACATCTTAAGGCTTCCCTAAATGCAATACAAAGAATTCAAAGACTTCTGTGCTTAAAATACTGTCTGTATTTGTGTGTTTCCTCTAATAACGTTTGTGCTTGACCAGAAGGAAATGCTCAAACAGTGATACTGATGTAGAATGTCCTGATTTTCATCGGAGGAAAATTGGAAGGTATGCATGACTAGTAGCCATTGATAGCCTTAGCTTCCATAAATTAGTCAGTCTTCTAAAGCTTTGTAGTTGGCAACCATTGTCACATCTTGTAATAGTGAATTCCACAGTTTAGCAGTGTGCTGTGTGGAGAAGTACTTCCTTTCATCTATCCTGAATTTCCTATAATTCAGCTTGCCACCAGGGGCGGAGAAAGGGGGTACGGTGGGGGCGGGTCACCCCAGGTGTCACCATTGAGAGGGGTGACAAAATGCCGGGCAGCACTCACCACAGGGCCTGCAGTGCACCCGAGCCATGTGTCTGTCCTGGGAATGACACAGTGGCTTGGGCGCCAGCAGGCTCTGCGCTGCCCACCACGGTCCGCCCGCCACTTCCCCCTCAGCTGTAGGGCGGCTGAGTGGGAGGAGGCAGGCAGACTCCTCGGAGGCCCTGCAGAGCGTCCTGCCCCGGCTTGCCCTGCCCTGCGGGTGGCTGGCCCCACCCCTGCAGGTGCAGGGCACCAGCGCCACCCCAGGCGCCTGATTGGCTTGCTCCGCCACTGCTTGCCACTGGATGAATTCCAGTTGTACTATTATGAAAGAGGAAGAAAACTTCTCTCTGTTCACTTTCTCTGTACTGCACACAATTTTATACACCTCTATTATGTCCTTCCTTATTTCTCCTTTTTGTCACCCTAAGCTAAAAAGCCCCAAATATTGTAACCTTTTGCCACAGAGAAGATGCTGCAGCCCCTTGATTTCCCCTTTCAGCCTCTTCTCAAACTCTATGATATCCTCTTTTTTGCAATCCAATGAAGAAAGATGGCGGCCCAGAAGCAGCTGACAGGGAAGGGCGGTGCCTCACACTTGACCTCCCAGCAGCAGCATTGGTACAGCTTACCGGGAGGAAGAGGATGTGCCAAGGATGTTGCTGCTGTGTAGACACACTAATGGAGCCAATCTGCCATGCCCACACAACACTGATGTCGTCAACGTCTCCACCCTCTCTCCCAGTAAGCTGTAGCCTCACTGTCATCAGGATGTCATCTGCAAAAACCACCCTTCCCCACTGCAGATGATTGTGGTAATTTGGGCTGAAGTACCAGCTATATTGCAAGCCACTAATAAAACTGCTGGGGCAATGAGAACAAGAAAGGCAGAAACCTTGGAGCAGTTATAGAGGTTCAGTGGTCATGAAGAATGGTTTATTTTGTTCTGCAATGCACTTCAAATGCAGGGTGTTAGATGCTAATGTTGCTGAAAGGGTCAGCATCGTATCATCTGTTTTCTTAAGAACAGAAAATGAAGATATTGTACTACTTAATCAGTAAAAGGAATAGAGAAGTCAATGCAGTTGACAATGGGTCAGTTTAGTTTCCATATGGATTGCTTAATTCATTCTCAAAACAGATAATGAAAGCTACATTTCTGGTGGAAATTTCATTTCTAAAGAAAGAAAAAAGCAGAACCCAACATAAGTAGATAAATATAATACACATGTACAGGATGCTAAATATTTCATCTGTGTGGCTGTGGGAGGTGGTCCCACTATCAAAGTTCCTGGACAAACAGCAGCATCACATATGGAAGACAGGAAGGGAACTGCTTATATTTTAGGGGAAGGTAGCACATATTGTTATCACAGACAGGAACAACAACATACCATGATCTGGGTAGCTCAGTCAGTAGAGCATTAAACTCTTAATCTCAGAATCATGGGTTTGAGCTCCATGTTGGGCAGAAGATTCCTGAATTGCAGGAGGTTGGACTAGATGACCCTTGTGGTGCCTTCCAACTCTACAGTTCTATGATTCTATGAATCTGGTTTCCAGTGCAGCACCTGTGACAATTTGCAGATTTGTTAGGATCCCAATTTTTATTCAAAAATCCCCTAGAAAGGTTTGGGTTGCAATCCTAAAATCTAATTATGCTAGCTAGCTACCCTCCACAGTGAGGTGTGTCTCTTTTTGTCATTATTAAATTCCAGGAGGAATTTGAAAACGATCATAAAGAATATTGTTCCTAATAACTCTGAGATCACTGGATGAAATGTTTTCAATTGTAATTTTTTTTTGATGCCTCTAAGTGTAACTGTTTATAGAATGTTTTAACTATTTTAGAATGCTTTTTCCCTCTCCCATTATGGATGTGCTTGCCTTCCTGAAGTCTTTGGAAAGTAGGAAGGGATATGAATCCAATCAATCAATCAATCAATCAATCAATTGTTAAAACACCAGCGTAATAATGTGATGGCAAAAAAAGAAAGTAATGTAAAAGAGAAGGGGGAGAGAAATACAGTATCCAAAAAATGGACAGAAGAGGAGGCAAGTTCCACATAGAATTTGCGCATGCTAGTTTATATTTACAGGTGCAAATTTAAAAGTAATAATAAGAATTTAAATAGAAATACAGTTCATCTGAACACAGCAGGGAACACTCGGAGCAGGTGGCCTTTATGCTTGCTCAGTCTGCTTTGCAGATGCTAACTACTGATGGCAACTTCAAGGCCCCTGATCAACTTTCTTGTGCTTCTTTATCTGTAAGCCAGACCTGGATCACAACTGTTTAAACAGAGGGTTATCTTCTGTAAAAGGAGGGCAGGTCTTATATGTAAATTAGAACACTCAGTAGTGATCCAAAGCATATCTTCCCCTCCAGCACTCATGGGTTGAATCCAATGTTAATTCTTCATTCATTCTTATGGTGAACAGTTCAAACCATTTAAAATTGCTGTGTTACAAAAAAAACCCTTTAGTTAAAAACCGCATTTGTTTTCATATACCTAGTATTCTTCATTTAGTCATTTATTGTACAGCCATTCAAATTAAGACATGGCTCACTTAGGTCTATTAATTTTAATGGCTCTACTCTGGGTAAACCTTGGTTGGAGACCACTCACTGTTACAATGCATTCTGCCCAACTGCATTCAACCTTAATATACCCATATCAGTATATGACCCCTGCAAGTAAGTTCGTTGCTACAAATGGCAGTATGAGTGCTTATCTCAGGCCTCATGATACATACATTTGGCATACACAGGAGGAAGCATCATTAGAAAGTTTTCTATGGGAACTATTGGGTTGGGCATTGGACCACTAAAAATATTATCTCAGGGATGCTTACACATTTGTTATTTAAGTCTCCCCCTCTGAAGGAAGCTGGCTAGCTGTTGAACTGAACCGCTTGCCCTTCCTTTCCTGAGTGTCAACAGTCAAAGCTCTGGTTATACACAACCTCTGTGTGTGAGTGGTAAAAGGGGATCTGGTCCACAACACACAGGCATCCCTGGAGTCTCTCAGTATCTTGGTTCCTGATGCCTATGCTATAGTGGTTGCTGCTGTGGAGGGTTTCTTTGTCATTGGCACCTTATGTTTGGTGGCTGTAATGTGTTAAGCTGTTGACACCATTAGGGTGTTCCCTCGTTTCCATGCACATGGATTGTCTCCATCTGTGTCTGGCTGCTCGAGGGGTGTCTGCAAGCCCTATTAAGCCTTCACTCAAGTAAAGTCTCAGGTTTAGCAAAATCGCCACCTGGGAATTGCTCCAAAACATTGTGGTGGCTCTTAGGGTAGAACTCTTTGCATTTCTCAAGGAACAAAATGTATCCAGACACGAAACGCTCCAGAAAAACAACTTGCATAGCCAGAGAGTGGCTAACCTAAGATCACAACATCCAGGGACCAATTTTAAATTGGTTGCATTTAATTCTTCTGAAGAAAGGTATGGGGCTCTATTTCCTAGCCACAGAAAGCCAGGCATTTGGCTTTGTTGCTGTCCAACTCAAGAGAAGGAAAATATAAAAGAATCATAGAATCATAGAATCATAGAGTTGGAAGAGACCACAAGGGCCATCGAGTCCAACCCCCTGCCAAGCAGGAAACACCATCAGAGCACTCCTGACATATGGTTGTCAAGCCTCTGCTTAAAGACCTCCAAAGAAGGAGACTCCACCACACTCCTTGGCAGCAAATTCCACTGTCGAACAGCTCTTACTGTCAGGAAGTTCTTCCTAATGTTTAGGTGGAATCTTCTTTCTTGTAGTTTGGATCCATTGCTCCGTGTCCGCTTCTCTGGAGCAGCAGAAAACAACCTTTCTCCCTCCTCTATGTGACATCCTTTTATATATTTGAACATGGCTATCATATCACCCCTTAACCTCCTCTTCTCCAGGCTAAACATGCCCAGCTCCCTTAGCCGTTCCTCATAAGGCATCGTTTCCAGGCCTTTGACCATTTTGGTTGCCCTCCTCTGGACACGTTCCAGTTTGTCAGTGTCCTTCTTGGACTGTGGTGCCCAGAACTGGACACAGTACTCCAGGTGAGGTCTGACCAGAGCAGAATACAGTGGCACTATTACTTCCCTTGATCTAGATGCTATACTCCTATTGATGCAGCCCAGAATTGCATTGGCTTTTTTAGCTGCCACGTCACACTGTTGGCTCATGTCAAGTTTGTGGTCAACCAAGACTCCTAGATCCTTTTCACATGTAGTGCTCTCAAGCCAGGTGTCACCCATCTTGTATTTGTGCCTCTCATTTTTTTTGCCCAAGTGCAATACTTTGCATTTCTCCCTGTTAAAATTCATCTTGTTTGTTTTCCCAGTTCTCTAATCTGTCAAGGTCATTTTGAAATGTGATCCTGTCCTCTGGGGTGTTAGCCACCCCTCCCAGTTTGGTGTCATCTGCAAATTTGATCAGGATGCCCTTGAGTCCATCATCCAAGTCATTGATAAAGATGTTGAATAAGACCGGGCCCAAGACAGAACCCTGTGGCACCCCACTAGTCACTCTTCTCCAGGATGAAGAAGAACCATTGATGAGCACCCTTTGGGTTCGTTCGGTCAGTCAGCCAGTTACAAATCCACTGAGTGGTAGCATAGTCAAGACCGCCTTTTACCAGCTTCTTTACAAGAATATCATGGGGCACCTTGTCAAATGCCTTGCTGAAATCAAGGTAGGCTACATCCACTGCGTTCCCTTCATCTACCAGGCTTGTAATTCTGTCAAAAAAACGAGATCAGGTTAGTCTGACATGACTTATTTTTCAGAAATCCATGCTGAGTATTGGTGATCACAGCATTCCTTTCTAGGTGCTCACAGACTGTTTGCTTAATGATCTGCTCCAGAATCTTCCCTGGTATTGATGTCAGACTGACTGGGCGGTAATTATTTGGGTCCTCTCTTTCCCCCCTTTTGAAAATAGGGACAACATTTGCCCTCCTCCAGTCTGCTGGGACTTCGCCTGTTCTCCAGGAATTCTCAAAGATGACTGCCAGTGGTTCTGAGATCACATCTGCCAGTTCTTTTAATACTCTTGGATGCAGTTCATCTGGCCCTGGAGACTTGAATACATCTAGACTAGCCAAGTATTCTTGTACTATCTCCTTAGTTATTCTGGGCTGTGTTTCCTCTGCTGAATCATTTGCTCCAAATTCTTCAGGTCGGGCATTGTTTTCTTTATCGGAGAAGACTGAGGCAAAGAAGGCATTGAGGAGTTCAGCCCTTTCTGTGTCCCCTGTTTGCATTTCACCATCTTCTCCTCTGAGTGACCCCACTGTTTCTTTGTTCTTCCTTTTGCTATGAACATACCCATAAAAGCCTTTTTTGTTGCTTTTAACCTCTCTAGCAAGCCTGAGTTCATTCTGTGCTTTAGCTTTTCTGACTTTGTGTCTACACGTGCTGGCTATTTGTTTGAATTCCTCTTTGGTGGTTTCCCCCCTTTTCCATTTTTTGTACACATCCTTTTTTAATCTTAACTCAGTTAAAAGTTCTTTAGATAGCCACCCTGGCTTCTTTAGGCACCTTCCATGTTTCCGTCTCATTGGTATTGCCTGAAGTTGTGCTTTTACTATCTCCCTCTTAACAAACTCCCAGCCATCATGAACTCCCTTTCCTTTTAGTATTACTGTCCATGGGATCTCACCCAGCACTTCCCTAAGTTTTATGAAGTCGGCTTTCTTAAAGTCAAGAAATTGAGTCCTAGTATGCTTGGCTGCTCCTTTCCGCTGTATAGTAAACTTCAGAATAGCATGATCACTCGCGCCTAATGATCCTTCCACTTCTACCCCACTAACCAGGTCATCAACATTGGTTAGGACCCGATCTAAAATGGCTGTTCCTCTTGTTGCTTCTCCCACTTTCTGGACAATGAAGTTGTCTGCAAGGCCAGTGAGGAATCTGTTTGACCTTATGCTCTTGGCTGAGTTTGACATCCAACAAATATCCGGGTAATTGAAGTCCCCCATTACTACTATCTCCCTTCCTTTTGCATGCTTGGCCATCTGTTCCAGGAAGGCATCATCTATGTCCTCCGTTTGGCTTGGGGATCTATAGTAAACTCCCACAATGAGGTCACTGTTATTCTTCTCTCCCTTAATTTTGACCCAAATGCTCTCACTTTGGCTTTGAGGTTCTAAATCTTGGATCTCTTCACAGGTATACACATCCCTGACATATAACGCCACTCCTCCTCCTTTCTTGTCTGGTCTGTTTCTCTGAAATAGATTGTATCCCTCCATTATTACATTCCAATCGTGGGACTTATCCCACCAGGTTTCAGTGATTCCTATTATGTCATATTTAGTTTGCTGTACCAAGAGCTCAAGCTCATCTTGTCTATTTCCCATGCTTTGCGCATTAGTGTACAGACATTGAAGTCCATTAATCATTCCCCCGTGTCTCTTATTTAAGGATTTTTTCCTCCCACCACTCGGTCTGCGTGCTGTTTGCTCCATTCGGTCTATGACATTTGGATGATCATCTTCATCAATTGATAGACTCCTACCTTCAGGAGCACTGTCTCCCTCCCCCACATTAGTCAGTTTAAAGCCCTCCTGATGAGGTTTCTGAGATTTTTTGCAAAAACATTCCTCCCAACCGTTGTGAGGTGCAGCCCATCGCTTGCCAGAAGTCCATCTTCAAGAAACTGCATTCTGTGATCTAAGAATCCAAACCGTTCCTGTTTACACCATTTGCGAAGCCAGTTGTTCACTTCCACTATTTTTCCCTCTCTCCCTGGGCCACGTCGTTCAACTGGGAGGACAGATGAGATGACAATTTGTGCATTTAATTGCTTCAATTTCCTGCCCAGAGCCTCGTAATCTCTTTTGATCTTCTGGAGGCTATTGCTTGCAGTGTCATTGGTTCCCACATGAACCAAGAGGAAGGGGTATTTGTCAGTGGGTTTTACGATTCCTTGCAGTCGTTCAGTTACATCTTGGATCTTAGCCCCGGGGAGACAGCACACTTCCCGAGACATCTTGTCAGGCCCACAGATCACTGCTTCTGTTCCCCTCAGTAGGGAATCCCCTATCACCACTACACGCCTCCTCTTAGGTCTGGTCGGGGTTCTTCCGTGAGCTGTCCGTTCCACGGTCGCCTGCACATTCCCTGAAGACTGCCTTTGCTGCTCGTCTTCAAAGCGATTGCGTATTTCTAAACAATCAGAGGGCAAAGCTGACTTGTTCTTGTCAGTTTTTCATTTGATTGATAGGGAAGGTTGGTTCTATTAAGTGAGATCTGGCTTGAGTTCAGTGTATTTGGAAGCTTAGCCACAAAAGCATTAAAATGGCTTTAACTAAGATTTTGTCAATCTATCAAAGACAAATCAAGAGTGATTTCCCCGATGCCTATGCTGAATTGGGTAGATTTCATTTATTGACTTCAAGAACTGTGTGCCAGTAATTTTTCTCTTTGTCTTTTCCTCCAGAGAAATTTGACATGATCAGATCTACTCTGATGCTTCATAATCACATTTCTTTCCCCTACACACTCCACACACCCCACACCTCCAGTGTGTGTGTGTGCGTGTGTGCACTCTCTTTCTCTCTCTCTCTCTCCTGGCTGTTTTTTAAACATGCAGAGCACCACTTTGCATTTGCCTATGGCTATGATGCATTAGTAGTACATAAAATAAAATGTCTGTGAAAGTGTGATGAGTATAAGTGACACTGCTGAAGTTGAAACTTCCCTTACTTATATATCTGTTTTCTATTTGGAAATCAGATAGATTATATCCATTATAGACTACAAGTAACATGGGCTATCTATTTGGAAAAGCACTCATAAAATTCAGCATATATCTTTCAGCACACATGATTTGTTTCTGTTTCATCTTTGCATCAAAACCAGAAAGAACTCAGGCATTGCAGAATGTTGTGGTGTGAAACCTAAGTGAAACTGAATGGCTATTGAGTAAGCATTGTGGTTGATTCACATCAGAAAACTAAAGTGAAACTTGCTGAATTTAAAAGAAAGCAAATGTTCTCACTGATTGGGAACCCCATAAATTGGGGTTTCCCAATAGGCAAAGGTACAAATGAAGACAGTGACAATCACAATAGTTTATACTTTGCACTAAGAGAGGTTTTATTGTTACTCATGGAACAATATTGGGATACAAAATTGGCATAACAATTTTCTACAACACTTCACAATGGATCCCACTGGCAACTCCCATCTAGATTACTAAGCACTGTGGTAGCTCCTCTGTTGACTAGCTTCACAAAAACGTGCTGGCTGGAAGCAGGAGAGCCTCAAACTTAACATGAGTTGTGCCACTGAGTAAGAATTGTGACTTAAATCATATTGTTGCACATCAAAAGGCCAATGCTCCAACAGTGTCCCCTTCTCTTGCTAGTTTTCCCTCTCAGGAAGAATTCCAAATGCTTGTTGTTTAGAGAAATATTCAGACAAAGACCTTCATGTGATGAGGGTGAAAGTAGAAGTGTGCCTAGTGGTGGGGTAGGGAAATGAACCAATATACAAATCGGAACACATTTCTCCTTGAAAAATTGCACTTCTCCGAATTCTGTGATGTGATACTCCAGCCAATGCATACAAAAATGTACGTAACCATGAAAAGAACATACCAATAGGAATCACACAAAGAGCTCCAAAGAATATCTTAAGGTTTGGGTAGGTATATGTGGGAGCAGGTGGAAACTGGGCTTTTATTAAATAATTACTAATAGCTAGGAGCCACATCACAGTTAAAATCTTCCCCAGGTGATGCATCAGAGACAATTATTATCTGGGATGCACATATGTCAGTGGCATAGCATGGGTTGCCAGCACCCGGGGCCCTTCAGAGGGGAGTGGGTGGAAGGGAGGGTAATGGACAGAGTATGCATGTGCACTCAACTGCCTAACGGTGTCCACATCACCCAGGAGATTGCATCCACAGAGGTCAGAAAAGTAGAGTTGTTCCATTGTCTGGAGATGTTACTTCCTGGTTTGCATGGAGAAGTCATCTTCAATGGAGCCCAGCAACAGAAACGAACAGCTGTTTTGAGGCAGCACTGGGTGTTGAAATTTTGCATCCCTAACAATTTTGCGGTTGGGACAAACAACTCTGTCCCCTCCCCCAAACACTATGCCACTGACTGGTGTTCAGAAGCAAACTCCCTTAAATAGTGGAGGCTGAGTATATTCATCATGACTAGTAGATGTACAAGAAATATCATGTAGTTCCCAATGTCCCCATATGTAAAAACATATCTCCACATGGGGCCTTGGGTAACAGGAAGTATTTTGTCATCTGAAATGTTTGCATGTTTCCTTTTCCTCTGTGTCTTTTCATTATTTTGGTCAATCTTTCTAACAGAACAATGTTCCACACCTGCAAGTAGCACATTTCCCAACATGTTTGTGTCCAAACAATTACTAGCTATGCAACAACAATTAGAAAAGTTATCAATTCTTTCCTGGACAAATCAATTATTCTTTATGGTTAGAGAAATACTTTTCTCAGCTGCTGGGACCATAAGGCCAATTCACATAATGTTCACCTTTATGGCTGCTGCAAGTTGGGCTTTTTGGCAAATTGACATAATACCCAAGTCTTGTGAATGCTACACATGCTTAGCTATGCGAATCCTGAAAAATATTTGATAAATGGCTGGGTTACAACATTTATAAATGCTTGGAGTATATGCTTCAGCCTATTGTAATCACTGAAAACTTCATTTTATGGTATTATCATTCAAAGCAAATTGTGTGGACCAACCCTGAATTTTCAGTAGAAATGTCTTTCATATCTATCTGAAGAAGTGTGCATGCACACGAAAGCTTATACCCAGAACTAACTTAGTTGGTCTCTAAGGTGCTACTGGACTATTTTTTAATTTTTTATTTCATGTCTGCTATATGTTTACGTGTGTGTTTCGCAACTTCAGTTCCAGTAGCACCAAAATCTAAAGAAAATGAAGAATTCTGGGTTGGGAGGGAAAAGGACCAGTAGTGTACAAAATTCAAAATGTTCAACTGATCTTCCCCTTACTCCCATTTTTTTCCTGTTCATGCTGTTTAAAGCATTATCCCTGATCTGAGCTGAAAAGGCAGCCTACAGAGATCACCACAATGTAAAATGTAACACACTGGCCTGGAGCAACTCTTCAATTTTTCACATTTATGTGACATAAAGAGAGTAAGTAAGAGCCATGATTTTATCTTGTGGCCTAGCAGCTGGAATTTACATAAGCTTATAGGAGTCTTGAAATCACAAAATGCAAAGTGAGGCACTGCATATCATTAAAATAAATCACACGATGTCACAGAAGCCTACAACTTAAATAAAGACAGGGGAATTTTGAGAATAATGTGTTAGCCATGCATCTCAGCTAGTGAATAGCTTTCCTTTAAATATACTATAGATCATATGAATTATAGCGATTTCAATTTTTATGCTATCCCATAATGCATAATATGGCAGAGTTACCTCCAAGAACTATTTAAGTTGGCTTTTTTATTAATTACTTCTCACATTTATCTCTCTGAACTGCATTGCTTGAATAGAGCACAAAAAAGTTTCAAATTTTGTACCATGCAAATGGTTGTTGTCTGGGAAAAAAACTCTCATACTCAGACCCAAATATGTTAGAGAAACAGTGAGAAATCATTTCTGCTCAACCATAGATTTCCTTTTGAGTTTTGACCTTGTCAGGCATGATGGCACAAACTGTAGCCTGCACCATGAAAGAGAAGGGAGGCAGGCAAACAACTAACACCACCTTCTCACATTTTTGGTCTTCACTTCAGCCATCACATGGATATCTTATCTTCCTGGCTCCTCTCCTATTTGTCACCTCTGCAAATTACTTACTGGCCCAGCCAACTCTGTACTGGGTAGTGTGGCAAGGCATTTAAATGTGGGGCGAATGAATAAGCCAAACATGTTAGGTATAGCGAAACAAATTGAATTTTTTACTAAAGGTTTTGTAATGCAACTATTTAAACTGTTTGAACCATAAACCACAAGGATGTGTGAAATTAAAACAGGGAAACACATTCGTCCTCGTGTAATTTAGAGTGTTTCACTACCCAAGCCAACACTTTCAGTGGTGAACACTGGTGTGCAGAAATGGTGACACCCCACTTAGAATAGGTTCACAGTAATTCCAATTATTCCATCTGTAATAGTAATAGTAATTTATTATTTGTACCCCGCCCATCTGGCTGGGCCTCCCCAGCCACTCTGGGTGGCTTCCAACAAATATTAAAAATACATTAAAATGTCACAGATGTCTTCTAAATGTCAGGTAGTTGTTTATCTCTGACATTTGATGGGAGGGACTTTGGAAGCACTTAGGAAAGTCGGCAAGGAACAGTAGTTGTAGGGAGGAAAGACCATTTGGGGCTGCTTTGTTCACCTGACTTGCCAACTACAGATTACTAAGCGGGAGGGAGCAAAGCAACAAGAGAGGTTGGTGCAGAGGCAGTGGCAGTGGCAGTGGCAGTGGATTAGCTTCACCACTGCACCCCTGCATCCATACCACACCACTCTCCCTAATATCTCACTCCTCTCTGTCTCCTTCTTGCTCACCAGCAGCAACCCCAAAGTTGGCTCAGCAGGTAAGCAGCACAGCCCCACCCTGCCCTGCCCTGCTGACCACTGCCAAGAAGCTGCTTATACTGGATCCGACCACTGGTATATCTAAACCATTATCATCCACACTGCCTGGCAGCAGCGCTTCAGAGTCATAGAGAGCAGCATTTCCCACCTGAAAAATTCAAGGACTGGAGCATTCTCTGACATCCCAAATTTCAGCTCAGAATGAATACACATGGCAAGTGCAATTCAGTGGTTCACAAGCCTTATAAAACAAGAGCAGGAGTGGACTATTGCCCTGCTATCCTGCTTTAAGCCTTCCCATGGGCAGCTGGTTGGCCACTGTGTGGAAAAAGTTGCTGGACTTGATAGGCTGCTGGTCTGATCTAGTGAGGAACTTATAAGAGTAATGCAATGCAACTTTAAGCATTAGCCCCAGTTTGTCATTAAAGCAACATATATTTGAAGGTCTGAAAGACTGAGTCTATTGTCCCAACGGACTCCTCATTTGTTTTGGACTTATGATTGCCATGTTCACCGCACTGCATAATTCATTATGATGTCTCTAGGTAACCTCATTTGGCGTTTGGGTTATGGATCAGACAAGTCAGTCTGTTCTGATCTTCCTCTTACTATGTCATAGGAAAGTCTTGAAATAGCCCAGTAGTGGCTGAAATGTCAGAGGTTTTGCTCCACACAGATAATGGAATCAGCTTACATTTCCCCTAAATGCTATAGTAACATCTTCCCTATTAGAGTCGGCTCTCATTACATTTTATGCTGTCCAAGTCTGCTTTAAATGAGTTCCCACGATAGGAACAGAGCTGTTAAAATAATTCAATTTTGGTATGATTGGTTTTTCCATTAATAAAGAGCTCCCCCCCTCTGTATTTTTAGTAGTATAGCAGGTGTCTGCCATCCATTTCATGATATGTTAATGATTTTAAAGGGCATTAGGGTGTATTGAGTAACATAGCTTTGCATTGATATTTCAATAAAGGGGAAAAACAGCAGTGGATAATTAAAAGCAATTAAAATGGCAGGCAAATGGGGAATCCTTTTGTCTTTTGATTACTTTTCATGGCCAAGGATAAATGTGATGTGCTTTCATAGTTCCAAGTCCCAAGTTTTCTGTGTTTCACTCTTGCTTTCAAACACGCACACACGTTTGTTTGTGTGTGTGTGTGTGTGTGGTCATATTCGTCCACTCACTTGCCCATGACCCCTTCACTTAATTTTACAAAAGGTCTTAAGGTAACTTAACCATTAAAGAAATATCACAATTGCATTACATTTTTTAAAATATATATATAAATGCTGTCTAAAAACACTAAAATTAATCAAGCAATAATCTCAATACAGTAATAAAAAACCCACATAAATTCAGCAACATAAGTATGATCACCATTAAATTAATTAGCAAGCATAGTCTGCATCATCAGTGTTGAAATACAAACAATCTGATGCCTTAGAGAGAGAGTAAGTCTTCAGCTTGTCTCTTTGGGGAAAGCATTCTAAACTAGGGGCCACCTCAGAGAAGGACCTCTTTTTTCACCACCCTCCAAACATCTTGAATCACCACTCCCCCAGACTCAAAAAGAGGTGCCTGCAATGTGAAATGTGGGACCAGAACAGTTACATGCCCTTCCTACTTTGAAGGGACCCCTCTCTTTCATGGGCATCATTTCACCCATCAAAGAGAGAATTCAAAGTGATAGAATCATAGAATTATAGAGAGAGGTGTACCTAGGCTCCCCAGGCAAGAAGCTGTATTGATGCCTCCCACCCCCACCCCTTGTGCCATTGGCGTCTCTGAAGCCGGGAAAGACCTGGACCAGAAACTCAAAAAGTCTGCTTTTCGTTGCCTTTCCTCCTCCACCAGTGACGACTTCGACAACGACTTCTTCTTTGTTAAATTTGTATACCATAGATCTTCATCTGTAGATCTCAGGGTGGTTCACAACATACAATTCCAATATACAAACCACAAAATACATAAGAAAAATAAGAAAAACAACAAACCCATAATTCCCCCCCCCCCGCAACACATTTAAAAGGGCATCAGGCATCGTTGAAAGGAAAATTTTCACCTGGAGCCTAAAGGTGTTTAATGAAGGCGCCACCTGAATCTCCCTGGAAACAGCATTCCACAAATGTGGAGCCACTGCAGAAAAGGTTATTATTGTTGCCACCCTGTGGACCTCTTGTGGAGGAGGCACAGAAAAGAGGGCTTCAGAGGATGATCTCAGGGTTCGGGTAGGTTCATATGGCGAGAGGTGGTCCTTGAGGTATTGTGGTCCTGAGCCATTCTTCCATGGCCATCAGGGTTAGGCCTGCTCTGCTGCTTCTCCTCTCCTTCCCTCCTCCTCCTCCATCGGTCCAACTGTCTCATTTTCTGCCTCCCTCCCTGCCTGCCTCCCCTGCCCTCTGCTCTGCTTCCTAGCCACTGTCAGCCAGAGAGGCATGCTTCTTGTGACCCTCTGGGCCTGCACGCTTGGCGGAGGCTAACCTAGCCATCTGCTAGGTATGCCCCTTTGAAGGGACCCCTAGGGTGATCTCATCCAACCCTCCCTGCAATGCAAGAATCTTAGCTAAGGCATCTTTGACTGATGGTCATCCAATCTCTCCTTTAAAACTTCTACCTTCCGAGGGAGTCTGTTCCACTGTTGAGCAGCTCTTACCATCAGAAGGCTCTACCTGATGTTTAGCTGGAATTTCCTTGTAACTTGAAGCTATCAGTTCAGGTCCTACCCTATGGAGCAAGAGGAAACAAGCTTGCTCCATCTTCCATGTAACAGCTCTTTAGATATTTGAAGATGGCTATCGTATGTCCTCTCCTGAGGATGGATGAGTTTCTCACATCCTGTAAAGTAGAAAGCAGCGCATGACTCTGCTGGAGCCTCCCTGTGGCTGGACAGTGCTGTAGCTCAGTAGCAGAAGAACATTGGTAGAGCATACAGAAAGTCCAAGGTTCAAATCCTGGCATCTCCAGGTACTAGCTGTGAGAGACACCTTCCTGAACCCTGAATCGTTGGTGCCAGTCTGTGTAGACAATACTAAGATAGATGGACCGATGGTCAGACAGCTGCATGTTTTCCTATTTTATCCCAGAGGCCATTTCACCCAAATCACTTCCACTTGATGTCTTCATGAGAGACATCAGCTTTGGGGCAGGTAAAGCTGCAGCTGCAAGGGAACAGCTAACTTTAAGTGCACTCCCAACTGTTCCTTGGCAAATGAGGCTTGCTGCAGGCACCATTCAGTTGACTGGCACTTGCAGTAAGCACTACAGCTATCAGTTGCAGCGCAGAGTTCTCAGTTGGGAACTCCCAAGTGCATCTGGCCTATGCTTTCGGCAGAGTGGCAGACATAGAGTTGGAGCACCTGGCTCACTAGGGTGGGTGAGCTCAGGATCCAGCCCACTACCCCTGTTCCCCATCCTTGCTTTATAGGGACCGCATGACATTTCACATTATACTTCACAGTATAATTTCATAATGTTCATGAATGCACTTGAACAAGGCCTATCAAGGTGGAAATGGGATGGTTTCCCAGGCAGATTGGTTAATAACCCTGTTGGTTTCATTTGATTTATTGTAGTTATCTGTAGGCAGAATGTGTCTCTGCCCATTTGCTTGAGTCATCAGGAATGGTTTGCTTTGCAGTAAGCGCCTTTCTTCATTGAATGCACTGCCATGCAGTTGAGGGTACAAAATGTTCTAGGTTGTATAGATTCTATGACCGATTACAGGCAGCAAAGTCACCTCCCATCTTTCCCGGTGATGAATGAGAGGATGCCCAGAGGCTTCAAGATTACCACAGAGCCTTCTGGGGCTTCCGGTCCACACAGCTTGGCTTCCAGGCCATAAATGGTGCCACACAAGATGCTAGATAGTGTGTGAGACTTTACTTCTGACATAGCATCTTGCAAAACTAGGGAAGGGTGAATATATCAGCTGCTGTTTCTGTTGCTCATTGTTCCAACTTTAAGTTCAGTTTTCCCCATTTCTACATCAGTTCATGAATTTTTAAAATGTCTGTCAGCAATTTTGTGGCATTTTCTTCTAGTATACTCATTTTTATATGCAATTTCCCCTAATACGCACATTTTTTGCAAAGCAATTACCCCTAATATAATGTAATTTTGTGTATCTTTTTCACAGATGTATGCATTGTCTATGCACACATTTCCGTATGCATTAGCTGGCAGGAGAACTGCATTGCAAAATTCAAATGAGTGCAAAATTTTAAAGGATGCCTTGGTTTTGGTTCATTCCCATCCCACCCCCGAATGTTAGAATTAAGTATGTTTGCCTTTAAATGCAAACATAATCAAATTTTTCCTACTTTCCTCTGCATAACACTCACACAAAAATACACCCCAATAGCCTCTGGGGGGCATAATATGTTGAGAGTGTTCGAAACCCTTTCATTCACACAAGATGTCCATTAATAACACCCTTTCAACCTGTTATTCACCCCAAAAGAGAAGTTCTTGGCATGTGAAGTCAGCTGAATAGTGACTCTGGCCAAACTGGCCACTTCCATCCAGGTTTGGAAGGGGAGGAAAAGAATAAGAGAGAGGGGAGAAAAGGTTAGGTGAGTCCTGAGCCGTGCTGTCCCCTTAAAACCGGACAAACCTCAATGCACTGTTTATGGCCACAGTGCGCTGTGGCCAAGTCCTGAATGGACCTAGTTAACCTTGACTATGGAGAAAATGTCAGAATGACGCCCTCTATGTACACAGTGCTCCTGCACCCACCAGGTTGGATTATAGCCTGTGTCAATTTGACCTGGGCTGTAGCCAGTCACCTACCTCTGAGAGTACCCTAAAATACTCAAATCAGATTTTATGTCTTCTTCTTTTTTTAATCTGAAAAGACATGAACTATGCCCAAGCTGTCTGCTATGTACCTTCTTTCTCCAGTAGGATGGGCCAATAAAGAAATGAATTCAGATCACTTCTTACTGTATTATTTAGTCATGTATTCATTACCTGCGTTTCTATCCCACCTTTCTGCACTACGTGCCCAAGATGACTAGCAATAACACATAAAGTGGAATGCAATGCAGACACAGATATCAAAAACTTACCCCAAAAGTGAAAAAAGTAGGTGAAACCACTCAGTAATTAAAACTATAACCAGCCAATTGCAGGCAAATAATCAATATATGGAGCCAAAGGCCAGTTTAAACAGGAAGGTCTTTTGAAAGGCCATCAGAGAAAGGGATCAGAATTTGTAACCTAGCCTACAGCTTGTGCTTTTATGCTGGCACAGATCCAATAGGGGATGAATTATCTGTTCATGGAAACAGATTCTCCTTCACCTGAAAAAGGTAGACCAAATATTTGCTATCTCTTCGTCAGTATTGACAGTGAAATGATTTAACCAGTGAATCTAAGCTTTGCAAAACACAGATCCACTTTGAACACCAGATCTGAAGAAGGCAGAGCAGGTAAGAAAATACTGCAGAAAACCGCTGTGGAAAAATATAACTTTGTGGGAGAAAGCAGTCCTGCCTCACCCCCCCCCCCCAAAAAAAAATTGAGGTTGTTTTCAGTGAAAAATTTCCATTGGAAAAATACAGTTTTCAAGTGGAAAAAGAGAAAGCTTCCTTTGAGCTACGACAAATATTTTGCTGAATTGTTGCACTACTCTGTTGGATGCTTATGTTCATTTTCTTCATTTCTCACTTGGCTTCATGCAAGCATCTTCAATGCTCAGGGGTGACACCTTCTGGGGGCCGAGCACTTTTGGGGGCACCCAATGTTTCTGGAGAGAGGGCTGGGGGCCGCCATGTTCAAAAAAGTCAGGGGGCGGAGGAGGCCTTGATTTTCAAGAAATTGTGTGTCATAATTAAGCACAAAAAAGAGAAATATTGTGTTCTCCACAGAATGACGTTGCCACTGCCGCCACCACTGCCAGTTAACATTTTGTATCAACAGGTACAGTACAGGTACTGTACAGATCATAGGAAGTTGACTTATACTGAGTCATAGCATTCGTCCATCAGTACTGTCTACTCTACAGTAACTGGCAGTGATACTCCAGGGTTCCAGACCCACCTGAAGATGCAGGGGATTGAACCCAGAGACTTTTGCATGCAAAGTAGATGTTCTACCTCTGAGTCACAGTCCTTCCTTTAATGGAGGTGTCATAATCCATGCACAGAGGGGAATTATTACAAAATTATTTCAGGCTGGTTAATGCATGAAAGATCATCGCTGCAGTGCCCAGGAGTGACTTTCAAAAGCCATCACAGGAACAAACCACAGGTGCAGCATTTGCATCACATTGAAAGCTAGTTTTCAATGGAATTGATTCACGCATAAAGTCAATATCAAGCCATTAAATATGAAGTAAAGTGCATGTAGGGAAAGGAATAGAGCAGGGTCTTAAAAGAGATGAGTAATGGAGGGATCAGGCATTGAGTGCCCATTGGCATTGGCAGCAGATGTGCAGATAAGAGAACATAACGTCAGGGAGGTAGAACCTGCAGTCCTCCAAATATTATTGGACTCCAGATCCCATCAGTCACAGACAGAATGGCCAATGGGCAGAAATGATGTGAGTTATAGTCCCATAACATCTGAAAAGACACAGGTTATCCATGCAAAGGCAGATATAAGAGAGTGCGACCGGTTTGGTCATACCAGGCATGGAGCTTCTGGGGTGATTCAGCAGGTGCCATAACTATGACATCCAATGGAAGGCAAGAGGCAGGAGTCCACTGGATTTTGGCATCGCATAGGGTGCCACTGAAATCTTAGATGCCAAGGTCCACCACTGCCCCATACCTGTTTAAGATGGTTTAGAAAAAGTTTTGGTGAAGACTTGAGACAAGACGCAAAGGAGGAGTGAATATGGGTATGGTCAACAGAGAGGAGGGTTGAAGATTTTCAGGCTCAAAGCTCAAAGAACACTTTGAACAAGTGAGGAGAGCACTTGTGCTTCTGACTGAGTGGGGTTTTTTTAGAAATTCTGTTATTTTGAGCTTTTTAATCAGAATAATTGACAAGCTGGGTAAATATAGAATGGCAGTTCCAGATGGCATCAGCAACAAGGGAGAAATTCTTTGCATCGGCAGTTGTGAGTAGACGAGCTGTGGATGCTAAAGAAAGATCAGAAGGAGAAATGCACTAGGAGCCAAAACAAAATTTAAACAACGACTCAATTAGGCTCGCTGGCTACTGAACTTGTCCACTCTGGTGTAGAAAATCTGGCAAAGCCCATAGTTTCTCTTCCAAGGCTCATAAATTGTTACAACAAAAAAGAGTCTGGAAGAGCTCTGTAAATCAATGAAAAACATTAGCCGAGAAGCATGTTTAGCAAGTGAGAGTTGGCAAGGGGAATATTTTCTGCTTTGCTTTAATCGCTGCTCTGGAAGACCTTTCACGTGTCTGCCAGGAATTCCCCGGGAAGCTAGAATTGTGTTTTGTTTTGTTGGGGGGGGGAACCCTCTTTTCTGGTATATTTAGCTTTGCTGCTCTCTGAAACAGCTGACAGCGCTCTGTTTACTCTGTAGATTCTCCTGCATATTGACAATGTTAAGCCATTTTCTGTGGTTTCTGCCATGGAACAGTCTCCAGTGTCTCTTTCATTAAGGGAATAAGATGTGAATAGCCGCACAGGGTGCCAGTTACATACTCAGCATGGATGGTGTCTTTGCACGAAAGCAGATGTCGTGGATGTGACCCAAATCAAATAAGCCAAGCAAGATTATATCTGTAACAAGCAGGAAAAGTATTATGTGCTCTACACTAAATAGATTACAAATGAACTTGCAGTACCTAAGTAAGGGAAAGCCCGAGCCATGCAAAATGACTCATCATCGCCATGATTGGCAGGTGTCAATATTGTTTTAGTCAGTGTCTCTTATATAAATACTATTAGGGTGTGCTTTCAGGGGAGCAAAGCTAAGTGAATCATTCTAAAATGGCATCAGTTATGCTTCCTTCCAGCATGTCAATCACACTGATTTAAAGATCATCTTTTTTTACAAACAAATAGAACAAATAGTTACTTACCTCTGCCATAGGCACATACAATTCGACTCCAAAAGGTGGAGTTGCCAGTGAATTTTTTACAGCAGTATTGCATAAAAAACAGAACTCTGTTGGTTCCAGTAGAATGTGAGATTGCAAAAGTCACAAACCACATGAGGTTGTGGACCTGTGATGATTCAGGAAAAGAACCTTCTATATTTAATCTCTCCAACCACTAATCAAGCCATTTCATTGTCCCACACAGTAGTGGCAACCTGACCGCTGAATTCTGCACCAGCTGAAAGTTCTGAACCATCTTCAAAGGCAGTCCCATATATAATGCATTTCAGTAATCTAACCTAGAGGTTACCAGAGCACAGAAAAAAGAAGTTAGGACATCCCTGTGCAGATTGGAGCAGAACTGGACCGCTGTCAAGGGTGCTCCCCAGCCAAAGGAATGCACACCTCAGATACTGTCAAAGATAACACTTAGTCACTTCTAAAGCTTTGGATACCTACACACACCAATCTAGCATCTAAATAGCTATTCACAGGTCTGCATTCTATGGAGCAGTTGCAGCAACAGGAGACCACTCTCCCTTCACCAGTTTATGTACCTTCCCCCAACGGACTGTGCACACGCAGCCTAATACTATGCCTGCATGGAAATTCCTCTGCTCATCCCCCTTTCAGTCCCCTCCTGGTTCTGGGAGACAGTAGTGCAGGAGAGGATGGGAAAGCACCTGGCCCTTTTCTTGTCTGACCTGCTTCCTCTTCTTCCCTTTCTGCTTCTTCCTCTGTGCTCCACCCACCAGCTCTGCAGTTTCCCCTGCTCCCGACTCTTCCCTTGGGCATGTGGCCAATGGGCCTTTGTTGACCCCAACATGATCATTATTTCATTTATTTTTTTAAGTAGGGTCTTCTGTAGCAGTACAGGAATGTGGGAAAGGGGCAATCCAAAAAGCATAGGCAGCAGAGCTTTTACCTTAAGATGATGGAGATGATATTTTATACATTGTTACTGTTATTATCCTCAACATCTTTGAATTTTCTATCCCACCATTCTTCCCAAAGAACATCCAAATTCATATAAAAACAGTCAAATACCTTCACCTTTCAACCATCAAATGCATGGGTGAACTGGATTCCCTCCCCCCATTTCTACTGAATGTTAATGAGAAAGACAAATAAGTTTCACTAGGGAGGGCATTCTTCAAATGGGGAGAATAACAAGTCCACTGACAAGACCATTACCTAATTTTCTTTTTCAAAAGCCAAATAATTAAGCTTCAGAAAATAAGTTTGAT
Source organism: Podarcis raffonei (assembly GCF_027172205.1). NCBI lineage: Eukaryota > Metazoa > Chordata > Lepidosauria > Squamata > Lacertidae > Podarcis > Podarcis raffonei. The sequence continues at coordinate 75,676,986 of NC_070607.1, forward strand.
AAATTTTCTTCTAAGAAAATATCTCAATTGGACTTTTTTAAAAATAAGAAGTTAATATATAATAAATGTAGGCCTACTACATGTCTTGAAGGGATGCGGGTGGCGCTGTGGGTTAAACCACAGAGCCTAGGACTTGCTGATCAGAAGGTCAGCGGTTCGAATCCCTGCGACGGGGTGAGCTCCCATTGCTTGGTCCCTGCTCCTGCCAACCTAGAAGTTCAAAAGCATGTCAAGTGCAAGTAGATAAATAGGTACCACTCCGGCGGGAAGGTAAATGGTGTTTCCGTGCGCTGCTCTGGTTCTTCAGAAGTGGCTTATTCATTCTGGCCACATGACCCGGAAGCTGTCTGCGGACAAATGCTGGCTCCCTCGGCCTATAGAGCGAGATGAGCGTCACAACCCCAGAGTCGGTCACGACTGGACCTAATGTTCAGGGGTCCCTTTACCTTTACTTTACTACATGTCTTACATGGGATGACAGAATCCCCAGCATACTCCTAGTGTTTATTCACTATCCAGGTACAGTAGTGTCAACCAGAAGTAGCTCCCTGGGTGTGGCAGAACCACCATACTAGCTTTCTGTTGCTTGCTGGGAGGGAGAAGAGTGAGGTGGTGAGGATGTTGGCATGGTGCAAACACAATGGCAGAGCCAATCTGGTGCTTCTACCAGTTCACACTGTGACCTCCTCCCTGCCACCTCACCCCTCCTCATCTCCCTTCTGGTCAGTAACAGGGACCCTGCTGCCAAGAAGCTAGCATAGCAAATCCCTCCTACCCAGTGAACTACTTCTGGTGTCAACTCATCAAATTAACCGGGATGGCTTCACTGTAAGCAGGCAGAGAATCACACTCTTGGTAGTATCTTTAAATTGTTTAGGATGCAGTCGCAATAAACAGCTGGACCTGTGCAGCCTTTTGAAAATCATAAATCAATTCTCTTTTACATCAAAAACTCTCAGTCCATTGATCTGACATTGGAAAAACCAACTGGGAAAAAGCTAAGAATGTCCTGATACGTCAAATACACAAGCATTCTGGGAACTGGAGACAAAGTGACTTTAGTTAAAAACACTAAGACAAATTTGCCCTATCAGTTGAAATATTGGAGTTACCTCAGGGATATATTCCTTCTCTGTGCCTGAAAAGAAATCAACTCTCTTTTACTTTGATCAGATTTACAAGTGACAGTCCTAATAGCTATTCCTCTGAAATGCACAGTCCACTGATAGTGCTTGAGAATTCCTACCTTGGTATGGAGATGAGGAAAATCTAGAGAATTATGGATAAGCTTGGGTAGCACCAATCTTGCATGTCATCGGTGGGGAGAGCACTATGGCACTCATGTCCTGCTTGCAGGCTTCCCATAGGTCTCTGATGATGAGAATGGATGAGACTTTGGCCTAATCCAGTAGGACTGTTCTTATGTTCTTACACAATGTGCCTCCATAAATCATTAATCCAGCACCCACCCAGTTCACTCCTGGGCCCAGTGCCATCCATGGCTTTATCTGCTTATTCATTCACAACTCTGTGATCTTCACTCCTCCAACTCCTACACTCTCAAACTGTATGCCCAAAGGTCTCTCCCTTTCCACCCTTATTGCTTCTTATGCTTGGAAGTGATTTCAAGAGCACCTTCATGGTGCCACCTCTTTTCCTAGTCTACCAAATCCCTCCTTAATGCCCACTTTTTCTGAAGAGCCTTTGGCACACCCTCTGACACAGTTTCTTAGTTGTATTACTTTATCTATATATAGTTTTATGAGAAATACAAATGGTTTATTTTATGATGAAATTGTGCTAGTGTGGGTGCTTATGTGCAGCAGCACAGATAATATTAGTCATATCATTTTTGCTTCCCCCCCCCCAAACTGGTTTTGCATTGATATAGTTTGAGATTGAAATACATCTTTGATGTTGCCAGGAAGCATTAAGCTTGCTTTGTTGCAATATAAGTTGCATTATGATGATAGATGAATGTGATTAATACACTTATGCTTATGCCCTTCCTTTGATGTACTTGGGTTTTGCAAAGGATCTGAGAAGAGCCTCATTTTCACTTTAGGCGGCCTTTACAGTGGTACCTCAGGTTAAGAACTTAATTCGTTCTGGAGGTCCGTTCTTAACATGAAACTGTTCTTAACTTGAGGTACCACTTTAGCTAATGGAGCCTCCTGCTGCCACCACCGCATGATTTCTGTTCTCATCCTGAAGCAAAGTTCTTAACCCGAGGTACTATTTCTGGGTTATCGGAGTCTGTAACCTGAGGCGCCTGTAACCTGAGGTACCACTGTAATGACTTTTTAAGAAAACTGCCCCAATGGTAAAAATGGGGAATATTCACAGCCTTTGGAGTGATATGAGTTGGCTCACTACATTTTCCTTCCATGGACCAGTAGAAGGAAAAGCAATCCAGATAGGTTTTGCCATCACCATTTTTTAAAAAATGCTTTCATTCATGTGCAGTTAGGTAATTTTAGACTCTGGATTTAATAGTCTTATGCTGCTGCTACTGCTGCTGCCTCCTCATTGTCACCTTTGTAGAACTCAGCAGGTAGGATGATGGGAACAAAACCATAATTACTTGGCTCTGCCTATCATTAATTCTGAAGCCATCATCCATTTGCTCCGGTTCCACCTGATTCCTTTCCCCACCCAAAAGAAAAGAGAACATATCTCATGCACATTCAGTCTGTGCAGAGGTGTAGTGAGGGGGGTGCCAGAGGGGCCATGACCTTGGGCACACAATTTTTGAGAGGGAGCGAACTAGGTTCCCCCAGCCCAGCCTGACCCGGGGCTCCTCTTCGCCCGCCAAGGGCCATGACAGCTGGCTAGGCTCCCCCATCCATGGGTGGACAGGTGGCTCAGTGCAGCCATGCTTTGGTCTGGTGAGGTTGGGGGTCCTCTAGCAGTGTCAGAGCAAGGGTGCGCCCTCATTTCCACCTAGCACATGTGTGCACGCCCACCCTGGGCACCGGCAACCAACACTACACCACTGAGTCTGTGCACAGCTGATAACTGAAAAAGATTGATAACTTATAAAGAAGAAACTTGCTTTTGGAACCAGGAGATCAAGAAGCCATCTAAGAATAAAAATGATAAGAACCCTACTAGAGGCTAATAGTTGGACAAAATGAAGTTTTAAATACAAAATACTATTATGCTGTCATAGGGGAAATCAGCCCTGAGTGCTCACTGGAAGGACAGATCGTGAAGCTGAGGCTCCAATACTTTGGCCACCTCATGAGAAGAGAAGACAACCTGGAAAAGACCCTGATGTTGGGAAAGATGGAGGGCACAAGGAGAAGGGGACGACAGAGGACGAGATGGTTGGATAGTTTTCTTGAAGCTACCAGCATGAGTTTAACCAAACTACAAGAGGCAGTGGAAGAGAGGAGTGTCTGGCATGCTCTGGTCCATGGGGTCATGAAGAGTCGGACATGACTAAACGACTAAACAACAAAGGGGTACTTTTTTTTCCCTGGAGGAGACTGTGCAGTCACATCTTCTTCAGGCAAGTTGTGCAGCTCTGACCTATATGATAGGAAATGCATCCTTTCGCTGTAGGTCCCTCCATTCAGGTGAAAGGCTTATACAACATAATATCATTCTGCTCTTCAGAATCATAAAGAAGTATCATGTTTAAACAACAGTAGGCTTTTGCTGCCTGTCTAACCTGAAGACAAAAGAAAAGTCAAGGCAGCACATAAGGAACATCCAATTTGGGCAATGCATGAAAGAAATAATTGTTGGCTTAGCAGTGTGTCCATATTAAGTGCTTAATTCAGAGAATTCCAAAACTACAACCGTCCCTACCATGTTGGCAATATGGGTGTTGGTGCCTTCTGTGCCCGTTCAATAAGATCCAAATAAATCATTGAATGGGTATGTCAGTTTTTTAGAGATAAACTAAAAGAAATTAGAGAAGCAATACTTGCAAGAAGAGGTTCCACATTTTGCCAGAGTTCCAAGCGTCAGCATCTCAACTTCCTTTGTAAGAAATGCACCATCTAAACAAGAGACAACAAAGGCTATATTTGCTGGTTGACAGTCAGGTGATCTAAAAAGACAGTATTTGAGTGTCCCTGTGTGATTTTCTAGCCTAATGCAGAGACAGCCAAAATGGTGCTCTCCAGATGTTTTTGGATTACAAATCCCATAATCCTGGCCCATTTGTCAAGGTTGCTGGGGCTGATGGGAGTTGTAGTCCCTCAACATTTGGAGAGCACCACAATGGATACCCATGGTCTAAGGAAAGCTGAATGAGCCCAAAATATATTTGAGTAGTTAGTGGGTAAATTCAGATTTAGATGTTGCAATGGGAGCCCATGGAGCAGAATGACTAGTATGTCAAGCTTCAAAGTGGAAATTATAGGTTCTAGTTCCGGTTTAGGTATGAAGATGGGTAGCCTGGGTCTTATCATTGCTTCTCGAAGCCAAATTAAATGCAAAATGGTAGGCACATTTCTCTTCCTCCTTCACCTTCTGTAATGTCCTAATGTTATACTTCTCCACATTTCTGCACCATTGACAGCAGCAGTGTTCTAGCAAAATGAAGAATATCAGGACATCAGAACACAGAACACAGAGTTAAGTTAAATGATATGAATGAGGGAGAAGGGAGTTGGCAAGGGACTGGTATTTTTGGCAGTCTAAATTAACTCACAGTTTTCTTAACCTGGCTAAAAATTCAGCTCTGAGCTCCATGTTATAATGCTAGTCAGTTCCAAAATTACAATGAATGTTGACAGTTAGCACTAGTTCTTGAGGATTTACCAAAAATATTTGAATTTTCTGGCAACCCAGACTTCTCTGAAACAGGTCTGTGGATTACTGATTGTCAGCATTTGCCAAATGTCAGACATTTACCATAACATAGTGAAGCTGCCATGTAACTCTTATTCTCAAACAGCTGATTGATCAGCAGTGTGATTGCCACGTATCTTCTGGGATTACTTCAATGTGTCTATGTTGACATTTAAAACCCTGGATGCCCTGGAGCCCAAATATCTGAGAGAAAGCCTTTTCCTGTACCAACCTGCCCTTGCGGTAAATGAAGGGCATTGCTCTGGGACTCATAGAAAGCATTTTTGATGGTGTCTCCATGTCTCTAGAGCGACCTTCCTGCTGAAGTGAGTTTCATCACAATCTTATGTTCATTTTGATGCCAGATTTTAAAAACCCACCTTTTTGTCAAGCCTATACAGACCGATGTGTCAAATCATTTTTATGAGGTTGTTAATTATTCAACTTACGTTGATTATTTTCATGTTTCTGTTTATCCTGTTTTTACATTAGCTTGTTTTTTGAAAACCACTCTGCAACCCTTGCCTCCATGCTGTTTTATCTGCCAGTTCATTTGTTCTAATAGGTGTACTACAGTGTACTGGTGTACACCACAGTGTGTTGTACTGGTTAGAGCAGGCATAGGCAAACTTGGCCCTCCAGATGTTTTGGGACTACAACTCCCATCATCCCTAGCTAACAGGTCCAAAGGTCAGGGATGATGGGAATTGTAGTCTCAAAACAACTGGAGGGCAGAGTTTGCCTATGCCTGGGTTAGAGTATCAGTCTTAGATGGAGAGACCAGGCAAAAATATTAGCAAACAAATGGGTTGTTGTGAGGGTAAAAATGGGGTATGGGAAAGAAAGGTGGGGTATAAATGTAAAAAGGGGGGTTGGATTAGATGACCCTTGTGGTCCCTTCCAGCTCTACAAGACTATGATTCTATGATCTGGTACAGAGCTAGGAGTCCTTAAGCCCATTTATTTCAATAGATTTAAGGGCACCCAATTCTTGTGATGTAAAATGGCAATGAACTACCTTTGACATTGTTTCATATTTAAATATGCCAATTTCACATCCACTTTTCATCTTCACTTAAATGTCTACAGATTGTATTGTACGAAAGTTATCTCTTACTGTTTTGTATTGTATTAAAAACTCATTTATTTATTTATTATTTTAAAAAGAAAGTTATTTTATTCTGCCCTGTGATGCATCGAAAATCCCACCCTTTAAAATAACATAAAGTGGCTCTGTTAGATAGCAATACAGGCACTGTGCACCAATACAGAACTTTCCCCATATCTTGGCACTCCAATTGATTTTCTTTTGTAATTTCCATAATTATCTGACTCTTCAGGTGCAGTGTGTGAGATCACACCCTGTAATCATGCCGATGATCCTTAAACAATTATTCATCCTGCTCCTTCTTAAGCTTTCTGGGGCTCTATTTGCCAGGGTGACAGACTTGTATCAATTTAATCCTTCTGTCTTTTACTTTCATGCTTTGGTGCATTCAGTACGTTTGTCAGGTGTAATTATATCTGGTTAATGAGGAGATGAATTCTGAGCCCAGGCTAAACAGTTAAGAGGTGTGCGTGCATATCCCACACACAAAGGCAGAACTTTCTCACCAGCCGATGAATAAAATACTCTCATGTCTGGTGTCAGCCATGATGTGTCAACAAGATTAATAGCTGTCAGAAATAAACCAGTCTAGGGCCTGATGCTACAAGTTTCACCCATGGAAGGGGCTCAGAGGATCAGAGCTTTCATTCTTGTTTAAAGAGATTACTTAGAATAAGATGGGACAGCCATGAATGGAGAATTGGGATGTATGTGGGCAAAGATGGATTTAAACCTGATGACAAATCTTCCTGGAAGCAACCTGGGACCAGTTGACCCAAGTTCATCCTAGGTGGAAATTTCAACCCAAAACAGTGCTGTCCTAACGAGCTAAAATTGGTGTGTTATCTTGATGGTAACCACCATCTTTTATCAGTGTACATAGATTAGATATGTCACTATTCAGTTTCTCAGACCATATTGCTATTGCTTTCTAGCAGTAACATATATAAACACATCATATAAACTATAGGGTTGTAGCCAATGCAAGTTTTACGCAGAGTAGACACACTTAAGTTAATGGGCATTACTCACTTGGGTTCGTTGATGTCAACAGGGCCTACTCAGACAAGCGTTGGATATAACCCATATGAGTGAATTTATCAATCTAGGAACAGATCTTAGAACTGGAAGAAAATAACTTTCTGCTAACTAGGGATGAGATTTTGCCTATGGAGAGGATTAGCATGTTCTAATTCAATTTCTGTTGAGTTTACACATAATGCATTGCCAAAAATTAATATTCCGTTTTGCTAACATAAGGATCACCTCATTTTTTCTTACTACCGTTCCGTGTCTTACAAGGGACCCATATGTTCCAATTACTGCTAGAGGCAGAACATCTTGGTGACTTTTTTAGTTGGTCCTAATAAAGGTTTTATGCTACTGTTGCTTTGGGAATTGATCATCAGAACTTTTCAAGTAACTTCCTAGCGAGGTGAAATGTCTGAGGGAAATTGTTTCCGTGTTAGGAACAAAGCTAGATAGGAATGTAGAAAAATAGATAGCGATAATTTAATAAGTTAGAAAAATAGGAAGTGGATTATGATAATTTGGACCAGACATGATATGGAAAAGACTACAGTAGAAAACAAATCCCTTGAAAAGGAATGAGTGGTACAGTAGCAATGATTCAATAATGCGAATGCAAAGTGCTGAGATTTTAGATTGTTTAAAACCAAATTCAAGAGCTTCAATTGAATAGCAATTTGAAAAAAAATCCACCTGCCAAATTGCTTGAGTAGTGGGGCTATGCAGAATCTCCTCCCCATGAAGCACCAGGGGGGGCATGAGGTTGACCCACCTTGGGTCAACCTGGAGACCACCACCCACCCACCCTGGATGCAGTTCTGGAAGGCTAATGTTTAAGGACAGCTTTAAAACCCTAATTAATCATACAGCTGGAAGAGGGACAGGGGAAGAAGACCTAGTATCTCCTTTCCCCCATCCCAAACCAAAACCCACCCCATAGGACCTACACCCTGCCAGACTGACCCCTCACTAGACAGCTATTGAGTGGACGTTGTGATCCCAGTGGAGGGAAGCATCAGGCAGGAAGAAGAATATTGGGCCTGCCTTCTCCCAGAAGACGCAGCCAGTGATCAAAGATAGGTTTTGCTTCTCCATTGCATTTTCCTGCCATGACCGCCTCTCCTACTTGCTAGATGCCCTGCCCTTTGACAGCCACTGATCACGCAAGGTCAACCAATCTGATCTGTAGTGATCCATGACTGTCTGAACCTGACACATCTGACATCCAAGTCACTCTGAATAGACCCAATTTGGCTTGGGCCTCAGCCAAATCTGGTGCAGATTTATACTGAGTAGTATCTCCCCCACACAGAAACTCCAACCATGCCCCTCCCACTACTCCAGACCAAAGTACAACCCCACCCCCACTGACCTACCTAGCCATGGCCTTGTCTCTGCAAGGGAGCTCCTCCCTGGTTCTGACCCATCTACTGCACCTCCTTCTAAAAGCATAGTGACTAACAGCTGAGCAAGAAATATGAAATCTTTCCATTGACAGTCATGAGGCAAAGCGTGCACACACAGTGTAGAAAGAAAAAGCAGTCTTCTGATTGTGGGCAAAGCTGTTCCTGTTCACCTTTCTGTTCCAGGTGAGAAACAAAAACAAAAGTTCAGGAATGAGACTTTCAAAAGCCGAATAATCCATAGATGTCAGTGAGAAGCTAAATACAATAGAAAGTATTTCACCGGATCATGTGGGGCTTTAACCTGTAATCCAAACAGTTACTCACTGAACTTGAAAGAGAGGGGGGTGGGGCAGGGAAACCTCGATGGTGCTCTTACAAACATTTTTAATCAATATTTTCACAACCAAATGCTTTAAATAAATGATCACTTGTGTACCATATACATATTACACTGTTAGGGCTGGGTTATCTAATTTGCTACATAGGTCTCATGCAAACTGGACCCTGTGCAACAATGCAATTAAATATCTGCATTCTGTGATAGGTTCCATAATTATTTGGTGCGGTAAAGAGATTGTGTGTGTATGTGTGTGTGAACTTTGCTGCATCCAAGGGTTCAGAGCTGGTGACTATAGCTCTTGCCTTCAACCACATTCACTGAATGTATAAAGTGCTGCATGTATAAAGAGCCTGCATGTATACAGCTTATTAGGGCTATTTCTCAATATGCAAGTGTGAAAACATCCAGAAATTTGGCTTATATTTTTCTTGGCATGTGCCCATACTTATAACTTTCCTGGACTCTGACTTTATTTTTATTTTTAACTTTCTTGTGCATGTACTGCTCAGTTTTATTTGTAATATACAGTTGCGTTTTGTCTTCATTTCAGTTTTCACTTAGTTTTTGGAAGTTTTATTGTCTTTTTTTGTTGTTCAGGTCGTATCCAGCTAAGTTTTACTCAGAGTAGACCCACTGAAATTAATGACCCTAAGTTAGTCACATTCATTATTTTCAATGGGCCTTCTCAGAGTGAGACTAGCAGTGGATACAAACCACTGGTTTTTTAATGTATTTTTTTTTAAAAAAATCTATTTTACTTAATAATGACAATTTGTTTTACATATATAACGTCCTTAGTCACTTTGATCGACCACTGGTTTTTAATGTAAATGACTTAAGAGACTTTTTATAATATTCAGCAGTATATTTTTTTAAAAAATAAACTATAACTGAAGTAAGACAACACTAATGAGGAAGAATGAAATCCAAGGTGATATGTATTTTCTCTGGGAATGTACCTGCCTATTTCAGGAAAATGAAATTGACTGCAGAATTCCTCCTGAGGATGTGGCACATTCATGAGGCAGATAGCAGCTACCACTGAACAATGCATAGCCTTCACTGCAAGACATGGACCATAGCAGCACCCAGCATAGCCAACTATGCCACCAGCCTGCTGCCCACATTGCCACCTGTGCTTCTCAGGGATAGCAACCAGTAAGGCTTCTGGAGATTCCTCCCTTTGGCTGTTGCTCAACAGAGGGAAGTGCTTAGAAGAGTATCCTTCCTGGACTAGACCAGGGCAGCCAACATGATGCTGCCCACCACATGCTTTTCAACTACTAATTCCTTCATCCCTGACCATTGGTCTTGTTGGCTGGGGCATTTGGAGTTGTAATTTGTCAGAATCTAGAAGCCACCACATTGGCTACTCTTGGTATAGAGACTAAATGTCCATTTAGTCCAGAAACCTGTTTCCTTCAAATGCCAAGCAGATGCCTCTGAGAAGACCACAAAGACTTCCCAGAGGCATTGACAGTAATTGCTCTCTTCTGCTATTGTTATCTCCCTGTCTGTCTGTTGGTCAGTCAGTCTGTCTTTCTACACACACACACACACACACACACACACACACACACACACACCAGAACCAGCACTCATCTCAGCTATGGATGCCTCATGCCACCCTGTTCAACCCATACTGTCTCCAAGTCTCCAGAATACTACTATTATTGACCTTCTCCACATGATTCCTTGGAGGCGAAGGTTAGCATTGTAAAGCTCTAGGCACAGTTAAAATGCTATCTAGATCTGAACTGTATAGAAACATTGCTGCTCTACTGTGAGCCAGGGAAATGACTAAGGCCACCATCCAGGATACAGCGGTAGAAGAAGTCTGCAAGTCTTTGGAAAAGACAGTGCCTGTGTTCAGGGTAAGGAGACCTCCTTTGAGTTTATGAGTTAGATCTGCGTCCCTATTGCTTAATTCGGGACCAAAATTTCCAAAGCAACAGTTTATGTTGGCTCTGCTGCTTTAGCCCAAAGCCCATAAGCCCACACCCATGATGTTGCACAAACGTGAAGAATTAGAACAACCAAGTATGGTCTGGTAAAAGTCCTAACAGGAATTTTCTTCTTTTATAGCCAGTCTTGCTGTACAATGCTTTAAAAAGTTTAGTCGAGATTGCAGACCCAATTGCAGTGACCCCCGCTCCCAGGGAACTAAGGCCTGGGCTATGATGGGTATAACCAACTGCAAAGGATAACATGCTGAGATTTAAAATTGGCCACAACTTTAGGCTTTTGGCATTCTTGCCCCCTCCACACACACTTGAGCATCATCAAACCTGGAACTGGAGGACCTTCTGAAGATGAGGATCTACCTAGGTGGTCCTCCAAGGCTGCAGCTGGAAGCTCTATGGCCCATCTGCCCCATGCTTGGCTTCTGGACAGAATCTTCCCACTAGATCCCTCTAATGGGGTACCCTGTGATCGCATATGTTTGGGATGGAGTGTTGCACCACATCACCCTGACCCATTACATGAATGCACTTCTGAGGAGGGGGGTATACATTTTCCTCCCTTCCTGCTGTCCTTTGGGTGTGTGGCCAAGGGTATAATAGCCTGTAGGTTGTTGGAATATGAAGTTGATTAATATTTGTTGCTGCATTTAATGGCTTGCTGCTGTTTTTTTATGGCTGGGCTGCAACTTGTCTCAATAGTGTGGAGGGAAGTACCCCCAAAAGGTATCCCCAAACCACCACTTTTGCTTACCAGGCTTTACCATTGCCACCGGTTTCACTTGAGACCACACTGTTGTTGCTTTTCCCAGAAGTCCCTATAAATAATTCCCAGTTTTCCTCACATGTGAATGAGGGGTCAAAACTGGAGGAGGCATTTCATAGCAGCACAACTTGGGATGAATTGCTTTTGCCTTCTTTTAAATCTCATAGGTTTCTAAATTGTGTATGGTGGTGGCACCTCACTCCAAATGCTCAGATTGCTGCACCCAGAAAAATTATATAGATCTTTAAAAAGCAGAGGAAAATACGCTGGAGTCCTGTAGCATCCCCTAGCACAGAAGTCATAGGGTCAAGTCAAAAACCCCAAAGGAACTGATGGTAGGAGCAGAACCACCATATCAGCTCTGGAAATCCCCACTCACTCACACAAACACACAACGTTGCATGTTTTGGTAATGTCATAATGTGGAGTGTGCTGCTGAAATTGTGTGTGTGTGTAATGCAATATAGCCTATTTGACGCAGTAGCAGCAAGTCCCACCCAAATTCCATGATGTGATATCATTGCAGGGTGCTGGTGTAACCTAAATTAAACCACTCTTTGGCTTCTTCTTCTGAGAAATGGGCGTATACAACATTGATCTTAAGCAACCCCTCCCCCTGCAGATAAAGCAGAAGCACCTTTATGAATCTATCATCACATATATCATATGACTAAAATGTTCAAAATCAACTAAGTTTTTTTCTTAGTATTTTTTCCAAAGATCTTTATTGAAACTTAACATATATACATAATAACCAAAATTCCCAATGATTCCCTCACATAAAATATAATATCTAAATTACAACAGCTACATAATTATACACTTAATTATAAAAGTTTTTTTCTTAGTATTAACTCAATTATGCAGAGAAACCCAGGGCAATATATGGCTACGGTGTTGGAGTTCGATTAGGGAAATTAGTACCAAATCCACCCAGCTAACCTATCCTAGCACATGGCATTACCATCAAGGTGTGTGTGTGTTTAAATAAATAAATGAATTCCAGGCATGGGGTGATTGTTATCAAGATGCAGCATGCTGGACATGGATGGTATGTCTTCTCTATCCAGCCATGAAAAGGTAAAGGTACCCCTGCCCGTACGGGCCAGTCTTGACAGACTCTGGGGTTGTGCGCCCATCTCACTCAAGAGGCCGGGGGCCAGCGCTGTCCGGAGACATTTCCGGGTCACGTGGCCAGCGTGACAAAGCTGCATCTGGCGAGCCAGAGCCGCACGCGGAAACGCCGTTTACCTTCCCGCCAGTAAGCGGTCCCTATTTATCTACTTGCACCTGGGGGTGCTTTCGAACTGCTAGGTTGGCAGGCGCTGGGACCAAGCAGCGGGAGCACACCCCGCCACGGGGATTCGAACCGCCGACCTTTCGATCGGCAAGCCCTAGGCGCTGAGGCTTTTACCCGCAGCGCCACCCGCGTCCTCCTATCCAGCCATAGCCTCTGTAAAATCACATACACACACTGCTACATGTACGGAAAACAAGATTAGAATAAAAGCTCTCATTGGTGCCAATGAGAGTTCTTTTCCCAATGCTAATTAGCATGCAAGATGGGAGAAATTCACAGAGATCACAGCCAGGGTGGGAAGAGTTAACTTCCCCATCCTGCATGCTGATGGGAATCCCATCCCTACACCTGGTATGCATGCATGCATGTATGTATGTATGTATGTATGTACATACATTTGAATGATTGAGTTGATTGATTTTATTCATTTATTTAGTTATTCTTAAAAAGATTATTAATCAAGTCATGAATGCCATAGATAGTTCAGACCTTACAGGTGTCCTGTTCAAAAATCCACATGCATGTTGACAGGGAAGGGATCACACACGCTTTCCCCGCCATCTTCTCAATATATCCAACTAAAGGATTAAATGCAGTATAAACACATACAGTATAGTGGGGTGTTTTGGATAAGCAGAGAACAGGATAACTTCATAGCTAGTGTCTAGTCCTTCAAAAGTCATAGCAAATTCACAGGGCATAACTTTCTTTCCAGAGGATCCTAAACTGATACTCTTTGGACTAATAAACAGTTGTAGACCTGAGCAGAATCCAGCCAACTAGACAAAACCCCACTGTTTGCAGACAAAGTCAAAGAAAGGGAAATGTGTATATATTTCCACGTGAATAATCCCATGATCACACCAACAGAACAGTTTCCCATTTAATGAGAAAACAGTGATTTGCGTTAGGTGTCACCAAAGTACTCCCCCCCTCCCCAACACACATACCACTAAATGCAGAAAAATCCATTTATCTGCCATAGTGCAATGAAGAGCCCAGTCACCTTGTCAGGAATCGAACCTGTGGTTCCAGGAAGTCTAGATCTTTCAAACCTAATGCATAGCTCTCTTAAAGACTCACTTCAGCACCCACTAACGTCAATCAGATCCTTCTACTGACATTGCTAAGAGGTTACTTAGACTCAAAGCTGTTCCTCCCACCACTCATAAGTTTTAATAGCTGTCTTGTTCTTTTCCTTTAACTAAAGCAAATGTTCAGCAGCAGCAGTGCTCAGCTTCATTCCGGGGCCTGGAAAGGCGAACGCCAACCTCGTTATATGAGTTCCTGAGAACGTTTATGAGAATTTTTGAGGGGAGGCAGACTGCAGCCATCCAATTACTGCAAACTGCTCGATGTCACACAAACACTCTGCCTGAAATTACTTCCAAATTGGGAAAACGGGGGAAGAAAAACAATACTTTTACAATAATAATAAAAAAGCACATGCGGCTATAAATTGTACAAGCAGCCCCCCTAAGCATACACACACACACACACACACACACAGAGAGAGAGAGAGAGAGAGAGAGAGAGAGAGAGAGGTGTGTGTGTGTGTGTGTGTGTTCAGTATTCCACACATGCTGAGGGGAATGAATAATCCTCACACAGGCTCTGTAATTAACATCAAACTGACACCCCTAGATTAACTCAAATTATGGAAATTGCTCCAAGGCTGTGGGGCAACCTCTCTGCTGAATTCTGAAGCTGCTTAGTCTTCTTTGAGGGGAATATACCTCTTCCATCGAAAGCTCCGTGACTCCTGAGTGGACACCGTGGCCCTACATTACCGCTGCTGTTGATTCTATCTATATTTCTGTTGATTTTTAAAATTATTTTTATTATTTATATTCTGTTGAAAGCCACTTTCAGCACTGAAGAGGCAGGCTAAAATAAGTTTTATATTTATTAATTCACTTGTGCCCTCGTGTTTCTGAGCTGAGAGAAAATACTGTGAATTCCCTCTGAAACAGTTTTTATTCTTTTCCAAAAAATAAATGAATAAATTTTGGCTTCTTGGCAAGAGTAAAATAAGGCAACTGAGAAGGCCCTTTCTTCAATCTCCCAAGGAGGATGGCAAATTTGTGTATGCAGGACATATGGAACTGCTTTATATTGCATCAGACCATTGGTCCAGCTTATGCACATCTGGGATGGGGAGCCTGTGGCTCTCCAAATGTTATTGAACTACAACTCCCATCAGTCCCAGTCTGCAGGGCCAATGGCTGGGGATGCTTGTTCTCAACTTGAGGGCAATACCCTTCTTCTACTCTTGTCCCCCAGCAGCTGATATTCAGTTTCATCCAAATCCTGGATGCCATCAAGGCTAGTAACTCTTAACAGCCTTATCCTCTATGAATTTGACTAAGGGCAGATGTACATGATACATTAAAAGCACATGGCTTCCAGAAAACAATCCTGGGAGTTGTGGTTTTCTAAGGGTGCTGGATGGGACGCAGGTGGCGCTGTGGGTTAAACCACAAAGCCTAGGACTTGCTGATCAGAAGGTCGGCGGTTCGAATCCCCGCGACGGGGTGAGCTCCCGTTGCTCGGTCCCTGCTCCTGCCAACCTAACAGTTCGAAAGCATGCCAGTGCAAGTAGATAAATAGGTACCGCTCCGGTGGGAAGGTAAACGGCATTTCCGTGCGCTGCTCTGGTTCACCAGAAGCGGCTTAGTCATGCGGGCCACATAACCCGGAAGCTGTACGCTGGCTCCCTCGGCCAATAAAGCGAGATGAGCGCCACAACCCCAGAGTCGGTCACAACTGGACCTAATGGTCAGGGGTCCCTTTACCTTTACCTTTAAGGATGCTGGATATGTGGGGGGGGGGTTCAGTTCCCATGATACTTTGAGGAGAGTCATGTCCTTTTAGATGCATTGTATAGAACTGCCCTAGCCCTCTTTTAAACTTACTCAGATTGGCAGTCACCTCTACATCTTGTGGTAACAAATTCAATAATTTAACTATGTGTCATGGGAAGAACTTCTTATTGTCTGACCTGAATCTTTCACCATCCAGCTTTGATATATGAGCAAATTACAGTATTATGAGAGAATAGGGTCATATGATTCTGTCAAATTTGGTTCTCTCAACTTTTCCAGTCTAGAATTTGCTTCTCTACATTTCTGCAGAAATTTGCAAAACAACAACAACAACAAATCCTCATGAAAATGGTGAAAGGACATATGAAATGGTAATGTTTGTACCCTTCCTTGTACCAATTACAAAATTCTAAAGTTCAAAGGAATGGGTAGTATTCAACTAAGTTTTATTCAAAGTAGACCCATTTAAATTAATAAACAAAACCAAGACATGTTCATTAATTTCAGTGGATCTACTCTGATTAAAATGTAGTAGAATACCACCCAACAATTCCAAATTATCATTAAGGGTTGTTGAAATGCATAGGGATGTTTCCAGGGTGTTTTGGACAAGGATGGAAGAATCTGTCAAATTCTGCTTCTCATCAAGTTTCTCTCGGTTTCTTGTTTTTCCAACCTGAAGCTCAGTTCGCCATATTTCTACATCACCTTCATAACTGTCTGTCAGGTGGTCTAAAACAAAAACTCACAAAAAATCATCAGGGTTTTTTCCCCAATATGCATATATAGTCTTGTAGGCCATTTTGCCTAAAATACAATTTTTTTGCAATCAGATTCCCCCAGTGCAATACATTTTATATGTTGCTTTCACTAACTTGCATTTTTATGTACTCTTTCCTCTAATAAATTAATTTGCATGCATTACAAAATTTGGAGAAATACAAGTTTCAAAGGACAGCTGTAGTTTGGTTTCTATGTTGCTTCAGGGAGTGCAAATTAGGCAGGTTCACCTTAAAATGTAAACCAAACTGATTTATTCCCCTCCCAACCCTCCTGGAGCCAGCATGGACTCCTTTATGTGCTGCTTTAACATCAAAGGTTCTTGCTCAACCTAGTTCATGGAAAGGAGGATATGAGAAAAGGAAATGGTCTGCTCAGCAAAATGGGGCGTGATCCTGCCTTTTGGCACTCTTTCTTGCTAAGGAAATAAGTCAGCTGCAGCATGACTCCTATGAATGCCTTTTGGGGGTTATTTTCGTTCACAGGATGAAAATCTGACTTCTGTCATGTGTGTTGTCAGACAGAGGGTCTCAGGTAAGCAGCAAGTCATCAGAAGGTGATCCCGCCCCCCAAACACCAGTTCCAAAATATTCAGCAGTTGTCTCTCAACAGCAAGGTAGAAATCTGAGAAATAATGATGATGAAGCCAGAAGAGACAGCATCATTGGGGAGTGCAACCCACCTAGGAGCTGTGGGTGACAATTTTATGTAGCCAGATAACCTCCTTGCAAAATGCATTTGGTTTTTACATATTTTATGCATGTGTGAAATGATATTGGTTGATGAGATGCTCAAATTCTCAAGCTCTTTCCATTGCTGCAGAGAAGAGTCACTGTGCTGGACCATCAAGGGGCAAGCATTGCCACCTGCTCTGCCTCACTTTCTTACTTAGAAATCTTACAAGAGTGAAGGTGCTTCTAAAGGGTTTACTTCTGCTCTCTCTGTGACATTTTTACAGGAACTGCCCTTTGCCTTTCAGCGGGAACATGAAAGCATTTGGTTTTTAGCCTTTTAACAATGTTAAGATTTTCTCCCTTCTTTTACTTGAATTTTGCATGTGTGTATTAACCTTCGTAAGCCACGTTGGGGGTAATTTTTGGTGCAAAGGTGGCATAGATACTAGAAATTGCAAAATGCTCAAAAAATATACATTCCTACAGAAGAAGCACAGAACTTTTTATTCCTGAGTATGCTAAAAGTATCCAATACAGTTGTACCTCGGGTTAAGTACTTAATTCGTTCCGGAGGTCCGTTCTTAACCTGAAACTGTTCTTAACCTGGAGCACCACTTTAGCTAATGGGGCCTCCTGCTGCTGCCACACCACCAGAGCACGATTTCTGTTCTCATCCCGAAGCAAAGTTCTTAACCTGAAGCACTATTTCTGGGTTAGTGGAGTCTGTAACCTGGAGCATATGTAACCTGAAGTGTATGTAACCCAAGGTACCACTGTATTAGAAGCGCTGGGGAAGGCAGCAGTATTTTTTTTATCACAGATGTCACCCCCTTTCAGTTGCACACAGGCATGTGGTTTTAGGGACCATTGAGCCTATCCAGGGGAGGGGAGGGGGAGAGAGATTCAATGTGTCCATAAAAAAAGCAAGTCGCAAGTTTACCTCTGTTGTAATGATGGAGATTGACAGACTAGCACTGCACCTAATACAAACAATGCTTGTTCATGGCCATGGATTTATTCAAATCATACACCCACATGTAAAGAGACTATCATTTGAATGTAAAATACATGTTCTCCAAGTACTGTTCTCCACTGGCAATGCTCACAAATGCAGCCAAAATTGCCTCCTTGGTATCTTTGTCTTTTTATGAATAAGTTGCAAGTGATTTGATGTAAGTAATTCATAACTAGAGCAGGGAGACCAAATTTGTCTATGACATTGTCAGTATGGACCAATCTGGCACAATAATAAAGTTTTAAGATTCCAACACACCTGGGCAACCTGCGTTCCAGGGACAGGAGACCTTCAAATGCCTCTACTGCATCCTGTGCTGGTGCCAAGCCACTCCTCCACTGCTGACTCCTCCCATGCCAAGTTCATGCACCTCCAAGCCTGCCTGCCATCATCCTGCTGTAATTCATGCTCCCACACACTGGGGAGATAGAGTTGTGATGGAAAGGAGGGTGCATCAAGAGGGCCATTCGCACATGCTGCTCACTATGGTATGCTAAACAGCTACTGGGATAATGAAACTGTGAGAGGGAAGGATGGCATGCACCATCCTTGCGCTGCATCCTTCCATTGTACATTGTGTTCCTTCTGCAGAGAAGAATAAGGGCCACATCCACACCATATATTTAGGGCACATTTAATGCACATGGCTCCCTCTCCCCAATAATCTTGGGACCTGTAGTTTACATCTCACAGAGCTTCATTTCACATCACCCTTAACAGATGAATGTTCCCAGGATTCTTTGAGGGAAGCCATGTGATTTAAATGTGCATTACACTTGCTTTAAATGTATGCTGTGGATGAGACCAGGACCAGGATATGCAATAGGAAGGAAGGAGGACTCAGAGGAGAGGGTTTGCATGTGTCCTCCAAATGAGTATGTGTGTACGTTTGTTTGTAAATGCATTTGTATGTGTACATGTATGTGTAATTGTGAATGGGTGTGTGAATGGCACAACCACCATCAGCTGTAGTCACACTCATTGGCATGCATACACACCCACACCCACACATACTAACTACTCCTTATGTCCATTGAGGAGGAACAGAACAAAGTCCAAAAGGCAATCCAGTAACGCAACAGAGGTATTGAAAGTGCATAGTCATTTACTTGTTTTGTTCTACGGGCACCTTTCAGAATCCAGAAGATGCATCCAAATAATAGAATTGTAGAGTCATACAACTGTAGAGTTGGACCTTGAGGGTCATCTGGTTCAACTCCCTAAGATGCAAGAATTTCAATTAAAGCATCCATGACAGATGGCCATCCAACCTCTGCTTACAAACCTCCAAGGAAGGGGAGTCTATTCCATTGTCAAACAGCTCTTACTGTCAGAAAGTTCTTCCTGATCTTCTTTCTCGTAACTTGAATCCATTGGTTTGGGGCCTACCCTCCAGAGCAGGAGAAAACAAGCTTGCTCCATCTCCCATGCAGTAGCTAACCTTAGAGGTCCTCATGAGAGGCATACAGTGAGAGGGAGGCAGTGGGTTCACCACAGCCACCACTAAGGCTATCATACCCATAGTCTTGCTACTAGAATACCCACAATGGTGATAGGTGTCCATATTGCAATGCAGCTCATTGTCCTGCCTGGTTGCTCCTCTCATGATAAACCAGTCATGTATCTTAAAATGGAGTGTGAAGGTTTTGGATTATATCTTCCAGGGACTATAATCAGTGACACACAACCATGTGAACATCGGGGAGACATGGACTGGATATGTTGGCTGGGCAAAATGATATCTGAAGCAAGAGGGATTAGATTGTCTGCCAGTTTCTGTTCTGTTCTTGTGGCTTGAATATTGCTGCTGAGAGTAAATATAATCACAACTACCTTAGCCCTGACATAGTATTCAAAGCAGAGCCATAGGATTGCTCTGTAAATACAGTCTGGTGAGGATAAGTGGAAATCCCATCTGAGTCATGATTCATTGGAGAATCTGGGAAAGCCATTCTCTCCTAGAAAATAGGATAAGCAATAAGTGGAACTCCATGAAAAGTTATGGCAATTTAGGGAGAAGGCACCCTTCCTTCCAAACTTTGCAGGGAATAGGGTTCTGGTACACTCCACCCTTAATTGCATTTAGTGCCTGCTACTGAACTCAAAGAAGAATTCAGATCAAACATTGCGGCTCCAAAAATATGGAATTGCACTTAAAAAAAAATCCTATTGACCATATTGAAATCTGTAGTGACTTTTTCAAATCCACTGCAAGTTCGGTCTGGATGAAATGAGGGAGTTTTCACATTGACATATGGGTAATATAGGGCAGATGCCTCCTCATAAATCTGATTCATTGGGGTTCCTCAGAAAAACCCTTTCCAGAGGGGCACTAGTGATCACTAGTGATAGACTTAGAACCTGTGCAGTTGAGGTAAATGGCAATGACAATCCGTTACCTGAAACAGAAATTTTTACATAGACTTTGTCTTTTCAAACCAATGGCCTTTGGGGTGGCTTACCATACAACAAGTTTCAAACCCACCTACTCCTGAAGCTTTTCGTATGTGTCAAGGTCAGTCCTCTGACTTGCTCTCGATAGCTGATGCAAGAAGATATCCTTGACCAGTGAAGTTACTCCCAGGCCTAGTCCCCGAAACATTATGCTGCAGTCCCCACTTGTGATTTTTCTGTTAACTGTTTCCATGATTCCTGTAATGGCTTTAGGGGTTGCTTGTGCGTAAATAGCCGCCGCTCTGGGCTAGGTTGGCTGGTTAAACCATTTCTCGCTGGACAGCCATCCACTCCGTGGCTGTTCAGTCGCTGGCAGAATCCGTCAGTGGGCATTTCTTAAACCTTTTCCAACATAAAAGTTGTTTGACGCCCAGTCTCCTCCTACTCTCCCTGCGCGGAAGTCTTCTGCGCAGGGAGGGCGTGGGTAGCGGAGGACCTGTGCTCTCCCCGCTGGTGTCCAGTGAAGAGTCCCGGAGCCTGCTCTCTGCTTCCCCCATTTGCCCCCCTCTATCCCTGGTGTAGCGCTGATTTTCTTCCCCAACAGGAGACTTGCCTCTCTCCCTGCTTGGCCCCTCTCCAGCATCGTTGTGGGGCCTCGCCTCCTCCTCTAGTTCCGATGGCAGTTCCCTGACAATTCCATTGCAGTTTCTAGAACATTACATCAGTATGGCTTTTGACATGTCAGTCTCCACAGTTGCTGTTTTATCCAGATGTACTAAGTTTTTCAAACTTGGAGGCTGTTTTGGAAACAGAAGCAGTAGCTGCTGTAGACTGTTGTGATTCTATGAATGAGCGAGCACAGATAATAGATGTTTGTTTGTTGTCCGTGCGCTTCACAGCTATGAGTGGAGTCTTGGGTATTTATAACATATAGGAGAGCACCATTATGAACTGCTGAGCATTTGTAAAGAAAGGTGACCAGTATGCATTCACTGAGAAGATGTTCCTAGCATGTCAGATGCTATCAACGATGATGTGAATTTGGAAGTGGGTGAAGGGAGTGGCTGGAAGAGAAGCCTGGGTGGAGTGCAAAATGCAGGATGGATGTAGGGCATTAATGCTGCCTAGGCTGGCAGTGTTCTTTTGAGATTCCCATAAGAAAATATGTTTTGGAAGAGATTATAGTCCTGAACAGGAAACCTTCTGTGAGTAGAAGGCATAGGGCTGTTCATGCTGTGCACTCTGGCCCTACCCAATCTGTCCCTAATCGTCTATTTATGTAATTTGTGTGTGTGTGTGTGTTTGTACCAGTTTACATAAAAGCAATGATTATACAAAACAAAATTTCCTAAAAGGTTGATAAAAACAAAGCAGAACTATATAAAGCCAAGCAGAACAAGGAACTAAAAAAATGAAGAGTCAGAGTCCGGGAAGATGTGATTGCACATATAAATTTCAAAGAAAGATTTAAAGATCACCATTGCCTCTGCTTCGCAAATAATCTGGAGGAGGTTATTTCAGAAGGTGGGTGCTATCACCAACAAGGTCTGCTTCCATTTCATCTATAAGTGACAATCTGTTGGTCAACCAGCATGGTCTCCTTGGAAGATTCTACCAACTAGCTTGACTGCACCAGTGGAGGCAGACTGTTAGAAATCCTGGTCCCAAGTTGTTTAGGGCTTTGAATGTCAACAAAACTTTGTACTTGCCATGGTGGCTAATAGGCATGCTGGAGTCCAATGAATTTATAAAGCAAGTTTCAGGAGGCGTTTTTTTTAATGGACAGCATTCATTTAATGCCCAAATGTGATGCAATTTTATTCTGAGCATGAACACAGACCAAAAATCAAACTGTGGAGATACCACAGCTGTGGAAATTGATCTGGGAGAATTGGTTTGATGTGGATTCTCTTTTATCTTAAGTGCTTGAGTTTATAGGGAAATGAATCTAATGATTCCTATTCATTTTGTAGAATAACCAGCTTAGAGATGAATACAATCTTGGAATTGTATTATATATGCTACATTCAGACATTCATCTAAACATGGGAGCTGTAAAACCAGGGGTGGGGGCAGGAGGGCATATGCACCCCCCCCACCCCACCCCTCAGCATCTCCACACATGTCACCCCACCTGTTCTGCCTCTGTCCCTCCCCATGTTAAGCAGGGAAGGTCTGCTGGAGGCTTTTACTTGTGTTGGCTTGAAGATAATTAGAATCCTCTTGATCCATTCCAGTCTGGGTTCAGGCCCAGTTGAGGGACAGAATCAGTCTTAGATAGATGACCTTCTTTGGGTGAGGGGCAGGGAAAGTGTGATCTTGTTGATGCTCCTGGATCTCTCAGCAGGTTTCGATTGATTGAACTCTAAGATTTCTTTTCTGCCCATCACCATAAGTTCACAGGGCAAGTTATAACAGCATACGGTTATGAAAACAGATAAACCACTATAAATATAAAACAAGTAAAATGGTCCCAAATGGAACAGAACAGTATAAATTCGGCAGAATAGGTGAATCTTCAGCATACTGTTGTCCATGCTTTTCTCCTGGACTGTGGCTTCAGGCATATTTATGGGATTGGTTCCAGAAAGTATTGTGTGACTGTGCTTTGAATTCCTGGCAGTTTATCAGTGTTATGTCACAGGTTACAGGATGGTCACCCAGTTCTATTTCTCTGACATTTCCTCTGTACAATATTTCATCCTGAAACCGTCCTTTGCTGGGGTTAAGTGAATATTAATGATTCTGTAGTATGGGTGTGGTTCATGTTAGAGCCTATGCACAGGAGCATAGACCTTGTTAATATGCTGCCCTGTGTTAGGCCATCTGACTTCCTCCCTCCAGCCCTTGTGATACTCGTTTAAGCCAGGCTTTGAGAAGGCGCCCTCCTTGACTGCAAGCCCAGTGCGACAACACACACTGCCGTAAATCCGCCCCAGCTATGCATGACTTTGTTCATGATCTTGCATATTTTTTGCAGCAGATCTTGTTATATTTTCATATTTTGTCTTCAAGTCAATGACGGCAGAGTTGCAGGCTTTAAGCTGATTTAGTCCTGCTGGAACCTGTGGACATTTTCTGAGATACGTCTAGTACTCCACCTAATCAATTGGTGGCGCTAGCTGCCCCTAGTTGTTCAGAGTTGGGGGAATGAATGGAAGAAAAGACCAGGACTCTGAAATGATGGCAGCAATATCCTACCTGATTTTTAGTTAAAGCAAAAACCAGCTCTGATAGATTTCATTTATGCAAGATTCTTAGCAATGGAGTGACCCACTTCCAAATAGCGAATTTGTGGTGTGCATCCATTCAGCTGAGGTGACCGATCAGGTCCAGTACTTGTGTATTCAAATCAAGCCCCCGCCAGCGCCTCCTTCCCCAACAGTGGAGGTCATAGTTCAATATAATTAACTGTGACTTACACGCTGGTTACTCTGCTGTGATGTCAGCTTCTTCACACTGTTTATTTTAATTAAAACAGAAATTGCAGGTCTTGAGTGCTGGTAATTACAGTCCGCGGATTCAATTTACCAAGCCCCCTAATTAACCTGCTGTGTGTCTACCTGACTTGAGGTGTTCCTTGGAACATGAATGGTGTGGCAGCATTATGTTGTCGGCAGTGATGGAAGTATAGCTGGGAAGCATGACAGGCTGTCTGAGGAGAGCTCCATAGATTCAACTTTTTTATCTATAACCTGCATTTTGATTTTATGCAGATTATCATTTGCTTTTGCTTAGGCCCTCTGAAATGATAGACTGGCTGAGGACAGTGATGTAATGGAAAATGTATTTTTTTGAGTAATACATTAGCAATGCAATCCTAGATATGCCTACTCAGAAGTCAGCCCCATTGAGCTCAGTGGGGCTTTCAGCCATGTATAGGGTTGCAACCTCAGTGTATTAACTTATAGGTCCCCACCTTCATGACTGCAGATTGAAGTATAGAACAATAAGTTTTACAAACATTAACTTTCTCTTTTTCCTTTTCATAGTAGAATCGGCTTCCACTTTGCTTCATCTCTTCTCAGTTTTCTTCCTTTACTATCACTGCACTCTCATCTAGTTACTAGCATCAACTGTGGCCAATTGTTCAGGGGGAATAACTTGCCCAGCCTTGCTCCATTTTCCAACCTTACTTGCCCTACTTTGCTCAACTCTGCCACTTTTCTTGCTGCCTTGACCAGGACATTCCTCTTCCATTCATTCTTCCCCTCCGGCCTTATGCATCAGGCACCCCAGTTCCATGAACTAGAAGCAGCCAACATGGTGCCCTCCAGATGTTGGACTCCAATTCCCATCAGCCCAAGCCAGCATGGCCAACGTCGGTGATGGTGGGAGTTTGAATCTAACAACATCTGGAAAGCAACATGTTTGCTATCCCTGCCCTATTGTGTTCATTAAGGCTTATTCCCAGTTGTGTACAGAATAACATCCCTATTCAAGTATTTTCCTTCATTTAAAGCAAGCATGGCCAAACCTGGCCCTCCAGCTGTTTTGGAACTACAGTTAGCATCATCCCTGAGCACTGGTCCTGATAGCTTGGGTTGATGGGAGTTGTAGTCCCAAAACAACTGGAGGGCCAAGTTTGGCCATGCCTGATAAAGCATCAAGGAATAAGGGCTTCTATTTTTATTTATTCCATTCATGCATTTGTTCCTTGTTTTCTTCACTGTCCTGTTGATCCAATGCTTCCTTTGTATGGTTCTTTCTCACAATGGTTTCTGTTCCATTGCAGCTAGCTTTGAGACCACCGATGAAAAGATCAGAACCAAAGAGGGTTGCCCCCCAAATTTAAAGATACTGTAAGACAGTTTTTTAGAGAAAAAGATCTGAGCTATAACTAGAGATGGAGAAGAAATCAAATTTTGTTTGCATTTTAATGAGAAGCTACCTGATTCTCTATTTTTTAACCAATATCCAAGCTGAAACAGAATTATCCCTTGAAATTTGCACTTATCCAGATTTTGTGATGCATTTCTCCAACCAATGTGCACAGAAAATGTATAAATCAGGGGGAGGTGTTCATGAAAATGTATGCATTAGTGAAAATAACATACAAAAATGAATTATATGGCAGGAGATTGCTTGCAAATTTGCATATATTAGGATAATATTTTGGGGAGGGTTGTTTTTTACATGAAAATTGCTGCTGAAATGTGAACCAAATTTAAGATTGCAGGGAGAATGAAAGAAAATTCATTCATTCCCCCCTCCAAAAAAATTACTTTGTAAAGGCAATCACTTTAGTTTAGTTCTGTAAGTTGTCGTATTTTAAAAGAAAAAGAAGAGGGAAGGAGAACTGATGGTAGAGCCTGCCTGTTAGCTTTTGAGCATGATATGCACCATGAGTGGAAGACCAGAGGGTCCTAAGTGAAGGACTGCTTTATCTAGAGGAGTAGACACAGTGGAAAGTTTCCATGGCTTGCAAGGAGAGAGGCATGTATTCCTACACCATATGTGCATGTTCTGCACAGATCATTCAAAAATAGCTGTGCATTTATGCTACTACCCTGTCTGCTTTCCCTGGAGATTGTGTTCTGTTTCTTCCCCTTTTCCTGTCAATCACAATTTGTTTTGGTCTATTCGAACTTCCTGTCAGCAAATCTCAACATTCCTCAAGGCCGTTTGGTTCAGAGAGTCCTCTTGAGCTTTCGCCAGTAACATGATGGCAGTGTCATCCGCTACTGCGATCCTGCCGTTGCCCACTTCAGCCGTGAGACATTGAAAGCAAAACCACTTCCATGTTTTTGCAATGTAATATATTGATTTTTACTAACTGCAGCTTTTTCTTTTTGCCTCCTTCATTTCCTCTATTTCCTCAAAAATTAATCACTCTTTTCCACAATCCACTAAAGGGGGGGGGGAGGAATGAGAGACGTCAAAATCATTGTTGGATAGATCATAAAACTGATCAGACTGCAGCAGAGCCTGTGAAGACACTTCAGTCTAAAGGTGAAATTTATTGATGTATTTATTAAAAACATTTGTATCCCACCTTTCCTTAAAATGTATCATTAAGGCAATGACCTCAAAGTTGCAAGGTTCACCTCTGAGTTTATGGGGTTCCTCCTGAGTCGTGGAAAGCTACAGGAAGAATTGTGTCAATTTCACATAGAGACACACCATTGCTCTTTGCAGGGTTGCTCACAATTTTTGGATGTTGAGCATCTCAAAGGTTGCAAGGTGTGTGTGTGCGTGCTTGACAATGGCATGCCATTCTCCATGCTTCCCAACTGAGTCTGGAGAAGGCCCTTCCCTGTAGAGTGGCTTCAAACTCACTGCTGAGGTGAGCTGGGACAATACTCTTTTCAGCTTTGTGCAGAATTAGTGGAACTTGAACAAGAAGCACAAGATCTGCAGCCCCAGTGAAGCCAAATGACAAGTAGCAATTGGACAACAGTGGAGGAGTATCAGTGAGACACTCTACCCTGACAATTAGTGCATTACACTATGTAACTAACTATCATGAATAACATGAAATGTTGTAACCAGATACTGCTGAATATAGAGGACAAATACAATGCGGATGTATCAGAGCAAATTTTAGTTGCTTTATAAAACGATGATAGCAGCAACAATGGTCTACACATGGATTGGATGCCTGCCATGGTTATATGGAATACCTTGGAGAGACAGGGAGATATACATGCTTAACTCAACCACATCAACAGAAGAAAGAGAAAACCTTTATATAAAGGCCATTCTCATAGGAGAACGAACAGCTTTACATGAAGCTCATAATATGTGAAATGGTTGAATCCCTGGCACCCAGTTCAAGAGTCTAAGGGCAAATGGCAGGTTAAATGCAAAGTGTTGAAATCAGCTGTGGAGTAAGAAATGAAGGGTGCATAAAGAGTGGAGGGAGGAAACCTTTGTATTTGAAACTCCCCAGAGGACCACTTCGGTCTCGTCAATTGCTAACTCCTAAAGTGGCTTTTCTATTTTTTTAAAAAATAGAAAGGACAGAAAGGTTGGGGCTCTGAAATGTGGATTTATCCTTCATGTGTAGTTAACCACTCACACTGCAATGCAAAGTCAGTTTTTTTCCTAGGCCATGGACCTAAGATGTTGTCACTCAAGGCTGACAGAAATGGATCCAGGATCACTTCATGCTGACATATTTCAGCAATATCCTGAGTCACCCCACAATACCATGCATGACTGCACCCTCACATTTACAACAGCATCTTAAACACTAAGGGCTGTATCCAAATTACTTTGACCTACTCAGGCCCTAAGGATGCATGGGGGTGGAGGTGGGGACTCCCGTGTGCGGGAGGTAAGAAGGAGATCTGGATTCTTATTCAGGCAGCTGTCTGTCTTCTGTTATGAAGATGCATGTGTTGCACCTGTAATCCATTCAAAGTGACATGGTTGTGCATGCTCTGGTTATCTCTCGCTTGGACTACTGCAATGCACAATATGTTGGGCTACCTTTGAAGATGACCCGGAAACTACAAGTAATCCAGAATGCAGCAGCTAGACTGGTGACTGGGAGCGGCCACCAAGACCACATAACACTGGTCTTGAAAGACCTACATTGCCTCCCAGTACGTTTCCGAACACAATTCAAAGTGTTAGCGCTGACCTTTAAAATCGTAAATGGCATTGGTCCAGTATATCTGAAGGAGCGTCTCCACCCCCAATGTTCTACCCAGACACTGAGGTCCAGCGCCAAGGGCCTTCTGGTGGTTCCCTCACTGTGAGAAGCTAAGCTACAGGGAACCAGGCAGAGGGCCTTCTCAGTAGTGGCACCCGCTCTGTAGAACACCCTCCCACCAGATGTCAAAGAGAACAACTACCAGACTTTTAGAAAACATCTGAAGGCAGCCCTGTTTAGGGAAGCTTGTAATGTTTGATGCATTACTGTATTTTAATATTTTGTTGGAAGCCGCCCAGAGTGGCTGGGGAAGCCCAGCCAGATGGGCGGGGTATAAATAAATTGTTGTTGTTGTTATTGTTATTTTGTGCTATCCCAAGGGTGCATCTCTGAGGGGCAGCTGGAGAGACAAAGGCATTCTACCCCTCACCATCATAGGACAGCCACCAATAAAGGATGTGGCAGCCAGCCAGTAGCATGTCACTTGAGCAGAGACTTGTAATTGCCCAATTATGGACTGATAGACAGATTCCTCAATGCAACACTTACACGTGTTAAAAATCAGCCCAGTCGCTCCTTCCACATGCTTCTGTCTAGTAACTGCACTACTCAATATAGGATGCAAATGATGTGTTAATTTCAGCTCCCCCCCCCTCCATTATCAATGTTATCTTTAAGACACAAGAAGTGTGTTGGCAACATCCCAGATTACTTGCCAGGGCATTTCCTTTAAGGAGTAGGGTCAGTTTTGCTTTGCTCATATATGGACAAGTAAATATTTGGGAACCCCTTCTGGCTTACCCCAAAAGCCAGTTGGGGTTTTAGTGAATGCAACTGCTACCAACTTCCATGTTGTAAAGTGTTGTTGTCATTATCATTATTATTAGGTTCACAGATGTGTCCTACCTGTGTTGTCCACAGTAAAGTGGACAATATACATACATCACATCAACGTATAGATGTGCTTTAAACACCTGCATTCAGGTACCTGGGAGCCCTGATTATGTTAGGCTTACCTGACAGATGTACACAGATGCTTTAAAAAGCACACACATCCCTATATGTTACCCATGCTGTTGAAACAGGTGTGCCTGCAGCAACTGTGTTCGCTGTATAACAAATAGTAGTATTATTGCCTTAAGTTTATAGAGCTTATTCATCTAAAATGCTTCTCAAGGAGAACAGAGAAGAATTTAAATGTGCAAACGTTATCAGTGTCAAAAATTACCATTTGACTATTAGAAAGTCAGTAAAAACACCTTGCACTCATGATTAGCTCCAATTACAGGTTTATCCTTTTGCTTGCATCACAACAGCCTTCCCTTCTGTTAGAAAGCTGCTGTGCTGTTATGTTCTTCCGATCAAGTTGGACTGGTCTTACGCAGACATAGTCTCCATGGCATAGAGGGATTAATGCTCAGCTGGATCCCTCCTGTCACCAAGTATCAGCAGTAGCATAAGTTAAAATAGGGGCATAAAAGAATAAATGAAAGGGAGTGATTGAGAAGATGTGGGCGATGTGACAGACAAGCAGGCTCCCTGCATGTTGATGAGAACAGCTTTATCCTGAAGACAGATGAGTGAGTGAGTGTGTGTGTGTTGGTTAAAGGGGCAGCATCAATGAATAGAAAAAGACTCAGACACCAAATTAATTTGTATATTTTAAAAACCTAATCCAGACAGAGCAAAAGGGAATAGGATATCTCAAAGGACAATTATGAATCTTATAGCCTAGGTTTCCTGAGACATATAAGCAAAGCCAAATAATCACAGCACATTATAAGACCAGGTAGAATTGTTATTCTTGGATGTCTGGTGATCCTCTGAAGTCAAACTTTTCATGAACGGAATGAAAGGTGATTACATTTTTAAGGGAGTTGAACAAAACGTGATAAATATCAAATACCTTCCAGCTTCTGCCATACATACATTTTATTTGAAATTTTCAAGAAATCAAAGGAACATTTTTGGAGCAACAAAGTTTATAGATATGTTATAGAGAATGTGAAACTTTTTTTAATGTTGACACAAGTGAATCCTGACAGTCCTGGGAAAATTGTGTTAATGTCTGCCATTTCCCTCCACTTCTGAACTCATAGCAGTGACCACTGACCACTTAAATATGATTAAGTGACTTCTATCAGTCACAGATGCATACCTGACCTTTCAAACATTAAAAAAGCTCTGTGATTGTCTTCATTCAGTACACATTCATCGTAACATACAATAAGAAATGAAAGATCATATATACTAATTGTTGTTGTTGTTAAGTCATGCCCGACTCTTTGTGACCCCATGAACCAGAGCACGCCAGGCACTCCTGTCTTCCACTGCCTCCCACAGTTTGGTCAAACTCATGCTGGTAGCTTCAAGAACACTGTCCAACTATCTCGTCCTCTGTTGTCCCCTTCTCCTTGTGCCCTCAATCTTTCCCAACATCAGGGTCTTTTCCAGGGAGTCTTCTCTTCTCATGAGGTGGCCAAGTATTGGAGCCTCAGCTTCACGATCTGTCCTTCCAGTGAGCACTCAGGGCTGATTTCCTTAAGAATGCGTAGGTTTGATCTTCTTGCAGTCCATGGGACTCTCAAGAATCTCAATTCTCCAAGTGTAGACCCTTATATAGCCAAAGCAGCACTATCTATGCAAAAGAACAAGATATCAGAAGACTTCAGGAAATGTGAAGGTTGGCAAAATATTATATATAATATTTTGTAAACCTTCAAGTTTCCCCAAGTCACACACACTTTGGATGTAGGGAAAAAACCCAGAACAGCCTGGTGAAGACAGAGGGAGCTTAGTGGTCACAAAATGCTGACTGACTGTAGCTGTGGAAGTGAATGGAATGGAATATCCTGAACAGGAGCAACTCACACAACAATGTTTTATTGTTGGTACCATTTTTTGTTATAAACAAAGTTTAGTGGAAAAATCAGGAGAGTTTAAAACAGAGGATTATTTGGAAGCCAGACTGACATTCAAAAGGAAAGTTTACATCATCCTTGTTCAGCATACATCGAACATAGTGTGATGCCTTGGACATAGTAATAGCTCACCAATGTAACCAAGTTTCAGTATATGAAGAAGAAGCAGAAGAAGAAGAGGAGGAGGAGGAGGAGGAGTTTGGATTTGATATCCCGCTTTATCACTACCCAAAGGAGTCTTAAAGCGGCTAACATTCTCCTTTCCCTTCCTCCCCCACAACAAACACTCTGTGAGGTGAGTGGGGCTGAGAGACTTCAAAGAAGTGTGACTGGCCCAAGGTCACCCAGCAGCTGCATGTGGAGGAGCGGAGACGCGAACCTGGTTCACCAGATTACGAGACGCTCTTAACCACTACACCACATCGGCTCATAGCTGGTACCCACCAAACTTGACACGAAAGAGTAGAAAGGTCAGAACTGAATCTCATGGGGGCTGAATTATTACAGTCCTAAAGATACAGTCCTAAATATAAGGGCCCTATGTTTAGTGTATCCCCTTAATATAGTTCTTGAAAAGTCAGCAGCAGTCTTTGTTTTAGTAGCAATAAGCATCTTAGCATCTTGAATTTCATCAGGTTTACAATAGTAAAAACTTTCATAGACAATAATATTCTTTATCAGCAGCCTGACTTATGAGCCTATAGATATATTTCATTTGGCTGTACAGCCATTCCATGCCAAGTAATTGATCTAGCAAACAGGTGCCATGCACAGTAGCATACTAGCTGATTCAACAGAACAGGAACTCAGATTCGGGAGTTATATATTTTTCAAACCTGGAAGTCATTTACTGCAACCATCCTAACTATTTTCAAAGCACCATAGAGGGACTGCTGATTTATCTGAAAGTGATACAGGTTGAAATCTTCAAACTAGTTTCCCTTTTTTTCTGTAAGAATTCAAGAGAGTGCCTTACAAAGTTATATTGGTGTTGTACCACTCTGCCTGGGTTTTCCTCAAAATAAATGACAGGAAACCCAGCAGGAATAATGAATAACGCCATTTAAAGATATGGGGTGGTGTCCAACGAAGTCATTCTCAGAGTAGCCTATTAGAATCAATTTACTTAATAAACTCATGAGTAACTTAAGCCCATTGTTTACAATGGTGTACTCAGGGTAAGACATGCCCAAGTGACTAAAGTTCTTGGCTGTTCCGAAGTCTTTACAGTTCTCAATTTAGACCCTACATATTTTGGATGCAGTGAGTTTTGAGATTTGCTTTTTTAAAAAATCATTTTACTGTTTTGATTGTACACCTCTGAGAGGCTGGGCAGGATGTAAATGAATTATTAAAAAAAATAGTTGGGATACTTTTAGGGCATTTTAACAAATCATCCTAAAATGACATTGACAATGACATTTTTTCTGTATATGCCTCCATGGGCAAGAGGACTAAGCCAATGCAGGTGTGACATGCTAATTACAAATTTAGGAAATATAAAATGAACATTTAGTGTCTTGTTGGTGGCGGAAAACATTACTTATTCCAAGCTATGAACAGAGGTCATGTTTTAGATACTTTTACAGGCATTTATTTTCAAATTGCCACCCAAAAGTTGAACTTGGAATAAGAACTCTGAAGTCTCATAATTTCATCTTCAATAGGAGAGCAGGTACTATGGCCGTGTGCTATTTTCTGGCCCAGATTTTAACCTGAGCCAAGGAAGAACTTGTATCTCACTGCCATTCCCACTGACTCACTGGCTTACTTTGCTGTTTTGGCACTTTGGCATATAGTGATATAAAAATTAATTAATTAATGTTCACCTTCTCCCCAGTCTACCAAACAGTGTTGTGTTGCTGTCTACTGGGAGCCCTGGGAAACGACATTTTCCAAGGGTATCTGGCAAATTTCATCACAATTACAAGACAATTTAGAACTTTTTGAGTTCCAAGCATTTCCAGTTTTGCTAATAATTCCTGGACCCAGCACAAATTGAGCTTGAGGAGCTCACGCCTCTCTAGTATTCCCCATATCATTTCTACTTTCCTCACAACCCCTTTCCAGTCTAACCATAGGGATTGGCTGCACTATAAACTCTAAAGAAAAGACTTGAACAGGCAGCAGGAACCAGAGAGGGTTTGGCAGTTCTTTTGGCAGCACCCAGATGACTACAAATTCTCACACACATATACACAGTTGAGACTTGCCCTGTGGACTTGCCTGGACTACTGCCTTCCTTAGCCAACCTTCCCTTTTATTATATTGAATAATAATAATAAAAAACTTGCCAGTGTTTATTTTATATTCACTGCTTGAGATTTCATGGAAGATGAGGAAATGGGTGCTTCGCAATGGGTGCTTTTTGACTCATTCACTGCTAGGTGATAGTTCTGCCCAATTTAGATGTATACAGTCCAGAAAAATCCTCTGCACCTCAACACATTTAGTTGTTGTTTTTTCCCTCTTGGCAGGAAGATCAAGGAGACCTGAACTGAGGATGTATCAGTTGAAACAAATCCTTTTTCTTTCTTTTTTGCAAGCCTTCCTATATACCTGGGTGAAACTGCACATTTTGCTGTAGCTCTGAGGAGTGAGTGCATTCACTGGTGGAGGAAGAGGGGGGCGGGGGGAGCGTACCGCCCCCGGCAGCATGATCCCGGTTGGGTGCCATTGCAGCTGCCCCCACACACTAGGCACCACGTCCCCCAGGAGGTGAGTCATGCCCCAGGACATGCGCCACACCCCTGGGATGCGCACCACACCCCAAGATGCGTGCCACGCCCCTGTAGGCGGCGTGCCATGCCCAGGATGTGCACCACACCCCCACCTGCTCTCCGTCCCCCGGTGCCGGAGCAAGAAGTTCCGCCACTGAGTGCATTGCAAATGAGAAAGGTAATGAAGAGGGGTGCTTAACCCAGTTCCTTCAGCTATATATTTCCATTGCCATGCCCCCTTCTGCTGCCTTTTCCCCATCAGACCCATGAATAGCTTATGGAAAGCCCACGTGGGACAGATGTCATGGGGAGTGGGATCAGATGGAAAGCAGCTGGTCTTCAGCCCTCCCTCTGCTGTTTCCTCTCTCTCCCCACCAGAGCTTTGCAATATAGAAGGTATCATCAGGCTAATGTTGAACACAACTGAAGTGTGGTGTGTAGTCTTGCTCTATTATTAAGCTACTAGGGGGTCTGCATCAGCAGCATGAACCCCAAATAACAAAGTGAATAGGGTTGATTTGAGGCAGTCTTTCACATTACCAAGTCAGATTCTGCTGTTAACAAGGCATGTCAAGGCAAGTCAGGGAGTGCCCGGCCTCCTGACCACTTCTGTTGCCTTGGTTTTTCCATAAAGCTAAGTACGCAGCCCCCCCCTTTATTTTCAGAGAAACAAAAGCAAGATAACTGGGGGAATGCCCAGAATTCAAGATGGGAGCCACAGAGAAGGGAGAAGTGTTGAGGTTTTCAGAGGGGATCTTTCATTTTGATAGGCACATATAACTTTAATCATAGTGAATTATTTCCCCAAAGCATTCCAATCACAGGGATTTGGGGGCAGGGTGTTGAAGCAGACATGATTTTTAGCACGGAGAGCGGGGCATAAGCCATTGAATTAGACTATCAGAGTTCCTTACTTCTTTCCCAATTGTTATTTTCCCTAACAAACAGTTTTTTAAATATATATATATATAGCTCTTTCTCACTTCCTTTGTCATTGCAGTGTGTGCTTCCAGAAAGGGGTGGAGCAGCTAAAAATAAAGATGACTTTTCCAATTTTTTATAGCAAGGGTAGAACCACCCAGCACAAAAGCTCCTGGACCAATTTGGTACTTTGAACTTTGGTAGGATGTTCCCCAGGTACACCTATCTCAGGACCCTAGTTTTCAAACTGATCCACTCCCCCCCCCAAAAAAAAAGTTAGGGGAGGGAACTTGATTTCTAACCTCAAAAGTTGACTCAGAAAAGACTGTGGCCTTTGGATTGAAAAAGGATCCCCATCCCTGCAGTTAGGGATGCAACAACCCTCCCAAATGGGGGGGGGGATGTGTCCTCCTTTTGACTAAAAGCAGTGTGGGAGAAAGTCCCTGCTCTCATGAGGGGAGGAGAATATTTTGGGGAAACTATGTTGTTGAATAAGTTTTGTTTGTACTTTTAATTTTCAGATGCCTGTGCAGATCCCTCAGAAAGGGAATCTTGCTGCTATGTTCTATGTTCTACTGATGACTATGTTCTACTCCCACTGTCAAAGGCAGTATGCTTCTGCATATCAGTTGCTGGAACCTGCAGGAGGCAAGAGTGCTGTTTCACTCACCTGCTGCTTGCGTGCTTCCCATAGGCAACTGGTTGGCAATTGTGAGAACAGGGTGCTGGACTAGCTGGGCCGTTAGCCTGATCCAGCTGTGCTCTTATTAAGTTCTTATGTTAGTACTCCAGTATTATTTCAATTTCTTTAGGAAACCTTGTTATCTGCAAGGTTCATAGCATATAATGGTGAGAATAGGCACCCTCATTCCTCCCTGCAAGACATTGGAGGATTTAGGCTCTGAGAAATGTAACTAGGGCTGTAAGGGCCCACTGAGTTCTTTGTGCCCCTGAAAAGCACAGGCCTTGTGAACTTTGCATATCGCTAATGTGTTGTGGGTCTCCAACACTAACAAAGCAGCATGGATTACGAGTCAAGTAACAGGTATTGTTGAAAGGTCATAGAGTCTTTACAAATGGCTGCTTCCCTTGATCCAGGTCTGATGCTCCACAAAATTCCTGTCTGGAAACCTCTGAAACAACGCTATCACAGATTAGTCATTTAACCAGTCCCCAGTGATACATGAAAGGTCAAAGAGTAAGGCTCCTCCTAAATTAACTCACTAATGACTGATGCTTTATTCATGTCTCTGATCTTCCTTTATGCAATGACACTAGGTCGGAGTCCCCAGGTGACTCCATTCCAGTGCATCAAAGCAACACAAAATTTCAAGTGCAACACCTCTCCAGCCTAGTGATGAATTCCTTCCTCCTCCACACCAGATATCCTTTGCCCATCAACTTTTCAAAGGTCACCATCTCCAGCTCACTCTTCTCTGACCAACAGCTCCTCTGCCAAAGGTGGGTCAGGAACCCACCTTTTCCAGGGTGCCCTCTGGAAACAGGCCTGGGGAGGTCCCTCCCAGAATACCAGGGTCTCCAGTTTTGGTGTTGGAGAACTCTGTCTGCTTACCCAGATCTTCATTGGGAGATCCAGGACCTTGTTAGAGGATTCATCATCCATGGTTGAGGCAGAACCCATTAAAATACTTGTTTGCAGTTCCCTGGATCCCATACCATCTAAAAGAGGAATGAAGGAAAGAAAGAAGAATTACCTGTAACCAATGAATTGAATTCAGTCCACCAGCAAGGAAGTTCATAGCACTTCCATTTTTGTTGCCTGCTTAAGACCACAAATGTTTGTTTGTGGATTGTCAAGCACTTACAGACAGCATTATTAAGATGGAGCCAAAAAACTTTCACACAAAATGTAAAGGTTCGGTGTGGGTGGGGTGGAGTGGCAGTTCTTTTCCAGTCAGCATGAAGGCAATGTTTTCTGCTATCACTCTAGGGAACCCTGAAAAGCTACAAAAGCTTAGGGGTTTATTGTTGCCCACTGGGAATAAGTTTGTTGCTTCCGTTACTCGCTTTCGCATCCACCTCTCAGCTTACCAAAATTATCTGCTGTCTTTTCCACCTGCAAATCACAGTCACAAAATTGTGGGGGCATTTTGGCTCAACCCCATGACATTACCTGACTGAGGACAGTAGTGGGGAGTATGGTGGTACAGACTGATGAAACTGTCTTTCAATCACCAGTATCACCACTACCTGCTTAGACAGGGCTGGATCCGCTAGCGGGAGTGTCAGATTGGCATAGGTGCACTGGTGGGAGTGCCAGATTGGCTCTGCACACCCCAATCCTCGCCCTGCTCCACCCCAGTCCCACCCAGAGAAATTGCATCAATGCAAGTGCAGGAAGTTGGTTCCATGACCCTATTCCACCACACTGACTGCTACTGACTATGAGACTGAGCTCCAATTAGCCTGTTACATTTGT
Organism: Podarcis raffonei; assembly: GCF_027172205.1. Classification (NCBI taxonomy): domain Eukaryota; kingdom Metazoa; phylum Chordata; class Lepidosauria; order Squamata; family Lacertidae; genus Podarcis; species Podarcis raffonei. The sequence continues at coordinate 75,713,992 of NC_070607.1, forward strand.
AAAGGCCTGGAATAACAGCTGGCTCAGGCCAGGGAGCTTTATTTCTGCAAGCTCTATGGTACTTAGTTGTCTTGCTTGGGACACCCAAAATGACTTCTAATCCTGAGAGCCAGTGTGGTGTAGTGGTTAAGAGTGGTAGGCTCATAATCTGGGGAACTGGGTTTGCATCTCCGCTCCTCCACATGCAGCTGCTGGGTGACCTTGGGCCAGTCACACTTCTTTGAATTCTCTCAGCCCCACTCACCTCACAGAGTGTTTGTTGTGGGGGAGGAAGGGAAAGGAGAATGTTAGCCACTTTGAGACTCCTTAGGGTAGTGATAAAGCGGGATATCAAATCCAAACTCCTCTTCTTCTTCTCTTTCTTCTAGCATTTGCCAGGCAGAATGGAGTGCATCAGAAACCTTCAGGGAAAACTCATAAACTCAGGGTCTGATAATAGAAAGTACAAATGCAATCTGCAACAAAATAGTTGAAGGATGTAGTGCTCCTGTTCATGGTTCCAGCAACCTTCCTCTATCCCATTCGTCCACCCATCCAGTTTCCTGAGGGTTTACCCGTCAATACTCAGTCAGCATCCCATGACCACTGGGCAGGTTGAAGCCTCATTGAGCAGTTTTGTGGTGTCCTCCCCAGGTGTTTTACCTAAATGTTTTTTCTTTACTACTGCACTACTTGGGGTTTCCCTGTGTGTGCTGCCACCTCCCTTTTGTGCATGAGTCATGGCAGCCTAAGCATTGCAAATCAAGGAAATGAAGTTTACACATGTACTTAGTTAAGTGTGTAGCAAGAAGAAAAATCCCACCTTTATAAGGCTCATAATTCTATAGCTTATAAAAAGACACCTGCTGAGCTAATAACATGAAATTTGGCACACATGGTCTAGTTGATGGGGTCCACAAATGTACCAAATTTCAAACTAATCCAATGGAAATTGGCACAAGTGAAAATGTGCTGAAAATTGACACTTTGACCCCTTTTATTGCAATTTTTATGCAAGGATATTATATAATTCTTTCAAAGTTTGATGAAAACCACGGGTATACTTTGTTCTTGCTTGTTGAGGACCACACACACACTTTCACTGAGTTGGTGAAGTACTAAGCAGCAGTTCAAAAGTTATTCAAAAAAGGCCATCTTGGCTGTGAGTCCTGGAAGACCTGTTCCCTACCTTGAAGACCATTTTCCACCTGGTCTGGGAGGGTAGGGCCCTAACTGACTCTAGCTACAAAAGCTGGGGCTGGGGGTGTTGTTTGAGATGGGTTGTTGTTGTTGGGTTTTTATATATTTTAAATCTTGTGATTATGTGGGAAATGCCCAGTTTGTCCATGGTATTTTTGTAAAAAAAATGTTTTATTTATTGTTTATTTTATGTTGTAGTTATGTATTTTTTATGTTTTAAGCCACCCTGAACATGGTTTGGGCTGTGGCATACATATAAAATTTTGTTTGTATGTATGTATTAAAGTTGTCCCTCACAAGACATGGCCACACACTGAACACATACACACACAAATACCCCACACATAGTAAGTGTCAGGGCTGGAGTCAAGCACAGGTCAGCACGAAAGAAGCAGAGCTCTATTGTCAGTGAAATTGACTCTTTATTCAAGGAAATGGCATACAACTCAGCAACACTTCCCAGCAAGTATTGCCCCTATGGAGCAGTTTCCAGGAGTGAAGGCCCCTGCCTTCCACCCCTGCTAACATCCTCTCCTGGATGTTTTCCAAGCAGTCTCAAACTGTGTCTGCACACCTCTGGCTTCTGTTCTGCTCTCATTGTTCTGCACGTTCTTGGAGACCAGGGGGAAGGGAAGCTTGTTGCAGCAGGAGAGGAAGACTCCTGGGAATTTTCAGCATCCTCTTGGCCCCCCTCCTCTGCTTCAGTCTCAGAGTCTGAACTACTCCCTCTCACAGGCTCTTCCTGCTCACCAATCTCTGCTGCCTCTTTGACATCGAGTACCTCCTCCCAGTCTTCTCCCTCTGACCTCTCTTCAGTGTCCCACCATTAATACCCAGGCTCTGGGACTTCTTCCTCTGAGATTTCTCTTGGGGGCTCCCCAGCTGGTGCCTCCCATCAGTCCTCTTTGTCTAACCAGCTCCTGCCAGTAAGGCTCCAGTGATTCATGATGAAATACAGAATGAAGACAACATAGAGCATCTTTACTAGTCCCAGGCACTCCATCCTCTCATCTGCATCTGGGCCTTTAAAAGGTCAGGTAAAGGTAAAGGGACCCCTGACCATTAGGTCCAGTCGTGACCGACTCTGGGGTTGCGGCTCTCATCTCGCTTTACTGGCCGAGGGAGCCGGCGTACAGCTTCCGGGTCATGTGGCCAGCATGACTAAGCTGCTTCTGGTGAACCAGAGAGCAGCACACGGAAACGCCATATACCTTCCCGCCGGAGCGGTACCTATTTATCTACTTGCACTTTGACGTGCTTTCGAACTGCTAGGTTGGCAGGAAATAGGTCAGGGACACTGAGGTAAATTGTATGCAAGCACAATTTGTGACATCACACAACATCATTGCTGTTAAAAAAATATGTCTGTTAAGGCATCAGCCTTCATTTCCAGTTTCTTGTTTTTGTATTTATTTATTTCATAAGATTGATACCCCACTTAATTGGGGGGTGGGGCTCAAAGCAGTTTACAATATAGATAAAGCAATAAAATCAGGAAACATTTATAACCAAACTTTTAAACATAAAATAGTTAAATTACTAAAACAGATAAAAGTTACCTCAACTTTCTGGGTAGTCATTTGTAGAACTTGAGGCAACGTGGAATAGCCTTAACCCTGATCTCAAATCAGCAGGATTTTTGTTAACATTTGAATGTACATTTCAAGCTTACACATTGCTTACAAACCCCAGTTGCCAGATGTCTAAAGAGTGATGTATGAATATGTGAGCATAGATTATCTCAAATCAATGGTGAGGTTCCCATGACTTTCAGTTGCCCATGAATCAGATTAAAGCATTAGTGACTAAGGAAGACAAGATAATAAACTTTGGATAAGGACCAGAACTTCTAGAATCTACATGTTTAGCTATGCTGGGGCTACACACTTTGAACTATTTGACAGTAACCCCTTGACCCATGAGACATGATTTTTATGGCTCAGCGCCCAGTCTATTTCCAGAAATTTTTTACCTCTATCCTTGTAGAAATGACTTCTGAGTCAACCTATGCTAGCTAGACAGAATGTAAGCATGAATAATCATTTTGGCTGTGCAGTTTTTGGATACTCTCTCACACACAAAGGTCTATGATAAATGACAACAGCGACAGACCTGAAGGTGTTCTAAAAAGTTGTCATCATCACTTTTGGGTCATATACTCATCTCAGTTCATATTCTTGAGTAGATAGATTCTGTATGTTTTTTGTTTAGTGCTTCAGATAACTGAAAAGCCTGCCCAACGAGAGGCAACAGTGAGACCAAAGAAACAGCATTAGGGATGAAAGAATCTGTCAGATTTTGTTCTCCGAGTTTCTTATTTTTCCAATCTTAAATTCAGTTCTCCACGTTTATGCAGCAATGTGCAATTAAAAAAAAATCATGAAAATTAATCAGCATTTTCATATAAATTTCATTTAATAACACATTTTTACATTCAGTTCTGACCAATGTACACATTTTTTCAAGAATTTCCCCCTAATATAATGTGGTTTTATTTGTTATTTTCACAGATATCTTCCTTTGGTTGCACACTTTCCCCTATAAATGTATTTTGTAAACATAGTTTGGTTGGCGAATTGCATTGCAAAATTCAGATAAATACAAATTTCAAAGGTTGGTTGTTCTTCAATTCAATTGTGCTTCAGTTCTAATTCGGTTTCCTCCCCTTCCTCCTGTTATGCCATCTTCTGTTATGCCACTTTAAACTCTCTTTCAAAACAAAATTGTTTGTTTCTGGTTGAAAAGTAGTGATTGAACTATTGGAATGATCAAGAAGATCTTTTGTAAGTTCCATCTGGGAAAACTCAGAAATCTTTATAACACAAAAAAGTCTGATTGGATTTAGAACTGGGATCTCTACAGTGCTTCGATTCATGGAGAATAATTACCTTTTCCAGAACTGAAAAGCAGATTTGATTTAGAAGCTAGATAAAAGATGAATTATGTCCTGTGCCCTCCTAGTTTGATCTAGGCCCACTTGTTGTTTCACCCCCTCCTGGGTTGTTTATACACATGGAGGTAATTGCCAAATTGCCTATGTTCCTGAAATCCAGGTATGCACACCTCCATTTGAATGAGCATAGGCCATGGGTAGGCAAACTAAGGCCCGGGGATCGGATCCGGCCCAATCGCCTTCTAAATCCAGCCCGCGGGCGGTCCGGGAATCAGCGTGTTTTTACATGAGTAGAATGTGTCCTTTTATTTAAAATGCAAACTGGGGTATTTGTGGGGCATGGGAATTAGTTCTTTTTTTTTTCTTCCAAAACATAGTCCGCCCCCCCCCCACAAGGTTTGAGGGGCAGTGGAAAAAGTTTGCTGACCCTTGACATAGGCTGTCTAAAATGGGAGGAGCAGAAAAGCCATCAGGTTTCAAACAATTGCAGCACCAGTTAGTGCTTATAAATTGTTCTCCTATTGCATGTCAAGGCCCCCAAGCCACCCCAGCAGAATAAAGACACAAAGATACAGATTTTAGGTTAATGTTAATGGGCAGAATTTAGGCCACAACTTTATTGGTTACAGAATGTGAGCAGTATTGGCTTAGGCATTGGCATCCACAGACTGTATCTGACTCCTGCCTGCCTTGCAGGAAAGGGTAAACCACCAGTAGGGGGAGACCCATTGAGGTGGATCGACTCGAGCACCCCTGGGTTCCCACTAGGGTCATGACATGGCCCTAGCCCTCCCCGGGCTTCAGATGAGATCCACACCCCCGGATTCCTTTAACGGAATACCCTTAATCATGGAGGGGCAGGTAATGGTTGCACCTCCCCCCCTCACATCACTATTCCAATGCCTAACCACCAAAACCTTACAAAGTTGGGACAATTGCTACAAGGTAAGTGAAAACCAAGTGGCTGGTGCCAATTTGCCAAGTGGAAAGTCCTACCAGGCCCCTCAATGGTGACTAACCAAAGTCCATAGCAAGGCCAATGACGCAATCTGAAAAAGGGCAGGAGGGTGGGAGATCCGTGGTGTGAGGCTGAAAGAGGAAGCCTCAGAGTCGCACCGTGGCTTAAGTTGTCCCCGGCCACACCCCCAAGCAACCTGATTGGCCGTCTGGCAACCTGACGTGGTCAGGGTCTCCCCCAGCATGACGCAGGACGCCTTCCCGCCCTGAAGCTAAGGGGAGTGGCTAGGTGGCCAGACCACAACCTGGCCCCACCAGGAAGTGGACCCGATATGTGAAATAATATGGCAACTGAACTGGAATACTGCCATATTTAAACTATTCAAGAGATAGTGTCACAACAAGACTTGTAAAGTCCAATAAAAACCAGCTGATTCTTGAAGTTTTTGCCTGGCTATTACATTTTCAAAATTTCTTGGACCTGCCAAGTTGTGCCCCCCCCCTCCTGCAATGCCTTCTTCACCTCACCATCTCAAGCTACTTTGCAGGAGAACATACAATGGACTGATGGGTTTGGCCACAAATTAGGTAACTTGCACAGTTCCAGGGCATCACACAAGGTAGGTGGAGAACCTGTCAACACTTTTGAAGACAACAATAAGTGTTGGTCTGCTGAAATATTTCTTGGGAAGTTTGTGAAGAAGACACATGCCCACGCTGTAAAATAATACAGGCAGCATAAGGAGTAGGGCTGATTCCAGTCTGAGACATAGTAGCAGCATAAACCCTGCCTATGAGAAAGATCTACCCACTAATAATTCTGCTTACTTGGTCACTCACTCTGATTTTTAGTATTATTTAATTATTCTGGACCTGTATAAGTCAGAATTAATTTTGTTCTGTTTTGGAGATGTACATAGTCCATTGTCTGCTCATATTGATGGCATTCTTAATAGCCCAAGACTGAGCTAAAATAGGAATACTTAACCTTTAATATATATATATTTCCTGCTCCCGTATATTTCAGTGAAAACTATTGAATTTGTTGGCAAGAAGGACAAACAAAGCAAGCTCTCTAGAGATGCTAGGCACATATAAAAATCCAGATGTTTCCAGTACCAGGATTTCTTCTCTTTTCTTTCGTCTTGCTCTTTCCTGCCAGGCCTACAGGAAAAGACACCTCCCCCCTACACACACACACACACAGAGAGAGAGAGAGGGGGGGGGGAGAGAGAGAGAGAGAGAGATGTGTATCTTCACAGAGGGACGCCCCAACAAATAAGAAAAAAACAAACACCCTACAAAGCCAGCATTTTCCCTTTCAGCCTTTTGCAACACTGCAGCTGCCAAAGCCTACACTTCCACCAATATTCATGTATTTCCTGTTTCTGCCAAGGCCATGTTTGCATGAACTTTGAACTCGTAGAAAAGGGAAAGGGGGGCAGGAGGATGAGCCACTTACAACTCTTTCCTGCACAATGTCAGAGTGATGAGTGCTTATTGATTCTGGGGCTCCATGTGGCGATGAGAGATAAAGTTGTGTTTGTTGTATGACTTGCCGTGGCCAAGGCATCAATGTTATCTCCACCTCAGGTCTGAGGAATCTACACAGCTTCTGTGCATTCTGAAGAGGCGAGTTGTGGGGAAGGGCTGAAGGCCTGAGAGTGAAGGAATTTCCTTTATTATCTGATTAATCTGTAGGACTTCCCTGCCTTCCTTCCCCTTGTCTTACATCTATGGCGTGCATAGGCCTCGAGGACCCTGGGGATTTCACCGGACATGCTGATTTATCCTTTGTTATATTATTACTCTAATTAGGGGCAGCAGTCTTTCCAACACAGCCAGTCCTGTGCACTTGATAAAATATACAAAGAGGAAATGGAAGAAGTAATGCACCCCTTGGCCTTCTCAGGTCTCTTGAGTCACCATGATCTTCTGTACTGGATAGTCTTTCACTGCAAACTTCCTTGATTTTCATGTTAATATAATGGTCAATGGATGGGAAGTAATGCCTTGAATATTTCCTCTCAGTATGATCGGCAAATGCAGACAAAATCAGACTAAGCAAAGAAACATTTACAAATGTGTGGGTTTGGGGGTTGTGTAGATTTGCTATCAAGAACTATCAATAAAAGAAAAGACGAAATGCACTTGGATCCTGTCATTCTTGTATTCCTCTTCTCCTTATTAACTTCATTTCTCTTCTATAATATATTTACCTACACGTATGTAGATTTCCTCATTCCTCTTCAGATATCTGACAAAGGGAGCCATTACCTCAATAAAGGAGACAGTCTTTGAGGTGTCACCACACTTTATTGGAGCCTTCATTAAAGCAGTAAACTACTGCACTTTGAGATGCGTTATTTATTCATTCATTTATTCAGGTGTTTGTATACTTCTTTTCATTAAAAAAAAGTTTGGTATTAAGAAAGACCAGGCCATCCAGTGGTATTATATTGATGGGTTTCTTTTATTATTGCCACTTTAGACATTTTATCCCCTCTTTCCTGAACATACAGTTCAAGCCAACTCAAAACACAAATCTAAATGTAAAGGGGGGAGGATAAGCAGGAAAGCTAATAAAACTATCCGATAGAAGCCAGTCCCCAATAATACCAAAGTAATCCTTAAAAGTCTGTCTGAATAATAACCTATAAAATGAGCAGATTTAAGCAGTATGGGTTTCCCTTAATAGGATATTTGATGGAAGCTGAAGTCCAATGTCATTTTGGCTGCCCCTGCTATATGCAATGTGCAATGTAGCTGCCTTTGGCCAACCTAGTTCAGTATTGTTTACACTGACTCCTGGAGGTTCAGACAGGAGGTGTTCCCAGCCCTATCTGCAGATACCAGTGAGTGAACCTGGGGCCTTCTGCATGCAAAGCAGATACTGTGCCACTGAGCTGTGGTTCTTTGCTTTTTTCTCTGTTCCGTCCAGAGTAGCAATGAATGAAAGACATGGTCTATTGCAGTCAGTGAATGAAAAAACAAAACAAAATTCAACTGACTTGGATCTTGGATTAGCCCCTCTGGCATATTTGAGAATCTGCCGTATTTTTCGTTCTATAGGGCGCACCGGCCCATAGGACGCACCTCGTTTTTTGGGGGGGGAAATGAATAAAAAAAATTTATTCCCCCCCCAGCCGCGGCTGCCGCCCCAAGCCTTGCGCACACCTGCCCGAAGCACGGGGCGCCCTCCGGAGGGCTCCGCATGCTTCGGGGTGCAGGCTGCCGCCCCAAGTCTTGCGCGCCCGGCGGGAGCTCCCGCCGGGCGCGCAAGGCTTGCAGACACTCGCCCAAAGCACGGAGAGCCCTCGGGGGGGCTCCCCGTGCTTCGGGTGACAGGCTGCCGCCCCAAGCCTCGCGCGCCCGTCGGGACCTCCCGCCGGGCGCGCAAGGCTTGCAGACACTCGCCCGAAGCGCGGAGAGCCCTCCGGGGGGCTCCCCGTGCTTCGGGTGACAGGCTGCCGCCCCAAGCCCCGCGCGCCCGTCAGGACCTCCCGCGGGGCGCGCAAGGCTTGCAGTCTGTCGCCCCAAGCACGGAGAGCCCTCCGGAGGCCTCCCCGTGCTTCGGGCGACAGGCTGCCCCCCCAAGCCTCGCGCGCCCGTCGGGACCTCCCGCCGGGCGCGCAAGGCTTGCAGACACTCGCCCGAAGCACGGAGAGCCCTCGGGGGGCTCCCCGTGCTTCGGGTGACAGGCTGCCGCCCCAAGCCTCGCGCGCCCGTCGGGACCTCCCGCCGGGCGCGCAAGGCTTGCAGACACTCGCCCGAAGCACGGAGAGCCCTCGGGGGGCTCCCCGTGCTTCGGGTGACAGGCTGCCGCCCCAAGCCTCGCGCGCCCGTCGGGACCTCCCGCCGGGCGCGCAAGGCTTGCAGACACTCGCCCGAAGCACGGAGAGCCCTCGGGGGGCTCCCCGTGCTTCGGGTGACAGGCTGCCGCCCCAAGCCTCGCGCGCCCGTCGGGACCTCCCGCCGGGCGCGCAAGGCTTGCAGCCTGTCGCCCCAAGCACGGAGAGCCCTCCGGAGGCCTCCCCGTGCTTCGGGCGACAGGCTGCCGCCCCAAGCCTCGCGCGCCCGTCGGGACCTCCTGCCGGGCGCGCAAGGCTTGCAGACACTCGCCCGAAGCACGGAGAGCCCTCCGGAGGCCTCCCCGTGCTTCGGGCGACAGGCTGCCGCCCCAAGCCTCGCGCGCCCGTCGGGACCTCCCGCCGGGCGCGCAAGGCTTGCAGACACTCGCCCGAAGCACGGAGAGCCCTCGGGGGGGCTCCCCGTGCTTCGGGTGACAGGCTGCCGCCCCAAGCCTCACGCGCTCGGCGGGACCTCCCGCCGGCACGCAAGGCTTGCGGACACTTGCCGGGGCTGCAGGCTGCTGCCCGCAAGCCTTGTGAGCCCGCGGGAACTCCCGCCGGGCTTGCAAGGCTTGCGGATAGCTTCCTAAAGCCTGGAGAGCGAGAGGGGTCGGTGTGCACCGATGCCTCTCGCTCTCCAGGCTTCAGCGAAAGCCTGCATTCGCACCATAGGACGCACACACATTTCCCCTTCATTTTTGGAGGGGAAAAAGTGCGTCCTATGGTGCGAAAAATATGGTAACTGTGTGATATGCATAGCATTTAATCTCAATGCCAAAGTAAACCAAGTCTCTTTTCTTCATGGTAGTTTATCAGATTAGGATCCTGGTTTTCATTTCCTATCAAAAAGGGCTAGAAGCTAAACATTTGCAGCAATTGAAACATTAATGTCTCACCTAGAATGTAACTAATCTGTAGAAAATAACTCTTATGACCTGAAAATAGAGACAATGCACGTACATTTGTAATTCAAGAAAATGTTTAATAAAAACTATTTTAGAAATATTTGCAGCAATTGTGTTTGTACAAATTAGGTCCACACATTTTATATACATAATCTTAATATTCCACACACACACACACACACACACAAACAAACCCCTTTTTGCAAGCAAAGTGGATTTCATGAACTTTTATGAATCCCCTTTCTTCATGTAGAATTTCATAAATAATCTTTAAAACATCTGGGTGGAACACCTGAGTTCTGCCAAATGCCTAACATGCACAGGGCAATAGAGTTTACTCCAAATTAAGTGTGCATAGGCTTGTAGCCTTATGTAGCCTCATTGTTGTCTTTATGGGATATTGTTGGTAAAAAGACCAGTCCTTGTCCCTAAAGTGATTACAATCCAAATTCAGGAGAAGAGAGACAGGGCAAATGCAGATGCACATGTTCAAGCTTTGTTTTCATTGATAAGGAGTTCAGAGTTCAGCCAAATACTTAGAAGAGGTGGCTATGAGAAGGATTGGGTGATGGGTCAGGTAAGTCCTCCATAGGTGGTGGTAGCAGCCCAGAGGGTCCACCACTGCCAGCCTGGAGCTCCCCCAACCTTCCCACTACCATCTCACTGCAGCCCATCCTAATCAGCACAGAACTGCTGCCACCAGGACGATGCCATTGCCTCTGACCACACCCTCACAAGCTACTGCTGCTGCACACTACTATATCTACCCTGAGATGTTTTCCCTGTCTTCCACAATATGTTTATTTGAACAGAAGAAGTCTTCACATTTTTACAGTGCCTCAAAAAACATAGAAAAATGGTTGCATTCCATGTTTTGCCTCTTTCTATACCTATGGGAAGCACGGGGAAAACAAGCAGCACAAATGAATGCAGGGCAACAAGAGAAGATTGGACAGTGATCTCATGTCATTTTGTCATGTCAGGGTTATCATGGCTAGAATGGCTTAGTACCAGCGGTTCTCAGCCTGTGGGTCCCCAGATGTTGTTGGACTACAACTCCCATCATCTCTGAGCTCTGGATTTGCTAGCTAGAGGTGATGGGAGTTGTAGTTCAACAACATCTGGGGACCCACAGGTTGAGAAAGGCTGGCTTAGACTGAAGATGACTTATTTCGGTAAATCTCTTGCAGGAATATATCTTGACAAGGTGTCACAAGTAAGCTTTTTCTCTATTCATGTGGTGGCTTCTCCAAAGAACAAAGGGAGCAAAGAAACAACCATCTTAGAAGGATGAGGAAGAGCAGCCAGAAAAGGGAAGCCTGACATATAGTTTGTTATGATTAAGGACTTTGAAAGGCTGGAACTTGTATACAAAGGAAACTAGGGCTGAACCAAAATTATTCATGTTTTTCATTATCCTTGGTTTACATGGAAAAATGATAAAATGCACTTTTCTTCGACTTTTTTCTTTCTTTCAATCTTCTCATCCAGCTTTTGAAGAGCATGGTCCTGAAGTTGAGCTCCATGATGTTGCTCTACCACTGAGCTATGGCCCTTCTCCGATTCCTTATTTACTTCTTTTGTGTGTGGCTATTTTTTATTTCCTCAACACCCCAGAACAACATTATGTCCAGGGCATTATGGGGAAAACAAAATGGCTGACAAATCAACAAAAGAACTGTGCTTTTGCACCTGTGGTGACAGAGAAGAAAAAAAGAAAAGCAACTAGCCACTGCTTCTAACTTTGAGTCGACTCCTTATCCTGAGAGCAGATCTCCCCTGTGCCCTGGCATCTGGCAGAGACAGTGGGGGCAGGAGGAGAAGCGGCGTATAACCCCTAATCATTTTTAACAACTTTACCTCAGCTCCTCACAGTCCCTTATACAGCTTGTCTAATCTGTGTTCTAAGTAAGTAAGTAAGTAAGTAAGTAAGTAAGTAAGTAAGTAGTTAGGACAAAGCTTTCAGGACCATAAAGTTTACTCTGTAACAAAGCATTATGAGTCACTGACATTCAGATTTCAAACCAAGGAACTGCAAGCTTTGGCAACAGCAATATATATATTCCTCTCTGCTAACTGCTTCCTCCAACTCCATATTCCCATCTTACAAGTTCCTTCCAAATCCTAGGTTAATGCATTTCTGTGATGTGATTAAGTCTGAGTTCTCTTAAAGGTATATCACCACACCAAACTATTAATATCATTAATTGAATTTAAAAAATATTGACCGCATGCATCATTTTCCGCATTCCACCTAAGGTCTATTTCAATCATCTCAAGCTAATTCAAGTTATGTATGCTGAACAGAACATAGGTAGGAGTCATAAGTTTTCTCAGAAACTATATTCTGCCTCCACACACAAAAATATGGACATGCTCTGCCCATATTACATTTTCTGCTTCTTTCAAACAGAGCTCCTGGACAATTTGTTCAAACGATGAAAGGTGTGACAACTAGGTCTCCAAACTTTAATCAGTTTCTTGGGCTGATAATGAGTCAAAAGTTCTAAATTGATTAATTAGTGGCATTCATTTAGTTAGTGGAACTGGCCAGGTAAAAAAGTGAAGAGGGCTTCTGTTCCTTTCATTGTTGCATAGCTGAGGGAATTTCAGCATAAGATGAACAGCTGCCCAGGGGCTTCCCAGTACAGAACATCATACCAAGACTCCTATCTTGATGATATTTTTAGAGATAGAGAGAGGATGATTGTAGGGGGAAAAGGTGGTAGTGACTAAGGATGATTAAGAAATTTGGTTCACATTTAAAGGTGAACCTACCTAATTCACACTGTCCAAAGCAATATGAGAACTGAAGCATGGCCAGCCACCAACATTTTTCTGAATTTTGCAATACTGTTCTTCAGTCAAATAAGATGTACAGAAAAGTAAATACTGAAGTCAAGTGTGCATAAAAAATGCACATATTGGTGAAAATAACCTAAAAATGCATTGTACTAGGGGGGGAATTGCTCTGCAAAAATGGGTATATTAGGCAAAACTGTATAAAATATATGTATATTAGGAGAAAATGCACTAAAATGCAAAGGAATTTTCAGGAAGACGTATTAAAAAATCATAAACTGTTGTGGAAATGTGGAGAATTGAACATAAAATTGGGGGGGGGGTGAAACTGACAGGACCCAAAATTGGCAGATTTGCCTTTCAGTAGTAGTGACCCTGGCAATAGTCACTGCTTTCTTTTCTTTTACAGTAATGTTAACGCCGGAGGCACCAAAGGGTCAGTTGTCAACACCCTCCACTTCCAGGAGCATCTGTGGCACCAAGGCAGCCATTTTGAAGGCGCTAGATGCCCGCTTTCTTCTGTCCTGGTGCTAACTGTTGATGGACAATGCGAATTCCTATCAATAGCCACTAGTCAAAATAGCTATGTTCTATCTCCCCTGTTGGAGGCAGTAAAACTCTGAACACCATTTGTTGGGAATTGTAGTTAGGGAAAGTGTTGTTGTGGGCTGGGTTAAGATATGCTGAAGCCCTTATCTATGTTAAGCTTCAGAGGCCTCATAGCATTACAGCGGTACCTCGGTTTAAGAACTTAATTCGTGCTGGAGGTCCGTTCTTAACCTGAAACTGTTCTTAACCTGAGGGACCACTTTAGCTAATGGGGCCTCCTGCTGCCACCACACCACCACTGCACAATTTCTGTTCTCATCCTGAAGCAAAGTTCTTAACCCGAGGTACTATTTCTGGGTTGGCGGAGTCTGTAACCTAAACTGTCTGTAACCTGAAGCATCTGTAACCCGAGGTACCACTGTACTAAAAAATATGTGCATTATTCTACAGAAAGTACAGTAAAAGCAGAAATAAAAAATTGATATATTTGCATATATACAGGCACACAGGAGAGGATGCAACTAAAAACTAGCACCCTGATGGAAGCATATATCTTGCAACCAGTTTGTAAAACTTGAAATTTAGTGCTTTGTTTGTTTTTTGCATTTAGCAGTCCCTCATACTTTGAGGTTCTGCACTGTAGTTTACTTAGCTTGTGCATAAAGCCTATCCTACCCAGGTGTCATTTGCACTCAAATTTTGTTTGTGGACTTATTGTGGGCATCTGGTTAGCCACCATGTGTACAGAGTGCTGGACTGGATGAGCCTTTGGCCTAATCCAGAAGAGAGCTCTTCTTATGTTCTTATGCCAAGACCCCTGATCTCCCTTTCTCTTCTTTCTTTCTTTCTTTCTTGGTTCAGAATGCCCTTCCAAGAGATGACTCCTTCAAACAGAGGACTTTCCACTCACAGCCCTTCAGACAGATGACTGCCATCTGTTAAAAAAGAAAAGGGACACATGGCCTCCCTGAGTGTTGGTTGTGGCACATTGTGAGGCTGAAATTTTCTTCCTTGGTGAGAAAGGGAGAAGAGGAGTGAGTAACATAATGGGTGAAATGTTACCAAATAATTAAAATGCAGTCGTATTGCAGCCCCTAATGGAAACAACAATGTCTCTTTGTGTACAATTAACTCTGGGCACTGGTTCATGATACAAACTCAAGCTTGTAAAAGCCCTGACCTCAATTCTGAGAGCTCAACAGAGGTTTATAGATTTGGCTTTTGTGGAAGGGTGAGTCTTTGCAGAGGAGGAAACAAACAAGGGTATTCCCCACCACCACCAACCCACTCCCCTTTAAAATATTCTCAGTTTCTGTGCTTGAGGACAGCACATGGAGAAAGTAGTAAGATGAAGAAAGATAAGCAAAACTCCAGTGAAATGTGCAAAACTATGATATAATGTAAAACAGTTAAATATAATCCCCTTCTCTCCTTGGATTTTTTCTATGGACTAACATGGCTGCCTGCATTTTTAAAAAGTCTACTTATCCAAACAATGAACCCTGCAGGACATGTGGTGTAGTATCTGTGAGAGTAAAGAACATTCTTTTTATTGTTATTATTATTTTAATATTTTTTGTTGCTACCCGAGGCAGACAAAACCAGCTGATTGTTGCAGCGAACAACTGACAAAGAAATGTGGATGGCTATTCATTAAATAATTACTACTTTTAAGCAGAGAAAAAAGTTACAGCTCTTGGAGAAGGAGAAGGAGGGGGGAGGCAGAGAAAAGTCTAGTACAAAATCAAATTGTCTTTTACAGGCAGGGGGTGATTCCTGGAAAAGACACTTCTACAGAACATCAATCAGTTTGACAAGCAATTATCTGCTTAGTTTAAGATGAAGATATTGCTTGTGAGAGGAGCACCCCAGAAAATATTCGTTTGGCTACTGTGGAATGGAATAGTATACCCCCAGTATACAGTATACAGGCCCATCCTTTCCTTCCCAAGTAGTCAAGTTACACCTGGATAAAAACGGTTGTCAGGACCTGTGAAACCATAATGGGAAGATTTTTCTGCTAAAGGGTCACATCTATGCTAACCTGTTGTCCTCTGGAGTGGTGGAGGGTATTTATTTGTCACCAGTATTGAAGAAAGATTCAAATAAATTTCCCTCTGATTGGATTCTGTGCAGGTAATGGGTGAGCACGATCTTGTCCTCAGGCAGCAAAATGTCTTGGGCTGGCCCTGTCCATTGTAGACTGTAAGTGAAAGAGAGTGAGTAAACAGTGGCAAACTGGAAGCAATTTGTTGTACACCAAAAATGAGTGCCTCAGGCAGAAGGCTAGGTTACACATCTCCCCTAACATGTTTTCCACAGAAAGTGACATAACTGTTAAAGAAGATCTCCACATTTGCAGGGCCCATATCTGGAGGCTGAATGGTACAGTTTGCGGTAATTCATCGCCAATGCTTTTTTTTCTACATGTGTAGATTGGCCCTAATGCTCTCTGGAGATGAGAGGGTGGGAGAAGAGGGAGAGAGGATAGCTACTGTATGTTTGTGTTCTGTAGGGGAGGTAAAAAATGAAGTGCTGTTACTCATATATTATAAAAGTGCTGTGGGTGCCAGCTAAAATAGCTGCCACGGGCAGCAAAAAAAAAGAAGAGGTGCCAAGACTCTGTAGTCTGAGTAGCATCACAAATATACACACGTGTGTGTGTGTGTGTGTGTGTGTGTGTGTGTGTGTGTGTTATTATGAATGGATTGTCTGGAGTGAGGGAAATATTCATTTTCTTTCCAATTTTGATTTGTCAACTGCAGCTTCCTGCTTCGCTTCAGTTCATCTTGTGGCATGGTAGTACTTCTAGTCATTCATGGATTATGAAAGTATTTCTCCCATCATAATCACTCTCATTATGTGTTTTTGTAGATAAGAATTATCAGTGCAATGAGAAACTAATGTGGGTAGAAAAGACCTTAAGGATTTAAGGTCACTTGTTCTTCCGAAACTTTAGAGTCTGCACAATATCCCTGTTCTTTCCCTGACAGAAAACATTTGCTTCCTAACCCAACATGAGCATTTGGGATAATCTTCTTGGGGTTTAAAGGAAAGACTGGGAATGGAAATCAGGAGACTCCTCATTAAAGTTATCATTATCATTTTTATTTTTCCCTAGCACGCTCTAACCAACTGAGCCATCACACACACTACTGGACACTGCCCAGAGGGGCCCCTATTGAGATTGAATTCTCCTCCTTTTCTTATTACAAAACTTGGTGCATGGGTCAAGTTTATGGTCACCATATAGTTCAATATCCCCCCTCCCACATGTCAAAAATCTAAAAGGCCTGGCCAACAGTATTTTCCTCGTTTTGCTACATGAGGGAGCAATAAAATTTATAATTTTCTAGAAACACTATACAAACTTCTGGACATTGAAAATGGCTCTAATTCACTGAGTTTCTGTGGACACTTGCCTATGAGAAATCATATTGCTTGTGAATGAAATTGTGCAATTGTTTATGTCATGGAATTCTACTCAATATTGATCCAGAGCAGAACCTCAATGTATAGTTAGCAGAGTAACAACATTGCAGGATTTCCAAAAAATAGACCAGAGGCAATTGTATTTCACCCAGTGGAGCTTTGCTGCTACTGAAGGCAAATGAGCATAATGGTCACAAATCCAATACATTCAGGACTGACACTGACCATAAGAAATCCAGTTGCAGCAGACTTGACTTAAACTTATTGTTGATATTTTCACCCCCTCCCATTGCGAGAATCTCCTGATCTGATGTTTTGAGAAAGGAGGGGGTGGAAACTGGTCTTCTACTCTTCCGCTCCTGACTGACTGCCTGACTCTGTGTGTGGAGAGAGTCTTATCTATGTAGTGACTAGATGGCTGAGTGGGAGATGTAACACTCATGCAAGCCAGTAGTTCTTTAGTTTGTAGTAGCTATTAGAAATAAAAGCCAGCTTCCACGTTATTTATACTCTGCTGAGTCTGGTGCTCACAATGCACAGTTGTGAGTCCAGGGCACTGAGACCTGCTTTCCAGGATTGGAAGGTCTCTGAAAGTGCTCCAGTCACCTAGCCCAGTCAGGGCAGAACCAGTTATTGAGCCCAGTCGCTGACATCGGTTGAAAGGCGTACTGACACTTATAATAAATTATAATAAGTCTAAAGCTTAACATTTTATACAGAACACCACACCAGAAGGAAGAGAGATAGAAAGAGAAAGTGAAACCCAGGCTCCTTCTGGCCTTACTTTTATAGTCAGCATGACCTTGACTGAAAGAGGTAAGAGAACCAGTTTAAACCAGCTGTACTCAGTTTCTCTGGAGGAATAACCCAAACATCATGAACCTTCTGCTTGTTTCTTTCACACAGAGAAGCTTCCAGAACCCTCTTGAATCAAGTAGAATAGGAAAGATCTCTACACATCAAATCTCTACACTTTTTGCACTAAGAAATGCAAACTGACTGTTTATTGGTTTTGTCACCTTTGCACTATACTTTAAGGCAGTGGTACTTGACAAAGTTACCTGAAGGTAAGTTCAAATAAATTTATTAATTGGGGAAGGGCTGTGGCTCAGTGGCGGAGCATCTTATTTGCATGCAGAAGGTCCCAGATTCAATCCCCAGCATTTGCAGATGGGAGAGACCCCAATGTGAAATCATTGAGAGCTGCTGTCAGTGTAATCAATACTGATCTAAATGAGCCAATGGTCTAATTCAGTATAAGACAGCTTTCTACATTCCTAATCCTGAATGAACATGCAGGGAATTGTATGGAACTCAGAGCAGCACAGATGAATACACTTCCCAATACTTCTCTACATAACATAAATAAGAAATTGAATCTAACTTGTACAGAAAGAAACAGGTAGTCCCGTATTCTGACCATCTACCTGACAAGCTAGAAAACTTTCCACACTGAGGGATAATGTACTCAAGTGTTGAGCTCCTAGTAGACTTTGGAAATCTGCCCAAAATTAGATTATAAGTCTGCGGGCAGGACCATGTCTTTTAAATTCTTGCATGGTGCCTAGTACAGTTATAGTGGCAGCGTAAATAATGAATGATGATGAATTGCTTGATGCAACAGCCGCCTTTCCATTGAGACAACAAGATGGGGCTTTTATACCACCTTCACTGCAAACCACTATAAATGAGCATTGAAATGGCACATCAGAACCGCAATGGACCCAAGAGGGAAAACAAATAGCAGCCTCAAGTGGGGGGGGATTCTCTTATCCTGATCAGATATGAGCCCTCCCCCACTGAAACTGCTAAAAATGGGATCACCTGCTGCCACATTTAAACTAAAAAAAGCAGTTCTGAATGTGGTGATCCCTCCATGGGACGGAATTACCATGGGCAGGCCAAAGTGTATCCAAATGGCATACAGTGGTACCTCGGTTTATGAACTTAATCCATTCTGGAAGTAAGTTCTTAAACTGAAACAGTTCTCAAAACGAGGCACGTTTTCCCTAATGAGGCCTCCCGCCACCGGTGCCCTTCTACCGTTCGCCTTCCGTACGTAGACCGAGGTAAAGTTTGTTAACCGGGACACTACCTCTGGTTTTGCAGAGTTTGTGAACCAAATAGTTCGTAAACAGGGCTGTTCTTAAACCAAGGTACCACTGTATTATAGTTTTCATCCACAGCCATCACTACCATGTGGGTCATCACAGTGCAGTCACTAGAAAACTAGGTGGTGAGTTTTAAAGGCTCTGGATAGCATCCTTTATCAAAGACAAGAGGGGGGCGTTGTTAGTGCAACATCCCTGTATAAGCTTTTGGAGGTTGTCTCAGATGGCTTCTCATTGAAGATAAAGCTGTCAATGGCTACTAGCCATGATGACTATGTTCTGCCTCCACAGTAAGTGCAGTACTGGACACCAGTTGCTGGAAACCACAGGAGGGGAGAGTGCTCTTGTGCTTAGGTCCTGCTTGTGGACTAGATGGGTCACTGGCCAGACCAACAGGGCTTATCTTTGCCTGGAACACGAAGTAGTGGTTCTATAACTACCATTGTCATGATCACACTTTTTTCTTTTTCTTTTTAGTGAGGCTTGGAGTTCTGGCAGAACCTCCCCTCTGCAGAGCCATCATTATTGAAAGCTCAAGTGGCCTCTGGACATTGAGGTGTGTATATATTAGAGGAAATGTGCACTAAATGCTGATAAATTGTTCTGAGGTCTTTTTTCTTCTTATTTTTTAAGCGCAAACGGATGCAGGAAAATATAGAAACTGGAAGAAACCAGAACTGACAGGTCCTTACACCCAGGTAAGTGTGCGTAGGATTGCAGTCTAACAGATGAGACTGATGATATAGTAAATTTATTGGGGGGAAATAAGGTGTTTTTATAACTTCAATAGTTTTGTGGACTATACAAGTTCAAAATATTCAAATCTCATTCTTTATTCTCATTGATTTACTTCCTTTCTGATAAACATATCGATTATAGGATGCCAATTAATTAGGTATTACAACAGTTCTATTAAATCACTTCCTTGTTGGATACATTATTGGGTAAAGTTAATGATTATTGGCAAAATGGTAGCTTTTTTTCTATTAACGGTCTATATGGTATGTTTTTAGTTTACAATAAAAGTGGGGAATGACAAACTGCCAAATATTACAATAGAATTTGGCTATATATGAAACAGACATCTCAGATCAAGCCATCAGAGACTAAGCTTTCTTATCACATGAGCACAGCGCCTGTCAATGGGAAGCAAACTTGTCATGTGGATGAGCTTATTGCTTAATTATTACTCCCTCAGCTCCTCTACTGAAGCATGGCGTTCAAAAGACTAGACCAGACAATTCCATAAAGGTCAAATATCTCCTTTTGTTTGGACTTTTGGCATTCCACAAGGGTGATGCAGTGAAAGGTTATGAAGTGTCTTCTCCCCTTCCTCATTTTTCTCTTTTCTGTTGTCGTAGATTGCAAGCCTTCAGCAAGGATTCATTTGCTTGCTGCTCAGATGCCATCATAATTTTAAGGGTTGTGCTAAGAGATCAACATCAACAAAATTCTCTCCCCAGAATCATGGCTGGTCTGGCCATGCTGATAAGCCATTTCCTTCATTCTAGGGAGCTTAATAGAACCATAGAATCATAAAACTGTAGGGTTGGAAAGGACACCAAGGGTCATCTAGTCCAATCCCATGCAATGAAGGAATCACAACTAAAGAATCCCTGACAGGTGGAAGCTCTTTAGCACCTTCACTTGTGTGTGAAAGAGGAAGAAAAGGAGTGTGCTGAGCCTGCAGCTCAATGTAGCTCATTCATGGTTTAGCATTACACCCAAACTGACTCAATATGCCAGTTCTGCCTGAAGATGCTCTATTGGTATAAACTATGCGGATATTTTTATTCTTAAATCTGTGTTTCTCATATGTTTTAAAATTGGACACACATGAGCTTCCTCATAGGCATTTGGCTGCCCACTGTAGGAGTACCAAGAGGGCTTTTCTTCTGTCCTTCTGTAAACTTTCTACTCCTTTCATGTCCTACTCTCTCCCAACAAAAGGTGCCAAAACATCACTGTTTGCACTACTGATGTAGTTTATATTTTATACTTCATTTTATGTGCACAGGCAGTATGTATTTGAATAAAATTTAAGCATGTCAAATATATGTATTTCATTGCACAACCTGCCCCCAAACATGCAGGAACCCATAGTTTGAGAGGTCCTTTCTTGGAATGAAGGTACATCGTCACTGTGTAAAACTTGCTCAAATCTATATGTTGCACAACTGGATTCTTTTGTTTTGTTGTTGCAGAGGTCACTTATGACTTCGATGGCGTTGGACTGGATTTCTGTCCCCTCAGGTAAGTTTTCAAGTGTCTTAATTTGATTTAAAAAATGTTGTGCTCACTCGCTCTCAAAAACAGGGAAAGCACAACAGAATTTGCCAAGTTTATGTCAGATTTTATCTGGTGATCTTGTAGTAATATGGTAAACAACTTACCATGAACATTAAACCTAAGACTTAAATCCTACTGAGATATGTTAAAAACCAACAACTAGTAGCAAATGTTAAAACCTGCCATGTTAGAGCAAGATGCCTAATCCCTTTGTGAAAATGCATGTGCTCTATAACTGCTCTGCAACCATCATAACATTAAGCATATTTGCTGTCACAAGACAACCAATATGTATTGGAGCAGGGCTTACCAGGTAGGCTAAGAAATATATAGTAGGGCAGGGGGGTATTGCACTGATGCATATGTCACAGTTGCCATTTCATTCCCCACCTCTGTTTACAGCTGCTTCTGCTATAAATATAGGTCTGCTGAAGAAAAGTAGGAGGGCCTCCTACAATCCTTCTGGTTCACTGGTTGGAAAGAAAATTGAAACTGAAGAATGAGGCTTTATTTTTTTTATCCCTCCCCAGCTGAAAACAACTAGTAGTAGTAGTTGTCGTTGTAGTCCCTCATTAAGCCCATCATCTGCAATGAAATAGATCTCCAAGTTATTTTCTGGGGGAAATATGATGAAATTAGACCATATGGCATTGATAACTGCTCAGTGAACACTGCATAGACAGAAACAATGTACACTGTTTATACCCGTCATTGTTTGTGTTGCAGCTTTGGTTGCATAAATCCAGACTTGGCCACAAAGCTCACCAAGGGACCTTAGGCCAATCACTGCCTCTCAGCCTAACTTCTGCCCACGTGAATTGTTAAGATCTACTTCCTGCGCCAACCCAGCTGATTTCTAGGCATTGCTATTTCCCAGTTGGCAAGTGGCAGGTGGCAAGCTGGGTTCCACATATCCCTGTAGATTATCTCTCTGTTCAATCTGCCAAGACACAAGGAGGTTCATGGAGCACATGACACATTACATCACACTGCAAGGAAGTTTCCAAGAGAGGATGAAGGATCTCTGTTTTGCTGTACAAAGGATGGGGGGTTTTTTACCCCCAGAAGACCTCACACTTCCCAAAATGGCTTTGCTGCAAAGGACAACACAGAGACCTAAACATTTTTCTTCTTTCTTTAAAAACAAACAAACTTCTAGGGGGGAAATTGTTTGTGTGAAGCTACTACAAGGAATAGTTTGGGAACCCATTACTTAACCTTTTACCATATATTTGCATGATGGCAGTGTTCCTATTGCAACCCACCTTGTCATGCCCCACTAGTTGAATACCAGTGGCTTAGAGAAGAAGAAAATGGTGTGTTTGAATTCATGCCTTGAAATGTTTTTAGTAGTCTGTAGTCTACCTAGGTTTTAACTCTGCAACATTCAGTATTTTGGTTTTCCTCACTAAATGCATTTTCTCCACAGCAGGCTATAAACTGTTCATGTTGGGCTTGTTTCCTCTTTCAACCCACTGTTTATTCCATATATTGTCCCCCCACATACACACACACACTTCTTAACCCACTGCAGGCAAGTGGCCCCTCATTATCAATGTTTTCATCCCTTTCATTTAATTCTTGCTTCATATATGAAGACTTGCTCTAACTGTGGCACCCAACTCTGCCCAAATCTGAGTGATTTTGTCCCCAAAGTGCCTTACAAAGTTGTTACAGTAGCCTGCCTTAGCTGCAAAGTGTTAAGGATTTCATACTCAGGTGATGGGTCCTGCAGGATTTTTTCAGAATATTTTTTTCAGAATAATAATAATAATAATAAGCTGTTTTTCAGAATAGCACTAGAAACCTTGAGTATCTGTGTAAGGATCTTTCAGTTACAGATGCACAAATAAAGCAGGCATTATAGGGGTGCAGAAACAGGCACTCTGCACACTGTTCCAGTAGCCTCACAGTTCCCAAATCCTAAAAGTTGTTTTAGGCAGCCAGCTGCAAACTACCTTTTTCTAGATCTGCCTTGACCCTTCTGCTACATCAGGTTTTACCTTAGCAATAAGGTGTGACCTGCTTGGAATATCAATTGCCCATTATTACCAATTAGCTGTCAGGTCCAGAGAGCTCATATTCTCTCCAAAAAAGAGCTTGACTCTGACAATATTTTCAAAGCGACATTCTCCAGCATAACATGGCAGTGAGATAGCCCCAGTGTTACAACACTGGCATCATGTCTGGCCCATGATGAGTGGTATGGCATCAATGAGTGATATCCAAAAATATCTGTAGAAGCCTCTCTGTCTCTCCTGCAAAACAAAAACCACAGAGCTGTCCATTGATCGAGTCAAGCTGAGCTGGGAGTGAAATGACAAGTATGGAAGCAACCTCTTTCAAGTGAGTTCAGAGTTCAAGACTGTAAATATACTCCATTTTAAACCAAGACTGTGTGGAGTGTAAAATCTCTTATTGTTTCAATACTCTAGATACACCTTTGAACTCTTTCACTTACTGCTATATTTACCTTGGGTTACCTCCATTTTTGGTAAGACCTCTATTATATGTAACTTTCCCCAGCTATGATGCCACACTCACCTTTGTTACTAGACCTTTTCTCAGACCACTTTTAATCTGCTTTCATCCTCACCAGTCTCTTTTTTCTGTTTGGCACAGGAATCATACTCTAAGAATCAGTTCCTCTCCCATTTTTAGCAAACAGCATTTGCTAAATACACACCATTAAGGGCTCAAATATAGGAGGCAGGCTATGGGAGGTGTCCATATACAAGTTAATGTTGCATTTTACTTGTTGTAACCCACAGTGGGTAATAAATTGTAATAAAAATAATTCTAACCATCGTCATCATCACAACTCCAGTCTCTGCAAGCAAAAGGTGAAGAGACAGGTGCAAGGTTTAGAGGGACACATTTGACCCAGAGGCTTCAATTTCCCTACCCTCATCTTACACTTGCCAATGTCTCCACTAAATTATAGGTCATTCTGTGTGTGGCATGGTAGCTCTGGATTTTGCGGGGAGGGGGCAAAGATTGCAGAACTGACAAATTTGCACATCCCTAGCAGGATGGTTTTGAGTTTCAGTCATAGCAAACAGGCAAGCAGGGCTGGCCCAAGACATTTTGGCACCTGAGGTGAACCACAAAATGCCCCCTTCCACCAGGGAAGAAGAGGTGAGTGAAGATCTACATCTGGGGGGAACAAATCAGCCTTACCCAACCATTTCATAGAATCATAGAATTATAGAGTTGGCACAGACCCCAGGGGTCATCTAGTCCAGCCCCCGTAATGTGGGAATCTCAACTAGAGCATACATGACAGATAGCCATTCAACCTCTACTGAAATAGCTCATTCAGTTAGAGTATGAGTCTCTTAATCTCAGGGTCACGGGTTTGAGCTCCCAATTGGGCAAAAGATTCATGCATTTCAAAGGACTAGATTACCCTCGTCTCCTCTAACTCTATAACTCTATGGTTCTATCATGATCACCTTCTTTAGAGTAGCTGTTTAGATAGTAATGGGCAATGCTTCACTTATTTAAGTGGGACTTTCCTGCTGATTCTGCTGATTGGGGTCCATTGAGCTTCTCCTGAGTAGAGTCCTGGACCTAGGCTCCAGGTCCAACCACGATGGCACCACTGCTTCCATCTACATAAGTGGAATGACTGGACCTAGATTTATGAATTTGGGACTTAAAAGGCACTGCACTGAGAACATGCAGAGGTAGCCATTTATCCCTAATGACACTCTGGAATAGCCATTAATTTTTAAATGAAGAGTTGCCAGGTCTCCAGTCTGCCTTTCGATTTCCTCCTTTGTGTCTGGAAATCCTTCTCCATCATTCCAAATGGGTGGTGGTCATAATTCATCGGTAGCAAAACATACTCTTTACAAGCTCAGAAATACTCTACTATCACTGTGCTAGGTCTGAATAATGTCATTGAAGTAGACAGCGGGACTAAACCCTGTCTCAAATTAGGCAAGCTCTTGGCAGCATTTAGTGGCCCTTAAGTAATTTTTCAGCATCATCGGAAAGAACCCTTTGTTCTTATAGGGGTGTGTGGAAGATTTGTCAACAAAGCTTAAAACTGATACTCCACCCTGAAGAACTATCAGTGCACTTTCATCTTTCTGCACCAGGATGAATGATGGACAAAGTATCAAACAACCCTCCTGTAACTCCCAAATTCTGCTGGTGTCATTCAAACTTTCAGTATTACATATAAAAGCAGGTAGATGCCAGAATTTTTTAAAACGTTCATTATTTAATTTTTAAAACCTGTGTATCTTTAACCTTCAAGGCAACCTTGTCTTAATCTGCCTCTTGTCGTTGGACTGTTCCTTGATGAGCCTTTTGTGCTTGATTAATTAGCAAGCTGGAGTGGGAGCTACTCTCTTAAACAATGCCTTCCTCGCTCGGACTAATTTGTGATCCGGCATTAAATCTCAGTAGGGTGTACTTATCTGTCTTGGCCTGCACGCCCCGGATTTCCCTAGCTCCTTATGTGAGCAACATTTTAAAGGGGGGAGAGAAATCCCCTTTCTTTTCTCTAAAAAAAAAATCTGCTTATTTAGTGAGAGAATGGTGATGTATTGATATTTATCCAAAATAAAGCAACTGATTGAAATTTCTAGTTTCCTGTGTACTCTATGGATCCTCACCATTGGTTTATTGTAAGCCACTTTTACACAAAGTTGCTCACAACATATAAAAATGAACCATTAAAAAAAGAACCTTAGAAAGAATAATCTCATTAAATACTGAAAATAAATCCACACAAAAACAATAGGAATAAACTGAGCTAATTTAACAGCTTAAAACTAAGCAGGAGAATCAAACTGAAGTCAAACTGTGGGAAGGTTGCAGCACCTGTTGTGGCTGTGGAGACTGATGCAGGAAAGACATGTTTTGTTGCAGCTGGGGGCAGATGAAGGCATGCAGTTATGCTATACAGATGCACCATGGCATTTCATCTCTCTGCGTTCCTCCCAGAAGTCATTCCTCCTCTGGTCACTGTTGTGGATACATGACCTGTTCTATTTATTTATTTACGGCTATTAGCCCATAAAATATGTACAAACATAAAAACACAGAGACATAAAAACCGATATATCCGACAACAGAAGGTGAACACCACGATGCAAGGGTGGGTCATTGAGCAGAGCCAAATGACAGCTTGGGGCCAGGAGAGCTCCAAGGGACGGATCACAGAAAAAGGAAAACTGAAGACGAAATCCGACATGCACTCTCATCATAACAGTCCGATTAGTTTTGATGTTGTTGTTGTTTTTTGGTGGTTTTTGAGTGTGAGATAACCGCATTCAGGAATCTCGCCACCTGCAGAGTTACAGAAGGATCTGTATCCTGCAAAAGCAGTGCGGCGTGTGACTCAACAGGCCTGCCAACCAAGCGCAGTAAAGCAGGACCCAGGAATTTAGTCCTGGCTATGCTATGTAGGGGACAGTTGAACATTATATGTGGAAGAGATTCAACAGTTTCCCCATCACACACGCATAGCGGAGACACCAAACCCTTGGAAAATCTGTGGCTCAGCAGGTTCGATGGAAGGACATTGAACCTTGCACGAATAAATGCAAGTCGGTGTGGTACTGATGAAAGAGATGACATGTATGATGGAAGGCCAAGTGGTGGGGTTATTCCGTGATACCTGGGGGAGCAGACACCCCCACCCCTGGCGAGGTTGTGTTGATTTTCAATGTCCGCTAATCTTTGCTCAATAAGGCTTTTGGCTGAGCGTAAGTTCATCTTTAAGGAGTCCGCTGGGGAAATTCCGATGCTCAGAAGTTTGGCATGGATTTTTCCTACCCACGGATTGACAAAGACGTCCCGCCAGAGGCACTGAAAAAGGTAATGGTCGGGAAGCCTATGCCAGCTGGACAGCCAATAGCCAAAGACTCGCTTCCAGATGACAGTCTCCAATGATGCAATCCTTAACTCCAGACGTATGGCTGCGTTGCTCACACACATGGGGAGTTTCAGAAGGCGACGGAGAAACTGATTCTGCAATGTCCCCAGCGATGTTAAATTAGACCCTGGGGCCCAGAGCGGGGATACATGACCTGACTGTCTGTCTCCAGGCACTATGGTTGTCTGCAAGGGATTCCCACATGAAAGTGAATTTTACCTTTGTTTCTGCACATACTCCCACACCTCTTTCTGCTCTCCATTCAGACAAGCAAAAGGCATTTTCAGAGTCCCAGCCAGGCAAAAATACTGAAGGAGGGTGAAAAGTGAGGGGTTTGGGCTGGTGAGGGTTCCATGCTTGGCCCCCAGGCCTGAGGTTTTCTACCCCAGCCATTCAGTATCAGCTTCTGAGAACCACATGTCATGTGATGGCAGCAGATATCAGATGATCAGATGAAAAGAAGCATTCCATGCTGCAACATTTTAAAGCATTATTATTATTATTATTATTATTATTATTATTATTATTATTATTTCTGTAGCAAGTGACAATGCATTATGTTCTTGTATAAGAGAGTGAAGAGTGCACTGAGTCACAGCAATCCACAAACCCCACTTTATCGGGCACTTTGGCTCTATGGAGATTATCTGCTTTTGCTTCTCAATGGTACAGCCATTAAGCCTATGACAGCTGCGGCTCAACAAGTAACCTCTTTAGAGGAAGTGAAAGGTGTTTTGTGGTCTCCGGTGAACAGTGTGGGAAGTCTCTAAATTCCGGTCCACACTCTAAGAACTTGACTGCCAGACTGGCTTAGGAATGAGATGAATGGCAAATTGTGAATTCATAAATAATTCAATTTAATGATCTGGCCTTAGGGAAGCAAGAACACCGAGTGCCACATCCTCAGGCTGGCCAAGCCCTTCTTGGAATGGAGCAAAGAGAAAGTCAAACTACGTCACTGCTGAGAGTTCTTTTGTTCCCTGGGGTCTCAAGCAGCCTCAGGACCACTCGGATTGATGCATGGGTGCCCTTTAGAGATGACGGGCTCATTTCTGAAAGCAGGAAGAAGGACTGCCTAGGAAAATACTACATAGAATCATAGATTTGTGGAATTGGAAGGGACCTCAAGAGTCATTGAATTCAACCCCCTGCAATGCAGGAATCAAAACTAAAGCATCCATGGCAGATGGCCATACAACCTCTGTTTAAAAACCTGTAAGGAAGGAGAGTCCACCACCTTTTGTGAAAGTCTGTTCCACTGTTGAACAGCTCTTACTGTCAGAAACCTCTTCCTGGTGATTACCGGTAATCAGAATCTCCTTCTATGTAACTTGAATCCATTGGTTTGGGTCCTGCCCTCCAGAGCAGGAAAAAATAAGCTTGCTCTATCCTCCATATGACAGCCCTTGGATATTTAAAACAAAATTTTTTTTTTCCTTCCAGTAGCACCTTAAAGACCAACTAAGTTAGTTCTTGGTATGAGCTTTCGTGTGCATGCACACTTCTTCAGATACACTGTATCTGTATTCTTCAGATACACTGTAGTGTATCTGAAGAAGTGTGCATGCACACGAAAGCTCATACCAAGAACTAACTTAGTTGGTCTTTAAGGTGCTACTGGAAGGGGGAAAAATTTTTGTTTTGACTATGGCAGACCAACACGGCTACCTTTCTGTAACTTGGATATTTAAGATGGTTATCATATCTCCTCTTTTCTCTTTTCCAAGATAAACATACCCAGCTCCTTCAACCATTCCTCATGAGTTTTGGTTTCCAAACCCTTGGTCATCTTTGTCACCTTCTTCTGCACATGTTCCAGCTTGCCTGTCATCAAAGAGATAACAATGTAGGTACCAGGCAATATTTCCTAGGGAGGAACACAATTGGAGGGCCAGAACAAAGAATGCCTCTGCCTCTCCCCCAGTGGCTAACAGGCACTGATAGGCATATCATTTGCAAATGTGTCTAATACTTTCTTTTAAAAAAAAATGTCCACTACCATGTTTACTCTCACAATAACCCTGTGAGATAGCTCATTATTATACCCATTTTAGAAAAGGGAAACTGAGGCTGAGAATCAGTGGCTTCTCAGAGGCTAAATAAGGAACCCATGACAGAGCCAGGAAATTTTCTCAGACTGAATTCTCTGCTTTATCTTTTCTCGTGTTCCAATGCAGGGGAGAGAGAGTAATTGCCAATAAAGTCCCGCAGTGATGCTATGTCACTCTGGGGCACTGTGAGCAATTACAATTAATGCATCCTGCTGTGAAGCTAATGTAGCAGCTCTACCACACCCAACAAGCCACTTCTAGATACCTGTTGTCTGGGGCAATGATATAGAAACACTATGTGCTCCAGAATTTCCAGCACCAGTGGTCCATGTTGACACCAGGGGAATCCCTCCGAACCAACTGCAAAAGGAAAACTATTCGATCTGGCCAGGGTGATTTGCTCTTTGACACATAAGAGTATGTCACTTTTGTTATGTGCGATGGAAGTGAACTCCTGTCATCAAGAGGAAATTGGGAGACAATGACCAGAGTGAAAAGCCTCACAGCAAAGGGAGGAGTGGCACGGGCAAGTCTATAGTCACTGCCGCACAGCTGCACAGCAGAGTTGTGTCTGCCAGCAGAGTCGAACAAAGTGAAAACCAGACAGTGAATCATCTTGTGTGGTGTATACAAAACCTGAATCGGGCAGATTCATTCCTTTTTCTTTTGCACAGTCCTTATTGTTGTTTTCTTAAGCCTTAAGAGGCAGCCCATGAATCAGATTGCTTTCCCATATATAAAAATTGCCTGCAGCCGTGTTTTTGCCTTCAATTTGTAACCTCCTCTCTCCTCTGTGAAACACCCCTTGCTGCCATGTTGCATTGGCTCGGGCAGAGTTGAGAGAGTGCAGTCGAGGCATTAAAGAGCTAACCCACTGGGGTCCAGAAGTCAATCGGAGTCTTTCCTACCATCGATTTCCCTTCTCTTTGTATCAGGCTTCTAAGGTCCTGTCACGCTTCAGCTTGCTTAATTTTTCAGTAAAGTTTTAACAAATGGAATCATGAGTCTGAAACATAAAACAAAGAGGTGAGGAGCAGGGAAGAACACATCACTGTCTGGAATAAGGGTTACAACTATTTATGAGCAGGGGTTGGTGTCATGATGGCAAAGAGGAAGGATTCTGATTCAGGCAGCAGATGAAGGTGAGCCTACCAAATTTAAACTTTCCAAAATAATATGTGAACCAAAACACAGCAATCCTTCAGAATTCGCAGCTCTCCACATTTTGCAATGTATTTCTCCAGCATTATCTAGAAAAATGCATCTACTAAAGTGAAAATTTAAAAACATGCATATATTCATGAAAATGGCATTCCACACAATGCATTATGTTAGGGGAATTGCTTTGCAAAAAAAATATGTATATTAGACAAAAATGCACAAATCAGGAGCAATTTGCACTAAAATACTGATGAATTTTTATGAGAACTTTTTTTAAAAAAAATCACAGATGGGTGGGGGAGAGAGATTGAAAAAAAAAAAGAGAAACTGATAGATTCTCCCAGACAGATTCACAGTCTAGGGCAGCCTTCCTCAACCAGGTGCCCTCTAGATGTTTTGGGACTATAATTCGCTTCATTTCTGCTCCTTGGGCATGCTGGCTGGGGTTGATGGGAGTTGTAGTCCAGCAATATCTGGAGGGCTACAAGTTCCCCACATATCAAGCAGATAATTGTCCCTCATCAAGCTGCTTCTTACAACCTCTATGAGCTTTGAGGGACATACCAGCACCTTCCAACCACTCTAGAGACCGCACACCAGTGACAGGCATGACCAAAGTGAGTGTAGCCATCCCACAGCTGGCATGTATGTGCATGCACACACACCACAAAAACACCACATAGAGATACACAGAGACACTCCCATGCAATACAGAAACTCCCTCTGTCCTTGCAACAGATGATCAATCTAGTGAGCAGGGAGAGGAAGCGATCTCAATGCTGATTGTGACACTAGGGTGGATGGAGAGATTTCCAACTCGCCACCACTCCAGTGCCACAATCAGGATCCTCCACCACCATAGAATCAAATTGCAGAAGGTCCTCAGGAACCACCAGGAGAGACTTGAATGGGAATGGCACACAGGCCCCTTTTAGAGGCATAGTCCTCATTTCTGAGACCACAATCATTAGCACAGCAGATGGGATGACACAGATTACCAGCCAAGGTGGTAACAGGTCTGGATGCTGCAGACTACAACTCCCATCAGCCCCAGCAAGCATGGCCAACAGTCAGGGATGATAAAAGGATGTTTTGTAGTCCAAAACATCATGATGGTAACATGTTAACTATACCTGAAGTAGAACCTCCTGAAGGGAAGAAGAAAGTCAGAAGCCAAACAGCATTGCCCAAGGCCCACTGAAAGCCATCTCTTGTGCTTTTCGCTTATGGGATATTAGAAGAGGCAGCCTTAGACATTTGTGTGTGATTCATACTAGATACTCTCAAAAACCAGTTTTAATTGTTCTCTTCTTTACATTGGTAATTCTCAATTTACACTGATGTAAAGGCAGCAATATAGATTGGAGGCTGCAAGGGAAATACAGTAACACAATTAATCTTGAATCACTTTTGAACAGCCTTTGAACAGGTATATGATCTCCGCTTCGGCTCGGTTACTAAACCTGCCTGACAAGCTTGGGGAAGGGGGGGTGACCCAGTCCTACAAATTATAGCATCAGCCGACAGGTTCGGCAGACAAGTTTAAGGAGGAGTCACTACAGCCACAAAAGAACCTGGAGGGATAGAAAACGCCAATTATCTCTCCCCCCGTCTTTCAGCAAAGGCCTGCTTAAAAAACCTGCAATTTGCTGGAAATTCAGACAGGCTACTGGGTTCATCAGAGTCGGCGCTGGTGGCACATGCACAAAAAGGCACATGAAGCAGATTTTGTGTCTGTTCCAAAGTCAGTTCTCTGGAGTGTTCTAAAATCCCTCCAGGAGATGCAATGCATGATCTAATTGTTTTCAATAAACATTACAGAAGAAATTTTACCCGAACATTATCCTTGAGCATGACCAGGCCCTACCTATGCACTTCAGAGAGGACTGCCACACCTGATCTAGGTATGGGAGAATAAATTTGATTCAGTTCGTATCTCCGAATTCACTCTTTTCAAAGCAATATGTGAACTGAAAAACAGCCATCCTTTGAAATTCACTCCTCACTGAATTTTGCAATGCATTTCTCCAATCAAGTGCTGTGTTGAAAAATGCACAGACTAGGGTAAAGTGTGCATCTGAATGTAAAAGCAGCATATAGAATTATCATATATGGGGATATATATTTTTGAAAAATGTGTACATTGGGGAAAATATTATTTTAAAATTGTATGAGAAATTCAGAGTAAAATTCTGGTGAATTTTCATGAAGACTTTTTTTTTATAAACTGCAAACTGATGTGGAAACACGGAGAAGTAAAATTAAGATTGGAAAACTGAGAAACTGGGAGAAACTGAATTTGACATATTTGCCCATCCCTTCCCTAATTGTTGGAGTCATCATCCAGGTATTGGCTCCATGCAAAGCAACCATTTTGCTTTGTTAGAAAAGCAGGCTGCAATCACTTAATCACCAAAAAGCACATTTCTCAGGCATGTAGTAAAGCAGTTGGTAGAGCTGCTCAGTTCTCCCCTACATTTACTCATGTATTTGAAACCATGCTTCAACGTTGTGTATTCAACCACTTTTTCTGTCTCCTGGGGAGCACCACCAGCTGTAAGATGCAGTTTAGGATTTCGCCTTCTAGAACAACGCCCAGTGTGGTGTAGAGGTTAGAGCAGGGATACAGAACCTATGGCCTTACCAATGCTGTGACTCCCAGCAGCTCCAGTCAACGTGGCCAACGGCATTTAGTCCACAGGTAGATCTCTCTACAGAATCTTCCACAGTTAAGAGCAATGCAAAGCGTTTGCTTAGCATGCCTGCAATCTGTGCCTTTGTACAAGGAGAAATTCAACAAGTCTGCATTTCTTGGCATGGGAGGTGGTTATGGAGAAATCTGCACTGGTTGAATTGCTGCATTTTTTACAGTTGCTAAGTATTCGGGAAAACATGGCAACAAATGTGTTCTTTACAAGCTGATGAAGATTGAGTGGAATCAGTGGAAGACACCTCAATCCAACCATTTGAAAACGGGAAGTAAGAAAGGTAACCACACCATGCATGATATATATGAACTTTTCTATATTGAATGACCAATGTGTGATGGCTCACAAATCCATCACTATTATGTCAAATTTTGGAGATATCATTCATTTTTCAAAAATAATTTCTTCTTGGACACATGGTACAATCATTGCAGTTAGTCATTAAATTCAAGAATAAGGAACCTGTGACCCACCAAAAGTAGTTTGTGTGCATATATTCCCTGACGATTGGCCGTCTTCATTGGGACTGATAGAAGCTGGAGTCCAATGACATATGGAGGGACACAGGTTCCCTGTCCCTAATGTCATAGATAAAGAATACATTTCTATGAACACTTTATTGGGAAGAAGTCCTGTTGAATCCATGATACCTACATCTAAAGTAAACAGACCAAGTTTAAAGGAGGCAAAATTCATGAGTCCAGAGATTGAAAAAGCTGGATAATTTCCCCCCCCCATCTTTTGAAAATTTTAGATCAGTTCCCTTGTCTTTTACACACACACACATTTTATCAGTTATTTTTAGGAGGAGGACTTTCACTCGGAAATGGTACTTCTTAAAGGTTTGGGAGCTTTATACCATAATTTATTTGCTTCATTGACTGGAGTACAATTACTCTGGAGTAAATTTGTTGGTGATTTGCACCAAACAGTGCTTCAGCATGCTCCCTCGTTCATTTTAATTAAGCTGCTGGAGACAACAATTGAGTGATTATATCATTAACATAGCAGCTGGCTTATATAAACTGAGTGGGTGTGTTTCGAGCATGCTTGTCATGTATGTGAAGAGTTAGGATGGTTTACGTCTGCTCTCCAAAAATATGTCATTGTTCCTTAAGCCCTTACACCTGTTTTGTTTTTTTGCTAGGAAATGGTTTGCTTTTTTGGCAGGAAGAAGCTAAGGAAATTTGCAGAATGAGTGATTTAAGGCAATCCCAATGAGTCCACCCTACACAAAGTACCCTGTGAATTTGGGAAGGGTACAAATTATCTGCTGCACACACAAAAAACATTATGTACTTTGTAGAACACAATCCATGCACACACCCCAGATTGTAAACACCTGCAGATACTCTCAAATGAGTGGGCAGTAGTTTGCCCCAAACTGGGACTGGTTTTGCAGCAAATTGGGTTTTGAGAAATTTTGAATGCTAGCCAATTGCCAAAGGGGCCACAGTAGAAGCTTAGGGGCATCACATTGAATTGTCGTTTATCCAACCCATGGTTTGACTTCCAACATCTCCACTTACACAATTTTGGATTGCAGAGCTAGAAATAGACTTCAACCTGAAACATTAATAATAATAATAATAATAATAATAATAATAATAATAATAATAATAATAATTTATTTTTTATACCCTGCCCATCTGGGTAGCTTCCAAAAGAATATTAAAATACTGTGATACATCAAATATTAAAAGCTTCCCTAAACAGGGCTGCCTTCAGATGTCTTCTAAAAGTCTGGTAGTTGTTGTTCTCTTTGACATCTGGTGGGAGGGCGTTCCACAGGGAGGGATGAGAAACATGTGGCCTTCCAAATGTTGTTGAACTATGGACATATTTGCACCATGCAATTAAAGCACTATGATGCCAATTTAAACCCCAAAGCCTCATGGGAGGTGTAGTTTGTTAAGGGTGCTGAGAGTTGTTAGAAGACCCCTGTTCCCCTCACAGATCTACAGTTTCCAGAGTTCCCTGTGAAGAGGGATGGATTATTCAGCCACTCTGGGAATTGTTGCACCCCTAACAACTCTCGGCACCCTTTACAAAGTACAGCTCCCATAATTCCTTGGGGGAAACCATGGCTGTTTAAAATGGTTTCACAGTGCTTTTCATGTGTGGTGTGAATGTGTCCTGTAACTCCCATATTCCCTGACCATTGGCCATGTTGGCTCGGGCTGATGAAAGTTAAGAGTCCAACAATGTCTGGAAGGACAAGGGTTCCTCATCTCTGCATTAAGGGATTGGGTTTAAGCACCACACAACAAAGTTTGATATGGCTAACCTGCCCCTCCCAAAAAGGAATCAATCAAAACTGACACCAGGTTTGGCAGGAGGAGGGCAGGGACCCTGGTTACTGGGGGATAGGCATCAAGGAGCAATAGCAGGTACTAGCATGCTGGCTCTGAAAGCTGAGCCAGCCACCCACTCTGTAATAATTTTTTAATGGGTTGGTGTTATAAAGAGAAGCGCCATGCCAAGCAGATGCAGTTGCCATCATCGTTATCTCCAATGCCTCAGAGCCCAGTCTGATTGCTCGACCTCTGTACTCAATTGAAGGAATGGCACACACAAAAAGATGCAATTTGCCTCTTCTAAGCCTCCTCCATATTTCTTTGAAGAACTTCCAGTGCCCTCAACTACAGCTGAGTCAACATTGGCATGCTATGCCCACTGGCAGACAAAGGTGGGGGTGGGGGTGGTCCACACCGGGTGACATGGGGGGGTGACATTGTGGCCACCCCTGCCCCCCAGGACGCTCAGCACTTGCCATGCATCCCCGGGACGCGCGGTGCTCGCTACGCACCCTCCCGATGTGCACCACACACCCCGCAGGCGGTGCCCCAACATGCGTGTCACGCCCCCTGACACACATGCCAGCCATGCCCCCGGATGTACACCGCTCCTGGTGCTGGAGCAGGTAGCTTCGTCACTGGCTATGCCTACTTTCTGCATACAAGCTGGGCTTGTTTCCAACCCCCATCTCCCTGCTCCCACTCAGTTTGCCCATGCATGTTATCAGAGTAAGGTATGTCCAGGCAGTTGCTATTTTCAGGTGGGATTCAATTATATCCTGGCAAAATCAAGTCATACAACTAAGGTTGATTTGGTGCTCTTTTGCAATGAGGCAAGTCACATGAAAATGCAGCGGGCAGTGTGGGGTAACAATTGTTTGATGCAACCTTGCAAACAAATCAGAATGAATGCTTAATACATTTTCAGTATTGTTTAACCTCCCCATAAACTTTGTGCCAAAAAATTAGGATAAATGTTCACTAAGCAGGTCATCTGGAAGCAGTCATAGTGGTTCACAGAAAATGTTTTTCCGCCTTTCAGCCATTTTCTTTTTCTGACCCCACACTACCCATGTGTCTTGGATATTGCTTCAGACACTCATGCCCTTTTCCCATTCCCTCAGATGCCACACTAAATCACTAGCTTTTTCTACCACACACCCCTCATATTTATTTATTTTTGTGTTCCCCTCACACCCTTGCAATGAGGGCCCCATAGGAGTCTCCAGTCTCTCTTCTCACAAGATCCATTTCTTGAATGCAGCTGTTTCCAGAAAAGAAAAGAAAAAAGCTAAGGCCAATGCCCTCGCCTTAGGTGAGTCTGCTACTCATTGCCTCCCTTTACTGGGTGTGCCTTCTTTTCTTTTCTTCTGGCTTTGATGGAGATTTGCAAAGATGCAGCTTCATTCCACACCTGACGTGGGTGTTAGGGAAGATCAAACTGCACCGGGCGACACAATTTCAAGCAATTTGCCAGAGGGCTGCCTGCTGGGACAACTCACAACAGGTCATGTATAATCCCAGAGCAAAAGACACAATAACTAAATGATAACAAGACAGGGCCAGAAATGATGGGCAATATTAAAAATAAACATTGATAACACGACACCTATCCTGTTTAACTCAATTAACTCAATGAGCGTTGAGCGAGGTGTTGCTTCACGAATCCTCACACATCAAGCTCCTCCCTTTCGCAATCAGTGAAACACAGCCTGGAACGGCATCCTATTTTTTCCAGGCATTTTTGCTTGCTGTACTATGTTATGGTATCACCAGTCAATCAATAAACTAGTGCCTGTGGAACTGATTTGGTGTTCTTCCACAAAAGCCTTATACAGTGGTACCTCGGGTTACAAACACTTCAGGTTACAGACTCCGCTAACCCGGAAGTAGTACCTTGGGTTAAGAACTTTACCTCAGGATGAGAACAGAAATCGTGCGGCAGCTGGAGGCCCCATTAGCTAAAGTGGTACCTCAGGTTAAGAACAGTTTCAGTTTAAGAACGGACCTCCAGAACGAATTAAGTATGTAACCAGAGGTACCACTGTAGTGGGTAGCATACTGGAACATACTAGGAATACCAATAAATAAATATAAAGAAAACTAGGGGAGAGAAGCATCTGCTACCAGCACTTTGAAACATGTCCCCTTTCTGACCAGCTCCGAAGAACTTCAAAAGTTGACAACCTACATCTGCAGTGAGAGAATGGGCCTGTAAAGATAAGGAGGCACTTTGGCCCTTATCTATTTTCAGAGATATTTGTATTTGGTGGTGGTTATATCCACTTGCTATACTCAATATACTGCTTTCTCTAAAGCATCTATATTCAGCATCATCCATAACAAGAAATCCCAGGAAGAAGTTTAAAGAACACCTACACTGTGTATATTTCTCAGCCTTCCTGGACATGGTTTTATTGTGGTCCAAAATGTATGGGCGTATCATGTTTGGGAAGGATGGTGAGCTTTCTATAGAGATTTTTCAAATTTCTAACATATATGCATTTTGAGCAAACGGCTTTCTAGATTTTGATTTTCCTTTTTGCACCTCTAGATCCTGCTTACATTGTTGTTGCCTTTAAAGAGTGAACTGAAGTTATGGACACACTGTAGCAGAAATGCAAATCAACCAAAAAGCAAGGCAAGAGTCCACATTAATAAGGAGTCAGTAAGGTGCAAGGGAACAAATGCGGGTAATCAGAGACTTCAACTGTGCAAGCCGTAAACTGGAAACACCTCAAAGACTTGTTGCCAGAAGTGGGCTGTAAGTGGAATCAATAATAAATCAAGCAATGAGCTATAAAGAGGAGATAGCATTTAAGCAACGGAAACCCATAGCCTAGTGAGGCTTGTAAGATTTAAGTGAGACCACAAAAGGGGAAATGCACAGCAACTGCATTTCCTCTTAAGACAATTATTAAATGAAAGGAAGGGTTCTTCGGAGAAGCCAAATCAGATTAAACCACAAAAAAGGTAGAAGAGCGCTGTAGAAAATGTGAAGATAGAGACATTTCTAGCATCCCTAGCCTGATTGCAACATAACAGCAAAATGTAGATAAGCAAATAAATGCAGGAGTGCAGGGAGTAGGAGTGTGTGTGTGTGTGTGTGTGTGTGTGTGTGTGTGTGTGTGATAATTGTTATCAGCTTTTATTTATATATTCAATGCTATTAGCAGGTAGAATTCCTTAGCAGGTCTCAGATGGAAGAAGATGTTCCACTTTATTTTGTGTTGGGTCACCTCCAGACTGTCAGTATTTTGTAGGAGGGATTCAATTTTGTGCAATTAAAGTGCATTAAAGAGCTCTGCTGCTTTTCTGGTGCTTTTTACATTTACTTTTTTAAAAACAAAAACAGGCTTTTGCAGTTAGAAAAGTGGTGGGTCAATGTACTCAAAAGTGTGGGATGAACAAATGATTAACAGGAAGACAAAAACGTGCAAACCAGGGTGAATGTTCTTTGATATATAACTGGCCACAAACAAATCAGAACGAATGTGCAATAAAGACTCGTAGTCTATCCTCAGCCTAAATCATGTGCAAGTAAATCAGTATGAATGCTCAGAGGTTGTCTAGAAAATGCAAATAGTGTGTTGTGTCACAAACTGTCCAGGTGACCAGGATGGTGAAGGGTCTGGAAACTAAGGCTCGAGAAGAGCAGTTGAAAATGCTGGATTCTGTCCTCCAGCCTGGATGAGAGAAGATTAAAGGGAGACGTGAAAGCTACCTTCAGGTATCTGACTTGTTCGCTGTTGCTCTGAAGGGCAGGACTAGAAGTAATGGGTGTAAATTGCAGGGAAGCATCTTTCCATTTAATCCCAAGGAGGTGGGACTTTGTAACATTAAGAACTATTTGACAGTGGAATAGATTGGGTCACAAGGTGGTGGTGGGATCTTCTTCAATGGAGGTGTTTAAGCAGAGGTGGACAATCATCTGTCAGGAATAATGGAATCTCAACATCTAGGGGATCGAACCAGATGACCTCCTAGCTCCCCTTCAACATTATGATTTCAATATCTCTCCCTTGTGGCCTCTGCTGGAAGAGTGAACACCTAGGTGCTCAGGCAATGGTGCAGGAACCTCCTTAACTTCTCCTTGGAAGAATTGGGTCAAATCTCTTCCCCAACCTACATTTCTTCAGGCCAAGAAGGTCCAATAGGTCCTTGATCCCAGATTTTGGCAAAAGGGGTTGACTTTGTCGTGTGATTCAAGAGTGCCAAGCTCATTTGCTTCTGATTGTTGGGTGGGTGATACATGGCATTGACAAACCTAGAAGCTTATGTTCTTCACTAGGATATTGTTCACAGCAAGAGTGGCCTTGGGAAGCTTAAATAAACAGCACCTTAAAATGCATAAAAAAATTAACAAGAGAAGTTCAGAGATTCCTTTTACTGTTTGCAAGTTCACATACTTCTTGACTTCCTAGTTCTGGAGGTCCCAGAAGCAGAAGTATGGAGATAACAACCACACAGACTTCTCACAGTAATGACAAACCAAGAGAAAATCAGGAAGTCCTGTTAGGAAATCTGTTCTCCCAGGGTTTCAATTACTATTTTTAGGTGTGGTAAATTTGGAGGAAGCCATAAAATCATCTGCATAGCTGCAGCGCTACCAGCAGAACCATGGTAGTCACACTGTGATATCGATCCTCCCCACCTGTGAAAGGTAGGACAGGGGTGAATACTATACACCATTTTTAACAGCCAGATGTATGTGTTCATCTTGAATTGGCCAGGAGCTAGACTACTAACCCCCTCTCAATCAGATAGTCTGTCCTTAGTGCTCTGTATCCCCCTTAAATGTTATTAAGCCTAGGATCATCAGGGTTCATGAGGCCTATGATGAACTCATGGCCATGTGTACTCACATCTCCTTTTTAGGCACAAAGAAGGTGGCAATGTTATATTAAGCCCATTGATCTGATATAGCATTGTGCAAGTCCAATAAAGATCCTTGTTGGAATATGGTACATCTAGGACCCAGAAGCACACCTGGGGGCCAGAGTGTCCCCACCCCTGTTATATCATTCCAAGCTACCAATTTATTAGCTTTATACCTGGTTGCGTACATGAAGAACTCCAAGTTCATTCTGTGTTCATATGCATAAGATCTGTTTGCCAGTCTGCCAACCCACACTTTGGTTTACCCTAATTAAAAGTTCATATCAGATTTTTGCTTGCTTGCTTGCTTTGGTTTTCATGTAGGTCCCCTCCCCCACTGTCCCGCTGCCCACTCTATCATTTGTCATTTAATAGCATTTAAAATTTATTTTATCTGACTTCAGGCATCTTGGCGATCATGGTGATCAGTGAAAGGGCGCAGCTGAGCTCCATTAAAGTCAGTAGCTGTTTTGCCATAGACTGCAGGTGTTTCATACATGAGGTTTGAAACCCTATTTCCATGCTAATAGAAGTGTGGCTCTGGTAGAGCATTAGTATGGCCTGACTATTTTAAATATGTATGTTCCAAAAGACATGACTCTTTGAAGGTTGTGCCTTCTTTCCAAGCATGAGGGCGAGTGGGGACAGGCTTATCACATGGAAGGGCACAGAATGGCAGAGGCTGCAGGTCATCGCAGTGAGGTAGTTGCCATTAACTATGAACTGAGAACAGAGGGGTTGGGATACATAGGCCTCACCCATTATTCATCCATTATTCATCTTGTCAGTCAAATGAGAAGATTTTTTTTTAAAGTAACCCAGACTAGCATTTTCAGCCTAATTTAAACATGTAAGTCATACTGGGTTCAATAAGACTTGCTTCCTTAAGGGTGTGCTTAATGGTTAGATAGATAGACAGACAGACAGATAGGGCTTTTTTCAGACGGAACTCACTGGAACTTAGTTCCAGCACCGCTCAGGG
This sequence comes from Podarcis raffonei, assembly GCF_027172205.1. Taxonomy (NCBI): domain Eukaryota; kingdom Metazoa; phylum Chordata; class Lepidosauria; order Squamata; family Lacertidae; genus Podarcis; species Podarcis raffonei. Next base: position 75,754,930 of record NC_070607.1, read on the forward strand.
GGCACTGAGAGTTGAGCTGGATGGCCAAGGGCATGCTTACCAGCAACATCCCAGCCCTCACTTTGCACTTGCTCTGGTGTGTGGATTTGCCCCCGATCCACCTGAGAGGCTGGAAGAAAAGGGTTTTGCTCAGAAGCATAGATGCGTCCACCAGAGAAGGTTAGCAGATCTGACCAAAAAAAGTCCCAGAACTGCATTCCAGCATGTTCCACCAGAAAAAAGCACTGCACCCAGCCCAGCTCTAGGCATGAATAGTGGAACCTAATCCAGTGAGCTATTTAGAATGTGCTCCCCAAATATGTGTGTGGAGGACAGTAGACTTGAGTTTCTTTTGTATAGCCTCAAGGATATTGGGTTTGCAATTTCACCTGAGATCCATCTTGTTAATCAATCATCAGTTATGAAACAATAATGATCTGTAATTAATATGTCAATCTGCTAGGCAGTTGCAATAACTGGGTTTCCCCCTCCATTTGTCATTAATTTCTTAGGAACATTTCTCTTAATGTTGAAAGGAGAACAGAGATGTAGTGGCCAACATGGTGAGGATCAGGTCCTCCTTATCTCTGCTGATGCTTCTGGAGGATTTTAATTTACTGGCAGTAGCAAGGAAGTGTAGCCTATGCATTGGCAGAGTTCCATGTGCCATGGCCAGCCGTCTAAGTTTGACTGATCTGCTTACAGTGCTCTGGAATGCAGGCATTATGTATTAATTTGGATAATGACATCTCTCTTTGCTGCTCTATTTGGGTGCTGATTTCCTCACTGGGGGGAAAAAACTAGAATAAAAATCTACATTGAAAATGAAAATTATTCAGTCCCGTGGTATCAATGACAATGCTATTACTATTATCATTATTAATGGCACTGCTACATAATAATGCATAAATCAAGACTAAAAGTGATTGCTAATGCATATTAAAATGGGACACCATTGGAGGCTGCTGCAGGCATGATGGATATAACAGATACAAACAGTCATTTACACTCTTAAGTAATTCCTATTCATCACAATGGGGGCTATGCAAGGAAAGATTGCTGGCTGACTTTATCAAAAATCAGAAACTGTTATACTTCATTATATCAGAGCTAGGGATGGGGAGGTGGAGATTTTATTCACTTCACGTTTAAAGATGAACAGTCCTAAATTGCATTTTCCAAAATAATTCATGGATCGAACTGCTGCCATCCTTCAAGATTCGGAGTTGTCTGAATTTTGCAGTGCAGTTCTCCAGAGAATTGGTGTGTACAAAATATGTATATACTAAGGTAAGGTGTGTATAAAATGCATATATTCATGAAAATAACACAAAAGTGAATTATATTAGGCATAACTGATTGGTAGGAGGATTATATTAGCCAAATTGCATAGAAGCCTATTAGGAGGAATTTGCACAAAAATGCAAAATTTCAAAAGAAAATTGCAAATGGATATGGAAAGAAGAGAACTGAACTTAAAATCAGGCAAAATGAGAAATCAAAATTGACAGATTTGCCCACCACTAATTGAAACAGAAGGATGGAATCTGTTGACATCAAGTGACAAAATCCCACTGATTTAATCAGAACTGAATGCATTCTAAGTAGGTATTCCACATACAGTGGTACCTCGGGTTAAGTACTTAATTCGTTCCAGAGGTCCGTTCTTAACCTGAAACTGTTCTTAACCTGAAGCACCACTTTAGCTAATGGGGCCTCCTGCTGCACCGCCAGAGCACAATTTCTGTTCTCATCCTGAAGCAAAGTTCTTAACCCAAGGTACTATTTCTGGGTTAGTGGAGTCTGTAACCTGAAGCATCTGTAACCTGAAGCGTATGTAACCCGAGGTACCACTGTATAGCCCCATCAAATGGTTCAAATGGAACATCAAGGAAGTTTACATGATTAAAAGGGTAAAAATCAACTTGTAAAACACAGTGTTTCCAATAATTAATTAAAGTTACAACTAATAAAATAACAGATTACAAGATAGCATTGGAAATAACTAGAACAGTCAGTGCAGATAAAATCCACCTCTGATCGCAAATGCCTGCAGAAATAAAACAACATTGTCAAAGGTGAATATGTGGCCAATCTGATGAGCTTTCCCATTGACTGGGCACAAATACTAAGAAAGCCCCCTTTGTCCCCAGCAACTTAGCTGTAAGCAGGGACAAGATTTAGCGTAGGGCTTTTTTAGATTATCCCAATAGATGCATAGATTGGAAAGTGAGAAGGCAGCAAAGTAAAAACTAGGGGTGTGCCACAGATGTGGATGAATGAGTCAAAGCAGGCAACACTGAAGGGCTTCACGGTGCCCCAGCAATCCATGTCAAAAAAATGTTGCAGAAAAGCTAAACTATGTGTCTAAGCTTATTGTAGAAGGGAAGCACCAAGGTGTGAGAGGAACAGGTAGAAGAAGCATCCTTGAAAAATCAAAACGTATGGAAAATACCAGCAGGATGCAGGAACTTCTTCATGACTGACAGGTATAACCTGTAATCAGAGGGCATTGTTTTACCCAAAGAGTATTTTTACCTACTTTTGTCAAAAGAAAAAGGCTATAGCTATTGTTGTCATCAACAAATCATGAAGTGGGGATATGAGTGCATTTGGGCAGGCCCTGAACTGTGTCAGGCAGCCTGCAAAGCACCTCAAACCGTGTTAGGCTGTGCCTGAAATGCAAATTTCAGCTCCCACTGAACCTTGTGGTCAGTGCATACCTCAAATGAAAGCCATCACCTTGGTTTATGTCTGGAAATTAACTGTGAGCTAATGTCCCTTTTTGGCACCACTGCAAAGGGCATTGTGGTTTTTAATGGGCAATACAGCTGCTGTTAGAAATTAAAGCTGAAAGCACATAGTGAGCACAGTCCTTGATTAGTGATTCATTCTCTACAATATTATGGACAGAAAGCAATTTGTTGCTTTGGGCTAGAAGACTGGTTGGACTAGTTTAGCTGCTTATTTCCTAAGGGAAAGAGTGTGGCCAGGATACCTATGTTGGAGAGAGAGTAATATACACATAATGCTGACTCACATCTTGTCTCCTCACTAACTCTCACTCATACCCATATACAAGCATGAGAAACTGTCTCATTATGTGCCAGACCATTGGTCCATCTAGCATTGCATTGTTTGCTTTGACGGACAGAAGCTCCCCTAGGTCTCAAGCAAGGGTCTTTCCTCGCCATGCTATCCAGCAGCAATTAAATCCTGCTTACTTATGAAACTACCAGGCAGTTCTGGACAACTACTAAGCAATTCTGGAAGATCAGCTAAGGCTGTAATCTCATCCCCACTTGCTGACAGTAAGCCCCACTGAATTCAGTGACTGTCTCCAATGAATTCAAAATGTTGTGCTTGAATAAATCTCGCAAAATAGAAAATGAGCGTGTTTAATGTTATGTTAAACACAATTTATTCTGGCGGCAATACATATTTGACGAGGACTAGACAGACTTAAAGCAAACAAGGAGTGGGAGGCATAACTTTTGCAGAGAAGAGGAAAGCTAGAAAGGCACGCCTACTGCCTGCCCTTCTCTCACGCACCACTGAAAGGCCTGGGGGAAACTCAGAATACAGTAGGGTTACCCTTATTAAATTATTGCTGGTTGGCTATGCTATTTTTAAAGAGACACTAAAGCTGGTGGATCTGTATTTAAAGTTACTTATACCTATGCACCATGGTCTCAAACACCATTACCTGGGTGTGTCATAGAAAGCAAGGCTTCATTCTTCCAAGGAAATGTTCAACTGAGATCTGAAAGGCATGTCTATAAATGCCCACTGCAGTCATGAAAGTCAAGGTCCCTAGATGACCTTGGGCCACTCTATCTCTCTTTCAGTCTTAGCTATCTGAAAGGGCTTTTGTCAGACCCTTACAGAACGGCAGGGTGCAACTTGCTCTGGGCCTCAGAGGGCTAAGCCAGCTGTGGGGAGGGAGCGCCAGGAGCCTATTGGATTTACGCTACCATGCCCCAGGCTTCAGACAAGCTCCACATGGGCCTAGTTTTCAGAATGATAAAATGAAGGGTGGAAGGAAAAACCTTGTGTGCTTCCTTGAACTCCTTGGAGGAGAGGCAGAATAAAAGTGTAACCAATTCATGATGATTCATTGATGAACTGCTGCTTATAAAGCATTTCAAAGCAATTTCGCAAAACAATTAAAACATATATAAAACAATTGCTCAACGGGGGCGGGGGGGGATCCCTGCATTTGAAAGGCTTATTGAAAGAGGAAAGAGGTTCCGAAAATACAATAGGGGCAGTGCTTTCCTGATAGGTAATGGGAGCGAGTTCCAAGGGGTATGTGCTATCACTCGAAAGGCCCGATTCTGATAGCATACAGAATTGACCTCTTGATGAGATGGTATCTGCAGGAGGTCCTCTCCTGCATAGCACAGTGATTAGTCAGGTATATAAAGGATGAAATGATATTACAGTTGTACCTCGGGTTACATACACTTCAGGTTACATATGCTTCAGGTTACAGACTCCACTAACCCAGAAATATTACCTCGGGTTAAGAACTTTGCTTCAGGATGAGAACAGAAATCATGCTCTGGTGGCAGCAGGAGGCTCCATTAGCTAAAGTGGTGCTTCAGGTTAAGAACAGTTTCAAGTTAAGAACAGACCTCCAGAACGAATTAAGTACTTAACCCGAGGTACCACTGTATAAAAAGGTAAAGGTAAAGGTACCCCTGCCCATACGGGCCAGTCTTGACAGACTCTAGGGTTGTGCGCTCATCTCACTCTATAGGCCGGGAGCCAGCGCTGTCCGCAGACACTTCCAGGTCACGTGGCCAGCGTGACAAGCTGCATCTGGTGAGCCAGCGCAGCACACGGAACGCCGTTTACTGTCCCGCTGGTAAGCGGTCCCTATTTATCTACTTGCACCCGGGGATGCTTTCAAACTGCTAGGTTGGCAGGCACTGGGACCGAATGACGGGAGTGCACCCCGCCGCGGGGATTCGAACCGCCGATCTGACGATCGGCAAGTCCTAGGCGCTGAGGTTTTACCCACAGCGCCACCCACATCCCCATCACTGTATAGGTATCTAAAATAAATCTAAGGCCATCTGCAGAGAACACATGTGTTCTCCCACCATGTTAGGGTCCCTTTCCCCATCTTTTTCTGTAACCATTCATAGAATCATACAATTGTAGAGTTGGAAGGGACACTGAGGGTCATCTAGGCCAACCTCCTGCAATGCAGGGATCTCAATTAAATCATCCATGACAGACGGCCATCCAACTGCTTCATAAAAACCTCCATTGAAAGATAGTCCACCATCTTCCAAAGGAGTCCTTTCAGTGGAAAATTAGAAAAGTCCAATAGAACTTAACTGAAAATCATACTATCCTTAACTAGATGCAAGCAAGTCCTGCTGCAAGTTTGCAGTCAAACTTTTCTTGCCTGTTCTGCCACCTGTCTCTTCCTGTGGGAGAGGACAGGAAATGAAAGAGGCAAGTCCTACCAAGTCCCCAACAGGCTCATAAGTTAAACCTCTCCAGTCTCCTCCCGTCTTCAGTCATCAGCTGAAGAAGCAGGATGGTGCTAATATCCTGGGAAGATATTTTCTAGTTAGGCTTTTGTTTATTCTTTTCAAGACTATGCAACTATCAGATTGCAATTAGGTGAATCGCTAAGAAAATAAAAGTGAAGTTGTCCCTTTTGCCTACAGTATACCTAGAAATCATTGTACAATATTGATATTTTGGCATCCTTTGGTATTTTTATGAGCTATCATTGATTGATTGATCGATTTGCTTCCATTTATGAATCACTTCTTTAAAAGTATCTTAAAGGGATTTCACAGTAAAATCTACAAAAAAGGGATTAGAGAAAGGTTGAGCTTCAGTTTCTTGGCTCACATAAAGTCCACTACTGTGGCAAGACAACAATCCAGCACATCTACAGCCACATTTTTACTATTTACTATGTTTATTTACTTCACCAAACCTTTATTAGGCATTACAAGTATAGGCCATCATAAAACATCATTAAACATCCATATATAAAATTTTAAAATATATGAAATATGCAGCCATGTAAAATACATAATAATGAGGATTTTCATTGGGATTTCTTCCCACTAAATAGTGCCATTCACAACTCTAAATGACACTATTGACAAAAACTCAGCCACCCCTGCAGTTACTTAGGTTTATATCCCTCCATTCTTCAGCAGAGTTGAAATATGTGATCCTCCTTTGCTGACATTCTGTCCTATTGTTACTTTCCTGCTTGTGTCTGTGGACAGCTGCCTCATAGTGAACCACTGAACTACAGAGCACAGCTTCTGCAGAAAATGTACCCTCAGGCTTTGGACTAACTCTGCCTACCAAGTCCAGCCAACGAATCCTGCCAGACTAGAAGTAATATATGAGAGTTTCCTCTTCCAGTTGAGGCTGCAGTTTAGCACCAAGGTATTCCTGAGCACTGATATGCTCCTGTATCTTTGGTTGTCCTTTGGGAAAAGGCCCTGCCATATTAGGCCAGAGGTTCATCTAGGCCAGCATTCTGTTCCCACAGTGGCCCACCAAATCCTTCTTTGGTTCTGACTTTGGCCTTGATCCTTGTCCCTGTCCTTTGGCTCTGACATCATTTTTGGCCCAAACAGCTGGCTTTGCTCCACAGTTCCCAGCTAACCTCTAACTGCTGACCACAGCAGAGCCTTGACCCTCTTCTGGCCTTCCAACTCAATCAGCTGCCTCATTCTCTCCTGTCTACTTCCCTCCACATTAGTTCACTTTCTGCAGTGCTGTTGAAGCTCCTTGCATTTACACGAAAGCCCAGCTGGCGATAGTATGGGGTTTATAGGACGCACAAGCACCCAGGAAAGAGAGGACCAGAAAACATGATTTTGTGGAATGAAAGGACACACACACACAAAAATAACTTTCACCTATGTGGAATGTAAGGTAAGAATGACACGAAGACCTCACCCTTCGGAATGATACTGAAGTTATTTCTCCCATTTGATCGTTTTCAAATTATTTTATTTTCTTATTAACTGATGGAGAATGGTTTTTTTAAGGGGAAGAAATTTGTGGCATAACACTAGGGAAAACAGAACATGAGACGTGTCAGGAGAGGGGGGAACACAGAGGGGCAGGTTAGATTGCAAGTCTGCAACTTCCAAAAGGGTCTTCCTCCATTCAGGCTCAGAGCCTTCAGCAGACATCGCCCATGTGTTTCTCCTCAGCCCAGGCTAAAAATAGGTGTTTTTACATTAACGAAAATTGATATTAAGGACTGTATGCACAGCAGAGGCAAAGTAAACTCTTGCTATGGCCCTATAGGCAACCCACAGGAATGCCTTTTAATTTATTTGGCTGGACAGTTCGGGTGCCCATGTGCAGCTGAGTCAACCTGAAAACACCCACTGAGTAGAAGTCAAACCAGCATTTTCAAAGGAGGCACACTGAGCACCTGAAGCAGAGACTCACCACTCTGCCTGCTTTTGAAATTGGTGCTAGAAAGCTAATCTTTTTACAAGCCTCTTCATTAACTCATGAAGACAAATGCCCCATTGAACAGATATGACTGTGGAACAGAAGTGAGGGCAATGCTGACATATAGAAACCTTTTTCTCTCCATGGTATGGAACACCATCCTCAGCCGAGTGGTTGAGTGTGCCATATACACACACAAGGCCCAAAAAAACGATGCAGACAGGCATGTCAGAGAAAGAGAAAATTCTGCTTTTATTAGGACCAACTAAATAATCACAAATGAGTGAATGAGTTTGTGCATTGTGGTGAATTATTCCTCAGGTTTGATACTGCGGAAGGAAGGAAGGAAGGAAGGAAGGAAGGAAGGAAGGAAGGAGGGTTGTTCCTCTACCAGCAACTTCATTTTTTGCTTCCCAAATAAATTGAGTGATTGTAGCAGATGGAACCAACATGGTGCCCTGCAGATGTTGTTTCATCCTCTCTCTCATGCTGCCAGCATGGCCAATGGTCTGAAATAATGGGAGCATCTGGAGGGCAGCCCATTGGCTATCCCTGGGCTAGAGCATTCTTTGGGACATACTAATTTTGTAGCTACAATGAGTTTTGTATTCAGGTATTCATTCAAACAGTCCTTCTCCCACCACCTGCAGTCTACAGCAGCAGGGTTCTGTAACAGGTATATTTTGGGGTTCAGGTGAAAAGGATGTATGTGTTGTGAACATTTCCCTAAGCCCAAAGGGTGTCTGCTCCCCTTTGGGCAATTTTGGGAGGAATTGCTATAAAAGGGAATGATAATGTTTACCTATTCAATAAGCATTGCCTTGTATAGGATCCCACCCCCATGACATAATCAGTGTGATCTCTGATTGGCTATCTCAGACTATGAATTTCCCCTGAAGAAGAAGAAACGAGGAAAGCTAATCAACCCTCCTGACAAAGATATACAATTTAAACTTAGGGGATTGTATCCTTTTATTCTCCCCTCCTTTGTAGCTACGTACCTGACACTGATGTCTCACTGTAGGCAACTGAACCTTAATTTGTCTGAAGAGATGCAGGTGAGGACAACCTATAAATGCTCCCAAGTGAGAGGGAGAGGCAGAAGCAGAAACTAAAGCTGGCACAGGAAGAAACACGGGGGTGGCCCCCACTGGGTGGGACTACAGATGTGTGGTAAAATAAGCAGTAACTGGGCCAGGGAGTCCCATAAAACATTAATTAAAAGGATGGCAAGCGTTATAGCCAAGGTAAACGGGTATGCTAATTTGTTTGCTACCTGATCAAATGGAACTCTAGGCCTGGCAGGATGTTCTTACTCCAGTGGCTAGAGACTGCCAGAGTTAATACCCAGAATTAACTTCATAGCTTTTGCCCCAGGCGTCCCCCTGTCCTGAACAATGTGCAACTTTCATGGCACTATTTCTTTTTTTAATTTCATAAAACTTGTCTTCTCCCCACCCCACCCTCTTTTGGCAACTGCCTAATTAATGAGTCTCTTATCAATATTAATACGAAGCTAAGTTGGCTGCCTTGAAGGTGTGTCAATATATACGAGGTTGGTTTTTCCCCCCTTCCTTCCCCCAGTTAAAGCAAGTTTGCCTCCAGCTACCTTAAAATCTAAAAAGCGATTAATTAACGCTCACAGCAGTACTTTGGGAGAAGGAAAAGAGTTGGCATGCCAAAGTCTTTGGGGGAATATTGCTAGAGAAAATATGTCAAATGTCTCAATAAAGCGTGATATATTAAAATGCTTAACATGAAATATTTTTGACACATTTCTTTCTCAGTGCTTCATTGCTCTTTTTTCTTTCTTTTTTTTAGAAAAACCCACTTTCCTTAAAAGGCACATGAAAATACTGCCTTTCATATTTTCCTAATAATGCTAAGAGAGGGGGGGAAGGGGAGGAAATGTCAATAGCTGAACAGGAAATTTATATTGTGTGTATCTGTTATAGAATTTGTGCACACACACATACTGTACAACTCTAATTCTTTACCCAGGATAAATTATGCAAATTTAAAATAGACAAGTGAGCAGTTTCAATATGCTCAGAGGCTATAACTCCCATCCCTGCATTCATAATTGTGGTACAGTTTCCTTAAGTACCCCGTGCTGTCAGAGACATTCCTCATTTGAACCTAAGTATAAGAATCTTTAAGCAGTAGCAAAAAGGAGACTGGGGCAACAGAGCTCACCAGACCTCCCCACAGCTGAGTTGCTGTTGCGTACCAAGAGGGAGAGGGGAGAGGTGGTGGGAAGGTCATGGTGATGCAAATGAACTAGTGTAGCCAGTCCAGCCGAAGGACTGTGGGTTAAACCACAGAGCCTAGGACTTGCTGATCAGAAGGTCGGTGGTTCGAATCCCCGCAACGGGTTGAGCTCCCGTTGTTCGGTCTGTGCTCCTGCCAACCTAGCAGTTTGAAAGCACGTCAAAGTGCAAGTAGATAAATAGGTACCACTCCAGTGGGAAGGTAAACACCATTTCCATGCACTGCTCTGGTTCGCCAGAAGCAGCTTAGTCATGCTGGCCACATGACCCAGAAGCTGTACGCCGGCTCCCTCAGCCAATAAAGCGAGATGAGCGCCGCAACCCCAGAGTCAGTCACGACTGGACCTAATGGTCAGGGGTCCCTTTACCTTTACCTTAGCCAGTCCAGCACTCCTGCCAATGCATTTGCACTGCATCAACCTCCCTGCTACCTCACAGCATAGTAGACAGCAGCAGTGCAGATGACTTTAATCTGTTTTCAGTATCCTTGATTTTCACAGTGTGCTCCTTTCCAGTTATGTGGATTTGTTTGCATTCAGAACCATTGTTTGTTTGTTTGTTTGTTTGTTTGTTTGTTTGTTTAATTTTTATACCACCCTTTACCTGAAGATCAGGGCGATTCACAACATAAAAATACAAAATGAGCACACAAACTGCATAATAAAACAAAAGCAAACCAATCACCCCACTCCCTCAAACACATTTAAAGAGCCATAGAATGTTAAGCAGCCCAACGTCCAGTAATAGACTATAGGCACCTGAAGATATGTAACGAAGGTGCCAGGTGAGCCCTCCTGGGGACAGCATCCCACAAACAGGGAGCTGTAAGGCTTGCTCACATATTACTCTGAACATACATGCAAGCAGTCTCTAAACATGTGCTAGCATTTGTGTGAAACAGCATACACTTGTAAATTTGGTACAACTCAACTGTTTTGTACACAGACTGCACACTCATTGAACACTACATGTAAATAACTGTATGAGTGTACATAAGAAGAGTCTACTGGATCAGACCAAGCATTCTCTTCTCACAACAGCCAGCGGTTCATGCAGTTTATATGCAAGAACACAGATCGCACACTCATTGTGATTATCCCTGCAGCTCTGCAAAACCTGGAGGGCTACAGGTTACACACACACACACAATCTCCATGTGGAGACGAAGCACAAATAAGGAGCTTTTAGAAATGCATTTTGTGAAAAATGCAACATAGGGTTGTGGCTTTCTCCCTATACCAGAAAGGGCCTAGATATAATGTTTTCTTCATGTGCACACCAAATTTATAGATACTGCCAAGCAGGCGCTGGCGGGATGGGTGTGTTGTAGGTCAGGCATGTCAGAACTGCAGTAGCTTGGATGATTTGCATAGCAGATGCCTCTTCCTGGAAATTAACTTGCACGTTAACAGGAGCTAGGAGATCATATGCATTTCAGGAAAATTGCAGGATATTCTCAACTCAAAGTGAATGAAGATTCAAGGAGCCTTGCAGAATTGCAAGGGGTCATAAGGCTGCGTGTTGCACATCATTTAAGCATTATTCTGGCCCATGCATTGCACAAAACACAGTGGGCTGCTGAAAGGTACAAATTCATAATCCTCTCTGTCCATTGTTTCACTAAATGGCTGAGAGACAAGTTCCAATCCCTTGCACTCCATTCTTAAATATTCTTCCTTGCACTCAAGGTAATTTAAATCAATTGATTGACTTCTAAACTAGATTAATTTAGGGCAAGACTTCCCACTTGTGTCCTTTTCATCTAATACTCCCACCACTCCTTGCACACAAAGATCTTTGTAAATGCTTTACAAATTTCATAATTTTTTTGAGCTCACACCAACCTTAAGGTTGCTTAGATTTTCAGATAGAGAACTTAGATGGCATAGGCTGACTCCTCCCAGGATATGCAGCGACAGCAGGCACATGGAGGTCATCAGCCAAAACTTCCAGATCAGAGGCCCACAGTCTAATCTCTGTGGTGTTCAGTGGGTTATCCATCTACTTAAATATTTGTTTATTTATATGCCTAACACTTTGGGCGCCAATTGCTGCCAAAGCTATCCAGCACCTATTAAAGTGGGGGACTGTAGAGCACAATATTATGCTGCTTTCTTTATTCATTATTGCAGGTACATCTTGCCTTTCTTCATTGTAACTCAAGGTAACATAGGAAGGGATACACACATAAAAGCCATAGCAGATTAGATCAAATGTCTATCTAGTTTACCGTCCTGCTTCTCCTAATGGCTAACCACCAGGTGCCTCTGGGAAGTCCACAGTCAGGACTTGAAAGGCAGTAGTCCCCCAGTGATGTTGGCTCCCAGCAACAGTTATTTGGTAGTGTATTAACCTCTGATTTCAACAGATCCATATAGCCATCAGTGTTCATATCTGTTGATAGATGTATCCACCAGCTGAAATAATTTCCTATCCAGATTTTGACCCAAGCTAGACCTACTCAGCTTTAGCATTGCTGCATCCTGCACCTTCAGTCTAGAGCTCCAAAGTATTCATAACTGTTTCCCAGGGTTGGTGTGAGGCTAAGTGCCATTTCCCGAATGTCTGCTCATTGACAAGTATCATCAAGTGATGACTTGCACGTATGACGGAGCCATCGCAGCTTGACCATGATCCAAAATTCAGTACTTGCCAATGGAGGGAGTGTAGACATTTCACTGGGAATGCATAAAGCAATGAGTAATTAAGTGCTGAGAGATGGACGGATACACGTCTGTCGATGTGCACCAGCCCGACAATGAAGACTGGAGTGAGCTTTGCAAACTCTATTTGTAGCAAGCATCAAAAGAACGGATTAGTAGTAAATTGGTTTTCTACTGCCTAGTGTCCCTTATGAAACTCTCTCATCTTAAAAGGAACTAGCAGCTGTGCTAAATAATTATAGGTGCACTGTTTACACTGCAGGAGGCTGGAAACGGCCATGTGGGGAAACATCAGATATACGGTGTAATTTACATCATCTATAAGTGTTAGAGTTACATCATGCCCTGCCTCCAATCGGTTCGATGCAACAAAGACAGAGACACTCCTCGTCTCCTTGTCGCGTCGTTACATTATTATTATTTTTTAATGTTCTTCAAGCTTGCACATCACAAAGCCACTTTGCAAGGTGGCCTCTATTGTCTGAGGTTCACAAACTTGTTTTACTTACAACGTGACCTAGATTTTAGCATGGACTGCCAAAGGGAAAGCCTTGCCCAACAGTCTATTGCACCACAGAAACCACCCAACGTAAAATGGATTACTCCTTTGCCACAGGCTGACTTGCTTATGCTGGTCTCCTTTGTATAAGCACATTGATTCCTGCACAAGTTAAATAGGGTACTTTAAGAAAGTCTTGAACTTCAAGAAGTTTTTCCCCTCCCCAGTTCCCAGATAAGTTACTGCATTTCCTTTCCTGATGAAGAAACCGTTGTCCTACCAAAAATGGTTTCATAGAATGGACAGTGGCGAGAGTCTCAAAGGGCAAAACACACCATTAGGTTTTCTGTACACTGTAAGAAGAGTGTGATCAGACCAAAAGCCCATCGAGTCCAACATTCTCTTCTCAGGGGACAGCCAGATGCCCCCACAAAGTCCACAAGCAAGTCCTAAGCACAACAGCACCCTCCCCACCTGTGATTCCCAGGAACTGGCATTTAGAGACATACTCCTTCTGATCCTGGAAGGGAAACATAGCTGCCATGAATAGTAGCTATTAAGAGACTTATCCTCCATAAATTGATCTAATCTGCCTTTAAAGCCCTGCAGGTTGGTAGCAATTACTACATATTGTGAGAGTGAATTCTACAGCTTAACTCTGCAAGCTCCATTGAGTGAGCAAGCACAGCAGGAGTGGGGCTCATGCACAGGAAAGTTTTCCAACGGATTGTGCCCAAAGTTACTATTGATATTTTGGGGGGAGCTTCAATCTGAAAGTTCGAGCCCAAAGCTAAATACCCCTATGAAAGGGGAGCAGGTATCCATGCTTCCATTCATGGACATAGTGTTGGGACTAGAGATGGGAAAGCCTGTGGGTGAAAATGGAAATTTGGAAGAAGAAAAAACCCAGGTTTTTTTCTGTTTTTGTTTTTTTCCAAAGCCTTTTTTTTCCAGGAAAAAAATAGTTTGATATACTTTGAATATTCCACACACTATTTTTTCTTCATTTTTTCATGAAAAAAATGGCTTTGGGGGAAAACGGAAACCAGGCAGGTGCTCTCACTGTACCATAGCTGCCAACTTTTCCCTTTTCTTGCGAGGAATCCTATTCGGAATAATAGAATTTCCCTTTAAAAAAGGGAAACGTTGACAGCTATGCACTGTACTCTTTCTGGCAACTGCTCAAAACATTTTAGTTAGGGCCAGCCCATCTGAACATGTAGAAGCTGCATGTGATTTACTTTCTTTTAACCACTGCTGACTTTAATAACCTTTTGAATACTCTTAAATACCTGCTTTTAACTGTGTTTTATGAATCTGTTTTTTAATGTTCTGTTGTATATTTTTGTAAACTGTTTAGAAAGCTCTCTTACCATCATGCGGTTTATAATATATAATAACAAATTCAATTTTAAACACACACACACACACACTCCTTTTCCTTTCAGACAGAGTTTGAGCCTTAGTGCAACATACTTTTCAGTAACTGGATGTTGGTTCCTTCTAGGCCTCACATGCAAAAAAATTGCCTTATGCTTTGCCCCGGCTGTCCTCAAGTAGAAATGGGAAGGCCTGGGAAAAAAACTGGAAAAATTGGGGACGAAACAGTTTCCCCCCTGTTTTTCCCCAACGCCGCTTTTTTAAAGTGACAAAGAGGAAGAGGAAGAAGAAATGGAAAATAATAGCAGTAGTTCAGAAAATGAGATATAATAAACTGCATGTATATGTTGTGTCTTCTGTTTGTTTTTTGTTTTTTTAAAAAAAGCACTACTCAAAGAGTAGACTTTCTATGGAGCTTAAATATTGAGGTGGATCTTAACTTTATTTCCTATTGGTGCTGAGGCAAATCTGGTTATTTTTTGTATTGATGGTTTCTTGCTTTTTTTGTTGCTTTTTGAGGGAAAGAGGGGTGGTTACCTGTTTTATTGCAAGCACAATACTTTAACATACACTGCGTTTCATGCAATTTGTAAAACTACTCCACACCGAACTTTTTTTTCAATTTTTCCAAAGTTTTCATTTTTTCCCAGAAAAAAACAGGGGGGGGTAACGTTTTTTTCTCATGGCTTCAAAATTTCCAGAAATTTTACATCTCTAGTTGGGACTCTTGGCTCAATTATTTCTGAAGGCTTTGTTCTAAAAATCACTTCGCAGCTTATACACAGATTAGAGACACTGGATTCTCCTGAAGAATGGGGGGTGGGGACGCGACATCACACAACATTGTGAAGAACCAGGTGCCTATGGGGATGTTAGAGCAGGTGCAATGTGCATTGGCCCACAGCCCACACACACTTTGTGCCCCCATACCTACTATTTGAACCCCAAACCAGGCTTCAGAGAATGAATTGAAAATTATTAGCTACAATTAGGGTAGCTCTTTTGTAACAAGCCTGCCTGCACGCCTGCTGTCCAAATTAATCACCCTGCCGTTTCAGCATATGTGTTATCAATTATCATTAGCAGAATTACGTTGATGTTTTTATTATTGCATGTAGTTGCAGCCATGCGCCAGCTTCTTAAGAATGGCCTTTCATCATAGTTTCATTGGGATTTCCCCACAAAGCTTTCCCAGTTTATATTTCGTCTTATTTTCAACTGTTTCAGTAAGTATTACAGTATTTCCAAAAGGGGATGTTTGGTAGCTATGGAGGGGTTTTCTAGAGCGTTTTTAGCAGTTCCTCTTTTTTTCTGCATCATAACAACAAATAATTATCAGCCAGATAATTACTACGTATGCCAGCACATTGTGGCTGCCGTCCAGAACGCTTCCTTTAATATTTATTTAAATGCTTAGGTGCATTGAACAAGCAGCACTCCCTGATGCTGGTTTCTGCTCCTCCCGTACTTTGAGTGATCATCACAGCCCTCACATGTACACCAGAGCTGCTGGACTCTAGGACTTTCCTCCTCACTGTGTGAGCATGCAATCCATGTGCATTTGTGAGTTATATGCTGGGGCAGTGATCTCGATATATTTGCTCAGGCTAATTCTTCTGTTGAGAGGGATATCACATTTTGCCAGCATGAGACCACAATATATTCTTGCAGGGAAACAGGGTCCAGCCAGAAGTTAACATTTGCTGACTCAGCACTTTCTATCATGCCATTGGCGCAGTGTAACGCTGGGATGCCAACGACCCACTCAGAACTGACAAAGAAATATGTGGCTTCACTGGAAACAAGCATCTGGAGGGAATCACTGGTGTACATACAGCAGGGAGGAACAAAGGAAAGAGGCCCAATTCAGTTCAAGTCCAGAAACCCTTCCTTGCAAGTACCCAGGTGAAGGGCTTCACAGGAACTGCTTCAGCAGTCTGGCTTCCCTGAACAAATAGCTACTGTTATTTGGCAAACGGTTCTCCAGGCACCTCCTTCTCATAAACCACTATCCAAAGTGCCTCCCAGCCCCCTGGGCTGAGCCGTCAAGCAGTAGGTACTTAGGGTGAGCTGCAAGAGGATATAGAAGGAGTGAGTAAGGTGTAAAGGGAGGGGTATAAAGGCTAGAGGCATTGATTGGCCAGGTGATGGGAAGGGGGTTGGCAAAGGGTTGACAGGTAGGCAGGATTGGTGAGCTGAGCAAGCAGAGGTGGAAGCCCCTGGTCTTAAAAGAAACCTAACAACAAATGTCTGGTTCTTCCTTCTCTCTGTGTACATATATGGAAATACAGTACTTTTAATCTGTCCGCTCAAAAGTGAGTGTTTGACTTATTCACCACCCACAAACACAGGGGAGGCAGCAGAAGACTTGGAGGAAGCCCAAGGTTTTCAGGAGTAATAATAATAATAATTAATTAATAAAGTACAACCAATCTTAAGGAGGGGGATCCTAATAGCAGGGTCCCCAAAGCATCCCAATGCGGAAAATGGAATGGATCAGCTAGAAAAGGAAGAGAGAGAGAGAAACACAGTGAGTAGACTCAAAGTAGACCCACTGGATTTAATGAATCTCAGTAAATCATGTCCGTTCATTTCAATATTCCCTGCTCTGAGTTAGGATTAGCACCCATAGAAAGAGGGGTGAGATAGAGATGGAATTGTGGAGGGCGGCATTTGAGATTGCAACATTTTTCTGCAGGTCCCGCTTCCAGCCAGCCAGCTGTATCTCTATTTAGCTTCTAAAAACCATACTTGAGCCAAACTCCTTGTTTTAAATCAAGTTTTCAAGCTGCTGGAAATATTCCAGGGAAAGGGCTTACTTTAATGAAAACGTACATCTAACATTTAACATTATATTACCATTGTTGGAAACCTGCTGCGTGAAAGGTGAAAAATCAGGCAGCAGACTCATAACATAAGCCTCAGTGATGCCCTGCATCTTCAGCAACTATTTATATCCATAGGTTTTCTATGCCATAACCTTATTAAAATTGGGTATGCTTGCAACATAGGATTACTGCAACATGCTCTCTATGGGGCTTCTGTTAAGGTTGGTCTGGAAGTTGCAGCTGGAGCAGAAAGCTACAGCTAGGCTGCTGTTGTGAGTGACTAACTGCCACCACTGATAACATATCTGCACTGGCTGCAATTTAGCTATCAGACCAAATTTAAGGTTTTAGTGGTGTTAGGTAAAGACCTGAGCAGCCTAGGACCACCTGACCTGAGAGATGTATTTTTCTCCTTATCACCTATTCTGTCTTGGTCTGACCACCCCTGAAATACTTTGTCCAGTTCTGGGTGCCACAATTTAAGAAGGATATTGATAAACCTGGAAAAGAGGAGACTAAACAGATATTATAGCCATCTTCAAATATCTAAAGGGTTGTCGTGTGGAAGAAGGAGCAAGCTCATTTTCTCAAGCTCTGGAGAGTAGGACTCGAACCAATGGCTTCAATTTACATGAAATGAGATTCCAACTAAACTTCAGGAAGAATATTCTGACAGTAAGAGCTGTTTAACAGTGGAACGGTCTCCCTCAGGAGGTTGTTGACTCTCCTTCCTTGGAGGTTTTTCAACAGAGGTTGGATGGCCATCTGTCATGGATGCTGTAGTTGAGATTCCTGCATTGCAGGGGGTTGGACTAGATGACCCTTCCAACTCTACAATTCTATGATTCTAAGCCTTGAGGTCATCAAGTAAGGGCTTCCTGCAGGAATCACATGCCCTGGAACTCCACTGAATGAACAAACTCCCTCTGGAAATTAGAACAGCCCCTAAAATTTGTTCTTGAGGCATCTCCTTAAGAATTTATTATTCATCCAAGTTTTTTTTCCAGGAAAGTATTCTAGGATACTGTTCATGCTGGTTTTACAGATGGGTTTAATGTATTTCTTGTTATTTTAACTTTGATTTTCCTTTCTATTTATTTTCGCGTGCACAGCCAGGATATTTTTGAATGGTGTGTGGTTTAAAAAATCAGAGAGAGAGAGAGAGAGAGAGAGAAAATTAGCTGATGTTTTGTGTCAAATATAAATATTAGGATTCTTTTAAATTATCCTTCTAACCATTTACGGTCAAATTACTATATTATTAATCAGTTTTCATTTCCCGTATTTTCCTGAGGAAATGTTCTGTGATAATTCCTGATAACTTTTCAAAGCTTTGTATGGAGCAATTGTCTAATTTAAAACTGGCATGCATTTCAGCCGAGTCATTTTCTGAACTTCGATAGAGATGGGGCAGGTATCTGATCCTAACGCTTCAGTTAACAGAGACCACAGTTCCATATATCACCAGCTACTGCTCTTTATCTTCTGTTTAGCACTAGCTAGGGGTCGGAATGGCAGAATACACACTGCACAATGTGCTTCTGCCTCAATGAAAGTGTTGATATGCTTGTGCATTTTCAGTTCACTCTTTACACATATTTTAAAACTGCGTGCTTCTTTTCCCAGTTTTGTAATAATAGCCTCTTCCAAAAGCTGGTTGTGGTAGGTGAGATCTCACACCCATTGGAAAGTTACAGAACCCGTTCTTGGATTCACTGTATTCCTTGAAACAATAACAGAAACCATTTTGCTTTCTAGTTGCAGACTGGTCTTTCTGGTTTTTTTCCCCTTCATTTCATAGGAAAAAAGAATTTGTACACTCAACAAAGCAAAGTTATGCAAGTTGCAAAAATAATAATAATGGTTTTTCCCCCCTTTCCCTCCCCAAACAAAGGAATGAGTTATGCTCCAGTGCTAAGGTCCAAACTTGGAAGTAAGTTTCATCCAAATAAGTGGGACTCATCTTGGGGAAAATGAAACAGTTAAATCGATTCCTGCTTCTTCCCTTTAACTGTGTTACAGATCAAGCCAACATTCTGCTGCAAAATAACACTGATCTCAACTGAAAATTCTGTTTCATAGCTCCAACCATTGGCAGGTGAAGCAGACTCACACTGTGTTGTGAAATATAGCAGACAGCTGAAAAGTCAGAATGTTGTTACACTATTTCTGAACGTAAGAGGGGGGGAATCCTAACAAAAGGCTGTGAAGTTTTATCGTCCAAGAACATTTTTTTTTCCACCTTAAGGAAGGAGGGACTGGCAGGGAAAGCATGGCAGCAATGGAAATGGGATGGAAGCCCCAGTTTGAATTGGGGTCTGCTTGAAGGGGAGCTGTGCCCAACTTAAATTGGAAGTGATCTTTTCCAAGGTGCATGTAAATTGTTCAGTTCTTCCTTCCTATTAATGCAATATTCACCCCATCCCTATTATCCTCAGAACTTATTTCCATAGAGATTCAGAGTTAAGCTCAAGCCAGACATTACCGTAGATGCAGTTTTGCTTCCAGAAATTGCACCCACGAGTCTCATTTCCCCGCCTCTCAGAGTTAAGGAAACCTGTGTAATGTTGCCACGTTATGTGTTTTCCCAGCCCTGATCTGCATTATTGACTGGCTGCCATTGGTGAAGGCAGAAAAACACACTTCAGAATGATGCCATATCACCTGTTTCCTTAATTAGAAGGAGAAGTGAGATGCACGAGTGCATTTTTGGTGACAAACGTGTATTTTAATGAATCGTCCCAGTAGGAGTTCTCACTGGGCTGAGCTTTAAGCCTTTTTATTATAAAACTTTTGGATTGAACTTAATAATGGATAAAATGGATTCCTTGTCCCCTAAGGAACATTGATGGAGATGCCATCTGGACCAATGATTACGTCAAGGAGAAAGGAGAACTTGCAGCAAGTTCACTTCATGTTTCCCTGTTTGGTCTGGCCAAGTTTTCAGGTACTAACAGAACAATGTTTGGGCATTTGCCAGTTGAGGGGGAGCAACATGAAGTTTTTTTAACTCAAGGATCAAAGATCAAACACATGCACACAGATACTGTACATACAGGACCAATATGGTAGCTGTGCAGAAAAATGGTTGGGGGTGATGGGAGCTGTAGCCCCCTGGCAGCTTGAAGAACACTGACTTAGGGATCAAGAGACTCAGACTACTTTGCAACTGAGTCTCAGACAGAGAAGGACAAATAGACTGTGCAGAGAACAAAACATTAAGCATTATATGATTAATAAACCAACTGAATACAAGATGATAATAAAGTTCCAAGATTGCTTACTGGCTGAAGTCTTTACAGCTCTCCTAACAGGGCCTACTGAGGGCCTATTTCACATGCAAGAGAGTTCTACAGACAGCGCCACCAGCAGAAAGATATGTTTCTTTAGGAGGCAGTCTTATCTCTGACAATGGTGGCAACCTCATGAAGGTTAACCTCCAAAAAGAGGACCTCATTAAGAAGTTCAATGTCATCAAGTAAAGGCTAATTTGAGACCAAAGCTTGTTTGTGTGTTTGTTTGTTTTTATAAAAGTATTTATATATTGCCATATAAAACATCAGGGCATTGCACAACAATAAAACATATAATGTCATTAAAAGCAATTTAATGAAACCATTAAAGCTCATCACAAATTCTTTAAACAGTTTCATAGTTTTTAATCGCCCAACACGTGTTAATAAGGAGACCAATGCCAGTATATCTGTGCTATCTATAACTGTTCCTTGCAAATATTTCTGTTCCTCACCACAGGTGCTAATACAATAATCTCAGCAATTATCACCAATCTGCTACTGCAGTGGGTTAAAAGTCTTCCTATTTAACCTACATTTATACTCTAATTATATATCTATGCACTAATTATACAACGATTCCTGTATCTCATTGCCATTCAACTTCCATCTTACAGTTTTCTCCTTTAGATATCTGCCATGTAAGATTTCACTTCATGCACCTGAAGGAGTGGACTCGAGTTCACCAAACCTTATGAAAAAATAGATGTGTGAGTCTTAAGTTTCTACAAGAGTGGCTATTTTTCTCTGAACAGAAGCCGTTCATATGAGGGAAGTCCTGATTATCCAACCATAAGACATGTTCAGCAGCATCTACATAGACAACACCTACTTTATCAAGATCCTTTTTAAAAAGAAAAGAAAACATTCACTGAACTATCCTAATTGTACCTTGGCCCATCACTTCCTCCTCCCATTACTTGTCATCAGTTCCTGAATCTAGGGATCTTAGTAGATCACACACTTAACATGACTCAACAGTGTGATGCAGCAACAAAAAAGGCTAATGCTGTTCTTGGCTGCATCAATGAAAGTACAGTGACCTTATCAAGGGAAGGCCTGGAGTACTGTGTCCAGTTCTGGGCACCACAATTTTAAGAAGGATATTGACAAGCTGAAATGTGTGCAGAGGAGGGTAACCAAAATGATCATGGATCTGGAAAGCAAGCATTATGAGGTAAGGTGGAGGGAGTTAGGTATGTTTAGCCTGGAAAAGAGGAGGCTGAGAGGAGATATGATTTTGTTGTTTAGTCAATTAGTCGTGTCCAACTCTTAATGACCCCATGGATAAGAGCATGCCAGGCATGCCTGTCTTCCACTGCCTCCCGCAGTTTGCTCAAACTCATGTTGGTAGCTTCGAGAACACTGTCCAACCATCTCGTCCTCTGTTGTCCCCTTCTTTCCCAACATCGGGGTCTTTTCCAGGGAGTCTTCTCTTCTCATGAGGTGGCCAAAGTATTGGAGCCTCAGCTTCAGGATCTGTCCTTCCAGTGAGCACTCAGGGCTGATTTCCTTAAGAATGGAGAGGTTTGATCTTTTTGCAGTCCATGGGACTCTCAAGAGTCTCCTCCAGCGCCATAATTCAAAAGCATCAATTCTTCGGCGATCAGCCTTCTTTATGATCCAGCTCTCACTTCCATACATCACTACTGGGAAAACCATGGCTTTAACTATACGGACCTTTGTTGGCAAGGTGATGTCTCTGCTTTTTAAGATACTGTCTAGGTTTGTCATCCCTTTTCTCCCAAGAAGCAGGCGTCTTTTAATTTTGTGACTGCTGTCACCATCTGCAGTGATCATGGAGCCCAAGAAAGTAAAATTTCTCACTGCCTCCATTTCTTCCCCTTCTATTTGCCAGGAGGTGATGGGACCAGTGGCCATGATCCAGTGGAGATATGATAGCCATCTTCAAATATCTAAAGGGGTATCACATGAAAGATGGAACAAGATTGTTTTTTTCCTGCTCCGGAGGGTTGGACCCGAACCAATGGTTTCAATACAAGAAAGATGATTCTAATTAAACTTCAGGAAGAACTTTCTGATGGTAGGAGCTGTTCAACAGTGGAATGGACTCCCTCAGGAGGTTGTTACCTCTCCTTCCTTGGAGGTTTTAAGCAAAGATTGGATGGCCATCTGCCATGGATGCTTTAGTTGCTTTATAGCTAGCAGAACAAATTCTTCACAAAAGTCTACTATTATCCCAGCTAGCTTGGCCTTGGCCTACTTCTCCCATATTCATAACACCAACATAGTTGGTGTTATGAATTTTTAAAGCCCTCTGATACCACTTTAAGCAGTCATGACTTCCCCCAGAGAATTATGGGAGATGTAGTTTGTTAAGAGTGCTAGGAGACCCCAATTCTCCTCATCTGAGAGCTACAGTTTCACAAAGTGGTTTAACAACCAATCCCTCTTCTGAGAATTGTAGCTCTATGAGGGGAATAGGAAGCTTCCTAAGCACTCTCTATGCCAGGCATAGGCAAACTCGGCCCTCCAGATGTTTTGGGACTACAACTCCCATCATCCCAAGCTAACAGGACCAGCGGTCAGGGATGATGGGAATTGTAGTCTCAAAACATTTGAAGGGCCGAGTTTGCCAATGCCTGCTCTATGCCTTTAACAAACTACAGCTCCCAGAATTCTTTGGGAGAAACCATGGCTGTTTAAAGTGCTACTGTAGTGCTTTAAGTGCATGGTGCGAATGTGGCCTGTGCCTGCTTTGCTGGCCAGGTGGTTGCATTGCAGAGACATTAATCAACCACATGTGTGGTTTAAATTCTATGTCTTACTGTTAAGTAGACTTGAAAGAAGCAAGCGAGCAGAAGCTATGTATTCATTTAAAATGAAGGGGCCTCCTTTGCTTGTTAGTATGTCATCTCAAGTCAGTTCAACTGTTGGTCCTAAACACATTGTCGAGCAGCCTTTTCAAAGGAACCAAGCAGTTACCATAATTGCTTGGCAGATCCAAGACAATCTAGCAGCTAATTCTGTAATATAGCCAGTAGCTTTCAGATCTGAGACTTTGCTATTCACACTCTTGAAAAACGACAGTAGCATTGGCTGTGAATTACTCTGATGTGTCAGCTATAATATGTAATATAAGCCAAAAGTTGATTGGGATACCATTTTTTTCCTCTGAAATGAGTATGAGGAAATATTTGACACAGGCTTCATAAGTCAGTGATGGGGTGGGGGGAAAGGGGGCTAACTTAACTTGCCTGTGCTTATTTCCTGCAATGCAAGCCCAGTTTGCCAGTTTTTTCCGAGAGCAATTTCAAATTGCATACCCAAGTTTGCTCCTGAATTGAGAATATTTTATTGGACTGTGGGACAAGTTGTGCCACAGATTCTGAAAATGTACCTTACTCAATGTTGCTTAGTATCAGAGCAGCCCTCCATCCTACCTGCTGCACACCTGAGTCCTGCTATTCAAGGGACAGGCAGGGCAGCCTCCTTTGGTACCCCACTTGCTCACACAGCTCCTGTAGGGATGGACAATTCTGTTCATTTCAGTTTGAGGTTCCACATACCAAATTTCTGCGGCTCCAGAGGGTAGGACCCAAACCAATGGAGTCAGATGACAAGAAACGAGATTCCGACTAAACTTTAGGGAAAAAACTTTCTGACAGTAAGAGCTGTGGAATGGACTGCCTCAGGAGGTGTTAGACACTCCTTCTTTGGAGGTCGGATTGCCATCTGTCAAATATTCTTCAGCTGTTATTCCTGTATTGCAAGGGATTCAACCCTTGGTGTCCCTCCCAACTCTACAGCTCCATGATTTCCATATCACTTTGAGATATCTTTAATATATATATATATATATATATATATATATATATATATATGGGAATTGTA
The DNA here is from genome assembly GCF_027172205.1 of Podarcis raffonei. NCBI lineage: Eukaryota > Metazoa > Chordata > Lepidosauria > Squamata > Lacertidae > Podarcis > Podarcis raffonei. The sequence goes on from NC_070607.1 coordinate 75,779,158, forward strand.
GTCTCAAAACATTTGAAGGGCCGAGTTTGCCAATGCCTGCTCTATGCCTTTAACAAACTACAGCTCCCAGAATTCTTTGGGAGAAACCATGGCTGTTTAAAGTGCTACTGTAACAAACCCTCAGAGAAGTTTGTTAGCATTTTAGTGTGCTTTATACATTTCTTTGTATACACATTTTTGCAAGCCCATAATGCATCACACTTCTGTATAATATTTTCATGAATATATGCATCTAATATGCACACTGTTTCCTAACAGGCACATTTTTGTACACAGTTCTTTGTTGGCGAATGCATCGCAAAATTCAAAGATGTGAAAATTTTGAAGGGTAGCTGCAGTTTGTTGCATATTGTTTCAGGAAACGGTGAAATCATCAATGAAAAGTTGGGCTAGAGATGTGGGACACAATATTGACTTTGCTTTATGGGTGCAATTGTGGAAAATTAATCAAATGTTTACTGCATGCTACACACTGAAGGAAAACTTCATGAAGATGATGCATAGGTGGTATTTAACGCGAAACAGATTAGCAAAGATGTCGAAATCAATAAGGGGTAACTGTTAGAAATGTAAGGAGGCAGAAGGGACATTCTACCACATGTGGTGGTCTTGCAGTATAATTAAGGACTACTGGGAAATGATTTATAATCAACTTTTAAATATGTTCAAAAAACCTTTCCCAAAAACCCAGAATCCTTTCTGTTAGGAATAATCACAACAGAAGTTACCAAAAAAAAAACAAAACCGCCAGATAAATTTGTTCCTGTATGCGACAACTGCCACACGTGTACTATTAGCACAAAAATGGAAAGCTTATAATGTACCAATAAAAGAAGAGTGGCATCTCAAACTGTTAGAATATGGGGAGTTAGCAGGTATGACCACTAGAATAAGAAACAAATGGGATAAAAGATATAAGGAAGACTGGATAATATTTATTGATTATATGAAAAATTATTATAAACAGACAATTAGCCTAGCAGGATGATAATATTTTCAGCAGCTTAAGTTAGAACCAGAGTTCACAGGAGGAGGAGAAAAGGATTGGGGAAACTAAGAAAATGCGAGAGGAAGTGGAAGATAAAAGGAACCATGGAAGGAGAGGAAGGAGAAGAAGGAAAGTCCGTCAATGACTGTATTCTTTTTTCTTTCATTGTAATTTTCATTTTCCACCACCGTTTTGGGGGGGGGTTGTTTTGTTTTTTGCTTGAATTGAAATCTATCAGAAATGCAAATTTTATTTTATTTTTAAGGAAATGTGAATTAGTGAAGGTCACCATTTCTCCTCCATCCTCACTCCCAAGCAAGGCAATATGTGCTTAAGTCAAAAAGCATATTCAGCAGTCAAACTTTTATCTCAATTCAGTGCTGGAATTGTAAATGAAAAACTATTATGTCCACTCTTTCTGGCAGGGGTGAGGAAACACAGGGCTAGGGGCCAAATATGTACCGCAGGCTTCTCTGCCTGGCCCTTGGGACTGTCCCCAGCCACTTCCCTCCTCCTCTGTCACACACCCAGGCCACACGGCTCAGCAGCCCTTCTTCATACCCCCCCCCCTGAGTGTTTTGGACTGGCTGGAATGCGGCCTTGAACTCTGATAATGCTTCTGGGTTGCCTGGATGCAAGATAGTAGGGCGGGTGAGTGCATGTAGAAATTAGCCACCTGTACAAAAATAAAATGCACATTTGTTTCTCTGCTCACCTTTGCCTCTGCCTCTGACCAACATCGTGGGTGGGCAACACAAGTGAAGCTGCATTGCTCTCCTGGCTTCTGAACGCTATGTGTTGCTGCCTCTTACTGGGAGGTGCAAAGCAGTGGTAGTTTGGCATAGTGTGGGCACTGTGGCAAGAGTGTTGGGTTGGCTGTGCCACTGTACCTGCTGAGCTCCACACTACCTTGCCCTCCTCTTGGCAGTGACACATGGTGTTGCAAATCCAATACAGCAACACAGTTGCACCCATGCTGCCCCACTGGCTGCTACTGGTTGCCCAGGTGAAAAGGGTCCTCAACACCATCATATGGCATCTTTGCCTCCCAGGGGATGATGGGTCTGGATCTTTGCAGGGCTAGGTGTTTTTCAGAGAGATGTTTTGGCTGACTTGTCTGTCAAAAAAAGAGTGAGGTGAAACTAGAAGGTGGTAAAGGTAAAGGGACCGCTGACCATTAGGTCCAGCCTTGGCCGACTCTGGGGTTGCAGTGCTCATCTCGCTTTATTGGCCGAGGGAGCCGGTGTACAGCTTCCGAATCATGTGGCCAGCATGACTAAGCCACTTCTGGTGAACCAGAGCAGCACACGGAAACACCGTTTACCTTCCCGCTGGAGCGGTACCTATTTATCTACTTGCACTTTGACGTGTTTTCGAACTGCTAGGTTGGCAGGAGCAGGGACCGAGCAACGGGAGCTCACTCCGTTGTGGGGATTCGAACCACCGACCTTCTGATTGGCAAGTCCTAGGCTCTGTGGTTGAACCCACAGCACTACCTGCGTCCCTATAGAAGGTGGAGCTGAGGTCAAATTCTGAAAGGTAGTCAAGGTAGATGTTGGAAATATAGAGGGAAATGGTTCGAATCATATTTTCAATTATGTCTGGAAACATTTGGATGCCATTTTGAACCAAGATGGCACTGGTTTCAAAACTGCAATGGGGTTTTTTTATGCCAGGTACAAGTTTGCTAGTGCTTTTGTATATAATGGATTCTTGAATTTAGGTTATAATTTCTAGTTATGGTTTGAATTGTTACAAGGTATCAAGATGTTTCTGCTCTTGTTGTACCATTTGACATTTCTGTGGGTTGTAAAATAATGTAGATGGTATACAAATTTAAAATGAAAATGAATTAAAATATAAGGAGCCCTGCTGGAGCAGACTCAAGGCCTATCTATTCCAACAGATGCCTCAGCTCCTTCCTATGACAAATCCTATTGCACTGAAAGATGAACTTTGGTAGAAGGATACTGCATTTCCTCTCCTCACTCGCACTATTCAGGCAAGATCTGCTTCTGAAGCTCAATGGAAACATCTGTACAGATGCTTAAAGCAAATGTGTGCTTTTATTAGGAACATAATCAAATATTCAATGCAGATGATATTCTTCTCTAAAACACTCCAGTCTGGGGAGAAATTAAGTGTTAGCTGTAGTTCTTGACACTCCCTGGGCTTAAAAAAAATAATGGAAAGGCTTTTTTTTAAAGCAAAATAGGGAAGAGTTGTCTTTCTGAAATGTTTGGTGCCTGTAAAGCTCCAAGAGTTCTTCCTGATTTAGTTAACATGACAAAGATAGACACATGGATAGATACACAGATTTTAATCTCCAAGTTGATAAGGTAGGTCTGGGATTGTTCCAGAGAAGAAGCTGAAGAGTAAACAAATGAAGAGATCTATGTTCCAGCATGTTCCAGCCTAGGTCCAGGAGAGGCAGAGAAGGGGGAGATCCCATTGATTTAAATTTGCCAAGAGAGAAGAGAGGAAGAGAGTGGAAACTGAGGAGTGAATGAGAAAAGCACCATTGGGAGAAGCTGGGTTGTAACTCAAGCCTCACTGACCTTTCCAAGTGGATATCCTGCCGTACTTAGCCAGCCATTTAAGGGGAAGACAAATAGCTGGTAAACCCAATCCAATAATCTCAGTTAATTGCCAGTTTGTTACGTGTATTCTCTGGGTGCAGAGTACAGAAGTGAGGTTGAGGGGGGAGAGGGAGCAGGAGGTGTCTTGTTGCAAGACAAGTCAAACTGGTCATATATGAAGCAGCAAAACTCCCCACATCAGGCCTCCAGTTTGTCAGCCTCCTGGAAAAGACATCACATTTCCATCCACATAAGTGACTGATGAGCTACCAGTGATTGTCTGGCATATTAATTTCTTTCTAACCCCATTCTTTAACTTTAGCCTCTCCCTTTCTTCCATACTTCATTCAAAAAGAACCACCTGGGAATGAGGACGTGAAAGCTTCTACCCAATTATGATCTCTCGCTTTCTCACTGCGCTTGGAAGCTGGAAAGGAGCTCAATATGTAGCCGAGGTAGATGGAATATTAGCATCAGGGAAGATTTATGTCCATGACCTTCTGGATGTAAGGTGACAGCACAGCCTCTGCTCTACTCTGGCTCATATGCATATTCATAACTCGTTTATTCATGAAATAAGTGACTGGATTAGCAATAGTTTGAAGGACGGCAAGCCTGGAGTCGAAAGGAATTCAGGTGGCTGCTTAACAGAAATTAGGAGATTGTCGTTGTCTTGAAGAGGAACCCTTTGCATGGTGAGCTTATTATTGGGAAAGCCATGCATTTTATAGGATTGAAATGGTTTGGCAATTCCCGGGCTGTCAATTGTTTTAGTGCAATACTCAGTTTTTCTTGTTGAGAAGTGATGGTTTTTCTCATCTATATTTTTGAAGAAAAGATATCCTGACACCTGCAGAAGATGGATGTGGGAGGGTTGCGAAGCTTTCAATGGCAAATAGCTGGGTGGACAGCTAACTTCTGGGAGTATTTATTTCATTAGTAGTAGTCTCACCCTTCCTCCCGAAGGAGATCATAGGAGCAAACACATTGATAATAAAACATTCTCTTCAGCCATCAAATACATGGGTAAACAGGAATGTTTTAAAATTCCTCTGGAAGGTGAATTATGAGACAGGTGCACCTCACCAGGGAGGGCCTTCCATAAATGAGGAACAAATAGTTTTTATAAAATTTTAATAACAACAAACAAGTTACAGAAAAAAGAAATGAAAGAAAAAACACTTTAAAAAAGGTAAGTTGTCACAATTACCAACAAAGTATAGGATAAGGTAAAGGTAAAGGGACCCCTGACCATTAAGTCCAGTCATGACCGACTCTGGGGTTGTGGCGTTCATCTCACTTTATTGGCCGAGGGAGGCGGCGTACAGCTTCCGGGTCATGTGGCCAGCATGACTAAGCCGCTTCTGGCAAACCAGAGCAGCACACGGAAACACCGCTTACCTTCCCACCGGAGAGGTACCTATTTATCTACTTGCACTTCAATGTGCTTTCGAACTGCTAGGTTGGCAGGAGCAGGGACCAAGCAATGGGAGCTCACCCCGTCGCGGGGATTCGAACCGCTGACTTTCTGATCGGCAAGTCCTAGGCTCTGTGGTTTAACCCACAGAGCCACCCATACAGCTATTATTGTTACTGAAACAATAATAAAACATGGGGGGGGTATTAGGGGAAGGTTGTATCTCTGGTGAGAGAAAAAGAAGAGGAGGAGTTTGGATTTGATATCCCGCTTCATCACTACCCGAAGGAGTCTCAAAGCGGCTAACAATCTCCTTTCCCTTCCTCCCCCACAACAAACACTCTGTGAGGTGAGTTGGGCTGAGAGACTTCAGAGAAGTGTGACTGGCCCAAGGTCACCCAACAGCTGCATGTAGAAGAGCGGAGACACGAACCCGGTTCACCAGATTGCGAGTCTACCACTCTTAACAACTACACCACACTGACACATCATGCTCTTTCTGGGGTAGTTTGTTGATCTTTGGTCCCCCACCCTGCACTGAGCTCTCACCTGTGGCTCCTAGAAGCTGTCAACATGTGACAGTGGCCACACCCCCAGGAATGGCTTTGACTGGCTGGCTAAACCAGGTGATGGGTCTCAAATGCTCAGCGAATTAGGCACATTGTCTGAATGCAAGGACAGGCTCCAGTGGATAGAATGGACAAGACCAATAGTGGGTCCAACGGTCAAGAAGGTGGTTTCCACATGGGCTGTAGAGGAGAGTGAGGAACAGATGGACCTCATTAACCTGAGAAGGTAGTCCATCTAGGAGAAGTAAAACTCTGATCCTAAACCTCTCCTGCCTTGTGGGGTATCTTCGGGAGAAAAAATGACTAAGGAGTAAACTCTACACAAATCCAGTTGAATGGCATCTTGTACGCTTCCTTGCAGCAATTTCCATGGCCAAGCTGGTACCAAACACATTGCTCTGCTTTCCTTTGGACCACATCAGTGAAGCCGAGAGGTGGGTCTTGTTGTCTGGGCAGCTCAGGAGTGCTGCTAACACAGTAGTTGGACTTCATCCCTGGAAGTACACTCCATTGTCTCTCAAGACAGATGGATGCCAACAATAAAATATACCAAGAGGAAAAGGGTGCGTGGTCTATAATTACAAAGGGTTGGGTTTATGACAATATAATTTATGTAATTAATAACATAAATTACACAGCAGACAGTGGGATGAATAATGTATTTTGTGGGGAAGATGGACTGCAGTGGAATGTAAGCAGCGCTGCATGAAATGAATACAGGGTGAAGCAAAACAAAAAAACCAATGCTTTCTTACATCCCTAATCCCCACTTTCTGTCACACAACTCTAATTGTTTGAGGGAAGCTAACAGCTGGGTAGAATTTGACAGAGAACGCCGATGGCAGAGTGAGATTTTTATAGTCTGTGTATATGGAAGGTGAGGGTTAAAATCAGACCAAATGTTTGGCAGTCTATGAAGAAACAAGTGATTCCAGGCCTATAACAAATCATGAAAATGGATGAAGTATAAAGAAAAGCCATCTCCTTTTCTAACTAACAGACCATGCTTTTATTCAGAACAAGGAAGCCTTCTAGCATCTCATTTACCCCAGAAAGTCTAATGTGCTTTGCAAAATAAAAATCTGGAGAAGAAATTCTGGACTCTTGGACAAAACATAATATAAATGCTACAATTTCCTAAATCCCACCTCTGTAATGCTCCGAGTAACGTCAACGGAACTGAGCCAAAGTACAGAGAGTTCAACAGAATCCACATACTTTCTTATAGTGCGTCTCTTATAGTATGACTATTTCTCCAGGCAGCAGCTACGAAGCACAACACAGCTATCTTCAAATGCTTTCTGCTGGTCTAATATAAGAACATAAGAAGAGCCCAAGGCTCTGTCTAGCTCAGTATCCTGTTTTCCTTGGTAGCCAAGTGAGAAGCCTGCATCTGGGCATGCAAACAAAAACCATTGGCTGTTTTTTGCCCACGTGCACAAAATCAGAGGAATGCTGCCTCTAGCATGGAGGTTTCATTCAGCTGCCACTTCTAATACCAGTTGATAGCCGCCTCTTGATAGGTGAAGGTTTTTTAAAAGACTGCCAGGCGTGTGATTTGAACCCACACCTCTCTTGGGAGACTAAAACACTCCTGGGGGTGGGATCAAGGCCATGCTGGGGGTGGGATTCAGGCACATAGGAAGCTGCCTTATACTGAGTCAGACTGTTTGTAGGTAGTTCAACACTGCCTACACTGACCAGCAGTAACTCTCCAGGGTTTCATTCAGGGCATGTTTTCGAGACCTAACTTGAGACACCTGGGATTGAACCTGGAAAACACTGCATGCAAAGAAGGTACTCTACCACTGAACTACACTCCCTTGAAGGCACTTTAGCTCATGCAAAAAATATGTATTTCCATAACCAGGCCTACTCTAATCGTGAATGGAACTTTAGCCAGCAGCCGTGTATGAAAGCCTACCAGAAGCTTGATGGCCTCCTCCTTGTTTTTCCATGCCTAGACAGGCAGATACAATGGAAGGTTTACCAAGTCTGATAAGGAAAAGTTGAAGGAGTTGGGTATGTTTAGCCTAGAGAAGAGGCAATTAAGAGGTAACATGATATCCATCTTTAAATGTTTGATGGGCTGTCGTAGATGATGTGAAACTCATTTGTTCTCTGTTTCTACAGAGGGGAGGACCTGAACAAATAACATCAAATTCCAACAAAGGGGTTTCAAATTAACTTTCTAGTGGTATGAGTTATTCACCACAAGGAGAGTGTACCTTGGAAGTTGGTGGACTTCATTAGGGGGTTTTGAAGCAGAAGTTAGATGACAAATTGGAGACTTGCAGCACTGGATTTTCCAAACTGGCAGGTGATGCAACTAGAAGACCTTAGAGGGACTTCCATTTTCTCTTACTCTAAGTCCATTTTGAACCTCCATCCATTGCTGATAGGCTGCATTGGGCTTCATGGACCACAAGCTGTGCAGACACTGTATGTGAGCCTTCCTTTACCCAAGTACTACAGGAGACAAAAATAATGCTTATTATGCACCAAACCAGGGACGCGGGTGGCGCTGTGGGTTAAACCACAGAGCCTAGGACTTGCTGATCAGAAGGTCGACAGCTTGAATCCCCACGACGGGGTGAGCTCCCGTTGCTCAGTCCAAGCTCCGGCCAACCTAGCAGTTCGAAAGCATGTCAAAGTGCAAGTAAATAAATAGGTACCGCTCTGGTGGGAAGGTAAACGGTGTTTCCAATGCGCTGCTCTGGTTTGCCAGAAGCGGCTTAGTCATGTTGGCCACATGACTCGGAAGCTGTACACCGGCTTCCTCGGCCAATAAAGCGAGATGAGCACCGCAACCCCAGAGTTGGCCACAACTGGACATAATGGTCAGGGGTCCCTTTACCTTTATGCACCAAACCAGTCCACTCATAGGATGGAAGTAGGGCTTCCCATCTCAGGCAGCAAAATATTGGGGTGACAAATGTTGGACAAAATTTGCCTGAAATATGGTGCTTTGTGGTCCTACCTCTCTTTCTTCTCTACTGTGGTGAGATGTATGCATGCTACTCAGATATATACGATCTTGGAATTTCCATTTAGCAAATGAGAAAGAAGTATAGACAAGTCTTCCCCAACCTGGCAACCTCCAGATGTTGTTGGACCACGTCTTGCCAAATGCAAGGTGGTTGTTTTAAAAATGATTCAGAAGCAATACAAAACACAAGTTAGTGAGAAGATTTTACTCCTAAACAACAAGCAATATATACATACCAGACATGCACTTCTATTTGCCACTTGGAAGCTCACACGAAGTGGTGAAGTGACTCCCCCAGGTAGCCTTACTGTGGATTGCACAGCCCTGTGGCTGACCAATCCATACACAAGCTTCTAAATCACAAACCATCTGATATTATAGGTAGCCACCTTCTCCCAAGGCCTCCCTTCCCAATAACAATTTCCAACATTAAAGAGGGTTCCCTGCACTAACCTCCCAGACTGATTAAGGCAGCGGGGGGGGGGGGCCTTCACTTCCTCACAACTGATTAGGACATCAGAGAAAGTTCTCACACCTTCAAAAACTTAACAGCTGCCAGGGAGGGGGAAGGAACAGAGGCAGGAAGGGTAACCATGTTAGAATCACTACCTCCTTGATATACAACTGGTCTTCCGGTTGGTTTTCTCATACAGACTACAACTTCCATGAGCCCCAGCCAATATGGCCAATGATCATGGAAGATGAAAATTGTATTCCAAAACATCTGGAAGCCACCAGGTTGGGGAAGGTTAAACTAGACTCCTTCACTTATTCTGAAATCAAAGCTTTCTATGTGGGAGAACAAAAATATACCCCTCACCTACAATCTGAAGTGGTAAAATCCAGAATTTGACCATCTCCTTCTGAGCCATACACAGAACAAGTGTGATTTTCATGTGTGCTAGCCCATTCCAACAATCAGAGCACAGTTCTTTGTAGCCATTTAGGTTTGAATTGGTCTGGATTCAAACCTCAACATTAAACTGGATGAAATAATATTGGAAAGCAGAATCTCTCTATGCTTGCGCCCTTGAAATTCCACTGCATCGTGTTATGAAAGTTGTAAAAGATAATATTTGTATAAATTAAAGCTATTGGATACTTATGGTATTTCAATTGCTGCTTCATTAAGTTGTCCTCCATCCCTGAACATCCACAGATCTATTCCCTAGCATTTTTCTATTTTAGATTTAATCTACACAGCTACCAAGTGAGAAAGGGGCTGAGAAAAGGGAATTACCACTTTAAATTGAATGTGGGAAGAAAATATAACAATGGTGAAGCTCCTGCTGAACCAAATGCAATCTATTACAGAAGTTTTAGATTTCAAAATGGTTACCAGGACTTTCCTACGCCCATTAACTCCCCAGACAGGTTGGCATGGTATTTTTAAAGCTGTTTTCTACCGGTTTGCAATGTCACTGCTGCCCTTCAGTTTTGAATCAAGGCAGGGGAGGAGCAAGCTTTGACTCCAAGATGGTTTTCAAGGGATCACAGCCAATCAGCTTCAGGCTTTGCAGAAACTGGGAGCCTAATGAGATGGAACCGAAACCATTAGGCCTCTGGCCTATGTTGTGACCATATAGTTCCTGCAAGATGTAAACAGACAACTTGGGACCATTTTACCTGCAAGATTGCCTTACCCCATATATGAGAGATGCTGGTGCTGCCTAGAAGCTATGCCTTCAGATTAGAAGAAAGGGTAACAACAGGAAGATTTAAAGGAACTATTGGAAACACAAGGCAGTAGAGATATAAGATGATCAGAGCCCCACCGAACTTGAAGCATGGCAAGTCCCAATAAAAATTTATAATTTGGCAGAATATTCAGACTATATGATATGTATTTGTATAATTTGGAATATTTAATGTGATTTGATTGGATTGTTAAAATGGAAAAATTAATAAAAAATATTTTTAAAAAAAAAAAAGAAGAAGAAGCTATGCCTTCAGATCACCAAGTTCTTGCCAGAATCAAGTGATTTCATTTCTTATTGCTTTAATCTCTGTATGTCTGCAGGATGGAGGGGATGAAAGAGGGTTATGATTTCTTCAGGTTTCCTTTTTCTTTTCTTTTTTCTTTTTCAAGATTCTTTTATTTCAAGATTCAAAGTTACATTGTATCACTCCACAGTTATAATCCTTATTCTATAATGCTAATGACTTCCCACTCACCCATCCTCGATGTTTATAATCACAATTACATACAATTGTTTTGTTGTTGTTGTTATTTTAGGGACACATTCCAGACAGGCAACAACACTCAAGGGTGATACAAAGTAAAGTGGTCTGGGGAAAGAGAGGGTATAGCTGATGCAGAAATGTAACCAGCAGAGAGTCTGAAGGGCCAGATGTAGAGGACTGGAGGGCCGCATATCTGCCGCCACCCCCCTCTGAGCCTGAACTTCCCCATCCCTGCTTAAAATTGGCTTCCCCAATTTTAGAAAGAAGGCCTTGGCCTGTGAAAAAGTTAGCAAACAAGGGGAAGTGAACTCTTTGCTATTTTAACTGTTCACACAGAGGGCAACTTAGCACTGTAAGAGAACATAAGAAATTCCGGCCTGAGGAACTCAGAGGGAAAAGCAAATACAATATGGAAGAAACAAAACCTTGCAGTACCAGAGCAAGGGAGGGGAAATAAAGCAATTAAAGACATCAGCTGAGACTACAAGGAATCCCATTAATTCAACAGGCCCAGCAGTTAATTAACAGAGAAGCATCATCTTCATCAAGCCATCCCAACACTAAGCATCTCTTTATTTGCAAAGGGTACAGCCATTCCATTAACCACGGTAGCTCAACAAAACCCAGGCTGCTCCTGAAATGAAGCTGTTGAGTTGTTAGTTCAGAAGAGAAACAAACACACCCTTTCCTCGGGGGCTAAAGATTTTTTTGGCTAAAAGGCTCTTTCCGCTCTGCCATGCAGTACGTACAGCATGGGTGGGGCAAAGCAGAGGCAGATAGTGGTTGCAATTTAATTAACCCCATCCTGTTGGTTGGATCGTCTGTCTTCAGTCCTTGACAGATCAGTGCCTCCCGGATGATTTTGAAAGGCTGGCTGGGCATTGCACAACTCCCTGTTAATTTGGCATCTGGACTAGGTGAATGAAGCTGTATCAAACTCGGTGGCACAGCCACTGCTCAGGATGCAAAAAAGGTCTCAGGTTCAAGCCCTGGCATCTCTAGGTAGAGCTGGCCTGGAGAACTGCCTCCAGTCAGTGTATACCAGGGGTCAGCTACCTTTTTCAGCCGTGAGCTGGTCCACTGTCCCTCAGACCATGTGGTGGGCCAGACTATATTTTGGAAAAAAATAATGAACAAATTCCTAGGCCCCACAAATAATCCAGAGATGCATTTTAAATAAAAGGACACATTCTACTCATATAAAAACACATGGATTCCCAGACTGTCCGTGGGCTGGATTGAGAAGGCGATTGGGCCGCATCCGGCCCCCAGGCCTTAGGTTGCCTACCCCTGAGGTATACAATACTGAGGTAGATTGGCCAATGGTCTGACACAGTATAACACAGCTTCTGAGATAAGTGAGAAAAATCGTAATATCGCAGGAAGTAGATATATTTGTCCAAAATTTAAATATGTATGTTTGTGTATGTGTGTAAGTGTGTGTATTTGTCCAAAAGTGAAGACTAAAAGATTGTCTTCACATTATGCTCTGGGCTCAATTTAGGGACTATTATAATTGTTATTGTTGTTGTTATTTATTGAATTTATATACCGCCCTGTACCCAGAGGTCTCAAGCGGTTCACAGAACAACTTAGAGTTGACTACACAGAGTTGCCAACTTCCTTCTGAATAGGGCTTTTGTTGGGGTTTTTAAAACAATTTTACCACATCTCAAAATTGATCAGGGGAAAGTTTTTCCAGGCATACTTAGTTAAAAGTAAACTTCTTTTTTTTAAAAAAAAGTTTGCTTTTTACTATGATTCAACAGCATTTCTACTTGTAAAGGTGAACCATGGCAGCAGAGAACCTGGCCTAGCCATTTTGTTGGAACTCACTGAAGCCTTTCACTGAGCAAGGCAGGGAGGAGGAGGGGACGGAGAGCCTTGCTGAGTGGGTAGCCAGTGGTAGCTGAGTGGGTAGCCAGGGCAAGGAAGTGGGAGGTAAGCAGACAGAGGAGTTGGGGCAATTAGTCACACACACACACACACACACACACACACACACCCTGATTAAAACAATTGCCTCAGCTTGGCTCGTGATATCATAGCCATCTTCAAACAGCCGACACATGAAAGATGGAGCTAGCTTATTTTCTGCTGCTCCGGAGGGTAGGACTTGAACCAATGGCTTCAAGTTACAAGAAAGAAGATTCCGACTAAATATCAGGAAGAACTTTCTGGCAGTTAGAGCTGTTCATGGACTCCCTCCAAAAGTGGCAGACTCTCTTTCATTGGAGGTTCAGAGGTTGGATGGCCATCTGTCTGGGATTCTCTAGCTGTGATTGCAGAGGGTTCAACCCTTGGTGTGTCTTCCAACTCTACAATTCTATGATTCTATAAAAGCTCTGACCCTGTTTGGGGAGAAGAAGAAGAAGAGTTTGGATTTGATATCCTGCTTTATCACTACCCTAAGGAGTCTCAAAGTGGCTAACAATCTCCTTTCCCTTCCTCCCCCACAACACTCTATAAGGTGAGTGGGGCTGAGAGACTTGAGAGAAGTGTGACTAGCCCAAGGTCACCCAGCAACTGCATGTGAAGGAGCGGGGAATCAAACCCTGTTCATCAGATTATGAGACTACAGCTCTTAACCACTACATCACACTGGAGTTGAGAAGACTCAAGATCCCTCAAGCCTGGAGTCTGCCCAGCCATTGTGCCATGCTTCTGGGAATTATGGGTGGGAATTATAGGTTCTAGAACTTTCCCACATGAAGAAAAAAATCTGTCATTGGGAAGCCGTAGATTATTTTTGTATGGAGCCTGGTTCTTCAGCCCTCTGCTAAGCTCAGTGACTGTGGACCTATGACTCTCCCACAGCTTAATCTACTTCACATAGTTGTTTTGCTGATAAAATTTAGGAATGTGCCCACTTGATGGCCCATTGGCCTGATCCAGCAAGCTCTTCTTATAGCTGGAATCCTGAACAATAGCACTCCACTTTCTCTCTTTTTTTGGTAGGTCTCACTCATTGAATGAAAATTTGACACCTGCATTCAGAGAGTGTCAAATTTGTTTCAGCTTTATTAACAATTTCCACAGTATATCTTGTTCCTTCTTCTCAAACCAAAGGAAACAGTCTCTGTCCCAAATAGGCCATTGATGAAGGATCTGAAGTTACATGCGCAGTTCAGTACAGACGAACCATTTTCTTGCTTGCTTTCATTCCTGCCTTTAAGTGGTGATGGAGAATGATGCCCTTGTAGTAACCGTCAAGTTAACAGGTTGCTTGTCTCTTCCACGGACTGGATAAATCTGTGTAAACCTCCAAACAATTTAGTTTAATTACTTGCCAAGCCTTGCAACAAGGCATAAACCTGCATGTCGCATGTAGCATTACCAGTGGAACAAGTACTTGAATACAAGAGCTAGAATAATTTGACAGCTAATATAAAGCTCTGTAATTTATATTTAGTTATATTGAGAGGGGCTTTTTGCCCCTCCTTTCCCTTCTTTGAGCACTTCATATAAATATTTACTCAGATTCTGAGACCTTGTTTAACCCTCCAAGTACCACATTTATCTTTGATTTGATTTGATTTTTTATTTGCAGCAGAGAACCCTTTGCTTACTGTGCAGACGATTAAACAAAAGAGTGTCACCTATCAGCTGTTGCATACATAAACACCAGACACTGGTAATTATGATGTATTTACAGTAAAGTACAACTGGATACAGATTAAAGAAGAGACAAAAGATGCAGAGTTGCAATGATTTATTATAAACAATGTCTTTAAATTCTATTCCAGAGACAAGATGATAAGTCTGCTATGTTTAAGTGTGATCCAAATTGCTTCATAAATTATGGAACTGGGTGACATTACTACACAGCCTTCTTCTGAGTGGAAATTTAACACTTATTCTGGGTTTTATTTTAGTTAAGACTCACCAGGCTTAGTTTCAGAACCTGTTTTCAATGTCAGGACATATACCTGCATCATAGACATTCATAAATAATCAAGATAAGAGCACACTGAAACACATACAAAGTGTCTTCCATTCACCATTACGATCATTAAGCTTTCTAACAATAGAGTTGATTCCCGTCATACAATCTGGCTTCAAGACAGGCTTCAACTCTGGCTCTTTTCATTTTATAAATGACGCACAATTCTTACCTGTGATTCACCTTTATTAGAGATTGTGAATCAGGTATATTTTGGAGTGGATGGAACGGCACATTGTGTCTTTGTGTTTTGTGCTAATAATAGCATTTATATAGTGCTTAGAGAGTTCAAAGCACTACACATTCATCAGCTCAGCAATCCTGCCTAACAACCAAGCATTATCCCCATATTACAGAATTGAGGGGAGACACTGAGTCTGAGAGAAAGTAACTTGCCTAAGGCCTGGTCTGCCCATCTAGCCGAATGAGATGGTGGTGTAATGAGGTGGTAGAATGGAGTGTACCACTTCAAATACAAATGGGGGAATCACAGTTATAAACAATGTTCCCTTGTATTCTTTTTTTTAAAAAAATGAAAGAAACCTCTGGACATACAAAACTAGCCCTGCCAGCAGCAGGCTGGTCTACAATCTTTGTCCCTGATGTACTTTTTTGGTGGGGAGGAGGCAAATATTTGATTATTGGGGTTTTTTTAACATGGGAGAAATTTACAAAAGGTACCCCCATCCAGAGTCTGAAATGAACTTGCCCTTGAAAATAACATTGTACTTTGAGGGGGGGGTGGAGAAACCCAAAAATGGGAGAAGGATCCAAAGTGAGGAAGACACGGCTGATGATTCAGCGGTTTTTCATCGTGCTCTTCAAGTAGGTTTGCAATCCATTTAGCTTCTTCTCCTGGTTCTTGGTCACCATGATGTGCAGGGCACTAATAGAGTCCTAATAGCCACATGCTGTAAAGAGGAAATTAGTGCAATCCCATGGGCCAAGTTCATCCAAAACACTCTCCCCAATGTAGCAATGGTTTCACTGGATGGCCTTCTGCAAGTTTCCCCATC
Source organism: Podarcis raffonei (assembly GCF_027172205.1). Lineage (NCBI taxonomy): Eukaryota > Metazoa > Chordata > Lepidosauria > Squamata > Lacertidae > Podarcis > Podarcis raffonei. The sequence continues at coordinate 75,794,843 of NC_070607.1, forward strand.
TGCAAAATAAGAACAATAGTAACCTTTCTCATGAGGGTTCTTGTGTGGACAAGACAATGTATAAAGCCATTTTTAAACTGAGCTCTGAATGATAAAGAAGGAAATAAGACAGTCAGTAGGTTAGAAACAAACATCATGAAGGCTTGATTCTGCTTAGTCTGTCCTTGCTTAGACTTGTAGCTTCAGAATAATTTTTATATACCGTATTTATTATACCCTTTATATATATATATATATATATATATATATATATATATATATATATATATATATATATATATATAATATAGTCATAGCAACAATGTATAGAAAGCTGATTTCCCAGACTATGTGTGAATCACTTAGGAGTTTCTTAGTTCTGAAATTTCTACTTCTATATGCATGTGGCAGAATACAATTTAACTGTTGATGTGCCGCAAAATCCCCAAGCAACCTGCCTACCTATATGCATGAAGTTCTGCCTAGGAACACTCCCAGCAAACAAAGCACCCAGGTCAATTAAGGGGTCCCTGGACCCATAACTGGACGCAGGCACTCCAAACCACTGATCAGCACCACTGATATCCAGATCAGCTGACTGGGCAGCAGATACCCAGAACAAATGTGTGGTGTTTGTAAGTCTGCCGTTAAAGGGGTCTTTACTTAGAACTGTCAGACAAAAAGAGCAACAGAAATAAGTCTTTCATTACACCCAGTGCTAAAAGTAGAACAAAATGTTGCCGTGTAACACCCTCCACTAAATAGAGCACTCCTGTTCATGCCAGCCAGCCAGCCATGCTACCCTCTGGGACACAAAGCTGTTGGGAGTTCCAGCAGCCCAACTGCCCTTTCATTTTCCCCACCCCACCCTGCCTTCACTTTTTCTTATCTAGCTGGCATTCATTGGTGCCTGTGTCCACTGAGAATGCTCAATGCTCATTTGGCTCTTAGGATGCATGGGGATGTCTCTTTCTGTTTTATTTGTGGCAGGGTTTGATTAAAAAAAACAAATCTGTAAACATCAGGATGACTTCCTCTTGTTTCTCAGCAGCCCAAACTCAGCTCCATTTCCACCAGTACGTGGGCACTAATTCTGCTATTACGGCGAGTGCAGTGCAGAATGGAAGGCCACCTTTCTGAGCTGGGCATCAGATATTGTTTCCAATCCCCATGGCTCACTGGAAGAAGCAATAAAGATGGAACTATCTCTGGGCATACACAGACTGTGTTTCCTTACCACAGGGTGTTGACAACCAGCCCTTCCATGTGCCTCTTAGATAATAATAATAATAATAATAATAATAATACAGTGGTACCTTGGGTTACATACGCTTCAGGTTACATACTCTTCAGGTTACAGACTCCGCTAACCCAGAAATAGTGCTTCAGGTTAAGAACTTTGCTTCAGGATGAGAACAGAAATCGTGCTCCGGTGGCATGGCAGCAGCAGGAGGCCCCATTAGCTAAAGTGGTGCTTCAGGTTAAGAACAGTTTCAGGTTAAGTACGGACCTCCAGAATGAATTAAGTACTTAACCTGAGGTACCACTGTAATAATAATAATAATAATAATAATAATAATAATAATTTTGTATTTATACCCTGCCCATCACTCTGGGCGGCTTCCAACAAAATATTAAAATACAGCAGTCCGTCATACATTAAAAGCTTCCCTAAACAGGGCTGCCTTCAAATGTCTTCTAAAAGTCTGGTAGTTGTTGTTCTCTTTGACATCTGGTGGGAGAGCATTGATCAGAAAGCTTGGCTTCTAGACAGATTTCTGGATCAGCATCTCTCACATTAGACCAGAGTTGAGGATCCTGGCCTTCAGGACTCTCCCCACATCACATGCACAACCATCCTTAGCCACAACATCTTGCACCAGTCCACAGTCCTTGACTGTTTTCGCCTGGCAGGAATGTGTCCTTGGACTCTGATAACGCCTTTTGTCTGGAGAACAGTGAGGGGTGTGTGGGTGGGTGTAGAAACTAGCCAACTGTTTTGGAGAACATTGCAGGCCTTGCTCCAACTCATTTTGCTCCACTACATGGAAAACCAGGGTTCCAGGCTCACTTTTTCCATGGATCCCCCTGCAGCCAGAAGGAGCCACTATCAGCTTAAATCTACCAGCAAAACGATTAGATTCTTATATTGATTACCTACCCTCATGAGGCTGTTGAGAGTGTGTTGTGAGGTTTTCTTGCACAGTGCTTTACAGCATGGTACTAAGAGAGAAATAAAGATAGCACAGAAAAGCACGTGAAGCTTTTTTTATAAAGATAAATAAATAAAATTCAGACACATTTTTGGACAGCTTGGGTTGGAACCAGATTTAGTTGTGCTTCAGGTAGACCCAGTTAAATGAATAGGACAAATTAGTTATGACTAAGAAGTCGCGTTGATTTTAGTGGGCCCATTCTAAGCATGAGCAAGTCTAGGTCTGGCCCCTTGCATTTCTACATTTCTACAGACATTCATATTTACTGATAAATGGGTCAGAGAGCATATACAATTGTTGATATAGGCTGGGAAACTGAAGATTTCCCAGTAACACTTCAGAAGACCCCTTTCTTCCTTCTCCAACCAATAATAGCAGCTGCCTGCGACATCTCTGAACTGTGCCGAAAGAATATATTTGGCTTACTGACTGCCAGTATTCAGTGACTTTCTCGTGCAAGCAGCCTTACCACAACCGAAACTTCCCCACCACCATACCATCATCTCAGGAATAATTTTCCCCCAAGTTTGAAATACATTGCTTTTCAGAAAGCACTAAACTTGCTAAAAGGACATGGCTTGCCTACCTTGTGCCCTGGCCCCTCATGCCTCAGGATATCATAAATTTTTGATACCAATAAAACAGAATTTTTGATGAGCTGCTATTTTGCATTAAAGCAACTTTACATGCAAAGATTGCATAATAGGAAGCAAAATTGAATTTTGCCTCAGAACAAGTCCTTATTATTAATTTAAGTGTTCTTATACGTCTTCGCAGCAGCTTATCATTCTATACATTTAATTCCTTTCTCGCCGCTTAGCAGCGGTTTCCTTAGCTAAACAAATCTTTTAAGGGAGCACATGTACAGAGCGTGGAAACGTCGCATTTTGCATGGGGGGGAGAGCTTGAGAGAAGTAATGAAACTTTAAAAGGGGGAATAAAATACATTCAAAGGGCAGATCTTTCTCGCTAAAAGCTGCTCCTAACTGCTTGAGCAAAGCGATGAGAGAAAGGAGAGGGGAGTCTGTGTCAGTACCTTTTGCCTTACATATGAGTTCCTCTTCTGTAATTGCAATGCACTTATTCTAATTATGGCCATGCGAAGCAGAAACATCAGGAAATCATTGTCAAGCATGGGTTTGCTGTATATCCTTCTTCTATTCCTTTAACACTTCTGAATTGCCACTGTGCAGAGGAAAGCATGCAGCATAGAAAAGGGTTCCTCCATTCCAAGAGCACAGCTGTGCAGAAGGTTTGCTCCTGCCTTGGTCCAAGAAGCGTATCATTTATTTAAGGTGCCTTTCTAAACAGCGAGAAAAGCAAGCACAGAAACCTTCCCTCCGCCTTATATAAAACAGGCAGCCAGTGTTGCATTCTAGAAGTCCACCTTACAGAATGTATTGGAATGGAGGTGGGGGGGGGGGAGAGAGAGAGAGAGAGAGAGAGAGAGAGAGAGAGAGAGAGAGAGAGACTAATTCATGGAGGTATATAGTCAAAGGGAAAGCAAAAATTGTGCAGTGCAAACTTATGCATGCATGGACCATGCAGGGAGGCCAGGGGGCAACCACACACCCAACAAGGAGCTTATCCCCCAACTTACCCTCCCCTGTTATAAGGAACTCCTGTCATTAATATTTTTCCCCAGACACTATTTGCCCACATGTGTTGCCCTTTCTGTCCCCTCCTGGAGGGGGAGGGGTGTTTCTGCTGCATCCCACTGCATGCTTATCTACTCAGTAGTAAGTTGCACTGAGTTCAGTGACACTTACACACACACAGCCTAAGCCTACCCTTAACCATAAAGGGGGGAGAGAGGAGCAAATGTAGTAAAAATAATACTAAAGGTTAAGTTTCTTCTTTCATTTATTGGAGATGGGCTGCAATTATAAACCCCCTTCTCTGAATGTGCTCCCTTACTGAATGTAGTCAGACATGGTTTTGAGCAGACATCTATATAGGATTGAACCCTTAATATATTTAAGGGAGGGTGTAAATCCGTCCCTTAAATATACAAAATGGACCTGAACTTTTTAAACCTTACCTGCTGTGTTTGAAACATTTACCACTGTTGTTTGAAAGCAGCAGAAACTTTGCAAGCCCCTGGTTCTAAAAGGTGGGAGACAAAATTCCTGAGCTCTACAGCTCGGCTGGGATTTGGTCAACCCGACCAAAGCCTTCTTTTCGCAGTGTCGCAGCTAAGCAGGAAAAAAGCAAGGTCTACGCATAAACTGCGCAGGTAGGGCAGAGTGCCCGTTGTCCTTGCTTTCTGGGTCTGAAGAGGGTTCTTCCGCCATGCCAAAAAGAACAAGGCGAGAAGAAGCAGGGAAAAGGCTGGGGGGGGGCCAGAAAAGAGCTTTCCGGCAGCTTTATCTGTCTGCTCTTGAAACTTGACACCCATCGCCCAGAAGAGCTCGGTGACCTTGCGCTGTCAATCAACCCGCGGAACCAGCTTGCTCGAGCGACATGCGGGCGTTTCGCCAAGTTAAAATATCTTTTTTTAAAAAAAAAATGTTTTTAAAAAAATCACATTAAAACCTAAAACACAGCTGGGAGCGGTTATCTCGCAATCCCAAGCTCATCCTAATAATGTTGCCAGCCTGGCTCCTTCAAGGCTAACCAGTACTGTGCATGATCTACTGGATTGCAAAAGTTGATCAGACGGGCATCTCTGGGGGGGGGGGAGGTTTTCCTGCGGAGTTTTTATGGTGAGCACACACACCGAAAATCGGGGGTAAGATCCGACTGAGTCTTGCTCGGAGTAGACCCTTTGAAATCAATGGTTGCAATCGGTCTGCTCGGGCTATGACTAACGTCAAGTCCTTTGATTTCAGTGGATCCGCTCTGAGTGTCAGTCATGTTGGACTAAGTTTATTTGCACACACGCAAACCCATTCGTGCACCTCTAAAGCCCGTTTGCTCGGAAGTCCCACTGAATTTAATGCGGTTACTGCCAAGTAAGGCTGCGATCTTGCACACACTTCTCAGGGACTAAGTCCCACTGATTGCAACAAGATAGTTCAGTCGGTAAGAACATGAGACTCTTGATTTCAGGGTCGTGGGTTCGAGCTCCACGTTGGGATAAAAAAATTCCAGCATTGCAGGGAGTTAAATTAGATGACCCTCGTGGTCCCTTCCAATCATTCTATGTGAGATTTCCTTGCGTATAAAATAAATATTATGCAGACTGTAAGTGTACAAAACGATTGCAGCCATAAAGCAGGTTTTTGTGCATATGTAGAAGGCAGCCCCACTGGGTTCAATAGAAGTTACTTCCAAGGAGGAACGCATAAACTTGCGGCCCGATCCAATTCTGGCTTGCTTGGATTTAAGTCACACTCAGTCCAGTGGAGCTCATTCACAAGTCTCTCTCTGTGTATATATATTTGCTAATCTCCAATTCCAAAAGTGATCTGACTTTGAGCCAGGCCTGTCTTAAATGATTCCAGTGGGATCCTCTATAGTCCCAGGCGCAAGCATCATCTGCTACACCCCCCTTCCATCGCGATCCCCCGTTGCGTTTCCTGCTCGTCTTGTTTAATTCTGGGGCAAAACCTTGTTAGTCGTTCCCTTCTCTGCCCTGCAGGGAGAGCAAACCCGGAGCAATGCAAATCTCTCTACAACGGTTAGCAATAGCTCCAGCAAAACTGGAAGATCAAACACAATAATCTGATTTGCACTGAAGGGGTCTCGGCAGCAGCGGCTGCACCGCACCTCGAGAATGCAGGAAGAGCAGAATCAGACGCCACATTTGGAAGAGGCTGCAAATCCTGAACGGCCTTCAAACCTCCTGTACTTTTTTTATGCATGCAGCTCTCACTGCAATGACAATATCTTAAAAGAAAAGGTCACAGGCAAATTGGATTAGGGACAATCAAGCTTTGCTGGGGTGAGGGGAGGAATCTCGGACCATGATGCAAATGAATGGAACTAAGTGACAACTATTGGGTGGATTCGAACTCGAGTCAGTGGAAGACACGTGCTCGTTGCAAAACGGTAGTGAAATCAAGCGCCTTAAGAAAGAAGTGGGACATCAGCATGTGCGTAGCTGTATTTCTGCCAGGAACTATATACCCCAACCCCACCTCGGGATGGGGGAAGGTTGCACTGACCCCGGGATCGGGTCCCGTAATGCTTCCTGTGTGCAGCCTGAGCCACATGCATGCTTACTCAAGAGTAACACTCCACTGAGATCTACAGGGCTTGGTTCCTAATGTGGAATAGTTTGGCTATATTTCGTCTCCAAAGGCGACGTGAAAGACGAGGGGTGCTGATCCAGATTCCTAGTTATGTAGCCCGGCCATATGTGCTCTTACTCAGAGATGGTAGCCGCTGATGTCCTCCTAAGAAAAGCGCGCATAGGCTAGCAGCCCTGGGAAATCAGGATAAACGCTTAAAATGAGTAGGACTTACTTCTGGGTAAAAGGATTGGGGCTGTAAGACCGCCATCCTGTGCACCCTTGCTTGGGAGCTGGCTCCATTGAAAACAGCAGGACATACTTCCTGGTAAACAAACACGTTTATTAGGCTTGTCTTCCACTGCATAGTCAATGCCTTTGTAGATGCAATAGGCTGATACAACACAAGCCTTTGCATCGCTCATTGCTCCTCACACCTCGGTCCAGAGGAAAATTTGCTTTCTTTGGCCCCAGTTTCTGATATATAAAAGGAGAACAGTAATAACCATGATTGCTCTTTTCCCTGCGCAAAGAAGGCTTCTATAAAAACAGCAAAATATGGCTTGCCTGTTGCCCATATCAGGGCGGCAGCATTTAATCTCTACACCTAGAAGGGGGGGGTGTGTGTGTGTGTGTCTTTTGTAGATTGAAGTCTGCCTGGAAGTTACATATGCTGCTCGCCGAAACTTGATCCTTACTATTAATCCCCAGAAAGGCTTGGCTACGGTTAGTGGCGGAACTCTGTACATGGGCCAAGGCTCGCTCTCGCTCTTCGTATATGTTATTGTTAAATTGCAGCGTTGGAGCAGGTCTGACACTGCATATAGGAGTAAGAGCTTGGCTGAGGCCTTATCCCCCTTTAATTTATGGGTCCTGAATCATAATTCCAGACCATTATACAATGCGTCTCCTACAGAATGTTTGGGACATTCTATTCCGCGTTCTGTGGACTGGTGACGTTGTCTTCCTGGATCTAGGGAAAGGGCTAAAGGGAACGGCAGTGGCTCAGTGGCAGAGCGTCTGCTTTGCATGCAGAAGGTACCAGGTTCAATCCCCGGCATCTCCAGATAAGACTCTGAGGAGGCCCCTGTCTGAAACCCTGGAGAGCTGCTGCCGGTCAGGGTAGAGACCAGTGGTCTGACATCCTATGTTCCTACATCAGTTCTTCAAAATAAAGATTCTGGCGGGACTCGTAGGTCTCCTCCTCTCAGAGGTCCCCTTTTAGGTTGCAAGAGGCGGAAGAGAGAAACAAAATTCATAGCAAAGTTCCTTGATCTTCCCTTGGGGAAGGTTACTTTAGTGTGCCGCATAAGAATAACCGGGGAGCAAGTGCTCTTGAGATATCACCACTAGGCGTGATCCGAAACAAAGGAGGGGGTGACTGAGCCCTTCTCTTCCCTCCCACCCCCTACCGCATGGCGCCCCTTGCATCTTACTTTCCCTGGCCAACGCTTCCCTGTCTACTCCACTTTCTTCCTCTCTGCACAACACTTCCTATTTTTGCTGTCAATCAATAGCCAAGAGGAAATGAACGCGCGCGTGGGTCAAGCTGCGCAGGGAACAGGGGGCTAAGAAGTCCGCAAGGAGAGATCTGATGCCTCGGACCGAGAGTTCATCGAGATCAGCAGCCCGTCTAAGGTGGAAGCAAGCTGCTTGGCAATATTGGCGGGGGTTTTGTGTGAGAGGCTAACAAGCTAATGGGAATCGTCCCCGAGGCTTATGTTCAGATTGCGTATTCCTGCCGTGCGTTCCCGAGCTTGTGCAAAAAGCGCCTTCCCCTCAGTCCTCAGTTACCATCTCTAGCTTCCATCACATGCGTGGAGTTTCAGCAGTGGGTGTTGAAAGCTTGAGCTTAATCCGGAACGTATCGTAGTTGTTTGGTTTTTAATAATATAAAAGCAAGCACTGGCCCCAAGGGCAGCCCTTTTGTAGGTGGGTGTGCATACATTTTCTCTCTCGCTCTCTCGCTCTCTCTCTCTCTCACACACACACACACGGAGAGAGAATTGCGCTTTCCTCTTTCCAGCTGATGCTTGTGTCAACTGTTCTTCTGAACTGAGAACCTATCGAGACATACTGAAAGAAAATACTGTATACCGGAATGCCCTTAGGCCAGTTTGAGAGAGAAAGAGAAAGAGAAAGGGAGAGAGAGAATAAATTGTGGAGAAAGCGAAGTGGCTGAGTGAAAAGACGGTGGACAACCCAGCTAGAGACTCCAGGCCAGGCAATGAGAGAAAAGGCCGAACTTCTCCTGATGCAGGAAAGCTGTGATTTTTTTTTCTATAGGGGGCGAGAAGAGGCGGCCTGCAGTTTTGCTCTGCTAGTGAATTCATCTGCTTCTCTTCTGTGCAGAGGAAAATCACACACAAGGAAAATCGGGTGCGGTGGGGGGAAGAGAGAAACCTCAGATAGGATAACACCTCCCCGCGTTTTCAAACTACCCTAGTTTTATTCAACTGTATCTTTCCCACCCTAATCGTGTCTGTATTCCGAGTTGTGAGCATGTCTGTCTGTACACAGCGGCGTCTGCCTATCTTGTGTCAGCTACAGTCTGTCTATTTGAGTCTGTATGTCTCTTCCCATGCCATAGCTGCGCCACTAGAAACCTTAGGCTGCCATTTGGCATACATACATCCCGCGCAAACCTCACCATGCCTACTCAGAGAAGCAAGCCCGGTTGAATTCAGTGGTCTTGCTTAATAGCGCGTCAGCTCTATTAGATAAGGTAGGGCTTACTTCTGAGTTAAACATGCTCAGGTTTGGGGCTGCATCTTATCTATTGCATCCGGTCCCTGTGATCAGACATCCATTCTACTAGTGCGCTCTCTTCCCCATCACCACCCCATCTCTCTGCAATTACTTCTGGTGCACTTTCTATCCACAAACAGACACAAGCATTTCACATTCGCTGCGTTGGGTTTCCTTCTTTCCTGCTAAAGCTACCAGGTCGTCTCCAAAAAATGTGAATGTTTAAATTCCTTTTTAAGGGTCACTTCTCCAATTTCCACAAATGTTCATGGTGTGTTTGTATGTGATTTTATAGCAACAAAGCTTGTGAAATTTGTAGAGCAGCTGGGGGGGTGGAATCCTCCTCCGTCCCTTTCAGCATGAAGTTTCACTTCCCCTCTGATCTCAAAACAGCCTTGTTGGGGCGTCTGTTTTGAAACAGCCCCCTAGAGAATGTGCGCATCGCTTCAATTCTAAGCATGCTTACTCCGAAGTTAGCCTTATTCCTGAGCAATGGTGCATAGGGTTGCAGTCGGGGTATGTGTGCGCGCGTGCGTGCACGTTTAGCCTCCTCTACATAAACAGAGGGGGGGGGACGGAGAGAGAGAGAGAGAGAGAGAGAGAGAGGGTCGCTGTTTTGCGTACACCAACGTGTCCTGATAGCATTGTAACCTCAAGGTTTGTAGCCTGAGAAACTCGCCCTCTGTCCCATTTGCAGAGGTCGGAGTTATACTGTAACTGAATCTCTGCAAGATGTGCCTGCTTTCTCCCGGTTCCGTTTGTCAGCAAGTAGACAACTTGCGCCCACTGCCACAGGCCCAAAACTGAGTGCCCCTCAAAAAAAAAAGAAAGAAAGAAGGGGGAAACACCACCAAAAACAAAGCGATCTTAGCAGGACTGTGCCTTAGTGCCACGCACTTTGCATGCGAGAGATCCCAGGTGATCCCAGGATCACTAAACCTGCCTGGCTTGGCATATAATGCGGCTGCCCATGTTCCTAGCCCTCCTACAGTTAGGTAATTCAAAGACTCTTACTTTAACGTCCTTGCGCCAACCTTCCTTCTTAGATGGTATACTGTAATACTGTCTATGACTTCGCGCTACGTTAGGAGGTCCTCCTGCTCGTTCTCCCGAGCGGGACCCTTGACTTCTGCTCGAAAGTCCTACCCCCTCGGCACCACTCATTTTTTAATCCCACAAGCCTAACTAGAGGAGGTTGATACTTTGATTTTTATCAAATTTTTAAAGTCCGCTAAATTAACGTTTATTAAGAGCGCCGAGTGCTGCTGCCAGGACACTTCCTACAGCAGCGGACCTCTGCCCTTGAACCTTCCCACTGACACAGTTATTTGATGGGAATCTGGGCGCCGCAAAAGGAACCTCCTTGTACTTCTCTGAGGCCTGTTTTCCTGGAGGGGGAAAAATTGTTGCTCAATTAGCTGCAGTGATTTATTCCGTGCATGCATGAGAGAACATTAATATGCGATGGCAGTTCCCACGAACAATATTCCGCTCAGGCCTTCCGACAGGCCGAGCGTGCCTCCCTTGGCAAGTGGGGAGGGGGCGAAAAATGAAGCCCTCGCTATCCCCCTCCTCCATACTGCTCTTGCGGGCTGGCAGCGGCTCTTCTCCGCCTTCTCTAGCAGCCAGTGCGGGGTTGGGATTTTTCTTACGAATACTGACAACCCTCGCTGCCTGGTGGGGATGATCGACCCGCAGGCAAAGCTTCGCATTTGTCTTCCGCTTGCAAGTGCGGTCTTTGTGGGAGTCTCCTCCTCACAGATTTAACTGATCCCCGACCCCCTTCTCTCACGCACGCCTTATTATAATGATCCTTCACCCCATCTCGGCCTCCCTTCCAAGAGGACAGTTTCGGGAGGAATAACAGAAATAGGTCTTTCCCAGTTTGAGTTCTGAAAAGGAGTGGAAAGTTGTTTAAAAACCAAACCACACACACACACACAGTTCCCTACCTGCGCAACTTGCCCGTCATTTGAGAGCAGAAGGCCTAGATCCGAAAGCTTTTGCCATCCGGATCCTACGTACGTTCTCTTGGAAGTGTATTTCAAGTTTCCTGGTTCTCTGTCTCACGCTGGTCAAGGGAATTGACTCCCTAGTCAGCCTGCTGAGGCTTGCAAGCCCGACGGCGCGTACCAGGAAGCCAGGCCCAGCTCAACTCAGCGAGGCTTCGCTTCTGAGTTACAGACTGGTTTTTCTTTTTTTATCGTGTTCCCCAGAAACCCACAGAGCTTACCTCCGCGTAAATGTACCTCCCTTTCTTCCTACACTTTCCATGGAAGTAAGGTGGAAGGTTCGGCTCACCTCGAGCGTACCTAAATCGGTTCAAATTAAATTATGTATGGTTGGGTTTTTGTTTTTGAAAAAGTTTACACTCTTGCGCTGATTCTGAGCGTGGGGAGACTCAGCTGTTTGTATCAGGAAGGAGGGGGCATCGACCGCCTCCGCTGGCTTTTCTTCTAGTCACCTCCACCATCAGCCTAAACTTAGTGAATTAACAGAAGAGGAGTGAAAGCATGAATCAGCTGCGGTGGCGAGTGGCGGAGGCGAAGATCACCTCCTGGGAACCGAGGGACGGGTCTGTGGGAGGCAGTTGAAGCTGGCTAGATCAGGAAACGCACAACTCTGACTTTGGCTTGTGGGGAAATGAGGACGCAGCGAAGGACGGTTCAAATCCGGGGGGCGGGGTGCTTCCAAGGGGTAGCCCCCCGGGGCTCTCTGGGTCAGCGTTGCTCCGCTAGGCGCTTTCTGTTTCACGAATGGTTTTGCCTGGGAGGGAGGGGGCGTGCAGGTTGTTGAATAAATAATAATAAATAACAACAACAAAGAGGTTCTCCCCCCCCCATTCCTCCCCAGGGAACCGGAATGGCGCTCTGTATATACACACAGATACACAAGGCCCATCCCGTACGTTTTGTTAATCTCTTGGGCCTGTGTTTCAGCACGATCGCCGCAGGTCCCTTTCGCTCACCTGAGAGAGACTCCCCCCCACACACACCTGATGTGATGAAGCTGCCTTGCTATCAGGCCCGAGCATTTCAGTTCGGACTCGGTTCAGCCTCTCTTAGGTGTGAAACTGGAGATGTGTGGAAGCTAGCTGTGTGTGTTTGTGTGTGTGTGTTGGCGTTTAACCCTTTCGACGTTTTGTGTCATTGGACAGAGTGGGGTAGAGTGTGTGTGTGTGCAGGGGCAGTAAGACAGGCCGAAGGATTTCAGTCCAATTGAAAAAAGCAACTATTTTCAGCCGCATGGAGAGTTTGGGGCTCTTTGGAAACAGCACAGGCAAACAGATCTTTGCAGAGAGTGAAAAGTTCCCGATCCCTGGGTGGTTCGAGACCAGGGTGATGTACGGCTGAGCCCAGGCCAAAGTTCCATCGAGGCCTGTCCATTTTACAGAAGGACGTGGTCTTGGCATCTTTCTCTCCCCCCCTTAATGCTGTGGCCCCTTCATTTAAGGACGCTGAAAGGTTGGACTAAAGCAAGCCAGAAAACTTCCATGTTCTATCCTGAGCCGGAACACTTTTTCCATGGAAGCTCTCATTAAAATCAAAGATGCTCGCTTCCAAGTTAAATGCTTTTAGAATAAGAAATGAGAATTTCAGTTCCAGACAAACTAGAATATTATGAAGACCAAAGCACAACTTAGTGCAACGATATTGCTGAAATCATCATTTGACCTCAACTTGATCTATCATATACAGGTTAAAGCACAGTGATATATATATGCTGCCTCTGAAATTAAGTGTCTGGGACTAAGGCTACCATCTTAGGGCATTTATGTGGAAGAGATCCCCTTTTAACACGTTAAAACTTACTTCCGAGAAAATACATCTTTTCTCAGACTGCAGGATGTTATTGTTAGGTTTTTTTTAAGAAGAATTTTGATAATGGATCGGGCTGAAAGTACAGAGTTCTAGCAGTCCCCTGATTTGGTGAATCTGGACCCAAATAATAATAACAGTCACAAATGTCTTCTTCCCCCAAGTAGTGAGAGAATTCAACCCCCAAGTAGTGAAAGAAGTACCCCCTCCAAAGAAAATACCATTTCAATGATATTAGTAAGCAAAAATATGAAACAATTTAATAAACAAACAAAAACCAGAAACCAGTCTGAATAAAACTACAATAAGACCAAGAGGTGTTTTTTTAATATTTTTCATATCATAAGCAGGATTTTAAATTGATCCCTTCAGAACGTTTACATGAAATAAAAACAATATTTTTTCTCTCTCTGCTGCTGCAATGTTGCGACTTCAACACAGTTGAATCCGTAAAAACCCAAAAAGCTCAGAGGGGTAATTTTTTTTCTGATGCATGACTATTAATATCCACAATATTTAAAACGGCAAGCACCATGCTCTTCATTTTTCACGATTCTTGGTATTACTGTTAATTTATAAACTAATACAAACTTAAAATGCATCCGGCCAGCAGTGCCAGCAAACCCTAAAAGAAAACTAAAAAATAAAGGTTTTCATTTTGGTATTTTTGTCAGTGCAACATAAAATCCTTTTACTGACCTGCAGGAGGAAAAAAAAACACCAGAAGAAAAAAGTAATAAACACACCCATAAGACTCCAGATTATTAACTACAGTATTAGCATTTGCGAAGAAATTTGGCTAAACTCTCACTGGCTGCATGAAGAAGCAGGTTAAACATTGCAAAAAAGAATATACTTGAAAAAGCGAAGTGTCTGCCTCCAAAACATATCTTTTAAAAAAATAAGAGGTGTGGTTTTTGTTTTTTTTAATGCATTCAGAATCTATTCCTACTCTTACACTGATTAACTTAACTCCAATCAGAGCGCGAGCACGTGAGTTGCCCGGGACGCAGCCACTGAAACTGACTCGCATCTCTCAGCGTTAAGAAGTGAAGCGGCCAATTGTTGCTAGGGGCTTGCGAGGGCGGGGAGAAGTAATCGCCAAGTTGTAAAATCTCTTACTTTTCCTGAGTGTCTGATAAATTCAGGTAGCCCATACGGAAGATTACTGGGGACTGCGGTGAAGACCCAGCACGGGATCCAAGCGTTGTCACACATTAATAATATTCTGCCCGGGCTACTTGTTTTCCTTTTGGCTCTCTGAAGGACACACCAAGACACATACTTGGAAGTAAAGTCCAATTTAATTCAGGGGCAACTTGGCCCTTTCTAACCGCACAGATCGGGAGGTCAACTCCGCTGATTTGAGAAGAGTTAACTTCTAAAGTATATTTAAGATCATTGGGGTGGAAGTTAGGCTTGTCATTTTCTCTGCCCCAACAAAAACCAAAATGAAAACTAAAAGCATTTTTTTTAAAGTTACAGCTTTTCAAAGTGCACCAAATATACAAAGTTGCTTTCTGAATGCAAAATGCCCAGAATTTCTCTTTTCTCTCGTGTGTGTGTGTAAATTTATTATTTCCCTAAAGAACGACCAAAACCATCAAAAGCCAGCCTGCTGAAATGTTATTGTGATTTGCCCCCTGCGCCGGTTGATATGGCTGATATATATTTACAAGCTAACAGGGGGCCCAATCCACCAAGAGCAGCCCTGTTCATTCCAAAGGGACATGCCCAGGAGAAGTTCCTGGTGGAATGAGCCCAGATTTATTTATTTTTAAAAGAAATATAGAGAAACAGTTGCATGAGCAGTTAAAAAAGAGGACTTTATATATATACTCGTGACATTTCCTCACTCATTGAAAAGAAAAGGGGGGGAAAAAACGAACAGGAACAGAAAAAGAAGATATGATCGATGATCAACAACATGCGAAAAGTTTAAACAAGAAAAATGGTACAAAATAGAAGTTACCATACATGTCCAGCATGCAGGATTAATATTTTTAATGCAGATTTTTTCCGTATTTTTATCCCCTATATAATCAAGCAGGCAATAAAACCGAGGAGTTTTCATTTTCTTTCCTCTCCCTCCCTTCTCTCTCGCATGGCAACGTCCCATCTGAATTCTGTCACTTTCTCATAGGCAGGCAATATATGAGGAGTCTGCATATATTGTCCTCTCCTCTTTTTCCAGGTAAATTGGGTATTTTCCTCCCTTCTCTCTTGTTTTCTTCCTTCCGTTTATAAAACAACAACCACTCCAAAGCAGGTAATTCTAGATGGCTTGTCCAGTGCCCATCGTTTTGCTTTGCAAAGTCCAGGTTAAAGTTCTACAAGCAAGCAACCGTTTCGTATAAAACATTTGTGTGTGTGTTAGTTTAAAACAGTCCTTTTCTCCTCCTCCCCACCTACTTTTCTCTCCCCATCCCACCCCCTCCGCCCCATCTCTCTCTCTGTCCGTCTCTTTCTCTCTCTTCTACACATCTCTGTCTCTCTCTGGCCAATTAAGATGAAAAAGTTGCGACCCTTCCCCTCCCGCTTGGATCTTCGCAGCTCATCTAGAGGAAGACAAGGATCTGCAAAGATTAGCAGAGTCACGGATTACACAGGCCAACGCGTCACCCCCTTCCCAGGCCCCTCGGTTGCTCTTCTGACTCTCAGCTCAAGAGGGTAGGATGGATGGAGATGTCAGAGGATGGGAGAGGGGGGACGACAACTGGGGAGCAGGTGGGGGGTGGGTAGGGGGAGAAACATATCTCGGTTGGCTGGTGGGGTTTTTTGTTTTTTTTAAGGACTCACATGAAGAACTCGGGAGAAGACGGGTTGTCACTGGTGGATCCGGCCTCTCGGAAGCCATTGCTGGCCAGTTTCTCGCACTTGAGCTTGTAGGCGTCTCTTTCTCTGGCCAGCCGGTTGACCTCTTGCTTGAGCTGTTCCACCTGTTGGATGAGCTGGGTCTTCTCGTTCTCCAGGTGATGCTTCTGCTGGACCCGCTTGTACCTGCAAGACTGGGCATAGCCTCTGTTCTTCAAGGTCCTCCTCTTCTGCTTGAGGCGGATCACCTCGTCCTTGGTGAAGCCCCTCAGGTGCCGGTTGAGCTCCCGCACGGACATCGACACCAGCTGGTCGTCGGAGAACCGGTCTTCCACGCTGCTGGAGGACGAGGAGGACGAAGACGAGGACGATGGGTGAGGCTGGTGAGTGTTCTGGAGCTGCTGGGAGGAGCTGGAGGCGTTGGAAGGGGTGGGCGACGCCTGGTGATGGTGAGGGTGGTGGTGGTGATGATGGTGAGGGTGCCCGTTGCCCGACAGGTCTTCGTGGGGGACCCCGGTGTACTGGTGATGGTGATGCTGGTGGTGATGGTGGTGGTGGTGAGCGGCAGCGGCCCGGAAGCTCTCGAAGCCCTGGAGCTGCTGGGGCACCTGGTGGGACCCGATGAGGGCTTCCACCGCGTCCTCCGGAGTGAGGTTGAGCGTCTCGGGGTTCATCTGCTGGTAGCTGTTGGCCATCCAGTAGAGGTCCTCCAGGTGCGTCTTCTGTTCGGTGGGGCTGAAGCTGGGCGACGACGGCACCGAGCTGCAGGGGGTACTGATCGGGGTGGACGACACCGAGCCGGCGGGCTGCAGGCGCGTGCAGTGGCGGCCCGAGCGGTCGGCTCGGCCCAGGGGCTCCTTCTTCACGTCGAATTTCATCAGGTCGAAGTCATTGACGTACTCCATGGCCAGGGGGCTGGTGGGCAGCTCGGGGCCGATGCTCAGCTCGCCAGCCATCGCGCTGGGCTCCGCGGGGGGAAGAGCCTCCTCTCCCGCCGGAGAGAGGAGAGGGGACCACGACGGCGACGACGGCGACGACGAGGAGGAGGACGGATCTCACCGCCTCGTCGGCTCACTCCACGCTCCAACCCTCCTCGCTGCCAGCCAGCCCGGAAGAAACTTTCTCCGCCGCTTCGCCGCAGCCAAGCCAAGTCCCGGAGACAGCCAGAGCCGGAGAGAGACACACTCACTCACTCTCTCTCCCTCGAGGGGCCGCGGCTCTTCGTTCTCCTTCGCCCTAACGGTGCCGGCGATGCAATGCAAGGAGAGAGAGAGAGCTGTCAGTTTCTCCTGCTTGCCAGAAACCCGCTGGCAAAAAAAGAGCAGATTTTTTTTTAAAAGGAAGAATGCAGGGGGGAGGAAAATCCTTCGGAGCTGTTCGTACGTGCGCGCGCTGCTTCCCCTCGCAGGGAGAGACCGGGGAACGAGCGATCTGCAAGGATTCAGATTCAGTCTCTGGTTTGTAAGTCCGGCTTCCCTTCGCGACCTGGAGCAACTTTTCGCTCGCTTTGCTGCTCAGCAGAGAAGGGCGGCTGGTTGCAGTTGCTGCTTTTTGTGTGCAGAGTTGCGATCGCGCTGGGAAATGGGAGGGAGGCCGGGAAGGAGAGAGCGCAGCAGCAGCAGGAGGAGGAGGAGGAAGAGGAGGGGAAAGGGGAAAAAAGAACAGCACCCTCTCTCTCTCTCTCACTCTCTCTCTCACACGCGCGCAGCCCACTCCTCGGCAAGCTGCGCTCGGCTCGCGGCCGCTGCCTCCAGCGCCGATTGAACAGCTGTGGTTCGGCGCGCCTTAGCTCTCCTCTACTTATATGCGCGAGGGGCGGGGCCGGCGGGGGCGCGCCGACCAACCGCGGCCCGGGCGCGGAGTTCCTGGGGTAGCCGGGGGGCGGGGCCCGCGCTCCCAAGCCCGGCTGACAGCTCGCAGCCAGTCAGCTGACTCGCAGCTGGAGAAGCAGCTCGCGCAGCCCAGCTCCCGGCCGGGCTTGTGGGGCGGGGGGCGTTTCATGTTTTCATCTCGCCACCAGGTTCTTCTTCCCGCGCCTGTCTATGGCTTTGCGAGTCACCCTCCCCCGCCCACACCTTTATTAATTACCCTTAATTAATAAATCCCCCACCAGCCCGTCACACACACCGTCCCCATTATAGGAAAGGGAGCAAAAAAGAATTGCTTCGCGGGGGAGGGGGAATAAGAGAAAGTGCCAATAAAGGGCTGTAACTCCTCCACCCCCCGTGTTTATGGTGCCTGGGAAGGAGATGGGGTTTATCGCACAAGAAAGTTAGGGCAAAACGCGGGTGAGGTGTGTGCGCGTGCATGCATATTGCAGGATGGGAAGGAAGCGGGTTGTAGACATGTTTTGCACTGCCTTTTTTACATGGAGCGGGGGAGCGAGGTCCCTAGTTAGAGATCATTTTTAAAAAGAGCATCCTAGCAGTGGTGGATGAGTTCAACAGGACGGGTGGGCAGGGAGGAACCAGACCTCTCCATTTCACACCTGGGGCAGGCCTGTCATTTCCTCTTCTCCGCGAGTAAATGCATGCAAATATCACATTTTGCAAGATTTCTTCTTTCTTTCTTTTTTTGGACCACTGTTTTTGTTTGAACATTTTGTAACGATTAAGGGAGATTAAGGTGCTCGCTCGCTCGCTCTTATTTCTCTTTTCAGCAGCTCTGCCCCAAACAGGCATAAAGCGCGACCCCAAGTGGTCACATGGAGTATAGCATCCATCTGTAAAGGAGAGGGGGAAATGATCAGAGCAGGAGGCGAAATTGACGGAAGCATCTATGGATGAGGAATAGAAACGGCAGGGGCAACCGAAGCGAAATGTGTATCGGGAGGACCTCGACTTCCTACACGGGCACGGCGTTTTAAATCCAAGTGATCCTTTCCCACCAGGGACTGTTGGGTTATTTCTTCACCCACTTGCCGTCTTCTCACAGAAAGGGTATTTCACACCCACCCACCCCTCTGATTGATAAAATGTTTTATGACCTCTGATCTTTTTCATTCAGAAAGGGAAGAGGATATATGCTAGTTACTGATGCACACAGGTTTTACCCTCTCCTCGCCCCCCCCCAATTTCTTTTAAAGATGCGATCAAAACTTTGAATACAATAGTAGCTCAGTGCAGTTTCCAGAAATCTCCAGGTGTCGTGATGCGATGCCCAGGCACTACAAGAACGCGAGGGTAACCGTCGCTGGCTATATATTATCTCCGCCTTCCGCGCAGGCCTCTTCCCAAAGGAATTTCAGGGCATGCCAACGGACCTCATTGCCTTGAACGTGCTCGCTTGGAACTGGGGTTCTTCGACTGCAATCAGCTGGGATTTGAGGGGAGAGTCTGTTGCAAGAACCTCCTGAGGCTGAGAGATGAGGGCACGGGGGAAGAAAGCCCCCTCGAAAGCTAGGACAGAGGCTTCCGTGGGGCCAGGTGACCACCAGACCCTGCTAGAAGGATACTGTGTCCACCTATATAAACTCTACCTGTTTCTCCAGGAAGGAAGAGGGGCGTGTGTCAGATAGAGAGAGAGATGCAGGAGGACGAAGAGTTAAATAGAGACAGCGTAAAGTTAGAAGCTTTCGGCGTGCTATGATAGCCCAAATCAAACAGCAGCAGCTGAATTGTGGTGGGTTTTTGTTGTTGTTTGTTTGTTTTGCAGGATTTAGGGATTCTCCTCTCCTTGCTATCTGAAGTGTGTGGAGGGAAAATTAGACCAACGAGGGTCTTTTCTTCCACGGACATCGGCAGAACATGCAATTCTCCCTAAAAGATACACACCCAGGCAAAATCAATACTGCTTTGCATCTTTCCACGTGCCTGGCCCAGGAGCCCTTGGTAAACATCCTCTGCCTCGTTACTCGTAACTGGCAAAACAGAATTCATCCGGACTTAGTCGCCCAGGCAATTAGACGGCTGCAGTTTTGAACCGCGGCTCCCCTTCCCTGTTTTTGAAATTCTCTGAGATTTGCTTTCCTGTTCCGTTTAATCGTATCCAGGAAGAGAGAGAGAGAGAGAGAGAGAGAGAGAGAGAGAGAGAGAGAGAGAAATCTCTCCACGCCGCCCCCTCCCCCCCGCAATCAACAAGGACGTGCACATTAACCAGAAGAGAGCGCAAGCACCGAGGGAAATCGCTCATGCTGCTTTCTGATGAATGGACTATTCTCGGTTTAAAAGCACCGGGAGGTCCTGAGTTCGGATTCCGCTGGGGCCGGGCGGTTGACCTGAGTCGCCTCAATCCCCGGGTCTACTCAAATCACAGAAGAAGGGTGGGAGAAGCGGGTTGAGGCCACCCCCCTGCCCAAATTCATTTCGTGAAAGTAGAGCGCAATAGAATCAATGCGGGCTGTAACATTATAACCACAATCCAGCACTAAGGCGCGCTTCTGGCTGCAACTATAATTGACAAAGCCCCATTCAACTCAATGGGCTTCTGAGCAGACGTGTAATAGGTTGGCTCTGTAAATTAATTCATAGCGAATGCTTTTGAGTTCGGCGCAACCAGGATAGTCTTTTCCGCCCTCCTCCGATTTTAAGCATATCTAAGTAAAGCACATCTACCTGGAAGTAAAAGCCGCAGAAACCAGGTGGACTTGTTTGTAAAACGGTGTCTTTAGAATCGGGGCCTTTGGTTTAAGATAAACCACTAGCAGGCTCGCTATAGCAGCCTGGCATCGTTCTACTAAGCAAGTTTACTTCAAAGTAAGTCCGATCGCCCTTATTTCAGTGGCGTTGAAGTGTAAACAGGACCGCACCCACGCTTACTGGAGAGTAAATCACAGACGTCATTGACATCATGGTTAGGATCGCGCGCTGGTTTGCTTGGGATCGACCCTTTGAAAATATTGACGTTGTTGAATTTTGTGGCTTAAAAAAAAAGCAAAAATAAAATTTCTGTCTGATCTTTCTTCACTGTTTGGCTTCCACAGCGCGATCCCCAACTCTGCTTACTCAAAAGTAAGTCCCATTGAGACTCTGGGGACTGCTTTCCTTCCTAACCTATGGTGTTTATCTCTGTTTAGGCTTGCCAGGTCAGCCGGGGCCGCTGGATCGGGGCCACTGAGCTGCGGCCTACACCAGTCACACCAGTATTTTGGTGGGTGGGTTTGTACACACACAAACACATACACACACAGCCTTTTTTGGGGGGGGGAGGAATACAAAGAGCCAGGTGTCTACTCCAGTGTAAGCAGTTTGCGGCCTGCCGCCATCCGAAGGTGGGGAGAGCAGAAAGAGGAGACTAAACGAAGGCGCAACTGCATCCTTTAAGCAGCTCCTCACCCCGAAGAAGAAGTCAACTGATCCCTTCTCCTTACCTGAAGGAAGCTGCTGCCCCCTCCCCACGCGGCCCTTTCGCATAGGACCTCCCCCCTCCGCCGCATCCCTTGCAGATTGCTGAGTTATTTTATCCACACTTTCTATGGAGATGATTATGATTATGATGATGGAGAGAGAGTGGTTCTCTCTCTCTCTCTCTCTCCTGCATCCGGTTTAAGCATTTATAATTCAACGCACCTCGCCGCACGTTTCTGGAGAAGGAAGGGCGGGTTGCAATCCCCACCGAAGCCCCTTTCGTTGGCAAGCCATCGCGGATGCTCTGCCGTTTTCGCTCACGCGGCACTTTATATGGAATGCGCATTATGTGGAATACAGTGCAAGGCGCGCGCGCTCTCCATTGCCTTGCATAGGGGGGCAGAAGAGCCTGCGACCTCAGAAACAGGGTTGTGGGGTTTTTTGGATGTGGGGTAACCTCCCTCAGCAAGGATCCTGTTGACCCAAGGGTCCATGGGAGGAAAGCCTCTTCCCCCGACACCCCTTTTCCCTCATCCAACCTCTTTTCTATCCCTGTGCAAGCTAATCTCAGAGCGCGATCCTTGCATTCACTTGCTCTTCTTTAACAATAAAAATATGTTCCTTAATCCTTTTGCGAGGTGGAGACTCTGAAAGGAAAGGAAAGGCTGAGCGGATGTTTCCCTACGAGAAAATTTTACTGCTTTGCTTCGTCTTTGATTCCTGCCCCCAATCCATCCACCCACCCCCAGCGATCCCTTTCTTCCCTGTCTTTTCTTTCTACCCCCGAACGAACGCGCCTCCGTGGGCATTTCTCTGAGCCCTTCTCGGTCCTCATAAACTATCCAGGCAGCTATAAAGGAGTCTTTCCTTTACCACCACCACCCCGCCCCGGTTTCCCCCCTTTAATAGCCATTTTTATCTCTCCCCATTAACAGTTTAAGAGACATCCTACAAAACGTGCTATCATCTGCGACAAAATCAAAGCAAAAAGAGCGGGTTTGTTAAAAACCGGAGCTCGGGCGCTCCGTCGATTTTTCGTATTTAAAGGCTGGTTTAGTTTAGTGGGCGAGTTTATTTATTTATTTAAGGTCGCCAAAGTTTTCATCAGTAGCAGGATTATGTAGTATACGTAACGAGCAGGAAGGGCTATTCTCTGGTTAGAAATAGAGACGGACAGGGCATGCAGAGTCGCCATAAACCACTTAAGCAGAAGTGCCCGAATTTAAGGGAACCTTGGAATCCTAAATACGTCGCGCGCAATCCAGCCGGTCAAAATTAAGCACTTTGAATGGGGTGTCAATGGGAGAGTCAGGCGCGAGCTTAAGATCCATGGCGATGCAATCGCTTCGAAGCGATCCGCTGGTGCTCACTCTGGGCGATCCAGAACTATTTACAATGAGAGAGAGAGCGAGCGCGCGAGAGAGAGAAGGAGGGGGAGTTTGGCCGCAGAATTTAATGTAGTGGGGATTTCACCCCGATTGTGAACGTGGACTCTTGGGATTTCTACACACGGCAAACTTGAGATTTACTTCCAAGTGGAATAAGTTTAGGATCTGAACTCCAGATGGGAAAGAGTTCCCTGGGCTTTATTCGAAGTTAAGCATGGTAAAACGCATCCTATAATAAACATACAGAGTACTTAAGACATCTAGTCCTCTCCCTCTTCCCCGCTGCTCGATTCACCCCCATGGAAGCTGCAGGAAAGCAGGAGCAAATCCATTGTAAAGGTGCCTGCGCAGGAGAATTTCTCAGCAAGTATTGCCCTTACTTGG
Source organism: Podarcis raffonei (assembly GCF_027172205.1). Classification (NCBI taxonomy): domain Eukaryota; kingdom Metazoa; phylum Chordata; class Lepidosauria; order Squamata; family Lacertidae; genus Podarcis; species Podarcis raffonei. The sequence continues at coordinate 75,817,650 of NC_070607.1, forward strand.
AAAGAGCACACAGATGGAAAATAATAGATCTGGTGGAAGCAAACCCCACTGATTTCACTGAGATAAGAAAGATTTGCTTCCCTGTGCTCTGTATAAAATTGGGGAGCTGCCGTGAAAAGCAAGGGTGTGCATGTTTCCTCGGAAGTAAGTCCCACTACCTTGAGAAGTGGATTAAGGATTCAGTAGTGGATTCAGTAAATGGATTAAGGATTTAGTAGTGGATTAAGGATTGCAGTCTAAATCCCTTTTACGAGGTTGGAGCTGTGCATTGGGCGCTACCATAAGCCTTTCGCTTAGCGACCTGATCCACAGCCCTGTTCGACTGAAATGTGAAACCCGTCCGAGTTTCATCGTGAAAGCGCACGAGATGAACCTGGTTTGAATCCGGTTCACTGGCGAAGAGCGAAGCCGGATGCGAGTGAGAACGCGATGTGGGATAGGCAAGGCTCCGATCCTCAGCTTCACTTGCTGGCCAGAAAGTTCCCGCGAAAGAGCTTGCGCCTAAGTAACGCAGCCGGACCATCTGTGGATGCTCTAGCTGCTGACGTGGCTGGGATGCAGGAAAGGTGTGCGTGCGTGGTACTCTGGTCTCCGCACACGTCTCCTTACACTGGGCGACAACAGCTGCGGGAGTAGCAGCCGCTGGTTTCGCAAGACAGTAAAGAGGTTCAATAAACAATTAAGCAGGCGAGACTCCGAAGTAAACGAGCGCCTGGTCTTCGAGAAAGAAACGCAGGCAATTCTAAAAGAGAGCAAAAAAACAGATTAAAGCGCCCCTGGTTCAAATGAAGCCTCAAATGAGTCCCAGTTGATGGTGATTAAATTCCGGACTATATCATCTATCTATCTATCATCTATCTATCTATCTATCTATCTATCTATCTATCTATCTATCATCTATCTATCTATGCTTTAGTTGAGATTCCTGCATGGCAGGGGGTTGGACTAAATGACCATTGGGATCTCTTCCAACTCCACAGTTCTATGATTCTATCTAAATCTTCTGTAGGGCACCGTCCAGGTTAAACCCAGCGAATTTGAGACTATGTCCAAATCTCACATTAGTAAAGGCTGACTTTTATTTTATTTTATTTTAATTTTTGAATTCCTAAGGGAAGTGTACAGCTCTTGAAACCACCACTTTGGTTTCACTCTGGAAAGGTCAAAAAAGGCTAATGGATTTCATCGCTTGGATCCGTGTGCGTGGCTGCGCTTGCGGATGCGCGTAAGGAGAACGAGGCTGTGGGAATGAGCACAGACTGGCAAGTGTTCAGGAGCCCCTCGAACCCTCCCCCTTATTTGAAAAAAAAAGTGTTCAGGTTGAATGCAAAACGTCTCCCTGCTTCTTCAGCTTCCTATTCTGATTCCCCACCCCTTTGAAAATTCGGAGGGACGTGGCAATCGTGTCGCAGTAAGTTGGGGAGGAGACGTGGCTCAGCGGTAGAGCATCTGCTTGGCGTGCAGAACGTCCAGTGTTCAACTCCCGGCATCTCCCCTTGCCCGAAATCCCGGAGAGCCTCTGCCGGTCCGTGTGAACAAGACTGAGCTTGATAATAGGCCAATTGTCTGACTCAGTACGTTCTCCGTTCCTATGCAACCGGTCAGCTCCCAAGGCGCAAAGTCGTCTCCCACATTAGTTCCAGCCGAGACGTACCTGTAGATCTCGGTGCATTGACGGAGCAGCTTACCGTATTTTGCAGAGGTGCTTAACAAGGATAACTGGGAAGCTCATTTCAGTGCCCACGTGCTGAGTCAGGATCGAGGTGAAAGTCTATAAAAATAAAGGAACAACTAAGAACACCCCGAACCTGAAAATCACGTCGAGGGAGGGGGGGGATCTGTTTCCTTCAGCTGAGTGGAACGTGGTTTGAAATGTGTTGATGATGAAGCTCAGTATTTATCGCGCCCTCCTTCCTTGCACAGCTCTGCATTTACTAACCTGTTACCTACTTATACGCATTCCATTTAGAGAACACACACACACACACACACACACAGAGAGAGAGAGAGAGAGAGAGAGAGAGAGAGAGAGAGAGAGAGAGAGAGAGTCTGCAGTGTATCGTGTGTTTTGAGTGGAACAGGAACTTGTTCCCAAAGAGACATTTTTGCGTCGCCCAAGATCTGATAGTGGGAGGTGGGGAAAGGGGAGAAGGAGAAAAAAAAAGTGGGGGGGAGGGGATCTCAGGGCAGGAAGGAAGGTTTCACTTTTTGCTGCCTTTGTACATTTCAAAACCTGTGAAAGCAACCGACGTGTTCTGCCGTGCTTGTATCTCCACCTACCCACACATCCAAGCTTCCCTTGTAAAGCAAAAACAGCTCTGGTTAATAATCAATTGTAGATCAGAGTGTGTGTTGTGCGTACATAAGACGGGGTGGGTGGGAATGTGGAGGTTTGCACGTTTCGGCTGCATGGCCCACGAATTTAGGTATTAAATCTCTCTCTCTCTCTCTCTCTCTCTCTCTCTCTCTCTCTCTCTCTCTCTCTCCTACTCCTCCTTGATTTGGCCTACTGACACCCCCAGCCCGACGCCATCCTTGGAAGTGTTGAGATCCGACAGAACCCTTTCAACCAGCGTAGGATCTGTGATGTCTCGGGGTAAACGAGTCCTCCACGTGCTTTTTAAAAATTTTAATTATTTTTTTTACTGACCCAGTACCAGCTCTCCATCTGCAAGCGCTGCAGGTGGAGCATCTCTATGGGAAGAGAGGGAAGAAGCAAAGGCCTGGTATCCCGAGGTGTTCTCATTGTCCAGAATGAACGGAGAATGAAAGGTATTCCGCTTCTACAGCTCCCCCCTCCCACAAACAGGTATTTAAAGACACAGCAATATCGCTTGTGTGTAACTGATGAATTCATTAGTGTAATGCGCTTAAGCTTAATTAGAAAGTGCACCTTAAATCCCCAGATTTGCTGTTGGTTTTGTTTGTTTGTTTGTTCAGGCATATATGTTCATTTGGGAGTCTGGGTTGCCTCCAGGAGGCTCCTCTGCAAGTGTCAACTGTTTTGGGCTCTCCCTGAGTGAACTAAGTTATGATCAGAAACATCTCCCCACAGTTTTTTCTTCCTCTGTCCTTCTTCCTCCACCCGTACTTAGGCAGAAATATTAGCTTTGCACTCACTCAAGGAGCTGCCACAAGCTAAGGCATGCACAACATTATTTCTGCATTTGCTTAGATTATTGTGACCCACCTTTCTCAAAAGGCTGAAGGTGGATAATGGCACCACAGCCATTTAAGGCACCACACAACACACACCTGTGAATCTTGCAAATGAAATCAGGGAAACGAGGAATATTTTTTATTAAGAGACACCTCTCATTTTCCCATTTTAGCTGCATTAAAAAAACTGGTTCTAGTCCTCATGGTTCCATCTCCTTAACATTTAGGGGAAAATCTTTAACATTTTAAAAAAAATTCAGCTGTAGTAGATCCCCAGTGAGAGAAAAATGCTAGTCAGTGCCTCTGAATATAGATGAATATGGACGCGTAAGCATACACCTTTATATTCTTGTCCTAATCCACAATCCTTTTTAAGTGAAAGGCTTTGGATTTTAGGGCTTCAATTCCCCTTGAAAGCACTGGGGCTGTAGCAGCTTACACCCAAATCCTTTAGTTGGGCAGCGTGGATGGGGATGTCTGCAAACATTTTGCACCTGACATTCTTAAGGCACTTGAATATCAATATGGTTCATATCACTGATGAGAAAAGTTGTGTGACATTGCCACCATTAGGACCAGCAGCTACAACTATAACAACACTTTCTACTTGACTACAGTTTATTGACTTGACTACAAACTCTGTATTTCCATTTGTGCAGAGGAATGATCCACCAAATGAGTTTTTCTTTGTATTCTAGCATTCTAATGCTGTATGTCCAACAGCAGAAAGTCTATGATGGAGAGTTTCTCTCTTTCTCTCTCTCACACCTCTCCAACTCTTCACGCAGTAAGGAAATCTAACTAAGTGAAGATTGCCTCTTCACAAGACTTTCTGATTTATGGTGTGTGGAAAGTCTGTAACAAGGACAGCTATATTTGTCTGAAGCTGCATGCTGATTCCAGTTAGCCAATGTTGGAGAACGACATTTGAAGCAACACAACAGAAGCTGAACTTTTCATGTAGACACATTTTCATGGTAGGTGTCCATGAAAAGCTGGCCACCCATGAGGAAATATTTTTTATTTCTGCAGAAGATTCCAGGGTGACATTACAGCTTGCAACTTTAAACTAGAATTGGCCCAATAATAGACATCTCAAGAACCTTTACTAAATTCCTTGTGGTGAGTTCTCTTGGTAACCAGGCTGGTGCTTTCTCAGTGTTGGTGCTAGAGCTATGGAACTGCTTCTCCAGTGAAGCCCTCCAGGCCACCGGAATTATTCCATTTGAAATATAGTTTACCTAGGCTGTGAATGTACTGCACATTTAAGTCACATTCCTCCCTTCAAAGACTTTTGGGAACTGTAGTTTATGAAGGACACTAGGCACTTCAGGGGATAAATTACAACTCCCAGGATTATTTTGAAGCTTTAATTGCATGTTAAATGTTAATAAAGACTTTTTGCTTTCTCAGGTGCTTGTCTGACATGTGCTCTGCTTATAAAATGATTTTTTTAAGTGATATTTTGAATTCTGAGCATTTTCAAGTTTCACTTCAGAGACTTTCCTTTTTGGAATACTCCATTTAAAAAAACACTTCAATCTTTTAAATCTTAGTCAATTTTAAGAATACTGGTAAAAAGGTAAAAAAGGTAAAGGACCCCTGGACAATTAAGTCCAGTCAAAGGCGACTATGGAGTGCAATGCTCTTCTCGCTTCAGGCCGAGGGAGCCACCATTTGTCCACAGACAGCTTTCCAGGTCACGTGGCCAGCATGACTAACCTGCTTCTGGCACAAACACGGTCCTCTTACACATAGAATCATAGATTGTAGAGTTGAAAGGGACCCTGAGGATCATCTAGTCCAACTCCCTGCAATGCAGGAATATGCAACTGTCTCATATGGGGATCGAACCTGCAACCTTGGCATTATAAGCACCACACTCTAACTAACTGAGCTAACCAGGCCAACATGCCTTTTAAAAAACAATCATATATATTGCACAATTTAAAACTGGTAATGCTGAGAACATTAAGCTTTGGAGAATATGTCTGATTTTTATTTTTATTTTACTCTGATTTTTGAGCAGACACAAATGGAGGTGTTTTGCTGGAGAATTCCAACTTGCTCCATGCAAATTCATTTCAGCTGCAGTCCTGAGCTAATTCTTGCCAGCCTTGTGGGCTGGGGAGGGGGATCTGTGAGGCAGACAAAGATGGCCTGAGAATGGTACCACCTTTTGTTTGCCCAGCATCTGACCACCAGAACCATGGAGCTCAACTCTGATCAAGGGAGTTTCTGTCTCAGCTGTTATGACTAGCAAAAACCATTGCTAGATCTGTGCTCCATTAATTTGTTCAGCATCCAGGGCTGTCTTTAGCAGATGCAGCACCGGGGTGCAAATATCCGCCCAGTGCCCCCAAATTACCACGGATAGTGTTGGGGTGGCTATAGCTGCACACTGCCAGCCATCGGGGGGGGCACGCAACTCTCCCCCATGCCGCTGCAGGAGAGAGATCCTCGCAGAGCCAAGTCTCCATGGGTGGAGAGACAGCTTCCCTCCCAAGCCTCCTCAGGACCAATCCCCGCAGAAGCTTGGGAGGGAAGCTGCACGCCCGCCAGTCATATGGTTGGCGAGGCGCAGCTGGCAGGTGTGCAGGGAAAGGAGAGGCCATCAGCAAAGCCGTGCAGCTCCCCCACTTGCTGGGGAGCCCCTGAGAGGCCGGTGCCCTGGCGCAAACACTACTAAACCCTATGGGAAAGACGGCCCTTCTGTGCTGATTCCCCATTTTGTCTTGTGTTAGAAGCAAAAGAGAACTTCATTAGATGCTTTGCTGGATCATTCCAAGTCTTTGACCATAGGTTGCCAAGAAACCTTCTGGAAGAAGTTGGCAAGCTTTCTATAGGATCTCAAACAAGCTTTTCTATATCATTTCACAGTACATAGAAATCAAAGCAGAGGGCAACTCAGAGATCCTGCAGGCTGCTCATAGAACAAATGGCAAGTCCATATCATATTATATAGTGTCCTCTGGAAATTGCCTTTGCACTCAGCCTGATTAACAATTCCCTTTCATTGGTTGCAAAAATTGCTTAGACAGAGAGAATTTTGGAATCCCCTTATATGCTGCCTAAAGATTTAAATATAATCATAAACCTATGCTGCATACTCTTCTTATTTTGCTCTTTTCACCCCAAGTCCCCATTAGGGATTTTGTTTGGTTTCTGTTTTGACAGCTTCTGTGTCTTTGTGTATGTGGTGGTTGTTCCTCTGTGCTATTTCCAGATTTAATGTCAGTGCAGTCACAGGATAAGGATGCACAGTTAGCATCCCACCCCCTCCCACAAAGTATTTTTCAAACTCCTGTTTGATGTACTGGTCAGGTTTGCAATTTTCACGTTGCTGTTGATCAGAGAACGTTGGATCAGATTTATTGTCCCCAATGGGGAAAAAGAGGGAGGGGGTGCCCACCTTATACTCCCACATAGCTCCCTTTTCACCTAATGAAGCACAATTCTCCTGACTCTGCTTCATTCCCTCCCAGTATATATTTAGAAAGGAGCCTAAACAAGAAGGAAAAGTGGGTCAGATTTTTTTATTTTATTTTTTGCAAAAGGGTACCTTGAATTTGTTGGGCACATAAATTATGGGCATTGTTAAATGATATCTAGGAGGAGGAGACTGCGGCTGCACTGGAAGTACAGCACTGATTCAGGATGTGTTCAGACAAGACAACCAAATGTGTCGATTTGGCCCTCATTTCTTAGGTATTTGTAGTACTCATTAGGGGCTCACAGACCACTTTTTCCCAAGCATTTAGTGGCATAGCATGGGTTGATAGCGCCCAGGGCTGTGTGGAGGGGGAGAGGGGGGAATGGAGTTTGCATGCACATTCAACTGCCAAACAATATCCATGTCACTCAGGACATTGTAGAGATAAGAAGAGTTGTCCCATTGTCCAGAAAGATCACTTCCTGGTTCAGATAGAGAAGCTATTTTCAACAGAGCTCAGCGAATGAAGCACATAGCTCTATTGAGGCAGCACCAGGTATTGAAATTTTGCATCCCTAAGAATTTTGTGCCCAGGGTAATGGCCCCTGTGCTCCCCCATGCTTAGCCACTGGTAGACACTGGTGCCGCTAGGTCAGGATTTGGGGGCAGATGTCCAGAGCCCCCATGCAGTAGAATGAGCTTCAGGGCCCCCAAATGCACCTATTTAAGGAAGTGTAGCAGGGCCAGCCTACTTGAGGCCAAGAGAGGTGACCACCTCAGGCATCAGAATCTACAGGGGCAGCAGATCCTGATGTAAATCTTTCTTTCCGCCTTGTACCTGATGTGAGGAAGGCGCCAGTTTTTGGTTTGCCTCAGGTGCCAAAATGTATTGGGCCGGCCCTGAAGTGTAGCAATACATATTATCATCTAAAGTCCAGAATCTACCATTACCTACCTGCACCAGTGGTTGTAGACATACCCTCAGACATACAGCTGTGCTTGCAATAACCTATCATGGAAATATGATGTCCAAAAGGGGAAAACCCTTTGAGATGCCTTTATGAAACTGAGAAATAGTCAAGGCTGTGTAAGAATAAACAGATGAGGTTTTATTATGGATGGGTGGATATGCAGAAAACCAGTGTAATTTATGTTCTGTGGTGGTGTTATTTTTAAGGGGTGGGGGAGATTAAAGAAAAGGCTATGATGGAACAATGACCCAATGGAGGGTTGAAACTTTCTCTTCTGTGTGGTAGTCCTCATACCCTCTTCTTAAACCTGCTATTGCCCCAAGAGAGAAGCTGCCATGGATGTTCCAAAGGAAAGTGGGCACATTTACCTTCCCAGTCTACACTCTATGATCAAGGGGAACCATTTGGAGTCTGAGAGATCAAGATGGCTGAACTCTGTTTTTCAGGCTGCCTGTGTTTATTCTCATGCGCACCTACATCTGGCTCTTTGGTTCTACACCCTGAGTTAAGTTTGGGCCTCTAGAGGATTGGTTCAAACACTGGGAGAGCTTCTATCTGTGCCCAGCCCAGTAATTCATATGAACACAGTCAAGGATTCTTCTGGGCCCACTACAAAATGTACCATTGTCCTCTCTCCATTCCCTTCTCTTTCTCCTTTTGGTTTCTCTCTGTTGCTCATATTTTCCAGTCTTAAACCTCATCTCTCATATTTCTATTTTAGTTTCAGCTGAAATTTTTTTTTAAGCATGAAAACTTGTCAGTACTTTAGTGTCAATATCTCCTAATGTACACATTTTTAATGCAATTTTGCCTGATATGCACAATTCGGCAATGATTTTTCACCAATATGATGCAATTTTTTTGCACTCCTTTGCATAATTTATTTGCACACATTATTCAATTGAAGAATGGCATAACAAAATTCAGAGAAGGGCAAACTTTAAAGGGCAGTTTTGGTTTGGTTTGCATATTGTTTCAGATATGTTCAGAGCAGATTAGGTAGATTTGCATGAATTTCTCCCCTGGTCCTAATCCACAGTGGCTGAACAACAGAATACGGTGGCTGTGGTGGGTCAGAAGAGAAAGGGCCTTTTTAGGAGTTGCCCTTTTTGGGTTATGGAACACTCTCGCCAAAGAAAGACCCACCTGGCGCCTACTCTAATGTCATTTTTGGACTTTCCCCCTTTCCTAGGATTTTTCAATGAGATTTTTCCATGACAAAGCCCTCTTCCTCTGTGTCAGGGGACTGCCATCGGAACAGGGAAGGGAGGCAGAGGGGTCATTGGGATACAGGGAACCTCCAAAAATCTTGCAAAGCAGTTCCTCTTCCTGCAGTGGGGAAAGCCACACTTCCAGTGGGGAAGAGGGGAAGGGACCAGAGGGTGCTGCTGGGAGCCCCAGCGCCACACCTACTCAGTCTGAGGGTGGGGAAAGCCACACCTCCAGGGTAAAGGAGGGGAAAGGGCTAGAGGATGCTGCTGGGAGCCTCAGCACCGCTCCTTGCCAAGCCGGCCAGGAGGGAAACATGTCTCTTCTGTTGCCCACCTTGCGCAGAGGGGTAAAACGCAAAGAAGGAAGGAAATGGCTGGGGGTGACTAAGTTCTTATGTTGGGGGAGGACCCAGAAGGGACCACTCCCGGATTCTGCTAGCAATTGAGGCAGACATGAACTTGTGGTTCTGTACCGTAAATAGTTTTGCACCAAAATAAAATCTGTAAAAGACAGGTCGGAGTCCTGTCTGGTTACCGGCGAGCAACCACCATTGCCAGCTGACACTCTGGTCTGCCACTGAATTACAAATAGAGGATTTCCCAGCAGCTAAGGGAAAATAAAACAAATTTGTGGAGGATAAGACTATATTCTACCTACATGTCAGAGACAGTATGGCCCTGAATACCAGTTGCTGGGGCCATGAAGAGGCTGCTTTTGCAGTCAGGCCCTTCTCGTGGGGTTTCCATAGGCGTCTGGTTGGCTACTGTGAGAACAGGATGCTAGACAAGATTGGCCTTTGGTCTGATCTAGCGGGGCCCTTCTTATATTCTCATGGCTGTGGGTTTGTAGTTTAGGTAGCACCTGAATGGCAACTTAGCATATGGCTAAGGGGACAATGTACACCCGCCCTTTCCACCACCTGTCATGATATGGAGCCTTGCCTGGGAGTGGACATGGAAGCCTCCAAGTCCTACTACAACAACTCCCATCATTCCTGCCTATTGGGCATGCTGACTAGGGCTGATGGGAGTCTATGAACATCTGGAGGGGATCGAGTTGACTATCCCTTGTTTAGTGCATGCTGTTTTTAGTGCTAAACCAGAAGTGTTGTGGGGTTAGGGTTGGTGGTTTCTCGGAGAAAAGGAGGCATAAAATGGGTTTCAGCTGCAGATGGTCCACTAAGCCTGTTCATATCGATCTTTGCAGGCTGCAGTGTACAGCTTGGATTAGCTGCACAGGTTATCACTTGCTTTTGTCTGTCTCATTTAATGCTCCCCAAGCCCCACCTTGCAATCACTCTTTTTGTGGGAATATTGTAGCTTACAGGTGGGTTAAAAAAACAACCTCTCTCTCTATATATAGAGAGGCAGCAATGTTGCCACCTATTCCTCAGACCTCCCAGTAGTGAGATGATATAAAAGTGGAACTAGCAGGGGGAAAGGACATACAGGAACATATGTAAATAATTCCACAAGCACGGGCGGAGGAAGAGGAGTGTGTGGGGAGCGGACCGCCCCTGGCAGCGCAATCCCGGTGGGGTGCCATCATGGCTGCCCCCCTGCCCGCGCTGGGTGCCACACCCCTGCAGGTGGTGTGCCCCGCCCCCAGGACATGTGCCAGCTCCACCCCTATCTGCTCTCCGCCCCCCGGTGCCAGAGCATGAAGCTCTGCCACTGTCCACTAGTGGGACTTACAACATGGAATGCAGGTGTTTCAGAGTCCAGCCAATCTATTCCATGTCCCCTACCCACATTCCCCTTGCTTTCCATTCTCATCCTCCAGCATTTGGGCATCATAAGCAATGGCATTCATAGCCTGAACATCAGAAGCAGAGAAGAAGAGAAGAAGAAGAGTTTGGATTTGATATCCCGCTTTATCACTACCCGAAGGAGTTAGCCAAAGTGGCTAATGATTTCCTTTCCCTTCCTCCCCCACAACAAACACTCTGTGAGGTGAGTGGGGCTGAGAGACTTCAAAGAAGTGTGACTAGCCCAAGGTCGCTCAGCAGCTGCATGTGGAGGAGCGGAGGTGCGAACCCGGTTCACCAGATTACGAGACTACCACTCTTAACCAGTACACCACACTGAGGGTTGATAGTGAAACCTGTAATCAGGAGCAGTGTTCGAAATGGAGATATGAAAGCTAGGAGCTAAATGGCACCTTAAACCTGGTAATGGTAATGGGTGCAACAATGGAATGTCTAGGCACACTTTTTCTTTATAACAAGAATACAAAGCTGAAAATGAGTGAACTGCAGCTAAAATATTATGTTCATTTTTCACATCGTCTAGTCCTTCCCCTGCCCACCTATCCCTAATTTTCTTAAGAGGGTCTCTTCTCCAGAGAGTAGCTGGAAGTGGGGAGGCAGAAAAAGGCCCTCTTTTCCTTCCACTCTGCAGTTGTAATCTGAAATCTTAGGCTCAGTACTGTGTCCAGACTAGGGTTGGATTTAGGTTTGATGAGGCCCTAAACTACTGAAGGTAATGGGACCCTTTATATGTCCAGCTGTCCTTTGTCAACAACAAATTGTCACTGTTTTGTGTGTTGAATACATGCTATGTGGTAATTTATGGACCTAATAGGTCCATACACAACACAAAACACTGTTGCTGTATGTAGGTTTCATTTTATTTGTTTTTTATTTTATATTTTGAAAACGTACCATTCCAGTTTTTCCCCCCTTTAAATTTTTTTGGGGACCTCAAGAGAGAAGGGCCCTAAGCTATAGCTTGTTTAGCTTATACATAAATCCAGCACTGGTCCAGAGCTCAGAAACTGCTCATGCTAATGAAATTCCCTGTCACTAAATGTGCCTAGAACAACTGGAGTTTCAAACACTGATCAGGAGTAAAGCACTGCAGCTGCATTCACAATTCTTCTGCTGAAAGTTTCTTCTGCTGAGTTTTGCTGCTGTTTATTGTTGCTTTTAATGGCTATAGATTCCATTGGATGGGGGAGAAATTTGATTCAGTTTGCATTTCAAGGCAATCTACTTATTTTGCACTTTGTGAAACAATACATGAACTAAAACACAGCCAGCCTTTGATGTCTGCACTTCTCTGACTTTTGCAATGCAGTTCTATAGCTAGGTAATGTGTACAAAAAAATGCATATGCTAGGGCAAAGCATGCATAACAGTAAATATATTAGTGAAAACAGCACACACAAAAGCATTATATGAGGGGATGTTGCTTTGCAAAAAGAATGTGTATATTTAGGCAAAATTGCATACAATGTGTGTGTTTCAGGATCAGTTTTCTCTAATATGCTGATGAACTCTCATGAAGGCTTTTTGAAAAATGCAGACTGATGTGGAAATGTAGAAATCTGAATTTAAGCCTGGGACAACGAGAAATGGAGAGAAACCCCAAAAAGTCAGATTTTCAGGTCCTTATATATTGTATTTGAATACTGTTCTGATGCAAGTCACCAAGGAAGGAGGTGGCAGCTATATAGATTTAATAAATAAGTAAATCTCAAACAGGACATTGTGGTTAAAATGATTGATGCATTTTGAACTATAGCAATGCCTGTTTTCAGTACATTATTATTATTATTATTATTATTATTATTATTATTATTATTCCCTGGGTGAGTGGGCCTATACCTGGCTGACTGTAGTGTTTGAGGTTGGTCTGTTTTTATTGTACAAAACCCAACATTTGGGTCTTCCGTTACCTCTTGGAATCCACAGTGCAATGTAATGTTTCACATCATCCTGATTTCTGTCTTCCCAGTCTCATCAGCTGGTTAAACAGCATCTTGTCCTTGAGCTCAGCCACACAAAATGAAATCCTGTATAGTAGTGTGTATACAACTGGTATCGTGGTAGGGTTGGATGACCCCAATGACTGTGATTGATGATCCTTGAAACAGGGCAGCTAGAATAGAAAAGACCTTTTTTCTGCAACTAAAAAAGAGAATTATTGAGATAATTAGATCATTTTTACTAAGAAATGATCACATTCTTTTCTTTAAAAATGGGATTGTTGAATGCATGCATTCCTCACCCACTGAGCTGCTCTGTCCTAATAAAAGGATTCCCAGTGAAGGGATTGTCTTTATACCTATCCTTTCTTTTCAATTTTGTGCAGCTCCTTTAAGTTAATGAGAGAAACATATGCAGCAAATGAATACAAACCATCCTTGAGTGTCCTGTCAAATGTTCTGAAAATATAAAAATGGAAGAATCCTGTTGGATCAGACCAAAGATCCATCAAGTCCAGTATCCCTGGTCACCCACTACAGGTATGGAATTCTCAGTTGCTTTTGTTATTAAAATGACTATTTGGGTGGAAATGGCAGGGAAGCATCAGGAGAAACTCGCTAATGAAAAGAACTGCTCAACAGGGGAACCACCTGCCTCAAGGGGATGGGCTGGCCTTCACTGGAGATATTTCAATAGAAGCTGGATAGTCACCTCTCAGGAATACCAAAGCTGCTGAAGCAAGCTTGGGTTGGTTGTTGTTTAGTCGTTTAGTCATGTCCAACTCTTCGTGACCCCATGGACCAGAGCACGCCAGGCACTCCTGTCTTCCACTGCCTCCCGCAGTTTGCTCAAACTCATGTTGGTAGCTTCGAGAACACTGTCCAACCATCTCATCCTCTGTCGTCCCCTTCTCCTTGTGCCCTCCATCTTTCCCAACATCAGGGTCTTTTCCAGGGAGTCTTCTCTTCTCATGAGGTGGCCAAAGTCCTGGAGCCTCAGCTTCAGGATCTGTCCTTCCAGTGAGCACTCAGGGCTGATTTCCTTAAGAATGGAGAGGTTTGATCTTCTTGCAGTCCATGGGACTCTCAAGAGTCTCCTCCAGCACCATAATTCAAAAGCATCAATTCTTCGGTGACCAGCCTTCTTTATGGTCCAGCTCTCACTTCCATATATAAGGTTGGGTTAAAGGTTGGGTTAAAGGAATGCTAACTCCATTCCAACTCTCTAATTCTATGATTGTAATTAAAATTACTCACATTCACTGGCCTTTACTCCTTGTCTTCCATTGCTGTTGCATGATTTTGGCATGTGTTTGAATGCCAGTTGCCCAGAACTGCAGGTGGGGAGAATGGTGTTGCTCTGAGATTCTGTTTGTGGTCTCCTTGGAGGAAAAAAGCAAAAATCCTCCTCCCTGGGATAGAAAAGCAAAATAATAATAAAAAAAACATCTAAAGAGGTTTGAGTCGGGGGGAAACTGTGCTAGATTTTGGTTACCAGATTGTTGTGTGTATTGGATTGCAATTTATGGTCTGTATGTTATGTTAGATGGTGTTGAAATCCATAAATTTATTATGCACTGTGTGTAGAAATATTTTCTCTGGCCTATCCTGAATCTGCTGCCAATCAATGCTTTTGAGTGACTCTGAGTTATAGAGCAAACAAGTAGTTTGGCGCTGCATATTTACTTTTTTTCAGTTTGTACACAATATAGAAGGTGGACGAGCAGGAGGATCAGGACTTGAAAAGGTAGCACTTTTTAACCCTTTATGCCTGTGCCATGATCATGACAAAAATTGTCCCCAGTAGGGCTGTTTCTTTCCTAATACAAATAGGGGTTTGGGGAGAGGGGCATCTTTTGTTTTGACTCTGGTATGGAAATAAAGGATCAAAGAAACACTTCCCCCTTACCATAGCCCTAATCTTAATCGTGCCCCTATGCCTCCCTCTTAAAGTGAAAATAAACACACAGAGCTAAACTATACAATTAAGTAATGTGAGGTGTGGGTTCTAGTGTAATGGGAGAGGGAGCAAAACATTTTCTGACCACTTTCTTCAAAACAAGTGTAGTTTTATGCATTGCCAGCATGCTCACCCTTATTGTCTTCTTTTAAAACAAAACATAAAAATATTATTATAATTTTTAATTAAGTTTTTGAAAATTTTCAATACATATAAAACGTAGCGATTTCAAACATTAAAATACAGAGTTCTTTCAAACCCTTAGATCTCCTTCCCTCCCTCCATGGGTTCCATCTTTAAGATTAAATTTACTGCATCTTTTACCCTTATCCAGCTATTATATAACCATAATTACCATTACAACAATTCCACATTATAAATGTCTTTACATCCTTGCCAAATATTTTAACTGTTTACAGTGGTCATTTAAGTAAATTACAAATTCACTCCAGTCTTTAGAAAATACTTGATCTTCCTGGTTTTGGATCTTCCCCATCAGTCTTGCCATTTCTGCAATCTCCATCAGTTTCATCTGCCATTCTTCTTTTGTTGGTATTTCTTCTTCCTTCCATCTCTGGGCTAGTAGCATTCTCGCTGCCATTGTTGCATACATAAAAAGTCTTTTATCTTCTCTTGGAAACTCTTCCCCTATAATACCTAGTAAAAATGCTTCTGGTTTTTTTTAACAAATCTATTTTTAAACATTTTCTTAAGTTCATTATATATCATTTCCCAGAAAGCCTTTACCAATGTACATGTCCACCACATATGGTAAAAAGTGCCCTCTTTCTCTTTACATTGCCAACACAGTTTAGAACAGGCATAGGCAAACTTGGCCCTCCAGATGTTTTGGGACTACAACTCCCATCATCCCTAGCTAACAGGACCAGTGGTCAGGGATGATGGGAGTTGTAGTCCCAAAGCATCTGAAGGGCCGAGTTTGCCCATGCCTGGTTTAGAACTTGTTAACAAAACAAAAAAATATTAAGGCTGCAATCCAAACCTTCTTTGCACTGGACTGGGGGAGGGTTTGAATAGGTGAAGATGCCCATCTTTCCAACCCTACCAACTTCCACCAACTTTGGAATCACTCTGCCTTTCCAACCCTACCAGCTTCCACCAACCAGTATCACTCTGCCAATGTGGAACTCCCCATCCCAGCTGACCCATGGAGGCAAATGAAAGTTCTGCCAGAGGATCAAGAGCTGGTCTTGCCCAGAGCTGGTGAAACAATTTGCCTGCCACTCCCCAGCCAGGGTTTGGAGTGCAGTGCCAAGCATAACAAAACTTGATTGTATTCCATTCACCAAACTGCCCTTCTCTTAGCTGTTGAGGTTTTTTCCTTGACTATTGCTTTAAGCTAAAGGTAAAGGTAATGGTAAAGGGCCCCTGGATGGTTAAGTCCAGTTTAAGGCGACTATGGGATTGCAGCGCTCATCTCGCTTTCAGGCTGAGGGAGCCAGCATTTGTCCACAGACAGCTTTCTGGGTCATGTGGCCAGCATGACTAAACCGATTCTGGTGCAATGGAATACTGTGATGGATGCCGTGAAGGTAAACACATTTACCTTCCTGCCATAGCAGTACTTATTTATCTACTTGCACTGGCATGCTTTTGAACTGCTAGGTTGGCAGGAGCTGGGACACAGCAACGAGAGCTCACCCCATTGCAAGGATTCGAACTGCCAACCTACCAATCGGCAAGCCCAAGAGGCTCAGTGGTTTAGACCACAGTGCCACCTTTAAGCTAAGAAACTGATTCAAATCAGTTAAGAATTCTGTTTTATCTTTTTGAACACACAAGCCATTTCATCTAAGGTGATATATCTGGCAGTTAGAAGCAGGGCCTCCTTGATTGTGGCACCTTAATAATAGATCTTTCTCTGTCTCTCTTCCTCTCTTATCTGGTCATCTGGCAACAAATCTGATCACTTATCAGATTCCAAGTAAAAATAGTTTGATTTCTCAGACATTTAATGGGCTCAGACATGAGGGCTGGTCAGGCAGTTTAGTAGCTTTCAATGCTCTTTGGGATTCCCCACCTGAAGAAAACAATTACTGTTGTTTTGTTGGTTTTATTGTTATTGATTTTAAAATATGTTGTAAGCAGCCTTGGGAATTTTACGCTGAAAAGTAAAATTGATTTGAGCAAATGAACGAACAAACAAGGTTATATTTTCAGCAGTGGTCCTAACAAGCAGACATTAAGCTCTGTATTTTGACACTCGTATGATTTTGTCTGTTATAGGAGTTTGGGGACTACAGTGTGTCCATGCTGGTACGGTGATAAAGAAAACTGACTTTGCATTCTAGGGCAGTGGAGAGTAACTGCATTTACCTGAAATTGGCTAGTAGCAATTTATAAAACTTTGTACCTGTTTTGTAGTCGATAAGCATGATGTTTTGTATTCATTTTCACATTTGTTTGATTTACTGTTCTTTTCTATTTACCCTAAACGTTTAAGAACCTTTTAAAGTTTACTTGGAAGATGCAGAAATTCTGTCCTAAGCTAGGGTTGGACAAATCCATGAAATCTGCTTTCCCTCCATACCTCATTTTCCAGTCCTGAATTCAGTTTTCTCCACTTCCCCTTCAGTTTGTGATTTTTTTTAAAAAAAACACCTGCATAGCAAATTTTTAATAATTTCCCCAGTACATGCATCTATATGTAACTTTGACCAATATATGCATTTTTGCAAACAGCTTTCCCCAATATAATATATTTATGTGTGCATCTTTGCTCAATGTACACATTTATTGTTGCAGAAATGAATTGCAAAATTCAGAGATTTGTGGATTTCAAAGGTGTATAATGTATTGGTTTGGAAACTGCAAACAAGGTCCAGTACAATCACATTAATATTCTTCCTTGTTCCTAAACTCAGCTGCTTTAAGCTTTTTAAATTTTCAAATCTGCACACTATCTAGATAAATTATGTTCTTTAGTAAAGTAGGGCAGAGAAGTTCCCAATCTTCCTGAAAGGATTTTTTGTCCTTATTTTGAAGTCTTTTGGGTCCACTTCTTGTCCCACTGCCACTGCTTGAGGCAGAACAGGGAGTGCCACTTTGCGCTGCCACTGCTGCTGCTACCACCTACCTCAGGGGCCAGCAAACTTTTTCAGCAGGGGGCCAGTCTACTGTCCCTTGGACCTTGTGGGGGCCAGACTATATTTTTTTTTGGGGGGGGGGATGAATTAATTCCTATGCCCCACAAATAACCCAGAGATGCATTTTAAATAAAAGGACACATTCTACTCATGTCAAAACACACAGATTCCCGGACCATCTGCGGGCTGGATTTAGAAGGCAATTGGGCCAGATCCAGCCCCCGGGCCTTAGTTTGCCTACCCATGACCTACCTGCTCTTGCCACCCCCTGCTGTGCCACTGCCATGTGCCCTGCCACACTGACTGATGGAGGAGAAGCACTGCCACCATTGTTGCCAATTTCAGACAAGATTGTGCCAGTTTTGGATGAGATCCTGAAATCAATGCATTTCAATTTGCTCAAAAATTTCCATTAAAAATAAAAAACAGTTGTCCCCCCGCCCATGGCTTCAACATTTCCAGAAATTTTACGTCTTTTTTACTGCCTCATCATGTGGATCAGTCTGTTTTCTCCATATCAGTGCAAACATCTCAGAAAAGGTTGGTAGTGGAGTGAAAAAAGTCACCCAATTTCCATGGTGAACACAAACTGGAAAGAACCAGTGTGGGGTTGGTCATTAGAGCTGTGGGTCAGGGAAACCCCTGATTTAAATCCTTGCTCAGTATTCTTTGGCTGTCTCTCAGACTAGTTCTACCTCACAGGGCTGCTGTGATGAGAAAAGAAAGCTGGGAATAACTACACTCCTTGAGTTCCTTGCAGAATAAGGTGGGATATAAAGGTAATAATTTAATAACACTGTTTGTTATATGGAGCGATTTACAATGGCCCCACCATGATGGCTACAACATGGATATCTGTATTTAAACTGGGTTTCCAAAAAATAAAACTCTATGATGACTCCCTAAACATGGCCATCAAAATACTGAAAGAAGTGAACAGGATAAAAATGTGTGGTTTTCAGTGACAGAGTCAGAATATGATGTTCAGCAGCACAAAGGCCCTCTGTCCATTAACTCAGCCACGGTGGTAAGCCATACGTGCACAAGCACACAAGCACACACTCTTACACAAATCTTAATCTTTGGCTCCAGATGTGGTAGATTGCCACAAACAGTCAGCAGCTAAAACCATTAATCTCTGCTGCTTGCCCAACTGGTACTAGTAAGTAAAGAAGATAATACACAAGCAGAATCAGTGACCCACTACAAATTGGTCCTGAAAGGTCCACAAGTCTAAATAGACTTTTGCTGATCCAACACTTGTTAGGAATCCCAACAAAGAGACTATTGCCTCATCTGATGAGCAGCTCGCTATTGGGCCTCTTGCAATGGTCGGTGATGGATGAGCAGCCTCCCTTTGAGGGGGAAGATGCAGCTCCTGGTATGGGGCCTTTTCTCATCTTAAATTTGTACTCAATAAATCACAGGTGCAGAGGAGACAGCATCAGTTTCATTACACCTACATGCTCCAGTATCAATCATGCCAACACAACGGACTGTGTGCAGTTCATTTCAAGAGACTCTCCGCCCTTCCCACTTACAGTTCGACTCTCCAGTGCCATTTCCATTCTGTTGTACTTAAGGATTCCAAGAGTGTAAAGTGTCTGTCGTGCAACTGTGGAAAGGGGACATGCACACAGGTCCTGTTCATGCAGCCTGCTGACAGGAACAACAAGATTTACCTCCCGGCTTCTAATAGTTTCCTTGACTGCTCTGCACCATTGCTACAGTTGTAGAACCCCCTTCTCTGGAAGTCCTCTTGTTCCCAAGCAATTAGGGACGAAGAGAGCATTAATAGATGCACGGGCATGATTAAAGCACCCACTGATTAATCCGATATTAAAATGTAGATTTTGATCCGATCTTAATTGAAGCGGATGCCTACATTCAGGTTTTAACCATGATATGTGCAACAGGCTCCATGTGTCTCCGGCATATTAGCAAAGTGACCTTCAGCAAAGAACCTCAAATTGCTAATGGCACAGAGATGCTGTAATACTTAGCTTAACTAGCTAATTAATCGAACCGAGAGTTGTTTCAGAAAGAACGGAAGAACTGTAATCAGTTGAGAAGTTCACAGTGCACTTTTATTCAAAACGGGAATAATTGTTCTGCTGCAATTGCTTTGGCGATAGCACATCCCAAACCCACCTCACTCCATTCACACTGTTCATAGGATGCATGTTTGGCGATATTAGAGTGTGCCTTCGATTGTACATGGCACAGTTTTTACAGAAAAGTAATCATAAAAGAGATGAAATGAATTTCTACACTGTTCTGCCATGGCTTGCAACTATCCAGGGCCCTCTAAAAGGAGCGGTGTTCACTGCATTTTGTACTTTATAAAGCCATCACTATAACAACACTTGCATTGCAGTTTTTATTCCAATGCAGACAGTTGAAATACTTTTGAAATAAATGACTCTCTGGAGCTTTTGGGGCGTTATATTTAACACACCTCAGCAAAAGAAATCGAAAGATATATGTGCAAAGTTATAGACAAGAACTGAAGATACACACACACACTTGCGTGTATTAAAAAAAACAGATAGGTGATAATTTCTGAGATTTGCAATGAAATTCTATACATCTCTACTCTGAAGTAAACATCACTGAGTTGAAAGGGGCTTACTCCCTGGTAGGTATGTATAGGTTTGCAGCTGGAAGGGTAGCATGGTGTTCAAGAAGTTGATTCAGTCCCTGACTCAGATGTCAGCTGTGTTATGAATTCAATTAAATGGTCTTAGGCAAGTGTCTTTCTCTCATTTCTACAATATGGAGATAATAATAGTACCTTTGTGTCAAGGATATTGCAAGCAATAGTGCTTTCAACACTATTTTTGGTACCTAATCACACACAAACAGATAGGAACAATTGCGTTCTGTGCAGTGAAGTTGTCCTGGATTCCAGTCATTCTGTTGCATCCTGTTAATCTTTAGCTAAATGAAAAGCCACGTCAGCACAGACAAGATGGGTGTCCAAAGAGAGACTGAAATAGGAACACATTCACAACTGTCAGACAAAACGAGCTTTTCAAAAGGAACACTTCCATTCAGTTTAAACCTACAAGAATATTGGGCGGACACTTTCATTTATTTGCCTCAGGGCTAGGATGAGAGAAAAAGCTTTCGCTCTTATTAAAGCAGTGTTTGGAATTCTGATTCCCCCCCCCCTTTTTTATCTTCGTTACAGATCATAAGATGTGAATATCATTATGGCAGGACTAGAGAGGAGAGGTCCTGTCATATACCGCTGAAAGATGATTTCTTGTGTTTGGTAGCAAACCTGTTGCTTTTCTTCAGTGCTTAGGAGAGATGTGCAATGATATCTGAGACCCAATACGTTTCCGAGCACAATTCAAAGTGTTGGTGCTGACCTTTAAAGCCCTAAACAGCCTTGGTCCAGTATACCTGAAGGAGCGTCTCCACCCCCGTCGTTCTGCCCGGACACTGAGGTCCAGCGCCGAAGGCCTTCTGGCAGTTCCCTCTCTGTGAGAAGCCAAGTTAGAGGGAACCAGGCAGAGGGCCTTCTCGGTAGTGGCACCCGCCCTGTGGAATGCCCTCCCACCAGATGTCAAAGAGAAGAACAACTACCAGACTTTTAGAAGACCTCTGAAGGCAGCCTTGTTTAGGGAAGCTTTTAATGTTTAACAGACTGTTGTATTTTAATATTTTGTTGGAAGCTGCCCACAGTGGCTGGGGAAACCCAGCCAGAAGGGTGTGGTATAAATAATAATAATAATAATAATAATAATAATAATAATAATAATATAAGCATAGCTACCATCATATTCCATCTTTCACTAGGACTGGAACAAGATACTTTGCTTGGAAGGGCATCCCAGGAGGACCCCATACAATGTCACAGAGAATGCTGGGGGTGACTCGATAAGGCTGAATGCAATCTTTGGATCACATGCATTGGCCTCTCTATAAGTATGTTGCTCCAAGAGGCCACATATTACGCAGTCAGGCCAGTTCTGATTCTTATTCCTCCCTGAGAGCCTTCCTTGCCCAGCAAAACCAACTCCTTAGTCCAGTGGTTCCTAAACATTTTTATCCACAGACCACCTGAAAATTGCCGATGATCTTGGCAGATCACTTAATGGTTTTTCTTCCTGCAGCAGCCATTGCAATGCACTGTGCTAGGTGCTGCATGGTTTTTAATTGCATTGATCTTGCTTCTTCTGGCTGTTATGTTGCATTCTGTTGTATTACAGTTTGCACCCCATGACTTTTGCAGAGGCCATTTTAGGGGAGTGCGACCGGTTTGGCTGCACTGCAGGGGGCACCACAACAACACTGTAGAACAGTGTGAGAAGTGAAGGGGTGAATTTTAGTGTTGCACAGGGCGCCACTGAAATTTGAGAGCCCAAAGTCTGCCACTGCTTTCTGCATGGCTGAAATACTGTATAGCCTAGTGTGTATAGATTAGAGCATGGGTAGGCAAACTAAGGCCAGGGGGCCGGATCTGGCCCAATCGCCTTCTAAATCTGGCCCACAGATGGTCCAGGAATCACCGTGTTTTAACATGAGTAGAATGTGTCCTTTTATTTAAAATGCATCTCTGGGTTATTTGTGGGGCATAGGAATTTGTTCATTTTTTCCCTCCAAAATATAGTCCGGCCCCTCACAAGGTCTGAGGGACAGTGGACAGGCCCCCTTCTGAAAATGTTTGCTGACCCCTGTGTTAGAGTCACATCTGTTGCTCTGCCTACTTTTGCCCCTGGCCCTGCCAATGTAATTTCATGTAATACCGGTCCTGAAAGTTTCCTGTATGTTTCTGAGCACAATTCAAAGTGTTGGTGCTGACCTTGAAAGCCCTAAACGACCTTGGCCCAGTATACCTGAAGGAGCATCTCCACCCCCATCATTCTGCCCAGACACTGAGGTCCAGTGCCGAGGGCCTTCTGGCAGTTCCCTTGCTGTGAGAAGCCAAGTTAGAGGGAACCAGGCAGAGGGCCTTCTCGGTAGTGGCACCCACCCTGTGGAACGCCCTCCCACCAGATGTCAATGAGAAAAACAACTACCAGACTTTTAGAAGACATCTGAAGGCAGCACTGTTTAGGGAAGCTTTTAATGTCTGATGTGTTATTGTGTTTTTAATATTCTGTTGGGAGCTGCCAAGAGTGGCTACGGAAACCCAGCCAGATGGGCAGGGTATAAATAATAAATTATATTATTATTATTATTATTATTATTATTATTATTATTATTATTATTCCTGGCTCTGCTCACCCCTGTCATGTGACCCTGAGAAAGCTGCCCAGAAGGGAATGCAGCTCTCTGACTGAAAAAGGTTCCCAATCCCAGTCTAGACCACTACTGTATATTTTCGTACTAACAGAGGTTCTCCAGGACCTAAAGCTGGGATATTTCCCTATCACCTGCTCTTTTTAACTGGGGGTGCCTGGGATTGAACCTGGAACTTCCTGCATGCAAAAGATGCTCTCCAGCAATGCTTTGTGGTCCCTCCAGATATTTTTTAATTTCTAGCTGTTTGCAAAGCCAGAACACTGCAGTGTATTGTTTTAAATATTCATTTGATTTTAAGTATAAATGCATATTAGTTTTTATTGCGAATTGCCTGGAGAGATTGGGAAAGCTGTTGTTGGTTTGTTTTTTTAAGCCAACAAATAAATAAGATATATTTTGAAGATGGTGCTGTACAGAATGGAAGAGTGCATTTGGGTTTATTTCATGCAGTTTTAAATCATGTATTTCTGATGTAAAAACATGGGGGTTCTCCCACTTGAAACATTTATCAAGATCATTTTGTGCTCCCATTGCTGTGTACAGTGGTACCTCGGGTTAAGAACTTAATTTGTTCTGGAAGTCCGTTCTTAACCTGAAAATGTTCTTAACCTGAGGTACCACTTTAGCTAATGGGGCCTCCCACTGCCGCATGATATCTGTTCTCATCCTGAAGCAAAGTTCTTAACCCAAGGTACTATTTCTGAGTTAGCGGAGTCTGTAACCTGAAGCGCCTGTAACCAGAGGTACCACTGTACAAGGAAATTAGACTACAATGGTATGCATCTGACAAAACAAGTTGAGTATGCAAGGCCTATGCATTTAAGAAGCCTTTTGATTGTTTGTTGCAAAACAAATTAATAATAATAACAATAATAATTTATTTGTGCCCTGCCCATCTGACCAACTCCCTGCAGCTATAAACTATGTAGAATCAGAATTGCAGAGCTGGTGGGAACCCCAAGGATCATCCAGTCCAGTCCCCTAGGTAAAGGTAAAGGGACCCCTGACCATTAGGTCCAGTTGTGACCGACTCTGGGGTTGCTGCGCTCATCTCACTTTATTGGCCGAGGGAGCCAGTGTACAGCTTCCGGGTCATGTGACCAGCATGACTAAGGCACTTCTGGCAAACCAGAGCAGCGCATGGAAACGCCATTTACCTTCCCGCCGGAGCGGTACCTATTTATCTACTTGCACTTTGATGTGCTTTTGAACTGCTAGGTTGGCAGGAGCAAGGACCGAGCAACGGGAGCTCATCCCGTCACGGATCCCTGGGCTCAGTGGTTTAACCCACAGTGCCACCCGCGTTCCATGTAAACTATGTAGAATCAGAATTGCAGAGCTGGTGGGAATCCCAAGGATCATCCAGTCCAGTCCCCTACAATGAAGGAATATGCAGCTGTCCCTTATGGGGCTTGACGCTGCAAGGTTGGTGTTATCAGCATCATGCTCTAACCAACCAAGCTGTTCTAGCCTCTTCAGTAGAGGAACTTACTTTAAAACAAAAGCATCTGGTGTTTTCCCCCTTTTTTCCTTTTCCTGCAATTAAACCAATAGTATAAGCCACCTATATTTAAGTGCACAATTGGTTATTAAGCAAGTGGTTTGACCCAGAGAGAAGTGCAAGGTTTCTGGTTTATTGGCTTTTAAAATTAAGGAGCAGCAATGTCATAGCCAGGGGATATGAAGCCACTAAAATCCTATCCTTTAAATGCTTCAAACAACTTAAGAGCACTGATTTATCACATTCTTATAGTTTTCTTTTGGAAACGTTGGGACCGATCCAGATTGAAAAACCTTTCCAAGTTATTCCCCCCCTTTGATGGGGGGGCAGGGGAAGCACTCCATCATTTGTTAGATGAATGGCGGTATCAATTTCTGTTTAAACATGAATAGGGTGATGCCAAATATTAGTCAGTTCCTAATAATTTTGAGGGATTAAAAAGATAATAAAAGTAATAGTCCATTACATTACCTACTTCAGCAAGATTGTAATGAACATAATAAATTCCAGATCAGGGTTATAACAACTTCCATCTATTCAAAATGAATTTGTAGGGTTACTTTCATTAACTATGTATATGGAGAAAATGATCTGACATATTACTTTAAAAGAGCTGTAAAACCGATTAGAAGGAAATATGCTTCCCAGACAGCGATTCTGGCCGCTGGGGAAATTTTATCCATGGGAAGGAGCAAAGAAAGAAAGAAAGAAAGAAAGAAAGAAAGAAAGAGGAGGAATGTGGAATTTACAGGATGACCAAGAGCACTGTTACTTTTACATACCTCCCAGGCTGTTGGGGAGATATGATGAAAAGTATCAAGGGCTGAAAACCAGGAAGAGATTGAAAGCTGTGCCTCTCTCTTCTTTGTGGCTGCTCTAAAGGAAGGCTCTCACCGCTGCTAATGAATCGAAAGGGTCCCTCCTCAATGCACTGGGAATTTCCGCATAGAAATGAAACTGTTCCTGGCACTGGGATGCCCTTTTGGCAGCCCAGGGGAAGGCTGAAGTATTAAAGGGAACCATGCCCTCATTGCTGAAAGGAGGCAAGGGAGCCAGCACTTGACTGCACTACAGAAATTACTGCGGCACCTAGAATGTTGGCTTCATTTATCAATTTCATAGCAGCAGGAGAAGGAGGGGGGAGCCCCATATGCCTGCCTTTTCAGCTGTGCGCTAAATCTAGTCTCCAAAGCCAGCCATGTGTGTTATAAAGAGACTTGGAGAAAGTAACTTAATACTAATGATTTATACCTAATTGGACTTCTAAGTGATTAAAGTGGCAGTAATGAATGAAAAAAAGAAAGCCCTCCATCCTCCTAATATGCATCTTTCTCCCCCAATTTGGCTCAAGAGACACAGCGCATAGAGAGGTTTGTTTGGTGGGAGTCTCTGCTCCAGCAGACGGAAAGATCTTCCGAAAGCATGACTGAAATGTGTCGCTTTTCTCACTTGGGGCGTCTTCGCAATAAATGAATCCAAAGTAGTTGGTTTTAAAAAACAGAGAGAAGATTTAACTGCTAGTTTTAACACATGTGGATTTGGAAAACTGTTTTTACGAGGAAGGAAAACCATACAGTGTTGTTCCAAACACACATGGAGAGAGAGTCATGTTACAATGAGCACTGATGTTCACATGACCTCAAGTGTGCGGGGGAATCTAAGTTATGTTATGGCAAAGCCATCTGTAACTGCTTGTCCTGCCATGGGTGTGAATGGGTGGAGAGGAACAAAAAGAAACTTCTGCAGGTGCCATAGAACATGGATTCGTGTCTTTCTCAAATATATTTTTTTGCCAATTTTTAAAGTAAAAAAATTGTTATATTCCATTGGCACGGCACTCAAAGTGCACCAGGTAAATCTGAAATAATAAACTCATTTACGGTACCTGTGTAAGTATTCTTTTTGATTGGGGGGGGCAGGAATTAGTGTAGCTCTTTTATTCCTGTTTTTGTTTCATGAAAAGACTAATTTTCAGATGTGATAAGGGACCATAGACTGGTAGAGACGGAAGGGATCTCGAGGGTCAACTAATCCAACCCCAATGTCTGTTTGTTTTCTAATGGCATTATTCTGCTCCTGCTCTCCCCACAAACAAGGCACAATGGCTATCCAGTTGCTCAACCTATCCGGAACTGAGAGTTTTCTCAAGCAATACTTATGTACAAAAGGCATAAATGTCTCTACTTTAAACAGTTGCAGCAGGAGGCAATCTAGGAGTCATCTGATCTCATATGGCCGTAGGAGTTCCTAGAATATCTGTCATTTATATATTAAACAATGGACACATTGTTCCTTGATGAAGATGTTGACTCAGTCAATGTGTGGCAGCTGTAAAAAAAGGCAAATTCCATGCTAAGGATCCTTAGGAAATGCAGAGATATTTTTTTTTCCTAGAAAAAGAGGTGGTGGAACTTGCTGAGGTTTTTTTAGGGGAGCACCTTCTTTTCTTCACCGCTCGCCCCAACGCCACTTTCAGCGACACTGACACCGACCCCCACCTCCTTCATGCAGGAACGAGCATAGCGCCAACACAATCGTAGCACCAACACGATAACCACGCATCCATCATCACCATGCCATGCCACCCCAAGTGCTGTGCTGAGCCAAGTTCCGATGAGTTCCGGCTGGGAAAAAAAAATCCCTGAGAAAATGAATATAAAACTGCCAATACCACAGTGTCAAACAACTCAGGACCGCAATACCTCAAGGATCGCCTCTTTCCATAGGAACCTACCTGGACCTTGAGATCATCTTCTGAGGCCCTTCTTCGTGTGCCTCCTCCTCAAGAGGTCCAGAGGGTGGCAACATGAGAATGGGCTTTTTCTGCAGTGGCTCCCCATTCATGGAATGCTCTCCCCAGGGAAGTTCAGCTGGCGCCTTCATCATACATCTTTAGGTGCCAGGAAAATACATTCCTTTTTAACCAGGCCTTTGGTTGATCTGATTGACATCCTATGCCCTTTTAAAATGTGTGGGTTTTTTCAGGGGGGGGGCTATTGGGTGATTGTTTTTATTATTATTATGTATTTTGTGGTTTTATATCTTGATTTTATTCTGTGAACCGCCCTGAGACCCCTGGGTATAGGGCATTATATAAATTCAACCAGTAATAATAATAATAATAATAATAATAGGCAAGTAAGAGGCAACATGATAGAAATTTATAAAATTATGCAGGGCAGGGATGCCGGCTTGAATAAAATATTTCAGGGGCCAGGTAATCCTTGCCCCTTAATCAATCACAAGACGCAGTGCACATACACTATTTGAATGGCAATGCCTATCAACTTTGGCCCCCTCATATATTTTACTGGGGAGCCTAAGGGACCTCAGCTCCTAGGAGTTGATGATGCATGGCATGGCATGGAGAAAGTGGATAGAGAAAAGTCCCCTCTTCCCCCCCCCACCTTCATAACAATAGGACTTGTGGATTTCCACTGAAGATGGATGTTGGAACACTGAGGACAGCTAAAACCAGGTTCTTCTTCACGCAGCACATTGTTAAGCCAAGGAACTGATTCCCACAGGTGGGAATAATGGCCCCACACTTGGATGGCCTTAACAAGTTCATGGAGGAGAGGGCTATCAAGGGATACTAGTTATGGTGGCTGGACTGGGCCTCCACAGATAGAGGCAGCAATGCTTCTGAATACCAGTTGCTGACAACCACAGGAGGGGAGAGCGCTCTTGTGTTTGAATCCTGCTTGCAGGTTTCCCACAGGCATCTGGTTGGCCACACCGAGAACAGGATGCTGGACTAGATAGGTGGCTGGACTTTTTCAGCAGGATCTCCTGATGTTCCTCATGAGGGCCCCAGAAGCAATGCATAATGAATCAGAAAAGCCCAGCTAATGTTAATGGTTGAATTAATTAATATTGATATACAGTGGTACCTCGGGTTAAGAACTTAATTCGTTCTGGAGGTCCGTTCTTAACCTGAAACTGTTCTTAACCTGAAGTACCACTTTAGCTAATGGGGCCTCCTGCTGCCGCGCCACCACCACACAATTTCTGTTCTGATCCTGAATCAAAGTTCTTAACCCGAGGTACTATTTCTGGGTTAGCGGAGTCTGTAACCTGAAGCGTATGTAACCCGAGGTACCACTGTAGTTAGTAGAGAAAGTGTTTCTGTGCATGCATGGAGTTGTGTCAAGTTTGGCTTCCAGCTATAGCCCCACAAACTCTGCCAGATGCTGAAAGGGAGGACTTTTAATGTTCATCAGCATTTTTTCAGAGTGTGTGGAAGGGCTTTTGTGGCATCTGCCGCACTCCTGGTTCTTGAAGAACTGATTTCAGTGTTCTTCAAGAGCCTAGCTTTTATCACTATCATCTTCATCTCAGGGCGTGAGACTGAGATTATTTGATTATAGTTTGATTATTTGTTTTCACTCCAGTGCTCCGGCAACCCCAGCTACCCTACAGTGGGCCATTACTCCAAAAAGCTGGAATTAAAATATTCTGTAACCTCTACATAATTCTGTAACCTGTACATAATTCATTGATATTGGGATTTCTTTATTTCTTTAGTGCAGAGTCACAGAGGCCCTGATTTGTTTAGCTTTAAACATGTTGATTAAGGAGTATTTGACAGGCAAAATAATTGCAAAATACCCTCAGATTTCATCACACGCATAGACGATGGGTATTCAGCAGGCATGGGAACTTCCTTATCAGATTCTGAGTGCTGATTGCTATTGGCAATGGGCTGCTGTCACGGGTAATAAAGTGGGAGAGCAGGTGTCAAAGGAACTGCCTGATTAATAGAGCATTACTTACGATGCCATTGACCCGTAACACAACCTTTGGGTTTAATTCTGCTTGTCATGCTGGCATCAGCCTGGAACAATGCCACTGAGGCCGAGGCAGCTGAGAACAGACTTGGTGTGCAACCCAATCCCATGTCTATTTCATCAGAAGTAAGTCCCATTAAGTTCAGTGAGTTTACTCCAAGGTAATGCACTGGATTGCAGTTTTAGTCAATCTGGGTCTCAACAAGGACATTGGACAACCTCTGGCACCACACTAAAGAACTAAAGAGTTGTCAACACAATCTAAAAATGATCTAATGCAGGCTTCCTCAACCTCGGCCCTCCAGATGTTTTTGGCCTACAACTCCCATGATCCCTAGCTAGCAGGACCAGGTCAGGGATGATGGGAATTGTAGTCTCAAAACATCTGGAGGGCTGAGATTGAGGAAGCCTGATCTAACAGCATACATTTCCAGAGATGAACCACCATGGCAACTAGAACGAATAAGGACATTGCTTCTTCCTAAATTAGAAAATGGGTTGAAAACATGAAGCTGAGGCGCCAATACTTTGGCCACCTCATGAGAAGAGAAGACTCCCTGGAAAAGACCCTGATGTTGGGAAAGATGGAGGGCACAAGGAGAAGGGGGCGACAGAGGACGAGATGGTTGGACAGTGTTCTCGAAGCTACGAGCATGAGTTTGACCAAACTGTGGAAGCAGTGGAAGATAGGAGTGCCTGGTGTGCTCTGGTCCATGGGGTCACGAAGAGTCGGACACGACTAAACGACTAAACAACAACAACAATTATTAAAACTACTGCAGAAATCCCTCCTACCAAGCCATGCTGCTGTCATGCTTGTTCCACAATTAGATCCCATGAGCCTTTGGTCATGGGATTCAAAGTATTATCCCATATGGACAGTGACCAGATCTGGACCTACTTGGCTTCAGCAAGCTTGCTGGGTTGTGTGCCTTCAAATGGTTCAAATCATAATAGAATCTGAAGCCAAATGATGAGGGATTCAGGACAGACAAAAGAAAGCACATTTACACAGCTCATGCCTAAACTACCACGATATGTGGAGATGACTGCCAACTGAGATAGCTTTAAAGGGAATAAGACAAATTAATGAAGAAGCATAAACAGGTACCAGTCACAATGCCTGTATATTTTCTCCAGGATCAGAGGCAGTATGCCTTTGAATACCAATTGCTGGAGAATGAAGGAGAGGCCTATCATTCAGATACACTAAAGAAACATTAAATTTTTGAATAAGCACATTTGAACCCTGGTCTGCCAGGTCCTAGTCCAATACTCGAGCCACTGCACCACTGGTCTTCCTTCCATTTCCCCCCTTTTTCTTCTGTCACTGGGAAAGAAGGAATAAAGGAACTTGTAATTATGTTGCATGCTTTTCTTTCTACTTGGGTGCCTTGATAGGTGTAACTGTTTTACAAGGGCTTGGACCCACAAAGGAATTAAGGCCATTGAAAGCTCTTTTAATCCTTTCAAGCAACCAGTACACATCGTGAGCTGGTGCTATTCTATGTATCATGATGGGTTCTGGGGATTTTGAATTGCCTTCTACGATTAATCTGTGTTTGCACTAGCAGAAATGGCTTGCCTGCTCTCAAATGCTTTCATGTTTAATTGGGAAATATGCTTTGTTGATTTTTAAGACATTTGCTTACTTGCTTGAAAAAGGACTGCATGCTGGGTTTGTTTTAGTGATACATGTTTCCTAAGTTGAAAAAAGAAATATGCAACTCTCTAAAAGCATAACTCAAGATCTGGAAAGTGTTTCTGTAAATAGAGAAGGGAATCTCCAATGGTTAACCATTGCAGAAGATCTGCAATGGTTAATTTCTGAGAAGGGAAATTTGCTGGGCCTACTTAAGAGGCAAAAACCATATTTTTGTTTTGCTTTATTCATCTCTATTTTCATCTTCCACAAAAGGCAAGTGTGTCATATTACACTGAAGAGAAGAGATTGACAACAGACAAAAGTCAGAGCAAAAAATAGTATCAAATCCTATCAAAACTCCATTCTATTAGCATGTGTATGTGGGTGTGTATGTGTACACACACACATACACACTCTGTTGGATTGCCTGTTTTATAAAGGTGTCACTGTTACACATGTGGTGGGTCTGTTAAAGTTGTGGTTGCATATTAGACACACATTTAACAGGAAATATCATGGAAACTGTAGAAAGCAAACAGGCAAAGAAACACCCAGATGTTAAGAGAAATGGTGTAGAAACTAAAAGAAGGCAAGCAATTTTGTGGGAATAGGTTTGGATTCTTTAGTTTAAAGGTGGGTCCTAGTTCTGCAGAGGCTGAAGACTATGGATCTAGTCCAACTCCTTGCCCATTGCAGGAAATCTAGAGTTAGAGCATTGCCAAAGATGTGTAACTTCTGCTTGAGGACTTCCAACAAGAGAGAATGCCCCCCCCCCCGAGATAATTCGTTCCATTGTCAAACTGTTTACCCTCAAGTAATTTATCCTAACATCCATTCTCCTTTTACTGTAATTAAGCCCATTCAATCTATTCCTACCCTTGGAGGCAGCAGAGAAAGTCTTTCCCCCTTCCTAGGTGACATTCATGTACTGTCATGTACCTCCTTAGTCTTCTCTTCTCCAGGCTAAACATAACCAGTTTCTTCAACCTTCCCTCACAGGACTTGTTCTTCACATCACTGACCCTCTTTGTGATCATCCTCTGATTTTGCAAGATCTGAGATCCTGGAAGGCACAGAGAATTTAAAAAGCAAATAAGGTGAGCGGTGGAGTGTATTTTCTCAGTAATAATCTCTACCAAGGGATCTTCTAAGGTTTTGCTACATTGTTCTAGAGCCAGCCCTTGACCCTGGGTTGAATAGCAGAGAGATCATTTTTGCTGGTTAGAAGTTGACTTCTTAATGGTGGTGGTGGGGTTTCCTGAGTTTCTTCAGCTGTCATTATCCTTCCCTCAGTGGGGAGTAAGACTCACAGAGCATGCTTGGGGTTATTTCTAAGTAAATTTGCTTAGAATTTGCCTAAGTCATATTTAATTCATTCCAAAATGGTAATGTTTGCCCTTGCAAGAGAACCACTTCAATAGTCACTCTGAAATTAGGCAGGCTTCATCCGCTCAGATGGGGAGGAAACTGAATCCAAATCTGGAAGAAAATGGAAAAAGTTATAGACCTTTCCTTTGGTTTTTGTTTGTTTGTTTGGTCCTTTTTTAAAAAATACAACACAACTAATTGTAAAGCTGCCCTGAAAAAACAACCAACGGGGTTACATTTGCCTATAAATTGGCAGGCTTAATTCACTCTGGAGAGGTTATTGTGCCTGCAAATTCCACCCAGTTCTGTGAAATGTGAAAAGACTCTAGCCATTTTTAGATCCCCCATTATAGTGAATGGAAGCAAGCAGAGCTTCCTTTTTTTAGCAGATGAGTCCCAAATAACAAGTAGAATGGAAAGAGACAGAACAGCTCTGAAACAGAACTTGCTGCTTCCCAAACCTACAGATATAAATGCAAGTCAAATCCAGTAGCCAATTCACACAGCCAGCATTTGCTTCTGTAAGCCAATCATTCTCCATAGATGGTATAATACAAAGTAATACCTCAAAAGCATGAGAGAACCAGTGAACTGCAGGACATGAGGATTTGCCCCCAAATCATGTGATCTAACTTTTTACAGTCTTTTGTTCATGTTCTCCTGTTCCCCAGGAGGCCCTGCTCTCTTCAAGGACTAGTTAGTTGTACAAACATATCATTTGCTTTTTGCATGTCTTTGAACTATTCTCAAAACACAGGAGTAATAATTGGATATCCTCACCTCAGCTGGCCTACGCGGTATGGGTCATATATGTAAACATCCTAGTCGAATAACAACCCCAAAATTTAATTTATTTCTACCCAAACAAGTTCTTTTATCATAAAGCAATAAATTTGTCTTGGTGCTAGCAATTTGTTGTGGGTGACATAACATTGCAAATTGATTAATCGCTACTGTACACGACAAAATGAGAAAAGCAAGGAATTATTATGAATAGCGTCCATCTGATACAGTAGGGATTCATTATTCAAAAGTGTTTGCTAGTGGTTAGCTATCCCCCTGTTGCAAATTACATTTATTCGCAGACTTCCTACATCATGCTTATACAAATCTACAAACATGCATTTATTAAGACACAGAATGAAAGCTATTAAAATATGAAAAATTGCTCTTTTTTCCTTTTGACTTTTTTTTGGAAAAAAATATTATTTTTATATCTAGGTAGGCTGTTGCTAGGCTGTGGCACACATTTGTTGATTTCGGTCTTTGCCTGTATAACTAGTTCTCTGATTTAAGGGCATTAGCTCTCAGTCATTACCTCCTCACAGCTAGATTTCACTTCTCTTTTGTAGTGTTAATTCCAAAGCTAGAGCCCTTTTTTAAAAAGAAAGAAAAGTATTTATGTTTTTTTTATTTCCTGATGCATGCTTTAAAATAAGGGCAAGGGATCTTTTCATCAGGCCATCGTTTTTGCGGGAACAGAGGGTCTTAAAACAAATGGATGTGGAATTAAGTATAGAATGAAAATTCTGTATGAGTTATTTACATTCTGGTCCTAATCATGTGATTTGGACAGAGTTGTTGAGACCCCACACGACTCACTTCAGTGAGATCAGGACATTTTTCGAAGTATAGCAAAGCCTAATCGCTTGATTCCACTTACTCAGTGAAGTCATATAAACATACGAAGCTGTCAGACCATTGAGTCATCTAGCACAGAATCATCTGTTCTGACTGGTGGCAGCTTCAGACAAGGATCTGGCTTTGTCGTCGTCGTTTAGTCGTTTAGTCGTGTCTGACTCTTCGTGACCCCATGGACCAGAGCACGCCAGGCACTCCTGTCTTCCACTGCCTCCTGCAGTTTAGTCAAACTCATGCTGGTAGCCTCAAGAACACTATCCAGCCATCTCGTCCTCTGTTGTCCCCTTCTCCTTGTGCCCTCCACCTTTCCCAACATCAGGGTCTTTTCCAGGGAGTCTTCTCTTCTCATGAAGTGGCCAAAGTATTGGAGCCTCAGCTTTACTATCTGTCCTTCCAGTGAACACTCAGGGCTGATTTCCTTAAGAATGGATAGGTTTGATCTTCTTGCAGTCCATGGGACTCTCAAGAGTCTCCTCCAGCGACATAATTCAAAAGCATTGATTCTTCAGGATCTGTCTTACCACTTGTCAACTGAGCCTCGTACCTGGAAGCTCCAGAGATTGAGCCAAAGAACTTCTGCATGCAAAGCAGCTGCTCCCTCTCAACCTGTGGCCCCTTCCACATTGCTGCATTAAGGGGAACCAAGGAAGCTGCTTCATTCATTCATTTTATTTTATTTATAAAAAAAGATTTCTATACTGTTAGTTCATGTCAAAAAATATCAAAACAGTTTGCTACAACTGTACATAAAACTGTACAATAAAAGCCTTATAAAAAGGTTGGAAGAAGAAATCAGCTGTTGCAGAAAGATGCATTCCTAATTGCCTGCATAAACCTGATGGTACAAAAAAAAAAGTTTTCAGCAGGAGTTATAGCACAGAATATAAGAAGAAGCCTGCTGGATAATACCAAAGGCTCATCTAGTCCAGCATTCTGTTCTCATAGTGGTGCATATGCAGTCTATGGAACGCAGGTGGCGCTGTGGTCCAAACCACTGAGCCTCTTGGACTTGCCAGTCAGAAGGTCGGCAGTTCGAATCCCCATGACGGGGTGAGCTCCCTTTGCTCTGTCTCAGCTTCTGCCAACCTAGCAGTTCGAAAGCATGCCAGTGCAAGTAGATAAATAGGTACCACTCCAGTGGGAAGGTAAATGGTGTTTCCGTGTGCTCTGATTTCTGTCACGGTATTCCATTGTGCCAGAAGTGGTTTAGTCATGCGGGCCACATGACCCGGAAAGCTGTCTGCGGACAAACGCCAGCTCCCTCGGCCTCAAAGCGAGATGAGTGCCACAACCCCATAGTCGCCTTTGACTGGACTTAATTGTCCAGTGGTCCTTTACCTTTACCAATGTCATCTATCTAAGACCAGCCCTGCCATGCATAAAGGATGAAGCAATCTGTTTCAGACAACACCATGGGAGGGGGCAGAGAGTAAAGACAAGAATTGCTGCCTGAATGGTGCAGCAAGACTTTTAAAAATATCCAGTGTGTGTGTATGTATGTGTGCATGCCATTTGGTTTCTTCTTCCAAGCCTGCATGGGCCTGAATCAGATCTGGTGGTTGGTGTGGGTCATACACAGCCATAGTAAAAAGCGCTGCTAGCCACAGAGACCACTTGGCCCTCCAGTGACAGCGATGGATCAATAAGTATTCCCTGTCTATGTACCTGTTCCTTCAGAAGGATTGCAACATTGTCAGGAACAGGTAACTGACCTGTATCCTGTAGAGTAGAACCATCCATCCGCATAGCCTCTGCTTTACAGGGTACAGCTTCAGTTTGTTAGTGCCCCCCCATCCAGCCCACCGCTGTATTCAGACTTTGGTTCTGGGCTTGCACAACCGCACCTGATTCAGATATCTGAGAAATACTCATTGGTTGAATATAATGCAACTCCAAGGTCTCCGACCAAAACAAAAGCATTGTGTGATGAACCCAAAAGAATGAAACTGTGCAATTGGAAAAGTCCCATAAGAACCAGCCCTGGATTCTGAGACCATATGGGATTTAACAGAAGGCTTTGAATTGCATCTAAGAATGTGATGATACAATCACATTTCATCGCCCCATCAAACACTCTGATCCTAAATGCATTGTTTGGAAGTAACACCTCTGGAAAGCAATGGGGCATAATCTAAGTAATGTGTGTAGGATCTGGCTACAGAACAACACCCAGCATTGTGAGAAGCAAAATAAGAACCTGGCATTTTGTGGAAGGTGACCTAAAAAAAAAAGGAAGCCATTTGCTCTGGGGTGCTGTTGTTGAGCAGAGAAGCATGGTGGACAGCTGGTTCCATATGCTCAATTTCTCCCCAACAACCTATTTTCTCTCCCGGTCTCTTACTCTCTCATATGGGCAGCAGCAAAGCAGCACAAAATTCCAGTCTCAAGGCTTGCAATAACTAATTTAAGTAATTTTCCAGAGAGTGCCCACAGCAAAATACTAGCTCTTGTTCTGTATCTGCCAAGGGCATATTAATAATGTTTAAAACTAAGGTAGGATGTGAGACAAGTCTATATCAATCATCAATATTTGTTGGCAGTGCTGATCTCTACTTAACGGAACTCTGTCTGAAATATTTGCCAGGCAGCTAAGGCTTAAAGCAGGGGGAGGGAGTTCTGCATTCCTGCAACTTTGCTTGCATCTTGGGAATCTTTCAAGTGCTGCTGTGTAGTGAAAAGTTAATCTTACTTGACGGGAGATGCATCTGAATAGCACTTTTTGCATTTTATACTGGATGCCTGCTATAGCTCAGTGATCCTGCACAAACAGTGTAGATGCACTGGGCCCCCGAGAAAAGGAGCAGATCTCTCTGTGTTCTCTCCCCACATCAACCTCCCAATGCCTGACATTCATCCACAAAGGGATAAACATTTCAGCGAGGCTTCGGCAGCAATCCTATGCACATTTACACTAGGGAGTAAGGCCCATTAGAGACAGTAAAACATATTAGTACCAAGTAAACTGGCTTATGATTATGTTGCTGTTGGCTGACCACGCTGCCTGCCCTGTCTCACCAACCTCAACTGCTTATATGTGTTTTTGCAAATTATACTGCACCTACTGAAGACCTTTCTTTTTCAATAAGGGGAGATTTTCTCTCTCTCAGCCTGTATCCATACTGGATTTGAAATTATCTATCTATCATCTATCTATCATCTATCTATCTATCTATCATCTATCTATCTATCTATCTATCTATCTATCTATCTATCATCTATCTATCTATCATCTATCTATCTATCTATCTATCTATCTATCTATCATCTATCATCTATCATCTATCATCTATCATCTATCTATCATCTATCTATCTATGTATCTCTATCATCTATCTATCCAGTGCTTTTTTTCTGGGGGCTACGCAGGGGCACACATACCCCTAAACATTTTGTGAATCTAACAGGAGTTAAATTTTTTAAAGTTTAATTGTCATTTCCATTGCTGCCCCCAATAGTGGCCTCATTT
Source organism: Podarcis raffonei (assembly GCF_027172205.1). NCBI lineage: Eukaryota > Metazoa > Chordata > Lepidosauria > Squamata > Lacertidae > Podarcis > Podarcis raffonei. The sequence goes on from NC_070607.1 coordinate 75,854,867, forward strand.
CCTGTCACGGTGATTCCTGAGTCTCAGACGGAAGCGAGTGTTTAATGTGTGAAGTAGGAGTTGGAATCTAGCACAGTGATCAAACATTTTTTTTAGAAAGAAAGCACTGTATCTATCTATTTGTCTGTCTGTCTATCTATCTATCTATCTATCATCTATCTATATCTATCTATCTATCTACAGGTATCTACACACACACACACAGAGAGAGAGAGAGAGAGAGAGAGAGAGAGAGAGAGAGAGAGAAGAAGAAGAGTTTGGATTTGATATCCTGCTTTATCACTACCTGAAGGAGTCTCAAAGCGGCTAACAATCTCCTATTCTCTTCCTCCCCCACAACAAACACTCTGTGAGGTGAGTGGGGCTGAGAGACTTCAAAGAAGTGTGACTAGCCCAAGGTCACCCAGCAGCTGCATGTGGAGAAGCGGAGACGCGAACCCGGTTCACCAGATTACAAGTCTACCACTCTTAACCACTGCACCACACTGGAGAGAGAGAGAGAGTTATTAGAGAGAGAGATACTTTTTTTAAAGAGAATGTATGTTTTTATTGTTAAGCAGGTTGAACTAAATAAAGAAACAATCACCTGTGGGGAGGATAACTAACAGGATCAGAGCAGATATGGAGGGGAAGATTCAACCCTTTTCTCCCCTGCTGAGGAAATATTTTCATTGGGAGGAAACTACCCCCGCATAGGCGCCTATGCATGGGATTTCATCTGTGCTTCATGAATATAGCAGCTTCAGGGGAGGGATGTTACGGAGAGCTGCAGCAGTGAGGAATAGGTTAAATCTCCCCTGCACACCTGCTGTGTTGCCATTAATCACCCCCCCCCAATAATGCAACCCACATATTAAAAACCTGTCATTTGCAAAGATACATTTAACATCCTATGTAGTTTGGCCCTGATCAGGGCTATTCTTCATTGATTTGGTTTGAAAAGCTCCCGGGTGAAGTAATGCTTTCCAAGGTACACACAATTCTCCTTTCCTTCCCCCACCCCCGCTTTTGAATCAATCCAAACCCAAGTCTCCTAAATTGTGCTGAAGTGGTTGACGCGCGGGAGGACAGAAACCTGAACCGTCTCTCCAGCGAGTAACGGAGATGGCTTTTAAAATCTATTTTTGATCAAAACTGGAGGGCGGGGGGAGAGGGGGGAAAAGAGAGGGGGGAAACTGGAAGCTAGCACAGTTCATCCTTTTACTGGTCCTTGGACAGCCTTAAGCTGACACCTAATATCCCTGAAAGCCAACACCCATTGGGTAGCCCATTAAACTCCCATTGCAACTGAATGATATGGGCAAAAGTAGTAGTAGCAGCCTCTGGAAGAACGAAAAGTATTGCTTGTACGCTACCGAGGACGTTTTTCACAGCTTTGTGTTGCTTTTGTATGCTATTCCTGTACCTTCTAAATGTGTGAGTAAGTGTGACAGAAGGGAACATCTATTTTTAAAAGATGCCAAGGTTCAATTACGTATGTTACAGATATCACCTAACGAGACTCATAACGTCTATATATTCTCACTGGAAACATCTGAATGGATCTCATCAATAGTATTGCGGGGGTGGAATTAAACTCAGTTCACATTTAAAGGTGAAACTACCAAATTTGCAGTTTTTGAAACGATACGTGAACTGGAACCCAGCTAGCCTTTGAAATTCATACTTCTCTGAATTTTGCGTTGCGAGTCACCCACCAAGCAATGTTTACAAAAATGTAAATATTAGAGGAAAACGTGCCTAAAAATGAATATGTTGTTGAAAATAACATGCAAAGTGCATTATGCTGGCAAAACTGCTTGTAACTCTGTGTTTATTAGGGGAAATTTGTACAAAGATGTTGATGAATTTGATGAATTGATGAGTCTTTTTTAAAAAAAAATAATAATGCCAAGAGCAGAATTTAAGATTGGAAAAGTGAGAAATTGAGAGACCCTAAATTGACAGATCCTTTCATTGTTACTCATCACCGCCATTTTTTGTCACTGCTGAAACTCTCAATAAGGCTTACTTATTGCTTTCACACAGACAAATTTATCCCTCTCTTAGCTGACTTGTTCCTTTGTTTGACAGGTATACTTTGATGACCTGATTTTCCTTCCTGGTGTTCGAACTGCTAGAACAGTTGATCACCACAGAAATGTTTAAAGGCATAGTTTTTTGGGAGGAGAGCAACAGAAGATCAGTATGAGGAAACAGTAACATGGAAACTACTCTATTGCACCAAATATCCGAGGGTAGCAATGGCTAACCATATTGTTCATGGCAGGAGATCCTGAAGAAACAAAATGCTTCTCAGAGCTCTCTGAAACAGCAAGGAGCCGTAACCAAGGCACCTGCGGATGTAACCAGATAAGAATTAAAGGCAGTTTCTGTGTGGTATTGAGAACTATGACTGGCTGCAGTGCAAACTATAGAGGGAGCAACATAATACCTTTGAAATCTCCCAACACTTTCCCCTCAGAAAATGCTGAATGAAATTCTTGGTTCATACTGACGGATGAAATAAGCAATGGGCTTTAATAATATTAAACAATATCAAAACTGGATCCACGGTTGAATGGAGAATTCATGGAAGGTGAAATTGGAAAGGGTATTCATTTTGCTGAATACTTTTCAAGTGAGGACTGAAATGCTGCAATAGTTCAAGAGAAAGAAAGAAAGAAAGAAAGAAAGAAAGAAAGAAAGAAAGAAAGATGAAAACTGCCACAAAAATATTTTATGAAAATGTTTGGCACATCCCAAATAGATGCACACTGTGACAGGAAGGTAAATGCCGTTTCAATGTGCTCTGGTTTCCATTCACGGTGTTCCATTGTGCCAGAAGCACTTTAGTCATGCTGGCCTCATGACCTGGAAAGCTGTCTGTGGACAAACTCCAGCTCCCTCAGCCTGAAAAGAAGATGAGCGCCGCACCCCATAGTTGCCTTTGACTGGACTTACCTGGACACACACCAGCTAATACCATAAAGGAGACTGCAAATTACTCCTGTTCAGAACTCTTTAAAATAGGGGGTGCAAATAAATATAGTTAATGGAGCCAGTAGCTTCTTCTTTCCAGAGTAGTCATACAAAGAATGCAAAAGTGCCTTTGCCACACAGCCCAACTCTGTTGATCCCAACACGCTCCCTGTATTTTTATTTTCTACTAGATTCCGAGTTTTGTCTTAGCTCTGCATCTTTGAATGACAACTATGATCATGCATAATTAAAAATATAGCCAATTTACCATGAAATGAAAGTGACAGTGACCAATGAAGTGGGGCGATGTGTGTGGGGTGGGGAGGGAAAACAATTACCTTTGGGTAGAAGTACTTCATCTCCTTTGGCTGCCTAATGTCTTGGTGGGGCCTTCTGATAGCTCAGTGCTTTTTGAAGTCATAAAAGAAAACGTTTAACTGGTCAATGTGCGGCATTTGTCTTTGAAAGTATTGCTTTAAGATTACTTTCCACTCAATAGTTAACGAAGCTGGGAGGATTGGTTTCTTTGAATCTGTAGACAGGCCCCTTCGCAAAGGCTGGAGGGCAGGTAACAATCAAATCCAAAATGGATATACAATATTCAGTTAAAAATCAATCAAACAACTAAAAGTATCAGATAATGATGTTCCTTAACCTGTCAGTTGGAGCTGCCAGCCAGCCAGCCAACACAGAAGGACAATGTGCCAGGATGACAAGGCATAAGAGTCCTGTTCAGGCATTCTCCTCCTGAATTTCATAAATTTGTTTATTAAGGTTGACAAACTGTGGGTGGTTTTTTTTGTGTGGGGAGGGCTGCTATAAAATGTTAGGGCTGTGTAAGGTTGTGGCTAAAGCGATAGCAGTCACTGTGCTGAGAACCCTTACCTGACCTCCTGCCACCAGCATTGCTGCAGCTTACTAGGAGGGTGAGAACCATAGCTGAGGCTGTGGTTATGCTGGTGCAGTGCAAATCCAATCTCTGCTCTCCACTGTGCCAACTTCACTGCAAGCCCACTCCCTCCTCCTCTTGGTAAGCTGTAGCAACACTGGTAAGTGCTGTTTCCCACCCTACGCCCAACCGCTTCTGAGCTAAAGTGAGGAGAGGCTGTTGTCCTGCCTTGGTTCATGTTTATTGGTCTCTACATAGCCTTTGAAAGCTACATTATATATGTATCTTGTTTTTCCTCTCAGGAGGTCAGGCCTGTGTACAAGGCCTCCCCATTTGCAACTTCACAGCATCCCTGTTAGGTGGATTAAAGGTAAAGGTAAAGGGACCCCTGACCGTTAGGTCCAGTTGCGGACAACTCTGGGGTTGCTTTATTGGCTGAGGGAGCCAGCGTACAGCTTCCGGGTCATGTGGCCAGCATGACTAAGCCGCTTCTGGCGAACCAGAGCAGCGCACGGAAACGCCGCTTACCTTCCCGCCAGAGCGGCACCTATTTATCTACTTGCATTTTGATGTGCTTTCGAACTGCTAGGTTGGCAGGAACAGGGACCGAGCAACGGGAGCTCACCCCATCACAGGGATTCGAACCACCGACCTTCTGATCGGCAAGTCCTAGGCTCTGTGGTTTAACCCACAGTGCCACTCGCATCCTGTTAGGTAGATTAGGCTGTGGCAATAAACGTACGCAAGTAGCAGTTCTTGTCAGCAATTGTTAGAGGGGAATAATGCACATGAGGTGTTTTGGGTCCAGGAAATCCAGATGGCACCCCTGCCCTGGAGGACAGACTTTTGTGCCGGGAAGCCTGCTATGCACCTGGATGCTCTCTGTGCAATTAATTAGGAAGAAGGAACCACTTTTTCCTTGATTCTTGTTTGTTACCCTAAAGGATCATTCAAGTTGCAAACGGGACAGACCCCACAGCAGCTTAAAATATCGTAGGGGAGGAGAAAAATTGCTTTTCAAGCTTCTTAGCCAATAACAGTGGGGGGGGGGGAGCTACTAGGCCATTTCCTGGTATACAAAGAGACCTGAGTAGCAGCAATGCCTTGAAAGTGGCTGCATGCAAAATCTGAGAGTTTCTACCCCTCCAATTACATCTGGAGGACGCCATATTGGCTGCCAAAGCTACTTGCTTACACTGGCTTGCTTTCCTCAGTGCAAAGCTAATGGATGTGCAATTGCATTGCTCTTATGCTTTGCCAGATTTTTTTTTGGGGGGGAGTGGGTGGATTGCCCCCTTTCTGAATAGAAGAGGGAAAGCCACCTTTCTACTTGGGTAGATACCGTTTCCCACATAGCTTGTAAAACATTTAAAACTGCCCACTGTCAATATACAGTGACATTTATCATAACTTAACATAACATGTTTGGACAGTAAAGCAACTTAGGATCCCAATAAATGCACAATGAAGCCTTTATCAAGGTTATAATGAGTGATGGGGGCAGAAGAGATGGGCCACCAGGATCAAGCAACACAAGATTCAGAATAAGGGCACCCAGATGTCTACCCTTGGACCTTATTCTCCTTTTCTTCATCCTAGTCTTCATATACAGAATTGCTTTTCAGTTTATTATGCCAAACCACGGCGTTCTCCTTTTTCAAATTGCGCCTCTAACAGATGATGTCTGTTTCATTGTCTCCCTAGCTAACCCATTCAGTTGGAGGGGGTTAAGTAAATTTTTGGCTGGCTCTTCTGACATATCTGCAAAACACTTCTTCAATTCATTTCTACCTATGTCCCTTTCATCTGATCTTGCTGTAGTTTTCATCCAACAATCCCTATGAAGTTTTTTACCTCCCCAACCATAATAAATTCAGTGGGAAGAAAATGGCTGGGTTTATTTTAACAGTTTCTACTTATGCCTCAATCTTACAGCATAGTATATTTAACTTCAATGTAGGGACAGCTGGAGGCATTTAACAGCACAGCGGAAAGAATTTAGTGAGTATATATCACATGCCTTGTATTTGCAACCAATCGTCACAGATTTCCTCATAATATTTAGACACCCTAATAAAGAAAGAGGCTAGGTGATCAAAGGAGGTTCATTGTAACAGATAAAAGGAACTGTAGGCAAAAGGTTTTATTTTTAACCATTTCTTCCCATGCTAGGACATTCCATAGAGTGGGAAACTGATTTTTAACTGATATCAGCAGGTTTACCTTGATTTGAAAGATTGGTTTACATCTTTTTTTCTGCAGAGATCTAGAAAAAAGGCTTGTAAATGTGCCAGTATGGTTTATTCTGATACTGTATATCCCTGTAAAAGTGAGGGGGGAAATTCTCTTCAGAATTTCTCTTCTCTTCAGAGAATCTTTGACTCCAGAATTTAGGCTGGGTAACAACAGAGGCAGAGGCACAGGAAGAGGGAGAGAGGTTGTGTTTTTTTTAGAAGTCCAACTTGGGCTGCATTCACATGGCAGTTTATTCCATCTTCATGACATTTCCCTGTTAATTTCACATTATATCTGAACTTTCATACAATGTGAAAGCCACCTCTGGAACTATAGTGTAATATAGCAAATGTTTAGCACTCATTTCTATATTATTTGCAAACAGATCTTTTCTGAAGGCAAAAAACCACAGGAATGAGCGCCTAGCTCGCACTATGCAAGATCCCAAAGTGGCTTTTACGTTGTGCGAAAGCTCACATATAATATGGAACTTAACAGTTAGGGAAATGGAATAAACTGCTGTGTGAATACAGCCTTTTATCAGTCTCCAGAATCTTCTGGACACCATTTCCTTCTGTGCATCATGTCCTTCCCTCCAGAGTGCCCTGGATTGGTGCTGTACCATGATGTAGCATGAGGAAGGCCTGTGGCTCAATGGCAGAAGGTCCCAGGTTCAGTCTCTGGTATCTCCACATAGGGCAGGGAGTGAGCCCTGCCTGAAACCCTGGAGAAACCACTACCTGTTAGTGTAGACAACATAGACAACACTGAGTCAAATGGACCAATAATCCAACTCAATATAAGGCAGCGTCTTATGTTCCAAGGGGTTTAGGGGTAAACAACAAAAAAGAATGCCCCTTTACTAGATCCCTTTCCAGCAGATGCCATCCTCTGCTCCTTGCCTCCCCTAAGACATTTCAGAACGATGCTACATTATGTGTAGAGGCACTGTGGAGGGAAGATAATCGTAGCTTGTGGTCACCAGCACTGCAAGAAGTTCTGATGCTGCTGCAGGAGACAGCCGTTGGTTGGTTGATTGATTGATTGATTGATTGATTGAATTCATATCTCACAATTTCCTCCAAGGCACTCAAGGTTGTGTACATACCCCTCTCTCTCCATTTTCTCCACACAACAACCCTGTGAGGTAGGTTTGGCTGAGGGGCAGTGACTGGCCCAAGGTCACCCAGTGAGCTTCATGGCTGAGTGACCCAGGTTTCCTGGGTTATAGAGTTCAGCACTCTAAGAACTACACCAGTGTTTCTCAAACTTGGGTCTCTGGCTGTCATTGGACTACAACTCCCATCACCCCTAGCTAGCAGGTCAAGGATGATGGGAGTTGTAGTCCAACGGCAGCTGGAGACCCAAGTTTGAGAAAAGGAACTACCTGTGCCACTGCTAAAGGTACCACCTCAAAAACAGAAACCTGCAAGAGAAATTTCAGCAGGCCCTAAAGAAAGGGGACAAAAATTTTCCCTGCAGCATCACCTTTGATGAAGATGGCTGCCTGCATCATCTCTGCTGACGTCAGTGGTAAAAGGCCTATGAATCTACTGCATTTTTTAAAGGGCGGGGGGGGGAGAAATGGAGCAGGCTGCTTGGGAATAAATATTTATTGCATTTATAGCCTACCCGTTATCTGATTTCCCACATTCATTTGCTTTTGGTTTAAACAGTAGGGAGAAAAAACAGAAGGCAAAAGAAACCCAGCCCCCGCTGCAGAAGGAAAGACCAAATTCTCGAAAACCTCTGAAGTGCTCACATTAATGTCATGTCATTACACCGTATTGCTGTGCAGGTTAATATAATTGGGTTACTGTGTATGAGCAATGATCCATAGCATGTTATGGCACTGAAACAAATGACATTTAACTAAGAGATTTGTACAGTACCTTGTTATCTGCATGCTGAACAATTGGAATGGATAGTCAGATCGCTAGACAAGCGACTGATGTATTAGTTGTTGGGTTTACTGGACAGGCTGGATTTATAACAGCACCATTCTCACATAATTTATTAGATCCATAAACAGACAGATCCAATGTTTTTACTTAGATTATACCCTTGTCCCACTCTCTGATCCTGAGCCAGCAACTGGGCTCTTACCTCCGATTTTATGATTCACATCTTGCGCAGCTGCTTTTGGGAGCAGAAGTGTGTGTTTTGGGGGTGGCGGGAGGTAGTGGCAAACACACCTTTCATTTTAGCACTTCGGAAACCCATGCGCTGTTTAGACAGTGTTATTTAGCAGCTGTGCATAGCTCCCCTCTCCATCTTCTCCTTGGCAGGGACTGGAGATTGTTAATGAAAGAGGTCGGCAAAACCAAACAGATTTCATTGCCAGGAAGAGGCCGTGGCAGTGGGGATGGAAGGGGGGGGGCACTCCTCCCTACACAATGAGAACCTGTGAAATCTTGAACATGTGTGTCAGCTAAAGGTGAGCAAAACAGTATAGAATCCACAGTGCTGTGGGGTTTCATTATGCATGCTAATGGGTTCTTAAGCATGTGCAACTGCATTTGCTCACATTCCTCTCTTGCTAGACTCGCACTTCCTCGCAACCACCACAGCCCCGCGCTTTTTCCACCACCACCAGATTTAGATAGCAAACTCCTTCAGGCAGGGACTGATGCTGTTTGTTTGTTTGTTCAACCCTCTGATGCAACATGATCCGGGCCGGCTCTGCCATTAGGTAGAGTGGGGTAGACACCTCAGGTGATTTTTAGCTTATATTTATAGTTAAAATATTGTAAGTCACTTTCAGCTGCCGCGGCAAAAAAAGGGTCCAATAAAATTTAATTATTTTTTTTTAAAAGAATATTTATTAGATTTTCCATTTTTTTAAGCAAACAAACAATAACAGAACAAACAAAAACATTAAAAAAGACATAAAGTTCATAAATCATACTTTTAAATAACAAATTTCTCAGACCTCCTCATACTTCTCCTCCTTGTATCCCAATTAAGGTTATTTGTTCAGCAAATCCTTCATTTAAAGCATTACAGCTTGTAACATTACCTCATTTTTCAAACCCTTTCCCCCCCCCATCTATGTTCCTTTATATCATTACAGCTAGAAACCCCTCAATTTCAATCCAACACCATCAATAAAATTTAATTTTACACACACACACACCACACACTGGGTAGCTCAGTTGGTTAGATCAAGTTGCTGAAAACACCAAGATCACAAGTTTGATCCCCATATGGGGCAGCTGCAAATCCGGCATTGCAGATGATCCTCAGGGTCCTTTGCAACTGCACAATTTTATGATTCTATATATGGCTAATTCATACAGAAAACACCTGCAGTAAGTGCTGTATAACAAATATACAATTGCAACAAATATAAGAAAAATATGAAAGCAGCCAACATAATAAGAAGGGATGGGAAAAAAATCTGTTGATTTGGGTTCTCTACGTTTCCATTTTTCCACAGAAATTCCCAGATTAAAAAAATATATATTTAGGAAAATTTGTCAGTATTTTATTGTGAATTTCTCCTAATGAACACACTTTTATGCAGTTTTAATGAATATGCACAATTTTGCAAACAATTTCAAATGCAACGCTAATGCATTTTGAATGCATTTCTCACCAATATATGCATTTTAATGCACATTTCCCCCTAATAAGTGCCTATTTGTATATATTCTTTCATTGGATATCTGCATCAGTATAATGCAAATTTTGAAGGATAACTGTGTTTTGGTTCACATATTGGTTTGAGAAGTCCAGATTAAAATATTAGAATGGAAACAAAATTGGATTTCTCTTCCATTTCTGATCAGAAGAAAGTGACCAATCTGTGCTGGTCCCGGGGGGGGTTACCGTGAGGCGTGGTCAAAGTCCGGTCCTGGGCCGAGGGTCTGGAGACTGTCCACCAAGGGGGAAGCGGGGTCCAAAGCAAGAAGCCGGGTGTGGTCGGGAACTCCGGAAAGACAGGTCTGGGTGCTGGCAGAAACAGGTCTCCAACGTCGTTGCTCCCGCAACCTGGGACTGGGCTGACTGGCCTTTATCTCCTCTGAGGCCAGGGGCGGTCCCGGCCCACAGGTGACCCGCCTCTCCTGGCCTTAAGGCGAGCATTCCTCCTGAGAGAACCCAGTTCCCTCCACCTCTCTGCCCTGAGCCTCTGTAGCTCAGGAGAGGCTGGAGGGTTACTGGACCCAGGGGCAGCTTCACCTTCCCCTGACAGGGCTGGGAGAGGTGCACCTGCAGCAATGGATCCTCAACCACCTCCAGAGCCAGAGTGGATGCATCTGGTGTCTGCTCCTGAGGATCCAGCACAGGTGCAGGCCCTTCAGATTCAAGCCCCTGCCCCAGCTCAGCCAACCCTGGAGGTGGGGACTCCTGTGCAGACTGGGACTCCTCAGATTCAGCTTCTGAATCAGATTCCCAGGCCATCACACAATCACATAAAATTCATTCCTGTTGATATAAGAGAGTCTGAAAAAGACACCTAAAACTAAGAAGTGATGATGTGGGTGGGGATAATGATGGATGACAGGCCTGCTGTGTGCCACCTATCCTAGTGGGCTGACCTCAGGTGCAGTGAGCCAATAGCAGTGCTCAGTCTTGCCACTTCAAACTGCAGATATGGGTATCTGGGGTGTGTGTGTCTCTGAACAGATGTATTAGACCATGGTGAGGTGGCCAAGATTGTACATAACCAAACATACCTTTACAGTGGTACCTCAGGTTACATATGACTCCGCTAACCCAGAAATAGTACCTCGAGTTAAGAACTTTGCTTCAGGATGAGAACAGAAATCGTGCTCCAGGGGCGCGGCGGCAGCAGGAGGCCCCATTAGCTAAAGTGGTGCTTCAGGTTAAGAACAGTTTCGGGTTAAGAATGGACCTCCAGAACAAATTAAGTACTTAACCCGAGGTACCACTGTACTTATTTCTTTTTCAGCAGCTGCAACACACTTACTTGCCTCAGGCAGTAGATTCTGAGGAACAGTCCCCCTTCACTCACCTAAGCTAGTCTGCTCCTTCATCACCAGCGTTGACAGCAGTGGGTCCCATTTTGCAACTTGAGGCAGAATGGGAAGTGCTATCCCACTCTGCCTGCCTGCCTGGCCCACCACTGCTGCGACTGGCACCGTGCCACCCACCTCCACTGGCACCTCTGCAATGCCATCAGCCATGCTGCCTCGACTACTGGTGGAGCAGCCATGCTGGCACTGGCACCAATTTGTGGCAAGAACTCACGAGAGCTTGTTGGAAATCCGTGCTGATACCATCGCCAAATTCTGCCAGTGGTGGAAGGGGTGGGGCAGGTGGGGAGCTCATAGAGGCACCGCCTTAGGGGCTTCTGACACCTGAGGCAACTGCTTCACCCCATGCCTTGTGTGGACCGGCCCTGCTAGTGCTGGAGTGATATTCAGCTGCCAGTGTGAGGGTTTCCACCTTGTCTTTTGCCCCAGGCCACCCCTGGCAGCCATCACGTATGAAACTGAGACAGCTCTGGTCAATGTTACATAACCATAAAGTCTACAGAGAGACCAGCCATGCAGCAAGTATAGTTAGTGGAAATTAGTGGTTCTTGCTATGGCCAGTTGTGTTTGCCCGGCTCTGTGTTGGCAGCAAACAGGAATCCACTGCAAGTGAAATTTACTAGAGTACAGTTTTCAGTTGACTTATCAGAAACAGCTGGAAACAGGGTAGTAAAAAAAAAAAATCAATTGGAAAGAGTTCTCAGCAGAGTGGAGTTTTTATTGTTAAAATAAACATGGATTACTCTTTCCCCTATAATGTTTCTCAAGGCTAAAATGCAGGAGGTGGAACAAAATTCAGTCACCCTTAATAGTGAAATGGGGTAAAAAAAAATATCAGAGACAATGAGGTGCTGCTGCTAAGGCAAAATATTCAAATGTTATTATCACCTTTAAAACATGAGCTTATGACCTTAGCGAAGAGAAGGATCTTCTTTGCCCTAACCTTTTAGAGGTTTTGTTTGGGATGCACATGTTTTTACCTGCACACAAACCCAATAAATCATATTATTAAACCCCAACTCTAGCTCTTTAACATTTGTACTGCAGTGGCACCTAGAGGTTTTAAGCCCCATGCTATTATAACAGTATTGTTCTATCAAGCCTTTATGAGTATTTAGCATTGTGCTAAATGAGCTGCATGTTTATAATGCCACAAAGTGGGCACAATCACAGAGTTTGCAGTGGTAAAATGGATCATACCCTGTTGATGGACAGGAATTTGGAAACTCCAAAGCAGAACTGACTCCAGGTTGGTGTGGAAAAGAGGCAGACTCAGTGGCTCCCTTAATATGCCAATGCCCATATTAGGATTTGGAGAGTCAGTATGGGCATTTGATTATCTGTAATATGTGGGATGTACAGGTATACTGCTTTCACAGTGAGGTTCCATTTCAGTTCTCAGCGCTAATAACAAATAAGAGGTCTATTTTATTTTACTGCTTCTAATCTATCTATCATCTATCTATCTATCTATCTATCTATCATCTATCTACCATCTATCTATCTATCTATCATCTATCATCTATCATCTATCATCTATCATCTATCATCTATCATCTATCATCTATCTATCTATCTATCTATCTATCTATCTATCTATCATCTATCTATCATCATCTGCCTATCAGCACTAGTGGCCATCACCACATGGTGTTTTGTGTGTTGTGTTGTGTTGTGATATGGCACCCCTGATCTTGCTAGAGAGTCAAGTGGAAAGAACCACATCTTTGGGGGGGGGGACCAGCATCTGTATCTGGTTCTCACATGTACAGTGGTATCTTGGGTTACATACGCTTCAGGTTACAGACTCTGTTAACCCAGAAATAATACTTCGGGTTAAGAACTTTGCTTCAGGATGAGAACAGAAATCGTGCTCCAGCAGCACGGTGGCAGCAGGAGGCCCCATTAGCTAAAGTGGTGCTTCAGGTTAAGAACAGTTTCAGGTTAAGAACGGACCTCCGGAACGAATTAAGTACTTAACCCGAGGTACCACTGTATAAGCAACACTTGATTTCTCATTCCTGAATCACTTTGCATTTGATGACACCCATTTGATGAATGTTGTAACTGACTCCATTGGAAGGCATTTTGTTTTAGATGGCAAAAGGTGATGTAAAAATCTGATTTGTGGCATTTGGCCTGTGGTGCTCATTCAAGTCCCCTCCCAAGACTGCCGTCATCAAGTGACGAGCACACATGAGGTTGACTTCAGGAGGTGGCATCTCTGAACACATGCCTAGGCCTACACATCACTAGGAGCTATGTTATCATTCTCTGGCCTGTTGTTGCTTTTCCTCCTTATGTTGGCTGCTGCTGTTTTTTCACTTGTCCTCTTGAAGAAAGTGAGCACTGACAGGAACAAGGTGAAATTGCAAGAGGCCTCCACTTTCCTTGCCCTCTGGTTCTGTGCATTGGGTTCAATGGAGAATGGACATGCAGTGAGAAGGAGGTGAGTCAACTCCATCAGAGCCAGTCCAATACATTTTGCTGCCTGCAGCTAAGGATAAGATGGCTTCCTCACATATACAGAAGTTGGACATTGTGGCCATTGAATCTTACTTCAACCCCAGCAATGGGACACTATCCTTCACTCTACCTGAAGGCAGTTAGCTTTGGGGAGAGGTATATAAGCCAGCCCACATGACACACACGGCTTGGTCCTCAAGCCTGTTGCCACCACTTCGTGCTTCAATTTGCCTAGTGGTAGGGCTGACCTACTCAAAAGGGCCCCTCAAAATCTGGAGTCAGCACTGATCAAATCCCCTATATGTCACTGTTCCAGACATCTCGAATGTTATGGCTACAAACAATTTTTTTCTGAAGCAAACCAAACTAGGAAACCATTAAAGAACTACACAGGGAGGTGTGGGACTCCTGCACATCAACAATAAAGTTGCTTTTGCATTTTCAGTCCCTGGACTGAAAATGAACTCTGATTGGGTACCTGGAGGGAAAAGGCTGCACGGCCTATTTATTTTGTCTGACAAATGCCGAGGATAGCTGTGAAGTTTAGGTTTTGATGTTGCAGCCTGCGCTCCACAAACTCTGAAATCTAAATTATTCTCCTTTCAGGTTGCAATTTTAGAGCTTGGCATTGTTATCAGTTTTTTAGTAGAAAAGTGACAGCGGCGGCAAGCTACCTTTAACTCCTACATTTATCTGGGTATTTTTCCTTTTTGTCACAGAAGAAGTTCAATGTGTCTAAGACAAAATAGGAGGGGGGGAATTAGCCACTAATCCATGAAAGGTAGCATTTTCTGAAAATTACACTTTTCATCAGAGAAAGCCTCCTGCAAAGAGCAAGATTAAAACTGGGCTCCTCTTATTTATCTGGTTTCTTGGGGCAAAGGGAATCTGGGAAAGAAATGTTGTGGGTGCATTTCAAACAGACTAAATGTAGTGAAACTAGAAAAGTCACTTTTAAATGGATAAGCTGCATTTTGGAGGGATACCTAATATGGCAAATGAGTACTAAGAGGCACTTGGATGCAGCCTTGCTGGACCAGGAGCCCTCCAGATATTTTAGGCTATGCTGGCTGGGGTTGATGGGAATTGCAGATCAAAATATATGGCGAACACCAGGTTGAGAAAGCTTGCTTGCTGGATGTCATAGCTGAGAACGTTATATTTTTTGGTGTTTCCTACATTCAATGGGTGCTAGAACCTCATTTGTTTAAATGACAACTTATCACTGGTGGGCATATAGAGCTTGACACAACAGTTTTCAGGAGTCTCTCAACTGTCTGCTTTCTCCAAGTTGACTGGCAGACTGACTCAGCATGGCATTTCATGGGTTTAGAGATAAAATTGCTCTAGTTCTCATTTTAATGTGAAACTACCTAATTTGCACTTCTTGAAGCAAGATGTGAACTGAAATGCAGCCATCCTTTGAAATTCACACATTTTGCAATGCATTTCTCCAACAGCAGCAGCAATGCGTATAAAATAGTGTATATTGGGGCTAAGTGTTCTGATGTAAGCACTGCTGAGGCAAGGGAACCCTGGACAGCTCCATCCAGGGTTCAGGCTGAATACTGTACAGTGGTACCTTGGGTTACGTATTTAATTCGTTCTGGAGAACCTGAACTGTTCTTAACCTGAAACACCACTTTAGCTAATGGGGCCTCCTGCAGCTGCTGCGCCGCTGGAGCACGATTTCTGTTCTCATCCTGAAGCAAAGTTCTTAACCTGAAGCACTATTTCTGGTTTAGCGGAGTCTGTAACCTGAAGCGTATTTAACCTGAAGCGTATGTAACCTGAGGTACCACTGTATTAACTTCAGAACTCAGATGTTGCTTCAGCAGCTGAAACTCTCGAAGTGAATCTTATAAATGAGCTGCACCTCTGTCTCTTCCACCTTTACTGAGAAGAAAAGATTCATTTGAAGGATGCAAGCAGACATTTACTATGATAGAGCAGGGGACACTTGGGTTGCACTGGGGCTTCAGAGATGGAGTCCTCTGAGTTGGAGAAGAGCAATGTGATGCCCTTGATCTGGAGAAGTTTTGGCTCCATGAGATCTTCTTGCAGAAGTGCATCTGTTAGGCGCTTCTGGAATCCTTGGCTCAGAGCTACTCCAAGTCATCTCTGACAGACCAAAATAAGGGTCAGCTTTTGTGACCATTGGCTATATTACAGCCGCATGAAATTTAGCTCCATGCACCCATAATGAATTGGTTCTGAGGACCAGCAAAGTGCCACAAAACCTCTTACTCGCTTTCAGTCCAACAGTATCTGGAGGCCCAAAGGTTCCTCAGGTTTGCAGTATTACCTAACTGCCTCCAGTATAGCTCCACAGTCATTTAGGTGATCATTAGATTCCTACATGCAACAACATTTCCCTCTGCCCAGTGAACCAGGCCTGCCTTGTACCAACCACATCTTTAATTAGGCCTCACTGAAGAATCCAGCATCTGCATAACACCCAGGGTTTCACCGCTATTTACAGAATGGATATTAGTACCTCCTTTGTAAGTGTATGATGTATGAACTGTATGTATTTCTTTGATAAATTGTTTTTAAACATTTCCTCCTTTTTATTAATTGAAGAGGAAACTCATGCATCAATGACAAGTTTATGCTGGTTTACACATAAATTATTTCTCCACAATGTTCGTTTTTATTATTATTGCCAATATTACAGCAAATGCCTTTTTTTTTTGCCTTGTAAACAAGATTTTGCTTACAGCTAAATGAAAAGAAGTGAAGTTAATCACATTGAAATAATAGGTTTAAAAATGTAATTCAGAAATGCTGGGGCAATTTTTAATCTTCACCAATAGGAATGGTGCCACAAGCACAGACAGAGACTCTTCGTTTTCATAATTAAATGGTATTCAACATGAGTGGAGCAACACACAATGGGCCCTAGATTCTATGTGCACATTCCTGCATACAGAAAGGAAGAGAGTGTTAGGAATGCGAAGACCCTCCTGCAAGGTCTGGGAACCCAAGGCTTGTATCTGATGCAGTGTGAAGATTTAGCATCCCATCAGGATTTATGCTTGTGCAATGATATTTCCCCCCTCTCCATACACCTTCTAAATCCGTTACTGGGATTCCCCCAGCCCTACAGATAAGATTTGGGAAGGATGTGGGTTCATGCAGGGGAAGAAGGGGTGGGGGAGAGTCCTATTGCAGAAACAAATAATCCTTGCACTGATAGGATACTTAGATCTTTCACTGCACTTGCTGTCTGATCCTCTTAGCTGGAGATGCCAAGAATTGAATTCAAGGGGTGGTTTTTTGCATGTAAAGCATGCACTCAACCATTGATCTATGACCCTTCCTCTCTGAAATGGCCAAACTTGATGTAAATACAAGCTAGGCCTCCTATTGGTGCCTGGTCAACTGAGCTCCAGCCCAAAACATAGGAACACAGGAAGCTATATATTGAGTCAGATAATTGGCCCATCTATAGGATGGTCATGTGTCCTATGTCTGAAGGAATCCTCTGTTTCTAGGGCTGTCCAGTCCAAGTCCAGGTTAAAAATAAGGAACCTAAAGGATGAACAGAGATCTTTCTAGAAGCTGTCCATTAGCTCTTGGACAGCAGACTGAGCAGGCACAGAGGCCACCTGCCCACACTCTTCCCCTTTATAGTGAGATGTGTTGCATTTCTATTTCTATCAAAGTGATCGTTTCTAAATTTGTATTTACACAAATAAATAAGCATTTTCAAATCTTCTTTAGCCCTCATTACTTGAATGACTTTAAAAGAGAATTGGACAAAGGTTAAGGCTACTAGTTATGACAGCTATGCTCTGTTATAGGCAGTAATGCTTCTGAGTATCAGCTGCAAGAAGCTGCAGGATGGGAGAGTCCTCCTTTTTTTAAAAAAAATATTTATTAAAGTTTCAAAAAAGTTACAAAAATAAGAAAAAAAAGAAAAGAAGCAAAAAATACAAAATACAGAAAAGTAAAAACCATTAAAAACAAATCAATCTTTCCATGTCTTGTCTTTCATTTACTTGTTTCCCTGACCTCCTCACACCTCCCTTTTTTGTATTCCAGTTCAATTAGTTATTTCAGCAAATCCTTTCCATTTTTGCTTTTATCTTAATAATTTATCTTAATATATTATAACTTTACATTCTCACCATGTAAATGAATGAGAGTCCTCCTTTGCTAGGATCCTGCTTGCTAGTTTCCCAGAGGCATCTGGTTTACCTCTGTGAGAGCAGGATGCTGGACTAGGTGGGCCATTGGCCTGATCCAGCAGGCTCTTCTTCTGTTCTCTTTTTTCTGGGGGGGGGGGAGTAATATGTAAGAGACCTCTCCAGCATTGTCTATACTGACTAGCAGTGATGGTTTCAGATGGCTCTCCAGGTTTCAGATAGGGGTCTTCCAAAGCTTTACCTGGAGATGTTGTATGTTCAGCTATGGCCCTCCATTTCTAGATCTAACTCTAGTCTGGCTTACACTCCCTCAGTGAGTTTCTGGACACCATCTCTACCTTTGTCATTTCAAATTATTATTGACTTCGAATAGTAGGAGTGAGTGGAGTTTTATCTCTACTGAATTCCTTGGCTAAGATTCAGTATTTTTTAAATTGGATCTTCTTCATGAGGTATGCATTTTGCAGACTCCCTCAAAAAGCAGGTTTTCAGAGTTATCTTTCACATTTGTTCACGATTTGTTTTTGGTTTTAGTATTCTGGAATAAGGAGACTTTCTGGAATAGCATGTAAGATCTCCGGGCCATGCTCTTGGCTGGTGCAAACCGTCATAGATTTATTGACCTCACTTTAACTATACGAACTTTGCCAGATGAAAAACCTGGCAGCTTTCACCCTTTCATTTTTAGAGTGCCATAATTCAGGATTCCTTGTCCAATTCACTTTAAATTTTATAGAGAAATTGGCTACAAATCTAAACTAACAAATTTCTGAGGCCGAAAGGATATATATTCTTGTCCATTTTAGATGGCAGGGTACAGTTTACAAAAAAAAGGTGGAGGGGGGGAATGTAACCTTAAAATGGAAGATCTGCTGCAGTCCAGATTGAAGACTAGGGTGGAAATAAGCATCTTCAAGCTTTATAAGTACACACTGTTCCACTAGACACTCCTAAAATTCATTAACTAATGACCTTCCATTGGCTTACAATGTTTGGTTGTATGAAGAAAGACTGACCCCGATATCTCTATATATTTGCTGAAAGTAAATCTGCATCAAAATCCTAAATTTATGTGAAGATTCATGCCTCTTATTCATCACTGTTTTAAAGAGCACTCATATTCTGCACTAAGTAAAACTAAGGTTCAGAAACTGATATTTTCTAATGTGGTTTTGGTATATGCCATGTATGCCTTCAAAAGGTGCATTCTGTGCAAAAACCCATACTGCTGCTCTGCAACATGCAAGTTCAGCATCCCATTTAAAATCCTGAGCTTGTTATTCAAAAATTTAAGAAACAAGTCTGAACGTCTAAATTTCAAAGCAAATGATATACTCTAAATTCACGGATGCTCCAACTATAGGCAATAATTTTAGTTTCGAACACACACGCACACACGCAGGCTAGATCTACAGAACTATTAAAAAACACTCATGAAAAACCGTTGTAAAGCTCACAATGGAAAATATAATTGAGTTACAATTTCAGCTCTACAGCGCCGTCTAGTGTCACAGTGTTATAATGCATTAATATTGCAATTTGACTAATGTAGCTCAGTCCTAATTGTCCCTAGGATTACAACCTTGCAGTCCCAGAAGATAGCAGATGTTGTTGTCTGGCAAACCTATTTATTTGTACATTTTTTCCACTTTTCCCATTGCATTTTCATTCTAGATGACCTGCAATGCAGCTCCGAAAATCAGAAAATAATACCTGACTAATTCAAGAAAGATGCAGTAATTAGAACCAAATGCTATTCTATTTAGGAAATGCCCCCCCCATAAATCCTTTCAGAGAATGATATGGCCTTAGAAAACAGGGGTGTGGCCTGCATAGACTTCCATGGGCCACATGGAGATGTCTGAAATAGGGTTGCATTTGGCTGGCAAGCATGACGTTCTCCACCCATGGTGTATGGCATATTGGAAGCCTTTGTTTAAATGTAAAAATGGCCGGCAAAGACAGATTAGAGTCACCTGGAGAGAGAGTAGAGGCACGCCTGCTGGTTCCACGCCAGCCATCAAGTCCCAGGCTGATCTATGCTTTTCTATAGAGGGGATGCCTCCTGAATTGTGTCATGGTTCTCTCCAGGGACAAGCTACAGGCAAAACCGCTTCAAATGAACAGCATACAGACCCCCTGGGTGCCCCTATTTTCCAGGGACAGTCCTTGATTTACAGAAGCCATCCCGGTTTGTCCCACTTTCCCTTAGCTAATGGTAAAGGGACCCCTGACCATTAGGTCCAGTCGTGACCAACTCTGGGGTTGTGGTGCTCATCTCACTTTACTGGCCGAGGGAGCTGGCGTACAGCTTCCAGATCATGTGGCCATCATGACTAAGCTGCTTCAGGCGAAACAGAGCAGCGCACAGAAACGCCGTTTACCTTCCCACTGGAGTGGTACCTATTTATCTACTTGCACTTTGACGTGCTTTCGAACTGCTAGGTTGGCAGGAGCAGGGACCAAGCAACGGGAGCTCACCCCGTTGCAGGGATTCGAACCGCCAACCTTCTGATCAGCAAGTCCTAGGCTCTGTGGTTTAACCCACAGCGCCACCCGTGTCCCCTTTCCCTTAGGATGTCCCTATTTTCATTAGAGAAATGTTGGAGGGCATGGAATGGGATGTCCCTATTTTCATCTGATATTTCGTCGGGTATGCAGCATACGGCCAAAGCCAACAGGGAATGTGATGGTGGGAGTGGCACCAGGGCATATGAGGATCTGTTTTCTTTCTACATAATCTTAAATGAGGAATTGGGGGGGGGGGCAGAATAATGCCCAAATAGGGCGAGAGAGGGCAAGAACAAGCCGAAAGAAAATGGAAAACACTTTTATTTATTTTTTTGGCAGAAATTCTTTTCCATAGTCTACCGTGATTTAATTCCTAATTTGCTGCCTGTGTCAAGCCTCTCTTGTCTTTATAAGCATCAGAAGCAAAGTGTCTAAAGCAAAAGTTATTGAATTTTCACTAAAACCTTAATACACGCAAAGGCTTTTTTTGTACTTTAATGTTCAAAAAGGTCCGCGTTCCAGCAGCCATCTCCTCAGCAACTGCCTGTATCTTTTCTCATTATAGGCAGCGGTCCAAAACCAATACAAATTAAATAAATATCCCGCTGAGAGCTGTACTTTTGAAAGTAGCCTTATTGCTGTACAGATGTGTGTGCTATCTAAAACTGGCTCAGCCATCTTTGGGGTTTCTTTAAAAAAAAGGGAAAGGGGAAAAAAATTAAATGCAAAGAAGAAGAAATTAAAATCTAAATATTATCCTGGAAGGAAGTGTTTGCATTTGTGCGCTTTGATTTCATTTCCCCCCCAGCATGTCATGTGCTTTCATCCCATAATGGTTCCTCTTTGTTAATCGCTCTCTTCCCCCACCCACCCACCCCCCAAAAAATCCCACAACCCAAACTGGCAGGGCTAGATCTTGGCTGATGAAAAGGCTAATGGGTAGCTCCGTTTACAGATGTGTATTAAAAGGACGCAGTGTGATTTTGCTTAACGTCTTCTTACTCCTGCAGTCTCCATTGCTACGTCTTGGCACAAGGGGCCCTGCCAGATGGAAGATAAAAACCCCACTTTTATGGATATTTTCAGGCAGAAGAACATTTGGTTCACATCAGTTCTAAATGAATAATATTTATTGCCCGAACAATTTTGTGTTTTATAGGGAGGATAAGGAGGAGAACAACAGAAAAAGTCTATGCCTGCTCCTTTTTTTTCTTTCTTTTTTAAGAAAAAGATTATTTTTCAAAGTAAAATCTGCTAACAGCAAGTGATTTTGAATTTTCGAGTGGCCTCAAGCTCTTTGCTCTAATATTGCAAGCCGCAGATTGTTTACATAATGGAAATAAACAAACTATGGGTGCAGGCTGGGTGGATTTAAATTTGATGTCATTTGTTAGCAGGAATCAAATCGCTCAGCGTGATTTGGGGAACCTGGAGCGCTACAATCCTAAGCATAGCACAGTGAAATGTTTCAGTCTTTGGCATGGGTCATAATGCAAAATAAAACAAGCACAGTGAAATAAAATGGGGCTTCTGGCTGAATTAATACGGACCTGATTTTGCAAGCTTTGCTCTGGCAAGTGTATAGGGCCTCTGAGAAAACCCGGTATTTGCAGGGTTGAACTATAGGTCATGGATGGAGATCCTGTGCCCCTTGCAGTGTTGTTGGACTATATCTTCCCATCATTCCTGACCACTGGCCATGCTGGCTGGCTGGGGCTGATGGGAGATTTAGCCCAGTAACATCAGGGGGGCACAGGTCCCCCAGCCTTGCTGAGGCTACCAGAGGCCCTCCCTTTCTGAGCAGATGGTTCCCCAGCTAATCACTGCTAGAGGTTCCATGTTGTTGTTGTTGTTGTTGTTGTTTAGTCATTTAGTCGTGTCCGACTCTTCGTGACCCCATGGACCAGAGCACGCCAGGCCCTCCTGTCTTCCACTGCCTCCCACAGTTTAGTCAAATTCATGCTGGTAGCTCCGAGAACACTATCCAACCATCTCGTCCTCTGTCGTCCCCTTCTCCTTGTGCCCTCCATCTTTCCCAACATCAGGGTCTTTTCCAGGGAGTCTTCTCTTCTCATGAGGTGGCCAATGTATTGGAGCCTCAGCTTCAGGATCTGTCCTTCCAGTGAGCACTCAGGGCTGATTTCCTTAAGAATGGATAAGTTTGATCTTCTTGCAGTCCATGGGACTCTCAAGAGTCTCCTCCAGCACCATAATTCAAAAGCATCAATTCTTCGGCGATCAGCCTTCTTTATAGACCAGCTCTCACTTCCGTACATCACTACTGGGAAAAGAAGCTTCCATACCCTCCAACATTTCTCTGATGAAAATAGACACGTCTGATTCCATAATGATAATATTACTATTTATACCCCACACATCTTACTGGGTTGCCCCAGCACTCTGGGCAGTTTCCAACATTATATATAATAAAACACTAATCATTAAAGAAAACTTCCCTATACAGGATTGCCTTCAGATGGCTTGGGAGTTGGATAACTTCATACCCTCCAATATTTCTCCAATGAAAATAGGGACATCCTAAGGAAAAGCGGGACATTACGGGATAAATTGGGAAACTGGGATGGCTTCTCTAAATCAGGGACATTCCCTGGAAAATTGGGACACTTAGAGGGTCTGGGCTTCTTGTGCACCACCAACTCCTTCTGAACTATAGTTTTTATAAGGTTTTAATGATCAAGGTTCAAGCTGTACATCAATCTTTAAATGTGTTGTTTTGGCTGTTACGGGTTAGCTTTCATAAAAGCTTCCTTCAACCCCCAGCACTCTTGAGACACTGGCCGAGGGCCAAGATGCAAAGAGAAAGGCAAGTGTGACTGCCAAATCCTCATTTTACCAGCCATCAGTTTATCAGGATAAGAAAGGGGTTAAAGAGCCCTTTGCCTCTTTTTGCTCATGAACGTAGTGCTAATTGCCCTCAAGCCCTTTGTCCATGTCTGATATTAGTTGCTTAGCAGACCAGCTACTATTATTATTATTTAGAAAATTTATATACCACCCTACCCACAGGTCTCAGGGCAGTTGCAACAAAAAACCACAATATAAAAACATGAAATACATAATAAAAACAAAAAAAACCTACTATCCAACTCATTCTGCATTTTTTTTATAAACGATCCCTCTTACTTCCTTATGCAGATACCTTGTGCCCAGCACAGATATGCATAGCAATATTGTAAACACCCTTTGCTTTGAGACCAGAATCACAGCTTTTGAGTCTTCCAATAAGCAAGCAGCTACCAGGTTTTTTCAGTGTCATAGAACCTCTGTAGAGCAGGAGTTGACAGCATGGTGCCCATGGGCACAATAGCACTCTGGTGGTCTTCTTCCAGCAAAGTCCCTGAAACTCTCTCCCCTCCCCCCCAACCAACACACATTCCCTCTTGGTCATTGTGTTGTCTTTTCCTCCCTTGAGAAGCTAGAGGAAGTTGCAAGAGTGACTTCCCAATTTTCCACTTCCTCTTTCAGGTCTATGCTTTGCACTGAGGGCCTTCTGGCAGTTCCCTCACTGTGAGATGTGAGGTTACAGACAACCAGGCAGAGGGCTTTCTCAGTAGTGGCACCGCCCTCCCATCAGATGTCAAGGAAATAAACAACTACCTGAGTTTTAGAAAACATCTGAAGGCAGCCTTGTTTAGGGAAGTTTTCAATGTTTGATGTTTTATCACGTTTTTAATATTCTGTTGGGAGCTGCCCAGAGTGGCTGGGGAGGCCCAGTCAGATGGGCGGGGTATAAGTAATAAATTACACTCGTACCTTAGATCCCAAACGCCCTGGAACTCAAATGTTTTGGCTCCTGAACGCTGCAAACCCGGAAGTGATTGTTCTGGTTTGCGAGCGTTCTTTTGGAACCCGAACGTCCGATGGTGCTTCCGCGGCTTCTGATTGGCTGCAGGAGCTTCCTGCAGCCAATCAGAAGCCGCAATTTGGTTTTCGAACATTTTGAAAGTCGGACTTCCGGAACAGATTCTGTTCGACTTCCAAGGTACGACTGTATTATTATTTTCAAAGCTCAGATTAAAAGTACTGGATCTGACTTTTCCATACATCACTCCCCCTCCCCACATTACTTGAAAGGGTGTGTGTGTGTGTGTGTGCGTGTGCATGCGTGTGTGCACACACTTTCTCTTCCAGTGTCTCTGTGTGGGAAGGACTGATCAGGGAGAAAGAGGGGGGAAAGTGGGGGGTGTTACCCACAACACTCACTCAACAATCCAAATGTTCCCACTGGCCTAAAAAGGTTGGCAACCCCTGCTGTGTTGAGTATATGATTAACACAAACCTAAATGTGGATTAAAAGGTTCTGCTGTTTGGATGAATTTTTCATGAGCATCTGAAATTCATATATTTTCTTCCACAGGGACTTAACAGTTTATGATCCTGCAAGTTGCCCTGTTGTGTCTGACACTTGGACAGACATGTCAGATATCCCTAGAACAAAAGGACTCTCATCCTTTTTCTGCAGGAGACCAGATTGGATAATGTTAGCAATGGGGGGAAATGGGGAGGAAGGGGAGAATTGGGGATTGGCTTAGTCACTTACCTCCTGTTCTCCCACAACACTAGCTAGACCAGGTTTCACTTCAAAACACCATCAGTGTTATTTTGACATGTTCCATGGGGGCTAACATTGATTTCAACTTAATTTGGAATGCAGTTTGATAAACAATTATTGGCACAGAAAGGTGTTGTTTTTGGAAGCTCTAGCGTGTAGACTTAGGTCTTGCTTTCCCCCCTGGTTTGAAGTATGGCACACTGTTGTGTGTGTGTTTAATAATGTTCATAAAACATCTGCTAGCAATTAGGGAGCAGCATATTTAAGATGTATTAAAAGTGCACTTTTATTAGTCTTTCGGCAATAAAAATCCAAGGTATTCTGTATGAACTGTCAGTACTCAAGCATACTACCCAACCATCTGAAACGTGCAAAAACTTCTCAGTAAACCATCCTGGGCCCAATTCAAAGTGCTGGTTGTCACCTATAAAGTTGTGGTCCAAGCTATCTGAAAGACCATATTCCCTCATATGAACCAGCCTGAGTTTTGAGATCTTCAGGAGAGGCTCTTCTCTCAATGCTGCCACCGTCACAGGCACCCTTGGTGGAGACACAGGAGAGGGCCTTCTTGGTGGCTGCTCCCAGACTTTGGAACTGTCTCCCCAGAGAAGCTAGACTGGCTCCCGCCTCGTTATCCTTCCACGGCAGGTGAATACTTTCTTGTTCCAACTGGCTTTGGGGAATTGACTGCTTTTAATTAAAGGTCTGGTGCTGTGCTGTTGTGATTGTAATTATTGGTATGTTGTAAACATATTTTTTAAGACGTATATAGTTTTAATTTTAACAATGTTTAATTGTTTTTTCTTAAAAAATGTTTTTAGTGGGTTTTGTTTTTATCTGTTAGCTGCCTTGAGTCCAGTCTGGGGAAAGGGCAGGGTATAAATAAAATGAGAGCAGAAGCAGCAGCAACAGAAATGGTGTATCCCAAGTGGGTACTTCCTAATGTTGTTGTTGTTTAGTCGTTTAGTCCTGTCCGACTCTTCGTGACCCCATGGACCAGAGCACGCCAGGCACTCCTGTCTTCCACTGCCTCCCGCAGTTTGGTCAAACTCATGTTGGCAGCTTCGAGAACACTGTCCAACCATCTCGTCCTCTGTCGTCCCCTTCTCCTTGTGCCCTCAATCTTTCCCAACTTCAGGGTCTTTTCCAGGGAGTTTTCTCTTCTCATGAGGTGGCCAAAGTATCGGAGTCTCAGGTTCAGGATCTGTCCTTCCAGTGAGCACTCAGGGCTGATTTCCTTAAGAATGGAGAGGTTTGATCTTCTTGCAGTCCATGGGACTCTCAAGAGTCTCTTCCAGCACCATAATTCAAAAGCATCAATTCTTCGCTGATCAGCCTTCTTTATGGTCCAGCTCTCACTTCCATATAACACTATTGGGAAAACCATAGCTTTCACTATACGGACCTTTGTTGGCAAGGTGATGTCTCTACTTTTTAAGTAGAGTGATGTCTCTACTTCCTAATAATAAGTAGAGTGATGTCCTCTACTTCATATAATGGTAGGCCCACAGGAAGTCTACAGCCAGCAGGAGAGGAGTCCTTGCTGTTTCCCATTGATTAGTCCCATTGATGATAAGTAGCTTCTGATCCGATCTGGTTGATCTCCCTGCACTTTGAGGCAGAAATTCTGTAAAACCCATTATCCTTGAGGCCAGTGTCGCCACGTAAGAATATGGCCTGACCACAAAATTGGTAAGAACCAGTTAAGGGGGAACCTAACGCTGACTGCTAGAGTGAAAAACAACTCTAAATAAGGTACAAGGAGGGCTTTGCATATACAGCGAAAATGGGTTGCATTTCAAGGACTGTGGTCGGATGAGAGATGGTGGGGTGATGGAGTGGCAGAAGGTAGCTGACCAGAGAATGTAACTGCTAAGATGACATATATTTCTCCTATATAGAGTGTGTCCTAATGAAAAGCTCTTGCAGACTTTTCAGACTCTGTCCTGTAATGCATTACTGAATAAAGTCTGACCAACTGGGAATTCAGTGTGAACTAGGGAAATCTCTCCCGCAGCATCTCTCATTTGACCACAGCAGATTCCTCACTTAATATCAACCTGGTTTGGGACCCACTGCACGGTCCAAGTCCTGATATTCTGTAGGGGTCATGAAGGAGGGCATCCCCTACCTCCATACTCTTTGCATACGTTTTAAGAATGGGAGTATACGATGCTATTTCTCCTCTATAAGGAACCTATTCAGCAAAGTCAAGATGGACCAATATGTTCTTGGCTCTGCTTCCTAAAAATACAAGCAGCCATTCTGTCTGTGGTGTGTTTGCTCTTGCAATCCACTCTGGGCCAGTTCACACTTTACACAGCACACATCTTTGCTTTGGGTTTGCTGAGCTTTGTCCTGCTTCTGCACCGATACTAAAAGAAAGAAAAGGCGAGGGAAAATGGTCCTTGACCATGGGCTGTACATCTTTTCACTTCCCTTACTGTACTGTTGTGAATCTTACCCGTTTTGTTGCACCTTAGGGCCCAATTCAATGACGAGAATTGATTTTTTGGTACTTGAGTGGCCATGAGTGGAAACTGGAGATATTATTTTTTATTGAATATGATCCTCAGAGCATGAGCTCTCAAGCTCTCTTCAATACTCTGTAATAAAGTAATACCAACATTTTCAAGCTCTCCATAACTTCATTACTCTGGGTCTCTATGGGACACTGTAGTTTCTTATCCAGAGTCTTTCATGGATGGTGAATTTCATGTGTATTAGCACTGGCCAAGATTTCTTTCTATGCATGTGCACCTACACGCATTCCCAGAAATGTTTGCGTGGGTCTCTGCTTCCCTCTGATGGTTTGCTTTACACCAGATGTTTTCATGTTTTAAGGCCTCATAAGGCATATAGCTGGGACAATCTGACTGATACACCTGGGGGTGCCGCCAATCTAAGCTCCATTTCCAATATTCTGTCACAGAAATATTAGTGCCTTATTAAACTGGCACTGTCAGTTTATCTAGTGATCTAGTGAAACAGGAACACATCTCTGGTACTTGCTTTTAACAGAAGAAGCAATAATCTACAGAAGTGGCATTTGCCAAAGTTGGAGGATTGGAGGACAGGTCTGGCCTGGCACACAAACACTTTGTTGGATGGGTTCAGACAGCAACAAGTCCAAGGTCACCCAGTGAATTTCAACTATTACAGAAGGATTTTTTTTTTTAATTGCCAGCTTAAGCTTGGTGGCATCAAAAGGTTTTCAAGAGGTGCTTAAAGGTTAGAACAGAAGGTTCTTTTAAAAGACTGGGCAGATGACACTAAAGGTTCCATTTTTTGTTGCTGTCAAAGGAGTCTTGCCAGCTTGGAAGATGACCAGCTATAGGCAACTAAAGCAGATGTTTTAACAATAGTGGCACATGTTGCCAGCCACGTGCCCCCACCAGCAATCTGGCCACTGCATTCTGCACCAGTTGGAGCTTCCGAACCAGGCCCAAGGGCAGCCCCACACAGAGCATGTTGCAGTAATCCAGTCTCATCAGTGGTCAGGCTGTTTTTTTGGAAGTACAGTGGTACCTCGGATTACATACACTCCAGGTTACATACGCTTCAGGTTACAGACTCCGCTAACCCAGAAGTATTACCTCGGGTTAAGAACTTTGCTTCAGAATGAGAACAGAAATCGTGCAACGGCTGCGCAGCGGCAGCAGGAGGCCCCATTAGCTAAAGTGATGCTTCAGGTTAAGAACAGTTCCAGGTTAAGAACAGACCTCCAGAACGAATTAAGTTCTTAACCCGAGGTACCACTGTAGTGATGGCTGAACATTTTGTAGCTGGCACCCAACATGGCAGGGGCAGCAGGGCACTGCGGCTACAAAAACGAAGATGAGAAAATATGTGAATGAAAGGGAAGGGGGGATAGAATGAGGAAAAGGGCAAACCATTCCACACCATTGTCATCGATCTCTGTGGACATTCACAGGCTCCGAGAAACACGAAGGAGGAAACTTTTGATACCCGTCACCTCCCTTGTGTATTGGGTTGTATGGGGAATGCAGCATCACTGCTCCAAGAGAGACCAAAGGAGCAGGACTGAATGAGGAAAGTGCTATTCATTTCTTGATGGGCCCCATTGGTCCCTCATTTCCCCCTGTAGCACATGCTGAAACCTCCTTCTTCAAGCTTATAAAATGTTTAAAAAGGACAATGAAAATAAAAAACATTAAAATGCAATATAAAATATGATGATGATGATGATTGAATTCAGCCTTACCTTTCAACCCTGTACTGTGTTTACTATAATCATACTTCCAAGTGTGTTAAAAATGCATTAAGTGCATTCCTTGGCAGTTTCTTTATCTCAGTGGGACCTGCTTCTCAATAGATGTGCCAGTGATATTAGGCATGATTTTCATGCACACAAAGAAGCATGGATTCTGAGAAATCACGCCCATGCTGCTGATGATTTAAAGAAGGACATTTGAAAGGAATGGTTTCTCTTAAGGGAGAATTTCCACTGGAGTGACAGAAGCAGTGATTACTGAGGTAAGGGGAAATCTCCTGCAGGTATTAGTCTTATCGTAAGAAGTGCCAAAGGTCACTGTGGCACTTGTGATGTGGAACCGTGATGAAATACTATGGGAAAAAAGCAAGTCCCACAGCAACAGTGTATGCATTTGGTGGTCACAGCTATGCACCACTTGTGATCAATGAGTGTGAAGTCAGGGTCAGGGCTGCAGCAGCGGGAGATGCAGGCACTTCACAATCTAGCCGGGCCCCAACGAGGCGGCTGAATTTCCACGATTCATTTATCATAAACTAGCAATTTGCAAATGTTAGCACTTTTCCCACAGATCATGAGCACTGAGTGACTTTAATAAAGAGAGAGAGAGAGAGAGAGAGAGAGAGAGAGAGAGAGAGAGAGAGAGAGAGAAGGAAACCTATATAATTAATGCAACTTCTTGGAACTGCTTTAATTGGGAAAGTGTTACCTTTTTGTAAGTAATTGCCACGCAGGTTCTCATCTGGCTTCCAGATTCTGTTGTTTTGTATCAGTTTTACATCAGTTAATTAGCCACTTGTCTCTGTTCCTGGTATTTTTCCTCCCCTTTTATCCTTAATTGTTGCTCCGAGATGATTTCCTATTTTGTTTGACTCTGATGATCATTAAAAGCTTGAACGCCTCCATTCATTTAGATCTTCTGCCACTTTTAAACTTTAAAGAGCTCAGGAGGAGAGAAGACAGAAGTAGCTGAGGAGTCAGAGAAAAGTTGCAACAATCGCAAAGCCGCATACACTAGCATGAGAGTAGCAACTCTTGCCCCTTGAGCCACTCTCCCAATCTAAATTAATTTATGGTGCTATATTAGTCACTTTCTCCAACTGTGCTGCAAGTGCTGTACATAAAAGCTCTTCAATCTGAGCAGGCTGAAAACAAAGAGTAAGGTTACCTTAACTTCCGTCATAGAGCTTCAGTATGCTGAAGACAACGTAGTGTGCGCACACTCAGAGGATGACCTCCAAACCATCCTAAATATCTTTGCAGAAGCTTACGAAAAGCTTGGCCTATCACTCAACATCCAAAAAACCAAAGTGCTGCACCAACAAGTACAAAATAACCCCTCTGCAGCGCCACAAATCCAACTCAATGGGGTAACGTTGGAAAATGTCAATCAGTTCTCCTACCTAGGCAGTTATGTTTCCAGAAGGGCCAACATTGATGCCGAAATCCAGCATCGCCTGAGTTCTGCAAGTGCGGCTTTCTCCCGACTGAAGTGCAGAGTGTTTGAGGACCAGGACATTCGCAGGGAAACCAAAATGCTTGTTTACAAAGCTATTGTACTACCAACCTTACTATATGCTTGTGAAACATGAACCACTTATAAACGCCATCTCCAACTCCTCGAAAGATTGTATCAACGGTATCTCTGAAAAATTATACACATCACTTGGGAAGAAGGGCAAACTAATACTGGCAGAAGCAAAGATCACCAGTGTCTTCAACATCAAATTCATTGGACTATTCATGTTGTGTTGATGCCTGAGGATCATCATCCAAAGCAACTACTCTATTCCGAACTTAAAAATGGAAAGTGTCATGCTGGTGGTCAACAAAAGAGGTTTAAAGACTGTCTCAAGGCAAATCTAAGAAAAATGTAGTATAAACACTGACAACTGGGAAACACTGGCCTGCGAGTGCTCCAATTGGAGAACAGCCTTTACCAAAGGTGTCATGGGCTTTGAAGACACTTGAACTCAGGATGCAAGGGAGAAACGTGCTAGGAGAAAGGCACACTTGGCAAATCCACACCGTGATCAACTCCCGTCCGGAAACCAATGTCCCCATTGTGGAAGGACATGTGGATCCAGAATTGGCCTCCACAGTCACTTATGGACTCATTATTAAAACCGTGTTTATGGAAGATAATCTTACTCGGCTATGAGTGATCGCCAAAGAACATAAAAGCTAATGGGTTGGGGTTCCAAAGTTTTCATTCAATTAATGGTGTCAGAGAGCTTGTCCACACTGGAGTTTACTGTGTTTGCAACTGTTTATGTTTTCAAAGTCATAGGATCATAGAGTTGGAAGGGTCCATAAGGGTCTACATGATGCTATCTTTAAACAACATCAGTCTTGATGCTTTCTCTCTGTAAATTCAGGTACAGTGGTACCTCTGGTTACGTACTTCATTCCAGAGGTCCGTTCTTAACCTGAAACTGTTCTTAACCTGAAGCACCACTTTAGCTAATGGGGCCTCCCACTGCCGCCGTGCCGCCGAAGCACGATTTCTGTTCTCATCCTGAAGCAAAGTTCTTAACCCGAGGTACTATTTCTGGGTTAGCGGAGTCTGTAATCTGAAGCATATGTAACCTGAAGCGTATGTAACCCGAGGTACCACTGTATACCCAATACAGGGATAATCTGATAACTTGGGTAGATCAGGTTCCAAGCCACCCCACTTGGAGTAACAGATTATTTTTGTGTGTGTGTTTTGGAGTGGGTGGATCAATCATCACTTGCTGCTATTCACTTCTCCATGCCTAGGATTTCCTTTATACTTTCATTTCTTCTCTGGCTATGGCACACTTCTCAATGGAAGACGATGATGATGATTCACTTTTGCACAAAACCAGAAAACTACACAGGCAAACTGCACCAACAGTTTCTACACCAGTTCTATCGGGCAGAAATCTGAAAAGAATGAGCTGAAAATGTACAATTACTTTTGTTTCTTTTCCATCCTGCTAGTAAGCACATCAGATTTGCACAAAGCCAGAAAGCTTCACAAGTACTTTGTGTATTTGTGCATTGTTTCGGGAACTGAAAATTAGGCATATTCCAATTAAGTTGTGAACCAAATTGAATTTTCCCTCATCCCTACTTTCAGATGGTATTCTGCATATGTTACCCATAAGTGAAGTTATAAGTAACTGAAGAGGTTTCCTGATGACCAGAGCAGGGGAGGAAAGGATTAAACTTCCCCTTCATGTCTGTTACAACTCAGATAATTATCAACCCTCTCCCACATATGCTATTAACATTAAAAAAAAACCTGTACATAAAATGCAAAAACTTGTTTAATGTCAAGTATAGTTCAGCCCTTAACGTTGAATAACCTAGTTCTGTGAGGAGTTTGGTATGTCAAAGATCACTGAGAAATCAATGGTGTTAGGCATGCCTAACTTTGCATAGGATATTCTATTATGTCAATTTATAAAAATTGCATTTTCATGTCAATCATTATTTCTCTTTCAGTGGTAACCTGCCTTGGTGGTGATACTGAGGAAAGAATTTCTCCCCCAGATACTGGACATCAACATGATGGTTGGTATTCTTTCTGTATTTATTTACTGATTTTCAAGAATTTAATGTATATAAAAAATGCAAGACTTAAATTGGTAATCTCTTCCTCCCAATGCCTCCCACTTTCCCTGTCCTTGAGTGTCCAGATTACTTGTTACCTGTGTTAAGGTAAGGATAAATTCTGCACTTGTTTGGACACTCTCATGCTGCAACATAACATGTCCTATATTGATTTTAACATATCCACTCATAATTGCCCGTGTGTTGACAGGACCTTCATTTTTTCACTCTTTCCAAAGTACAGTACTGAATGAAGAAGTGCAATTATTCAACAAAATAATCAAAAGGTATTTGTAATCTCACACAGTTTAAACTTTATTGACCACGTGAGCTTAACTACTATGGGTTCAACACAACAAAACCTAACTCTGAAAACTATAATTTCATTTAACTTCACTTTGAGCAGCTTTAAAAGAGAAGAAGAGACAGGTCGAATTTTTAACTTTTAAGAGCAGACTTCAAGAAAAAACCAATTCAACTGTTTCTTTGAAAACAAATTGGCTGGATATATCCATTTATGTACAATTTGTACTTTACCTGTATATACTTTTACCATGCTGTTTTTATGTGTGATTTATACATAATATTTTTTTCTAATTTACCTTTTTTTTGGCTTGTATTTGTTTTAAAGATAGGGAATTTGGACTTATTAATAGCTTTATAATTTACAGCTAGGTAAAAGATAGGTAATCGTAAGAACGCAATATGGTAAAAACAAATTATTATAATTTATGGTGTAATTATTTTTGCTGCATTTTTTGTCAGGGAATATACATGCTATTATAATTTATAATTAATGATGCAAATATTTTTACTGAGCCTTTTTAAAGAAATAAACAAGTTGTTATTGTACAATAAAAATATTGCCTGGTGCTTATCCAGGAGTCCTTTCCCTCCTCTTCTACTTCTGAATATATATCCAGGGGAAGAAAGGTCTTTGCATCTGCGTCTGTTCACCCAAGTCCTTTGGCATAGGGAAGAGCATAATTCAAAGTGTTGGTGCTGACCTGTAAATCCCAAAATGTCTTCGGTTCTGTATACCTGAAGGAGCCTTTCCACCCCCATCATCCAGCCTGGAAACTGAAGTCCAGCTCCCAGGGCCTTCTGGCAGTTCCCTCCTTGGAAGAAATAAAGTTACAGGGAAGCAGACAGAGGGCCTTCTCAGTAGTAGCTCCTGCCTTGTGGAATGATGTCAACAGGGCCAGATTTAGGTTTGACGAGGCCCTAAGCTACTGAAGGTAATGGGGCCCTTTATATGTTCAGCTGTCCTTTGTCAACAACAAATTGTCGCTGTTTTTGTGTGTTGAATATATGCTATATGGTAATTTATGGACCTAATAGGTATCTAAAACCATTTGCACAAAACAGAATATGTATTTTATCAAAGTAATTGTGGAACTGAAATACAATTAAGAAGAAGTATTTTTAAAATGAGCAAACCAGTGATATTTTACGGAGCAGGCTCGCAGGCAGGGCCCATTACTTACATCATAGGAGCCTACAGAACACAAAACACTGTTGCTGTATGTAGGTTGTTGTTTTTTTATCTTATATTTTGGAAATGTACATCCAGTTTTTTCCCTTTAATTTTTTTTGGGGGGGGCCAAGAGAGTGGGGCCCTAAGCTATAGCTTGTTTAGCTTATACGTAAATCTGGCACTAGATGTCAAAGAGCCCTCCCGTCAGATGTCAGAGATAAACAATTATACAACCCCCCCCCAATAGACATCTGAAGGCAGACCTGTATGGGGAAGCTTTTTAATGTCTGATGCATCATGCACTTTTTATATTCTGTCGGAAGCCACCTAGAGTGGCTTCGACAATGCAGGCAGATGGGTGGGGTACAAGTAATAAATTGTTATTATCTTTGAAACTGATAGTACAGCTCAAATCTATTTCTCCAATCAGAATCGCCACTGAAAGAACTGTAGATCAGCCTTCCC
This sequence comes from Podarcis raffonei, assembly GCF_027172205.1. Taxonomy (NCBI): domain Eukaryota; kingdom Metazoa; phylum Chordata; class Lepidosauria; order Squamata; family Lacertidae; genus Podarcis; species Podarcis raffonei. The sequence goes on from NC_070607.1 coordinate 75,889,411, forward strand.
AAACCTGATACTGTCCAGATGTTTAGGTCTACAGCACAGCTGGCAGGGTTGATGGGGACTGAAGTCTAAAACATCTGGAGGGCACCAGGTTGGGGGAGGCTGATCTTTAGCTCGGGATTCTGAAATGTTGAGATTCACTGATCTTAGAACAACAGAAGGTGTGTCAGAACTGAAACAAGGTTTCCAACTCTTGGGTGTTTGTCCCTCAGTTGTGTGCATTTCCAGGCATGCTTCTGTTGTTATTTCCCACCAACCCTCACTTGATAGGGAGGAGAAGGACTCTCCGGCTGCTACATATTATTAAGAGGCATTTTGTAATATGCTGATCTCTGCAATCAGAGGGCAGGTGACTTGAAATGAGTCTTAAAATGTCAGATCCATCTATTATGCTATAATAGGAAACCTCTGAAAACTAAGGTCCTGGTGATAATGTTAGGACTATAGGGATATCAAAATATGGGGGCCTGATTAGTGATTTATAATATCACCCAAAGCCCAGGATATGCACTAGGGCTTTGCAAGTCACGGTTTCCCGTCCGTCCTTCTGAGGACTATTCGCCATACTGAGGTTCACACACTAACATTTTATAGGTGGCCACACAGAAGCTAACCTTTCCTGAAGAAATATAGCGCAGCCGAGTCTCCATTTTTCTGCTGAGAGTGAAAACCATTGCTTTGTTTTAGGGTTTTTTTAAAAAAGAACCAGCGGAGGATTTGCTGTTTTCCCATTTTGAAATCCTGAATATTGTCTCCCCCTCTCACCCTGCAATCTCTTTTCCTCCCTCCCTCAGAGAAAAACAATTTAGGATTGGGTAGAAAAATGGCTGCCAAGCAAAGGGTTAAACACGCTTCTTCTTCTCTTCTCTTCTCTTCTCTTCTCCTCCCCTCCCTCAGCATCCTATCCTTCCCCTCAGTATGAAACTATCCTGGGCTGCTTTGCATGTGAAGAAAAACACCCCACAACAAAAACACCAGTCAGAGGATTATAAAAAAAACCAGTCAATTGCAGTTTGCAGAACAAGCAACTGCAAACTATTTGCTAAGAAAATAAGAATAGGACCTGCTACTTCAGTGAAGTGCCAGTGAAATTTGACTGGGCAACCCCTACTTATCCATACATTCACTTTATTTCAGCTAAAAAGCAGTTGACATGGAAGGGAGCAGTTTTACAGTGCCATTGCTCATAATCTAGAAACATCACCCTGCCCTGCAATGCTATTAATCGAGGACTTTTCCTCCTTAAAGAATGAGCTCTCTCTTTTTGGCCTTGCAAAATATCCCCTCTTCAAGTACAGCGGTGAGGCTGACTAATTGTGCCTATCTTATGATAATGTAGCTGTGCTAAAATATGCTTGCTATCCTAGAATGCAATTGCGGCCTTCATTTCCAGTTCAAACAACGGCCTGAGGTGGTGCCGGATGTGAAATTCTATAGCAACTTCCTTCGCATGCTATAAGCTGAGCAATGCATATCTTTTAGTGAGCCGCGTTTTAATACACTTCTCCCAGCCGGCTGCCGATATGCTTTTGCTAAGGCTGCTGCTGCCATCTACACAACACGGGAAAAATGTCTGTGTTAACACATTTTAGGGCTGGTTTTAATTTCTACAGTGTTCCCTTTAATAACAATGTCTAATTAAAACATCTGTTAAAAAGTCTGTAACATTAACTTTACAGGCAGAATTTAATAGAATTATGTTGGAATTGCTACCATTTAACGCCTTTCCTAATTGCAGTGCTTTTTTTTATAAAAAAGTCCACAAATTAAAACCAAACCCACACTTTTTATTATTATAATAATAGCAAATACTATGTTTTCAAAAAAGCACTTTGTAACGGAGTGTGACCAAACCACAACAGCTCACAACCAGGGAACGTAGAAATCTGTACAGCTATGTCTGCTGCAAAAAAGCAAGTGTGGTTTTAGAACAGAGTATTTTACCCACCAGAGAGAGAAAATGAGATTCTTTGGGGGAAATAAAAATGAAGCATGTTTCTAGACCTCATGGGGATAAAGAAAAACTGTGAGCAACAAAATGAAGCAGTACCCCAGGCCTCCAACTACCATTGTTGAAAGAAAAAAGAAAAGTCCAGTACAAAGTGATGTCAAATTAAGACGTGTGATTTTGAACTTTTGTTTCAGGTATAATAATTCTGGGATCCTAATAGGCATAGTAAGAGGGGGTTAGGGTACAATACTATGCAGACAATGGACATCTCACAAAGGCAATTTTTTCACATACAAGTTTTAAATGATCTTTGAGCATCTCTTTTCCTACTTTGATCATTTGTGAGAAGAAGGGGAGGCGGTGTTTGTAATGCAAATTAGCATTCTGGGTGATGAGGGCCTTACTTGTCTGTTGCAAAGCTGAATGGGGGCATGAATGGATCTCAGTCTCCAGTGTGGAAAAACACTAGGAAAACATGTGAGGGCTATTTTGCAAGCAAAACTTTTCCAGCGTGGATTTTACGCATGGATGCACAACAAAATTCAATACAAACAATGAATTATAGATCGTTTGTGAGTTATTTCAACAAATACGGAGCTCAGAAGGAGCTTTGGCCGTCTGGGACAAACAGATTCGTAAGAAGAATATTTTGAAATAAAGTTTGAAACAGAGGCAAAAAAGGGAAAAGGAAGAACATACAGTATAATAAAACAAGATGACTAATTAAGGTAGTAGTGAGACCATGAGCATGAAACAGCATAGAGAACCTCACTAACTATTCAGAGTATATATACTTGCGAGTTATGTAACCAAATCATAATAAGAAACTAATATGCATTTGTAATTGATCAGAATGTGATCAGAGGCTTGAAGGGTTCCAACACAGATAAATGGAATCAATGGTGCCATTGCATTCTCTTTAAGATGGGGATTCCTTGCTTGTTAACTTGCTAAGTAAGTTTGTACAAAATTGTATCTATTTATACAGTTGTCCACAAACTTTGTGTGCGTGTAAAAGTACATTTATGTAACAACAAAAACGTTTCTTCTGCCTATTCTTCATTTTGGAGCTTGTTCCGCTGGGAAGGGAGGTGTTTTCTAGCTTCCCATCTCATCAACCTTGGGAAGATGATTTACAGGCTGTCAAATGCATTCATCCATATCACCAAAGCTTCGATAGATTTTAACCTGGGTCCAGGTCCTTTACAGGTTTATTAATAATACTTGAGTGTCTTTTCTAGTTCCATATATACATTAACTAATTAATCCTTTCAATTCCTCTCTGGGGCTTATAGTTGGGGGGGGCATGATTATCTCTATTTGCAAAGGAAAAACAGAAATACATTTCTTCTATTTAAAAAAACAAAAAAGGGCCACCTTTTACTGTAGGTAGGGGGAAGAAATTTGTTCATTTCACATTTTAATGCAAACCTAATTTGTGCTTCATGAATCAATTTGCAAGCTGAAACACAGCTGTCCTTCAAAATTCTCACGCCTATGAACTTTGCAATGAAGTTATCTAAGGAAAATATGCGCCCCCAAAAGCATTTGCTAGGGGAAAATTCACCCCAAAATGCATTATATTAAAGAAAATTGCAAACAACAATGTATATATTTGTAGAAATGAGTAAAGTTTGTGTTTACTTAAAAAAAAAACCCCACAAACTGTTGCACAAATGGAGTGAACTGATTTTATGAATGGAAAAATGAAGGGGGGAAAAAACAAAGAAACAAAGAGAATAGAAGAGGACAGATTATTCTGTCTCTAATTGTAGGCAGATATTTCAATAATCACCATTCATTTGGCTAGGCTCCACTGCTCAAATTTAGCTAATGCTGTGGTGAACACTTCTGTATTTTCCCCAACCATTCCCTATCAGGGACTGAGACACTAAATTGTGTTTATAAAATACCAAAGAGAAGTGACAATCTGAGCGAAATTTCCATGGGGTTTTTGTTGCACTTATCTTACTCTTGAGGTGGCCGAGGGATGTTTGCTTGTACAGTGGTACCTCGGGTTAAGTACTTAATTCGTTCCAGAGGTCCGCACTTAACCTGAAGCTGTTTTTAACCTGAAGCATCACTTTAGCTAATGGGGCCTCCTGCTGCCGCCGCACTGCCAGAACACGATTTCTGTTCTCATCCTGAAGCAAAGTTCTTAACCTGAAGCACTATTTCTGGGTTAGCGGAGTCTGTAACCTGAAGCATATGTAACCTGAGGTACCACTGTATCCTTTCTTTCCTTCCACAAATCTTCTCTCCAGCAGTCTTTGCTCTGCAGCCTTCCCAGCTGCCTCCATTTCCTGAAAACTGGTAAGAGCAGGAGGAAGGTGCACCTGACATCTGTTTGTTTTTTAAGTGCTGTATTTTTACTTCTAAAGAAATCAGAGTGGATTTTTTTAAAGGTTAAAGAAAGGTCTTCCATTTCAAACAAAATCAACTATTGCACTGATATCAGGCATCCGGTAGCAGGGGTGGGGGAAGGGGGCGGTGGGGGCAGTCCACCCCGGGTGTCACCGCTGAGGGGGGTGACAAAATGCCAGGCGGCACTCACTGTGGGGCCTGCAGTGCACCCAAGCCATGTGTCTCTCCTGGGAGTGATGCGGTGGCTTGGGCACCCGCAGGCTCTGTGCTGCTCCAAACGGTCCACCCAGCGCCTCCACATCAGCTGTAGGGTGGCTGAGTGAGAGGAGGCAGGCAGGCTCCTCGGAGGCCCCACAGAGCGTCCTGCCCCGGCTCGCCCCACCCCCAGTCACAGGGCACGCACGCCACCCCAGGTGCCCAATCGGCTTGCTCCACTGCTGCCCTGTAGCTTTACCAAGGAAGGTGTTTCAAGGTAACTTCTCCAATGGGGCATTTTCATATTGGGAAATACAGGTGGGAGTTCAGATTACAGAGTGCTGGAGAAATCTTTAATACAAGTGAATAAATTCTCAGTGAGGCAGACAGAACAGAAGCCTCTGTCATGGGGAAAGGAAGGTTTTGAGAAACTGGAGGGCAGCTTTCGACGCAGTACTAAATTCAGCCTCCTTTCTTATTCCACTTCTTCATTCACCTGCAGACAAGCAAAGAAGGACCGAGAGTAGGGGGTCAAGAAAAGTGTGTTCTAGTGCATGAGGTGGAGGTAGGAATGCTAGCTCTGGAAATATAAAATTCAAATACAAATTTAAATAAATAACACTGATAAATGGGTTGGGCAAGTGGGTGAGACCAACCCCAAGTTAGCAAAAAACACTTTCTAAATCCCAGAGTTCTAATTTTATTAAAGCTACACGATACAAATGATTGGAATAAAACAGAACATTGGTGTTGAAATAAAAATAAACAACCCTTGCGCTCAATAAAGACCCTAAAATGAGCTCTAGTAACTTGCAGGCACAACTGTAGCATCTTTCTTCAAGCCAGTGACATGGGTTTCATTCCAGAACGTAGCAGGCAAAGCCTTGCCAGTAAAATGAAGACAAAGTATGTTCAAAATTATTTTTTGTTATGATGTGCTCAAAGGACTATGATAGACAAGGGATGAGGGGAAACAAGCGACTAATCAGTTTGATTCCTGAGCTTTCTTAGGTTTCAGATATGCACAGAATGGTGATGCTTAGCACATTGTTTAATCCAGGGGTGCCCAACCTGGTGCCCTCCAGATGTTTTGGACTACAGCTTCCATCAGCCGCAGCCAGCATGGTCAATAGCAGGGGATGGTGGGAGTTGTGGTCCAGAACATCTGGAGGAGCATCATACTTACTACTCCTAGTATAGCCCACAGAAGTATCTTAAGAGGTGTTACTTTGATGAGTTATTTCTTTTCCTACTTGACAAGATCATACGTTTTGGGATGAATGGTCTTGCCTTTCCAACTCGGTGGTGCAAGCACCCCTTACAATAGGTTTACTATTATGCTTTCTGTACACACACGTATATCCCAGTCAACACACACAGAGAAAGACAAGATACACTTTAAAATATCTGCCAGGAAAAAATGGTTCTGGCAGGGAGAATGGGTGAGATAAAATTAGCCTGCTATCTATCTGAGGAAACACAAAGTTCACATTAGTATATATCATCCTGGTATGAATCTATTTTGGACAAATTGACAGCTTTCCCTTCTACCTGGTACTGAGTTCTTTTTTTAAAAAAAATTCAGTTTAACATTCTCTTATCAACAGATGTTGGTCTAACAAAAGATATCACACCAGGTAGCTCCTCTCTCCCTCTCCCTCCCTCCCTCCCTCTCTCTCTCTCTCTCTCTCTTTGGAAAGAGCTGGCTGTATCTTGTTGCAACAAGGCAGTATGGCTGGTTAGATTTCACTAGAGTTGGAACTTTAAAAATAAAATTAAAGTTGTTTGGAAATGCGTCTCTGAAAGTCTGACCCAGCTGAAGGAGGGTTTGATGGTTTAGCACAGCATTCTGAATTTGAGGAGTGGAAATTACAGTTCAGCATGTGGGCAGACTTGATTGGACAGTCTTTCAGTTGATGGGTTCTTGTGTTCAATTACTACTAAAATTCATCAAACGGAACAGAGTGGTTTTAATGCCAGTAATTGTTGTACAGAATGCTCTGTAATTGGTCTTACAAATGAAGCTGAAGAGAGCAAGAGCAACCCCCATTGAAAATGGATCTGTCTTGCCGTTGAAGAGTTCAAGAGTCCGTCCTAAAATCCATTTCATGGGAAAGTGTTTACCCCATTCTAATTCTGGTTCATTTTGTTTAAACTCTTTTTATCTGCTTATTTTTGTGTGCCGTATGCAAATGAGGAAGCTATTGCTTTCATTGTAGTTGTATACTCTGCTTTGATAATCAACTGGAGGGGGGAGATGCACCATGTCTCTGATGAATTATAAATCGTCCCCCTCCCATGAAAAGAAACCACAGGCCCGTATCTTTCTGGACAGCCCCATCATGCAAGAAAACACTCCTTCCTAAAGAAGGACTTAGTTTCATTTTGTTTATTTGTTTTGCAGTCTCTTGGGAATAGACCCTTATTTCTTTCACTCCCAGTTTCTCATTTCTGCTTAACCACTAGCTTCCCACAACCAGTTTGAAAACCAAGATGTTGCCTTGTACTCTTGTGTGGCATCAAATAAATAAGGGAAGAAGGCCTCATCAGCTGAGCTGATGGTTAATTCACAAAACAGTGGAGAGCTAGCTCAGGCATTATCTTGCAATGCAATGATTATGGTCTTACATCCTCTGAGAAGAGCACCCTGTAGCATGGACATGTGTGCCTGGAACATACACTGAACAGAGAGCACAACCCATCCTTAAAGATCAGAGAGCACATCTAGCACCATAATATGTATATAATGTGCTCTTTACAGACCACCAGGGTTTTTTTCTGCCTTGCCTCCAGTTTGCATCAAAAAGTAAAAAAATACCAATCCATAAAAATTGGAAGGGAAAACATCCCAACACCATACTATTGCAAAATTGAATATGATATAAAGGGCTTAAGCATAAATATTGATATTCTCTGTCAGAGTTGCCACAGAACAAAAAATGGATTTTGTCAAGTACATCTAAAAAGTGGACCTTGAATGAATTAGTGATGAAGGCCAAACATGTTATATTTAGATGCTTTAGGTTTCTTCTAGGCAGTTTGTTTCTTCTATGATAAAATGTTTTGCTTGAGGGTTTCCCACAGACATCTGGGTGACCATTGCAAGAACAGGAAGCTGGATTAGATTCGCCATTGGCCTGGTCCAGCAGGCTGTTGTTATGTTTATATTCTTATGAGTATATATCATCATGAAAGGGATGTGTGGTATGTGTGCGTGTGTGTGTGAGAGAGAGAGAGAGGAAGAAGAAAGAAAGAAAGAAAGAAAGAAAGAAAGAAAGAGAAGAGTGACTGACTTAAGCCTTAATGTGAATTTAATCTCATGGAGAGATGAAGTTGATGATGTTTTCCTTTCTGAAAGAATACCAATGGAATGCAAATTCTATGTACAAGATCAGACCAAAGATCCATCCAATCAAGTATTCCATTTCCAGCAGCTCCCAGCCAGCCCCTGGGAAGCCTTCAAGAAAGCCATGAAGTCAACAGCTCATCCTTGTTGTCTGTTCCAAGTAATTGGAATTCAGAGGCATGGTGCCTTTGAACATGGAGGGTACACTTAGCTGCCCTGGCTAATATCCATTGACAGACCCATCCTCCATAAGTTTGTCTAATTCTTGTTAAAAGCAATCTAAAAGCCATCTGAGCTAAAAGCCATCGCTGTATTTTGGAGCAGTGAATTCCATGAGTTCATTATGCACCGTGTGAAGAAATGTTTCTGCCCTGAATGATTGCCAGTAAGGTTTGGATGAATTTAACCCTCTCAAATTTGCCAGGCTGTTCACAGGTTGATTTGGGGGGGCAGGGGGAGGTTAATTCATTGATTCTTTTGAGTAGGGGAGTATTTTGCAGATCTGAGGGTGTTACTTACCATTTTCAGCTAAATGTTCCTGTCTCATTTTCCTGCCCTTTGAACTTTAATAAATTGCATTTTTGCCACTGCTTTTGGCAATAGCAGCAGGAAAATCTCTCCTGGAGAATACCACCTACTGGCTTCCTGCCATTTCCCCCTACCAGAATGCCTCTGGAACGAAGCCTTTTCATGATGTAGTATTGTTCCAGCAGCATTCAAGAGGGAGTGAGGGGCCAGGGTGGATGTTTGGGCTCCACTGCTGGGTCTTCTGCCAACTGGGTCTTCTTCCAACACCTCCTGAAAGAGCAAGTTACCAGGTTATTAAGCTGGCCTCAGATCAAAGTGCTTCTACTGCTCTCCTGAGGTAAACTGCTTCTTCTCATTTGCCATTTAAGCCCCAATTGTGCCCCTGCCAACACTAAAGTGCCATCCTAAAATATTTCGCTACCTGAGTTACCCAAATGGAAACTCACAAATGCTGCTGCTAGGCCAGTAACAAACCTTGCTGTACCATTTGGACGCCAGTTCCTGCCTTCATCTAGCCCCCTCTCTCCTCCACCCAACTTCACTTCATGGTACTACCTGAAGCAGGTCACTTTACTGCCTTAACAGGCAAGGGTGGTGGTGGTTGTTAACATATACAGTGGTACCTCGGGTTACATACGCTTCAGTTTACATGTGCTTCAGGTTACAGACTCCCCTAACCCAGAAATAGTGCTTCAGGTTAAGAACTTTGCTTCAGGATGAGAACAGAAATCGTGCTCCGGCGGCACGGCAGCAGCAGGAGACCCCATTAGTTAAAGTGGTGCTTCAGGTTAAGAACAGTTTCAGGTTAAGAACGGACCTCCGGAACGAATTAAGTACTTAACCTGAGGTACAACTGTATAGCCTATCCTTCATCCATAGATCTCAGGGCAATTCACAACAAAAAAATACAAGATAAAAACATAATAAAAAAAGAACAACACAACAACAACCCCCGTCCCATCCCACAAATACATTTTAAAGAGTATATGATGTCACTCAGCCAAGGTCTGGTTTAAGAGGAATGTTTATGCCTGCCTGGTGCCTAAAGGTACATTACAAAGATGCCAGCTGCACCTCCATTCAACAAATGGGGAACCACTACGGAAAAGGCCTGTTTCTTCAGTGTGCCAGTCCTTGATTGTGTGTAAATCACCGCACACATCTCCATGTTGGTGTGCTCACTTGGTAGGGCTGGCAGAGCATTCTGAAAGATGTTGAATTCCAATTCCTACATGTTCCAACACGATACTTGCCAACAGGAAGGGTCAAGCTATAGAGCGGGGATGGTGAAAATGCTGCCCTACAAATGTTGTTGGAGCACAACTCCCATCATCCATGACCATTGGCCATGCTGCCTGGGGATAATGGGAGTTGGAGTCCAAGAATATCTAACAGGACCTCAGGTTCCCCATCTCTACTACAGACTATTAAAATCACTACTTTGAAGTGTATGAAAAGGTGCCAGCTGAAGGCAACTCAGTAAAACATTAAAAATGCTGTTTTTCTCCTAACAGTGTGAGTTCTTATTGTGACCCACCCTTTAAAAAAACCTGTAAAGAGAGCCAGTGACACAGGCAGCAAAACTCTCCCCTCCTCCTGAGCTGTGGATTACCTTAGACAAAAAAATAGATGATACACATGCAGAAACAACAAAGTATTTTATTCCCCCCCAGCTGTTTTGGAACCTCCATCAATGTTTGCTTTGTTTTATGACAATCTTTTCTCCCTCTGTTCTGCTTTTAAAGAATTAGAAAGAGAGACCTACGATTAGATTATTTGTTTTTGATGTTATTTTTCAAAATTAACAGAAAGATTCCATGAAGAAAGTTTTAGCTGATTTGATTTAATCAATTTATTTATTAGTTAATTCAGCAAGTTTAAGTCACTTTGCCTATTATGAAAAAACTCACTTGGATGACTTAGGTGTCTTTTCAAGATATTTAAAGGAGTAAGAGATGTTACCTTTAGTTTAACTAAACATGCACTCCTTTTTAAATATAAATTTTATTTTTTATTTTGTCGTTTTACAATATTTGACCGGAAAAAGTCTTTACACAATCAGTCTACAATACCACATCCTCCTCAGCCCACAATCCCCTTTTTTGTGGTTACTTCATTTATATCTTTTATCCAATTCAAACCTATTTACTAATCTTCCTTTTGTATTCCCTTTAACTTATTCTTACTACACGTTTTTGTATCAATCCTGCTAACGTTTTAAGTTGTTTACAATACATCTTCAAATAGTCCACAAACTTTCCCCATTCTATGTTAAAAAGTCTCTCTTCTTGATTTCTTATTCTTCTGGTAAGTTTTGCCATTTAAGGGTATTCCATCAATTTTAATTGCCAGTCCTCCCTTTTCGGAGCTTTTTATTATTTCCATCTCTGGGCATAAATCATTTCGGCAGCTGTAGTGGCATACATAAATAGTTTTTTTTCTGTTCTTTGGGTACCTCTCTACCGATTATACCTAAAAGAAAAGCTTCTGGTTTTTTTTGATGAAGGTTATATATATTTATATTCAACTCATTATAAATCATTTCACAGAAAGCTTTTGTAACTTTACATGACCACCACATGTGGATAAAGGTACCCTCCTTCTCGTTACACTTCCAGCAGATATCTGATTTCGACTTATATATTTTGCTAATTTACTAGGAGTCATATACCATCTATCCATCACTTTCATATAATTTCCTTTTATCGCATAACACGCCGTAAATTTCAAATCCACATTCCACAATCTTTCCCATGCTGCCATTTCACTGAAACCTGCACTCCTAGCCCTACTTACCTGAGAGTAAGCTCCATTGAATTCTGTGTAGAAGTGGGAAGGAGCACACTGAAATGGATCACCATTGTGTTAAGCTGAAGGCAGTTACGGCAACATTTTAAGATTGTGTAAGCATGTTTACTAAGATGTAAATCCTGCTGAATTCAATGGGATTTGCTCCCCAGTTCAGGGTTTAGGGTTGCAACCTGAAGCTGCAATTCTGTGCATAGTTAGTTACTTGACAGTGAATGTCAAAGCAGGATCATTTATGGATAAGCATGTCTCGATGCCCCAGCTGAGCACACCAAACGGATTTAGGAACTAAAAACATTCAAAGAGGTCAATGGACGGGCACTAGTACAAGCATACCCCAAGAACCCCTCACACTAATGTTCAGGGAGGAGTTGTGAAACGAAACACTTATCTCACTGTGGTACATTTCTCTCTGTTGGCTGGAATCAGCTGACTGCAAGCTTTTGTACAGAAGCAAAAGACACCAATGTACAGAGAACAAAAATAAATAAATAAAGCTGTACACAGGCACATTCACGGAGCGCTGGTGACATAAAAACTGTAGCTAATTAAAACCAGAGAGTAAATGAAGGGAACAGAATTCCAAATTGTATGTGAGAAAATTAAGAAAATGTCAAAGACAAGGTCAGTTATATTAAAAAAAAAAAGGGAGGTTGGGAGAAAGCCCTGCCAGTTCCGTCTACTAAAATGTGATTGCACACTTCACATTTAGTGATAATTAGATGTAAGGTTCTTGAGTTTTTAAAAAGATATATTCATTTATTCCCCAAAGCTCATTTTATGCCGGATCTATTCTTCTCTCCTCAGCCATATGTTTAAAAGCAAAGCAAAACTCATAAGATTGTCATTGATGCTTAGATTTGGGTTGGAATGCTGCAGCCCCAAACTAATCCCCATCTATCAGATTCCTTATATAATAGGAATCATTTTTTAAAATGCGGGAAAATGTTTTGTAGGTCATTATATGTTTTGTTTATTCACATTTTATATTAAGGTTGGTCTTGTATCTTGCAGGCATTAATAACATTTTTTGAGGGGGGGAAAGCCACATGCAAAGGAAATTACGCAATTAATTACATAATGTAATGTTGCAGACTTCCAAATTCCTAGAAAACACAATCCTTGCCATTGCCTTTCCTTGTCAGGATCATTAATACCTTTAAATCATAAAGGAGGTGTTTTTTTTATTACCACCCTCCCTTGAATGTTCAATATTTGGAATTTTAATCTCTGTAACATGGGTCTTTAATAATTTGGTACTTTAGACACAGTACATCTGGTAAGGAGCAAAGCTAAACTGATTGATTGATTGAGTGAGTGACTTCCTACATTTATCTGTGAAACAGATGCCCAATAATAGTTTGGGGGGCAGCATACAAACACACACACACACACACACACACACACACAAAACCACATGTTCCAAAAATATTCTATACTTAAATCATTACAAAATGAAGAACAGCAATCCTGAATCAGAAAAAGTGTCTAAGATCTTAGTAAACACCATCTAATATAAAAATCTAGAAAGAATCCAGAGTTGGAATCGTTGTTGCAAAACCACAGCATAATACCAAAGATTAAAAGTACAGAGTTTAAAGAGGACTATGAAAATAAATGGTATTTGTCCAGGGCTGAAAACACATTAAAGTGGCTGCCAAGCAAATCTCTCTGAAGAGGGCATTCCATAACTAAGCAGCCTCACCTAATCGGGCACTAAAACAATAGAATGCGATGGGGAGGCTGTCTTTCGTCTTTTTAGCCTACTTGGTTCCTGGATGCAGCTGACAGATCCTGGCCCCTACTCTAACACTGGATGACCAATCAGCATTGGACATCTTATAAAAGGACACCCACATACCCACAACTGTCAATGCAGAGGTGTCTTTTCATCCGACTTTGCTGAGGTAAGGTGATTCCGGTGTTCTTTCTACTCCTAAACTTTCCCTTCTTGTAACCATTGACAGAACTGAGCATCCCCACTCCTCAAAGACACACAGCAAAATCCACAGCTATTTAAATAGAGGAGCAACAGCTCGTCATCTAGACAAAAGCAATGATGGATTACAGAACTAAGGAGGAATTTATGGTCTCTTTGAGTACTGGGATAACCTAGGCATGTTTACTAAGGGTGTTTTCAGATGGGTGGCAGGCCTGGCCTTAATTTGGCAGCCACCTCAGGTAGAAGATGCCATGGGGTGGGGAGCTGTGTCGAGGGGTTGGAGAGCTGAGCTGTGTGTGCCCCGCAGTCTGTGCTATGCATCTCTCTGTGATGGCACCCTGTTTATGAAGACCTCAGTGGTGCGGCTGTGACCAACGTTGGTTGCCTTTTGACGCCATTGGAAGACCTGCCTCTTTGCCTTTCCAAGGGATGGAGGTAATGAGCCAGCTGTGCACTGATATATTGTCTATCTGTGTGATTTTTTCTATGAAGGTTACAGTTTTAGTTGAATATTTAATGCAGTGTTATTGTTGATTGTGCTTTCTATTGTGACTCATTCTGGGCTCATGAGCTTGAAGGAGGGTGGAACAGAAATTGAAATAATGGCTAAGGACATGAGAAGAGCCTGCTGGATCAAGCCAATAGCCCACCTAGTCTAGCATCATGTTCTCACAGTCGCCAAGCAGATGTCTGTGGGAAACCCGCAAGCAGCACCTGAGCACAAGAGCACTCACTCTTAGCAGGAACCGGCATTCAGAAGCATTACTGCCTTCAACCAGGGAGGCCACTGATAGCCGGAACCTCCATGAATTTGTCTAATCCTCTTTTAAAGCTATCAAAGTTGTTGGCCATCACTGCCTCCTGTGGGAACGAGTTCCTTAGTTTAACCAAGTGCTGCATAAAGAAGAACTATCTGTTCTGAACCTTCCAATATTCAGCTTCTTTGATTGTCCACATGCTGTAATGTAATGAGAAAGGGAGGAAAAACTTTCTGTATCCATTTCCTCCATGCCATACGTAATTTTACATTATATACTCTAAACTATATTTTAGATTTCTCTAAAGTCATGAGGCCCAACTGGGAGTTGCTCCATTCCTTTGATCATTTTGGTTGCCCTTTTCTGAACCTTCTCCAACTCTACTGACAACATTTTTTAGGTGAGGCAATCAGAACAGCACAGAGGATTCCAAAGGAGATGGCACCATAGATTCATGTAATAAATAAGCTAGCCATTGTCCGGTCACACATGTTGAAGTGATATTCAGCTTGGCCTTCACCTAAGGCAGCAACATCAGCTGGTCATGTATCCAGTGTGCTGTAAGTGTTCTGTCAGTGCAAGGATTTCTGCTTGTGCAATAGGACAGTCCCTGTCTCCCCCCCCACACACACCCAAATCTGTTCTGAACCATCTGGAGAAGATTTAGGGATGGTGTGGGGTGCACACATTGGGAGGAGAGTGGGGACTGTCCCTTTGCACAAGTGGAAATCCTTAGCACTGGATTAGGTAAAAGTCTTGGGCTGGCCGTGCTCAAAAGGGAAGAGAGGAAAAAGAGAGGAGAAGCTGGATGTGGATTTGGAACAGTTGATGAGGTGGATTGTGCATGGGATTGTGTGTGTGTGTGTGTTGCAGATTTGTAGGTATGTGTCAGTCTCATAATAATCAACATGCACTCTTGATGGTATTTTTAGAAGCCTTCCTTGTCCCTAGGCAGCTTTGCTGCATCAAGGGGACTATGCCAGTATACGCAAGGATTTGTTTTCCTCAAACAAGAGCTGTTACATTTTTCACTTCATGCCTAACAAAGATCAACGTGCAAATTGAATAAAGCACAATAAGCTTCCCTGGCCAACCTAAAGGCACAATCCTCTAGAAAGTCCTGAAAGCACTTTAAAACCAGTGGAGCAATATACACTAATAAGTCTCATTGAAAGCAGGGATATTTGCTTCTGAATCCATGGTTTTAATACAGAGCTGATAAAGGTGCAGAGTCAGGCACATACATGCATACAGCAGGAATGGCTAACCTATGACTAGATATTAATCAATTCCAATACCCATGAGCCTCAGCTGGCATAGCAGGAGGGGACAGCAGGAGGGGACAGCAGTGCTCACCTGACTGCCAGTGCCTGCACTGCTGCTACATAGTAAGGAGAGGGGAGGTCAGCACAGTGCATATGCAATGGCAGGTGTAACAGATTGGCTGTCCTAATGTGTATGCACCATGCTGACCTCTCCACCTCTGGAATGCAGCAGTGATACAAGCAACCAGAGATTAGGCGAGTGCCACCACCCAACCTTGCCCTCCACTACTGTCATGCCAGCTTGGGCTGCTGGGAGTTGTAGTCCAATAGCAGCAGAAAAGCCACAGGTTAGCCACCCCCAACATACAAAAACCTATCTTTGTGCACACATTTTTACACCAATATGGTTACTCAAATAACTTTGCCTCACTGCGTATTTAGTATACCCCAATTTTTCTGCATCTGTTTCCTGGTGGAAATGCTGAATGAGGCTCTAGCGAAATGGATAATGCAGGTCTAATGTTTCCACAAGCTAATAAGAAAGTGGCAATGAATCTAGCATTGCAGATTGAAGTACATGCCTCCCATATTATTACCCGAGCCTTGTCTCTACGATGAGATGATTGCATAACCTTAATACAATAAATCTTGCCTGATGTGAATTGTGCAGCTGTAACCACAATCAGTTTTTACTAAGGTGGCATTTCTGTCATCTTGTTAAACACAAACATTATATATGCACAAGTCATAATTTTATAACCGTTACTTTTGGCAAAGAGACAGCTTTGCCAGTCAGACAAAGCAGTTTAGCACAAATCAGCTATACAAGTACTTAAGGAGCTGGCTGTAATGTCAGCATTTGCTTTGGAAAATACTGCCTTGCGGAATTCCACATTTGCATATATAACTTTCCAGAGATGAGAAACTTGAAGGTTTCAAAACGCCTTGTTCAGTTTTTCTTAGTGCTCAGCAGGCCCCCTGGTTCATTGAAACTATGAAACTGAATTTGGCAGTAGAATCCTGTGGTGGTTTACTCAGGAGTATATTCCCCAGTATTCATAGCATTGCAGACTGCAAGTCAGATTGCTCAAGGCCTCAGCACCAAAACCAGAGCTGGACTTTTAGATACACTGATGCCGCTCCATAAGCACCAAAAGGAATGGTTTTGTTGTTTAGTTGTTTAGTTGTGTCTGACTCTTCGTAACCCCATGGACCAGAGCACGCCAGGCACTCCTGGCTTTCACTGCCTCCCGCAGTTTGGTCAAACTCATGTTGGTAGCTTCGAGAACACTGTCCAACCATCTCGTCCTCTGTCGTCCCCTTCTTTCCCAACATCGGGGTCTTTTCCAGGGAGTCTTCTCTTCTCATGAGGTGGCCAAAGTATTGGAGCCTCAGCTTCAGGATCTGTCCTTCCAGTGAGCACCCTGGGCTGATTTCCTTAAGAATAAATAGGTTTGATCTTCTTACAGTCCATGGGACTCTCAAGAGTCTCCTCCAGCGCCATAATTCAAAAGCATCAATTCTTCGGCGATCAGCCTTCTTTATGATCCAGCTCTCACTTCCATACATCACTACTGGGAAAACCACAGCTTTAACTATACGGACCTTTGTCGGCAAGGTGATGTCTCTGCTTTTTAAGATGCTGTCTAGGTTTGTCATCCCTTTTCTCCCAAGAAGCAGGCGTCTTTTAATTTCATGGCTGCTGTCACCATCTGCAGTGATCATGGAGCCCAAGAAAGTAAAATCTCTCACTGCCTTCATTTCTTCCCCTTCTATTTGCCAGGAGGTGATGGTAGCCATTCCCAAATTGCTGAGCATTCCAATATTAGGAATATTAGGCTGGCACAGTCTCTGTCGTTTTATCACTTGTTTGTTGTCCTGGGCTCCTTTGGAAAGAAGGACAGGATATGCAAATATCACAAATAAATAGGTGTGGGTGAGTAGCCATATCACACTGTGTTAGCTATCAGCAAATGTCCTCATCTGATAAATGAAATCACATGAGCAGCTGATGCTGATCTCTGTTTAGATGCATCTAATAAGAGCAGAAGCATGCACCCACATTCAGGTCCATTAGTTGCATGCAACAAAACAATGCTTTAATCCTCCAAACTTAATGTAAGCATTGTGTGGAGCTGCAGATGCAATCCAGCACAAAATCTTCTGTCTGATCACTAGACCAAAAAAAGAAAAAGAAAAAAAGATTTCCCTCCCCTAAATTGACAGACTATGATGCAGAACTATTGGTGCATATCTTGTGTATTACTTAGTAAAGGATTTTCTCCCCAACAAACATAACAGCTTAATGGAATAGTCTGTAGGACAATAGTACATTATTGTATCAGTAAAAAGATACCCAATTACAGAGCTGAGATAGTTTAAGGCGGACAGAACGCAGAAAGAGAAATATTGAAGTGTTAGTGATGCTACATGAAATTACCCTTAGGAAGACCAATGGAGGTGGGGAAATCTAAGAATATAAAGCCTATCTATCCTGTATGTGGATCTAATCACAGTGATCCCTGTTATCACAATACAAATTATAAAAAGAGTTTTGCCATTGATTTTGTTCAGAGTGGGACTGGGACCATAATCAATAACTTTATGAAGGCTATTTCTAGAGTCTAAGTTAAATTAACAAACATGCCAGCAGACATGGTTGAAGAAGGAGCATGAGCTGAGAGGCACTGTCATGGGACACACACACACACACACTCTTTTTGGGGATACATTTTGATGTAGATCTAAGCCCTGATTGGCTAAAAGTTCAAATGCCTTAAAAACATTCTGTGCTGGTCGAGGTTTTCCTCCATGATAGTGGAGTCAGAAATGGCTCATTCAAGGATGATGCTTTCCATCATAAATCTAAACCAATTGTGAGTATACTGCCTTTTAGTCTGCTGAATATATTTTTAAGGCTGTCTCTTTAAATGTTCAAAGTTGACTTTTTGTTTTCTAAGTTGTGCGTTGACTCTCCATGCTAACCAAGAAAAGTACCTTTCTTCATTATATGCTGTGGATGAGAGTAATAGTTCAAGCTCAGCAATGTCCATCATCAATGGCACAATGGCTCGGTGCATCTGGCTGTTAACCAGAAGGTTGGTGGTTCGAGCCCACCCAGAGATGGCTGTGGGCAGGATTCCTGCATCGCAGGGGGTTGGACCCTGGGGGTCCCTTCCAACTCTACAATTCCATGATTCTGTTTATGCCAGTTGCTGGAAACCACAGCAGGGAGGAGAGCTCTTGTGCTTGTCTTGGATCCTGCTTGTGGGTTCCCCACAGGCAACTAACTGTGAGAACAGGATGTTGGACTAGATGGGCCATTGGCCTGATCCAGCAGGCTCTTCTTATGTTCATATGTTTGTAGGTGCATGGAGTCTCACAGAAGTTACCACTGATCAAAGGGAGTCCTTCCACTGATCACAGTTGGAAGGACTGTGTTCCAAGAGACTGAGCTGATGATAGATCTGTGTTTAACGTATATTGTCTGAAGGCATTTTTCTTTTTTCTTTTTAAATAATTTTTTATTAATTTTCCAACACATATTAAAAGACAATACAAAACAATACATAAACAAACAAACATATAAACACGTATAATTTCTTAACCTTCTTTTCCTTAAGCCTTCTTTCAGCGACTTCCCCATACCTCCTTTTTCTGCATCCCTGTTTTAAATCTTTCCAGCAACCCCTAATTTTAATTACTTATAACACTTCCTTTAAGTCCTTTTTCTCATGTCCGATTGTTTATCGCTGCAATTCTATTTTGCATTACTCAAAACATTTTAACACTCATTAATTTTACAACAGTTCTGAAGATAAACTTTAAATTTCTTCCAATCTTCTTCCACCGTCTCTTTCCCTTGGTCGCGGATTCTGCCGGTCATCTCAGCCAGTCCCATGTAGTCAATCACCTTCGTCTGCCATTCTTCCAGTGTGGGTAGTTCTTGTGTCTTCCAGTACTTTGCTAAAAGTACTCTTGCTGCTGTTGTTGCATACATAAAAAACGTCCTATCTTTCTTTGACACCAATTGGCCTACCATGCCCAGGAGGAAGGCTTCTGGTTTCTTCACAAAAGTGCATTTAAGCACCTTTTTCATTTCATTATAAATCCTTTCCCAGAAAGCCTTAATCTTTGGGCACGTCCACCAAAGGTGATAAAAAGTACCTTCAGTTTCATTACATTTCCAGCATTTGTTATTGGGCAAATGATAAATTTTTGCAAGCTTGACTGGGGTCATGTACCACCTATAAATCATTTTCATAATATTCTCTCTTAAGGCATTACATGCCGTGAACTTTATACTGGTGGTCCATAACTGTTCCCAGTCAGCAAACATAATGTCATGACCAATGTCTTGTGCCCATTTAATCATAGCTGATTTAACCATCTTGTCCTGTGTGTTCCATTTCAACAGCAAGTTATACATTCTTGACAAATTCTTAGTACTGGGTTCCAAAAGCTCTGTTTCTAATTTCGACCTCTCCACCTGAAAGCCAATTTTCCTGTCCTGTTTAAAAACTTCATTTATCTGGTAATAATGAAGCCAGTCTCTTACTTTAGACTTCAATTTCTCATAACTCTGCAACTTAACTTTTCCCTCCTCATACTCTATAATTTCCCAATATTTCGGCCATTTGGATTCCATATTTAATTTTTTCACTTCCTTAGCTTCCATCGGTGACAACCACCTGGGTGTTTTGTTTTCCAACAAATCTTTATACCTGATCCATACATTGTATAGGGCTTTTCTAACAATATGGTTTTTGAAACCTTGGTGGATTTTAACCTTGTCATACCATATATATGCATGCCAGCCAAATCTATTATTGAACCCTTCCAAATCCAAAATATCTGTATTTTCAAGAAGCAGCCAATTTTTCAGCCAGCAAAAAGCCGCTGATTCATAGTACAGTTTTAAGTCCGGCAGGGCAAACCCCCCTCTTTCTTTTACGTCAGTTAGTATCTTAAATTTTATTCTGGGCTTTTTGCCCTGCCAGACAAATCTAGATATATCTTTTTGCCACCTCTTGAAACAATCCATTTTGTCCACAATCTGCAATGTTTGAAACAGAAATAACATTCTCGGCAAAACATTCATCTTGATAACAGCAATTCGGCCTAACAAGGAAAGTCTCAGACTTGACCATATTTCTAAATCTTTTTTCACTTCTGCCCAGCATTTCTCATAGTTATCTTTAAATAGATTCATATTCTTGGATGTCAAATTTATCCCCAGGTATTTCACCTTCTTTGCTACCGATAAACCAGTATCACTCTGGAATTTCTCTCTTTCTGCAACTGTTAAATTTTTATCCAGTACTTTCGTTTTCTGTTTGTTCAGCTTAAAGCCTGCTACTTGACCAAATACTTGTATTAACTCTAAAACTCTTCTCGTACTAGTGTCTGGCTCTTGTAAAGTTAAAACTAGATCATCTGCAAATGCTCTCAGTTTGTACTGTTTAGCTCCGACCTGAATCCCTTTAACCAGCTGGTCCCCTCTAATCATGTTTAATAAAACCTCCAGGACAGATATAAAAAGCAATGGGGATATTGGGCATCCCTGTCGTGTCCCTTTTTCAATAGCAAATTCTTCTGTAACCACATTATTTACAATCAGTTTTGCTTTTTGCTCAGAATAAATCGCACTTATACCATTCTCGAAACCTTGGCCTACCCCCATCCCTTGGAGATTCTTTTTCATAAAGCTCCAAGAAATATTGTCAAAGGCTTTCTCCGCATCTACAAATATTAATACTGCCTTGGTATTAATATTAACTTCCAGTAACTCCATAATGTCTATTATATTTCTCACATTGTCTGATAAATGTCTTCCTGGAAGAAAGCCCGCTTGGTCTTTATGAATCTCCCCCACCAAAACTCTTTTCAATCTTTTTGCTAAAATGTCTGCAAAAATTTTGTAATCCACATTGAGTAATGATATAGGGCGGTAGTTCTTAACCTGGTTCTTCTCAGTCTCTGACTTTGGTATAAGTGTGATATAAGCCTCTTTCCACGATTCAGGTGCCTTTTTCCCCTCTAAAATTTCATTACAAACCTCCTTCAACGGTTGTATAAGCCATTCTTTCAAAGCTTTGTAATATCTGGAGGTTAGTCCATCAGGTCCTGGAGATTTTCCCAATTGCATACTTTGAATGGCTCCCTCAATTTCTTGGTCAGTAATCTTCTGATTTAAAATCACTTTACTTTGTTCAGGAATTTTTTGTAATCCGTATTTTTTAAGAAATTCTTCTATTTCTTTTTCATTCACCGGCCCTTGTGCATAAAGTCTCCTGAAATAACTCTGAAAACAGTTTCTAATCTCATTTGGTTTATAAATGTTCTTTCCTTCCACTTCTAGATTTGTAACCGTATTCTGTTTTTGTCTCTTCTTCAATTGCCATGCCAGAAGTTTCCCACATTTATCAGCCGATTCAAATGTCCTTTGTCTCATTTGTTTTATTTTCCATTCTATCTCTTGGTTCATCAAATCCATATATTGTCTCTGGTAAAACTTAATTTCTCTCAAGATTTCATGTGACTTTGGTTTAGATCTCAATTTTCTTTCCCCTTCTTCTATCTTTTCCAAGATCTTATCCTTCTTCTCATTATATCTCTTCCTTTTTATGGAATTCTGTTGTATTAAAAATCCTCGCATAACGGCTTTACTTGCGTCCCAAATTACTATTTTTTCCACTTGTGTTCTCAGATTTATCTCAAAATAATCCTTCAATACCTTCTGGGCCTTTTTATACACCTCTGCATCTCTAAACAGGGAGTCATTCATCCTCCATCTAAAGGAACCAGCTGTTGTTATGTTCATTTCCATCTTTACGGCGTTATGGTCGGAGCAAGTCTTTGGGCAGATTTCCACTTTCTTTATCTTAGATGCCATTCCACTAGTTACCCAAATTTGGTCAATTCGAGTCCAGGTCATTTTTGCCTCAGAAAAGAAAGTTCCCTCTCTCTCAAGAGGGTTCCTTGTTCTCCAAATGTCAATCAGGTTCATGTTGTCAGTCATTTCAAAAAAGGTCTTAGGTAGTCTCCCATCTTTGGAGACCACCTGTCTTTGTGCTTTGTCCATATTTGTAGAGACCACTCCATTCATGTCTCCCATTAAAACTACATTATAATCCAAATAGTCCATTAATGTCTCATGCAATTTCTTAAAAAATTCTGACTTCCCTTCATTCGGTGCATAAACTCCTATAATCAATAATTTTTCTCCTTGAACTTGAATTTCAATTGCCAAATATCTTCCTTGTTCATCTTTAAATACAAATTTAGGGACCAACTTTTCCTTTGCGTAAATCACCACTCCTCTTTTCTTCACTTTGTCCGATGAAACAAATTCTTGTCCTAATCTTTTGTTAATAAGTAATTTTCGGTGAACTCTGGTCACGTGGGTTTCTTGTAAACAAATCAAGTCCAATTGTTCTTTTTTCAAGATATGAAAAACCTCACGTCTTTTTCTAGGGAGATTCAGTCCATTACAATTCCAACTTAGAATTTGCAGAGACATCTTGTTATTTATTTAGTTTGTCTGAAGGCATTTTTCAAGGGTGTCCTGTATGCTGTGAGCAGAAACAATCTCAGTAGGAGGCTAGGCTGTGCCTGCCATAAAATATTCTCAGAGTATTCTCAGATTTTGCCAAATCATGGGGGGGGGGGGGAATCCAGGCTCTTATCTCTTAATCCTGGAATCAAATAAACTCCCCATTCCCCAAAATTTCTGAAAATACTCTCTCCTATGAAAATGGGGCCTAGTTTTCTTGTGTGTGGGATAAATTCTTCCAAAAAATTTGGGAGTGATTTGCTGCATTTGTTACTGGGGCTTGCCAGAAAATGTAGCCAGTGGGAACCTATGGAGAGAGCCTCATGATCCATCATGAGGTATCATCATTCCCAAGGCATTTCAGGAAGATGTAGGGAGAGCCTTGTGCTACAATGAGCAAGGCAAGGCTTTAAAACAAAATTATAAAACAAGAAAAACAGGGAAACTATTGGTCACTTCATAAGGGAAGTTGCAACTCCTTTCTTAAAGAGCCAGAGGAATTTCTTGTTCTCCACACCATCTTTTGAGAGGGCTTCATTCTATTCCCACCTGATGAATGGTTAATCCAGTGAAAACCAGGACAAAATTGGTCATGAAGTTCACCAAGTAGCCTCAGTCCACTTCCTCTCAATTTAAGCAGGTTTTCACTGTATAAAGCATTTTGTGCTTGAAAATAACCACGTAAAGAGATAGACAGTCAAACCTCGGAACTCAAACAGCTCTGCTGCCAAATGTTTCAGTTCCTGAACGCCGAAAACCCGGAAGTAAGTGTTCTGGTTTGCGAACGTTCCTCAGAACTCAAACGTCCGACGCGGCTTCCGCTTGAGTGCAAGAAGCCCTTGCAACTAATTGGAAGCCGTGTCTCAGAACCTGAGTGTTTAGGAAGTTGAGCGGTCTTCCAGAATGAATTACGTCTGAGTTCCGAGGTTTGACTGTATATGGACCAAATTTGCAGAGGACAATGTGATCAATGTGAGTCTGACCAAACTGCGGGAGGCAGTGGAAGACAGAAGTGCCTGGCGTGCTCTGGTCCATGGGGTCACGAAGAGTCAGACACGACTAAATGACTAAACAACAACAACAACAATGTGATCATTACTGATATTTTTTCTATAGCTCTTCTACCCTAACCCCCTTTTGAACCCCCCTTTTTTGCATGTGTGTGGGGATTCTAGTTTGCAATGCAGTTCTTTGCATTCAATGCAATCCTGATCAAAAAAATATTACAACTTTATGAGTTTCACTGGTTTACATGAGCAGCAGTCACCAAGTGGCAAAAGTGAAAAGTCTGCTCTGGCCCACTATTATTCCTAAGGCTCTGCTTGTCTCTTTGGAGCTCTGAAATACCGATGCGATGGGCCCTGAAGTACATTCCTTCCACACAATTTGGTGGGGGAGAGAACACCCTGTTTTTAATAACAGTTTGTAAAAAAAAGAATGTATAGCTCCTATAAACTGTTAAACTTCACTTTATTTTTTTTTTTTTATAATATTTTTTATTACGTTTCTTTCCAAATTTTATACATTACAAACAAATAAGGAGTTTACAAGAAACCATTTTTTTTTTTTTAACAAAAATCCCAACTTGGACTTCCCCACCCCTTCCGATTCTGCGTTCTTTATATTAACAATGTCAGCAATTTGTTACCTTATGTCATACCTTATTGTAACTTTTACATGTTATGTATCTATATTCAATGTATTATGTCACAATTTTTATACCTTTAAAATAAACGTAACATGTTCAATTTCATATTATCTCCTTTTCTCTTTTATCACTTAGTTTACTATTTACTTAATCATAATTGCTAAAGCGTATCATTTCCAAATCATGCACCGTCTTAAGATTCATACAGTTTGTAATACTTTTGCAAGTAGTCTTTAAACTTTTTCCAGTCCACCTCAATTGTTTCTACATCCAAATCTCGGATTCTGCCGGTCAGTTCAGCTATCTCCATGTAGTCCATCAACTGCATCTGCCATTCCTCCAGCGTGGGTAAATCTTGTGTCTTCCAGTTCTTTGCGATGAGTATTCTTGCTGCTGTACTAGCATACATAAACAAAATTCTGTCCTTCTTTAACACTTTCTGGTCTACCATGCCCAACAGGAAGGCCTCTGGTTTCTTGGGAAAGGTATACCTAAATACCTTTTTCAACTCATTGTAAATCATTTCCCAGAAAGCCTTAACCTTTGGGCATGTCCACCAGAGGTGAAAGAAAGTCCCCTCTGCTTCCTTACACTTCCAACATTTATTGTCAGACAGGTGATGTATCTTAGCTAACTTGACTGGGGTCATGTACCACCGGTATATCATTTTCATAATGTTTTCCTTCAAGGCCGTACTGGCCGTGAATTTCATTCCGGTGTTCCATAACCTTTCCCAGTCTTCAAACATAATGTTGTGTCCAACATCCTGTGCCCATTTAATCATAGCAGATTTAACTGTCTCATCCTGTAAATTCCACATAAGCAGCAAGTTATACATTCTAGATAACAGCTTTGTCTTTGGTTCTAACAATTCTGTCTCTAGTTTCGACTTTTCCACCTGGAAACCAACTTTTTTGTCCATTTTGAAAGCCTCTTGAATTTGAGCATAATGTAGCCAATCTCGCACCTTATTTTTTAGTTTGTCCTGGCTCTGCAACTTCCAATTGTCTCCAATTTTTTCAGTCAATTCCCAATATTTCGGCCAATAGGCCTCCATATTGGGTCTTTTTCGGGCCTTGGCCTCCACTGGTGATAGCCACCTCGGAGTTTTACTCTCTAGTAAGTCTTTATATTTCATCCAGACTGCAAAAATTGCTTTTCTGACAATGTGGCTTTTAAACAATTTATGTGCTTTAACCTTGTCGTACCATAGGTATGCGTGCCATCCAAAAGCATTATTAAAACCTTCCAGATCTAGGACATCGGTGTTTTCCAACAAAAACCAATCTTTCAGCCAGCAGAAGGCTGCAGCTTCATAATACAACCTCAAGTCCGGCAGGGCAAACCCCCCTCTTTCTTTCGAATCTGTTAATATTTTAAACTTTATTCGGGGCTTTTTGCCCTGCCAGATAAATCTAGATATATCCTTCTGCCATTTTCCAAAGCAATCCACTCTGTCCACGATCTGTAAGGTTTGAAACAAAAATAACATTTTCGGCAACACATTCATTTTTATAGCTGCAATTCTTCCCAACAAGGAAAGTTTCAATCTTGACCAAATTTCTAAATCCTTTTTAACTTCCAACCAACATTTCTCATAATTATCCTTAAATAAATTCAAATTCTTGGAGGACAAATAGATTTAAACTTCACTTTATTGACCATAAATCTGTGTTTTGCTCAATGCAAAAGTTTTTCATCTTCCACAGGGAAAAAATGCTGAAACAGCTACAATGACCAAAAGCAAAGAAGTTTTCTCTCCCAGACAATTTATATGGAAGTTATTGGATTTGTTCCTTAAAAGAACAGTTACTGCCATGCACTTCCCCCCACCCCCAGGTGAGAATAACCCTTGCCTTTGAGGATCGGGTTGTGAACCAGCCACTTTCTGATAAGAGCGAAAAGAGAAAGTAAAGATGGGTGTATTATATTTTGAGCAGGGAGTAATGGGAGGAGAGGTTGGGTATCTTTGGAGACTGATAAGGGTAGAAGTATTGATCGAATGCAATTCTCTACATTTTCATGCCTGAAATACAACTCTGCTTAATATAAGGGCTAAATCAGAGGAGTCTCCGCAAAGTCATTGAAACAATTGCTCTCCTAACAAGGCATCAGGAATTAGAATGTGTCCAGAGGTTTCCTGGCCACTGAATCTGGACAACCATCACTCTGGTGGTTGGCCAAGTGCAGGAAAATGCAGAGAGGTCCAACACACAAACAGTCCTACATCATTTCTGATTGATTGGATCTGGGCACTAAACCTACGCTATATCTCTTCCTGGATTACTCACACTATTTAACTTGAGTGTTGACACTTGAGTGAAAGTGAATTGGTTGACCCCATGTTCCTTTTCCACATATGCTGGGGTGTGCCCTTGTGTAAAATAAGCAGATCAAAAGCAGAAAGCTCAGGATTTTTACCTAGGAAGTTCATAGGCAGTGGTCTGGCTAATCTTTCAGACCAATCAGTGTTAGAAGGATGTCAGCATCTACTTGATGCTGGCTCAAAAAATAGAGAGTCTCTTTAGCAGTTGTTACATTCTACTTAAGTCAGTTTGATTACAGGGGAAAATAACTACAGATGCCCTAAGTACAGAATTGTCAGGCTCCTACCTAAGCCAGATCCCTGGCTAGCCTCCTCTGAGGAAGCAACAGCGTGGGACTCCATGGGAAAAAACCAGTACAACTGAGGATCTGGAAGAACCTACAAAAATTGCAAACCAGACTGAAATGCTTTGGCTCATGGATGTGTCACCCTTTGTTGAATCCTTCCAACTGCTGCCTAAGCCCTGCCTTGATCCCCAGTTCTCACCCTTCATTACAGAAGCCTCAAGAGTGAAGGTGGCAGTAAATCCAGTAGAAGCTGGGAGTTGGCACAGGAGTTCCCAACTGACTTTCAGATGACTCTATTGCCCATAGTATCTTTGGGTACAAGGGTCTACACCAGGAGTGGAGAACCTGCAGCCCTCCAGATGTTGTTGGATTCCAGCTCCCAGAAGTCCCAACCAGCATGGCCAATGGCCAAGGATGATGGCAGCTGCAGTCTAGCAACACCTGGAGAGCCAAAGTTTCTCCATCTTTGGCTTACACTCAGAAAGAACAATTGCAGATGATCAGGAAGAGGAGAAGCTGACAGTGAGGATATAATCCTTTCAGTTTCCTCTGAATCCCCTTTGTTGATCAAGTGTTCCCTATTGAGCTGCCTAGTGTCCAGTTCATTCACTCCGCTCCACAACATCTGGGTTCAGCTTCCCTTCTAGCTACAGCTCCTTCACAAGATGCTGGTCATGGACAGAGATGCTCTCCT
Source organism: Podarcis raffonei (assembly GCF_027172205.1). Taxonomy (NCBI): domain Eukaryota; kingdom Metazoa; phylum Chordata; class Lepidosauria; order Squamata; family Lacertidae; genus Podarcis; species Podarcis raffonei. The sequence goes on from NC_070607.1 coordinate 75,917,075, forward strand.
TGGGGAGGCTCACTATTACCTAAGTGCTTTTATTGTACTTTTGATTTACTACTGTAAGCCACCCTGGAACACTATTTGAAGGGAAGGATATAAATTTCCATCATAAATAAACTGGAGCAAGACTTCAATTCACTGGTGGTTTTGTTCTAAAAATAAAACAATAGTTCTGCTGTGAGTGAGACCAGGCTTCTCCTACCTATGTTGGCTGGAACCAGCCCCCTGTTTTTATATAAACTGCCTCTAAATGGACAGCTTGTTTTCTATACAGCAGCTGAGTGGACAACATTTTCTTTACAAGAATACATGCCTCCCTCCCCATCCCACCACAATGCCTTGATATGGTTTCCCTGTTTTACTGAGACGAGGAAGAATTAGAGGTGTGGCATATCAGAGGCCAGCATGTTATAGGCCTGGTTCTCCTGCTTCTGTTCAAGAGTGCCATAAACTTCAGTTGCCTGTACCACATCTGGCACACCTAGCCATATTTTGACATGTCCTCAAGCACAGGTGGTTGTAGAGTGGAGCTTTCGTCTTATAAATCTGGGCTATATAACCTTGCTTATATCAACTCATAAAGCCTGACACTCAAGAGATTCAAGAGATGGGTCTTTCAAATAGAACAATAGGGTAGGAAGAAAAAATAGTCAATGCATGTAGTTAAACTATGGTATTTGTTCCCATAAGGTATGGTGATGACCACTAACTTGGATGATAAAATATTTCAAAAAACTTAAAAGAAGATTAGGCAAATTCATGGAGGATAAGCCTGTCAGTGGCTACAGGAGGCAGAGAGAGAAGGAAGCAAAGGGCTAGAGAGAGAAAAAATAACGTCTGACACATTTTGGAATTCTACAAATAAAAATGGCCACTAGCCACAATGCCTATGTTCTATGACCACTGTTGAAAGCAATGAGCATTGTATCCACTGCTGCTGTTCCACCAGCACAGCAGATGTCCACTTGTTCAATGGAACTTTTGCCTCCTCTCCCCCAAAGCCTCCCCACGCCCCCTCAAATTTTGCTCCAGAGGATTGGAGGACCTTCCAGAGTAGATTTTGAGGGTGCATTGTGAGAGAAGAGGCAAGTGAAGTTCTGTTGTTACAATTAGAACTCTTGTGGATACAACCCAGTGTGCTTCTGAATACAGTGGTACCTCAGGATGTGAACGGGATCCGTTCAGGAGCCCCGTTCACATCTTGAATGCAATGTAAGCCGCGACGGCGCCTCTGTGCGTGCGCGGGTCGCATTTTGCCGCTTCCGCGCATGCGTTTGACGTCATTTTGAGTGTCTGCGCATGCGCGAGTGGTGAAACCCAGAAGTAACGTGCTCCGTTACTTCCGGGTTGCTGCGAAGAGCAACTCGAACATGCTCAACCCGAAGCGCATTCAACCCGAGGTGTGACTGTACTAGTTTTGGGAACAGCAAGTGAGGAGAGTGCTGCTGCACTCAGGCCCTGTTTGCTGGCTTTCTGTAGGCCACTGGTTGGCCACTGTAAGAACAGGCTGCTGGACTAGAAGATCTAGCAGGGTTCTTCTTATGCACACCCACACTGTGAGTTTCCATGCGGGTTCTCAAGCATCTTAAAAGCTGTCTGGATTTCAGAGCTGTTCCTACCTCTCCAGACCTCTGACAAGCTACTTTAATGGATAGGCAGCAACCTTCACTGAAGGGCTAAATTTAAAACTCTCCTATGCATCTCTTGTCAAACGTTAAAAGCTTTTCCTGTCTGTAGTAGTTGCCACACCACCCCTCCCTCTGTCTGCTGGCACCAGTGACAAATACTACATCTCGCTTTGAGTAACAGTATATTGAGTGGCTGGCACAGGCAGAATAAGGTACCTGTAATTTATCTCCGGGAGTTTGGGTTAGATGACAATGCTGGGAACAAAAAGGGCCTCGGAGCTGTCACCTGATTACTGATTCTAAGATTTCTCCTCCGAGAGTGAGAAGAAGTGAGTTAGGCTGAAGGGTACAAAAAGCAAATCAATAAACAGGTTAGTGTTTGCATCATTATTAACACTCAGGCTGTCAACACACCCATTGAAACTATCGCTCAAGGCAGCTTCAGATTTAATGGTCACTGCAAGAGATTTACTGTAAATGTTAGCTAAAGCCAAGCAAGGGAGGGGGTGGGGGAGGGACTCACTTGACAGATAACAGATTTCGGCAGCATACATGAGACCCTCTAATGTCTGTGCATATAAAATTAAGTGATCTCCACTTGGAACTGGTATTTGTTTGCAAAGAATTTAGATCAAATTCTCCCTCTGTCTGCCTCTTCTTCCTGACTCCTTCCTCACAGCACTTCCAGTTGAGTGCTTGAAGGGGGACAGATGTACATCCAGGAGATATCCATTTCTTATGGCTTACGACGGACAAATATTTTTGTACACAATTTTTACTAATATGCTTTTTTTCTTGCACAGCTTTCCCCCTAGTATACAACTTTTGCCCTAATTTTCATGGTTGCAGAACTGCACCAGGAAATTCAGAGAAGTGTGGATATAAAGAATAGTTGTATTTCAGAAAGTGTGGCTGAACGAATTGCTTGCCCATCCTTACTTTGCATGGCGAGTGTGATGCTTTCATCCTACGAAGCTCTCCTGCTTCTATATGCCACAGTGGTGAGGACAAGATCAGCTTAAGGTGGGAAGTTCATACAGCTAGAGTGGTACCAAATGAGTACCTGCATTGTGAAGGTAAGGGAATCTGTGGCTTTCTAGATGTTGTTGTTATTTCAGCCCAACTCCCATCAGCCCTGCCCCACAGAGTAAATGGACAGCAATCATGGGAGCTGCAGTTCAGCAACATCTGAAAGGTCTGACGTTCTCCACCCCGAATAGAAATGCTTTTGTCAGTTTTTTACTCTTTCATTTCATGAGAAACTTATCATATAATAATAATGTGGCCTTTTGGCCCGAGGAACTGATGTAAATGTGCGCAGGGCTTATGTCTTAGAAACAGTGGGCGCTTGGAGGGATGGTGGGGCAATTAGCATTCTTGGAAAAAATAACATAGCAAATAGTTGTTTGTTTGTTTGATCTCAGGGTCCAGGTAGGTTCATATGGAAAGAGGCAGTCCTTGAGGTATTGCATTCCTGAGCCATTTAAGGCTTTATAGGTCAAAACCAGCACTTTGAATTGGGCCTGAAAACTAATTGGTAGCCAGTGCAGTCAGACCAGGATCGGTGAGCTGCTGAATTCTGCACTAGCTGAAGTTTCCGAACCATCTTCAGAGGTAGCCCTATGTATAACGCATTGCAGTAATCTAACTTTGATGTTACCAGAGCATAGACAACAGTAGTTAGGCTATCCCTGTCCAAACAGGGGCGTAGCTGGGCCACCAGCCAAAGCTGACGGAAGGCACCCTGGGCCACTGAGGCCGCCTGAGCCTCGAGTGACAGCAAAGGATCCAGGAGTACCCCCAAGCTATGAGCCTGCTCCTTCAGATGATGTATAACCCCATCAAGAGCAGGCAATCTCCCATCCATCTGGCCTAGGGAACCACCCACTAACAGTGCTTCAGTCTTATCTGGATTGAGTTTCAGTTTGTTGGCTCTCATCCAGTCCATTACTGAGGCAAGACACTGGTCCACTGCCTCACCTGAAGATGTAAAGGAGAAATGGAGCTGAGTGTCATCAGCATACTGCTGACAACCTACTCCAAACCTCTGGATAACCCCACCCAGTGGTTTCATGTAGATGTCAATCAATGTGGGGAATAGGACTGAGCCTTGCAGAACTCCACACTGAAGACTCCTTGGGGCTGAAAAGCATTCCCCAAGCAATACCCTCTGGGAATGGCCATCCAAGTAGGACCGGAACCACCACAAAGCGGTGCCACCCATCCCTACTTCGGACAGTCGCTCCAGAAGGATGCCATGGTTGATGGTATCGAAAGGTTGAGAAGAATTAACATAAAGATCTATGTACTCCAGGATTTCAGACACGGGTCTCTCCCAATATCCGGAGATGCTGAGGTTTGAACTTGTGGTCTTCCACACACAAAGCAATGGTTCTGCTACTGAGCTATGGTCCTTCCCCCTCCCCGCATTACCCCATAGTTAATATGATGTAGTCTGTAACTCTTATTCTCTAAGGCTTTTCCTAGGCAGAAACTGTTTCCCCCTTTGCAGGATGTTTGGTCTCCAAGGCTCAGCTAGGCTTTATGATCAAGAGACTGTAAAGAAAGCAGAAAAGCAATATTGAAAATGTTGCATTTGGGTGTTCTCCCCACCCCCGGCCCACAACACACACACACACTTCCTGCACAAAGGGGCTTATTGCCTCAAGCAAAGAGCCAGAGGATTGGTGTCATCTCTGTGGAGTTGTGCTCTAATCGCTCTTGAAATGAACATCCCCCAGAAATTCGGAGATGGGTTTGCTTTCTTTAATATGTGCACTATTGACTTGGAAGAGGGAAAGGGAGAAAACCACTTGCAAGCATTAATTGGCGACAGAAGGTTTTTTTGTTTGTTGTGCAAAAGGAACCCTGTTCTGAGGGGAATTATTACAAGGATCAAAACCCTTGCGGCATGCACACAGCATGGACACACACATAGACACATGCAAAACCCATAGAGCATCAAGCCACATGAGCGACTCAGGGAGATATTTGGACAAGGTGACCTCCTAGAGTGCACATTAGCTATATTATTGGCCAATAAAGTCTCTAGCTCCTTTACATATGCATATTCCTCACATATTGAAAGGCTAAGATTAGGTTGATTATCAATGGGGGATGTGCCAAACAATTACTTTCATTATTGAATATCCTATTAATTATTCAGGAGATGAATCAATTATTCATATCTCATTTAAACGAAAAGGGGGGGGAGAGAATAACGTAGTCAGTTGACAGAAGTGTTTCCAGTGTCTTCCAATACGGTGGGGACTCTGTCACGGCAGCAGCCCAGCTGAGGCGGGGAGGAAAAGACACTGATTTCGTTTTCAATCTTAGTTTAGTTTCTGTTTTTTTGGTTGCCGAGGACTGATCTTCCAGGTGGCCATTATTCACAGAAGGAAACGCAACCCGTGGGGTCAAATGCCAAGAATGTTCAACAATAAGATGTGCTCCAGAGACTGCCCCAATTATGTACTGCTATCATTTAATAATTCAACCTGCAGTTTATTAGCCTTTCAGCTCTGGAGATGCTAAGATCATGCACCTCGAACCTAAAGATAAAGGTGGTTTAATGACAAAACACAGAAGAATCGCAGCGTCGTCTCAGCTATACCATGTAAGTTGCCTTTCTATTTAATTTAAATTGTCCGATGCACAGAGCGGTAAAGTGGTTAGAGCACTGGATTAGAACAGGAAGAGGTACCTCAGTCCAAGAGGCCCAATGTGGCTCACCCTCTGGGCTTCTCTTTCTCTCTCTGACCCTCAGGACTCTCCTCAGGTCACACCCTTCAATGGCCATGTTTTGCCCCTTCCTTGAGTGCTTTCGCCTGGCTGGAATGTGTCCTCTTGCTCAGCAAGATGGAGAGGTGCGTGTACAGAGACCTCAGACTTCTGCATAACTTGAATGTTGCCTACTTTACAAAAGTAAACATCACATTTGTTGCCCGATCCACTTTTTACCTCTGGCCATTTCCACCACTGGTCTATCAGATGCATGTGCAAAGCCCACAAGCCGGATATGGGCAGAGTAGCACTCTCATAATTGTGGTACCCCAGTGACTGGTGTTGTCATGGTCTGGTTGGATGCAGAGGAACAGCTGGGAGGAACCACTTTGCCTTCAGCCAGCCCACCACCTGACTGTCTGCTTACTTAGACAGCCAGTCAAGAGAGTTGGCACTAGCTGTGAGTTTCCTCCTTAAGTGTCAGTGTTGCCCTTGCAGAACTCAGGAGGGGGAAGGAGGGGACAAAAGTAGAACAAGTTGATTCTTTCTATCCTCCTATGGTTGGCTGCTCTGTCTTCCACTCCCCCAGACACAAATTTGCACCAAATTACAGTCATACCTCATGTTACGTTTGCTTCAGGTTGCGTGTTTCCAGGTTGCGTCCCACGGTAACCCGGAAGTACTGGAAAGGGTTACTTCCGGGTTTCACCACTCGCACATTAGCAGATGCGCAAAATGACATCATGTGCATGCGCAGAAGCAACGAATCGTGACCTGCACATGCGCAGACACAGGTTACGTTCTGCTCATGTTGCAAACAGGCCTCCGGAAGTGCAACCAGAGGTACCACTGTATATTCTGAAGACACACACAGCATAGGAAAGCTGAAGCCTGGAAGTGTGTCACTATTTGTCCAGCAGAGCCCTTGGTGCAATTTTGCAGGAGCTGCTTTACACCCACAAGAAAAAGCTGGCGGCAATCCCTCTTTTATCCAAGACAAAAATATGTCTTTGGGATCCTCGCAATCTGGAGTGGGTGAGGAACCCTTCCTTCTTCTTTGTCTCCTGGGCTCATTTGTTTTGCATGCCCCCTCAGGCCGGCCCCGTGGGGCTGGCTCTGTGTTGCATTGGGTACAAAGAGAAACCATCTTGGAAACAAATTGTCAATTACTGAACGATCAAGCCCTCCATTTGTTTGTTAAACTGGCTCTCAAATAGTCCAATTAATTATAACACAGCTAATTATTAAGATGCACTGGTAGTCATCGCCTTTTCCAGCTGTAGGAAGGAAGGCTCTCTCCTTCTGCAGTGCTGTCACTACTGCATTCCTATCCAGTCGAGCGATTTGTCTCTGTCAAGCCAGTAAAATGATAATGCCAATTAAATCACACAAATAATTGCTGTTGTATCCCAAAGGAATTCCCCCTGCATATTCAGGTGGAATATGAATGAAGGATGGCCAGAGGAGAGTGTTTGATATTAAGGGGGAATATTTTTTCCCCCGCTCTATTTGCAAAAGACAGCTTGACTGGCCAAGGTGCATCTGCACAGGAATTTTTAGGGGCATAGGTTGGATTAGATATGCTCAGGTCACAATCACACCATGCATTTAAAGCACATTCAGCACACATTTAAAGTACGTGACTTCCCCCAAAGAATCCAGGGAACTGTGGTTTGTTCAGGGTGCTGGCAAGTGTAGATCTGTGAAGGGTAGAAAACTACCATTCCCGGGGTTCTTTGTGGGAAGTCACAGGCTTTGAATGTGTGCTGAATATGCTTCGCACACCATATTTTTCGCTCTATAAGACGCACCAGACCATAAGACGCACCTAGTTTTTGGAGGAGGAAAACAAGAAAAAAAATATTCTGAATCTCAGAAGCCAGAACAGCAGCGGTCCCTCTTGCTATTCTGGCTTCTGGGATAGCCACAGGAAGCCTCTTCAGGGCAGGGGGAGCGTTCCTCCTGCTGCCCCGAAGAGGCTTCGCACAGCTATCCCAGAAGCCAGAACAGCAAGAGGGACCACTGCGCAGTGATCCCTCTTGCTGTTCTGGCTTCTGGGATAGCTGCGCAGCCTGCATTTGAGCCATAAGACGCACACACATTTCCCCTTAATTTTTGGGAGGGAAAAAGTGAGTCTTATAGAGCAAAAAATACGGTATATGCTGTGGATGTGACCTCAGTCAGTAAAACTGATGCTGATATCTCTGCAGCATGCAGTTTTCTTAGATACAGGCAGTGCTCGCTTTCCAGACCCCCAGGCACGTTGGCAGGTCCTTGTAATGTGTTATGTCTGCCCCACCCCCATTCCACCCTGCCCTGCCCCTGTTCCACCCCTGTTCTGCCCTTTTAGTGATGTTTCAGTGATATTTTCAGGTCACTTCCAGATTCAGTGTCGTGTGCATGATCGTGCGTCACTCAGATGTGCATCAATCGGTTGTTGCCCATACGCATCCCATCCTTCATTCCAAGAACTCAGGACAGCCTGTTATCCCATTATCTCCATCTCTCAGAAATATGTTTGGCTGAATCATAGAACTACAGAGCTGGAAGGAACCCTAAGGATCGTCTAGTCCAGGGGTCAGCAAACTTTTTCAGCAGGGGGCCAGTCCATGTCCCTCAGACCTTGTGGGCGCACTGGACAACAAATTTGGGGGGGGACAACAAATGAATTCCTATGCCCCACAAATAACCCAGAGATGCATTTTAAATAAAAGCACACATTCTACTCATGTAAAAACACCAGGCAGGCCCAAATAACCCAGAGATGCATTTTAAATAAAAGGACACATTCTACTCATGTAAAAACAAGCTGATTACCGAACTGTCCATGGGCCAGATTTAGAAGGCAATTGGATCAGATTTGGCCCCTGGGCCTTATTTTGCCTTCCCATGGTCTAGTAGTCCAACCCCCTGGGCTGGGATGAGGGTTTCTCCATTCTAACTCCCAAACTCTAGCTGCTACATGCCACAGTGTTGCCCCTTTTCACATTCTAGCTGTTTTTGTGGGGACAGATATGCCGTGACCCTGCAGTAGTGCAAATCCACTGGCTGAGTGCACATCAGACATGTGCTGATATGCAGTAAGTTGCACCGCATCATTTGCACCACAAATGCACAACTGTTTTAAATTGCTGTAAGATGAGAGGGAGCACATCACAGACCAGTGTCAGACCAGTGGTCCATATAGCCCAATATCCCGTTTCTGACAGTGGTCAATAAGCTGCCTCTTGGAAGCCCATGAGCAGAAAATGCAGGCAACAGCCCTCCGCTGCTGTTGCTTCTCAGAAGCTAGCAAGAGCCTAAGGAAGGCATGGTACATAGGGAATGATGTAGACCTGCAAGGTGACCCGAAAACAGGACTTAATTTGAAGCCGAATACCTGTCTTCTGTATTCAGGCTCTAGTTAGGATCTTGTGAAGCAATAAAGAAGTGAAAAGGTCCAGGGTTCTTCCTCTTCTCAAGTCAATAACTACAAATGGTTTGCAGATACTTTGGCATATGGAGAATGGTTTCTCGGCCAGAAGACCAGTCTTGTGGTGCTTATTGTTTTAGAAACTTCAGGAAGTTTTGAACACAGGGAAGGACAGAAGGAGGAAGCAGGAAGCAAAAGGAAGGGCTGATGGAGGAGAATGAGTGCAGAAGGGACTCACATTTGTGGAACAGACTGTCCCTCTGACATAGGTTGACCTGCTGTGATGTCTCAAGTTGATGGGGGGAGAAAGAACGTACTTGCATATTCTCTGATATTCACAAAAATACAGATTAGTATCTACCTGCGTGCATCTATATGTCTCTACAAATGGCACAAATATGCACAAACATGGTTTACTCTAAAGTAAAGCCAGGGAATCAGAAAGGGACCATCTCTGGAAAACACCCAACCACTAATATCTGTGCTAAACAAAGTAAAATACCCCCCACCTCCTGCCCCTTGCCTGCCACATAACATTACAAACACCTGGTTTTAGATCTGGACAGACACCAGATTAAGAGGACAGAGCGGTCTAATCCAATCTTGGATCTTATTCAATTAAACACCAAGGATGTAGATGTGTAACCTTGTTAATATCACGTTTAGTTGAGGCAGAGGGAAAGAAAATGAAGATATACTTGGTGTTGTTGCTAATTAGAAAAATTGAGACTTTGCATCTGCGTAATGCAGAGCAACATGTGGTGCTAACAGATGTGAACTCATTACACAGCTGCAGCAAAGTAGATTGTGCCACGGTAACGACAAAAACCTCAAAATCAGATTTCTTTAGAAAGGCATGCAATGCCTCCGTCTCACTTTGATTTCCCCTCCAGCACCTCATCGTAAGAAGGGAGGTGCTGAAAAGGGGAATCTAGTCTGTATATATGTGGTGTTTTACACACACACACAAACACACACACACACACAGAGAGAGAGAGAGAGAGAGAGAGAGAGAGAGAGAGAGAGAGAGAGAGAGAGTCCTTTTCCTTATGTACTTCTAAGCAAAATAATCCATTATGTTCAATGCATAATTTCAGCATTATGTATATTAGCAGTGTAAAAATATATCGACATTACTATCCATCTTAAATTTCAGGGTCATGTTATAAATTTTAAAAGGAACCCATCACTTCTCAACATCCCCAACCCTAATCCGCGGGTTGCCATCTGATTGGATTTTATTCTGATCCTGATCTGATTTTAGGATGTATTTTAATTGATTGCCTGATTTTATGTTAATGTGTAATACATTTGATGTTAGACGCTCTGAGCCCGGTTTTGGCCGGGGAGGGCAGGGTAGAAATTATTATTATTATTATTATTTATTTATTTATTTATTTATTTATTTATTTATTTATTTATTTATTTCCTCTGTCTTACCTTCCTTCCCTCAGTCACACCAATTCAGCTTTCATGCTGAGGATTTTAATGTAACCTCAATGCTTGCACTATTTATCTGACAAACACCTTCGATGGCTCTGAGCTTGTTGATATGTTAGGGATTGTTACCCAAATCAGTTGGAGCATTTGACCTTGCACCCCAGGAACCACTATTAGGCAAAATTTTAACAATATTCACATGCACAATTAATTGATGAACTGACTCCCACATGAAGTGGTATGTCATCCTTCATCTGAAGATCACAACATAAAAATACAAACATTGCTGGAGCTATATTGGAGAAGGCAGTTGCCCTCACACTTGGAATGGGAGAAAAATCCAATTCAAACCACATTTAAAGACAAACCTACCCAATTTGCACTTTCTGAAATAGTATGTGAATCAAAGCCATTCTTCGAAATTCACACTTCTCTGAACTTTGCAATGCAGTTCTCTGGCCAAGCAGTGTGTACAAAAATGCATATACTGGGGTGGACTGTGCATAAAAATGCATTTATCAGTGAAAATAACATTTACAAATGCATCAGATTACGTAAATTTCTTTGTACAAATGTGTATATTGGGAGGAATATGCTTTAAAATGCTGGTGTCAGTTGAGCATGAGATTCTTATTCTCACGGTCCTGGGTTCAAGCCCCACGTTGGGCAAAAAAAAATCCTGCATTGCAGAGGGTTGGACTAGATGACCCTCATGCCCCCTTCCAACTCTACAATTCTATGATCTATTAGGACCATTTTTCAGCATTCACAAACTGATGTGGAACTGTGAAGAACTGAATGTAAGGTTGGGGAAATGTGCAACTGAGAGAAACCAAAACTGATGCATTTGCCCAATCCTACTTCAGCGTCTTCTCCTTCTGAGCCTCCTTGAGGCATCTGTCAGTCTGCTGTTGGGAGAATAGGATGTCATTAGTTTGATCACAACAATACAGTGGTACCTTGGTTCTCAAACTTAATCCATTCCAGAAGTCCATTCCAAAATCAAAGCGTTCCAAAACCAAGACACTCTTTCCCATAGAAAGTAATGCAAAACGGATTAATCCGTTCCAGACTTTTAAAAACAATCCCTAAAACAGCAATTTAACATGAATTTTACTATCTAACAGGATCGTTGGTCCATAAAATGAAAGCAATAAGCAATGTACTGCAGTCACACAATCAATCAATCAGTACCTAAACTAGGTTCCACACTGTCACAAAAACAAAACAAAAAAGAGCTGAAAAAACAAAAACACAAAATAAATAGCAAAAACAGACCTCAGCGTAACACTCAAAATGGAAGTGTGGTACTCAAATCAGAAGCGTAACACTAAAAATGAAGCACGTTCAGCTTCTGAAGAAAGTTCGCAAACCAGAACACTTACTTCCGGGTTTGCAATGTTTGGGTTCCAAGTTGTTTGAGTACCGAGGCGTTTGAGAACCAAGGTACCACTGTACTTTTCTCTTGTACAACTCCTCTTGTCAGGGCTCCTTCTGGCTTTACTTGCTATGTCTTCCTATAGCAGAGGAAATGGAAAAAATAAGAAGACCTGGAAGAATGGCTGAATTGGGTTCACCAGCCCTGATGTGGTACTAGGTTTCCATGCAATGAATTTGAAGTTGCACTGTTAGTTCCTTTAAAAAAAATTTGGTTTTTCCCACATCCCTCACAGCTTTCATAGAAAAGTTGGTCACTGCACGTCCTATGCTAATACTCAGCTTTTTCCATTTCTGGGGTGAATTTCCAGAAACATAACAGGCGGTCAATATGCTATGAGCAGCTCTGAGCCTGTGAAATGCTCAGTTTGGAAGTGCATTCCCTTCAAAGCATTTCAAAGCCTCATTGCAGAGATCCCTTTGCAGCGAGGGTTGCAACTCACAGCAAAGTATTTTACCATGTGGTATCCTCCGCAAAAGGGGACGCGGGTGGTGCTGTGGGTTAAACTACAGAGCCTAGGACTTGCCGATCAGAAGGTCGGCGGTTCGAATCCCCGCAACAGGCTGAGCTCCCGTTGCTCGGTCCCTGCTCCTGCCAACCTAGTAGTTCGAAAGCACATCAAAGTACAAGTAGATAAATAGGTACCGCTCCAGCAGGAAGGTAAATGGCGTTTCCGTGCGCTACTCTGGTTCGCCAGAAGCGGCTTAGTCATGCTGGCCACATGACCCGGAAGCTGTACGCCGGCTCCCTTGGCCAATAAAGCGAGATGAGCGCCGCAACCCCAGAGTCGGTCACGACTGGACCTAATGGTCAGGGGTCCCTTTACCCTTTACTTCATCCTCCACAAATGGTGGCTTCCAGTACTGTTTAGGAGTGGGGTAGATATTTCTCTGTTTTGCATGCACCTGTTGGTTCCACGCTCTCAGCAGGAAGGTACCTTCATTGAGTGCCCCCTCCAAGGGAAGTGTAAAGTGGGGCCTGTACATCAATTATTTTTCCATGTTGTGCAACAAAATTCTGGTGCACTGGAAATGACATTGATTGAAAGTAATTGATATAGCATTGCTATAACTATTAGCCTGACCCCTAGAGACTCTTAACGTATTAATAACTTGATTTCAAGTTGCATGCCAAATTCAGATCAAATGCTGACACTCCACCCTCCCGCCAATGCTCTGGCAGCTGCCTGGGTTAATGTATTCAGCAGCTCAGGAATGAAAGATTGTCACCGTTTTAGGCGGAGCAGAGTTTTGCTTTATCGGATCTTAAAGGAGTACATTTCCACAGTGTTTCCTTTTGGATAAAGTTTGTTGTCTCATCCTCCTCTATCACCTGCCCAGCAATAAGGATTATTGTTTCCACACCCTGCACTGCTGATATATGAAAATATAGCTGGGAAGGATCGGTGTGGTTTTCTTTCCAACAGCTCTTAATTGCACTTGTGTGGCAAATGCAAGCCAGTATAGATTTAACATAAACCATTCTACACAGCCACAAGTATTAATGCTCCTCTGCCTGCGCCCATTAATCAAGGCTGCTTTCCTCTCTCTTCCTTTCCTTTCTTTCATACTCGGAGGGCACCCCGTGAGCAGCCGCAGCAGCGGCGCTCATAACCTCATTGCGGAGGAGTTGAGGCCTTTGATGGCTTTGCGCAGCCTGTTTCATTTCATAGACTTTGGGGGTCACTTTTTTGCAGTCTCTGTTAAACTGCATTGCAAAAGCAATTTAAAATCACTTAAGCAAATCATGAAAGATGCAATATGGGGGGAAAGTGGTGAATAATGGTTAGCCTAAAGCATCACAACAAAGAAATTGTGTTTCCCTTCAAGCCTCTTCTTTTGAGCAGAAGCTTTTATCCTGACTTCTTTTCTCTCTGACCCTCTCTTGATCTTGGTTACTCTTTCTCTCAATTTGGGGGGAGAGGGGCATACAGACTGAAACAAAAGGCTCTAGCAAATCTATGCAGTTCAATCCGAACCATGCTTACTTAGGAGTAAGTCAGGGTAACAACTGGGTTGATTCCTGTCCCTATTAAATGTGCAAAGGATTGCTGCCCAGCAGTGCAATCCTAGGCATGACTACTTTGAAGTAAATCCCATTATGTTCAGTGGGACATAAAAGGTAAAGGTACCCCTGCCCGTACGGGCCAGTCTTGACAGACTCTAGGGTTGTGCGCTCATCTCACTCTATAGGCCGGGAGCCAGCGCTGTCCACAGACACTTCCGGGTCACGTGGCCAGCGTGACAAGCTGCATCTGGCGAGCCAGAGCAGCACACAGAACGCCGTTTACCTTCCCGCTGGTAAGCGGTCCCTATTTATCTACTTGCACCCGGGGGTGCTTTCGAACTGCTAGGTTGGCAGGCGCTGGGACCGAACGACGGGAGCGCACCCCGCCGCGGGGATTTGAACCACTGACCATGCGATCGGCAAGACCTAGGCGCTGAGGTTTTACCCACAGCGCCACCCGCGTCCCTCAGTGGGACATAGTCCCAGGTAAATGTGCATATGAATGAATAAAGGAATTCTCCTCTGCTGCCCCATTTCTAGGAGAAAGCTAAAACCGCAATCGTGTACACTAGGGGTGGGCAGATGGTAGGCCTGCATCTATTGGTAAATGTCTGGGTGGTTTGCATTAGATGGGCAAGAATGTCTGGTCCCCAATTGTTTAACAATAGTAGCAACAAAATGACACACAGACCAATTAGTCTGCTGAAATTAAGAAATTGTAGGGAAACCAGGAATACATTTTTACATGGAAGGACCATGAGCTCAGCTCAGCTCTGGCACTCAGAACAAATCTTGTGATTTGTTCTATCGTAGGCTCAGGTTGTATATATGTGTAAATAAACCCGTATATCATAAAGACACCACAGTCCCCACTGTGCCTCATTCCTGGATAAGTACCTGGAACCCCTGGAATTTTGCATTGCTCAGAGATTGGGGTGGTGTGCAACACTAATTATACAAGGGATTTTTTCCCTCTCCTTCTAAAATGGCATGTCTGGAATTTATTTATTTATTGTGACAGGAAGTATTTCACACAACAATTTGCTGTCCATTCTCTTCCTAAAATGTCCAGCTGTGATGAGACATAGAAAAAAAAAGTGTTTGGAGGGTGGGGGTTCTTCAAACATTCCCTTCCCCTGAGCAGCACTTTGCCTTACCGTGACAGCCAGCTAATTGGAATAAGATGTTATGGTACACAATGGGTAGACAAAATTTTCCTGTGTGGAAGATTTAGATTCTGTTTGACATCTTTTTTCATGGTATGGGAATAGAGTCATCACAACCTGAATCCAGAGCTCCACAAAACATCAGTGGGCAGAGTATGAGACCCTTTTGGTCCTTGAGTGTGTGTTTGTGTACATGTATGTGTCCCCCACTGGCAATTGGCCCAAGTGATTTTGTTAAAAGCTATTAATAAACCGCCTTTATCTGAAGGTCCTGTGTGCCACCTGTTCGGCTCAGGAAGGCAAGCCAGCCCTGGTGGAATGAGAACATCAGTGAAAAATTAACTGCCTGAAATTAACTTCAAGCGTCCGAGTGATTAAACCATTGTGTTGTGATTGTGTACGATACTCCCTTTCTTCAGCAATTAAGGCTCTATTGATCTGATAATGTAAGGAAAGGAACCAGCAGAGTAACACACATTCAGACTGCTGTAATGAAGAGTGATCATCTATTGTTCCGGAGTGTGCAACAGTCAGCCAGAGGGATTGATTGCCGACATGTCCCCTCCACACTATTTCCTCTTGCCGCCTTCACTTCCCCCAGACCACTCCATGTCAAGCCCTCCCTTTGCCCACAAAACCATTTGAGAAGAAGAAGAAGAAGAAGAAGAAGAAGAAGAAGAAGAAGAAGAAGAAGAAGAAGAAGACCCTGAAATGAGAACTGGATTTATGGTGCTTTGGCATAAAGGGCATAAATCCAAATCAAGTGGCGGTGGCAACTTCCAACACAGAAGAGACAGCCTCCCAGGAGGAACTTTTTAAACAAAAACAACAACAACAAGTAGCTTTCAAGAATTACAACACATTAGCATGATGGAAGTTCATTTTCTCTGTGTGTGTGTCTGACACACACAGAAACACATACAAAAGCAAGCAAACACACAGAGTACTGCTCCAGGATTGTGTTGTGTGTGTGTGTCCCCTCAGTCAGTTAATGTTTGATAGATTACTTTATTTTAATATTTTGTTGGAAGCTGCCCAGAGTGGCTGGGGAAGCCCAGCCAGTTCGGCGGGGTATAAATAAATTATTATTATTATTATTATTATTATTATTATTATTATTATGGCACCCTCTATGAGCCCCTGTAATCTGGAACAGGACATGCAAACTGTATTAAAGTGTCAGAGTTGCCCAATGGAATTATCACTAAGCCAAGTGGATGCCATTATAAAAAAGGTCATCTATGGAAAAAAGATCACCTATGGAAAGCTCTCTAGAGATGACTGGATGGAAAGGGGAAGAAGACACACATCAAAAGCACAAGGCAGGCTGTAAGACAATTCTTGCTACTCAGGAAGCATCACAAATTTGCCTGAATAAGCATTAACAGAATTCTACAGTAATAGGCATGAAAGCTAGAGATACTGGCTATGTAGCAGAGTACGGTATATGGCAAAGTGGCATGGATTATTTTCATCACTAAGGTGGAGAATGGTTTCTTTGCTGTTAGAAGAGGTGGGTGGGTAAAATAAAACCAAATTGTGCAGGAAGGTTCATGAGAAAATGAGTTTCTGTCTATTTTTGGATACAACTGGATGCCATTTTGAATCAAGATGGCAGACTGGAACATTCAAATTTTCAGATTTTAACCACTTAGTTCAAAACATCACTGATTTTTTTTTATGTTTCCCAAGTTGTTAGTAATAAATATTTAACTTTTAAAGAATGTTTTAGATTAGAACGATCAAAATGCTTTCTATGTTCCCCTTCAGTACCTGAAAAATAAGAATCCTGTAAGATAGCATAGCATTATTATCCAAATAGTGGTCATCTAAGACCCCTTGGAGATGGTAAAATTTGAACCAGGGACGATTTCACAGCACACGACTCATAAAGTGCAATCTCACAGAGTGCATTTGAGCTTCTTGCTCCTTCCTATACAGTGGTACCTCAGGTTAAGTACTTAATTCGTTCCGGAGGTCCGTTCTTAACCTAAAACTGTTCTTAACCTGAAGCACCACTTTAGCTAATGGGGCCTCCTGCTGCTGCCGCCACACTGCCGGAGCACGATTTCTGTTCTTATCCTGAAGCAAAGTTCTTAACCCGAGGTACTATTTCTGGGTTAGCAGAGTTTGTAACCTGAAGCGGATGTACCACTGTATATGTTGCTTCTCTGCTGTTGTGTATTTGTCCAGTTTTCATCATTTTTATTGTAAGAGGCCATGTGAGGACTCACCCCACAGAGGTGTGAAAGAAATATATTTAAATAATAAAAACAACCCCGAAACATACTTTTCTGGGAGTAACCCTCACCGAACACTGGTAGGCCTCACTTTTGAGTAGGCGTGCATGGGGTTTAAAACCTGATTAAAACACTGCTTAGCTTTTGGAGACTGATACTGTAACTTTCTCTAAGTCTACTCATCCCCCGCTCCTTTTTGTGCTCACCTGTATCTGTCTCCCCCACCCAGTTCAAGTATCATAAAGGGTTAAGCACAAAGACTCTGGACCAGGCATATCTGTTATGCCATACCACTGCCCTTTTGCCTTGCTCTTAAGCACATGTGAATGGTAAATCGCATTCCTCTCTAGTTAACCCCATTAAGCTTTGGCCTGTGTTAGTCATAGAAGAACTAACTCCTGTGCACACCTGTCTGACTATAATGGCCTGCCATTATCATTTCCCAACCCTCTCTGTGATTGATGGCTATTATATGCATAATGACCTCCAGGTTTTCTTTTGCCCCCCCTTTTGTTAGGATTTGCTAAAGCAACCTGCAAATTAATTTAATATCCTCTTTTGGTTGGTAGCTATGAAACCGGGGCTCGGAGCTGATGATGCGTAAACCATTTGTGGCATGTATTTAATCTCCGGACAATGGATAGAGATGTTAGTGCATGCTACACTAAGTTCTATTTACGCTGGCTATTAAGTGCAGTCAAGCTGAAGGCAATCGGAGCACATTACAGGGCCTAATGGGAGAGGAAGCTAAACAACAGTACATTAAAGACTGAAAATGAATTAAGAGGGAAACATGGTAGAGAAAGCAGGCAAGTAAAGGGTTTTGTCTATAGATAACTCTTATTGACAAGACAAATATTCATAGACTTCAAGTTCCCCAATCTAATTTTGATATTGGATACCACTCTGGGGTGATGGTTGGGATCCTCATTTTCATACAGGTGCAAAATGAGTGATATTTTCATAAAGCAAGATCGGTGCAGTCCCTGAAGCATCTTGCTTAGAAGAACTCAACATCAACACAGGACTTAGACAAGCCCTTTCCCCTTTCATTGGGGTACCAACTGTAGGTGGTCTCTGTACTCTCTTGGCTGTTAAGGAATATTTGGTGCAGGAACAATAGAAAGTGTGACCATTATGAAGGCATTCTCTCGTCCTGTTACAGCGCTTGGTCACACTTGATTCCAATCATGTTCACTGACCTCACCATTCCATCACACTTCCATCATTACCACCTACAGGTTGGAGGATGAACATCTTCAGGGGAGAAATCTGTGTGATCTGGGTTCTGAATTGTAGAGAGGTGCCAACATGAGTCCAGCAGGCTTCCTGTTTCTGATATTTGGCCTCCAACACACGGAAGGGGGAAACAGGAATACAATGGAAGTTGGTGGTTATAGTGGGGAACCCAAGCATGGATCTGCTCCCCTCCCCAATGCAATTAAACAGAATGTCTTAATTGGAAGGCTGTGTTCTCTCTCATTCCCCCCCCCCGGTCATTCATGTCTTGCACCTGTTGTTGGAAAATATCATCCTAAAAGCAGCGGTAGTAGTGAGTTGAAGTAGGAACCAATGTTGTTGGTTCCATTGTTATTGTTGTACTGGGGAACCCATTCTGACGACACCCAGTAAGGGAAACAATGTTTACACTTGTTGTACCTGAGTTTTCAGTGGAGGTGGATGTCTTAGGACGCCATCATTGAAATCCTTTGCTGTGACTGTCGCGTATTCCACGCGGCGCTTTCAGCGAGACACTTAGAGTTCCAGGTTTTTCCAGTGCAGTCTTTTTTAATGTGAGCTATATACAGGCATTTACAAAAGAAACAGTCCATACAGAGTACTTACAAACGAATACTCTCCACCACAGCACCACCACACTACAGCACAACCACCACAGTTACTGTTGAACAGGCTTTCCTTTTTAAAACAGATGATAGCCAATCACATTAATCACACTCCTGCTGAGTCAATCTGACCCAGCACTTCACAGAGTATTGCATCATCCTGTTGAAGCCTGCAGACTTACTCAGCATCCTGCGAATCCCAACAGTGACCTGCTAAATTTCTCCTTGAAAACCCTGAGATGGTGAAGCAGTAAAGCAAATATATGACCCACTGCATTCTGAGCAGATTTTTGGTGTGAATCAACCCAAAGCCCCATTCCTATTCAATGGGACTGACTTTCAAATGTGGATATGGCTTGAACAACAAGGTTCAAAGCACACATTGAACCAGGTATATATCATTTGTTTTGCATCTCAAGTTTCTTCTTTCCTCTCAAGTTAAAAGGTAAAAGCCTAACTGTATTTTTGGTTTTTATGGAAGCCGCCCAGAGTGGCTGGGGAGGCCCAGCCAGATGGGCGGGGTATAAATAAATTATTATTATTATTATTATTATAACTACTATTTATTATGCAGTACTTCATATTGGCACTCTATTCTTATGATTTCTTGGCATTCTCCCCCCCCCCCCGAAGCCCAATGCATCGCATTGTATATCTCAGTGGCTGCTGCAGGTTTCCTTTAATTGAAATATTATCCTTATATGACAAATAATAAGGTGCCCCTTGGGGATTTCTCAACCAAACAACAAGCTTTTAAAAACGTGAAAACCCAGTGGTGTTGTTTTTTAAAAAAAATCAGCAATACAACATTTCTCTCTGGAATTTTGCAAACTGCTCTTAGGCACAGTTCTACCTGTGCACAGCAGAGATTAGTCATATAGACAAGTATAACAGAATTGCTGAAATGGGTTATTCTCAAAGTCTGGAGGCATGGCTTCTTCAAAATTGGTTGGGAGGAGCACGGGTTGGTTCACTTTAAGTCTTATTTTCCACCCAGAAACACTGTTGAAAAATGCTTGCGTTGCAATGATCGTTGTGGCAGGGTACACTGAGCTTAGTTAGTCTGCTTGTAGGGAATATCTTCATTAGAGATGGTGGCAAAGTTATTTGGGTGCAGACTCAGAAACAAACTCTAAGTGTTCATAAAAGCCTTAAGGGGAGAGGCAGTATTCTTCTCAGATTAGAATCCAAGCCAGTTAACAATTCCTTAGTCTCCATCAGCCCTCTCTGGGCTCCTCCAGAGATTACCTTTTTATTGAGCATTCCATCCTGATTTGCTTGCACAGATCTTATGCAGAGGTTCGATTGTATCCGGTCTTTATTGAGCATTCATTCCGATTTGTTTGTGGGGAGCTTAAATGGCAATGAGCATATATCTTGCATTTCTCCTGATTTGCTTAAGGGGTATTTATATGCCTTCCCCAATTAAAATGAACCCTCAGCAGTTACTGAGGAATATAAGAAGCTACACTCAGCTTTTTGGAAATGCAAAGAAAATAGATTAATAATCTCAATGTGGGGGGCAGCACAGTATACACTGAGGATTTTATGTCATTGGGAGTTGTGCTTTTCCAGGGATCCTGGTTGCATGGAGAAAACCCACCATGCATACAGTTGATATGTGTGGTTGCTCTTTCAGAACTTGGAATGAACATGTAGGATCGTCACAAATACACACACACACCATTCGCATAATGTTTTTGAACAGGGCTTATGCGTCTAACACTGCCTTAATATTTCCTAACTTGATTTGTGGTTTATTCTCCTCTAAATCTTTCTAGCTAACTTCAAGGCACCTTACGTGTTCAGAGAACTAATCAGCAAGACCTCTCTTCAATGCTCCTCTTCTGTTGACCAGGAGGACGTGACATTTGCTTCTAATAAATTAACAAGGCTACAAGGTCTACATTGTAACCATTCAAAGGTCCATTCTGTTCATTTTCTGGTTGCTCCAACCTACAAGCTCCCTGTTCACCTCCAAATCCCCAACAGCCTCTTCAATTAACAGCAAATCAGTAAATAAAAGCAAACCTGCCAGGTGGAACAGGGCAAAGATTCCAACATGGACAAAATTAAGCAATTATCCTCTTTGAGCGAATGGCACTCAGGCTGTGTGTGAGGGCACACTGAGAAAACCGGTTAAAGAATTGTATTTTGTAGCTCTTTCTTTTCTTTTTCAAATGTCTTTAATATGAACAGGATTTTCTATGTACAGTGGTACCTTGGGTTACATACACTTCAGGTTACATACGCTTCAGGTTACAGACTCCGCTAACCCAGAAATATTACCTTGGGTTAAGAACTTTGCTTCAGGATGAGAACAGAAATCGTGCTCTGGCGGCGCGGCAGCAGCAGGAGGCCCCATTAGCTAAAGTGGTGCTTCAGGGTAAGAACAGACCTCCAGAACGAATTAAGTACTTAACCCGAGGTACCACTGTATCTGCATATTGTGAAACAAAGGGGCTACCTAAGTCATATGCTGCTGTAACCAGAGCCATTATTAGGTGATCTTGCGCCCCTGGCAGAACCGTCCAGATTGTCCCTCCTAGTCACAGAATAATTAGCTCTTCTTTCTGCCTTTCCTCCAACTCCCCCCTCCACCATTCAATTCACCCTCTATTTAAAACCATTTTATGAGGTAATAATTGATATTGATATTTATGGACATATTTTAGCTGATTTGGGGGGGGCCATCGCCTGCACCCCTGGTGGGGGCCCACCTCACCACCCCCTAGCTACGGCCCTGGCTGTAACCGGGATGGTGATCCTGTGGTCAGATGGTGCTGGACAGCAACTCCTATCATTCCTGACCAAAAGGGCTAGTGTCTAGCTAGTGCAATAAAATGTATTTATCTGGCTTTTGCATTGTTTCCCTGGAGCACCAGGGACTAGACTCTGATCTTCATCTAGATTGCAAGCAGCTCCCCTATATTGGGCCTTCTTGCCAAATGAATGGCATCGAGTCCATGACCTGGCTGACAAAAACTGCACCACTTGCTTCACTCTCCTCTGCAGAGATTTGTAAGATGACACATCGTATACACATGTGAGCCTTTCTGAAGGAACGCAAACATGTCATTTGGGGTTTCTGCAGAGAATTCCACACTAAGAAGCTGATGAAGGAATTGCCCAAGTAGCCCGACACAAGATACCTTGTTCCCTTAGAAGGCCGGGTATTCTTACAAGCACATCAAAGATTTTGTTTAACATTTGCCTAATACGAGTATCTCTAAACACCTATCATCTTTGGCGTGGTTCCGGTATGAAATGTTTTTGGATAAAGCTGGCTACTGTTTTTTTCATTTTTGGTAGGATTAGTTTGTAATCATTGCCTATTGTATGGCTGTAGATCTAATTAGCTATCCTTTTGTTGCATAAATCAATCCTCACCCTATCATTTTCCATCTATTTGCATGCATGTACATGTGCATGTCCAAAATAATTTACTGAGGAAATATATAGCATTTATATTAACTTTACACTGCACTGTAGCTAAGGTAGCCATGTGTCCTACTTTAGACATCAGAGGACAGTCATCCATTGAATCACCAATCTCTATCAGGATTATAGCATACAGGCTCTGTAGCCATCTGCCTTCTAGCTCAAGCTGGATGTATGACTAAATGCAGGGATAAGTAAAGTACAGCCCTCTAAATTTTCTTTGATTCCCATTGCCCTACCCATGGGCAATGGTTAAGGGCAATGTCATCTTTGTCCTAATATAATCCTTCAGAATAGTGTATAAGTCAAGAGAAGTTGACCAATATGTTGTGACTCTAGGAGATATTGTAACACCAGCCAAATACTTCTTTTTCATGCTAGCAACAAAGATATTTGGATGAGGAATATGAACTCACCTTTGCTCATGAATTTCCATAACTTGAGTCTAATAAAACCTCTCTGGAAAGCCTTCTGAAAAAGGTTTTTTAAAAAGAAAAAAGAAAAAGAAAGAAAAGACTCAAACTGTATGTGATTTTAGCCTAATTGGAATGAAATGTAAGGCCCAAATCTTGGTTCTCATCGGCATTGAGACACTTGTGTACAATCACGCTATGCAAAATAGCAGAAGCCTGAATTCATAATTGGACGTTCCAAAATGTAATTATGAAAGATGAAATGCTCCTTTCAATGAGAAGGCCGTAAATAGAATAATTAATTTTGTGTTTGCTTGAACAATTCTGTATTATGGACCTTACACTGGAACTGAAATTAATTAAGTGCACCAGGATTTATGGAGGAGGTGAAAAGAGAGAGAGAGAGAAAAGAATTAATCTGAAGTAAAAGATAGATGACTTTGTGAGTGTAATGATGCGTTAGTCTGGGGTATTCTTTAACAAATTTAGTAGGCATGTTCTGGGTACAAACAGCATTCACTGACAGAATTATCTCAACTAATGCAGCTGCTGGACTCAGAGCAAATTGAGATTTCAGATGAATACTTCAGATATTAAAGTGATTAACTCTATATTCTGGTGACTCTTTTTCTTTTTAAGGAAATTATCCCAAGATATATTGTATTATTTTAATTATGCTAGTATCAAAAAGAATCCAGTAAGAGAGAAAGTTCCAATCAAGGATCCATTGTACTAGGTAATAAAGAAAAATAATACTGAGATTCCATCACACTTTAGCATGACCAGGATACAGAGCCCAAGATGGGGTATACAGATAGGGGCAGGCTTGGTTCTAGTGGTTCTAACATAAGTCAGCAAAGTGAAAGATTTGCCTTCTGGGACACAATTGGGAGGGAGCACACCCAGTCCTCACCAATAGGGTCACCAGGATCAAATTTAGCGCCTAGCCCAATAGTTTCCCCTAAAACTCAATTTGAAATTCTATTTCCATGTGACCACAACTGCACTCCACACCTGCCATGGGAAGCTTGGCCCCAATTGACAGAGATCACGCAGGAGGATGCAATTAATGTCTTTGTGCATCGTAATCTCAGGGATCCTTGCAATAAACCCTCCACACGGATCCCACCTGCCATAATGATTAGCATTTTCCCAGCAGAGAATATCACTCTTCAGATCACTGCGGCCTGAATCTTTTTCTTCAGCGGTTAATCTTCTCTTTCATCATCACTCAGCACTCTTTAAATCAAGCCCTTGTTCTTGACACCTGTCAATGATGTTGGTCCGAGGTGAACTCAGAAGTCAGAGCAAGGGACCAAGTGAGGGAGTCAGCTGAGGATTATGTGGAAGTAAAGTTGGGAAGACTGTTCAGGTAAGGTCCCAGACCCAGTGGTGAACCTTGGGGCCTCCAATTTCAGCAGCACTTTGTGCAATGCCAAAATTCAGCACCCCAGCCTTGTGCCTTCCATGCTACATAATAGTTGTGGAGCCCCCTGCAGTGACTCTGAGGCTCCATGCCCAGTGCAACTAAACTAATTGTGCTCCCCTAAATCCACCACACCGGAAGATTTTAATAGTTCTTCCTGTCCCAAAGTGACCAATGACCAGCCTGAGTGAATGACACTGGTCCACACCCTGAAAATACTTCACTGCCATGGAAATAATTGGAAGCATCAGAATTCAGTGTTAGAACATACATGCAGAAGGTCTTGAATTCAGCAACTTCAGGTTGGGTAGGAACAGTGCTTTTTTTTCTTTAAAAAAAAAGTTTAGGGGTACTCTCATTTTCCTACTTATATTGAAATAATGCCCCTCAATGAGGCCAAACTTAGATTCACAAAATGTTTAGGGCTATGTGTACCCCTGCGTCTTCCCAGAAAAAAAGCTCTTGGTAGGAAGATTCCAGTCAGAAGCCCCAGAGAGCCACTGCCAGTTGGACAAGGCAATACTGGGAAAGATGGGCCATTGGTCCGACTCAGTATAAGTCTGCTTCTTTTGTTCCTGTACTCCTTACATTCCAAGATAGTTTCATCTGAGCCAGACCTCAAATCCCATCTTGCTTATCCCAGTTGACAAAGGCTCTTCATGATCTCGGACAACAAGGTCTCCAGGTCCCCCAACTGACATTCTTTTGGCTGCACAGATACAGCTTAGTGGCAGAGCATCTGTTTTGCATTCACAATGTCCCAGGTTCAATCCCTGATGTCTCCAATTAAGCCTGGGAAAGACCCAAAACAATTCTTCCATTCCTTGACAACAAACACAGAGATGACATTTTTCCTTCGCCAGCAGTAAGGCTGTTGGAGTAATGGCTGGCTATTTTTACTCACTTTCAAGAGGCATCACAGAAACATTTTATTATCCTTGAAGGGAAAAAAGGGGACAGGGAAGGGGTTGTGTCTAGTGCTGGATGGAAGGCTGTTTACCTTAAGTAACCTGAAACAACAAAGGTCTGTATAGTTAAAGCTATGGTTTTCCCAGTAGTGATGTATGGAAGTGAGAGCTGGACCATAAAGGAGGCTAATTGCCAAAGAATTGATGCTTTTGAATTCTGGTGCTGGAGGAGACTCTTGAGAGTCCCATGGACTGCAAGAAGATCAAACCTATCCATTCTTAAGGAAATCAGCCCTGAGTGCTCACTGGAAGGACAGATCCTGAAGCTGAGGCTCCAATACTTTGCCCACCTCAGGAGAAGAGAAGACTCCCTGGAAAAGACCCTGATGTTGGGAAAGATTGAGGGCACAAGGAGAAGGGCACGACAGTAGACTAGATGGCTGGACATGTTCTCGAAGCTACCAACATGAGTTTGACCAAACTGTGGGAGGCAGTGGAAAAAAGGAGTGCCTGGCATGCCCTGGTCCATGGGGTCACGAAGAGTTGGACATGACTAAACGACTAACAACAACAACCTAAAACAGCCTGTAAAAATCAGAGTAAAGTGTGGGGCAGCCAAAACTGTGCCCTCCAGATGTTGCTGCACTGCAGCACCCATCAGCTCCAGCCAGTGTGGTCAATGGTCAGTCATGTAAGTTGTATCCTCCGTATCTGGATGTTAGATGCAACTGCCCATTTATAAGGAGCCACTTGAAATATTAATTATACTTCAGTGGCAGAGCATCTGTTCTGCCCACAGAAGGTCTCAGGTCAAGCCCTTAGCATCTTCAGGTAGGGCTAGGAAAAATTGGAAAGCCATTGTCAGTAATGAGAGCCAGCGTGGTGTAGTGGTTAAGAGCGGTAGACTCGTAATCTGGTG
Source organism: Podarcis raffonei (assembly GCF_027172205.1). Classification (NCBI taxonomy): domain Eukaryota; kingdom Metazoa; phylum Chordata; class Lepidosauria; order Squamata; family Lacertidae; genus Podarcis; species Podarcis raffonei. The sequence continues at coordinate 75,943,074 of NC_070607.1, forward strand.
AACCGGGTTCACTTCCCTGCTCCTCCACATGCAGCTGCTGGGTGACCTTGGGCTGGTCACACTTCTCTGAAGTCTCTCAGCCTCACTCACCTTACAGAGCGTTTGTTGTCGGGGAGGAAGGGAAAGCAGATTGTTAGCCGCTTTAAGACTCCTTAAGGGGAGTGAAAGGCGGGATATCAAGTCCACTTTCCTCTTCTTCCTCCTCCTCCTCCTCTTCTTCTTCTTCTTGAACCAGTGGTCTGGCTCAAAAGCAGCTTATTATGCAACTGAATCTAGGGCTATCTGTATGCAATGAATATGCCCTACCATTTATCTATAACCCTTCTCAGCCTAGTGCAGTTGGAACTTTTGTAAACGAGTTCATCTTTTGCAGCCATGCATGTGTATCCACACACACTGAACAGGTGTCGCTTTTGTTTCCAGAATGCATGGGTGTCATCTAAAACTGTGCTTGCAGCAGGTTTTTCTATGCAGCTTGTATTGCTATTGAAATTTCCTTTTGTTTAGCCAAACAAAATGCTAAATATGGCATGAACTATAGCCAGCTTCCAATTTTCAACAAGAGTTTCACTTTCCACTTGCTGGGTTATAGCTGTTTAAGTGACACATTATATTGTTTGCAAGGATTCTTCAATTGCTCTTTTGCTTCATTTAGCTTGTAGTACCATTCAGCCAAATTGATCTATAAAAGGTGTACTTAAAATCAGAATTATCCTGGGATTCACAAGTGTTGGGTGCTAGAAAGCAGCCCTTCATTTCCCATGGCCCTCCAAACATTTGCAAACACATTTCTACCTCCTGCATTGCAGCAGACTGAATCAGGAGGACAGGCTTGCAACATCTGTTCATTCCACTCACTTCTGAAGTCCTCTCAGTCTCTTAAGACACTTGATTCAGGCTGTCAAAACGCATACTTCTCTATGGTGTGTATGATTTGGACATTTAGACATCTGTCATCAGGAGGTGTGACGGATGGTTTCATTAACACAAAAAGTCAAAGAGTGTGACAGAGAAAGTATTTTCTAAGCCATACCAAAAAAAAAAATATATTCTCATACTTTCTTCCTGTCCTCTATTGTAGAAGAGGCTGAACATTCTGCAATATGGCCTGCGTCATAATGCATTTTTATAAATCTGAAATACAGTAACATTTGAAATACTGTGTGAAGTCCCATTTCAGGATGGATTTTGCACAGCTGGAGAGGGTGCAGGAGTGGGAAACTGGATATATTTATATATTTAGAAAAGTTCTTAATTGCTTTGTATTCAGAAGAATCTCAAAGCGATGTGCAGAACATAGGGGGAAGAAAAACAGTGGAACAGAATGTTGGAACATTGTACAATGTAGAGGTATAATACCATACGAAAGAATATCAAAACCATGTACAAGTTAGAGATCAAATAGAGTACGGAAACAAATAAATATACAATATGGAAATAAACAGAGTATAAAGGAATCTCAAAACAATATAAGAAGTATAGGTTAAAGTGCAATACAAAAGAAATCAAAACGATATATCAAACAGAATTCACACATGAAGAGGAGGCTGGGCCTTTGGGAACTTTTTAAAGTAGAGGGAGGAAACATATTCTAAGCCTTCTGAAGGCATTCTGATTACCATAAGAAGATAAGAGGCCTGCTAAATCAGGCCAAAGACCCATCCAGTCCTACCTCTTGTTCCCATAGTGACCAACTAGATGCCCAAGGGATGCTGCAAGGAGGACCTGAGTGCAAGAGGACTCTCTCCCTTTGTGATTCCCAGAAAGGTAGGAGGGAAGTGCTTTTCACCCAACCAACAATTAACTTATGGGTCCAATGCCACAATATGTCACACACTCTGATGGCTTGAAAAGGGGTTTAGAGAAAGGATTGGGTCTATTAGTGGCTACTAGACATGATAGCTAAATGTAACCCTAGGTCTAGAGCATTATGCCTCTTCAGTATCAGCTGCTGGAGGGGACGGGCAACATCAGGAGAGGTCTAGAAAACTGCCTTATACTAAGTCAGGCCATCTAGCCCAGTACTGACTACATTTATTGGCAGCGGCACCCTAGGGTTTCAGAAAAGGAGAATTTCCCAGCCTTGTCTGGAGTTGTCAGGGACCAAGCCTGGAACCTTCTCCATGCAAAGCTTGCGCTATCACTGAGCTATGGATATTGCCTATATGGCCAGCTTGTGGGTTTCCTGGAAGCATCTGGTTGGGTACAGATTGAAACAGAATGCTGGACTAGATGGAGCCTTGGTCTGATCCAGCATTATGTTCTCATGTTACCCATTCGCTACGGAGCAATTGCACATTAGCTACATCCATGCTTTGCAGACTTTAGCGCACAGACACACCCCAGGAGCCACAAAGAACCGTTTTCATGAGACATTGACCACCAAAAGGAAACGAGCTATGGGTGCTGGTATTCATTTCAGAGTAAGCTTTTGCTGGGAAACAACCCATATATTTTCCAAACTTATACATAAGAGAGTTGAATATTTTTTTAAAATGTATATCCTGCCTTTCAATGTAATATTATTCCAATGCTGCTTACATGTTAAAATTCAAAGGTGTAGTATTACTTTTAAAATGCCAACCTCCTCTGCAAAGCATGTTGTAATACAGACCAGTACCTTCACAGTACCACCAATTTATGGATAATAAGTGAAGAAGAAGAAAACAACTTTAAAAGCTAGTTGGAGAATAGGGCATGTATAGTTTTAGATAAATTTGCATGCTAAAAAGATTCCCTGCAAACTTGTACTATCACTCTCACACAGGGGTAGCCAACATGGTGCTGTCCAGAGGTTGATTGATTGACTACTACTCTCATAATCATCAATTATTATTATTATTATTATTATTATTATTATTATTATTATTATTAAAATTTGTATGCTGCCCTTCATCCTAGCGAAGACAAAAGCAAAAGCAACACTTCTGAGAAACATACAATGATATTTTCCAAAGAAACACTCTGCTCATGGCAGCATAACACATAAACATCCGTAATTTCAGAATAATCCACCAGAGTGATAGATATTGTACTTTTGCAGTTGATTGGAAGAGAGCAGCCCTTTCAAAGCCCACGGTATCACTTCATTAAATAAATTACCCATGTTAATCAGTTAACTCTATGAGGTGAGGCATGGCTTGAATCTCATTCACATCGCTATTAAAAAAAAATCCAGTCTATGGGAACCAAAATTTAATATGGCAGCTTAAATCTCAGGGGCTGAAGCTTTAGTCTTGTAATAATTTCTTTAAATGAAAAAAAAATGTGTTTGACTAAGACATCTTTTAAAAAAACATTAATTTGCAAGCATAAAATGTTGAAATGACTTACATAGATTTTCTCTGATAATTTAGCATCGCATTTAAGATAATGGATAGGGAGAAGGATGGATTGTATTGGGGGTGGGGGTGGGAGGGCCAGTCTGATGAAATTGCAAACTGGGAGACTAGAGCCCCAATGCTCTTCGATATCACCAAGGGCCCTAGATTAATTCATGGAACAATCTATCTTTGGGCATTCATTATTTTAACAGCTTGCACTTGGGCACCATTACACATCATGTTTAACCAAGCTTGGTCGATGTTTATGTTCGTGTAGGGCCCAATCCTGCACCTGCTCCTACGCTGTACTATGAAGTCAGGGAACAAATTCCATCCCTAAGAACATAAGAAGAGCCTGCTGGATCAGGACGATGACCCATCTAAATCCAGCATCCTGTTGTCACAGTGGCCAACCAAATACCCTTAGGGAATCCACAAGGAGGATTTCAGCTGAAAAAGCACTCTCCCCTCCTGTGGTTTCCATCAACTGGTATTCAGAAGCATTAGTGCAGGGGTCAGGAAACTATTTCAGCAGGGGGCCACTCCACTGTCCCTCAGACTTTGTGGGGCGCCGGACTATATTTTTTGGGGGGGAATGAACGAATTCCTATGCCCCACAAATAACCCAGAGATGCATTTTAAATAAAAGCACACATTCTACTCATGCAAAAACACCAGGCAGGCCCCACAAATAACCCAGAGATGCATTTTAAATAAAAGGACACATTCTACTCATGTCGAAACATGCAGATTCCCAGACCGTCTGTGGGCCAGATTTAGAAGGCGACTGGGCCAGATCCAGCCCCCGGGCCTTAGTTTGCCTACCCATGCATTAGTGCCTCCAACTGTGGAGGCAGAACAGAGCCAACAGACATACAGTGGTACCTCAGGTTACAGACGCTTCAGGTTACATACACTTCAGGTTACAGACTCCACTAACCCAGAAATAGTACCTCAGGTTAAGAACTTTGCTTCGGGATGAGAACAGAAATCGTGCAGCAGCAGCACGGTGGCAGTGGGAGGCCCCATTAGCTAAAGTGGTACCTCAGGTTAAGAACAGTTTCAGATTAAGAACGAACCTCCAGAACGAATTAAGTTCTTAACCCGAGGTACCACTGTACTCAGCAAAGTGTCCCAAGCTGGCTCTGGTCTTCATATAGCAAGGGATCATCTAACACAGAGTTCCGTAACAGTGTTAAATTGCTTTGTTTTGTTTTTTCTTACAACTCTTTTGGTACTATGTATAGGGAAGGAAACCAAGAACCATTGTCCTTAATGATTCTTTAATCTCACTCCCTTCGCATAATGCCGATGGATGCAGTAAGCACTCTCCTCAGGCACAGCCAATAGTTGCCTGGTGTCAACAGAAAAGAGTCAAAATTACCTCCAGTCTCCTTTAGGTCATCGCTCTTTTTGACACGCACAGCCTTGTTGACTGTGGTTGGATTCTATGTGTGACTCACGTCAAGCAGGATTTGGCACTAAGTCTTGAAATTTCACAGCCCATTACAGAGCAATACTGTGCAGAGGCTCTAAGCTCCATTCAGTTCTTTCATTAGGGACTGTGAACATGATTCTCTCCAGCTGGAGAAGCAGGTATGTCTCATCACTCAAGAAAATTAGGAACTGGATATCGCCTCACTGATATATAACATATTGTCATGATTAGCAGCCGCACATGGGGAGTTCTGGAAAGTATGAATGGGCCTAATACATCAGTTTGAGAATGCCGATATGAGAAAATGCACCATACAGTCTATCAGGGCATGCCACTCCTAACTATTTATTTTTTTGATGGTCATTTGGGGAAGGAAGGCTACTAACGTCATTTCATTATAGTGTTATTACTTGAGAGTGCACCCACTAGTGATGAAACACATTGGAAAAACTCTGCTGGATTGGAAAATCCATCTAGTTCATCTTCAAAACAGTGGCCTCTGGGTAACATACAAGCAGGATATGAGGACAGTAGCCCACCTCAGTTGCTTGGGCATAGAATAATTCTCTCGTTCATCACTGCAGCAACCTTCTGGGGTAGATGGTTTAAGTCCCAGCAGTGAGTCCCAGAGAATAAGCTGGGAGTAGCTTCCAGTAGCTCGTTCCAGAGGATGAGATGGTTGGACAGTGTTCTTGAAGCTACCAGCATGAGTTTGACCAAACTGCGGGAGGCAGTGGAAGACGGGAGTGCCTGGCGTGCTCTGGTCCATGAGGTCACAAAGAGTCGGACACGACTAAATGACTAAACAACAACAACAAGCTTCCAGTCCATGTCTGTGCCCAATTCAAGGTCCAGATTTTAGTCTTTAAAGCTCTAAACAACTTGGAGGTGCATCACCTGAAGGCTTGTCTTTGCCTGCCTGGACCTTGAGATCTTCTTTGGATGCCCTTCTCCAGTTAATGAAGTGAGATGGGTGGCTAAACAGAAAAGGACCTTTTTGGTAATGGCACTCCACTTAGGGAATGTGCTCCGCAGAAAGATTGGCTGGATGTCTGTAGGCTTTTTAAGGCACCAGGTAAAGCACTTCTTGTTCTCTCAGGCTGTTTGATTACAATCTATTGGGTGCCTCAGTTTTTGCACCAGTTTCTTCCTTTCAGTCTTGTAGGGCTTTGAACGCTCTGTTTAATCAATCAGTTCACTGTGTTCTATGCTGCTTTTAGTCGGTTTGTTGCTGTGCTTTTTGCTATTTGCTTCATGATTGATTGATTGACTGACTGATTTAAGTATTTAAATATTTTAGTGTGAACTGCATTTTAATTTACTTCAGTATTTTTTTAGAGTGAATCGCAATTAATTTAAACTTGACACTGCCTAATTCTTTCTACTACTTCCCAAAATTCTGGCTTAGCACGGGGGCTACAACCCTCAGAACACTTATTTTGCAGTAAGCCCCCCTGAAAGAATTGATGGTGCTGTGCATCACACAACTAGCTGTGCTGTTATCTATATGGCCAGACTCTGCCCTGTTGAAAAGGCAAGATAACCCACAGCACAGTCATGGTCCCAATCTCTCATGTTACAAGGCCGGCTTTATAATTAATGTAAGCTCCCCTAACTTTTTAATGAACCCAATTTTCATATTGTCCACATATACATACAGTTAAGAAATTACTCTGACAGTGATAAAAAATGTTAATTTTTCTTTCCAGATGCTTGTAAAACAGCCTTAACATATGTCCGCTGTTTAATTAACAGAGCGGCTGGATGGTGGAGAGAAGCCAAGCTAATAATTTAAAGAAGCCTTCTCCTACCCTTGATTTGAATCCCAAAACACATCCATCATGTGCATTTCAGAAACTGGAAAAGATTTAATTTTCTGAACTTTCAAGAAAACATCATAAAACAAGTCATATAGAAACCTGGAGCCAGGGCGAATGCTCAAAAACAAAAAGAGAACGGCTTCAGAATTTGCTAACAGAATTAATTTTGTTAATGAAAAGTGGGGGAGAGGCTCATTTGGAGGGTTTGGAGTAGCTTATTTTTATTGTCATTAATGTCTGAGTAACTATTGCATGCTGTTGGTAAGACTTCATTCGTTTGCTCTTTCTCCTTAATCCAAGCTGTTTCCTTCTATCTGTTGTTGTGATCAGACTGTGGTTGTAGCTGGCTGTACCCAAAGCCATAGCTCAGAGGTAGAGTGCATGGGTTACACATCAAAGATCTCAGATTCATTATCCGGCACCTCCAGTAATAAACAAGCAAGCAAACAACTAAATAAACAAACCAACAGTATCACGCGATGCCTGAGAACCTAGGGTGAGATGTATTGCATTTCTATTTAAATCATAGTAGTTGCTTCTAAATGTCTATGTGTATGCAAATTCATGTCCTTATTGATCTCTTGTGTTTGGCAATAGGTGTCCTCTTTTCTGACAATGCATAACCAGCCACCCCAACCCTGCAAACACACTTCTGGCTAATGAAAAAAGTATTTGGGTTTTATCCAGCTAAGTAATACTGAGAGTAAACTCACTAAAATCAATGGACCAAAGTCAGTCAAGTCTATTGATTTCAGTGGGCTTACTCTAACTATGAGTGTTAGTTGGATACAGCCTGTTATGATTATTGAATTACTTCCGTGTGGCCAGTGGTCAGTAATTTTGCAACACGGTAAATATTTGGCAGGAATTGTCCCTGTCTTCTTTTAGACATTTTCTGAAAACTGTATTGTTTAGACTGGCCTTTGCAATATGATCTCTTTTTTTCATTTTACCCAAACAGAATTTGCTGGTTTTCTATTGACATTTTTACTGATGTTAATATAATCTTGTTTACTGCCTTGCTATCCATTTATGAAAGTGTGGATTGTAAATACTTCAATAAATGAATACATAGCTACCTAAAAAGGTAAAGGTAAAGGTACCCCTGCCCATACGGGCCAGTCGTGTCCGACTCTGGGGTTGCGCGCCCATCTCGCTTAAGAGGCCGGGGGCCAGCGCTGTCCGCAGACACTTCCGGGTCACGTGGCCAGCGTGACAAGCTGCATCTGGCGAGCCAGCGCAGCACACGGAACGCTGTTTACCTTCCCGCTGGTAAGCGGTCCCTATTTATCTACTTGCACCCGGGGGTGCTTTCGAACTGCTAGGTTGGCAGGCGCCGGGACCGAACGGCGGGAGTGCACCCCGCCGCGGGGATTCGAATATAGCTACCTACCAACCTGCAAACAACTGTATTTTCCCTCTCTCTACCAAGCAGATCTACAAAGATAGTTTCAACAAACAGTGTTCATCCCAAATGGTGAAACTCCCTGTTGCCTACCCCACAAGCAATTGAAGTTGTCATCTGCTGCCACCATTCAGTATTGTCACATGTAGAAAAGCATGCAATGCCAGAGAGCAATAGAATTCCCACCTGAAATTTAGAACAGAAAAGAAGGAACAAGTGTCGGTCCAAAACATAGGGTTAGAAAAAGCATTGCTACCTTCTTCTGTGTGGCAAACCATGACAATTTCTCAGGTTCTTCTGCCATGTTTTTCTTTCCAGTGTGAGCAGACGGATACAGACAAAATAGCAGGTGCACCAACTCCAGGGGTTGGAGCTGTCATCAGCCCCCTCAATATTCTTCAGAAGGGGGCTCCATCCAAATACTGAGGGGGGCAGAGGCCAAACCACCAAATTGAGCATGGCACAGCAACAAATGCAGGCTCCTCCTAAGTGCAAGTGGGGAGGAGCCATGGCCATTGAAGCTATGCAGTGTTAGGCAAGGCCTCCACCCGACGATGCACGTGACACATGTTGCACCCATGACATCACATGTGTGACACAACTCTGCCCCCCTATCTTTGGCCCAAGGCGGAGCCTCTGCAAGATTGATGTGTTCTTGTTTACTGTCATACAGAAAAACAGAATAGGTATGTATCTCCTTAGGAATCTGGCAAAGACCATTCATCCCAGTGTTCTTTAGTGAGATTCAATGTAATGCAGGGGGAAGGAATGGATTTTCATTGGTGTCCCTACCAACTCTACAATTCTATGATGCTACCATTCTCATTTTTAAAAGTAGCATAATGAGGATTGCTGGTACCTTCTGATCAATGGATTTAATTCTTTTCCCCAGTGGGGAGGTTGATACATGTGGCTGACTGTTTCCCCTCTTATACTATATAGCAAGCATTCAGATTAAAGAAGCAAACCTCATAGCTCCACTGCTATAATCCAGGAGGACTAAAAGTGGGGCCTAGGAAAAATCATACAATTAAGGAATCACGATAGCAAGGATAATTTATTTCTGAGAGATTAATCTTCCATTATCTCTGAGCGGCTGGGCTGACATTTTGGCTGTGACCAGGTGGAAACTCTGCTCACAGCTAAGTCACCGTGTCAACAAACCTTTTATAATGTGCTACCCATCCTTTCCCTCGCAAGCCAGCCCAGCACCCACCCTTCTGCAGCCTGTAGGCTCGGCAAATGTGTGTACATTTCAGAAAAAGAAAACTGCTATCAGCATTACGGTTAGTTCACTAAAGGTACAAAAGCATGACAAATATATGTAATTTGTAAATTGGCCCATCTTTTACAATAATTTAGAGACACTCGTTAGCGGCAATAGAAACCCAACAATTACTGATGTTTAAGGTTTGCATTGTTGCTCTGTGAATATTTCATGCATAAATGAACTTCCCCTGGACCAACTGCTGTTTCTGATGAGGCACTCTGAGGCTTTATTGCCAAATACTCAGCAGGACTCCACCAATGAGCCACATAACGGATGAAGCATCGCCTCCAATGCTTAAATAATGCAGGGTAGCTGTGGTTTGTAGACTGGTGGCCCGCTTTATTTACATATCAATTGAGCAGCCATAGTGAATATGAAGAAATATGAACAGGAAAGGACATTGCACTTTTAATATTTCATACTGCAAAGCACCCTGCAGAAACCAGGTTCCTAAACTGAGGTTTTTGCTGAACTTCCTATCTTCCAGCCTATATATGCACAAGGCTGGAAAATTATGCACATGCATGAGCTCAGCAAAACCCTTCCCCAAAGCCAGGGTAATGTATACACATTTCCCCATTCCTAGGTGCTTTGTCACCACTAATAAAAACAAACTGCGCAGGACTTCTTGTCTGAAGCTGCATTTTATTAACGAATGGAAGCAAATTCCTTTCCTATGATCACGGAGAGGAGTGGGTGGGCTTTTGTTGAGCATGCTGGGATATGTAGTCTTGGTTGTCTGTAACTGACATATGGGCAAGGCAGTATGGTTTTTTTAAAAAAGTGGGGGGAGCAAATAAAATAGAAATGGAAATGGAAATGCCTAAGTGATCTCCACAAACAGGGCAGAGCACAAGCTGCAGAGGTGGCGAAATAGTGCAAATATGGCTTGCAATGCAACCTGTGCATGCCTGCTCAGAAGTCCCACTGAGCAAGGTTCCAAAGCATATGAGGCACACAACATACATTTAAAGCATAACATTTCTCCCAAGGAATCCTGGGCCCTGTAGTTTGCTGAGTGTGCTGGGAACTGTAGCTCTGTGAGGGAGATAAACTAAAGTTCACAGGATTTGAGCTTTATTTGTTTGTTTAGAGACTCACAACGTGATAATCCTGATCCATGTAGTGACTAGTACATTATAGTGGAGAGGACACAGCAGAGAATGGAATCAGCCACCAAGAAAAAGGTGTTTGGATGGCACTGCCATGCCAATGTGATAGGGCAATGTTCAGCTCTGCTGTACTGAAGCTGCAGCCCTGTGGACACTTAGCTGGGAGTAAGACTCATGGAAACCATTGAGTCTCTCTTCTGAGTAAACATGCAGAGGGCCAGACTGATAAGATTCTCAGAGCAGAATTTCTCCAAATAGCTGGAGGGAAGGCATGATGTGGAGAAGAAAAATATCAGATGAGAGGGGGTGCTTAACCCTTTACCCACCCACTGAGAAGGAAACATGGCAGGATCACTGTTATGTACTGAGTTGAATAGGATCCAAAATGCAGCAGTCTGATTGGTCCTAGAACAATAGGATGCAAAATGCAGCAGTCTGATTGGTCTAGAACAACAGGATTCAGAATGCAGCAGTCTGATTGGTCCTAGAACAATAGGATCCAAAATGCAGCAGTCTGATTGGTCCTAGAACAATAGGATTCAGAATGCAGCAGTCTGATTGGTCCTAGAACAATGCAGCAGTACGATTGGTCTGCAGGAGCCACCCACTCCAGCTCCAGATGGAAGTGAATCCACAACCTGATTGGCCTACAGGAGAATTCTGGAATTAGCCAATCACATGCAGCCTATTGTGTAAATAATGTATATAAAGCAAATATTTTGGGGAAACATTCATTCCTCCTCACCACTATGAGCTGAATAAAGAGCATGAAATCCACTCTCGACTCTGAGTATATTTCAATCACGATAAGCCTGTAAAGAACATGTTGTTTCAACATTCCTCTTTCAGCAAGCTTCCTAAATGCAGATCTTTATCCCAATGGGCGAACTAATTTTATTTTTGTCCAGCTGTGGTTTTAATATGTGTGTGTTTTAAAGTGTGCGTGAGAGAGTATAATATATTTGTTTTCATATATCCAGTTGTTTAAATAGATTTCATATTTGTTTTCTGTGTTCTTATTATATTGTAGATCCGTTTGGGATGCATCATGGGAAGCAATTAATAAATGAAATGGACGTCGACAGAAGAGTGCTGTTGGATCAGACCAAATGCCTATTTAGCTGAGACTTCTGTTACCCCACATCAGTAGTTTAGCAGATGACATGGGAAATCCACAAGCAGGACATGAAAGCAATAGCACCCACCCACTGGGGATCCCCAGCACCTGGTGCTTCAGAAGCATGCTGTGTCTGATCCTGGAGGTAATATAGAGCCATGGTGGCTAGAAGCCACTGGTAGTCTCCTCCTCCATGAATTTGTCTCATTTCCTTTTCAGGCCAACTAAGTTTGTGGCGGACATAACTACATCATATAGTAACAGCTTCCATCGTTTCTAGTTCCTTCCTGCAACCTAAGCCCCCATACCCTACTGAATTGCACCATCTATTCTAGACTATGCAAAAAGCCTTTGACTGTGTCGGCCACAGCAAACTATGGCAAGTTCTTAAAGAAATGGGAGTGCCTGATCACCTCATCTGTCTCCTGAGAAATCTCTATGTGGGACAAGAAGCTACAGTTAGAACTGGATATGGAACAACTGATTGGTTCAAAATTGGGAAATGAGTACGACAAGGCTGTATATTGTCTCCCTGCTTATTTAACTTATATGCAGAATTCATCATGCGAAAGGCTGGGCTGGAGGAATCCCAAACCGGAATTAAGATTGCCGGAAGAAATATCAACAACCTCAGATATGCAGATGACACAACCTTGATGGCAGAAAGTGAGGAGGAATTAAAGAACCTTTTAATGAGGGTGAAAGAGGAGAGTGCAAAATATGGTCTGAAGCTCAACATCAAAAAAATGAAGATCATGACCACTGGGCCCATCACCTCCTGGCAAATAGAAGGGGAAGAAATGGAGGCAGTGAGAGATTTTACTTTCTTGGGCTCCATGATTACTGCAGATGGTGATAGCAGTCATGAAATTAAAAGACGCCTGGTTCTTGGGAGGAAAGCAATGACAAACCTAGACAGCATCTTAAAAAGCAGAGACATCACCTTGCCAACAAAGGTCCATATAGTTAAAGCCATGGTTTTCCCAGTAGTGATGTATGGAAGTGAGAGGTGGACCATAAAGAAGGCTGATCAGCGAAGAATTGATGCTTTTGAATTATGGTGTTGGAGGAGACTCTTGAGAGTCCCATGGACTGCAAGAAGATCAAACCTCTCCATTCTTAAGGAAATCAGCCCTGAGTGCTCACTGGAAGGACAGATCGTGAAGCTGAGGTTCCAATACTTTGGCCACCTCATGAGAAGAGAAGACTCCCTGGAAAAGACCCTGATGTTGGGAAAGATGGAGGGCACAAGGAGAAGGGGACGACAGAGGATGAGATGGTTGGACAGTGTTCTCGAAGCTACCAGCATGAGTTTGACCAAACTACAGGAGGTAGCGGAAGACAGGAGTGCCTGGCGTGCTCTGGTCCATGGAGTCATGAAGAGTCGGACACAACTAAACGACTAAACAACAACAACATTCTAGACACACAGATTTGAGTTTTCTTGAAGCCAAACTTGATTTCTGAAACAGCAGCCTGGCCTCACTGTGGTCTAGCAGATGTCCACGGAAAGCCCACAAAGAAGATCTGAGCGCACTTGCACTCTCCCCTCCCCCTTGCAATTCCCAGCAACTGGGATCCAGAAACATGCAGCCTCCGGCAGCAGAGAGAGAACATTGCGAGTAGCCACTGGTAGTTTTATCCTTCAGGAGGGAGGATGCCAGCTTCGAGGGGCTATGCCTCTAGGTAGTTATGAACATATTGGTGGATTCAATTACGCCATCTGACTGCACAGATACAGAGCAGAAATAAAAATGATATGAATGTTAAACTGGGGGTGGGGTGGGGGACCTAATCCAGCGAAAGAACCGAGGCCTGAGAATGCTTCATTATTCTTTCCCTCTTTCTCACTCATTTCATTCTCTCCACAGGGATCCTCCTGAAGTGGTACTTTAACTGCTCAAGTTGCCTTTTCCACTGTGATAGTCAGCAGATGAAGCTCTTCACATTTAAGCATAATAGTGCCAGTGAGACCGACTGCTTCTCAGAGTTATGACCTATAAATGTCGCTCCTGTGTCAGAGGGAGACGGAGCCAAGATGCTGAAGTCTGCAGAGGGTTTCCTTGACAATTCACACACAGGCCATTAAAGTTTCTCTATCTCTCCCCCACCCTCCCTGCTGCTTCTGCCTGAGCCCTTACCCATCACCCTTTATGCCAAGATTATTGCTTTTGCTTTGGCTGCACTCCGGATGAGTTCGCAAACTGCAGGCACTGGATTCTCTACAGTTAGGGACAGCCAGATTTATATAGCACTGGTTTATATTCCAATGGGGTGTGATCTATCTCTCTCTCTCTCTCTCTCTCTCTCTCTCTCACACACACACACACACACACACACACACACATGCAAACACTGATAGTAGGGTCAGCCCTGTACTGTTTTCTTTATTTCTCTCTCTAATTGCTGAGATAGCTCAGTTGGTAGAGTATGAGACTCTTAATCTCAGGGTTGTGGGTTTGCTATTTATTACTATGGTATTTGTATTCCTGGGGAGAAGTGCTTGCGAGATACTGTATCTCAGGTGCCAAAACAATGTAACCCCATCTTTTCCAGGTTACACCAGTGTTCATACTCCCCCCCCCCGTCAAATCCACACATTGAAAATACTTTCCCCTCTTCTCTGGTTGGCGATTCCTGAAGATTCTCTTTTTCTTTTGTTTCAAATCCCAACCCCCCAGCAGGAAACCTGGAGCTACAATAACAAAGCCAGCCTTGGCTACTGGTATATACCTTGACTTGGGCAGGAGTGGGATCCAATTTGCTGTTCCGCCTCAGGCAGCAAAATACTTTAGGCTGCGCTCAGATGTGTGGAATATTGTGTGAGTTTTCCTGAGCATAACGCTAGAGATTCTGTCCTGTTTCTGTCTCTCATGTTCCTTTCACACTACGGTACCTGCTGTGCCATGAAACTGTAGCTTTTTGTCTGATATACCAGTATGTCATGCTAATTTCATTCCCACCAGTGGGTTTAGTGTGAGACAACAAAAAGCATCATTTGGGGGAAAAACATTGTTCGAATGAACCTTCCCAGAACCCTTCTCTCAGTCTCATCACCTTCACAGGTATGGTTGGTGGGAAAAGGACCATCTCAGTGACTGCTCTGATTCTAGAACCCCCTTCCTAGAAAAGTGAGACTGGCTTGTCCTTCCATCATCAGGTGAAGACTTTCTTGTTCCAACAGGCTTTGGGGAATGGACTGTTTTAAAGAAAAGGCCTGGTGCTGTGTTGTTGTTGCTGCTGCTGTTGCTGTTGCTGCTGCTGCTGCTGTTTGTATCCTATCACACACACACACAGTTTTAATTCTATTAGTGTTTAATTGCTTTATAATTATTGGTGTGTGTGTGTCCCCCAATGTTTTTAGCTGTTTCTATTTTATCTGTTGCTGGAGGAGACTCTTGAGAGTCCCATGGACTGCAAGAAGATCAAACGTATCCATTCTTAAGGAAATCAGCCCTGAGTGCTCACTGGAAGGACAGATCGTGAAGCTGAGGCTCCAATACTTTGGCCACCTCATGAGAAGAGAAGACTCCCTGGGAAAGACCCTGACGTTGGGAAAGATTGAGGGCACAAGGAGAAGGGGACAACAGAGGATGAGATGGTTGGACAGTGTTCTCGAAGCTACCAGCATGAGTTTGACTAAACTGCGGGAGGCAGTGGAAGACAGAAGTGCCTGGCATGCTCTGGTCCATGGGGTCACGAAGAGTTGGACACAACTAAACGACTAAACAACAGCATTTTATCTGTAAGCTGCCTTGAGTCTGGGTCTGGGGGGGAAATGGGATAGAAATAAATACAATATTAATAATCATACTGCCCCACCCTTTCTGCACATGGGTGCTTCTGTTTGCCCCTGATTCCCACACACAAACAGCAGGGAAGAAATATGTGCCAATAAACCGCCCCAAATTTTATCACTTTACTCCTACGATTTTCAAGGTTAAGGGGGCTACAAACAGATCTTTTTTCTCAAATCAAAAAACATTGAAATCAGCACTAAACCCGCATTGCATTCCATTGGTTTTCCAGAAGTGGCTTTTGCGTTGTGAGAAACCTCAACATCACTGCAACAAGGAAAAAGGGAAATGGAACAAACTGCCATGTGCAAATACGTCCTTAGTCTGGTCCCAACCAGCAAGTAAATGCTGCAGATTCAGAAAGCCAGGAACTGCTCCTTCTTCCCACACTTAATCCACCCTCCCCTGGCGCTTGAGCTGTTTCTCTTCGCAGTCGTTGTCACTCACACAGCTCTCTGCGTTGTGCCGACATCTCAGGCCATTTATCATCAAGATGCTTCTTGGCAGGGGATATTCCCTGTTCCATCTCAGCTCCAAAGTTTCATGCCAAGCAGCCTTCTTTCCAACGACTCTGGCGTTCTCCCCCGCCTCCCTTCTCCCAGTGCAGAAAACTGCCACCTTGCCAGCCTCTAGTGACCACGTGGCTGACAAAGGAGCTCGAGGTCATTCTGTGCAGGCATTTGGCTCTGGAGGACACTGTCCATTTTTCAAACTCTTGACTGGGGGAACGTGTAGAAATGGGAGGAGGGAAGGAGGTGGCCAGCGTTCCGCTTACGACGGCCACCCAGGACTGCCAGCACTTCCACTAATGCACGCTGAACAGCTAAATCATACATTATTGATTTGTCAGACGTATTTGCATATAAATAAGCATGATCATTCATACAAACGGCAATGTTGTTGTTCTCCCTTTAGTGTTGTGATCACAGATGAATAGCTCCAGTTAGATACAATGCGAGGATGGCTTGTACCAATTGCAACACAGTAAGCCGCTGATTTAAAACTACATTTATTGTAGAATGCAAGTGTGACAGCCTACTGGTGAATTCAGGGATAATTAGTCTAAAAGACAAGATAAATGAATCCTGAAAGTGGTATTGTGATGAAGAAATGTTCCCCTCCATGCTACTAAAGCTTTGATGCCAGACACACAGCAAACGATAATTAACTGGAACACACTGAGGAATTATGTTTCATTTGTGCTTTCCAAAGGACATAATTTTTTTTCCCTTCACACATACGCATGGATTTAGTTATTTAAATAATTTGCTTTCCCCCACACCGCAGAAATTATGAAAGATTATCTCATTTACAACAGGGACTGTGATGTGTGTGACAAATGTCTCGCTTACATTTACACAGCTTCTTCGTCCACTTCACCCTCAAGGCAAATATCTGCTTATTGTTTTAAAGCGAAGCTGATACAGGTACTTTTTTCAATTAGCTGATCCCAGGGCCTAATCTAGACAAATCTACAGGCCAGCACGGCACACTGACCCATGAAAATTATCTCTGCTGTATTAATTCCTTAAACTCCTCATATCATGCTGCAAGAGCAGTTCCCAAGCATCAGCAGTATGTAGTGAGTAAACCTCCAAGCTCCCCACTTTCGTCTCTGTTTGTGGTGTGTGTGTGTGTGTGTGTGTGTGTGTGTGTCAGGAGAAGTATGTTATAGCCTGTGCAATGCAGGGGAAATATTGCTCACTAACACTTCATTTTAATTGTCCCAAATTAGAGCTGAAGACTTACAGAAGTGCGTGTGACAGGCAATGAATACCAAATGAATTCATTAGGATCAGTGCAGTTAAAACGAATAACTAACAAATCTGTAACAATGGGAACTCAGCGGCATTTGCCTGCGTGCTGAAGTCTCCAGCATTAAAGGAAGTGACTGTGGCCTTCTCTTTGATGAATGCTAATGGATTCACACACAAACACAGAGAGAGATTTTTTTAAATGGCAGTCATCTCTACATGGCACTACAGATGGCCCCAGGGCTGGTCAAAGACATTTTGCTACCTGAGGCAAAGGAGAAAATGGTACCTTTCCTCCACCACTTTTCCTTCCATGTATAGAAGTCTCACTTCAGCACTGGCAATGCGACAGCATCCACCACCACACCTAAGGTCAGCAGGCTAGCTTAAGGGTGTAGGGCAGTTTATGCATAGCTCTCACATCCTTGCCGTCCAATATCATACCGCCACTCCCAGCTCCCTAGCTTCTAATATACTTTGCCTAATGGTAGGGCCAGGCAGGGATGGAGCCTGGCTCTGTGATGTCATCCCCCTTTCATCTTCACCATCATCATCTACTGTACCTGCCGAAACAGCTTCTAAGTTGTAAAACCGAGTATAAAAATATATATCCACATATAATATCAAAATATTTAAAACACCCATAATTAAAATGTACAATAACAAAGCTGTAAAAAAAGCATCATAATTAAAACAGAAATTGAAAAGTTTAGAGCAGGAGTTTCAGGTCAGTTGTCTAAACAGGTGTGTCTTCAGAGCCGGTAAGATGCCAATAGTGATGGGACCTCTCATATTTCACCAAGAAGAGTTTTCCATAACACTGGCACAGCCAGTGAAAAAACCTGCTCCTGTATTACCACAAGTCAGTAATCATCAGGTTGTGGCAAAACTAACTGGGTCCCATTCAATGATATTAATCCCCTTACCATATGGTAATTGATCATATGCAGATAATAACATCTGAAATGGGCAATGGTTTCTATCTCTCTCTCTCTCTAATACTCAGGTTTCTATCTCTCCTTCTCTACAAAGTGGTGCCTAAGTTTTGTAACAGCCTGGTCATGTGGTTTGGTCATGACTCTGGTCATGTGGTTGCCTCCTGCATTGCTTGCAAAATGGCTGTTGTTTACAAACATCGGGCTCACAAACCTAAGATTTAAGTTGCTAAGAGCTTACAATAAGGGACTGGGGGAGAAAACTGGGGCAACTGAGCAACTGCTGCCCATTTCCATTCCATTTCCTTCTTCCGGCTTCAGTCATAAATGCAGCTCTTCCTTGCTATCCCAGCATTAGCAAAATCATTTGAGTGGCCGGCATTTTCTCTTAACGATCTGCTTTTGGGAAACTGATACCATCCTGGAAAGGTCAAGTAAAACACACTCAGTGTGAAGATCATGTTTAGCGGGCAGCCTCTGTGTCCACTCTTGTCTGTTTGCAAACTCTCTGCACTGCACATCATCATGTAATTGAAATAATGCCTATTGACAGAGACTTGAAAACAACTGCTCAATTTTCCTCTAAATTCAATTAAACTTCGTTTATTCTGGGGATCGATCCAATTAAAAGGGGGGAAATTTCAGTCAGTCCAGGCCACGCTATCCATCTTCACACACTGTGTCTATCACGATGATGCAATAATTTCTCCAATCAATGCTTTAAAAGCATTTAGCAGTCTTGATAATGAACTTTTGTCAAAATAGCCTTACAAAGCAATAAATGAGCAGATTAATATGTAGTCATAAAGCTATGAATGGTTTAACACTTTGAAAGGGTAGCCCAGTAAATTACAGGAGGCCTTTAAAAAAAATTGTATTTATTATCAGAAAGCATATTTATTATGATAATTTGCTGCATAGCATTGGTGCCCAGGCATCTAAGAAGTCAAGAAAGTGTTAGTCTTCCATTACAGCGTACAAGCTGTTATGAAAAATGCAGAAAGACAGTCACAGGTCTAAGTTCAGGCCATTAACGCTCTAGTGTCATGATGTGGCACCCATAGATAGCTACCAGGGCCCCAGCACCCTAACAGGGCCTCCTGAGGTCCCTTGAGAGCCACCATTTTAACTTCTCACAATGCCCCCAGTGAAGCTTTGCTCTTCAGTGTGAGGAAAACTAACATGGTAGCTCCAAGTTCAGTGGTGAGTGAGTGAGTGAGTGGTGCCGCTACTGGCTAACCCAAGCAGAAGAAGGCATCCAACATATGAGGGTGCTCACCAGAGGACTTTTGCTAGAGGTTACCCTCAAACATAAGTCAAGTTGCAGGGCATCTCTGGGCACTTTAACCATCAGAGGCTAAGTGGGTGGTGACCACCAAAGGACATCAGAGCAGCTGCCCACAATCAGTAGAGCAAACCAAACCAGGGGGAGGGGAATGAAGGTGGACAAGCTAACAAATCCAGAACTCTATGAGGCCCAAGGAAGCAAGGCAGTAGGACCTTCATTTTACCTTCTTTACAATTTCCTACTCCCTTTGTTTTTAACAATTTCCCTCCCATTGTTTCCAATGAAATGGGGAAGATAGACAGATATGCACTAGGACAGGCATGTATTCCTTCACAGCCACTCTAGTTTCAGAAGCATGTCTTGGAAGTGGAAAGCAACTTCTATGTGCATCTACTGATATCAGAGCTTTGATGTGGCAACACAAGAACGGGACATCTCTGCAGCAGCTCCCCGTCTGTGGAATGCTCTCCCCAGGGAAGTTTGCCTGGTGCCTTCATTTTACACCTTTTAAACATTCCTTTTTAACCAGGCCTTTGATTGATTTGATTGACATCCTATGCCCTTTTAAAATGTGGGGTTGGGGGGGTTATTGGTTTGCTTTTATTTTGTGGTTTTATATTTTGACTTTATTCTGTGAACCACCCTGAGATATCTGGGTATGGGGTGGTATATAAATTCAATAAATGATAAATAAATAGTAATTAAGAAGAAGAAGAATGTGAGCCCAAACAAAGCTCACCACAACCCCAGTTACTGAAACCACAGATTTGTGGTTATTAAAAAAAAAGTAAAATGGGAGCCCCTTACCAGATAAGTTATTTAAAAAGTCTGAGTGAACAGACTAGCGTGGAAAAAACCTCAGAGATTGTTCCAGGCAAGTCTCCCAGAGAAAACAGCTCCACAGCCAGGGTGCCACCACAAAAAGGCCCTGTCCCTTGTGCTTACCTGACTCATTTTATTCAGCAGGCGCACCAAATGTTTAGTGCAGGATTTGTTGAACTTTCAGTTTAACATAGGGGAAGCACGTGCCCAAAATGGTCATATTCACCAGAGAGCGAGAGAGAGGGAGAGGGAGGAAGCAGTGGCGTAGCGTGGGGGGTGCCAGGGGTGCCGGCCGCACCGGGCGCAACATCTGGGGGGCGCGAGTCCAGAGGGAAGGGACAAGTTCCATCCTCCGCCGGGCTCCCCGCCGCCACCGCCATCCCCTCGGCCCAGCCACAGGGCGGCTGCTTCTGCCGACTGGAAGGGAGGAGAGCTCCGAGGGGCCTCGACGCGCCCTGCCCTCTCCAAAACCCGCCGAGAGGAAGCCGGCGGGCAGGCGAGGGTCTCCCGGTGGAAGGGGGCGCCGCTGGCTCCGGCTCTCAGCGCAAGTCTCGGGGGGGGGCGAGGACGGAGCACGGCTGGAAGCCCCCGGACCCGGCCGGGAGGAGGAGAGGCGCTCGCCAAGCCCGGATCTGGAGCGCCTCGGAGCGCGGGCTCCACCTACAGCCCAAGGAGAGGAGGGGGCGGGGAGGCGCCCGAGGGGAGGGGGCTTCGGCTGCCTCGGCCCGCGGGGGCTCCCCAAATAATAAATTTAATAAATTCCTGCTGAGCCTTTGGGGGGGGTCCTTGGCTCCTTCGCTCGCCCCCAGCCCCAGTGGCGTAGCGTGGGGGGGTGCAGGGGGGCCGGCCGCAACATCTGGGGGGGCGCTCGCACTCGAGTGCTAAAATCCACGGGTTAGGGGGCGCAAATTACTTGCCTTGCCCCGGGTGCTGACAACCCACGCTACGCCACTGGGAGGAAGAGAGAGTTTTGAGAAGCAAGGCTGAACTTTCGTCTCTCATTCAGTTTCAGAGCCTGTGAGAACTTCTTATGACCTCGAAATGGAGGCCTAAGCTATTGGGTAGAAAAAAATCAAAGTAAGTGGACCTAACATTTCGCCTCATTCCTATATAAAAGATGTTGTGCATAGCAGCCTAATGAACAGAGATATGGTGCAGAATGGGCTTGAACTTGTCTTTATAATTTACACTTCGACTGTGCCCTTCCACAAACAGAGGTTCTAATTCTAGCTCTTGCTTTATATATGGGGGTTATTTATTTATTTTTAAAGTAATCCATCTGTTTTGATCTGTCGGTTCTTTTCTTTTTCTTTCTTCTCTGCTGTTCTTTTGAAATAAAAAAACAGAGTGCTCACCCAAACCAGAAAAAAAGTATTAAAGCATCTCGTCTAAATCCGGATAAATACATTTTAAAAGATGTTACCGTCGGAACCATTACAAGGCTAATATTAAACTCATTCCTTTTGCACATCACAAACACACACAAATTGCTATTACATTTCCTTGCTTCCTTGCTTGTGCCCAGAGCCCCTAAAAAGACACGTTTGATGCTAAAGGTATTGCTTCAGCTTTAAGGAACTGGCACATCAAACATCATTTGGAAAATTTCAAAGAGTTGTTTCAACAGTATCACTTTCTGCCAGTTCCCCTCCTCCTCCCTCCTTTTTCCCTTCCTGATGAAGTTTTCAGTCGCTCCTGAAACCAGCCCTTGTGTTCTTAGCTATCAAAGAGCAATGCAACATCAGCGTCAGAGTTAAACTTAAGGAAAAAAGGATCCCTTTTACTTTGGACATCAGAAAGTCAAATAAAAAGGATGCTGATTTGTGGAATAAAGGGGTGGGATTCCCTGCTGAGACGATAGGGATCTTCTAACTTAACTGAGTTACAATTTGAATACGTTTGGCCCAGATTTGGGGGCGGGGGGTGCAAGGGGAGAAAAATCCATTACTTTTTAGAAAAGCCTCATACAGTTTCAAAAGAAAATATGTTAATACATACATACATATATATATATATATATATATATATATATATATATATATTTCTACGTGCATTTCAGAAACCAGTCGTTAAACCACCAGCCAGAGGCAAATCAAGAAATTAAATTATATGACGACGCACTCTAATTTTGTGAGACCACTGAGATGTATTCTGGCAGAGCTAAAATTTGTGTAATAGCTTTGCTAAATGAGTGGTGTTTCTTTCCTGAACTGAAAGCATATATCTTCAATCCACGCACTGTGTGAGTTCCAGGAAGAACAGGGCAATCTTTCACAGACTAGTAGGATTCGTAATTCATTGTAAAAACTGGGTATTGTTGTTGTTTTTTGGGAGGGAGTCATTCAAAAACAGTAATGTGCTGCCCTGCTCAACTTGTGATCCACGACAAAACCAGAGAAAGCCTCAAGAAATCTCAGACTTAATGCTGGAAACCATTCCTTGTTCAGAGGATAACGTGGAAATTCAGATATTGTATTGAAAATGGTGGAGGAGGTCCTCTCTACATGCCAAATCAGTATACAATTTCAGGAGCACAACAGGTTATTTTCATTAATATTTTCCATAGTATTTGCAGCCCACAAGATACTGAATGCTATATATACATGTGTGTGTGTGTGTGTGTGTGTGTGATTTTCCAAAAATTTTAACAATAACCTTCAAATCAAATAATTATACTATATCATAAGTTCACTTCCAAACCTCTTAATGCTTCTTACCTGCATTAACTTTCTGAAGCGGGTGAGGATTAGAGACTTCCCCACTTCACTTTCAAAACAGTCACGATCAGGGCCTGATCACAACCCTATTTGTCCCTGCAGGTGTACAGAAAACCTGAGGCATTACTCTAGACTACATGGCACTACCAGAATTGCTCCTGTCAGTGTAGAGCAGCCTGATATGCAAAAAAAAAGTAAGCTGATGAATCCTTCAGTCCTGTGTGCTAAAGAATAAATCTCTCGATAGCAGTGGTACTTCCTTCCAAATATAATGCACAAGCTCAAGCAGGGCGCCGTTCCACAGAGGCTGCAGATAGGAAACAGCTGGATTGGCTGCAGCTGTGGGGAACAGCCTTGAAAATGCTTTAGATCTTTCTATGAAAGGCCCTCTGGAAGAATGAAGGAAGGTAATACCAGAGGGGCTGGTAGGTGTTCCTCTAAAGCAAGAGACAGGCTAAGAGAAATGTCCTGGGTGTCCAGAGAGTTGCAACTTTTGTGTGAAGAAAGGAGACTTCCTGAACCCCTGAAAGGGGCAAATTCAAACAGGGAAGCAGACCTCATTCAGTGGACTCTTTTAATTCAGCATTTGCATTTGGAAGTGTGGGGATGGCCTGCACAAGGAAGTCCAAGAGGTTTATGCCTGGCCTAGGAGAAAGGCTGAGACAGAGCTGCCAGGAGAGGGACTGCCTTGCTTTCTAAGTAAAGTAAGGACTGCACTTACTGTTTGCAGAAGAGCTCTTGAGCAGCATCGCTGGCATGGACTGGAGTATTTAGAGTGTGCTGTGACTCCTAATACCTAATAGAAGTCATTGAGGGGAACATTCCCTCTGTCCATTTGTATAACAGAAGATGTGGCTTCAAGGAATAGGACTGTGTGGTTATTTCAAATGAACACAATATGTCAGTGGGGTGAAACTTCGAAGAGTCATTCATTGCTGAGCAAAGGGTGTGAATCTAACATTTACAGGACAGCTCTCTTCCATCCTGATATTTTTTTAGACTAAAATAAAATCCAACCACCTTTTACCCGGCATCATTAGTGGTCACAACAGCTAGCTAAGTTCAAAATACTTTGCTCAATATATAAAAGTTAATCATGTTGTCTACCACTGAGATGTGGCCACCTCTTAATACCGAGCCTGGGAGCTTTCTTCGAAGCACATAGGGATACCACACAGGATTAGAGAATGGAATGTGAGGAACACAAAAATATCCAGCTGAGACCTCAGAGGCAATAACCGAATTAATTTCCCAAGTGGGCATTTGGCCAGGGCATAAGAGCTAATGTCCCCCTAATCTTACAAAAAAAAAAAAAAGCAGCACTGGGGGCTCCTAAACAGCAACTGCAGGCCTCAACGGAAAGGCTTATTTTAATGTTTCCTCCGAATGTTTCATTCCCCCTGCCCACCCACCTCCTGCCCAAATCATTTTTTCCTCATTGGTTTATTTCCAAAACTTCTTCCAATGCACAGAGAAACCAGCGTGATGGAGTAGAAACTGCTGGACTTAGACGAAGGAGAGTTGGGCAGAGGTGTTAATTCATTTTTAAAATGAATGGGAAATGAAACAAATGAGCCCCATTCATTTAATTCTTTTTAGTTATGAAAAACATCAGGAATCCAAGCAAATGAGTTCGGCATGAAAATCCATTCCTTGCTTCTGCCCTCCCTCCCTCCCACTCCAATTTGTTTTATTTGATTTATTTTTCATTCATTTCTATTTGAGAATGAAAAAATGAGGGAGTCTCAGGTCCCAGAAAATGGAGGGGACTGATTCCTAAACTTCTTCTGCCTCACATGGCTGTTAACAATGATAACATGAAGGCAGTGTGTGCCGTCCTGATTTATCTGGCACAACAATGTGATTGAAATGTGCATCCTTTTGCAAAAGCTGTGCAGAGTATAAACGTGCGTCCCCTTGTTACCATCAGCCAGAAAGACTGGAGGAATAGGGGGAAGGTTGCAAGCTATCTGGTAGCTGACTTGGTTGGAGCTTTTGCTGTGGCTGTGTCCCAAATTGCAGGGTCATGAAAGGAGCAGCACAGCATTAAATCCTTTTGATTGTCCTCCTGCAGAATGAAGAGATGATATCTCATCATTAATAGAGTTAAATTAATATAAATTAGTTGTACATCTCAGTACCTCAGTTCAGGCAGAGGAAAGGAGGAGGGCTTTTACCAAAGAGGAGGCAATAAGAGGGATCATTTCCACCTCACGTTTTCTTGTCCTGTCGGTCAAGATTCTGAAGGACTTCAGCCCTTCACTTCCTTATACAGAGCAAGGGATTTATAGTGTGTGTGTGTGTGTGTGTGTGTGTGGTTTTAAGGATTCTGTGATATATCAATATGACCCAGTTTCAACATCTGTTTTTGCATTGGCAAGATCCAATAATGGTTACTTTATCACCCTGTTTTCTTGTTATTGAACAACCTCCCTTTGTTAAAAAGCACGCCTTGTACCGCATATAACATAATGGTCTCCCAAATCTTTTGTAGGTCCTGAGGTTTTTCACCAGGTGGGCTTTAATGCACACCAGCATCTCACCTTGTGGAAATGTTATGATAACAATGTGGTTTTCCATGACATTTCTATGCTTAGAATGCTCTGTTATTTTGAAGAACCCAGTTGAGGTTAAGAATACAACTGGGACCAACGGGCAGGAAAAAGAGGTGCAGATTTTGTGTGATTTGGGCCTATGACTGTTCACATCATAAGCCGGTGATGATATCCACAGGAGTGTGAAGTGACAAGGGATGTCAGAAATGGGAGCTGAAAGAACTATCTGTCCCACATCTGGAATGGAAATCAATCTAGGGAATACAACTGGTATCTGCTGCTGCTATTGTTTTCAGTGTTCAAATGATTTATAGTTGACAGTATTCTTTGCCCCGCATTTGCACTGTGCTTCCTTTGCACTGAAATGAATGCTATGGAATTACGTAATTCTGTGAAATTCTGCCACAGTGGTCAGTGAGATGAATAAGCTAGTTTTAATCAGAAACTGGACTGCAGTGGAACAGAAACAGTACTATATGTGACAAACAGGGGTTGGAAGAGAACGCAATGGCTTCTTAAATCCATAGAAGTGGCCCATTGAGATTAAATACCATGAAGATGACTAGATCCTCAGAAGTCCTCTTATAGCAGTTACTGCAGTCATCCGTGACTACAAATTATAGTCAGTGCAACAGGATGAGGATTCCCTTTCTAGAAGTGCAGTCAGAGCTCTAGGCCTTTTTCATCTACTTCTCTTTGTTCCTGACTTTTCTGCTGTCTCTTTGATCTGCATGGATTGCTTTGTTCTTTCTCTGTCTCCAACCAGATCTCTGCTTCTCAGAAAGGGACAAAGGATGTAATTTGTCACACTCCCATTTCAAACTTTTAAATTTATGAAACCTCAAAATTTGAGTTAACCAAGCTTAATTCTGGGGTTGGAAGATGCTGTAAAATAAACAAGGCAGAAAATGTTTTCTAAAACTTAACAGTTATTTAAATTGATAGCCCACTTTCTCCTAAAGCCTTGGAGTGTGTAATACTAGGCTCCTCCAGATAACCTATTGATTGAGCATTCAGCCTGATTTGTTTGCACAAAACTTATGCAGAGGTTCGACAATGTTCGGTTGCTACTGAGCATTTATCCTGATTTTCTTGTGGGGTGTTTATATGCCTTGCCCTTAACATTCATAATTCATTCATATCACACTTTACAATGTATTTCCCCATTACTTTCCTAACTGCAAAAAGAGTGTTGGGGTGTGTGTGTGTGTATTTATTGCACTAGGATGACAGAGCACTTTAATCCACTTTAATTGTGCAAACCTACTTTTCTGGTATGCAATTGAATCCCTCCCAGAGCATAGTGACAGCCTGGAGACAATCTGTACCTTTTAGATGAATGGCATAACTGTCATAAAAAACACCTATACACTTCATTCAGGTTTCTTTCCAGAAACTGAAAGCATGTCAACAAATGGACCATGCTTTCTATTGACAGCTGCCCATATGGAGATAGCCAGATGTTGGGAAACTGGCGTTTGGCTTAACATTGATTCTTGGTACACCAGAGTATGGTCAATAGCATTGGCTGAGAAATTAACATATCAGGTCAGAGCAGCAAAGGGCAAACACAATGCCTTTTCCTTTCGTAACATACGGCAAATGTTTATTGAATACATAAATTGTTCAGACTGTAGCAGGAATCCACTCTACACTCATGGGAAAATGTGGTGTGATCTTTTAGAGTAATCAAATGAAACTTTATTACATAGCATGACAAAAATCTGTAATTATATCAGGACAAGTTGTTTGTTGTTTACTGTTGCAACATTTCCCCAAAATGGATCTTTTGTACCATGAAAAATAAATAAAAACATTATTTAAAAAACGAAAATTAATGGGCCATGCAGGACATCACAAAAACACTTGGGGCTTCTTTGTGTATTATACAAAATATGAATTCCTACATAGACATTGTGGATTATTTCTGTAACATTTGAAGGAAATTTGTGCATTTGTGGATGTGTCATTCAGAAGCATTTGGATCAGTAACCTAAGATGTGTCTTCTGTCTATATCAAGATATTTATGATACACAAAATACACATGAATATTGGCATTCACCAGATTTCAGACATTTCCCTGTAAAACATGCATTTTAAAGTAGTTCTCAGCTGCCTGAAGCCCCTGAAATGGAGTGCTGGGCACACATACACACACACAGAGAGAGAGAGAGAGAGGGAGAGAGGGAGAGAGGGAGAGAGAGAGACTCTCACTTGGCTTTCAGTATGTTGTGTCATTGCTGCTTATGAGGAGATAGAGTAAAAGTGCGGAAAGGCAGAAAAGTCAGTGCAGTGCAAATGCACTGTCGGGAGAGCCAGACTGACTCCACAGGTTTGTTTGTCCTACACCAACCCTTCCATCACCTTACCCCTCCCTCTCTACCTCCTGGTACGCAGCAGCAATGTGACCAAGCAGAGCTCAGATGACCACCATCACGCCACCACACCATTTACTCCTGATACAGACAAATAAATACAGAGGGGCTGATCTAGTTACCTGCTGCATCCATGTTTCCCCATCCTTTATATACTCATCATCTCGTGGGGTGGGTGTTCCCCTATCCCTGTCTCTTCTGACCCTAAACCTTGCCAATAACCTTCCAACTCACCCAACAACCCCTCAAGAGTTGTGTTCACAAGAGTATAGAAGCGGGACTATCAAGTCCTCTTCTGGCGCTGTTCTAAATCTGCAGAGGAGTTCCTTACCTGGGAGTGAGCCCCACCGAATTTAGTGGGGCTTGCGTCTCAGAAGACATGGTGAGAATTGCGGCCTAAGTAGACTTTTTGTGCTATCGATGCCCAAAATGGTAGGTACACAAGCAGAACTAGAAAGGACTGTTGCAGCACAATCCTGAACCTACTACTTCTGCTGCTGACGTTTACCCCCTTGCCCTGAGCAGCTCTCTTTGAGCCATCCAAAGACCATGAAAAGATGAGAGAATTAGTGGAATTCCACATGGCTGAAGAACGGGCCGAGCTTTAAAATTGGAATGCAGTCTCCTGAACAGGCCTGGGGAGGGGGGGAGACTCTGCATTTGTAATGTTTCTGTCAAAGCAAATGAGGTCATTAACAGACGAGTTCAATGATGGAATTGTCTCTCGTCGTATTTATTATATGGTCCTTTCCCTGACACCTCCCACTGAGAGAATATTAAATATTTAATGCAAACCAAGGCTCTGCTCATTTTTCATCCCCACTTCATCCGTTCCAGTCGGCTCCAATCTGCTGCCAGCTACAAAGTCGACTGGACAATGGACCGTAATGAATTAACCCGTTGGAGGCCATGCTAGCATTTACGGCACTGCGGAAAGGCCCAGTGCTTTATCACATCTGACTTGGGTATATGCTCTAGAATTCAATTCATTAGGAAGCTGGGGGGATGAGGAAGTTGGGCGGAAAGGGAGGAAGATAGACTGTATTTGGTGAAATCAGAAAAAAGGAGGAATAAAAATGTTAGCTTGACAAGGTAACTGAAGTGTGGTTTGCCCTTATTACTAGGGGCCCCCTTGCTCTCTAAAAACTAGGGTTGCTTCCTTTTCTAGGATCAACAGTGCTTAAATTCCAGTCCTGGAAAGAACCAGAGCCACTGGACACTAAGGGCAAAAAATCCAACCAATATGGCAACAGAGTATGTTTATTTTTATGTTGTTTTCGTAGTAGCATTATTAGTAGTCCATAAATAAATGGTCAATCATATAGCTTGCAGAGGGAGGGGAGTGGGAAAACTAGACTTTCTGGCTAGCTAGATATAAACCCCACATAATCCTAGGAGCTGAACGGGTCATAGTCTGTTACGCTGGCATTTACTCTTTGTGTAAAGATCCCAGCGAAATGGAACATGCAGTTGAGAAGAATGTTCCTGCCATGGAGTAGTTCCTGCTGTGACAAAAGCTGGGGTTTAGTGCTGGATTTGAGCCTAACAATGCAGCCCTTGCTTCCGCCACTCATGAGAGGAAGCAGTTGCTCGATGTTTGCTCTGTTCTTTGTGATCCCAGCGGCAACCACATTTGTTTTTACTTCCCATCAGTAAACCTGTCTCTGCAGATTGATCCCTCCTTGCACACAGGAAGCTCTTAGGCAGACCAGCAATGACTGCAGCAGTTGGTGCTTTCAGATATTTATCTTTTTCAAACTTCCCCTCTCCCTGTCCCAGGGCTCCAGTGTTCTATAAGCATAGACAATGTTAAAAGGTTATAGCATGCTGGACTTTATTGATAAGGTGGGGTTGTGTGACCTACTTTGCAAGGGACAGATCTCAATTTGAAGGGCTGCCCAGCCCATGGGCAGATCCACGCCATGTATTTAAATCACCCCCAGTAAACGTTTAAAGCACACAATTCCCACCGCCACCCTGTAAAAGAATCCTGGGAACTGTAGTAGCCCCATCACAGAGCTACAATTTCCTTAACAAACTACAGTTCCCACAATTCTTTTGGGGAAGTTGCATGCTTTCAATGCATGTTGGATGGGCTTTCGATGTATGGTGCAGATCTGTCCCGAGACTGGTCTAAAGATCAAGAGCCGTAACAAGGGAAAGCAGCAAGGGGCTTGAAGTTGGCCTGGTCATAGTCCTTCCCACCAAATTTGCATATATACATATTTTATTCAAGAGTATTTATTAATTGCCAACTCATTCAAAAATGATGGTGAACAGTAAAATCATTAAAACATCATAAAACTATAAAATCATAAAATGCAGAGCAAATAACTGACACTGGATCAAATTAATCAAATGCTATAGTGTGTATGTAAGGGACGCGGGTGGTGCTGTGGGTAAAACCTCAGTGCCTAGGACTTGCCGATCATATGGTCGGCGGTTCGAATCCCCGCGGCGGGGTGAGCTCCCATCTTTCGGTCCCAGCTCCTGCCCACCTAGCAGTTCGAAAGCACCCTTAAGTGCAAGTAGATAAATAGGTACCGCTTTATAGCGGGAAGGTAAACGGCGTTTCCGTGTGCTGCGCTGGTCTGGCTCGCCAGAGCAGCTTCGTCACGCTGGCCACGTGACCCGGAAGTGTCTCCGGACAGCGCTGGCCCCCGGCCTCTTAAGTGAGATGGGCGCACAACCCTAGAGTCGGACACGACTGGCCCGTACGGGCAGGGGTACCTTTACCTTTACCTTTATAGTGTGTATGTACACACACACACACACACACACACACACACACACACAAAATTATACGCACATCTGCCTACTGTATTTTTGTATTTTGGAGGTCAGTGATGCATTTCTTCTTTATTGGTGATGCAAAAGTAGTCTCCATAGCCTAGGTACCCCTTATAGAGTCTTGCTTACCATGAGCACCATCAAGCCTCATGGCACTTCTTTTGAATGACTCAGCAATCACCTGGCATTTACCGGGACTGCCCTTAACCTTCCGTTGAAAATATTTGCCAGAACTTCACTTTAAAGTATTTGCTCCAATTCAGCAAGGAAGATCAGAGCACATAGCTGATGTTGATACGGCTGCATGGTAAAGACGCTGAAGATGAAGCCTAAGACCATCTCTGTGAGGAGTATGTGCTTTACCACTGAGCACTGGTCCCCTCCATTCACTCACACCTTGAAATGGTACCTCAGACCCGTCTCTCAACCACGTGAAGCAGGCACAGAATCTGCAGGGGCTGAAGTCCTCAACAGATGTGGATAGTCAGAATCAGAACCTCTTTTGCATTCTACTTCAAACCAAGCAAACTCCAAGTATCTTACCAAAAGATGTCTACTGTCTTCCTTTGAAATCTCTAGTTCAATCCATGCTGAGTGATAATTTTGCAACTCAAATGGTACCTTGAGGACCAGAACACTGACCAGGTCTTGCCCATATCATTCTTTCATTCTGGCTCTCTTGAGCACTGATGCAAGAATTTCAAGCAACATCAACCCTGCCTGATGTAAGTCCACTTGATTTACTGCCATCCAGAGGGTATCTTCTGCCTAGTTAGGCTCAGAGGAGAAGGTTAGATAATGTGAAGGCTTATAATGTCTTTCCTGAAATATCTCAAGTTAAAGCTAAAGGTCATGGAGGACTCAAGATAGTTGAGTAAAGGGGAAGGGGGGCGAGATATGAAAGACCTTCCACCTGGACAAAACAAAGGTTTTATCAGTGTACACTGATGCTTGTATGAAATGACTGTGTGTGTTTTGTTGTTGTTCTAGTGGTATTAGTAGTAGTTGCAGATCGGGGGAGGAAGATTGACACAAAACTTGTGACTGGGTATCTATGTCAACAGATAACCATATCTTGGCTGAGCAAGGAAACATCCCTGACAACATAAAGTCAATCTAACTCTACTTTCTTTGATCCCATCACTCAACTAGTATCCCCATCTCTGCTTCGGAGAACCTTCAAGGCTATTCAGTGGATCTCAAACTCTTCCTATTGCGTCTCCATTTCTTTTTCCACTGCATAATTGGTTGATGGCGCCCCAATCACACATATATGTGTATTTGCAAAGTCTTAAGCTAAGACAGCCACAGGGGCTGAGACACACAGCAGCTATCATATAGAAAAACTTCTTGGCACATTTTGTTGTTGTTATTTTCCCTCCAGTGATTCCCAGAAACTGACTATGAAGGCACAGCACATGTTCTCATTGTGAGACTTCTGGGGTGAGTTGAGAGTTTTTGTTTTGACCCAGGTTTGGAAGCCTCCCAGAGTTGCTGGGGCAACCCAGCCAGATGGGCAGGGTATAAATAATAAAATTATTATTATTATTATTACTACTACTACTACTACTATTATTATTATTACTTGGGGAGGGGGGAACTGGTTGTTAGCTATCCATGGTCTATAGCAGGATGTTTTATTACAATCAAGTGGTCTAGAAATCTTGTGAAATAAATGGAATAAGCATCTGGAATATACATTGAACCACACTTATTCTCCAGGCTGGGGTCTAAAATCTATTTTGTCTCTGTTGGCAGAGGAACTAGCATTGTGTCCAGATTTTCACTTTTTGAACCCTACCTAAGCACCCCGTCCCTTGCAGAAAGGAACATATAAATAAAATATTGAATCTTCTGCACACAGAGAAACCCTCCACTGCAAAATCCTTGTATGATGCAGACAACCCTGTACCTAATTCTGATTTGTTCTTGAACAAAACGGCGTACCAGAAAAATTACTGAGCACGGCTTGTTACAGCATCTGCCTCCATGATGCTGAAAGAAATCCTAGCACTATTTATTGCGGCCATCCAGACCATTCCTCTCTGTGTGCAATTAAAGTCCTTTGGGAGCTTTGAAGCATTTAATAAAACTTTGAAAATATCCTTAAGGAATCACTTTTCATGTAGTCCATTAATTTGTCCTAATGTTCTCCGATTCATGTATTTTATAGTTTATTTTTGATTGCCTTTGTGCCTAATTGTGGTCTCTCCCTCCACACACCCCTCCATCCCCGCTGCCATCTCCTTCTCAGACCTGGGTACTTCTATAGCGGCACAACTGGAATCTGCAGATATTGGCTGTTGGCTGAGTAAACATATAACAGATCCTTATTTGATCAATATGAGAGGGGTGATATATTGTACTTTTTCAGTGTCATGGTTTCCCTATAAAGAGAAAATATAAATTAAGGTGACATCACAAAGAGACTTTGGGACAAAGTAGATGTGACGTGGAAAAGACTGATTGGGATGTCCCAATATCTTTTGCTTTGGTTTATTTGTTTAATAGACAACAAATTTATTTATTTATTTATTTATTTATTTATTTATAGATTGCTTCACAGCACGAAGCCGTCAAACCAACATGCTGATATGCCTGGGTAAGTTATTGGCCTTCTGTGCCAGGATCAGCAAGCAGTAAGGACTCAGGAATCCCTGGTGAGAAGAAGAAAATGAAAAGGATATTCCCAGTTGCCGCTGCCAACAAAGCAGTAGACTGTGGCTCAGCTACATACGTGTGGTGGCCTCAGGTAGAATGAGGTCAAAATTAGCAAAGGATTTTGCAGGAAGTGCCCATGTAAAGAGAGTCTTTCCCCCTGGAGGCAGGACACTGTTGATTCTCTATAAACCCAACTGTAAAGCAGGGTCTGGCCAATGCCAGTGACCCCACTATCGCATGAGGAAATTCAGGAACTCTTGACAAAGTGGTGCTGATAGCTTATAAGGCTGCAGAATAGTTTATTGGCTCTGTTTCCTTTGTGTGCTGCTTATGTTATGTGCTCATTCCTAGTTACAGTTATGTTCATAATTCAGCATTTCTTTAAAACAGCATGACTTTGCTTTTCAGTCTCAAAGAAGAATTAAAAGGTTAATTTTCTTAGTATGATGTTTGCATTTTAAAAGCCTATTAGCCGAAGTCACCAGGCAGCTGGCTTTTCCTGCTGAAGAAAGAAGCACAAAGCAGAATGTGCCACATAGCGAGGATCATATCAAAGAGTGATCAAGAGAAGCTCGTTAGCAGTTGGAAAGGAAGATTTCCATATGAAATCTTTTAAAAATATCTTGGTCCTATTTCAAGTCCAGCTATCTTGGCTGAACTTGAGTCACCTACTTAATAAAAATTCCATGTTCTGTCTGCAGAAATGCTTCCAGCACAATTAGATCAATTTCCTCTAAGTAGCAATAAATGTGTTTTCCTTTAAAAGGCCAACACAAGCACATTATCGCAGCTCATAATCCCCATTCTCTCTATTAGCTCAAAGTACATCCTAAAGGCCAAAGGTCATAGCTAAGGACTAATCAGTCTCATTAGCTTGTCTAATTTATCTTAACGGGGGGCGGGGAGAGAACCATACAAACACACTAAAACTGTTAAGTAGATTTTTTTTTTTATTAGGCTATGAGAACCATTCATCAGAGACAGGAAGAAGATGACCAGAGACAAATATTCTCCATTGGGTCATTCCAAACTTGGGATGAATCCATAGATCAAGCAGCAATGGAAAAGTGGGATGCCAAAAACAATAAGAGACACGCCATGATGAAGACACCATCTGTAGCAAAGATCTTGAGATTTAAGATCTTTTAGTCTTTCACCATAGTCTTTCCCAGCATTTTCACCAATGTGCACACACACACACACACACACACACACACACACAACCTAAGCAGATTGATCTGCCTTCCAAATTCTGTCCATTGCCTTCAGGCTCAACTAGAACTTGTTAATGTTTAACTGCTACACAGGATACATACTCCATGGGGGCCTGTAACACAACACAGTGGCTCTCAAGAGGCTTCCCTTTTTGCAGATGCATCAACTTAGATGTCAGCCCTCCTCATCCATGTCTTTTTCCACCCTGCTGTGCTCCATCAGGAAGTGACAATGAAGGAAATGTCACCCACCCATTCTGGTTTTCATAGAATCATAGAATTGTAGAGTTGGAAGGGTCCTTTAGTCCAGCTCCCTGCAATGCAGGAAGCTCAACATGCAGTGCCCCATCCAATCTGAAACCATACCGGATCCTGCTTAGCTTTGCAAATGTGCTAGCTGTTTTATTGCTACAAATGGGACTGGTATTATCTCTAAGAAGCATTGCTCTATGATTACCTGGAAAGGAATGCTTCCATCCACTGGTACAATCATTACTTTCATATTTAAGTTTATTTCACTGTCGGTTCAGAAATGCCAATGGCAGCAAAGATGCAGAAGCCTCCTAATGCAATGGGTTGGAGGGCCTGGCTGTTAATCAGAAGGTTGCTGGTTTAAGCTCACCCAGGGATGGCTGTGAACAGGATTTCTGCATTGCAGAGGGTTAGACTAGATGACGCTTGGGTCCCTTCCAACTCTATGATTCTATGATGAGTCAGGCTGTCTTGCAACAGGGAGTGGCAAGGCCCAACCCAGAGGCAGAAGAAAATGAAGCCATTCCCAACCCAGGCACTTGCATTGCAGAAATTTCAACTCCAGTCCCACCGTCCTACACAGGTCCTGATTGGTCCTATCTCCAGAATCAGTTTCAAAATCCGTTAAACTTGAGGGAACCCTAGATCTACTTCTATGCTCCAGTCCACTTAAGAAAATGGCACTCACTAAGAGATCGTTTTCTGGTGAGACAAAAGAGACAAAGAAACCAGAACAGAGAAGGCTTAACTGGGTTATAAATCACAAAGGTGAAATGCCCCGTATCTCTCCCATGGGTGAAGAGAAAAGGTTAGTGTGTGAGCTCCACTTTGCCCATTTTCAGAAGGAAATCATTCAGAAGGCCTGCAGTCCCCTATGTAATGGTTACATGGAGGAAGCAAACTTTTTTTTTGCTGAAGACATTTGACAAAGAAAGCCTGCAGAAGTCCTTTTTTACACAGCAAATGCATGCAGAATTAATGGACTGAGGGGGGTGGGATCGAACCCACTGGCCTCACCCTTGACTTCTGTGTGTTGACTGGGCCTTCTGAGCACAGCCTATCTGCATAAAAACTCTGCTTATAGAGGCTCTAGCTAGATAATCTATACTCTACATTTTTGGAGCCTGTTCAGAAGATCCAGTCAGCAAATGGAAGCCAGTGTGCAACAGCTGGGCACATTCCCATCACTCATCCCCTGCTGCTCTCCATTTGATTCTATGCACATTTTCTATTCGGTCCATCAGTGCTCTGTGCATTCAATGACCATATGAAGGGCTTTGGATAGCTATGCACATATTCATTCCAATGTCTGCAATGTGCCTCCATAAATATATGCATGAGGATACCAGCTTTTAATGTTTGACGTTTTATTCTGTTTTTATAAGTACTGTAAGCCACCCAGAGTGGCTGGGGAAACCCAGCTAGATGTGTGGGGTGTTGTTGTTGCAGTATACCTGAATGCATAAAGAGGTGCCTGCTCATGTTGCTAGCGTGTGAACAAATGCGCATAATACCTCCGGTAAACAGCATTATCGTGTGAAAATGTCTGTAGCATACCTGAATGGGGCAGGGGACAGGGACAAGGGCAGGGCTATGATGCTGCAGAAGCGGAAGCAACAGATTGACGCTGACGCTGCATTCATGAAGTCCCAATTTCATCACCACCATGGCTCACCCCTCCACAGTCCAGAAGTGGTAGTGATACTACTGTCAGGAGGGTGACTCTGTGGCACTGCCCTGTCAAGCAGTCACCCCTGAATCCATTGGGGGGTATCCAATTAACACACCCCATCAGCACTCCTAAAGTTATTCTAGGAGTTCTCCAAACCATTGGGAGCAGATTGGGGGAGTCAGTACAAGGTGAGTACAGGTGGAGAAGTTCCATAGTGGAAACATAAATGCTTGCACTGGTGGGACCCAATAGTTGGATACAGTCCCAGTTGAGTCTGTCTGGCCTCAAGTCAGTGTGGTGCTCATTTTCACCATGAAACTCACTAGCACTTTGCACCAGTCAAAAGGATTTCAGTCTTGTCTCTGGATTAGGCCAATACAAGCAGAACTCCCGCCCACTCTCACACATGTTCCCAGTTTGCAGTGCCGAGTCACTCTGTCCTTTTAGATCTACGAAGGCTTCCCTGCGCATACATTTTTTAGTTATCCTAACT
This sequence comes from Podarcis raffonei, assembly GCF_027172205.1. Classification (NCBI taxonomy): domain Eukaryota; kingdom Metazoa; phylum Chordata; class Lepidosauria; order Squamata; family Lacertidae; genus Podarcis; species Podarcis raffonei. The sequence goes on from NC_070607.1 coordinate 75,979,885, forward strand.
GTCCAACACATTGAAAACATGTTTGAATTTGCTGTAGATGCTAAGAAGTACCAAAAGTTCCAGGGGAGAAGATCTCTGTAATATTCAAATAAAAGATTCTTGCCCACATACTTTTAGTGTATATCATTGACCCCTAAAATCTCAGCCGTGTTAACATCATTCACAATTCAAGAGAAGCTCATATTGCCTGCCTGAGAAGGAGAAACATCCGTGTGAGTGAAAGAAAATAATTTGCTGGAATGAAAAATTAATAGCGATAAAAAAATTGCTTGACAGTGTCCATTTAAATCTTAATTCAGCACTACCCCACTTGAAGGGGTCTGTTGCTTAGCACCTGTTCGTACACATTACAATCTTATTTCACATTTTCATATAACCTTGAAATAAAACAATGTCAATGTATGCACATGGAAGTATTTAAATGTATAGCAGAATCATGTAAATGAGCGCATTAAAAGGTCCAAGGATTTTTCTTTGGCAGGGCTCAAAGTCCACATCTTCCTATTACAAGAATCATGTTATATCTATGAGGAGATATGATGTGTAACATTCAGAGAGTGCAAAGGATTTCCTAGAGAGCTTTGCTTACCTGTTGTGGGAAGTGTACGGCACAGGAAAAAGAATCTACTACTATAGTTATGTGGCACTGTTGATTTGCAAAATTATTTTACAGTATCCAACTCCCTTGTCCTGTCAGAGCAAGGATTTCCACTTGCATAACAGGACTTCCCCTTCTCTCTCCTCTCTCCCCCCACAATCCTCACCAGATCTGTTCCAGAGGGATTGGTTGCTCCCCTTCAGAATTTTGCACCCAGGGCCACAGCCCCCCTGGGGCCTCCCCACACTACGCCACTGCTTGGAACTCTCTGCAAGCCACATCCCTCACTGGCCCTCCTCTGTGCCCCAAGTGTTTTTGATTGACTGTAATGTGTCTTTGAATACTGGCAGTGCCACTTCCTCATCTAGATGGAGGATAGAGAGAGGAGGTGAGTGCCTGTCGAAACCAGCAAAGGCAAAACTTACACAAGTTTTTCTGCCCACTTTTGACACTGACTATGGCCACCTCTGTCATATGGCCCCCCCATAAAGTTGACCAGAAGGAAATAAGGCCCCCAGGCTGCAGAAGTCTCCATTTCCCCAATCTAGGATATCCCAGAGAAAGAGATGAGCTAGCTCCAGGATGTGGAGGTAGGGAAGAGGAAATGCCACTTTAGCCCTATCAGAAATCTACTGACCACCAGGATGACCAAGTCATCAGTAGAGCATCCTTCATCTGTGCGTACAGCTAAGTTTTAAAAGTTCTTAGAAAAACTCTTATTATTTATCTGCATTTTAGAAGGGGGAATCAGGGGAGGGGGGATTCCAACCCCATTCCCCCCATCTCCCAAGAGTAGTGATGTTTTACAGCACTTAGTTCCCATGACAGATATTGATGGCTTCATTCTGCCTTCTCTCTCTTTTCCCTAATACATCCATTCCCCCCTTTTTTTCCTTCCATCAGCCAGAATGAGATGCTGCATAAATGCATTTGCTTTGTCGGAGAACATGGAAACTCCATAAAGCCAAGTGGAGTTTTTGCAATGCAGATGGCATTAACTGCATCATTTTCCAAGGAGGAAAAGAGATCTAAATACATCCTAAGAGAAGTCTCTGTCTTTGTCTTCCTATATGATCTTTTCCACTATCCAAAATATACTGCATGTAAGAAGTCTCCTTCATTTCGGATCTTTTATCCAGCATGCTTTTGCTGACTGTATAACCTTCACGAACCTGAAATTCCTGAGTAGTCCCGGGAGGTCAATGCATCTTGGAATAAAATTTTTGTAATGTCATTTAAGGCTACCCCTAATCCAGAATTATTGAAGAGGCATGGGTCATGGGAATTGAGTTTGACACTTGACAAATACTTGGCTTTGTGTAAATGGACAGGGCACTGAAATAACTGCCTCTGGATGTCACACGAAGAGAAATTAATTCTTTATTAACTTCCGCAATGATAATCTAATAAACTCATTTGGTCTACTAGTTTCAGCAGTTAAAAATGCTCAGTGGATTGGATGCAAATGGATTTTTCCCCCTCTCCCCTTCTGGAACCTCTGCTTTTGTAGCATAAGAAAAGAGAGTCAAGCCCAGACCCCAAATTCTGAAAGACCAGGAGGCTTTTCAAATTGACTCTCGGTGCACCACAGGGCAAATGTGCTATACACACCATACATTTAAAGGACTTTTATAGCACATGATTTCCTCCAAATAATCCTGGAAATTGTAGTTTGTTAAAGGTGTTCAAAATTGTAGCCCTGTGAATGGTAAAGCACAGTTCCCATGATTCTAGGTGGAGGGAGGTCATATGTACCTAGCCAAAGACAAAACAAAAACACTTTCAGATCAGTTTTGCACCTGATAAATCACAGGCATAATTAAAACTGCATTACTTTCTGTTTTCTGCCTCTGGATACCTGTGAGTCAAGACCCTACAGCAGTGAACATGCCACAAGGTACTCCAGCCAACCTTGGCTCTCAAGAGAGTGTACCCATAACATTTTGTTGTTGCTCCCACTTTGTTAGGTGCAGATTGTGTGAGATCTGATGTGTTCAAGAGCACATCTGTTCTCTTAGTTTACTCCCATTTTTGCAGGTATTTGTATAGTCTGCTTACCTTGATGGTGGGCAGTTTTGTGGTCTGACCACGGGCCTTGGAGCAATCCAGCGAGGGGACAGGCAGGGTTGACAGCCTGTGGCAATTGGCCAGTCTGGTGGACTTTGGGGTGGGCCTCCTCCTGGCGGAGGGCTCAACTGGACAATCAGTGCCGGCTGGGCCTTCTCTCAGAAAGGATAAAATAGGACCCGAACCAATGGATTCAAGTTACAAGGAAGGAGATTCTGACTAAGCAAAAGGAAGAACTTTCTGACAATAGGAGCTCTTTTGACAGTGGAACAGAGCAGACTTCCAAGAGAGGTGGTGACCCTCCTTGATGTCAGCATTTTCATTCTCCTGTTGCTGGATGTGTGATTGTTACATCACATGTCTGTGTTTACATTCCATGATTGGAAAGTGTGGGAAATGGAAGGCAGTCCTATCCCTTCTGTTGTATTGTACTTTTGTACTTTTACTCTCTCTTGAAGAAGAAGATGTGAGAGGATGCCATGATTGCTTTGTCCTGTAAGGTAAAGGTAAAGGGACGCCTGACCACTCGTGGCCGACTAGGGTTGCGGCGCTCATCTCGCTTTATTGGCCGAGGGAGCCGGAGTACAGCTTCTGGGTCATGTGGCCAGAATGACTAAGCCACTTCTGGTGAACCAGAGCAGCGCACGGAAACGCCATTTACCTTCCCGCCGGAGCGGTACCTATTTATTTACTTGCACTTTGACGTGCTTTCGAACTGCTAGGTTGGCAGGAGCAGGGACCGAGCAATGGGAGCTCACCCCATCACAGGGATTCGAACCGCCGACCTTCTGATCGGCAAGTTCTAGGCTCTGTGGTTTAACCCACAGCGTCAATAAATTACTTAGATGCCACAGCTCATAGCCTCAGCTTCCAGCTTTACTCTGCTGTTTGAGTGTGCACATATTTTTGGATATGTGTCACTGCTGTGCAACAGGACTGAAGAGTTATGACTGTCCCGTGCTGCATTCCTGAGGAAGACTCCCGGAGAGGTTTGTCTCGATCTGGGGGCTGTGCGGTGCCCCACAGCGCTTCCAACACTTCCTTTGAGGTTTTTAAGCAGAGTTGTGAGGGCCATCTGTCATGGATGCTTTAGCTGAGATTCCTGCATTGCAGGGACTGAATAACCCTTGGGGTCCCTTCCAACTCTACAATTCTCTGACTTTATGATTCTGTGGCCATTGCACATACACTTAGTGATGCAAGGCTGCAAAATTTGGACCAATGCGTTTTTAAAACTTGCCCATTTTGTTCAAGATTTCAAAAGTTGAAGACAAGGTAAGGACTAAGAAATAAGGAATAAGGAGGCTAAGAAAGTTGAAGGGATTCAAGTAGAAATGGAAAAGATGTCAGATTTGGTCCGTTGCATTAAGCTATTCATGTCGGCTTGCTATAAAGAGATTCAATGGAAAGATAGGAGCTGGGTTCATGTCCCACGCCTAGGAATAAATCAACATAATTCTCACCAGCAGCAGTTCATTATGATGAACACCCCAGAAGTGTGGTGAGAGTTTGCCTGTCTCACTTTCAGAGCTGCTGTTATCACACCCTGTTCTGCAAATAAATTATTAACATTGCATGTGCATGTTTGTAGGCTGCAGAGGTCCTGAGAAAGCTCAATATTTTGTATGAAAGAGACTGAGCCTTTTGATGCATCCCATACTCTTCAAGTGAATTGCACTTTTTAGCCATATAGACTTCTCATTTGAGTCTCACCATGTCTCCCTGTCCATCTTCCACTGCAGCTTCTGCAAGTTTTAGCAATCTGATAAACACACAGGGCACCTCATGCAATGCTGTAAGACAAGTTTAATTCAATTGAGAGCTGGTTCTGTTGTACATGCATACACATCCTTAGGAAGAAAAGAAAGAGAAACAAATCTAGGGTAAAAATGTTAATTTGGGGGGGAATGATCTCTTTCAAATTTCAGACAAAATCTTCAATATTTCAACCAATTGTGCACAACAGCAGTGATGCAATGTGCGCCCTCTCTCTTTAGCATTGACTCTGTATGTACCTTGCATTACATGCACACGAAAGCTCATACCAAGAACAAACTTAGTTGGTCTCTAAGGTGCTACTGGACATTGTATATATATATATTTTTTCTACTGCGTCAGACCAACACAGCTACCTACCTGAATCTGGAATGATTCAAGGAAGCTTCTCATATTTCCAGATGAGATTGCACGTCAGGTACGTCCCATTGGGGGGGTATAAATAATAATAATAATAATAATAATAATAATAATAATAATAATAATTATTATTATTATTATTATTATTCAAGGGGCTCTGTGACTTCAACTCTCCAAAAATACACTAGCTAAAAAAATAGGTACAGATACAAGGTGAAATATGTGCCTCCCTCATGTAGATAGATATTTGGATGGCGCTTTAAATATACGGTGCACATGTAGTGTTGAACTCCCAATATGTTGCTTGATACAACCCAACCCAACTTTCACCCATTCAGCTCATATCAAAAATAATTCTCACCAATGTTCCCAATGCCATTGCTTTAGGCCAGCCAGCTGTAAAAGTTCCACTATGTAATCTAGTTCTCCTTCGTTATTCTTCCACAAATTTCTCTTCTTATGTTTCAGAGGCATTGTCTGTGCCTGATTTTCTTCTTCTCCCTTCTGATAATTAAAATAAGATAAGTACATACATTTATTTCCTTTGCACTGAATGCATGCATTGGACACTGAGGATGAAAACTCACACAGCCCCAACTCTTTTCCACACAAATATTGTTTCACTATATGCCTTTCATTTCTGTTAAACATGCATCTATAATGAAGAGCCAGAAGGACATCAGAAACATAATAACAACCTGGGAGTCTCACAGTGTAATCCTATAGATGTCTACTCAGAAGGAAACCCAGTTGAGTTTAATGGGGCTTACTTCCAGGTAAGGCTGTATAAAATTGCTGCCTGAGACACTTTGTCAGAACAAAGTGGCACACAGGAGGGGGTTTTCCCCTCTTAATAGTGGTTGGCTTTCATATTGCATTAGTTCAAGTCCACTAGTGCCACCTGTTCTGTTCCACCTCCCTCCTACCAATTCCCTATGCAAAATTCAAGGTTGACCCCTACTTTTACATTTGGGTATAATTTGACCGCAATTTGATACATAATTAGAGAAGAATAGAAGACTGAGTCTTTAACTACCCATATATCCCTCCCTAATTTAAATAATTCTTAACATAGCTAACCAGTCTGCTTCCTATTGCAGTGATGTGTACTGAACTGGGGATAATGAAATAAAGAATGGGGAAAGGGAAAGAGAAATGCTATTTCAGACTCTGAAGATCACCAATTAATGGCAGGGGGGGAAACCTTCCTATAGACTTATAATGCACCATAGGATTTGAGGGCTGGGTCACGGGGAGCGTTATTTAGAGCCATCTACATTTCCAAAGAGGTTTCCCAGTATAATCTGATGCTCGTCTAAATTTTTAAAAAGGTCTGAAAATAAATAATAGTATTTGTCAAGTTAACAGCAAATATCCAGCCCATTGTGTTTGCTAAGGTTGATGTTTTGGAGGGCATCAGGCTTGGGGAGCCCCATGCTATAGTCCCAAGGGACTATGATGCGACAAATTATGAGGATAAGGAAGTCAAACCTGGTCCTCTTAGGCTGCTACTACTGGTTCAGAAGGATCAAAGTGTCCTGCTCCCTCTGGTCTTCATGTGACTTGCTCAGGAGGATGAAATTTCAGCCATGATGGTGACTCAGAAAATCTTTTTGAAGATTACATACTGAAAACCATAGCCAAAGTTCAATACCTCTTCTTGGTCTAAATTTCACTGGGGTAAGACAACTCTTGATGGTCTGTGAGATGCTTCCTAGGACAGCAAAAGCCATACAATATTACGCAAATATATACACTGATCTGTATTCACACTTTCTTTAGAACTTTTGCCAGAAGAATATCCCAAAATTCTCCTCTCTAATGTTATAATTTTATTTATTCCAAAATGTCAACAATCAGCCTAGTTATTTGTTTGTTTGTCTGTGGGGGGAAATTATACCACCTTTCAATCATATTCCAGCGTTGTTTCTAAGAATAAAACATTTAAAGGCAAATACAAAAAAACTTAATGAATTTAAATGATATAATCTGCAATCCAGTCATCCACATTAAAAAGAAAAAAGAAAATCCTCCCCATAGAATCATTTTTATTTCATTTATTTATAAAATGTCAACTGTTTGGCTAAATATTATGTAGACAAATGAAGAATTTAAAAGTGGGGTGTCAAAATCTGGAACAGACAAGGAAGAAGAATGCAAGTCACAATAATAAAAAAAGTGATCAGTAATTGTAGGGTAAGCCCCAAAAGCTGCAGAGAGTTGAGAGAAAGCAGGAGGAGGAGGTGTGGAAAACTAAGTGGGTTTTAGGATCTTTGCCAACTGGCAGAGGAATGTACTGAAGGGAAGTAGGGGCTAAAATCAGAATGGTCCATGTGGCCCTTGAGGCATTTTTGGTGGCCCTCAGCAACATTTGACACCCCTCCCAACCCTTGCACTGCTTTCCCAAAGCTGGGTAACTGAGGTGCTGAGCTTTGGGAAAGAGTTGTGAGGGCTCGGACAAGATCCTAGAGTCCTCTTGTCTCCTTCCCAAAACTAGTTGGCACTTTCCCAGCTTTGGGAAGGAGGTGGGAAGGCTCTAGGACCCTGCCAGAGCCTCATCCCTCCTTCCCAAAGCCCAGTGAGGGCTGGGGAGGGGACATCAAATTTTGTCCTCACTCCCCTTCCCCACATGACAAGTCAGTGTGTGGCCCGCATATTCTGTGTACTCTTATGGCCCGCTTGGTATGAAAAGTTGGAAAGCCCTGGGCTAGATGAACTCCGATGGTGGGCGGTAGGAAGGAAAAAGGCAGGAATAAGAGGATCCATACAGCAGGGATAATTGCATTTATACCCCTTCAAGGTGCTCTAAGTGACATACATAGTTCTCTCCCTTGCCAAGTTTATCTTCACAACAACCCTGTGCAGTAGGTCAGGCTGAGAGGCTGTGACTGGCCCAAGGCACCCATTGAGGTTCCCATGGCTGAGTGGAGATCTGAACCCTGGTTTCCCAGGCCCTAGTTTGGCACGCTAACTACTACACCACATGGCTCTCTCTATTCATATGTTGCGCTTCATTCTCTTTGTTTGCCACATGGGGACATTTTGGGGAAAGTGAGGTAGAAATGCTGTAAGGAAGTAAGCTACTGAGCCTCTTGGGCTTGCCGATCAGAAGGTCGGCGGTTCGAATCTCTGTGATAGGGTGAGCTCCCGTTGCTCTGTCTCAGTTCCTGCCAACCTAGCAGTTCGAAAGCACGCCAGTACATGTAGATAAATAGGTAGCGCTGCGGCGGGAAAGTAAACGGCGTTTCCGTGCGCTCTGGTTTCTGTCATGGTGTTCCATTGTGCCAAAAGTGGTTTAGTCATGCCGGCCACGTGAGCTGGAAAGCTGTCTATGGACAAATGCTGGCTCCCTCAGCCTGAAAGCAAGATGAGCGCTGCAACCCCATAGTCGCCTTTGACCATCCAGGGGTCCTTTTCCTTTTACCTTTTTTCACCGTACACCTGTAAATGAACTAATGAATGGTTGGGTTTTTCCTCCAGCACACATGCACACAAGCAGAACTTTATGCAGCTTGACTGAAGATTATTTATGCGCCTTCAGCCAACATCCCCAGCCATATTCCTGCCAAATACGTTTCTGAAACTCCAGGGAGATTCACTGCCTTCTACCCATCCCTGGTGAGCTCTGTTCGCTGCCGCTATCTACATTCAATCAAATTCTACTGCCCTCCCACAGAATGCCAACAGCATTCCAGGCCTCAGGAAATGTGCTCCCTTTCCCCTCCTCCTCTTGCCCCTTGTCACAGTTTCTTTCTGTCCAGAACAGATGGGCACAAGCTGTTTCAGGGACGGAGCGCCCTTCCTCCTCCACAGTCCCCCCTGCTTGCCTGCCTGCCTCCTCAAAAAGGCACATCACAGGATTGAGTGGTCAGCCCTTCTTCATCCACCCCATTCGGAGAGGCAGGTAAAAGTTTAACCAGCCTGCCTTTCAGCGGTGGAAGCAAAAGCCCTCCATTCATGGTGGTGATAAATTGCTCCTGTCAAAACTACATGAATGCTCATATTGAAAAAAGCTTCTTTCTTTCTTTTTAACTTTCGGCCTCTCTCCAGTCACACGGCATCACTTGCTTGTTAGACTACATTTAATGCCCACTTAGTCAAAGAATGTTTCCACTTTGCCTCGTCCTTCTGTCCTGTCTTCCCTCCCACCAACCCCCCCAGGCCTAGGCTTCCAGGCAGGAGCTGTCAGTGAGGGAGAATCAAAATCAAAAATTGTGGGGCAAAAGAGAGAGAGAGAGGTTGAGGGAGAGAAGAGTCAGCGGCAGAGAAGAGCATCTTTGTTGTTTGAAAACAATCCTGCCCGCTTTTTGCTGAGAAACGTCTCCAGAAAATGTGAGAACGATCAAGATGACATATCTCGTCCCAGAGAGAATCATTTATTTATATCGTGCCCATCCTTCAAGGAACTCAGTGCAACAACTCTTCTGCCCCCCACCCTGGTCCAACACCTGGTAACATCAACCCTGTGAGGTTGACCTGAGTCTGATCAGTGAATTTCTACTGCAATCAAGTGGTGTGTAAATTTTGTTAAATAAAATAAGAATATGAGGTAATACATGTGCAGTGCTTACATGCAAGGTAGCATGTGCAAGGAAGTGTTTTGTATATTTTAAGCCACCCCACAGATAAATGACAAGGCCCCAAAGGAAGGGATGTAAATCAGTCATGGAGAATTTGGCAAGCTTTCCATGTAAAATTATAGCTGCAATACCTTTTGAAGAATGGTAATCTATTGGAAAAGACCCTGATGTTGGGAAAGATTGAGGGCACAAGAAGAAGGGGATGACAGAGGATGAGATGGTTGGACAGTGTTCTCGAAGCTACAAACTTGAGTCTGACCAAACTGCGGGAGGCAGTGGAAGACAGGAGTGCCTGGCGTGCTCTGGTCCATGGGGTCACGAAGAGTCGGACACGACTAAACGACTAAACAACAACAACAAATCTATTGCACTTATACCCCAGAGATATTCAGAGCGTCAAGGTATAAGAATCTTCCATCTGGAATCTGTTTTTGTTTGGTTTCTGTCTGCCGTTTTCCAGAATAGCTTGATGGCATCTCTTGACCTTCAGAGCAGAATTGTAAAGGAGTCATTATTAGGAGCAGGTGACTGAAGGAAGGAACATTTTGAAGCTTCTGTGCAGCCCGTGATGGATGTGGAGGATTCCGTTTGGCAGGGTTTTGGTTATGAACTGGTTGTTTTCTTGTGGCTGGGGCTTGCTGTTTTGTTTCATTTCATGGTTCAGAGCACTGCAAAGAGGGAACAGCAGCAGCCTATCCAGGAAATGAGGGGGGGCGAGGCATGTGGGGTGTGTGGGAAAGGACGTTTGTGAGAGAGGAGGGGCAAATAAGAGTTATAAGGGGACTCCTCCCTCTTCCTGCTAGAACAAATAGAAGATGCAGCGGCAATGGGAGGTCATGGAGGAGGAGGAAGAGGAGATGGTGAAGACCGGCCTTGTTGACTGAATGCATTGGCTTGAGCATGAGGATTGTATGTGCTGCCCCCGATGCCATAAATTGCTTCTGAGTACTTCCTATATGAATACACCTTTCTTCTATTCTGTCATGAGAACCAGTATGGTGTAGTGGTTAGAGGGATGGGCTAGGACCTGGAAGGCCTGGGTTCAAATCTCCACTCAGCAACGAAGCTCACTGGTGACCTTGGGCCTGTCACTTTCTCCCAGCCTAACCCACCTCACAGGGTTGTTGTGAGGATAAAGTTTGCACACCATCCCAAACTCCTTGGAGGAAAAGGTGGTATATAAATGTAATTGAAGAAATAAGGTGCCGGAGCTTCTCGCACAAGAATTAATGATGGTGAGCAACTTGGATAGCTTCAAAAGAGCCTTGAAAGATAAGGTTATGAATGATTACTAGCTACATTGCCTATGTTCTACCTACATTGATGGAGACAGGATGCTTCTGAATGCTTGGAATCACAAGTGGGGATCCCAGGGCCTGCTTCCATATTTCCTATAAGCAGTGCTTTTTCTGGGGTATGCAGGGGTACGCATACCCCTAAACATTTTGTGAATCTAAGTTTGGCCTCATTGAGGGGCGGTATTTCAATATGAGTAGGAAAATGAGAGTACAGTGGTACCTCGGGTTAAGTACTTAATTCGTTCCGGAGGTCCGTACTTAACCTGAAACTGTTCTTAACCTGAAGCACCACTTTAGCTAATGGGGCCTGCTGCTGCCGCCACACCGCCGGAGCATGATTTCTGTTCTCATCCTGAAGCAAAGTTCTTAACCTGAAGCACTATTTCTGGGTTAGCGGAGTCTGTAACCTGAAGCGTATGTAACCTGAAGCGTATGTAACCCGAGGTACCACTGTACCCCTAAACTTTTTTTTTTTTAAAAAAAGCACTGCCTATAGATATCTGGGTTGGCCACGATGAGAACAGGACCTTGGACTAGATGGGCCATTGGCCTAATTGAACAGACTGATCATATGTTCTTTCTTGTGAATGCATCCTGATCAAAGACGACCGCCCAAAGTTTGCTATCCTTACTTATATTTTAATCAAAGGCTGCACATTCATTTGGGAAGTTCCATGCTTTCATTTTGCAGCAACACTCCTTCTGTATCTGTGTTCTCATTATTTTTTAGGAGGCATGCAAATGAATCCATCCTACATCAGTTCCAGCTGTTAGATTTATATGTATGGTACTTATGACCCATTCACACACAGGGCTCCCACAGGCCTCTTGCTCAGACATGCACTTAACACCAGCAGCTCTTCAGCTTCTGTTTCCCTCTGGGCTGCAAACCATTCGGTTGTTCCGGACCATAATTGCTGCAAATCCCATGTTGCAGTGTGACACTGATCAAAAATGCATGTTCAACAAATATACGTTGTAACTGCTTTTCCAAAGTTCTGCATTATTAAGGGGGGGATCCCATGAGGTAACTTGACTATGGTGTGCAAAGTATGCACAGATAATAAGTAATGTAATTGGTTCATATCATAGAATTGTAGCATTGGAAGGTTCCTGAGGGTCATCTATTCCAACCCCTTGCAATGAAGGAATCTCAACACACAGTCCCCCCCATCCAATTTGAAACTACACTGGACCCTGCTTAGCTTTGCAAATGTGCTAGTGGCTTATTGTTATTGCTGTTGTTATTGTTACTTCATCACTATAGATCCAAACTCTAGTGGAAATCTACAGTTGGCCATGTCAGCTCACACTGAGCGAAGAAATCTGCAGTAGATATTGTTATGCCTGACAACAAATCCTAATAATTGGATTCTTTTGCCCCATCTTTTTGTTCCTGCCAAACATCCGTGTCATGCTTATATTTTATTCTCTTGTTAATTATGCTGTTTTAAATGTGCATTTTATATTTGACTTCACTTAGCAATGATTTCTTTTGAAATGTTTAAGAAATTTTTTTGTTAACTTTGTTTGTGTTAAATATGTATTCTGTAGTTGACCTCCTTTGTAATGTTTTATTTTGAAATCTTTGAGATGGTATTTTGGTTTCCTGTTAATTGTGTTGCTTTGACTGTGTACTTTATATTTGACTTTCTTCAGAAATGTTTGATTCTGCATTGTTTTATTGATGTTTAATATGCTGTAAACTGCTTTGAGGATTTTCTTAAAAATGTAAAGTGGTATAGAATAATAATAATAACAGATATAACTGATGAATCTGATGGGCAGAATAGTGACCTGGTTTGCACATACAGATGAGGAAAATTGTCCATTTTGGTTCCTCACTTAGCATTACATGCAAACCAGGATGAAATTTTAGCTGCCTTTGTTTGAGGACAGTCCTTGCATCCTTTAGTGTCCAGCAGTTTTTTCAGTCTCCTTTGCCATCCCACCTTCCCCTTTCTGCCCTACATATTCTTGGATCATTAAGCTGAACAGGAATGCAATAGTTGGGTTTTTTAATGGGTTTGAGTTATTTTGATCCAGTAAGCTATTTTTTAATATAGTAAGCTACTTGTGCTTTTTGTTTAATATCTATAATTGATTTGGGGGGTTAGCTGTATCAGCTAAATTAAATTAAATTTAAAAACACCCAAAAACATATCAGTTTGAACTGAAATGAAAGTTCAAAAACTCCCCAAAACTAAAAAACTCCCAAAATTTTGTCAGCTAACTACCCACCCACCCCTCGCATTCTCCAGCCTGGTGTGTCGGTCATTCTTATGTCCTCCCAGCTCCTATTTAAATTACCCCAGTAGCGCTGCAGTTATTAATTGTTCTTGACTGACTTCTTAAGTTAATTACACTTTCACAGTTTAGTATCAAGCATGATTAAAACAATTAGATGTTCCGCACCAGCCAGTTCATTTCCCACCAGCCCCCTTCTTCATTCTTCTCCCCACGAAGAATTTAAGCAAACTTCTGCATCGCTGCAACACATCATACATAGGACCTAGAATTATGACCATATTAAATGCATTTGAACAGTTTCTGATTTCGCTTTCCAAGGTACGGCCATCCCAAGTACATTTGGAAGCTCATGTTTCTTCCCCTTGCTCTTTTCTGTCCGGCTGATCCTTTCAGCATAGCAGAAGCCAATTCAGTTACAGATAGGAAGCTCCAGTTACCGGGAAATGTGATCAGCTCCAGCCTTTACCCTCTAGTCTCTTAAGAAGAGGGGAAATTTAAAAGCCATTCTTTTCCCAAAGAGAACATTTGATCATGTGTGGAAATATCATGCAAAAAGATAAATTCAGTAGAGCAGTGGCTCGCTAGCCATGGTTGCCATTCTGCATCCTGAAAAAGCATCGCTTTTTACATTCATGGGCAAAAATGGAGAGGATGCCAAGCCTGGCATCAGTGTGTGTGTGTGTGTGTGTGTGTGTGTCAGAGAGAGAGAGAGAGAAATATTTGGTATATCTCAATTTATTAAAAATACCAAAACGGTATACACCACACACAAAATTAAAACAGATCATCAGATGACTTGTTACAGAAAATGTTTTTTCTTAATTGTCTGAATAAGCTTGGTGGCAAAGAAATTTATTAAAGAAATATTTGAAAGTTAGTACAGTGATACCTCAGGTTAAGTACTTAATTCGTTCCGGAGGTCTGTTCTTAACCTGAAACTGTTCTTAACCTGAAGCACCACTTTAGCTAAGGGGGCCTGCTGCTGCTGCACGCCACCACTGCACGATTTCTGTACTCACCCTGAAGTAAAGTTCTTAACTTGAAGCACTATTTCTGGGTTAGCGGAGTCTGTAACCTGAAGCGTATGTAACCTGAAGCTTATGTAACCTGAGGTACCACTGTACAAAAGGTGCCTCCTGAAGCTCTGTTAGGAGAGCACAGCATCCTGCGGACTGTAGTTTAGCCCTTCCAGAGCTACAATTACCAGTTACCCTTAACAAACTAGAGGCTTTTATCCCATGTAGTGCTTAGGAACTCCTTCTGTTAGCACAAGGATTTACAGCTGCGGGGAAGGACTTCCCCTCCTCTCACTTCTGCTCCCTGGGGTACTCCCACCACCACCAACCCTCCAGAGCATATTTGTGGAAAGTATTGTTTCACTAGCATAAATCTTTGCATGCACTGGATGCCTCCCACAGCTTATTATGAACTCTGTGATTCTGTGATCTCATGTGCAGGGCCATGTGTATTCTGCAGTTCCATCGAAGTGTGGACGGAATACAGAAATTTGGTAATGGGGAGGGAATTTGGCAGTCTGATCATCTCAGTTTTCATGGAAAAGTTGTTCTTTTGGCTACCAAGATAAGCATGGAAAGTGTATAGCCAGTAAAATCACAGAAACCAGAGGACAGGGATGGTCAGATCAATTTGTTTCCCGTCTGTGCCCCTTTCACACATCTTCACTCTTAAGTCCATTCTATACTGTTTCTTCATTAATGAATAAGCAAGCAAGAAAAATTAACATGCATAAACATTCACATTTGAAATATGTAATTTAATCAGTTTTTCTCCACATATTATTTCTAAATGTGTTTTCTCTCAAAAAGCAGAAACACATTTCAATATGCATTTTAAACACATTTTTGAGGGGGAGGCAGCATCACAACACTGGGAGAAGGGTGAAATACGATGCATTCCCCACATTAGTCTAATCTTTACATTAATTCAGGACACGAAGATCAAGTAAGTTCATCACAAAGACCCATTCTTCTTTCACGCTAAATGCATCCACTTCCCGTTTTCCATAAGATGTTCACCAGAGTTCACCAGCATGATGTCATTGTGCACTATTGTATTCACCAGAACAATGCACAAGAGACTGTTTGCTCTCTCTGCTCAGTTCTGGTTTGCTACTGGCTCAGCCTCTCCTCCACTAAACATGCCACCTCATACACTGCTGTTATTATTAGCCCATATTTCATTAGATATCAGGACTGGAAAGTCACCTCCATTCCATTCTGAACAAAGAAGAGGTGCCATACCTCTATGGCAGCCATTTTGTGTTATGCCACACCCCACAGCAGCTGTTTTGTGACTCGCACCCATGATACTTTCTCCAAATTGCAGAGGTGTCCACTAGCCAAAAAAAAACCCAAAACCCAAAATGGCAACTTGTGTGATTTGCTGAATTCCATATCCTTTTCCACGGGAAGAATTAAATATATATTTGTAGAATTATTCTTGACATGCTGATGTAACTGAGATCAGATTTTAGGACAGCTGAAAAAAAATTATTCCCTGTTTTACAATCACACTCCTTTGCTACACTTCATATGGGGGCTTACATATTGCATCTGTTTTCCCTTGTGGCTTGGCTTGACTTTGCCTCAGCAGTACCAAGAACGAAAACAGCAAACCCGACGTGTGTCAAGCTTGAATTAGCTTCTCATCAGGGGAAAACATGATTCAGAGAGTACAGCTGATCTCATTCAGAAGCAACCATGTGCTGCACAAGATACTCACTGAGAAAAGAAAGACCTTCTTCAAGCATAACCACGTCAGACCTACATCCCTGAGCTGTATCCCGTTAGTAAGCTTGAAATACGCCTTGTATTGGGACAGGAATCCTCTGGCCCTCTAAACCTCAGCACTCTCCATCAGTGCTGGATTTACGTCTAAGCTAAACAAGCTATAGCTTAGGGCCCAAGTCTCTTGGGGGGCCCCAAAAAAATTAAAGGGGAAAAAATGGATATACATTTCAAAATATAAGAGAAAAAACAAATATAATAAAACCTACATACAGCAACAGTGTTTTGTTTTGTTTTGTTTTGTATTTTGTTTTGTTTTGTTTTGTGTTTTGTTTTGTTTTGTGTTGTGTTGTGTTGTGTACAGTGGTACCCTGGGTTAAGTACTTAATTCGTTCTGGACGTCTATTCTTAACCTGAAACTGTTCTTAACCTGAGGTACCACTTTAGCTCCTGCTGCTGCCGTGCCGTCACTGCGTGATTTCTGTTCTCATCCTGAAGCAAAATTCTTAACCCGAGGTACTATTTCTGAGTTAGCGGAGTCTGTAACTTGAAGTGTCTATAACCCGAGGTACCACTGTATTATTGTTGTTGTTGTTGTTGTTGTTGTTGTTGTTGTTGTTGTTGTTATTGTTATTCCATGCCTTTTTCTGGCAACTCCACTGTGGCCCTTTTGCCTGTGCAAAAAGAGGAATGACCTTTCAGAACTTGCACCCCTTCATGACTTGCGCTTTCCTGTTTGCTTCTGAGCCCAACGCTAGGAGAAGATACAATTTGTACAAAAGGAGATGCAATCCCCTTTAGAACGATGGTGTTTGTAAACAGAGCACATTTAAGGGTTTGACAGCTCTCTGCAGGTGGGCTGATCAATGCACCACCATCTAATGGCCTTTCAATAAATGTTACAGGCTAGCAAGGGGATCCCATTTGCCATAGTCTCCTGGGCTGCTTAGTCTGGGACAGTGGCCAAGCCTCCTATGTCAGCTTTAAGTCTGACACTGAAAAGCCTGTTTTCTGAGGTGTAAAGCTGATGCTCACTTTGTTGCCAGATCGGTACATCTAACAGGCCTGGATCCCCCAAGACCAAAGTTCTCCAGCTTTGTCACAGTGAGCTTCCCTGATGCTGTCCTCAGATCTATGCTCAGCATGCTGGTGTCCAAGTCGTTTTGTAGATGTTATGCCTTCCAGTACAAACATATACCCAAAGTGCCTCTGCTAAATGTCAGACAGGAGGTCGGTTAAGTTCTCAATGTCCTAACGAGCATTTTGGGTGTGGTGGATTTCACTCCAGGGGGGAAACAATATTTTGCTGGAATCCGCTGCGAGTACAGATTTGTGAATATTACTTTTGCAGGGTGTTGTTTTACTTTTAATCAGTTTTATTGCATGGTACCCATAGGGTTTTATTGTTCTTCATCACTGTGAGCTGCCCTGGGGCTTTCTGAAGCAAGTGGTGGGTAGGATGCAGAGTTAAATGAGGAAAGAAAGAAGACTGTTAAACCAGTCTGGATGGAAGGCTAGGAAATTAGTGCTCATTCAATATATACATTCGCGCTATTAGAAGGACAGCCTTTTAGCACTGGCTTTGAATTTGGTATCATCAAGTAAGGTACCTCAGCAGAGCAGAGATAATTATTGATATTAGGTAGGCATCTTCGTTGTACTGCTTTCAATTGCCTGCTAAAACATTTTTGTTAAGGCATGGCTCCCCAGACATGTGATTTTATTCTGCACATTTGTTTCCAAAAACTGTTGATTATATCTATATTTTGTCTTTGCTATTTTTAAAGTCTGCTTTTATTCCTATTTTTAATGATTTTTTAATACTATTTTATGCAAACTACTAAGGTTTGTTTATTAAGCGGTATATAAACCTTATTAAATAACTAAAATAAAGAGCCAACCTTGGTATCCCCAGGAGCCATATATTATCCAGACAATAATCTATGGACCAGAACATTCTTACACCATAATGAATGGTCACTGCTAAGGCTGCCTAATTAACTTGTCAATGCCTAGTAATACGTGCTCGGGACCCACAGGCAAAACCAAAGCCATACTCTATATATATATATATATATATATATATATATATATATATGGGATTATTGGTTTGTGTCTGTTTTTATTATGTACCTTGTGTTCTCATTTTGTATTTTTATGTTGTGAACCACCCTGTGATCTTTGGATGATGGAGGACAGTGTGTGTGTGTGTGTGTGTGTGTGTGTGTGTTTGTATCTTATATACATCTCTTATATCTTATTACCATTCTTCCAATGATTTTTCTTCTACTTATGACCTGTCAGAACCCCAACAAGATATATACCGTGCAGTTCATACTGCAAGCCTGTTCAAGCTTTTGTAATTGGAGGTAACTAAACAAAAGTGCTTGCTCTGTCCCATCCATGTTCCTTTTATGTGCTCTTGTCAGGGTCTGGACTGAGGAGGAATGGTGGAGACCACCCCGCCCTGCCCCCTTCTCCTGAACTTTCCCGAGAAGAGGAGGACAGTATAGATTTAGAACAGTGGTTTGCAGAAGGGCATAATTCAGAGGCTGCAGAGGGCAGAAGCTGGGAAATATTGGAAGAGGAACAGCAGGAAGAAGAAGAAGCACCAGGGGAGAGACAGCTGACAGATTCAGCATTCTTAACCCCCCCCCCCCGGACTAGGCGAGCATTGAGGGTATTAGAACAGAGAGCTCAGAGGCAGAAAGCTCAGATTAACCAACGCAGGAGTGACGTCGAATAGGGGAGACGTAGAGGGGTGGGATGTTACTTGGAGCAACACCATTATTAGGGACGGCTGCATTCCTTCATCGTTCTCTGTGAATAATTGAATAAATTGCTTGTTAAGAACTTTCATAGTTTCTCTGATTCAGGGCTGCCACCAGGGAAGGGATCTGATTCTCCGAAGCCTGACAGTACTTCAGAGCAATGGGGATGCCTTCTGTACTTACAAAGGCTTCCCTGTGCATTAGAACTTCTTCTGTGTGTGAAGGACAATTACCTGCTGAAGATAGTCTCATTGGAACATATAGCTATCAATGGCATGGGGATGCTAGTGCATTAATGCCTCTTCTCCCACTTCACATGTTCAGTTGACCCCAGTTATAGGACTGGTGTACTATAATGCATTCATTACAATAGCCATCTGAATACTTACCTGGCAGGGGAGACACCTTGATCATGAAGGAGGTTTTCCCAGGGTGAGGCTCATCCATTGCGCTGCGAGTGTGCTGACCCCTGCGATTTCCCCAAATGCGGGAAACTCGACTGCATAATTTGTGGTAGTGGGGGACTGCGTTCGCGCTTTCCCCTGCACCAATAAATATAAAAATTTTAAAAAAAAAAACAATAGGCCATCTGTGATGGCCTGGAACTCGGGCTCGGACTCGGAACCAGAGGAGTCTCAGTCCACACCAGATCCTTTGCCTCAGGCGGCATCTGAACCACGTCTGGGGCCTGGTTCTGGAGAGCCCCAGTCTACACAGGTTCCCCTGCAACAAGCACCAGCTGGGCCGAGTCAGGGGCCTGAACCTGCCCTGGCTCCAGATGCGGGGATTACCTCATTGCCTTCAGCCGGGCAATCACTTAGAGCTGCTCCGCTACCGGTTGGGTCAGGAGAGACTGAGGCAGCCTCTGGGTCTAGTAACCCACCGACATCTCCCAAGCCACAGAGACTAAGGTCTGAGAGAAGGAGATACCTGAGTACTCACAGGAGGAGTGCTCGCCTTTGGGCGAGACAGGATGGTGAGTCACCGGGGGATCAGGACTGGCCATTACCCCAAAAGAGATAAAAGTCTGTCGGGCCCCGCCCCAGGTTGTGGGAGCAACGTTGCTGTTTGCCAGAACCTGCCTGAGATCCTGTGCCTGACCTTGAATGGTTTGCTGCCTCGTGTCCTGCCTTGGCCCTGTCGGACTGACTCCTCGAGGAATCCTTGGTTTTGGGACCGGATCTGGACCGCATTACTCGGGTTACCCCCTGGCCCAGCACACCATCCATGTAAATACTTTGTTGGCCTCCGTCTCTCTTGGCAGACAATAGAGGAGTGCACATTTGGCAGTGGGGCTGAAGTCAAACTGTTGGAAGGCTGTAGCACCTGCTGTGACTGTAGAGACAATACGGGAGACACCTGTTTTGTTTCAGTGGGCAGATGAAGGCGTTCAGTTGTGCTGATGTGGGTGTACCATGGCGTTCCTTCTCTCTGTGCTCCTCCCAGCAGTCATTCCTCCTTCGGTTACTGCTGTGGATTCACTGCTGTCAATACTGTACCACCCATTTTTCTTTCATTCATTTCTGGAAAACCCATATGTATATAATTATGGAGGTGGAACTGAAAATGAGTGATTGACAACACAATTGTGGCCTGCCAGCAGATTACTTGAGAACAGAAAATAATTTCCCATTTATATCAAAGAAATAAAGTAATTCCAGATAGTTTGCCACTCACACCAAATTAGAAGAGGTTTTTGGGTTGTTGTTTTTAAGAGTTTTAGTGTAAACTAGAGCCAGGGGTCCCTTTACCTTTACCTTTTAGAGCCATTGAAGGCAATGGTAGTTGTGCCACTTCTGCCAAGCCTTTTACATTTATAGAAGATGAGTTTGGATTTGATATCCCGCTTTATCACTACCCGAAGGAGTCTCAAAGCGGCTAACATTCTCCTTTCCCTTCCTCCCCCACAACAAACACTCTGTGAGGTGAGTGGGGCTCAGAGACTTCAAAAAAGTGTGACTGGCTCAAGGTCACCCAGCAGCTGCATGTGGAGGAGCGGAGACGCGAACCCGGTTCACCAGATTACGAGTCTACTGCTCTTAACCACTACACCACACTGGCTCCCAGTGTGTCATATAGTAATGTCATGTTTAAATCATGGTGCGCATGCTGCAAAATGAGGTGCCAGAAGGCAACCAGATTCTATCTCTGGTCTGATATTTGGCCGCCATCTGTATTTAAGGGTAAAATGGAGGTGGAGTCGGGTAATTCGGCATCAAGGCATTCTTCTTTAATGAAGAACAAAGCTCCTTCTACCACTTCCTGCCATGGTGAAGTGACAACAGCTGAAGATACTGATAGGTCTGCTGCCAGATCCCAATTCCTTGTGTTCCCACATCAGTAAAACAAAGGGAAATGAAGCAGGAACATGAGAAGTTATAATTTTCCTAGGAGTAATGAATGACATGGCAGGGAAACATGGTGTATTGACATCTCACATAGAGAAGAAAGTTGAGTATCTAGATGCCAAAACTGCATATTTAGTTTCCAGAGCTAGCTCTTCCATAAAGCAGAATGAAGCTACTGCTTTAGGTGGCAGATGCTGGGGAACAGGCAGAAAAAGGTCCTACACGACCTGTTTGTTACATTTGTGTGATTATGACTATTAGCCAACCTGGAAATACATGTTTTGAAGGGCAGGATATAAATCTGTCCAATCAATAAATGTGCTCAAATGCTTTTAATCCATTTTAAACATAAAGGTTCAGTGTACATAATAACCTTTTAAAAAACACACACAATCAAATTTTCAAAATGCTTCTCAACAACAACAACACCAGTTAAAGTACCTTTTCCTCCCTGGTCACAAAATGTGTGTCCGGATACAAACATACATGGTTTCTATAAACTTTAAAGAATATAACATCAAGTGTGGGGAAGATGGGCATGATTGGTGTGGAATGGTTTTCAGGTCAACCTGGGACCTGCTAGTATCTGAAGAAGTCTCCATGCACATGAAAGCTCATACCAATAACAAACTTCGTTGGTCTCTAAGGTGCTACTGGAAGGAAATTTTTATTTTGCTTCGACTACGGCAGACCAACACGGCTACCTACCTGTAACTGGGACCTACTGTAAGCTATGTCTAGGTGTAAGTGGTTCTTTCTCACTGCTATAAACAAGGACTCCGTAGGCCATTTTGCCAAGCCTCCATTTCATTCCTCCTTTCTGATGCTAAAATAGTACATGATAAGTATTTTACAGACGCTCCTTTATCTCAGTAGTTAACAACAATTAATTTGCCTAATAAGATATAAAAATGCATTGTTTGGCAGCAGTCCTCGAGTCATTTGTTACAGGATGCTCTCTTAGTGGTGAGTTGTAGGACTCGGGTAAATTGCTTCATGGGATTTCATAATATTGCTACAGCACTGCAATATCGGTTGAATATATATATATATATTCATTCTCTGGGCATAGATGTCCTGGATTTTGCTTTAGCTGATGATGGATCACAGCACTTAACTCTTGGCCGAAGTCATAGATTAATGAGAAAGTAAATAATGCTGCAATCCTCCAACCACCTACTCTGGAATAGCTCCTCTGAGGGTAGCAATCCTCAACACTTACCAGAGAGTAAGCAACATTAAACATGCTTAGGGTTGCAGTACCCATCCGGTGTGCGTCTACTCTGAAAGCTGATGTGCATGACAATAAATCAAGTCATGATAATAAAGGATGAGCTGTAGCTCGGTGGTAGAATGCATTGCCAAGAAGGTCTTGGAAGGACTGCTGTCTGAAATCTTAGACAGCAGCTGTCACTCAGTGAAGACAATACTGAGCTGGACAAACCAATCATCTGATGGCTTAGGACAGCTTCCAGTTTTCTTATATACAGTGGTACCTCGGGTTAAGAACTTACCGGTAATTCGTTCTGGAGGTCCGTTCTTAACCTGAAACTGTTCTTAACCTGAGGTACCACTTTAGCTAATGGGGCCTCCTGCTGCTGCCGCGCTGCTGGAGCACGATTTCTGTTCTCATCCTGAAGCAAAGTTCTTAACCCAAGGTACTGCTTCTGGGTTAGTGGGTTCTGTAACCTGAAGCGTCTGTAACCCGAGCTACCACTGTACTGGGTCAGGGCTGGTGCATGCTCTGATTTCAGATGGGCATGGGCAAGTAATCAGAGACTTGCCCTAAAAAGGGAACCGTGTGATAGTACCCATTTCTATTGTTCACAATAGAGAGGAATCACTGAAAAATCAATGGCAGTCATGATCACAAATGTTTGGGGTTGTTGGTTTGTTTGTTTTTTTGCAATCTGAGTTTAGAGGTTCTTATTGCAGAGCTTTTATCACAGCACTGTGAGCCCTATTCAGGGCACATGTCTCCAACAGCATGAAATCAGTGGGTAGGGCCACACTGGCCTTGCTCCCATATCCCCATCAGGCTCATCCATCAACATAGAAGTCTGGACACCGTCTTCTTGTCTTCATGCTCCTTACCTCTTTTTCACATTTAAATACACATGTATTTGTTTTTTTAAGAAAAGCATTTTCTCATTTACAAAGCTCAACACATACATTTCAAAATATATATACACATTTATATTAATATTTTTTTATTTCACACATTCATATAAATGCAAGGAAGCAAAAAGCAGATTTGCAGCCTCATTGGAACTACTTATATCTAATCCCATCTTAAGCTGTTTTGATTTGCTTTATAGTGTAAGAAAGAAAGCAGGACAGGATGTTATCTTGGAACTTCTCAGTCCAAAAGGTAATTAATAATAATGTGTATTGTGGATTATGTCGACCTGAGCAATGCCCATTTCCCAATTTTCTTTCTTTTTAGTTCTATAATGTGTAACATTCTGAAAGGTGGTTTTATTGATTTCCATTTGACATCCTAGCTGCTACCAAGGGTGGGGACCCTGTGGTCCTCCAGATGTTTCAACTCCAGCTCCCATCAGATCCCATGAGATCCAGACAGCTTGGTCAATAGTCAGGGATGACGGAAATTGGAGTCCAACATAATCTGAAAGGCCACAGGTTCCCCACCACTGCTGTGAGTTCCCAAATCCGCATCACCATCATCCGTTTATTTGTATGCAGCCTTTTTCATGGTAAATCATGCCCAGTGCAGCCCACAAAAACATTCACTCACTATCGCTGCCTTATACATAAATGGGGCAGACAGGTGAATTAATTTGGGTGTCTGCCTCATCACAAACCCTAGCACAAGGGTAGTCAAGGTGCTGTCCAGGGTGAAACTCCTGATACTGTTGGACTACAACTTCCATCAACAGAATCCAGCATGACCGAGGGTCAGGGATGGTTGGAGCTATAGTCCAGCAACGTCTGCAGGGTACCACTTTGGCAACTCCTGCCCTAGCAAGAGCAGAGCTCATAATTAGGATCACCTGCACTGATTTTGCAGGGGTAGCCAATAGAGTGCCCTTCAATTCCCATCAAATCAAGTTAGCGTAACAATGGCCAGGAATAATGGCGGTTGCAGTCCAGCATCAACTTGCGGGTACCATCTTGGATACCCCTGTGCTAGGGATTGGTCCATTTTTTTCCAGCTTTCTTCAATCCTTGATTTAGTCCTTTAAAACATGAATACAGTGGTACCTCGGTTTAAGTACTTAATTCGTTCCGGAGGTCCGTTCTTAACCTGAAACTGCTCTTAACCTTGAAGCACCACTTTAGCTAATGGGGCCTCCAGCTGCCGCCGCGCCGCTCAAGCATGATTTCTGTTCTCATCCTGAAGCAAAGTTCTTAACCAGAAGCACTATTTCTGGGTTAGTGGAGTCTGTAACCTGAAGCGTATGTAACCTGAAGCGTATGTAACCTGAGGTACCACTGTAGATGGGTCAGAGAGTGCTCAAGGCAGACCCTGTTTTCCCAGGATGTAAACAAAAGAGACAGATGAGAAAGAGGGATTTTGAATTATTCTCAGATTATTATTTACTTTAAAAAAAAAACAAGCACCTGTTATTTAAAAAATTAAAGACCACCTTTGATGAATGTGAGAAGGCAGCCAAAACTAAAATCGGCTGTCCACATGAAAATATTTGGCTGGAAGCATTCTTCCACTTAGAACCTCCCCCCCCCTCTCTCTCTCTGTCACACACACACACAGCATTTCCGTATAAGGTGTCTCATTCTGGGATTCAGTTAGAATATGTTATTTCCAATTACATCCTCTAAAACTACTAGCAGTTAAGAGAAAATAATCCTTGCAATTTGCAAAGCAATAAGTATTATATACGACAGCAGGAATTATGTGTGAGTGGAATGCAGTTTCATCTACATTCCATAGCACACAGCAAGACTCTTAGCTCAGGAGTGCCACCTCCCTGTTCTCGGCAAAGTGGAGAGTTTCTACAGAGACTGATAATTTCCCGGGACTCAATGTAGAAATGCTTTGGTTGATGCTTCTGTTTTGTCAAGGTAGTACCGTCTTTTTGCCAAGCGGGGTTAAGCATGCAGATAATTAAGTACTCGTCTGAATGTAGATCTAGATTTGGCATGGTGTTGCCAAACATATGCAGTGGTAGGGACCGAATTAGAGGTCCTGAATCTAATCTTTAGCTGTATCCTTAGCTGTGATTGTGAGACATATGTGGTAGCCATTATTAAGTATGTCTTGGTTCTTGTGTGGGATCAATAACAAGGTGCATCAGTGTGGTTCAGGGTCTTTCTCCTGAATCTCAATACGCCATCCAGTGGGATCTGGGCCCCCACAAAGGCTGCCTTCAGACAGCACCTCATTCAATTTTCTCCATGTTTCTTTGCCTGATACTTTTTTATGTTATCTTTCCCACGATGTTAAAAGCCACAGCAGGTAATCTAGCAGAATCTTGCAAAGGTTTAGCACTCATTTCCATGTCAATTGCTTCCAGAAAAAAATCCATTTACAACCTCATTAACCTGGAAAATCATGGGGGTTTTGCACTGTAATTTTCCCATGGTTTTCATGGATCATACCATGTGATATAATTTGAGTGGCATTCTGGCATACAGTTCTTTTCCACCATTTTTATGGGTGAATCCTGGGTGAATGGAAGTTCATGAATGGCAGCAAAATGTTCACTGGTGTCTGCTGTTGTGTCACACCACACTCAATGGTGTGAATGAAATTTAAGACATGGCAGTGTATTGATTTCTTTTTTTAACTACAGTTCCATAATGCACCAGGTAACACAGTATAAAAGGAACATTAGAAACTAAGACCAAAGCACTGGCATTATAACCAGGAAAACTTAAACAATAATCCCCACATCTGAGTGCATTTAAAGTCTCACTTCACTCTGTAGTTTTTTGCACTTTTCTGGAAAGAATAGTTCTATATGTTTTCCTATATGTCTACAGTGCCATGGGCAAAAACTGGTGTTGTCCAAAACGTTGCCTGTAGAGCACTGAAGAGAACATTGCTGTATTTTCTAAAGCAAAGCAGCAGATGATTTCTTTAAAAATAAAAGCTACCGTATTTTTTGTCCTATAGGGCACACCGGCCCATAGGACTCACCTCGTTTTTTTGGGGGGGGAATGAATAAAAGAAATTATTTCTCCCCGCCAGCCGCGGCTGCCGCCCCAAGCCTTGCGCACACCTGCCCGAAGCACGGGGCGCCCTCCAGAGGGCTCCCCGTGCTTTGGGCTGCAGGCTGCTGCCCGCAAGCCTTGTGAGCCCGCGGGAACTCCCGCCGGGCTTGCAAGGCTTGCGGATAGCTTCCTGAAGCCTGGAGAGCGAGAGGGGTCGGTACGCACTGATGCCTCTCGCTCTCCAGGCTTCAGCGAAAGCCTGCATTCACCCCATAGGACGCACACACATTTCCCCTTCATTTTTGGAGGGGGAAAAGTGCGTCCTATGGGGCGAAAAATACGGTAAGTTTTATTTTTTAAAAACTCTTATATTGCTCTGCTTTAAACAAAGCTCTTCAGAAGTCCGTAGGCAACAGGAATGCCAGCTTGGCCCTGTGACCATGGGTGCCCAGGGCTGTGGGTGCCATGAGGCATGCATGGTCCTGCCACTGAAATTTGTGGGTGCCTTACACCTTCATAAGGGACGCGGGTGGTGCTGTGGGTTAAACCACAGAGCCTAGGACTTGCCGATCAGAAGGTCAGTGGTTCGAATCCCTGCAACAGGGTGAGCTCCCGTTGCTCGGTCCCTGCTCCTGCCAACCTAGCAGTTCAAAAGCACGTCAAAGTGCAAGTAGATAAATAGGTACTGCTCTGGTGGAAAGGTAAATGGTGTTTCTGTGTGCTGCTCTGGTTCGCCAGAAGCAGCTTAGTCATGCTGGCCACATGACCCGGAAGCTGTATGCTGGCTCCCTCAGCCAGTAAAGCGAGATGAGCGCCACAACCCCAGAGTCAGTCACGACTGGAACTAATGGTCAGGGGTCCCTTTACCTTTACCTTTACACCTTCATGGGGAATTTCATGGGGCACCCAGGGCCCCGGGGAGCGAGCACCTATGATAGGCAATGTTCCAGACACTCTCAAATTTTAATGCATACCAGAGGCCTGCAAGACATGACATAAAGTTGTTCAAAACACACAAGCATCAGTACACACCACTCAGCCATCTCTTAATTACTTTAAGATAAGGGAGACAAATCCCTACTACCTCATCGAAAATATGAAACTAATCTGGATTGTGGAGAAAACTGAGTCCTTGTTACTTTTCCCACGAAAGGCTCCTGGACCTGTTTGTCTGCAATTTGGCAGGCTTAATCCACTGTAGAGGGGTTCTTCTGCCTGTAAATTCCATCCACTTTAGCCAAAAGGCAGAAAAGTCATAGTTCTTTTTTAGATCTCCCATTATAGTGAATGGAGATGACAGAGCCATAGTTATACAGCCAAGTCAAAACCCTTACAAATTGCCTGAGGAAGTGAATAGGGCATTTAAGTAACAATCTGCAAAATTTAAAGATTTTAAGCAGAAATACAGCTAGGAGTCTAACTTCCTCAGGCAAGCAGTAGACCATTTCTGAGTTTTCCAGGGAGGAGGTGTTCTCATATATTCTCACACATGTGTCATAAGACTTATGAAGATGTGAGTAGGGAAAAATATTTGCTGGCAATAATCTGCCCCATGGCTCAATAAGAAATAAGCATGTTGCCATTATTTTATTTCAGTAAAACTATTTAATAAAGACCATGGCTTTAGTCATACTCAGCTACTTACATTTAAGGTTTTTCATTGACTGCTTGTATTTAGGAATTTGCTGCTTCTCATGCCCTTATAACACCACCACTCCAGATGAGCATAGGCCACCCACCACAAAAGATTTGTCTATGGGACCAGTCTTGGCATTTTTAACATTCTGTCTTCCATAGGCCGAATCCCCTCATCTATCCTGTCCTTTAGGTCACCTTGCTAATGTCTTACTTCTTCTACATACTCTGATTGAAAAACAAATGAAATGCTTCCATCCCCACCCACCTCCATTCTCCACTAATTCACCTTACACTTTTTATTTCAGGAAAGATATATCAAACACACAACAGGAGCCTGAGGTAAGAAAATGCTTAATATTGAAATTCATATACCAGTAACGTCTCACTCCTGAATTGAAACCAAGATCTAGTGCTTTTATTCATTTTCAGCAACATATTATTATTATTATTATTATTATTATTATTATTATTATTAAAATGTGTATACTACCCTTCATCCAAAGATCCCAGGACAGTTCACAACAGGAAAGTACAAAATGAGAATACAAAGTACATAATAAAACAAAAACAAACCAATAACCTCGCCTCCCACAAACACATTTTAAAAAATCATAGGATGTTAATCAGCTGAACAATTGGTTGAAGAGAAGCATTTTCATCTGGTGCCTAAGGATATGTAACAAAGGTGCTAGGCGAACTTCCTTGGGGAGAGCATTCCACAAACAGAGAGCCATCGCAAAAAAGGCCCATTTCCATGTTGCCACCCTCTAGACCTCTGGTGGAGGAGGCACCTGAAGAAAGGCCTCAGATGATCATCGCAGAGTCCAGGTGAAGTCATATGAGGAGAGGCTTTCTAGCTTGCCCAGCTCATCAACAGGATTTATTTAGGCAACAATCTTAAGCATATAAGGGAGTAGGTCCCATAGAGCCAGTGTGGTATAGTGGTTATGAGCGGTAGACTTGTAATCTGGTGAACCGGGTTCGCGTCTCCGCTCCTCCACATGCAGCTGCTGGGCGACCTTGGGCTAGTCACACTTCTCTGAAGTCTCTCAGCCCCACTCCCCTCACAGAGTGTTTGTTGTGGGGGAGGAAAGGAAAGGAGATTGTTAGCTGCTTTGAGACTCCTTAGGGTAGTGATAAAGCGGGCTATCAAATCCAAACTCCTCCTCCTCTTCTTCTTCTTCTTCTTCTTCAAACTGGGTGGCATGCCTCTTTCTTCAGACTTCATTTTAACATACCAGTCTTTGCCATCACAGATTTTGCTATCTTGAACATCTCCTAATAATCTTGTGTCAGCTCATGGGGTCTTTATTCCTGCCTCCAGTGGCTGCCTGGCTGGTGCTGACCCATGACAGGGCCTTTCCAGTGGCCCTTCCTCAGTTGTGCAATGCCCTCCGTAGCAAGGTGTGCCTGTCTCCATCATTATTAACTTTCAGATGGAATTTTAAAATGTTCCCGTTTACTCAGGTATAGGGTAGGTGAAGGATGCTAAGACCATCGGATGGAAGATTTTTTAAAACTGTTTTTAACTGCTATTGGAAAGCTTGTAACCATAACTGCTTTTAGATGTTTTAACTGTTCTTAGAATGCTATAACTGTTTCAGAATGTTTTTTGTTTTGATTTCATTTTTAAGTTGTGTATCAATTTGCCATCCTGTCCTCCTTCGTTGTGTCAGTTTGCGGATCTGGGCTCCTACATTGGACTCAAAACTGTTTTTATATATGGAATTGTTTCATATATGTTTTGATTGCTGATGCTTTTACTGTTAAATCACTTTGAGGCACTTCATAGGAAGAATGAATGAATGAATCTTTATTTGCATCAGCCATCAGCCATAGCAATAAAACAACAATACAATATACAAAGAAATACAAATAAAAAGTCGATTATACAAAATACATTTTAGGGTTTTGAATCAATAGTCAAGTAGTGCATCTTATTCTAATTGCCTCAGCTAAAAACCTTGCAACCTTTGCTGTCACCTGCTCATCTTGATCTGCCAAGAGAAAGGACAGTGTGGCAGTGCTGGGCGACCCGGAATGGACAATAAAAGAGGGATGATAACCTCATTCCTCAAGTCTTTATAAAGAGTACAAGCCAGAAGGATATGCGTCACCGATTCGGTACTGCCATCTCCACAGGGACATTCATAGGAAGAGATTCATTAAGGAAATAAAGTTTCATAGAGTTTACTCCCAGGTGAAGTGTGCTGTGTGAATAGGATTTGCAGACTTCAGCATATACTTAAATTTCTACACCAGCACCACCCACCAAAAAAAAATAAAAATCATGCAGGATTAGAAAAATGTTTCCCTTTGGCTAGATTGTGCCCCTTGCTATTCATATTATTTTTATATGCGTAAATGTTTATATTTGGCTTGCTGGCTGCCTTGAATGCCCTTTGTGATAGAACAGCAGGATATACATTTTACAATAAATGCACAATAAATGACATGACCATATTGGCACAGACTGGAAGTCAACCAGGCAATCCTTTTCCCGCAGCTGCGTCCTGTGACATCCCTCATACAGAATCAAGAACAGCTGAACTCTGCCTGGAGTTTTAAAGTTCACAGGTTTGACAGGGAGCTAGACATGCATAACATGACATTTTCATGCCTTTTCTTGGGCTTAGGGATGACAAATGGGTCTCTCGCCATATAATTTGGGATTAGGGCCTTTACTCAGAAGTAAGTCCCTATCCAGTTCAACGATGCTTACTTCCCGAGCAAGATACTGTCTCGCTTTTACTTTACATAGGGGGGCAGACATATCCCAGCAGCTCTGGAGGTCTTTTAAGCAAAACCCTTGGCGCAATTACTCTACGGGGCCCAAATCTGGACAGGGAATCATTGCCGCACACTTGAAACGGTCCAGTCTAAATTTTTAAGACAGATTCTAGCCGTTCCACCATGCGTACCAAATGCGGCCCTATGGCTGGAGACTGGCCTCCTCTCCGTCGAAACCCGGACCTGGCTAAGAACATTCAACTATTGGCTTCGCTTAAACTTAAACCCATCTGGACTACTACCTCTAGTAGCATGAGATGCTTATAGAAGTCGGTGGTCCAAAGTAGTGCATCAAAAACTACTTACATGTGGCCTCCAAGCACAGCATCTCCTGAAAATGGGTCTACCCAAGGCAAAAACCGTTATTGACCAGCGCATGAAGGATATTGAGCAACAGAATAATCTGGCCTATATTAAGAAATTTAGTGCTTGGTACGCTTATCTGCCCCCCTCCCACTTTGATTTTCGGGCACCTTATTTGTCTACCTTAACCATTCCAAAACTTAGGCTGGCCAGACTAAATATGTTACCATCAGCTGTTCTTGAAGGTAGATATCAAAAAATTTCATTCGAGAACCGGCTCTGCCCCTGTGGAGCTGGTTACGTAGAGACTGTGTCACACGTCCTCTTGTCCTGCTCCCTATATAAAGATCTCAGGGACGAGACCATCACTCCGGTACTATCTGCCATCCCGGGCCACTCTTGTGAAGCCAAATTGTTCTCACTCCTAGCCGACCAGAACAGCTCGACAACAGAGAAGGTTGCCAAATTTATCGAGAGAGCAATGAGACTGAGAGCTGCTCAGTGGCGTAGCGTGGGGGGTGCAGGGGGGGCCGGCCGCACCGGGCGCAACATCTGGGGTTAGGGCAAATCCACGGGTTAGGGGGCGCAAATCCACGGGTTAGGGGGCGCAAATTACTTGCCTTGCCCCGGGTGCTGACAACCCACGCTACGCCACTGGAGCTGCTATCTGAATGACATCAGTGCCGTCACCTGGATTCCTCGCCTAGGATCTTATTATTATTATCATTACCTCTGCCAAGTTTTAAGTACTGAGATTATTTTATGATAACTATTTCCGTAATGTATTTTTGTTTTTGTCTGTCCTTTGATGCTATGGCCTGTTGGCTATGCAAATAAAGTCTATTCTATTCTATTCTATTCTATTCTATTCTTCCCGAGCAAGTGTGCATGAGATTGCAGCCTTAGAAATGTTCCTCAGCGTTCAAGGATCCTCACTGCAATTGCTTCCCATCAAAATGTTTGGATGTGCATTTCAGAACATCATTTATCTTGAGGGATGTCAACTCTAAAAACATTAGCGCTCGTCACTGTCAATGTAAATGCCAGAAATTAGCTTTCTTTCATCTGAAAAAGGAATAATTAACTTAGCAACTGTTTCCAAAAGTGCTAATTAATGGGTTTCACCAACTTGATCTGTCAGGATACATCTTGATCTGAACGGCAGCTTGACTCCCTCCGCCCCCCGCTACCCCACCTCCTTACCCCTGAGGATTATGTTTCCTTTTATACTTATTTTGCCCTGGCCCATCAGTTTATTATAAACTTCAAAGCAAGACAATATCCAGGAACACCAGAATATAAAACATGGAAATGACAAAGCAAACCAGCTGATAGCATTACACTTGTCTTTGACTGTCATTCCAGTAAGCACATAATAGTCCAAACCTGGTACTTGCTCCCAAGCAAACATGTATAGGGTTGAAGCTGGAATGAACCAATGAGTTTCCAGAACTGACCCCAGCCCTGTTTTGGAATGATCCAGGGTCTGGTCTGAAGGAACATGTTCCTCTAGCAAAGTTGCTGAAGATAAGCACGTGATGCCAGACAGGTGGAAAGTCCACAAGTTCCACTTCCTCCTCACAAACCACCGCATCCTCACTGGTGAGATCTGCTCTGCATGTAGAAAGTCAGCATCTCTAGCATTGATCATCAGCATCTCCAGGTAGGACTGAGACTATCCCCTACCTGAAATCACAAGGAGCTGCTACCAGCCAGTGTAGATAATATTGTATTTACTCAAATCTAATTCTCACCATTTTGGGCCAAACTGCATCACAGAAATTAAGGTGTGCATTATATTTGATGGCACATTTACATTCACTGGCAAAGACTTTTTTGCTTTCAAGGTTCTGAAAATTGAGGCGTGCATTAGATTCGATGGCGCATTAGACTTGAGTAAATCCTAAGCTAGCCTGGAGTAAGCACTAGGCTAGATGGACCAATGGTCCAACATGGTGTAAGACACCTTCCTATGCTCTCTAGAAGATGGTGGGTTAGAAAACAAGTGTTTTGCCTACTCTTGGACAGAGTGAGGCTTCTGTCTCATGTGGCAGATGCTGAAGGGTGGAGAATGGTCATGAAGTGTTGGAGAGAACAGTGTGTGCCACACGTCACCTGCTCTGCACCCGGTAAGCTAGCCTGCTGCCCTCAAGGTTGGTGAAGGATGCTGTCCCATCACTGGAGTTGAAATAAGATTCAGCGGCCAGTCTGACCGAATTCTATAGATAGATCTTTTGCATCATTGAAAAGCAAAAAGTGGCATATCAGCTGGCTGAAGATACTTTGTTAAAGCTTTATTGTGCTTTACAAGTTGAACTTATGTTAGTCACATCCACACCATACAACCTGTACCACATTCCAGGGCTGGCCCACCCATGAGGCAAGGTGAGCTGAGTGCCTCAGGCAGCAGAATCCACGTGGGCAGCGTATCCAGTCTCTAAGGAACATATCACATGTAGGAACACCTCTTGGGCCAGCCCTGCCACATTGCATACCATCCTGCAAACCTATCATTTGTTAAGGGTGCTGAGAGTTGCTAGAGAGCCACAATACCCAGCATCTTTAATAAACTAGTTCCCAGGATACTTTGTGGATAGCCATGACGATTAAAGTGATATAAGAGTGCTTTAAATGTATGTTAGGGATGTGCCTATACTCAGCAGTCAGGACTATTGAATTCAGTGGTTCTTGCTCCTTGGAAACAATGCCTATCTGAGCTCCAATACATCAAAATTCACCACTGGCTGAGCAGGTTTGAGTCTGGCCAGTGCTCCAATGAAAGCTCACCTGTGAACTACATGTAGACTGTGCTGAGTGTCATTGGAAGGCAGGTAGGCTGTTAAGGTGCTATATCAATAACTATTTAATAATGAAGTACTTGAATGTTGGGATCCATACCATCAGATACTGTCGATAATAATTACACTGGAGAATCAAATTGCCTGTTATTGCAGGGGTAGAAATAGATGACAAGATCCAAAAAGTGAAACACTTTTACCCTCTAATTCGTATCAGTAGGAAAGATTGTCCCATGGAAACCAATGCAGATTAAAATACTTTAAAATAATTCTGAGTGAAGAAAGCACAATATTGTGAGGACAAGATGTGCTCGCTATCAGTCTTTCATCTCACTGGCAATGCCATTCAGTTTCTTTTCTTTTTTTCAAAACAGTCTTTTGACAGCACCATTTTATAGTGACCTATATAGAGATGTGTTCTGGCAAGTCTGTCTACATAGGGCTGGCTGCTTTTGAACTGGCTCTGTTCTTTGTGGTGCTTCTAACAGCCATTTGATCTGCAGCAGTTAACAGGTGGTGATGTTTCTCTCCATCCATGAAGTGGAAAGTTTCAACTGCTGATTTCTGCAGGTCTAATACGCAATAGCAGGGCAAGTTGTTGGTTTGCTGGTTGATTTAGTTTAGTCCAGTTAGCAGTTAAATAATTTCACAAGCAAAGATGTGGATTATTTAAATTTAATAATTTTGCACTGGTCCTCAAGCTGAAGCAAGTGACTACATTACCCAACATCATTGTTGTTACCCAACAATCACTGTAATTCCCTTTCAATAGACTGTTAACTGGGAGCGGCTGCCAAGACTATATAACACCGGTCTTGAAAGACCTACACTGGCTCCCAGTACGTTTCCGGCACAATTCAAAGTGTTGGTGTTGACCTTTAAAGCCCTAAATGGCCTCGGCCCAGTATACCTGAAGGAGCGTCTCCACCCCCATCGTTCAGAAGACATCTGAAGGCAGCCCTGTTCAGGGAAGTTTTTAATGTGTGACATTTTAATGTATTTTTAATTTTTGTTGGAAGCTGTCCAGAGTGGCTGGGGAAACCCAGCCAGGTGGGCGGGGTACAAATTATTATTATTATTATTATTATTATTATTATTATTATTATGGCACCCCCTCCCCGGGTCCTGATGGGTCGTGGTTTGGCGCTAGCCCACAACCAGGCTTCAGACAGGATCCACACCCCTGGATCCCTTTAACAGGATACCCTTATCGAGGAGGGGCAGGTGGAGGCTACAACCTCCCCTCCCATAAACAAAGCCTTACCCAATGCCTAACCTTACAAAGTTGTGGTGATTGCTACAAGGTAGGCGAAAACCAAGTGGCTGGTGCCAATTTGCCAAGTGGAAAAATTCCTACCCGCCCCCATCAATATGGTGGCCAACATATGTCCATAGCAAAGTTGCTGTCATAGCAACGCATAAAAAGAGGGCGGGTGGGCTGGGAAATCCGGCAAGAAGGGAAAAGGAGGTCCCCCCCCGGCCATGCCACAGTTTAAACGGCCTTCAGCCATGCCCCTGGCTGTGCCGATTGGACGGCCGGGGGCGTGAAATCCATGGGATTTCTCCATGATGCAGGCAGCAGCCCTCCGCCCTCCATCCGGATCACTGGGGGGGGGGCTTGATTGCCGGTCCACAATACCAACCCCCAGGGAAGGGGAGCGGACTTCCAGTTGTGTGGCTCAGAAGTTGCAGACAGTAATTGTGTTCGCCCCAAGCCACATCAGGCTTTGCTCCCATAGCCAAGCCCCAAAGCACCTGGCTCTAGTTGGTGGATCTTGGTGTTCTACCAAAAAATCAAACCAGATCCTGCAAACCTGAAGCCTGCCCACTTCAGGCTGAAGGGACCAGGGATAGACTTTGGTCTGTCCATTTTCACTGGTGCCCTGGGCAATCCCAAATTTTGGCACACATACCCATCTCTCACCTATTCTGCTCAATCCACCACATCATAGTTGCAATGCCCTGCAGTGCCCCCTAGACTCGGCCCCCAGTACAGCGGTGCCAGTCACACTGCCCTATATATGCCCCTGAAGGGACCAGAACCAGGAAGTAGAATTTGGCATTTTGCCTGGTGGAACTAAAAGCAAAAAAAGATTCAAATATCCTTTGCACATACTATTAGTGGCTGACCCCCAGCAGGAAAGAAAACAGGGGCAGATAGCCGAGAATTATTTATATCTTTGAGGGGGGTTGTGCTGATAATATTGCACCAAATTTGTTTACTCTGTGGTGTTTGCCCTACAAATCTGGCATCTGAAAACACTCAAAACTTCCACCCCCTTATCTGTGGCAGGATGACGGTGGGAAGACATTATCTCTTTAGTATATATTTGTTCCTCGCCTGAATGTGACCTGATGAAGTGGCGAGCTCAATCTTTGCTACAAGAACTTGTATGCAGATGACAGTTATTGTTGCTGTTTAGCGATGTGCATCTTATAAACAGCATTCTCTAGCTAGCTAGCTAGCTTCCTTCTTTCTCCTTCCTTCCCTCCCTACAGTTTGGGCTCATTTACTAAAAATTCATTGGAAACCGTGCGGAGGGGAGGGGGACTACTTTATTAGTGTTACATTATTTTCCCTCCCCTTCCTGCATGATGAATTGCCTCGCATTGAGATGGTAGCTTCAGCCCAGGGACTTAGCAATCTCCTCCTGGTCCCTTGCACAGACAGATGGGACAGCCCATGTCTTGACCATGATTGATTAGCTGGAGAAAGCCTGTTGAGTGGAGTTCCATGAAGATTGATGCTTTCTCCTTCTAACAGCATTTCCAAAAAGTTTCTATTACATTTTGATTATGTTTATAGAATCTCACTAGTCTCCAGTAAGATTCAATCTTTTTTGCCCTCCTCCTCCTCCTCCTCGTGTGTGTGTGTGTGTGTGTGTGTGTGTACATGCTCACCTGCAGTACTCCAGCTGAACTTGATACAATTGTTATAGTCTCACACTGTCATAGCCACCCAATCGACTTGCATAAACCTGTCTGAACTATCACCTATGCCAAGAAAACATCAGATTCTGCTACAGTTGCAAACTACACCTTCAGTGCAACGCGGCAGTAGAATTCAGAGGTGGTAGTCATAGCCTCCAATGGTCTCTGTTTACCAGGAACAAGTCCTTATTTTCTGGTTTCTGACCCTGCTAAATTAGTGTCCTTACATGTACGGTTTAGGAAGATCCTTTCTGCAGCTTGTGTGATTGGCTGCTAGGTGTGTCATTCAAGTGTCAGCTCCCTGCCTCAGGTCTATAGAAGTTAGGTCTCCCCATTATAGGATAGTACATCTTGTTGCTGGGGCACATAGATTTAAATGGATATTGTGACAGCACAGGCTGTAGCCTGCACTGTGAGAAGGAGGGGAGGAAAGCAAACCAGCTAATGTAGCCCCTCCTGTCATCCTGATGACTGACACCAAGTGGAAGCCTTTATTTCCTTGCTTCCTCTGCTAAAACAGCCCTATAACCTCTGTTAACCAACTCACAGCACTGGGTGGTATGATAAAAAAGGGCACAGAATGGAAAACAAGGCAATAGATGAAGGCCAAACCAACAACAAATTTAGAGAGTGCTAAAAGTTATGAAAAGCAGCAGTTACTCTTTCTAGGAGAAAACCAGATTTTAAAACAGTTTTAGCAGTTAGCCATAAGAGCAAATATCAGAAGAGCATGCAAAAACACATTTATCTGAACCTAGCCTAGACAGACTGTTTAGCTACATGAGCCAAAAAGCTAGCAGTAAAGCAATCCTAGTCCATTGGCAGTGCAGCTTCCAGCCTCCTTGCTTTCAGATCAGTTTCTTTTGTCTCTGGAGTCTGGTTCCTCTGCAGCATTCTCCATCCTAACTTATTTCTTCTGACTTTAGCTCTTTCCTCCAGTTTGTAAGTCTCACTTATATTCAATAGTCCGACTCCCAGTCTCCAACTCTTAGCCAACTATAAAGGCACTGGTGGGGGAAGAGGGGTGCGGAGGGAGCGCACCGCCCCTGGAAGCACAATGCCAGTGGGGTGCCATCATGGCTGCCCCCCCCTATGCTGGGCTCCACGCCCCCAGGACACACGCCAGCCATGCCCCTGCCTGCTCTCCACACACACACCCCAGTGCCGGAGCATGAAGCTCCGCCACTGCATAAAGGCAATAGAAGAAGAAGAAGAAGAGTTTGGATTTGATATCCCACCTTTCACTCCCTTAAAGGAGTCTCAAAACGGCTAACATTCTCCTTTCCCTTCCTCCCCCACAACAAACACTCTGTGAGGTGAGTGGGGCTGAGAGACTTCAAAGAAGTGTGACTGGCCCAGCTGCATGTGAAGGAGCGGAGACGCGAACCCAGTTCCCCAGATTATGAGACTACCACTCTTAACCACTACACCACACTGGCTCTCAAGGATTTGACTAGGCTTTCATTTCTCATAATAACTAAGTTTATTGGTCACTTTTTAAGTTTCAAGAGCCAAAATCCTAACCGTACTTTCACTGATGCGGTCTGAACTGGTGGTGACTGACCAGGAAAGGGATATTGGGGTTTTGGTACATAGTTAAATGGAAACATTGACTAAGGGCTCGTCTATGCATACATTTGTCCTGTAATTTCTAGGCATGTGTCTGAGATGTTTTTCTTTTGTCCACCTACTTTCTCTGGGAAAGCCTGTGCTTTACTGCTGAATCAACTGGGTTTTCTGTGGATTTACACTTGTTTCAAATAAGTGTTTCAAATAAGCAGTAAACTGTGAAGGCCTCGCTGGGCCTACCTGTGGCAGACCTTGGAGCCTCTTCCCACCTTGTGACGTCACATGCGCATTCCGGGCACCTCCAAAGTTGGGTGGACTGTGGGAGAAGGGCTGTAGCTCTTCTGTAGAGCATCTGCTTTTTAAGTAGAAGGTCTTGGTTCAATCCCTGTCATCTCCAGGTAGGACTAGGTAAGACCTGAATCTGTGGGGAACCCCCACAAGTCAGTGTTGACAGTATTAATCTAGATGGCCCCATTGTCTGACTTGGTATAAGACAGCTTCCTGTCTTCCGGCTGAGTACTATCTGCCTTCAAAATCTTTTGTAGACCCACCATTTTATCTCCATAGTGAGCTTGGGCAGGGAGGTAAAGAAAACAGCTATCTATAGTCATGTACATTACAGTTTAGGTAGAAACCAAGTTATGTTGGCCTCCGGCAGCCTGTTTAACTTCTAAGGTCCTTGTGTTCTCTCTTGCAGCCTGTCTTTCCCATTCAAGCCTTTTCTTGCACATATAGATCCAGGAATATGGGTGGTTTTTTTTCTTTTTAATTTCTGCATTTATTACACATGCAAATTACAGATGAAAGCATCAACTACACAAGCCATTACTCAGAAGAGCATCTTTCCAACTGCTGGACTTGGACTGAACAGCTTGTGGTTAATTTGCTATATAATCACTGCCTGCAACAGGAAAAGCAAGTGCTTCAACTGTGCTAATATTATGAAAGGGGAAGTTAACCATAGAGATAAATCCTGAAGAGCTGCAGCTGGGATGAAAGGAAGCAAAATAAGTGAAGTTCGAGCCAAGGCTACAGGCCTGCAAAAGTGGCCATTTGGATATTTAAAGGATAAAAGGTACCCGCTTGTGTTGAAATATGTTTTGAAGTTGCTATTGGCCTCATTTTCAGAGGGGCTCAACCCTGCAGCTCTGACTGAACTGAAAATTAAAAGAAACCCCATAGTGTGTTTATAGCTCTCTCTGTCTGTATGTGCATGTTACAAGTTTGTTTTCTGTGTATTTCATCTTTGAAATTCTGAGTGCCTGGTTGAGATACCAGTTGGCAAGCTAGGATGGCACGCCATGTTTCAGAAGAGCGTAAACATCCATATGTGGCCACACTTTGTACTGAGTCACTTTGGTGGTCTGCCCAGCCCTCCAACAAGCAGTGGCACTCCAGGGTTGCTTTCCAGGTTGAGATCCTTTAGCTGGAAAGAAGCTGGAGATTGGATCTGGAATCTTACAGAGGTAATGAATGTATATATTTTGCATTGAAAGAAAGCACTTCTCTATTCAGCACTTAGCTGAACTGTGGAACATGTTCCCAAGGGAAGCAGTGATGGCCACCAACTTGGGTGGCTTTAGAAGAGGATTAGACGGCAAGTCTAATGGCTGCTAGCCGCAATGGCTATGCTCTGTCTCACTGTCAGATACTGGATAGCAAATGCTGGGTATCACAGATGGGCAGAGTGCAGTTGTGCTCATGGCCAGCTTGAGGGTTTCTCACAGGCTTCTGGTTGGCCACTGCAAGAAAAGGGTATTTTTATCTACTAGCCAGAAAGAATGGGACCATCAGAAGGAATACAGTTGTGTATCCATAACTTATTATCACCATTTTAGTTATTTAATTTTTCTTCCATTCTACTTCAGTGCATGGGTCTAGATGTTGACGGTAGCTTAATCTCAAACCTTTATTGGCATATCTGGTCTAGATACCAATGCTACCTTCTCACATAAGGAACTGGATTAAGGTGGTTTTCAGTAAATCTCAAGCTTCATGGAAGTCACAAGTCTCTGGCATGTCTTCGAATGCTCATTTGATTGATCTAAAATTTTATGCCCTTGTCTGTTATTTTGGCAGAGGAACAGAAACCGCCAAGCCAGCATTTTAGGACCCTTATCTAGCCATAATCAGCTCAAGCAGCTCCATCACTCCTGCTTTCAGTCTTGTTTCTTTTGTTTCCGAATAGCACAAGGAACTCCTCCCAGCCTCCCCCACCCCGTTTCCCTCCCACTCTTGTGTCTTAGGCTTGTTGTTCTTGAAGCACAGACCCTGGGTGTCCTCATCCTGTTAGTTTAATTATTAACTAGTGGTCCCTGAATTCATTTTGCTGACAGACAGACCTTGTGGCTTTCCATGAAGGCATGGCATTTGGAGACAAGCACAGTGACTGGGCCTAGTGTCTTCCACCCCTAGTCTGAATGGTGAAACAGAAGACTCCTAAGAATATGGTGCCTAGAACTTCAAAGAAGTTTAAGGGTTTGGATACTCAATGAAATCGTCTTACATTATTATTATTATTATTATTATTATTATTATTATTATTATTAGAACTTTATGTATTTATAACCTTCTACAGTGAGGTATCAAGGTGATTTGCAA
The DNA here is from genome assembly GCF_027172205.1 of Podarcis raffonei. Lineage (NCBI taxonomy): Eukaryota > Metazoa > Chordata > Lepidosauria > Squamata > Lacertidae > Podarcis > Podarcis raffonei. The sequence continues at coordinate 76,020,449 of NC_070607.1, forward strand.
CCATCAAACAACAATAAAAATACAGGCAATATAAATAAATCATATCCTAAGCATAAGAACATAAGGAGAGTCCTGATGGATCCAGTGACTCATCTAGTCCAGCTTCCTTTACTCACAGTGACCAACCAGATGCCTATGGGAAGCCTGTAGGAAGAACCTGAGTGCAACAGCACTTTCCCAACCAAAGGTGAAAAACTAATGACAAGTTTAAGCCTCCTCCTCACTATGTCAATATTAGCACCAATTAAACAACCAAATATTCAAAGGCATACTGCTTCAGACAATGGGAGTAGAAAACAGCCATCATGACTAGTAGCCTTTGATAGACTTGCCCTCCATGAATTTGTCTGCATCCATTCCTACTCAGCATTGGCTAATATTTTGCAAGAGAGCCACTAGCCTGCCCTGCAGATGAAAATGATTTACAGATTAGCTCAATCTGAACAGCTGCACAGGAGGTGGAACCACACATGAAATGCCCTCCTTTTAAGATTGGGGGGTGGACTATTCATGCAAAAGAAAAAATCAAATAGCCCTGTAGAAATCTGGACTGGCGTGATCCTCTTGCTCCTGTCTGGCAGATAAGAACTTTAACACAGAACTGTGCCGGTAAGTTATTCAGTAACTGTGGGATGCCAAGATGCTTGGGATTTTATGGAGGGTAATTTTTGGCAGATCCAGCAAGTCATTAGTCTGGTATTTAAGAAATGAAGTGAGAAACTTGCAGCTAAAGAGATCATGGTGTCACATCCAGCTCCCCCTCCAGGCTCTCATCATCTCACTGCATCTCCTAAAATTATGCACTGTAAAAGTGATATAGCTGTCATGTCAGGAACTATAGGATTCATGCCATCTGGCTGTGTCAGTGAAATGGGGTGGTTTTAGGGTCAGAGCCCTCCAAGAGGGCGCTTGGGGAAAATTAGTAAAGCAAATTCTTTGAATTGTGTGCTTTCCCTGAGGGATTTCACTTATTCCCAGGGAATTCATGATAGAGCTTTGAGATGAATGGAAAGTAAGGTATATTTTGAGCCAGGTCTCTATGGGGATTAACCCTACCATTAAGCAAAGTGAAGCAACTGCCTCAGGTGGCATATGCTAAAGAGCAGCATTTCCCTCTATTGGAGGACAGAGCTGGTGCACCACACAGCCTGTTCGGCACCCCATCAAAAAGCCTGACATGGAAGTGCAATTGTCACTGGAAAGCAAGATTCAATGGCCAGTCTAATTGACTTCTATATGTGGAATTGGGGGAAGATGGCATCTAGTCCTTCAGGCAGCAAAATGTATTGGGATCAACCCCAGTGAGAACATATCGAGAAGAGAAAAAGGCTCCATAGCATGGGATAGCAAAGTTTTTGTAGCTTGGGCCGGTTCACGGTCCCGCAGACGCCATGGTGGGCCGGAGTGTGCACGCACGCATGCGCAAATGCTATTTCTGGTGCTCCTTCCAGTGCGGAGGAGGTGTGTGCAGCTTCCCATTGGCTGCCGGAGCTTCCTGCAGCCAATGGGAAGCCGGCCAGCATTGCGGAAGGCGGTCCCCGCTCTGCTCCGCACCGGTTTAGCACAGCGCATGGGAGCCGACCAAGCAGGTGGTGGGGGTCCATGGGCCAGTTAAATGACCCCCATGGGCCGTTTGTGGCCCATGGGCCTTAGATTGCCGACCCCTGCTCCATAGCTTTCACATAGTGTATTTGCATCCCTGTTCATTAGCCTGAAGCAGGCATCATAACTCTGGAATCATGGGGCATGGCTTCCAGGAAGGTTGGCCATGGTAATCAGACAGTGCAGCAAAATGTAATGAACCAAAAGCAGGAGATGGCATTTTGTGACAAGTTCACACAAACAGACTCCCTCTGACAAAAATGCCCCCTCTTCCCTTTGGGCATTTTTTTTCTCCTTCTGCAAAAGGATACAGAATTGTTTGTGTGGATGTTGGAAAAGGGAAACGAATTGCTCTTGCCACAGAGGCCAGTACTACATTACTCTGATCTATTCCTGTGTAGCTGGCTAGTTGAGGCAGTATGGGAACGGGAATGCAGATTCACGTACTCGATCAGCTTGTTGAAAGTAACATGGGGGAGAAGGATGAAATATGCATCTGAAGGAACATCTGAAGGAACATGTCATCCATCCACACTCCATTACTTTCAATGAGATGCACAACTGGATGCATATCTGAATGCACATCCCCATCCCCATTCTGTCCCATTTGTAAATGCCCCAATTACAAGTGACATCCCGGTTCCATGGGATAGGGAATGGACTCTTGCTTTGAAGTTCCTGTGGACAATGAATCTGCCAGAATAATATAGCAAGTCAGGGAACATCAGCCTGGGGAGCCCGAGTAATGAGGACATAGTCCTTCAAAGTGAGGGCAACGAGGGGATTCATTCATCTTCAGTGATGTGATCACAAAGCCAAGTCTGACTGGCTATGTCGTACCACAAGATCCATCACATTGCCATGTTCACTATGTGATCCCTGACTGGATGAGTTCATGCTGTGAAGATATACCGAGAGAGACTATAACACTTTCTGTTCTGCCCTGTATACATTGCATGCAGCAGTGTTTCTATTCTGCTGCAGTTCACCTTCCAAGAAAAACTGTTATGCATCTTGCTTTTCCTTGTGATAGAATTAGGTAACTTACTAATGTATTGTGCAGCTTCCGTAAATTAAAAGTAAAGGTAAAGGTACCCCTGCCCGTACGGGCCAGTCTTGCCAGACTCTAGGGTTGTGCACTCATCTCACTCTATAGGCCGGGAGCCAGCGCTGTCCGCAGACACTTCCGGGTCACGTGGCCAGCGTGACAAAGCTGCATCTGGCGAGCCAGCGCAGCACACGGAACACCGTTTACCTTCCCGCTGGTAAGCGGTCCCTATTTATCTACTTGCACCCGAAGGTGCTTTCGAACTGCTTGTCATCAAATTGTTCCACTGCATTCATTTCACTGCAAATGGGAGGGAAATGTAATCAATTACTGAAAGACTGAAAGCAAGGACAACCGCGAATACCTACCATATTTGCTGGATTTATTTCCATTCCTGACATGAGAAAAGTAAGCAAACAATGACCATTTCTGCTCCTCTTCATGCTTTCATTGGAATTCTCCAACATTCCTACCCAAAGTAGATAGGGGGCAACAGCTGCAAACAGCTGCCCAAATGTGGAAAAGAGGGGAAGGTGGGGCTTTTGAGCAAGCATTTCCTGCCTCTGAAATTGCACTTTTTGTAACAAAAGTCAAACCTCACAACAATTCTGTGCAATACTAAGCAAGAGTAAATTAAATTGAGACAATGGACATAATGAAAATCAAATGCTTTCAGTTTGGTGGGCTGCATTCAGATTGGTGGGTTACAATTGTGGGAGGCCTGATCTCTAAAAGGAGTTGTTTTAAAGTTAAAAGATAACTCAGCCCTCTGACCTATAGCAGGATCCTCCACCGGCTGTCATCGCACAATGACTGTCAATATGAAGCCATTGTACACATCTATGGCGTAAGTGCATTTGGAATACTGTGGTGGAGTTGCAGTTAGGTTGGTGAGAAGGAGAACATCTACCTTCTTGTCAGTTTGTAAAGGATAGAGGGGCAAAGAAGTAAAAAGCATCTTGAAGTTTGACTGTTCAACACCAATGTCCAAGAGTCCAGTTGGCTCCAACATTTGGGGATGGAGAAGAAGTTTGGATACAAGATTCTTCTTCGCTAGTGCTAACAATGAGTGTGTCAACGACATCAAAAGCGATCAGAACTCTCTATGAGCTTCAAAGGACTCCCACCCACCCATCCACAGCCCACTGTGTCAGCAAGTATTAGAACAACGCATCGCCTTGGAAAGAGTAGCTTTTGAAAGGAAGACTTTGAACAGTTGTGCATCAGGCAGTGGAGGCAGGTGGCAGTCTGGCTTCTCAATGACAGAACAGGCATGCATTGTTATCTTCGACTGTGGACAGCTTCCTGAACATGGCAACATGGGGACTTCCTCCTGCCGCCGTCAGCAAACCTGTGCATTAACCGAGGGTTAATTGTTAACCACCGAGTGAAGAGAAGGGGGAGAAGGACAGAGGAAGCCAACTGAGAAGGATGGGCAGCCCAAAGTAGGACCTTCCAAGCCTTCAAAATGTCATTTCGCCTCATGTGATGAATTGGCCTCTACACTCCATTGTTTTCACAGTATTCTGGCAGGTAACTTGATGAAGCAAACAGCATCTCAGCAAGGGACCCTATTCCTCAATCCAGATTGAAACAGGGAACTTCCTCTTTGTGTAAACTGTGCCTTGGGAATAACACTGTTTTCTAGAACTCTAAAATCCATAGAGAGGTGAGTTGCAGCATTGCATAAACATCAACTGCAGTGGCTAGCTATACTTTCAGCAGCTGCCACCAAAGAAAGAAATGGATATGGAAAGTTAAAGAAGTGAATGGATCTTTATTTACACAGTGTGATGGCGACCTCAAAGATGGTCTCATCTCTTTACATTGTCTCATCTTTTTGCACTGAATCAATCACTGTGCTTTGTAGAAGACAGCAATCTGTAGATACCATCTTATCAGGCCTTCCATTCTACACCATGCCACACTAAAGGCAGGTGCCTTATTTAATGTCTTTTTAGCACCTGCTACAGTGGAATTTTTTGTTTTTATCTATCCCAGTCAGTATCTGAGTTTGTAGTGAATAGTTTTTGTATAGAGTATGCCATTTTTTGCATGCATGTAGTTGTTTTGATTTTTCCCCCTATGTACTTATTTGAAATTGTCTGTCAGGGATGCTTTAGTGTGATTCAGCATCTGCACAGGTTTGGAATAGATGAACCTTGGGGGTATCTTCAAACTCTACAATGGTGTGATACCATAAGTGAGAGTAGCTTAGTTGGTAGAGCATGGCACCCTTAATCTCAAGGTCCTGGGTTCATGTCCCACATGGGGCAAAATATTACAGACGGACTCTGAAATGCTTCAAGGTGCTTCACAGGAAGTGATTTGTACATGAAATAAATGATGGCTATGACATCACATTATGCTCTGAATGTCCCGTACACATTATTGAGGGGGCACAGAATGAGAAACAGGAGTGTAATTTGTAAGTTGCAATTCAAGTTCCATCCTTAGTGTTGTGCTTAAGCTATATATCAATCAACTTTCACAAACGGCTTTAGCCAGGGCTCTCAAATTGCACTGCTAGTGTGGTTGTTGCTTTTGATGGGTGTGCAGTCTTGATTTCTCCATGCAGAATCAGAGTTTGTCTTTGGTTACAAATTGTCTGTGCAAAATGGCAGCCATAAATTTAAGCTGTTTTTGAAAACTTGGCCCTGGGTGTGATTTAGTTGACAGGGCAGTCAATAACATTACAACCAACTGGCAAGGAAAATCCCCTGCTTTTATAACTTAATATAATATTAAATAATATCCAGCAAATACAAGTAGATTCCACAGTGATTGATTTGGCAGGTCTTTCCTCTAGGCAACAATAAATCAAGGTACCCACCCCCACTTCTAAATAATTGAGCTAGGGAACTGATAATAAGAAAGATAAGCAGCCCAAGCGACCATCCTACCTGAATGACAGGATCTTTGGACATGCGAAACAGTTTTTCAGTGTGTGCAAACCTCAACTAGATCAGGCCAAGAGGAGAGGCAGAACCAGGCAGAACCTCTAGACATGAAAGGAGGAGTGAGTTTCTATTAGTCATTTAAACTATGAGCTAATAGAGCTAGGAAAAAAGAGTCATGAGCAGGGATGGAAAAGAAACAAAAGCAATCGTAAACTCTCAGCAATCACTTTTCAGATTGCCACAATATCTGGTGTAGAAATTCATTATGTGGTTTCCTTGTGCCTTTTTCTGCTTTTGTGCAAAAATGAGGGATCAAAAGAGATGGGTGAGTGGGTCAAGGGATGGCTAGATAAATAGATAGAAGCACACCATGCGGACTGCATGGTTAAGTTGAGCATGTCATGTGGTGTGCATGCAAGATCGCTGCAGATTTTTGGAAAGGCCCAGCCCCCTTGTTGAAAATTTGGGGGCCCTTGGCCCACCAGCCCCCCAGATAGCACAGATAGATAGATGATAGAGATATAGATAGATAGATAGATAGATAGATAGATAGATAGATAGATGATAGATAGATGATAGATAGATAGATAGATGATAGATAGATAGATAGATAGATAGATGATAGATGATAGATAATGATGATAGATAGATAGATGATAGATAGATAGATAGATAGATAGATAGATAGATAGATAGATGATAGATGATAGATAGATAGATAGATAGATAGATAGATAGATAGATGATAGATAGATAGATGATAGATAGATAGATGATAGATAGATGATAGATTGATGATGATTGATAGATAGATGATAGATAGATAGATAGATGATATAGATGATAGATGATAGATGATAGATGATAGATAGATAGATAGATAGATAGATAGATGATAGATAGGTAGATAGATAGATAGATAGATGATAGATAGATAGATAGATAGATAGATAGATAGATAGATAGATGATAGATATAGATTATGTTCCTCCTTTCAGTAGCACACCAGAAATAGTTATGAGCATGGCCAGAAAAGAAATGAAAGCCTTGAGGAAGTAGTAGGCAGTAAACAGAAAGTGTTGATTGATTACCCACCCCCCAAAACACCAAAATAATTCATTTGTGACCCCTACTTTAGTGGTTTGTATTATCCCTGTATTGGGTAAACCAAAATTTACAATGAGGAAGCAGCAGCATTGGTGTTTTGTAATGGTAATGCCATGTGGCCTACGCAAATTAAATAGGGATGAAAACATCTGCCAACATACAGTAAGCTCTGATGTGAATCCCTAAGTTGCATTTGGAAAATGCATACAGTAGTTGGTGGAATGCCTCCTCTTGTCCCTGTTTACAGCTTCTGTTAAAAGCCTGCCTTTCCCATCCATCAGTCTAGCCATCAAATGCTCCTGAAATGGATGGTGGTTAGCAAAGAACTCTGTGGCTTAAATCAAATATTCAAGTCAAAGAAAAAGACAAAATATACATTGTTAAATAAAAGCATCCCTCATGTACCATGGACCAGGAATGTGATTACTTCTCTTCCCCCTAAAGCAGGGGCGTTTATGTGGGGACTATGCTTCTAATCATGATCAGCCTATTGGGAAAATATTACATGATCATTTCTTAGCAAAGGACCAAATTGATTTGGCGTAATCACCAAATGGCTCATTTGACATCATCCATATTTTCTCATTGAAATAATGCTTACCTCTGAACCATTACCAGTTGCCATCTAACAATGGATATAAAATCCTCTGACCTTGGATATATAGGCACCAACAAAAACCCAGGCACTGTCTTAGATATCACTTCTAGTTTAATGTGCTGCAAGATTTGTTTCATTGTATTGGAAAATTTTCGGTGATGTCACAACCAGCCATTAAAGAAGTCAATCTCGAGTTCTTTCTTTCAGAGATCTGCAAGCGCTGGGTTTTCTGTGTTTGATGGCATTCTTTTAAATGGTCTGTCTCGAGATACTTTATATGGAAGCACAGAAGATAAAGATATTGATTCCAGTAGCACATTACTATCAGAGTTTGCTATATTTCTACCAATGCCTGTTCTGTATTAAGTTGCCGGATGAGAAAGGCAGATTACTCCATCTGAGGGGGAAAGAAACCTCTTGATTTGTGTGAGTTGTGTGGAAATTTGGGAAAGAGCTAGCCTTACAAATGATCCTTGCATCTGCTGCTACAACGTGTGTGGGGTGTATAGTGGTGCATAGTGGAAGGAAAGAAGAGAGAAGAGGGTGTGCCTTTTTGCATTGGATGCTATAGGTTACCAACGAGGATTCTTCTTCAGCTTCAGTTCTGTTTCTGACTACTGTTTGGTCCCAAGGAAATAAAAAGAAAATGTTCTTCTTGAGGTGATTAAGCTATAGGATAACAGAGGTCAAAAACCAACATTGTACTGTATAAGAAGAGTGCAAGGATATATGTCTGCTGCAAATCCATCAGGCAGAAAGAGAAACGTACAGAATGTGGTATTAGTTGCAGTCTTCAGCTTCTGGAGAACTTCAACTTTCTTTTCTTATGCAAAACATGTTTCTAACCCTCATGGTTATAAAGAGATACTTGGAAGTGTTTGAGCAATGCTTGCTGAAAGCTTGAAAGCCAGAGAGCTGAACAGATACAATTTTAGTTTCTGGAGAGAGAATATAGTTATTGACTTGGGAGAGCACATCTTTGTTTTAAACTCTGTCCTGCCATGTGATAAAAAGATAAGATCTTATACCAAGTCAGGCCATTGTTCCATTTAGCTCAAAACCTGCCAACATGACTGGCCATGCCTGTCTAGGTTTCAGGCAGCAGTCTTTTCCAGGTCAGTCTAGGGATTGGAAAATGGGAACTTCCGAATGCAAAGCTCTTGTTCTGCCACTGGGATCTGGCTTCAGCCCCCGCCTGCATAATTCCTTACTCTTCCCCACACTTAGCAAAACCAGAATGAAATATGCAAAATGGTAGAAATGGCATGATAAATTATGCAAAACAAAGAGGGTATTATGCAAAATAGAATCAATTTGCATAATGTATGCAAGTCATAGGATTCTGCTTTTCTTGGCAAACCATGTGAGTCATCTGGGTGCAGAAATTATTTTTATTTCTTATTATTATTATTATTATTATTAAAAAACCAATTTAGAGAACACACTTCTAGATGAATGATGTGTCAAGAGGTTGGGTAAACCACCCAAGAAGCCATGCAAGAGAGGGCAATCTCTGTGGGCAAAAGTGTTCAAGGGCAGGCAAAAAGCAAGCATGGCTTCCAAGGTTCCTCTTTGCAACTCTGTAATTCTGTATTCATGGGAAAGAGCCCAAGATCCCCACTATATGAATTTTATCTGTTTTATATGGCAAATGGATGGCATTGCTAATCAGATGCTCTTGGTTGATTTTAGAGATTTTGAAGAAAATTCAGGAAACGTTTGATATACAGAAGCAGTCACAGCAGCTGGAGATGGAGCAGATGGTGGCACCTGCAGCATCAGATGTTTTTATCACATATGTATTTTTCATTTTTAAAAAAAGAAATAATAATACCGCACAGAGCAGTTTGAAAGCAAAGCTGAGGACAGTGTGGGAGCTTGAGAAGGTGTGAAAATCACAGGTGACTACAGCAGTTCCATCCAGAGTTGATACTTGGTTTGGCATCGAGTTCAACATCTCGCAAGCCAGGAGGAACATGATGCTTGCAAGGAGAAAGCTGTAAAATCAAAAATAGCGACAAAACAGTTTCGTGATTTAAGAAACAGCTACTCCTTGGAAATGCCTACAAGTTTCTGACCATTGTGTGTGTGCTTCCATTGATACTTTAGCATTCGAGACACCCCCTACTCAGAACCTCTGAATAACTTCTGCCAGTTCAAATGGGCTTGTTCCCAGGTAAGTAGGTATAGCTTCAAACAGCTGGCCCTCTCAGGAGTTAGGGAAGGGTCCTGCCCAGGCCTCCCCCATTATCCATGCATTCAGTGGATGTCAGAAGTTCTAATGTCATATATATGCATTTACATGGAGTGTCTCTATGTAAGTAAGGACCCCCTTTTCATGCAGAGCTTCCTCCAAAATCAGTTGGACACATGAATGTGAGAGTGGTAGTGAGTCCCATGGCCCCCACAGCCACTGGCATCGCAAGGGGGAGCAGGGGGCGGTTTGCCCTGCATGCTATGTGGGGGGGGGGTGACAAGCAGGCACCCCGCCGGGTGTTCGCCCTGCCACCCCTGGGTGCAGTGGCAGGAGCAGCCATCATGCCACATGTGGAAGAACTTCCGTTCGCGACTGTAGCTGCGATCAGAGGATCCCACCACCGTCCGTACAGCGCCGAAGCAGCTCCGGCGGCAAACTGCTACGTACAATGCATGCATGGTATCGCATGCATGCACTGTACGTAGCAATGTCGCACATGCGCCGTATGTAGGGACGCCACGCATAGCGGCGCAATGCGTGCACTGCCGAAGGTTTGCCCCACCCCAGGTGTCGGTTAGCCTTTTTCGCCCCTGCCCACAGAAGAAGAAGAGTTTGGATTTGATATCCCGCCTTTCACGCCCTTTAAGGAGTCTCAAAGCGGCTAACATTCTCCTTTCCCTTCCTCCCCCACAACAAACACTCTGTGAGGTGAGTGGGGCTGAGAGACTTCAGAGAAGTGTGACTGGCTCAAGGTCACCCAGCAGCTGCATGTGGAGGAGCGGAGACGCGAACCCGGTTCCCCAGATTACGAGACTACCGCTCTTAACCACTACACCACACAGCCCCTCTACATGTGCTTTCAACACACAAACCCTGCTTTTGACATCTTCCAACTCAAGTTCCAGAGGCAAAATCTTTAAAATAAATAAAGAATAAACATTCATTCTCATGAATATATGCATGCTGCTTTTAAAAAGAAAGAAAAGGTGGACATCTTGCACAAAGGATGTAACCTGCTATTTCTGCAGCTCTGGGTTAGTGACCAAAGAAGTTGTTAAAAACAGTAATGAAGCCATAGAGTGTGAAAGTGACTGGAGGGTTAAATAATTGCAAATAGAGTGAAATTAATAATTAAAAGTATATGCTGCAGACCACAAAAGCAGAGCTACATACATTTGATGTACAGTGATTTGGCTATCCCGCTTTCTAATGTTCACCTTTGTGATAATGAACGTCATTAGATGTTATTGTTGGGTTACACAGTTGGGTGTGCGTGTTAGCACAACATGGACAAGGTATACTAACACACAGTCATGGGGGATCTGCTACAGTTGGCATTTGTAGCACAGTTGTGAAAGCTACAATGAATTCATGAATATAGCTAATTAGCCATATAAACAGATGCTAATGTATTATCTTTCCCTTATTGCATTAATCAATTAATGGAGAACTAGACTTTTTTAAAATTACAATTATTATTTCCCTATATGCCTTCCATACATTGATGGCAAAATATTTATATAACTCAAAACACGAGAGCAGAAAAAGTGGTAGACTTTGAAAACTTCAGTATATATAATATTGCAAAATAAAATATTGGTCTTAGGGGCTACAATTCTGTACAGTGGTACCTCGGGTTAAGTACTTAATTCGTTCCATAGGTCCGTACGTAACCTGAAATGGTTCTTAACCTGAAGCACCACTTTAGCTAATGGGGCCTCCTGCTGCTGCCACACCGCCGGAGCACGATTTCTGTTCTTATCCTGAAGCAAAGTTCTTAACATGAATCACTATTTCTGGGTTAGCAGAGTCTGTAACCTGAAGCATATGTAACCTGAAGCATATGTAACCTGAAGCGTATGTAACCCGAGGTACCACTGTACCCACTTATCTGGGAGCAGGCATCATTGAACACAAGTAGCATTGTAGCTCAATGGTACAGCACATGTTTTTCGTGTAGAAGGTCATGAATTCAATCCCTGGCATCTGCAGGTAGAAGTGTGAACATTGCTTGTCTGAAATCCTGGAGAACCACTACCAGTCAATGTAGACAATATGGAGCTGTATGAACCAATGGTCTCTCTCAGTATAAGGTAGCTTTTAATGAGCCTGTACAACTTAGTGGGACTTATTTCTAACAAATATGCAGAAGATTGATAGTGTTTCCAGTGATCTAATGGCTCTGCCTTAACAGCGCAATCCAAGGAAGCTCTGCAGAGTCTCATCCACCATTTTGCCCAAGCCTGTATGGAGTTTGCTTTTACCATCTGCATGATGGAGACCAGCATCCTGGGTCAGAATGTTGCCAGCACTCCAAGCATCAGCACTGGTGACCACAAGCTTGATGTGGTAGATGATTGTGTCTACCAGGGTTTCACCATAACCAGCAACCTCTCCATCAACGCTGAGTTGGACCTGAGCTGGACCCTTGCCAATACACTGAGCGTATTGGCAAGGCAGGTATGGCAATGGCCCACCTCTTCAAAAGGGTATGGGAGAATGTGATGCTAACATCCAATACCAAGATGAAGGTTTACCAGGCTTGCATGCTGAGCACACTGCTTTATGGTAGTGAGACGTGGGGAACTGATACCTGCCAGGAGCACCACATCAATGCCTTCCACATGCACGGCATCAGGAAGATTTTGGGCATCACATGGCAGGACAGAGTCTCAAACGAAGATGTGCCCACATTCTCAAACCCACATTCCCAGTACGTTCACACTCCTGTCTCAGTGACATCTGTGTTAGGATCATCCTACTTGCGTGTAGGATTCTGGTAGAGACACATGTCCGACTGGCATGTTCTCTCCCTCCTGGTTGGTCGTTCGAGAGCTTCAAAAGCTTTCTCCAGCTCGAATTTCACAGTGACTGATACCAAGAGGCATCAGCACACTTAGGGACCCTGCAGAGTATTTGCAGTTTGTGTAACAGAACTCAGTAGCACAGCATTTTGGCTAATCTACGTTTATTTACATATAAAACACTTGGAGCATTCTGACTTAGCTCCTTCCTCTTTCTCATCAGACAGCAAAGAGAAAGAAACAAGGGACAATAGTCCCACATCACGGAACACAGTAAGAAGAAGAAGAAGAGTTTGGATTTGATATCCCGCTTTATCACTACCCTAAGGAGTCTCAAAGCGGCTAACATTCTCCTTTCCCTTCCTTCCTCCACAACAAACACTCTGTGAGGTAAGTGAGGCTGAGAGACTTCAGAGAAGTGTGACTAGCCCAAGGTCACCCAGCAGCTGCATGTGGAGGAGTGGGGACTCGAACCCGGTTCACCAGATTACAAGTCCACTGCTCTTAACCACTACACCACACTAAACATCCTGTCTCCATCACTTCCCACATTGTGGAATGAAAACATACACCGTCATGTGATAGACAACAATCCCATGACTGCAAACACAGAGCAAGAATCCTAACATCCTGTGCTGGCTTGGTCATGTCCACAGAATGGAAGATGGCAGCATCCCCAATGATTTGCTCTATAGGGAGCTGGCTTTAGGCACCAGGCCCATTGGTCATGTCTACAAACATGACATGAAGGCTGGTAGCATTAACTCCTTGGTGTGGGAATCCCTTGCAGATGACCACAGCACCTGGAGACAATCATTCAGGTCGCATATCCACAGGAGTGACCAGAGAAGGAACAGCCACTGGGGGAGCGCAGAGAGAAGAAACACCATGGTACACGAGCATCGGCACAACCAGATGCCTTCATCTGCCCCAGCTGCAACAAAGCATGTCTCTCTCATATCGGTCTCGACAGCCACAGCAGGTGCTGTAACTCTTCTATTGTTTGATTTCACTTCCAAAGGCACACTCTTCCACTGTCTCCCAAGACAGATGGATGTCAACCTGAAGACAGCTGAACTAATTGACAGTATCTAATACAGATTCACTGCCTCTCAGCCTAACCTACCTCACAGAGTTGTCATGGAGATTAAATGAGTGGGAGAGCTAGTGTGGGGTATGAATGCAATAAAAATAAATACTCACTAGTGGCAAACTTTGTTACTTCCATGAAAATGGGATTTCCCAATATTTCAAGGGTGGGTGCCAAACCAAAGTATATGAATGAGGAAGAAGAGAGATCCAGCTTCATGTTCACTGACTGACTGTGAGCCTGTATCTGCTGGGTATCGGCCTTTTGACTTTCACCAAGCGATTCTTCACAGCAACTCCCTGTTGCCTGTCGTCCGAACGACTCCAACTTTGATCTTGGTGGCCTCTTTTGAAGGTTGCACGTATCACATTCCAGGCATGCCTCTGTGCTTGTGGCTCTATATTAGTCTTTATAGGAAGTCAATGAGATGGAACTCGATAGGAGGGAAAAAAGAAGAAGGCTTAAGGGCCATTTGAAGACAAATGGGAAGGCCCAGCACTCAATAACTTTACTGAATCATATTTTTCAAGCCTTCCTGGTATGAACAGGAGGAAAAGGGGGCAGGCCTGCTTCCTTTGAAAGGTCATTCACCTTCTCCTGCTGAAGAGCTGGTGTTTTGTTCTTGTTTTGTTTTTAAAGAAAACCCTACAGTCCATTTTATAGGAAGCCATAAAGAACAATAAATTAAGGGGAACTGAATTATATTGAAAGCAAGCAGTGTATTGTCCCCTATATTAGCTTTGATCCTCTTCTCAGGCCCTGCCTTGAGTGCCAAGATAAGAAAGTGATGGCAAGAAGCAGAGACTAGGTGTTAATTGCCCCAAGGCTGTGGAGTGAACTTCCCCCCTGAGGCTCCTAATTCCCATTCACAATTGACCTTCCAGAGAAGGTACAAAAAACGATCCCTTTCCACTCAACTAAGTACTGTGCCGGAATTGGGGTAGGCTGTTTTGTTTTGTTTCTTTTTCTGCTGTTGTCATTGCAATTGTTTTATTATTTCATTGCTTAGTATGCCAGCTTATGAGTATGGAAAGGTGGGCAAAGTAATTAATTAAAGAGATATGCAGGGCACATTTCTTGTGGAAACAATCTATTTGCCCAGGCTTTCCCTGTTTTTTCTGAATTCCTGCTTTTTAAATATATAATATTGTATTATTCATTTTTATGCTATTTTTGTATACAGCTTAGATTTTTCTTTAAAAAGATACCAAATGGTTTCAGAAATGCTTTTAAATAAATGAATGAATGCATATACCAGGGATGGAGAATATGTGGCCCTCTAGTTATTGCTGAGGCTATTACTCCCATAGTTTCTGGGAGTTGAAGTCCCTGGGATGGCCAAGCTGACTGGGACTGACAGAAGTCCAACAACGTCTGGAGGTCCTGAAGTTCCCCCTCCCTGGCATATACACTCCTTGACCCCAGTTATATTTACTACTGTAAGAGTTCTTTCACAATAGCAAGGGTCTAAGCCATAGTGGTAAGCATCTGAACACAGGGACCAAATGTGTCTCGTCCAATTCTTGCTCTTCCTCCTGGCTAAAAACCATGGTGGGGTGGGCCCCTGCTCTTTATCTGATATGTGGGGAAATTTCTCAGATGCATTTGCAAGGCTATAGAGCTGACCAAGCTACCAAAAGTTAAAAGAGCCTTCTTGCTAGTACAGGTGGAGATAGCTAGCTTTATTATGTGGTTATATGTTTACACAGTAGTAAGTCATTTACATAGGTACACGAGGACCAATGTAGTCGTAGTGGTTAAGAAGGTTGGGAGGATCAAGGTTCAGAGGCACCAACTATAGAGGGTCCCGGGGGCTTAGCACCCACACCACAGGGCCCCCGACACAACTTCCAGTGCCTCGCAAAGCACCAGAAGTCACGTCCAAGGCGTCATGAGACCTCAGAGTTGCTTTCCAAGGCCTTGCAAGACATCAGAAACTGACTTCTGGTGCCACAGGAAGTCAGGTTCTGAGGCCTTGGGACATGTGACATCATGATATCACATCACAACATAATGTCATGACGTCACATCATGTGTACTGGGCACCCATAACCTAGGGCCCAAGTTGGTGCCCCTGTCAAGGTTCAAATCTTTACTCAGCTATGAAGCTAAATGGCTGACTTAGGACCAGTCACTGTCTCTCAGCCGAACCATTAACAGGAGAGGGATCCAATTTGGGAGGCCCTGCAAGGCCACCCTGAACCTGATTCTCCCAGTGGTGTGGTTAGGTCCAGATTAGGATCGCTTGAGCTGTTACTTAGGATTTCCAAGTTGCTCCTGTCTCCCAAAGGCAACCTTTTCTCCCAACCCGTGTTTGACCTATGGTATAAGTTGCCTCTACACCATTCTATTCTCATGCCCAAGCACAGATTGTAACTTACCTTTGTTCCTTCTGGTTACTGTAACAAAGCAACATGTATATATTTCCTTGATAAACATATATTCAAACACCATTTAGCTCACTAATGAAAGTGATCTATCCTCAGTGCACCATCCTGCACATAATTAGTTAATAATTACCAATTACTGTGTGCAGTTACAGCAAGACTTCATTTTGAATGCTTCCCCTCATCCATGTCACTGTATGCAGCACTGTAAACCATGGAAATGTTTGGGAGCTGCCTTGTACTGAGTTAGACCATTGGTCCATTGAGTTCAGTGTTGTCTAGACTGGCTGGCAATGGCTCACTAAGGTTTCAAAGAATGTTTCCAGTCCTACCTGGAGATGCCAAGGTATGAACCTGGGACCTTCTGCATGTCAAGCAAATGCTCAACCACTGAGCCACAGCACTGTATGTTGAGCCCCAGAGGTGTATAAAAGAGATTTCCTTGACAGCACAATTTCAGCCTCTCCAGCCTATTCATAAACCAGTCTTGTAGTAATCCTGGATAGCAAACCGTTTGTTGAATTCAGAAATGGTTAGGGATTAGATCTGGACTGTGTGTCGATATGGCAGCTACCTGCAATGGAAGGCTCCTAGACGGCAGAAATACCAGTTTGTGAAGAGAAGGTGTGAATTTACATTGGGGAATCTTGGACTACAGATTTGGACTATAAAGAAGAAGAGTAAAGACATAAAATCCACACAGAAACATTTTATTTGGACTTAAACTCACTTGCAGAATGAACACAGAGGCTGTTGAAAATAATGAAGGATTAACATCAGAATGTACTAAGGGAATTATTGTAATATTTCAAAATGCAGTAGAACTATGAGATTAGGATTCCCTCCGATCTCGAAGCATAAAAAAGTCAGCTAAAAAATAATAGTAATTTATAATTAGGCATAACATTGGGATTTTTTTGATTATTGGATAATTTGGATAATTTGGGATATATAATTTGGTTTGATTGGAAAACTTCAATAAATATTATTTAATAAATAAATAAATATCCCCCTCCCAACTCCCTTGCCGCACTCCTGATCATGATTGCTGCGTTATTAACACAATGCTGCCCAGGAAGGAAAGGGTTAAAGTGATAGAATTGATTCCTATAAAGGAGAAATGGACCATAAAGAAGGGAATGACTAAAGCAATATGTACAGGCCATAACTGGATGGAAAAGCTATTGAATTGCTGTGTGATGGGTCATCTACACCTGGGGTAATTGTGAAGCTATTCCATTGCTTAAAAAAAATAGTCCAGATTTTCAGCTTATGGCAAGGTGGGTTGGGAAAAGAAGCTGAAGATGGAAAATATCAGTGGAGGATCATGCTTTGCTTACGATGTCATGCAGATATCCCATAAAAGGTGATGGGGCAAAGTATGTCTATTCTGCAGTAAGCATGCAGTGTGGAATCCGCCATAAAAGGTGGCTATGTATTGGAAAGTGATCCAGCACGGCAGCCTGATAAATGTCTATTTATTATCCTGGTATCTTTCCAGGAAGACATTTTAATATACTGGTGTCTCACAATTTTCAAAGACAGATTAAATTGCGGTGGGAAATGATGTCAGTAATTGCCAGCAGATTATGACAGACTCCACCTTGAACCTGACACCATTTGGTGACTGGCTTTGGCCTTGCAGAGATCAGTGAGCCACTGTAATTTCCAGCCCTCTCAAGTGAGCCTTAGGGATAGAAAGTTTGCAGATTCCCTGGACTATAGTTAAGCATAGTGAAGTGTTAAGAGAAAGCTGTGCTCTCTCCCTTGCATCCACCTATCCTGTACATACACCCTGTGTTCAAACCATTTGCAATGGTTACTTTGACTTCTTCTGATGGTGTAATGCTGGTGTCTTACGATAAACATGCACATAGCATTGTAGCAATGCTTCAGCCGCAGTGTGAGTGAGCCTGACTTGGAACCCAAATTCTTGCACACCACCAACATGTCGAATGTTGATTCATTCTTCCATTTCCCTGCATATTCAAAACAGTCTATTCACTTCTTTTTTTAAGCAACTTGTGTACATTTATCCCATGTACATTTATTTAACCTCTATCTTATCTAAACAACAGTCCCAAATACTCTTTATTTTTTAAAAAAAAACTGCCCCAAGGATTAACAGGGCAGATGGATTGGTGATGTCACAGGCAGTGTCCAATCAATGTCATTCAGTTAGGTTTTCTCCATTCAGACTAAACATTCTGAAAGGCTGCTGCTGGAGCTTTTTCGAAACTCACTTCAGGAAAGGAAATGTGCATTTGGATTCAGTATGAGCTCATTTCCAGACCTCTACAAATAATGTTACAGCTGTCTTCACCCTTCTGTTTATGGTCTTCTCATTTTAAAAACTTGGCTTTTTCTGAACTTTTACTAGGCTTCATGTTATTAAAAAGTATATCAGGTTTTTAAAAAAAACAAATTAAATAAAACCCTGGAGAGTTGTCATCTATCATCTTTCATCACAAGCCATCTTAACAGGGAAAATATAGATGCAAAGTTTCCCCCCTGCCCCATATGCAGATAAACACAAGCAGACTGAAAATCTTAATTAGGGTCACAAAAACAACTTGAAGCTCACACAAAGTTGTTTTCTGCCCCAGCTGATGTCTGGAAAGTTTGGGTAAGCAATTCACAAATGGTAATATTATTTAATACACTTTTATCTTTCCCTTTCTTCAAGAAGTAAGGGTGGAATGCATGCCCACTGCTGCTCCTTTATTTTCACAGAAATCTTGCGGGTATGTAGGGCTGAGTGATGGGGAGTGACTGGCTTAAAATCACTCTGTGAGCTTTATGCAGTGATTTTTGATCCCAGGTCTCTCTGATCAAAGTCTGATGCTCTAACTCAGCAGTTCTCAACCTGCGGGTCCCCAGATGTTGTTGGACTACAACTCCCATCATCCCTGAGCTCTGGCCTTGCTAGCTAGGGGTGATGGGAGTTGTAGTTCAACAACATCTGGGGACCCACAGGTTGAGAAAGGCTGCTCTAACTGAACCTGGTGCCATCCAGATGTTCAAGGCCATTGGCGAAAAAGAGGCCCTGCTAGCTCACTCTGCTCACCAGTTTGGAGCAGAGTCCTTAAAGATGACCTGCGAGCCAATGCATGGTGAATAATCTTCTAAGGCAGAGATGAGCAACATCTGCAGAGTCACAGGCCATGCTCACCTGGTCATCAGGGGCCATGTACCTGTGTTGTTGGGCAGAGCCAAAACAAAGCGGGAAGGGCCAATGCAAAAATTAGATGCAACACTTCTCTCTCTCTCTCTCTCTCTCTCATTCCTCCATCATCCATTAATTATGTCTCTCACTTACACCTATTCATATAGTCTAACCTTGGTTGTTGAACGTAATCCGTTCTGCAAGACCGTTTGACTTCCCAAACATTCAACAACCAAAAACTGAAAGTGGAAGCCTCAATACAATAAGGAAACTCAAAACAGAAGCCGCGTAGCATGTTCGGCTTCTGAAAATATTCAAAAACAAGAGCAGTTACTTCTGGATTTGGGGCAGAAAATGGAGCTGTTCGAGCCGTGGTTTGACTGTACAAGCAAGCACATAAGCTCCCCTTCTTTCCCTTTCATTCATCCTCCATCGAGTGATTTTCTTTCATTCTTTCTCTTTCTCTCTCCCCGCTTCAGGGAAGGCATACTGAAGGAAGTGCAGGACTGCAGGTTGCTCACCTTTACTTGAGTCTAAGATATGCATCCACTCTAAGGGTGAGCTGAGCAGCTTACATAAATGCATACTGAATTCATATCTGAAGTGACTCTTGAACCAGAGGCTTCCTGCTTCATTGTTTCTGAACTAGTCTTACAGAACTATTCAAGATCCTCCCCATTACTCTGAGAGTGTTGTAGGATATAGGAATCTGCCTTATACCACATCAGATTGTCCACCTAGCCCAATATCATCTGCTAGCAGTCTCATACCCAACTTGGATAAAGAATTCTATGCAACCAGTGGTAAAAACTGTTCAGTTTGTAATTAATTATTATTATTAATTTATTATTTATACCCCGCCCATCTGGCTGAGTTTCCCCAGCCACTCTGGGCGGCTCCCAATCAAGTGTTAAAAACAATACAGCATTAAATATTAAAAACTTCCCTAAACAGGGCTGCCTTCAGATGTCTTTTAAAAATAGTATAGGTGCTTATTTCCTTGACATCTAATGGGAGGGCGTTCCACAGGGCTGGTGCCACTACCGAGAAGGCCCTCTGCCTGGTTCCCTGTAACCTCACTTCTCGCAATGAGGGAACCACCAGAAGGCCCTTGGCACTGGATCTCAGTGTCCAGGCTGAACGATGGGGGTGCAGATGTTCCTTCAGGTATACGAGGCCGTTTAGGGCTTTAAAGGTCAGCACCAACACTTTGAATTGTGCTTGGAAACGTACTGGGAGCCAATGCAGTTCTCTCAGGACCAGTGTTATATGGTCCCGGCGGCCGCTCCCAGTCACCAGTCTAGCTGCTGTATTCTGGATTAGTTGTCGTTTCCAGGTCACCTTCAAAGGTAGCTCCACATACAGCGCATTGCAGTAGTTCAAGTGAGAGATAATCAGAGCATGTACCACTCTGGCGAGGCAGTCTGTGGGCAGATAGGGTCTCAGCCTGTGTACCAGATGGAGCTGGTAAACAGCTGCCCTGGACACAGACTTAACCTGCGCCTCCATGGACAGCTGTGAGTCCAAAATGACTCCCAGGCTGCGCACCTGGTCCTTCAGGGGCCCAGTTACCCCATTCAGGACCAGGGAGCCCCCCCACACCCGCCCGCCCCCTTTCCCCCCAAAACAGTACTTCTGTCTTGTCAGGATTCAACCTCAATCTGTTAGCCAGCCAGCCATCCGCCTCCAGGCACTCACACAGGACATTCACTGCCTTTACTGGTTCTGATTTAAAAGAGAGGTAGAGGTGGGTGTCATCTGCATACTGATGAACACCCAGGCCATACCCTCTGATGATCTCTCCCAGCGGCTTCATATAGACATTAAAAAGCATGGGGGAGAGGACTGAAGAGTCATCCCGCCATCTTGATTCAAAATGGCCACCAATTGTATCCAAATCATAACTAAAAACCTACTCCTTGATCTCAGGAACCATCAAACAAAATTTGGTTGTGGTGCCTTAAGATGTGTCCAAATGCACAGCAAACAGACAAGCAAACCACTTTCCAAAATATATAATAGAAAAAGATTATGACTGGCAGCTGTTCTTCCCATCACCTGCCACCTGACCTTTTGAACTGGAAGGGCCAGGGGATAGACTCTGGGACCATCTGTAAACAAAGCATGGGCTCTCTCACTGAGCTGTGATTCCCTCCTTTAACCCACTCAGTGAATTTCCCCACTGTAATGCACATCAATAGCATTTGCCAGTGGAGGCTGGCAAGGAGCTGCAATTCATGAAGACCCTGACTCAGAGCTGAGGAAATGAACCCTGCACAAACTCAGAGGCACTCTCTCCTTTTGTATTATATCTTAGTTTCTAGGACTGAGAACTGACAGTGAAAACCACACCAGTGGACCCTTGGCTCAAATTAAGCCCCACTTCAAATTCTTGTGTGTAACTTCTCCGACTTCTCATTTCCTTTGCTAAACACATGATATGTGGTCCAGTTCTCTCTGGTCAAAAGAACATTAATGATCCTGTTAATATTTTCCAGAGTCAGGAGTCAACTCTGCTTGCACAGTTGCACTCCGATTAGGCTCAGAGTGCCGGTAACCTTACGGTCGTAAATGAGTGTCACATATATAGTTGGACAATTATATGTATTGTGACTAAATTTCCCCCTGAAGAGCTCATTCAAGATGTTAGAGTGAAAGGATCATAAAATGAATTAATAGCTGATTCACTGTATAATTTCCTAGTTCAATATACTTTAGTGTACCAGCTAAATGAGGCATACACAGCATTCAGCCTGGCCAGTTAACAGCTTTATCATTGAGATTTCAGGCATGGAAATAAAAGCGATTCTTCTGAAGTAATTGCGTCTAATTAAAAGAAACATTTAAAAAGTGTAACCAAAAGGAATTCATTTCAAATGGAAAATTAATGCTGAAAAATAGCCCTAAGCTCTCTTGTCTCTGCTAATAGCTAAGCATTTTCGGAATAATTAAACTGTTTTGAAATGTTGATACCTTCCTCCGTTAGGAATGATGCCCATTCCTGAGCCCATTAGGAAAAGTCTTCAAGGAGTGCCTAGCTGTTAAGGGGGCAAAGCATGCAGGACAATCAGCAACAGAATGAGACCAAGCGGCAAGCAATGGCTGTGTGAGGCACTGTACATTTCCTCAACTCATATGCATGTGTCTGTGACATAACAGCATTGGAAGAGGCCTGCTGGCTCAGATCAAAGGCCCATCTTGTCCAGCATCCTGTTCTCACAGTGGCAAACCAGATGCCATAGTATAGATATATATATATGGGAATGCATATAAAAAATAAAGTGTCCTCAACCACCAATATGGATGGTGAATAAATTTGATTCAGTTCGCATTTAAAGGCAAACCTACCTAATTTGGCCTTTCCAAGATGATATGTGGACCAGAAAGCACCCATCCTTCAAGATTCGCCCTTTTCTGAATTTGCAATTCAGTTCTGCAGCCAAGGAAATAAAAAAAATGTGTATACTAGGGCAAAGTGTGTATTAACATGTACAGAAGGGCATTGGTTTGCAAAATCAAATGTATGCATCGAATTAAAAATGTGCATATTAGGATAAATTTGCACTAAAACGCTGACAAAATTTCAAGAGGATGTGCTGAAATTGACAGTTTTGACAGCCTTGTGCATCCCTTACCACCAAGCAACACAAAACTCCAACCCATAGCAAATCCTGTAAAGCTGCATCTAATACTCTGCAATGTAAGTGCATCAGTGTTCTCTTTAATTGCCTCAACATGTGTGGGTAACACCTTGCAGCCTGAAGCTTTCTTGTGATACGGTTATGCTAGAGAACAGCATTGGCTCACAGGGCACATATGGATATGACAAAGTCAGATGTGATACATGGTCAAAGAAGCTCTCTTCCATCCTCTCTGAGGGTCGGCTTGCACCTACCCTCTCAAGCAACAGGAGCTTATTTCAGCACTAAAGTTCTTTTATTTCTTGGGGTGAAGATTCACTCAAGTGATCAGGAGCAGTTTATTTGCCACTGCATTGGCAGAGCTGGCCATTCCAAGGCTGTCATTCAATCAAAGTAGTATGAAGTCAATACGAGTCTGAATTAATTAATAGATTGAAAGAAACCCATGTTTCTTTGGGGGGAAGTTCCACTGTGTTCACCGGAGCTCAGTCCCAGCAAAGTGTGCAGAGAGACCTGTAGCAAAAACAAGCTGCAATTGACTTTTTTAAAAGTGTACTTGTGAAAGCAGGTGTGTGTGCTTTTTTAAAAAAAGTCAATGGCACAGACATCCCTCAGAGCAGACATGGTCTTTGAAAAGGGATGGGGAACCCTTGAGATGTTGTTGGACTACAGCTCCCATCATCCCTGATCTTTTACCTTGCTGGCTGGGGCTGATGGGAGGTTGAGTTCAGAAACAGCTGGAGAAGAAGAGTTTGGATTTGATATCCCACTTTATCACTACCCGAAGGAGTCTCAAAGCAGCTAACATTCTCCTTTCCCTTCCTCCCCCACAACAAACACTCTGTGAGGTGAGTGGGGCTGAGAGACTTCAAAGAAGTGTGACTAGCCCAAGGTCACCCAGCAGCTGCATGTGGAGGAGCGGAGACGCGAACCCAGTTCACCAGATTACGAGTCTACCACTCTTAACCACTACACAACACTGGCTCCACTACACCACTGGAGGACCGTCTCTGTCTTAGAAGCAGAGGGGATGTATCTTCTTAGATGGCACCAGCTGTCCATATGATTTGTTGTTTCTTATACTAATATTTGTCATTGTAACATTTAACAAAAAAAATCTGCTACTCTACATCTGCAGCCTACCACTCATAGCAGAGGAAGGTGGTGGGGAGGCAGATTGGCCCCAGTCTCTTGCTAGCTCAAGCCTGGCACAGAAATTGAATCTGGATAGGGACCTATGCCGGCTGCTGCTAGCTGTAAGAACAGCTTGGGTTTCAGTGGCTCAGCCCCAAGTTGCCCTCAGAACACCCCAGTTTGGGGCTTTCTGCTGGTCTCTGCTCACAGGAGCATCACCAGTGGGCACCAGTGGGCACAACCAAGATGAGGCTGTCAGAGCTGGCAGAGGAATGCATCGAGTCCATCCAAACTTCCAAAAACATAACAGGGTGGGTGGCGGAGGATTGCAGCCCTGTTCCTATTGATTGACTTAAATAATGAAGCCTTGGTTAGTAAATAAGGCGAGTACTTGCCTACAGAATTTATTGTTGGAATCAACTCCCTCTGCTCAGGAAGATAGATGCATCCTCAGTACTGCTTTGTGTTGTCTGTGATATTCACTTGACACATTGTGTCTGCAAATAACACCCAGTAGTGAGAATCGGGGTATATCAAAGAGGCAGGCAGGGTTAGCCGGGGTCAACTGTCAAGCATACATTGGGAAGGGTGGGCAAAGGGCAGCGAGTGAAAACATACATGAGCAAGTCCTTTTGCCAACTGAAACCCTGAATCCCTTCCAGAAACAAAAATCTGCACTCGTTCACCCAGTGTTTCGCAGCTTTAAAATGTGTGTTATATTATTTTAGAGTTGTATACAAGAGTTCAGCAACGAAAGTATGGCTTCCACTCAGCAATGCCTCAATGCAGCAATGCAGTTCCAAGCATCAAGATCTAGTTCACCACACCCTTGAAATGTCAATCTGAGTTTAGATGGCAAAATCTTTGCATGGTGCCATCAGTGATATGTGGTGTGTATGCATTACAGCAGGCTGCTTAAACATGCATGCACCTTTCACAATTTGCAGCACTGCAGGTGCATGTTGCTATTTAAAGCTGGATCCTTTTCATATTCGGGTTCAAAACATATAGTGTGGATCAGCCTAAAATGAATGGAATATTTCTATTGGGGGCAACACATTTGACCTAAACAAAGCAGCATTTGTCAAAGCACCTTGCAGAATATTGCACACCTGTAAACATGCCCACAATCCACCTTTTCACATTCAAAGGGAAGTTTTTAGCCTTTATCCGCTTTAAAATATTTAGGTGCCATGCAAAAACATTCCTTTGCTCCCAGGCCATTGGCTAATTAAGCAACCCATGGCCTTTTAAATAGGGGGTGGGGGTTGTATTGTTTTGTTTGTTATTAAGCTATGTGTTTTTTGAGTTTTTATATTATAAACCACCCTGTGATCCTCGGATAAAGGGTGGTATATAGATTCAATAAATTGATCAGTAATAAAAAACAAAAGATTACAAACTCAGTAAACTAAAGGCAAAAAACCCCTCATTTCTGCCATTGTACAGTAATTCCATGAAATGCCTGGTTCACACTTCCAGAGACACCTTCTTAAGCAAAAATGCCTGCAATATTGTATGACAAGAGAATAGGGGGAAAGTGGAAGTGGTGACTGGAGGAGGAGAAAATGAGCAGACACAATCAAGAATAAACTAATTGAAACAAACAAGTTGTGAGATGCTGAGAAGGACTGAATAGATCAGATCTCAGCGGGCAGAGCACCCCAGAACTAAGGAGGAATCGAACAAAAAAACGAATCAAGGAAGGGAAAATGAAGGATTTGGTTTTGCAAGGCAAAAAGGGAACTCACAGAACATAAGGATCATTAACACAACAGAGGTACACATCGCGAGGAAGTAATTGAAATGTCTGCAAGCTGTAAAAATGGGCATCTTTTGCAACTCCTGTGTATCTCAGTGAGGTTTGCTCAAGAGAAGTTTCCTGTGGATTGTAGCCCATCTCTGTGTCCTGTGTGTGTTTTAAATCCCTTGATGGTTCTAACTGAGCTAACATTATTAGACCTTGTTTTTTCTCTCCCCCGCCCCTTTTCAGGGAAGAAAAAAAGAAGAAGAAGCTTCCCAAATTCTCTTTGCGTCTCAGCAGCTCCTTAATATGCAAGGCAGCAAAAGATGAGCTTGGTCTAATTATGAGTCCCAGGAGTAGCCAGTCAGAAAATGAATTGATGCCTTTTTCCTTATGAACAATGCATGTACCACAAATTAGCGGCACCATCACCAGAGATTTAATTACAAAATATCATTACTTTCACACATCATTTCAGATTTGGCTGATCAAATCAAAGTTAGGGGAGAGGGGAGGGCAAAGGAGGGAGAGAGGGGGGAGAGGAAAAACTGCACCACTAGCAGGGTCATTCGTTCAGGGGTACTTGGAAGCAGAAGGGAGCTGGTGTTATTGAAGGCTCCCAAAGGCATCTCTGCGGAGAAATGGCTTCAGGGATGATAGGGAAAGGGGAAATCCTTTCTTCCTTCCAAAGAGCTCACAGGCAGGTTTGTCTTCAGCAGCTGTTTATATCATGGCAGAAATAAATAGGGTGATCACATATACAGGAGGACAGAGGATCAACACCTCTACAAAGTGCAAGTTCAGCAGGTATCACTTGCCAGATGGGGGTTAGGAAGCCTATATTTGCTGAATGTATTCCACCCCCCACCCTTCTCTCATCATGATACTAGAGAACATAGGGCCATCCAAGGCGGCTAAATGTTGGAAGATTCAGGGCAGGGGTCAGCAACCTAAGGCCCATGGGCCACAAGCGGCCCACGGGGGTCATTTAATCAGCCCACGAGCCGCCCCCCAACCGAGCTGCCCGCTCGGTGAGTCCCCGCGTGCTATGCTAAACCAGCATAGCATGGCACGGGGACTTGCTTCCGCGGTGCCGGAATTCGCATCTGTGCATGCGCAGACACCAGAAATCACGGGTGCGCGCATGATCCAGCCCAAAGAGGGATCTCCGTGGGAGTGAACCGGCCCAGGCGAGGTAAACCTTGCCAACCCCTGATTCAGGGCATCTTCACAAAGTGCAAAATTCATCTATGGCATTTGCTACCACAAGGGACAGCGATGCCCACCAACTTGGATGGCTTTAAAAGAGGAATGAGCAAGTTTCACCAATGATAAAGGCTATCAGTGGCTACTAGCTGCAATGGCTATGTTCTACCTGCCCTGTTGGAGGCAGTATGCATGACGGCTAGTGGGAATCACAACTAGGGAGAGTGATCACACACTCAGCTGCTGCTTGTGGGCTTCTCATAGGCATCTGGTTGGCCACTGTGGGAACAGCATTGACCCATTGGTCTGATCCAGCTTCTTATGTTCTCATATACATTTTCCATCTCCATTTATTCATTTGTTTCTTACATTATGCTATTATCAACCCACCTTTAAGTGCTAAGCCCTATTTGCAAGGCTTACATAATAAGAATTAGAATCCTTTTTTAAAAAATGCAATATTATTTAAAAGGATGCTGTTTTAAAAGTTTGTTTAGTTTATTAACGGAAAATGAGTTTGATTTTCTGTTATTCTCAATTCATTAAAACTGGATTGGTTGTTAGACTAAAAGCACTGTAGTACTTATCCTTAAGTTGTTTTGAAAAATGCTTTAAGCATGAAGACTTTCCATGTGATTTAGAACCCTGGAAGATCAGTGTTCTAAATTGTGCATATGTTTCCTTTGCAACCTATGAGAGGCATGTAGACTGAGTAGTGAAGAGGTGACAGAGGAGGCAGGACCGGGAAGCAGGATCATGCTCATCTTCACATCATTATAATCATGTGAAAGGGACTCTCAAGCAGGGCTACTTTGACTGCCACATCTCATGATGACCTACAGACATGAATGAGCCATCGCATTCATGTTACCTTGAACACAATGCTTTCAATGGATCCTCTTAGTTCATTCAGCTGCCAGTCATCAAGTGTAGAGTAATCAAACAATAAGAAACAGGGTGGCCATGTGGCCTACTTTACATAGGGCAGTCCTCTATTTTGAAGCATTCTCTATTTGAAGGGTTGTCCAGTCCAAGTCTGGTTGAAAGATAAAGAACCATGAGAAAAGAGACTGGGTCCCTGAAGTTGGAATTTTCTAAGCATAGGCTGGATGGCCATCTGTCATGGATGCTTTAGCTGAGATTCCTGCATTACAGGGGGTTGGACTAGATGACCCTTGGTTCCCTTCCAATTCTATGATTCTATGATTCTGTGGAATGCCCTCACATCAGATATCAAGGAGATAAAGAACTACATTTTTAGAAGACATCTGAAGGCAGCCCTGTATAGGGAAGTTTTTAACGTTTGACGTTTTACTATGTTTTTATATTCTGCTGGAAGCCACCCAGAATGTCTGGAGAAACCCAGCCAGATGGGCAGGGTATAATTATTATTAGCCCATCAACAGTTAGCAGCTGGACAGCAGAATGAGCAGGTCACCTGATCATCACCTTCTCACTATGGTGAGATGCATTGCATTTCTATTGAAAGTATGGTATTTATTTCTAAATTTGAAACTTATCTACATATAAATTAGCATGGGAAAATCTATGACCCAATGGGTCAAGTCCTTAATCTAATGAGAAATCATATGATGTCCATGTGCATGTAGCAGGCAAACCTTTCCATCACAAACCCCTCAGGCTAAATGAAGGATGCTAGACTTTGAAGGGGGAGGAGGACGATGGGTATTGAAAGTCTTATCTTCCAAGAAACTTAGCAAGAATCTACTGGAAGCAATAGCTTGGGATATTTCCACAATGGGAGTTTATCAGAGCAAAAGTGAAGGAAGATTTTTCATAACAGACCAGACCATCTGGATCAATATTGCCTGCTATTCTAGGTCTTTCCTATCACCTGAGCCTGGTGAGGAGAGGGATTGAACTTGTAACCTCTGTTACCTGGTGAGGGGAGAGACTTCATCAGGCAAGACCTTCTTCCGCCTGCCTTGCCCCACCCTCCATCCCTGGGAGTCCTCATAAGGGAGCTGTGCCTGGAGGAAGAACTGTGAGGGGAGAGACTTCATCAGGCAAGACCTTCTTCTACCTGCCTTGCTACACCCTCCAGTCTCTGCTTCTCAATTTGTATTGTATTATTTTATGCACTGTGGCTTGCCATTGTTTTATTTATTGTAGTTTAGAAGTTATTTATTGTACAGTGGTACCTCAGGTTACAGACGCTTCAAGTTACGGACTCCACTAACCCAGAAATAGTACCTCAGGTTAAGAACTTTGCTTCAGGATGAGAACAGAAATCGTGCTCTGGCGGCGCGGCAGCAGCAGGAGGCCCCTTTAGCTAAAGTGGTACCTCAGGTTAAGAACAGTTTCAGGTTAAAAACGGACCTCTGGAACTAATTAAGTTCTTAACCCGAGGTCCCACTGTAATTGTTAAGAGTGGATTTCTGTTTAATTTTTATATGCTGATATTTAATATTATTCTATACATTCAAGGATTGTTGAATGTTACTTTATTTGATCTAGGTTGCTTATTTTAAAGTTATGTTTTATTATCACATTTTTGTATTGCATTAGATTGTTATAAGGTGTACATTCTTTGCTTCTTCATCGAGTAAACCTCCTTGGGTATTGTAAGATAGAAAGACGCTATACAAATTAAAAGTGATGATGATTATGATGATAAGCTTCTGTGGGCAAAGAATGATGCGTACCACTGAGCAACTGTTGCTCCCTAAAAACCATGAACCTGGATATATCTCGGCATGACTTCTCCACGTTTAAAGGCAGTACATGTTTAGAGGCAGTACACACAGAAATGCAACTGTTGGGAACAAGCAGAAGTGGTTTGCTGCCTTTGTGCCCTGCTTGTAAACTTTAGTGCTGTATCAGAATCTCCCTTCCAATGTCTCAAAAAAATTCTTCCCCAGCAAAAAAGCAGGCGGGTGGGGAGGTGCTTTCATTTTTCTGCCTCATTCTCAGGGGAACCTTGAGAATTTCCTTAGAACTTTGGGAGCTTTTGAGCTCACCTAATTGTGAGATGGCAAAGGCTGGGTTGTGCATTTCTCTTTTCAGTAAGCATTGCTCCGGCCCACTGCAGGCTCCCCAGCTGCCTGCACTTCCTGATCTGAAAAAAGACCCATGGGAAGAGTTACCTTGGGATGAATTCCTCTGGGCTTTCATTGAACCCTGGGCACCTGGAAGGACTGCAGAGTGCAAACCACTGGTGAGATGGTGAAAGCCAGGGCAGTCATAGACATTTCTCAGCCAAGAAGGTAAGGACAACATAAACCCTCTGCACACACGCACCCATGATCATTTTATCTTCCAATTGCTAATTTTCAAATGCAATTTCTTTTCTCATTAGCTGATGGAGAATTGTTTTGTTTTTTAATGCAGGAGAAATTTTCAGCACAGCACTAATAAACTTCCAAGAAGCCTCTGGCTGGCCACTACCTCTTGGTCTGAAACAGCAGAGTTCTTCTTACATTCCAAAACCCAGCTCTTAGCTTGATTTTTGCCACCATGGTTTCTGACGGCGATGAAATTTGTGCATATACATGCTGGCACCTGCTTGGTTGTTACACAGATGCCTAGTCTTTAAATAGTGCTGTGTATCCCTGTAAACTAGAGTGACAGATGCGGGGAGGGGGGGCGAATGCGAGCGGTCACAAACCCTTGAGATTGATTTACAGCTGCAGCTTTCAGGGTAGGCCATGGGTTGTGATTATTTCTCAGGCGGATCTGCGAGCCAATCGTTTCAGGAAGCAAAAACGCTCTCCAGAATTTACGAGGGAAATGACAGCTTGTTGAATGCACGATGTTGCGAGATGTAGTTTTACATTAACTTAAGAGGCACTTATGGGGCGATATTCATCGTCCCTATATTATGGTGAGTATAATAGCAAAGGACGCTATGTCAGCAGGATATTATACCTGACAGATAAGATGTACATGGAGAAGAATGGTGATGCTTCTGAGGGAGGACGGCATGGAGGTGCCATGGCAGTGGGTGATTGTTGGAAGGGTGTTAGGTTTCGATGAAACAGGTTCCTCCTTCTTCTTCCTTGTTACTTTGGTTCATGTTTGTGCTTTCATAATAGAAGCCAATGGAGGCTGGTCCATTAGAATGAATGGTGCACCACCCTCACCAAACTCTGTGCTTGTCATTGGCTCTGGTGCCAACTTTGGGTCTTCTGCCTGAGCTGTACCAGTTTCATTGGCTCCCAACTGATACTGCTGGAAGTGTGTTACTTGGAATGGGAGTGTGTCACTTGATTTCCGTGCCTATGCTTGAGAATTATTTGGGTCTTTTTCTTGACTGAAGGTGGGTGGGACTGTCAGGAGTTGAGACTACACTCGAGTAGGACCCTGGCAGAGACACATGCCCGACTGGCATGTTCCATCCCTCTTGGTCGATCGTTCGGGAGCTTCAAAAGCTTTCTTCTGCCCAAACATCACAGCAATCGGTGCCAACCGACACCAGCACACTTGGGGATCTGCAGAGTTTACGCATCGTGCGCGTGACAGACCTTAGCAGCACAGCATTTTGGCTAATCTACTTTATTTACATATAAACATACATGGAGCACTGCAACATGGCTCCTTCTCTCTCCAGCATCAGGCAGCAAAGAGAAAAAGAACAAAAGACAATAGTCCCACTTCATGGAACACAGTAACACAAACATCCTGTCTCCGCCACTTCCCACTCTGTGGGGTCAAAACATATACCTTCATGTGAAAGACAAAATTCCCATGACTGCAATCATGGAGCAGGAATTCTAATAGGGACGGGTCATAGAATTGTAGAGTTGGAAGGGACCCTGAGGGTCAATCTGGTCCAATGTCCTGTGATACAGGAATCTCAATTCAAGCATCCATGACAGATGGCCATCCAACCTCTGCTCCAAGGAAGGAGAGTCCATCACCTCCCGAGGGAAACAGTCCCACTGTCCTGTAAGGGCAAGTCTCCTGTTACATAAAAATGTAACCATAACTATACATTGTAGGAAAACACAAGGCAAACTCATTGCAAATATATCGGGGAGCAGACCTTTGAACTCACGGTGAACACACAAAAAGTCATGCAGAACCCAGAAGCTGCAGCAGAAACACCACAAAATGGAGAGGACTTCCCTAGACAACCAATCACCATTTTACCCCAGCATTACATGTAGCAAGAACCAGCTTCCTGGCTCGCCTTCTGCTAATCAAACATAGGACTAATTTGGGCTGTGCGGAAAGAGCACTTTCTGACGGTTCCAAGGAAGACCGAAACAAAAGGCGCCGGCTTGCAGGCGAAGGAAGAGAGGCATGACGTATGACACCCATTAGACTGTGGCGAAATTAAAAGGATTGATTGATATCAATTATCGGGAACAATTTGTTGCTGCACAATTGACACGTTAATCACCCTCCCTTGCTGCATTTTGGCACGCTGGATTTTTGACCAATTTGAGAGGTTTACGGCAACAATATGATGCTGATTTATCTCTCCTTAATAAAAAAGTGATCAGCTGAAACCTGCATCCATCATTCTGTTTATCACTCATGGTGATTTATTAACTAATTATACTTACAGTGGGTCTTTTTCTATAAGTATGGATAATAGAGTGATATAGTAGTGGTCCAAGTCATAAATAATGCCACTGTACAGTATGTTTAATACTTAGTCAGAGGACCTGCCCATAATATGCTGCCTTGATTAAGGCAACCAGATGGCTTTGTTTGTCAGGAATTCAAGAGACAGAATGAATATATCTCTCTCTTTCACAGTTTACTGTATGTTGTGTCAAGGAATTCAGCCACAGATTCCATATAGGGTGGGCATACCTTCTATTAACAGCCTAGTTCCCCAACCCCAACCCCTGCCCCCAGAAATGGCTGAAACTACCAAATTTAGCTTATTTGCTCCTAACATAGTTTAGAAAACTTTCCACTTCATTTTGGAAAAAGTGAACACTTTTTGAGGGGGGAGTGCTTTAGAAATTTGGAGTGTTTTGAAATGGTCACTGACATCCATATTATATATATATATATAATATAATATAGAATTAACCATGGGTGTGATCCAATGTTACTCATACTCACCTATTGAAATAAAAGGATTTATGCAATTCAGGTCCATCAAGTTCCTTAAGTGTCCTCTGAGTATAATAGATCAGATACAGTGGTACCTCGCAAGACGAACGCCTCGCAAGACGAAAAACGCGCAAGACGAAAGAGTTTTCTGGTTTTTGAGTCGTTCCGCAAGATGAATTCGCTAAGCCGCTAATAGCCGTGCTTCGCAAGACGAGAAAACCGCAGGACGAAAAGACTCGCGGAACGGATTAATTTCGTCTTGCGATGCACCACTGTATCACCCTATTATTTTAAAAGAAAAAGAAAAAATTCTTTAAAACTGGTCCTTTAAAAAAAGGGGGGTGCACAGACAAACTGTATCCTTATTACGTATATCCTGCCTCTCCTCAAATGAGCTCAAGGGACCACCTACAGCTTCACCTTCTCATTTTATCATCTCAATAACAGTGTGGGGTGAGAGCTAACACTTGGACAAAGCTCACTCACTGAGCTTCATAGGCTGTGTGGAGATTTGAATTCATGTCTCCCAGGTCCTAATCCAACACTTTAACAACTGCACCATGCAGTGCTTCCACCATCATCCTCTCTTCTCCTCATACATCACTCATAGCGTTCTGTTGACAACTGCAGCCAGTAGTTGGTTAGAGTGTAATGCTGATAATTGCCAAGGTTGCAGGTTCGATCCCCGAATGGGATAGCTGCATATTCCTGTACTGCAGAAGGCTGGACTAGATGGTCCTCAGGGTCCCTCACAACTCTACAATTTT
Source organism: Podarcis raffonei (assembly GCF_027172205.1). Classification (NCBI taxonomy): domain Eukaryota; kingdom Metazoa; phylum Chordata; class Lepidosauria; order Squamata; family Lacertidae; genus Podarcis; species Podarcis raffonei. The sequence goes on from NC_070607.1 coordinate 76,053,873, forward strand.
GTGATTCTATGTATTTTTGCTTAGAACTACTCTTGCATCACAGGTCTTCCACCATCTGTTCAAGCTGTGCCCTTAGTCCAAAAGGCTGAACATGAGCTGAGTTGAGCACATTTAAGTTCCTTTGATTTTAGCAGGAAGACTGAGCATATACTTTAACTCAGGGGTCAGCAACCTTTTTCAGCTGTGGGCTGGTCCACCGTCCCTCAGACCATATGGTGGGTCGGACTATATTTTTTTGGGGGGGGGGGAATGAACGAATTCCTATGCCCCACAAATAACCCAGAGATGCATTTTAAATAAAAGGATACATTCTACTCATGTAAAAACACACTGATTCCTGGACCGTCTGTGGGCCGGATTGAGAAGGTGATTGGGCAGCATCCGGCCCCCGGGCCTTAGGTTGCCTACCCCTGCTTTAACTCTCCCACTGAAAGTAGCTGGATTTTAAAATGTTTTCACTTGTCTGGATGATGCTACCCACTCTCTACTGTCCCGTAAAGTACGTGTTGATTGACAGAAAAACAAAGGTACAAAAGTAACCTTCAGAGCCCCCAAATCTTGCCTTAGTTTCAGCTTCCATCCATCCATCAAAATATCTTTATAAAGTTTGCAATCCAGCAAACTGGCCTAAGCACACTTCTAGATGTCCCCTAGCGGCACAAATATATGTGGTCAGTCACCTTGTCTAGCTCAAAGGCATTTTGATGCGACTCTATTAAATAACTATGCCTAATCATGTAATTCTCAAGGAGAAAAGGACAGCTCAGGAAAAAACTGTACACTCATGTATTCAAAAGTATCGTCTAAGATCGGAACTAGAGAATCGCCCTGTTCATCATTATTATTTTTAAAATTTATTTATCACCTTTCATCCGAAGATCACAGGGCAGTTTACAATATAAAAACAAAAAAATGCATACCATAATGACAAACAAAGGCAATATTGTTATAAAAGTAAAGGGTAAAGGGACCCCTGACCATTAGGTCTAGTCGTGACCGACTCTGGGGTTGCGGCGCTCATCTTGCTTTATTGGCCGAGGGAGCCAGCGTACAGCTTCCGGGTCATGTGACCAGCATGACTAAGCCGCTTCTGGTGAACCAGAGCAGCACACGGAACTGCGTTTTACCTTCCCGCCGGAGCGGTACCTATTTATCTACTTGCACTTTGATGTGCTTTCGAACTGCTAGATTGGCAGGAGCGGGGACCGAGCAACGGGAGCTCACCCCATCGCGGGGATTCGAACCACCGACCTTCTGATCAGCAAGTCCTAGGCTCTGTGGTTTAACCCACAGCACCACCCACATAGTTTAAAAGGCCATTGATTGTTTAATTAGCCAGGAAGAAGAGGAATGTTTTTGCCTGACACCTAAAGATATGTAACAAAGAAGGTGCCAAGTGAGCCTCCCCAGGAGGACGATGATGATGATGATTACCATGCCCATCAGAATGGGTTGCCCCAGCCACTCTGGGCAGCTTCCCACAGATTAAAAAAAACCATAAATAAAATATCAAACATTAAAAGCTTCCATATATGGGGCTGCCTTCAGATGTCTTCTAAAAGTTGTGTAGTTATTTATCTCCTTGACATCTGGTGGGAGGGCGTTCCACAGGGTGGGTGCCACTACTGAGAAGGTCCTCTGTCTGGTTCAGGCATTCAGCATAGGGTCACAAAGTGTGTTGGGTGGGAGTGGGAAGTTTTTTTCAGCTCTAGGGCCACACTGCCATGCAGGGAACTTTTTGCAGGCCACAGGCAAGTGATGGGCAGAGCCAGAAGAAGATTTGGGTAGAGCACTGGATGTGTACAATAGGCTGAGGGAACCAGATCCACACACTCCATGTCCTTACTATAAGTTAAACATCACTTCTGTTTGTCATGGAGAGAGGGAGAAGGAACCCTAAGGAACAAGTGTAATTAAAGTGCTATAAGAGCCTTATGTGAAGCATACTCAAGTAGGGTGAAATGTGCTTGGTGGAAAGAGTTTCCATAAGAAACCCCCAAAGATTGATCTGTGGAATGGTTACCGTAACTATTCTCCTTTCCCTTTTCACTCTCTGTCATGAAAGAGGTGCTTCAGGGCAGAGAGGCAGAATATTGCATATCTTCCAACTTTTCCCAAATGAAAACAAGGACCCGCTTGTAACATCTCTATGTTCACTCCAAGAACCACTGTCTGGCCCACATACACAAATACACACACCTCTGCCCTGTTACACGTTGTTGGAAGTTATGGTATTTCATTTACCTGTTTTAAAACCAAGAAGGTATTTGTACTTTAGATTTAATATAGTCTAAGAAAACATTATTGGCCTGCTCACTGTTATTAACAGTACAAGGTGTACTCTTGCCAACATAGGAGCCAACTTCTAGAGGCCAAGGAGACTTCAGCTCCCCGAATAAAATATCTGAGAGGGCCACCCCTGCCCAAGTTAATGGGCACTGCCATTCTAATGGTGTAGGTGCACCATGCCATGTGACTGATTGTGCGGGGGGGGCTTACCTGCCCCCCCCCAATATTTTGTTCAAGTTGACACCCCTGCTTGCCACCGTGTGAAATGGTAAGTCTGCATATTACTTCTCATTCCTGCTTGTGCACTAACACACATGCGATGAAATTTGAAAAGTGGCAAATCCAGCATCTCCCATGAGCAGAGTTTTAACAAAGCATCCCCTAAAGTCAAACACTGGGGCACAAATAAGGGCAGCAATTTACCAGGGACATGATCCATGCAATTGGAAATGTTTCTGATGATCTTCTTAATTTTTATTCAGAATCTCTTCTCTCATTATTTAAATCTCTTGGTTTGGGCCTTACCCTCTGGAGCAGCAGGAAACAAGTTTGCTGCCTCTTCCATGTGACAGCCTTCAGATATTTGAAGATGACTATCATCTCATCTCTCAATCTTCTCTTCTCCAGGCTAAACATACCCACCTCCCTCAACTGTTCCTCATCAGGCTTCGTTTCCAAGCCCTTTATCATCTTGGTTGCCCTCCTCTGCACACATTTCTGCTTGTCAATATCCTTCTTAAACTGTGTTGCCCAGAACTGAGCTACAGGTCTAAAGGGAAAGGAGCTGGACTAATATTCTGATTTAAGTCCTGGGACCTAGGAGTGTTCCTTTTTTATAAACAACAGCAACATACTAACATGGACAACTTTTTCAATATAAAAAGAAACAAAATACACAAATTGTACAAGATAAACATGCATCTATAGCAATATTTTTACAGTAAATTAAACTTTGAGTCTCACAACTGTAGAACTGTGAAACTGCCAGTAATTAACAAAGGAAGTCCAATCTGAACAAAATTGTTATATCTTTGCCTCGCTCCTCTCACTCTGGTATAACTTGTCATTTTTGACACAATTGCATAATGGGATGGACAATATTCTCTCTTTTTTCTTTCTTTCTTTTTTGCATAGCACACTCATGCAGCAGTAACCCATGTATGAAATTAATTCATGATAGTTAAATGGTATATCCCTTAAATAAGTTAACAAGAAGATTAATGGTTCTCAATGTAATTGTAAGCCCCTGATCCTCTCAACTGCTGTATTAATTTTGTTCCAGAATCTTACAGCTAGGACCTAGGGTGGTTTCTAAGGAAAGTCATTGAGAACTATTGTGCTGGGTGCTTTAAAATTGTATGGCATAGTCTGAGTGGCTCCAAACCAGAAGTGTGACTTAATTTCCTCTTAAGCCAAAGGGTCCAAAGGTATTCAATTACCTGCGTTCCATAAGCATTTAGTATACTGGCTACATCCCTGCTCAGCTGATTAGACTGCCACCATGCCAGTCTCCTGCTATAGCTTTATATGGTGTCAGTTGTCCTCTTTAGGCGTCTGTATCAGATTGTTGTGGATATTCAAGAAGGATGGGTGAGCAGCCTTTAAAGTGTTTCATTTCAAAACTACAAAGGTACACTTCTGCCTCACGAAAGAAACAGACAGGCACGTAGCTGAAATTGTGAGGGTTATTTAATAGAACACTGTGCTAGCAATCTAAATACACAGAGGGGAAAGTAGAATCACAGCCCCAAACCCCCCGCAAAGAGACTCAGTGTGGTGTAGTGGTTAGGGTACTGGATAAGGATCTGGGTTCAAATCTCCATTCAACCGTGAGTGGTCAAGCTCACTGAGTGACCTTGAGCCAGGCACTGCCTCTCCACCTAACCTTCCTCAAAGGGTTGTTGTGGGGTTAACTGAAGAGGAGAACAACTAAGTACACTACCTTGAGCTCCTCATGGTGGGATATAAATGCAATAAATATAAATAAATGAGACCTCATGAGCATTCAGCATCCCCTCGTGCATGAAGCTTGCACATGTATATTTGGGCACAGGTGGCTCCTGTCTGTGTGGTCAAGGAAGGGAGCACATGAAAACCCTTTATGTATGTGAGTTCACCTGAGCTCTGTGAGTGCGGCTTTCTTCTGATTGAAGTGCAGAGTGTTAGAGGACCAGGACATTTGCAGGGAAACCAAAATGCTTGTTTACAAAGCTATTGTACTACCAATCTTACTGTATGCTTGTGAAACATGGACCACTTATAAACGCCATCTCCAAATCCTTGAAAGATTCCATCAACGGTGTCTCCGAAAAATTTTACACATCACTTGGGAATACAGGCAAACTAAGACCAGTGTACTGGAAGAAGCAAAGATCATCAATGATTCCTCAACATCAACTTCACTGGACTGATCATGTTGTGCAGATGCCTGATTATCGTCTTCCAAAGCAACTACTCTATTCCAAACTTAAAAATGGAAAGCGTCATGCTAGTGGTCAACAAAAGAGGTTTAAAGACTGTCTCAAGGCAAATCTTTAAAAATGGAGTATAAACACTGACAACTGGGAAACACTTGCCTGTGGGCACTCCAACTGGAGAACACCTTTACCAAAGGTGTCATGGGCTTTGAAGACACTCAAACTCAGGACGCAAGGAAGAAACATGCTAAGAGGAAGACACGCTTGGCAAATCCACACCGTGATCAACTCCTGCCCAAAACCAATGTCCCCTCTGTGGAAGGACATGTGGATCCAGTCTATAGTCACTTACGGACTCATTGTTAAAACCATGTTTATGGAAGACAATCTTACTCGGCTATGAGTGATCGCCAAAGATAGAAGAGCATACTCTCTGCACATGAGGCATGATGAATGCATGGAGGGCATAGATGAATGCTTGCCCCTGCAATCCCACTCATTTATCTAAAGTGTATCTAGATTTAGAATACCTGGGTTTTATTAGAAGTGTGCTTTCATTGAAAACAGCAGTTGTGTGTGTCTAGTATCTCCCTCTCCTTCCAGCCAGGTGTCCTGACATCAGGGCATCCTTTCCAAGCTATTGACTTCTGATAGTGGATAGTATGGAAATGCGGAACATCAAGGAGCAGGGGAGTCACAATAGATATGACATACCCTCCAACATTTCTTCAATAAAAATAGGGATATCCCAGTCCATAATAATAATTTTACTATTTATACCCCACACATCTTACTGAGTTGTCTCAGCCTCTCTGGGCAGCTTCTAATATATATAAAAACATCATTAAATATTAAACATCTTTTATATATATATATATATATAAACACCTTTCCTTATAAAGGATTGCCTTCAGACGGCTCGGGGGGTCAGATAACTTCATACCCTCCAACATTTCTCCAGTAAAAAATAGGGACATCCCACCATAGCCTCCAACATTTCTCCAAGGGAAATAGGGACATCCTAAGTGGGTGCGGCTGTGGTCTAAACCACAGAGCCTAGGGCTTGCCTATCAGAAGGTCGGTGGTTCAAATCCCCATGACCGGGTAAGCTCCTGTTGCTTGGTCCCTGCTCCTGCCAACCTAGCAGTTGGAAAACACATCAAAGTGCAAGTAGATAAATAGGTACCGCTCCGGCGGGAAGGTAAACGGTGTTTCCGTGCGCTGCTCTGGTTCGCCAGAAGTGGCTTAGTCATGCTGGCCACATGACCCAGAAGCTGTACACCGGCTCCCACGGCCAATAAAGCAAAATGAGTGCCGCAACCCCAGAGTCATTCGTGATTGGACCTAATGGTCAGGGGTCCCTTTACCTTTTAAGGAAAAGTGGAATGTTCCAGGATCAAATCAGAAAATGGGACAGTTTCTCTAAATCAGGGACATTCCTGGAAAATAGGGACACTTGGAGGGTCTGATATTATAGAGGGGAAACTGGACATGACACATGGTTGCCATTGGGATGTGGCAGGGAATTTGGGGGGGCTGTGGTTGGTTCAAGTTGTTGAGAGACTCCTGTTCCCTTCCCAGAGCTACAGTTTCCAGAGTTCCCTATGAAAAGGGTTTGATTGTTCATCTGTTCTGAAACTCTAGCTCTGTGAGGGGAATGGCGTCTCCTAACAACTGTCAGCATCCTTAACAAACTACAACTCTCAGAATTCTTTAACGGAAAGCCATGACAGTTTAAAGTGGTGTCGTGGTGCTTTATAAGTATGGTGTGAATGTGGCCTTGGGAGTTAAACATAGCCCACTGTGTGGGAAGAATTATTTGCCCTGACTGCGAACAACACTGAAGGGATGATCAGATCCAGATCAGATCAAGAAAGAGCCAGGGGTTCCTAAGAAGTGACAAGTTAAAGATGAACCGAACGGTTCTCACATCCCAAACCAAGATTGTTAAGAGGGGAAAAGAAAATGCAGACCTTCATCTTTCTCTCTTTTCATAAGTTTTTGAGAAAACTCTACATTCTCACTAGTTGGAGGAGCCTAAATCACAGAACCTGACAACTTGGGAGCTATTTATCAACATACCAAGAAGCCATCTTTGAAGAGGCAGAATTGAAGCGTCCTTTTTGTTGTTATTGGTGTTATAAAGAACAACAGCGCCACCTGCTGAAAAGTTCTCCTCCTTCTAACTCTCCCCCCCCCCCTCCACTTTTCCTTCTGAAGGCAGCCAACTATATATGCCCACCCCATCAGGCTGGTAATTATGCATAAAGAATGCCAGTTTATAGCTAGCACTACACAGGGGAGTGATGTGACCATCGCTATACCCATCAACCTTTTGATTCCCCACATGAATGGATTGCCTCATCAGCTGCTGACTGGAAGTAGCCATCCATGAGAACTGAGATGCTATGCATCTCACTGTCACCCTCCCAAAAGAAGCCGTGTGTGCGTGTGTATCTATATAATTTATCTACAGTATTTATACCTCACCCTTTTGCCCAAAAGGCTCTTTGAGTGGCTTATACAAATCAGTTCTACGACAGGCCCTGCCCTCGGGATCACGATCTAAAAAGATGCAGCATATGAGGGAAAATGGAATGGGAGGGAGGAGGGGAAAGCAAGCTCAAACACCAGTTCTGAAACTTGCTCAAGCACCATAGCCCAGGCTAGCTAGCTGTCCTGCCCTTGATGAAGAGCTGCCCTTCCCCTGGAGCACTCTTCTCCACAGATCAAACCCAGGACCAGAGCTGGTGACAACATCCAGGCTAGAAGAACTTGGGGTGCATTCACCTTATAGTGGCACTATAATACCACTTTAAACAGTCATAACTTCCCCCCAAAGAATTCTGGGAACTGTAGTTTGTTAAGGTTGCTGAGGGTTGTTAAGAGACCCCTGTTTCCCTCACAAAGCTACTGTTTCCAGAGAGGTTTAACACTCAATCCCTTTTCACAGGGAACTCTAAAAAAATATATCTTCTGGGGATGCCAAGGATTGAACCTGGGACATTCTGCATGCAAGGCAGATAGTCTATCATGCAACAACAGCCCTTCGAGAGCCATTGTGGTGTAGTGGTTAAGAGCAGTGGACTTGTAATCTGGTGAATCGGGTTCGCGTCTCCGCTCCTCCACATGCAGCTGCTGGGTGACCTTGGGCCAGTCACACTTCTTTGAAGTCTCTCAGCCCCACTCCCCTCACAGAGTGTTTGTTGTGGGGGAGGAAGGGAAAGGAGAATTTTAGCCGCTTTGAGACTCCTTAGGGTAGTGATAAAGCGGGATATCAAATCCAAACACCTCCTCTTCTACTTCTTCTTCTTCTTCTTCTTCTTCTTCTTCTTCTTCTTCTTCTTCTTCTTCTTCACCACAGTCATGCATTGGGCCAATTGTGAGATGTACAGTGCAGATGGAGCCATAGAACAGAAACCTGCTTGGGGGGGGCTCTTTTTAGAGCCAAAAAGAAATGCCTTTAGAAATATAGTTTAATGTACATGAAGGACAGGCTTTGTGCAGATGTTAATGGCAATGGAAATATAGCACAGAGATGCTGAAATGTTGATCTCTTGGCTTACCATGTGGTTTCAACACATTGTACTTGGTTTTCTGCATGCAGCATGCTGCCATTCCAATAACCGATGCACAGTGGTGTCATTCAAACCCAAAGCAGGCAATGTGTGTGTTGTAAAGGGAAGACAACACCATCGCTTGAATTGGAGCAACTTCTCTGAAGCAGGTGTGCAAAGATTTGAAGTTCAAATAGTTCATCTTCAAGAGGAATGCAGAAGAACTCTGTGAAACTCAGTAAAAGATGTATCCTTATTTCATGTATCTTCTTTTCTGGGACAAGCAGACTAATAATAATAATAATAATAATAATAATAATGTATGCAAAATATATCTGATGGGTTTGGTTCATTGTTTTACCACAAGATGGCACTCAAACTTCTTTTCCAACGCATCCCAAATTTATCTGTTTATTCAAAGCATTTATATGTTTCGGAACATGGGTTGTATATAATGCCAGCTGAAGTTGATGGACATGACTAATTTAGGTTCATTAATTTTAGTTTGCCTGCTCTGGGTAGAACTAGCATTGGCTGCAACCCCAAATCACTATGCTGTTTACAACCTGTCTACAAACTTCAAGCAGAACTTCCTAAATATTCTAACATTTTCAAAATTAAATGAAAATTCATTCCAATTAAAAAAAACCGCAAATACAAAATGGTCCACATTTTAAAGCAGCACAATTAACAGGAAAACAAAATATGCTCATGTAAAAATCAAATACAAATTACAATTAAAAAATCTACATGTAAAAGCATCATTTGTGACTCAGCTCTGCTTTTTTGTCCTGCTACATCCCAATTGGCTAAATAATAAAAATCTACCTGCTTTGTGCAAAAGAATTTCATGATATGTTCCAGGAAAATTCCAGTTTATTGTCCTTTTTCTATCTGTGCTAAGTTTATTTCTATATACTCGTACCATTCCTATGTATCTATCCTTGGAATAATATTGTCTTCATATAGTTGCTATTTTCTCTTTTGGTGAGATACTGGGAAAGCAATTGAAATCATTATTAGTGTATACCTTCCGTCCCCAACCTGGTGCCCTCCAGATGTTTGGGACTACAACTCCCGTTGGCCCCAGTCAACAAGGCCAATGGTATGAGGTGATGGGAATTGTAGTCCAGAAACCTCTAAAGGGCACCAGATAGGGGAAGGTTGGACTAAATCAGAGGTAGGGAACTTGTGACTCTTCAGACATTGCTGGACTACATCTCCCATGATCCTTACCCGTTGGCCATGCTGGCTGGTGTGGCTGAGACATGGAGCCCAACAATAGCTGGAAGGCCACAGGTTCCCCCTGACTGCACTTGGGGTTTCAGCTGCTTCTTCCAGATTTCAAGACTGGGATCTACATGTGGATTGCATTCAGTATATATGGCATGCAACTAATGTGTCCCATCAGTGCAAGCATTTAAGCTTGCGCAGCAGAACTGCCTGCATCTTTGTGCACCCTGCACTCTCCCGCAATCTGCTCTGGAGAGTTGGGGGAACCCATAGAACAGATTAAGGGGGGTTCAGGGGGAGGAGAGAAGGTAAGTTCCATTTTGCAAGTGCAAATCCTGGCACTGATGGGACACGTTAGTTAGATACTGCCCAATATGTAAGGTGTGGTTTGGATCTCCATGTTTGTGTGTAGCTGCCCATTTAGTGTGGGGTGTTGTAGTTTCGGTTTGCTATTACAATATGTATTTTGCGGTTTTACAGTAGTACCTTGGTTCTGAAATGCCTTGGTACTTGAACAATTTGGAACCCGAGCACTGCAAACCTGGACAGTTTGCAGACGTTTTTCGGAAGCCAAACATGCTCCGTTTTGAGTGTTATGCTTCCAATTTGAGTGCCACACTTCCATTTTGAGTGTTACGCTGAGGTCTGTCTGTTTTTGCTATTTATTTTGTGTTTTTGTGACTGTGTGGAACCCAGTTCAGCTACTGATTGATTGACTGTGTGACTGCAGTACATTGTTTATTGCTTTCATTTTATGGATAAATGGTCTCATTAGATAGTAAAATTCATGTCAAATTGCTCTTTTAGGGGCTGTTTTTAAAAGTCTGGAATAGATTAATCCATTTTGCATTACTTTCTATGGGAAAGCGCACCTTGGTTTTGGAACGCTTTGGTTTTGGAACAGACTTCCGGGACAGATTAAGTATGAGAACCAAGGTACCACTGTATATTGTAAACCACCCTGTGATCTTCCGATTAAGGACACTATTAAATATATTAAATAAAGAATAACAAGAAACAACAACAACAATCCAGATAAGACTGAGTCCCTGTTACTGGGTGGTTCCCTAGACCAGATGGCAGGGAGGTTGCCTGCTCTTGATGGAGTTACACTTCCCCTGAAGGAGCAGGTTCATAGCCTGGGGGATACTCCTGGATCCTTTGCTGTTGTTCGAGGCTCAGGTGGCCCCAGTGGCCCGGAGTGCCTTCCATCAGCTTCGGCTGGTTGCCCAGCTACGCCCTTATCTGAACAGGGATAGCCTAACTACTGTTGTTTATGCTCTGGTAACTTCAAGGTTAGATTACTGCAATGTGTTATATGTAGGGCTGCCTCCGGAGACGGTTCGGAAACTTCAGCTACTGCAGAATTCAGAGGCCAGGTTGCTCACCAGAGCAAGACGGTTTGAGCATATTACACCTATCCTGGTGCAACTGCACTGGCTACCAATTAGTTTCTGGACCCAATTCAAAGTGCTGGTTTTGACCTATAAAGCTTTACATGGCTCAGGAACGCAATACCTCAAGGACTGCCTCTTTCCATATGAACCTACCCGGACCCTGAGATCATCTTCTGAGGCCCTCCTTCGTGTGCCTCCTCCTCAAGAGGTCTGGATGGTGGCAACACGAGAACGGGCCTTCTCTGCAGTGGCTCCCCATCTGTGGAATGCCTTCCCCAGGGAAGTTCACCTGGCACCTTCATTATACACTTTTAGGCACCAGGTAAAAATGTTCCTTTTTAACCAGGCCTTTGGTTAATCTGATTGACATCATATATGTTGCTCTTTGGAGAAGGGTGTTATTGGGTTATTATTTTTATTTCGATTTTATATATTGTGATCTTTTCTGTGAACCGCCCTAAGACCTCCGGGTATAGGGCGGAATAATAATAATAATAATAATAATAATAATAATAATAATAATGGTGCAAAAGTACATGGAATGTGTGTGGGATGGCTGGGCTCATCTAGTCCCGCATCCTATTTCACAGGAAGGTTGATTGTGGTTAATCTTGAGGGCCCAAAACAAGTAGGGAAACTTAATGCCTATTACCTTGAAGAACTGGAACCTGCCCTACCAAACCTTGCTCACCTGAGTTCTTAGTTGAGCAACATACTAGGATGACTAGCAAGGTGCTTATCTCAAGACCAGCCCATAACACCCCAGATTATTTTATAGAGATCGCATTATTTGTACTGGTATGCTGCCCAGCTCCCCGTGGCTATTACTGTGTGTTGGTAATCACAGAATCATAGAGTTGGAAGGAACCCCAAGGATCATCTAGTCCAACCCCCTGCGATGCAGGAATTCTGCCCACAGCCATCCTGGGTAGAATCGAACAACCAACCTTCTGGCTAACAGCCAGGCACACTGACACACTGCACCACCGAATCTACCTCCTTGTGCTTCTCTCCCATTATATAGTACCGACAGTGTCTCTGAATCAAGGAGATTGCACTTTTGGCTGCCCTGGCTCCTGAACAACAATAGAATCATAGAACTGTAGAGTTGGAAGAGACCCCAATCCCCTGCAATGCAGGAACCTTTTGCCCAAGGTGGGGTTTGAACCCTGAGATTAAGAATCCTATGCTCTACCCACTGAGCTATCCCTGACCTCCATTCAGTCACATAATCCTTTTTGTGTTGAATCCAGCAAAGTTACTGCGGGAGCAGAGCAACTTCCACTTGTGCAACATAATTTTTCCTTCCCTCTCATCCCTCTGTGCACACCTGCATACCCTCCCCAATCTGTTCTAGAGGTTTTTCTCAACTTTGGTGGGGCATACTGGGGGTGGGGGAGGTGGAAAGAGAGAAAGTTGTTGCTGTCGTTTATTTCATTTTGATACTGCTTTATATTTTCAAGGGTGGGAAATCTCAAAGCTGTTTAAAACACATTAAACATCAAATAAGACAATCCATCATAAAACACTACTGAAGAAAGTCATTTTTGGCTATTTGACTATTTGAAGAAAGTCAGATATAAAGTATACATTCAAAGCAACATAATTAACAGGAAACCAAACTATTGCCTTAAAAATTGTAAAATAAAACATTACAAAGGAGGTCGACAACAGAAGGCACATTTGATGCCACAAAGTTAACAAACAAAAAATCTTAACCATTTCAAAAGAAAACAATACTAAAGAAAGTCAAATATAAAAATCAGCTTTAAAAGAGCATAACTGACAATAGAATAAAGTTCTGTTGCATGGACAGAAGTCATTCTGCTCATGCAGTGACTTTGCTGAATTCAACACATTAAAAAGCAAGCCATCATAGCTCACAGAGAAGTGTGGGTGCGCTCTAGGGAGGACTGCCAAGTTGTGCGCACACTAAGCCTTCAAAGAACAGTGTTTTGCTCAAAAAATTCTGGGCACTGATGTTTGTTAAGCGTCGTCGGGAAACTGAACTCTGTGAGGGGTAAACGGCAGTGCCCAGAATTCTTTAAGCAAAAGATTGTGCTTTAAAGGTATTGTGGGTGCGCCATACCTCAAATTCTACAGAGCAAAGGTGAGGGCCAACAGCTGTGGCCACATCCTGCATGAAATGGGTGTGTTAACAGCATCCTCTGTCACGCCTAGGATCACCTGGCAGAGAAGCAGAAGTTGCTCAATGGGTGAGTTGATGCAGTAAGAAGGTCGCTGAAGCACCAAACAATCACACCTTAAGATCAAATGAAAAAGAGGAGTGTGAGGTTTAGAGTAAGGGAACAGAGCCGTTTGTGACTTCAGATCACCCAAAAAGGCAGCTGGAAATATAATACAGATGGCTGGGGAAATAATTAATAAAGCAATAACTACGAGCAAGCAAGTTAAGGAAAGAAAAATTCACCGCACAGTTTTCAGGAGAATGATCGTAGCTAATAACCCCATCGGCAAGATTTCTGAACCATGGATTTTTCTCATGAGTTAGCAAAAAAAAGCAATGCTGGCTGTTCACGATTTACAGCATTGTCATCAATTACGTTTTAAGACTGGAATTTTGTATCATCAGTAAAGACACATTTTATTTTTATATAGCATCTATAATACACACTTAAGGAGAATGATAGTGTTGTCAGAGGACATTGTGATGATGGAGAGAGGGAAGGCAAGGGCTGCCCAGAAAGAATTTAATCTGCAAGATATTTAGTGGCTGACAGATTTAAGGGAGAGTCACAGGGACATCTTTGCAAGGTGGATGGTTACCAAAGGAGAAGCCAGATAGATTTTTCCCCAGCTTAACAGAAATGCAAATGACTTTCATATACAGTTGTCTATTTAAAGTGTCCCATGTGTCCGTGACTCTGTCTGACAGCTTGTCCAAATCTCTACTTGAACCATTTTGAGGGCATGATAATAATAATAATAAACCTCTGTAGATATAGAGTGATGGGGTTGAGTAAAAGGTAGTAGGCTGTTTTGGGGGAGCTAGTAGCCTTTCAGGTCATTGATGGAAAAAGATCCCCCAGGTACTCCCAGGGCAGGGGTGGAATGACTGGTTTCCCATGCTTTCAGGAGTCGCCAAAAGACACTGGCAACCATTGGACCCATCTCATATCTATTTGCATAACTAGAAACCAATAAACACAAGGGTTTCAGCTTAGGCCCTAACTGCCAGCCAAATCAGGCCTATTCAGGCAGGTCTAGGCCTCATTTGAGTCACTCTGAGACAGCCCTGGGTCACTACAGGTTGGGTTGAGCTGCCCAAGGCCATTTAGGGCTGTCAGGGGGCAGGCATCAGGCAGGATAAAGAGGGAGGCATGAGCTAGAAGGAGAAACTGCAAGAAGGAGGGACCTGTTGGGCAGCTGCATCTTTGTGGAAGAAAGATGCTAGGTCTCTCCATCTTCCTGCCAAGCATCTCCTCCTTCCTGCCCCCTGTGCAGAACCAAACAGTGAAAATGTTCTGGCCTTTCTCCTGGGCATGGTCGGCCAATTGGTGCCAAAGAAGGACAGAACTTTCTTTATGTATGCAACAGCAGCAGCAAGAATACTTATCGCGAAGTATTGGAAGACACAAGATCTACCCACCTTGGAAGAATAGCAGATGAAAGTGATAGACTATATGGAATTGGCGGAAATGACTGGCAGAATCCGAGACCAGGGAGAAGAGTTGGTGGAAGAAGATTGGAAGAAATTTAAAGACTATTTGCAGAAACATTGTAAAATTAATGAATGTTAAAATGATGTAGGATTGAAATGAGATGGCTTTAGTAACAAAGTTAAAAGAATATGTAAAAAAGGATTGATAATTAGATGAAAATATGAAGTTCAATATGTTAAGATATATAATTAAGATAAAAACAAAGAGGGTAAAGATTTGCTGAATTAACTATGTAAACTGGAATACAAAAAAAGGGAGGCGTGAGGAGGTCAGGAAAATATGTAAATGAAACTTAAGATATGAAAAGATTGATTTGTTTTTAATTGTGCTCTTTTATTTATCATTTATTTTTTATGTATTTTGTATTTTTTATTTGTATTCTTGTATTGTTCTTATTTCTTGTGGGGTTTTTTTGTAACTTTTGTCTGTTTATAAAATCTTAATAAATATCTTATAAAAAAAAACCAGTGAAAATGTTCTGGAAGGCCTGTAAACGCCATCTTCGTAGTCAACCCCGGGACGAATTGGTAGCTGCTGCCAGAATGAGCTCACCTATGTTTATGTGCTTGCTTTGATGTCATGCTATTCTGGTTATTGGCCTAGGGAAGGGAGCTATCTGTAAGACTTGGAGGCCTGCTACCTTTGCCTTCATCAGCCAGGTGAACAGATGGGAGGTACTGGCCCAACTGACGTATGCTGTTTTTTTGTATAGGTAATGCATCAGTGTTTCCCCGGGTGTGGACAAGTCATGACAAATGCTTGCTGTTCCAGTGTCCGTCCTGAGTCTGTAACAGCAGCAAGACTCTGCAGGCTGTGTTGTAAGTTTGCACTTTCTTCGGGTGTTTTTGACATCCTTCTTTAGTATCCCTCCATCAAACCACTTGCACAGGCGTTTCTTTGGGTCTGTGGATCAGTGCCACACTGAAGCAGTGCCACGCATGATTGGGTCCTCCTGATTAGCAGCTGATAAGTGAGAGGATATGATCCTGAGCAGTGCTGCTTCTTCAGGAGTGGCGTCGCTTACATGCAAGGAAGCTGCTCGTGGAAGAGCAGCACTGCACAGAATTGCATCCTCTCACTTGTGTAAGCAAGAGAATCCAATCATGAACCCACCCTCTCCCGACAATATTCTTAAATCTTATTTTAACTATACGTTGAAACAGGGTGTGAGACGAGTGGTGGATTGGGACCACATGGCGTGCTCAGCCCTAATAAACACACTACAGAAAGAGACACATGCTACATTGAAAATGTCTACAAATAATGTGTACACAAATAATTGAGTTGTATACTTCTACTGTTATTCACATATACCAAGTGTACAGTCTGTGTACACAATAGTTGAACTGAACAGATCAACAACTGTACACCCTTTCACACAAACGTGTAGCTTGTACAGTCATACCTCGGGTTAAAGTCGCTTCAGGTTGAACGGTTTCAGGTTGCGTCCCACGGTGACCCGGAAGTAACGGAATGGGTTACTTCCGGGTTTCGCCGCTCACGCATGCGCAGACGCTCAGAATGATGTCATGCACATGCGCAGACGTGGCGAATCAGGAGCCGCACACACGCAGACGCAAAGACATGGGTTGAGTTCTGCTCATGATGCGAACGGGGCTCTGGAACGGATCCTGTTCACATCCAGAGGTACCATTGTACCTGTGTTCAGTGCTATGTGTGAACAAGCCTAAAGACTGCTATGCTCAGAAAAACCTAGAAACAAAGAATTGAGAATGGACACATAGGGGCAAGCTCTATTTATAGCAAATTGGCCACCACGTTGGGTATGGCTACTTCAGACACATGCCCAACATGTGATGGTCAGTTTGAAATTCTGTTTTGTTACAATGATTCCCCAATGGTACATCCATCCATGATGGAAGACCACAAGTTCCTCATCCTGCATAAAGAGAAACCTCCTTTTTTAAAAAAAAAAAAAAACTTTTTATTGATTTTAATTTGACAAACCAAAAATAAAAACAAACATAAATAAACAACATAAACTAATATAAATTTCCATTACTATCTTTCTTTGTTTACATCATCTTATTAATATCACCCCTATATACACATGTTGACCTCCCTCTTTCCCGATTTCGGGCTTCTTGCTAAATCTTCCTTTTTGCAGTTTCATTGTTAATAATTTACACGTCGCAAGTTTTATGTTACACCTACTGTGATTTTTAAATTTCTGAAATTTCCTTCAATGTATGTTATAAATTTTTTCCAGTCGTCAATAAACTTTGTACCTTTTTGGTATCTAATTTTTTGCGTCATTTTTGCTAGCAAAAATAAAGAGAAACCTCCTAATGAAGAGAGCTGTGGAACAGACTCCCTTGGGATGTGGTGAGTTGTCCTTTGCCAGACAACAGCAGGGTGGCCATCTCTCAGGGATGCCATAGCTGCAAGATATTTGCATTGAGGAGATTGGACTAGATGACTTCCAAGGTACCTTCCAACTCTACAATTTTGTTATTCGATGATGGGCATCAGCTCTCCTAGATCTCTGGCAGGGGACTTTTCCCATCGTGGCTACCTGGCCCTTTAAAAGAATAACTAGAAATGCCAAGAATCAAACCTGGAACTTTGGGGATGAATTTGGTGTGTCAAGCTGTGTGCCAGACTCCTTCAATCCCCTCCCTCAACAAACAACGCCAGAGTTTGGAGTAGAGTTTTGCAGTGATGTGACCTATAAGAAAAGCAGCGAGCTGACAAGAGAGTCAGAGCAAAGTTTGAGAACAATGTTTTATTTCTATTTGAATCTGATGCTGCAGCTATGGGGAAAACAGGACCCTTTTTGGGTGTTAATATTGTGAACTATTCCACTGTAGGCTCAGGCTGCATATATGTGTAAATCAGGCATAGGCAAACTCGGCCCTCCAGATGTTTTGGGACTACAACTCCCATCATCCCTAGCTAACAGGACCAGTGGTCAGGGATAATGGGAGTTGTAGTCCCAGAACATCTGGAGGGCCGAGTTTGCCTATGCCTGGTGTAAATAAACCATATATCATAAAGACACCACAGTCTTTATGACCCTGTTTTGTAGGATCACAGCGATCACTCTGTTGAATAAGAATGCCAGGTTCTAATTCAATAACAGGAGGAAAAATCCATGTTGCTTCCATACAGAGGTCAGTAGAATCTCCCACGATTAGGGAAAGGTTGGGTCAAGTCTGGAAATTTACTATGATGACATCCCTAACAGAGACAATATGATTAGACAGATTTTTGAAAGATACCGGTTAATTATTGCAAGCATGGTGACAATCTTGATATAAACCAAATAAAAAATAAAAAAATAAAAATTCCCTTCATGTAAAAGCAACCTAATACATTTGCAGTCTTCATCCATGTACAGTGGTACCTCGGGTTACAGACGCTTCAGGTTACAGACTCCGCTCACCCAGAAATAGTACCTCGGGTTAAGAACTTTGCTTCAGGATGAGAACAGAAATCGTGCTCCGGTGGCGCGGCGGCAGCGGCAGCAGGAGGCCCCATTAGCTAAAGTGGTGCTTCAGGTTAAGAACAGTTTCAGGTTAAGAACGGACCTCCAGAACGAATTAAGTACTTCACCCGAGGTACCACTGTAAACTTCAGAGACAGCATGAATGTGCACCTTCATGCATACCATATCTGATTTCATACGCTGACTGTGCTTCCTTCCCCTCCAGGTTCTCTGTTGCCATCGGCTTTAGGGGGTGGGGTTTTTTTATATTAATAATTAATTAATTAATTAATTATATTGGAAAACCCACCTTTCATTCATAGATTTCAGGGCAGTTCGCAGCAGAAAAATACAAGATAAAAACACAAAATACATAACAAGAACAAAACAAATCAATAACTCTGAGAAGCCTCAGTTTTGCTTGGAAAATTAATTTGAAAAGTTTCAAGCATGCAAAATGTAAGATAACCTCAGACATTCTGGACAGTGAGAGCAGATCCTCTGAAAGTCACCACCAGTCGCCGCATTTTTGGTGTTGCCAGCCCTAGTGAATAATCACAGGGCAAAATTAAATCTGCAGTGTTAAAGCTTGGTGAGTTTAATATGCTCCAACTGCTCCTGTTTTGCCAGAGACTGTTCCTAACTGCCTATCCTCTCACCTCCCCTGTTGTTCATGACCCCTGGCCCCCTCACATGTTGAAAGGAGAGGTTTGAAGCAGAGTGGCTTGTGGCTCTCAATATTTCGGCCCTCTTTCAATGTTAACTCTCTTTCCATAACCGTGGAACTTTTTTGGCTGTTTCATTGCAGTTAACACGTTTGCCCACTAGATGTCTCTTGCTTCCCAAGCAATCAATTGACGCCAACCCGTTTAGCAGTCTGTTAAATTGGACGCCTTGGCAGCTTTTGTTGTGAATTTTAAGGGCACCTCCGACAGAAGCCTTCTGGCAGTGTGTGCGGAGTGCTGGCTTCCTGGGCACCTAGGCAAAGCGAATATTCTGTTTATGCTTCCAAAAGGATCTAAGGGCAAAAGGGGCTTCTAAGTACTATACGTCCAGTGTGTTTTCTCTTTCCACTCTTGAAAAATCAGTGTTAAGAACAGCGCTTTTCATCATGTGTGTGCCATTATCTGAAGGATACAAGGTCTCCTTTTCTTTCTTTCTTTTTAAAACTGCATCGTAGACGTGGAAAGAGTGTGCACACACATCTTTAGGCTTTACATGCTCGTTTTCTGGCTGACTCACTAAATTCTGGCCAGTTGTCAACTGCAGTTGGATGTCGTGTTCTGTGGCAGTGGCAGAGAGAAGGTGGTTACAAGTGTTCACTTGTCACTTAGAAAATGTTCCATGCCGCAGCTATAAATGCACGGAGGCCTGGTAAGAACAGGATGTTCTCACTCAGCGTTCCACAAGGGATCTCTTTCCTAGGTAGCCACAGTCAGAAGAACATAGGAGCAGACAAAGGTTGGAACAGGCCAAAGGCCCATCTAGTCTCATGGTGGCCAATGACATGCCCGCAAGCAGAGTCCAATTTCAGAAGCACAACCTGAGCACAACACGCATCTTGAGGAGAAAGTCACTCAGCTCCATATGTTTTCAAAATGTAAGCCTTTATATTCTTTTTTTTTAAAGCACTGTAGATATTGAAATAGGATCCACATTGTTGTCTCCATGCTGAAATCTGTGCACAAAAGCAAAATTATTAAGATGTAAAAGTATTTCACAAAGTTTTAGATAGATGATAGATAGATAGATAGATAGATAGATATAGATATAGATATATATGGTTTGCTTTCAAAGATAATAAATGCAGCTTAGTACAGTGGTTTTTCTAAGGGCTTCCATTTCAGGTGGTTTTCTATTGTTGGAGCAAACCAAGCAGCTAAACAGTGTTGGACCAATAGGCATATTTGCATATTTCCACCAAGCCACCACCACCACTGCACTTTGAACATGCTTGAAGTATATTTAGTATAAAAATCTGGTTTATACTCCACATTAGAAGCAAGTATATTGATATAGGTTTATACAATGGTTAAGCTGAACTGTCAGTCTATAAACCTATGAACACTATTTTAACAACAGAATCTTCCATCCTTGGCCAGTGTGAGCATCAGTGAGCAACTTCTAAATTTCAGCAGTCAGATCCAATGCCACTTCATGCATGAAGTCCTTACAGTGAGTGTAAATTTCACACAATGCAGAATATTTCCCTTATGCACATGGAAAAGGAGTAAGTTATTTCCTACAAGTCATTTCCTATAAGTTATTTCCAGTTGTAGACAAATCATCTGACAACTGTTGATTAACTTAGCATTACCTAAGTGCTAACAAATTGTCACTTGAAAAAGCGAGTCTGATTTTCACCAGCCGGTTTCTTAAGATGCAATTCCATTTTCTGCCCCTTTCATATTAAGTGAGTAGTTGATTGACTTAAAAGTATGACTCACCTTTTCAAACTGGCGGCAGGATAATCAAGGAAAAAGAGTGGTCGCCTTTAGCCAGTCCTCCGGGCATCACCCGCTTCATCACTGGTGGTGGTGATGACTGGGCAAGAACTGTCCGGGGAGCTGCTATTTAGGGTTTCGGAGCTGGAATCAATTCTTCCTTCTAGACCAGAGATTGTGGCCTAGCACTTAGAGAACTACCATCAGTGGAGAAAGCTTGCTGCACACTAGCAAAGTGTTTAATTGGTTCGCTAACCCTCCAAATGTCCCTATTTTCCAGGAACAGTCCCAGATTTACAGAAGCCATCCCAGTTTCTGATTTGATCCTGGAATATCCTGCTTTTCCTTAGGGTGTCCCTATTTTCATCATAGAAATGTTGGAGGGTACACTGCTGTGTGCCATCAAAGCTCTTCGAAATGCTCTCCATGATGTAGGAATGTGTGTAAAATTCACAGCTGTTGCTCCACCCATGTTTGCCTGTGGCCCCCACCTACTTTTGGCATGTGCCCCCCTCAAAGAGTGCCCAGAAAGGAATGGGGTCCTCGCCTAGACCGAAAAAGGGTTCCCCACCCCTGCCATACATGTTTACAGTGGTACCTCGGGTTAAGAACTTAATTCGTTCTGGAGGTCCGTTCTTAAGCTGAAACTGTTCTTAACCTGAGGTACCACTTTAGCTAATGGGGCCTCCTGCTGCTGCCGCGCCGCCGGAGCACGATTTCTGTTCTTAACCTGAGGTACTATTTCTGGGTTAGTGGAGTCTGTAACCTGAAGCGTCTGTAACCTGAAGCATCTGTAACCCGAGGTACCACTGTATTTGTAAAGATGTCCCACTGAATGAAATGGGGCTTACTCTCTGGTAAGTATGCATGAGACTCCTATAGATTTTGGCTACGTGCTCACCCTACATTTAAAGCACATTTCAAGCTTTCTCCCCACCCCCAAGAATCCAGGGAATTGTAGTTTGTTTAAAGCACCGAAAATTGCAGCCCTGTGAGGGGTAGACAGTTCCCAGGATTCTCTAGGGGAAGTGGTGTGCTATAACTGTGTTTTGAACGTGTGGTGTGTACATAGCCTTAATATACATGAAGAGCTTTGAGGGTGCTGAAGGAGCTGCATCAGTTCTAAACATGTTTTTATTATTAACTTGGAGCCATTTGAGGGAGGATTTGAGATTTTACTGTCTTTCTTCTTCTTCTTCTTTTTGCTGAAAACCTCTAGAGCTGCATTATGAACAATCAAGCTGAGTACAAACAAGAGGGATGGCAGGGTGAGATTCTTCTCATTTGTCTCCGAAGCCATCTGTCAGCTGGTGACAATCTGTGGAGATGTGTCAATATAGAGCTGGCTTCAGAATCTCCAAGCCTCCCACTGAGAAAGACAGAATTTTACTGATTCTTCAGCAAACAAGGCCTATCTCTCTCTCTCTCATCTATAAAAAGTGGGGGGAAGTCATAGTTATGCAGCATTAATGTAAATAGCTGAAGAGAAGCCGTTTTCCATTTATCGGTAGGCTTACCTTATTGCTTGTGCTCTTAAGAGCTGCCTAGCAGACAGAAATTCACCAGGTGCAGCCTTTCCCATACCCCATCTCCATTTCAGGAAAATCTGCTCCTGTTGAATTTTGGCTTGCACCTCCATTCATTCTCCCACTGCAGTGGAATGGATAACTCTTTATCCTGAGTTGTTTTTCTGATTAAAAGTCCCCTCCTCATCTGTTTGCCCTTCAAGGTGGGTATTGGGGGGGCACGGTTTAAAAACAGCAGCTGGGGAGGCATGATTTTGATTGGGAACATGCAGGCCCGGCCCTACCATTAGGCAAAGTGAGGCAGCTGCCTCAGGTGGCAAATTCTGGTGGGCGGCAACAGTCCTTCATCCATTCTCCCCCAGTTCCCTAAGCTAGCTTGTTCTATACCTTCTCAGCTACCCTGTTGATGGAATGCACTGGAGGGTGCTGTCTCATTGCTGGTGTCAAAATAAAATTCAGCTGCCAGCCCAGTCAGATTCCATACGTGGGATGAAAGAGTGCCATCTTGTCCTTCACCCCAGGCAGCAAAATGTCTGGGACACCCCTAGAGAAATGCATGGTGGGGAAAAATATAATTCTTTATTATATTTTTAAAAGATTTTAATTGCTCTGAAATACTGCAGAATTTAGGTTGCAATCTGAACACACTTGCTAGGAAGTGTGTCCCACTGAATGCAGTAAGACTTCAGTCAGTGTTGCTCTTTACAGTGCTACCTTGATTCTCAAACGCTTTGGTTCTCAAACTCCAAAAAGCCGGAAGTAAGTGTTCCAGTTTTCGAACGATTTTTGGAAGCCAAACATCCGATACAGTTGTCGGCTATTGTTTCCGGGGCACCTGCACCAATCAGAAGCTGTGCCTTGGTTTTTGAACATTCCGGAAGTCAAACGGACTTCCGGAATGGATTAAGTTTGGTGCTTTTGTTTTTGCTATTTATTTTGCGTTTTTGTTTTTGAGGCTTTTTCGGTTAATTCGTTTTTGTGACTGTGTGGAACCCAGTTGAGCTACTGATTGATTGATTGATTGCATGACTGCGGAAAGGGATAAAAGTCCCCCATCCAAACAATGACTATCATCAGTGCAGGGAAGAAAAAAAATCAATTTTAATTTTTATCATCTACAATACAGGCTTATTTATTTTATACTACAGTACATTGATTATTGCTTTCATTTTATGGATCAATGGTCTCATTAGATAGTAAAAATCATGTTAAATTGCTGTTTGGGGGCTTGTTTTTAAAAGTCTGGGACGGATTAATTCGTTTTGCATTACTTTCTATGGGAAAGCATGTCTTGGTTTTGGAACGCTTTGGTTTTGGAACTGACTTCTGGAATGGATTAAGTTTAGGAACCAAGGTACCACTGTATCTAGCAAGCAGGTCTAGATTGTCTGCACACTTGCTTTGGAAAAAGTCCCACCGAATATAATGAGATGTACCTCTCCAAGTCTGCATGCATAGAGATGACTCTAGAAGGAAATCTGGAACATATCTCATTTATGTAGGAGGAAGGGGAAATGTACAGACAGCAATCGACCAGATCCAGGGACTTTCACTTCAGTAAACTTGGCCATGAGGGTTTGTTTTTTGCAGAGTGCAAGTGCTCATTCTCTTGCTGCATTTGAGAAATGCATGCCAAGTGAGAGAGTGCTTTGGTCAGAGTTCAAATTAGCAACCCACCATTTTCATTTTGAATAGGTTCAAAGTTAACCCCGAGTTTCCCCTTCTTTAGGTGCTTCCAAAGTCAGAGGCAGGAATGGGTAAATCTGTCAGCTTCAGTTTTCCTCAGTTTCTCATTTTTCCAGCCTTAAGCTTAGTTTTCCACATTTCCAAATCAGTTTGCAAATGCATTTCTTTCAATGACTTCATGAAATTTTAACAGCATTTCTTTCAACATGTACACCTTTTTATATGCAAATACACACTTTTGCAAAGCAAAATATAATGCATTATAATGTATGCTATTTTCAGTTACATATGCAATTATATGCACACTTTATCCCAGTATATGCATTTTTGTACACTTTACTTGGCTGGAGACAAAATTCAGAGAAGTGTGAATTTTGAAGGAGAGCTGTGTTTTGGCTCATGTATTGTTCTGAAAAGTGTGGATTCCGTAAGTTTGCTTTTAAATGCCAACTAAATTGAATTTGTCCCCTAGCCATACTTAGAGGTGTAGCGATGCTGTCATCCTCTGGTTTGCAAGAATTTGTTGGTTGACAGAAACAGGCATAGGAAGAAGCTGTGTGGGAGGCCAGACAAATCTATCCAAACTCCTTAGCCTTCTGCCCATGGAATTGGATTTACTTATTAGTGTTATACCCTGGAGCGGCTGCTTAACATCGACGACCTTCTTCCTGATTTTCATGGAGAGGCAAGGAAGGATTACGACCGAAATTCCCTAAGTGGTCTGTGGGATGCCAGCTAAAGCCCACAGTCTGGCCTTCACATAAATACACCTATTTATCCCGATCTTCTTCCACCAGCTAGTTTTCATTCCTGATGAATATTAATAACCTGCCACACATTCATACACAGAGCAGACTGCACGCTGCAGCCTCCCCCCCCCCACCTCCCCTCCGCTCCTTGAGCTCAAAGGTTAGGGTCATTCCCCTGCTACCCAGTGCACAGTCTGAGTGGCATAAAGGGGGCTGGTTGGTGGTTTGGGCGTTGTGCATAGAATTAGCTGGATGTTGAAAGCGGGGGGGGGAGGGGTGTGCCGTTGACCTCATAAAAGGAACAATGGACGAGTGGAGAAAAGTCTGGGAGCTGAACGATTAAATCCATCGTTTGGAAGCGGGGGAGAGGCAACGTCAGGCTCACACGCTGCTCAGAAACACAGAGAGATTTCTCCGGGACCAGAGAGGTTTAGAACGTGCACCTCCCAAGGTGGTGATGAAGCACGGGCAATAAATCCAGCCGACTGCAAGCCATTCTCCTTGCCACTCCTCGCATCTGTATTCAGGCTAGTGCTTCCATTTAACAAATCACTTGCCAGAGAGTCTCCCCTGTTTCAGCAACAAGTCCAGGCCTTCCCCAGACGGCTGGGAATTAAATCAAGGCGGCTGCCCTGGATTAAGATATGGATGGAAGACTTTAAAGAGAGCAGCTTCGGCATATGCGTGGAGCCCCTGTTTACTTAGACGAGTGGAGACTACGAACACATAAGGCTGCCTTTTGTTCAGTCAGGTGGTTGGTCCATCTACCGGGCTAGGCAGCAGCTCTCCAAATTTGGTGTAAGTGAATGTAGCAGAGGCTGATCTGGAGACCTTCTGCATGCTAGGCATGTGGTCTATCACTGAGCTATGGCCCCCTGTGAAATATCTGAATACATGCGAGCACACATGCCATTGTTCTGTCTAGTGCACTATTGTCTATGCCAGGAGTAAGGAACCTTTTTCCCCCCCATACTGAGGGCCACATTCCTTCTGGGCAACCTTCCAAACAAGAAAACAAAGTATTTCTTCCCACAGCCTACAGCTTAAACTATGGCGTATATGTCTCCCACAGGAGGCAGTGAGGGTGACCAACTTGGATGGCTTTAGAAGAGGATTAGACAAATTCACAGAGGAGAAAGCTATCTGTGATTACTAACCCTTATTCTAAAAGGCATATGGATTGGGCAGTGGCATGCAGTCAGTAGAGCCTATAAAGCCAAGTGGAGTGTTCGCTATGTGCCTATAGCAGACCCTCCAAGTGTCCCTATTTTCCAAGGACATCCCTGATTTAGAGAAGCCATCCTGGTTTCTGATTTGATCCTGGAATGTCCCACTTTCCCTTAGGATTTCCTTATTTTCATTGGAGAATTGTTGGATGGTATGGAGTTATCCAACCGCCAAGCCATCTGAAGGCAATCCTATATAGGGAAGGTTTTTTAAAAAAATGTTTCTTATTTTATTATGTTTTTATATGTGGTGGAAGCTGCCCAGAGTGGCTGGGGCAACCCAGTAAGATGTGTGGGGTATAAATAGTAAAATTATCATTATGGAATGGGACGTCCCTATTTTCATCGGAGAAATGTTGGAGGATATGCTGCAGTCTTATTGTAAGTTTTTCCTATATTGGAAATTATTGCTACACACACAAGGAGATCATTCTGACAGCCGCAAACTGTTTTTGATTTACATGTCAGTGGTAATTTGGGTGCTTATTTTTGAGCACTATCCGATTACAAGCTCAATTACTTAAGTACTTGTTTCAAGGATATATGATAGGTCCTCTTAGAATGCTTAACATGCTTCTGTCACAAATGGCTTGGCTTAATCTTTGTTGTCTGCTTTTATTAATTGGTTTTGCCCTTATTTCAATCTGTTGCTTTTTTGTTTTGGCTGATGGCTGAAATACAATCAAACTGATGTCTATTCTGTTTTCTTTTGTTTTGAAGGTTTATACAGCCATTCTAGCTCCTCCTTGCCTCATTTTTACAGCCTGGCTGAAGCCTCTCCTAGCCGAGAATTTGAATTTCAGCAAGCATCAGCGATCGCTCTATATTTCATGGCAAGAGGTCCAGAGCATGCCATGATTTTGATCCACTGCCCTCTGAAGTCAGTGGGAGCCTTTCCATTGTGTTCGCTGGAGGTTGTGACATGTCGCTGTGTTGATAACTTGTCAGGAGAGCCGTTTGCATCTATATTGGCATAAATTTGCTCATCAAAAATCAAAGCACATGGCCGTGATGTCAGTGCTCCCTGACAAACGACTAGAAATTGTTCGGTTTGGCGAGCTCAATGGCAGTAAAACACCACAGATGAACAGTTTTGTCCTCAAACATATGACACAGGGCTTGGAGGACCTAGCTGAGGAGTCAAGTGTCCCTTGCTGCATTCTGTAGGTGAACAAGGAATGGAGTGTAGTAGCTACCCTACTTAGATGAGGAATGTAAACCATTTTAGCCTCAACAAAACAGCTTTTCTGGATAGGGGTTAGATATGTGAGTCAAGCCAATGTCTCTACTGAGGGCAAACTTCCTTTATATTTTAAAGCCACCACCATCCCATGCTAACCTCCTGGGAGGCAAACAATCCATGAATCAAAATTCCCCTCTATTAGTTCCCAAGAGTGCCAGTGAAAACTACCCAAGGCAAGCTGCACTGCGTGAAGAAGAATGGAGCAGTAATCTATTGTCACATCCACACCGTACATTTTAAACACTGTTATACCACTTTAACCATCATGGTGCCTCATGAAGTTTCCCGGGAACTGTAGTTTAAGGGTGCTGGGAATTGTAGCTCTGTAAGGGGTCTCCCTAACCACTCCTAACAAGCCATAGCTGTTAAAAGTGGTATAGGAGGGCTTTAAATGTATGAGGTGAATGTGTCCTACCCTAGTCCTGTTGTTGTTGTTGCTGTTGTTTAGTCGTTTAATCGTGTCCGACTCTTCATGACCCCATGGACCAGAGCACACCAGGCACTTCTGTCCTCCACTGCCTCCCGCCGTTTGGTCAAACTCATGCTGGTCCTATGCAATATTTTTCTTTACAGCATTGGACTTTCCTTTCGCTTCCAGGCATATCCGCAACTGAGCGTCCTTTTCGTTTTGGCCCAGCCGCTTCATCAGCTCTGAATCTACTTGTACTTGTCCTCCGCTCTTCCTCACTAGCATGTTGGACGCCTTCCGACCTGAGGGGCTCATCTTCAAGCGTCATAACTTTTATATGCCTGTTGTCTTTGCCCATGGAGTTTTCTTGGCAGGGATACTAGAGTGACTTGCCGGTTCCTCCTCCAGGTGGATCACATTTAGTCAAAACTCTCCACTATGACCTGTTTATCTTGGGTGCCCTGCTCGGCATAGTTCATAGCTTCTCTGAGTTATTCAACCCCCTTCGCCATGGCAAGGCAGTGATCCATGAAGGGGACCCTAGTCCTAGGTCAGTCCAAATATGGAACATTGGAGAAGGTAAGGTATGGAGTTCTCTGAGCGACTGCCCACATTTTAAATTCCATATTCCCAAAATGAATATGTATGTTTTCTTGAAAGTAGCTCTGATTGAACTCTGTGCGATGTCTGCATTGGATTGTGCTTCAAAAACATTGTTGCTGTATTGTATAGTAAGTCTGCAACTTATGCAGAGGTTATATTCCAGGGATCATGCCTAAAGCCAAAATCAGGTATAGTCAAAACACATTGGGTTCAGTGGTGGGTAGGATGGCCAAAGTCTTTTCCCCTAGGTGCCTGCCCCTTCCTGCCCCCATTAAAAAATAAATAAATTATTTTGTCAAGCATGTAAAGCTGAACACACACAAGTTAAATGTGTGTACTTTGCATGCTTACTATATAACTACCGTATAACTAATCAATAACCTTTGAGATTGTTAGATCAGCAACAATAAAGCAATACTAGTTTTGTACTATCAGCTCTTGAGTTTCTCTCTCTCTCTCTCTCTCTCTCTCTCTCTCTCTCTCAGCATTCATTTGTCTCAGGAGGCAATGGAAAAGTGCATCTTCAGGTGTGGTCAGACCATTGGAGAGTTACAGCGCCTACTGTGGCTGTGGAGGCTAATGCAGAAGAGAGATGTTTTATTGCAGCTGGGGTAGATGAAGGCGTCTGGTTGTGCTGATGCAGGTGCACCCTGAAGTTTCTTATTTCTGCACTCTCTTTCTTAATCCCCACCAAATGGATTCAGATGAATTATGTTTCTAGGCAGGGTGTCAGAGGCCTAATAGACGAGAAGAGCTATCTTTCCCAAACCATTAATTTTGGAAACCCATTTCTAGAGTTGCCATCTGGACTGGTATGAATGCCAGGACTCTGCTTTGGAAGATGTGCCATAATAATAATAATAATAATAATAATAATAATAATAATAATAATATCATCCTTGAATGTGTAAAAAGTGTGTATTTCTCTCCTTCCTTCCTTCCTTCCTTCCTTCCTTCCTTCCTTCCTTCCTTCTCTCCTTGCTGAATAACTCCCTCCAGCCCACACACATCTGGTATTAGGGGTTTCAAGAAGTTGTAGTTTCTAGGCAGCTTTAGATTCTTCATCTCTCCTTT
Organism: Podarcis raffonei; assembly: GCF_027172205.1. Classification (NCBI taxonomy): domain Eukaryota; kingdom Metazoa; phylum Chordata; class Lepidosauria; order Squamata; family Lacertidae; genus Podarcis; species Podarcis raffonei. The sequence continues at coordinate 76,082,857 of NC_070607.1, forward strand.
TTTAGAAATGTGAATCCTACCCAGTTTTTTATATTTGAAACAATGTATTTGGCAGTGTCAAAGGACATTATGCTAGCCCAGTCTTTGCCAACCTGGTGCCCTCTGTTTTGGACTACACCCCACATCAACCCCAGCCACCACATGCTGGTTGAGGCTGATCGCTTCTCGGCCTTTTGGCTAAGATCAAGTGTAGCACATGCTGGTTGAGGCTGGTAGGACCTGTAGTTCAAAACAGCTAGGGGGCACCAGGTTGCAGAAGGCTGTGCAAGCCCATCAGATTAAATGAAACTGACTGAAAAGGAGAAGTGAAATTGACAGATGTTAATTCAGAGACTCTCAGAAACTCAGGTGGTAGCCCTAACAGTACAAGAGCAGTGATTCTAACAGCATAAGTAAGCTAGCCTCCCCAATGAGATGCAAATAGTTGCCGTTAAAGGGCAGATTCCTGCCTGGCACTTTTAACAACAACAACAACAACAACATTTTATTTGTACCCCGCCCTCCCCAGCCGGAGCTGGGTTCAGGGCGGCTAACATCATAAAACTAACACAGTATACAAAGAACATAAAAACAGGCAATCAATTAATTAAGATACATCTTAAAATTAGTTCAGATTTAATGTACATTTTCAAGCTCAAGTTCACCTACATAGTTCACCCTTCCCCATTTCACCTTCACAACAACCCTGTGAGGTTGGTTAGGCTGAGAGACAATGTCCGACCTAATTCCAACCTGTGAGCTTCATGGCTGAGCAGGAATTTCAACCTTCGCATCCCAGGCCCTAGTCTGACACTGTAACAACTGATCTCAGATATTGGGCTTGGACTGGGAGACCGTAACAAGAATTGGTCAGTTGATTTGTGTTATTGGGGGTCAGTTATTGGGGATCATCTTTTCTACATGGTGTTTCTTTTCTACATGAATTTCCCTCCTTTTTCCTTAGTGAGCTTCCACACTTCACCATTTGTGAGTGCTGAATTAGAACGCCAGTCACTCTGATTTAAAAGTGCCGATTACTTTATGACAAACAAAACAAACGTCATCTGGACAGCATCTGTGTGATGAGATGGGTGAAAATGCATTTTGCCATTGAAATTAACAAGCAAGGAACAATGATTAAAGGTAAGTCTCCACTCCAAATTCACCAAGTTCAGCTTGAAGTTACAGAAGTCTGATGCATAATGATCTCAGATACAGATTTCAGGCTCTGGGCAGATTTATAAGGGGAAAGGCAGTCCTTTAGGTATAGTGGTTCCAAGTCATACAGAGCTTTAAAGGTCAAAACCAGCTCTTTGGGTCCAGCAACAATTGCCCACTGGATCTGAGGTTCCCAGTTCTTGGCCTAGGGCTAAATAAATTGGTCTGGAGGCCAGGATAGAGAACAGCCATATTCAGCCGCTGGGACCGAGGTTCCCTGCCCCTGCTCTAAATCTTGCGAGAGGAACTAATTATTTATTTTGGTGCTTCCTGTTCTGTGCCTTATTTCAGCGCTACTGCTGCTTCCTAATGCCACCTGATACGAAGGAAACAAAAAATGTAATATTTTGTCCAAGTAAGCCAAATCCCATTCCTAGGGATAAAGGAGTAATTTGGTTCAGGTAGGATTTTGATTTTAATCCAAACCTACTTATTGACACCTTTTGAAACAATATGTGAAACAATACACAACAATCATCAAAATTTGCACATCTCCAGATTTTGTGAGCCAGATCTCCAACAAAGTTGCATGTGCAAAAATGTGTATATTAGGGGAAAGTGTGCCTAAAAACGCAAATATTCGTGAAAACTGTTTATAACATGCATTATATTAGGGGAAATTGCTTGCAAAAACGTGTGTTTTCAGGCAAAACCTGCATTACACAAAAGTGTATATTAGGGGGAAATAGTACTTTTAATTTCTTGTTCTCACTTTGAGAAATGTCTTCCTAAGAAACAACATACAGAAGGCCTAATTAAGCATTCCTATTTATTTATTTATTTATTTATTTATTTATTTATTTATTTATTTATCTATCCATCCATCCATCCATGCATCCATCCCATTCGATTGTGCCTTTCCTCTGCAGACCTCAAGCTTGGTATACAGTGGTACCTCAGGTTAAGTACTTAATTCGTTCCGGAGGTCTGTACTTAACCTGAAACTGTTCTTAACCTGAAGCACCACTTTAGCTAATGGAGCCTCCTGCTGCCGCCGCGCCGCCAGAGCACAATTTCTGTTCTCATCCTGAAGCAAAGTTCTTAACCTTAAGCACTATTTCTGGGTTACTGGAGTCTGTAACCTGAAGTGTATGTAACCTGAAGCATATGTAACCCAAGGTACCACTGTATAGGGTTCTTCCCTCCACCCCACACTTTATTTTCACAACAACCTTGTGAGGTACGTTAAGCTGGCAGTCACTGGCAGGGGTTTGAACCTAAGTCTCCCAAGTCATAGTTGGATGTTCTAGCCATTATACCAAGATATTTGCACCTATTAGACAACAATTGTGCTACCCAGTTTGCTATAAAATACCTGGGAGGGATTTATGTGGCCTAATGAAATGCTGCTTAATTCAGTGAGGACACATCAGTGGCTCTTGTTTTCACCCTTCCCATGTTTAAAGTCATTTCTTCTTTGTGAGTCATCCTCACAGAAAGGGATGCTAGCCTGCTGTTGCAACAGGTTTGGTATAGCCTTGCCAATATTAGCTAGTACTCTCAAACTTGTAATTGCGTAATATTAGACTGCGGCTCAGTAATTAAAAGATGGCCTTTGAGAATTGCTGTGAAGCATGGGGCTATCAAAGGGTTGGACTGCATGGCTACCTTACTTACTAGTTGTAGCAAAGGCGGCATGCTGTAAACACGGTTAGGATAGCTGGCGCCATGCTGAAGTTGACAAAGGATTTAATCCTCAGATTATTCCAGAGCGATTGCTCCTCTCTCCTGCAATAAACGCTTACTGCCTAAGTGTCATGCACTGGCTGGTTGCAGAGGAGTGGTGTGAGGCACCAGCTGGGGAGACCCCAAGGGAACCCCCAGGAGAAGAAGACTCAGAGCCAGGGGATTGGTTGGTGGGACGATGATGAGTGTTCAGAGGGAGAAGCAGGAGCAGACTAGGAGGAGGAGGTGTTGGAAGCTGAAGAGGCAACAGGGTTTAGTGAGCAGAAAGGGGCTGGGCAGAGAGTGGTCCAGACTCAGAGGCAGAAACAGAGGTGGGTCAAGAGGCAAGGTGGAGGCAGTCTGCTGAAGAATCCAGGGAGCCTCCCCCTCCTGCTGCGGCCAGCTCCCCTTCCCCCTGATCCCAGAGAACACACAGAAATGAAGAGGGCGGAGCAACAAGAGACAAGAGGGCGGAGCCTTAGGCTGCTGGGGAAGGAACTCAGGGAGGAGCCTAAGAAAGTGGTAGGAAAGCAGGGACCTGCTGTCCTCGCAACTGCCTCATTGGGGCAAAAGACCTCCTTGCTGTGATCACTAGGCCTGCGCCGAGGGCCTTCTGGCGGTTCCCTCACTGCGAGAAGTGAGGTTACAGGGAACCAGTCAGAGGGCCTTCTGGGTAGTGGCACCTGTCAAGGCAATAAGCAACTATCCTACTTTTAAAAGGCATCTGAAGGCAGCCCTGTTTAGGGAAGTTTTTAATATTTAGTGCTGTATTGTGTTTTTAATATGCGATTGGGAGCTGCCCAGAGTGGCTGGGGAAACCTAGCCAGATGGGCGGGGTATAAATATTATTATTATTATTATTATTATTATTATTATTATTATTATTTCTTAGAGTTCACTTCACTGACACTGGTGTTTTCATTGCTGATCTACTCCTGACTCCTGACACTAAGAATGCATGCACATACACACCCATGCAAGCCTACGGGGTCTAGGTTATTTGCTATTGAAGCCCTAACATCAGAACCTAAAGGGAGAACATAGGAAAGTGCCTTCAACTGAGTCAGACCATTGGCCCACCTGGTTTAGAATTGCCTACATTGACCTGGTGGCTCTCCAGGGTTTCAGGCAGGAATCTCTCCCAGTCCTACCTGGAGATGCCAGGGATGGAACCTGGGACCTTGTGCATCCAAAGCAGATGCGCTACCTCTACACTACAGCCCTTCCTTCCAGGGTGGAGAGCCTGTAAGTAGCAACTTTGCTGCTGGAATGCAGTAGGGATGTACAGTAGTAAGCTCCAATGCTCCACCCACTTTTGCCTCTGGGCCTGCCCCCCACTGGCATGTGACTCCAGAAGGTTGTCCATGGTGGCACTTGGGCTGAAAAGGTCACCCACATTTTTGGGGGAGGGGGCCCCAAATCTTAAATGTAAGCAAGTAAAAAAAAATCCCGATCTCCCTATCGCAGTGGATTTTTCACTATATAAATTCACTTTTATAATTATATACAAACATACAAGTATTACTGGTTCCTACCCAAGGGGATTGCAATCTTAAAATAGACACAGAAAACAAGAGAGGGGGGAGAAGGAGAGAGAGAGAGAGAGAGAGAGGGAGGGAGGGAGGGAGGGAGGCATGGGTAAATTGCAGGGAAATGTGCAATTATTTCAATTACATGCACTCTTGCTTAGTTACAATAGGGTATAATCTGTTCCAAAGGGTTCCTGGAAAAGGTGAGTTTTGAGGTGGGACTATATTTATGATTTCATTCCCTCCCCCTTTCCCCCCAAAGCTATCACCTGGACTTAATTAAATGAGCATGCTACACTGCTGCCTTGTTGAGTCAGCAAAGGCAGAAATGCTATAGAAATATGATGTGTGGATGTCCTCTTTTATCTTAATGGGCATTAGCAGTCTTGGCATGTAAGCAGTCATAATCACACTAGACTATTATCTTCTCTGCTGATCTTTGTAATTGAAATAGCCAGTTTAGCTGGAACATCGATATCTTGGGGTGTCCTATAACGATAAAACCACACTTCCCCCCCCCCCATGGCACCGAGTCAGATATGAGCCTGGATTGTGAGGCAAACTGAAACGGGGGTTAATAGACTTCTATAACTATAACTTATATACTGGTGGAAGGGACTCAGTGAGTGCTAACAGTCCACAGATTAGTGGACACAATACTTGCCTTGCCCCGGGCACTGGCAATCCACACTATGCCACTGATGTACACTAAGCACCTAGAAAGCTGGCTGAGTAGACACACAGATCACTTGGTCACACCCTTCCCCAGTATGGTGAAATATGTTTCTATTTAAATTATAGCATTCTCTCCTCCCCCCCCCCCATTTGCACCTATATACAGTGGTATCTCAATTTACGAACTTAATCCATTCTGGAAGTCCATTCTTAAACTAAATCCGTTCTTAAACTGAGGTGCACTTTCCCTAATGAGGCCTCCAGCCGCCGGTGCCCTTCCACTGTTCAGCTTCCGTTCTTAGACCGAGGTAAAGTTCGCTAACCAGAACATTACTTCCAGTTTTGCAGAGTTCATATACCAAATAATCCATAAACAGGGCTGTTCTTAAACCGAGGTAAAGTAAAGGTAAAGGGACCCCTGACCATTAGGTCCAGTCATGGCCGACTCTGGGGTTGCGGTGCTCATCTCACTTTATTGACCAAGGGAGCCAGTGTACAGCTTCCGGGACATGTGGCCAGCATGACTAAGCCACTTCTGGCGAACCAGAGCAGTGCACAGAAACGCCGTTTACCTTCCCGCCGGAGCGGTACCTATTTATCTACTTGCACTTTGACATGCTTTCAAACTGCTAGATTGGCAGGAGCAGGGACTGAGCAACAGGAGCTTACCCTGTTGTGGGGATTCAAACCACCGACCTTATGATCGGCAAGTCCTAGGCTCTGTGGTTTAACCCACAGCGCCACCCGCGTCCCTAAACCGAGGTACCACTGTGTTACCATATAAATCAGCATATACAGATTTCATGGAAACCTGTGCCCTCTTTTCTTTCATTTTTATTCTGGTGATGCATAGGTTGAGTGGCCACCCTAGGCCCTGGGCAAATCACTCTCAGTCATAAAGGTACTGCAAGAATGAATGAAATGAGAGTTCTGTAACATCATGTATACGAAACATGATGATGATGATGATGATGATGATGCTACCAGACATGATGCTCACTTCTCCATATTTAATGAAATATGGTACATATGCTTGTCCAATCATGGAGGAAGAGCAATTGCTCTGTTCATATGGCATTTTCATATTGGACACAAATAGGGAATGGGGTTAGACACAACCTCCACACAGATCACACAACCTCCTCACATGCATGCAGGTAGATTCTTCAAATGAAGTCAGTTGAATCAGCGGCAGACCATGGGGTCTCAAATTTCAGTGGCACCCTGCGTGACACCAAAATTCAGTGCGCCCCCACCTCTTGCCTTCCATTCTACATTATAGTTGCAGCACCCCCAAGGCTCCACACCTAGTGTGACTGAACCAGTCTCGCTCCCCTCAATCTGTCTCCGATTGAATGCAATGGGGATTGGAAGGGAATAGGACTATTTGGCATGATCCTGCTACTGCCCTCCTTCACATGTTCATGTTGTAGGCCATGTTATGCACACGACACTAATGTGGCACTGGGCATTTGGAGAAATAATAATAATTGTAATAATTTATTTGTACAACAGTTCCTGTTTCCACAAGCAGCATAGCAAACAAATAACTGCGTGCATTAAAAAATCAGGGAAATTTATTTTTATCTTTTATGTTTTTTTATTTATTTATAAATTTTCAAAATACAAACAGGACAAAGAATAATCAAAACAAACAAAAAATCATTTTTTAAAAAATTACTCTGCCGTCATTAACATTAGAGATAACACCTCACATTAATCTTGAGAGAAACCACATGTTGTTTTTCTTGCAGCACGTCTATGGCAATTCTTTTCTGTACTTCATGATTAAAAGTCTTTATTGGCCTATGGCTCATAATTATAGCCATTCATTGCGTAGAAGCCACTGATCTTTGTACGTGCTGATACTGTGTACCTGCACTTAGTTGCCGTTTAACATTACGTCAAGTAATTCTCATGAAAGGACACCTTGGATCTGTGACACCCAGGCCGTAATTCACTAGATAGCCTAAAGCAAGAAATGATTCTCCGAGCCCAAGTCTAAACATCTGTAACATAATGATGCTGAGATAAAGTCTACTAAAAGCCACTGTGTGCCGGCACCTGAAGGGTATAAAAGAGTGCGCTCTCTCTCTCTCTCTCTCTCTCTCTCTCTCTCTCTCTCCTTCTCTCTCACACAGTTGAACTTTGTTATGAAGAAACATGCAGGCACCAAACAGTGTGTAAGTTGTTCTAAAAATTATTTTTAGTATTATTTATTTTTAAAAAATAATTACTAGAAACACTCTTAATTCAGAATGAGTTAACAGGTAAAAAGGAACTTAGTAGTAGTTTTGTGAGCCAGTGTGGTGTAGTGGTAGTCTCGTAATCTGGTGAACCGGGTTTGTGTCTCCACTTCCTCCACATGCAGCTGCTGGGTGACCTTGGGCCAGTCACACTTCTCTGAAGTCTCTCAGCCCCACTCACCTCACAGAGTGTTTGTTGTGGGGGAGGAAGGGAAAGGAGATTGTTAGCCGCTTTGAGACGCCTTCGGGTAGTGATAAAGCGGGATATCAAATCCAAACTCTTCTTCTTCTTCTTTTAGTTTAGTTTAGTTTAGTTTATCATAGAATTGGAAGGGACTGCAAGGGTCATCTAGTCCAACCTCCTGCAATGCAGGAATCTTTTGCTTGTACCTATGACTTTGAGATTAACAGTCTCACGCTCTACCGACTGAGCTAGTTTATTGCTCCACAGACATAGAGGCATCCCAAAGTGATCCACAATAATCAAATACAAGATCCCTAAGAAATTCAGTACAGAATTACAAATATAAATAAAATAGCCAAAAACGTTCAACCAAAGAAAAGGTAATCTGAAACAGCACAAAACATTTACCCTCTCCACAAAGGATGAAAAAGAGTGTGGGTTATACCACTGCGAGCTGCCCTGGGAGATTTTAAACTCAAAGGCATCACATGAAATTAAATAAATGCTCACAGTTGTGAAGAATATTTTAAACTCTGACCGATGGCACTACACAAGAAGCAAATGACTGTGCACACCATGTTGTCTGGGGCCATTATGAATCCACCTGAATGCTGCTGTCTTCCAATAGTCTCCTTAAGCCTTGCAGCATTGCAGCCGTGCTGTTAAAATGGGGACCTGGTCTCATTGCTTCTGCAGAAGCTCTCTCACTATGCCTCCATATTTCCTGCTGAAGACCTACCAGCTCTTTCAGCTCACCATTAGGTCTACCCATCTGTTCTGCACTGGAAACTGTCTGCTCTTTGCCATATTTGGTTTCAACCCAGCCCACCCATTAGGCAGTGGGGAGCTTATATGTATACTGTGGTCTCCCTTCAGACCATTCCTCAAACAATATGGATGATGGGGGCAGGACCATCAGAGATGCAATGAAGGGGCCAGGACCAACGAACATAGCCATGCTCTCTCCCTCACAGACAAAATAAATAATAATAATAATAATAATAATAATAATAATAATAATAATAATAATAATTACTTATTTTTACCCCGCCCATCTGGCTGGGTTTCCCCAGCCACTCTGGGCGGCTTCCAACAAAGTGTTAAAATACGGTGGTCTGTTAAACATTAAAAGCTTCCCTAAGCAGGGCTGCCTTCAGATGTCTTCTAAAAGTCTGGTAGTTGTTCTTCCCTTTGACATCTGATTGGAGGGCGTTCCACAGGGTGGATGTCACTACCAAGAAGGCCCTCTGCCTGGTTCCCTGTAACTTGGCTTCTTGCAGTGAGGGAACCGCCAGAAGGCCCTTGGCGCTGGACCTCAGTGTCCGGGCAGAACGATGGGGGCGGAGACGCTCCTTCAGGTATACTGGACCAAAGCCGTTTAGGGCTTTAAAGGTCAGCACCAACACTTTGAATTGTGCTCGGAAACGTGTCACTTTCTCTGTGAATGTAAGGAGATAAAGAAATGTGGGCCAGAGCTCTGCAAGTCTTCAGAATATGGTCTTCCATATTCAGTCATTCCACAATGTCTCTAATACATCCAACACTAGTAGTGCCTAGTGTGCCATTTTGCAGCAAGCTGGGCCTTTCTGTGAACAAATGCTCTATTGTGATGAGCCTCCATCATAGATGATAGAGAATTTTCAAAACTGGATTACCAGAAATCAGAGAGGCTCCTGTTCTGCTGTGTTAACAATACTTTTGCGCTAAACACTGCACAGTTGACTTCAGCAGAGCTGCTCTGGCATAAAATCAGAGAAATGGAGTGGAAAAAACCAGCTCAGATTATGTGTCACATTTTAGAAGAAGTGTTCTGAAAATAACACAATGGGAAGCAAGCAGTTTACAGTATAGATATTGCTATTATTTATACAATGCTGTAAACTGTGCCTAGGGCTTTATACAAATAGAAGAGAAGTATATAACTCGAGGTGTTTACAATGTTAAACTGTCAAGGAGCAAGTGAATGAATTCAGATACTATTGCTAACTCAGCTTTACATGAGCAGTGATCTTACGCATGTTTACATGGAAGTAAAATGAGCTGAAATCAGCAGAACTTATTTCTGTGCATGGCATCCTGCTGTTTACACAGATAAGCTGCAATTTTACACACACTTACCTGGGAGTAAGCTCCATCAGACATCTCTGTGGGGGGGGGGGAATGCATTGTAAATGTGTAATTTTCCTTTTGTCAATTGTTCATGCTGATCCTATAGGAAGTAATCCTATGTGAACTGTATTGTAAGGCCCACCTGAAAAGTTGTATATAAACACCTTAAAGAAACACCCAACCCCAAAAATCAACCACGTAAAATTTTAGATACAATACGTAACTATAGACAATGCCATCAGCGAGCAGAATATGATAATTTCTCCACCCTCAGAAGCGCAGAGACTGGTGGCTTGGGAGAGGGCTTTCTTTGTGGCAGCCCCTAAATTGTAGAACTCCCTCCCCACAGATATGCATCTAGGATTGTCATTGCACAACCTTTGCTGGAAGACACAACTCTCTACTCTGGCCTTCGACAGCTAAGGTATTCTGTTTATTAATTACTTATTCATTGACTTTATATTCCAAAGGCACCCAATGCAGTTTACAATGTTAAAGGACTAAAACAAATGATATTTCATTTAAAGTTGAGCAGGCGGCAGGGAGGGGACTGTCTGGCTGGAGCAGGCCTGAATTTCTCTTTGCCTGCCTACTTCACCCTCTTCCTCTTCCTCACAGGTCAGGAGATGTACGTTGGTTGCAGGAGGACTAGTGTCAGTGTGGTTTAGTAGTTGGACTAGGACCCGGGAGACAAGAGTTCAAATCTCCTCTCAGTCATGAAGCTCACCAGGACAGCAACCATCTCTTAGCCTAACCTATCTTGTTGTGTATGCCAACCTAAGCTTCTTGGATGAAATGTGTGATATATATGTAATAAAACCCTGAACCCTAAGGTGAATAACAATTATTAGATTGATTAATGAATTAATGTTAGAGAGCAAGCTTCCCAACACTGCCTTTTTACATCCGTTTGCAGCAAGCTCAGTTGTCTTTTGTTGCCCATTTAAAGCCCAAGGAGGCAACTAAGGCCACATTCACACCATATATTTAAAGTACTATGATGTTGATGGCAATGTAGTGTGTGCACCCTCAGAGGATAACCTCCAAACCATCCTAAATATCTTCGCAGAAGCTTACGGAAAGCTTGGCCTATCACTCAATAGCCAAAAAAAACAAAGTGCTGCACCAACAAGCACGAAACAACCCCTCTGCAGCATCACAAATCCAACTTAATGGTGTAATGTTGGAAAATATCAATCACTTCTCCTACCTGGGCAGTTATCTTTCCCCAAGGACTGACATTGATGCCGAAATCCAGCATCGCCTGAGCTCTGCGAGTGCAGCTTTCTTCCAACTGAAGCGTCGAGTGTTTAAGGACCAGGACATTCACAGGGAAACCAAAATGCTTGTTTACAAAGCTATCGTACTAACAACTTTACTGTACGCTTGTGAAACATGGACCACTTATAAACGCCATCTCCAGCTCCTCAAAAGATTCCATCAACAGTGTCTCTGGAAAAAAATTACACTTAACTTGGGAAGACAGGCGAACTAATGTCAATGTACTGGAAGAAGCAAAGATAACTGATGTCGAAGCAATGATTCTTCAATATCGTTGGACTGGTCATGTTGTTCGGATGCCTGATTATTGTTTTCCAAAGCAACTACTCTATTCCCAACTTAAGAATGGAAAGTGAAATACTGCTGGACAACAAAAGAGGTTGAAAGACGCTCTCAAGGCAAATCTAAAAAAATGTAGTATACTATAAGCATTGATAATTCGGTAACACTGGCCTGTGAACGCTCCAGTCGGAGAACAGCCTTTACCAAAGGTGTCATGGACTTTGAAGAAACACGAACTCTGGGTGAAAAGGAGAAATGAGCTAAGAGGAAGGCACATTTGGCAAACCCTCACCGTGAACAACTTTTGCCCGGAAACCTATTTCCCTACTGTGGAAGGATGTGCGGATCCAGAATTGGCCTCCACAGTCACTTACAGACTCATTGTTAAAACCGTGTTTATGGAAGACAATCTTACTCGGCTACGACTACGAGTGATCGCCAAAGAAGAAGGGAAGAAAGTTTTAAAGCACTATGATACCACTCAGCACCCTGGGAAAAGTGGTTTGCTAAGGGTGCTGACAGTTGTTAGGAGACCCTTAGTCCCCTCCCACAGCCACAATTCCACAATTCTCCATGAGGAGGGACTGGTTGTTAAACCACTCTGGGAACTGTAGCTCTGGGAGGGGATTAGGGGTTTCCTAACTCACAGCTTCTTCTTCTTTGGCGATCACTCGTAGCCGAGTAAGATTGTCTTCCATAAACACGGTTTTAACAATGAGTCTTTAAGTGACTGTGGAGGCTAATTCTGGAGCCACACGTCCTTCCACAGTGGGGACATACGTTTCTGGGTGAGAGTTGATCATGGTGTGGATTTGCCAAGCGTGCCTTCCTCTTAGCACGTTTCTCCCTTGCGTCCTGAGTTCGAGTGTCCTCAAAGCCCATGACACCTTTGGTAAAGGCTGTTCTCCAACTGGAGCACTCACAGGCAATTGTTGGTGTTTATAGTACATTTTTTAAAAATTGCCTTGAGACAGTCTTTAGACCTCTTTTGTTGACCACCAGCATTACGCTTTCCATTTTTAAGTTTGGAACAGAGTAGTTGCTTGGGAAGACGATAATCAGGCATCCACACATGACCAGTCCAACAAAGTTGATGTTGAAGAATCATTGCTTCAACACTGGTCAGCTTTGCTTCTTCTAGTACACTGGTCTTAGTTCACCTGTCTTCCCAAGTGATGTGTAAAATTTTTCGGAGACACCATTGATGGAATCTTTCGAGGAGTTGGCATTTATAAGTGGTCCATGTTTCAGAACCATACAGTAATGTTGGTAGTACAATGGCTTTGTAAACAAGCATTTTTGTTTCCCTGAGAATGTCCCAGTCCTCAAACACTCTGCACTTCAATCAGGAGAAAGCCGCACTCGCAGAGTTCAGGCAGTGCTGGATTTTGGCATCAATGTCGGTGATATAATAATGCTTGGAATGTATGGTGTATATGTGCCCTTAGATAATGCCAGTCATCCTGCTGTGCTAGGCAAATATAGTGTTTTTTAAAAGAGCTATCCTACTTCACAGAATCTTCTGATTCTATACTTTAAAAAGCTTCTAAAATTGTGGAAAGAGTATTTGATCTCTGTACTGGTACAGCACTTTCTCTCCAATACATACCTCTTGCATATTGACTTGTTAATGTGCTCAAATGGTTTAGGATTGTTAGAGTTGGAGCAAGAGCTGGTCAGCCAATGATGCAGAAAAACCATAGCTAAAGTTTCCCAATCTCTTCAGTTAGCCCCTGTGACTAATTGAGCTGTCTGTGCACACTGTTCTAAAGTACAGGCCACATGCACAAAACTAGTGAAGCACTAGCAGACCTCTTTGGCAGTAATGGTTTCCCCCAAAGCAAACCATAGTTTGTTAAGCATGCATTCCCCTCACAAAGCTTCAATTCTCTGGGAAGAGGTTGTTAAGCCTCTCTGGGAATTGTAACACTTTGTGAGGGGAATAGGGGACTTCTGGCAACTCTCAGCACAGGTCCCAGAATTCTCTTGGGGAAGCCAAGTGGTTATAAGAGTGCTTTAAATTGTTCTAAGTGTGCTTTAAAAGAAACGTAGGGATATGGCCATATTACTATTATTATTATTATTATTATTATTATTATTATTATTATTATTAAATTTGAATACCACCCTTCATGTCAAGAAATCAGAGCGGTTGACAGCATAAAAATACAAGATAAGAACACAAAATACATCAACAAAACAGGAACAATAATAAAACAAACCATAGTAATCGGCTCATAGAAAGGGCCTAAAAGGGGGAGGGGGAGAAAAAAATGTGGTTCACAACAGAGGACAGAAGAAATTTTGCAAAAGATATTTTGCAGGTATAATTCAGCATTGAGACGTCTGAGAAGCGGTCTGGCTACGACGTAGGGCTCCTCCACCTTACATACCGGCTAACAGGTGTCCAGAACTGGGTGAGGGTTAGATGAGGTGAGTTTTTAATAGAAAGCCCCCCCCATTGGAAGGGGAGGCTGAAAGGGCACGCAGGCGCACTGCGTCCATGGGTCTTGCACAACGTGCTGCGGAAAAAGTACCTTTCTCTCAGCGGGGAGAACTCGCCTCTGTATATGTTAATAAGGCGAGCCCGCCTCGTGCCGCCTCATTGGTGCCGGAGGAAGGGGCGTGACCGGATATGTAAATAGAACCCGGCGTTTTGAAGATGGGAGGAAGGAAGAGACGCGCGAGGGGGAGGGGGGAGCAACCGGCATTTTTCGTAAACGGTGGAGAAGGAAGAGGCGTGGCCAAATCAGGCACAAAGTGTAGCCGGGGCGGGGAGGCGAGTCCAACCAAGAGGTGGTGGGCGTGGCTAGCATGCAAATCTCAGTCACGGCGCCTGCTGATTGGAGGAGAGGCAGCGGAAGGGTTGGGCCATGTTAACGAAGGCGTTCTCTCCTCCGAACTTGCCCTCCCTCCTCCCGCTGTTCGCTAAGCCCCTCCCCTCGGTTTAAAAGTCGCGGCGCCTGCGCAGTAAAGGGAAACGAGGACTTAGTCTGTTACACAACTGACTGTGCTGTTTGAGGGGGCTGCGTTCTCCCTTCGGCCTCAAGACTTTGCCTGCTCCCCAAGCTCTCTTGAGAGGCTTACCCCTTCCCGCCCCCGCCCTTGCTTTACAGGCATGAGTGGGGATCAGCTGCACAACGACTCCCAGGTAAGGGGCGGGGGGCTCCTACTCTTACAGTACTTAAGGGGAAGTGGATGGAGACCGAGGCCTAAAGTTCCTTTGGAGGGGAAAAATTAGGATACCCCCCCCTTCAGGTGTAGGGGAAAGAACCCTTCACCCTCATAACTTAGCCCCTTCCCATAAATATCGGGAAGGTGTTTTTTGCCTCAGCTTCCTCAAAAGCAGGTATTTCCCTTCTTAATAATAGTGGAGGGGCGCTAAATAAAGAGGGTTTTTTGGGGGGGGCTTCTTTTCTCTGAGGGAGAGAGCCTCATTGCTTTCAGTTCCTACCGGAATTATTTGGCTGCGGCCTTTTAATCGTAGTTAGGCCTTTCACCTTATTCTCTCTCTCTCTCTCTGCTCCCCCAAACCGTCGCATCCCATCAGACCCCTTTGAGGGGTGACCCCTTTTGCCTGCGGAGAGTCACACCTTAATCTCTCGCAGGGCTTCCTTCAAATTTCCTGTAGACACTGTGTCTATAATCAATCATCTCCTACCCCCCCCACCCTCGTCATTTCTCTGAACCCGCATCTTCCCCAACTCCTTCCAGAAAGAAGGGGGAGTTTGGGGGAGGGAAAATTTGGGGGCCCCCTCCTCATTCTCGTTTTCTCCCCTAGCGCTTAGAGGGCACGTAGGGCCCTTAAATGAGGGGGGGACGGCGGTGCGGGAAGGTTGAGGAAAAATCCTACTGGGAATACTGAGCCACGCACGAGGAAAAAGAAGGCAATTAAAATAGGATGGGAAAACTTTGGTGGGGTGGGGAAAGTGAGGGGGGATCTCTATTTGGCCCCCTCGCTTTTGCTAAGGGTAACCCTGAATCAGTTTTTAAGGGCCACCGGGTTGATTCCTCAGCTCGGCTCGTGTTTTGCCTTGAACAGGGCAAAAACGCGTGTGTGATAAAACCATACCCAGGTCCTGTTTTCGTAAAAAATATATATGTATTTTTCCTCTTTCCTTTCCCCCCCATAGATCGATCCAGATTTCCGAGCGAATGGTGAGTGCCTTGTCCCTCTGTACTGGGGAGTGGGTAGGATTTGCCCTGCTTTCTCTCCTTTCTCCCTCTCTTTCCCCTTCTCTTGTATCGCTGAGGATGGTAAAGGACAGACATGGCGTCCCAGAGACTAAGTCCCGTCTCCTCGCTCATCGGCCCCATTGTTCCCATCGAGCTTCCTAATACTCGGAAATCATAGGGCCCTCAGCCCATCCGACCCCATTTCTCGGTAGTGAGGGCAGTGGAGACCCCAAATCCGGTCTCGTTTGGTTTTTCGGAGGCCCTCTTGGGCTCCGATTCCCCCCTGGAAAGTCGCCTTGTCGACGGTCGGGACTTAGTCTCTGCGCCATTTTCTTTTTCTGTCTCTTCCCTGTGTGTGTCTCTTTCTCCTTTTCCTCCTCCCTCGAGCTGCCCATGAGAAGCCTCCTGCAGTGAAAACATGCGATATAATCACCACCCTAGCTCCAAATATTCTCCCCGAAAAGGGAAAACCGTCATTTTTGTTTGCTTGCTTTTGTTTTGTTCTTTCAAAGCTTGGTTTAGTTTCCTCGCTGCCTTTTTATTCCCATCTCGTCCTCTTTTTCTCCTCCCCCAGTTCTGTTTCTTTCAAAACCTTCCCCTGTAGAAAGGTGGTTGCAACATGTTGCTCTTAAACTGATTCTCCATCCATTTGAATACACAGCATATTTTAAGACCTGGATGCAGGAACAGGGATTTTATTTCTGGATTTTAAAAACAAGCAAAAATAAAACAGCACAGGCAGTTCTAGAATTGTATTCGGTATCACTTTGCTAAAGTTTGGTAGCTGATGGTGTATGTTTGTGTTCAGTTTATAAAAGCTATAGATGATGGATATATTGAGAGGTTTTTTTAATTAAAAAAATCTGTTGTGTGGGTGGGTTATGATTCTGCTATATATGCCTTTGTCACTGTTGCATAGCTTTCCTCTTCTTTTAAAAGGAGAAAATAGGTTCTGGGGGAAGGGGATGTAGAGTTGGAATGGCATATCTGTCAGATAATGCCAAGATTGCTTCTCCCACCTTTTGAAAGGTGATTTCACCTTGGCTTTTAACTCCTGGGGGCTTTATGATACTGGCTGTCTTGCTTTCATGAAACATTGCAGTGTTCTGCGTAGCATGTTTGCATACTGGATTGACAGCAGGTTCTCTATCTTCTGAATTTCTGCTCCTGTATAAGGAGTATGAAGTCATCTATGATTAAGAATATGTGTTGATGTAATGCAGGTATTTCTCCCTGTATGTTGAAATATTTCTGCTAAGACCTTTAGATTTTTCAGAAATGTACAAAATGTGCAGAATCTCCCCAACTGCTAAGAAATAAACACTAATATTTTTACCACTCTATAATGGCCATCCACTGACTAATACAAATACATAAAATAAAAATATCAGTGGTTGTATTCTATAGGGGTTAGCAGTTCAGTGTTAAGACTGTGCTGAAGATGGGGTTTGGGTTTGAATCACAATATACCTGTAATTGTGTTGAATCTTTTGGCTTCTTGCCCTATTCTGACTTCTTTTTGAAGTGTGTACTGAGCAGGTCTATCTCAAGTGTCTGGTTAACTTGGGCACCTAAAACTTAAATGCTGTCTTAACATAGTGGTGGTATCTAATATTTTCAGTCTTATACTTGGGAATTAGAAACATTTTCCTAGCCTGGGTATTTATTATTTCACAAACAAGTAATGTTTATCACTGACTAAGTAAAGTATGAAGATGGCTTTGGAGGATGGCTTTTCTCCCCTTTTGTTGACTCCAGCCTTTCTTTAGTTGTTATTTCATTGCAATCAGCCACAGGCTCTTGATTATTCTTCAAGAAATAACAGTGTCAATAGTCACATCCTTTTTGACCTTGCCACTAAGACTGTACTTGCCTTCATGTCCTTTTTTTACTTACACTATTGTGTTCCTGACTTCTGAGTCAGAATGTTGAAGTTAGAGTCCTAAATATCCATTTTTATTCTAAGTAAAGCAGTGGAGAAGACATAGAATTAACCCCATACAAAGCCTCTTTAGTTCAATAGATGTCTTTATACTGTAGTTAACAAAGTTTGCTAGTTCCTCTTTTCTCCCAGATCTTCCATTCGTGTAGCTTCAAGCACACAGTTCTAAAAAGGTGAAAAGGTGTTTAAACAGAATAGTGAACTGTTATTGTCTATTCATATTTATTTAAAGGCACTGATCAAAACTACATATCTCTGTTTATTGAGTATGTCATGACCATATGTATTTGATGAAGGCAGCCAGTTTGGGGTAATGTACAGCTGTGCCACCATGTGTGAACTGTTTTAGATCTCAAAAGCTAAGGAAAAAATAGTAGAAATTCTCAAGTTGATGGGAGACACCCAGTGAACACTACTGGTTTAATGCATAGTATTGTTTCCTGTGAATAGAACTAAATTCATGCATTAGTATGGTTTGGGTGCTGTCAAGCATAAGTTTGGCATGCCATGGACAGTTAAGTATCAATACCTATCCTAACCAGATTGTCCTTGTAAACATCTGCTTAGGTACTTCTGTAGAATAAATATGCTTTATGCTTCATTTTGGTACTTTATTTTCTACAAACTTGTGACTTTCTTTTATTTTTCCTGTGCTTTCTTAAGCACCATCTATAAGCACTATCTTAAGCACCATGTGTAGAAGGGTCTCCTGTTCATAATTTTCAAAATAATTCTCCTGAACTACATGCAGCAATTGAATAGGGCCAATTCAAAGAGCCAGTTTAACCATTCAGGTAAAGTATATCCCATGGCTTACTATTTCGGAATGCAGCAGCAGTAGTAGTACATGCTGGTATGCTCTCATCAGAACAACCACCACCACTTTCCACATAGAAAATTAACATGCCACAGTTAAGGTTAGTTTACATGTACTCTTCTCTTTGACATTCAGAGGGTGCATTCAGATGTCATTCACCCAACTGCCTGGTGCATGGTACAGCTCAGATAGGGTTGTAACCATGTGCTTTTGCAGATTTTTGAATCTGCCCATGATGGAAAATAATTTTCCAGGGTAAACCATCTAGAAATTGCAGCATAAAGTGTAACCAGAACTAGCAATCCCATGCTGCTTTTAAGAAAATGTTCTTTTAATTTTTTTTAAAAAAGTTTTCAGTTACAATATTCACTTTTATTTTTTTACATCAGGCTTTGCTCCCCCCCCCCCTTTATGCAGACCTGTTAGTCATCTTGTAGCTGTATTTTATCCCAAGACTTGATAACTTGGAGGATTGAACTCATGTAATATTTCTCTGATACAGAAATGAACACGTTGCATGCTTCTGAAAGCAACTTAGTTTAATGAAGAAATGAACTTCTGTGATATATTTTCCAACAGTTCTATGGGTTTGAGGCTCTCAATACGAATTTGTATGCTTGGCAGAGGAAAATTGTGTGAACGATGTTGTGTCTGTACTGAAGACTTAAAATCTGTTTCAACTTGCTAGTTCTCCCACCACTACCAAAAAGTGTGTATGTTAGACAATGCAAAACATAGCTGTTTTCTTTTTATACAAGTAAAGATTTTTAGCTATGATGGGTAATTACTAAGAAACAAAAACCCTGGTGCCTTACAATAAACTTTTTGTAGCATGTAGAATATGATTTTGCTTTCAACATCCCCTGGCAGGCTTGCATAACAAATCTTCAGTAAAATATATCATTGAGTAAGTTTTTGTTTTGGTCAATGTGAGAATGTATATTGGTAGTAAAAGAGATTAGAGGCCTACATCTGTGGAATAGCAATGAAATATATTATGTAGGCTTCAGGACAACTTTACAAACCTCTGGCTTCTTAGATGGGAACTTCTCACCAAAGTACATTTGCTTCCTCAGAAATAAGTTTTGAGTCTTAATAGAATCTGCAGTAACACCACAAAATGTTTCTATATGACAATTTTGGTTCAACTCTATTGCTCAAAATGCTAAACGGCATAATAAGTAGAAGAATGACTTTTAAATATTCAAGTCTAATAGCATTTACAAATGGCAGAATCTACTAGATGCATGAAATAGCTTATTAAGTTTTAAGCTATTTGAACTAGGGATTTGTAGTAAACAATAGCTAAATAAAAAAGGAGAAACTTAAATTCTAAAAGATCACATAGATTAGTTTAGTCAATCAACCTCCAAGGGCTATGGTTCTGGTAGCAAGTGTCTGTTTAATGTTGCCAGGAAACAAATGACTTTGGGAAATGTCAGCTTGTTCTTATTTTCCTGTATCAGCCAATTATTGGGAAACCTGTTCCTTTCTAATATGATCTGTGAACTCCAGGTATGGTAAGCCAAATAAACTCAAGAATAATAGGGTTTGCAATTCTGATCTTCCCCTCTCTCTAGGTGTGGTGTGGTCTCCTTAGTTTCCTTTTATCTGTCTTTGCAGATGAATTAGCATGTGATCTTTGGCAAGCTGCTTAAGTTCTTTGCCTCAGTTCTTCACATTTAAATTGTGGATAAGCTTAATCTGCAGTCTAAGTGAGTAAAAATATTGAAGATCTTGAAGATCTTTGGTAGTTGTTGTAGAGCTCATTGGCTGAATGCTTGGCAGTAGCCCGAATTAGCATTTTTTATTATTAATTCTGGCTAGTGTTGCAACTTCTCTGGTCTGAGTTCCCTGTTGAAAAAGTTTTCCAAAGATGAGATAGAAGTTTGCATTATTTCATGTTGTTGGGTAACTTTGATATGATTTACTTGAGCTGATTATGAATTGTATATACATTCTCATTATCTTGTACAGTTCAATGAGATACTGTCCACACATTTTCCTTCATTTTCTGAAGTAAATATTTGTGTACCATGTTTAAAGAGAACCCAATCGTTCTTCAGTCATTCCCATTTCTTCCATAGTGCTATTAGTTTCAAAATGTAGCATTAATAGCACTCAACAAGACCATACAGAACTTGCATGTCAAACAGCAGCTTATGCAGCTGCAAGCATTGGTTTTGAAACTGAGTGTCAGATTTTCATGCCCTTACACTGAAGAAAATCTGGGCTTTGATATTATGTACTTGTTTACAATAGTATTACAGTGGTACCTTGGATTACATACGCTTCAGGTTACAGACTTCGCTAACCCAGAAATAGTGCTTCAGGTTAAGAATTTTGCTTCAAGATAAGAACAGAAATCGTACTCTGGCGGTGCGGCAGCAGCAAGAGGCCCCATTAGCTAAAGTGGTCTTCAGGTTAAGAACAGTTTCAGGTTAAGAACGGACCTCCGGAACGAATTAAGTACTTAACCTGAGGTACCACTGTACTGCAGTAGTTGTAGCTCCTACTGTGTGGTATTATCTAACAGGTTTATAAAAAGTTCTGTGCTCTGCATTGCAAATGATGACATATCTTTAGTGAACTGATTACACTCAGGTTGGCTCAGAAATGTGCTCCTCATCCTCAGTAAATAATTGTGATGGGCTGTGGGAGTACAGCTTGCTTCCAAGAGTCTCACATTTGTTGAGTAACTGTTGTTGATGTGTCCTATTACTTGATCTCTTAGTGTCTTTTGATATCATTGACCATAGTCATTGACACTTGGTCACTTCTAGAAATTGGAGCCATGCATAAGCAAAATTAATAGAATCATTGTGAATGGTACAGAAGGACGATAAACACTCTCCTCCAGAATCTTGTTGCCTTCATGTATTGCTTATTAATGTATGAATCCACAAATCAGTTCCACTATGGTATAATTCCCTCTCCTCCCCCAGCGTGCGGGCACTCATCTTTGCAGGTCTGCTGAACTTTGAAGGTGCTTCAGATGCAGTACAATTTTGGAGATAAGTCCTTGCTCATCTGCCTTCTTCTGCTATTGTTCCATCTATAAAAAATGTTGGTGCACAGTCCTTCTTGTGCTTCTGGCTAACTGGGTAGTGCTTCTTCCTGGTCAGTGGCTGCTGAAAGCATGCTCAAGTTTTTGTTTGGTTCAGTTTGACCTACTGCTCCACTGAAAACTACTATGCCTGCCTACTTATTGAGAGGGCTTATTAAGGAATAACATTTTGTATTATTTAATGCAGGGTCATGCATGTGTATGTCCACAAGTACTTTTGCCTCTTCATCATCAAAAGGGAAAGTATTTTTAAAGTCATGTGAGTGGTTCTCTGCTGTATTTTCTGTTTTGCTTTATAGAGAGGAAGTAGCATTTTTCACTGAGGTGGGCTGAGATCATCTGATGGATGGAGCAAATGGTTTTAGGATGATGTTTACTGCTATGTATAGTTAACCAGTTGGGGCAGTACCTTGATTGGGATGATTTGGTGCCATCTGCACCCTGCCCCAGCTAGTGAATTGTAAGTATTGCAAGTCATTCAGCACTAGCAGGCAGTGAAACCATCAGCACTAGTTTGGTTGCCTTGGCAATGTTAGTGTGATCTCTCTCTTCTCTCCCCACCCCCCAAAGAAAGAAAGTGCAAGGTCATGGCTTGGTTTTCCCTCAATAAAGTTGCCATGAAGCCAAATCTGATTGGCTATTTGATGCTGCAGTGTCATGTTCTTTACATGATCCCTGATTGACTGGGATCACACAGCAAAGAAAGATGTAATGGGCTTAGTAAATAAACAAAAGTGGTGCCAAAGCAGCACCTCGAGGAAATAATGGCTGTTAACAGGTAACATTTCATCTCCCCTTTCCCTCACTTCCAAGCTTTCTTTCCACTACTGACTAGTGTGTTTAGGTGATACAAGGCCATTTCATAGTGACTCATGATTTGATGTAAGCTGCAGTCAGCCAGCTAGTGATAAGAACAGTTCCCCCCCTTTAATCCATATTTGTGAGATCAGAACATATGTTAATTTCAACTGTTCAATGATAAACTTTTAGAAATGCACAACTATAATGGGTCAATGAGGAACTAACTGAACATAAATATCTCAGTGGCCAAACCCCGCAAGGGAGATTGCAGTCTAAACAGTAAATCAGAATTTACACAGCTTTCAAGAGCCATCTTTAGCTCAAACAAAGCTACATTCAAGTATTTGCATAAGAGCAAAGAGTACGTTTATATCTTCAGGCATTTTGGGGGGTAGCCCACTGGATTTTGTTCATTTTCCTAGTTGCACTGTCAGCATGAAGTGTGTAAATTACAATATGTACTTGACATGTAATTCATGTTAACTGTTCTATTAATTTCTTTGCAGAATAATTGTGCAAACCAGACCGTGTGAATTATAGTGTTTTGGCATCTGCATCACTCTCTTCTTAGTTGTTTTTTAATGAGAGCATAAGCTCCTAAGAGAAGAGCTGTTTTGTATTTTGAAAAGAAAGTCTTATGAAGGTCAGCACAGGTCTTTTTCATTCATTTTACAAATTTGGCTGAAACTGTTGTCTTAACAGACTTTAAATCTGCTGCCTTAGTAGGGTTCTCACAGCCTATGTCATGAAAAATGAATATCTTTATAGTGTTATATATCTTTTCTCTCCCTCCCCATCTCTTATGGAGTTCTACATATATCTTAAAGAGAGCTTTAAATTGCACATTCAGATCATGACACTTTAATTCTACTTGATTTGACAGGAACAGCAGCATAGCTAGCATAATTTTCTTTTGGCATGATGATTAGTTGGGATATTTAGCTATGTAAGTGTTGAAATGTGTCTTGTCCTCATTAAGATACATACAACCTAGAAGTTGTTTTACACTGTTTTTAATGTAGAAGAGTGGGTAATACATTTAAATAATAATACTGTAGTATAGGGGTTCATTTCTGTGATAGTTGTTTTTATGTGAATGGAGCCATGGACCCCTGGGTGGGTTATGCAGCCCTCCTGGGGTTCATGGACTTCCAGTTGTGGGAACTATTGCTGTAGTTCATCATCATTTCAGTTAGTTGGGTGAAATTTAATTCCCAAGGTAGCATGTGTAGGGTTGCAGCTTGGTGGGAATAGTGGTTTTTCTTTTTCGTTGTTGTAAATTTTCCAAAGGCAAGAATGGACTGATAAACTGTTTACAATTGGGTAGTCAGAATTAATGACAGAAAATGCTCCTTCCTCATATCCTTGATGATTTGTGTTGGGAATGTGTGGTCTGTTGGATATGGGTAATTTTCAACCAGTGGATTCATCTGGACTTGGTAGGATCTGGAAGGTCTGAGCAGTTACCAAACTTCTTCAAAACGTGTAACTTTGGCTGCCTCTTATGTTACATTATAATGGTGGTGTTGCACTTCTGTGACTCCCACCTAGACAATGCCCTAGAAATAACTTATCGTAAGAGTTCTATAATGTATCTACACTTATAGTGATTTAAAGTATCCTGGTTCTGGTTCCCTTCCAGCAACTTTTTGAACTTTGGCAAGGCATTGGGTGTTTCTCTCAGATTTACACATAGAAATGTAATGCATGAACTGTGTGTTTTGTATTTATATTAACATGATACCTTCTGATTTTATTACTAAATGTTTCACAGATTTTGAGTCTCGACAAAATTAGAAGTTTGTCTAGATACACATTGTACACTAGATAATGTAAAGTGCAAGTATGACAAGTGGTGCTTGAAAATATGTGCATCTTGTAGGCTTACTCATCAAAGAACTAGGAGAGGCTACAACCCTTGACTGAGGGCACATTTGGTTATAAACCCAGGTCTATTACTGTGTAATGTGTGAAACAGGCCTTTGCCTAACAAATGAGAGCCCATTTCACTCCCATAATTCTATAACTCATTCAATTTTCTTTGTGTCATTTTGAGGGTCACTTAATGCAACACAATTTAAATGGGTGCTTGTTGCAGACCTGCTTTATGTGCCTTTTGAAACAAACATGTTTTCAGCCTCTGTACAAGGTGACAAATAAGATGCACCAGTGACACATGATGCAGGGAGCTGCAGCTGGCCCAACTTGCATGTTTTGACAAATGAACTTGAAGATGCGTATGCACTTCAGATATGATATTGGCAAGTATACAAAGCAGTTTTAGAAGAAATGCACTTAAATACACTTAAAAACAAAACATATAAAGCAACCTTTTTCAAGATCTTGGAAAATTCACATAATTCCACTAATGAGGCTCCCCTGATCGCAATGGACCTACTTAAAAAACCCCACTTGTACTCTAGAATGCTCACATCCAATATTTGCTGTTTTGAAAACTAGACCTTTTTGGTTTTATGAATATATTGAGTAGTGGAGTAAAGAGAACAATCTTTGTGGTTCTGATACCCCAGAGAAACAAGTAAGCAAAGTTTGTGCTGTTTGGTGAAATGTCAGCGTCAGGGTTTCCCATCAGATGGAAATGAAAGAGCAAAGATAAGGTATGCAAGGGAGCACAAAACAGCAAAGAGGCAGTAAGGAGGCTTTCAGAAACTTCTAAAAGCTTTATCACAAACATGCAGTGAAAATATTTTGTCTCCTCAAAACACTCCTTAGATAAAGGCCAAGTTGCCCTATGCCCTTGTGAAGAATGTATACTCCAGGAACCACCTACTTTTAAGCCTTTTAAGTTGTAATCTCTGAGTATCTGCATTTCTTTTCCCTTCTTCCCCCTCCCCCTTTGATAGGCTTGTAAGCACAGTGTATATATTGAAATGGTGTATATATTGGAGCGCATGCATGGTGTAGTGAATCTTTTTTATTTTTGGTCACAGATGTTTGGACTGTTTATGTACAGCTGCATGTAGCTATGGAGAAACTTGAACCAAACATGCATAATCTGTGTATTCGCCAAAGGAATATGATTTAGAGACCCTTGTTGGGGCCTGGATTTGATGCATTTATTTCCATGAGACTTGATAGCTTTATTTCCAAAAGTAATTAGCTCTTGCATAGTTTGAGAGGTGAGCAAAAAAGTGGTATCAGAAATAATTCCCTGAAAAGATGGTTTTATTATTAATGTAGAGCACTTGTGAATAGCCCTTCATTCAAAAAGTCTCAAATGTAAAAGCAAAATAGAAAAAATAAGCAGACGCAGAGTAGTATTCTACTAACTCATCCCGTCAGTGCAAGGGTTACCACTAGCACAGTAGGACTCCCCCCCTCCTATCCCTGTGTTTGTTCCACACCCTCCCCAGATCTGCTCCAGAGGATTGGGGTAACCCCTAGTACAGATTAAGAGGTTGCACAGAGGAAGGGAAGCAGACAAGGTTCTGTTGTGCAAACATAAACTATGTGCAAGCAGAACTACTTAGTGCAACATTGAATACAACCCTTGTTTTTAAAGTAGAATATCATCAAAACAGTGACTCATGTATTGCTGCAAAGAATTAAACATTTCATTATCAAACTGCCAAAGACTGGGTAAATAAAAATGTCTTCATTTGACATCAAAACCAGTAATGGTGGTGAGGTGGGGCACTGCAGGAAGGAAGGTACCTTTAGTGGGAGATAATTCCAGAGTCGGGACCCTACAACAGATAATGCTCTTCCTTTGTCCCCTCAACTGGTAGTAGAGGAGGCGCTCCTGCAGATATTTGCCCATTTAGGGCCTAGTAATTTGTTGACCAGAAAACAATTGGGCAGGATGAAAATCTGGAGTTGCGTGTTCACTAGAGTTAGCACATGTTGGGGCACAAGCTTGACTACAGGCAAGAGGGGCCACCATTACAGAACTGCATAGCACCTGTCAAAGGAAAGCATTTGCTCATCTAGTTAAAATTATATGGATACGTACATCTGGTAGAAAACAGTATTGCAAATACTAAAAAAATATAAACTTGTCAGTCTGTCAGTCTCTGCAGCATAGTACGTTGTTTTCATGAGAGGACAAGGCAATTCATTTCCCTAATTCATGCCCTTGAGAATATAATCAACCTTTTCTCTTTAAATAGCAAATTCCTAAGAAAGAAGTTGTCTGCGGTTCCTTATTGAGGTGTGTGAACATTTCTGTCGTCATGACATTGAATGCTTGTTAAGGCTACAAAGCTGTTAAAATTATTTGCCAGAGATTTGCTGTGTTGCGCAGATTTGAGCTACTAGATGACTAAATATAGACCAGTTCCTGCCTCAAGGAAAAGAGAGTGTACTTGCAGCCTCACTCAAAGCATCTCACTTAGGTGTATCACATGTCTTGCTAGATCACACCTGATCTCCCTTTCCAAGAGATACCTGTGTACTTGAATTGCCCTAGCTAAAGACATGTTGCTGGCTTCCCCCCCCCCCCCACTTATCTTCTTAGAGTTAGAGGAGGAGCCTTCAACTTCTTCAGACACCATTATAATGGTTTCGTGGTAGGCTTGTTGTTATGCCTTAGATCATGCCATAATCCACACCCACCAGTTGAATTAGAGGACATTAGCTATTAAAGAACTAGAAAGATCTAACCCAGGCACCCTCAAACTCTGCCCTCCAGATGTTTTGGGATTACAACTCCCATCATCCCTAGCTAACAGGGATGGGAATTGTAGTCCCAAAACATCTGGGGAGCGAGTTTGGGGGTGCCTGATCTAACCATTATGCTAAATATAATTACTCTTGGCTGTATGATATTCCTTGTACTTTTCTCCTTTCATTAAAATAGTTAAATCCAATAATGTTCGTATTTAAAATCAATGGACTTTATCAGGTTCAGTAGACAATAGCTCTGCATCCTCCAATTCTTCCCATTTTATGTCATTTTCTCCACCTCTCAATCACTGGTTCTTGATATAGTTTAGCATCTTAAGTAGTTTCCATAGAATAGTTGGGAATCTCACCAGCAGAAGGTTGTTGAATCAGAGGTTGGAAATAACAAGTGAGAAAAAGACTTTAGACTCTGCAATGTGGATAAAATGGTTTTAAAAATTGTTTTGCCAACACTGCCTGGAATCTGTTCTGGTTGTTAATCAGCTTCTTTTAAGTTGACTGCTGTTTGCAAAACCAAAAGTAAAGCTAGTTGTATTTCCCTATACAGTGGTACCTTGGTTTACAACCATAATCCGTTCCGGAGGTCCAGTTGTAAACCAAAACAGGTTGTAACCCAAGGCGTGCTTTCGCCAATGGGGTCTCCCCCCCCAAAAAAAAAATTGGTTGTAATCCAAAAAAGGGGAAGCACTTCCGGGTTTGACGTGATTGTAATCCAAAACGGTTGCAAACCAAGATACCACTGTATCCATGTAGGAATTTAACTCTAGTCCTGCTTTTGTAAGCAGCCATATTAACAAAGCACCAGAAACCTATGGCAGAAACAATTCTTAAGTTTTACTAATGCAAGTTACTTGATGAAAAACCAGAATCTCCTGTATGAACAGAGCTCCTGCAGTGGCTTTCCTTTGGAACTGATCCTCATGCACAGTCATTTGCAGTGGAGTGTCATATGTGCATTGGAGCATACAGAGAATTCTCTGGGAGAGCACGGGTTTTGTAGCATTGCATGGTGAAAATGACTAGTCGTCTTTTGAAAAAATGTAATTTTATTAATCTAGATTTCCAAGATAGCCTACAAAAGAGAACCATAAAACAAATATAAAACAGATCAAAAACATCAGAAACAAAAGCAGTTATCGTAGCAACAGTAAAAATACAAAAAGCTCTAGATATAAAATCAGTTAAAATCATTCAAAATGATTTGTCATTTTGAAGGAGTCCTATAATTTTTAGTTTTCCTTGTACTGTTAATGTCTAGATGGTGTTCTCATATAAGAAACTGAAGAGATGGAAATGTTACCAGGTGAGGTTCTATTTCCCTTTATAATAGTAATGTGTGGGAGCACTCCTAGAGCTCATTCTGGAGCCTAAAATTTGTAATATGGAAAGGTTTGTGCATTGGAAGGCCTAACACTGCGGCACCCTGGCGTGGGGGTAGCATCTGTAGAAAGGTAAGCATAGATATTTATCTATTTATATTGCTTTCATGTTCTGTGTATACCTTGCTCCCAAAGTGACATACAATGAAAATTAAAGCCTAGAACATCAGTATACCATGAATTTATTTTCATGATAAACCCGTTTGTCCCACTGATGCAGAGCAGGAACTCAAGAACCATTGATAAACCAGCTTTGTAGGTTTTCGCTGATGCTGAGGAAAGCTGCCTATATGATGTGCTTCTTTTTCTATGAAAAAGGCACAAGCGCCCTCTTCAGCAGATTTTGTTGAATTAAGTGAACTTGGTGACAATGTGTGGTACAGCTGTCGAGTTGGATGGGATCTTGGAGGTCATCTAGCTCAACCCCCTGTTCAAGGCAGAATCTACAGTGCAAGATGCAACTGTTCATATGATTTATTGATCTGTTGGCATAAATACACAGTATTCCTGACAGGTGGTGGGGTCAGCTGGTGTCTCCCCATTCCCCTCTTTAAGGGTTAGTTCTGAAGAGGACTATGAACAGCAACCCATTCAAACATATTGATCATAATTTGTCTCAGAAGTGAGCAGGTGGACAAAATCCGACAGTCTCAGGATTTGAGGCATAAAAGTAACGTGTAGAGACACATTGGTTGAAAACCTAATGTATGGACTTGCCATTTATTTTATATCTTTCTATACTAGTGAACAGCAATTCTTTCTCAAATTTGATATGTCACTTTAAGCTCACTACTTCTTTCCCTACAAGAAATTGGCATGGCTTAAATTGGGCTCTTCATTGACGGATATGCATTCCTGGTCAGAGCTTACATTTCAGTATTTGAACAACAGCCAAAACTTGTTGAAACAGCTGTTTGGTTTCCTCTGAGGTTGCAGTTCCTTGTTCTAGAGAGAGGCTGTTCAGATATGATGGACAAACATACATTGGCTTTAGGATAGGTTGTGCAGTAAATGCAGCTTGTATAATTCCAGGGATATTTTTCCAGGGATTTGTTAATTTTTAAATGGCAGCTAAAGAAATACTGAATATCACTAAGCTTTCATTACTTGCATTTCTAACATGTGTTTTACAAGTAAAAGTAAGATGTGATGATGCAAAAGTATAGAAAATCCTATTGCAAACTTGCTGTGATGTAATTTTTTCTACTGTCCAATTCAACACACCCCTTAAGAATGCATTGTTTGAGAAATGAAATGGATACAATACCAGTCAAACTGTGCTGCTTCACACTTTCATGTGCAGAACCTCACATCAATGGTCTAAATCAGATTGATGTCAATAGAATTTAAACAGGCTAACTAAATGGGCCTAGGGAGACTTGGGGTTAAATCCCCATTTTGCTGTGAAGCTCACTGGGTTTCCTTGGGCATGTCCCTGTCTTTTAAGCTAACCTACCTTGCAGAGTTGTCATGAGATTAAGATGTGGATGAGTAAGAGAATGAGATATGCTGCTGTAAAATTCCTAGGAAGAAAGGCAGGAGATAAATGCAAGGCACAAAAAAGTAATAAATTTGTAATGTCTGTCAGAAGTAGTCTTGTACATAACTAGGGTATGCTGGATCAGTTGCTCAGGAGGACAGGACAGGACAGGACAGGTAGTTTCTCTTTTTTCCTGTTCTGTGTAGTGGGTTACTTGCTATTTTTTCAATAACAAGTCTAGTTAATAAGCATGGCAAATGCTCTTAAAATATTCTGCTTTGGGGCAATTACATTTTTGATTCATCCAAGAATCTCCTTCACCCCTTTGTTGTTAATGAAAGAATGGCTGCAGCTCAATGAGAGAGCATCTTTTTTGCATGCAGAAGACCCCAGGTTTAATCTTTGGCATCTCCAGGTATGGCTGGTAATGTTCCCTGTCTGAAACCTTGGAGAACCACTACCAGTCAGTGTAGACAAGAATGAGCAAAATGGACCAGTGTTCTGACTCTGCATAAAGCACTTTCTTATGTGGTGGTAGTTTTTTTTGCTTTTGCAGTGTTGCCTGTTCAGAATAACTAAGGGTAAGAATTGTGGCCAGAGTAATGCTTACTAGCCTTGGAATTGTTTGAATGCTTCACAGTTTAGTAGCCTGACTAGTGTCCATGTGGAACATTTTTAAAACTACACATTGATGATTCAGTAATAAACTCATTAGACTAGTATAGTGGAAAAACTGGAATTGGGCATGTACCAGTTATAACGTGTCTAGAAAAGCTCATTTCAAGATGTGGTAATTTTATAAATTCTTAGAAGTTTTAAGCATGAACAACCTGGAGATCTCCATGTGGTGGTGGTATTAGACTTTATAATACAAGCAATTTGTGCAAAATGGGGAGAATTGTGCTTCTCTTGAAAGGCAGGATTGGGGATCTGCTCATTTGTTAAATGTAATATTGATAGGGTTGTTTATGCTGTATATAATAATTATATATAGTGTTGAGTACCCGCTTCTATGTAGCCTAAACAGCAGCACTTAACACATGTGAGGGAGATACAGACAAGGTTTTCAGAAGTACATTAAGTCTTTAGGGAGAAAATAATGCTAAAATGGGAGAGGTAGCCCAGTGAGGACTCAGTAGCCATGGAATGTTGGCTAAGAGAGAGAAATCTCACATTCAAGACTGCAGTCATGTGCAGGCTTACCTGGAAGTCAACCGAATTGAACACAATGGGACTTTGTTCAAGTAACTGTATGCAGGATTTCATAATCTGGTATTACATTAGGTCAGCCTATTAACAAATGGCCACTTTTGAAGCATGCAGGAAGACTTAATAAGGAGGAGGTGGTGTCTCTGAGTAGTTTCAAAATGTACTCGGGACTGTCTGCATAACCTGATCTTTTGACTGGAGATGGCTGGGACTTGCTCTAAGCTATGCCCCCTCCCATAGTCTGATGTTATAGAATCCAGAGTTCAAAGGAACATCAAAGCAGCCGCAGCATCCATGCTGTCTGCCACTTCAGGAAATCCAATAGACCTGAATCCCTGAGAGGTGGCTATCCAGCCTCTGCTTAAAAACATCTAATAAAGGAGAGTCCAACATGTTATGAGGTATCCTGCAGGGTGAAGATAGGGAACCTTTGGCCTTCTAGCAGTCATTGCTGGCTGGGATTGCTTGGAGTGCAGCAACTTGTGGAGGCCATGGGTTCCCTATCCATGCTGTTTCTGCATCACCTGCTAGACATATATATCATGTGTGCATGTGGGGAGGAGGAGTGGAAATGGTTCAACACCTCACCTCTGTTCTGAGGCCTAGGGGTAGAATGGAAAGTATCCCATCTTCACTTCACTTTGTACTTTGGGTCTTTTTGAGCTTTTCCTTTCATTATATTCCACGTATCTGAAATTCAGGTTTGTAGAATAGCTATATTTGTAGAATAGCTATATCCAACAATATGCAAGAGTAGTTTAAGCTTGTTAAAATGAAATTCATATTGTAAATTTCACTTTCATTTATTTGCTCTATTATAGGTGAACCAAAACTATTTTCTGCTTTATTTTACTTGCCTTTACTGTCAGTAAGTGTTGATTTATCAGTGAACACTCCTGATTAGTGTGTTATGTATGGGAAAATAAATATTAGTCAGTATAAAACAGTAGATCCAGTTTTTATAGAGGTATTCCTGGATGAGTTAGAAGCTTACTTGGCCTTTCAGTTCTTGTATAATCATACACAGGGATCCTGTGGCTCTAACTTCTTTCCTGCATGCTGAATGCAGATACAAGGCTTAGTGAGGATTGACTGACCTCTCAAATCTAGACTTCAAAACCTAGAAAGTTCATAATCCTTTTTATGTGTAAATATCTGTACACTGAAAGCGGTGTGGTGTAGTGGCTCAGACTGTGGAATTAACCTTCTGCAGTCAATACATGTCAATGTTGAAGAAGTGCTTGTGTCTACAAACTTTGCAAATAAACTTCAGAGACAGCATGAATGTGCATCTTCATGCATACAGTATCTGTTTTCATACATTGAATGTGCTTCCTTCCCCTCCAGATTCTCTGTTGCCATCTGCTTTAGGGGTGGGGTGGGGGTTTTTATTAATTAATTAATTAATTAAATTTGTAAAGCACCTTTCATCCGTAGATTTCAGGGCAGTTCACAGCATAAAAATACAAGATAAAAACACAAAATACATAATAAGAACAAAACATAACTCCCCCACCCACAAACACGTGTAAAAGGGTATAGGATGTTAATTAACTAAGGGCCTAGTTGAGGAGGAATGTTTTTGCCTGGCACTGAAAGGTATATAATGAAGGCATCAGCCGCACCTCCCTGGGAAGAGCATTCCACAATCAGGGAGCTGCTGCAGAAAAGGCCTGTTCTTATGCTGCCACCTGCAAGACAATGGTCCAGCACATCCACTGCCACACCTGCAGATGTGCTTCAATATAACAAACTAACAGATTTTAAAACTGGTGAAAAATTATTGTCAACACTCTACTGGTGGAAGCGGCTATCCACCTGCCAAAAATTCCTGTTGCGGCTTTGCAAGTCTCCTTGCCCCTCGCTTTCCCTTTAAGCCCCCAATCTGAGATGTTTAAAAGGGAATTGTGGTGATACTTGCAAAGCCTTTAAGAGAAACTGCTTGCTCCCATTTTAGGCAATTGTGGGTTGTGGGGGCTACCTAAAAGTGCAGCTTGAAGCAGTTTGCACTTCTTTAAGTTAGCAGGTGGCAGTGGGGTGTGTGAGAGAGACTGTTCTACTGTTCGCTCACCCACTTGCTTAAAGAAAAGCACGAGCTGCTTCAAACAGTACTTTTGCAAAAGGCTTTAATCCCTCCTCATCGGTTGATAAGGGATTAAATCCTGCTCCCTTGACCATACGTATCCTGTTCCCTACTGGGAACAGGGCACACAACCAATGCAGCATTAAACCTTTTCCTCCTGCTCAACAGCTGATGTCACTGGTGATGCCAGCTGATGAGTGGGTGTGGTTTGAGGGAAATGGTTTTGAAGGCCAAATTGGACTCCCTAATGGGCTAAGATTAGCTCATGGGCTAAAAGTTCACCACATTTTCAGTACTAAAATAGATGCCACTGGTTAAAGATGGTGATGATCATTATATAGACATACCTGTTGAAAGATAAATTGCAGACGGCAAACACCTTAAGAGGCAATTTCCCCACTTCTCTTACACAAGGGATGGCTCTTCCACGTTTATGCATATTATGACACGTGCATCTCTCCTAGAAACCAAGAAAGTGAGAAATATGTTTTAGCTGCAGAACAATAGCATTAACTAAAATTTGTAGTCTTCTTGTTTCCAGCCTGGTCACCTGGGGTCAAAACTGTAGAGTGTATATGTTGCCCCGTCCCCAGTGTCCTGATCATTTATCAGTGTTTTTGACTGCAAGGATGCTTGTAAGCACATTCAGACAAACATGCTTGTAAGCCCCCTTCAGAACTTCAGACCAAACATGTAAAGGGTGAGTAGCATGGGACTATCTTCAGGCATCGCAGACAAGGTTGACATTCAAGCCGCTATCCCACTACACACTTTTTGCTCTTGCATGTTGAGCTGAATGCCAGAAGAGGGCTAGTGACTAATGTTTATTCGTAGTGACTCAAAAATTTCTCTTAATCATGTCACATACCTGTTTTGTCAGTTTTGTACCTTGAGAGTATAGTTGTCTCTTGCAATAATTGGAGGAAACAGAAGAGGCTGGGGCTGCTGGAAATCCCACCCAGCCTCCTCAGTTGTTGCAGGATAAAGTCAAGGTTATCCCTGCTGTTGTAAAGCAGGCAGGAAAGAGATCTGGAAAAAGGGACCAGTGGAAAACCTGCACCCTTTCACCCTACCTTAGCAACCTAATTATGGGATGAATCTCTCAATTCAAGGATCTGGCAGTCCTAGGGCTGAATGCACTCTGAGAACTTGGCAAACTTTTCTATAACATATTTCATCCCAGGGCAGTGGGAGGCAATGTATCATCTTGTTCATCCTGCTGCTGTCCTCTTAGCAACACTTAATTTCTTGAAATGCAAACAAAACAGAAACATTGCAGTGATAATTCTTTGGTGGTAGCACTGTATATTTAAAAATAATTGGTTATCTTTTAAAAAACCTTTTAATGCAATAAATCACACCATTGTTACATGTATTTCCAAGAAAGCTTAGAACATAAGGATTTACTTAACAAGTACACACAAAGGCATCTCTTTATGCCATAACGAAGTGTGTAGCTTTCAAACATTAAGTGCCTTAACTCACAGTGCTGGAGAACTGAACAGTCTGCCCCTCTTGAAGGGGAGGTATAACAGTGCTCTACTTAGAGAAACTGCTGCTCCATTTATTGCAGTGGTCCTTGCCAATTTGTTTGAGTTTTTACGATACTTATTTGTGATCTACAGAACATGTGAGAGCCAACTCTCCCAGTAGGCTTCGTTTCTAATTTAGACAACCCCACAAAAGTTGAGTAGAGTGGCATGGGACTAGAGCAGAGTTAATAACAACTCTGCTCCTCGGCTTCCAAATCTGTATTGGTAAGAGCTGGTGTAAAGTAATAATGATAGACTTTGCTGTGAAGCCCACCTTATAAACTCACCAATGCCCAAACTACATTGTGGAAACAAATGTGTGTATCAGAGGCCTATTGGCTCTATTGAAGTGGGGGGAAATGGCTTCAGCTGGTTGGCTGTCTGAAATGGAGAAGTGGCTCAACACTTTCCCTGACTCACTTTCCCAATGTAAGCCTTTCCTCACAGGTTGCTTCTTCTTCCAGGGAGTTTGAGACAGTAATGTGAATTTTCTTTAAAAACATTCTTATGTAAATCAGGGTAATTTGAATTAGAAACGTATCAGTTTGCACTGGAAAGTTTTCTGATGTCCTGGAGAATGAACTAATTAGCATGTTTAATTTACTTATATTTACTAAACAAAGCTAACAACTTTGAAATAGCCAAGTTTGACTAATACATATTTACAAGTGGAACCTGGTTAGTGAACTTATAAAATGGGACATTTTCTGTGGAAAATGAAAGCACTGGTTCCAAGCATTCATTTACCACGTAAACATGCTTGGAATGCTTGGGTGGGTGGCACAGGGAAGGATTGAGCCCTCCCTTCCTGCTTATTATCCCTTTCTCAACCCACTTGCTCATCTGTTTCTGTAGAAGCTGCTTTTCCATGGAAGAGAATGTTTGGAATTTTGTTACCTTCATTTGTGGCATTTAGGTGCTCAATTGGGCTTAGGCAAATTCCTCTCTCTCTCAGCCTTGGTATCCTCCCACCCTTGCCATCTGTAGTATGGGGACAGTAATACTTGAGTAGTTTATAGGTTTTTTTTTTAAGAATTAGATAACATTATGTGCTTTTGAACGCTCAGAAGTGCTATATAAATACTTGATAATATTATTAAGCTGTGTTCATTCTCTAGCAAGCTGTCCTTCTTGGTATCCAGCAAATGCTGGTGTCCTGTGGAGAAAGCAATGAATCAAAAAGCTTTTTGAGTTGTGCATATCCAGTGTATTCCTCTGTGTGTTTTATAAAACTCAGCAACCATTTGTAAGGACAGTCTGCATGAAACCAGCAGATAACGGGATCATCACCAGTGTGAGGCATACTGCTTGTGAAGTGGTCTCAGTTGTCTTTTCCTGCTCTCGGAAGCAATGCAGTATAGATTGAAATGTTTGCTTTTAAAATTCCTCTGTATAGTAAAGTTGCTTCTATAGGGTGCAGTAGATTTATTTGTTGACTGATGAATCTATTGAATGTGGTTCTCTGCCCCCCCCCCCATGATCAGTGTAGTTACAACATGAAATTTGTAGAACAGATTAATGACAAACTGTATAGGATCAAGAAAATATGTTCCATAATTAAAGGTTCCTTTGAGTCCCAAGTATCCACAGCAGAAGCTGCCTGCTGCATCCCTGCATTGGCATTGCTGTCCTCCTCTTTCTCCTTTGCAGAGACTGCCTTTTCTGCTCTGGGTAAAGAAGAGCAAGGGGCTGGAGCAGAGGAAAAAAGGTTGTTTGAGACATCTGTGCCTGTATCTCCTAAAAACCTTAAGACAGAATGTTGGAGGAGGGGCCCCTTCAGGTGTTTTGCAGGTTTCAGGTGGCACCCTGGCCACCCAGGATGGGTAAAAGCATATAGAATCATAGAATCATAGAGTTGGAAGAGACCACAAGGGCCATCGAGTCCAACCCCCTGCCAAGCAGGAAACACCATCAGAGCACTCCTGACATATGGTTGTCAAGCCTCTGCTTAAAGACCTCCAAAGAAGGAGACTCCACCACACTCCTTGGCAGCAAATTCCACTGTCGAACAGCTCTTACTGTCAGGTAAGATAGTAAGATAGCTCTTACTATCACCTCATGAAAGGGGTTTGGGAACTTGAAACTTCTATGTGCACTATTTTGTGGAATTTTGTTAGATCTAATAAAGGTGTTGTCCTCGTATGGATTTGTTACTTTTTTGCTTAATGGCCAACATAGCCATTTTAAGGTTTTCAAAGATTAGGAAAGATTCCTCTTCCCAGGAAGATTTAAAAAAATTAAGCCACTTCTTAAAATGTGGAGGGGAAAGCATTAAAGCATTGTTTTGCATTCAGTAAAGATTGCATGTTGAACTGAGCTGAGACTAACACATTAGTGTTATTTAGAAAGCTCAATTACTATTGCTTTGTTTAATGTCAGAGCATTTTTCTTTCAGCTGCGCTAGTCTTGTGCTTGATCTTGGCCCTGGAAAGAACTGCTAAGAAGCCCATTAAGGTTTCACTTTCTAATGCCTGTGAAAGGATTTAAGTAGATTGTTGAAATTGCTCCTAGTAAATGGTGTGATCAGCATCACAATCCACCTTGCTACAAACTGTTGCTGACAGCAAAACACTTCCTACTACTAGCTTTCTTTACCATGGCATTTAAGAGCTTGTAGACACAAGAGAACTTGGTTAGAATGGCTGCATGCATTCTGGTGTGTGTGTATTGAACCTGAATCAAAGTCCAAGTGCATCTGACACAGGAGTTAGCACTTGAGCAGGAGTTGACTGTGAAGGATGAACATTGGAATCTGCACAAGGGAAAAAGCAATAGCTTGTGCTTGTTGGGAAAATGCAGATGATCCACTGGCTGCTAATATTGCTTTTACCAGGTGCGTATGGCTCTTAACGCTGGGTTTATGTTTCATAGAATCATAGAATTGCAGAGTTGGAAGGGACACTGAGAGTCATCTTGTCCAACCTCCTGCAATGCAGGAATATCAGCTAGATCATATACATGGGAGTCTGTTCCTCTGTTGAAAAGCTCTTACTGTCAGAAAGTTCTTCCTGATGTTTCCAGGGAATAGTGCTAAAGCCAAAATCATGTATAGTCAAAACACAGTTGATTCATTGGTGGGTGAGATTGCCTAAGTTTTTCCCCTGGATGCCCCCCTTTCTGCCTCCTTTTTAATTTTTTTAACAATTTTTGCCAAATGTGTAAACCTGAATGTGTACGAGTTAAATGTGTGTAAGTTGCAAGTTACCTGCACAGATTTGTGTCCTTGTCCTGTTCAGTCGTCTCAGAGACGAGTTCAATTCACAGATGAAAATTCATTGTTTGATGGCTGCAGTTAAAGTAACAGCTCAACCTGTGCAGGCTGCCTATCTTGCATCAAATTCTACAAATAGTATTTGCATGTCACCTGCTAACACCTCTAATCAAAGAGACACAAGATCTACCCACCCTGGAAGAATGGCAGATGAAGGTGATAGACTATATGGAATTGGCGGAAATGACTGGCAGAATCCGAGACCAGGGAGAAGAGTCGGTGGAAGAAGATTGGAAGAAATTTAAAGATTATTTACAGAAACATTGTAAAATTAAAGAATGTTAAAATGATGTCGGAATGAAATTAAGTGGTTTTTAGCAGCAATGTTAAAAAAGAGTATGTAAAAATGGATGGTTAACAGGTGAAAATGTAAAGTTATAATATATTAAGATAAAGAATTAAGATAAAAACAAAGAGGGAAAGGATTTGCTGAAGTAAACATTTGAACTGGAATACAAAAAAGAGGTGTGAGGAGGTCAGGGAAATAAGTGAATGAAAGGCAAGATATTGAAAGATGGATTTACTTTTAACTGTTTTTATTTTTCTGTATTTTGTATCTTTTGTTTCGTTTTTCTATTTTTTTTTACTTCTGTAATCTTTTTTGAAATTCTAATAAATATCATTTAAAAAAACACCACCTCTAATCAAAGGAGTTCACTTGTTTGAGAGTCATCAAGTTATGAGGTTTCAAGAGGGAGAGAAACTGAGGCAGAGAGAAATGTTGACATTCCCTTTTGTTACTAAACTTTCTTCAATAATAAAAAGGCATGCATATTGAGGTTTTGGTAATAAGCAGATACATTGTAATTTGTTTTGTGTTAGTTTGACTCAGAGTCCTATTGGCAACAAATGAGAGGCATGTTTGGTACTCTTAAGTGTGCAACTGCAAATGCAGGAACTATTTGTGGAAGAAGTCTAGGATGTGTATACATACACCACCACATTTTACACAGCCTCTGTGGTCCTGCGGTTGTTCTCTTCAGCCTCACAGGTGAGTAGAGAACTAGTCCAGCACAAGCCATTATTTGAAATGAGGACCAGTCACTATTATTATTATTATTATTATTATTATTATTATTATTATTACCCCGCCCATCTGGTTGGGTTTCCCCAGCCACTCTAGGCGGCTCCCAATCAAGTGTTAAAAACAATACCGCATTAAATATTAAAAACTTCCCTAAACAGGCTGCCTTCGGATGTCTTTTAAAAATAGGATAGCTGCTTATTTCCTTGACATCTGATGGGAGGGCGTTCCACAGGGTGGGCCCCACTACCAAGAAGCCCCTCTGTCTGGTTCCCTGTAACCCCACTTCTCGCAATGAGGGAACCGCCAGAAGGCCCTCGGCGCTGGACATCAGTGGCTGAACAATGGGGGTGGAGACGCTCCTTCAGGTATACAGGACCGAGGCCATTTAGGGCTTTAATTGCTCAACAGTCCATTTGGACTGGAAATATAAATGTTATTATTAATTTCATTGCATTACCACTTTATATGTTAAAGAAAAAAATCAAAGCGATTTACAACACATTAAAACATAAAATAAAACAATTCAGAGTAAAACAAATTTAAGCTTCAAGGGCAATATTTAGATTCTTCTCTAAAGTGATATTTTACTTTCACCATAACAGAAGTATTCTAGTTTGTTTCTGCATTTGAAGTTTGGATACTACCTTGGTCTCTACACCTGTTTTCAGTCTCTCTTGAAGACCGTTATCTGGATGAAAGCTGGTGTGCATGTTTTGAACTCCCACAGGTTTTCTGAGAGTTAAAAAGTACAAACCATAACTGTAATGCAATATATTCCTTGAGATTTTTGATATTGGAATTATGCTTTCTGACATAAATTTCTGTTTGATGTTTGAACATCTGCTTGCCCTTTATTTACACTTAAGATGCAAGATAGATTCTAGTGTGAAGTGAGGTCTACTTTAGTGAAAATCAGTATTTTACTTCCTCTGCCTCTTTCTTCCCAGGATATAGCTGATTCAGGCAGTGATGCAACTGACATGATTAAATTGCTTTTCTTAGATTGCTAAATAATTGCACTGTAATGCTGGGCAGCACTTGCTTAAGATGTTACTAGCCTCGGAAATTGAATCTATTTCTCCAAGTTATCTGGGTTCCTGTTTTCTAATCAAAAAGTATTCTAGACCTCAGAATATTTACCACCTCCCTTTCTGTAAGCCAGAAAATAGGGCTGTTGCTTTCACTAAAATTAAATTCACTTCATACATTCACTAGTGTATAGTCCGTCCGTCCCCTCCCCACGCATAAATCTCTGTTGATGATAACCAACTGCTCCACTAGGGTGCAGCAGTGCATATTAAAAAGAATTCAATTGTAGCTGGTCTTTAATGACACTTTCTTAAATGGCTTGTTGTTGTTATTTAGTCGTTTAGTCGTGACCGACTCTTCGTGACCCCATGGACCACAGCACGCCAGGCACTCCTATCTTCCACTGCCTCCCGCAGTTTGGTCAGACTCATGTTTGTAGCTTCGAGAACGCTGTCCAACCATCTCGTCCTTTGTCGTCCCCTTCTTCTTGTGCCCTCAATCTTTCCCAACATCAGGGTCTTTTCCAGGGAGTCTTCTCATGAGGTGGCCAAAGTACAGGAGCCTCAGCTTCAGGATCTGTCCTTCCAGTGAGCAGTCAGGGCTGATTTCCTTAAGAATGGATACGTTTGATCTTCTTGCAGTCCATGGGACTCTCAAGAGTCTCCTCCAGCACCATAATTCAAAAGCATCAATTCTTCGGTGATCAGCCTTCTTTATGGTCCAGCTCTCACTTCCATACATCACTACTGGGAAAACCATGGCTTTAACTATACGGACCTTTGTTGGTAAGGTGATGTCTCTGCTTTTTAAGATGCTGTCTAGGTTTGCCATCGCCTTTCTCCCAAGGAGCAGGCGTCTTATAATTTCGTGACTGCTGTCACCATCTGCAGTGATCATGGAGCCCAAGAAAGTAAAATCTCTCACTGCCTCCATTTCTTCCCCTTCTATTTGTCAGGAGGTGATGGACCCAGTGGCCATGATCTTCGTTTTTTTGATGTTGAGCTTCAGCCCATATTTTGCGCTCTCCTCTTTCACCCTCATTATAAGGTTCTTTAATTCCTCCTCACTTTCTGCCATCAAGGTTGTGTCATCTGCATATCTGAGGTTGTTGATATTTCTTCTGGCAATCTTAATTCCGGTTTGGGATTCATCCAGCCGAGCCTTTCGCATGATGAATTCTGCATACAAGTTAAATAAGCAGGGAGACAATATACAGCCTTGCCGTACTCCTTTCCCAATTTTGAACCAATCAGTTGTTCCATATCCAGTTCTAACTGTAGCTTCTTGTCCTACATAGAGATTTCTCAGGAGACAGATGAGGTGATCAGGCACTCCATTTCTTTAAGAACTTGCCATAGTT
The DNA here is from genome assembly GCF_027172205.1 of Podarcis raffonei. Taxonomy (NCBI): domain Eukaryota; kingdom Metazoa; phylum Chordata; class Lepidosauria; order Squamata; family Lacertidae; genus Podarcis; species Podarcis raffonei. The sequence continues at coordinate 76,123,842 of NC_070607.1, forward strand.
TGCTGTGGTCGACCCAATCAAAGGCTTTTGCATAGTCAATGAAGCAGAAGTAGATGTCTTTCTGGAACTCTCTAGCTTTCTCCATAATCCAGCGCATGTTTGCAATTTGGTCTCTGGTTCCTCTGCCCCTTCGAAATCCAGCTTGCACTTCTGGGAGTTCTCGGTCCACATACTGCTTAAGCCTGCCTTGTAGAATTTTAAGCATAACCTTGCTAGCGTGTGAAATGAGCGCAATTGTGCGGTAGTTGGAGCATTCTTTGGCACTTCCCTTCTTTGGGATTTGGATGTAAATGGCTACTTTCACTATAAGAGACAGTAAGCCTCTGTATATAGTTGTTGGGAATCATAAGCAGAAGGAGGGTTGTTACACTTCATCTTGGTTGTAGGCTTCTTAAAGGCATCTGGTTAGCCAGTGTGAGAACAGGATGTTGAACTAGATGGGCTTCTGATCCAGTGATGGTGGCACCAACAGGGCCTCACTTGCCCATTATAAGATCTGAGATGGTTGATATTGGGGAAGTTGTTCTTTTCGGTACTTGGTACTGTCTTTAAGGGCAACCCCACATAATAGTGTTTTACATTAGTCTATACAGGAGCATGGACAACTCAGGTAAGGCTATTCCAATCTAGGAACAATTACAGCTGATGACAGAGCTTGAACTGGGCATAAACACTCCTAGCTACAGAAGCCAGTGATAAGTTGGACTCCAAGTGGACTTCCAGCCTACAAACGTCTTTCTTTGTAGGGGAAAGGTCTGTGGCACTTCCTCCTCCTTAACATTCCGATATATGGGTGGGGTATAAATAAATTATTATTATTATTACTATTACTATTACTATTATTATTTATTATTTATTATTTATTATTTATTATTTATTATTTACTTACCTGCTGAGGCCTTCAAGAAAAGAAGGTTGAAGGGTGATTATAGACAATAAGACAATAAGAATTTAGTATTTATATAGCACTCTTTCTAAGTGCTCAAAGCACTCTTAAATCTGTGTTGTTAAATAAAGTTCCAACATACAGTCCTCTCCGGGAGAATTATTAGCAAGTATTAATGACACCTGAGCGTTGGGTCCCATTAAAATTGGCTGTTGCTTTGTATTCACTAGGTTTTGCAATATCATATTGGTCTCATTGGAATTCCTGATTGGGGAGAAGAAGCCCACAACAAGGCCTCTGTAGATAAACACAAGTTGCCAGGCAGCTCCTGAGTACATTAAGAAGATGCTTGCCAGTAATCTGCAGCAGTAGCAGTGCCTCACAAAGCAATTTGTGCTGCACTACCAGGGATTGAAAGCATTTGCCAAGTTCAGTACTGGCACCACTGTTTTGTATGACAGTTGTCAAATACCTCCATTTGGCTGAAGTATTATTATTATTTTATTTATTTATACCCCATATTTTCTCCTGACAGCACTCAAGGCAGGGGAAAAATATGTGAAATATGTGAAGGCTTGCTCCAGGGACTCTTCTACCATTCAGTGATGGTTGTAATATGTGTGTAAATAATCTTGCCTACTTTTATCAGTGAAATTATTGGATTTTTTAAAATAAAAGAGCCATGTAGAAAGTCTTGCAATTCAAACAGAAAACTCTTTTGTGAATAGTTGCATTACACAGTTGTAGTTTATGTAAGCTATGAGAACTTGGAAGATAGATTACAGAGCTTTTGTATAGTATTGCAGTGGCAGGTTGCAGGAACTAGCTTAAAAATATTTCTAGCCTATAACATAGAACTTTGGTATTATATGAGAAGTACATCTATATTAGCATAATAAGCTGGGTGCAGAACATCTCTTGCTGTATGTTTTAGTGCTCCTCTGTCAAAGGGTTGTCTTTTCTACATTGTGAGAAATCCATGGCAGTGCTACAAGTTAATGGGAAAAATCAATATAGAGCTGATCTTTTCCACCACATCCTCTTAAGGCACGAGGGAGGGAAACTGGCAAACCCATATGCGCCTTCCTTAGCCTCACAAGTAAATGAGGGCAATCCCATTGATTTCCATGCAGTTTCCTAAATTTACTTATATATAACACACTCTCTCTCCCCCCCCCCTCTCTCTATATATATTGGAATCCAGCAAAATTTGTTTAAAAATACATCCAATTGGGTTTGGCTACTGTTCTCTCTGTACAAGTCTTTCAACAAAGGTCAAGACTTCTTCAGTGTCGTCATTGATAGCTCTTCCCATTTTTCTACGTTACAGTCTTATCCCTGTTGGGTTTACAAACGTCACTGCAGTCTTACATTTCCTAAGCCACAATACCTCTGGGAATTTGCTTTTATTTTACGTTCAAATTGCACTTTGAATACTTACTAAAGAGAACATTGATGTGATGATGTCAAATTAATTGCAGTGCCTCATCTTGAGCTAGTTGCTGTTATTTGCACTTTATAGGCAGGCAAGTAAGTTTGAGAGAGAATAAATTAGGAGCATGGTAGGTGAGTAAAAAACCAAATGCTTAGCTTGTAGCCTGTTTTCCATCCTGACTGTGGAGGAGGGGAATCTATCATGGAAACACCTGCTACTAGCCTCTTAGGCTAGTTGCTTTTTAGACTTATAAGGTTAGTCTCACACTACTTCTAGTTAGGTGTCCAAATTAGCAAACTATGATTAGTACTTCTCCCCATCCCCTGCAAAAAAACAAACAAACATGAATTAGAATTAGTTTTTTTCTGATTCTGTTTAAGAAAGTGATTAGGGTTGCCAAGTTGTTGCAGCAAACTATTTTGAACACTGAACAGAAAATAAAGGTGTAAGAATAGAAGAGGGAATAAATGAGTCTCTGGCACATTCTCAATTGTTTAGAAAGATCATCTGCACTGAGTAATTTAGTCTACAGCAGATTTTAATTCAGAATTCCTATCTAAGTCCTCTATTATTATTATTTTTAAAATGCATTGATAAAATCATTGATCTTCATATGAAGGGCTTGATGGAACATATTTAGCATATATCTTCTTCCCTGAATTTTCTGATTGCATGTTTCTGGGTATATGGGGTTTTTTTTTGCGGAGTGGGGGGTGACAGATCATGGGAGCATGCAGGTTGTTATTACAATTTGACACATTCCCAAAGCCACCCTTGTCTGTTTTAAATTGTTCAGCACTACCATTGTTGTCCTTTGCCATGTTATGCATGAGAACATGCAGGTGATAATTGGGGAAAGTAATATACTTTTACTTTTGCCCATTCCTTTTGACTGCTCCCATAACCAGTATTCCTTGGAGTGAATGACCTCCTCTGAGTCAGTAATATGGCAGAGTAGTGACAGTGGTGGCTGTGGGATCTAGGAACTATTCAGTAGTAAAGTCAGAACCACAGTAATAAGAACCCTACAGTCCCATACTCTTCACTCCTTCCCTAATTCTCCCCGTATTAATTCCTTAGTCCTCTCCTTTTTGTTTAGAGTTATTTCTGAACTGGTGTAACCATAGTTATCCTTTAAACCAGAGATTTGTTTAAAGTTTCCGAGAGTGCTTTCAGTCTCTGGTTTAAAGGCTATGGTAACTTTTATTTATGCCAGTTCAAGTGTAGCTCTAAAGCATAATTAATACAAGAAAGGATGATGAACTTTGCATGGGCAGAGCTTCAAGGGAGGGTGTAAGCCTTTGCTCCACTAGTGATCATTCAGCTATGGTTTTGCAACCTGTGTGGCATCTAAACTTCATTGTTGGCATCCATCTGTCTTGGGAGACAATGGAGGAGTGCACCTTTGGGGGTGAGGTCAATCTGTTGGAATTCAAGCACCAGGCCTGTTGGCATCTGAACTGTGCCTGTGTGAAAAAATCTTCACACTTATTACAATTATTAACATTTGAATGCTTACAAGGATTAGGAAATGGCACTTTTGTGGCTTTGGATACTGCAGCCCTTGGATATTCCATTGATGGGATTCCTAAGCCACTAGTTTCTGTCTGGGGAGGGGTGTCAAAGATTACTAAAAGAATCAGATTGCCTTGAGAGGTACTTTAGTAGTTTTAACATGGAGATCATGCATATGACAACTACCATAAAAGCAGCAATTCCTGCCTTTATATTTCAGATTAAAACTCTTGCAAATGTGTGGCTAACATTTAGAGGAAATGAAGTGTGTCCCCAGATAGTGCTGGCGGCCAGGAGTTTGGAACCTTGAAACAATGAAGTGAAATTACAGAAGGTCAAATGCTTCCAGAATAAACTAGCAAAATTGACTCTTTGTTCTGGAGAGATCATTATGAAATTACAAGGTGGTGAAGTACAGTGTAGTGTGTAATTCTGCGGGAATAGGTGCTCAGTTTATTTTCTACACTAAACTACAATAAAATGAAATAAAATTTTTGAGGGCAATGCTACTGCCTACAAACCTATAGCTTCAGTTCAACTTTGTTCACATAATTCCATTAATCCCTCTCCCCATTTTACAAAATACCTTCGAATCCAATCTGAGTTCAAAATCTCTAGATCTCAAGAGTGATTTTTATCTTTGTAAATAAGCATAAATGGTTTCCCTTCGTAGACTTTCTAATGACAGGTGTCGGAATTCTCTCAAAATATGCTATGAGTGTTTCTAATACCTAATAGGGCACTGGGCCAGTAAAACAATTATAAGAAAGAGCTGGAAGAAGGAAGTGCTTGGGGTCTTTGCTTGGAATTGCAAAAAGGTTTTCTGAAAAGTGTTCACTGGTAGCATTTGCTTCATATGTCCCCCCTCCCGCCCACCCGAGTCTTTACAATAATTTTCAGCTTGCTTAACTTCCTTTTACTTTCCATTTCCCCATTTATTATACAATCATTTGATTGTGCTGTCTGTACAGAATGCATAAATTGCATATTTGTGTATCTCTATGTGCTTCATTTTTATTTATTTTAAAATGTTGAAATAAAGGTTTCCAGGGTGTCTTACCTGTTTCTATTGCACTTTGGAATATAGGTCAAGAGAAGGACATGTTTTACTTTTTGCTCAGGGAAAACAGGATTCACTGAGACCTGTGACGGGTGGTGGTCATTTTCTCCACATTTTACATTGTATTTGATATTACAAAAGGGAGAAGAATTTAACCCCCACCTATACTCTTATTGCTTCAAGTGGTTGTATCAAATTTAATCTAGGTATGGTAAAAATGGCAATGATTTCTACAATAAATGAAGGGTGGAAATTGATTTCAAGGTGAGTCATTCCACTTTTAAGTGAGTGATTCACCTCTGTGTGTATATAACATGTAAATGTACATATTTGTATGCAGTGTAGTACAAGCAGTCTAGCCTAACTCAAAATTACTACTAGATGATGTCAACACTCTATTATGGAGTCTGATCAGTTGTGAGGGCCTCGGTTTGTATGGCAGAATACACTTTCAGCCCTATGTATGATGTGGATAAAGAGTGTGCGCCTACTGACCCCATAATCCAAACGTTGGTTGTAAACTTTACTGTATATACTATATTTCCTGTCAAGTATTTCACATCAAGTTGTAATCCAAACATCTCAGATTTTCACAAGCCTTTCTCTTTTTCACATTCTTTTCCTATTCGCTTCCTCCTTGCTGTTTATTGGTCTTGTACTTTCCATTATGCTTATGTAGGCAACTGTCTGAAGAGATTCCTCTAATAATTTGTTTACATGACTTCCATTAAACACAGTTTATTGCTGGCTCTACAGTTAGGCTCCCAGATAATTGCTTTCACTGAAGCAAGTTGCTTTAAAGATCTTTAGTAACTGTTATAATCTAGTTTTCCTTCCTGATGGAAACTGTTTGTATAACTTTGTGCTACGGTGAACCAAGATAATCTGATGTCTATTAAGCCAAAGTAGTTTGTCTGTTTTTGCCTGTAGAATTATGGTGGTTTGAAAGGCTACTCTATTACAATTGCAGCTTTGAAATCATGCATAGTCACAAGGCTCTCACAGTGGCCAAACCCACTTTCACCCGCCTCTGGTATGTAGCACTTGATGTGTTAGCCAAGATTAAATGTGGCCCTAAGGCCAAGAAAGGTTATCTACTTTGTGTTATATTCCATCTGTGAAGAAAGCATTTAGTCTTCTCTTGATGCAAAATTAACAATTTTAGTCTGTCCAGTAACTATCAGACCTTAGCTTAAGCCTAGTCAAATGTCACAAACGTTTCATTTTTGTTTACTGCTTTTTGTTGTGAGATTAGACCTGGGACAAAGTAGGGTGAAGCTGAAAAGAACAACACTAGAAAAACAGAAGGGACAACTGCACAATATGCAAAGTCCTCTATTCCCATACTTCACCACTGAATATCATGGCTGCTGGTTTTAAGAAAAACCCTGTATGCACATAATGCTCAGCCATGGTTTGTTAAACCACAAGTTAAGTACAGGTTTCCCCACAGTCCATCAAACCATGACTTGTTTCCCTAAAATTTGTTTTGTTTTCCTATTGCTTGTACATTATAACTATGACATTTAAGGTGGAATTACCAACCAAATTGTTAAGGATACTTATCTGGGCATACCTTGTAAGTAAACAGACCATAGGTGAACTTGGCTTGCCTATAACGTTGAACCAAGTCTAGATGGAAATATTTTGAGGACCTTCCCTTTAGCCGGGTCCTCAGTGGCATTAGGAAATAGTCACTGCATCACTTGTTGATCCAGTAAATTGAGATGCTTTCCAAACAGCTATGGAGGAAACATGTATTAGGAGAAATAAAACTGCTTGCATTTAGAAAGTTGCTTAATAAGTAGAATTTCTAGGTAATTTGAATCAAATGTTCCAATCAAAATCTCCATTGAACTGTTTGTTAACTTGATATTGAGTATCCAATGTGTAAAAGGCAGTTGATCAAATAATTGGTTAGATTCAGGGGCTAACTTCCAGTTAGGAGTGCTTCCAGTCTAGACATTTTTCCTTCCGTGCCAGTTTTACTAGTGGTCCTTTCTGCGTTTTCTATAAGAAGTTGGTAACCTGTAGCACATAGGTTACATATGAACACCCAAGAATTTCATTTTATTTTTTATTTTTTTTGCAGCCCAAAGACCCGTCTAAGTTTCGTCATTCCCCCAAATTAAAAATTAATTGTTTTAGCTGCATGTCTGTGTGGGCTAGAAAAAGACAATACTTTTCTTGTGCAGTAAGCAGAAAATACATAATCTGTTGTGCGGTGCTGTGTGTTCGTGTTTGTATGTAGCGGAGGGAGGGAGCACCAATTATTTTAAATGTCATGTGGAAGAGAACAGGACACCAAAACACCTTTAATATTTGCAAGGTTTTACGCTTGGGGGCAATATGGTTTATCTACTTGAGTAGGGAAGTCCTGAGTACAGTCATACCTCGGGTTACAGACACTTCAGGTTGCGTGTTTTTGGGTTGTGCACCGTGCCAAAGCTGGAAGTACCGGAACAGGTTACTTCTGGGTTTTGGCGCAGACGCGGCGCTGCGAGTTGTGAACGCTGCGGGTTGCGAACGTGCCTCCCGCACGGATCACTTTCGCAACCTGAGCGTCCACTGTACTGTGTTGCTCCTTTGCTAGTTTTTTCCACAGGTTGGTACATGGATGAACCTGCACACTTCATTTAAACCTTTTCCCCCTGTACTTTTTTGTCACTTTCCATGCACCAGAAATACTAACTTGTCTCTCCCAGGAGAGGAGAGGTGCCCGTCTGTAAAATGTCAGGGAACATAATAACAATAGATTTGGGCTTATTTTCAGAGAGAAGCAGAGAGAAACAGTCATGTAGGGTGAGGTCCTCAGACTATTTGTTTATTTCATTTCATTTCCTGCCTTTCATCAAAAAGTCCCAGGGCAGGTTACAGCATTAAAAACTATTTTAAAAACCCTTCTCTTGGCACTTGCCAAGGCCCATTGCCCCCCCCCCCAAAAGTTGAGGACCCCTGCAGTAGAGGATGCACATGGGTTTGCCTGATGCCAGTTTCATACATATAGTGAAGTGATGTACATCACTGCTACTGGGATGTTTAGGTTGCATATTTGTGGCAGCCAATACAAAGCTGCTTACTAGAAATTGTCATAGCTTCTCAGCGATTTCCTAATTCATTTCTCTGTTCTCTTGCTTTCAGATTCTCACAAACATAAAGATAAACACAAAGACCGGGAACACAGACACAAAGAGCACAAGAAGGACAAAGACAAAGATCGAGAGAAATCTAAGCACAGTAACAGGTGAGATTGCTGGTTGTTGTCAGCAGGTTTGTTGTCCTGACATGCAAAACTAGGCCTGGAAACATGTGAACGGGGTTGCAAGATTACAGTCAGAGTGCTTGTCAGCTGGCTAGTGGGGAGGTGGCACGCATTGCACTTGCTTCATGTGATCCCATCTGACTGGGCTATTGGCATACTTCTCAGCTGTTTCCAGCCATAGTTGGGGGAGATGTGGATATGATGCAGTCTCAGAGATTGGCCAGTCAGGTTGTTGTTGGTCAGATAATATTGTGTCTACTATGCCAATAAGTTCATTGGCTGGCCTAAGTATTGGGCAAGCCAAGAAGCCTGCTTTAGTCACTTTTGTTCACATACTCTTTAACTTTGCAGGAGATGCAAGGTAGTTCACCACAAATTAAAGCCAATAGTGCTTGCTCTTGATAGGCATAGCAGTCCTTTGGTACTTGGCTTCCTTTCCCTACTTCAAAGGTCTCCACATAAATTGGTGGCCATTCTCATTGGAACTCTTGTTTTAATAATCTTCTCAAGTCATAAAGTGACACTTGAAATGGTAAATTCAAGACAGCTATTTTTTTACTGTTTGGGGGTTAACCAAGTTACATGTAAGTTAATGTTACTGAGGTTAAAACCTGTGAATAGCTTCCAGATATCAAATGATGGGGCTGCCATTCTATGGTATATATGATTGCCCTCCCTTTCATTCACATAGCCTTATTTTGTACCTAAACAGTTACACAAATTTAACCTTTTAACAAGTTAAACACCTTGATCCCTTTTGTGCTTTTTTCTAAACTTGAATATATTTTAATAAACCATTTCATTTTCCAATTTGTGATAGATGGGAGATATTTCTTAGCCAACATAGCTCCAAAACTTACAACATTCATATACCTTGGAGGCAGAGGCTGTAAATGTCTTGGCTAAGCTGTTGCACACTTTACTGGTTGCTTAAATCCCAGCAATGCTAATTAACACACTTTGCAGGGAATGGGGGTGGTATTTCACCTTGTGCTTCCAAATGTTGCTAAATTGTTGTGAAACTCTCTTCTCTCCTCCACCCACATTGGAGTGTTTACAGCTTTTTAGAACGGGACTTTTTGCATAGCATAATGCAAAACCTGCTTGGCTTTTGGCTCATTACTCCGATGTGTTTCTTGTCTATAATCTCAATCACATTGCAGCCTTCCAAAAGATAATATATATACTTTAGAAGGGGAGCAAAAAACCCAGCCAAATGGGTGGGGTGTAAATAATAATAAATTATTATTATTATTATTATTATTATTATTATTATTATTATTAGTGAGAACACAGTGGATAAGGGTTAGACAGTGCCACAGGCTGTAGCACCTTATTCATCATACAGGTGTTTACTTGTGTCCATTCAATGAATTATCCATTCAATGAATCTTGTGTGACAGTTCTGCCCAAGTGAGGAGCTCTTAGTTAGAATTTATATGCAGACAAATTAATTATGGTATGTAGAGCTTTTCAAGTATGATTGCTTAGTAATTGTATTCATATTTTACTTTTTCCTAAACCTTAGAGGCTTTTTAAATGAACATATTTATATACCAATCACCTTATATTCCTTATCTGGCTACCTATTCATGATGATGTCCTGCACTGACTAACACAGTACTTTGGCTCTTTCTTGAAGGCACACTGTGCCCCTTTACCTTATTCAATTCAGTAGTACTTACTTCTGAGTAGACACAATAAATTGCCTTGTCCCATCCAAGCTTGCACTGTGTAATGGGCATGATACAATTATAATAGATTCATTGAGAACATAATATTTGCAATTTGAAGCACTTCAAATCAGGAAGTGTATACTGAGATGGCTCCCCTGTGTGTCGAGGGGATCAAGCATATGAGTGTATCCTGCCTCTTATGCCGCAGATCGCCTATATGGGGGCTCAACGTGAACTGACTACATAACTTGGATCATGCATTTAATTCAGATTTTTTTCTAGGATATTGCTCTTGCAATCTTGGCCCATGTGCTTTAGGGTTGGATTCATGTACCATATTTAGAAGTTGTCTGGTGATGTCTGAGGAGGTGGGACAGGCATGCTGAGAGGGCAAGTAGGGGAGGTGCACATTCCCCACTTTGTATAACAGGAATATGGTAAATCAGTGAAGAAATTCTGTCACTTTTTCCATTCTTACTCCTTTTGTGTTTTGAAATCACACGCCTCCCATGTTTCATCTCATAAATATACCTGTGCTCAGTCCTGCACTAGGGAGGGAGAGAGAAAGAAAGAGAGAGAGAGAGAGAGAGAGAGAGAGAGAGACCAGAACTCTATGTCAGGAGTTGAATTACTAGAACCTGTATAAATAAAAGGCTTTATATACTAATAGTAAAACCTCAAACTTGGCTCGGCAGCAAATCTTCCAGTGCTCAAGCAGTGTCTCTGCTTACATAGAATTCTTAGCACACACCCATGTTAGGGAGGCAGGTTGCTGAATTACACTTAATATGATCCAGGAAGTGGAAAAACTGGCCAAAGGGACAGGCCTAATTCCTGTAGAATGGTTTAGGCCTGCATAAGGTGACGTGTAAGAGATGATCAGGGGCAAACCAGAGTGTTTGGGCTAGCCATATTGAAGTTTTGGTGGGGTGGGGGTTGCCTTGGTACTATAGCTGTTTTCATACTTATAAAGTTATTCCATTAAGGGAGCAAAATTTATTTATTACGATTATACTGCAACCTTCGTCCCAAAGGAGCCCAGCCTACATTCAAGTTTACTTGAATTTATTATTGTTTCTGGATTAATCTTCATGCTTTTAAATTCAGCATATTGGATCCAACATCCAATATCTTTCAGCCCAAAGGCAACTTGGAAAGCAGGCTGGTGTACAAAGTAAATGTAGCAAAAATGTAGGGCTTCTTAGTAGAGAGTATAAAGTTGCAGGACATCATATTCAGGTAACTCTCATCTTACTCGAGATTTCAGTTCTGGGAGTCCACGCATAAACACAGAAATGTATGAAGCCGGGAACAACCCCCTCCTGTGAGGTTTTTTACTCTGCTTTGTAAAGGCGGTACAAGGGCTCTGGCAGTGTCCCAGAGCCCTTCCACTGCTTCCCCAAAATCTTGTAAGCCTGCAATTGTAGCTGTGCACAGGTGGCCAGGGAAGAATAAATAAATAGGGAGCAGAGGGAATGGTGGGTGTGCTCATCTTGCTTTCAGGCCAAGGAAGCCGGTGTTTGTCCACAGACAGCTTTCCATGTCATGTGGCTAGCATGAGTAAACTGTTTCTGGTGCAACAGAACACCGTGACGGAAACCAGAGTGCATGGAAAAGCCATTTACCTTGCTGTCTTAGTGGTACCTATTTAGCTACTTGCATTGGTGTGCTTTCGAACTGCTAAGTTGGCAGGAGCTGGGGCAGAGCAACAGGAGCTCACTCCGTCGCAGGGATTCAAACCACCGACCTTCTGATCGGCAAGCCCAGGAGGCTCAGTGGTTTAGACCACAACGCCACTCACATCCTGTAATGTAATTCAGCTCATTGGAGTGCTGGTGGGAGTGTTAACTTGGAGAAAGAATTTTAGCTGGTATTTTATCTAGGGCCTGTAACTATTATAATCAGTTTTGGTTTATTGCAGTCTATATGGTTCTTTATATAGCTTGCTGAAAGTCCTGTGCTGGTTCAAGATAATAAATCAGAAATAAATGTATTTATTTGAGTCAGTACAATACATAAGTGCCACAAGGATTAGGCTCACGGTGGCTTTCTATGTCATATTCAGTGCAGGTTTTTTTTGTTTAGTTCATCTCCAAACAAGAAGTCTTAACTCTAGCAATGCCATTAATGTTGTGAGCAATTTCCAGAGAGTACAGTGATGCCTACTTGAAGGAAACACTTCCTGAAGGAATAGCTGTGCATCAATCTTCTAATAAAGTAAAGTGCTTTTTGCAGAGGTTTTTTTTTTTTTAAGTACATCTCAGAATAAATCATCAAAATACTTTGCTTCCTGTGAATCAAATCAAAAGCTTTTATGAAAACAAGGAACATGGAGCAGAAACAGATTCAAACACTGAGTAAAACACTTCACAGTAGCAAAAATATCGTTTTCTAGCTCTACCATGCTTCTCCATACATAATTGGCCAAAAGAACCTTTCAGATTCCTATGCTGAATCTGAGTCCTCAACTTTGGTGGACCACAGAATGGAGTAGTGCCTCCCTGCAAAATGAACCACCTCTAATTTTCAGTCTTTACACCAGTTGCATGTTGTATTATGCACTCTGTTGGAATAAGAATTCTGTAGGCAACACTTAAAAACCAGGTCATTAGACATCAGCCTATTAAGGCCCTTATAGATTTATTTCAAGGATAAAACGAAGGAGGGGAGACCAGGTATGCTGCCTTGAACAACTTGGAGGAAAGGTGGGATATAAATATAAAATAATAAAAGCTGTGATCCCAGCTCAGCTATGAGTGAAGACTGATTCATGCAACAGTCTCTAAACCTGATTTGTGCATAGACTTGATCCATCCTTCATGATTCAGAGCGGAAGCTACGTAATGCAGCTTTCGGTGGCAAGCTGTGAGCTGATGTTTGAAGGGAGCAGAGTGTCCTTTACTATGATCTAGTTGAAGGAGAGGCTGTCGGTAAGGAACTAACCATTCATTATCATCTTGCCCCAGGCTGAGGAGTAAAAGTAGCTGCAACACACTGCTGTCCTACATCTGGGAAGATAACTGTGTTACACTAGGGCAGGCTTCCCCAACCTCTGCCCTCCAGATGTTTTGAGACTACAATTCCCATCATCCCTGACTACTGGTCCTGCTAGCTAGGGATCATGGGAGTTGTAGGCCAAAAACATCTGGAGGGCTGAGTTTGAGGAAGCCTGCACTAGGACCAGTTGCTTTGCCTACTAGAGAAGGTAAGCTTTCCGAAATGGTGGTCTGTGCCTGTTGGCCAGGTTGAGAATTAAGCAATGAATGCAGCTGCAGTGTTCTCTTCTTGGAAAAAGCCAAAGTAACATTTTGTACGGTAACTTGCCCTGCAAGCTTCCCTACTTGTTCTGAACCTTGGTAGAAGAAGGAATTCCAGAACTTGCGCAGGAGAGCCAGGGCTTGCCCTACCATTAGGCAGAGTGGGGTTGCTGTTTCGGGTGTAGATGCTGAGGGACAACATTCCCCTGTATTGGAGGATAGAGCTGTTTGTGCCAACAGCCTGTCCAGAATCCTCTCAATTAGCACGTTGCCCTCAAGAGCCATGGAAGACACTGGCCTATTACCACTGATAGATCCAGCTGCCAATCTCCTTGGCTTCTGTATGTAGAACGGGGGCTTTTTGCCTCAGGCAGCAAAACACCACCTTATTAGTTGTTAGGTGCACAGTTTTTGTCTGTGCCAGCAGGAGATTGTTTGCACATGCTGAACATGCTTTTTAAAGTAAGGACTGGACTGCAGTGTAGATTTGAGTCAATTGTATTGCCTGATCTCAGGCTGACGTATGATCCAGGTTGCCATCCCCATATCATCCATTTCCCACCTGTCAAATGGGGGGAATTATGTTCTCTCTTTCACAGGATGGCAATCTTTTTATTTATTTTTTATTTTTTATTTTGGCACATAAGCTAGTTTACCAATCTTATTCATAACAAACAGGCATTTAAAATGAGGGCTTATGTCTTGATGTGAGGTGCTCCAAATAGTTCTTGTCTGATTACAAAACGATATTAAGTTAAATGACACATTTGCTTACCTTCATTTATTAGAAGCTGCACTGGTCTGTGAGTTTTTTCTTCAGAGACACATACCATTTGTTGGTGGTTTTTTCCTATTTTTTGCTGTCATGCAAATTAAATCTCTCTTTTTTTTCCCTGTTGAGAAGTTTGCTTGTGGTGACATTTCATATGTGTATGTTCTCTAAATAGGTATTTGTTACCAGGAAAGTTCTTACTGTGTCTGTCTTTTTTACTTGTCAATTTGTATAGCTGTGGGGTGCATGTGTTTGTGACTGAAGTAGGGAAACTGATTGTAGTGCTGCAGGTGACAAGAATTCGTGTCAGTTGTATTTAACACACCCAGGTAGAAGTAATGAAAAAAAGATCAGAGGATGTTTTAGCAGTAGAAAAATGTGAAGAATCTTTAATGTGCCATGACTAAAAGCTGGCTAAAAATTTGTTGTGTTCCTGCAATTAAAAACTGTTACGTTTTGCTGGTGTCCATGTCTGTTGGAGCACAGCATAGTAGCAATTAACCTCCATTATAGTGGCCAGGTTTTGATGATTATCCATTGTTTTATAAACCATGGTTTTAAGAGGTCTCTTCCCTTTTCACTATCAACACTCTGTTCGGTGCAACAATCCTGACTTCATTAAACCTATTCCCTGTTGTACACAAACTACATCATACAACTCTGGCTTAACATTGGTTAATAAACTAGCATACTTAGCCAGGCTAGTATTGATCCTCTCTTAATTCTTTACAGCATCTGTACATTTCCCCCCTTTATTTTTCTTTTTCTTTTTCTCTTTCCTATTTTCTCTTTCTGTTGAAGCGATAGAGGTTGGGAACCCATGAAATGTGCAAGTTTCTCTAGACAATAAACCATGAATGGGTATATTGAAAGAAGTATATTCTCTGTCCTCCAAGCAAGGAGCAGATGACATTTAGGCATTCCTAATTCAGCATCTGCTTGCTTTGCAACAGGCAAACAGACAGCAAAAATCAGACCTGATTATTAGATATGAAGTTATGTAACTTAACCTTTACAGCATCATTTTCATGAAACGGGCGGGGGGTGTCACAATTGCATAAAACGAAAGTGAAATAAAAATACTGTTAGCCAGTTTAAGTTTATTAGATGTTGTAACAAGTGGGCTTTCCATTTTATGAAAGTTGGGTTGTTGAAATAAATTATGTGGACCGAAAAAGGTTGGCCACTGTGGGGAACAGAAGATTGTATTAGAAATTCCAACTTTTTGTATTTGGTAAATATGATTTCTTTATATGTAGTGGTTCTTGTCATAAATACTTAAATGATGAAGTGACTCAAAAATCCAAAGAAATTGCATCCCATTTTTAAAAGGACTAAATGTTTTATGGGCATTTGGAGAAGGTATATGACGCTGAAGGCTGGTATTATATAGTGTTTAACCAGACCTGAGGAGACCCAGGTTCAAATCCCCACTTGGTCATCAAGTTAATTTGATGAGCAGAGGTGATCACTATTGCTTAGTCTAACCTTTTCAGGGTGGTAGTGAGCTGAAATATGGGGAGGCAGCACATGCACTTGTTCTATATTGTTGTTGTTATTTAAGTTTATTAGATACTTTTTCTTGTCGCAGGCAACTTAAATCAACTTTACAAAAAACAAACTATACCATACATTCATTAAAACCAAGAAAAAGTACATTAAAAATATTAGGATATGGGCAGAATAAAAATGTAATAAATATAGTTGCTTATTTGACTTTATTGTGGTATGTGTCTCTACATTAGGGACAGAGAATTTTCCAGATTCAAGAAGCAGTAAGTCACATTGGAAGGGCTTGTGGGAGCTAAGAATCAAACCATAAGAAATAGAGTGGCACTAGCAAGTGGGAGGAATGAAAGGGGAATCCAGAGTACTTAGCTTGCAGAGTCATTGAGGGGCAAGAGGGTCAGGATAATGAAGTAAGGAAACCTAATGAGTGTAATAGGAGAAGGCTGCAGTTGACTTCTCAAAATGCAATGTTGGAGTTCTCTAAGAGCTGCTTTCTTTATCATGTGCCTGGATATAATGTAATCACACATGAGCCTTAAATCTTTCCCTAGCAGGATATACCACATCTTCAAGGGTTTTTCAACAATTTATCTCTGTAATCTACAAGTTTAATTCTGATTATTGTGGTCTAAGCAGCCACTGAATAGTTAATTGGGAAATGGACCACTTTCTAAAGAGACTGGGTTTTGTTTTGATTTTGGCATTAGAATAGAATTACAGTGGTACCTCAGGATGCGAACGGGATCCATTCCGGAGCCCTGTTCGCATCCCGAACAGAACATTTCGCCGCTTCCGCGCATGCGCGTGAAGTCATTTTGACCGTCTGCGCGAGGGGTGAAACCCGGAAGTAATGCACTCCATTACTTCCTGGTCGCCGCAGAGTGCAACCCGAAAGTGCTCAACCTGAAGCATATTTATCCCGAGGTATGACTGTAGAGACATACCATTTTCTTTCTGATGTAATGAAAACCTATCATTTTTTTTTTTAGCCTTAATATACGTTCCATTTGTTCTCTCCCTCATAAGTGAAACAGGCCACTGGTGAGGAGAGGGAAGAAGTGAGGCTTGGCAAAGGTCATATGGCGCAAGTATCATTGGTTTATAAAATGCACTAACAGGAGGAGCATGTAACTAGACATGAAAGCACTCCTGAACTCAGTTTCTGGCTCTTCTAGTGACTGAATTGAGTGAACCAAAGCCCATTGCTTAAATGCTTTGTGCCTCTGTTTCTCTCGTCTAATAAATTTATCAATACCAATATGAGCCATAAATATGATGTTTTGTGTTATAACTACAGGATTTGTCTTCTTTTTACCCCGTCTCAGTAGGGGGAAAAATCCACTGAAGGTTCCAGTTAATGTCTGCTGTTAAAAGCATAAATGCCAAGATGTTAGTCCAGGGCTTAAGGTGTACTGAACAGTGCACATATATTGTTGAAACTCCTTCAGGCGAAAATGCATTAGTCTGTGGTGTCCCCGAGGCATCTTGACTTTACTATGTTCCTTATTGCTACAGTTGTGTGATTCTTCATATTAATAGAAAATTTTCTAGGGCTTGGCGTGTCAATCCGCTTGGTCGTTGCTACCGATCCTGTCCCAACTGACTCTTGTATCTTCCAGTGAGCACAAAGATTCCTCGGAGAAGAAACACAAAGAGAAGGAGAAAACCAAACACAAAGATGGCAGTTCAGAGAAACACGACAAACACAAAGACAAACACAAAGATAGAGACAAGGAGAAACGAAAGGAAGAAAAGGTACAGGATGGTGGTGGGGCTGAATGGCACTGCTTTGGACTGGGCTTTTGTTGTGGATAAAGACGCGAGCAGCTTCACATTTTTGACATTTTTAAGCTGTTTTGCAAGTCAAATCCCACATACAGTTTCAACAGAAACTCAAGGCTATGAGTATAAGAGCTGTGGCATTAGGTGTTAGATGACATCACTACGCGTCTGTTTAAATGGCTGTTGTAAACTTGTCATAATAAAAGTCATGTTAAACTTCATAGCAGCTACAGGCTGAATTTCAGCACACATTGTGTTCCAAATGAGGAGGGATTCTGTAGGTTACTTGATGCAGGATATTACAAACATTGCACCGATGCAGGTGCACACCTTAGCCCAGCCTTGACAGACAGAAGAGGGACAGACAGTACCTTCATAATTTTCCTATCCCATCTGTTCATGTCTGGGCAAAGTGCATAATTATGCAGTGTAACAGTACAAGCAGAAGCCTTGTCTAAATAAGCTAAGGAGTTGATAGCAAATTCTGCAGTTGTGGCCAGACAAAAGGAAAAACTTCGGGAGAACATCTAGATAGATAGATAGATAGATAGATAGATAGATAGATAGGAAAATAGCAGGACAGAGCACGTATTTGGGATTGGCCGGATCCAATAATGCTGAGAGTGTTTCTGAGGAATAGCTGGAGGTGCACTTGCTCCTGGTACAAGGGTCTTTTGTCAGTTACATTTGAATGCACAGGGAAGATATGACAGTGCTTTTTTTAGCTTACTAACCAGCTCTCACTTCTGTTTTCAGAGTAAATCATCTGGTGAAGTGAAAATAAAGAAGGAAAAAGAAAATGGCTTCTCCAGGTATGCAGCTGGGAGCCTTGTGTGAAGAAGACTGTTAGATTTTTAGTTTTGACTTGTACCCAGAAGATGAGTGGAATTTCTCTCAGTGGGATCCCTGAGAGTTCTGGGATCCTCTTTTCTGTTGGCATAAAGAAAACCTAAAACCAAAGATGGGGAATCTTTTTTGTGTTAAAAACCAGTCCAGCTATATGGACAGGAATAAGATTGTAAAGGATTCTCTTATGCACTTCTCTTTTTTAATTCAATGTAGACATAGAACCTTCTTGTCCCTGATAAAGACTCTAAAATAACATAGACTTTTAAAGTTGTTCCCTATCAATATCAAACGCTCGGTAGAAGAACTGGGAATTTAGGGTCAAACTAAAGTTGCTCCTCCTGTGCACTGTTTCTAAAACAGTATTCAAGCATATATAAACTGCTTGATTCACAGTAGAAGAAAGTAAGGACCCCTCTTGGTATTTCTAGGAACTGCATTCTTAAGAATGTAAAATCCGCTTGTCAAAAAGCCAGCAGCAGTTATGCTCAGCATAAATACCTCGTGGAACTGACACCAGACTTTTCCACTATCGTGCAGCCTGTTTCCAGCAATCTCCTGCATTTTGATGCACGATGCTGAATTGATTTAAAACACAGCCTTTAAAATCTGCAGTGCCTTTGTACTTTAAAATACTAGCATTCCTTGCACAAGTATTTTACTCTGCTGTCTTGTATTACCAGCTGATCTTATTTGTGTTAGATATTTGAAGTGGAAAGCAGATCAGGCTACATCTTTTTAGAAGAGAGATGGCACCGCAGAAGGTGACCTCATTGCTTGCAGTGTTTTGGGTTTTGTGGAGTTTGCACTGCACTGAAACATCCAAGCAGACTGCAGCTCTAAGATCTTTTGTATTCCACAGAACGCAGTCTTCATTGCGAAATAGCTGCAGAATTTTTGCCTTTGGAAAAAATGTATTTTTAGAGTCAGCTCAATAAATTAGCTTTCAGTGGCTGAAATGTGGTCTCCTGAGTATCTTTGTAAAGTGACTTCCATCAAAATGGCTCCTTTAGCAGCATGCATTTGTTCCCAGTAACTGTAGAGGTGTATTTGCCAGCGCTGCTGAGTTTTTCCAGCTGTGAGATCAGGCAGCGTGCATTAGCATGCTGCTCATCCCTGATAAACCATGATAAGGTAGGAAGTCTGGGTCATTGTGATGTTTGAACACAGCCACTTTTTGTTACATCGTTTTATATGCTTTGACCCACCATGGTTTTCACTGGAAGGGCAAGCCACAGATTCTCTTTAAATATGAATACCCCCCCACACCGTACAAAAATGCCATGCATACCTGTAGGTAAAACAAAATAGAACTAGTAATTTATATTACGGAATATCCCAATATCCAGTGTGTGGATATTTCGGGGAGAGTAGATTTATTAAAACAATTTTAAAACTTGAATTGTTGTAACTAAAAAACAATCAAGTAGTTTGAATCTGACACATCTTTAACACTTAATACTTGCTAACATCTACAAGTTTGTGTTCAGGGTTTGTAACATTGTCCCATTGTTGTAGGATTTTTTTTCTCATTTTTCTATGCAGCCTTAATTTAAATCAGAGCTTCCCAAAATGCTACAGCTGGAGGAATATAGAAACCTAGTAGGGTGTCATGGGGGAGAGTTTGGAGGAAACCATACACAGATCAGCTAAGAAGCGGGGAGTTATTTGTATCCCCACCAGGGTGTTGGGATCTACTTTCCAGCATGTTTATTTTAATTTTCTTTTTTGCTGACACCAATATCTGGAGGGGTTTGGTGGGGCAGAACCCCACCAGCCCTGCAATATGGTGTTACATTTTCAGTTTAGCTGAAACTATATGAAAGTCACACATCCTGTTCAACTCTAAATATGGCAGGGATAATGAGAGAGTTCTCCTCGCGTGGGTTGAAGTGGTAGGTGAAGTCGGGCTACAAGCCGAAGCTTAGTAGTCATGTTCTTGACTAAATAACTCATTTCCTTTTCTCTCTAGCCCACCTCGTATTAAGGAAGAAATGGATGACGATGGCTACTACAAAGAAGACTATAAGCCGCTAAAGAGACCCCGAGAGGATGATGAGTGAGTAGCTTGTGAACATTACCTACAGTGAAAAGTGGGAATAATGGAACATTTGGATCTGTCTATAGGAAGCAACTATAGTAACTTGCTAAGTCATAACTCAGAGTAGACCCATTGAAATCAATGGATTTAAGGGCTTAAGTTCTTTTGCCCATTCCAGATATCAGTTGTCATTCAGACATCATCATGCCACTCAGTGAAAAGTGAATGCTTTTAATTACCCTTGAGGGAGGACCACATTCTGGGGGGTTTACCTTTTTTTCTAATAGCGTAGTTTTTTGTTTGTTTTCATTTTATGTAAGCGGCCTTGATCTTTTGAAAGGTAGCTGACAAATGCTTTTATAAAACAAAAGAATAATGAGTAAGACAAAATGTTAAGGACCGAATGAATAGTGAGTGTTAATAATGCTTTGTGAACCCCAGCTGTCTTCTATAGTGAATTGCCTTGATCCTGCAAGGAAGATGTTAATACGGAAGCAACTGTGGACCTGATGTGTGTATCACAGTGCTCATCTGGATCCCGCTATTCCATCTGGGACCACTAGGTGCCTGGGATTCACACTGGGTCAGGGCCAGCATCAGTCGTCCTACTAGTGTAACCCACTTCTGCTGCAAAGGGAATTTAAACTCCCCCCTCCCCCAGTCCTGCAACAGCAAAGAGAAGAAAAGCGATCAGTGCAAATGAGGGGCAACAGTTTGCGTCAAATACAAAAATAGCAGATTTTATTTCTTGATAGTATTCTGCAGCAGCCATGTATAATATGGTGTCAGTGTGTGTGCAGCACAGGTAGAGAACTGGCATTTGTCTACAGACACTGGAAAGTAGCTGTATCTGTTCTTACGGAAGGGGCTTCAGGAAACGTATAACTTAAAGTCAAGCAGCAGGTTTTATCTGAGCTACAAGAATTGGGGTGTTGGTGCTTTTGGAATGCAGGCTATAAGCAGCACAGCGGCAACATTTGTGTGTGGAGGGTGAGAGTAATAAAATCCGGAACTGGAAATAAATGATTTGTTTACAATTGTTGGATCTGTTTCAGTGTCGACTACAAACCCAAGAAGATCAAAACTGAAGATATAAAAAAATCAAAGAAGCGGAAACAGGAAGAAGAGGAGGTTTGGTTGAATTTATATTTTCTGAATCTCTGGGGTAATAACAGGTTGTGGAGACAACTGTGGAGAAAGAACACTTTATTTTGCTTAGAATATCCAATTTAGCATTCATCTGAAAACATTAACCAAAAAAATACACGATGTCTCGATCTAGAGTACATGTTAAGATCAGTATGTAGAGATCCTGATTTTTGGCTAGATTCATGCAGAGAGCATACTGGTGGCTGGGCTCTGCTCGCCACAAAGTTGCAACTCCTCCTCCATCCTTAGGCTAAGTGGTCCTCATCTCCTTTTTTCTCTACATAATGCCCTTTCACTTCTCTCTGCCTCCTGTATATGACTTTGCCAATTTATTTATGTCATACCATGATACACTCTGCATGTTAATTGATGATAATTACTTGCCATCGGTAGGAAACTGAATAAGTAGTTTGATTCAGACCAAGGGCCATTTTTGTGAGAAGCAAATTTCAAATGGTTTCTTACAAAATTTATTTGTTTTAAAATGTAAGAGTATCTTGTAAAACTACTCCCTGTATAGCGTCTCTCTCTTTAAAAAAATCTCTTTTCAGGATATCAAACCCAAGAAAATAAAGAGCAAAGATAAGAAGCCTCCTGAAGGAGACATGAAGAAGAAGAAAACAAAAAAAGAAGAGGAGCAGAAATGGAAATGGTAACACACCTCTGATATTTCAGCCTGTGGCTGGCTGCTTCCTCTTACATCTGAAATAATGCTGACTGAAAACTCTTTGTGGTTGGACTTCAAAGCTGCAAACAGGATTATCTTCCATTTTAGAGGGAAAAGGAAAACCCCAGTTCGAGCTCTCAACTAGTTAAGGATTATTTAGGTTAATAATTGGCTTTCAACGAACTGATTTATCATTGGAACAAACATTTAATATCCATTTTATTAGAAGTCCTGAGGTACTGAAGTCATAACCTTTGTTTATCTTATTATTAGGTGGCATGTCTATCTGGTATTAGATGGAACGTTTAACGGTAGTTTTTTGTTTTCTGTTAATATCAATTTCACTAGCAGCAAATGTATCACAAAAATTAAGTGAAGTTTACAACTAGCACTTTGCTGATTTCATAAAGTTATATTTGCTCAGCAAAAATTGCCAGTTAGGAGCAGTGAAAATGTTCATTCAAAAAGCCCTCTACACTTCACTTAAGTATATTTTTTAAACACTTGCTCACAGCCACTGTTCATTATTCATGATGCTATTGTTCACAGAGCTTCAGTCTAACAAGGACTATTAGCCCTGTCTCATTTATACCAGTTGCTGGGAATCACAAGTGTGAACAGTGTTGCTGCAATCTGGTTCTGCTTGTGGGTTTCCCATAGACTGGAACAGGCTGGTGCTTTTAATCTGATGTATCAGGGCTCTTATCCTCATTTGTTCTTCCAGTTAGCAGTTGCTTAGACTAAGGGAATGTGTCCCTGTTGCTGAGGCAGCCAGACCAATGGTCCCTTGAATTATACTAGCAAGTGGACCCCCTCAGTCTGCACCTTTTTATCAAGGGATAGAAAACACTGCCTCATCATTTTAGAACAGGTGAAATCATAGAATCTTAGAACTGGAAAGGGACCTTGAGTGTCATTTTGTTGAATTCCTTGCAATGCAGGAATCTCAACTAAAGCATCCATGACAGATGGCCTTCCAACTTCTGCTTGAAAACTTCCAAGGAAGGTTTTTGAAACATTCCTATTTCTCAGCCCCGCAAAAAATAGCTTGGCACCTAATTTTAAAGTTGGACTCTACTAATTAATCCACTGAAGCTTTAGTTGACAAATCTAACAGTTGAAAGCTTACCTCCTTTGAACCATAATAATACTTTTTGTAGTTCTCCTTATTTTCTTACCTTCTAAACTAGTATGCCTTTTGCAAGAGAATCAGCCTTAAACTTCATGACTCTTGCTTTTGTGTTAAGAACATACTGCTTAGCCTTCCTTCAAAACATTAACCCTTACAGGCTGCAGTCCACAAACTAAACCAACCTTTTTTAGGCATATGCAGGGATGTAAAGCTAGTCTTTTTCTTTTCTTTTCTAACATTTCTGAGCATTAGCCTACCTCATACCACAGGGAATTTTAAAAGAAGCCTGTGAAAGCAACTGTCTAGGATTGAAAATTCAAGGCCTTACTCCATGCATGGCATCCCTCCATGCTTTTCTGGATCAAGGCTGATTTGATCCTGAATTTTGCTTAAAATGGACACAATGCTAACAGTCTCGTAATGGTGTATTGCATTGCAATCCACTTCGTACAGCAGTGTGTTTTGAATAACTTTTTGGTGTTTGATCTTTAGTTCTGTACTTTTGGCTAACCAACTCCCAGTGTTTCGAGATACACTCCTTGGAGAGAGGCTGTGTCAACAAACTGATTAAGTGAAAACATTCCAGCGGATATTTAAACATACTTTATGGCTTCAAAACCCGAGGATCGTTTTCATTGAGAATTTGTTGGCAGTTTCAATAGAAAATAGTTCTGATGAAGAGCTTGTGGTATTCACCTTAATTTTCCTTTGCTTTATGCTTCTTGTTTCTGTGTTTCATCATGAAACACAATGCCCATTACAATGCAGGACACTCTGTCTTTACTTTTCTGTACTTAAAAATTTAAAATACAAATGTAAGGAATAGATATTTTTAAAATGTATTGTAATATGTGCACATGTTAGGGAGCCACGATTGGCCATTGCTGCTATGTCTTCCCACCACTGTTTTGCAGCCTAACACCAGCTGATAAATGTCAGAGTTGTAGGGGGGAAACAAACACATGGCCAAGCAGATATCTCAAGCTTAATGTAGAGTTGTTCATCCATGCTTTCTTGCTGGTTCTTACCATTGCCCACTCCCACCCTTGCACCCTGTAGAGCACAGCAGCTACACTTTTGAAGTGATCCTGCTTTCAAATGAAAACTGTTAGCCCACGTTGTCCAATTAACTCCCAGAAAATTGTAATTATTCAGCTGGTGATGCCCCCCCCACCTCAAGCGGATCTGACAGAGTGAAAGACCAGGGGGTATTGAGGGGGTGGAGAGATGCCAGTTGTTTTAAAAGAAACCTGTTTGGTTGGGTTTTAAAGTTTAGGGTTTTGGAGGAGTAATGCCAACCTTCTATCAGATAAGTAATATGAGGAATCAAGCTATTATTCTCAGCACTAGTTCTAGTGGTAGATAAAGTCTCTCTGTATTCCCACATAGCCAGGGGTGAAAATGGCTAAGGTCTAAGTCATAGCAACTCTTTCCAAGTGGTAGAGCTGGTGAAACTAGCATGGAGGTAATTTATGATACTTTGGGCTGCTTCCAATGTTTCTTTTTATCTTTTAGGATCTTTCTGTATCCCCATCCAACCACTATTTCTTTTGGAGCTACTTCACACAGTGTGTGATAGCTGCAAGACACCTTAAAAACTGTTGCTAAGAGCTCTTTCCACACAGTAATAAAGTGGAAGCTAAAAGATCCTCTCCCCTCCGCGCTCCCTTCCTGCCCAGTATACACTGTAAAAAAAAGTTGAGGAGCATCTCTGCGCTCTCTATGTTTCTACACACAATGAAAACAAAACTTTTTTAAAATAGCATCTACCCGCCCTTTATCCAGTGCCTGCTTCTGCTGTAAGATATTATGTGACCTTCAGTTCTGCCGCTTGAAATACAGCTAGACTAAACACATAAGTCAGTTGCTGAGTGAATCTAGGAAGAAAGATATGGCTCACTGGTGATACGTTGTGAATCCCTGTACCGGAAATGCCTATTTCAGGTTTTTCTGTAGAGACATGACAAGTACCTGAGAATTTGAGCCTTTCAGGTTTGGATTTAGTGTTATTGCAGAAAAGTGTCATCCCCTGCTGCCAGTACAACCCAACAGACTTCTAAGTGGGGATGAGTTTGGCCTGTGCCATTTCTGTACCTCAAGCAACATTAATCATCATTTCCCTCTGCTGACCACAGGAGAGGTCACTGACCCTAGTGCAGGTTACTCTGGGGATTTCTTCTCCTTGTTGCTTTTACTAACACCCCAAGTGGTGTATACAAGTAAGACATGCATCTAAACTGACATAAAAACAATGCTAGCTTCTTTGTGAAAAAGCCTGGAATATATTGTCTTGCTTGTGAGGCGGTCAGAAAGTGCTGGCTGATAAATGCAGACATGGGTAATGTGTGTAGCACAAGGGGTTGGCTTTCTAGATTAAAATATAGTAGAAGGTTTGTGTAAATAAATAAAACAAAACCTGTGTGCCCTGAGGTGGAAACGAGGAAGCCCAGGCGAGGAAGAATATAACCACCAAGTCCTAAGAGAACTGTTGGGGCAGCCCCACCCCAGCCTTCCCTGGGCCTTCTTAAGAAAGACCTATATCCTCTCAGGGAAGTCAGAGGCAAGGAAGCTGAATTTTGTACTATTTACTGTTCTAATATGCTAAATTATATTGAGTGTCTTGGCAGAAAGGCATTATAAAAATGAAAGAAGTAAATGGAGTAAATGAAAGGATGGATTGTTGAATTTGCTGAATTGACTAATTTTATCATTCATGATGCCCCATTTGTAGATTCTGAATCCATATGGCATTTGAATGAGCACATGTTTCTCTCTCCTACCCCCACCCCCTTTTTTTTAAAGGTGGGAGGAAGAGCGCTATCCTGAAGGTATTAAGTGGAAATTCTTGGAACACAAAGGCCCTGTGTTTGCACCACCATATGAACCTGTGCCTGAAAATGTCAAATTCTACTATGATGGTAAGCTACTAAAAGGCTAGTGTTTGGTGGAGAAATAGGTGTCTTTATAATGAGCATTCATAAGGCAGAAAAAGCCCATACTGGGAGACCTTGTAGAGAGGGTCATCCCATGCTGGTAAAATGCGGCTGGTGGTTTATATATTCTCTGGAGATGGTTGGAATTACATCTGCACAACCATGCAACCAGTGCTGGATTCTGGAGGCTGCTGAGTACAGGTCTGTCCATCTCCCTTTCCTCCTCCTCCATTCAAGGCTTGTGATGTGACAATCCCTGTGTGGACAGTGAACTGTGACTGGTGCAGAGACAGAATACAGTGTTCCCTTGTGCTCCCTGATGTCTGCACAGAAGTGCTGGATCATTCCCAGAGCTGTGAATGCAGGAATGAAAGATACATAATTGCATAGGAAGACACTTGTGAAGTATCCAGTTATATTAAATGAGGTTTGTTTTGAGAAAGTGGAATGTATTTCAGTGGTGGGTTCTCATAGCGAAAGTTGTTCAGAGATAATGCTTTTTTCCCTTTCATTTTTTTAATGACAGTGAGTGCTGTCTGGTAATAATATTTTCCTTTAAAGTGGTTTTATTTCTCAAGTCTGACCCAGTACCGTTGTTTTTGGCAGCAGAATTCCTCATGTGCAGCTGATGTGCATTCATTGCCTACATGCATCTTTCCAGTTAGAATGCAAGGCATGTTCTCATTGAGGACCACTTCTAGTTCTGTCTTGCTAAAGCTGGTTGAGGGTCCTTTGCTTCCAGAGCAAGGTATTGCCACTTAACATACTGTCCCTGCCCAATGACCAAAGGTCAATTCAGAGATTATCCATATCTTCTTCCCACCCTATCCCTGTTGAATTTCCTGGTTCTGACTCATCTGTAATGACTGTTGGAACCTTTCCAATGTCTGAGAGATTAAATTTACTGAAAAGGAGGTTGACATGACTATTTATGCTGGCTCCGGAGATTGCTGCTATCATTATAAACTACGTTTTCAAGTTCCTTTAAAATATGAAATGTGAGAAGGATTAATTGGCCCATATGAGTTAGTTGAAAGCTTATGGCATCTATGCCCAAGTAATCTCCCCAAGCAAGTTTGTGAGCAATTTAAATTAACTTGATATTTATATTTTCAGGGGAATAAACACCTCTGGCCCTATCACAGTGAAATCAGTTGAATGCAGTTTGACCAAGCTGCCACTAATGTATAAAATCCCCAAATGGTTTATATTCAGTCTCCCTACCAAATCATCCTAGAAACTATCTTAATAGCACATGAACACTTGATGTAGTTACTGGTCTCATTCAGAAATTACGTGAAACCTTGTTTTAGCATTATGAGACCACAGGCCTTGGACTGTACACTTCATTCTCCACTTTCTACCTCCTTCGTGCTCAAAGATAGATAGAAGCAGGGACCCAGTCCCTTTATTGATTGTGCTTCTGAGTATTTGAAAGGACAAACCTCAGATTGTACCTCTGTGCCTTTGTGAGTTTGATATCCCTATCAGAGCACAAAATGTCAAGTGAACATCATTCCTATGTTCCTAATCTTCCAAAATAGATGTTACAAAATAGATCAGATGGCCATAAATCTTTTACAACATTCAGAAGCACTCTTCTTAGCAGTTTTCTGTAGCACTTTTCTATAGTTTACTTCCTTCAAGCTAGGTGGAAAATTCCTCTTTCCCCCCCACCCTGGGCACACCCTATGCATCATGAAGACTCCATATTGCCTTCTCTGTCTGCCTTAACTATACCAGTACAAGTAGTGGCTGGATTGGATTTCACAGGAATCCATTATTCTGAAACGATGCCAACTCTTTAGGCTGCTGGCAAGTGAAATATTTGTTCCTGTTTGGTATTGCTGTGGAATGCTGGCAAGTACCTTCTCTGGGTGCACTGAAGACTGGTGTGATGTTAACACTGTCTGGGCCTACATTAGTCACATTGGTTAGAAAGGGGGAGATGTTGGGTCTGCAGCGCATTGATGCAGCAATTGCTTCCTCCTTGAGCTGTGGGAAAAATCTGCCTTTCTGCGCAGCTAGTTATTTCATGCTGAGCCTCTATTACAATTCTTCAGTCAAGGGGAAAGAGGACAGTCACGAATCACTGTATATCAAGCAGACAGCCTTTTAACAACAACTTTTTAAGCCAGTGGAGTTAGAAATACCAGTGTCCTCTCACACAGCACAAAATCAGCCCAATATGGAGGACTCTTGTGCCAGTTATATGATCCTCAAGAACAGGATAAAGAGGAAGACAGTCTGATGATGGGCATGTCAGCTATTACTTTTTCTCCCAAGAGAGCCTGATGCCTTTATCCCTTGCTTCATGCATATAATGGGGTCGGCCCCACTAGGACTAAAGGCAAGCCAATATTGTTATGTGGGAGCATACAGTTGAACTACTTTGATGCATGGGAATCCTTTGATTGCTTCACCTCTTGTAGACAAATAGGATTGAATTCGCTGTAGTCAGAGAAGAGTCTCACTGTACATCCACAGGGAAGAGTTAAGAGATTCCATCATCCTGTATTCTAATTCCAAATCAGTTATCTGAATGCTGTTGCAAATTATCTGGAAATAGTGAAAGCCACACACAGGAGGGTGTTGTTAGCAAACTCAGGGTACCCTTGAGGTTTGCAGAAGTGCAAGAAGACTTGGGCAGAGGAACTAAGAAGGAATAACTCTGCCCCTCTCCCCCCAAACAAACCCTGAATGTGCTCAATGCCTGTAGACTGACAGTTGAGGGGAGTGGGAATGGGATGGTGTGACTGGGTAAAAGGGATGGTGGAAAAGACTCAGAGATATAATAAGAAAGGTGTTTTTTTTAAGTATCCCCAGAGAAGGAGGTGAGAGCTAATCGAACTCAGTGAATAAATTCAAAACATTAATGCCATACTTTGCTGGAGATTGCACTTCTTTCTAAGGACAGAGCTGGAGCACATTCCTGAGTGGGATAGCTCCCCCTACTGGATTAGACAGGCAGTGTCTTCAAGGCCTTTCATCTCCTCTCCAGCGGAAATTTTTCCTCCTTCCAGTCTGGCTCTGCCTGTGGTCTGCGATGGCTGTGTTTCTTAACTTAGCCTTTTCCTCTTCAATGTTCTATTTCTACTGTTGGCCTATTTCCTTGTTGGTTTTGGTAGCTAATTCCTCCTCTCCTTGTTATTATGTTGTCATTTCGCATAGTATGTTGTCATTTTGCAGTTCCAGAGTCTACCTCTTTAAAAGAGCAAAAATTCTTGTGCTCTTCCTCTTTGAAAGTGAAACAGAAACCCAAAATTGGAGTACCTGACTTCATTTGCTTCTGAAAAAAACTTAGAATCAGACCCAACACTATTTTCATGCTAACTGATGTAAAGATGCTGGGTTAGGTTAGTGAATGTAAAGTAAAATTGCACTGCCCGTAGTAAAATTTGGAGCCCAGTGTGTGACTTTGGTTACAGCCCTCCTCCTCCTGACCCCTGGCTTCCCCTGAAACACAAGGATGTTCAATAACTTGTTCGTAGGGTCATTATTTTGGCTGTGCATTGTATATTCACAGAGGGCCAACGCTGGGGAGGGATGTTCCTGGATCCCTTCTCTCTGAGGTAAGAGGAGTAGGCTGGTCGAGGGGTTGAGCGTCTGTAGGATGCCACCTCGTTTTTTCCTGTTTCCTCATGGATTGCCTTCTCTGTTGTAGGTAAAGTTATGAAGCTCAGTCCCAAAGCAGAAGAAGTAGCAACGTTCTTTGCAAAAATGCTTGATCACGAATACACTACAAAGGACATCTTCAGGAAAAACTTCTTCAAAGACTGGAGAAAGGTATGGTCAAGGTTATGGAAGGGTGGGAGTGTTTGGTTCCTTATGTAGCTAAAGTAGGCATGTAGTTTGCCACTTGCCTGGACACCTGCTAAATTGTTGCTTTTATGGTAGTAGCAGATGGCTCATTGCTTCCTTGCTTCCTCATTGAACACTTGGGGTTCTGTGCTTGAGGAAGGGCAGGAAATTTGTTTCTGTTTGCCTTCGTCGTTTCCCAACAGCCAGTCACTATTACTGCATGTGCAACTTTGAGTGAGTGAGTGAGTGAGTGAGTAAGAGAGAATATGAAATGTTCTGGGGAGGAATAGAACAGACTTGCTACATTTTGTTTGGCTGAGAAAAGAGAGAAATTCCTACAACAGGATGGAGAAGAAGAGAAAGAAACGAAGAAAGCAGATTCCTACTTGTGCTATAAGTGGGCAAGAGGAGAGTCGAGAAGAAATCTAAGCCAGAGATGTGAAGTCAACCCTCCTCCATTTGGCAAATAGAGAATTTCCTTGTAGTGTTTAAGCAGGAGGGTTGATTGGTTCATGAGTGAGGTTTGCAGTCTGCTTTTGTATTTTGGGGTATTTAGAATGCACAGATAAGTTGCTTTTTCAAAGAAATTTTGTGCCCCCCAGTTTGTAGTCAGTGTTGTCTAGTAGGCAATTAGGTTTTTAAATAAATCTATATTTTGCAAGTAAAATTATATTATGCTTGTGTATGCTCATGGTTGCTGAGATTTAAGCAGTTGGAGCTTAAATAATGCCTTAGACTAGAGGCATCTTGTCTGGTATCCATTGTTGTACCTGTATCCTAAAGTTGGGAACTACAAGAGCTGTCAGCCATGCGAAGAAGAGACAGCTCCTTTTGCCTGGTAATAGCAGTGCTGCTTAATGCTTTGGTTAAGTTGAAATGGCTTGATTATTACTATTTTTTTACTTTGTGTGAAGTACTATCCTAGAATGGCCACAAACTATCTGAAACAGTGAAATGTGTCTGTGTTTATCACAGGCACACTCTACTTAAACTCTGTGGACCAGGAACCTTTTATTAAAAGCTTTCCTGCCTAAAATCAGTCTGCCAAGTGATGAAGCATATTAAATAGGCTGTCACAGGTGACCCAGGATTGGCAGGCTGGCTGCATTCTCTTCTGTTCATGTAACATGAAACAAGTATGATCAAACTAATGTATACTAGCTAGTGTAGTATCATTGGATGACATCAGACCAGTTTTTCAACCATCTTTCACTGTTGTTGTGAAGATGAAATGGTTGGAGAGAAGTACCATATTCTGCCTTTAGCTGCTTGGAGGAAATCATTTCTCAGCCTAGATACCTCACAGCATTGTTCACATAAACTGAGAGAGCTTCCTATATTTCACTCTGGACTCCTAGGAGACAGGGATACTTCTGTAATAAACAATGCCTGCAGGAGCATTGTTCAAGTGCAATATTTGGCACCCTGAGAGTCTTAGCATTCTTTAAAAAAGCTCGAATATCAAATCCATCCTGGGCAATGCCTGGTGAAAAATTTAATAATTAGAGGAAAGCTAAGAAGAGCTTCCCGAGTCCAGGCATGTGACTCTGCACAGCAATCTGGAATTCTTCCTTGTCTCCCTCCCTCCATTCTGTTCTGCGCTCCCCATTCTGAAAGGGGTTTAAAATCAGGATTTCAAGCTCCCTTGGAAATAACATGAAATTATAGGAATATACTTGACATACAGTCCCTAACTTCAGAGACTTCTTTGGTGTAGAATGTTGATAAGGTTTCATCTCTCAGCACTTGAGTATGGTTTGCTGAAGGATGCTATCTTTCTTAATTAGATGTTAATAACTCTCAAAGATGAAACCATAATGTTCTTCCATTCTGCATTTGGCCTTTTATAGGTTTACAGCTCTTGTTGTAACTTCACTGATCTTATATATGATAGCAGCATCCAAACTGACTTTACTGAAAACAAGGTGGAGTGCAGTTTCCTTTTTAAGCCTTTTACAGATTCAGATTTCTTTTTTGCAGGAAATGACCCATGAAGAAAAGAGTACCATCACCAGCCTCAGCAAGTGTGACTTTAACCATATGAGTCAGTATTTCAAAGCCCAGTCAGAAGCCAGAAAACAGATGACCAAGGAGGAAAAACAGGTAACTTGATTTAGAATTTGTTGTTGTTTCAAGGTGCAAACAAAGCATATGATGGGTGATAAATGGTGAATTAAGGAAGGGGTTAAAGGCTGGCCCAGAGATAAGACTTCAGATAAATGAGAAGTGTGGTTGAGATGGGCTAGTCATGGTGGAAGGATGGGATGTTGAAATGCTGGGGATATTTCAAGTTGTTTCTAAACTGTGTTGAGTAGGCCTGTGACTATTAACACTCTCAAGATCACAACCTCTTTCTTTCACTGCTTTGCTGTACTTGTAAAATGCCTCTTGCAGCACAACCTGGATGGAGCTAATGAATTTCTTGTAACTCTGGTTCTGAATAATTTATAGTGCGGTTTGGAGTGTGTTGTAATTTTTTCCTTTTTTGTGGGTGTTTTGTTTTCCCCTAGAAAATTAAAGAGGAGAACGAGCGGTTATTAAAAGAATATGGCTATTGTATCATGGATAACCATAAGGAAAGAATTGCCAACTTTAAGATTGAGCCTCCGGGTCTCTTCAGAGGGCGTGGAAACCATCCTAAAATGGGCATGCTGAAGAGGCGGATAATGCCAGAAGACATCATCATCAATTGTAGCAAGTGAGCATGGAAGATTTCACACACTAGCTAGGAGTGACTTTTGGTTATAATGCGTAGCAGCTGTGTTCAGGCTTTTCACTCCGGATAACCTCTCTAACATAAGTGCAGCCCAAGAGTTGAAGTCCAGTACATACCACGTTAAGTTTCACTTGTGAACTTTTCACCGTAGTTCACAAACAACTGTCAAATCATTAGTTTGTTTCTTTAAAAAAAGAGTATTGTGAACAGGCAAAACTCAAATGTTTGAATCTATTTATTTTTAAATATTAGTAGATGGTGGTGGTTGCATTTCCACCCTCCTTTTTCCTTTGGGAAGCTCAAAGTAGCTTACTTTGAGACAAACAGGCATTCTGCTGTTCAGCTTAAGACTTTGTTAACTTTAACAAATCATTTGCCTTATGTCACTTCAGACCAGTTTCCTAGCTCACAGACGCCGTCGTATCTCTTTAACTTTAATAGATTGTGGAGGGTATAGCCCCATCACAACTTGGTCCCTGGTATACTGTGATAACATGGGATCTCTCTTACCCAATGTTTACCATGTCAGACCTGTTGAAAAAGATCTGTAGTTCAGGACATGGTAGCTTATATTTCAAGCCGAAAGAGCAATTTGCCCAGTTTCAGAAGACCTTAGAA
The DNA here is from genome assembly GCF_027172205.1 of Podarcis raffonei. Lineage (NCBI taxonomy): Eukaryota > Metazoa > Chordata > Lepidosauria > Squamata > Lacertidae > Podarcis > Podarcis raffonei. Next base: position 76,156,899 of record NC_070607.1, read on the forward strand.
TATTGATAGCCTGGTCTGCCTAAGGAGCAAAATATTATATTCAGTAAGCAAGGTTTGGGGAAGGTGGGACTGGTTGGTGAGAGCTGATGGAGTGAGGTAAGATTTCAGCTGCTTAGGCAGTTTGGTATTTCTGCAAAAGTGATTTGTAGAAACATGAGTGCAGGGTAAAGGTTGCAGAGGGAAAGACTTCTTAACATACCTCAACAGGGCTGTTTCAAAATATTACAGTGTCTAAATTGCTTAGTAGTTTTTAACATGCCAATAAGCTTAAGATTGTAGTTTTTATTTGTAAGAATAGCATAAGCCTTGTTTGCTTTAAAACCTTTAAGAATCTTAAAGCAGATATATACAAGAATTGATGCAAACATTTACACACTTGGTTTTTCTGATTGCCGGGCTTGAGGCCTATAAATATCTGGCGAATCTAGACAGTTCGTATTGTGACTTTCATTTCAATTAATGGTTCCAGCTTTGATTATCTGAATTAAACTGAATAAATTATTTCCTGGTTGTATTTTTCTGTTATTCACAGCTTGTAGTCTTTTCAGTTTTGAAATCATTGTTGTGTTCTTGTCCCCCCCCCCCCCCCTTATACAGAGATTCAAAAGTTCCTCCCCCTCCCCCTGGACATAAATGGAAAGAGGTCCGGCATGATAACAAGGTGACCTGGTTGGTGTCATGGACAGAGAACATCCAAGGATCTATTAAGTACATCATGTTGAATCCCAGTTCTAGAATCAAGGTGATAGTTTGTCTGAAAACTTGCAAGCTACTTCTGACATGCCCAATGCTCTGTATCATAGGAATCTGCCCTGTACTGCTCCATCTAGTTCGGCAGCATCTACACTGACTGCAAGCAGCTCTCCAGGATTTCAGACGGGAGTCTTTCCCAGCCCTTCTTGGAGATGCTGGAATTGAACCAGGGCTACTGAACTACTGACCTTTCCTAAGGAATCGATGTGTCATTAAATGGAAGATCCAAAGAGTACTTCATAACTTTTTTGCGACTCTGCTACCAGCTTAGTGGGTCTTTAAAACTTCTTAGGCACTTCTGAAATAGGCAGTAACGTTCAAGTCGAATAATGTCTGTACGGTGGCAATGAGGGAATCTTGGAAAAGTGTTCTTAAAATATGCTCCATCTCCAAACTGGAGCCTTTATCCTTTGGAGCAGGTCATCATGTTGTTCCTTGTGATTGCCTCTGCAGGGTGAGAAGGACTGGCAGAAATATGAGACTGCTCGGAGACTGAAGAAATGTGTAGATAAGATTCGAAATAATTATCGAGAAGACTGGAAGTCCAAAGAGATGAAAGTGCGGCAGAGGGCGGTTGCGCTGTACTTCATTGACAAAGTGAGAATCTGTCACTTTTCCAGTTCCTTCCTTTTTTTTTATTGCCTAGGCAGGGCTCCTCGGCCTAGACTTGTTGAAGCATTGGTTTGAAACTGATAAGCTTCTAAGCACAACGGTACTAAATGTGCTGGAGAGATGTTTGAAGTAGGTGCCAATGGAATTGAATAATCCAGAAATATTTCTAAAGCAGAGATGGGAAGCTTTCCTTGGCAAATGCACTGCTTTTTGTGATTGCTTACAATGAGCTGAATGAGTACGGGTAAAATTCTGCCCACTTTCCTCGGGACGCCTCTGCATATGTACATACATGCACACACAATCTACTTTTTGCAATGTTGTTAAGAGGTGGCAGCTAAAGGGGGCAGATCTATTCTGGAATCAAGTAATGATAAATGGAATTTTGCTGCAACATCAGTGGTAAAATTGGCACTAACTTATCTATAAGCATTGCCCCGTGTTAGCTCATTAAGGCATGTGGACAGCACACAGACAGGCCCTCAGTCACCTAAGCAAATAGATAACATGGGACCAAGCCTAGTGTATTCTTTCAGTTGCATTTACAAATGGTATAATCTCAGCTCTGGAGTTTCAACTGATAGCTTCTTAGCACGAGGAATCCTGAAGCAGCTTCTCACTGGGTAACCAATGGGGTTAAAAATGCCTTCTGTTTTGAGTGTTATTTGTGACATCTCTCTGCTCTCTTTCATTGTTTCATATTTGCAGCTTGCTCTGAGAGCTGGTAATGAGAAAGAGGAAGGGGAGACGGCTGACACAGTGGGCTGCTGCTCCCTCCGTGTAGAACATATTAATTTGCATCCAGAGTTGGATGGCCAGGAATACGTGGTAGAATTTGACTTCCTTGGAAAGGATTCCATACGATACTACAACAAAGTCCCTGTTGAGAAAAGGGTAAGGATTTTTTCTTGTGCACTTAACATTTAATGAAAGGGAGTCTGAAAAGTCTTCTTACTGAATTGTCTTTCTTCTGGTGAGTCTTTAGATCTCACCTTGAGCAAGTACAGTGTCCATCTGGACATAAATATTTCACATCTTGGAGTCATAGTAATGTAGATTTGGATGGGACCACAAGGGTCATCTAGTCCAACCCCCTGCAATGCAGGAATTGTTTTGCCCAAAGACCCACAACCCTGAGATTAAGAGTCTCATGCTCTTTCCAACTGCATCTAAACAAGGAGGTTCTATTTAACCTTCATGGTTAATGGATCCTTCTTTAATTTTCTTTTTCTTCATGTCTCCATAGTGGTAATTGTTTTTATAAAGTTCTGTAGCTCTCCCCGCCCCCCAAAATCATCTCTACCTTAGTGCTTTCAGCCTATTCTTATTAGCCTATTCAGTCAGGAAAATATTTGTTGCTTCTTCCCCCCCCCCCCCTCCACACACCACTGATGAATAGTGGTCTATGTACTCCTATCCCTTGTTTGCAGGATCCACCAACACACTTCCTGTAGGCCAGTAGAGAACAGTGTTCCTTCAGCATTGTGTACATGGAAGCATGGACATGTGAATTAGTGAGGAGCACGTTATACCGCCATCAAGTTGGAATTATGTCCATCCAGTTTCTTTTTTTCATGCTGTAATGGTCTTCTTCTCTCCCATCCATTTGCCTTGTAGGTTTTTAAGAATCTTCAGTTGTTCATGGAAAACAAACAGCCTGAAGATGACCTCTTTGATAGACTTAATGTGAGTGCCTTCCATACCTGGTACTTGAGAGTTAATCATAAGTGATAACCTTGGCTGGATTTTTTAATTGGAATTCTTGCTGCGATTATGGTTCCCTTTACACTGGCTTGGGAAAGGGTGCAATTTTTAACAGGCTGCTTATGGTGCAGGCAGTTTTGTATTTAACAGAAGAGTTCATGGAACTGAAATCTGCCCTCGTAGAAACTGTCATGTAGCAGCAGTTTGAGAGAAGGATGTGTGATACAGTACTGCGGGCTTGTTTCTGTTTCTCTATTTTAATTTGGGGTTTGGTTTTAGTGCTGCATCACAATTGATTGCATTCCTCTTTCGTTTATCCTATAAGCTGCCCTGAGAACTTTTTGTTATAGGGTGCCCTGTAAAGATTGAAAACACATAAAAAATGTGTAACACAAGCTCCATTGTTTACCATCGGGATTTTGGGCTTCCACTCCTATCAGCCCCAGCTAGCATGGCTCATGGCCAAAGATGATGGGAGCTGGCTGTAGTCCAAAGAGGGCCAGAGGATTGTTATTCCCAGCTTACCAGTTCACTAAATCCGCTTTCAGGCATTCATTCTGGGAACACTGAGTATACTAGTGGGGCTGGCAGGTGGGCGGAAACAGGCTCCACCTCTGATCTACACTCTAATCCAGGCATCCCCGAACTCGACCCTCCAACTGTTTTGGGACTACAACTCCCATCATCCCTAGCTAATAGGACCAGTGGTCAGGGAGTTGTAGTCCCAAAACAGCTGGAGGGCCAAGTTTGGGGATTCCTGCTCCAGTGAATGCATATAGATGGAGGCAGAAACACTTTCCCACGATCTCCCCACCCACCAAGCATTCATAAGTCCCTAAGTAAGAGTTGGAGAAATGCATTGCTCTAAGAGGTGGAATCCAAAAGGTTCACCACACTGACATCATATGGCATTGGGTGGATCCATGCCTTTCGGAAAGCAGCAGGGATCTGGTTTTATTCCAGAGCTCCTGAGTGCAACAATATCAGCAGTGCCAAATTTAAACAGTGCTGAAGGTAAGCTGCCAAAAAACGTGCACTCCCAGTTGTTCCTTGGCAGCTGCCTCTTCTGATACGCATGTGTCATCAGGGGAGTGGCAAGGAGGTGTGACCTGCCAAAGATGGCCATGTGGACCAAATTGGCTCACCTGGTGGGCTTAATTTGACACACAGGCTGGAGGTGGTCTTTCACCCCCCCCCAAAAAAAAAAAAATTATGGAAAGGGTTTAAGACTAGGTTGAATAGATGAGTTTGTCCCTCTTGGAATTCAGTTGGAGTATCTGTGTCACATGAAAAGGAAATGTGTCTTTCTTGTACAAAATACCCCAGCCTCCCTAACTGCAGACTCTACCTTTTCGTTGCAGTAGTAGTAGTAGTAATATCTGCTTCCATGCCATGCCCACAACCATTTTCCCCAGTTGCATCTTTAGCGTATCTGCCCCTTCTGCTGAATTGTCATATAGCTCATAAGTGACCTGCCAGATGCCTATGGAAAGCCCAGATGCAGGATCTGAGTGCAGCAGAGCCCTTCTCACTTGTGATTCGCAGCAACTGGTACTCAGAGGGATACTTCCTTGGACAGCAGAGGTAGAACATATCCATGGTGGCTACCAGCCACTGATAGGCTCATCCTCCTACTTCCCATCTCCTCAAATTACGAGAGTAAGGAGGGTGCACAGGTTGAGGTGTTCTACTGATGAATGCTGGAATTAATTTAAGCCTCCTTTATTTCTTCCCCTTAGACTAGCATCTTAAATAAGCATCTTCAAGACCTTATGGAAGGACTTACAGCCAAGGTATTTCGAACGTATAATGCCTCCATTACGCTACAGCAGCAGCTAAAGGAGCTCACAACTGGTAATAACTTTTTGGATTAGCACACCTCATACTTTTCTGTTTCTGTGTTGATTGTAACATCGATCCAAATGCAGGCTTAAGAGCCAATGGCTGGAAATTACCGTATTTTTTGCTCTCTAAGACTCACTTTTTCCCTCCTAAAAAGTAAGGGGAAATGTGTGTGCGTCTTATGGAGCAAATGCAGGCTGCGCAGCTGTCCCAGAAGCCAGAACAGCAAGAGGGATTGCTGCTTTCGCTGCGCAGCGATCTCTCTTGCTGTTCTGGCTTCTGAAATTCAGAATATTTTTTTTCTTGTTTTCCTCCTCCAAAAACTAGGTGCGTCTTGTGGTCTGGTGCGTCTTATAGAGCGAAAAATACGGTACTTGGGCTTCTCCACAGTTCCATGTTCTGTTCAGAGGCAATTATTTTTGAACCACATTGAACAAAGTTCCAAAGTTGCTGTTGTGGCTAGCTGACCTTCTGAAGAGGAAGGAACTGAAATCTGTGCCTTTCCAAGTCCATTTCGGATTTGAAATGTGCCCAGCAGTACCTTGAATTAGGTCAGAGGCAGCTTGTCAGCCAGTGCCAAGTGGCGAAGAATGTCAAAGGAGACCACAGAATTCTTAAAACAACTGTGGTTTCCAAGAGATCTTCAAAGGTGTATTGAAACATTTCAAATAGGAACGGTGTCTGTGACTTGCCTTTGCTAACCTGGTGCCCTCCAAATGTTTTGGACTACAACTTCTAGGAAGCTGTACAGAACATCTGGATGGCATCAGGTTGACAAAGGCTGCCTTAAATTAGCCAGACCAGAGAGAAGACAGCTAGCCAGGACACTTGGTAAATTTCTAACAGCCTTCAAGGATTTATTTGGTTCCCTTAGACAAGGGACGTGGGTGGTGCTGTGGGTTAAGCCACAGAGCCTAGGACTTGCTGATCAGAAGGTCAGCGGTTCGAATCCCCGCAACGGGGTGAGCTCCCGTTGCTCGGTCCCTGCTCCTGCCAACCTAGCAGTTCAAAAGCATGTCAAAGTGCAAGTAGATAACTAGGCACTGCTCTGGCAGGAAGGTAAACAGCGTTTCCATGCACCACTCTGGTTCGCCAGAAGCAGCTTAGTCATGCTGGCCACATGACCTGGAAGCTGTACGCCGGCTCCCTCAGCCAATAAAGCGAGATGAGCGCCGCAACCCCAGAGTCGGCCACGACTGGACCTAATGGTCAGGGGTCTCTTTACTTTACCTAGTTCCCAAGAAAACCATTATAACCCATCTCCCACCACAGTGGATGTCTATAATATGCACCTCAGTCAGATAATGTTCTGTCCACAATGAAGGCAGGCTTGACCCTGGGCTTCAAGGCTTTGCCTGATAAAGATGTTCTGTTTGTGTTGTCCATATAAATGGATGGTGTGCCTTTTTAAAATCCAGCATGCCCAGGCTTGCAGAGAAGGAATGCAAGAGGCAAATAACGGTTAGATCAGAGACCATAGATAACTATTGAAATACAAGGGGTTTAAACTGAATACTGGAGCTGATACACTAGAATACAAGTTGTAATCATTAGCATTTTCATAGCACTTTAAGGTGTTCAAGCCTGCATAAGGAATGTAGAAATCTGCTTTGCATCTACCCCCAGTATTACTCACTCCATGGTCTCGGGCAGAAACCTTTCCAATCACATGCTGTCTGATTCTGTTAAGCAGAGGTGCCAGGGATTGAACTTGAGGTCCTTTACATGCAAAGTATATGTTCTGCCACTAAGCTGTGGACTCACCTCAAAAGAGCAAGTCTTTCTGTATGCAGTCATCCCTCTGAACTCCATTTCTCCCCTCTGTTGCCTGAGATCCTTAACTAGAGATGCTGGGGGCTGAACCTCAGACCTTCTGCGTGCAAAATATGTTATTTGCTATTAAGCTACAGCCCCCAATCCCATTATAAGCATGCTACAGATGGCCGAGAGCCAAGCTGCTAATTTCTCTTCCCCACGACAGTGGAATTTGCTGCCAAGGAGTGTGGTGGAGTCTCCTTCTTTGGAGGTCTTTAAGCAGAGGCTTGACAACCATATGTCAGGAGTGCTCTGATGGTGTTTCCTGCTTGGCAGGGGGTTGGACTCGATGGCCCTTGTGGTCTCTTCCAACTCTATGATTCTATGAAAAAGTGAAATTATCCAAGAAAGAGCTAGACTTTTCCATACAGAAATGCAAATTTCACTTGTTCATTTTAAACTTTTCTAGCGGATGATAATGTCCCAGCAAAGATCCTGTCTTACAACCGTGCCAATAGAGCTGTTGCTATTCTCTGCAACCACCAGAGGGCGCCTCCAAAGACCTTTGAGAAATCCATGATGAATTTACAGAGCAAGGTAACTGACTGCTTCCTTTCGTTAAAACCCAAACCAAGACTTAGTTTGGCTACCTCTGTTACTTAGCTGACCTGTGTCAAGCTCTCCTCTAACTTCACTAGTGAAGCTTGTTTCTCTGATTTTTAGAAAGACAAACCTGCTTGATTTTATTACAGAAAATCATTCTTCAAGTCCTTCCTGTTTCTGACTGAATTGCACACCAGGCAAGTTGCCTTTTAGTCCTGGAGGAGAAATATCTATAAAACATCTCTAGCGGGGTCACAAAACGTACCATAATTATTTTTTTGCTCCTAACAGCTCTCTGATGTTATGATGCATTTTCCCATCCTGATTTACTCACAGGACACTGACAAAATCCAGAGTGTCCCTTACATGACCAGAAAGCATGTCTTTCAAATAAGGACAGTCTCCTTAACCTCCTGGCCCATTTCCCATTCTGCTTGAGAAGGGACCACCAACTCCCAGGAACAATTTTTCGGATTGTTCAGGAAGGGTGAAGGTGTGAAAGCCCCTTTGTGCAAGCAAAATTCTGCTCCTGGTTTTCTGGATCCTACCTGTATTTAGACACTCTTGGGGAAAGGAATAACTTGATTTAAAGAACAAGAGACTAAGCTAATGATACATATGCTTGGGAGCTTTCCTGAGGATTCTCTGAGACATCATAAAGATCAATGCTGAAGAAAAGTTTTATAGTTGAATTTGAAAGCTTCTTGACCAGTTGACCTCAGGGAAGACTTCCAGCTTGTCTGCACAAACTGCCAATCACATGGCAAAGCTGTATTTGGACTGTACCACTTGAGACCCACAAGTGGAGAAATCATTTGAGTGAATGTTTTTTCCAGGTTCCTTGCATTTAGAAAATTAAATAGGCAGGCAGAAAGTTTCGATCGTAGTAGTTTCTCTGATGTGCTCATTTTCTGTATCCACATTCCTGGAGAAAAGCTTGAACGTGCAACTCTTCTCCCACCTGTAGTCTGAAGTGGTCAGATCCAAAAATTATTTTACCGTGTGATGAACTATTTGTGTGGCTCAGGCCTTATTTTTCTAAAGTATTCTGTGCAGATTTCTATAAAGGCTATGACTTTCTCATTATCTTGTGAACTTAAAGCAAGTTCCAAACAGATAACTATTCCATGTCCATGGCTTGAGGATAATGGTGTGGTTTAACACAAAATTATCCACCTTCCTCCTCCAAAAAATTGCAAGCCTACCTATATCGAGTATATGATTATATTTTGCTTGACTAAACCACCCTTTTACTTTTCAGGTTATTTCTGACAAAAACCCTGAGGTCATTTTGGTTAGGTTGGTTTACAGCCTGAATCTGTTTTATTAATCAGTGGGGTGTTCTTTTTGGCTTTCATAATATCTAACCTGGCTGCTTCAGTTGTTAGGACTGACAGCTTTGACAGAATGATAACGACTTGTTTGCCTTCAACTCCCCACCCCCCAACTCACCTGTCCCATTATTCTTAGCTGAGCTGAACAATCTGTCAGTCACAGCTTAGGCGAGTGGAGCTGCAAACCTTCAGCTTCAGATCATCTTACTTAGTTTGCCGCAGATCATACAGCTTCTGCTTTTCATTCCTTTAGAGCAGAGATGGGGGACCTGTGGTCCTACAGATGTTGCTGGGCTGGAACTGATGGGAGTTAGCATCCAAGAGCATCTGCAAAGCCATAGGTTCCCATGGCTTTAGAACAAACCCATTATTGCTTGGGCTGAGAAAGTTTCCTGACGTGACCTAGCACAGTGCATCTGAATCTTTAAATAGGCAGTGGGGATGATGGGAATTTTATTTGGAGGGTTCCATCTATATGGCTTCATGCACTTCTTCCCCAGTCACCCATTGACTATTTGTATTGCACACTTTGTTTCCTGAATTCCATTATTCATTTGAAGGGTTGCAAGCTCTATTTTGTGTAATTGTACATGTAAATCTTTGCCTTAAAATTTTCCTGAGCCCTAGCCCCCTCCCCCCCAAATCTAATAAACTTGCAACTCAGGGTCTTTTGAGGGGCACTCTGCTCAGAGGATTCTCCTGCCAACAGAAGCAAACTTGGCACCCCAGCCAGGGCTTCTAGTCTGACAGTGCATACTGTTGAACTTGTGACACATCAGATATTTCTTGGATAAAACCTTGAGTCTTCTCTGGTTGGCCTGAGAAGCATCCATCTAGGCCTGGGGGGAGATATGTGGGCCTCCAGATGTTGCTGGACTTAGGCTCCCCCATCCCATCACGCCTGAACTTTGGCCATGGTGGCTGGGGTTGATGGGAGCTGGGAGTCCATCAGCATCTAAAGGAGCACAGGTTCCCCACCAATGAGTTGTGTCTCCTGATTTTCCCAGGCGTAACATGTGACTTGAATATTTGTATAGGCTATCCTCACCCTAGTGCCTCCTTCAGTTTAGTCCCTGCCATTGCCCAAATATGACCTTTTTTCCTCATTTCCTTCTCTTCTCTGGCTTTGGGCTCAGGTTTACTCTATTTCTTTCATACACTTTTCTCCCTTTGCCTTTGAAACTCAGCATTTGCCCATTCCTCTGCAGATCACAGCAAATGCCACTGTGGCATCCAGGAATCCACTAACATTGACATTATTGATGCTGCTGTACCAACATACAGTGGTACCTCGCAAGACAAATGCCTCGCAAGACGGAAAACTCTCAAGAAGAAAGAGTTTTCCGTTTTTCGAGGTGCTTCGCCAGACGAATTTCCCTATGGGCTTGCTTCGCAAGAAGAAAGCCCATAGGGAAATCTCCAGGGACCTCTTTTAAAATGCTGGTGGTCGGGAGCAAAGACTTTCGCCCACCGCCGGCCTTCAGAAGAGGTCCTGGACCTCTTCTGAAGGCCGGCGGGGGGCAAAAGTCTTTGCTCCCGACCGCCTGCCTTCCCGGGATAGCGGAGAAGCGCAGCGCGTTTCTCCGCTATCCCGACAGCTTTTGAAGGCAGGCGGGGGGGAGCAAAGACTTCTCCGCTGTCCCGGGGCGATCTTAAAATGCTGGCGGGCGGCAGCAAAGCCCTCCTGTCCCCGGAGCTTGCGGGGCAGGAGGTGGGGAGAAGGGCTTTTCTTCCCACCGCCAGCCTTCAGAACAGCCTTCTGAAGGCTGGCGGTGGGAAGAAAAGCCCTTGTCCCCCCCACCCAGCCTTCAGAAGAGGCCGGGGGACAGACTGTCCCCAGACCTGGTCTGAAGGCGGTTTCCATAGGAACGCATTGATTGATTTTCAATGCATTCCTATGGGAAACCGTGCTTCGCAAGACAAAAAACTCGCAAGAAGAAAAAACTCGCGGAACGAATTAATTTCGTCTTGCGAGGTACCACTGTAGTTGTCTGCATTTATTCTCGCCTGGCTTTACAATTTAGAGCTGTATGCATTTGTAAAGGCCTCCTTCAGAAGAAGTATTCTCTAGAACATTCAGCCTCCACCTTAGAGGATCATTTATATTTCTTCAGAACCTGCACTTAGATCTCACCTAGCCTCCCCATGTTGCTCTATCTCCCGTGGCAACCTAAGAAACAAATAATAGCTCACATACCATGAATGGGCTTTCTAGGCTGGTACGGGACGACAGCTACTGCCACACCATTGTCTGCCATGATGGCTGCCTGATGTACTGTTTGCTTCAAGCTTAGTCATGGATCAAACTGCACAGAGGAGCTTGGGTGAGGAGATTATTCAAGTCACTTTTCTCTGCTTTGGGCAAATCAATAGAGACAGCCCTCTAAATGGATATCTTCTTATGCCACTCACAGTAAGTGAATCAATGTTCCTTTCTAAGTGCGGTGCCATAAGTTTGGTATCTAAAGTCCTGGTAATCACTTCTGCAAGTTTGATCCTTGCATGCCTATCTGAAAATGTAAATCCCAGCCAGCTCTTCTATGAAACTTTAGTCGAGGTAAAAAAAAGGCTTGTTGGACACCCAGTGAAGTGTGTTAGACAGAGACGCTGCCTTGGTATCTAGAACTCCAGTGGAGACAAAAGTCTATTAGCTGTTTGCAGCTTGTCAGCTCCACACCTTCCATCTCCTGCTTTCTGTTTGTGTTTTGCCTTCCCTAGATTGATGCCAAGAAGGAACAGCTGGCTGATGCCAAAAGAGAACTGAAAAGCGCCAAAGCCGATGCCAAGGTCCGGAGGGATGAGAAATCTAAAAAGTAAGTCACATTGCTGTGACACTCACGTGTATCCAAACACTTCTCCATGGTGTTCAGGGAAACCAGCTTTGCACAGAATGAGATTTCTGTTCAAGTGGCTCACCTTGTCACTGGGATGGTACTATATGAAGGGAAGGAAAAAACCTCTTTACTTCCTGCCTAATTTTATATATCTCTGCCATGTCTCCCCTTACTTGTCAGAAAAAAACCTTTATCACACAGTACGTAGTGGCTACCACAGTATGTAGTTTTTAGACTGCTTTAAAAAGAGAATCAATAAATTCATTCCTGTTGTGAAAAAAGCTATCAATGGCTACTAGTCATGATAGCTGCAGCCTTTCTTCAGGATCAGAGACCACATGCCTCTGAATACCAATAACTGTGGAGCAACTGAGGGAGAGGGCTGTTGTGTTCATGGCCTGCTTATGGGCTTCCCAGAGGCATCTGGCTGAGCACTGTGGGAAACAGAATATTGGACTAGATTAGCCTTTGGTCTCAACTAGCAGATCTGTTCGGGTGTTCTTCTTTCCCATAGAAAGAAAAGCCATTTATAGTTCCCACCTGGAAAAAAAGTCTTATCTCCTTGCCCCTCACAGGACCGTAGAAAGTAAGAAGAAAGCAGTACAAAGGGTTGCAGAACAGCTGATGAAATTGGAGGTCCAAGCTACAGACCGGGAGGAAAACAAGCAGATTGCCTTGGGGACCTCCAAACTAAATTATCTGGATCCTAGGATTTCTGTTGCCTGGTAAGCTCTTGCCTGTTGGGGAAGAAAGAGTAGCCTCCATCCTATTGTCTTGCTTCAGTCTTTGAAAGGAAAAGAGGCATTGGTTCTGCTGGGTTTTGTAGTTGTTTGGCTGTACACACCTCTTGCTGTTCATCCTTTTTATTCCTCTCCCTCTCTCTCTCTCCCCTCTCTCCAGGTGCAAGAAATTTGGAATACCTATAGAGAAGATCTATAACAAAACCCAACGGGAGAAATTTGCCTGGGCAATTGACATGGCAGATGAAGACTTTGAGTTCTAACCTGATTTTAATGGGCTGAATCTTATGAATGAGAAGGGGAATAGCCTGGTTTTAGGGAGATTGATAAAACTGTGAGCCTTACTTGTCCTTTATATTTGGGGGAGGGGAGGGGGGTGTTGGGAGGGGAAAGCGAGTGTCTGATGAAATACCCAACATCTTTGAGAAAAGATAGGCCTGGAAATATTATAGAGTTGCTGAGCCAGTTGTCCTATGGACAACTTATTTAAACCTGTTTCAGAAACCCAAATTCTAGCTGTATGGTTTGTGTTTTTGTCTCTGGAGGGGGGAGGACAAGTGGATGGGGGAATTTGTTAACCTTCTGCCAGGCAAATTCACCCTTACACTGAGGAGCTTGGAAATCATTAGCTACTGTATACAGAATCCAATGAGATATTGGTGTGTTTTTACAGTTAGGGTTTTGCAATAACTTCTATATTTTAATAGAAAATGGATTCCCTTAATTTCCCGCCCCGTCTCCTTCAATTAATTTAACACAACTGAAGCCTTCTCAGCACACTGGCTCTGGCCACAACAGTCATCATGGAAACACCCAGTTGTTTTCATTTTTACTTGCCACCATCATGGTATTGAAAACCTATAATAAAAATACAACATCTCTTCAAAGCAAAGCATGATGGGAAGATCCTTCCTGACTTGAGTGTTATTTTCTTTTTCTTTCTTTTTTTGTTAATGTGAATTTTTACTACTTTTAATTATTTTAAAATATTTAAGCTTTTTTTTCTTCTTGATCTTAAAGATCATGTAGATTTGCAGGGGTAGGAAGGAATGGGCTGGGGAGGGTTGATGCATTATGAGTACAAATAAATTGGTAACAAAATGTTTTCCCATCATACTTTGTTCTGAGTACATAATATATATATATATAGATATATATATATCAGGAATATCCACATTTGTGGGTTTTGTTTTGCTTTTTTTGGCAGGGTTGTTTTTCTTTTCTCCCTCCTTTTTTAAAAAAAAGAAAACTCCATCCTCCTCTCTTTTACTTGAAAGATTTTATTGTGTAAAAAGAACTTTCACAGGTCAATAAAATTTTGAGGGAAGCGAGCTTTGGTCCAAAAAAAAAAAAAAAAGGAAAAATAATCAAGATCTTAGGTCTTTTTATTTTTTTTCTTTTGTAATTGTGTACAAAAACTTTAAAAAAAATTAAAGCAGAATTTTAATGTGAAACCTTTTTTGCTATAATCCATTAGTTTTAGAGGCATTGTTAGCTTAGTGTGGTGCAAAAACAAGTTTCCCGCAGTCTTTCCTCAACAAGTATCTTCTATTTTTATCATGAATCCCCTTTTAATCAACTGTAGGTTATTTAAAATAAATTCCTACAACTTAACGCAATGCCAGCATCTGTGTGTTCTTGTACCCAGAGAGCTGAATGGCTGGCTGCAGGCCAATAGCTGTCAGGAGATGCTTTGGGGAAGGATGTGGGGTGTGGAGGCGCTCTAGGATGAAATGCCCGAGGAACTGTGGACCAGAGGCACAGTCAAGATTCCATGTGGCCTTCTACACCATAGACTTTGGCAGCCAAATAGTAGATTGCCAGTTCTCTGGGTATTTTTGTACAGTGCCTTGCATGTTGGATCCTACATATATATCAAGTTATCTAGGGGCAGCCTGGTTCTGAAGATTTCCCTCTAGCTCCAATCCACAGCCAGAACAATTTTTTCATGGCTGGTTCTTGGCACTCTTCTCTAGAAGCAAACAAGGACTATTGTTTAGGAAGGAAGCGCTGTATTCTTCAAGATGACTATAGCTATACTTTTTATAGAGATCAGACCATTTGCTTTCTTGACTTGGAGAGCCTCAGAATACTGCATCTTCCATGTGTCTTGCTTTCAAAAGTTTGGAGAGCTAAGGCATTCTCCAACATAAACTCAACGCTAGTCAACCTGCTTTGACAGAGTTGACTGGTATGTCATCTTGTGCCTTTGTACAAAAGACAGGACACATGTTCACTTTTCTTAAATTGGCACTTATGGCCTGCATCAAGAATCGGGTATGCTTGAAACCACAAGAAATTGGAGCCTCAAAACCACCAATATTCAAAGGTATGGATAATTGGAAACACTAGCCATACACATCTAACCACATATAGCTGTCAGATCTTGGGTAGCACTCAATTTGCTGTATTACAGGTGCTAATCTGCATTCTAGGACCATTGACCTTTCTGCTGTTTGGCACTGCCACTCCAAATGAATCAGGCATGACAGCAGCCCCTAGGGCCTTTTTAAATCCCCTTTTGAGGTTGGTTTATCTTAAATTTGCACATTCAAACCAGATACTGAAATGAATGTTTCAGAATCACAGGTAATGTAAACAGGTAAAGGTAAGGAGACTCGTATGTATTCTGTATACCTGCCTCACCTTCCTACAAATTCCATTTACATAGCAAGAAAATACTGGCCCTGTGAACAGAATAAATTTTTTATACAAGTGTTTTTATGCATGCATGCTCGGTTTGATCATTTTGCTTGTTAGTCAGAATTTCATAAATGGCCTAGAGTAGCCTTCTCTAGGACAAATGAAGGCGGTATAAGGAGAAACTATAGACAGGAGATCTGTCCACCTCTTGACCACTGGAACTGGTTTGCTTTGATGCCTTTTAATAAAAGGGTTCAGTATATTCTCCTTAGCAGTAATCTTTACAATATTCGGATAAGGTAGGTCAATACTTCCATGTTGTAGATGAGAAGTTATTTTAATCCTTATTGGGGTGTTCTCCTACAAACAACAAAGGTTCCAAATCACATAGGAAATTTACATGCATATAGCTCAAACCTTCCTCCTCCCAACACATAGAAGGGGCACAGCAGAGGTGGCGAGCTCAGCAAGTGTGGGCAAGTCTCTTTCAATCATTTTGTAATTGTGAGGCATCCGGACAGGGCTATAGCACTTTGCCTCAAGCCACTCAGCCAGTGACTTCACAGCTCACACACTTATCCACTGCTGTGCCAGATTTCACTTGGTACAGCATGATGAGTATATTCTATCACTGTGGTTACTCATCACATTGCCCAATGGGCTAGCAAGTGGAATTGCACCTTTATACAATGCAAGTAGCAACCTCAAGTTGCTGGCATGGACCTTTGGACTGAACGGAGCAGTTGACATGGTTTATATTTGGGTAATTCAATAGTGATAGTGAATGTCCAGGGATGGATGGAGTTGGAGTGCATCAGCTCCCCATCACTCCAACAGCTTTAGCCAAGGTGCTGTGCTCATCCCTCTGTTTCTAATGGGGAATTTCTTCCCAGTTAGCTTGCATCTAACCACTGCATTAGAAGCATTTAGCGAAGGTTTCTACCTGGCTGTGTCTTTCCCACAGTAATAACTTCAAAAATCTCCTTTGGGAGATCCCCCTTCCCACCTCTTTTTAACTTTAGTGGTAAAATTGGTGAGAGCAGCAAATATGTAAGTTCTCTGAAAACAGCCTTATGTCTCTGAAGTTGTAACAATGTTGCCTATTATAAACACGTTTTCTATTTTTACATGTTCTCCCCCACTGACTCCAACCGCATCCCATCTTAATCAGATGTGTTAGATTATTCTGTGCCTGAAGTTATTGACAGGAAGCTCGGAACAAGCCTGTAATCCCAGGGGAGAGTGTTTCCCACCAGGGGTTCCCTCCTCCTTTTGTCTGCATTTAAGGCAAGTAGGAAATCCATCTGTTTCAAGGCCTCTCGATACAGTGATGCATTGGCCCTTGGTGGAAACAATGCTGCCAAATGAGAGATAGCAACAGTCTTAGAGAATCTATTCCATAAATAGTTAAGAACCAGCACCTTCTCTAGCTTCAGATCCAATTAAGCCATGAAGTTGTTTCCCCATCATTTTGCAGTGTAGAAATGCATCTCTTCTCATCCAGTCATTTAAATAAGGTCAGAGCGATCAACAGTCTTTTAGATACGTTTGTTGTATTTTGACATTGCGATGTTTTCTGAGCCCACTCGGGTGGTAAACAAAAGTTTCTCAGGCTCTTAACATTTGACAAAAATCCTGAATCTAAACATTTCATGTTGACATTTGCTATTTCTGCATCTGGTTTTGCGTGTGTGTGCTTTGTAGTGCTTCCATAATTATGTTTTAGTTAGGCACAGATTTTGCCATTAGAATGGTGAATATTGACATGCATACACATTTCCCTGTCCAAAGCTTGACCACAAACCAAAAATCACTTTCTACAGCATACGGAAAAAAAACATAATATGCACCTAGCCTGGCCTAGACCACTTCTAGTTGGCATCCAGTGGAGTCAACAGGGTTGGATTTGGCCCCAAGCACTCAAAAGCAGCTTAGACGTGGAGTTCACTGCCCCTACATTGCATATGAGCATAGGAGCCAGCCTTATACCTTCAAACTCTGCGCTGCTAAGTCATGATAGAGAATCTGCTTTGTATGTAGGAAGTTTACTGTTCAATCCCCACCGTCTCCAGGACTAGGAATATTCCCCAGGCAAAGCACTGCCAGTCACTAGAGGTGGCAGTGAGCTAGATGTACCAAAGGTCTGAAGGCCACTTTTTTGGCTAACTGGCAGCAGTGATCCAAGATTCCACTTTTTCCCATCCCTAGCTGGCTACTGAACGTGGGACTTTCTGTTGGCAAATCATGTACTCTACCATTGAACTACAGTTCTTGCCCAACTTAAGCTTAAATTTGGAGTAGGGGAGAGAGAGCATGGAGAAAGTGTACGCAGGCCTGGCAGCCTTGAAAAATATAAGTATACTTGCTAGCAATTTAGCTGCTGCTCAGGCAGTCTTTCAGAAGTCACCCTGCCCTTAGCAATAAATTGGAGCCAAGATCAGATCAGCAGTACCCGCAGCTATCCAGATGCCCTCATGATGGTAGGTACAGGAGAGTAAGGAACTTGGTTTTCCAGTGCCCTTGCTGCACCCTTGAGTGTCTGTGGTGATAAGTACAGCAAGAGGGCTGAATCACTGCCTTCTCCGCCATTCATTTGAATAATCCAGCATATCCCTGAAAACACTGTAGCTCAGTCTTCACCAATGTAGTGTCCTTCAGGTTTCTTTTGGACCACAACTCCCAACCAGTATCTGTTTGGTCAGCCTGCTGAGAATCCAGAATATTTGGAGGGCACCATGTTGGCAAAGGCTGATGCTTCAGCTGTACGCAATAAGATTGAGGGGTGTGTGATACAGATGGCTCCTCCATCAACAGTGTTTTCATACTTGCTTTGCTTTCCGTGTTTCTTCACCTTTGAAAAGCTCTCCCTATATGCCTGAGAACATTGGCTGGATATAAAATGACTGTTCAAGACTTAAAGAAGATAAATGCCTGAACTTGTACAGTGAATATTCCAAATTAGCAAAACAAATGGACTATGTACCAGTGCAGTACTGGGTTCACACTGTCAGGAAGATCATTTGCTCACGAAATTCCATCTGATGTAACCAACAATGGAAGCTCCAGACATTCATGGAGCTTCTAGTTGGCATCATGTATCTGCACCTTCATAATTTTTGTGTGCGCACACAGTTGATTATTCATAAAACAGTTTGATGGAGTCTAATAGCTAAGCATTCCAAAATTCTCCTGTAGCAAGGAGATAATATGGTCCCAGGGTGTGGTCTATAGGTGGCGTGATGCTACCACCTTGCTGGAGCTGAGCAGGTCAGGCTGGTCAATGCCTGGCTGGGAGGCAGACTTCCTGGACTGCATGTATTGGGTTTCACAATGAAAGAAAGGTGTTCTATAAATGTAAGAAAATGCTTAAATATTTGACCTCTGATATGCTGACCAGAATATGCCAGAAGCACTTCATTGGACAATGCCAGAGCTATGTGGGAGGACAAAACGTTCTATTTATAATGCTCTGTAAATAATACAAAAGAAGAAAAGGCATTGTAGGCCATTGCTATCTGACTCCCTGTGTGTCTCCAGGAAGGGGTGTGAGGATGTGAAAAGAGTGCAGGAGTGGCTTTGAGTCTTTCCGGAGAAGGACCTAAAGAGATGCTTGTGATTAGAATCCATCTGGTCAAGAGCTGTGTCCTACAGTTTCCGTCACTGGAGATGGTGGGTGGAAATGGAAGTTATTTCATAAAAACGTTTAGAGCAGCAAAGAAATGTGCCGTAAGTCATGTAGATGTCACAACCATTTTTATTCTCCCCATTCCCACCATCTAATATCGATGGAAGTGTCTCCCCTAGCACAATGTTCATGTTCTAAGCTGCTTGATGTACCCAATACATTTTACTTTTGCCCTTCCTCTGAGGAGTGCATTGTGTATGCATAGTCCTCAGTCCCCATTTTATCCTAACAATAACCCTGTGAGGGAGGTTAAGTTGATGACTGGCCCGAGGTCCTCTAGTGAGTTCCATGGCCAGTCCTAGTTTGGCACTCTAGCCCAGAGATGAGGAACCTCTTTGCCTCCAGCCATTGGACTCCAACTCCCATCAGCCCCAGCCTGCAAGGCTAATGGTCACAGATGATGGGAATGTAGTCCCAACAAAATCTGGGATGCTACAGATGTGCCAACCCTCTTTTAACTACTGCATCAAGTTGGTTCTCTAGCCTATCTTAACATCTTACTTCGTGGTTGCACATGACTCATTTTGAAAACCCTAAGGAGCAAGCTTGCACAAAACCCTGACCACTTGCATAGTGGGAGAAATACCAGCTCTAGCCTTCCTCTGAACAACTTTGGTCAAATGACAGCAGATAATTGTGGAGGCAAGGAGTTCATTCGGCGACTGCAGCGTTGAGTGATGGACTGCAGGCACATCAGCTGTGATTGACTGCAGGATGTGCGCTTGTGTGAACCAACCCAGAGAGGGTAAGCAGGGAGATTGTGAAAATAAATATCTTTTGATTCTTGTATTTTATAAAAAGGGAACAAAAGCAAAGCTAATGCTTACAACTGGTGTAGTGTCAAGAGGTGGTATGCCTCTGAATATCACTTGCTCGGGAACAAGAGTGGGAGAGGGCAGCCATGCTCCCATCCTTCTTTGGGGTTCCCTATGGGGCACCTGCTCAGCCACTGGGAGCAGAAGACTGGACTGACCCAGCACAGCTTTTATGTTCTTCACACCGCAGCAGCACTGCAACAGGGGCAATACACTCTAGGAGCAACGCACTGCAGAGACCAGTCCTACGTGATTCATCAATGCCAGGGAGGATCCATTATGTGGACACTACTTGGGTTGGCCTGTACATGGCAACGGCACATGGAGCCATGAAGCCTGTGTTTCAGAGTTCTTGCAGGACTTGGCTATAGCGGTGGGTGTGGGTGAAGAATTAACTGTCTGTCTGTTCCCTAGCACTTTTCAAAGGGTCTTTGCTAAGCAATCTTCTAGGGACCGCATGCCAGTGCTGGGCAGAGCTAGAAGCAAAGTGGGTGGAACAACAAATGTGAATTTTTACCTTTGTAGAGTCAGCCAGTTTCTGCACACTGTTGCACATCAAGACAGGCATATGCACACAAGGAAGGTCCCAAGCTGGGTTCTTGGCTTTAAAAAAATCTATAGTATGGCACCTAAAATTAATCTTCAGTTTTGCTAATACAGTGGTACCTCGGGTTACATACGCTTCAGGTTACAGACTCCGCTAACCCAGAAATAGTGCTTCAGGTTAAGAAATTTGCTTCATGATGAGAACAGAAATTGTGCTCCGGCGGCACGGCAGCAGGAGGAGGCCCCATTAGCTAAAGTGGTGCTTCAGGTTAAGAACAGTTTCAGGTTAAGTACGGACCTCCGGAATGAATTAAGTACTTAACCTGAGGTACCACTGTATAAAAAAACCTGCCATGTTACACTTCTCTAGCTAATGAGGAACCTATGTGAGTTGGACACAACTAAACCACTAGACAACAACAAAGAGACAGATCTAGTTGGTGCTGGTGGTTCATATTTTTTTTTAAAAAGTGAATTAACCATTTTAGGTGTATTTGTCCCAGATAGCTTTAGGTGTAAACTGAAACCTACATAGCACCCAGTCTAGTCAAATCTGCTACCTCCTACAGGCAAATGAGGCCTGTGACTAAATAGAAATTTTGTGGCTTCAGTGCAGGCCCCTTCCCTTCACCCCAACCCCTGCTTTGCTTAACATCCAGCCTGATTAAAAGTTCTGGGAAACTGAGGTGTTTGCTTGCTACTTTGTGCTGTTTTGGTTGGTCCTGATAAAGGCGTTGCATGAATATGGACTCCGAAAAGCCTGGTGATTGATGTGTTTCTCAGTTTGAATACCTACTGTCACACCTCTTTCTCATAAGGAAATAAGATGAGCCCTGCCTGCCTGGAGAGAGGTAGTGCTGTCCCTCCATAGCCCTCTCGTGGCAGCTTTTAAGCAATACGTTGAGGAGAAACAAGGATTTGAAGGAATTATATTTTTAAAAATTGAAATACAGTAATACAGTGGTACCTCGAGTTACATATGCTTCAGGTTACATACGCTTCAGGTTACAGACTCCGCTAACTCAGAAATAGTACCTCGGGTTAAGAACTTTGCTTCAGGATCAGAACAGAAATCGTGCTCTGGCGGCGCAGCGGCAGCAGGAGGCCCCATTAGCTAAAGTGGTGCTTCAGGTTAAGAACAGTTTCAGGTTAAGAACGAACCTTCGGAATGAATTAAGTACTTAACCCAAGGTACCACAGTAGGTGATGTTGGAGGGAGAGGGCCGCAGCCTTTTTCTTCCCATTCTTTTCTATGGTAGCTTGCAGAAAAGAATTTCAGGCCAGCTATGGCTGGAGACATTAAAGAGAAGAAATGCAAGCTGTTTCCAAGCTTCACGTGATTTGACACCATGATTGTACCCAAAAACTTTATATCTAGAAACATGCAGTTGTAAACAGCTTTGCCTCTGAGGTCAGAGGCTTTGCTTAGAGCTCAGTTCTGGGGGATTTTCCCTCACTGAAATGATGTGTTCATGCCAGTGCAAATAAAAATGCTGTAGTAACCATTTCCCTTCAGGTGCAGCATCACCAACGTTCATGTTTGAGGTACTGCAGGACGTGGTGCTGTGGTCTAAACCACTGAGCCTCTTGGGCTTGCCGATCAGACGGTTGGCGGTTCAAATCCCCATGACAGAGTGATCTCCCGTTGCTCTGCCCCAGCTCCTGCCAACCTAGCAGTTCGAAAGCACACCAGTGCAAGTAGATAAATGGGTACCGCTGTGGCAGGAAGGTAAACAGCGTTTCCATCTGCTCTGCCTTCCATCACAGTGTCCCATTGTGCCAGAAGTGGTCATGCTGGCCACATGACCCAGAAAGTTGTCTGTGGGTGAACGCCAGCTCCCTCGGCCTGAAAGCAAGATGAGTGCCGCAACCCCATTGTCGCCTTTGACTGGACTTAACCGTCCAGGGGTCCTTTACCTTTTACCTACAATATACTACTTTCCACTATCAGACATGTGAGATCACAGACTTATGCCCAATATGAACCTCAAGTTATTTTGATCTGTTCCGTTACATAATAATATGTCCTCATACATATTATTATTACAGTGGTACTTTGGGTTACATTCGCTTCAGGTTACAGACTCTGCTAACCCAGAAATAGTGCTTCAGGTTAAGAACTTTGCTTCAGGATGAGAACAGAAATCGTGCTCCGGCAGCGCGGCAGCAGGAGGAGGCCCCATTAGCTAAAGTGGTGCTTCAGGTTAAGAACAGTTTCAGGTTAAGAACAGACCTCAAGAACGAATTAAGTACTTAACCCGAGGTACCACTGTAATTACAATTTGCTTATAGCTCATCTTCTAAACCAGTGTCTCAAGGCGATTTACACATGAGATAATAAAAACAATTAAAAACAGCAAATTCATTTAAAACAAGACTAAAACCCTACTCGTAGTAAAGATCATTTCAACTGGGAAAGCCAGCTGGGAAAACACCAGTGTATATATGTGAACATTTCCCCCACGAATTACTTGAAGGGTCCAGACTTAAAACTTGGGAAAGTGTCAATATGTTGTTGTGATTAGAGTGGTGAATAAGGAGGAATCAGGTTCGAATTCTCACTCAGCTAGGAAGTTCATTGTGGGTGACCTTGGGCTGGTCATTACCTCTCAGCCCAACCTACTTCAAGGGATGTTGTGGAGATAAGAACCATCCTCACCTTTCGTTCTTTGGATGAAAGATCACTAAAGGTGATCAATACCTGTCACACATTGCATATTTCAGGGTGACGCATAACCCCCAAAATAATGCCTGCCTGCAACAACAAACATGAGTGTCACTCTGGTGCACTATTCTTGAGCCAGGATTGGTTGCAACTCCCTGTTGTAGCATAGTAGCAAACCTAGGTTTACTGATGTGCAATTAGTCCTTCAAATAACATCATTGGTTTGCTTTGAGAAATGGCCCCTCATGTTGTTAGGCTGAGTGTTCGGTTGCTACCTAAAGCCATAAAACGGCTTTAGTTAAATGTCATTGCTCCCATGTGATGATTCACAGAGGAAACAAAGAATCATCACACCAGCAAAAGCTCTTGGACTGATTGGTTAGTCTTTTGTTCATTCACTCATTCATTTATAAACCAAAAAAAGGCTCCCATAGCAGTTTACAAAAATCAGTAGTGAGATTTTCCTCTAACCTCAGGATTCCAGTCTGAAAGAAGGAAAGTGGGAGATGGGGAGGAAGGAAAAGGAAGCTCGGGCACCACTTCTTAAAAGTTATAGTTCTCATCATGACCAGCTGGGATGGGAACAGTTCAGGTAATGTGAAGAAAGGGTTGCTGCTAGGTCAGAGCTGAGCAAGGGCGTGAGGCAACTGGTCTCTCGGGAGAGGGGTGGAATTGCCCTGCTTCTGTCGCCCCACCCCCACCTCCCACTGTAGAATGTGTTTATTTCAAAATTGCAGAGACTGAAAGATGATGAGCCTCTAGTGAAAACCAGATATGGATATAAATTTCCACAAGGGCATCTCCACAAGGTGAAAAGCAGCTGGCGCTTCTGTTGCAATTTAAAAGTTGGCAAATGTTGGACTGTTGTCCAAAGGGTCCAAAATGCACAACTTCCTCCATTGCGTCACACACACCCATTCACACACCACAGTATATGCAACATGGGGCAGGGGTGGGGGAGGCACCTTTTTAAGCCCAGGCCAACTTACTGGGGGCTGCATGTCATTGGGCAAAAGAGGGTGAAGTGATGGATAGGAATCTTACCTTTAAACCATAGGGTACATAGAGCCTACATGAAATTCTGTAAGGCACAGCACCTTACAAAATTACACCACACCACAGCACAGCAGGTCTATGCAAGGGAAGGCAATCTTTCAGGTAGGTGATCTTTCAGGCAATCTATGCAGGGCTCCTCCTTGGAGTCCATTTCAGTACTGGTGCCATATCAACAGATCAGGGTAGCCCACAATGGCATGTTATGTATATGTCTGCTTATCCCTGGCCAAAAGGAGGAGATCTGACTTCAGTACCAAATCCTCTGTATTCATCTGTGGCAGGCTTGACTGGCAACTTCCTAGGCTCCCAGATTGATGTGATATATTCTGCTAATGGAGTTGGCTTTTCCTGTTGCAAGCGACAAAGCCTTTTATGCACAATTCATGGGGCCCTGCTGTCAAGTATGATTTCTCTGGAGATACCCTCCGACTTGAGTGTTTTTAAAAGCGCTGTTTCCTGTGCTGCTAGATCGTATCTTGCCAGCTAGCCTCCCTCAAATGTGCCTGCCTGCTGCAGGTGAGCAGATTCGTCGGATGTGTTGGTGGGGCAAGTGCTTCCTCAGACATCTCTAACAAATTTGGCACTGTGGTGCAAGATTCAGTCATTGGAACAGGACACCTGGGGCATGAGGCTTCTAATTGATCAGTACACAGGAAACTGACTTACAGTGAGTCAAAGCATTGAGCTATCAAGCTCAGTATTGTCTACATCAATGGTGGGGATGTGGGTGGCGCTGTGGTCTAAACCACCGAGCCTCTTGCGCTTGCCGATCATAATGTCGGCTGTTCTAATCTGTGTGATGGGGTGAGCTCCCGTTGCTTTGTCCCAACTTCTGCCAACCTAGCAGTTCAAAAGCATACCAGTGTGAGTAGATAAATAGGTACCACTGGGGTGGGAAGGTAAACGGTGTTTCTGTGCGCTATGACCCAGAAAACTGTCTGCAGACAGGCTCCCTCGGCCTGAAAGAAGAGATGAGAGCCACACCCCATAGCCAAATTCGATTGGACTTAACCATCTAGGGGTCCTTTACCTTTGCCTACATCAGTGGTTCCCAAACCTTTTTGGGCCACCTCCCCCCCCCCGGTTCCATAAACCCATCCCTAAGGCCCCCTACCCAATATAAAGCATTATTCAGAATGGTGGTTTGCATGACCCACTAAGGAAGGGGTCGGCAAGGTTTACCTCACCTGGGCCGGTTCACTCCCACAGAGATCGCTCCGTGAGCTGGATTGTGTGTGCACAGACGCGATTCCCAGCGCCATGGAAGTGAGTCCCTGCTCCGCACTGCGCTGGTTTAGCGCAGTGCGTGGGGACTCACCAAGCTGTCAGCTCGGTTCGGGGGCAGCTTGTGGACCCCCGTGGGCTGCAGGTTGCTGACCCCTGCACTAAGGAATATAGCAACACAATAAAATTCAGAACAGTGAAGATTAATTGTACATTTATTCAAAATCCAGTTAAAATACACCCACCACTGATGGGAAGGCAGAAGCTTCTACTGGCTACCATCCTACACACAGAAGCTTCTACAGGCTACCATCCTACACACAGGCACACATATCTCCAATGGTATTCAAGTTACTATACTGAATGGAAGAGGACTGGTCCCTGCCCCCAAGGAGTTTGGCATATAAAACTCAACATGGGGAAGCCACAGAGGAAGGAGAGGGAAGAGGAGCAAAAATGAATGGAAGGAATATAGTTGCTACATGCACACACGTTTGGGTGGATGCTTAAGGCATGAGAACTAAGGAGTTACAGCAATGGCTTCATTTGGTAATTATCCTCTGAGAGCTCTCAGCGTTTCAAAACTTTACATCCAGCCACATCCCCATGCGGGAGACTAGGCTGTCTGGTTTTCACATTGAGAGATTTATTTATTGCTTTACTTATTTCAAGGGCTGCTTCTTAAACTTTTCATTCCGTTTAGTCTCTTCTTTGTCCTTAGTAAATATTTCTGGTGAACTTTTATTAAAATTAATAAAATAATTAAGCTGGTGCAAAGTCAGGGTGGCTTAACCCAATGATGGAGCAATCCCTCCCCCCCCCCATTTTGTTTTAATTATGTCTATTTATCCAGATTCCTTTGCCTGGTTCTGAGGCTGGGGAGGCAAAGGGAAATAGGGGATTTGGAAAGAATGAGAGCCACAAACTCCCCCTGAAATACTTTCCATATCAGCCCTTCATTCCCATAAACTTCCCTTTGTTCTGTTTCCAATGCAGCTTTGCAATTGGCCTGATGCTTTCAAAAGCGATGGTAAACCTGGTGTTAATAGGAAAAGAAATGTATCCTCTGTCTGAGATGCAAGTTGATTTTTATATGGGACGGGGAGTATGCACTTTCTGAGTTATTTTTACACGAGGTCACTAAGACTTCTTTTCGGGCTGGAGAAGGATGAACTTCTGGCTCAGGTCCTGGGGAATGCAGATTCATTTCCTCTCTCTGCCACAGCTTTCCTTTCTGAACCTGGGTAAGTCCATGTGAAGGGCAAGATGTCTGATACGCCTGTGACTCTCAGCATGCAAATGCAACTCTTGGTACTTTGTGGCACTCTTTTATTGCTTGGAAATCATTTATAAAAAGCATCAACAACATAACACGTGCAGCTCAACCCTGTGCATCTTCATTTGGAAGCAGGTCCAGCCTTATTAGTTGAAATAAAAGATTGCAAACAAAACTGCCACAACAGCTGGGTCTTGTTATTCACAACTAAGGGTACTTACAAAAGGGACGCGGGTGGCGCTGTGGGTTAAACCACAGAGCCTAGGACTTGCCGAGCAGGAGGTCGGCGGTTCGAATCCCTGTGATGGGGTGAGCTCCCATTGCTCGGTCCGTGCTCCTGCCCACCTAGCAGTTCAAAAGCACGTCAAAGTGCAAGTAGATAAATAGGTACCGCTCTGGCAGGAAGGTAAACGGTGTTTCCGTGCGCTGCTCTGGTTCGCCAGAAGCGGCTTAGTCATGCTGGCCACATGACCCAGAAGCTGTATGCTGGCTCCCTCGGCCAATAAAGCGAGAGAGTGCTGCAACCCCAGAGTCGGTCACGACTGGACCTAATGGTCAGGGGTCCCTTTACCTTTAAGGGTACTTACAAGGGACTGCAGTAAATCAGCATAGCACAGGAGGGAACGAAAAGCAGCGCCCTGGATTCTGCAGAAAAGTGAGAGACATTGGAGGTTGAAAGGGGGAGTGTGGGGAAGCTTGCTCCATGCTGATCTTTTCAGCCTCTGACATTAGAGGTTGAAAGTGTGAGTGCCCCTCGAATGGAAACTGCTTTCCCCTCCTACTGCCCATCAGCTGATGCATGATTGTGAACGTACCTTGTTTCCAGCAAAGGAGCAATCGGAAGCCCACCGTGAAATGTCAGAATCAGCTTTTTGGAAGAATTTTTCCTGCAGTTTTGGCCTGGTGCTAAAGCAGGCAATTCCTGCACTTCCAATTCTTTGCACTACAAAAAAATTACACCCAGGAGGACTCCTGGGCCAACTGCTCAAGTGACTAGGCCACTCCAAAGCTCAGCCACAAACCAAAATTCCCTGTTGCTTCTTTCTGCTTGAATGGCATGATTATCTTCTCCTGGAACATTATGGCCCAGGTGTTGCCAGGTGAAAATCCTTTATCACTGTTCCACTCTGGCTATGAATCAGACCCTTGTTCCATTGCAAGGGATTATATCTGATAGCATCACTTCCATTCAGGAGCATAGAAGGACGCAGGTCAGCGTGGGACCATGGAAGTTCTTTAATGTGCTAGAAGAGGTACTTGATGGTGCTTTTGCAAAGGATTTCCCCGAGCCAACATCAGGGATATTTCGACGTCCACAAACATGTCTTGAGCAGGAACACCAAGTGTGAATCATCGTTACTGTTTAACTGCTGCCTCTTTTTGTCCCAGTTCCAGCTCTCGCTAGTGATCTTCTTGTGTGAGATTGATTATTTCATTAAGAAGTGGGGTTTTTCAAGGATGGAACAAGAGGAGCTGGCATTGTCTGAAAGCCAATCCATGAGGCCATGAAGGCTAGATTAAGCAGGAAGCAAACTAGCCTAAGGGCAATGAAAACATAAGGCAATGGGCACATACGTCAAAGGGAAGGCGGGGATAATTGCAATAGTGAGAACAAGGCACAAGAGCACAGACTAACACTTAGTTTGAAACTGCCTCCCTTTACCTGGCTGTTTCTTCGGATGGCTCATTACAACCTTCCCCAACCTAGTGCTCTCCAGATGCTTTGGATTACAGGTACCACCACCCCTACCATTTGATTTTGCTGGCTGGAACTTAATGGGAGTTGTAGTACGAAACATCTGGAGGGCACCAGGTTGGGGAAGGCTGGCTTGCTATCCCTGACCACATTTCCTCTGCCATTTGCTCAGTTGGGGTTCTAGCGCAGGCCTCCACAACTTGTGACCCACCAAACTATTCACCCTGTCCCCCACCTCAAAGCCACATATCGTGTTCTGCCAGGCATTTGTCAACCCCTTTTTTGGCAGTTCCTTACCACACATTGTTTAACAGGGGCGCGGGTGGTGCTGTGGTCTAAACTACTGAGCCTAGGACTTGCCGTTCAGAAGGTCGGCGGTTCAAATCCCCATGATGGGGTGAGCTCCTGTTGCTCGGTCCGTGCTCCTGCCAACCTAGCAGTTCGAAAGCACGTCAAAGTGCAAGTAGATACATAGGTAAGGTAAGATACCTCCCGGTGGGAAGGTAAACAGCATTTCTGTGCGCTGCTCTGGTTTGCCAGAAGCAGCTTAGTCATGCTGGCCACATGACCCGGAAGCTGTACGCTGGCTCACTCGGCCAATAAAGCGAGATGAGCGCCGCAACCCCAAGGTCGGTCACAACTGGACCTAATGGTCAGGGGTCACTTTACCTTTACCACACATTTTAAACACCAGCGAACACAACGTACAAAAAGACATGATTATAGGGGAAATTGTTTCACAAATGTGTGTCTATTTGACCAAACTGCCTACCAAAAATGGTATATTATCATTAAAATACTGGTGAATTTTCAGGATGATTCCCTCCCCCCATTTAAATAGATAAACCACAAACTGATGAAGAAATTGGGAGAACTGAACATAAGGCTAGAGAAATTAGAGAAACTGAAATTGACAGATTCACCCATGCCTTACCAGAAGCACCTGATTTTGTTACAGCTGCCATCCATTTGCTAGGCAGATGTCCAGCTAATAGCTCTGAGTGGCTGGCTGATGGGAGTCAATGATTAAGAGACAGTTGGGAATGAGATGCCCATTTGAGTTTGAGGAGAGACACACACATATACACACAGCATTAAGGAGAAGGGCAGATGTGTAATTGTGTATGTGACAAAAAACAACAGCAGTTTTGAATAGGCAGAAAGGGCACTTGCAATATGCAATATGAAATATTCATTGAAAATACGAATAAAATAAAACATTAAAAACAACAGGACATAAAATTCATCAAAATCTAAATAAAACCAGCAACGTTAAAAAAAATATACACAAAGTGTGTTTCCTAGGGTTGCCATATTTCAAAAACTAAAATTCCTGGAATCAACTAAGTTGTTGAGCATTTTTTTAGGAAGGCCCCACCCAACATGTTGGGCTTTGGGGGGGGGGGAGAACCTCCCCCCAAAATAATGATTTAAAGCTTTTTGAGCTGTTTCTGCTGCTTTTTCCATCGCATTGCCATACATCCAGGTTTTCTCTGACATTTTGCCACTTTGGTAAAATCCCCGCCCCCCGCCCAATGCCATTTTTACACCCAAAAACCAGGACATGTCAGGACTTTTCCTGATGTATAGCAAGCTTAGTGTTTCTACAGAAACTGTTTACTGAGCGCTCACTCATCCTGATTGGTTTGCAGGGAGGTTAGATGATGTTGCGTCAGAGCAAGTGTTACCCCACAATTTTTAGTGCAGTTTCTCATCACTTTCCTTATCTCAAAAAGCCTGATCTTTGGGGGAAGTGGTCTTTGGGGGAAGTGGGTTTGGGGGAAGTGGTTGCACAAGACCACCCAACCAACTAGAATTGTGCAATGCTGAATTTACCAGTATGTGACTGAATCCCACCCCAAAATAGTGACAGCCGGGAAGCATACAAAAATCACACATTTAACATTTCATGCCTGGGTATGAGGACATGGAGTTGAGCCATAGGCTGAGATCACACCTGAGTTTGTTGAGACAGGGCAGCTTCTCCCGCTGACCCCTTTTTAACCCCCATCTGTCATGCAGATGATCAAGGGAGCCACATGGGTTGAGCTTGGTGTTACTTCTGCAGCCCCAGGGTTGGGGAAAGCTTAAATGCGGACTCTGATCTCTCCCTCTCCAAGCCACATGCTAATAAACATTCAGAGCATAAAAATACATTTTAAAAATCAGTCAAAAGTCCTTCCACCCACAGTTTCACTTAACACAGGTGCACCAGGATTCAATTCTGAAGTACTTTGAGACTCAGGAGGAAAAATATCTGGCTGGTTGTAATTGGAAGCAAAATATTGGGGCCAATAGAGCTGGACCTTGTTCTGATCAAATAGGCCATTCTTATGAGATAATAATACAGCTGGGGAAAGTCTTGTTTTGTTTTGTTGTTGTTTTGCTTTGCTAGAGAAAGCAACATTTGCTTCTGCTTTCCATATACAGTTGCAATCAAAATTATTCGAACCCCCATTGCAAATTGGGTTTTTTCATCAAAATTTACACTTTCAGCTGTTTGCAATGAGCAAATCAGACAAAAGCAATTGAAATAGCTCAGCATAATGGATGCTTCAAGTCGTTCCCCCAAATTCAGCTGAAATTGCAACTTATACTGGCTTCTCCAGTCTCACTGTTATTCAACCCCCTACACAGAATCCCTCACAACAGCACCAATACAACTGGGGTTGTCTCAAGCACACCTGATGCAACTAATCAAGGGCTTTATTAGTTGCACCAGGCGTGCTTGAGTCGGAACGACTTTTGTTTGATTGGCTCATTGCAAACAGCTGAAAAGTCTGTCAATTTTGATAATAAACCCTAATTGCAATGAGGGGTGTGTGTGAATAATTTCGATTGCAACTGTAGATCTTAAAGGCAAAGACGACCAGCTAGAAAGAGAAAAACTTTAGCTAGTAACCACAACCAGTCCCCAGCAGGATGTCCAGGTGGTGCAACAAGTCAGCGCATCTGGCTGTTAACCAGAAGGTTGGTGGTTTGAGTCCACCTAGGAAAAGCTTTGGGCAGGATTCCTCCATTGCTGGGGGTTGGACTAGATGATCCTCAGGGTCATTTCCAACTCTATAATTCTATGACACTGTAAAAAAAAAAAAAGACCAGAGAAGTGGGTAAAAGAGGACATGGATCTGCATAAAATGTGCACATGTTCATTTATATGCACATTTCAAAATCATTACTGTACTATGATTTGAAACTAAGATCATGGGCACTGGGCCCATCACCTCCTGGCAAATAGAAGGGGAAGAAATGGAGGCAGTGAGAGATTTTACTTTCTTGGGCTCCATGATCACTGACTGCAGCCACGAAATTAAAAGACGCCTGCTTCTTGGGAGAAAGGCGATGACAAACCTAGACAGCATCTTAAAAAGCAGAGACATCATCTTGCCAACAAAGGTCCGTATAATTAAAGCCATAGTTTTCCCAGTAGTGATGTATGGAAGTGAGAGCTGGACCATAAAGAAGGCTGATTCAAAAGAATTGATGCTTTTGAATTATGGTGCTGGAGGACACTCTTGAGAGTCCCATGGACTGCAAGAAGATCAAACGTATCCATTCTTAAGGAAATCAGCCCTGAGTGCTCACTGGAAGGACAGATCCTGAAGCTGAGGCTCCTGTACTTTGGCCACCTCATGAGAAGACTCCCTGGAAAAGACCCTGATGTTGGTAAAGATGGAGGGCACAAGGAGAAGGGGACGACAGAGGATGAGATGGCCGGACAGTGTTCTCGAAGCTACCAGCATGAGTCTGACCAAACTGCGGGAGGCAGTGGAAGACAGGAGTGCCTGGCGTGCTCTGGTCCATGGGGTCACGAAGAGTCGGACACGACTAAATGACTAAACAACAACAACATGATTTGAACAGAAATGCCTCACCACAGTGAGGAAGATGACTTGTGCGTCAGCTCTGTATAGTATACACACTATACTTTTGAAGCATTTTGCTTGCTCCTGCCCACCAAAGAATCATGAGAACTGTAGTTTGTTAAGGGCATTGGGAATTGCAACTCTGTTAGGTGTACACTGCAGTTTCGAGGAGGGGTGTGTGTGTGTGCTTTCAATGTACAGTGTGTGTGCCGCTGTGTGGTGGACGGGCAACGTCAAGGCATCTGCTCTCCATTCTTAGGGTTAAACCAGGGTTGGACTGGACAGCCCTTCGAACAGAAGACTGTCTTCTGACAGCCATTCAGCTAGAGAAGTGGCCTACGCAAAGTAGGACACACGGCCCCCCAAATCTCAACCCCTAATATTAGAGGAAAAGGTCTCTAGGGTAGAGGACATGGCTTCTAAGCACGTTTGGATCCTCGTTTCTTTCATTACACAAACCAAACATCGCTCTTTACATTCTTCTTTCCCTCTCTGCTTCAAACTTTTATAATAATCACTGTTTCTCTCCCTGAACAGTATCCTTTCCACTAGACACTCAACCCTAGGTGTTTCTACTCAGAATGGAAATAGGGCTTTCTCTCAACTGAGTGTACCTATAGAGAGTTATATACCTGACTGAAAGTCAACTCAGTCCAATACCTCTGCTTCTGACAGTGGCCGGCTTGATGCCTCTGGAAAGGTCACAAGGAAGGCCTAAAGGCGAAAACTGTCCCCCAACAAGTGACATTCAGGAGTATACAGCCCCTGAAGCTGTAAGTTCTATTTATTAACCATTGAAGTAACAATGTAGAGGGCTCTCCCTCTCCCTGTTTTCTCTTCACAACGACCCTGTGAGGTAGGTTGGTTTTTGTAGTATTTTTGTGTTTTTTCTTTGGAGGAGACCAGAGGCCGACCAGGCAGGGCACAGAAGGGCTCCTCTTGTGGGGCTGTTTCCCTAGGTCCCCCATCCCACCACAGCAGTTAGCAGGGGACCTGACGAAGAAACCTCCTGTGCTGTCGAGAGGCCTCATACGAAGCCTCTGCACATCCCAGGAGGCTCCTCCGCCAGGGCTTAACTTGGTCTTAAACCATATTACTTGTGTTGTGTTGTAGTCCACCTCGGGACCTTAGGGTGGAGTTATGTATTATTGATATTACTTCACCATAACATCCTAGGGCTGGCTGCTCTATAAAAATACAATACAGTCGTACCTGGGATCCTGAACGCCTTGGTACTTGGACATTTTGGTTCCCAAACGCCGCAAACCTGGAAGTGAGTGTTCCCGTTTGCGAACGCTCTTTGGAACCTGAATGTCTGATGGCGCTTCAGCAGCTTCCAATTGGTTGCAGGAGCTTCCTGCAGCCAATCATAAATCTCGCTTTGGTTTCTGAACATTTTGGAAGTTGAACAGACTTCCGGAACGGATTCCGTTCAACACCCAAGGTATGACTGTATTAAAATCTCTTAAGATGATTTCCAATCAGAAGAACTGATTTTAACCGTATGTCGCTTTTGACATCTTTCCGCCCAAGCTTTCCCTGACTCACAAGAATGAACCCTGTGGCACATGTTTGAATTTCCGTTTCATTTGCTTTTCTGCTTTTATATCACTGCGTTACTGGTTTTAGGTTTTTGTGTCAAGGCCCTATTGTTTGTTTTCTGCACCAGTGGTTCCCAATTGGTGGCCTGCGGACCCCAGGGGGTCTGTGGCGCCATTCACATAACAAAAGCTACCACAGAGATACCAAAATTTTCCAAAGTAGGGGGGTCTGCAGTACTTGGCTTATTGGGAACCAATACTTCTAGACCATACTCCACTTAACAGCTTTTATTTTGAAAATTGAGCATACAGAATTGAAAGGAGCTGCAGCTGAGACGGGGTGCCTGACCTTACACCGTCTGGGAAACGTCAGGGCTAAGCAGGCATTTGAACCCGGGTCTCCCCAGTCCAGCACTGGAGCCACCATAACACAGTAGCCATTGATCCGAATTCCACAGCGGAGTGGCGTGTGTGTGTGCCTCTGATGCATCTTCTTCTGCCTGTCCCAACTGTAGCCTTCCACCACGCAAGCGGCGACAATCCCGACGCCCTACCCCACCGCGTCCTTTTCCTGCTTCTTCTCTTAGGCGCCGTCACGTGTTCGGGAAGAAGGCGAAAAAATAACAAACCAACCAACCCGCCACTTGGACGCGAGTCGACCCGCGACTCGCAGGCCGCAAAAGGGGCCCTGCATTGCGAAGCCCGGCGCCTCCCATCTTCCTTCCAGCGCGACCACTCCTCTCCCGGGCTCCCTTTTGGGGTGGGGGCGCGCGAAGACAAGACCCAACAGAAACGTGCCACTGCCTCACTTGTGCTGGGATGAAAAACCCACCCGCCACCCCCAAAGTCTCCTGATCTCTCTGCCCCCCCCTTCACATGCAAAGGCAAGGAGGAAAAACTGGATTAAGGAAATCTTCGCTGGGCCCTGCGGACTAGTCCTGCCTGCTCACTTTGGGGAGAGGATCTGGAGACGAGGGCGTCCGAATCCAACCCTGAGCCTCCTCCTCCCTTGTTATAATGTGCAAAGAAAGGAAGGTGGGGGTGGTAGGACCGGGGGGGGGCGGTATGCGAAAAAGAAAATCCTGCTACAACGCCCCCCCCTCACTCCGACCTTGCATACGTTGCTGCAAAGCACGACACAAGAGAGTCATTTAAGAATGTGCAATGGACTCCGATTACTGGAGGTTTTCCTCCCCCCGCTACTTCCAGCCATTACTTGCTGAGCTCTAGGGAGATCTTTATCAGCCTGTCTCTGATCGATTCCGAGAGAGAGAGATCTGCCTGCAGAGTCGAGGCAGCGCCAAAGGGGGCGGGCAGAGGAGGAGGAGGAAGAGGGAAGGGGGGCGGGGATAAGAGGGGCAGTCGTAGGGGGAGGGAGCAAGGCTGCGGGGGTTGCCAGAGCCCTCCTCTCCCCCCCCCCCCGATCGCAGCCAGCCCTTTCTAGCCCCCGGCCAGCCTTGCTTGCGCTTGGGGAAGACCGACTTGGAGTTAGATTTTTATGCATATTTGTTTTCTCTTACCTCCCGCGCCGCCGCCGCCACCACCGTACTATCCGGCCCGATTCCCTTTTTGCTCGCTTTCGTTTTAAAAGACTCGAGAAGACGCGGAGGGGGTGTGGGTAAAACCCCCAAAAGGAACGAAGGAAGAAAAGAAAGCAAGCAGAGGGAAAATGGTGCATGATCGCGAAGGGGAGAGGGGCGATTTTCTCTCGTTTTGGGGGATCGAAGAGCTGCTGGTTCCCAAGAGGGCGCCCACCGACCGGGGCTAAGGAGTTCGCCTCTTCCCTCCCGTTCGCATTATAAACACTGGTCGGTGGTGGCATCCTGGCTCCTTCCCTGGAGGAACGGCTTCCCAAGATTTGAAATTCGTTGCTTCTCGGTTGGAAAAGGCTCGGAGGATGTTGGTGTGGAGTTGAAAAAATAAATAAATCTACAACCCGGTCCCCCCCTTTCCACGCTTTTGCTTCCAGCTTTGGTGTAGAAGAAGCGTTTGAACTCCTTCTTTTGTTTGGGAAGTTTTCTGCCCCCTTCCCCCCCCCTTCATTCGCCCAGCGTTTGCTGAACCCGAGGGGGGGCGAGAAAAAGAGAGAAGAAAAAGGACTCGGGAAGCCACCATGGCGTCTGTTTTTACCAATGGACCCTGCAACCCAAGCGAAGCCGAAGTGGTTCACCTCTCCAGGAGCTTGGAAGTGGGCACCGTGATGACTTTGTTTTACTCCAAAAAGTCCCAAAGGCCAGAAAGGAAAACGTTCCAGGTGAAGCTGGAGACCAGGCAGATCATTTGGAGCAGGGGATCGGACAAAATCGAAGGCGCAAGTAAGTTGCCTGGCGTATGAAAACACACACACACACACATTTTAGGGAGCAGCGTCTGAGTGGAATGTGATGAGCATTTTCATCCATTTTTTTGACGCTTTATAGTACTTCGAGGGTTGAGGCTGGAGTCCTGGAGGGGGGGGGGACTGGCGAAGAAGCTCCATTTGCCACAACTGGACTTACTTGCAAGTAAATTACTTGCAAGGCGTAGCTCCTGCTTGAATGAATGTAGGGGATGCAGCTGATGGTCTTAATAAATTAACAGATGCATGCATATTAATTCACCCCTGCCCTCATGTAATGCTTTATTGGTTTTGCAAATCTACAAATGTTTAGCACACAAATGGGCTTTTTAAAAATCTGGTCACTTGGGGAAATCCTTACTCACTATGGCGATGACTGGCTAGTGGTGATTTACATGCCTAATTTTTGTAAGAGTCATTTGTTCTAGGGCAGCGATGGTGAACCTGCGACCTTGTTGTTGGACTCCAACTCCCATCAGCCCCAGCCAGCATAGTCAATAGTCAGGGATGATGGGAGTTGCAGTCCAACAACATCTGGGGCCCCAACAGCTGGAGGGTCACAGCTTCCCCATCCTGGTCCTAGAATAACGTAGGCTTGGGTTATTTTATGAGTTGTTTTGTGCAAGAACCGTCCCAGAGCAACTTGCTCCATGGTGGCTTATACAAAGAAAAATGCAACATCATTTACAGTGGTAATATATATTAAAAGTGACCAACAATTATACTGCCTTAAAAAGAAAATTAAAAAATCCTTCCCATTCACCAAAAGGATAACCACCTCCAAACCCAAGAGATTGCTCATGAAAATAGCAGGAAGAACCGCGACAATGTTAGCACCCAAAAACCTGGTAGAACAAAAATGCCTTTGACTGAGGATGTAAATGTTGTTGATTTTTCTTGAGGTGACCATTCCACAAGGGGAGTCTGCCACTGAAAAGGCCCTGTCTCTCTTCTCCCAGAGAATGGCCTCAGATAACTATTTCGGGGCTCATTATTGCAGAAACAGCCGTCAGTGAGCTTTTGGGGTAATAATAATAATAATAAATTATTTATTCCCCACCCATCTGGCTGGGTTTCCCCAGACACTCTGGGTGGCTTCCAACAAAATATTAATAATAATAAGTTATAATAATTTATACCCCGCCTATCTGGCTAAGTTTCCCCAGATACTCTGGGCGGCTTCCAATCAAGTGTTAAAAACAATAGTCCTTCAGATATTAAAAGCTCCCTAAACAGGGTTGCCTTCAAATGTCTTCTAAAAGTCCCAAGCCATTAAAAACTTTATATGTCAAAACCAGCACTTTAAATTGGACTTGGGAGCAATTCAGCAACCAGTGCAGCCACACCATAATGGGTGTGATCTATTCTGAGCGCCTATTCATAATCTGGCTGCTGAATTCTGCTGTGTTCTTCCTCTGGCGCAAAGGTTACTGGCCGATCTTGGGCCAGTAAGTATAGCTCAGCCCAGTTTATCCCATGGGATTGTTCTGAGGATATGAAAATACTTCTCTTCCTACAACACATAATTCATGGCATTCCCTGCTCCACAATGCGGAGATGTTTGTGGGCTTAACTTTGTAGGAGACTAGTAGTCTCACGCCCAGTGGAATTATAAAACACAGGGAAAAAATCAGTTTAGAAATCAGTGGTAAATCCAGGGGAGATTTGAATGGTTCTGTCTGCCATCTTGATTTTTAAAAGCATCCAATTGTATCCCAAACATGGACAATATCCTGCTCCTTGATCTCAGGAACTATCATGCAAAATTTCTTAAGAGGTGTCCAAATGCATAGAGAACAGCCTTTCTACAATATACTGCAAAGTAGACAAACTCATGGTTTATCAGTTGTGGTTATCTATAATGGGCAAATAGAACCTCTGGGTTCAGGGGCAGTGAACGCTGAATACCACATTTTTGGGGGGTGGGGTGGGGTCCTGCTCATGATCACATAACCTTGGTCCTTAAAGATCCATACTTCATACCAGCAAGCTTTATTCAAGATTCTGACATACAAAGCCCTGAATGGTTAAGGACTGAGTTATCTGAAGGAGTGCCTCCCTGTCTGTATTGTCCTGGCTGTGATTTTAAGAGCTACTGCTTATCATAGCATTGCCAAGTGAAATCTATGGGACAGAGCCTTCTCGGTGATGGCACCCTGGTGATGGAACAGCTTTCTTGA
This sequence comes from Podarcis raffonei, assembly GCF_027172205.1. Taxonomy (NCBI): domain Eukaryota; kingdom Metazoa; phylum Chordata; class Lepidosauria; order Squamata; family Lacertidae; genus Podarcis; species Podarcis raffonei. The sequence continues at coordinate 76,194,607 of NC_070607.1, forward strand.
TGTATAGCTGCCACCAACTTTAGTTATTTTTCATCACTATCTGAAAACTTTTCTGTCAAGTCTTTGGGGATGTAATCCTCTAAAGCAGTGGTTCTCAACCTGTGGGTCCCCAGATGTTGTTGGACTACAACTCCCATCATCCTTGAGCTCTGGCCTTGCTAGCTAGGGGTCATGGGAGTTGTCGTTCAACAACATCTAGGGACCCACAGGTTGAGGAAGGCTGCTCTAAAGGTTCAGGTGTGTATTGAGTGGAGGAGGTGAATGTTGCATGGTCTGAAGTGTGCCAATATTGCTTCTGTTTTTATGTGTTGGTTGATTTTATGAAGTGCTGTATTTTTATGGTTGCCACCCACCCAGAGATCACTTGGTGATAAAGGGCAGGATATAAATTTTACAAATAACTTAAATACATAAATGGTGATGGGTGGTTATTATCTTCATACCCTGCTTGTTGGCTTTTGAGAAAGATCTGGTTAACTACACTGAGAAACAGGAAGATGGATGAGACCTTTAGTCGGATCCAGCAGGGTACTTGTATGATAGAAAAAATGCAGGGGTGTGTATGTCTGTGTAACGGGGGAATCAATTATGCTTTCCTGATGATTAATAAATAGATAAGGCCCTAGTCATACATTTGTAAGGTGCCGTTATTTAACTGGGCCAACCATTGCTGTTGTAAAAGGTAATGCAGGTGTTCAAGTTTTACCGAAAGCAAGCTTACTCGGCCTGATGGTGAATTTTGTATCACCCTCAAAGGGTAGTACAAGTGTTTGGCATGCATATAATTCCAATATCCCCTTAGCTCAAACTATGGTGCACAGATTTGTATAGATACTTGCCAATGCAAGAATAACTTTTTTTAAAAAAATGCATTGTGTTGTAAGCATTCCCCTCCTTCCTGATGACATAAGTAGTCATGATCACCTAACCATTCCACAATTTTCCCACTTGCCCTGATGATACATCAGAGCTGCAAGAGGAAAAGACATTTCCTGTTTTTCTCAAGTGATTGATATATATATATAAATTTCATGGCAACTGGTTTTTGACTTGCACATTCTCAAGTTTGAATATCCTCTTGAAAACTTTTTATAATTATTTTTTGGGGGGAGATTCTAAAATTTAAATTGTAACACCTTTTTAAAAAAAGTAAAGGGGAAAGTACAGCTTTTGAAGCAATGTAAAGCTTCTGAAAGCTTTCAGTGCAAGTTTGAACTGTGTCCTGCAGGCAGGGAACAGTTAATTGTCTGGTTCTCTGTGGTGAGTAATATTTGTATCCAGGTGACAAGACAAGGAAGATTTTTTAAAATGGAAGGTATTTTTTCTGCAGTGACTGCACGATAAATGAGTAAGGTCTGCACAAGCAGATTGGCTAATATAAAGTTCACTGCACCAGTAACTTTTTTTGGATTTATTTTCAAGGCTAAGTTCCTCTGTCAGATACACTGTCTGTATATTTTCCAACTTAATTCATAGATCTTCCTCAGTGAACTTCCATTCATTGTTAGGTGCTTAAAGACTGCAGTATCCCATGTAATACAAATATTATTTTCTGTGAACCTGCCTTTTTTTTATCAGTACCTTCTGCTGCCATGTTCTCTGGAATGTAGAGAGAGAGTTGACAACTCTTCAGTCTAATTTGTTCCCCGTTTGTCCCTGCAGGGAGGTTCTTCATACATGAAATGTGGAGGTCTGGGGTGGTTGAATCTCATGCCAGATAAAATCTAGGTAGTGAGCAACTGAGATAGCAACACACTCTTTTCCGTCTTTCCTTGAGCTAGATATCACTCAGCAAAAGGTCTTGTTGCACCTTCAAGACATATAGATACACTGTGGCATAACATTTATTTATTTATTGCGGTGTGTGTAGAAATAGAAACAGAAAGACACTGAAATGTAAGAATACAGTTTATGACATTTCATGCTTCTGGACCTCACTGTTTACATCCCTCCCCCTTTGTACTTGTGCATGTTTGTTTTAATGAGTGAGAGAGATTAAAAATATATATACATACTCTTCACCAATTAAAGACAACAGGTCATGCATCTGAGTCAGTGGGCTCTGCCACAATAAATTTTCTGATTTTTAAAGTGCTTTTTTCCTCTTGCTCTTTTTTTGTTTCTGAAGTAGACTATCACAGCTACCCCTCCTGGAAACGACAAAATAAGAAATGCTAATCTCTAGAGATTAACTATTAGTCACCAATTTATCAGCCTTGCAAGCAAATGTTTCCCCCCCCCTCCTCTGCAGGATGGTGGATTGATTAGCTGTAATCCTTTTTTAAACCCTGCGAGTTGGGCCTTTAATCATACTAATTTAATATCTCTATCCAAGCTTCATGTGCATTAATTTGGGGGTGGGGGTAGGGAGCAGGCAACAGGCCAGATTTCCAGAGGAAGAGATTTAAAATGGGATGTGTCCTTTGCGCCTCTTCACTATTGTCATTGAGGGTTTTTTGCAGGCTTCAGTGTTGGGAGTAATTTTCCTTCTTTGCAGCATTGAGCTGTGATTGATGGGGTCCTATTTCTCTTTCTCATAGTTGTTTTGCTTTCAATTCCATGAGCGGATGGGGAAGAGGAGAGATGACCACGAAATGGTTGGTTTAGCATTATTTCCGAATCCAGGACCATGGTTTGTTTTGTCCAAACCATGGTGATCACTAGCTGTTTTGAAGCCACGGCTTGCTGTTGGCTTAGTGAGCATAATTTTTTGGGTGGAACAAACTCTGTGTTGAGACATAACTAGCTGCTTCTGATCCACACACACAGCCCACTTGTGAAAGGGGGGAAGGAAGTACAGTGGTACCTCGGGTTACAGACGCTTCAGGTTACAGACGCTTCAGGTTACAGACTCCACTAACCCAGAAAAAGTGCTTCAGGTTAAGAACTTTGCTTCAGGATGAGAACAGAAATTGCATGCCAGTGGTATGGCGGCAGCGGGAGGCCCCATTAGCTAAAGTGGTACCCCAGGTTAAGAACCGGTTCAGGTTCAGAATGGACCTCCAGAATGAATTAAGATCTTAACCCGAGGTGGTCTGTATGCACCAGGATGCAGACCATGCAAAGTATGATGTAATGGACAATGTTTTCTGGCTTAGTGTTATGTGTGAATGTGGCCAAAAATGCCACATTCTGGAGTAAGGGGAGGTCTTCTAAAGGAGGAAACTCTGAACTGTGGTTTCGAGGCTAGTTTATACGTGAATGTATTAACTGATTCCAGTGGAAAGCACTATGGTTAAAATGATAAGAATGGTTCCCCCACCTTGCCAGTGGTTGCATCTGGGATGGCTGCTCATTCACACAAATTGCTACTCAACAGGAGACAGTGCTGTCCACCAACCTGGATGGCTTTGAAAGAGGATTGGACGAATTCATGGAGGAGAAGCCTATCAAGGGCCAGTAGCCATGATAGCTCTTCTTTGCCTCTACAGCCAGAAGCAATAATGCTTCTGAATACCAGTTCCTGAAAGCCACAAAGGGAGAGAATGCTCTTGTACTCTGGTCCTGCTTGCAGGTTTCCTATAGGCATGTGGTGGGCCGCCATGGAAGAGAACAGGATGCTGGACTGGATGTGCCGTTGGTGTGATCCTGCCATCCCCTACTTATGTTCTTACGTTCTTAAGCATCACTCTTCTTACGTAGCATGCCAGTCAGTAATGCAGTAATGCAGTGGCGTAGTGTGGGTTGTCAGCACCCAGGGCAAGGCAAGTAATTTGCGCCCTCTAACCCGTGGATTTGCGCCCCCTAACCCGTGGATTTGCCCTAACCCCCAGATGTTGCGCCCGGTGCGGCCGGCCCCCCCTGCACCCCCCACGCTACGCCACTGGGCGTGTGTGTGTGTTTCAAGCATTGCAGCCTGATCCTCACCTGCCTGTAGCTTCCATGTATTTGAAAGGAAAAGGCCAGATTGGAAACATTTCCATTGCCTTTTCTGGTGTGGTAGATGGGTGTGCTTGATGTAACACCTAGAAAAGGAAGAATGCTACAATTGTTAAATGATGACAGATGCTAGTATACTTTGTGCTAGAGTACTCGAACTTGGGAACAGCTGCTCTTGTGAGTTAAGGTCCTATCTTCACTTGTTCTGCTTTTCACAGTGATTTAATAAAGTAGGCCTTCTTCCAAGATGGCCTTAGAATGCATTGATATGAATATCAGTGGCTAAATGTAAGAATGAGCTTTGTATTATCAGAGGCATTAAGGAATACTGTGTGTTCTGTCTTGTGCTTAAGCTGTATACTCTTTTTGTTGTTGTTGTTGTTGTTGAAAGGCTGTCTGTCTAGTCCAGGGGTTGGCAGACTAAGGCCCTGGGGCCAGATGCGGCCCCCCAGGCTCACAAAACTGGCCCGCACTGTGAAGCCAGAACCCGCCACCTGGCGATGGTGACAGGAGGAAGAATCCGGGTGGCGGCGACTCTGCCAATCAAACGCCGCACCTGGTTTACCTGAGCGCAGCATGGGGACGTCTCTGCCAATCAGAATCTGTGCCTGGTTTGATTGGTAGAACCGCCTACGCTCAGCCTGTTCCTCCCACTGCCACTGTCCTGGTGCTCCTGTGGGTCACAGAGCAGAGTGGACAAGCTCGCTCTGCCTACCCGCTTCACTAGAAGTAGCGGTGGCGGTGGTGGTATCTCCTGGGGAGGTAAGCGCAGCGCCTTCTTTCTCTAGGTGGGGAGGAAGTGCGTTTCATGCCACCGCCGCCAGCCCTTTGACGAGTGAGGCAGGCGGCAAACTGAAAAGGCGGCAGGGGCTGGGGTGTGTGTGGGGAGGAGCACTATTTGCCCCCCCCCCCAGTGTGCATAGAAATTCATTTTTTAAATATATGGAGAGAGAGAGAGAGAGTGTGTGTGTGTGTGTGTGTGTGAGTCCGGCCCTCCACAAGGTCTGAGGGACAGTGGACCGGCCCCCTGTGGAAAAAGTTTGCTGACCCCTGGTCTAGTCTTTTTATATCCAGTGCTCTGGATTCTGTCTGAGGAGTGAAAGTTAAGCCATGGGGTCCAGTGCTTGATCTATTCTCTCTTTCTACTCCTCCAGCATATCCTATACCTCCTTTTCAGGGTTTCCATTGCTGAAGAACATCAAATTGCTCTGTTTGTATGATGACACTATAATAGGAAATACTTTAAACTACTGCAATGAATAAAGCTCTTTTATCCCCAGTGACTTCAGGGATACATTGTGGGCGATAGCAGTCCAAGGGCCAGTGCAGCTGTATCTGTTTTGGTGCCCCACAAGGTATTGTCCTCCTTCCACTTACAGTTGAGGGAAGAGGCCTGCGGAGTATTCATGATGCTTCATTAAATATATCATTAAAAGCAGTTCTTTGGTCTGTTTGGCTGCAGGACTGCCCCACATTAATGATCAACATCCATCAAAGGTCTATATGTGCTGTGCTTACTCTTAAGACAACCTTTTGTAGGGCTACTCCACGCAAGATGCCCAGCCAAGCACTTAGCTGAGAAAAGGATGCACAGGAGCAGAAAGCAAGTGAGAGGGTCTTCTCTTTAATAAATCGATTGCCACTTTGCTGTGCAACTGGCTGCAGAATCCATATCTCTGATAACAGTGCATCTCACTTGCTTGATTGCTGGATCATTTTGAGCCATTCTCTGCTCTGCTGGGCCCTTCATCACTATAGCAACAGACTGGAAGTAGCACCACTTATTTTAAAATAGGAGTATTATTTTTCCACACTATTCGTGTGCGTAGCTGGGCCAGTTTGTCACTGCATTTGCGCTTAGTTGCTGGTTGTGTTGATTGCATGGGAAGATTGTGGAGACCTTTGGTCCTGTCCTTTACAGAACATGCTAGGCTTCCATTTTCAGTAGTTCATCTAAACAGGGGTGGCTAACCTGTGCTCATCCAGACTCTTCTGAACTACAACTCCCATGATCCCCCACAATTGGGTATGCTGGTCCGAGTTCAGCTGCATCAGGAGGGCTACAGGCTTCCCATCACTGCGCTAAAGTAATCTTCCATTTGTATCTTCTGTGATGTAAAAGAGCATGGCTGAATTGAGATGATGGATTGGCTATATGAGTGGCAGGTGTGTACACTCCCTCCTCCCCTTCTGCTGAACCTCAAGGGAGGAGATTAAGCAATTCTGCTTCTAATTAGCAACAAGATACCTTTCTGTCTGTATGTGATAAACCATGGTTTGCATCAACCATCGTTTGTCCTCAAAGCAAGATACAACTGTGGAGAAGGGAAGGAGGCAGCATGTTACCCTGAAGCTCACTGTTGTTCTTGCGCCTCCAAACCATGGTTCGGATAATAGTCTAAACATGACCATTCCCTTTCTTCACTCCCAGAGCAAAAATGTCTTGCTGTCGAGAATCCCGTTTGCTGCTTGCGAGAATTGAGTGGGTGATGGAAGAAGTCTCAGAGTGCTTGTATCGTGGGAAACCGGGTGAATTATGCAAGCCTCCAGCTGAGTCTGTACAAAAGAAAGCCAGCGCAAAAGTTAAAATGAAGCAGTTATGAATCCTGGACTGACCAAATAATCTTAGCCATAAAACACTGCTGTAGGCAGCTGTGGGTCCTGACTGCCAGATGAGTGGTCTCAAGTTGCTCTTCTCCAAACGCTGTGGAAACCTCTTAAGAAAGCAGAAACTTTCTTCTTTGTGAGACTGGCTGAAACCTCTTAGCAGATGTTCAGTAATCAGTTACAGGTCAAATAAAATCTGCATTAGGAAAGTTGCTTTTAAGTGTCCTTACATATTTTAAAAACAGAGGTGTTTTTGATTTCTTTTGTTTTTCAACATCTGAGTCTAAGGCAGCGTTTAAAATGCTGCTTAGTATTGATTGTCATCTGAGTCCTCCTCCCTTTTCTGGATGCTGCTAATATAGATCCTGTAAGAATATCTCTGCTTTTTAATGCAAGGTGATGCTGTGGGTTAAACCACAGAGCCTAGGGCTTGCCAATCAGAAGGTCGGCGGTTCGAATCCCCACGATGGGGTGAGCTCCCGTTGCTCGGTCCCTGCTCCTGCCAACCTAGCAGTTCGAAAGCACATCAAAGTGCAAGTAGATAAATAGGTACCGCTCCGGCGGGAAGGTAAACAGCGTTTCCATTTGCTGCTCTGGTTTGCCAGAAGCAGCTTAATCATGCTGGCCACATGACCCGGAAGCTGTACGCCGGCTCCCTCGGCCAATAAAGCGAGATGAGCGCCGCAACCCCAGAGTCATTTGCGAGTGGACCTAACGGTCAGGGGTCCCTTTATCCTTTACCTAGAGAACCTTTTCAGGAAGTCTTCCAGGGGTTTGCAAGCTCAAGGTGGGTGGGACCAGAGGCAAAGTGACTCTTAGCTTTATGCTACAGATGTTTCTATGCCCACTCTCCATCCTCCATCTGAGCAAGCAAGAAGAATGATCATAGTTCAAGAATATACGGAAGTACTTAAGGAGGGTATGGAGCAAGGCCAATGAGAGGTGTGGCCAGGAAGGATGTCCAAGGGTCAGACAGAGAAATCTCAAGGGATGCATTCAGCTCCTAGGATTAAGGTTCCCAATGCCTGCTCAACACAGACTCCTAACACAAAATGATGCCAGTAATTTAATCAATTTTCTTGGGTTTTCTGTTGACCGTATTTCCTTTGGTTAATGCATCTGAAGAAAGACTATAGCTGAAGAGAGCAGAAATGGCAAACTAACTCTAAAAACAATAAGGTGCTTTCCCCCCAAATGACCCAGTAGCAATACCTTTGTTAGATTCTTGTTTGTCTTTCTTTAGCCACATCAAGTAATTTCCCCACCCATTGTCCCATTTCTGAACTCCTTCAACCTGGAGGTTGCTTTCAGTGGTCTGAAGGAGCATAGTTTGTGTATTTCACTGAAGAAGAAGATACCAAAGCTTGTTCCCAATATGGTTGCATTTGCAGTGTGTCAGGATTTGGTACAACCCAACCCACACAACTGAATAATGGTTGCAATTTGATTGAAAAAGTCCAATTCCTGGCCTTTCAAGACGTTGTTAGATGAGTGTTAAGATTTCTTGGACATGTTCATAACATGCCTGTTCTTGTGGCTTAAATTATTATTGAATCTTACTTTAGTCTGGGAAAGCAGCGTAAAATGCACTGAACAGTTCTTTACCTGTAAGTTTTGGAAAGTCAATTGTTTCCCACACATTTTAGCACCTCTTAAGATATCTTACGCAAAGTTTGCATGCTGGTTTCTGACATCAAAGAGCAGGTTTTCATCTGCACTTATATTCAGTTGGTTGCCATTTTGAATCAAGATATTGAAATGAATCTTTCAAAACTTTTAACTACAGATTTCAAACCTGCACTAATCTTTTTTGAATTCTGGAAGAATGCCAGGTAAAAGACTTATAGCCTTTTTTTAATTTGTAAAGTGGGTTGCAGCATAGTTCTCCCTTAGAAGAAGACCCTTGTTTTTGTGGGATGCCGAGGTTGTGAAATAGTGACTAACAGAATAACCCTTTCAAGTCTGACTCTGTGCCAGTGGACAATATTACTTCTTTACTAACCACACAGTCCAATCCCTTGCTGACTCAGAAGTCAGCCCTGCTGATCAGCACAAGGCTTCCTCTCAAATTAAAATTCTGTGAAGAAGATTGCAAGATTTGTGACTTGGTGTCCCATAATTTCTTCCCAGCTCTCCCTGTTACTAATATGTATGAAGAAGTATGAAAATGTGTATATGTTCCTCATAAGACCAACTAAGAGTCATGTGTTCTCTCTGGGGAATGGCCATGTCTGTTGGTTACATAAATGTAGGCGTAAATAGTATCTCTGTCTAATATGGAAAGTGGTGCAGATACTGGAGAGGAAGAGAGGAGGTGGGTTCTATCTCACTTGGAAGATACAGGCTGAAGGCAGCTGCTGGGATGGATTTTTTTCCTGTTTACATACTGGGAGAGGTGCCAAATGGTGATGGAAAGCCAAAAAACCGCTTTACCATTGCCTCTGTGTGTCTATGCGCATACACATTTGTATGTGATTTGTTTGGTTTCTTTATCTTTTGGAGAGCATGTGCCTATCAGAAAGAGAGCTCAAGATTTCTGGAATCTCAAAAGCTGCAGTGCTTCTATATTTTTTGATGCGTACTTATTATTTTCTATCTTCCCCCACCCCCCTGCCCAGGCAACCACTGATACGATGCTTAACAGAGCAGCTTTCCTTTTGATAAATTGCTCTTCACCTGTTGGTCCAGAGCAAGCCACTTTGCTGTCCCTCTGTGGGATTCCTGCATGCACTTTCTGCTGCCAGAGGACTTGTGGGGATTGGTAATTACAGTGCTCAAATCCCACAACCACCTCTTTCAATTGTGGCATGCGCACACACTCTTTTTTAAACACACACACACACACACACACACACACACACACACACACACACACTATGATGGAAATCATCTTACAGACATAATGACTGGAAGTGTTAGAATTAATGTTGCTTCATCTGCAACTGAAAATTGCTCACTCTGTCCTCTCGCTGGCATTTGGGTGGGGGCACTAGCAGGGAGATACAAGAGAGATTAACAACAGTGAAAACCATGCAGTAGTGCATAGGATCTGATGCCATGGTGGTAGGGGAAGCAGACAGCTCATTGGACCTGGCCCATTCTTGTCCCTTTGGACCATTGGCATTGACATAGCAATGGTTCGACCCATTCTCTGCTCTGCTGTGGCAATGCTTTGCACTGGCACAATGCTCTGGGGTTTTCTTCTTTTTCTAAGGGGAGTGGAAAATGAAGAGATTTTTAGTTGCAACTGAGACAGGTCTTCCCACTTACCAGTGTGTAGGACATGGTTGTTTCTGAATATCTGCATCCCGCTTTTTGAACCGAAGCCTCAGCGAAACTGCCAATAGCATTAAAACCAGAGACATAAGAATAAAGCATAATACACAGACAACAAATTAAGCAGCAGGGACAGTGAACAAAACCTGAGGTTACAAAGAATTCAGTAAAACAGCCAGGGAAGCCTTCTACAAACCAGAGCACTCCAATGGCCTCTGAAAAACAACACTGCCTTCTCCTGGCATTGGAAGGCTAACAGCAAAAAAGGAGAATGAAATTGTCTCTTTCCTCGCCCCCCTAGTATTTTCAAGAAACCAAAGAAGGTTGTTGAGGATAGTCTTCAGCAGGTTGCTTCTTATGGCAGGGATTGGTCTTTTAGCAGAGATAGTGCCAGAGAACCAAGAGGCTGTGTACTAGCAACATACCGTATATACTCAAGTATAAGCCGACCTGAATATAATCTGAGGCACCTAATTTTAACACAAAAAACTGGGAAAACTTATTGACTCGAGTACAAGCCGGTTCATCACACCACAAACCTGGTGGTGGTGGCAACGGTGGCGGAGGAAGAACAAGCAGCCCAAAAGGGCTGCTTTTGGGCTGCTTGTTCCTCTTCCTCTGCCGCTGACAGCAGCAAAGGTGGCAGAGGAGGAAGGAGCAGCAGCACGAAAGGGCTCCTTTTGGGCGCTTGTCCCTCCGCCGCCGCCCACCTCACTCGAGTATAAGCTGAGGGGGGCTTTTTCAGCATAAAAAATGTGCTGAAAAGGTCGTCTTATACTCGAGTATATACGATAAGCTTTTGAGAAGCTATAAAACAAGGGTAGCCAGTGTTGTGCCTTACAGATGTTAGACTGCAACTCCCATCAGCCTCAGCTAGCATGGCCAGTGGTCAGGGATCATAGGAGTTGCAGTCCAACAACATCTAGAAGGCACCACATATATATTTACCTCTGCGTTACCTTTTCTAAGTCTTACTAGTGCATGAATTTTATAATATTCATTGTATTCCAGGCTCAGTTCAGCCAGTCTTTTATATGTGGGTCTTGCCCACCTCAATCCTAACTGTAATGATTAAATTGCTAAGTAATTCCTGATGGCCTCATGGGATTGTAGCACTGGTATATTACAGAATACTTTTTACTGGCGCCCAAGGTAAGGCATCAGAGGTGATTCTTCGAATGATGCCAGCAATCTTTATTTCTGCATTAAGCTTGGATCTCTGCACATCCATCCATTTGAAAGTCATCTGCCCCAGGGAGGTACATTGGTAACATATCTGCCGTTGTCCCTTTTGGCTTGGTGCCACATAGTTGCTAAGGAAGAAGGAGATAAGCATTGGAAACCGGCTGGTTTGCAACTCAAGTCTACTGTGAATCCACACGGTGGAGTAACTGGTGACGAAAAGCAGGGTGGATTTGATTTAAATCGATTTAAATCACTAGTCAGTAAGACTTGATTTAAATCATTTTTTTAACAGAAAGACTCATTCTTGCTGGCATAATCTTAATATTTACAACCAGAGGAAGGTTTCATTTTTGGAATAATACATTTTCAGAGTAGTTTTTACAGTTATATAAAAAATTACTGATTTGGTTATACTCTTAGAAATACATAGACAGATAATTATGAAATTATTGTGAGGTTTAATAAGTTAACTGTTTATATTTGGACAACTTTTCTGCTGTACTTTATTGGAAGGAGAAGAAGAATCATTTCCTTAATAACAATGTAAACAATTTATTTAACTAAAGCAATAACATTATAGCATATGTATCCATGTTTGTTAACTGATATGGTTAAACGTTTGGTGGTGGTGTTTTTTTAAAAAATTAGACTGAGTTTTAGCACACATGAGAAACTTAAAAGTAATCCTTATTTCCTGATGAATAGCCTTTGGACTATAATGTAACTTACCTGGGAATAATAAGCATTGGCCTACCTTACAAGTTGGTTTGCTTGGAAGGGGCCATAGCTCCAGTGATCCTCAGGCAAAAGGATGTCATCTGTTTTAACAAATTGTGCCAGAGGGGTCATAATGACACACTTGCCTGTTAAAACCATGAAACTGAACTTAGATCAGCCTGTAGTTTTCCAAGGGCTGGGGGGAGCGGGGAGAGAGAGAGAGAGATCTGAGGTCAGGAAGGTGATCCTAAAGCGAAAGAAGACATGGAATGGGGAGGGAAGTGCAGGACCACCCAGGAAGCCTCAAACAATGCTTTGAATTATTTTTTGCTGACATTGAGATATTGTGGCCGTTTTCACCTCTGTCCTGTTTGGACGCAGACCACACTAAGAGCCCGCCCGAGTACTGTGAACATGCCAGTTTAATTATGACTTGACAGATTGGTGCTTTTGTGCTAAGTACTTGCGGCTTCGGGATGTTGTTTTTGTTTGTTTGTTTCGGGAACAGTAAAGATCTAAAAATTTTGTAATAATAATAATAAAAGGACTTGGAAGTGCTGGAGAGATACCAGTTAACCTCTAGGATTTTCTCTGGTTTCTTCTTGCCAGAGCATCCCTTAAGATCTAAAGCTTTCATTGTGAGTGTACTTAGTTTGAACCTTTCATCTGCCATTTGGTAGACGGTCCAGCAGAGAGCTGGAACCTATTACAGGAAGAAGTGGAGAGGCGTAGCTGGAGTATTTTAAACTTAGATTTTTAGAGCTCTGTTTATTTGTTTCTGCATTTTAAATGAAAGGGCACGAAGTTCAAGTTCAGCGTAAACAGTACTATTATCATGAAACCTTTTAACCTGTTTCTGAAACAAACAAACAAACAAAATCACAGTGGAGAGAGAGAAAAAACAGAGCAGTAAAGCTCCTTCCATTCCCTTTGTCTTTGTTTCTGTGCTGTTTGGACAAGTTGCTTACAATTTTTCTGGTTGCAAGTGTTTAGTCATCTGTATGGACTGATACAGGGTTTCCGTAAGACCTCACCATGTGCTGTGCACCAGATTGCAGATTTTATCACCATTTCTTTAGAATTCTTTAGAATTAGACACCATCTCCTTTCCCGTGTATTTCCCGCATATTGATTTCATATAGTACTTAAGTGGAAACTATGAGAACATAATGAGTCTTCCTGAATCAGACCAAGGGTCTGTCTATAATAATAATTTATTATTTATACCCCGCCCATCTGGCTGTGTTTCCCCAGCCACTCTGGGCGGCTTCCAACAAAATATTAAAATACAATAGTCTAGTCTTATCATGTCCCAGATTCATCAACCAATGATATGATATGATACTGCTTTGTTAAAATAGTTTGTAATATATTTATGTGACTTTATCTTCATCTTTTAAATCTTTGTTATACTGTATATCACTTCGGGACATTGAGGGTGGGGAGAAGCAATATATAAATTTAATAAACCTAAACCTAACTACAGTGGACCCTCTGGATATGAATTTAATTCGTTCCTGGCGTCTGTGCACACTCCAAAAAATCTGTATCCAGAGGCGCCGCTCCTGTGCATGCGTGCGGCATGCAGTGTGCTTCTGCGCATGTGTGAGCAGCGAAACTTGGAAAAATACTTCTGGGTTTGCTGCTTTCGCAACCCAAAGTTTACATTACTCGAGAGTGACGTAACCCGAGGGTCTACTGTAGATTCTTAATCCTAACCTATAGGCAAAATTTGACTCTCACAGTTTCCTCCTAGCAAGTGTTATTCAATGGCACTCTGGTCTCTGAACACAGAAGTTCCATTTGACCACATCATGACTAGTAGCTATTGGTAGACCAATCCTTCATGAATTTATTTTAAACCCCCATTTTAAAATACATAAAGCCGGCAGCTGTCATCACATCTCATGGCTGTAGACTCTCTAAATTAATTGTGTATTGTATGAAAGCTTCCACTTGTCTATGTTGAGTCTCCTGTAAACAGAGGGAGATTGCTGAAAACTGAAGTGAAATCTCTTTGTGGTGGGGGCAGGAACAGCAAGGCTCATCTACGGTTGCTCTTGTAAGGATAAACCATCGTTTATTGTTAGTTCTTTTAAACTGACCACAGCAGCTAAAAGGTGTCAAGTGAAATAAACACGCAAAGAGAGAATAATGTATATATATAGGCAAATCTAAGCACAGATAAAAAAATCCACTGTTTTTAAAGGGGTGAGATTCAAGTCTGAACTCTCCCGTTTAAATCAGTGGGACTCAATAGTTCTTAATGCTGGATGGACCTTCGCTTTTGTATGTGCACATACTCCTGCATTAATGCAATCTTTGTCAAACGTATCAAATCTTCCCAATAGCTTTTTAAACTTGTATAGAAGGACCAAACGAATTGTTAGGCAGTGTGTTGCATTGCAGCTTGGGAGGGGAAACATACTGTACTTGGTAGCAAAGGTATTTCTCTCCCCCTAAAGGAGCTTCTTGTAAACTGAAAGCTGGTCCAGGAAAAAGCAATCATATTGGCTTCATGACATGCAGCTCTGTGCTGTTTATGTGCACAATGGATGTGATTATTTGTTAAATGCTTAACTTTATTCCCTTTTTTCAAAAAGAAAACACCAGCAGCTTCTTCTTGTATCACAAATTTACTCATTCAAAGTAGATATAACAATCGGACATATTTTAAAATTTAGGCACTAGGATCTAAGGCAGAAGATGTAGAAAAAAAGGCTCTGTGCTTATGGGCGGCGGGGGGGGGGAGACGGTCCTTTGGGCTTTTTCTAGCATTCTGAATGTAGATGTATGGCCTTTCCATCTTTGCATTACTAATTTAGTTTAGATGCAGATATCTATCCACATTACCAGTATATTGCGCCACACAATTTCCTTGCCAGTGTGAGAGTGCACAGTTTATTCCTGTGATATATCCAGACTTTAGTTTGAGCCAAAAAGCTGTTTGTGGTTCAAACAGCAGCCCTGCTTTTTAAAGAACGGCTTTTGATCCTGCATTTTCTCATTCCCCATTGCCGCCCACCCCCAACTGCAGCTCTTGAATGTATTGGATGCCGAGGGGAAAGAGCTATGTCAGTTTCTCATTATCAATGGATCTTTGTCCTCTGAGACACCTTTCTCATATTTGGTTAGTGTTGCATCCGGCTCAGAGAATTATACAGGTTACGCTGTTAAGATTTGCTGGTGTGAGAGAGTTTGTGGGGGCAGATGCACCTTCTCTCAACCCTTTCCTACTCTGAATTTTTCTTCTAGCATTTGGGGTTGAAGAAGAGGAGAATGGCTCAAGGTGTGATCATTGCATAAAAGGAAAGTCAGATTTGGGTTGCAAAAGAAATATTTAGCCCGAGTCTTGTTCTGACTGATGGTGGTTATTTTGTTACTGTTATTTTGTTTCATTGTGTTATTTTGTTGTGGTAGTAGGTGGCAAGTGGCAAAAATGTCTTGGCACAATAGGCCACAACAGAGAAAACTGGAGAGGAACTTATTTCCCACTCCCTTAATTTATCCAGCTCTGTCTTGGACCTGGTGAGGTTGTTTGCTACCATAAGCATTCCAGTGGTAGTATATTGCTGCATGCATCTCTTGGGAAATAGTATTGTGTGTATTCTGCTCCTCTGATGTTAAATGCACAATTAAACAACTGTTTGCATGGTGTGCATCAACCCACCTGCAGTTGTAGGTTAATTTCTCAAGAATGCATCCTATTGCAAAAATCCAAATACAAAACAAAACCGATCACACTAGGTGAGATGGCTCACTTTGTCTGCAAACAGATTTCTTGGTCAGAAAATAAACAAGATGCATCTTTTCAATCAATTAGATTTTCTCAGCTGGTCTACACGGTTCCAGTTTGAAGCTGATATTTAAAATAAGAAGTAGAATAGATAACAGCGTAATTAGCAGACAGCAATTCAAGCTTATTGACGTGGCTCTGAAATTGATGGGAGAAGCAGGGAGCATTATGAGCCCATATATCTTGCTTAGCTGCTCTTTGAATAAAATAATCTGGCTCCCAAAGCAGCAGTTCAGATAGGATGACATACTAGGGTGATCGCATGAGACTTCCTTTCAGCAAATTATTCTGCCGGCATGGCAAGCCTTGAACGGAAATGATTTTTCAGAAACAACAAAGGGTATGTTCAGCTTATTAGCGGCCTTTTTTTCCTTCAATGCCCCACAATGTATTTTGTGTGATTTCTGGTGGTGCAAAATACATTTATATTTTTAAGGGCGTGCTAGATTACCGTGCATCCAAATCCTAAATTAGGTCACCAGGGAAAAAAACACACCTGATGTGTGACCATCATAAACAGATAAAACATCAAAAATTATAGTGGTTTTTTAAATGTTATTGGATTGTAGAAGTGAAATTCCATTCTTTGTTGGCATCAGAATCAATGCAAGAACAGTCATACCTCGTGTTGTGTTAGGTTCGTGTTGCATCTTTTCAGCTTGCAAACGCAGCAAACCCAGAAGTGTATACTTCCGGGTTTCGCCGCATGCGCAGAAGCATTCTGTGCTCTTCACACATGTGCAGAAGCGCTCTATTGCACTTGCGCAGAAGCGTCGCTCTAGTTGAGGACTTTTTGGGGTACAAACGGCACCCTAGAATGGATTGTGTTTGCAACTAGAGGTACCATTGTACAAGGAGAAAGCACCAGCAGTGCTGGTGAAGTTTTGGGTCAGACTCACTTGGTGGCCAGTTCTGTACACAACAGATATTTACCACCTTACACCAGATGCCCCTGACTGCTGTACATGCTTCTCACTTCCATCCAGAATATACAACAAGATCTGTTATATATAGCCAAGCCCTGTGATGCAGTTTCATTTGTTGTCATCTACAGCTCCCAGCTAAAAATATTCCACTGTATCATGAATGATTTGGGCAATCCCGCTCACAGGACTTGGGCTGTAGGTATATTGTTGCTTATGACAGGCCCCTTATAAAAGAGTTCTTCTCCAGCAGCAACAGGCTACATGAGAGAGATCCAAAACCAGGGACCAAAGCTTGCAACAAACCCAGACGCCAGCTCCGTACCTGTATCTGCTCAAGCAACAATCTTTCAGGGGCCTAATATCGTCAGTCACCACATCAAGGGTTTCTCTACCTGCTCGTCTTACAACATGATATATGTGACAGCTCCCCATCAGTCCCAGCATTCTTGACATAATCGGCCATTCTCTATGCAAAAATAATGAACGGACAAAAATCTCACTTCAAAAAAAGGCAGCGTTCAGAAACCTGTGGGGAAGGGGTCAAATCACCCAAGAGACTCTGCTGTTGACTTGAAAGTGGCCATTTTTCAGCAAGGAAACTTCCAAGGGGGATTCCAGTTTATCAGGAAGCGTAATTCTGTCACTTTGGGCCTGTATAAAGACCATGGCTTCCTATCACCACAACACGTGTTAATTAACATAGAAGATTACTGTGTGTTCATGACCACACCTAGCTGGACTCTGAGCCAGAGCTAGACCAGGGGAATTCTGGAGACTCAAGGAGACCCTTGTTTGGCTTCTGACAACCAAACAGAAAGTCGTATGGCAATTCTGGACTTTCTGCTGTGACTGCTGCCACTTGAGGTCCAGGGGGTGAAGGGGAAGAATCGGGGATCAAGGCAGGGCTTGGGATATTATCAGAGGAGTTATTGGGGTAGGTTGGAGGAGGGAAGAAATCAATAAGAGGGGGCATTTCAGGCTGCATTGGGGTTATGGTTGGTTCCCCCAGATCTTTATAGTCATAATAGGGGTCCAAAGCAGTCTCCCTGGGGAATGAGGAAAGGTTATTTGTGACTATTTCCAATGGAATTGGTTCAATTGTGCTTTTGCATTTTTTTCCCCATTTGGAAACATTCCCCCCTCCCCATTACTCTGCATATACAGTGGTACCTTGGTTTACGAACTGTTCTGAAAGTCTGTTCTTAAAATGAAACCTTTCTTTTCTTTTCTTTTTTTCCAAGCGTGGGACTGCTTTATTTTTCCATGTCATTTTTAAATATGCAAGAGGAGCAAGTGTGGAAGGTTTGAAAAAATTAAACAAGGTTGCCCCCTTCTAGCTAAGGGCCTTCTACCAATGGGTCTATCGCCCCCCACTCCTTACATGCTGCAAGTTATATAACTTGTCTTTAATTCATCCTAGGAGTTGAAATAGAACTCAGTTTTGTCTTTGTTGAAGAAAAGCCTTGTTGGTGGTGGCTCACCACATTGCTCTCTGTACTCCAGAGAGCTGTGCATGGTCGGCCAGGTGGCGGAAGACAATTCGGCTTAACCTCCATCGCCACACTACAGCTCGTGGACGGGATGTCAGAACACATTGATTATGGATCCTCACTGGGCAGCTGTCCCGGGGAAGGAAGTCTAAGTTGTTATAAGACTAAGACCAGGTTTTGCTGCAGCAGCCTAACATGGCTAGTCCTCTTATCCTTCCATTGATTTGTTCACTCACTAAAAAAAACCTTATTCGGATCAGGATAGTGGCATTGGGAAGGGGAGGGTTAACCCTTTTATGCTTTCCAGTTTTAAACAACCTGCTTCCAAGTTGCTATAAGTTCTCTGCACCCACAGAAACAATAGAAATAACTGCATTATGCCTGCATTGATAGTTAGTTGTTAGTTAGTTAATTGCTGTGGGGCTCATGCCAGCTTTGTGGAGTGATTTAGACCTGGAGAACGGTGTAGGTCAATATAACACCCTCTCTACATTTGCCCCCGTGAAGCTGCTTTTAAATGCAAGGATCTGCCATGGTTCATATTCAGAGGGTTGCATATGAAAGAGCGAAAAACAAACTTGTGGGAACTGGAGAGCCCAAATGGCACCGGGTTTTTGGAAACGTTGACATTATATTGCATTGCGTGTTTGAATTTCCAAGATGGCTGTTGATACCCAAGATTCACGTCATGATACATCCTCATTGTTGGAGTGAGGTGGGGAAAGGGCCACTTTCAGGAAGTGGCAGAGCTAGTATAGATAGCAAACGGTTCTTTTTGGAGTGGGTGGGAAGCAACCATACAAAAGTACTGCAGACAAATACTACTGGATGGACTTAAACATTTTTTTTTGCCTAGGCTTCTGCAGTCTAATTTTATATAGGGTCTGTGCCCTAATGTACCTCAAATAGTGTGATTATTCTTGCTTGTCATGCTACAACCTGTCTTGGTTATTGCTCCACTTTTGGGTTTGAGTGTGTGTGTGTGTTTGTGTGTAAGTAAAAGTACATCATTGCAGAAGATGAAGAATCGCAACTGAAGAGTTTTGGTACCCAGATGGTCTAATCCTGGCAGTCTTTTAATTCATGCTGAGGAAGAAATTGGCTGCTTTCTGCTGACTGGAATCGCAAAACCATTTACATAGCATCCTTTATCAGCTTGTGGCTCACTCCACTGGCCTGGAGAGTATTTGGCCGATAGCTGGGTGGGGTTTGTGGTTCTGTGGTAATTCTCATGACTGAGGCCAGATTAGTCACTAGCAGATGATAAAGGGCTTTGATACATCCCTACAGGAGTGGGGAGTGTTACTGGTATTATTATTATTATTATTAAAGTCAGTTAAAGCCAGGACAATTCTATACCTCCTGAAACTTCAAATAGTATTCTATCAACTCTCACCCAAGGTTTGTTGTGTAAAAAGTATTTGAAACAAGGAAGAAAAAGAGAACTGTTCATAAGCATCACAACTGAAGGGCAGATTCTTGTCATGACTGGGCTTAGGTGCTACCAAAAATTGCTAAGCAAAAACAGCAAAAAAAATCTTGCCATTTTAAGACTAGCAAATTAATTGGTGCATCAGCTTTTGTGGGTCTGAGCTCAGTTCCTCAGTTGCATGAGATGGTAAACCTCAGTAGGCAAAATACTAGGGGATTTAAATTTTTTTTACAGAATGAGATAGAAAATGCAGGCCACAGAGCACAAATGAAGATGAGATATTATAAAAGGAGTAAAAGATAAAAGGAGTCAGTGTGACTACTCTCAATTGAATTGGCAAAGAAAACTGAATAGTGTACATAAACCTCTAAAAAGAAAGACATGTTCTGTTGTGGGCTAGCCACCCCCAGTTTCTATTGGGTCCAAGGCTGATTGTCTCAAACTTTCAAATGAAATTCAGCTCTTCATCTTAATTGCTGGAGTTTCCCTTTGAAATATTTCTGTTGAAAATATGGACGTTTTTAGGACTTTACCAAATGGCCAGGGAAATGCTTCCCCATTGATTATAAGGTAATATTTTTTAATATTGGGAAACTTTGTCAAGATTATCATCTTGACTGAAACAAAACCGAAGCACCAGCCATAGTTAAGTTAGGAGTAATTGAAGAAAACATCCTAAAAGAAGCCAACTCTAATAATTTGTAGAGACAAGGCCTGTTCAGTGCCACATTACTGAATGTAGCTGTGATATTTTTTGGGGTAGTGCTGAGGAGATTATCCCCAGAGCTGGATGTTGCCTAGGCACAACAGCCTCTGCTGCAATGAGCAACTGGGTGACTGCTTATTCCCTTAATAGCGGGATTTGTATAAATCTCATTGCCGCACTAATTGGCAATAACAAAAGGAATGTTTAAGGCAGAAATTGGGGGGAGGAATGGATGAGAGAAGTGAAAAGTTAAGACTTTGGCTTGGTAATTACCTACTGAAATTCCCATTACACCATGTTGCCTCTGAAGCCATGAATGTGGACCCCAAAGTGTAAATTGAGAGTAGGGGTAGGGAGAAATTTGACGCACTCTGCATTCAAAGGCGAGCTTACTAAATTCTGAAACACATCTATCCTTCAAAATTCCCAGTGATCTGCATTTCACAGTGCAGTTCTCCTGCCAAGTCATGTGCTAAAAAATAATAATGATATGCTATGGTAAAGCATGCATATATTAGTGAAAATAACATACAAAAATGCATTCTATTAGGGTAAATGTGGATATTAGGCAGACCATAAAAATATACACAGTAAGAAATTCACACACAGTGTTGCCAATTTTCATGAGGTTCGTTTATTTTATATTTTACAGGCAACTCCCAATTTGTGTGGGGGTTACGTTCCAAGCCACTGTGCATTTAAGTGAAATCATATATACGGTATTTGAAACGCCATTTAAAAAGCCTGCAAATACCCCGTTCTGCCCTGCCCTGCCCTGCCCCTTTTTGTTACATTTTTGCTCCTGGGTTCAGCGTGATGCATGGTCACACACACATATCAGACGCACCTAAAAGTCACTGCCTACAGTTGAGAGAGCTGATGTAGAAATATGGATAATTTAAGATGGAAAACGGGAGACAAACCGAAAATGAATATTCACCCATCCCTACTTGAGAGAATAATACGGATGTATAATATTGCAACGTGCTCCGTGGCCTTCACTGTGCACCCATCTCTTGGTTCTACATATCTAGACCTCTGCAGTGGGTCCATCTGTTGCCCGTTGAGGCCGATGTACACCCCGCTTCGTCTCTGGACCACAGGAACAAATTACCACCCCCGGGCTACTGCGTTCTCCTTCGTGCCAGCCATCTTGCTCCAGCTGCTCAAGTCTCATTCCACCCAACTATGATTGCATTGACAAGGGAGAATGAATGTTTATGTAACCAAACCCCAGTGCGTGGGATTGGTAACCTCTGGCCCTGGCTAAAGTAATCATTGTTTGCTGGAACAAGAGCAGTGCTGTACTCGAGACAAGTGGGTGTGCTGTAAAGCCTGGAGACTGAAGAGGAGTTCCACTCTGGAAGGGCTTCCTGTTTACCTTCAGGAGGGTGGCTGGTGTTGGCCGAGGTGTTCAGTGTTTATTTGTGACTTGCATGACGCTACGCAGGTTGGGAATAGTCGGGAAGGCTTGCATTTGTTTTGTCGCAATCTTAAATTTGTGGATCCAGTGTGCTAGACCTGGACAGAAGGAAAGGGTTGCAGCGCAAGGAGTAGTAAGTAGAATCCAGCACAGAAGCTCATGCAACAATTGGAAGGGAGAATTTAGGTGAAATTAGGGCAGAGTTCTTTAAAAAAAACATTTTTTTTTTTGCTTATTCAGAAGTAGCTTCCTTCAGTATTTCGTACACACATGCCCTCTTCATGTACAGGACTAATGTTTTCATTTCTCCCCCACTTCCTCAGCAAATCCTGAATTTCCACCTCCTGTCCTTTCTAGAGTGGTTGAGAGATGAGTTGAAATGGTGCCAAGCCTTTGCCAGCCTTGGTGGCCCTCCCAGGAGTCCTGGTGGCATTTTATTTTTCCACTTCAAGAAGCATTGCCCTTACTCTTAATTGGCTTCATAGCGTAGCATTGTTATGAAGGGCAAGCGTAATACTTTCCTGCTGGCAAGAAAACCTTGCCAGCTGCCTGCCACCAGGACTCTCAGGAGCAACACCAGGACTAAGGAGGTGGTGGAAGTGATGGTGAGAAAAAAAGTGAACTGGGGTGCAGTTTTGGTAAATCTTTCACTTCATCCCAGATGTCCCCAGTTTCTCACTCAGATTGATTTGAGCGAGGGATTTTGTCTCGTTCCCTAAGGCACCCCAGAAAGAGGTCAACAGTAACTGCTCTGTTCTGGTAAAGTCCAGGTAGTTACTGACAATATGAGCTTTATTTTCTTTCCCATCCTTTAAAAGTACCATTTTCCTGCTTTGGGGGTTTGTGTGTGGTGAATGCGTGGGCTGCTTTGCCTTCTATTAGAGAAAATATTCCTCCCAACTGAGCACAGATTTCCGTTTTCCCTCCAGTGACGCCTCTCTTCCCCACCGCTGCCCGGCACAATTCATCCTCCTACAGGTTACCCTCTGCACAGCCCAAGAACTGAACAAAGAATTTCCTGACAGCTTTGTAAAAGCAAAAACAAAACGCAGGGCAAGCCCCGAACCAAGATCATTCAAGCAAGCAGATTAAAACAATCTGCATAAATCCTACAAACAATAATTTGTGTGTCTTGGCTGCAAGGGTTCTTTAACTGGATTACAACCCTTATGGGTGTGTTACCTGTGCCACTGTAATATGCAGAAGGAATACATGTCCCGATAACCCCAGGCTAGTAAAACTGATAATTTTATATGTTGCTGTTCTCTAGCACTTATCGTGTTGTCATTCTATGGATACATCAGGAAGCTGAGCTGTTTCTTCCATGTTGGGGCTGCTTGAACCTTCACCTAGAAGGCATAAATGTGGGTATTGTGCTGAGAAAGGCAGTTGCATCTCATTTTGGATGTTATTCGAGGTTTTGCTTTTAATGCAGGAAATTTGACTGTTTAGAATAATAGAATAATGGAAGGGACCCCAAGTGTCATCCAGGAATCTCGGCTAAAGCATCCATGACAGGTGGCCCTCATGACCGTTTACAACCTGGAGATGTTTGTTTTTGTGTGAGGAATAAACTAGCTGTGATTCCTCACCTGGTTCTTTCCACTGCCTTTCTTACCTTCCTAACAGAATCATAGTCGAATCATAGAATTGTTGAGTTGGAAGGGACCACGAGGGAAACTGTTGCCTGACATGATGCTTGAACCCACGACCCTGAGATTAAATGCCTCATGCTCTACCAATTGAGCTATCCCAGGGAGCAGCCTTCTATTCCACCCGTGCAATGAGGAGTGATGGTGGAAGAAAGAACAAGATATGGTTGGGAGAAGCTGGGGTTGGCTGATACCTTAGGAAACTAGACACCTGTCTTATATTGAGTCAGACCACTGGCCCATTATGTAGCCTAGTATTTTATCCACTAACTGTAGCACCTCTCCACGGTTTCAGATGGAATTCTCTCCTAACCCTACCTGGTGCAAAGTAGATGCTATACCACTGAGCTTGGACCCTTTCCCTAAAGGGGTCTCTCGCCTGACCTCTGTATATTTTGAAAGTGACAGATTATTCTCTGGGTTGCGAGCTGGCAGCCTTAGGAACCTGGTTGTTCTTGGCCAGGGGTCAGCAAACTTTTTCAGCAAGGGGCTGAAAGCAAGGTTCACTGCCCCTCAGACCTTGTGGGGGGCCGGACTATATTTTTTTTTGGGGGGGGGATGAACGAATTCCTATGCCCCACAAATAACCCTGAGATGCCTTTTAAATAAAAGGACACATTCTACTCATGTAAAAACATGCTGCTTCCTGGACCGTCCGCGGGCCGGATTTAGAAGGTGTTTGGGCCGGATCTGGCCCCCGGCCCTTAGTTTGCCTACCCATGTTCTTGGCTGAGAAAATTAATGGTCCTGAGGGCTTTTTTTTCTTTGAGGATGAGCAAACTTTCCAGGCACGTGGAGTTGAGCGGTAAAAACCACCTGGTGTACCAGAGGGGGAGTAGCTGATCTGATTCTGTAGTGGCTTCCGCAGAGCCATTCTTCGCTTCTTTGTTTGACACGCAGACGTGCCTTTCCTGCTGGTAAATGAAAGGGGTGGGAAGGAAGCTTGAACCACAAGGGTGGCAGCGAAGGGGTGCACTCTGCACTTACTGAGGCAAGGTGCAAGGGAAGTGGCTTCTATTTCTGCTGAACATTTGTGCCCGATCTTGTGCCATTCAAATACCAAAAGGCTAATCTAAGAACTGGGTGGGACAGGTGACAAGAGAAGGGGATACCCTGTGTCAATAATGTTGTGCTGTTTGTTAGGGGTAGGGAACCTATTTTTGCTGAGGGCCTCACTTAGTCACGTGCATTAATTTAAATGGCTCTATTCTAAGTAAAACTTAGTTGACTGCTACTCCATTTTGTTTTTTCTTATGCCACCTTTTTCTTTGAGACAGTCTGCCTGCCCTCAGTCTTATTTTTCTCTGTCTTTCTAACTTCTCTATCTGAGCTAGTTTATCACTGAAACACATTATAGTTGTCTACACAGATGTGGAAGACTAGGAAGAAAATAGCAACTCTGGTGGCTGTGTGTGTGTGTGTGTGTTTGTGTATACGTCTTTTTCAATGTCCTAATGTTCCAAAACAGAAAAGGACGTACAATTGCATCCATTGTCCCTGTATAAGCCTTAAAATTTAATGTAAAGATGTAATGCTTAAAATAATATGGTTGTCCATGCTTCTCAGGCAATTCCCCATCTTGCAGACTTTTGGAATTGGAAGTTGCAGTCCTCAGACTCTGATTCTAATTAAATGGGAATTTCAAAAATGCATTAGTAATCATGGAGTAGTGATGGTTCCTAGAATGACTTGTTTTATATATTGACGCTTAGTGTTGAGTTTTATGTGTTCCATGAGACTGTGTGCATATAGCCTGTTGAAAAAGTATTATATATTGCAGAGGAATGAGGAGTGGGTGGTGTGGAACAAAGGGGAGGGGGGCTGGATTCAGACCCCATCACCTGCTTTTGAACAGCCAGTTGGCAGGATTTCAGCTTTGTTTAAATGTTGGATCAGAAAGGGGAGTCATATGCTGGAAGTTTTCTGGCACTACTTCTATCACCCAGCCATCTCCAATTCCTTAGAGATCAGTGCAGCCACTTCATCAATCCCTTATGGTGTGCCTGGCATTCCACCAAAGCTCTCAGAAGGAACTGGGCAGCTTTGGTTTGCTTGAATTGGGCCACGAGAGTTTGAGTTCAGCTGAGTGTCTGGATATCATTGGCCTCTGTAACCTTACTGCAGCCTGCCCAGCCTCCTTTTAGAGTTTTTGGAAGTAAAACACATTGGTTTTACCCAAAGGACTTGAGGAAATGGTTCAGTGCGCCTGTTTTGCCAGCAGCTTCCTAAATCCCTATTGCATTTTTCATCTAAAGCTGTAGCTGAGGACATGAAGGGCAGGCAGACTGACTCTGCAATTTGTGATGGCAGTTTTGACTCACTCCAGGGATTAGAGGATGTGTGGATTTAAGGGGAGGGGGCTTCATTTTGCTTTTCTCAGTATTTGAATGAAAAAAAAGTCATGGTAAGGTTAAGTCTATTGGACACCCTAGCCATCTTGTTAAGGGCTCCATGCACCTACTAAAAGCTGCAAGGACATATGGGCTCAGAGCTGGCAGTAACCCTCATGTGGCTAGCATAGGAGTGCCAGCCCAACAGCAAATTTCAGATTTAATCCAGCTCAAATGTATATTAATATGTACCCATCAAAGCACAATACATTGTTTTATTCATATTTTTTTCAAGTTCCACTTCCTTCCACATTCTGATATTTGTAGTTCTAAATCTTGTTTGCTATAATTTTGTGTGCATTGGGAAGCAAAACATTCCTTTTGGTGCTGGGCCTAACAGGTTGGACTCATTGTGTTATTGAAAAGGAAGGCGCAGAAATAAACTTAAGTCTTGTGTTAAATTCAACACAATGGCAAGTTCTTTAAAGATATGTCAACACCCTGGATAAGTTAATATATCAAAATTGACGTATTTATTTTCTTATATTTATATCCTGCCTTCCTTCCATTATAGAATCCAAGGAAGTGATTATTATTATTATTATTATTATCCTTTATGAATCACTTCTCATGACTTGTCCTGAAGCGAAGTATGGCTCCCAGGAAGTCTACCATCCAGATCCGGACCTGCATAGCTTCAGAAAGATGGTAGCCTCATCTCACTTCTTCACTTCTCCATCTCTTCTTTAGGATTGAGTGTAGAGTTAGCTCATGGGTAAACATACCTGCCTGCTGTCTTTGCCAAAGCTGTTTCTACTTCTAAAGGCACATTTAAAAGTAAAACAAACATGAGCAAACAATGCCTTATCAGTTGAAATATGCTTATATGATAGGCTGTGGATGAAAAAAACACAGTTTTGTATTTTTACAGTAGGGGTTCCATCACACCTGGGTGTCTGCAAAAGGGTTTTTACTCTGTGCTGCTTGGAAATGTCTTGTGCCTGGAAAACTGTGAGTCACATATGTCATTAATGGATTCCACTGAGGGTTTTCACAGTCATTTTCCAGGAAGGATATTGACCTGACTCTCTGTGTGTTTGTTTTGTTAAACAAGATCCCGTGAACCTCTGTTAGTAGTGAGATGGCAGCATAAATGGTCTCTCCTCTGCTCAATCTTTTTTTTTTTACACCCATGTGAGCCTCAGTAATCTTTGTTGTCACCAGATGCTGTTGTCCTCATCAGTCTTTGAATTCTGCTGTTCCCTTCCATTATTCCTTCCCCCCACACCCCAATTATTTTTCTTTTTCATCCCCTCAAGTCATTTGTGGGCCTGAGAAGCAAAAGTGCATGCTTATTATACCTAATACTAGATTTTAGAATACATAGCCTTGGAAACACAGCTGGATAAATGCAGAACAGTAAATGTTTCCTACATAGTTACACCACTGTATGTGCATGCGTCTAGGGGAATGTAGCCCTTTGAGCCTATAAGAAACAGGTGGATTTCTCTTTCATGAGACTTTATGAAGCAGAACCAGGACCAGCTTATGGCCTCATTCCAGGTGGTGGAGAGGCTGGGGATCTCTGAAAGTTTGGAAAGACTGAGGGGAAATGGAATTGCTCTGTGAGAAGGGAAAGATGGTTAGCTTGTTCCACAGCAAAGCAGGACACTGTTTCATAAGCTTCCTGTTCCTGTCTCCTTCCTGCCTCTGCCTCTTCTTCTGCATTACCATTAAACCTTCCCTATGCTTTCCCCCCTGTCTGGTCTGAGGAAACATAGCGCAGTCATGGGGTGGGTGCACATTACATTTTACCACACGTGTGGCAAGCTAGTAAGGTAAAACATGAGTATGTGACATAGGCTGTGCACACACAGCAGTTTAAAGTAGATTCAGTATACAGTGCTACCTCGGGTTACAAACACCTCAGGTTACAAACACTTCTGGTTACAGACTCCGCTAACCCAGAAGTAGTACCCGGAAGTTAAAAACTTTACCTCAGGATGAGAACAGAAATCATGCGCCGGCGGCATGGCAGCAGTGGGAGGCCCCATTAGCTAAAGTGGTACCTAAGGTTAAGAACGGTTTCAGCTTAAGAACGGACCTCCGGAATGGATTAAGTTCGTAACCAGAGCTACCTCTGTACATCCTATATGTGCATATTTTTTGTTTGTTCACATGATGTCCTCACCCAAGTGGCAGCCTGCTCTCTTCCTCCCCCCCATTTAATTTGGATTTTTTTTGCATACAATGCAGTTGGGGGGGGGGAGATCCAATATGAAATTGCATGTTACCCAATGGTAGACATCCAAAAGCGCATTGTGTATGGGGGTTGTTGTTGATGTTTTACAGATATGTGGTGACATTTTGCAGGATGCCATCTATCATGACACCCCCTGCCTCCATTGGTGAGGTGTTCCTCAGGCTGCTGGTGAGACTTCATGAAACAGAAACAGGACTAGGATGCAACACATAGGACTTTAAAAGGGGTGGTGAGAAATAACTCCCTATTTTGTGCAAGTCTGCTATATCTGAAAACTTTTATCTCAAAAAATAAAAACTGGCTGCATGCCCAACTAAACAAAAATCTGCACACATGTCCAAAACTTGAAACCTCAAGTTTCTGAAACTCAAGATGGGTGGTCTACCCGTGGTCCCAGGCATGACACACACCTTTTAAAACCCACTGTTTTGTGCAGATGTATATAAAATAGCCACACACACAGGTAAAGAAATACCTGCATGCAGGCCCATGATGGACCTCCGATTTCTGGAAATCGGGGAGGATGAGGAATGCAAATTATGGGGGAGGAACAAGAACACACACTATGGATACTGCCCATGGGTGAGGATGGGAAACTAATTAAGAGTGCGTATGTAGGGACAAACATTTCCAAAAGCACACATAGAAAAATTGGATCTGTGTGCCCAACCATAGAGTAAATAGGATCATTGGTACTAGATCACAATGACTAGGAAAATTAATTGTTGGGAAGAAATCAAGCTCGAGTTATAGAATATATAAACCTCCACCAAAGTAAGCCAATGAAGGCAGGGTTGCAGATGCAGTATAGTTCAAACAAAACAAGGACTAGCACAGAGAATCAGTCTAGATCCCAAACATGATGCAGAAGAAAGGAAGTCAGGCAAGGCCAGAGAACACAGCAAGGCAGGGAGACTAGAATCAGGAATTTCATATTTTTTCACCCTGGCCTTTCAAACCTGCCAGGCAGGAAGCAGCACTTTACTACAAAGTAAAGCCTTTACTTCAGAGTAAGTAGCCGTTTTCTGCCTGCCCATCTGCAAGGTATAAGCCCCTGCCTGCCCGGTAGGTTGTAGAGTAAAGGGTTTTACTTTGCAGTAAAAGCTGCTTTCTGCCTGCACAATCCCAAGGTGCAAGCCGCGTGCCTCTTGCTAGAGACAGAGTCTGCATAAAAATAAGCTTCCCTGCCAAAGCAGGGAGATTCAGATCAGCAAAAGATAAGATCCACATGGTTTTTCTTTTGCTTCTGTTATGCAGGTTTAAGGCACACACCTTGCCTCTTGCTAGGCAGAGTAGAGACCCAGTACAATATCAGGTTGATATCAGGCTAAGCATGATATGTCTACAATTTAAGAAGGATATTAACAAGCTGGAGGGCAACCAAGATAATCAAGGGTCTGGAAACCCAGCCTTATGAGGAATGGTTGAAGGAGCTGGGTGTGTTTAGCCTGGAAAAGAGGAGATTGAGAGGAGATAGGGTAGCCACCTTCAAATATCTGATGGGTGTCACATGGAAGATGGAGGTAGCATGTTTTCTTCTGCTCTGGAGGGGGAAGGACCTAAATGAATGGCTTCAAGTGATGAGAAAGGAGATTCTGAGTAAACAACAGGAAGAACTTTCTACAGTAGGAGCTGTTCAACAGTGGAAAGGACTCCCTTGGTAGGTGGTACACTCATTCCTTGGAGGTTTTTAAGCAGAGGTTGAATGGCCATCTGTAACTTAGTTTTCAGGTGGCAAGTGGCACCTAGATGGTCTACCTGACTTTTTAACACTGATCTACACCAGTTCCCAATTTGTTATAGGGCCAAGTTCAAGGTGTTGCTATGGGTATATAAAACCCTTAACAGAACAGTAATATATTCTCCAGAAATATTTAATGGTATAGTTAAGCATGCTATCACTGAGTAAATCTTCATTTAATTATACACATCAAATTTAGATTTTTTTATTCCCCCCCCAATATTTTCCCCAGATTATTATAAGCCCCAGCCTTATTTCAGACATCGTGATATAGTGAGATATCGCAATGTTTAGCTGGCGATATATTGTGATATTGAAAACCAGATATTGCCCAGCCCTACTCATGAGAAGACTGATAACTCCGGTCCTTTAAACGCATACCTTGCTGTTGCTCTTTGGCCTGGACCAAAGCTCTCAAGGACCACTTCAGCTGTTCCTCCAAGAATTCCAGGACTTTGTCATCAAGCACCAATCTGCAAAGCCCCTCAAGGGGATCCTTGGGCTCAGGGGGCCCTGCCTGCTCCTCAAGGTTCTCGAGTTTGGGGATTCAGGGCTAGGGATGACAAAATGGGTGTGTGGAGAGTCACAGCAACAGATGCTAGGAGACAGTTGCTAGGTAGGAGAAGGCACTAAGGAAAAGGATGGTTGGAAAAGGAGAAAGGGGTGTGGGAAAAGCTGCTTGAATAAGGAAGGTTTTTCTCTCTCTGAAGTAGGCGTCCAACCAGCTCTATGGCCAGTAGATGGGTTTTGAAACCTGCCTGATGATCACCATGGGACAGAGCAGCTGTGAGGGACAGGAGAGAGTGGGAGGCCTGTTATATGGAAGTCTCCAGGGCAGCTTGTGGTTTCAGTTTTCTGTCATCCAGCTCTATCTGAGACACTGTGTGTGCGAAAATCCCTGGAAGCAAGGACCGAAAAGATGGCGGAGAAAGTGTTCCTATGAGAAAGAAGGAAGGAGGGGAGGGAATTTACAGTTGTTGGATTTTTAACAACCGATAAAAGCTGCTTAATTTATCCTGGTGTTTGACTGGATCGTGTGTGTGTGTGTGTGTGTGTGTCTGTGTCTTTGCATAAAGCATATAACAAAGCAAAGCGAAATAAAATATTAGAAAGAAATGTGTGGGTGAGTGCAACTGTTTTGCCCGGTTTGTACAAGATCCCCACCTTAGATCCGCATTTAGGCAAGCCTGTGGTCTAATCGGTTATAAATGCATACCTTTCAACGGCAGCAAATGGAACCCTTTAGCAAGGGCTGGAACAAAACACGGAGAGCGGTGCATTAACTTCAGTTACTTGCCTTACAATGTTGGCATCCGTCTGTCTCAGGAGACAGTGGAGGAGTGTGCCTTTGGGGTTTTACCTACAACCAGTGGGTGGGCGGGCAGTATTTGCCAGCTTCTTCCTCTGTCGTCTCAAATGGGGACAAAACACGAATTAGGTGTCACTGCATATACCTTGGCTCTGGCTCCACCTAGTGCCCATCTCCCTGTCTCCCTCCCTATCAGCCCCTCCCCCCCAGCCACCACTGCTCCTGGCCACGCCCTTTACTGCTCAATTGCATTTGCCTGTCTGGAATGTGCCTTGAACAGTGATCATGCCTCTTGCTTACCTTTGTGGAGAATGGAGAGATGTGCATGGCGGGTGGGAATGTAGAAACAGCTGACTTCTGGGTGGCTTCTGTAGCCTCTTGTACAAAGGTAAGAGCCACATCCATCACCCCAGCCACTTTTGCATATGGCTTCACCTGCCACTGGCAAGCAGCTCGCTTTTGCAGTCCAAAGAAAAACATCCATGCACATTTGCTCCTTCGGAGCCTCTAAGAAAGGGGTCGGCAACCACAAGCAGCCCACGGGGGTCATTTAACCGGCCCACGAGCCGCCCCTGAACTGAGCTGCCTGCTTGGCAAGTCCCTGCGTGCTGCGCTAAACTGGCGCAGCACAGCATGGGGACACGCTTCCGCGGTGCTGGAAATTGTGTCTGCGCAGGGGCCAAAAATTGCGTCGACACAGATGTTGGAAATCGTGGGTGCGCACGCACAATCCAGGCCATGGAAGGATCTCTGCTGGAGTGAACCGGCCCAGGCGAGGTTAAACCTTGCCAACCCCTGCTCTAAGAAGTGTCTGCTTGACTGCATTTTCCCTTTGTGCAAAGACATTACAGTGGTACCTCGGGTTACATATGGTTCAGGTTACATGCGCTTCAGGTTACACACTCCGCTAACCCAGAAATAGTGCTTCAGGTTAAGAACTTTGCTTCAGGATGAGAACAGAAATCAGGCTCCGGCGGCGCGGCAGCAGCAGGAGGCCCCATTAGCTAAAGTGGTTCTTCAGGTTAAGAACGGACCTCCGGAATGAATTAAGTACTTAACCTGAGGTACCACTGTATTTGCTACCAGGTTGTGATGCGTCACAGTGGCCTCTAGTGGTCCCAGGTGGACCCACAGAGCAATCTAGAATTACTTAGAATGCAGACAGGGCTTGAAGTGACCAGTGTGAAACTGGCAAGATGTTTTGCTTTAATAAATTCCGTGAATTTATTCCATGAAATAATAAAAAAGCTACCCCTTTAAGCCGGAGAAGGCTTTTGAAGATATACAAGCAGATGTTAGTCTGTGCCTGCACCTTGAGCAAAAGGGGCAGGATGATTGTTGCTTTAATAAGTGGATTTTGGCACGTATGCTTTGGGCATGCAAGCTACACCTGCTGAAATTCTCTCTCTTACACCCCGTCCTCCTTTGCAACTAGCCACCCTATCCATACTATAGGTTGTCTTGGTTTGCTACTGTTTTGGCTACAGTGCCTCCTTTCTCTTATGTGACTGTGACTTTATTATTGCAGATGGAGAAACAGGTGATGCCAGGAACTCACTGTGGTGTGGGCATAGTGGTTGGATCATCATCAGATGGACTCTGCCATTGTGCCCCCATCATGCTAAGTGCCTTGCCCCATCAGTAAGTGGCAGTGGCACTCATTGTTGAGAAGCTGGGTGTGCCACCCTGCCATCATTTGCCCCACCAACCACTGCCACACATAATGTAGTGATGGCCAAAAACCTGCATAGTTTAAAAAAGGGATTAGACAAATTCGGGGAGGATATCAATGGTTATTAGCCATAATGGCTTTGTTTTTCTTCTACTGTTAGAGGCGGTATGCCTCTGAGTACCAGTTGCTGGGAATCAAAACTGGGGAGAGTGCTGCTTGTGGGCTTCCTGTAGGCAGTATGAGAAGAGGATGCTGGACTAGATAGACCAAAGGTTTTCAACCTTTTAGAGTCCCTTGGGAGTCCTCTAGGCAGTAGTTGTTGCCGTCAGGGCCGTCTTACCCATAGGCTCTAGGGGAGCGGGGCACCCGGGCGCCGGGCTCTCAGGGGCACCAGGCCGAGAGTCCAGGGCAGAGATTTGGAGTCTGGGGATTGAAGAGAGCCAGGCCAGCTGACAGCCACTGCCGAGTGGAGCAGAGCCCTTCGGAGCGCCGCAGGCTTTTTTGCTGCGGGTGCTGAGGCAGCCGGCCGGCTCCGGCCTCCTGCATGCCTAGGACTGGTGGGCCGTCAAGAGCACGTGGGCCGCCCAGTGCATGTACGCTGCTTACATGAGGCACCTGGCTTTGCTCAGTTGCCGCCGCCTCCTCGGGCTTGACTGTTGTGGGCTCTGCTTGCTCACTGGCTACCCCCCCCGGGCCCCCAGTCCCGGCCTTACTCTGCCGCCACCGCCACTTTATGCTCTTCTGTTGCCACTGAGGCAGGCAGGCAGCCAGCTCTGCTGTGTGCACGTCTCGGACTGGTTTGTTGCGCTCTACTAAAAAAAAGGTCGACAATTTTGGGCAACCGGGGGGGGGGGTGCCGGGTGGATCTGTGCACCCCAGTGCCGCATATGCTTAAGACAGCCCTGGTTGCCATCCCTGTTCCCTCTGCACTCCAAAGAGAGGTACGTCCCAGAGGCACCATTCGCCTGCGGAGCTTATAGCCAGGACTGCTGCAATAAACAGCTGTGCAAGCCTTTGGGAGGCAGAGACGTGAGAGGGCATCAGAGGAAGGAAGGAAGGAAAGAGGGACAGACGTCAGTGTAGCTTGGGGCACCCCTGACCATTCAAGGCACCCCAGGGTGCCACGGCACACTGGTTGACAACCACTGAGGTAGACTGTTGGCGTGATACAGCTGGGCTGTTCTTATGTTTTTAATGACAGAGGTCTAAACTAGCATTGCAATCCAGGATCAAGCCATATTGAGAGATTGCATATTAGCTAACACAGTACATGATACTGGAACCTACATCACAGGCACCTTAATCTTGCCTCATTATAATTTATCCCTTTCCCTTTTTTTATTTTCTTACAGTTGATATTCGTGAAATCCAAGAGATTCGTCTGGGAAGAAACTCTCGAGACTTTGACCGGTATCAGGAGGATCCCTCTTTCCGGCCAGATCCGTCTCACTGTTTTGTCATCCTTTATGGCATGGAATTCAGACTGAAAACACTCAGCCTGCAAGGTGGGATCTCTTTTCCACTTTCCTATTTTTAGTGGATAAATATAGGTTCAGATGATACACGACGATTGTCCTGTTCCTCCCACAGCCTTCTAAGCACCACTCCCACAACCCACTCTTCCTTCAGGAGAGCCTGGCTTCTAGCAGAAGAGAAGGGAGCAAGGGGTGGTGCTGATACCGAGAGGATGGAAGAAGGTTCTTGGGTGCTGGTAGCAGCTGCCATTATAGATAGCTATTACAGGGAGCACGAGGCTTCTGAGCAAATGGATGCTTGTTCACATCTTATCTTGTGAATCTACTCTGTGGCCAGCCCTGTTGTCGCTTTGTGTCCATTAACTGTTATACTTATTGGAGAGTGAGGCTCATGCTGTTTAATGCATAGCAAGTATCAAAATGGATAAAGTTTGGTTTACTTAAGTTACAATACTCATTTTGGGGAGCCTATGTGAGCTTGCAAGATCGACCATTGATTTGTGAGATGTTTTGTTTTTGTTTAATGTTATTTCATCATCATCATCATCATTATCTGCTACTTCTAAAATGTTTAAAAAATGTACTGGGGCTTTGAGAAAATTCAAATGTCTTAATCATCTGGTTTAACATATTTAAATTGGGGATAGGGAATCTCCAGCCTTTCTCATGTTATCCCATCAGCTGCAGCCAGTATGTCCCCTCTGTACTATAGGGATATAATTTAAGAGTGTATGATATGAAGGATGTCTCCACGACAAACTTTCTCCCAATTTAGAAAAACCCCTTCACCTCACTGCCCAGACCTTGTGGTGTAGTGGTTAGGAGCGATAGACTCGTAATCTGGGGAACTGGGTTCGCGTCTCGGCTCCTTCACATGCAGCTGCTGGGTGACCTTGGGCCAGTCACACTTCTCTGAAGTCTCTCAGCCCCACTCACCTCACAGAGTGTTTGTTGTGGGGGAGGAAGGGAAAGGAGAATGTTAGCCGCTTTGAGACTCCTTCGGGTAGTGATAAAGCGGGATATCAAATCCAAACTCCTCCTCCTCTTCTTCTTCTTCTTCTTCTTCCAGGGCACTGGCGACCAGAGAAGTAGCTATTTATAGGTCTGCCATTGAGTATTAAAAATAAATTCTGGATTTGTTTAGAAAGGGTAGCTGCTTTCAGTCACAAACATTTGAAACACAGGGAATATTCTTGAGGTTTATGAATGAAAGCAGAGAGCCATTAAACCTCGAGCTCGGTGGGATTAGCTTCCTCCTGCTGGAGGCCAGCTGCTCGGGGACTTCCTTCTTGGAAACAGGGGTCAGTGCCTGTATCTCATATCTTTACAAGGCCAGCATGTTCTTTATTTTCACAGCCACATCCGAAGAAGAAGTCAGCATGTGGATCAAAGGGTTGAACTGGCTCGTGGCGGATACCCTAAAGGCTGCTACCCCGCTGCAGATTGAAAGGTAAATCAAAAAATTGGGAGCAGGAAGACACAGGCAGCTGGCTCTCACTTAATCCCTCTCGTCGCCGACATATTTGAGACTATGCATGCCAAAAAGAATATCTGCACTGCCTTTTCATAATAAATTTATGTACAGTTCCATAATTTACAGCTTCCGGGAGTGAAAGATCCTGAAATTGTCTTGATTGATTGATTCTGAAGCCACCATACAGCTGAGAGAATTAAGAATGTGGCTTCATGTCTTCCTTGATCTGTGCCCCATGACAGCTTCTCAATCAACCAGGCAGTCAACAAATGCACTCCCAAATCTTTCACTCCCAGAAGCACAATAATGCTGCTCAATAATGTAGCTCAGATGCTCAGCCACCTCTCTGCCGTTGCACTTAGCTAAGCTGGACACCCCCATCAGCAGGATGCCTGGGTTCCTTCACTCTTCTTTCTTCCCCTCTCCCTGCCACCCACACCTGGTGTCTCTTTATGTCTGTGGAAGCATCCATTCCAATGGGGACAGGACTTGGGAGGGGAGATCAGTCCTGCCTCTTCCGCAGAGTCTTCCTCAGCAGCTACCAGGAACCAGCCAGCCAGCCTCTTCTGCGTAATAGGATGGTGGAAAATAGCACAAAGGCTTTGGCACAACAGCTGGGCAGGGCACGCAGAGCATAGAACAATTGCCAGTTGTGTCACACATCCACATAGCCATCAGAGCCATCAGAGCAACTTTGCAATGATGATGATGATGATGATAATGATGATAATGATAATGATAATGATAATGATAATAATTTATTATTTATACCCCACCCATCTGGCTGGGTTTCCCCAGCCACTCTGGGCGGCTTCCAGCACAATATTAAAATACAATACAGTAATTCATCAAATATTAAAAGCTTCCCTAATCAGGGCTGTCTTCAGATTTCTTCTAAAAGTCAGATAGTTGTTTATTTCCTTGACATCTCATGGGAGGGTGTTCCACAGGCGGGCACCACTACCGAGAAGGCCCTTTGTCTGGTTCCCTGTAACTTCGCTTCTCGCAGTGAGGGAATTGTCAGAAGGCCCTTGGAGCTGGACCTCAGTGTTCGGGCTGAACGATGGGGGTGGAGATACTCCTTCAGGTATACAGGACCGAGGCTGTTTAGGGGTTTAAAGGTCAGCACAAGGTCAGATGTAGGTTCTCCATCCCAGTTTTATAGGATTCAATTTTGATACCTCTTCCTGTGCAATCCTATGCATGTCTAGTCAGAAGTGGCAGGGATTTATCAGACCATTTTGTTGCATAACCTTTCTAACTTTGCTTTTCAGAGACATGGGGTAGGGAAGCATTGGAGGTCAACGTAGGTTATTTGCAATTCAACCCTTGTACAATGCTGTAGAAACCAATCATGTATAGCTCTTCTTTTTCTTTATCCAACCATGCTTAGTGAGTATACTTCCAGGGTAACCTGTGGATAACCTGTGCTTTGAAAGGTCAGCACAACACTGGAAAGACTAAGATTTCAAAACCTATTTTGTTTCAGGTGGCTCCGAAAGCAGTTCTACTCAGTTGATCGCAACAGAGAAGACAGGTAAATAGAGCAAACGTTTCTCTTGTTTACAGTGTGGTCTCATTTATTGGGGGCATCCAGAAATCTGTGTAAACAGCAATTCTGTTTTATGGCTGTTCCATTGCGCTGGAAGAGTGGAAGTCTTTTTGCACATTCTTCAGTCCGAAGACTAAGAAGACTAGACACACATTTGAATTTTAAACAAGTACAGTCAAACCTTGGATCCCGAACTCCTCCATTTTGGAACATTTCAGCTTCTGAATGTCGAAAACCCAGAAGTAAATGCTCTGGTTTTCCACCGTTTTTCAGAAGCTGAACGTCCGACGCGGCTTCTGCTTGAGTGCAGTCACTCAATCAGAAGCCGCGCCTCGGTTGTCGAACATTTCAGAAGCCAAACGTGCTTTTGGAACGGATTACGTTCAACAACCGAGGTTTGACTGTATTAGGAATTACATTTTAGACCAACTAGGGCTGCAGCATTTAATAAATTCATCAGATGAAACAATGACAACCTTTAATTAATTAAAAAGATATCCTGATTAATTGTGCAACCTTTTCTTGGATATGTAAACCACCTGGATCCATGGTTGTGATTAAGAAGCCTGTGTAGAGCTGTAAAGGGGATGTACTATCGGCAGAAGTAGCAGAGAGCACCCTTCTCCAACCTGGTGCCCTCCAGATGTTTTGGTCTACAACTCTCATCTGTCCTGGCCAGTATTGATGATGGTCGGGGATGATGGAGTTGTAGCCCAACAACACCTGGTTGGGGAAAGTTGGTGCAGAGAAAGGAAACAAAAGAGAGCTGGGAAGCTGAAGATAAGTGAAGCAGGATCATATAGGTCTAGGGAGGTGGGAGAAAAAGAGTTGAAGCCAGGAAGTGATCAAATGAATGTGCAGGTCTGTGCCTGGAGATGGGATGTTGATGTAGATTTCCTTGCCAACCAAAGGCCATCCTGAGTGTCAGCCACAAGAAATCCTTGAAGTAACTTAAAAGCTGGGGGTTTTCTACCACTTTCCAAGCAGCCTGAGGTCATTGAGTGAGAAGAATACTTGGTTTGATGGATCTGCAAACTGGTCGCGGTAGTGCCAGCATGATAAGTTTGCATTCCCAAGACAACTTCACAACTTCACAACTTCTTCTTCTTCCTCTTCTTTTGTTGTTGTTGTTGTTTAACTTTGTATACTGCCTTTCATCCAAAGATCATAGGGCGGTTCACAATGTTAATATTCAAAAACAACCAGTAACTCCCCCTCCCACAAACACATTTAAAAGCCCATAGAATGATTCTACTTTGCAAGCTGCTCCCTATTAACCACTTATTTTAGGATCTGTGAGTACATAGGATACCTTTGGCATGTTGGCTTATCTTGAATCCATGGAGAGGAAAAATTGTGCTGTGCATTTGCTGTCATGTTTAGAAGAGAGCGAAATGCTCCCTTTTTAAAAAAGCCTGCTCTTGGTGTCAGTGCCAGTGTGCCTTGCCATCTGCCCTTCCATCTTAAATGTCCTCTTCTATTGCCTCTAGGTCCCCCCACTCCGCCACTCAACACAGATTTCCTTTAATGATGTTAAGAGAGTAGTACATTAACCTTTCAGTATTGATTTTTTAAAAAGAACTTTTCCCCTAGAGAGATGAAATGTTTTAACCATTACCACTGAGTGCAAAAATGGGAGTTGGAGCCCAGGCCCTGCCAATAGGAACACAATAGGAAGCTACTTTGCACTAGGTCAGACGGTTAGTTCATCTAACCCATTATTGTCTCTTTGGACTGGCGCTGGCTCTCCATGGTCTCAGGTGAAGGTCTTTCCCATCACCTTGATACCTGATCTTTTGAACTAGACATGGTGTCGGCAGCAAAAACCACCTGCCTGCAAAATAAACGCTGCAAGAAAACTTTCCGAAGGTTCCACCTTACAAGGGCATGTGCAACCAGGAATAATGCCATTGTTGCCATGGTGACTGAGCATCTGATGGATTGGGTAGTCTGCAGGATCATCTGTTTTGCCCGTTTCATTTTTTAAAAAAGTATTCCTGCGAGACAGAGATTGAGCACCTATGTTTGTTTATTTAAAAACATTTCTGAATGGTTTAATATTTAAAGATCTCTTAAGGGAGTCGGGTTTCTTTCGGCCAAGGGAATAATGCACAATTAATTCACTGTGTTAGGACATGACGTTTCTCCTTTGCAAACAGGAAAAGGGTTACATGTTGCTGGTAATATCTCTGCTCATGCTTACATTACAGCTTTCAGACCTTCCATTCCTGAAATGTAACCATTTCCCATCAGTATTGATCTTGTTCTGCAGCCACAATGGGGACAGTTGGATGTATTCTAAGGTGCACTTTTAGACTGCACAGGGGAACAGTTAAGTCCAGCACTGTCTACACCCTAGATTGCCCTCCAGAATCCTTTGCAGTACAGATGGCAAGTAAATCAATGTGGAGAGTCTTCCCTGAGATAGGTTTGGAAGCCACTGCCATGAAGGAGGAATGCTAGAGAGTTCATCCTCTCCCACTACTGCACTGATGTGCTGGGAGACACCTCACAAAAGTTACTCTGCCCAACCACTAAAAGCACAAGAGCCCGTTTGTATATTAAACCTGCCAAATGTAGTACAGTTGCACCTCTGCTTATGTATCCCTTTGGATATGTAAACTTTGGGATGCGAATGCGGCAAACCTGGAAGTATTTTTCCAGGTTTTGCCCCATGCGCAGAAGCACTAAACTGTGCCGCACGCATGCACAGAAGCAGTCCTCCAGCTGTGAATTCCTCAGCATGCGGCCGGACCTCCAGAACGAATCCCGTTCGCAACCGGAGGTACCACTGTACGTGTTTGATACCACAACTTGAAACCCTTTGCATCTCTTTCCCTAGCAAATAAATACAAGTTGCATTTCACTTGTGTCTCCAGTGCCAAAGGCTGCCTGGCGCCTCTGCTGCTTGCTTGTGTCCTTTCTCCCTTGTGCAGTCGGTCTTCCTATTTCCTGTTCTGGCAGAAGGCCTTGGCTTGATCGTTATTTAACCAGGAGCTGGGACAGAGGCAGCCCACAGCACCAACGCAGCGTGGAGGCAAATAATGAGCAACATCTGT
This sequence comes from Podarcis raffonei, assembly GCF_027172205.1. NCBI lineage: Eukaryota > Metazoa > Chordata > Lepidosauria > Squamata > Lacertidae > Podarcis > Podarcis raffonei. Next base: position 76,234,571 of record NC_070607.1, read on the forward strand.
CAGGGAGGGCGGGGTACATTTTTGCATGATTTGCATATTGATGAGTTTGTGTCGTGTCTTCAGGAGATTATTGCCACCTGCTTTCTGAATACTCTGCTCCGCGGACTTGAGGGGATGGTTCAGCCTGCAAAGCAGAAAAATGCTAAGTGCTCTCAGTGGATATAATATGCCAGCCTGGTGTTCTAAATGAATCTTTGTCATGTCTTCTTGTTTGTATGTGTCTTCTGAGTTTCCCTGTTTCCACAGTCCCTCATCTGAGAGGGCGAAGAAACAAAGACGCAACTGGCTGGTGTGCTTTGAGCAAGAGCCATTGTTGCCAGAGGAATAAATAAGCTGCTCTTTTGTACAAGAGACCTAGATGGTCAAAGCAAGGTCTCTCGAAATCTGAATGGCAGTTATCTTCTTTGTGTGTATTTGACTGGCGCTCTCTCGCTCTGTGTGTGTGTGTGTGTGTGTGTGTGTGTGTGTGTGTGTGTGTTTGACCATCTCTTCATCAAGGGAATCTTTACAACCTGAACAACAAATAAAATTTGCCATGCTGGCAAGCGATATGAGATTGAAGTTGGTTGGGGGCCCCCAGGGCAGTAATAATTGAGGGTGCCCCTCAGGAGAGAACTGAAACAGCAGAGGTGCAGCTAGGGAGGACTGGGGCGGCGGTGAGGTGCACTGGGTGCCACTTACCCCAGGCGCCCAGCTATGCCGCTGCTTGGCAGCGTCCAATAAAAAAGATACATTAAAATTACAATGCAAAAGCAGCCAGTAGACCAAAGTAGACATAAAATAAATAAATACAACCAACAGGTACTAATAGCCAGCAAAAAGCTTGGGAAAATAAATGAGGTTTTCACAAGCGCTGAAATGTCCTCTATGTTGATGCTAAGCTGGTTGCATAGAAGGCACCGCTCACACATACCTGGCAGTGGATTGCTCACATGTTTTTGCTTGCTTGTCGGCCTGCTATTTGAAACCTGCATGTGTACTTCGATTGTTTGAGTAAACACTGGATCCAACACATTTGCAGTTAGGTGTGCTGCAAATATATTTTTATAAATAAAGAACAATCAGAGTTTGCAAGCTGTTCTTTAGGCTGAGGACAGCTGGGGAAATCTGGCATGCTCGAGGTAGTAGTCTTCCTTGACAACTGAGCTGTCGATATAGTTTCTTCCCATACGCACCCGATCCACACAGTAAACCCATGTGTTGGGGCCAAAGCAGCATGGGTTGCATGCACACCAGGCCAGCAGCTGGAATTAGACTTCGCATACTTCAGGAAATGCTTTTTATCGCATAAGTTCTTCCTTCTAGCAAAGATCACCAAAGAAGGCTCTGCATTAGGTACTAAGCCTTGTTGAGAGGCTCAAATTGCCAGGTTTGGCAGAGATCAGGCATAGGCAAACTCTGGCCCTCCAGATGTTTGGGACTACAAATCCCATCACCACCGACCACTGGTCCTGTTAGCTAGGGGTGATGGGAATTGTAGTCACATCTGGAGGGCCGGAGTTTGCCTATGTCTGACATAGATGCTCCTTGGTGGTATCATCTGGTACTCTCTGTCTAGTGAAGCTCCCTGGTTTATATCCTGATATACACCTCTCTTTAAGGCACTTAAGTGGGTCTGTGTCAGCTATCCATTTGTTCATATTCCAAAAGTGGATGGACACCTTCCAAATAGCAAGGCTTTCCCTATTAAAAGGTGGGACTCCGGAAATTCAAGGATGTTTTCCCAGTTCCATCTTGCTTTGAACTTCCTGGCCTTGATTGAACTTCTTTCTTGCTTGCTCTTTGTTCTCAGAGAACATGTGCTATAGAGTATAATGGAGACTAGTGGTGGGTGTTCAGTGGCTTTGATATGGTTTTGGAATCTGTACATTTAATTTCTAGACTCCTGCAATTATGCAAGTAAGAGACATGCCCTTTTTACCATCGTGGGGGGCGGGCAGAGGAAAGCCTGCTTCTTAGACAGATTGTAAATTACCTTTTCTTGTTTGTGCCATGTGTTTTTGATTCCTTTCAGAATAAAGCCATTCAGTAATACAGTTCCTGGAATTAGCTGGGTTAAGCTTACCCACATCGCCTGCTTTGGTGTGCACACTCTGCTGATAAGCAGATATTTTGGGTTTTGTAAGAGAGAGAAATATCCCTAGTTGCCTTGAAAATTTCAGTGGTGGGAAGTGAAACTAACGTGTTTTGTGAGGTTTGGGGGTGTTTATGTTTTTAAGTTTTATTCTGTGAGGAAATAGTAGGTGGGATTGCTTGTCTGGCAAGCTCTCAGGGCCCCTCTAGATACCCCTTTCATTGCACATTCATTATGATTTGTGCTCATGATACTATTGGAGCAGTCACACATGATGCCACTTTCAATACTATTTGCACCTGCAGAAGTTTTGGAATGGCCACACCACACCACTTCCAATCCAATCTCTCGCTGAAATCCCATAACTTTGTATACTACAAATGTTCTGCTTTATCTTCGTCCCACTTTCGTAGCCACTCTTCAAAGCAGTAATGTGGTAGCATTGGGGAAGCACTGCAGAACAAACTAAAGCAGAATAAATCTACCACTAATGCACTATAATTGAGTCAAGAATATGCTGCAGAATTATTGCCAGCATCTATCTTTCTTGAGTGACAATGGAGTGTGCCTCTGGGGGTGAAGTCAAACTGTTATGTTAGCAGCCCTGAAGTGTGCAAGCCTCAGGGCGCAAGCCTAGGCAGTGTGTATGGAGCTCTTGGGATGCCCAGATGACAAGACTCCCCTCTCGGCCTCACAGTTGGGCCAAATGAAAGCAAAGCAATGTGTTTGGCACCAGCTTGGCTGCAGGAGTTGCTGGAAGGAGGTGTGCCAGGCGCCATCTTAGGGACTCCAGTCCAGATTTGTGTAGATATCCCACAAGGCAGCTAAGGTTTACAAGCCCCATGTGCCCCCCACTTCCCTCTGCAGAATATGCCTTCAGTAAAACAGCCTGGTTGGGTTCTGAGCTGGAATGTTCATACAACCTTTGCCACTGCACATGTGCAGCAACATGGAGTGGTTTTTTTACTACAATCTGAATACGAGAGTTGCACAAAGTCATTGAATTTGCAGCTGTTATAGTTACAGAAATCCCTATATGCTGATGTTTGTTTGTGTGAGTATATGTGTGTGAGAGAGGGGTGAGTTGGGGAGATGAACTCATGATTACAGTGTGGAAAACTGATTAGTGGCCATTGGTCCTTTGTTCAGTTTCTCAGTTCCCCTCCCTCCTTTTGGAATGCAGACACTGTTTTCTCACCCACTGAGATCTGGAACTAATAAATGGGTAGTTACTGGGTTCCATTTCCTGACCTAATGACTGGAGCTAATCCTCAAACTGCAAGGTTGTCTGTCTGCAACATGCATCTCTCAGGAGTTCAGCTGGGAAGGATTTTTTAACTGGATTAAGTCCAGTGCTTTCCTGTGCTGCTGTGAAGGGAGTTCTGTAGTCTCTCTTCCTGGGGAGAAGGGACCATAGTGTCTGGGTTGCCAGGAGCACATGATTTCTTTGCCAGCAAATCCTCATCTGAAACTGATTTGCTTGGATTTCATCAGTCATCATTTGGCTGACAAACTGTACTGAATTGTTAGGTTTCTTCTCTCAACATCAATTTGCTCTGTGGAACAGAGAGAATCCCTGGACAAACGTAAACCTTGGCTAATTAGCAAATGGTCAAGATCAGAATGTTGAGAAGGCCCCTTTGATTTGATTACACACTGCAGAAAAGGTAAAATATGTTGATTACATAGAACCGCTGGCAGTAGCGCCCTTAAACTGAACTCACACAATCAGAGAAGGGCAAACTCATTTAATGACAGATAACTTACTCTACTGGAAAAAAGGCTGTAACTCAGTTAGCAGGAGGTCCCAGCTTCAATCTTGCACATCTCTAAGTAGGGTTAAGAGAGACCCTTGTCTGAAAACCTGGAGAGCTAGCGGTGGTCAATGTAAACATTACTGACCTAGATGGACCCATGGACTTATTATAAGGCAGCTTTCTACTTTCCTATTTTGGTAATTGGACCAGACAATTATCCCATGTTATTGAAATTCATTTAAGTTAACAGCTCAGTATGCATGCAGGGCACTCAGTGAAGAAATGCTGTTCCACAGCACCACACTTTGGATTCTCCTTGCCAGATAGGAGCAGAGTCTATCTTGAGGTAATAGCAGTATTACTCTACTGTGTCTTGCGTTAGAGTCACCAGCAGTTTATAATGAAATGCTGCTGAATAATCTAATCAGGCCAGCAAGGGAGAATTCCCTGCAACTAGCAGACAAAAATGGTTGACTAACCACTGTTCCTGTTTTGAAACCTTACTGGATAGCACATTGGCATGGGTTCAGATACCCAGTCACATCCAAATGATCCTGGCATTGCCGAGCAATGACCCATGGGAAATAGAGTTTATCAAAAATGGGAGGCTTTTAAATAGCTTTAACATAATACGTGGAGAGGCCTTCAGTAAAAGGATCCAGAGTTCATAACCTATTCCATAACCTATTCTGAATCTGTGGCAACTAATTGCACTTTAATGATCATCATATGCCTGCTTATGGGAGTGGGTGAGTCTATAATTGGGAATATAGCTAACTGGGGGTGCAGACCACCAAGGTGAATTGCTTTCTTTGGGCAAAAGTTGTGAATGTTGCCCATTGTATAGCCTGGTATATAGTTCTGGGGCAGAATTGGTGGTCATGGTGCATATTGGCACCAATGACATGGAGAAATGTTGTCATGAGCTCCTGGAAGCAAAATGTAGATTGCTGGGAGGAAGGTAGTCCCTGAAGTCACAACCTCTGGCCAATGGGCCTAACTAGCCTCCCCAGGCCATTTCCCCCAAACCCACATGCACCTGCCCTGCACCGGATGTCATGTGTCACAACAATTGTGGAGTAGGCAGATGCACAGGTGCAGAAGGCAGGATTGAATTTCCCACATATTAGCTGGTGTGTCAGGAGTTCAATCCTGCTTGGTCCACATCTACCAGTGAGTTCCTGTAGGGAACTGGCTTGCATGTCCAAAGCTTGCAGAAAGCAGAATTTGAATCAGCTGATGTGCAGAGAATTTGATGCTGCTGCGGTGGTATATCCCACACCTGTCACCCACTTGACATTGATATGTGCAGGAGGGAAAATAAAGATCTGGCTTGTTAGGACAAAAAGGTCTAGCTTTACCCCTCTCACATTTAAACAATCATAACATTTTTCATCTTCATCTGTGGGGGAAAGTTATGTGGCACACCAAATCTTCCTCAGCTGCTGTCCATTCCCCATCCTTGCTCCCAGTCAGTTTATTTTATTTCACATTTTATTTTTATTTCACTTAAGCACCTGCTTAAATGAACTAGGTGGGCTTTTCTCTTCATTCAACAAGCTCTTCTAATGTCCTTGTGTATGTAAACTAGAATAAAGCTTGAAAAGCGTTAGGAGGGGTGAACTTCAGTATGATTATGGATGGCATTCAGTGAAATAATTGCTCAAGAATTACGCTTGTGTGAGGGGATTTCCCCTCCATCACCCCCAAATCCGCTCCAGAGGGAAAACCTTAAACAGAAGATTTAGGGAGGCTGCTGAGGAAGTGGGTGAAATGTTCTGTTATGCAAGGAGAAATCCATGCACTGCTTGAACATTTCTGCTCTGTGCTGCTTTGAATACAACCCAATGCCTTAAGACAACATTTTTCAAACGTTTGACTTTTTTCAGAACTCTGTTAACATTATTGGTGGCAGAACCACTGCACATCTGCCACAAAACCCCAATGCAATGTCATATTTTTGGCACACAAGTGCATGCAGGGCATGGGCTCCCTGCTGCCCTGTATGAATAGTTGGCGCAACCTAGAATGTGTTCCCCCGTGGCCCCATGTGGCAGAGCAGTCCTTGAGGATAGGCTGCCTTATTTTCTCATCTGGGAACCCCGGCTAGGCTTCCAGTGAACCTGAAACACAGTTTGGAAACCCATTTTCTTAAGCAGACCCATGAGACCCACGAGGACTTTTTTCCAACAGCAAACAAATAGATTTTTGCAAAAATGACTTTCCCCATTCCTCTTTTTAAAAAAAATCCTCACATCTTACATCTCAGTGCTCTGCCTCCTTTTCCTTTATTTTCTCCTCTTCTTCCTGATGCGGCTTGAAGAGAAACCATTTCCCAAACAATTTCTGAAAACTGTCCAAGTGATGGCTGGGAAAGCAAACAGACCTGTTTTTCTCAAGCTGCGTTTTGTTTTTTTCAAGCTCTTTTGAAATCATTTCAATCTGCCGTTTAGGAAAGGCCCACAGGAATTACAGCCTTGTTCCTTCCCAAGTAGTATCCTGCAGAAGTGGCAGCTTTAATAGGCTTTCTGAGGTGTGTAATTTTGGAGATATTTAGAGGTAACCACCACTTCTGCAGGGACTGTAGCTGGTTTTGACCTATCACCCTCCTTTCATTGAGTTGCCTTCGGTTTTATTGTATTTGCCTCTTATTCTGGATTTAAAGCGAGAGCTCAGATTTTAGGAACCTGACAGCAACCAGGTTGTCTGTGGCAGTTGCAGCATCTGAGGACTGGGGTTATAAACACATTAGCTCCCCCAGTGACTCTGGGGCCAGACACCGGAGACGGACATTGTGAGAGACATCAGCAGCACTTTGAGTGAGGAAGCCCTGCCCTCTGAGGAACGAACATCTGGCTGCTTTGGCAGCCATTTCTGGGCCAGGGTCATTTCCTGTGAGGCCAGCTGTGACCCATCAGGGTGGCAGTTAGAACATCTCAGGAACTGCGGTGGAGGGACCTATATGTACTTTTTGTCCCTCCTCATTGGCTCTTGGCTTTTAAATTGTATTTTAAATGTATTTTAGGTAGTCTCTGGGACTTAGGGGTTCGTGAGGGGTATAAATGCTCCACATGAACATGCCTCCAAAATTATTTTTTTATTCTTTACCACCTAGGATTTCTGCAAAGGATCTGAAAAACATGCTGTCACAAGTGAACTACCGTGTCCCTAACATGAAGTTTCTGCGCGAGAGGCTAACAGTAAGTGCTTGATATTCTTTGCCCCTTTAAACATGCGTTCTCTTCGCAGTCATTGCCATCAGCTGCACCATAGCATCAACTGGGGAAGCGCCATAGCGCAGCATTGTCTACTCCAGCTAGCACCAGCTCTGCAGGGTTTCAGAGAGAGAAATGTTTCTTCTGTTCACCTGATCCTTTTAACTGAAGATGCCAGAGATTGAACCTAGAGCCTTCTGAATGAGCGTATGCTACAGCATATGCTCTACCGTTCAGCAAACTATTAAGAGACTCTGGGCATGCACTCCCACTTTGTATATTTAAAAACACATCATGGATCGCAAGGATTGTAGTGTTAAAATACCGCAGTCATCTCAGCACTCCGATTTCCACAAATAGGAGAACTGAGGTGTCATACATGACTGAGGACGAGTGTTATTTATTAAGAGGATTTTCTACTCCCCAATTTCTCATTTTAGGATGTGGAGCAGAGAAATGGTGATATCACATATGGACAGTTTGCCCAGTTGTACCAGAGCCTGATGTTCAATGCACAAAAAGGGGTGAGATACTTCTAATCGTAATATTTGATACTTTGTAAAATCTATGCCTCCTCTTTTGTTTTGGTGCTGTTGCACTTCCTATTACTTTCCCTTTTGTTTTATCTACACATTTCAAATAGCAAACTATTTCCCTCATCTGCACTTATGACCCTAACTAGAAAAAAAAATCTGTGCCTACAAATGGAAGGTGGAAAATGGAAGCTCCTTTTGTAGTTTAGTTTCTAGTGCCGTGTACAGGTAACCCTGATCAGAAAAGTGAAGATCACCAGCTGTCTCACATCAGTTATCTACACGGACCCAGGACTTGCTATTGCTATGTGTGCTGCTGACCGGCTATTGTGAGAGAAAGGGACTCAAAGACAGACAGCAGAGTTCGGAAAAGGAAGAGGTCTCAAGTTTACTTGCCATTTTATCTTTGTTTATACAGAATAAAAGTGTTATGTGAGCTCTCACCATTTGTCCATCTCCAAACCCCAAGCATCTCTCTAACTTATTTTATGTAAGAACTACATGACACTCTTCAGTAAAAATATTTTTAGAGCAGCTTGCAAATAAAACAACAGAACAATAATAGTAAAACAATGATGAGAATGAGTGTCCTCATTGAGTTGTCCCCCCCCCCCAGCCCACATCTTTTATTTCATTCATTTCATGTGTGAGTATACTGAAATAATGATGGCAGGCACAGCCTAATATAAAAGGCTGTGATTAAGCCGTTGCATATCTCTACTGAAGTGTAAAGTGTGACACTGAATATACCAAGCAGAATCAGCTGATGTATGCATTTTTTCCCCTTATGCAGATGGCTATTCCATTCTTGGAAAGGTAAACTGCTCTCTTTCCTATATACAGTGGGAGGGTTGAGTGGGTTGGAAATTAGACTTGTTTATGAATGTATGTTGACATTTGACTGCAGACTGCTCGTTTCCTCAATAGGACCCTATTCTCAATATGTCTTCAATGAAGGGCCTTGTTATAAAAATGCTGGGCTGAGCTGTTTGGTGATGGAATTTCTAAATCAGGGGTGTTCAAAACAGACTCTGAGGCTAGGTTTCTCTCTTCCCATTCTCAGTTCACCATTGGCATGGCAATAAATCTATTTTGCAGCAAACTGCAAAATTCAAACAAGTTGGAGTGATTTTTATGCCCGTTGCCGTGGCCACAAAACTTGGAATTTTGCAGATAGATTGAACTAGCTGATGCAAAACCCAGCCAACTTTTCATTTTAGATCTGTTACTATCTTTTGATTATTTGGATTTATGCCTGCCAGTGTCCTTGCCCAGTGGTAAAGTGGGTTATCTGGAAATGATCTATGTCTATGTAGAGATCCTCTAGCACTGCTATTTCTTCCTTTGATTTCTTTGACTCCTTATTGCCCTGTGGGAGAGGGAGGAGCAGAGACAAGGAGCACGGCTGTCATGTATGAGGATGGTTGAGGCTCCCTAGTTGCTTTCAGTAATCCATCTCAGCTCTGACACTGTCTTCCTTGTTTAGCCGATTTCTCAGTGCAGCAGCTGCTTGTTCTGTAGGGTGATGCTTTCTAACCAATGTGTCTTGTCTGTGCTTCCTCCTTCAGCAGTGCAGAGAGATCTGAACACTGCAGGGTATCACTGAAGGAGTTCCAGATGTTTTTGCTAGAATACCAAAAGGTGAGTTTGTGCAATAGAAAGGGAAATGGAGAAAGAAAGCAGCACAATGTGATAATCAATGGTTTTTTGGGACACCACTCAATACTGTGTGACCACTCATAGGCAATTGAGAATTCTGAGTTCTTTAAATAAAGTTGGGTTCCTTGCACTGGTGCTGAGAAATAAGTGGGATCTTTCAGCCACAGTAACAATTAGAAAATTTAGAACAGCAGTGCCTTATTTCACAGGTTGCACTGACACATAAGAAAACAATATCTAAATCCCATGTAACTACTATTAAATAATACCTAAACAAGTGCTCTTACTCGGAGACCTGGCTTCTCATCAGGTCTACTGTGTTAGCAGTCACCTAAATAATGCATATGGAGTCCAGAGAGAAAATAAATCCTGATAACACTTTACTGGGCAAAAGTGAACAAAAACAATGTATATAATTTGAGGGGAAAGTAACAGAGAGGCATTACACCAGGCTTTGTCCATAGCAGGGAAACACTGAACCCAACATGCAGAGGAAAAGGTCCCTCAGGAGCACACAGCCAATCAGAGCATATGTTGCCTCAGTGTTGATCCTGCCACTATGCCTGGTTGCTAAGCAGGCCTCCTGTCCCCCTCTTGGCTAGTAGACTTTAACACTAACAGAGTTGGTGGTTTTTTTTAAAAAAAAACCCACTGTGTTGCTATGTCTCATTTTTATGTTTTAAAGCTAGATGCATTTTAGTGGTCTGCATTTATAATTGTTTTATAGACTTTTCTCTTTGTCGTAAGCCACTTCAAACAGAAGGGAAGTGGGATGCAAATAATTCCGATAACTGTACGGCTGGAGAACAGTCTGACGTCACATGATGCAGAACACTTTGGATGCAAAGGAAGGCTGCTAGGATGGTAGAGAGGCTGCCTGAAAATTAAGTGCAGGCCACTCTGAGCTCTCATAAGAGATTGGGAGAATGGGTGGTTGGGTGTGGAAATGCAATACGGCTATCACCATTATTACTTATTGCAATAACCCTGGTTCACAATGGTACAATGCAATTTGGCAAATGACGTTATTGGAAAAACTGACACAAAAATTAAAAGTAGCAAGAGGCCCAAAGAAACACAACAATTTTTATTCTGCCTGGTGTGACTTTATTGATTGCACAAATAATGAGGCATATGGTAGAACAGTACCCACACAGTAAGGCATGTGTGAAGTAAATATTTCATTTCCCCTCTCCCTCTCCCCCCCTCCTACAAATTCTAATTGTTACCGATGCAAAATATATTCAGAAATGTCTTTCTGAGTGTTTATGGTTGTTTTAATTTTATGTAATTATTGCGTGCCATTCGATCTAACGTAAACAAATATATATATCTCAATGCAACCATGTTAAACAGTTCAAAGAAAATGGAAATGAATAAAAACTACATTAGGGGAAAAAACACCGGTTTGAATTTAAATAGACCAGGTAAACTGGAAAAACACTCTGTGCTTGTCTGAGCTGTTTCATGTTGCATGTGGCTGCCAGCTTGCAGTGGTCCCGGGAGTGCATTAAGATATTCACTAACTAGCACAATTTCTGTTTCATCCTGCTGATATTGTAGAATGAGGACGATATGCCACTAGAGAAGTAAACAAAAAGAAAACAGCCTGTTTTCTGAGCACATAATCATAGAATCATAGAATCATAGAATCATAGAATCATAGAGTTGGAAGAGACCACAAGGGCCATCGAGTCCAACCCCCTGCCAAGCAGGAAACACCATCAGAGCACTCCTGACATATGGTTGTCAAGCCTCTGCTTAAAGACCTCCAAAGAAGGAGACTCCACCACACTCCTTGGCAGCAAATTCCACTGTCGAACAGCTCTTACTGTCAGGAAGTTCTTCCTAATGTTTAGGTGGAATCTTCTTTCTTGTAGTTTGGATCCATTGCTCCGTGTCCGCTTCTCTGGAGCAGCAGAAAACAACCTTTCTCCCTCCTCTATGTGACATCCTTTTATATATTTGAACATGGCTATCATATCACCCCTTAACCTCCTCTTCTCCAGGCTAAACATGCCCAGCTCCCTTAGCCGTTCCTCATAAGGCATCGTTTCCAGGCCTTTGACCATTTTGGTTGCCCTCCTCTGGACACGTTCCAGTTTGTCAATGTCCTTCTTGAACTGTGGTGCCCAGAACTGGACACAGTACTCCAGGTGAGGTCTGACCAGAGCAGAATACAGTGGCACTATTACTTCCCTTGATCTAGATGCTATACTCCTATTGATGCAGCCCAGAATTGCATTGGCTTTTTTAGCTGCCGCGTCACACTGTTGGCTCATGTCAAGTTTGTGGTCAACCAAGACTCCTAGATCCTTTTCACATGTAGTGCTCTCAAGCCAGGTGTCACCCATCTTGTATTTGTGCCTCTCATTTTTTTTGCCCAAGTGCAATACTTTACATTTCTCCCTGTTAAAATTCATCTTGTTTGTTTTGGCCCAGTTCTCTAATCTGTCAAGGTCGTTTTGAAGTGTGTTCCTGTCCTCTGGGGTGTTAGCCACCCCTCCCAGTTTGGTGTCATCTGCAAATTTGATCAGGATGCCCTTGAGTCCATCATCCAAGTCGTTGATAAAGATGTTGAATAAGACCGGGCCCAAGACAGAACCCTGTGGCACCCCACTAGTCACTCTTCTCCAGGATGAAGAGGAACCATTGATGAGCACCCTTTGGGTTCGGTCAGTCAGCCAGTTACAAATCCACTGAGTGGTAGCATAGTCAAGACCGCATTTTACCAGCTTCTTTACAAGAATATCATGGGGCACCTTGTCAAATGCCTTGCTGAAATCAAGGTAGGCTACATCCACTGCGTTCCCTTCATCTACCAGGCTTGTAATTCTGTCAAAAAACGAGATCAGGTTAGTCTGACATGACTTATTTTTCAGAAATCCATGCTGACTATTGGTGATCACAGCATTCCTTTCCAGGTGCTCACAGACTGTTTGCTTAATGATCTGCTCCAGAATCTTCCCTGGTATTGATGTCAGACTGACTGGGCGGTAATTATTTGGGTCCTCTCTTTTCCCCTTTTTGAAAATAGGGACAACATTTGCCCTCCTCCAGTCTGCCGGGACTTCGCCTGTTCTCCAGGAATTCTCAAAGATGACTGCCAGTGGTTCTGAAATCACATCTGCCAGTTCTTTTAATACTCTTGGATGCAGTTCATCTGGCCCTGGAGACTTGAATACATCTAGACTAGCCAAGTATTCTTGTACTATCTCCTTAGTTATTCTGGGCTGTGTTTCCTCTGCTGAATCATTTGCTCCAAATTCTTCAGGTCGGGCATTGTTTTCTTTATCGGAGAAGACTGAGGCAAAGAAGGCATTGAGGAGTTCAGCCCTTTCTGTGTCCCCTGTTTGCATTTCACCATCTTCTCCTCTGAGTGACCCCACTGTTTCTTTGTTCTTCCTTTTGCTACGAACATACCCATAAAAGCCTTTTTTGTTGCTTTTAACCTCTCTAGCAAGCCTGAGTTCATTCTGTGCTTTAGCTTTTCTGACTTTGTGTCTACACGTGCTGGCTATTTGTTTGAATTCCTCTTTGGTGGTTTCCCCCCTTTTCCATTTTTTGTACACATCCTTTTTTAATCTTAACTCAGTTAAAAGTTCTTTAGATAGCCACCCTGGCTTCTTTAGGCACCTTCCATGTTTCCGTCTCATTGGTATTGCCTGAAGTTGTGCTTTTACTATCTCCCTCTTAACAAACTCCCAGCCATCATGAACTCCCTTTCCTTTTAGTATTACTGTCCATGGGATCTCACCCAGCACTTCCCTAAGTTTTATGAAGTCGGCTTTCTTAAAGTCGAGAAATTGAGTCCTAGTATGCTTGGCTGCTCCTTTCCGCTGTATAGTAAACTTCAGAAGAGCATGATCACTCGCGCCTAATGATCCTTCCACTTCTACCCCACTAACCAGGTCATCAACATTGGTTAGGACCAGATCTAAAATGGCTGTTCCTCTTGTAGCTTCTCCCACTTTCTGGACAATGAAGTTGTCTGCAAGGCCAGTGAGGAATCTGTTTGACCTTATGCTCTTGGCTGAGTTTGACATCCAACAAATATCCGGGTAATTGAAGTCCCCCATTACTACTATCTCCCTTCCTTTTGCATGCTTGGCCATCTGTTCCAGGAAGGCATCATCTATGTCCTCCGTTTGGCTTGGGGATCTATAGTAAACTCCCACAATGAGGTCACTGTTATTCTTCTCTCCCTTAATTTTGACCCAAATGCTCTCACTTTGGCTTTGAGGTTCTAAATCTTGGATCTCTTCACAGGTATACACATCCCTGACATATAACGCCACTCCTCCTCCTTTCTTGTCTGGTCTGTTTCTCTGAAATAGATTGTATCCCTCCATTATTACATTCCAATCGTGGGACTTATCCCACCAGGTTTCAGTGATGCCTATTATGTCATATTTAGTTTGCTGTACCAAGAGCTCAAGCTCATCTTGTTTATTTCCCATACTTTGCGCATTAGTGTACAGACATTGAAGTCCATTAATCATTCCCCCGTGTCTCTTATTTAAGGATTTTTTCCTCCCACCACTAGGTTTGCGTGCTGTTTGCTCCATTCGGTCTATGACATTTGGATGATCATCTTCATCAATTGATAGACTCCTACCTTCAGGAGCACTGTCCTGAAGGAGAGGGAGCCATAAAGTCAAAGAGCAAAATAAACCATGTCTCTCCTTGCTCTTTCCCTCATTACTCTGATGGGAGTTGGAGATATTATCCGGCACAGGTCATAATCCAAGCTCGGCTTGGGAACAGTGGCAGAACCACTGCCATGTCTGAAGCCCTGTTGCTCCCCAGCCTGGATGTGGAGCAGTAATTACACTGTGTCACGCTGGCACAATAGAGAACACCTATTCAGGTCTATCACTTAGGATCCAGTGGGTCACTGCTTGGCCAAGCTCTGCTCTCTCCTTGGCCCCAAACACCCCATTTCAGGGGTTTACATTGGTCTACCTGACTTGTGAAAAGTCATTTAGGGCCTCTTGAATATGTGATTTGTTGTCCACGTGAAGCTAATTTCTGTGCATCACTGATTCCCAGAGAGGTTGTTTATTTTCCTGCAAATAGGGGGCAGCTGATGTGTGCCGGGGCCTCAAACTCTTACGCTCAGGGTGAACTAGACTTTCCTGCCCCACTTTGAACCAGGTGGTGTGCACAGATTGTTTTTTGGATGCACACAAGGTGAACCAAATGGCCGTAATGATGATACGTAAAGGGCACTGTTCTCTAACAATGAACCTCTGCTGTGTTGTTTGGGTTTGATTTGCATTTTCTCTTGTCATTTCTCTTTCTTTATCATTTTGTTTTTCCTTGCATGGAGATCATTTTCATCTAGTAAAAATGACCTGCTTAAAGTTGTGGTCGTCCAGAAAGACACACTGGCTTGGATGTTGGCATGTTTCAGTGATGCTTTGAGCAGAGAGGGGTGAAATTTTGTGCTGCATAATGGTTAAGAGCTCTGAGCTGTGAGGTCCTTGGTTGAAATTCTGGCTTGGCCACAAACCCACCATTCCACATATTCCCCAAGAAGATCAGGGCAGCTTCCTTTGTGGTTTGCCATTTTCTCTTTGTAGCTACCTTGCTAAAAGGACCCTGACCATTAGGTCCAGTTGTGACCAACTCTAGGGTTGGGGCGCTCATCTCGCTTTACTGGCCGAGGGAGCCGGTGTACAGCTTCCGGGTCATGTGGCCAGCATGAATAAGCCACTTCTGGCGAACCAGAGCAGCGCACGGAAACACTGTTTACCTTCCCACCGGAGCGGTACCTATTTATCTACTTGCACTTTGACCTGCTTTCAAACTGCTAGGTTGACAGGAGCAGGGACCGAGCAATGGGAGCTCACCCCGTCACGGGGATTCGAACCGCCGACCTTCTGATCGGCAAGTCCTAGGCTCTGTGGTTTAACCCACAGCGCCACCCACATCCCAGCTACCTTGCTAGATGTAGGCTAAGCTGAGAAATAGCTCCTTCTCCAGGCTTCATGGTGGTGCAGGGATTTGAGCCTAGGCAATTCCAATTCAAGCTCAACACAATCACCCATCTGTCGCTCTTCATCTGCAATTCAGGGGTAATAATACTGACCCACCTTACAAAGCTATTTTAAGGATTTTTGGAGCAATAGATGTGACACATGCCAAGCATTTTAGGATTGAACTGAATGCTTGGATATGCTGGAAGAATCTGGCTTCTGAAAGTTTCCTTGTCTTCCTCCTTCCTTGTGTTTGCAGGAACTTTGGGCTACTAACCTCCTCTTTGTCCAGGACTTCATGTTCAACTTTCTGAAGGACCCATTGAGGGAAATCGAAGAGCCTTATTTTTCCCTGGATGAGGTAAGACTCCCAAGAATCTACTGATGTGGGTGGCTGCAGCGGAGCTGGGGGGTGGTGAAGTAGGAAGGTACATTGCACAAGCCCCTTTTACAGTTCCCCTAGGATGCTTTACAATTCCCTGTTCTCTGATAGGCTGCCTGCCGGCCACGTTGGAACTAATGAACACTTGGCCTCCCTCCCTCCTCTTGCCCTTGCCATTTCTCTGCTGCTCCTGCGGGGGGCATCACTGGTACCTCAGTCCTGGCTGCTGTGTCTGTTATGTACTGAAGTTCTTACCCTGGGCCAGCAGGGGGATACTGTAGATAGTTATGCAAATAAGGGATCGAAAGTGACGTTCAGTGATTGGATAGTTTTAGAAAGTTGTTACAGTAATGTTGTACTGGAGCTCTACATAAGCAGGCTGACTGAATCCTTCAGTTCAGTTCTGTCCTGGCCTGTGAATAAACAAGAGCTGTTTGAAGAATCGCTGTGTCGTCTGATATGTTCACCCACAACTTAACAGTGTCTCCCTGTGTTACTGCACATGTGGACAGGTAATAGTCTTCAGGAAGAAGCAGGTCAGGAGGTAGCTATCCTGACTGCTGCTCACTGTAGTGAGTTAACACTACAATGCGGCATAGTGCAACACTTCCCCCCCCCCTTCATTCTACCTCTCTTTTTCTCCCTATCTATCTTCTGATATACATCCTTCTCTCCTGCCAAACCTCCTTACCCACCACCCTCGGTCCCACATTTAGGCTTAAGAGGGATAACTCCCACTAATGTCCCACCCTATTTTGACAACCCAAATTTCTCTGCAAGGAGCAAGGCCAAGTGGGGGAATGCTGTGGGCCAAGTTCAAAAACCTTTTGGGCCATATCTGGTCCCCAGTTAATAGCTTCCCTATCCCTGCCTTATGTGATCGATATCCTGAGAGGTCCGGAGGGTGGCAACACGAGAACGGGCCTCCTCCCCATCTGTCGAATGCTCTCCTCAGGGAGGTTCACCTGCGGCCTTCATTATATAACTTTAGGCGCCAGGCAAAAATGTTCCTTTTTAACTAGGCCTTTGATTGACCTGATCAACATCCCATACCCTTTTAAAATGTGGCTCTTTTGGGGATATTATTGGGTTATTGTTTTTATTTTATATATTGTGATCTTTTTATGTGAACTGCCCTGAGACCTTCGGGTATAGGGCAGTATATAAATTCAATTATTATTATTAATAATACCTCAGTTTTCAAATGCGCCTCAAAAGTCGAACAGGAAACGCGGCTTCCGCTGAGTGCAAGACTTTGAAGCCTAGCTGTCAACTATTGAGTTTCAGTTTTTGAACATTTCGGAAGTCACACGGTCTTCCGGAATGGATTACGTTCAAAAACTGAGGTACCACTCTAGTTTTGTTATGGTTTCAATTCTTGTTTTGTGCTGCTGCCCTTTGGATCCTATGGGATGAAGTGGTGGCATATAAATGCTGTAAAGGAATAAACACAATTTTAAAAGCTTATTTAAAAACTGCCCTTGTTTTAGTGTTTTATGTGGGTTTTCCCCTCCCTTGTTTTTTCCTCTCTGGGCAGTTCCTTACCTTCCTGTTTTCCAAAGAGAACAGTATATGGAACTCGGAGCTTGACGTTGTACGTCCTGAGGACATGAACAATCCCCTCTCCCACTACTGGATTTCTTCCTCGCATAACACGTAAGAAGATAAAGGATGTTCCCTGTTTTGTTCTACTTTTGAGAACCTGATTTGCATGATGAGTTTGGCCTGGTTCTCCCCCCGCTTTCATACCTGTCTCCCATTTGTACCAGCAGGTCAGTATGTTAGCCAACAGCAGTTAAGGGATCTCAGGATGACACAAAACCTGAAATGAAACCATCTACTTAAGTGATTTCCATATTTTTGCTAAAAGAAGTCATTAAAGTGGGACATTTCTGGACTGATACTGTGGCACTGGGGATGAGTGAGATGTCTAATTCCCTTATCCTGTAATCCCAGTCCAGGTTGCCTCTGCAACTGGAAATTTCCAGTAGTTGCTCAGGTTAGAGTAGGTTATACCTTGTGCAGCTAATGGCAGCTTCATGTGTGTGATCTGAGTTGGGGCCACACCCTCCAGCACTATGACTTCTGTACCGATTCCTCCCCTGCCCCTCAACAGCAGCTACTTCCCACAGCTACGTTACATGCATTTTGTAATTTTTGTCATCTCAGAGCTTCCTGAACCTGTGCTGGAGATGCCTGAGCTATTGGCACTTGCATTGCTTGTTTGTGGAAAACTGGAGGGAGGAGGAACAAAGTGTGAAGCTGGCTCTGAAATCCTCTAGTTTGGATCCTTTGCATAGACCTCTGTAGCTTCACCAGCATTTTGGAAAGTCCGTTGAATTCTTTTTGCTAAAAGAATTTTAGGAATTCTTTGCATTGGTGCTGTGGCACTGAAGCAGGTGAGGTGGAGTTCTACTCAGCCCTCTTCACTAATTTCATTTTGTGCATTGCTGGGAGAAGGAAAATGTCAGCACATCAACCAACCCTTCTTGCCTGGGACACCATGAACCTAACGCCTATCCTGATGCAAACTGAGTTGTACAGTGTACAACGCCCCACCAAACCCTGCTCTTAAATTCTCTGTTGCATTTGAGTCACTGATGTGTATGTGGTATTGTTTTTAACATCGCTGTGTTCATAGGACCTTCACTGTTGGTCATGTAAGCAGTTTCCCTGCCTTCTTCTCATGGATAGGTACCTGACGGGAGACCAGTTCTCAAGTGAGTCTTCGCTGGAAGCTTATGCTCGATGCCTGCGCATGGGATGCCGCTGTATTGAGCGTGAGTGCTGGCCTCTTCCCCATTGATGCCTCCAAGGCTGTTTTCTTCAGCCAACTAGAAGTGATTTCGCCTTGGAGCAGGGCTTCAGCTCAGTGGTAGAACACATGCTTTTGCACACTGAGGTTTGCAGCTTCTGTCTCCCGTTGAGGAGAACTGGCAGCAGGTGATGTAAAGACCCCTGCTTAGAGTCCTGGAGTGCTTCTGCCTGTCAGAGTAGCCAGCCCTGGGCTAGATGAACAAATAGTCTGACCTGCTATCAGAGCCATCTTTAGCATATGCGCCACTGAGGTGCAAAGATCTGCCCAGCACCCCCAAATTTAGTATAGCCCCCAAATTAACTTTTATTATGCTTATGTCAGACAATTGCCGACAGTTAGCAAAAATAAACATTATTTTTTTTAATGATTTCTCTAAACGAATTTGAACTGTAAGTGATGAGATTAAAATGTGCCGTTGTGAATGATGCTGGTGCGGCGCGTCTTTGGTAAATGAGCGCACAAAGTCGAAAGGTCTTTTAGTGAAACAGTAGGTATACATTTCGGTAATACCTAGGTATATATGTATTTTGTTTTTCTAGCTTGATCAAAATTATTTTTTATTTCATAACAGGTAGCTAGTTAAGAGCTTAGGCGGCTTTAGCGGTGGGCACCTCGTGCCCCCCAGAATTTGGCGCCCAGGTGCCCCGCACCCCTGGGTAAAGACGGCCCTGTCTGCTATAAGGCAGCTTCCTGTGTTCCACATGCCGCTACACAGGCCCAGCCCAAAGTTCTCTGCATCAGGAACTTTTCAAGGAAGCCAGGACACTTAATTACAAGAGTTTCCTGTAGCTTGTGCTCTGGTGCCAATAGCATCACCAGTGCGCTGTATGCTACGTATATTCACAAAACTGCTTTGACCTGCCTTCCCTCCCACACATCACTTCCATGTCTGTTGACATCAAGAAGGAAAAGGAAATTATATTGTTCACCAGAATGTGTGTTCTGCCAGGTTGCTGGCTGCCAGAGTGCTCATGATGCATGCCTCTAGATCCCTTGCTCACTAGAGATTTCCTGCAGAGCTATGCCTTGCCGCCTTATAAAGATAATGCTCTTTGCTTGGATTTCTTGAGTTAGATGCCTTTTCTTAATTATTCCCCTTTTTAGTTGACTGCTGGGATGGCCCTGATGGAATGCCAGTGATTTATCATGGGCACACGTTAACTACCAAAATAAAGTTTTCCGATGTCCTAGCCACCATCAAGGAACATGCTTTTGTGACCTCTGAGTAAGTAAAGCGGGGATTGTGGCATTCTGTCCTCCAGGAATTTGCAGCTCATGAACTTGGATTCCAGGGGCCTCCGACATGCAAACCCTAAATTGCATGTGGCAGCTTGTCTGGGTGCAGTACTAGAATTTATACATGTGAACCGCTCTCACAGTATTTCTGTCTGCAATGATGCATTGGCATTGTAGTCGGTAAAAACACCCCACCCTAAATATTGTCTTCCTTCTGTAACAAATATTAAAACTGGGCTGTAAATAACTCATGATTCAGTGTGCATTCCGCTCATACTTTTATTTATTTCATAAAATGTATTTACCGCTTGATTGTATGAAACTTCAAAGTGCTTTACGAAAGAATAAAACAGGAGAATCAAGAAAAATCTACAACCCTACCTTAAAGCGTGCAGAAGTTTTAAATACTAAAACCGTTTAAAATTACCTCAACTTTCTAGGCATCTGAGAAGGCATGTTTAAGCAAGAATGTTTTTAGCTGATGTTGAATAAGCAGGGAGTTCCAAAGTCCAGGTGTTGCTGCACTAAATGATCAAGTTCTTACAGATGTGCACCAGGTATTACATGCACCTGTAGGAGTGCCAGTTCCCCGAGGGAAGCGTTTGAGTGGGCATATGGGGCAAGGTGATCTCAAAGGTAAACTGGTCTCAAGTTGTTAAGGGATTTGTATACTAATAAAAGGTAAAGGTACCCCTGCCCGTACGGGCCAGTCGTGTCCGACTCTAGGGTTGTGCGCCCATCTCACTTAAGAGGCCGGGAGCCAGCGCTGTCCGGAGACACTTCCGGGTCACGTGGCCAGCGTGACGAAGCAGCTCTGGCGAGCCAGCACCAGCGCAGCACACGGAAACGCCGTTTACCTTCCCGCTATAAAGCGGTACCTATTTATCTACTTGCACTTAGGGGTACTTTTGAACTGCTAGGTGAGCAGGAGCTGGGACCGAAAGATGGGAGCTCACCCCGCCGCGGGGATTCGAACCGCCGACCATACAATCGGCAAGTCCTAGGCACTGAGGTTTTACCCACAGCGCCACCCGCGTCCCTGTATACTAATAACAGCACCTTAAACTATGTCTAGTTGGTTATCGACAACCAGTGGAGGTCTCTGAGCACAGGTCTTGCATATCAACAAAGCATCACTCTGGGACGAAAATGTTTTGTTTTGTTTTTTTAATGGAACTAAGAAAAAAACTGGCATGCATGCTGATTTAAGCTACATAATTAATTTTATTTTGCATAAATCATCATGCATTTTTTTATAAAGTTATATAATGTGTCCCTTTTCTAATCTTTGGTAGGGTGTAGGACCTATGCAAGGCAGTGAAACTTCATCTCCAGCTACTGGAAGTTTTAATCTGCAATTCACTTGACATGAAATGTGGATCCAGACATTTCAGCAGGCTCTGCTAGTGCCCTTTCAAGGATATATTTTTTAAAAAAACTTAAAACTTTTAAAAACCTTAAGCTGAGATTTTCAAGAAACTGAATACTCTGCCTGTTACATTCTGTGCTTTCTCTATGCTCCCACAGAGTCACCTGTATATACACAGCCTTGATCATACTGAGAGATGGGTGCCTGCTGAATTACCATAGAATAATAGTCTCTAGCAGCTAGACTATTCAGTCCACATTATTCTGGCCTAATGGCCATCACTTGCTGTTTTTGTTTGGCTTTCAGCTTCCCTGTTATTCTGTCCATCGAGGATCACTGCAGCATCGCCCAGCAGAGGAATATGGCTCAGAACTTTAAGAAGATCTTTGGAGACATGCTGCTAACCAAACCAGTAGATATCTCTGCCGATGGGCTTCCATCTCCAAACCAGCTGAAGAGGAAGATTCTCATAAAGGCAAGTCTTTTTCATGGCCTTTGCTGCTGAGATAACTACTAGAACTCAAAATGGGGAGTGGGGCACATGGTTTCTTGGCATTACAGCTTCAGACACACTACTTTACTGCAAGTTGCCTAAGGCTAGTTGGCTTGTAAAATCTAACAACAATTGATCTGCCTGGCCAGGGATGCTGTGGACTACAAGATGCATCTTGCAAAAACAACAACAACAAAAAACCCTGCTTTTGCAAAAAACAACAACCCTGTTTTTGTGACCCACTGAATTCCTATATATGTGCCAACCAATATAGCATCCTTGCTGTTTAAATTATTGCAGTTTAACTGGATATGTAATGTATATCATTCGTTTTTCTGGTACTGGGGATTTATACAAATAATATAGAATCACAATTATTGCATTGTGAAGGCAAATAAATGGCCTATGAAATGAGATGAAGATTACCGTAATTTTCGCCCTATAGGATGCACTTTTTCCCCTCCAAAAATGAAGGGGAAATGTGTGTGCGTCCTATGGGGCGAATGCAGGCTTTCGCTGAAGCCTGGAGAGCGAGAGGCGTCAGTGCGCACCAACACCTCTCGCTCTCCAGGCTCCAGGAAGCTATCCAGGAAACTCCCCCCGGGTGCGCAAGGCTTGTGGGCGGCAGCCTGGAGCACGGGGCGCCCTTCAGAGGACGCCCCGTGCTTCGTGCAGGTGTCGGCAAGCCTTGCGCACCGGGGGGAACTCCCCCCGGGAGCGCAAGGCTTGCGGGCAGCAGCACGGGGCACCCTCCGGAGGACGCCTCGTGCTTTGCACAGGTGTCAGCAAGCCTTGCGCACCGGGGGGAACTCCCCCCGGGAGCGCAAGGCTTGCGGACGGCAGCCTGCAGCGCGGAGCACGGGGCGCCCTCCGGAGGACGCCCCGTGCTTCACGCAGGTGTCCGCAGCCTGCCGCCCGACGCGCGGGGCGCCCTGAAGCAGAGCGCCCCTCGCGCTGGGCAGACATCGGCCAGCCCGGCCAGCGGGGAGGCGCAGTGCCACCATCCCACTGTTCCCCGACCTGGTTTTGGGGGGGAAATAAAGGGAAAAAATTTCCTTTATTTCCCCCCCAAAAAAGTAGGTGTGTCCTATGGGACGGAGCGTCCTATGGGACGAAAAATACGGTAGATTTCTTTAGTGAGCTAGGAAAAAAATCTAATATTTATCTTGTGCCTTAGGGTGTTTATGAGAGCTCAGGGGAAAGCTCTCATTAGCTACTGAATGTGCCCTATAGGTCCACAGTTATAGATCCACAGAATTCTCTCCCTTTCTGCCTAATGACTTCACCTTAGTAATATTCTCAAAGTTGAACTTCAGGCAGGATTTAGCTAGGAAATCTTCAGGGTCATTACCTTAGTGTGCAAACTCTGTTGTGCCCCATAATTAGTTGTGGGTGCCCTAGAGATATCCAAAAGGCAGGTCTTGTTCTCTTGGGTTCATTTTTTAGAGAAGCTGAGGTGTATACCTCTCGTTGCAGCACAAAAAACTGGCTGAGGGCAGTGCTTATGAAGAAGTGCCATCCACAGCTGTGTATTCAGAGAATGATATTAGCAACTCAATAAAGAATGGAATCCTCTACCTCGAAGACCCCATCAATCATGTGAGCTTCTTGTTACTGCTGCTTCTGACTCAACTGCTTCACTACTAAGTTGTCTAGACTTGGATAGTCTGTATGATCAAAACAGCAATTAAGCTGTCTGAGAAAGGATGCTGTAACCCCTCTTTTGACCATAGATGTATTGTGATCCATTTAATGCACACAAAAACTTTCTCTTTTCACTTCTACTGACACTCTGGTTACACCTAGACCTTTCACTTGCTACAGCCAGTGATTGCTGGCATCCTAGACCTGACCATAATGACACCTTAGAGTGATTAAAACGAATGCATGGTAATGGAACAATGAACGAAAGCTCCGCATGTAAATATATTTGGGTACTGCCACATGCTATGTCTCCACCCTATAATGAATAAACAAGCCAACTGGGGCAGGGCTGCCAGGGGGCTTGGGGGGCAGCATGTGGCTGAAAGTGGTGTCTTGGGTCTGGCCAACATGAACATTTATTTAAATGATCACATGGGCCTTTGCAGGGCAGTGACTGTAAGAAAAGTATGTTGTAATACAAAGCAAAGCCAAATCTTCATAGGATTCCATTTTACAAATGGAAGCATTTGACACTTAAAAAAAAGAAGAGTTTAGGCAGGTGCTGCTTATCTTTCTTCTTCTTCTTTGTATGGCACTTACAAAGCAGACAGGTCCTTGTCCAAAGGCTGTCTCAACATGTTGGTTGATGTTAGTCTCAGGATAAGCCCCCCCCCCCTCACTTCTGGTCTTCCCGCAATCCTTTCCTAAACCCGATAGACTTGATGTCTAGGATGAACATCTTTTCTACATGTGTGTTTGCAGGATTGGAACCCCCATTACTTTGTCCTGACCAGTAGCAAAATCTATTACTCTGGAGAGAGAAGCAGTGATTTGGGAAATGAGGATGAGGAGGAGCAAAAGGAGGTACGTGAAACAACTTGCCACAATTTTTCTTCTGAGCTGCTGAAGATCTTCAGGCTTCTCAGCCATTCAGGTCTGGAAGGAATGACTCTTCCTACATTAGAAGGTGCTTGTATGGGTGCAACGTATTGAGCAGTGGCAGCTGGAGATGGGCACCACTGTGCACTTAGCATCCCACCAGCCATATCACTGTTCTTACTCGGAGAGTTGAGGTGGTGGAAAGGTCAGTGTGGTGCAGGTATAGGAGCATGCATTGAACTGATCTACCTGTTGCCTCATCACCCTACTTTCCAGTAGCCAGCTGTCTCAGCAGTATATATTACCACTGTACCTTGAGCAGCATAGATAAATATTCATTAAATACAGTCATGAATTTTTAAAAAAAACACCTATGAACATTATGGGCATTTGCAGTATTTTTTGTACTGCAATAAATGACACAAGATGCCCTATTGGTGTGAAACTTAAAGAAAAAAACCAAATAAGACTGAACTTCTAAGTGGGTTCCCCTTGTTATACCATCTTCATTCAATTACCCTCGATCCAGTGATTAATGACAGTGTGCTATGGCGATTCACTTTTGGAAGGGCTAAAAGCAAGCCAGACCAATCATGTTTTCTTTCCCCTCTGTTAATTAGTAGTGGTCCACTTTAACACTGAACTCCTCATCATATTAGAAAAGCCCATCTTCATGCAGTGAAAAAAATGGTGAACAGGAAGGCCACTATAAAAAAGAAAGAAAAACAGCGAATTAAATCCCAAAATAAACATGCATTGATTTCCCACCAAAAATAATATAAACAAAGGGCCCCACTGAACATTCCCTGTGAAGCTGTGATTATACGGTACCCTGCAGCTGCCTGCACATTGACATGAGTGCACTGTTTTCACAAATATTGGTTATAGCCTGTTGTTAGATGTAGAGGTTGCATGCCTCAACCCCTTGGTCTCTCTCGAGTTTGCTTGTCCATTTATGCTGTATGCCATTTATGCTATAATAGCACATTGAGTATTTCTGAATCTCCTGAGAACACTGGTCTCCTCCTGCGCTGAATCTAGATTCCTGAAATCTGGAAGGAGATTTACTGGGAAGAGGAAGTTGAATTCCAAGACAATGTAGTATGGCTCTGCCTTCATGCAGAGCTGGTCCTGTCCACAGGAAACTAAGCTGGTGAGCCTTCTTTGGTTTCCATACTAGGTGAGCAACAGCACTGAACTCCACTCCACCGAAAAGTGGTTCCATGGCAAGCTGGGAGCTGGGCGTGATGGGCGGCACATAGCAGAAAGGCTGTTGACTGAGTACTGCATAGAGACGGGAGCCCCTGATGGTTCTTTCTTGGTGCGAGAGAGTGAGACCTTTGTTGGCGATTACACCCTTTCTTTCTGGTAAGAAACTCTTGGGCATGGTATCCACGCTTCAGCTATCTCTGTAAATAGATGTGTAACTGAAAGACACAGGTTAATGGATATGAGGCATTACACAATCTCTCTCTCTCCCTCTAAAATAATATTTCTTTATTTTAAAAAGCAATTTTAGGCTGTAATTCTAAATGCATTTACTAAGGACTGAGCCACACTGAGTAGACTGGAGCTTATTTTGTGTAAACACACATGTGTTTTCACTGCTGACCTTTGTTTTTCTTGCATGCAGGCGCAATGGGAAAGTGCAACACTGCCGGATCCATTCCCGGCAGGATGCTGGCAGCCCCAAATTCTTCCTCACCGATAACCTGGTGTTCAACAGTCTTTATGACCTCATCACTCATTATCAGCAAGTGCCGCTCAGATGCAATGAATTTGAGATGAGGCTGACTGAACCTGTGCCACAGACCAACGCTCATGAGAGCAAGGAGTAAGCCAACGTGTTTTTGGCCTTTTGCTTATGTCAGAATTCCAGTAGAATTGTTGTCTATGAAGCGCTAGGGCTGAGATCACTCAAGAATATTGTAGCTTGAATTTAGCACCTTAAGTGATGATTTTGGATATAGCTCACACTTTACTGGAGTTGTCTTATTTTGGTTAGTTCTATTGCCCTACTGCAGGGTTGGGGACCTGTGGCCCTATGGATGTCCCTTGACATCATTTCCCATCATCTCTGACCATTGGTGCGATGGCTGGGGCTGATGGGAGTTATAGCCCCGAAATGTCTGAAAAGCAACCGCTTCCCCATCCTTGCCCTACTAACCTACTTTGCTTCAGAAGAGGAACTACAATGTCATAGTTTTATGCTATTTAACCTGCTATATCTGCCTTCATTTTAGCTGTTATTCCTTATTATGTGCTTGTCTTCTATTGAATTTTAATCCTGTTATGTGGGCCCTTGGAACATTTCAGTGGAAAGGCAGGACAGACACACAACTGGTGCTTTCAGGCCATTCTCCACAACTTGGTTAACATAAAAGACAAATTGCCCAGAAGTCTCCAAAGAGTCTAATCTGAATGCTATTCTAGAATGCTCCAACCACTCTTTTACATTTAACTCATCTGCACTGTTTATGTAAAGCTGCAAAGCTTTCTCCCCTGCTGACACACATTTAATTTTAATAAAAATCTACCTCTGAACTATTATGGATCCCTAGTTTAGAGATGCAGGGAAATGAAATGGAGCTGAACAGAGCTCAGGAAGGAAGCCAAAGGACCACATTTTCCTTTCCTTCTAGTTTGCTTTAAGAGCTGGGAGAATTAACATTCTTGAGATTTGTGCCTGCAGTATCCCATTGTGCCACAAAATCCCTAAGCATAAAACCTGCCTACATCCGTTTGGAGGTTAACCATGGTTATCCTAACTGATGTGTGCAGATCAGCTTGGAGCCTTAGTTAGCATTCACCATGGTTGGGATGTGTGCAGAAGTCACCTTTAAGCATGGCTTTGCCACAGGGAAGGATTGGATTTGCACGTAAGAGAAAGACCCACAGACCATATGTCTGTTTCTGACCTCTTAACAGTGGAAACATTGCTTCTGCACTGGCCCTTAGTGAAAACAAAGTCTTGGCTTGTGGTGCTGCATTAGCTGGTTTCCTGCTTCCGCAACGAAACCACAATGGCTCTAAATCTCCAAAGGAAACAATACAGCCAAGTGCTTTCGATCTTTTTGGTATTCTTCTGTGAAACAGAGTTAATCCTGGGGTCCAGGCATTTATCAGGTACTGCTGTGCTACATTCACTTACATTGCAATATTTTCACCCCCCAGATGGTATCACGCTAATCTCACCCGGCCTCTGGCAGAGCGCATGCTGATGCGGGTGCCACGGGATGGGGCCTTTCTGGTGCGCAAGAGGAGCGAGCCAAACTCCTATGCAATCTCCTTTCGGTGAGTAGTTTGTCTCCCAGGTACCATAGACTGCCTTATATTAGGGACTTCCGGTTCAGCGCGACTCTGAGTCAGGCGGGGATCTTTTCCGTGGAGAAGAATCCCGAGCTTTTCGGAGGAAAATAGGGGTTCCACAGGGCGCCGTGGTCCCCTGAAAAGTATCTGGTGGGCGTCCAGATACATTGGTTCCCGCAGAGCCAAAAAGCGGACCTTCCAGCCGTCAGGTAACTCCGTTTTTGGAGCGAAGAGTACGGCGGGGGGGGGGAAGCGGGCTGAGGGAAGCCATAGCTGCCTCCGAAACGCGAAGCCCCGAGCCTGCAGGAGAAGCGCTGGATTCTCAAAAGAAAGGAATTCGAGCCTTAAAAAAGGGATAAAACTAAAGTGGATGTTATCTAAGGAAAGACTCGAAAAAGAGGAAGTTAAAAAGAGCTCGACTCTTACCTGAAATCAGCGTGGACGCAGAGACCTAAGCAAAGCGGGAGAGAGTGTAATTGACGCTAGCGGCTAAAGTTCTTCTCCCCCGCCCTACGCCCTCTAAGATCACATTAGAGGATACAAAATATCTGGAAAGAGAGGAAAGTAGAGGGGGAGCAAAGAAGTAACATTTGGAAACTGTTTGACATAATCTAGCCCTCTTTGAGATAGCGGGAAAGAGGAAGAACTCAGTATTATTACTGAAAGTCCTGCGCAGCGGAAGACTCCATTGCGTTACGGCGTGGGCGCCATTACTTATTGCTTTTTGTGCTTTATTGCTTTTTGTGCTTTAGAAGAGAGAGGGAAAGGGAGGTACGGTATTGGTGCTTCCCTACCCCCTCTGAAACTCGGAAATTTAGAAACTTTAACAAAAAGACTGGCTATAGTGGACATTGCCTTTCCTTCTCCGAGGAAAGGAATTGGAAAATCTTCTCCTCCCCCTCTCTCTCTCCGTGTGCTTTCCCTCTTCACTCTATTGCTGGCAGACCTCTGGTGGATGGGAGAGAAACTACAACTCATTTTGTTAGCATTTGCTAACCTCGCTGGGCTGGCTTAACGCCTTTGAAAGTATCCGAAAGTCGGATTTAAACATCTGAGGGAAGGATTTTGGTTTGTTTGGATTTCTTTGGGACCCTTCTGCTGATTAGATTTGTAGTGGAATTTAGCCCAATTGAGGGCAAGAAGATAATGAAGACAAGAAGATAAAGAGTGGTTCTACTAAAAAGATATATTCTGCAAACGATATCATAAGGAATAGACTATTAAGAGGCAGGAAGAGCTGGTTTAAGTATCTGATTGGATCTGATCTAAACTCTGGATATCTCCGACTGGAATATAATTTGAACTCTGATCTGAGCCCTGAACTTTGATTTCTGACTTTTTCTTTGGTGGGACGCTGGAATACTTTATTTAGTGGACTATTCTAATAGGGGATACCAAGAAGAAATTATTCGATATTCTAGTGGAATTGGTTTTGAGTTTTGTAATTATTGATAGAATTGAATTATCATTATCATTAGTATTTTTTTTTTTTTTTACATCTAACCGAAAATGTCCCATCAACCAAAGAAAAGTGGGAATGGGGGGACTCCAGTAGAAAGAAAGGGGTCTAAGCAAGAATCAGATTTCAGATCGGAAATTTTAAAAATGTTTGCAGAAATTAGACAAAGTGAGAAGAATTTAGAAACAAAGATAGAACAGGTAGATCTAAAGATAGGAAAAATGGATAAGAAAATAGATGAAACTGTAAACGAATTGAAAGGCCAAATCAAAGAGGTATCCAAAAGAACTCATGTATTAGAGGAAGGAATGAAAAAGACAAAATTGGAAATGAAAGAACTGAAACGTGAAGATGATAAAATTAGAGTAGGTCTCTTAGAAACTAATAAATCACAAGAGGAAATGTGGGATGCGATTTCCATGAACGAACTTAGACAACGGGAAGTTAACCTAAGGCTGAGGGGGGTCCCAGAAAACCAAGGTGAAAACATCAGACAAAAATTAGTAATAGAATTGGCACAATGGTTAGAGTACCAAGCAGAAGAGATAGCAGGTATGGTACAGAATGCTTTCAGAATGAAAGTGAAAACGACAAGGGCAAGAAGATTGCCAGGGGATTGTTTGATAACCTTCAAGGACAGAGATATGAGGAATTTGGTACTCCAAAAAAATAGAGAAAAAAGACTTATGATAGATGGGAGTTATATAATTATTTTTAAAGACATACCAATTAGATTGTTAAAACGAAGAGACCCCTATAAGCCACAGGTGCAGATTCTCAAAAAGAATAATATTGAATTCAAATGGGAGTTCCCGGAGGGGATCTCCTTTATTTATAAAAATAAGAGACATAGACTGTCCAGCCCGGAAGAGATAGGCAAATTTCAGAGGAAATATAAGGAGTTATTAATAGAGGAAGAAGAAGAGCTTAAAGGAGCAACAGGAGGAGTGGAGGTTAAAGGCATGAAGGATTTGAGGGAGAGGGAAAAATTGGGAGAAAGGCTAGAGGGAGAAGAGGAAGGGGAGGGAGAGGAGGAGGAGGAGGAGGAAGAAGAAGAAAGACTATAAAGAACTGCTATATAGGAAAAATAATTTCTTTTTGATTATTCGGAAATAAAATGGCGTTAAAATTATGGAACTGGAATGTTAATGGACTGAACGATAAAAAAAAATGGAACAAGGTGGAACAATTTCTAAAGAAAAAAAACTTAGATATAATCTGCTTGCAGGAGACACACGTGGCGAAAAGGCATAGGAAAATTTTGGTTAATAAAAGACTTGGAAATGAATTTATATCCTCAGATAAAGAAAAGAAAAGAGGAGTGATACTGTATATAAAAAGTAAACTTGAGGCTCAGCAAGTATTTAAGGACGAGGAGGGAAGAATCATAGCTGTCCAAATCAATTGGCAAGGTGAAAAATTAATAATTGTTGGGATCTATGCACCTAATGGAAACAAAACTGATTTTTATAAAAATTTGGAAGAAAAACTGCTGGAATATGTAGATCAAAAAATAATCCTGATGGGTGATATGAATGGGGTAGTGTCAATAGAAATGGACAGACTGAGAGACGGTGGGACAAAAGAAGGTAAATTACCCAAAACATTTTTCGAAATGGTTAAAGATTGTAACCTAATCGATATTTGGAGGTTTAAACACCCGTTAGAAAAACAATTTACCTTTTATTCAGAGCCAAATCAATCGATGTCCAGAATTGATCAATTCTGGATCTCGGGCGAATTAACCCCAAGAATTACTCAGGTAGAAATTGAACCAAGAGTAATTTCAGATCATAATCCAATTAAACTAGAACTTAAAGGCTTCGAAGAAAGATCATTCAGGTGGAGAATAAATGAAGGCTTATTTGATGATCAAAATCTTATCCAAGAGGCACAGAAGAAAGTGAATGAATACTTTGTGGATAACTGCAATAAAGGAACGAAGATGAGCACAGTATGGGACGCAAGCAAGGCAGTGATGAGAGGGTTTTTCATACAAAAAAATTCACTAAAAAAGAAGAATAGAGAGAAAGTTAAGACAGAGATTTTAAAGCAAATTATGGAAAATGAAAAAAAGCTAATTAAGAAACCAAATAATATAAGAATTAGACAAAGTATTAAAGCCCTGCAAACTCAATTTGCAATGATGATAAATAAAGAGGTGGAATGGAATATTAAAAGAATTAGACAAAAAAACTTTGAGTTTGCAAATAAATCAGGAAAATGGCTTGCTTGGCAGATTAAGAAAAGGAAAGAACAAAGTACAATAAACAAAATTAATGTGGAAGGAGAAGAGATAGTTAGCCCCAAGGGTATTAGAAAAGGATTTTTCGACTTTTACAGACATTTGTATAGGAATAAAGAGAAGAACAGTATGAGGAAAATAGAAAGATATTTAAAAGGAAAAGAAGTGCAAAAGATCCCAACAGAAGCAACAGAAAGGCTGAATACCCAGATTAATAATGAGGAGATTAAGGAGGTGATTACAGAATTAAAAAATGGGAAATCCCCAGGACCAGATGGGTTCACAGCAAGGTATTATAAAGAGTTAAGAACAGCACTAACAATACCATTAAAAGAAGTAATGAACAATATCTTAAAAGAGAAAGAGATTCCGGGGACTTGGAAAGATGCATTTATAACCTTCATTCCAAAAGAGGATGCGGATCAAACACAAGTAAAGAATTATAGACCGATTTCCCTATTAAATACGGATTATAAAATCTTTGCAGGAATAATGGCGAAGAGATTAAAAAAGGTGTTACAAGAAACCATCCATGAGGATCAAGCGGGTTTTCTTCCCGGCAGACAGATGAGGGATAATGTGAGGAATATAATAAATACGTTAGAATATCTGACAGCTAGGAACGAAAGACAGGCAATGCTAATGTTCGTGGATGCTGAAAAGGCATTTGATAATGTATCATGGGATTTCATGTTGAAAATTATGGAATACATGGAACTGGGAAATGACTTCTTGAATGGAATTAAGGCAATATATACTGAACAGAAGGCGAAATTGATAGTGAATAATGTGATAACAGAAGAAATCGAAATATCAAAAGGTACTAGACAGGGTTGTCCGCTCTCACCCCTGCTGTTTATAATGGTCTTGGAGGTTTTTCTGAATTCAATCAGGGAAAATGAAAGGATAAAGGGGGTGACAGTAGGCCAAAATGAATACAAAGTTAAGGCCTTCGCCGACGATCTAGTAATAATGGTGGAAGATCCGATGAATAGCGTTTTTGAAGTGTTAGAGGAGATTGAAAAGTTTGGTGATGTGGCAGGCTTTAAGCTAAACAGGAAAAAAACCAAAATTATAATCAAAAATATGGACCAAACAAGGACTGAAATGCTACAGCAACAAATAGGTATTGAAGTTGTTAAAAAGGTTAAATATTTGGGAATATGGTTAACTCCAAAAAATATCGATTTGTTTCAAAACAATTATGTCCCGGTTTGGAATAGAATTAAGAAAGATCTGGAGGGATGGGGAAGGTTAAAACTATCTTTTTGGGGTAGAATCTCAATGGTGAAGATGAACGTGCTCCCAAGGATGCTATTCTTATTCCAAATGATCCCAATATTAAAAGGAGTAAAGATATTTGAGGAATGGCAAAGAATGATCTCGAGATACATCTGGCAGGGCAAAAAGCCGAGGATTAAATACAAATTATTAACAGACGCAAAAGAAAGAGGAGGCTTTGCCCTGCCAGACTTAAAGCTATATTATGAGGCATCATGTCTTTGCTGGGTAAAAGAATGGATAAAACTTAAAAATACTAAATTACTGGATTTAGAGGGTTTCGATGCAAGATTTGGGTGGCACGCGTACTTATGGCAAGAGAAGAAACTGGGTTATAAATCGTTCGAAAACCACATCTTCCGGAAATCGTTATTGGAAGTGTGGGACAGATATAAGAATATATTGGAAATGGGAGTTCCACACTGGCTATCCCCATTAGAGATTATGGGAGTTAGGAAAATCAATATGAGAAGTAACTGGATTACTTATGGAGATTTAGTGGTAAAAGAAGATGGGAAATGGAGACTAAAACCATACGAACAAGTAAAAGAACATGTGTTTGACTGGCTGCACTACTATCAGATAAGCAATATGTTTAAAAAGGATATGAAAGAAAGAGGATATAAGGAAAAAGATTCGAGATTCCAAACAGAAATTGTTAATAATGATTGTAAGATAATCTCAAAAATGTACAAAATTCTATTGGAATGGTATACGTTGGATGAGGAAATCAAAGCAGTAATGATCCATTGGGCCAGGGATTTAGGGTATAGTATAGATTTGGAAGATTGGCAAAAAATATGGAATGAAAACTTGAAGTTTACAGCTTGCACTACGTTGAAGGAAAATACCATGAAGATGGTATACAGATGGTATATGACCCCTGCTAAATTAGCAAAAATGTACAAAATTTGTAATAAATGTTGGAAATGCGGGGAGAAGGAGGGTACATTTATACATATGTGGTGGGAGTGCAAAAAAGTGAAGGGATTCTGGGAACTGGTTTACAATGAGTTAAAGAAAATGCTGAAATATAGTTTTGTGAAGAAACCAGAGACCTTCCTGCTGGGAATAACTAGAAATGATATAAAGAGGAGGGATCGCAAAATCTTCCAATACGCAATAACAGCTGCGAGAATATTGCTGGCCCAAAGGTGGAAGCAGAAAGAACTTCCAAACATCGAAGAATGGAGAGAAAAACTGACAAATTTCGCAGAACTTGATAAACTAACGGGGAAAATAAGACTTCAGAGAGATTATGAGTTTTTAGAGGACTGGGGGAAATTCAGGGATTATTTGAAAACTGTATGTGAGGAAAATATAACGCTAGTGTGTTTTAAAGAAGCTTTGTGAAAAAACAAGGAATATTGCAAAAATGTAAAAGAGGATGGAAAATGTATTAAAATGGTAATATTATAATTAAGGAATGTGTAGATAAGAGATTAAGTATGGATGATTGTCAGAGGAGTTGAGGGAGGTCGGATAAGTTAAAATAAGTGATGTTTAAAATTGTAAGATTGGAGATATTATGAAAAAATTTCAATAAATATTATTAGAAAAAAAAAATAGACTGCCTTATATTAAAACAAATAAATAAATAAATAAATAAATAACTCTGGGCGGCTTCCAACAAAATATTAAAATACAGTAATCCATCAAAGATTAAAAGCTTCCCTAAAGAGGGCTGCCTTCAGATGTCTTCTAAAAGTCTGGTAGTTATTGTTCTCTTTGACATCTGGTGGGAGGGCGTTCCACAGGGTGGATGCCACTACTGAGAAGGCTCTCTGCCTGGTTCCCTGTAACTTGGCTTCTCGTAGTGAAGGAACTGCCAGAAGGCCCTCGGCGCTGGACCTCAGTGTCCAGGTAGAACGATGGGGGTGGAGATGCTCCTTCAGATATACTGGGCCAAGGCCATTTAGGGCTTTAAAGGTCAGCACCAACACTTTGAATTGTGCTCGGAAACGTACTGGGAGCCAATGTAGGTCTTTCAAGACCGGTGTTATATGGTCTTGGCGGCCGCTCTCAGTCACCAGTCTAGCTGCCGCATTCTGGTTTAGTTGTAGTTTCCGGGTCACCTTCAAAGGAAGCCTTTTATATGTGTCGCCGTGGCTGTGAAATGTAGGGTAGGAAAGTAACGCCCCCCCATCATCATGCAACAAGCACCCTCTTCAGCCATTGTTAAGTGGTTGTTTGGGAAATGACTGATCACTTGTTCTGCTGCTGTTTTGATCCCCAGGGCAGAAGGGAAGATAAAGCACTGCCGAGTCCAGCAGGATGGCCAGACCGTCATTTTGGGTAACTCGGAATTCGAGAGCCTGGTGGATTTAATCAGCTACTACGAGAAGCACCCGCTGTATCGCAAGATGAAGCTGAGGTATCCGATTAATGAGGAAATGTTGGAGAAGATCGGGACGGCGGTGAGTATGGTGTTAGGAATGGAATCCAGTGTGTTCTTCCTGGGACTGTGGTCGCAACTGCTCTTGTTTTTCTAGAATATGGCTCTATGACAGGGGTGGGGAATCTCCAAATCCCAGTCTTTGCTTGCCAGGGGATCTAATTTAGCCTGCAAAGTCATTCTTCAAAATCACTCTCACTTGTCCATCACCTGATATCACTGGGTTATGTCAGCTGATGGGCAGGGTTTTTCTTTCAATCCTACTGGGTGTTGCTTTTACAGCATTTTCCGAGCCCCACCCCTCTGTCAAAGTTGCCTTGCAGTGTGGTGGTGAGACCTGACCTGACCAAAAAGGTTCCCTATCCCTTCTCTAAGGAAATGGAATAGTTGGATCTCTGGTACTGCCTAGCTAGAAGACCGACCTGCATTTGTCAACCGGCCTACTGGTATCCACAATATCCTCTCTTCATTGAGATGTCCACTTCTTGAGCAAGGATGGAGAACCTCTGTCCCATGGGTCAGCCAGTGTGGTGTAGTGGTTAAGAGCAGTAGTCTCGTAATCTGGGGAACCGGGTTCGCGTCTCCGCTCCTCCACATGCAGCTGCTGGGTGACCTTGGGCTAGTCACACTTCTGTGAAGTCTCTCAGCCCCACTCACCTCACAGAGTGTTTATTGTGGGGGAGGAAGGGAAAGGAGAATGTTAGCCGCTTTGAGACTCCTTAAAGGGAGTGAAAGGCGGGATATCAAATCCAAACTCTTCTTCTTCTTCTTCTTCTTCTTCTTCTTCTTCTTCTTCTTCTTCTTCTTCTTCTTCTTCTTCTCTAGTGGTCCGAATTTGACCTGTGAGGCATTTCCCCCAAACCACACCCACTAACATCACATTGAACGTCATATGAGATGTCAGGTGCAGGACAAGTATTGGCATGGCTTCAAAGGAACAACTGAGAGCTTAAGGCATGCTCTTACCATCCAGCTGTTGGAAGGAGGAAGTAGTTTTCCTTTTGCAAACAGCTCTGCACTGCTCCTTGGACCTTTGGCTTTTGGGTGTTTAAAGAACAGTGTGAGGCTGCTTGCAAAAGGGCTTTCTAACAGCCCTGAACTTTTCTTTGAAATTCTGAAAACTGGAGATTCAAAGTGCAGTGCTAGGCTATTAAAAAGCCTTTTGTAAACAACCCCACACTGATTTTAAATCTCTAGTTTTTGGAGGTTCAAGGAGCAGCACATGGCTGTTTGAAAGCCCTTTTGCAAACAGCTCTGCTGCACTTTGAAATCCCAACAACTGGGGCGTCAAAGTGCAGCTTCGCCTGAGGTCACAGTAACATCTGGCGATTGACAGATAAACAGTCCCACCTGCCTGCCAAATTTGTCCCACCAAGGGTTGGGGAGCAAGTTGGCTAGAAAAAGTTGCTCACCCTACTCTATAGCGTGGGGGGAGACTCAACCTGTTTCCAAGCTACAGAATTGCCTTATAAGTGAGTGGCTTTAGCCACCTCTTCTAACTCCTGTTATCCTTGCCTGAACAAGCATACAGATAGACTCATCCTCTTTCCTTTGCTCACCAGGAACCAGATTACGGTTCACTCTATGAAGGTCAGAATCCAGGATTTTATGTGGAGGCCAATCCTATGCCAACCTTCAAGGTATTTTCCTTGTATCTCAAGATGTGACTGGGATGAGACCAGCTGATAAATTGCTTGTGTGGCCAATATGTTTACACTACCAGGGCAAGTAGCAGCTTATGAGGAGGTGGCTTCCATTGGGGAAATCATCCAGAGTGGAAGGGTTAATATTGCCCTCCAGCACCACGGTGGTCCCTGTGGATCAGTCCTTGCCTTGGCTGCATTTGCCTATCTCCATCATAAATCATAATCTTTGTCTGGAGAATGCTCTTAACAAACCATTAGCACATTGGGGCCTTGATGTAAATGCCTACCCTCCCTGCAAACATTAGTACACTAAATTTTAAACCCCAGGCACTAGCGTATTCATGAAGTTATTTGCATATGGAAACTTCTGACTTTCACACACAATTGGAAAGAGAACTGAACCCTAGTAATGGGAGTCTGAAAGGTAGGCAAATTCCTGGCCAACCATTAGTTTTTCCTATTGATTGCACTGTATATCTGTATTGATTGCACTGTATATATTTCCTATTGATTGCAAGACCACGGTGGTCTTGCACGTCACAAAGACTTAGAGGCAGGTATTGATACCTGATTGTAAGTGGATTTCTGCAGAATTCCTTGGTAATAATAATAATAATAATAATAATAATAATAATAATAATAATAATTTTTTATTTATACCCCGCCTTCCCCAGCCAAGACCGGGCTCAGGGTGGCTAACAACCAATAATAAAAACAAGTTGATTAAAATACAATTTAAAAGATTAAGGTACAACATTAAAACATTAGGGTGCAGTCTCTTCATAGGAGGAGAAAGGAGAAAGAGGGGGAGGGAATCAAATTGGCTCCAAGCCAAAGGCCAGGTGGAACAACTCTGTCTTACAGGCCCTGCGGAAAGAAATCAGATCCCGCAGGGCCCTGGTCTCATGAGACAGAGCATTCCACCAGGCTGGAATGAGTGTTATGTGACTTCATCTCGGCTTCTGCCATGATCACCTGGCCTCATTATTTTGTATGTGTTTCAGTGTGCTGTCAAAGCCTTGTTTGACTATAAGGCTCAACGGGAGGACGAGCTCACCTTCACCAAAAATGCCGTCATCCAGAATGTGGAAAAGCAAGAAGGAGGCTGGTGAGTTTCCTTTAATCGCCAGATGATCGGTCCTTTTAAAAAGATCTCCCAGAGATCACATCTCCAAGCAGCAACAGGGCGTTTGCTGACTTTCCCATTCCTGGTAAGGCCTTTTGAAAAGAACTCCCTCCCTTTTATATGTTTTAAACAAGCAAAATGCCAAACTGAACACCCGCCTCACTTTTAGAGCCAAACGCTTTGGTTCCCAGACTCTGGGAACCTAGGTTGCTCCTGAACAGCTGAAAAGCAGCTAGAGTTGGTAGAGGTGATTTGAAAGGGAGACTTAACCCCTTCCCCCATCCACCACTTTCCCCTTACAACTCCTTCCAACAACTTCTCCACCCCTCTCCTCTCCATCTTGTATTATAAACTCGCCATGCTGCTTTGCCAGTTTTGGGACTACAGTTCCCATCATCCCTGACCACTGGTCCTGTTAGCTAGGGATGATGGGAGTTGTAGTCCCAAAATAGCTGGAGGGCCGAGTTTGGGGGTGCCTGGACTAGGGTTTCCAGATACAGGGTCTGCTACTGAACTTCAGCATCAGTCCTTAGTCAAGATCACTTTACACTTTGGCACAGGGAAGTGTTTCTGCTAGTGGTATGATAGGGCATGAATTTGGTAACTTATTTCCATTCCTTGGAATCAAGGCAAAATTAACAAGAGAGTATCCTCTTTTGCCCCCCTGCACACTCCACTACTGGCAGGTCTATAGCTTAGTGCATAGCTAGCTAGCTCTGTTGGTCTGCTTAATGCCAAACATTTACGTTCTAATCAATGCATTTTGATCACCTTGGTACAAAATAACACTAGTTTTGTGTAGAACGTGTATGGCTTTGCACCTGCATCTTTTCATTTCTTCCAGGTGGAGAGGAGACTGTGGCGGTAAGAAGCAGCTGTGGTTTCCATCTAACTACGTAGAAGAAATAGCTAGTCCAACAGGCTTGGAGCCTGAGAGGGAGGTGAGCATTCAGTTTGGAGAAAGATGGAAAGAGAGCTGCAGAGTCTTTTCAGCTTCAGATTCCGGGGAAAGCTCAGCTTGAGTTTTGGTCTCGAAATAAGGCCTTCTAAATACCCAAAGGGCCACCTTCTTCCACGTGAGCCTGCCTGCTCAATAAGATCTTCCAGATGGGCTGTCCTATGAATCGCACAAACACCTAGTTTACATTCAGCTGGGATGTGGAAGAGGACCTTTGCTGTTGTTGTCTCTGGGTCTCTCTGCCCAGTGAGACTTAGAATCACAGCGTTGGAAGGGATCCCCAAGGTCATCTAGTCCAATCTCCCGCAATGCAGGAATCTCAACTAAAGATGGCCATCCAACCTCTGCTTACAAAACTCCATGAAGGGAGAGTCCATTGCCGACAGCCTTCTGTTGCTGCCTGAATACATTTACATTGGTATATTAGTTTCAATTTGGCCTTCTGCAATCTGGTTGTTCTTCATGTGTTTTAGACTACAACTCCCGTAAGTCCCAGCCAGTGTGATCAATAGTCAGGTTATGTTGAGAGTTGTAGTCCAAAATTTAATTCATTCATTTTAAAGTGCTTTATTTGAGGGGGTTTTTGTCTGTTTTACAAACAATCGGTATATAAATGTTACGAAATAAAATAAGTGTTATCTGCCACAATGATGAAAACAATAACTAATAATACATGGTTGCAAGCTTCTGCAGTTCAGAGTTGTGTATGGATAAGAGAAAGATTGTGTTAGTTATCCTTCCTGGCCTGGTTCTGTTCACAGTTAACACCTCTATGCAAGGACTGTATGATGAAATCACACAGGCAGGTATCTCAGAAGAAAGCTCCGCTGTAATAAAATTCTTTCCCCTCAAATGTGGCAAATCTAAATATTATCCAGAATTAATTTTACTACTCTTTAGCATTTATTCAGTGTCAGATGGTCCTTTCCCAGAGGACTGAGTAGCTCTAATTTGCTATCCACAAATCATATTGGACGGTGGAGGCTGCCAAGCAGGGGGTAGTCAGCTGGCAATGGAGGGGGAGGCCAAGGGAAAGATAGGCATTTTGAATATTTTTAGAATACTTTGCTATTTTAAAGCAGAATGCATTTATGTGGGTGAGTGCTATTGCCTCCCCTGAGGTTCTCACGATAGGGTAGACTCTAAAATGTGAAGAAATGTAGTAATATGCTATGAACTTGCTTCCAGCAACAGATAGATGAGAACAGTCCACTGGGAGACCTACTTGGAGGAGTTCTGGACGTACCAGCCTGTCAGATTGGTAAGTAGATGCTTTGTGTGGTGGGTGGGAGAGGCAAGAAGCAATAACCAATGCTGATTTTCGGCTGCAACTATTTCCTTAGAACCCACCTTTCCTTGCTAATCTGCAAGTTTTCAGTTCCCAAGGCTTTGCTCCAGAATAAAGACCTTGTGTGGCTAAGTGCTCAACCGTGCAGGACCAGTTCCCTGGGTTGCTATTTAGCAAGGGCTGTGCATGTGAGAATGTTTTGTGCATGTGAGAATGTTTTGTGGGTCTGACTATTGGGCAAGATCTGTGCACCAGTGATTTACACATAAGATTCTTACAGGAATATAGAAGAGTGGATAGACTGCTCATCTACATACAGTGCCTGGTTCTGAAGATCAAACCTGGAACAGGATGGTCTGGTGCAAAGTCTGGTGCAAACACCTCATTGTCCATTCTGCTGAGTTGCTTCT
The DNA here is from genome assembly GCF_027172205.1 of Podarcis raffonei. Classification (NCBI taxonomy): domain Eukaryota; kingdom Metazoa; phylum Chordata; class Lepidosauria; order Squamata; family Lacertidae; genus Podarcis; species Podarcis raffonei. The sequence goes on from NC_070607.1 coordinate 76,274,728, forward strand.
TTGCTGCTGAACACCAATTCTCAAACATACTGATTGTTGATTTGGTGTTTAAACCTGCATTTTTAGCTGACTTGGGCTTGTTGGGGAAAGGCAAGATATAATAAATAAAAATTGGGTAGTGTTTTTGCAGGAAAGCTCTGCCTGAGACTTTGGGATGACATTGCCTGTCAGAGTGGACAGTACTGGGCTAGACCAATAGTCTGGTCTGGTCAAATGCTCAAGAAGAGAAGAGGAAATAGAGAGGTGTGTGTGTGTGTGTGTGTGAGAGAGAGAGAGAGAGAGAGAGAGAGAGAGAGAGAGAGAGGGAGAGAGATAGATTTTAAATATGGGCCTGGGGATTAAATTTAGGCCCTTGGTCTGGGAAGGTTGATATCCACTGAAGCTACCTCTTAAAAAATACCATTGCTGCTTCCTTTCTTTCAAAGAGACTTTGTTTATTGCATCTATATACTGCCTTTCTGACAAGGCACCCAAAGTAGTTTACAGTTTTAAAATACCAAAACAAATGATGATACACCATGTAAAATTGACTCAGCGGACAAGCCAACTTGAGAAGGCCCTGATGTTAGCCTACCTTCTTCCTTCTCACAGGGCAGATGATATCTATAGGGGCAACAGTCTGTCTGCAGCTGGCCTTGTGGGGTGCAGAAACAGTCCAACTAGGATGTTGTCTCTACCTCCCTTCTTCAATCTCTTCTTCTTCCTCATTTTATCAGTTATCAATACCACCTACATACTATGGAGAAATTTTTAACTATAACTCTGGTATCGATCATGTCCGTGAGGGTCTTGAGGCAGGCTGTGGCCTAATCCTTGTTTTTCTCTCATTCCTCATCCACAGCCATCCGCCCAGAGGGAAAGAACAACCGCATGTTTGTCTTCTCTATCAGCATGGCTTCCATCACACGATGGTCCCTGGATGTAGCAGCTGACACACACGAAGACCTGTTGGACTGGGTGAAGAAGATCCGTGAAGCCGCCCAAACTGCTGATGCCAGGGTAAGATACGCGGCCTCTTAAACTTTTGTAAGCCATAGATGCAAAAGTTAAGGAACTTGTTATGAAAGCTTTTGTGGTCACTGCATGAAATGTGAAAATAAAATTAAATATCTGGGTTCCTGAGTTATATAGGAATGCCCAAAGAGTAACAGACCTGAATGGAGATACCCCACTCATCATGTTTCGTATTCCTGCAAGTGGTTGGTTCCCTGCTGTCTTTGCCAGCTATATACATTTTATACATTTAAGTGATTGAGTGCAGTGGGGAGAGGTTTGCTGGCTGTCTTGAAGATGTGCCTTTGTAGAAAAGCACACACTTTTCACAATATTCCACACACTTTTCAAACCACAGTGAAATCCACTTGTCCTGCTGTTCCTGTTTTCTGCTCATTGAAAGTTGATTCTGTTAGCGTGTACCTGAGCCAGTGCTTCCGCCCATACAATTAATAAACCCTGTTGTCTTTTATTCTTTGTCAGCTTTCGGAAGGCAAGATGATGGAGAGGAGGAAGAAGATAGCGCTGGAGCTTTCTGAGCTGGTCATCTACTGTCGTCCTGTCCCCTTTGATGAAGAAAGTATGTGCAGATTCCATTAGGCAAATATTGCAAATCCTGTGCAGTGACCCATTGCACAGCTAGAGCTGATTACTGGCATTAGTTCAGCCTTGTAATGTTTTAGTTGAAGCTTCTAAATCATTGCACCAATCTGGCAGGGTAGACTGGTAAAGCTCTCACTTGTAGGTATTTGAAAGGTGTTTGCCAACCATGACAAAAACACACCAGTAGTTGCAATATAGTATTTCTTTTCTATATTGGTTCAAAACCTAATTTTTAATCATTGCAAATTGATTATCCTTGGATATACAGTACTTTTCTCTCTATAAGATGCACTTTTCCCCTCCTAAAAAGTAAGGGGAAATGTGTGTGCGTCTTATGGAGCGAATTCAGTCTGCGCAACTATCGCTGAAGGCAGGAGAGCAAGAGGGATCGGTGCACACTGATCCCTCTCGCTCTCCTGGCTTCAGGGATAGCCACGCAAAGCCTCTTCAGGGCAACGGGAGGAACGCTCCCCTGCCCTGAAGAGGCTTGGCACGGCTATCCCAGAAGCCAAAACAGCAAGAGGGATCGCTGCTTTTGCTGCACAGCGATCCCTCTTGCTGTTCTGACTTCGCTTTGCTGGAGAGGCGCTGTGCAGCACCCCTTCAGCAAAGCGGGAGGAGAAACGGAGCCCCTTCCATTTCTCCTCCCACTTTGCTGGAGAGGCGCTGCGCAGATAGGGAGAGAATATATTTTTTCTTGTTCTCCTCTAAAACTAGGTGTGTCTTATGGTCGGGTGCATCTTATAGAGCGAAAAATATGGTACTATTCAGTCATGACTCTGGTTTATCTAATTCACAACTTGAACAATCCCACTGAAGAAAAAGTGGACATAGATTCTTATGGCTTAATTTTTTATGGATGTGAAAATTGGCTCTAGATTTCTGAAGTTGATTTATTTGGGGGTTTTTTTTTTAGAAATGACTAGAAATATGCATATCTATTTGTGGAACTGAAAAGTTCTTTCTCTCCCCACCGCTCTTTCTTCTCCTGTTAAATATTGTGGTGGGATCATTCTGACATAGGCTGCCCTATCATTGTCTGCCCTGTTTCCTGTACAGAGATTGGCACAGACAGGGCTTGCTACAGAGACATGTCCTCCTTCCCTGAAACCAAGGCAGAGAAGTATGTCAACAAGATCAAAGGCAAGAAGTTTCTGCAATATAACCGACTACAGCTTTCCCGCATCTATCCAAAGGGACAGCGTCTTGACTCCTCCAACTATGATCCTCTGCCTATGTGGATCTGTGGCAGCCAGTTGGTGGCACTCAACTTCCAGACACCAGGTGAGAGACCCTTTTCACTGGGCTGTTGCAGTTGTGTGATGGTTCCTCTCTGTGGTGACCATAGCTTAGGGCAAGGGTATACAACATGGTACCTGCCATATGTTGTTGGACTGCAAGGCCCATCGTTGGCCATGCTGGCTGGGAGTTATGGTCCACAACAGCTGGACGCCACAAGGTTGGCTAGCTCAACTTAGGGCATGTCTACTTTGCAGGGAAAAGGTATTGCTTCTGCATGGTCTGGTGTCCAACTGCTTGCATTGTTATACTACAACGGGCAAAAGCTTTTTGTGCTTATGATTGGGAGTTGGGCCATATTTTCTTCTTCATTTGAATGTTTACCTATAAAGCCTTAAATGGCTCAGGACCAAAATACCTCAAGGACCGCCTCTCTCCATATGAACCTACCCAGACCCTAAGATCATCATCTGAGGCCCTTCTTCATGTGCCTCCCCCACAAGTGGTCCGGAGGGTGGCAACACGAGAACGGGCCTTCTCTGCAATGGCTCCCCGTTTCTGGAATGCTCTCCTCAGTGAGGCTCGCCTGGTGCTTTCATTGCATATCTTAAGGCACCAGTCAAAAACGTTTCAACCAAGCGCTTGGCTGATACTCTGTGGCCTTTGAAATGTGTCTGGGAGAGGGGGGTTGTTGGTTTGTTTTTCTTCTATTCCTGTTTTATTATATATTTTGTCTTTTCATGTTGTATTTTTATGTCGTGAATCGCCCTGTGGTCTTTGAATGAAGGGAGGTGCACAAATCAAAAAAATAAATAATGTTAACATTTTAAAAAAAATTGGGTTGTGCTGGGTTGGTACATATGTCAGAGTAGCTAGGATGCTGTCTCAGAACAAATTTATATAACCTTAAAACCGGGGGTAGCCAACATGGCAACCTCCAGATGTTGTTGGACTACAACTCCCATCATGCTGACCCAGATGGGAACTGTAGTCCAGTGAAGCCTGGATGAAACTGTTTTGAGAGCCAGTGTGGTGTAGTGGTTAAGAGCGGTGGACTCGTAATCTGGTGAACCAGGTTTGCTCCTCCGCTCCTCCACATGCAGCTGCTGGGTGACCTTGGGCCAGTCATACTTCTCTGAAGTCTCTCAGCCTCACCTCACAGAGTGGTTTTTTTTTGGGGGGGGAGGGAAATGGAGATTGTTAGCCGCTTTGAGACTCCTTAGGGTAGTGATAAAGCAGGATATCAAATCCAAACAACAACAACAATTCTTCTTCTTCTTCTTCTTCTTCTTCTTCTTCTTCTTCTTCTTCTTCTTCTTCTTCTTCTTCTTCTTCTTCTTCTGGCTACCCTTGCTGCAAAATGTGGGAATGGGTTGAAGTCTGAAAGTAACCACAGTATTGCCTCATCATCAATTGTAACGAGCCCTTCAGTGGCGGCAGATACTTTACTGTGCCCTTCTAGCAGCATTATCAGTATGGTAAATTACCTTTACCTTCTAAAAGAAACTGCACCTGAGGTGTTCAGCATTTTGTGAGCTGGCCAGTTAGCACTGACTTTCCTTAGGGGCCTCATTCGAACACGGGTGTTATGCCCTGAATTGTCCTTAATTGTACTGCATTGTACTGGAGCTGTTCCTCATCAAAGCCCCCTGTACTTTTGCAGATAAGCCAATGCAGATGAATCAGGCCCTGTTTATGTCTGGAGGCCGATGCGGCTTCATGCTGCAACCGGGCAACATGCGGGATGACATCTTTGATCCCTTTGACAAGAGCACTCTGCGGGGGGTGGAGCCGCTTTCCATTTCCATTGAGGTTGGTGTGTTATGCTCTTCTCTGCATGCCTGCTATAACAAAGCCTTATTTTGACTTTGGTTTGTGTGGACGTGTCCCTTCTCCTACAGCCCCAGGCTTCAGAATACTGCTACATTACATCATGAAGAGACATTGTGTGCGTTTGTGTGTGTGTAATACATTTATTTCTTCACCTACTTGATCCTCTGGCCCTGCCCACCACCAGCATGGAGCCCTGAGAAAGTTGCCCACAAGGGAATGCAACTCTTGGGCTGAAATATTTTTCCCCCTTTTCATTTTTCATACAAATAGCATGCACTGAAATGCCTCCTCCACTAGAGGTCCGGAGGGTGGCAACATGAGAATGGGCCTTTTCTGCAGTGGCTCCCCACTTGCAGAATGCTCTCCCCAGGGATGTTCATCTGGTGCCTTCATTATACACCTTTAAGTGTCATGCAAAAACGTTCCTCTTCAACCAGGCCTTTGGCTGACTAATATTCTACGGCCCTTTCAACGTGTTTGTTTTGGTGGGGGCAGGGGTAATTGTTTTGATTTCTTTTTGTTTTAATTATTTTTTTGTGATTTTTATCCTTTATTTTATCTTGCAAAGCACCCTGAGATCATCGGATGAAGGGCGGTATTATTTAATAAATAATAACAGTAATTTTGTAAGCTAAGGCTCTTCTCTCCTAGCAAACAAATCACCAAATGTTGAGCCGGAGGTGCTTTTGTCTCAGCCGGAATAACAACGGACCATCTTACATCAGTGTACTGAGTAGCCCTCTAGAGATGGAACCAAATAGTCAATGCCACCCAGGCAAAAAATCAGCAGCGCAAATTGACTTGAAATAGATGACAAAAGGGAGCAGAGGCGCACCAGGACTGCACGGTGTGGGGCGGAGGGGAATTCTATGGGGGCAGAAAAATGGCATGCAACCTTTTGCCACCCATAGGTGGCACCCTCCACTTGGAAACCTCATGTGTTCTTTATTTAGCTGGGGCTCAATGTAAAAGCATTGTTGTGACTCTGGCTTCATGATTTAAGTCAAGTGCAAAGCAGGGGAGCAAAGAGCAGTGTGATTTGTTTGTTGCTCCTGTCCTGGCACACACCACCAATTCTGTCATTCTGTTGTCATTCTACTTTTATTTAGAATGAAAAGGGCATATGAGAGGCAGGACAAAAGATTTCTAAATCCTATCTAGGGTTGTTCATGCTGATTGGGATTCAGTCATGATCAACTAGCCACTGAAAGCATGGGACTAAGTTAGTTATGACTGACTTGTCCCAGCGGCTTGAGTGTAGTCCCTGTGCATGTTTGCTTGGAAGTAAGTCCAACTGTATCCGATGGGGCTTCCGCCCAGACATGTGTACATGGGATCAGGGCCAGCGACTTTAGGCTCTTTCATAAGATATCAGATGGGCAAATGCCTGTAAAAGTTTTCCCTCCATTTCTGCATTTTTAATGCCATCAAGTCAGATCCTGTGTAGACTTCAGTTCTGTACCCACCATGTGACGAGAGTAAACCTCTTGTTTGTGCAACCTTAGCCTCCTGGGGATGGGATGAAACACTCGTCCCCAGCTCTTCAGTTTGCCCGTGCATCACTTTTGCACCACATGCACCTGTCAAATAGGTGTTGGCTCTCAACAGACTTACTATGTCTTGTTGGAGAAAGCTGTCCAGGGGCCACAACCAATTGTATTTAGTTTCAATGGTTGAAACGTTTTGTTTGTTTGTTTTGAAAATGTTGTCTGTGCTGGAGTTACCTCAATAGATCGAGGAATGGGCCTGTTGCTGCAGTGTGCATAGCCATTCCTCAAACCGTGCAAAGCAATGGCCTAATTTTGTCTTCCCTACCTGCCCTGCGTAGGTCCTCGGGGCACGACACCTTCCAAAAAATGGAAGAGGGATTGTTTGCCCCTTCGTAGAGGTTGAGGTGTCTGGAGCTGATTATGATAACGCAAAGCAGAAGACCGAGATGGTGGGTGAGTATCCAAACTACCCAAAATTCAAACGGGTTGCAAGGCATGACAGTGTTGTTTGTAAGTCCAAGCCAGGGCCGGATTTAGGTTTAAGGAGGCCCTAAGCTACTGAAGGTAATGGGGCCCTTTATATGTCCAGCTGTCCTTTGTCAACAACAAATTGTCACTGTTTTTTGTGATGAATATATGCTATATGGTAATTTATGGACCTACTAGGTATCTAAAGCTATTTGCACATGCAGAATGTAGGCACCCTATATATAGAAATGAGCAAACCAGTGATATTTTAGGGAGCAGGCTAGCAGACGGGGCCCATTACTTACATCATAGGAGCCTACACAACACAAAACACTGTTTTTGTATGTGGGTTTTATTTTATTTGTTTTTTATCTTCTATTTTGGAAACGTACATCCAGGTTTTTTTTCCTTTAAATTTTTTGGGGGACCCCAAGAGAGTGGGGCCCTAAGCTATAGCTTGTTTAGCTTGTACGTAAATCTGGCACTGGTCCAAGCTAAGAAAAGGACCTCGAAATATTCACCGCTCCTGTCACTCCTGTAAACTGACTTCCTTCTCATCCCCAGACGTATATGTGTACTTTACATTAGGGGTCTCCTTCCTGTTGCCTCTTACTCTGGCCTCACGCCTTCAGCTCAATGTGTGAAGACAAGATTTTCAAAGATTTGCTGTAACACTAGCCAGTCCCAAGCTCACTGCGGCCTCTTTGAGGTGGCAAGAAGTGTTTCCTGTTCACTGAACCAGCTTCCTTCTCATCGCCAGAAGTATATGTGTACTCGGTGACCTGACATTTGGGGTTTCTTCCTGTTGCACGCCTTACCCTGTGCTGCTTTTTCTCATGTCTCAAAATCATTGTGTGAAGGCGAGGTTTTCTGAGCTTCGTTCTAGCACTGGCCAGTTCCAAACAGTCTGTGATGTGGCAAGGAGTGTTTCCTGCTCACTTGACATGCAAGAAATGCTAGGCAAAAGAGGGGGTGGAAACCACTCTAGTGCCAAGAGTGGAAGCTACAGTCCACTGCAGAAATGAGATCGTGTAGTAGCAGATTGCTTGATATGCATTAGATTACTGAGGTGGCTGGGAAAGAAATGGAGACATGGAGTTGATTGTACGAATTGGCCTAGTCATCAATAAGGAGCCGGTTTGTGCAGCCCTGGCAAGTTCTTGGAGCGTTTTGTCCTGTGTTAAGAAACACTTAAGGAGTCTCAGAGAATGCTGTGTCTCAGTAAGACAGGAAAGAGTCCAAGACCATCGTCTTAGGAGGGAAGTGGGGGAAATGGCAGGTGAACTGTGACAGTAACTGCAGCAATAAATGTGCCACACATGCATGTTTGTGGTAGCTTAAGTTTGAGAGCCCGTCTGATTGCATTGGATTTGGAGTTGAACAGCTTGGCCTCAGGTCCCTGCTCTGCCCTGAACCCAGTTGCATGGACTTGGGCAGGTCTCAGTTTAGCCTCATTGTGGAAGGCAGTTAAAGTGGTGACAAATTTTGGACAGCTCTCTGAAAAAATAGCACCCTTTTCCACGTACCTGTCTATGATGTGCACCACCTGCTCTTCCTTGAAGATGGGTAACAACAGATCCCATTAAGCTGGTGCCACAAACACATGTGAACACTCCTCTTAGAGGCAGCACCCCCATTCCAGGCAAACAGGTTGGTGCTTGGTGCTGTGGAACAGCTGTGAGATTCTGGAAGATGGTTAACGAAGGATTAGGGATGCAGGAAGGTGAGCATTCCCATCAGGTACTTGCAAAGGTCACAGGGCTTTCATGGTTTCTTGAATGAAGACATACAAGAAAACAGTCACTCCCCTCTCCCGAATTGAAAGGTTGCTCTGGGAGGGGGGAGCATTCAGGATGAGGGTCTGCTCCATTGAGAGGACTGTTGCCCCCACTCCCCAGAAACAACCCTTCAAGCCACACCCTATACAAAACCATGGAGAATACAGCTCCCCCCCAAACTTCATTTTAAAATAGCCCCTTATGTAAAGCAATGGGCTGGTCTTCTACATGCTGTGAAGGGTGGTAGATGGAAGCAGGATCAAAGTGAGGTGGGCATTGTTAGAGGTGGCTTGTAGCTGTTTTTAATTCTCACCTGATTTGTACTGAGGGCAGGGTTCACTAACTTTAAACTGGGAAGGTTCATAAATGGATGTGAAGAACTGTGGCCCATTTAAAAGTGCTGCTGTGGAAGTTAATTTCCAGAGAGTAGTTCTGTAATCTGTTGTTGACAAAGGAGTTCTGCGACACCAGAGATTTAGCAGCTTACTGTGGATTAAGCTAAATGACTGTTAAAAGTATTGAAATACTTTCTTTTTAAAATACCGGAAATGATGGATATTGTATGTATGTTTATTTATTTAATATAGTGGACAATGGCCTGAATCCTGCCTGGGCTCATAAGTCGTTTCACTTCCATGTCAGTAACCCAGAGTTTGCCTTCTTACGGTTTGTTGTGTATGAAGAGGATATGTTCAGCGACCAGAACTTCTTAGCTCAGGCCACATTCCTGGTTAAAGGCCTGAAGACAGGTATGTGGTTGAAAGGTGTTTCCAATATCATTGGAAGCACATTTCTGCTGATAAGATTCATGGGAGCATAGATGTTGCCGTGCAATCAGTGAAAAGTTGCTTTGTAATAAATTGCAAACGTCTGTTGTTAATTGGGTGAAAAAAGGAAGGCTGCAATCCTAACTGCACTTAACTTGGGAGCAATTTGGGGAATCACTCCCTGCAAAGCATAATCTGTAGCCAACATGTGTTTTTTGTTTGTTGATTGTGGTTTGACATAAAATAAGCCAGGGATGGTAGTTTGCTTACTTTGCGCCTAAGGCAGTGATGGCCAAACTTGGCCCTCCAGCTGTTTGGGGACTACAATTCCCATCATCCCTGACCACTGGTCCTGTTAGCTAGGGATGATGGCATCTGTAGTTCCAAAACAGCTGGAGGGCCAAGTTTGGCCATCACTGGCCTAAGGAGTGAAAAGGCCCTTTTAGACAGACACAATCATAGTAATACAGTAACTTTGGTTTGCCATGATGTGTGAATGGGGCCCGTGAAACTATGTGGCTGCAGTTAGTTGGCTCCCATTGTAGCTCCTTTTGCTGTCTTTTAGGGTACCGAGCCGTGCCTTTGAAGAACAACTACAGTGAGGATCTGGAACTGGCTGCCTTGCTGGTGGAAATCGATATCACCCCTGGCAAAGTAAGTCTTACACTCTCTAACTATTGATAGAGCTGTGCAGCATCCTGCAAAAGACTCCCTAAGCTGAGGCTGAAAAAGTTGAATATGTGACAACTGTCTTGTCACGATTTTTTTTAAAAAAAACTTTTTTCTCTTTTTGATTCTGAAGCAGGAGAATGGGGAGATTAGCCCCTTTGGAGCTTCGGCCTTCCGAGACAGGTCAGCAGATTCTCCAAGCCAGCAGACGGGAGGCAGAGCCAGAGAAGGCTCCTTTGAAGCCCGATATCAACAACCATTTGAAGATTTCCGGATGTCACAGGAGCAGCTAGCAGACCACTTTGACAATCGAGACAGAAGGTGAGTTCAGTAGGGTTTAGGTGCTCTGGATATTTAAGGTAGACTGATATTCTTAAAGTCAGGTAATGTCTCCTAGTCAATCATTTGGGAATTGACCATTTATGGTGGTGAGCTTCAGTCCCTTCTACAGGGCCAGGTTGTCTTTACGTATTGCGGAGTTTGAAATGTTGCATAGCATAAGCAGCCTTTGTCTTGATGTATTATTTCCCGTGGGAAGCTTAGACTTGCAACTGAGCCATGCATGCAGAAGGAAAAATGTTTTGCTTTTATAAGGTTGCCCTTGCAAAGGCCAGTAAGCATGCACCCAGATAGGAGAATTATCATTTTTCTTTGTTTTGGGAATAGGGTTGATTCTGCTGGAATGCCAGCCTTCCCTGATGGGGAAAGCAAGCCCCCTCACTGCCTGCAATGCTGCCAGCATCCCAAATGATTGTGGCAGGGGGCTGCTGAATTCTGCAAGGATATGTTGGGCAAGAGGCAATGTCATGCTTTCGACCACCTCCCCCACAAAAGCCACGAGCTGGCTAGTCCCATGGGAACAGGGAACATAGAGGTCTGCTCCCATTGCATGCCTCTTGGGGATGGCACTACACATACTGAATGGAACTGCTGAATGGAACCCCTCTCATTCTCTGAATAGCCGTGATGCACTGTTCCCATGTGTGGCAGTGGGAGGGTGGGAACAATGGCCTAGGGCAGCAGTTCTCAACCTGTGGGCCCCCAGATGTTGCTGGACTACAACTCCCATCATCCATAGTTAGCAAGGCCAGAGTTCAGGGATGATGGGAGTTGTAGTACAACATCTGGGGACCCACAGGTTGAGAACCACTGGCCTAGGGGGTCTCATTCTGCTTGCAAGAGATGTATCATTGAATGGGGAAGTTTTCAGTGGTTTCCCCTCAAGTGGGAAAAAAAATCAGATTGCCAGGCAAAATATTCCCTGTGCAAAATTGCCATGGCAACAGCTCCTCATGAGAAACCATAGCATCAAAAAGTAAGAATCGAGCCTCAGAGACGGCAGGTGCTAACTGCTAACAGCCAGTTCACATATTGATCATTTCCCAGTCATAGAAGATGGTGTAAATTTATCTGATTATTATAGAGTAAATGACTAAACTTTGGTACCCACCCAGCAACGTCCCATAAGGTTAGTAGTGCCAGTGTGTTGTAGTGGACAATGTGCTGGTTTGGATGAGACCTGGGATTAAATCCTGGTGCACAAGATGGCCCTGACTGGTCAGATCCCTGCCTCTCCAGCTCACTTTCCTAACAAATGGTTGTAAAGATAAAAAGGAGGAAACCTTGAAGTTTCTTGGCAAAAGGACAGGATACAAAGGTGGAGAAAACAAAAATGCCATTACATTTTCCTCTCAAGAAAATCAGCACAGTGTCACTAGATACGTGGCTCTTGAAGAAATCCCTCAATGCACTTCCAAATGTAACTTGCATTTTTATAGTCTGCTGGAGAGCTGTATTGTTTTTCAACCCCTTTTCCCCTTCCCTGCAGGGTCCTGCGAAAGACACGGGTGAATGGGGACAACCGCCTCTAACCCAACCTTTGCCTGCTGTAAAGCACCCTCCAGTGCTTGTGATTCTCACGGATTGCTGTGAACTGGTTTCTATGGAAACGTCACTGCTTTGGCCTACTTTCAGGCAGCTTTTCGAGTTTCTCTTCCGAAGGGTGTTCAAGTGGAGAATTTTTTTAAAAAAAGAATCTACGAATCAATGGTTTCATTGTCTTGACCATGACCTGTAACAAAAACTCAACAGCAACAAAAGACCCTCTGCACCAAGCCGTAAACTTAGGTGTGCTGAACGTGTATGTCTTTGTCAGTACCTAAGGCTGGATGCAGCGGCCTCTCATCAACATCCTTCTTCCCCAAGACTGTAGCTTATAGAGATGATAATGCCCTCAGAGCTGTCCAGCAGAGCCCAGAGGACCTGGATCTATCTATCGTATTACTATTATAGTTATTAAACTCCTTAATCACAGCTTGTGCACAGAATGTGAGGTGATTTTCATGGCAGAAGGAAGTAGGAGCGTTTCTCGTGGTAGTCAAGCACAATCCTGGTAGGACCTACCAGGCCTGGCCTCTGTGGCCATCTCAAGCTATGCAAGGCCCTAGAGTCTGTCTTTTCCCAAACAAAATGTTACTAAAAGTGGATCATGTATTGCATTAGCTACGGTTTTAGGCACACAAAGTGGCCACCTATATAATCTTCCTTTGGGTGACCAGTTCATTGAAAAGTGTGAGGCAGAATCACATGAAGACTACATTCTACTGTTTAAAAGTGACTGAGATATAAAGGGTTGAGGAGGGGAGGGGAAACCTGAGCCAAAGGCAGCTCTGCAGGAGTTAGAGCTCTTGCCACTGAAGACTTTTTAAAATTTGCTTCCCGTTCTGTTGAATTTCAGCCATCACTAATGGGGCAGGTATGTGCAGCAGAAGCTATGGGCTCTTGCGCCTGGTCTCCCTGAAGAGAGGCACTGTGGCTGAGGCCAAAGTTTCCAGGCCAGGAAAACTACAAAAGGCAATGTTCACTTGCTCTTTGACTTCACTGTTGTACCTCCTTATGGGGCAGGGGGAGATTTCTGCATATTGTCAAACCATCTCCCCCTTTCTGAGGCAGCTGCTACCAGTGTCCATGGACTCAGGCCACAGGAATTAGGCCATCTTCTTCCTGCTGTGGTTGAGCAGGTGGGGGCAACTTTAACCAGCCATTCCATGTTGATGTGACAGCAGTGATAGTTGTGCTGCTGTGCTTTACTAGAGAAGCTATACCACCCTTCCAACAGAACGGAGTTGTTTTTATTTGGGCTTCCCAGACAGGAGCAGGAGGCAAACATGCCCCAGTCTCCAAAGGCAAGTTCCATTTTCTGTGGCAGTATTTTACTATATATTGTTTGACTCTCTTATGAGGAGCAGAGTCCTGCCTGACTCCTCCTGTCCTATGGATTCTGATCAGCTGGCTGTTGGCTGGGACGGATCAGACTGCACAATAAAAAATCCTCAAGTAACTTTATTTCAGTCTTTCCTTGTGTTTTTGTTTGGTGGAAGCCCCAAAGCCCTGCCTTTGGAATACTTCACTGAGATGAGGAGCTGTTTTCACATGTGACAAATTTCCAGCTGGACAACCCTTCCCACTAATTGGGTGGTGCTCAAGATCCCAAGTGTTTCAAGGAAATTCAATTGCAAGGAAGCTTGCTTAAAAAATGGAACAGAAGAAGAGCCTGCTGGATCAGGGCAATGCATCCTGCTCTCACAGATGCCTGTGGGAAACCAGCAAGCAGGATTCGACCACAAGAGCATTCTTGCCTCCGGTGGTTCCCAGCCACTGGAACTGCACACAGTACCACAATGTATGTGGCTTACTGTAGTTGCCTGCTTATAATGGACAGGAAAGTGGATGGGACAATGGACTGTCACCAGTGCAGGTGTGCAAATAAACCAAATTGTTCAAAAAGCGGCAGCTTATATTGAAATTTAGGACAGTTGTATGGAACTATACAGCAGGATAGTGAGTTATTTAAATGTCAATACACCTGTTGGGGACAGAATCATTTTTTCATCTCATAACCAGAGTTTGGAACTTTGCACTCGCCAAATCACACTCCAAATCCAGCCACAACATAGTGACAATTTTATGGAAGGAGCCACTGTGGCTGTAGTGTTAATAGACTGTCATACTAGGGCCAGGGAGACTCAGATTCAAATACACACCCAACATATAATTCATGGGCTGACCTTGGGACCTACCTCACAGGGCTGTTGGTGAGGGTAAACTGGAGGGTGAGGCCCATGTACACTGGAACTCCTCAAAGGTGGTATATAATGAAATAGACAAATTCAGAGAAAATCAGCACAATGCAACAGGCATCGCTTCTCTTGTCTACCCCTTCCCCTCCCACCAAGATCGACAAGCTACAAATGTGCTTTTCCCCCTTGTCGTTTATTAGGAACAACCAAAAAGGTCTCATATCACCAAACTGTACAAGCAAGCTCTTCCCACCCTCATAGCCACATATACAAAATGAAGGGAAACTTGCAGTTCACTTCGCAGAAGTGGCGTCATTGCTGAAAAGGAGCGAGTGCCATCATACCAGGAGCCAGTTCCCTCTGGCCAAAGGAGAACTGGCATTCACCCGCACCAACACCTTCAGCTTTTTCCTCTTCAAAAAGTTTTACCAAAAGTACAAAAAGAATCCAATTTTTCTTCACGTAGTTTGTAAGTTAGCCCCACCCCCCTCTTTCCCCAATACGAAAGCAGACCACCACCCATCCGAAGCTTGGTGCTGAGGGCCCCTTTTCAGCTACATTACAGCAACCTTGTGGATAAACCAAATTTCTATGGTGCATTAGAAGGTGCAATTTACAACAGTTTTCCATCAGCTTTGAAAGTCAGTAAGTGTTGCGGTCTGCTTTGAGATAATTTCACCGAAGTTGAAGAAAAATGGATGATAATAATAAGTTATTACCCCACCCATCTGACTGGGTATCCATAGCAAAAACATCCTAAAGATAGAAACTACCCAGGAACATCTGCAAATGTTCTTACTCATTTGTTCCAGGCATTCAGGTTACCTGCTAGGATTTTCCCATAAAAAGAAAAGCATGTTAGGGATAAAGCCAACAGGTGGGGAAAGGAAGGAGCTCTAATTCAGTAAGAGCAACAATTCTTGCTCTGGCACAGATTGCTGAGAGGTCTTTTTCACTCGAGAAAACCCCACTGTTTGCATGCCCTCATAGTAACACTTTCATTTTTCAAATAAAACATATCCTTCATCAGCATGATCCACGCATCATCTGTCATTATCCGAAGACCTGGAAATGAGAAACGGGCGAAATGGCATCAAGTAAAAGTAGGAGCCCTAAATTTTTATGGACTTTCCTCAACACACACACACACACACACACCACAACCATCCAGTAGGCCAGCTGCCATTTGTCTCTTTCCAATTTGCTTTACAGATTCAGAGGCACCCAGCCAGTGTGGCCAATGGGCAGGGATGATGGGTGTTGCAGTCCAATGGCAGCTGGCACAGGTTGATAAAATTGAGAGCAAACTATGGAGAGGCTCTGCGGGGGGGGGGGGTGCATTCTCCATATTGTGCATGCCAGTTCAAACTTTAGATTTCTGAGACAAGCGAAACAATGCTTATACACTAGGGCTGGGCGATATCTGGTTTTCAGCTACACATCACGATATACCAATATATCATGATGTCTGAAATAAGGATGCAGTTACAGTTGTAGAGGCATAGGCTGGCTTCATGATTTTTCCTGCATTGTGATATTTGCTGGTGCCTGCTGCTGTGATTCGCTGCCTTCTGCATGAGGCAGCGCTCTCTTCCTCTCTCTCTTTCACACACAAAATTCACAATATGTTGCCATGTCAAAAATTATGAAACTGATATCACAATATGGTCTTCAAACTGGTTTTGGATGATCTATCGATCTACCACCCAGCCCTTTTATACACACTGAATTATTAACACATGAATCCAGTTCTGACAGGCTTGTGCATTTTCAAAGCTGGTTTCAGGGTTGGAGTTTCATTAGGTCTATGAGAGAGCCATTCATTTACTGCTAGTTAATGGAAGAGATGCACTGACACTATGTTTACATCATTCCTTGACCTAGAAGCTTTCCTGCTAGCCCCATAGAGAGAGAAAGTTGCACAAAGGAAGCTGCCTTATACCTAATCAGGTAGATTTCCTCATCTGGCTCAGTTTGGTCTATTCTCATCGGTGGCAGCTCTCCAAGGTCTTTGACGACACCTGCTGCATATCTGAGATTGCAAGGGTTGAATCTTGGACCATCTGAAGACAAAGCATGCACTCTACCAATGAGCTGTGGGTCTTCTCCTACATACAGATCTCATTCAGTTCAACAGAGGGCGCACAGGAGAAATTCCTAGCAGCTCACAAGGGCTTGCCTCTTTGTAAAGAGACTAAACAAGCTGCCTTCACAAGCAGAGCTCATTCTACTGGTGAGCCTCACGCACACCAGCCCATTATTAAGAATTTTACAGTGTGCTATTCCCATTCCAAAGGGTGGTTCAACTGGCTTTCAGTTTTAAAAACAACAACTAGCAGAAGTTTCACTAGGAACCAGGAACAGATGAAATTAAGATTTCAAGTATGACTAATAAATACCACATGAAGAGACACTGTGTGCTTGCAGCTGAACACACTCCAATCCCTTCCCTTGATCTAAAAACATTTTGCATTCTGGTTCAGAATGCTTTGCATCTCCACATTTCATCTGTCATGTGCCTATTTTGTATAAATGGAGGGGGGAGGAGATTTTTTAAAAAAGGTTTCAATTATGAACAATGGTTTCTAAGACCTTGTGTGTGTATGATCTTGCCTGGCACCATTTCCAAACTCTGAAACCGTCAATGATGGCACTAGCTGCAATGCTATGCCATCATTATGTCAAGATTTATTTGATGAGATGGCCATATGGAGTGTCATTGTCAAGTCAAAGCATCTACTGAGCACCTCCTAATCTCACAGCTTGAGCAATGCCGAGAGAGCCAGTCAACAAGTTATTGTTTATGCAAAAGCTGTACCACTGGTATTAATCCTGATTTCACTAAGCCAATACAGACGCCAAGTTTGTGTTAATATGGTGGTGTGGCTCTGTTCAACTCAAAGCTAGTGTGGGGTAGTGAACACCCCATTGAACTGGAGCTGGGGAGGCTTGGGCTCAAATTCCTGCCCAAGAGGTGACCTGGAGTGAGCAAACAATGCCAAGCCTGAATGGGGAACTAGTGGCCATCTAGATGCTGTTGGACTTCAGCTCCCATCAGCCCTTGCCAATGGTCAAGGGTGATGGGAGTTGTAGTGCAGCAACATCTTGGTTCCCCATGTCTGCCTTACAGGGTGGTTGTGATGGGAGGGGAGACACACATGCACACGGACTAACTTGACAGGGGAGGAAGAGTAAATGTAAGGTCATAATCCAAGTTCAAAAATAAGCCAATGAGCCAAAATAAATTAATGCAATTATGTTTGCAAAGCTGACTGATGGGCTTGAGTACTTTGGTTCCTACCCAAGTACTTTCCCTCCTGCGCTTGTGAAACGTGGGGGCAGGAGCAGAATGTAATGTGAAGGAGCAGATAAATGCTTTCAGAAATTGAAACACATAAATAAAACATCCTCAGTGCACCAAGAAACCCAGCTCCTAAGTGCCTTGCCTAACTGCCCAGCATGTAACAGTGTCTACAACTAGCTAAGCAGCCACATTTCTAACCAAAGTGCTCCAATATCCTTAGGAGAGGTGTGAGGATAACTTTTCCCCACTGTAAATTCTACAATGGTACTTAATTTTCTAGCTACAACTGAGACTGATTCATGTAGATAAATCAGTGTAAAAAAGACTTGTTTTACCACCAAACGTCCAATCTCTGTCAAAATTAGCTTTTGTATTGTGGGGTGGGGTAGAGACCTACAACTCATTCTCCAGACAACGACTCACAAAAACGACAAGCCTCTTTGAATTAGGAAGCTGTTTTATACTGAGTCAGACCACTGATTCATCTAAGCAGCTCTCCAGGGTCCCTTCAGTATGCAAAGCCTCTTCCAAATTTTCTACATAGTTCAAGAGTTGGAACATCTTACTAGAAAACCTGTGCAAAATTGTGGTGATGCTTCTTGTGACATGAAACACAGCTGTGAAACCACTGCGGAGATCAGCTAAAACTCCATGGTTTTGCTAGAGAGAGGAAGCAAGAGGATGCATTAGCCATTGCTCATAGCATCGTCTCTTTGGAATCAGTCCTGTCTTGCAAACTCAAATTAAGGTACTGAATATGGCTTTAAATTGGGTACAGGTCAGCAAGTCAAGTCCCAATTATGCTCCTCTGTCCACATTTGTTCTGGAGAGAGGGAGTTGTGTGCCCCCATTGGAATCCACATGCCCAAAGCTAGTCAGTCGTTGGATCAGACACCAATGTGATAGGAACCACCATGAACTGTGCGTTCAACTGATCCATGCTATATGACTGCACTGCAGACTGGTACAGCCACACGGCTAGTGCCTGCAATGTTTTAGGAGTGTTGTTGGTGTGTGACTGTTGCATACACCAGGGATGCTCTGCCACAGTTCCAGCCTAAATGATAATCAATTTAAATTAAATACCTACTTAGTTACAAGCTAACGCAGAGTCCACTGAAATTGCAGGTCTGCAAACCGCAAACCTGAACTCAAGGCTTGCAAACCAAGTACATCATATAAATGTCTGATCTGCTATTAAAATTGGCTACTCTAATCGTACACCCAGTTACATGGAACTGGGTCTCTCTGACATCCTGCTTTCTGAGTAAGGATGTTGAACATCACAGCCTTAGGAATCCCTTCACCCTGCCATCCTTAGGTAGACCTCAAGACACCCACTTCAAATTTGATGCTAATTCCTTTTAACTGCTCACAGAACTATTTTCCCCTCTTAAGAGCAGAGTGAGATTTCCAATTACACAGCAATCTGTACATGTACATTTTTAATATTGATGCTATGCATAAAATACCGGTAACTGCATATATGTACTGTATATGTGTATACTTAAAACAAACCTGTATGTATGTAGGCATAGAAAAGCAAGGATATAGACTGCCAATAACTGTTCCTGTGCCACCTCCATTGAAGTGAATGAGGTTGCTCTTTCATTTGAGAGCTTTGGCTTCATTCCCATTCACTCCTATAGCAGTGGCCTACAATCTCCTTTGAAGACTGAACCCCAAGACAATTACCCACATTTGTTCTCTGAAGGCATTGCAGTAAAAGGAAGCTACAATATTTTAGTCAAAGCTCATTGCACAAACTTTCCCTGGATCCAGGCCCCTTGCTTCTAAAGTAAACCATAAACAGGCCTGGCCATGCCATCAGTAGGTTCTAGCAGCTATCCCACACTGTTTCTCAAAAGAGCTATGGAAGTGCTAATAGGGTCATAAGGCTTCTTTCGTGTGAAAGCAGAAAGAAACTCCAGCAAATCTATCTACGTCTTAAGAGTAGGTTCCTGTGTT
Organism: Podarcis raffonei; assembly: GCF_027172205.1. Lineage (NCBI taxonomy): Eukaryota > Metazoa > Chordata > Lepidosauria > Squamata > Lacertidae > Podarcis > Podarcis raffonei. The sequence continues at coordinate 76,293,919 of NC_070607.1, forward strand.
TGAAGCTCTAACATTGCAAGCTAGCTGGGCTCCTTTTCCTACCTGAACATGAAGAGCAGAAGCTGAACTCACAAGACCTCTTTCATAGAAATATATTTGAACCATAGATGGCCTTCAGGTATGATGCTGAAGGGGAGAGCCATGAGTCCCCACTTTGGACCTAACAGCAGAAGCAGAAAGATGAGGCCTTTTCTTTTAATATGTGGATTGTTGCTTAATATAAGCGGAGCTTGCGGACCTGCACATTCCCCCCCCCCTTTTGTGCTAAAGTATCTCCTATTGTGTGCAAAAATATTTTGTATGGCGAAGGGTAGAACTGGGGTGGGATGGGGGGAGTTGTAGAATCAGGCTGGAAGGCGTGGTTTTCACAGAAACATGATACAAAGGGAAAGGGTTAAGAGGACACCGTCCCCCTCCTCACATAATGAGCTGTCACTTCAAATTGTAGCATCAGTGGTTGCGTTGTGAAAAAGATCCAAACTAAGAATCCAAGAACTCCATGCAATGTGTGCACAGCTGAATTCTGAGACTGAAAAATACCATGTTGTGCTTTAGGGGGCTTGGACAACCCAAACATACTTGTGATTTAAAGGCTCAAGATACAGTCATGCTTTTGGGGAAAGAATTCATGAGGACACAATAGCCACAAGCTAACAAAATTTAGGTGGAACGAAGTATCACACAAAGACAACCTTTCTGAACCAGAGACTTGAGATACACTCAGTACAGCAGCCTTCAATCAACACAGTGCCCCTCTAGACGTTCTGAGAGGACGATTCCGATAATCCCTGCCCATCTGGAGCAGACAGTAGTCCAAAACATCTGGGGGCACTAGGTTGGGGGTGGCTGCAACATAGGTGCAGTAAGAGAGCTGGGATTGGATCCAGTGCTACCTCTGGAGAAGATACCTGAGGTGGTTCTAAGGAAGGGAAAACTCCCCTACTTAGTGCCACCAAACTGACTCACTTAAATAAACATTTTCAGCCACTACAAATAAACTCCAGCACATTAAATTATATTTTTTCCATACTATTAAAATAATTAAATAAAATACTTAAAAAACAACAAGAGGCCAAGACTTGGGTAGGTAGGGGGAGAAGCAAACCTACTATAACCATGTAAGATTAATTGTGCAATTAAGATAGCGCAAAGCTGCTTGACAAAAAAAAAAAGGGGGGGGGGAGCAGCAGCTCATAAATGGCTAGGAAGTCTGGGAGAAATGGCAAAAGTTTCCAACAGATCATCCCTCTGAAATAAGGTATGGGATAAAACACAATTCTGGTCCAAACACAGAGGTAGGGTAGGGGTATGCAAAATATGATGATTGCCTGCTAAATGCTTTCATGCCCCCCCCTATAGTCTTCTTAATAAAAAAATTAAGTTTGCTTGCTTTCAACAAGGGATCTGGATTAAGATGTGTTTTAAAAGTGCATTGATTCATATACTTGCAGATTAATTCAAGTAATAGATTCTGCTGCAGAAAAGTCTCACATTGTTTGTCACTAAAAGATGAATGAATGACAGATGCCAGAGTTCGGGGTCATCGTTGTCGTCCGACACCCCCCCCCCCCCCCAGATTTCCACCCTACTAGCATGCATCAAATGCCCAATTAGAATGGCTGTAATTTGCCATATTCTTATTATCCTGGTTTTGCGCACAAAAACTAGGAATACTGCTCATCAGAGCTGTCCCTAAAACACACACACATGATTAGCAGCACAACCCTATGTCAACTCAGAAGTTCCATAGAGTTCAATGGGACTTGCTCCTGGTGAGTGGGTGCCAGTTGCAGCTTTTATTTCCATACCTAGAGATTCAATGGTGAAAGGATGTCTGTCTCTCTCTTTCTGTATATGCAATGATTCAGCCTTCAGAGAACAAACACTGAAAGATTATGAATGTATTATGCCAATGATAGTCCAGTTCTATGAAACAATAACGTTTAACACAATGCCCCAGATTCATGATCCTGTTTGCAGGCCACTTTATAAGAAAAACCGATAGGAAGTTTGAAAGAAATTGTCCACTGGAAAACAAAAACGGAGAATCTATTTGAGAGAGAGGAAATTTTTGCCACTGTGGCAGTTCTGCTCCTATGCTTGACGAGGCAGCAGACTGCTAGACTAAAACTAAACATACAAAAATGAGCCCCTTCCCACACACAAAAATAAGGTCTTCTTGAGTAATCGGTTCCCTCTTGCTTAACTCCCCAATGTGCTTTACAAAAGTATGATCTTGGCATTATGGCAGTGTTTCCTCAGGACCTTCAGAGATTCAGAATGAGGCCCACAGCTGCTGAGTCTTCACAAAGTTAGCAGCAGATCTTTCGGAGGAGGCAGGGCTGGTTCACTCCATTTCTGAAAACAACACACAGGCGTGTTACAATGCACTCTACAATACTGAAAGAATAAGCAGGTAGAAAGGCCAAGAGTGAGTTTGTGGAGTGGAAGGGACGGACCCAAAAAGTCATTATGACCTCAGCTATTTTGAGAAGGAAGTGTTCATTTGTTTTTGGAGAACTGCTTTAGAATGCCTGCCCAATGCTACCACAGTCTGTGTGCTTAAGAAGTTGCTCTTTGCCTGCCTATCTTTTGACCTTATCTGTATTATGTAGCTCCCTTTCATTTCCCGTCCTCTAACTTTTCTATCTGTAACTGACCAGAATTCCCCTCTCCTGAATGATGCAGTCTTAAAACACAGGAAGCTGAGTCGGGCCACTGGACCATCTAGCTCCGTGGTTCTCAACTTGTGGGTCTCCAGATGTTGTTGGACTACAATTCCCATCATCCCTGAGCTCTGGCCTTGCTAGCTAGGGGTGATGGGAGTTGCAGTTCAACAACATCTGTGGGGACCCACAGGTTGAGAAAGGCTGATCTAGCTCAATACTGTCTGAACTCACTGGCAGCAGCTCTCCAGGGTTTCAGACAGGAGTCTCTCCACAGCCCTACCTGGAGTTGCCAGGGGTTGACCCTGACGCCTTCTGCTCTACCACTGGGCTATGGCCCCTTTACCCTTTCGGAACATAGGAATCTGCCCTATCCAGACCATTGCTTACATAGTTCAGTACTGTCTAACCAGCCTTTCTCAACCTGTGGGTCCCCAGAGGTTGTTGAACTACAACACCCATCACCCCTAGCTAGCAAGGCCAGAGCTCAGGGATGATGGGAGTTGTAATCCAACAACATCTGGGGACCCACAGGTTGAGAACTGCTGCCAGTGGCTCTCCGGGGTTTCAGATGCCTTGGAGATGCCGGGGAGTGAATCAGAGACCTCATCTGCATGCAGAGCAGATGCTCTACCACTGAACAATGGCCCTTGCTACGCATTATGACTGAAATTCCCTTCCAGAACATTGATGTGCCATCATTCCCCCCCTCCAAAAAAAATCTCTCTCAGCCCTCCATTCCTGTGAAATCTTTAGCCTCCTCTAAAAAGGGGGAGGGAAGTGATTTCCTACTGAAGTTTCATCTGATCATCAACACTTGTTTGTTTAAACCACTTTTTAATGCTGAAATGTGAAGGGCCAAGTTAGCAGAAACAGTTAAGATGAAATCACTTACCAACGTGAACGGCAGGCAGATGACTCTCCGGATCTCCAAGCTCAGAGCTGCCATCTCGACCTCCAGGCTCCCAGGATTCACTGTTCTCAGAAACCTCAGAAAAGGCATCGACTGTCCCTTTTTGACTGCCGGCTGGCTCACCAACACTTGAGGACTGATCTTCACTTCCTGTGTCTGACACTCCCCTGTTTTCTTCATCTAGCCTTTCGGCAAACCACAGCCTGATCTGTTGAGTAGTCATCTGAGTTCTCTCACACAGTCCTGGGAGGTCATCTTCACAAAGCACCTTGTTCTTTTGGAAATAGTCCTGCAGGACCACCCTGCTGGTCTCACTGGAGGTCGATAGATCTTTAGGAAAGATACCATGCTTGTAGTTCTCATACCACCTCAAATTTCCATTTTTTAAACCATAGCGACTATCTCCAAACCAACGGATCACCTCAGTCCTGGGAAGTCCTGTATGAGAACATATTTGGTCATATTGTTCATTTGTCGGCCGCTGGGTCTGCACAAAGAGCTGCTTGAGCAAATGTCTCTGCTGAGCAGTCTTTTTAGAACTTAGCTTGGGCTTCCGGGGGTTCTCTCTTTGGACATCTTCACTCAAGCCTAGCACCTCACTTTTGCCATTTGACTCAGTCACCTTAAAGTTCTTAAGGTTGATTTTTATAGGGGTTACTTTGCGCTCTCCTGGCATTTGAGAGCTGGTGGCTGCATCCAATGAGCCATTTTCACTGGAAGCTTTCACATCGTCCGAGGAGCCCTCGTCTTCCCCTGAGTCGTCTTCGGCATCATCGTCCCTCTGCCGCTCTGCGTCTTTGATCACCTGCCGTTTCCTCCGCTCCGAGAACCAGCTGTCAATCTCTCTCCTCGTCATTTTGGTTTCGCTCCTCAAACGGTCCACTTCCTCCTCTGGAGGAGAGGGATTTTGTGCAAAGCTGCTTTCCAACGCTCTGAGCTGCTCAGGAGCCCTCTCTTTATATTTTGTAGCAGAGAAATCGGGTGTCTGATGCCAGGATTGCCGGCGGGCTGGGGTGTGAACAGCAGGTGTTGCTGCCAACGTGGAAGTTAATTCTGGGGTTGCTTTAGGAGAAGAGGTGAAGGTAATTTCAGGCACAGAATCTATTATTATTGTATTATCTCCAGCATGTATACCTTTGCCACCTCTGATGTTCCTGCAATGGTACCTCCTATCGCTAAACCATTTTCGAACTTCCCTTGTACTAAGGCCTGTGATTTTTGTAAGCCGCTCCACTTCAGCATGTCCAGGAAACTGGTTCCTACAGAAGCTGTCTTTCAATGCAGAGAGCTGCTCATAAGACTTCTTATTTTTGTATATACTGGGATCTAAGAATGCCTGTGAAGTTATAGTTGGGCAAGCAGTGAGCTGTGATGGAGCAGCACTCACCACTTTCACAGGGGACGAAGTGCTAGAAACTGACACAGCGGCAGGCGGCTTTGCTATCTGAGTCTTTGGAATGGATGTGACTGCTATTGCAAGAGATGAGGTTGTCCCTTGAAGTCCATTTGATATTATTGGTTGCGTAACCAATACACCACCTGCTCCTTCGGGTTTCCCAACAGAATGGCCAGGTAAACTGGCCTGAATGAGATGCTGAACACTACTGGGGCTTGCAACTAGGGGTGTATTTAACACTGTAATGGTGGACTGGGGTATGGACTGAATCACAGTGTTAAACATTTTCTTCCGTGCATCTTCTATCTCCTCCGGTGACCAACTGATACCCTGCTTCAGCCTCTGGGCAGTAAACCAAATCTTCAGCTGTTCTTCTGGGTACTTGGTCACAACAGTCAAATAGCAAAGCTCAGCTTTGGTAGGGTAAGGGAACTTATGGAAAGAGTTTTTCAGAAAGCTATTAGAGTCCATTGTTGCATTGTATGTTGGGATACTGCTCAGGGGAATCATTACCTTGGGAAGGGATTTTGAAGTGGGTAGCTGCTGGTGAAGTTGTTGCTGCTGCTGCTGTTGCTGCTGCTGCTGTTGTTGCTGCTGCTGCTGCAGCTGCACAAATTGAGTGAGGCCTGCCTGCAAAACAGGTACATTTCCTATTATTGAGCCATTGACAACATGTGTTGGTTTAACTGTTCCTGTTGATGATTGGTTCACTGGCACCGGTCCATTGGTGAATGGCTGCTCGCCAACTTTTTTCTCTAGATCCTTGACTGGTTTACTAGATACGTTTTCTTTCAGCGTGTGGATTTTTTTCACTTCTGGTTTCGTTTTCATTATCTTCATAATGGGTGTTTTGGTAATGATAATTTCAGCTTGGCTGTCTTGACCTTCCTCAGGGAGGTCCCCCAGAAGGTCCTGGCTGCTGCTGGCATCTCCAATGGTTTGCTCCACAATCACATGCTTGCCTTGTTTCACGACATTCCAGATTAAGCCAGTTTCCCCAATGTGGCACTCTGCGTTGTGGCAAGAAAGTTCTTTGTGACTCTTGACCAGGAAACTGCACTGCACACACACAAAGGATGGGCCTTTGCTAAAGTCTATGTGCTCAGAATCAAGGTGACCAAGGAACTGATTAATGTCTCGAGAGCCAAAATTGCAATACATACATCTGTAAGTATCACCATCTAAGATACCACTATGTCCATTGGACAACAGCCCATTTTTGTGATTATTGTGAACAACAGTGTCACTAATAGGCAGAGTTGCAGGAGTAACAGACTGTTGAGATCCTTCACGATCAACTCCAACAGAGTCTGGTTGCGACTCCTGCAGTGCCAGTGTTTTTGGTGGTATCATGCAAGGCGTTGTGGATTTCCTTTTGCTGGCCATTTTTACAATCAGTGAAGATAATAAAAGATTAGAGGGCAGGTGCTACTTTTTGAGACTGCTTTGCAGGCTATATTCCTGAAAATCCATGATGCCCAGAAAAATGTGTGTGTCAGGAGTCTTGACAACCATTTAAGTCAGCCATTGAATCTGAGGAAACAAAAAGAATAGCATCTCAGCAAAATATTGTGCTAAACATTTTCACCAGCACAACCGCAGGCTGTTTATTACTCAGTTATATACTGTGTTGCATATACATCATAAGATAGTTAACTAAGAAACAGCATTTCTCTTGGTCAACTGAGAAACTGAAAGCAGTTGTCTTTATAGAGCTAAGGAGAGACAGATATGTTGGCCACACATCACAGCATAGCTGATATTTTGGAGAAAACACAACCTACAATATAGGAAAAATTTAAAGTGACCCAAATTAAAGCTGTCATGGAGGTTTTCTAATTTTGATTCTCCTCTACCCACCCCTCCAGGTAATGATGACTATATCTGTTTTCACTAAAGTACAATGCAGTTTTTAAATCTAAATAAAAGATGGAATACTAGTCAAAGTTTGATTTTCAGTAGGTCTCCTCTGAGTATGACTAATATTGGATATTATCCATGGGGTGCGATTCATCTAATGAATTGCATTAGATGTATGAAAAATCACTATAAGACTGGCCAGCCAAGTGTGCAAGCAGGAACCATCAATGCTGGAACCAAAAACAATTCCAGAAACTGGTGTTGCAGAGATTATACGTGCTGGTTTTTGTAGCAAATGCAGGTCACAAATACACCTTTATTTTAAAAGGAGGAAAACACTTCTTGTTTTGTTGATACATGTCTGACACATTACTCAACGAAGCAGGATAAATTAGGTGATAAGCTACAGGTTTCTCACACAAACATTAGCAGAAGCAAACTTATAGAACCTTATATGCCTATGAGAGTGAAAGAGAAGCTACACAACTGATTTACACTAGAGGGGATAAGTACATGGAGGGTGGGGGGAGATACCTGACAGCTGAGCAAAGTCAACATACACATGCTGAAAATTAGAAAAAGGGCTTTTCTATGCAAGTTTCCCTATGCACATGCACATAATTAAACTGCACTGGATATATCCATAGGAATAACTAAAGAGGGCTTTGCCTGATTCCCACAGTGTTCATGCATGTACAGTGGTACCTCCGGTTGCAGACAGGATCCATTCCGGAGATCCGGTCGGATCCCGAGGTTTCCATAACCTGAGGACCGCTTCTGCACATACATGCGTGGCAAAACCCAGTAAAATACTTCTGGTTTACCATGCGCGCATCCCGAAGTTTACATAACCAGAGGGTTACGTAAACGGAGGTTCGACTGTATTCGGAATAGGAAGACATAATGCAGTTTCTATACTCTTAAGAGGATCACTTTTGTTGATGCAAAGTGGATACACCCCAGAATTCTCCCAAACTTCGCCTCCTGCAAGACAATCAGCCATGCTCCTTCTGGTGGTTAGAGGCACCTTTGCAAAGGAAGAATGAACCCTTATGGCACTTTCACACAAACAAGCTGTGCGGGAATTCAGATATCACTCCAACTTGGAAAGGGTCCATTACTCTGATGGTTGGGATAGATATACAAAAACACAGAGCTACCTTGTGCAGAGCCACTACTGTCTGCTTGGAATGTTTTCCAAGATTCCAGACAGTGTCCCTTAGCCTTACCACTCTGGGTTCTTTTTCACTCGTAATGCATGGGACTGAAACCCCCGATCGAAATAAGCCTGTGATGTGTGCAGGGGTCTTCCCCATATGGGTTGTAAAGTGGCAACCATATGGCAAGGTTTAAGAGAGCCCCAGAAAGAAAGAAAGAAAGAAAGAAAGAAAGAAAGAAAGAAGGAAGAGTTAAATAACATTCTGGTTTGCTAAACCAGAGTTACTGATTGACTAAATGTTCCTTAAGTTCTTTAGCGCTCCATGAAGGCTAGATCTCCAGAATGAAAAGCAGTGATGAGTGTGTCATTTACAGAACAACCACAGGGAAAGCTGTTTTGATTCAGCTGAACCGCTAAAAAGGCCAGATCTGGAACACTGTGGCAGCCTGACCTTATTCCCAGAGGAAAAAGTTAATATTTGCTCGGCCCTCTCATGTAAAGTTAGCTGGAGTTTAAGCACAGTGACAACACACCAGACAAAATGTAATCGAAGGGACTGTTTGTACATTTCTTTTCCCCCTAGAACAGTTATATAAGCACTATGCAGAAGGCTGGTGCACACTTGCATTTGCAACTTGAGTTGCGTACTGAGCAGACCACAGGATGTTTTAGATTACTAAGCAGGCAGGGCTCGTGTATTTACAAGTTGCGAAAGAGCCAAGCTCAGGGGCAACACTTCTTAATTCACATCACAACAGGTTAGGCCCAATTTCTAAATTTTCAGAAATTGTTCATTTAAGCATGAGTGCGTGATGCTGTCATACAATTAGCCAAGACCACCATATGTTCCAGCACTGTCTTGTCTAATAACAGCTCCTCAATGTATCGGGGAGACAGCTCCTCCTCATCACTTGCAAGCTATGATCCTTTTAACTGGAGGTCCCAAGGGTTGAATCCTAGAACTGTAGAGTTGGAAGGGACCCCGAGGGTCATCTAGTCCAACCCCCCACAATGCAGGAATCTTCACTAAAGCATCCATGACAGACGGCCATCCAACCTCTGCTTGAAAACATCCAAGGGAGGAGAGTCCAGCACCTTCCAAGGGAGTCTATTCCACTGTTGAATGGCTCTTACATTCAGAATCTCATTTCTTGTATCTTAAATCCATTGGTTTGGGCCCTACCCTCCACAGCAGGGAGGAATCTGGGACCTTTCACATGTAAAAATGCTGTACCCATTTCCTATGGCCTCTTCTCCAAAATAAACAACTTAAAACTGCTTTAACCAGTGCCAATTTATATTACACATTGTTTTCCTACAGTAAAAGCATCATAATTGCTCAGGGATATTTCAAAACTTTCATAGAATCCTAGAGTTGGAATAGACCACAAGGGCCATCGAGTCCAACCCCCTGCCAAGCAGGAAACCCCATCAGAGCACTCCTGACATATGGTTGTCAAGCCTCTGCTTAAAGACCTCCAAAGAAGGAGACTCCACCACACTCCTTGGCAGCAAATTCCACTGTCGAACAGCTCTTACTGTCAGGAAGTTCTTCCTAATGTTTAGGTGGAATCTTCTTTCTTGTAGTTTGGATCCATTGCTCCGTGTCCGCTTCTCTGGAGCAGCAGAAAACAACCTTTCTCCCTCCTCTATGTGACATCCTTTTATATATTTGAACATGGCTATCATATCACCCCTTAGCCTCCTCTTCTCCAGGCTAAACATGCCCAGCTCCCTTAGCCGTTCCTCATAAGGCATCGTTTCCAGGCCTTTGACCATTTTGGTTGCCCTCCTCTGGACACGTTCCAGTTTGTCAGTGTCCTTCTTGAACTGTGGTGCCCAGAACTGGACACAGTACTCCAGGTGAGGTCTTATTTTACTTTCTTATTTTATTTTTAAGTTTGGCAATTTCACTAATTGTTCACTAAATTTAACCATCCAGGGATCCTTTACCTTTACCTTACCTAATATTTTCTCTCTCCAATTTTTACCTTGTTTTAAAGAAAGTTTATGTTTAATGTTGTTGTTTGTACTTTTATATAGGCATTGGGGTCAGGTAGTTTCAGCCCCTATCCTGTCCCAAATTCTAATCTCACTAAAATAATCTTATTTAACAACAGCAGTTACGTTCAGATGGTGTTAGCCATTGCGTACTATGGTTTTATTTATATTCTAGGAAGGTTGAAATTTCATTTTTTAATTTTTTTTAAAAAAATAATATTTATTAGAGTTTCAGACAAATCACAAAAATAAAGAAAAAGAAAAAATATCAAAGCAAAACAAAAAAGAATAGAAAATACAAAATACAAAGAAATAAAGCCAATTAAAAACAAATCAATCCTTCCATATCTTGTCTTTCATTTGCTTTTTTCCCAGACCTCCTCACACCTCCCTTTTTTGTATTCTAGTTCCATAGCTGTTTCAGCAAATCCTTACCATTTTTTCCTTTATCTTAATAGTTTATCTTAATATGTTGTAACTTTACATTCTCACCTGTTAACAATCCATTTTTACATACCCCTTAATAACATTACTGCTAAAACCACATAACTTCATTCCAACATCCTTCTAACATTCCTTAATTTTACAATATTTCTGTAAATAATCTTTAAATTTCTTCCAATCTTCTTCTACCGACTCTTCTCCCTGGTCTTGGATTCTGCCAGTCATTTCCACCAGTTCCATATAGTCCATCAGCTTCATCTGCCACTCCTCCCGGGTGGGTAGATCTTGTGTCTTCCAATACTTTGCGATGAGTATTCTTGCTGCTGGTGTTGCATACATAAAGAAAGTTCTATCCTTCTTTAGCACCAGTTGGCCAACCATGCCCAGGAGAAAGGCCTCTGGTTTCTTCAGGGAGGTATATTTAAATACCTTTTTCATTTCGTTATAAATCATCTCCCAGAATGTCTTAATCCTTGGGCATGTCCACCAAAGGTGAAAGAATGTACCTTCAGTCTCATTACATTTCCAACATTTATTGTCAGGTAAGTTATAAATTTTTGCAAGCTTGACTGGTGTCATGTACCACCTGTAGATCATTTTCATTAAATTCTCTCTTAAGGCATTTCATGCCGTAAACTTCATACCTGTGGTCCATAACTGTTCCCAGTCAGCCATCATAATGTTGTGTCCAACATCTTGTGCCCATTTAATCATAGCAGATTTCATTTTTTTTAAACCCACTTAACATCACACCTACTAACTGTTACACTTTGAGACAGCTAAGTTGAAAGGGGGAGGGTATAAGTAAAGTACCATAAGATCTTTTAAGAAACAATATTAGAGGTCCTCTAAGATGTACCAACCCTACATAGCTCATGGCTGTCATACAGCTGATGCTACCCAAGTTATTTTGATGGCCTTGAACACTTATTAAGGAAAGCACAACTCTGGGTAAGTGTAAGTCATCTATACATTAATGTAATTAAGTTTTAAATAAGTACCGCTAGGTAAGAGTGCCCCAGTCCCTTTCAGCTGGCTTGTAAATGGCTTATTTTCATATAATTAATAAAGGCAGGGTTGTTAATGCAAAACATTCAGTCTGGTCAATGCCAAAGTCTACATTTAGAAGATTAAAAGTGTGATCTTCACCCAAGGCTTGCTTAGCAACCAAAACTGAACATGTGCCATGTTTGAGCTTAGATTCTTAAGACCACTGAATACTCAATAAGGTTTTCCTTTTAATGAGCTTTCAGTACCAGTTTACCTACACAACTAAGGTGGAAGAATATTAAGAAAAGAGAAGTTACGACATGAGTGATCAAGTCCTCTGATCTCCGAATATGGATGTGTGTGTACTAAATAACCCCAGAGGCTAAGGGTCTACAGTGCCAACAGCATCCACAGGTAGCTTTTGGTGACAGCTTGCTTGGCATACTCATTGCCATGCTAGTGGCAACTGGCACAGATGGCAAAGGCAGATTCCCTGCAGCACCCATAAGCAGCTGGACCCATATCTTGTGAAAAGTTTACTTCTGCTGGGACCATATGGAAGGCCCATCCAAATATAGACTGTGTATGAGTGGGTCAGCATTGTGCCCTCCCATGAGGTGGTAAGGAAGCCACATTCTGCAGCCTTTGAAATGCGTTTGTGGGAGGGGGTTTATTATTTTGTTGTTTTTCTTTTAACTATTTACTTGTGCTTTTACCTTGTATCCTTATCTTGTGAACCACCCTGAGATCTTATGATGAAGGTATATAAATCTAATAAATCTAATCTAATATATAAATCTAATAAATATAAATCAAATAAATAAATCTAAATAAATAAAATCAAATAAATTATCAGTATTAAGTCGGTTAAAGTTATAATTACATTAGCTGTAGCACACACCCACAGACACAAATATAGGCAGGCATGTGGGCTGAGAAATTCCTTGTAACCTTAATTTTTAAAAACAAACTATGATGAAGTGCTGCTTTCAAATAACATCCAATTAAAGGGACACTAAATGAGCCATAATTTTGACATGAATGCTGTAGGTATTTGTTTTCATGTCATTAAAAAAAAAAACCCAAGGCAACTTATGATAACATTAAAAAAAACCTGCAAAAAAATCCCCAACAAAATTCACAGACTAGAACAAAGGTAATCACAGCAGCACAACTAGATTAAGTGGGGAAATGGCATAATTTAAGAGGTCGGGTTGAGGCTCCAAACTGCAGCCCTAAGACATGGAATGTCCTCAAACATTTCCTATCACCTGCACCCAGGTTTGAAAGTGGAAAGGCCTGGTGCACAGGCAAACTTGGCACATCGTTAGATCACAGCATTGATAAACATGTCTCCGAGCTGGTTGGATCACTGTTTGCTAATACAGAGAACCATTAACAGCAGAGAACCATTTCCACATTGATTTATCTGCACATGAATCTTTGTATTACAAAAAAGATTTGGGGTGCACTTCAGGAGAAGCTTCCAATTTACCTGGAGCCACTGCCACACCTGTTCAGCTGTCATCAACCCACATAAACTGAGTATGCTAGAACACATCCAATAATCCTCTGAAACTACTTTGCAGAGGGAAGATTGGTAACGGATTTTTATCCAACTGCATTTCACAAAGCTTTTCTTGTTTTTAAGAATACGGAGACTGCAGAAATTCTACATAGACTGTGCCACTTTCAAAGACTTGAATCTTTTAAATAAGAATCCACTTCTTCGTCCTTATTCATTGCAATATTTCTGCAATGCCTGAAGATTTGCTCTGGTCCTATGTAGAAGCTCAGATGTTAAGTACTCTGAAGGGGAGACCAATTGTGGGCAAGAGATGCAGCTTTGCACACTTACATCCAGACATCTCAGGATGCTTCTAGTAAGTAAGGCAATAGCATTTCCTTCGCATTGGTAATCAGCGCTTGCCAAACTGTTGCACAGTAGTTCCACCATTCAGCTTAATTATCCCTTGATCTACCAACTGAACATGTTGCCGGGGTGATCAAGTGATGAAGGGCTGAAATCTTAATGTTGTTTCAGGCCAAAAACTAAATTGAAAAATAATAATGTTGAAGAGTAAACTAAGGCCTGACATCACAATACAAGCTTGGACAAACACCTACATGGAGGTAGCTCCTTCCTTGTTCAAAAGTTTTATCTGATCTCAGAGAGCTAATCAAGAATTACATCAGGAGAGAAGCTGGGGGAATAAGCAATCAAGTGGCAAGCCTAACTGAACTGCAATTTTTAGATTCCCCGTGCGGAACACAGTTCATAAAGTTATGAACCTTCAGTTCATAAAGAGCATCTCAGAACCTGAATTACAGGTTGAAATGGACAAAGTGGCTCAGAAGCAGATCAGGTTAAAAAACAAAACAAAAGATGCATTTACTCTATAAGACATACCTCCTCTGCTATGTCACCATTACAGTCATTTAAAGGAGCCAGCCTATGTGACATAATTGCTGTGTGCAGGCAATGCCTCTCAACTCTGCTAAGAACTCATGGTACCCTTAGCCTCCCTCAGCCCTCTCTCTGTGAAATGGGGGCAGTAATATCAGCATATCTTTGCTTTTTTAAAGATTACTGGAAAATATGGTGAGAACCCTTAGCACTTAGCTGCTATGTTAGTAAGGTTAAAATCAGGGGGCTCACCCAAAACAAACAAATCACCCACTAAGAAGAAAGAAAGAAAGAAAGAAAGAAAGAAAGAAAGAAAGAAAGAAAATGTTTGTATAATACTATCAAAATGTAAACACTGGAACTGCTGCCATTTTAATCTGTAAAACAGCCCCACGCAGTTTGCATCAGTATCAAGAATGGCTCTATTGTGCCCATCCTTCAATTGTGCTTTGTAGATGTTGCCTGGCTTTCAAAACGCTTGGATGGTTTATGGGCACAGAAAGACCAGTTGAGTGAATGATCACATTCATTTCCCAAACCAGGGCAGAACGGAGATTTGTTTATTTTTTTAATCTGGATCAAACTGTTGAGAGATGCGTTTTGTCCAATTGAGCCATGCAGCATAAATATTTAGGAGCTGCTTGCCTCTATTTGCTCTTGTTAAATCAATTCTTTGTAGAGCACAATATGAAAGCAGCCAATTTCAGTTTTCTTCCATTTGCATAGATCTGTAATTGCATCTCTCTGTAGGACTACCCTTGAGGTTGGTTTGGAGGATGCAACTGGTGCAGTGGTCCAGCATCCTGTTCTCACAGGCCAATCAGATGTCTATGCAAACAGGACCTGAGTGCTAGAGCACTCTTCCCTCCTGCGGTTTCTGAAAGGCAACTCTGGCGCAACTTCTGGTTTAGAACAAGTACTGTTTTAATGCAGAGCCTCTCGGGAATTGTGGGTAGACCCAACGTTCTTTCCCTCCACCCAACTTTTATCTCAAAACTTCACCTCTGCTTACAGTATTCTATACCTTTTGCTATTGGCATTTGATTCAGTATTTCGCCCTTCCATCCTACAACCAGGTACAGGGTTACAAAGCTTAGGTTAACAAACTCTCTGAACAAGTGCTCTGCATCTCTTATTGCTGCCTCCCACCCACCCTCCCTTTAAAAAAAAATCTGCTGTGATACTTTTTTTTTTGCTCACAATCAGTTTCAAGTTTCAGAACACTGAAGATAAGCAATAACAAAAATCCAGGTGACTCAGGTGGCGGCAGGCTTTTATAACACTGATCAAATGAGAGGACAATCTTGATAGCAGCATTAAAACTAATTCCTTCTGTGGAGGTGCACAAGAAGCTTAGTGAGTTCAGAAGAAAGAATTCTGGGCTAGAACTTCATAGCCAGCTTAAGATCTTTTAATTTGCAGTCTCCATGCCAGAAATTTCGCATGAGGCAACAGGGGCATTCATTGCCAGATCCTAGCATCCGCCACATTCATGGAAATTAGTGACATTTTAAATGCAAATTACACATACCAATTATTAGTGGGCATTCATTAACTGCACATGCTTTGTATATATCAGACCACAGAGGTTTGAAACAGAAGGTCTGGTATACCCAAGTTAGAAAAGTTTGAATGCTTTCTGCAAAATGTTGAGATGGGGAGTAACAAAAGAGCCCGCTCTTATTCTGAATGCATGCACAACTTATTTCTGATGTATTTCATGCTATGGTTAGCTGAAATGACTATGGGGGGGGGAGAATTGTCCCCTTAGAAAATATCAATTATTTCCCCCTCTTTTTCTTAAGAGCTTGGTTTCAAGGCAACTTCATTATAGCCGAACACTTTTTCAGTTTTCTGAATATGCTGGTTTGCTGCTCTGAGTTGTTCTGCTCACTGAACTGGCTCATTCTTTTTGCAGAACAAACTGTTCCATGTTGAAGCAGGATTTGGCACTGTGTTAACAAAAGAGTCCCCCCTCTACTTTTGACAGCATTCTGCCAAAGACCTAGTGCATTTCCAGTGCCAAGATACAAAAGGTCAGAAGGGGTCAAGCCAAACAACGGGTATACGCTACAGCATGTGTTGCAGACAGCAAAGTGAATTGAGAGGGGGAGCAACTGTACCCCATTTTTTTTCAGAATAGCTATTGAGGCAGAACAAGAAAAGTATCACCTGTAAGCCTTAAAGCATTTGCTGGTTTGCAGAAGATCAGAATGGCATAGAAAAGATAATTTACTCCCAGTTTCAGCTATGCATGCTTCTTTCTGGGACTGAGATGTGTCGATCCCTCAAGCTGGGGAGATTTTAAGGAACCTGAGAGTTTTGAATGGGTTGGTTCTGTCCACTGGGGCCAAATATTCTTTGCCATTGCTCTCATCTCCCGCTTGGGATTTAATGAACTCTGGCAATGAGCTACTCTCCGTAAATCACAAGCAGTGATAAAACTGAATATCATCTTACGAGAAACAAAGTCAACTTTCAACATGTACAACAGTAAGTTCATTTACTCAAGTCCTGAGAATATGGGATGGTGCTCAGAGTCATGCTCCATTATTCAGAACACGCTGAACACCAGGAAGGAATAGCTTGGGTGCTTCAGTTATCAGCTTCTTGGTTTTTTAAAAACATAAAAGCAGCGCATGAAATTAACTCTGTTTTTTCTAAGATACCAGTTTTTCTCCCATCCCCTCTAAGCTGGAAGAGAAAAGCAAAGGTGTGTGGGGGGGGGAGAAGCGGATATTGCATCAATGTGACACTAAGTCAGGTTTGATAAAGTATAGTAAACATACAGCAACTGCATTCAGAGGAAAACCATGGAGACACATGCTTCCAATATCAGGGGCATAGAAGGGACATGTGCTATACAGTCAGCATAGATGGACAAGCATTGCACAGATTTACATGCATATGCAAAAAAAGAAGAAGTATTTTTTGGTTGGCGGAATAAACACACTTGAAGGAGGTTGTAAAGGCTGGTTCTGGAACCAAAAATAAATCTGATCTAACCTAAAGTGTGAAAAGGGTTTTAAGTGTCTTTGGGTGCTATGCAACTACCATATCCCATGATAACAATAATTTCTGCTTGTGCAATGGGACTTCCCCACTCTCCTCCCACTATACCTTTTACCAATCTGCTCCAGAGGGTTGGGAAAACCCCTAGAACAGCTTTAGAGGTTGCACCAGGGGAGAGGTCCACTGCGCAAGCAGAAATCCTTCCACTGACGTAAAGTTCGCATAGCACTGCACTGAATACAACCTTCTTTTGCTAGGTGATCTCATTCATTTGGCTTACCTTGCTCGCTCAGTGTAAAATGAGAATACCTAATTTCTTATGAAGCATGGAAGGCATGCTCTCTGAAGAAGCTCCCTCTCCTAACAAGCAACTTGTCTACTGGAAAAACATTGTTATTTACTTATTGCATTTATATACCACCTTTCCTCCATGGAGCTCAAGGTGCTGTACGTATATAGTTCTCCTCCTCTCCATTTTATCCTCACAACAACCCTGTGGGGAAGGTTAGACTGAGGGGCAGTGACTGGCCCAAAGTCACCCAGTGCATTTCATGGCTAATTGGGGATTGGCAGCTTTTGCCAGTAAATTTTGCTTCCCACAGCAGACATATCCTTGGAAGGGCTTAATGCTGAACGCAAACAACTGATATAAAACAAATGAAAGTGCAGGTGTGTAGCTGGAGGTCACCCAAGACTGTTTGCACCTGAAGCGAGGATTTCTTTTCCCAGAAGAGAAACACACAACAAGACAGGAAGCGTCAGATGGGAGTGTAGCAAAGATACAGTATCAAGCCATACAGAATCCCAAAATGCATCTGTAAGATTTGGAGGCTGCTTAGGGGAGGGAGTTAGCTAACCAAATAATGCCCAGGGGAAACCAACCCTGCCTGTTAGTACTGCCACCAGCCCTGAAAAGGCCCCCCAAATCAGGGAACACTCCGATCTGTTTGTGGACACTCTTTGGGATTCAGCCAGGCAAGAGACAATGATCACTCCTTGCCTTCCAAGCCCCCAAGGTACTAAGTAGCAATCGCCAAGCAAAGCAGGCAGGTGCCAGAGCTTACAGCAAGAAACCACACCAATAAAGACAAATGCTTTATTAAGAGACAGCAAAGACAACCCTTTTATACTAAAGTTGTGGTTTAAGAAATGAAAGACCCTTCCGACATTTCGGGTACAGGCCAAAACTACTTGCCTCTTCCTAACACCAACCATTAGAGTCACAGGAGCACCAGCAAACTGCATCCAGACAAACATGGTTACATAGCAACACGATTCTTCATCTGAATGCGGCCCCAGAACCAAGTCAATGGCCAGGTTTTTTATATACCTAAAGGCCTAGACACAGGAGGGTAGATTGCTAGATTTCCCTTTAGCCAATCAAGCCCTAGGGCCTATTTTCCCCAGCACTAGAGGGTATACGTGCTGGAAGACAATGCAGCTGCAGCTACTAAGTTGATTTTTGCACCACCACTATGACCTTGAGCAGTCTTTCAGCCAATGATTCACACAGGTGGTAGATTAAATGATAAACCGGAGCTTTCTCCTTGGAAATACTATAACCAGAATCCCAAGTAAAAAGCCATTAAAATAAACCAAAGATAAAGGGGGGCAGGAAATACAATATAAACACATTTGAAGCATTTAGTGGGCATGAAAAATCACACCCCCCAAAAAAAAAGCAGCAGGGATGCACTGCAATTCTAAGCTTGTTTCCTCAGAAGTGAATCCCACTGGACTCAATGTTGTTTATTCTCAGGTAAGTGCATAAAAACGGGACACGGGTGGCGCTGTGGTCTAAACCACTGAGCCTAGAGCTTGCCGATCGGAAGGTTGGCGGTTCGAATCCCTGCAATGGGGTGAGCTCCCGTTGCTCGGTCCCAGCTCCTGCCAACCTAGCAGTTTGAAAGCATGTCGAAGTGCAAGTAGATAAATAGGTATCGCTCCGGCGGGAAGAAAAATGGTGTTTCCATGTGCTGCTCTGATTTCTCCAGGAGCGGATTAGTCATGGTGGCCACATGACCCGGAAAAACTGTCTGTGGACAAACATCGGCTCCCTTGGCCAGTAAAGCGAGATGAGCACCGCAACCCCAGAGTCGTTCGCGACTGGACTTAACTGTCAGGGGTCCTTTACCTTTACTTTTTACTAAGTGCAAAAAACATCTGTTGTTTTTTTTTTAAAAAAGCACCTTCAAATACTACCAAAAATGGGACGTGGGGGAGCGACAGAGCCTGTTCATACTTTCCCAGGAGGATAATTTCATAACTGGGGTTTCTCCAGTGCATCTTAAAAGGAGGAACTACCTTTGTACAGGAGAGGAAAGAAGGGGAAATAGGCAGAATCACATTTACCAGTTTCAGATACTTTCTCTCCTTTCCATGCAGGAGAGTCCCATGGCTTGTCTGAGGGAGAGTTAAAGGCTAGGAGACACAGCAGGGGGCACAACAACAGCAAAGGCAGCAGCCTAATTTTCAGTTAGTTGATAAGTTTGGTTGAAATAGGTGGAGATTCTCTCATTACATAATAATTTTCAAATATTGGAATATACCGACTATAAAAAAGGGGGAAAATCACATATATATAACATGAACACTGATATAGTGCAATATTTGTGTGCATTTCACTTGTGTAGTACAGTATATTTCACTGGTGCAGCAAAGGGGAGGACACCTCCTGTACTTTTTCCATAGAAGGAATGATGCTATCATCTGCAGGAGCTGCAATTGCCAGCATTGTGAGTTTGGCTGAGGGTGGGAGGGTTGGAATATAGAACATGCTCTGTTCACTCCTTTACTGGCAATAACCTTTGCTGTGCTGTTTTAAAAGGCATTTAACGGTCTGTTCTTTACATTATATTTATGTTAGAAACTAACACAGTTATCCAACAGTCTGTTTTAAACAGTTCAAATGAGCCTCACTGGCATCTGAAATGGCAGCTTGTGCATGACAGGACTTTAGTGTTTATGTTTTTTCCAGTTCTCCAGCAGTTGAGCAGGTGGGTCGCTTGGTATATATAGCTCTGTCTGCAAACTAGGGATGCAAGGAACTGTCAACTTTGGTTCACTCCATTTCTCATTGTCCCTAGTTTAAATTTGCTTTGCCACAAATCCACATCAGTTTGCAATTCTAAAAAATCCTCAGAAAAATTCTTTAGCATTCTGAGTAAATTTCCCTAATGTACACATCTTTCTATTCAATATACACATTTTTGAAAGCCAATTTTACCCAATATAATGTACAGTTGAACCTCTACTTACCACCGCCTCTTATTATGGTCATTCCAAGTTACGACCGCAGCAAACCCAGAAGTAACTGGCGGGTTTGCCACCATTCATGCATGCACAAGAACGACAATCGTCGTTCACGCATGCGAAGAAGCGGCAGTTGCCATTCGACATGCGCAGAAGTGGGCAATTGCCATTCACACATGCACAGAAGTGGGCAATCGCCGCTTGCGCACAATGGTGCCTCTCCCAGCAACCCATTTTGACCTCTGGACAGACCTCCGGTACTGATTATGGTCGCAAATAGAGGTTCCACTGTATTTTTCTATGTTATTTCCACTAATTTTTATGCACATTTTTGTTAGAATTCCATCTGTGTGATTGCAGTCATGGAATTGTTGTCTTTCACATGATGGTGTATGTTTTGACTCCACAGAGTGGGAAGTGACGGAGACAGGATGTTTGTGTTACTGTGTTCTATGAAGTGGGACTATTGTCCTTCGTTCATTCTCTTTGCTGTCTGATGCTAGAGAGAGAGAGAGCCATGTTGCAGTGCTCCGTGTATGTTTATATGTAAATAAAGTAGATTAGCCAAAATGCTGAGTTGCTGAGGTCTGTTACGCAAGCTGCAAAGACTCTGCGAATCCCTAAGTGTGCCGATGTCTGTTGGCATCGGTCGCTGTGATGTTCGGGCTGAAGAAAGCTTTTGAAGCTCCCGAACGATCGACCAAGAGGGAGGGAACATGCCAGTCGGGCATATGTCTCTGCCAAGGTTCTACTCGAGAGTAGGACGAGCTCCTGACAATTTTTACCCTGGTTTGTGCATTTTAGTACACTTTTTTTTAAGCTAGAGAACTACACTGCAAAATTCAGAAAAATGTGAATTTTGAAGGACGGCTGTATTTCAGTTCACATACTGTTTCAGAAAGTGTGAACTGCATTTAAATGCAAACTGAAACAAATTTCTTTCACACTCCTAGACGAAGTCCAATGTTCTAAACACAACACTATCTCTCTCTTCCAGGAGTGCCAGCTTGGCCCCACGACCATGCAACATGGTCCTGGCACCAAAATTTGTGGGCGCCCAGTCCCTTCATAGGGAATTTTGTTGATGCTCAGGCACCCAGGGAGTTGGCACCTATGCTCTCTTCTATGAACTGATACAACACTTAACCAAACCATGTTTGATTTTTTGATTTACAGCTCATGGTTCACCTGGAAGAGACAAATCATGAGCCCAGGTTTGGGCAACATACAAAGCCAAATCATAGTTGAGATCACAGCGCTGCAGCAGCAGAAGGTCCAGGGAAGGAGTACAGTGGCTGTGATCGCCTCTGCAGCAACCCTTGATGCTTACATATTCATACTAAGTCTATGACTGTGAGCTGAGACTGCGCATTGTGATATAGTGCTGCTGGGATGTGGGTGTGCGTATACCGTGGCCTACATTTTTGAACTCTTCTTAGGGGCATGGCTATGGGGCTGGTGTCATAATGAGCTCATGCTCCAAAGTCTTTACCACTGCATCACTGGCATACATGACCTTTACATTAAAAGGCTGCAATGACCCTATGTATGAGAGCCAAGTAAAAAAATACCAAGACCAATGCATACCTGAAAAAAGTCAATGTTTTCTTAATGCATCACTTTCCATTTCCTTCTCTTTCCTTTTAGGCATCATTAGATATTTTGTCCGGACAGCTGCAATCCCGATTTAGCCCTGGAATTATTAAAGAGACCGTGATTGCATTAGTAAATTTCTAGGCAACTTTTTAAGAGCATGCACTAAGTTCTGCCAATTGCAATGAAACTGAAATGAACCACCAAGACCGTCAGGATACAATATGTCTGAAAAATCAGGCACATCCCTGCAGCCCCTTGGAATATTCATTCATAGGATACTTTGAGGCAGACAAATCTCTTTTTTTATAGAAGTATGCAGTCTAGCCCTCCTGGTTGGGACTGTATCACTTCAGGATACTGGAGGTGGGAGTTGGTGGGAGAAGAAAGAATGCTTCAATAAAAAACACTAATCCCTGCTATTAGAGAGAGAGAGAGAGAGAGAGAGAGAGAGAAGCATCCTAGCCTAAGAACCAGAGTTTGTTTCATCCGTTCTGAGGTTCTGTCCTCCTCTTCTTTCCCCCACTACAGCCTCCAGGAATCCATCTTTTTATCATGGCATGACCAATAGTTATTTTCCTGTAACTATCCATTATAAGGGACGCGGGTGGCGCTGTGGGTTAAACCACAGAGCCTAGGACTTGCCGATCAGAAGGTCGGCAGTTTGAATCCCTGCGACGGGGTGAGCTCCCGTTCCTCGGTCCCTGCTCCTGCCAACCCAGCAGTTCGAAAGCACGTCAAAGTGCAAGTAGATAAATAGGTACCGCTCTGGCGGGAAGGTAAACGACATTTCCGTGCGCTGCTCTGGTTCACCAGAAGCGGCTTAGTCATGCTGGCCACATGACCGGGAAGCTGTACGCTGGCTCCCTTGGCCAATAAAGCGAGATGAGTGCCGCAACCCCAGAGTCAGTCACGACTGGACCTAATGGTCAGGGGTCCCTTTACCTTTATAAATGATATTGTTAGTAAATACCTTTAGACCCACAGCAGCAAGCAATCCTGAGTACAACAATGGTTAAACAGGCCATATTCATAGCCCATGTTGTAAACTGCAATCCCTAACACTAAGTCAAGATTCTTTCAAAGCAAAACTAAACTCAGTATAAGTCTTCTCCAGGTAGGGCTGGGAATGTCCCACTGGAAACCATAAAGATCTGCTGCCAGTCAGTGTAGACAATTCTAAGTTTGATGGGCCAACGGTTCTGACTTGATACATGGCAGCTACCTATGATCCTATGTAGGGGGAATGTGTGAACCTGACACTTCACTCAAGTCTCATGGAATCTCATCCATGTAGTGCTAAACTATGGTTTAGTATTATGTGCAAATTAAAGCTACTGGAGTTCGATTTTACCATGATGGCCAATTACCTTTCACAGATAATTCATTTGGGAGTATCCAGAAAAAAATTAAATGAATAAGCATTAATCACTCAGATACTGATCAGCAGCAGCAGCATGTCATCTGTGTGCTAAAGGTTCCAAATGCCACAATCAACTAGCCAGGAAATTGTTTAGAGAAGCAATCACAACCACCAAACCAACACCGTTACAACCAATGGCTATATATAGGTCTTCCGCTTGACTTTCCACTATAGGCTTCCTCTCTTCAAAGTGGCAAGTCAATTCTATCTGTTCAGAACTGGTAAATTGCTTAAAACAGTTTCCTTTAAAAGATTGAGGCTAAACTCAAAGACAGATGTATAACCAAATATAAAACTCACACACACAAAAGAATGCACAGAATACAGGGAAAGCAACCTTTAAGATAAATCATTTCTTTTAAGAAAAATCCATGATATAATAATAATATAATAATAATAATAATAAATTTTATTTATATCCCGCCCTCCCCAGCCGAAGCCGGGCTCAGGGCAGCTAACAACAATAAAACAGTACAAAAGTACAACACAAACAACACTCTAAAATCATTCATTATAAAATTAATATAATATATTAATATATTAATATATGATATAATAAAATGAAAAAAAGAAAACAATCAGCTTTACTTCAAACTTCCAAAATTAATACACCTGCCAGAATATTGAGATTTTTGTCCATTCTAAAGGTTGAAGAAAGGGACTGGGAAAGATTCTTGTTTGAAAACCTGGCTATTTGCTGCCAGGAATGAGGAACTGGCAGTGGCAGTCAGTGTTGTAGGGAGGGGCTTCCCTCTTGGTACCACTGTCACTACAGCTTACCTGGACAGGGCTGGGCTGCGGCAGGGTGGCAGTCAGGTCAGGGCTGTGCAAATTCACCAGCAGGAGCATTGGCTTGGCTCTGCTGGTGCATCTTTGCAGCGCCAACCTCTTCATAACCCTGCCCTGCCCCAGCCCATGTCAGCTAACTCAATGATTTCCCCATACTGCACTAGTCAATCCTGAGAATATATGGCTCTCCAGATGTTCCTAGACTACAGTTCCCATCATCCCTAACTACTGGCCATGATGTCTGGGGCTGATGGGAGCTGGAGTCCAAGAGCACGGGGAAGTTTGCATAGGATTCTCATTCCTGAGGCAAACTGGTCTGCCTAGTTTATTTTTGTTGTAGACTCAGTATAAGTCAACTTCTTAGGAAGCCTCCCAGCCAAGCACCAACCACACCCAGACTTAATTATTTTCAGCATCATGTCACTTCTGTTCAAACAGCAACACATGATACTCATGCTTTGCCCCTTGTTGGAAAAACTGATGGGCTAAAGGACTGTGGCAGAGGTTTCAAGTACTGCTAGTGACTGAGCACAAACTGCAGTTGCCGTAATAAAACCTACATCTGCACAAATTTTAAAAGTTAAACCTCTTAATTGACAATGGACACCAGATGTCCTTGTAGGAAATGAGAGGTTCTCAGTTGTGTCACTAAAAGGTAGGGAGAAATTCAAAGAAGTTCACATTCAAAGGCAATATGCTAACCAAAACAAAACCGTCCTTCGTAAGTTGCACTTCTCCGAATTTTGCAACTCAGCTCACCACCAGAGTAATATGTTCAAAAATGCATCTGCTAGGGTAAATCATGCATAAAATGCACATTATTAGTGAAAACAACTTACAAAAATTCAATTTAATGAAAAGTGCTTGCAAAAATGTGCATATTGGGTAATATTACATTTAAAATGTGCACGTTAGGCAAATTTTGCAGACAAATGATCATGAGCACCGCTTATAAATAAATAAAGTAGAGAACTGAACTTAAGTTTCGAAAAATGACAAATGGAGAGAAACCAAAACCAACACATTTGCCCATCCCTAATAAGAACAGACATCCAGGCAACAGATCCCCATGCTGCCAGCTATGCGCTATACTGTGTAACTGGAAGACACATTGTGAGAAGCAGTAGGGGGTTGGAAAGGGATCAAGAAAGATGTCTTTCCCCAGGAGAGACCCCTGCACTAATCCTAAGAAATCAGGGCACACAGATTGTGTACTGTACTATATATACACTGTCCTAAAGGCCACATGGACCAACAAGAAACCCGTGTGGGCTAAATTGGCCTACAAACCAGGCCTGGAATCCAGGCATCAGATGTATCCAAAGAGTCCAATTAATTTCCCCAAATTACTGCTGTCTATATCTGTCTTCCGGATAGCGGTACACATAATGATTGCTCTGAGACAGTGAAATTATACCAGTGTTTCCAACAGCAAACATGTGAAGTGTGCACATCGTACAACTTTATTCAAGTCTGAAGGAACACTGGCCCATTCAGTATTCATTCCATGAAGTGTGAACATGGATGCTTAAAGACCCGAACATTCATATATTATGCCATGTGTTTGTTGCAGGAGGCAGCAATGTAACACAAGGGTTTTCACAAGTAGTGTCAGTGTTAACACGTAGCAGCACCCTTAGCACGGGTTGATTCCCAGAAACATTTTGTATAGAATAATAACTACTCTTCTGCAAACAAATGCCAGCTCCCTCAGCCTGAAGCAAGATGAGCATTGCACCCCATAGTCAAGTTTGACTAGACTCAACCATCCAGAGGTCCTTTACCTTTACCATTATTTCAATTGCTGCTTAGGTGCTGGTGTTATGATGCTGCAAAAGTATTCCAATAATATCCATTTCAGAAACAGCTTACTAACTGGGAGGTGGGGAAGAGGGAGGCAGAATGAAGACAGAAACTAGTTAGGTAAAGGGACACCTGGACAGCTAAGTCCAGTCAAATTAAACTGTGGGGAAGCTAGTTAATCAATATATTGTATAGTGGCCTAGAAGTAACAAGGATTATTCTTACAAAATTCTTGTGAGGCATTAAAGGAACAAAAAATGGAGTGGATTCTGATGGCCAAATGCCACATGGTAAGCTGCTTACAAATCTTACTGCGTGGGTCAAGATGCTAGCCGGTTAGCATGCACAACAAGCTTACAAAAGATATAAAAACCAAAGCTCTCTCACACAGAACCTTGGTTAAACCCAGCATAAGAATATTTGTAAAATATAATAAACCTATTTGTAAATATTTATAAATTACCACCCTTCCAAAGTTGCCAGTAAAATGAAAGTATGGCAGCAGTTGTCTTGCCTGAAGGGACAGAGGCCATAATGCAGTCTCAGATATTTTAGAGCAAGTTTATCTTAGCAGCTATCCCATGTCTCCACAAACAAGAGCAAAAAAAATATGAGTGTTTTTAAAAGCCGAGTGGATGGGGAAATGCATCTTACCACTTTTTCAGGAGTATGTTTCAACAGCTTACAAACTCACTCGGCCCTTTTTTTCCTTTATTAGTCTTAATTTCTACCCTTAAAAGCCAAAATGCCCTTCTGCATTAAACCTCTGCAGCGAATGTACCGATGCCACTATTCCTGTGGTTTTCCCCCCACCTCAGCTGTGACTCTCACAATATTTAACCCAGCTCCATACACAGGATTCCAATACCTTTCGGTAACTATAACAGCAGAATGTGGTTTGTGACGTCACAGCAGACGCTACGAAGGCTCATCCAGGTTTTCCAGCCCACAGTCATTCTTCCATGTTTTGGTTAATCAGGAGGCACCCAAGCCCACATTTCTGTATTAGCTCGCAGATAAAGATGAGATATTCTAGAAAGTCTGGCTCCCACGACAAGACAATAGCTATTTGAAGCTTGCATCTTAAAGTTTCAGGGTAAAAAGAGTCTACAAAACATATATTCTTGTTATTGTTTATGGGGTTAAGATTTCAAACACACTTTGGAAAGCGATCAGAGCTGAATGCCAAGTCCTTGACCTGCGAAGTTACCAAGAATTTGCCAGGAAAAATTTAATACGTAATGAGAGAACAAGTGGTGAAAAGTGCTGAATGAGGGTGCTTTGCTTTGAAAAGCTGCACAAAAGTTCTGCTGGAGCATACTATGCCCTGGCCTTACATTCTTCTGGGCTAGTTATTGTTAATTCTTGTTATGCAACAGGGGAAATTAGAGTAGACTAAGGTCCTGTAGCCAAATATCTGGCTGATTGTTTCAAATCACCATACAATTCTACAACTCTCTCCTCTGCCCATTTTCTCCCCACTCCCTCCAGCTTTTTCTCCCTCTTACTCCCCTAAATTTCTTCCTCTCTTAAATGTCAACACTTTGTATCCCAACTCACTTCCCTTGGCATGTTTCCTTCTCGTGCCCTTGGCCCTGTTTCCCTGTTCTCTTAGACTCTTGCTTCACCTATTCATTCTTACTGTCTGGATAGCTCTGTTGGTAAGAGCGTGGTGCTGCTAAAGCCAAGGTTGAAGGTTCAATCACCATATGGGACAGCTACCTATTCCTGCATTGCAGGGGCTTGAACTAGATGATCCTCAGGGTCCCTTCCAACTCAACAATTCTGTGATCAGAGCAGGTCAACCATCTGCAGCCAGAAGCCACGGACAGAAACCATCATAACCAGGACAGTTGCATTTAAACTTTTCTTCAGTTGTTTGGAACAAATCTGGGATGGAATTCCAATGCAAGAAGAATACATGAAGGCACCCAACCTGTTATTTCAAATTGTGGCTCCTCACAGACCACCATTCAACGTTAAGCACCCCACCAAGAGGGAAACCAAAATCAATTTGCAATAACAAATATGCGGGATTCCAAATCTGCCATAGTGTATTTAATTGCCTGCAGGCTTATGAGGCCACCATGAGGTTACCTGGGAGGAAGGCCCAGTGAACTCAGTGTGACTAACTTCTGAGTAGACATGC
Source organism: Podarcis raffonei (assembly GCF_027172205.1). Taxonomy (NCBI): domain Eukaryota; kingdom Metazoa; phylum Chordata; class Lepidosauria; order Squamata; family Lacertidae; genus Podarcis; species Podarcis raffonei. Next base: position 76,321,776 of record NC_070607.1, read on the forward strand.
CCGGATTGCACAGTTACTGCCTGTATTTTCAGCAACTTGACTAGTTTATAATAGCCACATAAAATGTTCTCCTGTAATTGTATATTGTGTGTCTTATGACACTTACTTGAAATACCTTTTGAACTGGCTTCTTTACTTTGGTTCAGCCCAATTCATTTAGCATCTTCCGAATTAGTAGATTAAGTGATCATCTAGTTTGGATGTAACAATTTGGATTGTTGAATGACTCATTATATTGTGAAACTGTATTATTTTATTTAACCATACAAGTTTAAGTTTTTCAGTGGCAAATACGGTGGTACCTCGGGTTACATACGCTTCAGGTTACATACACTTCAGGTTACAGACTCCGCTAACCCAGAAATATTACCTTGGGTTAAGAACTTTGCTTCAGGGTGAGAACAGAAATCGTGCTCCAGAGGTGCGGCAGCAGCAGGAGGCCCCATTAGCTAAAGTGGTGCTTCAGGTTAAGAACAGTTTCAGGTTAAGTACGGACCTCCGGAACGAATTAAGTACTTAACCTGAGGTACCACTGTAGGTTAAATACAGAAAGTTTAAATTAAGTGCCAGAGCATTAAATAAAGAAAACTGAAATTCCAGATTATTTTTCTGGCACAATGGCTCAGTCCCATTATAGGTCTTTCTCAACAGATGAAGGTTACAACTGAGACACTTTGTGTACAGTTACAAGGGAATGATTTTTTTTTAAAAAATCTAATAGATTGGTTAGAATGCCATACTGTAAAGACATGCCTTTAAAATCTAATTTGGTGAAGTAAAACTTAGTAGAAATTGCATTTGCAATTTTCAGAAAACAAGCAGTTTTCCTTTGGATACTAGGCTTAGAAATGCAGTTTCTTAGCTTCAAAGGGAGGCAGATGAACAGCTGTGGAAAGGAAGGTCAATTCACATATACAGCCGCAAAGTACACCACATTCCTTTTGTCTCAGAATTAACATATCATTTGTTCTCATCAGTGGGAAATTCAATCACTTTGCCTTCTCTTTAAACTTTTGCTTGTGTGGCAGAAAACTTGACCTGCACTTGATCTTATAACTTCAGACCAAACTCTTTTGCCTGGCAAGGCAGAGAGTATTTCTTCCCTACTCAGAAGTTTACAGGCTAAAAACAAGAACTTTGGGAAGATGGGGAAATTTTTCATTTTAAAATAATAGCCCACAAATGGCAATATTAAAATAAATTTTAAAAATCAATAGCTTTTCTTGAAAATGCAAGAAGAAAGCTGTTTGAAATATTTTATCTTAAATATGGAAAGTTTTGTTTTGAGGGCTATGGCTTAAATCTATCCAAATTTGTTTTCTAAAGAAATGGGTGTGGATGGGGAAAGAGGGGACAGTTATTTTTCTCCACAGCTTTAAAACATGCAGATGTTTCATTCCACAATCCTATCCCCTCTAGGGAATGTTCCAGAGAGTTTGCACCCAATAGCATAATTTGAAAACTACTTTGTAATTTTCAACAATATAAAATTTTGCAACAAAATATTGTGCCAATAAAAACTGAGGGGGAGGACAGAGGAGGAAGATTCTGGACTGTGAAATAAGTTTGTGCTTACTTGGATCCAAGAGTAACATTTCTGCTGAAAAGAGGATAATGAATTACATATTTGTATAAATGTGTACATGATTTGGGACCTGCCCTAGCACAAAAAAAAGGTTTCTAGTAAGCTTCATTCCTCCCCACCCAAATGAACATTTAACTTCAGGGTCGCTTCCCATTGATAAACTCTGGTCCATGAAACCATTCTATTTAGTCTAAGAGAAAACTCCACGAAAATTGTTCATGAATTTTCACCTGAGTGAATGATACATATTCAAAACTCAAGGAATACATCCTACTGGTGGCACTGTAGAGCCATAGGGACTTATTGGTACCTATGGTGGACCTGCCCTTGGACAGCTTTCTGGACTAAAGTTATGGGGGAAATTAGCAACATTAGTAACATGGTCTACCCAGATCTGGCTGCATCTCCTCTCTATATTTAAAGGCAACCGATCTGCAGTTATTTCACAAACCTGAGTTGCAGCTCATGGTTTGGTCTGGAGAGAGCTAAACCACAAACCCAGAAGTGGATTAAGGCAGGCTTCCTCAACCTCGGCCCTCCAGATGTTTTGAGACTACAATTCCCATCATCCCTGACCACTGGTCCTGCTAGCTAGGGATCATGGGAGTTGTAGGCCAAAAAAGTTTGGAGGGCCGAGGCTGAGGAAGCCTGGATTAAAGCAACCCATAGTTTAGCTATGTGCAACAGCAGAACGACTGGGGAGGAAAAAAGCTGCCATGTTCTCCTCTCCAAGAGCCTGCATGTTTGCTAATTCATACTAAACCATGGTTAGGCTTACCGTTACATGTGAAACAGGCCGAAATACTTGAAAAGGCAGGGTATTACATAAATCTAACCAAAGGCAGTGATCCACATATGAGGAAACCTACATGCACAAATGAGCCCAGGCCAAAGGTCTGCTTTTGTACAATAAATATGCTTATGTTTCCTAATTTGTTATATAGAGACAGTAAGTCTCTTCAAGTGACAGCCCCTAGCCTAAAGTATTCACATCAGTAATCTGGCTCTAGGTCAGTTTAATTGACTCTCCATTAAAAAGAGGAGACACTTTATATTTTCTGGCTATGGACTCTACACACACACACACACACCCATTCTGAGCAAGGTTACCTTTATTTGATCTAGAAACCTAAGCAACTGCAGATAATTACAGACTTCTTACCAAAGGTGTTTGGGCTGCATGAAAGAGTTACTGCAGAAAGTAAAGGAAACTTTGTAGGCAAGGCAGTTCACAACATGATCTCAAACAGCTGACTTATTTTGTTAATAAAAAAATAGTCACCTTGTTTACTCCCCTCAGCTGATCTTGCTTGACCACTAATACGAAGGTGTTTTTAGCTTGCCTCCCCCTGGTTTCCCCCCTTATTTTAAAGAGCAATAGGCTTAGTCACCTATTGCTTTTAGGTGTTATTTGGCTGTGCGGACACACCGACGCCAGCTGCTACCTTTGGTGCATCTCATATTCCTGGCTTTCCTGGTTGTGCCCTTTGTGGCAACAACATTTGAGATGTGTCAAAGGGCTGTGAACCTGAGGCAAATGTTCATGTGGACATGACCTGCCTTAATCTACATGAGGTTTCCTATGAACAAACCACACACTCCATTTGCTCATGTCTCCTTCACAGGTTCAAAGAGAATTTACTCCCCCCCCCAAAAGGAAATACATACGTTTCTTCAATGTTAATATATATTACACCATAACTATACAGTCATACCTCATATTACGTTTGCTTCATGTTACGTTTTTTTCAGGTTGCGTCCCGCAGCAACCCAGAAGCACCGGAAAGGGTTACTTTCGGGTTTCGCCACTTGCACATGCACAGAAGTGCTAAATAGCGCATGCGCAGAAGCACCAAACCGCACACCTGCGCAGATACAGCGCTTCACGTTGCCGGCTTTTCATGTTGCGAACGGGCCTCCGGAATGGATCCCATTCGCAACCAGAGGTACCACTGTACTTCATCAATTTATAATTTTAAAAGCCCAAATTCAGCTTCCCATATACAAATTTAAGACCAATGTTCACTGTGCTGTGGTATGCTAGTTACATCTATATTTAGCTTGTCTTCTAAAAAAAAGAGAGTGCCCACCATCGCTGACAGTCTTGAAGCAGCTCTAGGGTACAGGGCCCTTTGGAATGGGGTACATCTGACATAATCAGTGATGGGGGGGGGGAGAAAGTGGCATTCAGTTCCCCCTCATAAGGTTACCAGGCAATAAGAGGTCCTCTTTCTTTCAAAGAAAAGATAAAGTATTTTACAGGGGGTGACTCTTGGGTATTCGTTCCTCAGTACTTTTAAGAGGTTAAAAAGGACAGGTACGTGGAATCTGATTATTCTGTCTCGGGAATAAGTTGGTTTAGCTTGATGGTCCTCAGCAAATATCAAGCACAAGATAATAGCAAATGCAGGCAGTCACTCTCGGTCAAATGTCTAGCTTTATTTTGGAACCTAGAGAAACTTTCTGTTATTCACAGTCATGGAAGTTCCTATTCACCAGAAGAATAAGAAATCAAGATAACAATAAAACAATAACAATAACAACAATAATTTATTATTTATACCCCGCCCATCTGGCTGGGTTTCCCCAGTCACTCTGGGCGGCTTCCAACAAAATATTAAAATACAATAGTTCTTCAGATATTAAAAGCTTCCCAAAACAGGGCTGCCTTCAGATGTCTTCTAAAACTTTGGCAGTTGTTTTTTCCTTTGACATCTGGTGGGAGGGTGCCACTACTGTGAAGGCCCTCTGCCTTCTTTTATAAACTTTTTATAAAAGAATGGAAATGGTTTGTAGAATATTTACAGATAAATTGTAAACAGATAAGATCATTGGCATGATTATTGTAATAACCTGCAGTTTTATAAGAGTATATATTTAAAGTAGATGAATAAATGAGCAAATTAAGTTAATTTGGATATGCAGAGGATATTAAAAATAAATTTAAGGAACTGCAGAAAGAGGAGGAAGGAAGTCAAGTTTTGAAATGTTAAAATGATTGTAAAATTAGTGAAATGTATAAAACTAGTGAAATGTATAAACTTGAAAAGTAGAAATAAAATTGGAAAAACTGAGGAAAAAAGATGTTTCTATTCACCAGGGTGGGGGGGAGTGAGTGATCTGTAATCAAAATTCCTAATACAGTGGTACCTCGGGTTAAGTACTTAATTCGTTCTGGAGGTCCGTTCTTAACCTGAAACTGTTCTTAACCTGAAGCACCACTTTAGCTAATGGGACCTCCTGCTGCTGCCACGCCTGCGGAGCACGATTTCTGTTCTTAACCCGAAGCACTATTTCTGGGTTAGCGGAGTCTGTAACCTGAAGCGTATGTAACCTGAAGTGTATGTAACTTGAGGTACCACTGTAATTCAATACAAACTAATACTGAAAGGCAATTTGAGTATTACACTCTTGCAAACAATTATCACTTGTGTACTTCAGCTGAACTATGCTAAATAAAGTATTGTATATTTGGTTTGCATTTCCCATCCTAGCAGCTATACAAAGACGTCTGTCTGTATTTCACTGTACTGTCAGATAAATTAAATGGGTATGGCTCTACCCAGAAGGGAATTCATAACATCAACAAAGTGAAAAGCTCCTAGGTTGGCTGCAGTAATTCATTGCTCAGTAGGGCTCCTAGAATACACACAGGCACTCCTCCTTGATCAGATTCCTCCCCCACCGTCAATATTAGGGTGTTGTTTTGTACACCTGAAGGAGCATCTCCACCCCCACCATCCATCCTCTGACATCTAGAATCACATGGGAAGGACCTCTCTCCTCCAACCCTGGGTCTCAATCTTTCACCACCACACCATCTTCTCTGCCTTCCTAAGAAGAGTTTGGATTTGATATCCCACCTTTCACTCCCCTTCAGGAGTCTCAAAGCGGCTACCATTCTCCTTTCCCTTCCTCCCCCACAACAAACACTCTGTGAGGTGAGTGGGGCTGAGAGACTTCAAAGAAGTATGACTGGCCCAAGGTCACCCAGCAGCTGCATGTGGAGGAGCAGAGATGCGAACCTGGTTCCCCAGATTACGAGACTACCGCTCTTAACCACTACACCACACCACACCACACTGGCTCTCCTACTGGTCCATCTGAATTTGCCAAAGCATTCCTGCTTCTGATGGAGCTGAGGGGTCCATGGCACTTGGAGAGATGGAAGTGTATTTATTATCATTATTTCTGACTGCTCTTTTGTGCAAATCTGGCATATAGTGGTACCTCGGTTTAAGAACAGTCCTGTTTATGAACGATTTGGTTTATGAACTCCGCAAAACCAGAAGTAGTGTCCCGGTTTGCGAACATTACCTCGGTCTAAGAATGGAATCTGAACGGTGGAAGGGCACCGGTGGCGGGAAGCCTCATTAGGGAAAGCGCACCTCAGTTTAAGAACAGTTTCAGTTTAAGAACGGACTTCTGAACAGATTAAGTTTGTAAACTGAGGTACCACTGTACTAAAAAACTTGTTCTTCAAAAATAAAAAATAAAAAAAATGTAAAAGGTGCTGTTGCAAGGACAAGCAAATACGTGTGTGCATGGCCACAGCTGGACAGGTTTCCGGAACTTATGGATGACAGGAAAATACTACTTGATGGGAGAGGACAACAGAATACAGAACAAATAAATTCCATGAAGGACCACCCACTAGTGTGGTCAGGAAACATCAAGACTGATTTCAGAGGCATAAAATTGAAAGCACTTGTGTGTGAACAAAGTTGCACAACTGCACACAATGGAACAGCAATCCACATACATATTATTGCCCTGGTGTGTGCACAGCCCTCTGTTAATGCCCCATTCGTAAAAGAGTTTTGCAATCTGATGCCAGCAAGAAACTTGAGGGTAATTGTCGGCATATGCCCCCTAGACCACAACCTGAGATTTGAAAATACGGGAAGTAATCTCAGCAACATCTGTCAGTGAGAGAATTGTCATGTCATGATGATAATGAATCTGAAGCATTAGAGTCTTAGCTTTCTGACAGAATCCGTGCATGTTTCAGAATGCTAGACTAATCTTTAGTGAATGCAACACAAGCAAACAATTCAGTGGTAGAGATCTGCTCTGCATGCATAAGGTCTTTGGTTCAATCCTTGGCCTCTCCTGGTTGGAAACAGCTCCTGCCTCACAGTAGTACAATTTTGAGATAGATCAACTTGTGGTCTAACTCAGTATAAGGCAGCAGCTACCTGTGAACTCACACTGACAGTTTAGGTTTGACTTAACATTGGAACGGCCATAGAATCCACTCCAATTACTGCTGGCAAACTGATTTACAGGTACCCAGTGGAAGCTCTATCATAAAATGTTGTCGTGCCCTTAGATAAACTAACCAGATAGTCAGGAAACACTTATTTTTATATATTTATTTTATTTATTAGACTGACATTCCACCCTTCATCAGAAGCTCTCAGGGCTGTTCACAATATAAAAACACAAATAGTTAAACAGAAAGAACAAAACAATAACTCCCTTTTCCAATGCTGAACTCTGGCAAGTCAATCCAGTCTACATCTGAACTCTTGCAAATCTTATCTTCTTTCTTTTCAAACACTAGACTGTAAACAAGAAGCCAAAACACAAGCCATCTCATGAGGTACGCAAAATTCTTAGGAAAATTAGTCCTACTGGGGACTTCCGGGTTAGCGCCATCGGCTAATGGCGGATTCCCTCCGAGCTCCGGAGGGAATCGGCTCCACAGGATTAGGGTCTTACCGCTGCGGCGACGCGGGGACCCTTAAAAATCACAGGCGGTGAAGCCTGTGAACCTGGTGACTTGGCGGGCACCATTTGCGCCCCCCCGACCTGCGAAGGAGCCTTTTTAAAGGCTTCGGAACGGGGGACGGGGTGAGCGGCGCGGTGCTGAGAGTCGACTGCTTCTCCTGTGGAGTGAAGCCGCGCTGCCATGGCCGGAGAGCACTGACTTCTTCTTCTGATTAGGACTTTAAAATAACAACCCGTGAGTACTACGGAAATTGGATTTCTAAGGAAATTTTTCTTTTGTGAATTAGGCACGATCGGGGAAGGCGTAAACAGGAAGTCCGTCTCCCCGTCTTGTAAACAATCTAAAGCAAGGACCTGCTAACTAAGGTCGAGAGAATTCTTTCTTTTATTATTGGGTAAAAGACATTAATTTCACGATTTGGCACTAGAAGAAATTTTACTGGAGGATAAGAGCTAATTTTGGGAGCTGAAGTGCCACCCCCCCCGGACCCGGGAGTGATCCGTGAGAGAGCCTGTTGAAAAGACATTGAAGAGTTTGACAGCTGTCAAATTAGCTGTCAAGACGGAAAAAGAGAACTTTGTTTCTGCTGCTTCTGCTGGCTATATTTGTTATAATTTGACTATACTTTGTTGAAAATAAGGAAGAACTGATACAAACTAATTTGACTTTTGGATTTGAACTGGAAGGAATACTAAGTAACCAAAATCCCTCTAGAGGGGATTTTGGGACATTACAAGAATGGCTGAAGGAGGGGAAATTCAGGCTGAATTGGACAGAGTGTTTTTTCTCTTGGGAAAGTTACAAGGCCAAATTGATGTTTTGGCTATAAATGTTGCAACTCTGGACTTAACAGTAAACAAATCTATTGAATTTGATAAGGAATTGACTCAGGAAGCCCATGCAGCTGGAAAAGAAGAGAAACTTGAGAGTTCTGAGAGTGTGAAGAGATATATGTTGTTCCTGAGGAAAAGGAAGGAGGAGATGTAATGTTACAGAAAATAAAGGAGGGCCAGAGGCCTGACATGATGGTTACAAAGGAAAATAAGAACTTGATGGTGAAAATTTGGTCTGAATTGGAGACTGAAGAATGGAGAGATCTCCTTATGTGGAGATCGGAAGACCCAAGGATTACAAATTTGATTAAGGTGGAAGTTGGAGCTTTGGGGACATTTGGACTTGAAAGGAGTAAGAAACAAGATTCAGGCTCCACTTTTAAGTATGGAGGTCTGGCTGGAAGAAACATGGACCCTATTGGACTAGTGCTTCTCCGAGATTTGGTGCTTAATACCAAGGACTATCAAAAAAACCGGCAGAGAGGAACTGAGAGAGAATTAAGAGCCTCGGACGTGAGATCTCCAGGCTGATAGTAGATTGATTGATGGACGTTTGTTGGGGATTGAAACCGGGAAAGGGGGGTGGTGGAGTTTAGGAATCCAAAGGGTGCATAATTATAATCTGTTTTGTTTTTACTTTTGTTATCTGTCTGAGAATTGAGGAAATCGTGGAAGGGAATTTAGGCCGACTTTAGAAAAAGGTTTTAAGAATAAGCACTGATGTATCACTATTGATGTTTATAAGGCAAAATTGGTTTTTTAAAATGAACTAAATATAAAAAGGTTAAAAATTAGGGATAAGAACTTGTTGAACCAACAATTTGAATTGGAATACAAGAGGGGGAGGTGTGGGGAAGTCAGGGAAATATGTTATTGAAAATAAGGATTGTGAATTCTATGTGTTTTTAAACTTTTTTGTTTTTTCTTTTTTGATTTTTTAATGTATTACAATGGAAAATTTTAATAAATATCTTTTAAAAAAAAGGAAAATCAGTCCTACTAATGACTATTCTCAAAAGAGAACTAACAAATCTGGAAGTGTTTAATATCTTAGTTTTGAAGCTTGTTACGAGCCAGATGGCTCAGTATTAGCACACCAAGACTGCAGCACAGGGCTAGAACATTTGAGTCATTATTGACTCAGAAGAAAATAAAACACTCCATGTTGCCTCCATGCTTCCCAAGGTGATTTCATTTTCTTACAAATTCTTCAACCCAAATATTAGCAGCTCTCCCCCTTGAACTTAGAAGACAAGCTACAGACATCACTTTTTTATATAATTAAAAAAAAAACAGTGCCCAGGAAGTAGTAGTAAGCAGCACTGTTAATACAGAAAGAGAGTGTGGTTTAGACTTGTATATCAAAATAGTAGGCAGGAAGATTAATATCACACTAGAGATAATGCTTGCTTCTTGTTCACACAGCTAGAACAGTGCGGTTAATTTGACTGATCACAAGTAAAACGAAACTTAAAACAGAGCCTCTGAACCTAGGACTGACCACACCTGCTCCTGCTGCAATTAAAAAATGCCCCAAACTCCTGCACAGCGGGAGAACGTTAAATTGGCATCACATTTTCAGTAAACATGGGAAGAGGAGGGACAAAAAAAGAGGGTTACTGCTAATGAACTATTCAGACTAGCACAACCATTCTTGGCTGCACCAAAAGGATGATTTTTTTAAAAAGGGAGAAAAAGCAAGAAACTGATAAGAGAACTAAAAGGCTGAGAACACAGGTGGCTGCTTTCATATAACTCAGGCGGCTGAGTTCATACAGCTCAGTACCAACTGGCACCACCACCCAGAGTTTTAGACAAGGGTCCCCCAAAACCTACCTGGAGCTGCTGTGAATTAAACCACGATATTTTGCATGCAATGCAAATGCTCTATTGCTAGAGCCCATTTCAAATTAGCCCTCTTACAATACATTGGCTATTTTGTTAACCATTTTCAAACGCAAATATGTAAAGAAACAAGAATTCAGAAACAGATATCAACGCATCTTGCAACATTACCTCAAGGACCGCCTCTCCCCATATGAACCAAACCTGACCCTGCGATCAACACTGGGGGCCTTCTTTTTGTGCCTCCTTCACAAGGGGCCCAGAAGGCAGCAACACACAAACAGGCCTTTTCTGTGGTGGCTCCCTACTTGTGGAATGCTCTCCCCAGTGAGGCACTCCTGGAGTCTTCATTACATATCTTCAGGCACCAGGTGAAAACTCTTCTCCATTACCAGGCCTTTGGCTGTTTAACATTCTATGGCTTTATAAATGTGTGTGGGGGGGTTACTGGTTTGTTTCTGTTTTCTTACGTATTTTGTATTTTCATTTGGTATTTTTATGTTGTGAACAATCCTGTGATCTTCGGATGAAGGATGGTATACAAATTTAATAAACAATAGTAATATTCTACTGTGCTCATAATGATTATTGTTGAGCATAAGAAATGCTTCCAGGCAACTTCATCTCACCTTATTGTATTTTGTTTATATTTCTGGAAGGGAAAAATCTAATGAATATAAATCCATCACCATAAGTGTGCATATGGACCCATAGTACAATGTTTTTTTCTATTCCTTAAAATAAGTAAGTCATGCCTGGGTTTTAGATGACAAGAGCTAGATGACAAGTTTTAGGTATCTGTCCTTTAGCTGGGCCGAAATTTTTCTGGAAAAAACTTTCCTACGCACTTTTCTCTGGTGTCTAGTATTTTTCCAGTACCACCAAAGCTTTGGTGTTGCCACAAAGGTGTACAAACATCTTCAGAGCAAACTAATTCCAATGTGAAGAGTAAAGCAAACCCATATTTCCGAGACATGAGGTAACTCTGTTTGGGAAAACGCTTTTGCCAACAATGAAATGAACAAGTATCTAAAAGCAGGATGTATGGAAGGCTCGCAATGTCACGGTGAAAATGTGGCCAACAGCATGGGAAGGCCGCTTCACACAAAAACATATTGTTCTGTGTGGTGCTGCCTGTAGGTGACCCACACCACAGATTTTCTGAATCAGGCCTTATGCTGTCACAGCTGGTGCCTTTAATATTTCATTGTCTACCTGAACACACTTGCTTTCAACTGTGCTGGAGAAAACTAAAGGCACCTCTCTCACTTAAAGGTTCACTCTTCTACAGTGGCTATCTGGTGTTCAATACAAGGGGCTTATCTCATGCTGACAGTTCTGAGAGTCTATACTTCTCAATAAAACCTATGGGATCCACAAAACCAACTGCAGCCCAACAGTTGTGTATGTGGCCTACTAGGTGCTTGACACTGATGAAGCAAGAATGAACATCTTGATATTCTACAAGAAACATTTTTCTTGTTGAGTTTCTCACCAACTTTTTAACTAAACACAGTGCTTCAGCAGGTAAAAGGTTTTGTATATTCTTAGCCCAATAGAAGCATTGATCCAATAAAGAAAATTCTCATTCCAATCAATCACAATCCTAAATTTTTAAATAAACTTTGTGAAGTGTTGGGTTCACTTTTCTGCTCCTGTTCTAACTACCCTTACCCAATAAATGAGGGTTATAATTATTCCCAGTCTAAGTAAAATGGATTTGTTTATTTAACAGACCTTAAAAGAGGTTTACAAAAAAACCCCACCAATATTAAAGTTAGCAATAAAGGACAGTTAAAAAGAGCTACTAATAAAGGATATAGCTTTTGCCTCTAACCTGTTGTATAACGGGCAACCTGTAAAAGCAGCCACTTCTAAACAGACACTAAACACAACCAATTGTCACTGTGGAAAAATGTACCAGTTGGCAACCATTGTGGAAATATCAATAACTACTTACTTTCAGAAGCCAACACCGGCTTGTTTACAGGGCACAAAATTAACCCAGAGAACTTCCATGTGAGGTGTGGGCACAATGTTCACTTTGAATCAGGGTTCAAATCCCATGAGAGAATCTACCCTTCCAGCTCTAGTCCCTCATCTGCAAATAGAGACTAATTCTAGCTGACTTCATGGAGCTTTTCAAAGGCTGATTGAGGGAAGCAAGGAAATCACCCTTCCTTTCCTTTGACCTCATAGTAACACGAAAGGAATTTCTAAGTATTCATTAAATGCACAGTGAGAACCAAAGCTCATATAGCTCCTCAGAGGCTGAAACCCCAGGGCTGGCAACACCTCATATACCCAGTTTACAATCTTCTGAAAGGTGAATGCTGGCAGCCAGCGATACCCAACAGCAAAACTGTATTCAGACCTGCGTCCTAATCCCAACTCCAAGGTTTGTCAGGATGCAGTGCACTTCAGCTCCTCATTTGCGATAAAGGAGTCCCACCATGCTGTTATAAAGACATTAAAACCAACAGGAAAATATATTTAAATTTCATAAGATGCCTAACACAAATACTTGTTTGTCTTGCGGCGTCAATCGTTTCTAACAATTCATCTCTCGCTGACAGATGAGATGCAGTACAGATGAAGAAACCCAAATAGCAGAAATGGTTCAGGTGCCAAGGCACCTATGTTCCAGAAGGAGCATAACAAAGACATTGAATATCTTCTTACAGGGCTCTTACGTAAATGATACATAATGTTTATATGTTATTAGCAAGAACAACACAAGACAAATTGTGTGTCTATTTCAGGGCCTTTTGGGAGAGTTATTATTTTGTTCTGTTCCTTAGGAACATATGAGTCTTGCCGGGTTAGACTGAAACCTGCCTAGTCCAACATCCCATTTCCCAGAGTGGTCCACCAGATGCCTCTGGGAAACCCACAAGCAGGACATGAGCTTGCAATATGTCTAACTTGTTGCTGCCACTGCTCCTCTTCCTGTTCTTTATAATACCTCTTATTCTGGAGACAGCATATAGAGCTGTCATAGGATAGTGACTAGAGTAACTAAGACTTGGGAGGCCAGGAATGGTATTCAGCCGAGTTTCAAAATTAGTGGATCTATATTAGTCATCTTCATTAATTTCATTGGGTCTACTCTTGAGTAAAATAAAAGGCAGGCCCACACCATACATTTAAAGTACATGCAGTATACATTTAAAGTGAATGACTTTCCCCAAAGAATCCTGGAAACTGTAGCCTGTTAAGAGTACTGGGAATTGTAGCTCTGTGGGGAAAACTAGAATTCCCAGGATTTCTGTGTTTTAAATGTGTCCTGGACATGCTTTAAATGTATGGTGTGGACCTGCCCTTAGTTGAATACCACTGTAGGGTTCAAAGCCTCACTCAGCCATGAAGCTCAGTGTGTGATCTTGAGCCATTCACTCTTTCACAGTCTAACCTACCTTTCAGGGTTGTTGTGCAGGATAAATGTAGGGGGGGGTGACCAAATAATTCACTTTGAGCTTCTTGAAGAAAATGTGAGACATAAAAGTATAAACAAATCCAGCCTTTGCAACTAGACGACCTTGGAGAGCCACTGCTATGCATTTGCAATCACAGAGTCCCATGTTCAATTCCATGTATTCCCAGTTAGGGAAGCCACTGTCAGTCTAAGTTGACGAAGCTGGGCTAGATATGGTTTGACCCAGTGCTTTTTTTCTAGAAAAAGAGGTGCCGGACCTCACCATGAACACCTCCCTCGTTCTCTTAGAATGGCAATTGCAACCACCTGAAAGGTGCCAGAATTGAGTTCCTGTGAGTCTCCCCTGAAAAAAGCCCTGAGTCTACCCCCATAAGGCAGCTTTACATACATTTTTGTTTACTTCGACTGGAGTCCATGACAAACAAACTGAAGCAATATCCTGCAGATGTATACAGATTTGTAAACGTATCAATGGGAATGTTCATACATTCAGCTACGAAAGAAATTTTCCTAACGCACTTTGCACATTCATGCTGCAGTCTTGCTGTGCACAAGCTGCATTGGCTATAGTGGGGTTTATTCCTGAGTAAGCATGCATATGACTGCACTGTAAAATTGATGGTCAGGGAACAGGGAATATGAATTTTTAAAAATTATCGTCATCAGATCTGGACTAGAATTGCAACACTTCAACACGCAGCCAACTTAATTAACACAGCAACAATTAAGCAAGGCCTCTCTGCTGCTATAAACACAATTCTCCTTTCAGTTCATTTCCTTCTTCTCACAGGTTCTCTGCTCCACTTGATTTTGTTGCTCTTTTGTAATCCTTCATGCTCTTACGGGGGGGGGGGTGTCAAATTCATTCGCCATAAGTAGTTCCAGTTCATGAGAAAACTTTTGGCTCTTCCCTATCCATGGAGAATTAGCCAGCAAAGTTTCTTAGGACACAATGATCCCAAGTTTGGGACTAACAGAATGCAAGTGCTTACATGGAAAGAACATGGAGTAAACTAAAATCTAAATTAAAATTGCAGATGGGGAAAAATATTGCCCAAAATAATAAATGGTTACACTGTGTTTGTTCCCAACACCTGCGATTAGAACTCTTGATGGGTGGGATTGAGAAAAGGTTAAAAAATAAAGATTTGATAGGGGAAGGATAAATGTTATGGGAGTACGTAAAGCATTAGATTTCAGAATTTCTTCCTTTCTTTAAAAAAAACAACCCAGCAGGAGAGTTTTTAAAACATAATAATTCCAGACCAGTCATTTCCCAGAAATGTTAACTATCCAAGTGAAAGTGACGCAAGACCCCAGCACACGCTCTTTCCATCTGGGATTGGCATCCCACTCAAACATTTCCAGTTCCCAAGATCCTCTGCAGCTAGCTAAATGCAAATAAGAGGTCCCTGAGTCCAGAGAGGTCTTGCCTGCCAACGCAAGTCTTGCAGAAGGCCTGATTACAACACTACTCCTATCAGTGACATATTAGTTTTGGTTCCCGGTATCAGGAGAAGCAGAAAAACCTAGGTCTTAGGTTAGGATGGGAAGATATGTGTGTTGCTTCCAATAATTGCTGCAAATTCTTCAAGTGATCATCTTCAAATCATTTCATAGCAGTTGCTTCTGTTGGTTTTTATCACTGCTGTTCCCTGTTATTTATACAAAACCTGTAATGTGTTTTGTAAAAAAAAAAATTATCTTACCTGTCATCACAGTAATTCAAAAAAAGGCAAGTAACTATTATTCCTAATATACAGATGAGGAATCCAGATGGATGCAACCAGTCTACTCATTATATGCAATTGTGAGTAAATTTGCTCTGCCTTAAAAAAAGAAAAGAAAAAGCAACAATTGGGAGCAGCGGAAGGGCCTGTGGGAGTTTAAGTCTGTCCCTGTCCATTGTTCCCTCTCTCCCTAAAAATTGCTTCCACCTGCTTTTAGCCCTGCAGCGAACCATATACCAGTTCCCATACACTTCAACAAAGGGAAAAAAGAAGCTGGGGCAGATTTTGAGTGGAAGAGCGCTTCAAGAGGGAAGGCTTAAGCACACTGCCACTGGTCCATAAATTTTCCACAGGCAACTGAACTCACTCTGTACAAAATTACACTTCAAAAAAATGTTATTTTGTACTAAAACCATAGCACACAGAGAAGGAAGAGTGGCTATGCTAAGTTTTGACTGGCGCTGCTCAGAGTCCAGGAACTTTTAGTGTCTCCTCTACTTGAACTTTTCCATTCCAGCTGGTCATCAGGATAACTTGTAGCCAATAACTTGAACCTGAGTTTGCTTATTCGCTTATTTCCTCCTCCCTCCCAATCATTTTTTCTTTTTGTGTCATTACAAAAGGGGCTGTGATTTTTTTAAATTTGGGGTGGTAGTGATTTGCAAGCCATTCTGGGAGTCTTTATTTTTTGGCTAAAGATAAGGAATTGGGGAAAGAAGCTTTAAATGAACAAAAATTAGAAAGTTCTTGGCTAGCTCGGACCACACCATCAAAAAAATCATTTCTAAGCAACAAAGACCAAGTGTGTCATGAACTTTTTTAGGCAGCTGCTACAGCCACTTGAAAGAAAACAAACCTGTTATGTTTATGCATCAATGTCAAGCTAAGTACTTAACGTGGTGTTGTTTTCAAAAAGGGAGAAAAGGCTCCGGAGAAAATGCCAGTGGTTTATTTTAATATACCAAATGCGGCTGCCATGCTGTGTCCGGTTTGAAGTTAGCAGCACGTTGCAAAAACAGACTGCGCTGGCAGCCGCTTGTTACAGAGGCGCAGGATTATAAATGAGAAATGACACAGGTAAATACACTGTTCGCCACAAGCTGGCATGAACGCAACATCAGGGCCAAGCAAAAGTGCAATGCACAATGCAACTCAATGCTGTTGTGACACACATACCAACTGCTCTCAACTGCGGCCCACTGCATATGAGCATCACCTCCAGGCTGCACCTCAATAAACAAATACCAACTTCTGACACACTGAGGAGATCTTAGCTTCCATGTTTAAAATCCACATTTCTAGTCCTCAGAAATATTTGGGAGAGGGTGTGTAGTGTTGGGGCGGAAGGGGGAAGGCATCCACATTCTATGAAAACCAGAAACTTGGTACTAAACTGATGTCTTACAAGGTAATTTACACAATATATTTTAACTGTACGTAATGTAGGCAACTTCTGAATAGAGCAGTTGTTTTTAGCAAGAGTCAACACAGCCATGCCAATACACAGTGAATCTTTACATTGCAAAAATATTTTTCTGAATCATGTTTTCCTACTTTCAAAACACCTTCCTACTATTGCAACTTGCAGGATAAACAGCTTTCTGACCTTAAGAGATGCCTATTGGAATAAACAGCGAATAAAATCTTTTGATACCTGAAACACTTACAGATTTAATGTGGAATCACTTTCATAGAATAGAGTCCACTTCATCAAATAAAGCTGATGCTTGATTATTTTATATTTTTATATGTGTATGCATGCATGTGTGTGTGTGTGTGTGTATACACAAACATATAAACATATATATATATTTTAAAGTAGATTACCCTTCATTAGGAATTCAAAAGCAGTTTACAAGAATCTTCATAAAAATCAGTACAATAAAACCAGGAAATATACAAAAATCACCACAGACCGTACTTTTTAGTATTTCATGGTCATTTGACCTCAGTTTATATTTTCCCCCCTATGTTTGTTTGTCCATGTGGCTATATAAACACTGATAAATGCACACACCCTTGTCAAATGGGAACAATACTCCAGGTATCTAAGTAGATTCCAGGCCACAAAAGCGTAGGCCACATTAAATTTGTAGTCTTCAAGGTGCTACAACATTCTGTCGCAGTCCCTCCTGCCACACACACACACACACACACACACACGGAGAGTTACATAGCTAGGGATGGCAATCTCAGAGATCAGGTAAAAAAAATTCTCAAGGCTTTCCTTTCCTTCCTAGCAAAATAACACAGTGTGAGAAGTAAAGAATTCAATGGGAAAATATGAAGGCAATGAGATCTAGGATCAGTGACAGAACCCAACAAGGGGAGGAAATATTATCAATAACAACATTTGTATAGTGCTTTCAAGTGTCTCATGGAAGTGTTCAAAGTGCTTCATAAGCATTATCTAGATGAAATCCTTTAAAATCCCGTAAAGCAGGTATGGCGAATCTGTGGCCCTCTAAATGTTGTTCAACTACAATTCCCACAATTCCTGATAAGTGGCCATGCCAGCTGGGGTTGATGGGAGTTGCAATCTCAAAACATCCTAGGTCCCCCATCCCTGCTGTAAGGTTAGTCAGTGTTATTATGGCTGGGTAGCCCGTAGCCAGGTACAGGTAATCAAAAGAAAATGAGCTATCCAGCAAGACTTTAGGGTGGGACTGAGAAACAATGATCAACCCTAACCTCACTTAACTGGGAGTAAGCCCCATTGAATTCAATAGGACTTACTTCTAAGTAGACATAGTTAGAATTGATTGCACCGGAAGAAATCAGAGTCACCATAAATATAGCCCTTGCAGTGATTGGAAAGAAAAGTAAACAAACCAATGGAGAAGATTTAAAAAAAACTTTCTGAAGGGGCATAGAAGTTAGAAACCTAGAAAAGTTTAGCAAAGGTAGCATGTCTCTCTCTCTCTAATTCTTGCCATTCTTAAGGCAAGGGCCAGGCTGTCAAAAGCAAAGCTATTTAAGGAATGGAGCTGAGAGGCGGCTTCCCGGATGAGATGGAGGAGTGGGAAACTGAAGGATGGATTGGACAAGTTACTAAAAAGTCCAGGGGCCAGAGGGGTGTGTGTGTGTGTGTGGATGACAAGAACGTGTAGGTATGGATTGCGTAAATAAGAGAGTCAGGAGAGCCAAAGATCAACGACAGCAGGCTCGAAGCATGGAGTGATCGGGTGGCCACCCCGTCCGGGGTGGGTGGGGAGTGAGAATCCTGCGACGGGGGGGGGGGGAGCCGTGGTTCTGGGAAGACAAAGGGACACGGATCCTGGGATGTGTTGATGTGGGAGAAGAACCATGTCCAGAAGCGCAGGGTGGGAGTTTCCGGAAAGGGGTGGGAGAAGCAATGACAGGCTGGGAGCCCAGGTTGGGGGTCCTGGGGTCAGGGGGAAAGGGCATGAGTGGGAACCGAGGGGGTGTAAGGTGGTGGGGAAGACTTTGGGGGGGGGGGTCCTATGCTTGTTCCAGGGGAGAGAAGGGGGCATGAAAGACAGGGAGGGTCTGCGAGGAGTAGGGGGCGTGTGGGGGCCACTGACGGAGAGAGGGAAGGAAATTTGGGGTTTTTAGGGGGGGCGAGCCCCCCAGGTGGCACTTACTGGAGTGGGACCAGCCATGGGCAGCACCTCCGAGGTGGGAGGGGGGCAGGCTGAGTTCGAGCCCCCGAAGGGTCGCCGCCGGGCGGGACTCACCTCCTGCCGTCGCGGCTTCGCCGGCTCCGGGACCCGAGCGAGGCGGGAGGAGGAGGAGGAGGAGGAGGCGCGTCCTGCTGCCCAGCTGCCGAGGCCCCGACGGCGGCTCCGTCCTGTGCGAGGGAGGAGGAGGGACGGCGCGTGGGGGGGGGCTACCGAACCGACGTAAGGCTCGGGAGGGAGTGGACTCAGCGGGCGCGCAATGCTGGGAAGTGGGAAGGAGCGCGGGGGGCGGGCGGAGTGGCGAGCGCGGCGCGGGCGGGCGCAGCAAACAGCGCCGATTGGCAACACTGTAATCTGGAGTGGCCGCGAGGAGGGCGGGGGGAGAGGGAGGGATCTGGGCCTGGAGGGGAGGGCTGACGTCACCGGAGTCGGGGCCGGGGCGTGCGCATGCGCCGTGCTGGCTAAAGTCGAGTTGGGCGACGTTGCTTTGCTCAGCCGGCGAGAGGGGAGATTGCTTCTTGTTTTCTCCCTCGGCTTCTCATTTTTCTGCGCCCCTTCCCCCCCCCCAAAATTCAGCAGTTGTTTCCACGTTTCCTCCTTTTATTTTATTTTCCAAATTTTTTATTGGTTTTCCATAAACAGACAAACAAACATAAATCTTAAGTGTATTAATTCCACTTTTGTTTACATTGTTGGGTGACTTCCTCGACTCCCCCAGCTGAGTTTCAATGTATATGGTTGTAACAGTTTTCCAAAACTATTTTCACATAAAATTTACTTAGTCAATTAACATCTTTCTTTCTTTTCATTTTAACTTTAGACATATTATTCTATAACATCACATATTTAAACCCTAGGCCAATCTGGTACTTGCAAGAAGTTCTATTTAGGTTATCTTAGCATATTTAGCTAAATGGTCTTTAAATATTTAGCTAAATAGTCTTTAAATACTCCTTTTATTAAAAGAAAACAAGATTGGTGGTCCCCAGCTCAGCAGAGCAGAAATTTGCAACGGCGGGACCTACATTTGGGATACCCCTTGGCGACCAGCAACATAGGGGTCCAGGGGTCTTTGCCCCCCCATATTTTATTCAAGTTGGCACCCCTGACTAGCAAGGAGGTCTCTGGGCATTCATTGCCATTCAAATAGTGTGTGTGCTCCGTGTCATGTGATCGATTATGTGGGGTGGGGCTTACCTGCCTCTCCCCCCCAAATATTCAAGTTGGCACCCCTGGCCAGCAAGGAGGTCTCTGAGTAACCACTGCTATCTTCTTCAGTGGGGCTGTTCCATGACAGATCACACCTTTACAACCTCTGTGCTGCTGACCCTCAAACTTTGTGGTGGTTGAAATACATACAGCAACAACAAATCAATTTGAGCCATGGCGACTCAAATTGGGTCCACTAAACCCAATGTTTTTAAACAATGTGGACTAGAGTTGCTTATGGGGCCCCTATGGGATTAGAGGTCCTGAAGCTTAAGCTTTATTGGTTTCATAGTATATCTGACCCTGCCTGCAAGCTATGGCAAAAGGGGCACAATGCTGCACATCTGAAGAGCCCTGTTGGATCAAGACTAGGGCTCCTCCAGTCCTCACAGTGGCCAAGCTGTGGGCCAGCAGGACCAGAGCACAGCAGAATTCTCCCCAGTTGTGATTCCCAACAACTTTTATTCTCAGAGGCATACTTTCTCCCAACAGTGGAGGTAGAACTTACTCGTCTGGCCACTGTCACCATAAATTGGTCTAAATCCTTTTAAAGCGATATAGCCGCCACAGGGTTTACACCAGTTGGAACCTCCAAACCAGGCCCATAGACCCAGAGCCGGCTCTACCATTAGGCAGCCTGAGGTGGTTGCCTCAGGCAGCAGAAGTGCACAGGACGACAACCCTTTTTACCTTTATAGGGTAAAAAACAGCACATGGTCTTAAAACCTGACACATGGGAGCAAGAAAAAGGGGATTTGTGAAAGGACAGTTTTGGAATGCGCTGCCATGTGGATGAGTGCAGGGATTAGCATAGCACACAGGTCTCAACTACTTGTCCCCTAGTTGACTTGCAGTGTGACAATGTAACCCACCCACCAACAAGGCTATTTAAATATAACTACTCAATTGACATCAGATTTAACCTGGGAGTAAATTAGGATTGCACTATAAACTGGTAGAAGCAAGGGGAAGTACCCTTGCCTGCTTATCTCATCTGGGACATGGTTGGCCAAGTTGTGTCCCCTTCCATCACCACTTTCGATAAGCCACAAACCAGGGGAAAGACCTCTTGAAAATAGGGCACTGGGAGGCAGACTCTGGTCTCAGTAGGGACATGGAGTGCATACAGTTCTGTAGAGGGCCAGAACTGGATACAGCTGATATTTAGAGAAGCCTAGCAAAAAGTAGTAGTGTTGTTGTTTTAAAAAAGATGGCTAGATATGGTAGTTTGTAGCTGGTTGTAAGCAACTGTGTCATTTTCTGAAACAATTATAATTTGTCAGAAATGTTCACAAAATAGTTAGTCTCTGTTTTTTGTTTTGTTTTGTTTTCTGCTGTATACTGTCTCAAGGCATATGTTTGCCAGATACAGTACTTGTCAAATTATTTTTTAAAAAAACCCAACAACCTTCAGAGAACAGGAATCCGTGGCTTCCTAAGCAGTGCAATGCTATGCATGTCTATTCAGAAGTAAGTTCTATTAACTTCAACAGGACAGCAGTTTAGGCAATGCATCCTTCAAGGACAGTTTTTCGTGTAATGAGACCAAGCAATGTGACAATACGGGGACAGTTTTGTAGTTTATTCATATTCCAGAGAATGGCTTCGAAAATGCAAACTTTTCTCATTGGGGCAAGGTTCAAAAAGAAGGGATTAACTATGAATGCAGGGCAAAAACCATGCATGTTTACTCAGAAGTAAGCCCCACTGTGCGTAATGGTGCTTAGTTCCAGTCAAGTGAGAATAGGACCGCAACATAGTATTATGATTATTGAAATAAATACAATGTCTATGAAACAAAACACACACACTAAAATAACCAAAACAGAACTGTTTCTCTTGAGAACACTTGGGGGGGGCGGAATAGTAGGTTCAGAAAGTAACACATCAGTTTACAACCAGTTACTTTTGTTACAATGTATTCACTATATTTTATTTAAAGGTACAATTTATCAGGCTTCAAGCTGTCTCTCCTGCGGAGTTCAGGCCAAAAAGAACATAAACTTGTTTCATACATACGGGTGTGACTTTATAAATAAAAATATGTGCCAATATACTTCCTGCACTCCTGCTATTTCCATTTCAGGATGGCTTCCCAGTACAGCCTGTTTAGATAATGATGTATTTGTGCACACCTGACTACAGTCTTCACCCTGCACTGAGTCACCAGAATGGCACCTATTGATTTCAATGGGATAACAATATTTAACTGCCTCACCCTGAAGATCTGCTTTAGATGATGGTGCAAACAGTAGCATGTGCCACCACACCTAACAGGTGGGGCTGTGCCTGTATGGAGGCTGGAGGAACAAAGGAAGCTACCTTATACAAGGTCAGCTTACCTGATATTGTCTAGTTTGATTGACAGCATCTCTCAAAGATTTGTCCCATAACCTGATCCCTTTAGCTGGGGATGCCAGGGGCTTTCAGTATATAAAGGGTATCTTTTATATATTTATATATATCTTTTCTAGGGACACAGGTGGTGCTGTGGGTTAAACCACAGAGCCTAGGACTTGCCAATCAGAAGGTCGGCGGTTCAAAACCCCGCGACGGGGTGAGCTCCCATTGCTCGATCCCTGCTCCTGCCAACCTAGCAGTTCGAAAGCACGTCAAAGTGCAAGTAGATAAATAGGTACCGCTCCGGCGGGAAGGTAAACGGCATTTCCGTGCGCTGCTCTGGTTTGCCAGAAGCGGCCTGGTCATGCTGGCCACATGACCCGGAAGCTGTACGCCGGCTCCCTCGGCCAATAAAGCGAGATGAGCGCCGCAACCCCAGAGTCGGTCACGACTGGGCCTAATGGTCAGGGGTCCCTTTACCTATATATATCTTTTCAGATTCCAAGGTTGTGTGCACACCATATATAATTTCCCCCAAAGAATCCTGGGAACCTCACAGAGCTACAATTCCTAGCACCCTTAACAAACTACAGCTCCCATGATTCTTTGGGGGAAATGATGCACTTTAAATCCATGGTGTGTATGCAGCTTTTTGAGTTGGGTCAAATATCAATTCAATGCTACCATACTTAAAATTAATAACATAAATACTGAGACTTAACTTCTACACCATATACTTAAAGCACATGACTTTCCCCAAAGTATCATGGGTACCGTGATTTGCCACTCACAGAGCTACTACTCCCAAGCCCCATTAACAAACTACAATTCCCAGGGTTCTTTGGGGGACGTCATGTGCTTTCAATGTGCATTAAATGTATGGTGTGGATGTTTGACCTCTGTTGCTCCACTTCTCAGCAGAGCTTCCAAAGTACCCTATGGAATGAAAGTCATAAAAAAAAATACAATAAATGCCAATACACACTTCAACAACAAAGGGCAATAAGCAAATGATGAAACAGAATCGTAAAAACCAAACAGGCCATAATCACTACTCACTTTATGCCACTTTTAATATGCACTCAAAGTGATTTACAACAAAAGCATGACCAAACAAAAAACTGCATATGAAACCATTCAAAACAACGTCATAATAAGAAAAGTATGTAATAAAGCAATAACAATCTTTTTCCTTTCTTTTTCAAAAATTACAATAATTTTGTCACCAGCAGGAAAGAAGCAGCCTCTGGCCTAGATGGCAGCAGCAACTGGAGGGTGACTCCTTTTAAAATAACTGCAGTGGGAGATGAGGACACAACACTCAGGGTCAGCAGATGAGTAAACCATCTCTCAGGGAAGAGTTGTATCCAGTTAAGTTAGGCTCATAGTAGGCTTATTGAAATTAATGAAGTCCGTTCATTTTACTGGGTCTACTCTGAGTAAACTAACATTGGCTACAACCCCAAGTCTACAGGAATTCAGCTGAATAATATGGTGCCAAGTAGCTACTGAGATGAGGGATAGCTCAGTTGGTAAAGCATGAGACTGTCAACCTCAGGGTTGTGGGTTCAAGTCCCACGTTGGGTGAAAGATTCCTTCATTGCAGGGGGGTTGGACTAGATGATCCTCATGGTCCCCTCCAACTCTACAATTCTATGTTCTTTGAGGGAGAATTGTAGCAGATTGAATTTGCCGGCTGGCCACAATCCCAGAACTTTATGGTAACACAATAATAAATATTAAAATTTCAGCACCAGCTCAGGAAAGCAAAAGGCTCATTTTCCAAACAGAATAGTCTTCACTGTCATTTGAAACGTTGACATTGAACTTGGAGATGTGAGCATTTTACGGGAGTTCCAAAGATACAAAGCCAACACTGAGAAGCCTCATAGCTCAAACAGTGGCAGAATCATCAACCGAACCTCCTCAGACAATATCAGACCCCATGGAATGGGAGGAGCATATAAACAAAAGTGTTGATTTAAATAAGCTTCCACCACCCTAGTGCCCTTCAGATGTTTTGGACTACAACTCTGATCAACCCCAACCAGCATGGGAGTTGTAGTTTGGAAACAACTGGAAGACATTAGATTGGTGAAGGCTGATTTGATTCTAAGCCTTGAAACCAGAAACCTCAGGACTCATCCATTAAAACCCATGACCCACTGGTTGAGATCGCTCATGTGCCCTGAGTGACTTTATATTTAGTCTGCACCTTCTGCATTTAATTTCCCTCTGACAGCATTGTTTATAATTCCACCATGCCACAACCATGTGTGCACCTGTAACTCAGGATAAGCATTTCATGGCTTCTGATTATAGTTTGCAGAAATGTATGTCATAATAGATTTTATAGTCTTTAAGGTGCCACAAGTGTCTCTGTTGGTTTTGAAGACATTTCTGTGGAAATGCATGTGAGAGAGTAATTAGGTTTGATAGATTTTATGATATGTGAAATGTCTAGGCTTTTATACTTATTAACAACATTTTAAATTGTTATTCATATGTGAATTAATAGACTAAGCTAAAAATTATATTTACATATTGGTAAAAGCAATATTTCTGAAGCAAAAACATACTTTGTAGAGGACTTCCGGGGAAGATGGTGCCGGGTCAAGTCTCAGCTGAGTCTCTGCTGCGTGAGTAGGAGCTCCAATGATCAAATTACCCTGATAAAAAGACTCAACCTATGAAAATATCTGCCAACTTTTATCAGTAAAAGACTCCAGGAGCTGTCCGGTGGACTTTTAAGCCTCCCCTCACCTTTAAAGCTACTTAAATCAACTTTGAACCACCTCCCTTGAAAAGCCCATAAAGCTGTGGGCTGGATAAAATAGCCCCATTTATTTCTGAGTACAAGACAATGTTGCAAAGAACTGGGGATTTCACCTTTACAACCTGTAACAACTCCCACAAAGAAAAAACAGGCCAAAATTTCAACCTACTTTGTAGAGTATGGACATGTTTGCTTGCCATTCACAGTCTTTATAAACATATTACAAATTATTATTTTTATTATTTAATTGCTATCTTTTTCATCAATTAAATGAGTTTTAAATGATATTTCTATCCAGCGCTAGAAATGACATTTGATACACCCAAGCAAACTGAGTTGGCCATCTCCTGAGTGCACATTTTCTATCTTTGCCCTGTTCTCAGAGACCCTCAACAAAACTGTGGACAAATACCTGACGTTTTCCAAAGCACACAATCCATGATCACTGCATTTTGAAATCAGTCAGCCCTGAAAGTGAATCCATCCAGGCTTGGCTAAGGTTTTGTTTCACTGCATGGGAATTTACATTCTTCAGAGAAACTGACACCGAGTTTCAGTCATTCTTTATTTTTTATTTTTTTTATCCCTGTGTTACTGTATGCTGAATCACCTCTTTTGAAAAGCCTCTTTGTTGATCTTCTGCGGAAAACCAGGGCCCCCTTTTCAGAGAACCATCTGAGAGGAGGCAGAGAGAAGCAGCAGCACACTTTGCCAGGCTTCCTCCCTCTGTCTGTCTCTGTGTCTTTAAATGGCTCTTTATCGCTCTTCCTGAGAGAAGAGTGGGCAGGCTGGGAATTCCCTTTAAATGTCCCTCCTCCTCTCAGTGGGGATTCCCTCTGACCTGAAGCAGTGTGGTAAAGCAGAGAGGAGAGGGTGTCACAGAGCCAGTTGCTAAGAGAGGGCTGCTGTGTCTCCTTTTCACTCTAGACCACAGCAATGCAATGTGGAAGCAACAGCAACAGCTATAACTTGTTCAAACCCAGGTCTCACTCCCCACCTCCCCAAGTACTGTATATTTTTGCTTGCTATTTGTCTGCCAAAGCAGGATTCCTGGACTGACTGCTAAAGAAGCATGGTGGGCTCATCCACGCTCCCACTTGCCCCATGCCTAGGAAGCATGGGTCTGAGAGGTTTTCTGCTTGCCCTGCACTATCTAGGCACAGGTCCAAGCGGTTGTGCCCTTGCCCCACACCTTTTCCTGGGAAAACTCACTCTTCAGCTCTGAATCAGAGCAAACATCAGTCTGGAGTAAATTCAAATTGCTATTTGCTTAGATCAGGGGTCAGCAAACTTTTTCAGCACGGGGCCGGTCCACTGTTCTTCAGACCTTGTGGGGGGCCGGACTGTACTTTTTTGGGGGGAGGGGAAATGAACGAATTCCTGTGCCCCACAAATAACCCAGAGATGCAGTTTAAATAAAAGGACACGTTCTACTCATGTAAAAACACCAGGCAGGCTCCACAAGTAACCCAGAGATGCAGTTTAAATAAAAGGACACATTCTTCTCATGTAAAAACACGCTGATTTCTGGACCGTCCGTGGGCCGGATTTAGAAGACGATTGGGCTGAATCTCGCCCCTGGGCCTTAGTTTACCTACCCATGGCTTAGATTGAGCACTAAAGTGTTTGTGTCCCCCCCCCCGGGGGGGGGGGAAGCACTAGGAGAAGAGGAAGTGTGGATAAACCCACAGTTGCTACACTCACACTTTCTTTCTATATATCTTGCCGTCTTCTTGTTTATATTCCATGTATCTGTCTAGGGAACCAGCATTTGACATGCAATGGCATGTTATTAGATATTTTTCGGTTGTACTGTGGGCCACTTTGGAATGGATATAGCAACAGCAATGACAACAGGTTCCTGAGAGGTGTTGCTTTGGTTTCCCCCATTACTAATACTCTTACAATACCGAGGAACTGAAGTACCCAAGTTTAGTGTATTCTAGCAATGCCATCAGTATAACCGGATAGGTTGCCAAGTGTGTGCTGGAAATTAATCTGGAGTTAGAGCTGAGCCAGATGGTTTTGTGTTCATCTGAAGAGCACTGGCCTCAGTGGGAGAACATCTGCGTGTGTGCAGAAGGTTCCAGGTTCAGCGCCTGACACCATTAGGTAGGGCTGGAAGAGACCCCTGCCTGAAACCATGGAGGGCTGCTGCCAGTCAGCACAGACTATATTGAATTAGATCAGGGATAACCAACCTGGTGCCCTCTATATGTTGTTGGACTGCAACTCCCATCAGCCCAAGTAGCATGGCCAATTGTCCAGGATGATGGGAGGTCCATGACATCTGGACATCGCATTGATTACACCTCACTGTTCTCTCTGCAGTTTTCTTTCTTCATCTTCTTTGCCCTCATTGGCCCACACTGTCATTGACTCTAAAGCATGTGGGTCACCCCAGCCAATTAGATTCAATAGTTTTGCTTATGATACCTCTATTCCCCACCCCCCTCTTTCTCTCTCTCTCTCTCACACACACCAGTTCCTAAAGAAGGGCTGGCAGACCTGTGGTCTAGATGTTATTGAACTACAACTTTCATCATCCCTGAACATTGCCCATTCTGGCTGGAGCTGTTGGGATTTGGAATCCAGTCATATCTGGGGGGAATATATTAGCCATCCCTAGCCATTACATTAGGCAGACACTTCTCCACTTCTTGTATTCTGAAGTGGATTTTCCTGCTGAGCTAGTGTCTGGAAAATAGAGAGCATTAGTAACACAGAACACAACTGTCTCCCTTTTTCAAATTGAAGACTGTTTCATAGACTGTTTAGTCTCATCCTGTTGTAATTACAGAACAGCTGCAACTCAGACACATTTGTGCAGGATTTGCCCACACCTGTATTTGAAGCTGATTGTGTTCCTATTTTGCATTGTCCACATGACACCCCCATTAAAGAGTTTCTATCTCTCTCGTTTCCCTCTGTAAATGTGTTTACTTGATCCAGGGATAATTGGATAGGTTTTGAAAAATGCAACTATAAACCATGGCACTTGAGACAGTGGGTGGGTTGTCTCGTTTTTTTCCTGGGGTTAGATCAAACATTCATCCCCCCCCCTTCCATATACCCTACATACCGACAACAACAGTATTGGCCGTGGTTGTGACAATTTCTGGCAAGCCCTGCAGCTGTGTGTGTGTGGGGGGGTGTGTTGCTGTTGTTGCTGCTGCTTTTGCTTTTGTTTTTTTAAAAAGCACAATAAGATTTGCACAAAACAGGAAAATTGAATAACTGAAAAACAACGATTTCTCCAGATCTTCCTGCTTCATTTCCCCCTACAGGTTGTACTGTATGTTGTTTTCCTATTTTGCAATGGGAAGTTCCGCTTTGTAAAGAATTGAGCATGAAGTGCATACCATCCAACTTTTTCTGATGCAAAACCAGGACTCACGTCTTCCGGGATGCACTCTTGGGCGAGTCACATTACCTCCACCTCGCTCTCACCCTGAAAGGGCCATCAAGATCTCATGTGAAAAATGGGAAGTCCCATTGTTTCCAGGACACTTGGAAGGTATGAAAGTGCGCACACACAAGAAACCATTTCCAGTGCAGCAACACCCTTCCTCTCCTTTCCCTTCACTCCACCCTGTCACCCACACCAGTGCCTAGACTCCTCTGCTGCTAAAAGTGAGGTTACAGGGAACCAGGCAGAGGGCCTTCTTGGTAGTGCCGCCCACCCTGTTGAACGCCCTTCCATCAGATGTCAAGGAAATAAACAATTATCTGACTTTTAGAAGACATCTGAAGGCAGCCCTGTTTAGGGAAGTTTTTAATGTTTGGTGTTTTATCATGTTTTTAATATTCTGTTGGGAGCCACCCAGGTGGGTGGGGTATAAATAATAATAATAAATATGATTATGGTTATTATTATTATGCTGATCAATCTGCCTGACTTTAGACTAGGATGAGGATCTATTTGGAAGATGCTATAATACAAAGAGGAACTGAAAGTATCATTGTCTTAGAACTGGTTCATTTAAAGAGAACTCCTAGGTGTGCCTAGGCATGTAGATTAGACTGGAAATTTCAGCTGCTACTTGCTTCTGATTTCCAAAGAAGAAGAAGAGGAGGAAGAGGAGGAGGAGGAGGAGGAGTTTGGATTTGATATCCTGCTTTATCACTACCCAAAGGAGTCTCAAAGCAGCTAACATTCTCCTTTCCCTTCCTCTCCCACAACAAACACTCTGTGAGGTAAGTAGGCCTGAGAGACTTCAGAGAAGTGTGACTGGCCCAAGGTCACACAGCAGCTGCATGTGGAGGAGCGGAGACATGAATGCAGTTCACCAGAGTCCACTGCTCTTAACCACTATGCGACACTGACTCCTCCTCCTAACAAAACTTCCCTCAGTTTCAGCCAAACAGGACATGACACGGATGATGCCTGATTAGAATCTCTCAGGCTTTTCATACTGAAAACTTCTTACCAGTTTGTCATACTGAAAACATTTCAATTTTTTAAAAAAAGTTTTTTAAAGGGTTGGGATTTGTAATGGTTCTAGGGGTTGCTCGTGCGTAAGCTGGTGCAAACACCTGGCTGGGTTGCCTGAGTGAACCTTTTCTGTCTGGACAGTCACTCACCCGTGGCTGACTCAATCGCTGGCAGAATCCGTCAGTGGGCGTTTCTTAAACATCTTCCAGCAAAGAAGCTCTTTGACGCCTAGTCTCCTCCTACTCTCTCTGCACGAAAGCCTTCTGCGCAAGGAGGGCGTAGGCAGCGGAGGACCCCTACTCTCCCCGCTGGTCCCTGGCAAGGAGTCATGGGACCGCCTCGCCGCTTCCCCCATCTGCCCCGCTTCTCCACTGGTGCTACGCTGATTCTCTTCCCCAGAAGATGGGCTGCCTCTCCCAATCCCGGGACGCTCTCTGGAATCCCTCTGGATTTTGCTCTCTCCCTCTGGCACTGATGGCAGTTCCCTGACAGGATTGAATGATCAACTGTTTCATCTCTTGCCCTTTCCACAATTTAATTGCACTCCTCCCCTAGAGCCAGTGCTCCTTTCATTTTCCTACTCATATTGAAATTCTGCCCCTAAATGAGGCCAAACTTCGATTCACAAAATGTTTAGGGGTATGCGTACCCCTGTGTCCCCCCAGAAAAGAGGCCCTGCCTAGAGCTATTATTGGTTCTGCAGGGGAAGGAGGGGGGAGGCAGGTATGGCATATATACTGTCCCCCCCTAACTAATAGAGAGGAAGTTTTGATGGGGGGGCAGATATGGAAAAACACAGGAAGAAAGACTTCAGAAGGATTCCCAGAGCACCACTTTACTAATCTGCAAAGCAGCAGTGTAGGTGTGCTAATTCGTTTTTTCAATAACAAAAACCAGCAGTAGGAAACTCCAAACCTTGCATCACCAAAATCTATCAGCATCATTTTCAGCTGGTGGGACTCAGCTCTGCCCCCTTTCAGGTAGGCACCAGTGCCACAGCCCACCCTGTCTCCTTGCGTATTGTTGTGTTCCTTCATTGCATTGCTTTTGGAGCCTGCTGAAAACCCTTTTGCATAGGCAAGCCTACCCAGACAAGTCACTTTTAACATATAATTTTATTGTGCATTTGTTTTTAAAACTGCTGATTTATAGTTTGATTCTATTTTGGGTCAATTTGTTTTTTATGTTTGATCTTATTGGTATTTTTATGAATATTTTGTGTGTGGGGGGGTGGTTAATCTAAATCACAAAGAGGGTTTTGTTGTTTAAGCAGTATATAAATATTGCAAAATGCATATTTGTTCATTTATCGACTTGGGAAGCATAACTTTAATGAAACCAAATTTCTCCCTGATCTCTACCTTGAAGAAATGTGCCCTTGACAGAAAAGTATAATTACCTATCCCTGATGTACAGGGCTGAGCTATAAAAGCCTGAATGTCTCCGTTCCCTTCTCCACCAGGGAAGACCAAATAAAGGAATTCAAACTGAACCAGTAAGTCCCTGCTTTGGGCAATGAGTATGTACACTTTAAAAATCTTTATGGTTAGTACCACTGCCCTAAATAGCAACCATTTATAAGTAAGACTTCACTCATGGGCAAAAACACTAAAAGGCAGGCGTGTGGTCATTTTTCATAAAACCACAGGTCACAATAGTGTCTGCACATTTTGCCTCGTGTGTTCAGTTCTACAAGGTCTCTTTCTTTCTCTCTCTCTTTTTAAAATGAAAGCTAGAAATCTAAGCCAGACAGTGGTGCAAGCAGGCATCTCTGCCCGCTTCCTATACTTAGCATTCCTCTGTGTGTGTCAGATTTCTTTCGAAAATGAAGGCATGTACATAATTGAGGGGAAGAACCAATAAAGTTGAGGCCACAATATACCGGTAGCTTGGTAGAGATAGACCATTGCCATCTTGTGGTGAAATGAAATACTTGCTTTTCCCTCAGTGGTGGCGTTGCAACTAAATGTTGCAGTGTGGAAGGCTCACATTAAAGGTTCTAAGCAGCCGGCAGCCATCCTCTTTCCCAGAATGCACCATTCCATTTCTTTCCCATGCCTCTTTGAGCCAGTCAGTGTGTTTAGTCCTCATTGGGCTCTTTTGGAATTCCTTCTCCCCTTCCTTCTATGATTTCTCATACAAAGACTTTGTTTTGTAAGTCTGCAAACTGTGAAAATTGCTCAAGACTGCCATGCTGATATCTCCTCCCTGTCCACAGAAGGTGCATTTGGACAGCATAAGGATCCTACACTCGGAGGATGAGTTCATTGTTGGTAGATGGCTGTGCATTACTTTTTCGCTCAAGCGGGACTTGACAAAGCGTTAGGCTAATTCATGAATGCTTTGTGAGCCACCTGGAGAACTCCTGTTATAGAACAGCTATATAAATGTAGGAAAAGAAGAAAGTGTGGCTTTATGACATCACATGCTGTACAAATTAATATATTACAGAATAACAGGAACAGGACAACTATCCCAGTTGAAGCCTATGGATTTTTTTTAATAACTTTTTTTTATTCAAAATTAAAACAAAACATATTATCCAGAAACATATCATCCTTATCCCATTTTCCTCCCTCCCCCTCCCTCCCCCCACAGAACCCACCCACACCCACCCGACTTCCCTCAGTTCCCGTCTTTGATTTCTCTAAAAATGCTGTTTTCTGCATGTTACACAGTTGTATATATCCTCAAACTATTTAGCTGATTATTATCAATAAAAAGTTTGTGAATGTTTATTCAAAGCCAAATGCCTATGGATTTTAATCTACTCCTAATAGGCCTAGATAGGTAAAACTAGAAGGAAAGCGATAGAATAACACAATGGGAAGGAATCTTAGGGACCCTCCTGACCTCGTTTTTATTGCACATTCATGATGCGATCCCACTTCCAGTGTTGTTTGTGCTTGCAAAACTTTTGGACTGATTGTTTGGACATTGTTTCATTTCATTTCCAATCAGTGCATATGCTGTTTATTTTTGTCCTGCTTTTGTTGCACTATAGCCCCTCCGGACATCAACAATGTGGGGAAGCATCTCAGAAAAAACAAAAACATAATTAATCCACTATTACTGGGCAAGGAGCATGTTGCAGAATACACCTGTAATAAAGTACTGGTCTAAAGAGGCCCTTGAAAACCATCTGGTAGTCCAAATCCCTGCTTATTGCAGGAATCTACAATAACTACAGCATCCCTGATAGGTGGCTGTCCAGCTTCTGTTTAGAAACATCTTTTAAAACATCTTTGCCTTCCAAGGCAATCTGTTTTACTGACAGACAGATGGAACTACCTTAATGCTTAGTAGAGCTTTTTCTGAGATGGTGCTAAATGGGTTTAAAAGCTTCACCTCCTTAATTTCTCTGTTTCAAACTGCATGCACAAAAGACATTTAAAGAAACATTCCCCCCAAAAGGAATCCTGGGAACTATACTTTCCCCATCACACAGCTACAATTCCCAGCACCCTTAATAAACTACAGTTCCTAGGATTAGGGGAGGGGGCAGATATGTGCTTTAAATGTATTGTGTGCTCAAAACGCAACCCTCATTCTCAGCACTTTCACTTTACAAGAGCATAGGTCCATACTCTTTCCTTGCAACACAACAGGAGACACACACTGTTGCCCGAGCTTTTAAACCTTGCTTGCAACACTCACACGGAATTAGTCCTTCCACGAAAACATTCACAGTCAAGTGAGTCCAACTTCTGTCGTTCTGCAAAATCTTAAGCCGCTTGAAAATCCAGCTCTTGGAAATCACATAGCAAAATCCATTGCCTGCAAAATGAATGATCAATCAAACAGCAGGGGGCTCCTTGTTGCTAATTAGTGGCAATCTGTCAGGTCTGATAAGCCGGTGAGAGAGACAGGCTGAACTGTCAAATACCTGCAGCTCAAACACTCATCTGCGGCTTAATACAAGGAAGCCCAGGAGAGATTTCTGATGTCCCCATAGGCTCAGCCCGCAGTAACCTGGTAATGCTTGTTATACAGACTCCTCCCCTCATTCAGGTGTGAGGAAAACAGGAAGCACCAGGTAAGTAGGTGGAGCACAGAAAAGATGTGTCTGTAGGTAGCAACCTGTTGGAATCTTGAGACTGTGCTCATTTCAAAGTCCAAGAACCACTGAAGTCAGGTTGAAGGTCCTATCCAGGTAATGCAAGCTGGCTGGCAAGTATACGAGGAAAACTATTGTTGTTTTGTGTGTACATTTGGGGAGCTCTTATGGCAGAGAATGTAAGCAAGTAGTGCTCTGTTTGGAAACAGTCAGACAGTGGAATCCTATAATGCCTACTCAGAAATAAGACCTGTTGAGTTCAGAGGATCTTACTTCCAGGTAAGTGAGTATAGGATTGCAGCTTGAAGATTGTCGCACACAGCCTGGGGTGGGGGATTTTGGTGTGCAGGAAGTATCTCGCTGAACTGTCTGGTATATTGGACAATGAGGAAACAGTTCTGTTTGCTTGATGTTTTCTTTATGTGTATAGCATAAATGGAGTGAAGCTTGCAAATTGGACAGCAAGCTGAGGTTCTTTTGGCGGGGGATAAATTCAGTAGGGCTAAAGAACTGTATGGCCAAAGGAATTTCAGCTTACTGTCTTAGTTTAACCAGCCTCACGAGGTGGTTGTGAAAATAAAATGGATGGAGAACAGAAGGACCATTTAAGCCTGCCCCGTGCTCCTTGGAGAAAGGGTGAAATAGATATATAAAAATAAAGTTGCCTTTATGTACTGTCCTCCTGAAGAATTATGTTAATCCTTTCCCCAGTGCTCCTCTGTCTGCTGCTATGGTCTGTGGGAAGAACTTAATTTCTGTATTGCATCTAAACCTTGTTGGCTTGCCTTTAGCTCCAGTCCTGACCTGAAGCTGCCTTTCTGGCTGCATCCTCTTAGGTTCCCTTCATGCAATATTAATGTCAGCTTCAGCTGTGCCTAGGCGCCTCCTCCCTTCAGAAAAAGCACTTCTGCTATGCCAGGTTGACAACTTTGGCTTTACCTGTTCAGGGCTACAATTCCCATCACAGTGAACAAACTACAGTTCCCAGGATTGTCTGGGGGAAGTCATGTACTTTAAATGAATGGGGCTGTATTCAACATAGTACTAAGGCGAAGGTAGTAAAAAGCTTTTTTCCTTGTGAGGTGTAGCATTCTCCATCTTCTTCCCCATGTACCCCCTAAATCTGGTCTGGTGATTCCTCCAACCCTCTGGAGCAGATTTGGTAATGGGCAGAAGAAGATGGGAAAATCCTCTTGCACTAGTCATTGTATTAGTTTAATGCCTCTCAGGGTCTCAACCGCAGCCCTCTTCTCATAATTGTTTTCAAACAATATTAAAGGGAACAATTCACTTTATTATTAGAATATAAATCACAATGTTGTACCCTTATTTCAGCATGTAGCCATCTATAGCAATATTATGACTGTTTTATACGGGATTAACAAGCAATTTATGGGGCAGTTTCTAATACAAGTGTATGGCAACCCTTAATGTCTGTTCACATCTTGCGACACATGAATCCAAATATAGGAACATAGGAAGTCTGACCACTGGTCCACCTAGCTCAGGTGTAGCCAATATAATGTCATCCAGGTGTGGTGGACCTCCCATTAATCCTGACCATTGGCCATACTGCTGAGACCAAAGTATGGCAGGTACCACATTGGCTATCCCTGGTCTAATTCAATATGGCCTACACTGGCAGCAGCCCTCCAGAGATTCAGGTGGGATGTCTCCCAGCTCTAAGTTAAGTTGCTAGGGGTTGAAGGTGGCACCTTTTTGCAAGCAAAGCAGAAGCTCAATGAGTGACCTATCGCCCTTCACCAAGCAGCTCACAAGCTATGCATTGTTGCTTGCCAACTACCTGACAGCTAGCCTGTTCTTCTGCTCATGGCCAGGCAGCAAAATCAGAAAGGCTGTTAAGCTCCTTGTGGCCTGCACCTGGTTTGATAGATCACCAGTGAGACAGGCCAGCCTCATTTCCGTGGGAGTTGTTGAAAGACAGCAGATAAAAATTGCATGTTTCTACCTGCTGTGTTGTTACCACTCAGCTGTTGGGTGGTGTGTGAAGTTGCTACAGATGTCCTATGAGCAATGTTGGAGAACTGAGTCAAATACACCGAGCATGTAGGGAAACCCAATTTAATAAGTTGCAAGTGGAGATAGGGAGATCGGAGTAGAGTTTCTTTCTAAGGTGTGCCAGTCACCAGGTGAAGGAAAGATGGGTGGCAAATGCAAAGGACAGCAGTAGCCTAGGAGTGAAACACTCGACTGCAGAAAGGGCTGAGCAGTTTAGAAATACTGGTGCATGATCATGACAAAATGTGGTTGTTCTCAGTGTACTCTAGCTGGGGAGAAGAATGCTTTGTTTATTGTGTGGCTGTCCTGCAGGTACTTAGTGTGTGGATAAAGAAAATAATGATGGCTTTCACAGCATTGACACTGATAAGGGTACAGGATGCTTTCTTTGCCATCCTGGCCTACTTAGCAGTTCAGGAAGGGAGAACAAGCCTCGGCTGAATTTCTTGTTAGCAGGGACTGGCTTTAGAGTTCCTGCTTTGTTTTCCGGCAGGGCACTTGTGCCTTTAATTACTAATGACAGACAGAAACCCAGCTGGTGTGTCTGTCTCTCCCTTTACTACATGGAGGTGCAATAGCGGGGAAAGCTTTCTTTGGTAGAGCTGTACTAGAAAGCAGCAATGACCTTTGTGGCTCTGAAGTTCCCTTATGAGTGTTGTTACACACAGCTTTCAGGAATTTGAATTATTGGCCTCTTCTACCAGGTAATTTTAAAATTTGGAGCCCTGGGTATTACCTCTGAAAAGTGTGTGCTCCAATGAATGTAAAGTTTCAGTGTGCTCAAGTCCAAGATAAATACTAGGTGTGTTTATCTCTGCATTTGCAGCCTGTTTGAGTCACTCTCTGTGTTATCCCTTTGATCTGCAATTCAGCTCCTGTGTAACTCTATACAAAATAAAACCACTGTGTTTCCCTATTCAGTATAACAGGAAATCTAAAAAAGGTTATATCCTTTTCTCCTTTTGGCCAAAGTAGATGAAATTTATGGGCACAGGAGCCCCTTCAAAGTGGTTTAAACATACCAAATTGCAGGGTAATTGGTCCAGGGCCTTTTTGTTGCAACATCCACTGTGGGAGGCTTGGGAGTTTGTTTCTTGCTCTCTTACCTTAAAATAATGAAGAAGCAGCCAAATGGTGTGTATTCTTGCTTGTACCTTTTTTAAAAAAAAACTTTGTAGTTTCATGTCAGCCTTTCTTTCTGGCGATTGTTTGGGAGCCAGCGTGGTGTAGTAGTTAAGAGCAGTGGACTCGTAATCTGGTGAACCAGGTTTGCTTCCCTGCTCCTCCACATGCAGCTGCTGGGTGACCTTGGGCTAGTCACACTTCTCTGAAGTCTCTCAGCCCCACTCACCTCACAGAGTATTTGTTGTGGGGGAGGAAGGGAAAGGAGATTGTTAGCCGCTTTGAGACTCCTTAAGGGAGTGAAAGGCGGGATATCAAATCCAAACTACTACTACTACTACTACTACTACTCCTACTACTCTTCTTCTTCTTCTTCTTCTTCCTCTTCTTCTTCTTCTTCTTCTTCATCATCTTCTTCTTCTTCCAATAGGCTTTACAAGCCTTCAGATAAGTTTTTACAGTTTTCTGATGGGCCTTACAATGTGTCTTGAATGCCCTCATACAGATGTAACTTTCTCTTAGTAAGATTTCATAGCCAGGTCCTATTAAAATTTAGGCCTCCTTTTGAGCCTTTTATATAGCTTAAGTTCTCGAGCCTGGATAGAGTTCTAAAGTTCGACTTCCACGAGACTCCATGACTCTGAAGGCAGATTATTTATTAATGTGATTCACTGACTTCATAGCTCTGGCTCACTGGAATCATTCCTTTCCTGTTTTATCTAAAGGTTGATACAGAACTATAGTCACTGATGAGCTCATGACAACATCATCAGCTGTCTGTGTAAAAAGTCAGAAATGCAGAAGTTTGATGTGGCTTTATTGAGAAATTACAGTGCGCCTTGGGACCTGTTATTCTGACTCCTACCACTTTCTATCTGCAGCAACAGAAGGCCTGCAGTCTCTCTGCTCCTGTGTTCTGCTCTAATGAACCACTACCATTTTTTAAGAGTGGGGTAGTTCATTGGGGTGTCTTCTAGATGATGTTGTACTCCAACTCCCATCATCTCCAGCCAATGGCCAGGAATGATGGGAATTTCAGTCTAACAACATCTGGAGAGCAATAGATTGGCAACCAGCCCCTGGTTTAAGAGTATACTCTCTACCTTTTAGCTCTTGGTGTTGGATCATGTCATTTGACAGTCTTCCCACAACCTTAGGCCTGGGATCTACCTATGGCTGAACTTGAACCTGCAGCTAGGCTTGCCAGCTTCTCAGCCGGCCACTGTAGCTGTGTCTCTTAAACTGGGTCACAACAGGAGCACGACCACCATGCAATTATATGATAAAAGATTAAGAAATGGTTCCTCAAATACATGTTTGGGTTAAAAGTGGGCCCTGGATCTGAAAAGGTTGAAGATGACTGTTCTAGAGTACTCTGCTGAAAGTTCACAAATATACCGTTCTGCCACAAATGCATGTTGCTTTCTTTATGGGTGCAAACTCCAGGCCTCTGATGGCTTTGTCCAGCATGGAGATCTGAGAAAAGAGCCCCTGCTGCTGACTTTTGCTTGTCCTGAAGTTGCTTATAACCCAGGACCCTGTCCACAACAATGTTGTGTCAACAAAGTATGATTTTACACAGTTGTGCACATGCACACTATTTATGAATGCTTTCCAAAGCTGCCCTCAAGACTTTAGGTGAACATAACTGTTGAGGACAGAGAGGGGAGCTCTAACAGTTTCTGTGCTATGGGCTGTGAGCTTGCCTGCGTAGCTGCCAATTAAATTGCACCAAAGAATGCTCAGCTCAGCAGGTTACTGTGGCAAGGGGACTGTCTCATGACCTTCTCTCGGCTCTGAACAGCATGGAGCTGACAGAGGCAATGAAGTTTCCAGAGTCAGCCAGGGCCCCTTCCCCCTGCCTCTCTAGGAATCACTTTATCCTTGATATTTGCAGGATAGGAAAGGTAAACACCTGCAGCTCTTCTGCTGTCTGCTTAGAAAGAGAAGCCTGGTCCTCATGCTGGCTCAGTTTGGCTCAGTGTAGATTCCAGAGGGCCTTATGAAATGTTTGGGAGCAAGATCGGCTCTCTCAAATTGCTCAGCAGAGGTGGGTTTCTTTCTAGGGAGGGAGGCAATGTGAAACTGCCCCAAATTTGCTGGGTAAGAAGCAGCTTACTTTGCTGTGTGTGTGTGTGTGTGTGTGTTTGAGATGCTCTTCATATGGCTGTGGGCATTTCCATGGGTTCGTGGATTTTGTGTGTGTTCACATACAGTAATTGTATAATAGTTGCAGTGGAGCATTC
This sequence comes from Podarcis raffonei, assembly GCF_027172205.1. NCBI lineage: Eukaryota > Metazoa > Chordata > Lepidosauria > Squamata > Lacertidae > Podarcis > Podarcis raffonei. Next base: position 76,360,784 of record NC_070607.1, read on the forward strand.
TTTCCCCAATAACGGATCACTGTTGTAGGTAAATGGTGTTTTTTAAGGATACAAAAGTTTTGCTGCTGGAGGGTGTCTTTCTGCTTGCTGTGGCTATTGCATTCTGAAGTGCTGCATATACTTAATTCATGGTAGCATTAAGGAGAAAGATCCCCAAGTGCAAGCATTTGGCTGATAGAATGACCGCCTCTTCTCCCCCTGAATTCTGTCCTGGGGTTCTCTCGACCCTCCCAAGTAAGCCCCACCTAGCTTGGTTGGACTCTTGCATGTCTTACTTCTTGAGACACGCATTTAGGGTAACACTAGGACACTCTGTATTTTTTCAGGACACAAGTCATGTGCCCAGCACTTTGTGTTAGCACTCATGTAAGCTCCTGCACAAAAATAGAGGTCAGGGATGGAGCAATTGGGTACCAAGGACATAGCCAAGGCGAGGCAGGGGGGCTACTGCCCCCAATCAATAAAAATGCATAGCAAATTGAGGTTCTGCCCCCCAACAGAAATCCTGGCCACGCCCATGACAGGCACAATCCCAATTTCTCCTTTCTCCTTGACCATTTCGAAACACTTTGGACATCAGACCCAGGCTCTATGTAGTGTAATGGAGCAGTGTTCATTTTTAAATATTATGGGACAATGTGGATAACAAATACCCTCTTTTTCTTTACATTAGTACATTGCCGACTGTGGCTGAACAAATGAGCACAGCACACAGGATGTTACAAAATACACACTTGTTCTTATTTTCTTTTATGAAATGTTGCAGGGTTGAAAAGTCTAAATGAGCACTGCTAAATGACATTGTGTACCAAATAAATCAAGTCCCTGTGATGTTACTTCCTCCCCAGTGACCATTTATAGATTGTCAAGTGAGAGCCATTTGAAAAAGATGAACTCACGAAAGGGGCAGAAACACACAGAGACATTATTTAGAGTTTGCTTTCAATGAGGCTCTTTAATAAGAAATGGAAATGTCAGGACCTTGGTGTCCATTAGTAACTGTTGGGGGAATAAACTGCTGCCAGATGACATCCTTGAGAATTAGTCATAGAATCGCAGAGTTGAAGGAAACCTCAAAGGTCATCTAGTTTTCCACAATGCAGGAAATGCGCTGCTCCAGCATTCCTGGTAGGTAACTATTCAGCCTTTTGGCAAACGGTCTTGACTTGCTCTGTGTTATCACGCCTTTAATGGCTGCTTTGTTGTAGTATATCTCATCGTGAGGAAAAGGTTGTGTGCGCAAGTGGGTGACCTGAGACCCAAGGATTTGAATGAAGATGAATATTGCATCTTTGATGTACAAGTAGCACTACGCTTAATTTGACTGTGCCAGTTCCTATGAAATAATTCCATGCGGCCACTTCATACCAAAAAGAAAGTAAGCCATTTCACACACTGAAGGATAACTGAAGTATTTTTGAACTGCGATTGGATGTTGAGTTATTAAATCAGTTGCCAAGATGATTCTATTCCTACATGATGCCTTATTTTAGCACTGGATTATTATTTTAATTGTACATCTTATTACCTATTAATTGGGAGTGGTGGTTTACCTTAATGTTTCCGCATGAATTGGCAGTGGTAACTCTCTGGTTCCATTTGTGGGCAACTTCCTATGTACCAGTGACTTTTATGCTACCATCTCTCTTCACTAGTTCCCCCATTCATTTTTAGATGAAATTAAATTGTTGTAGATGGCTGCTCATATCAGAGAGAGCATTATGTTGCCTGTGTAATGGGTGCCTGGAGTAAGAGTGGTGGTGGGCTGACTTACTCCTGATTCTACAGGGAGCCCCATGGAGGATGCCACATATTTTCTTGCCCCTTAGCTCTTCCACAGTCAAGGTCAAAGAAGTTCTTTGTCCATTTTGTTATAGACTGTAATAACGACTACGGCTTCTGCCTATGCTGTCCATTATGTGTTTTATGTAAAATAAGCTTGTAATGACATCTTCAGTGTAAGAAGAGTGCATCATGATTACTTAATTTGCGTAGGTGTGTAGTGTACTGGCACAGCCAAGGGGCATCAGTGCATGGTTACTATAGACATCTGAAGTCTTCTTAATAACTCCTCGTGACTTAATTACAAGGTTCAAAGCCTTTCCCATGAATAACGCGAGTGCACACCGGGTGACTCATATAAAAAACAAAGTTGTAACGTTGATCAACACTGGAATTGCTCACTCTGCCGAGGTGCAAGTTTCTTCAAGTATTCTATATTTTCTGATCTTAATTTCTTGGATGTCAAGGATGGAAACTAAGCTAATGAGCAAGGCTGTCAGATTGGTTGAATTGAATGGATTAATATATATATATAATTTAATTGACTAGAAAGGTGCCCTTGATTAAAATTTCACAAACATTAAAAAAATTAGAAGGCCAAAGGGCATTTCCCCTTTCTCTTGCATAGGTGGACGTGCCTTTTCCTGCGATACCTGCTATGACATTTGTGTGCATCCTCTAAAATCAAATTGTGCTGCTTCAGAACCAATGTTTTACCTATATGTAAATTTCATCTATAAAACTGATTTATCAGCTAAAACCCATATAATTAATTGGCTGGCGAAACAGTTGCTGAATGTTCATTTCTGTGGTGTCTGTTAAAAATCTCATGCTTAGAGATAGGGCATTAGATCTAGGCAGAAAATAGAAGCTAGCAAAGGTATATCAGTCCACTACCCCTAGCCAATGAATCTTCTCTTTGTTGAGTAGCAGGCATGCTGATTCTCCTTAGGGAGCAAAGGGCCACACAAGTGGTTCTAATTCTGTCTCCTTCCATTGCAATGCTTCAGAGACACCTAGGAATATTAGTTAGGGACACATGTATTATTTCTAACCCACTTGCTGGTCCTGTATCCTGAAAGCAGATCGAGACATTACAAGGGAAGCACAAGATTCCGAAACTTGAGTTTGCCTCTTAACACCAAAATGTTTGTGGGAGATACTTGCATGGGAGAATTGAGTAAGAGCGGGTGCTTAGATGTTCTCCTACCTAGTCATTCTGATCATTTGTATTAGTCTATAAATAGTGTTTAGTTCCATTGTTATTGGCCATCGTGTTGTGTTATATTGTTCAGCTAGTCATTCTACCCAGCAGGTGTGGCCCAACTGGATTTAAACCTCTCTACACACCCAATGGCTCTTAAAATGGAAAACTAGCCTGTCCGGGAAGATGGCTTTGGGGAAATTATTTTGGTTTCTCTATGATAGTCATGTATCTGTTGGCTCTGTGGCATTTGCAACCTCTTGTTTTCAGGAAGGCATTATTCATATGTCACTGATGATATCCTTCTTACCAGCTGAATCTCCTAGTTATCTTGGGTGACACAGAACCCTGGAATCAGTAACTTCCGATGTGTAAAATCATCCACCATGCATTCCGTAGAATGAGTTTAGGAAGCAGGAAAGCCTAATATGTTTGCTTTCATTGGTGGTGTCCTTAGGCTTCAGGAGTCATATCACAATGGCTGACTAGAGATGACTGTTTGCCAAGTGGTAACTGCCCACACTGCAAACTTTATAAAATTAGAGCTGGGACGTGGCTGAACTTCCAGATCCTTCTCAGAACAGATAGTAACATATAGAACACAAAGTAGTCCAGAAATGGCATAACACCTCCTTTGGATTAAAGGTGCCATATACTAAAAGTTGCTGACCTTTTTGGATCTGTGGGTACATTTTGAATTTTGGAAGAGTGCTGGGGGTGCCAGTCCTAAAATGGCTGCCATGGGGGTAAAGCATAACCCAAAATTGGCTGTTATGGAGAGCACAGCATAACACAAAATTAGAGAGGCAACTATCCCTGACAACTTCATCCTTGCCATAGGAAGTCAGTTATGCCCTGATTGTGGGAGATTACAGAATACAGATTATTCCCATCCTCTCCCTCTCGCTCTCCCGCTCTCTCTGTGATGGTGTTACTGTCTAATAACAGGGAGCATTCCTTAGTACCAGGAAAAATATACATCACTGTCACTCTCATGTCACATCAATTAGTTAGAAGGTATGTGCACATTTTGCCCCATAGCTTGCTTTCTAGGAGGCTAGAGACAAAGGGCTTATCCACACTTACCTTCTGCCTCGCTCTTTCCTGGCAGAGGTCTGCACTGAAAAGCTCTGTGTCTGAGGGCATTGTTTGTTTGTTTTTTGCCCCAGAGCTTTCCCTGCAAAAACCCTCTCTTTATTGCTCGGAGCAAACGTCAATTCAAGTTTTCCACAAATTGCCGTTTGCTCTGATTGAGCTTTAAAGAGCAGGATTTCACAGGGAGAGCTCCCAAGAAAAGGGTGGACAGACACAGACCTTTGAAGTGTGGACCGTGCCTGGAAAGAACAGAGGAAGGGTAAGTGTGGAGAAGCCATTACTTCTTTTTCTTAAAATGGAAGCTGAGTGTCTGTGGGACCTGCCCAGTGATATCAATGGAAGCATTCCTAGATAACATCCATGGGTTGGGGACCCTGTATTACATGATTATTCGAAAACTTTTAAAAATCTGTCTCTTCCTCCTTTCTGTTTGTAGTCTCGGACAATGAACTATGTGGGGCAGCTCGCTGAAACGGTGTTTGGCACTGTGAAGGAGCTGTATAAGGGCCTGAACCCAGCCACCCTGACAGGCTGCATTGATGTCATTGTGGTGAGGCAACCAGATGGCTCCTTCCTCTGTTCACCTTTCCATGTGCGCTTTGGGAAGCTGCGTGTTCTGCATTCCAGTGAGAAAGTGGTAAGTGACACTCGATGTGTGTTGACAAGGACTAATATGCTTGAAGATCAAGGAGGTCAAATGTGGAAACTACCAAATTCCACCACGATCGACAATTCTCACAAAGTTACGCTTAGTAACCTTAATGTTGCAGGATGTGGGTTATGGATTATTGCTGGGAAGTTGATTTTGTTTTTGGCATCTACTAACAACTTTTTAGTCCCAGCAAGGCTATCCAGGCAGGTGATTTTAGCAGCTGTGAGTGTTTTTAAATTACTAATTTTATTTTGTATGTATTTTTTTAGCTCTTTAAAATATTTGCTTTTTATTGGTATTTTAAATGTGTGTTTTAGACAGCATTGCAAACCACTTAGATGTATATATCACTTATTATTTGGCTAAATAAAAAAATGAGTAACTTGTGTGGGGGATGCCCATTCATACAGTCTTCTCAGCACAAAACCATATGGATTACTGGTCTTGTGACATTTGAGCAAATTTAGTAATCTGTGTACAGTACTGCCATGCTAAAAAGATTGTATGAATGGGCCATACTTTTCAAGTGCCATTCAGAACTTCAGACTTATCTCACATTATAGATTGACTATTGGTTAAAAATTCTCTAAACATGCCTGCCAAATAGGAAAGAGTTGAACTTCCATTAACCCTTGAGCCCAAATTTGTTGCCTGTCCAGTCGTCTCCTGTGAGACATATAAAGGTAAAGGCACCCCTGCCCATACGGGCCAGTCTTGACAGACTCTAGGGTTGTGCGCTCATCTTAGTCTAGAGGCCGGGAGCCAGCGCTGTCCGCAGACACTTCCGGGTCACGTGGCCAGCGTGACAAGCTGCATCTGGCGAGCCAGCGCAGCACATGGAACACCGTTTACCTTCCTGCTAGTAAACGGTCCCTATTTATCTACTTGCACCCGGGGGTGCTTTCGAACTGCTAGGTTGGCAGGCGCTGGGACCGAAAGACGGGAGCACACCCCGCCGCGGGGATTCGAACTGCCGACCTTTCGATCGGCAAGTCCTAAGCGCTGAGGCTTTAACCCACAGCGCCACCCGCGTCCCCTGTGAGACATATGGGAAGCCACAAAAGCACAATCTAGAAACACACTGGTCCAAGGTCACATTGGCTCAAACAACATAACCAGTACACTTCCGAGCACAATTCAAAGTGTTGGTGCTGACCTTTAAAGCCCCAAACAGCCTCGGCCCAGTATACCTGAAGGAGTGTCTCCACCCCTATCGTTCTGCCTGGACACTAAGGACCTGCTCCGAGGGCATTCTGGCAGTTCCCTCCCTGCAAGAAGTGAAGTTACAGGGAACCAGGCAGAGGGCCTTCTCGGTAGTGGCGCCTGCCCTGTGGAATGCCCTCCCATCAGATGTCAAGGAAATAAACAATTATCCGACTTTTAGAAGACATCTGAAGCCAGCCCTGTTTAGGGAAGTTTTTAATGTCTGAAGTTTTATTCTGTTTTTAATGTTCTGTTGAAAGCTGCCCAGAGTGACTGGGGAAACCCAGCCAGATGGGTGGTGTAGAAATAATAAATTATTATTATTATTATTATTATTATTATTATTATTATTATTATTTATTATTATTATTTATTATTATTATTTATTATTATTATTATTTATTATTATCAGTTTTACAGTGGAGGTGGGTACTTGTCATGCATCCTGCTGAGGGCCATTTTTGAATTGGACCTGTGTTCTGCACAGTACAGCCAAGTGATCCGTATTGCACAAAGATGTGCCTGCTATGTGGGGAGACGAGCTTGTTTGTTGCTTTATCTCATGCCACATTGTTCCTGACCTTTTAAAAATATATATACACACAATGAGGTACAACATGTACTTCAACCTTTCCACTGGCTTCCTGCAATTTCAAATCTGCTATGCTCATTCGTGACGATGGGGTTTAAGTGAAGCATAATATTTATGAAAGGAAATGTGACTAAGTGTATTTTCTCCCTTGTCTCTGACCAAAGTCCTGTTAATGTAGTGGGTGGGGGACAAAATGGAAGTATGGGCCGCTAAAGAGGGTTCATGATGGAGAAAGGCTAGTTTTATGGCATGGAGAGATGAGGTGCTTTCTTGGACGCTAGAGGCAGTTGTCCATTTGGAAAGCAAGCCCCCATTTAAATTAGAATTATATCACTGGAATGTGCTGTGTCAAAAGTTCTCACAGTAAAACCAGGCCTGCAGCCAGGCTGATCTTTTTTAGAAAAAGAAAAAAAAAACAGGCCGGACTGTTTTTCTTTCACTTAGCCTGAAAAAGTCTAGCATGTACAATTATGAATTTGCATGTGTTTCGACTGAGATTATAAACTAAGCAGTGCCTAGTTTAATTTTATTCTCTTGCTATAAAAAGCAGCGACTCATATCAAAGTTAGTGAGGTAACATTAAACGATTCCATGCTGTGCTGTTTCTGCACTAATCTAATATGTGTTTATGAATAACCTGCATGAAAATTCATTTTTAGAAATGAAAAATGAAAATGTTCATCAACATCTATCAAAATACAAATTTCTCTGTTGTATCGTCTTTCAAAATGTGCATTTTAAAATGATTTTTAATGCGTTTGTTAATTAACTGCACTATATTTGCATGTCATCCCAATGCATAAAGTTCCCTGTGTGGTTTATTTTATTGTTTTTTGAGCTGAAGCACTGGAATATTTTGGAAGTGTGAAAGGCAGGGAAAACTATTCCTCACAATGCTGATGAGGTCAGCTTGGTCTTGGAATTCACAAAGATCAAATTCCTCATACATCTCTAAGTCCCAGATATGGAAAGCGGTTAGAATGCTTTTTGTGTTAACTTCACTGTTGCTTTCTAGGCTATAAACAATTAACCCTCTTTTTTTAGGTTGACATTGAAATTAATGGCGAGCCAGTCAATCTGCATATGAAGCTGGGTGACAATGGAGAAGCCTTTTTTGTCCAGGAGTCAGAGGAACGGAAGGTGGGAAGATATTAACATTCGAAAAGACATTAAAAACCACCCCTCAACTTTTCAGCTTCCAAATAGACTACACTGAAGGCTCTTTTGCCTTACTTCTCACTCCTGAAGTCCTCACCACTGGTTTTAGGGTAGTGCAGGTGGTTCTCCTGCACGGGGCAACAAGCAGAGGGCGCACAAAATTGAGAAGATCCATTCAGAGGTGTCATTTTTTTTGCCTCACACAGAGCACCATATGACAAAAAGATTACCCAAGTCCTTGGCCATGCCTCTCAACAATCTGGATAAATTCCTCCTGATAAATTCCACCTATATCTCAGACCATAATCCACTGGATTTCTTGTCTTGCTTTTAATTTTTTTTGCTAGTCCAGTGCTTGGCCCTTTCTTGGGTCACATTGAAAACACATTGCTTTCCCTCCCCCAAAGGATCCTGGGAACTTTACCCATCAGAGTTACAATTCCTCTAACAAATTACATTTTGGGGGGAAGCAAATTTTCGGGTGTGATCTTGGTAACCTTCTGCGACAGGGCTTTTCTGTTCTCTTCCTCGAAACCACTACAATGTGTGTGAAGTTGGTACTGAGAAGGCCCTGATTCTCTGGAGCATAGTAAATCAAGACCATCTGCATATATTTTCTCATTTTAAATATATTTTGTCTGTTTTGGCTAGTTTCTGAAGCTCTGTTCTCTTGAAATCGGACAACTCTATCTGCCTTTTGAGACTTTGCCAGGCACTTCTTCTGGCTCATTCAACAAGAAGTGATCACATTTCAATAGATGTCCAAAACTTTGTATGAAAGAGAAGCTTCTCTTCAGGGGAAAAAGTTCATGAGAAAAAAGTTCATCTATTAAATGGATCCTCAGAGAAACATGCTCTGAAGCCCATCATAATTCTCTACTGAAATTTTCTGGGTGCCAAATTCAGACTTTGTGGCACTGTGTACAGTAGGCTTCCTGTATTTCTCAGCTGACTCAGAGAGGTGGAGCAGCTGATAAAACATTTTATAGATGTCTTTCAGCTGTTCATTACCAACAATGTAAACTAGGGGGGCAGCTTTCAAGCAATGACCCACCCCCATGTATGTTCATTGTCCCCTAATGAATACATGAAAAAAGTTGGAGTTATCCTCTTTTTTCTCTCTCCACACTCTATTCATTTGCTATCCTCACTACCTGTTTCTATATCCTGGGCTTTTCCCATTCTCTGGCAGTAATAGTACTCCAAGAATTTGGTCCTATAACAGTGGACAAAAACGAAGGGCCTTTCTTAAAATGCCCCTGCCTTTTCATCGCTAACTTCCCATCATGCCAAAGTTCGCCATAACAAATGAGAGAAGCAATTCTTACTTAATAGCCTGTGCACCTCAATCCCTGGGATGAAGCAAGGAATGGGATTCCAAATTCTTCTTGCACTGGTCTCCCAGATAGATCATAAAGCCTGCTAATCCTTTGCATTTGACACTGAGGGCTCATCCAGTCTTTCTTTTGCACTGTGCTTTCCAGGTCTGTGTCCAAGTGGGCTGTTTTTTGTTTTTTTGTCTTTGTCCTTACACCTTTCCCTGGGAAAACCTGCTGATTACCACTGAATCAGAACAATCAGGGGTTTTGCAGATTGACACTTGTTCCAATTCAGAGGTTGTTGTTGTTGTTTAGTCATTTAATCGTGTCCGACTCTTCGTGACTCCATGGACCAGAGCACACCAGGCACTCCTGTCTTCCACTGCCTCCCGCAGTTTGGTCAAACTCATGTTGGTAGCTTTGAGAACACTGTCCAGCCATCTTGTCCTCTGTCGTCCCCTTCTCCTTGTGCCCTCAATCTTTCCCAACATCAGGGTCTTTTCCAGGGCATCTTCTCTTCTCATGAGGTGGCCAAGCCTCAGCTTCAGGATCTGTCCTTCCAGTGAGCACTCGGGGCTGATTTCCTTCAGAATGGATAGGTTTGATCTTCTTGCAGTCCATGGGACTCTCAAGAGTCTCCTCCAGCACCATAATTCAAAAGCATCAATTCTTTGGCAATTAGCCTTCTTTGTGGTCCAGCTCTCACTTCCGTACATCACTACTGGGAAAACCATAGCTTTAACTATATGGACCTTTGTTCAGATATGCGCTTGGAAAAACACTGGAAAGCACAGCACAAAAGAAAGTCAGGATGAGCCCTAACACATAAATTTACAATTTTATCCAAGGTTTATCTTTGTTTGTTTCTATGGATTTATACCCAGCATTGAATGAAATGATCCCCGAGGTATATTACAAGAGATTGCAATAACAGATGCACATCAATAGCCCTTACTCCTCAAGTCAATACATGGGGTCCTGAGTTTTCTTCATTTCTACTGCATAGTCACAGAGCAACATATCATTAAATACAAGTGTTCTTTCTGGTGGGGAGGAGTGGGGGAGAAGGCTCCCTACAGCTATTCTTTCATTGGCTGATGAGGCATGGAGCCAGGCTGTTCTTCCCCTTGCTGTGATGATTGTTTCCTGGGAGGGAGGAGTTTCAACCTCCCAGCATTCCTTTGTCTCCTGACCAGTTGCAGAGGCCACAGTGCACTCTCCTTCCGTTTGCCATTCCAGGTATTGATTTGCCTGGTTTTATAGTAGCCACAAGGAACCTGTGGCCCTGCAGATGCTGCTGAACTACAACTCCCAGCACTCCTGACTGGGGTTGATGGGGAGTGAAGTTCTACAACATTGAGAGTCACAGGTTCCCTGTTTCTGTTTTATAGTTTAATCAGCTCCTAACTTGGGTCAGAGGTTGAGCATTTTTGTGTGCGCCCCTCCCCTTGTTCCAGGAAAGCATCCCCACTTCCATGTGCACATCTCCCATCCCACTGGAGAAAAATGCAGAGCCTATGTCCAGATCGTCCAGCTTGCATGGAAACCCTGAAGTCTTGGGCTCAGAAACAACCCTTCGCAAGAAAAGATGGCGCAAGAAGAAACCAAAGAAGAGGGAGTCACTGGGAGACTCCACTTCAGAAGAAGAAGAAGGAGGAGGGACTGAACGTGAGAAATCTCTGGAGGAGAAGCGGAAGCTGTTGACTTCCAAGTAAGTACCGTATTTTTCGCACCATAGGGCGCACCGGACCATAGGGCGCACCCAGTTTTTTGGGGGGGAAATAAAGGGGGAAAAATTATTTTTCCCCCAGGCGCGGGGCTGGGGCGGGGGAAGCTCGAGCTTCCCCCGACCCCAGCCCCCAAACAGGCAGCTCTCTGCAAGCCGTGGGAGCGCTCCCACTGCTTGCGGAGAGGTCCGCGAAGCCTGGGCGCGCTGATCTCAGCACGCGCAGGCTTCGGCATGCTGGCAACTCTCCGCAAGCAGCGGGAGCGCTCCCCCTGCTTGCGGAGAGGTCCGCGAAGCCTAGACGCGCTGAGCTCAGCGCGCGCAGGCTTCAGCATGCAGGCAAGTCTCCGCAAGCAGCGGGAGCGCTCCCCCTGCTTGCGGAGAGGTCCGCGAAGCCTGGACGCACTGAGCTCAGCGCGCGCAGGCCTGAGCATGCAGGCAACTCTCCGCAAGCAGCGGGAGCCCAGCGCTGGGCTCCCGCTGCTTGCAGAGAGGTGTGCGAAGCCTGGAGAGCGTGAGGGGTCGGTGCGCACCGACCCCTCTCACTCTCCAGGCTTCAGCGAAAGCCTGCATTCGCACCATAGGACGCACACACATTTCCCCTTCATTTTTGGAGGGGAAAAAGTGCGTCCTATGGTGCGAAAAATACGGTAGGTTGTAACCAAAACTTGGATTACCATCATGTGTTGAATTGCTGCAAATGCCAGCCATCATTGGTATTTGCACCAGCTTTGCAGCTGTGCAATACATTTTGTTGTTTTGCTGCTTTGCTGCTGGGAGTTCAGGGGTTGGACAGGAGAGCATTTGCTGGGGCTAGAGGACTGTTTAAAGCTCCTTAATAGTCAGAGGTCAAGTGGGGCAGAGGCATCCTTTTTTAGGAAATTACAGTGAAAGGGAGTGGCACAGCCCTGCAATGCCAGTATATAAGGGGTAACCTGAGAAAGTGCTCTCTCAGCACAAAATTGATTATAACCAGTGCTTTTTTTCTGCAGGGACACATGGGTACACATACCTCTAAAAATTTTGTGAATCTAAGTTTGGCTTTATTGAGGAGCAGTATTTCAATATGAGTAGGAAAATGAGAGTACTCCTAAACATTTTTTTTTTTTAGAAAAAAGCACTGATTATAACCATATAAGAATGCACTTTTGATTGACAAATGGCATGGGACAGGAACAACATGAGGATAATGCTGTGTTTGTACAATGCCATCAAAAGTCCAATGCACTGAATGTGCAGTATATTATCACACATTGTGTGCACACTCTAAATTTAATTGTCAAACTTCATAGCCATATTAGAAGGCTAAGCTAAGAGAAAAGGAAACATACAGCTTTTTTATAGTGTAATGATTAGGACATTTGCGGGGTCTTTCCTTGGGATATCTGTGTGACTAATTGGTTTGTATTTCACTTGTCAGAACAGTAAGGGGACTCTCTAGGCTACTGATCATGTGCTCTGTTTGCTTTGTAGAAAAAAGTAGTAATTGAGCACATCCTACTTTTCTCTTGACATCATTTAGACTGTAGAGTCATTGGTGGTTTACGCATTGCCATACCGATGAATTTCCCCATATGGTATCTCAGAACATACTGGGTGATCATCCAAGATTAATGTCAAGAAACTATAACAGGCTATGTGGTTTTGTTTTAGAGGTCTGTCCAAATTCCCCATACAGTGGTACCTCGGGTTACATACGCTTCAGGTTACATACGCTTCAGGTTACAGACTCCGCTAACCCAGAAATAGTACCTCGGGTTAAGAATGTTTCTTCAGGATGAGAACAGAAATCATTCTGTGGCGGCGCGGTGTAGAAGAAATACATGCAAGAAACTTGCAGATAACATGCTCTGGGTTTGCATTCTGCCATGGGAGTAATGTTAAGTCAATGTTAAACAGACGCGTGCAAGTAGAGCCTATTGAGACACTTCAGCACTCAGTTAAGAACTATTTATTTGTCATTGTACCTAATTTTCCTTGTAATGTTCCTTACCAGCAACACAATGTATTACTCGTTCACTGACACTCAGAATGAAGGAGCTGGAGCCCTGCAACCTAAAGAAGCTTATCCCTATTCTGATGGAGAGCTAGCTCCCCTACAGAGGTCAGTATATGATGCAGCAGAGAGCCAAAGGCTAAACTGTTTAAAAGAGAAAGGTCCAAAAGCCCACGTGTTAATACAGCCCCTTGAGCACATGTGAAAAAGGTTTTTTAGAGGCAGAGTGAGATATTCCATTAGCTTGGCCAGAAGCATGGGAGCCCAAATGTTATACACTGCCACAAGAAGTATTGATGGCCACCAACTTGGATAGCTTTAAAAGATGGTTAGATAAATTCAAAGAGGATACATCTCTCTAGCCACAATGACTATGCTATGCTTCCATGGTCAAAGGCAGTACTGGTTAGCTACTCAGGGCAGTCTTTAGCATATGTGCTGCTGGGGTGCAAAGATCCACCCAGTGCCCCCAAATTTAGTTTAAAAGGTAAAGGTAAAGGGGACCCCTGACCATTAGGTCCAGTCGTGACCGACTCTGGGCTTGCAGCGCTCATCTCGCTTTATTAGCTGAGGGAGCCGGCGTACAGCTTCCGGGTCATGTGGCCAGCATGACTAAGCCACTTCTGGCGAACCAGAGCAGCGCACGGAAACACCGTTTACCTTCCCACTGGAGTGGTACCTATTTATCTACTTGCACTTTGACATGCTTTTGAACTGCTAGGTTGGCAGGAGCAGGGACCGAGCAACGGGAGCTCACCCCGTCGCTGGGATTCGAACCGCCAACCTTCTGATCGGCAAGTCCTAGGCTCTGTGGTTTAACCCACAGTGCCACCCATGTCCCAAATTTAGTTTAGCCACCCCCTTATTAACTTTTATTGAGCTTTTTGGGGAAGCCAAAGTTGTTGACCTTTTTTAGGGGGGGCTCACCTGTAACAATGACGCAGCAGAAAAAACTGCTTTTCTTTCCTGACTCGTTGGGAATATTTGACGCTACAGAGTAACAGAGCGATGGGGGGGGAGGGACTTTCACTCCATTGCTTCTCACTGCTGCCAATCGAGAAGGACTGGTACACATTCGGCACCCCCAGTTAAAGATGGCCCTGTAGCTACTGCAAGTGCAGGATGCTGGATGAGATGGACTGTTGGCTTGATCCTGCTGGCTCTCCTTATGTTATCCTGATGAGTTTCAGGTCAGGAGAACTGCTTTTGACAAGAAATGCCTTGGGCTAAGCCCTTTTTCCTTTTGCCTGATGCCCTGCCCCAGTAGGCTTCTCCATAACAGCTAGTAAAAAGTGTTTGCTTTTGTTATGTACTGAGTTGAATAGGATCCAAACTGCAGCAGTCTGATTGGATCTAGAACAATAGGATTCAGAATGCAGCAGTCTGATTGGTCCTAGAACAATGCAGCAGTATGATTGGTTGGCAGGAACCACCCAATCATGCTCCAGATAGAAGTGAATCCACAACCTGATTGGCTTACAGTAGAATTCCGGAATTAGCCAATCATGTGCAGCCCATTGTGTAAATAATGTATATAAAGCAGATACTTTGAGGGGACATTCATTCATTCCTCCTCACCACTATGAGCTGAATAAAGAGCATGAAATCACTTTGCGACTCTGAGTATATTTCAGCTTTTATCTTCTTTTTACAGCCTTCCTCCAAACTGCGCATCAGCCCCGAAAAGTGACTCTGAGTTGGAGATGCGAAATCCTGAAATGCCACTTTGCTCTGAATCACACATGCAGTGGTCATGGGGAAGGTTGCCTGAGGTGAGTGTGGTTCGAAAGGGAACTCTGGTGCACGCTACTTTGTGTATTTCATATGCTACTTTTAGCATTAGCTATATTGTTTCTAACTAAATTGCCCTTGCCAAACTGGGAAAGTGTAATTCCTACTCTAGAAACAATATTTAGATGCTTTGAGTGCCTTTTGGGCCCCTCTGCTTTGTGCATGCAGTATTTACTTTGATGTGTAATCTGTAGTGGAAGAGCGGTATTATTCAAAAGACTTCTATTACAAAGTGATCTAAGCAAAAGGGTACCATTTGCAATGAATGCACATGTGATTTTGTGTGTTTTTTTGCAAACCACATGATTATTCCTCAGGAGTCCCTTATTTCTGATGGTTATTAGAGGTGAATAAATTTCTCATTTTCCTTCCACTGTGGCTCTTCAGAGATTCTAATATCCTTGGTCCTCCTTTGTTTGAGTTCTAGTAAGAGTTATCTGTTTTGAAATGTCATAAATTGATTATGCACACTGTTTTTTATTGTTATTACAAACAAAAAATCCCAATCATTTGTGCACCCACACCTACCCCCTGCCCACTTGTGGAAGCCATAGAAATCACAGATTTCTATCTAGCCTCAGTCACATATCTAGCCTCTGAAAACAATCCTAAATTTCCTCTTTTTGTGCTGTTTTGTGATCCAAACTCAAGACATTTCTCCTCCTTTAAGGTGAGCAAATCTGACAGAGTAGAAGCAGCAAAGTCTGCCACAAGTGTCTCCATGACAGCTGCAACCATTCCTGTAGGTGAGATGACTCACTTCGCTGCCATTACACCAGACTCAGAAAGTGACCTCGACGTGGAAGACTCTGATGAAGCATCGTGTTCTCCAGCTGCTCCTGTAGTTAGGCCGACACCTGTCTTTCCTTCTGGAAGTGGCCTCCCAGTGAGTGAAGAGACCCTTTCTTCCATTCAACCCATTGGCAGTGCTCTACAAACTACTCCCGGCCTTTCAAGTGATATGCAAGTCCTAGCAACTGCTGCAGAGAATGAAGGAATAGCATCAGTTGAGGAGATTATTGAACCAGTTTTGGATGTGGAAGTGCCATCCTTAAGGAAAGCTAGTTTGACAAACCCAGAGCCCTGCAGCAGCCCAGAGTTGAAACAGGAGAAGAGAAGGGGTAAGACAAGTTTGAAGACATGTAAAATGTGTGCAAAATGGGAGCTACGACAAAATGTTGCAGCTTATCCCCACCCCCTAAAAGTGTGTTTCTGTTTATGGCTCCAGCTAGCCTGAAACAAAAGGTTCATAGTTCTACCTGCAGTTCACAGACAGGACTTTTTGTTGTTGTTCCTGCTCCTAAAACTGTCCCCTGCTGTGCTATATCACTGAGTACAGCTTGGGACTAACTCTGCCACCATATAGCTTTCTTTGTGTGTAATGTTCTGGAGGGGAACTTTTGCTTTTTAAAAGAAAAACAACGGTGTGCATTTCTCCTCCCTTCCTTTAACCTTAATGCTCACCTCCAGTATATTGTAAGCTGCTAGTGAGCTAGCCACAGAAACAATGAAGAAAATGGACAATGGCTTGTTCACCTGTTTTGTGGATTAAAAAAAAAGTATTTCTTTCAATTTACAAATTTTTGCATATCTAGGGAGTCCCTGAAGTATGTACAAACCACTTGACTTATTTCTGGATCACCCATTTTGGTTCCTAAATGATAGGCTCTGACCACTGAAGTCTGCTGTTAGAGGGAATGATTGCAGAAATGGCTGTTGAGCAAAGTCTTCTTATTGAAATGATAATTCTTTTTGGATCAGGTTCCATGAGGAGAAGCTCTCATCTGGGACCCACAGATATTTACTTGGAGGATCTCTCAAACCTGGATGCAGAGCAAATAGCACTTTATTTCCCTAAAAGGTATGAAGCATGATTCGTTCAATAATTATTGCATAGTATATGCAAGGATGTATGAAGAAGCCTGTTTTCAAGATGCTTGACGGCTATTGCATCATCAAGCTGTCATGCCTGAGTTGGTATATTCATTTCTGTATGTTCTTCACCATGGTTCCTAATGAAATTAACGTATCTTAAAACTATTCTCTTGGAAAATTGAAAGAAGACTCCACCAAACATGACCAGCACTAAATATGTACATATTCTACTGCATCTGTCTTGGACATTTTATTAGATAGTGTCCAGACCAAGTAGAAAGCATCCTCTCCTGAGCAATTTTGGAAATGCTTTAAAAGGTGTCTTAACTTTCTTAAATAAAAAAAAAGTTTGCAAAATAATTTGTATTCATTTGCATGAGGGTCAGCTCTAATATAAGTCACAGAGAGCCACATGGCTTAAGTGACCATTATTGCCTGCCATTGCAGAAAAGCTGTGATGCTGGAGCTGTCCCATGCTGCCTTATCTCTGTGCCTCCCTCTGAGGAAAGGCCCTTTTCTTAGAACAAGCTCAGGAAGCCATGAGGCAAAAGTAGCTTACATGTGGGGTCTAAACTATGGTGGAGGGGAGGCCCGCCTAACTCAGGTAGCACAATGTCTTGTGCCAACTCATGGATGTAATTATTTTTTAAAAAAACATTAATGGTCAGCAAACTAAGGTCCGCGGGCCAGAACAGGCCCAATTGCCCTCTGGATCTGGCCCACAGACAGTCCTGGAATCACTGCTTGGATCGACGTGATCGTTCGGGCTGTGCCATTTTTTTTGCAATTTTTTTGGGGTGCCATTTCTTCCCCTCCACCCCCCCCCCACTGCAGCAGCACCTCCTCCCTCCTCCCTCCCTCCTCCTGGCTTCTCCCCGCCCTGCAGAGGAAGGGACCTGGGCTTTGATTGGTGCCAGCAGCCAGCCAATCCAAAGCCTCGCTGCCCATGCGCTGAGGCGCAGCCCAGACTTGCCACCCGCCTGCCGGCCTCTCTGTCCATGGCCGCGCTATGGGCATCGTGACAGGTGCATCATGGGGCTTTGGCTGGAGCCTGGCGCTCGGGAAAGCTGGCTCGGGAAGGAGAGGCGCCGCCACCACTGCCAGCTCCCAACCGCAGGCAGAGTGGCAGAGGAGGTAGGAAAGCAGGGGGAGAGGAAGGGCTGGGGGAGAGAGGGGGAGAGAGAGAAAAGTTTGCCAACCCCTGTCTTAGCTTGTTTGGACAAACCATAGTTAAAAACCAATTGTAGTTTGCCCTGCTTTGGACATCATGACAAACTGCAGCAAATGCTTCCAGTCTCCTCATGGCTGTGCTGCAAGAAGGAAGAGGAAGGGAGAAGGCAGAACCCCAGTGCCCATGCACATAATGCTAAACCATGATTTAGCACTATGAGCAAACCAGCTCTTTACCAACAAGTTTATATTCTGATCATTTAATATTAGCCAAATTATTCTCTAAGGGAAACATGGCATTTGCATTTCTTTTTTTCAAGAGTAATATTTATATATATATTAATTGGATGTTTATCCACCCTGTGATTATGTGATTACATACCATATAAGCAGCGTCCGCATGATGTTGGAATGTATCACGTGCGCAGAAGCCTGTGTGATACCTGGGCTGAAATGGGAGCACCCACAGATGCAGCACCACCCATGTCAGTCAAAGTGGCTCTCTTGAGTTGGTGGCTTGACAGCTCTTGAGAAAGCTGTGCGCTTGAGTGTAACTGCAACATTCTGAAATAAGAATGAACCTTAATATTACTGACCCGATAATTAAAACCAGGGAGAACTTCCTAAAATACCAGGGTCCTGCTGCCTTCTCCTTTCTCACTTCTGTTCAATTATTGAAGGAAATGTAGTAACTGAGTGGCCTGCATGGTATCGATGCTTTGTTCTTCTGTTGTCAGTGATGCTGAGCTGAGTGGCCAAGTACAATCTGACCCTGGCAGCTTCTCTTCTGAGCACCCGCATGGTGGTGGTGCTACTACTGTTGACAACAGCGCAGATAATCTCTCGGAGCCTTCAGAAAGCAGCCAGGTGCCTCACATGCTGCTGTCTGTCTGTGGAGGTCTTGGGGATGATGGGGAATTATCTCATGGTACGTCTGAAGGAGAGGGAGTAATTCTAGTGTGTGGTGCCTCACAAGGCCTTCAGGCACATCTTTGCACTCACTAAGGCCTCCTGCCAATCATAACAGATTGGTTTGGACTTTTTGTTCCTTGGTTGACTGGGGGGGGGTGTTTGATGCTGCCCGGTTTTTGGTTTGGAGGGGGGAGCACTGACTGCCACACACTACTGTTCTTGTTCCTAGGAGAGAGTGGTGACTGTAGGAGGCAGGGGTGGCACACTCTGTTTCTGCATGGTACATACCCACCTTCCTTGCAGCTGGTTATGCAGAACCCAGCTGAGGCTAAAAAAAAGAAAACCTGCTTCAAGCTGCTGGGAAAGTGAAATTGAATGGCAGGCCAGCTGGTGGTCTACACACCATAGTGGATTTGCCCTATGACTCCTTGCCAGGCTGTGTCTTAAAATGGAAATATGGTTGTGTGGAACGAGAGCCCTAGTAAAGGGGAATTTGGGGAAACATATCTACACTACAAAGGGACGCGGGTGGCGCTGTGGGTTAAACTACAGAGCCTAGGACTTGTCGATCAGAAGGTCAGCGGTTCAAATCCCCACGACGGGGTGAGCTCCCGTTGCTCGGTCCCTGCTCATGCCAACCTAGCAGTTTGAAAGCACGTCAGAGTGCAAGTAGATAAATAGGTATCACTCTGGCGGGAAGGTAAACGATGTTTCCGTGCGCTGCTCTGGTTCGCCAGAAGTGGCTTAGTCATGCTGGCCACATGACCCGGAAGCTGTATGCCGGCTCCCTTGGCTGATAAGGCGAGATGAGCACTGCAACCCCAGAGTCGGTCACGACTGGACCTAATGGTCAGGGTTCCCTTTACCTTTACCTTTATTCACACTACAAACATTAGTAGGTCTAAGTGTCTGTCCTCCCCAGGGAACTGTATTTTGCAGGATTCTTTGCGGGAAACCATGGCAGGATAACTGTCATAACAGCAACAAAAGTTTGGACAGCAGTGGCTGGTGTGGTGGGGAAAAGCCCCCCTCCTGACACTGTCAGCACTGCAGCTTACCTGGAGGGGCTGGGGAGGGGGCAGCACAATTGGGATTGTACAAGTGCATTGTTTGGAGTGCCAGATTGGCTTCACGGGTGTGCCTGTGTATCTCCATCCTCAGTGCTGTCCTGCCCCAGCACTGCCTCAGTGAACTGCAGTGGAGTTGAGAGGGTGGCTCCACCCTACCGCTGGCATGAGGGAGCGGCTCCTTGTTTGTCGTGATCCTCTAGTTAGCAGCCACCACTAGCTTTGCAAGTTGCTGGAGGGTTGCTGGCCAACTGGCATGTATTTCTCTCTCCCTTCCATTTCTAGCTGAGAAGTTCATGAAGCACATAGTTTCCTACCAAGAGTTTTTGGAGAACCCAGCAATACTCGAGGACCCAAATTTGGTGATCCAGATCCACAAGAAGTTAGTAGAAAGAGCACTTTCTGCTCTGCTCCTCTCCCCTCCCCCATAACTGCTTTACGTGTGCAAACATGCATGCACACATTAACCAGCTTCCATTATGTGAGCCTAGATAAATTATTGGCTATTCTTAGAAATCTGCCTCCCACTGCCCACATCCATCAAAGATGAAGGTGGGACTTTCATTCCTCTCTTATTCTGCTGTGTCTGCTATGTTCTGTCTGCACTGAAAATACTCCCTGTGCAATCTAAAGTTTGCTGACATGTATAAAGTCCCACAGCCCTTCATTATAAGCTCGCTGTCACTGACAACAGTAAAAATAAGGTGTGCTGGGCTTGGCTTGTAGTGCTTGTAGTGCGTGTGGATGGCTGCAATTATGGGGTAGAATTCATGCTGCACTGTACAGAGGAAAACCTTACCAATATGCCATTTTCAGAGTCGTCTTGGGTAGTGCACGCCAAATTTCACCTTTCTATATGTTGTGGAAGTATAACAGTTTGGGTACCCCATAAGGTGTCAGTGAGCCCAGGTGTGTGTGTAGGAGTGTTCTGAATGCATGCCTTTTCATGCTGCATCCTCACTGGTACATCCATATCTCAATGCTTTGCTACCACATGAATGGGGCTATAGGCAGAGTGAAATTTCTTCCCCTCTCTTTGCTTGCAGATATTATAACTGGGCAGTTGCAGCCCCTATGCTCCTCTCCCTACAAGCTTTCCAAAAGGAACTTCCCAAGGTAAGTAGTCTAAACAAAGTTGGAGAACTGAAATGCCTTACTTAAGCTCATAGGTCTCAAAACTCAAAGAATGCTTTCGCACAGACGTTAAATATCTGAAGACAGCCAGCTCTGGATGGAAAGGAGCAAGTGTATAGCATGGGGTTATTCCTGGATCCATCATTGTCACAGGCCACAGTGGCTATGAGTACCAATTTCTGACTTTGGTTGGTTTACCGGCCTTTTAAAAGCCTTTATTTTCACTTCACCTTGATAGCTGGAGTCTTGACACAGCAGAAGTTTTCTTACCTCCTGCATTCCAGATCACTGACAAGCTGGTACCTGTATTCTAGAGCAAGAATTTCTAAGCTGACTTTAACATGTCCCGTCTCTATATACATGGGCATTCTCTTTGGCTAAATTGCATCTTCTCACCCCACAAAACTTTAGTAAACCTTTGTAACACCTCATAATTCTCTGCACTTCTGGTCTGGAAGACAAGCTGGTGCAAGTTCTGTGCCAGCACTTGATCAGCTGTTCATTCTGGGGGCTCTCTGCCTGCTTGGTCATACTACATCTCCTGGGATAGTAATTGTTGCTCTGTGTGGGGAATAGGGGTCTTCTTTTAGCATCCTTAGCAAACTGAAGCTCCTATGATTCTTTGTGGACAGTTGTGACTATTTCAAAGTGGAATAATACTACTTTAAATGTGCAATGCGGATGGAGCCTAAGCATTTGATACTGGCTGCTCCGGAATCTAGGGCATATCCTACATCTGTATGACTCATCAATTGCTGCTTTTAATTATGGTAGTAAGAATATCCTGTCATGGTATGTGGATGATCTCATTTGGGGTTGAACCTAATTCACCACTCGTTCTCTCTTCATGTCACCAGAGTACTGTCGACAGGCTCATGAAGGAAAAGATGCCCAAGAAGGGAGGCAGGTGGTGGTTTTCCTGGCGGCGAAGAGAACTTTCACATGAGGAGGTACTTTGTGCACCATGATTCTATGAAGTTACGCTGCAAGAAGGAAATGTTGCTCTGTGGCATTGCAACATTGTGGACTGAACTTCTGTAGGCAACTGATCTGGAGCTGAACTTCAATTTGGGATTAGCTAACATGAATGTGAAAGTGGAATATTTTCCCTTTGGATAAAATTCTAACATTTACTCAAGCACAGGAAGAAGGTGTGATATAGTCTCTTCAGTGCTGCAGAGGTAGATTTGGAGGAGGTCACATTCACACCTTACATTTAAAGTGCTGATATGCCACTTTAATCAGGTTTGGCTCCCCCCTGACCAAATAATTCTGGGAATTTGCTGTCTCCAATGGCCATTATTTCCTCTGGCTCCTGCTTCTCAGGTCAACGTTCTTTAGTCACCCTGTCTCTTCACCAGCTTCACTAGCATTCCTTCCTCCCCACCCCCACAAAATAGCACACAGCCCCTCCTGACTCCAGCCATGTGAGACAATCAGTGGATAAATAAAATGTCTGTGTCATTACAAAGTCAAAATGCCAGATATAAAGGCCTAGCTTCCCCACAACATGACAGCTTAGCTGCTAGAATTGCAAACATCCTCCGGCAGAGGAGGGCTGACTTTGAATCCAATATGATTCTGTCTACCAGAAATAGATAGGCAATCTCTCTGTTGTCACCTTTTCACTTTCACCTTTCTGCATTATTAAAAAGTGCTAAGGGCCCATTTTCAGACTTGTTCCTTCCATGTGTGTGTTGGAGATACTATGTCAAAGTGCTCCTAGTATACCCAAGCTCACATTGCCATACTTGGCTGGGTGATCCTCCTCCCACCAATTCCTCAGTGTTAAAATTAGGATTATTGCCTATGAAAATGTGCCACGTTGTGAACACTATAGGGGACCTGTGCTCCTTGAAATTCCTCTTTAAGGCTGTTGAGAATCCATCAATAGCTTGAGGTCCATGAGTTCCTTCACCCCTGAGGAAAGAATATTTTCTTAGGTATATTTGTCTGTGCTTGGAGATGCCATTGCACCTGCTTCTTTGTGGTGTGCCTGAGACCTTGGTTTTCTGCTTGAACTGTTGCTTAAAGAAGATTAGTGATTTTCAATCTCTTGTGTCCACAGCATGAATCCAGTGCACAGAAATCTAGGAGAGCAAATTCCTCACTGCGGAGGTAAGATGTCAGCATGCCCTGAGGTGAAGCAATGTTCAGGACAAAGTTACTGGTTTTGTTTTTTTGCTTTTTAAAAGTTATAATGAGGAAACCATATTTATTTTTAAATCTTGCAAAACCCTCAATCCCTGTCTCAATTGGGCCACATACGCCTGTATTGTCTGCATCTCCTGACATCAATTTTCCAGGGTTTCAGACAGAGAGCCTTTCCCAGCCTTACCTGTAAATTCTGTGAATTGAAACTGGGATCTTCTGTAAGCAGATGCTGCATCATTGAGCTACAAACATTCCTTCCCTTTCATCGTTTAACATGGAACCTTGCCTGACAATGGTTCTATGGAATGCTTCTGCTCTTTGTTTCTCCTTCCTTCAGGAAGATTGCTGTGTTTTCTAGACCCAAGTTTATTCTGGATATTGTATTACAGTCTCTGGAGAGCAAGGCTTAGGAACGTAAGAAGGGCCTGCTGGATCAGGCCAATAGCCCATCAGTATCCTGTTCTCCCAGTGGAAAACTCACAAAGCAAGACCCAAACACAACAGCACTCTCCCCTCCTGTGGCTTCTAGGAACTGGTGTTTGGAATCATCACTGCCTCTGACCATGGAGGCAGAGTATAGCCATCATGGTTGTTGATTGCATCATCCTTCATGAATTTTGTCACACTTTTTTATGTAGCATCTACTACTTAACATCTAGGCAAGTCTATGCTTGCTGGTAACTGCTTAGGGCAGGAATGAGAACTCTTTGCCCTCCAGATGTTGCTAGAGTTTACTTTCCATGGGAGTTGATTATCCATGACCATTTGCAGTGCTGGCTGGGACTGGTGGGAACTGGGAACCCAGCACCTTCTAGAAGGCCACAAGTGGCTTAGGTGATGACCTTGACTCATTTCAGATTCCCCAGAATTATGTAGGGTGACATCTCTTTTCCCTCAAATAGTGAATAGCCATTTCCCCGCTCTTTGGGATTTGGCCGAGGGGGCAGGGCTTCTGTTGAGGTAGGTGATTAGCTGTGGGAGGAGCTTGTCAGAGCTTGTAGGGCAGCGGCGCGCGCCTAGTGGCGCGCGCAGTTTGATCCATCTTTTAGATTTAGGGGAGCTAGTCTCAAACGTTTGTTGGGGGAGATATAGGTTTATTTGGGGGGATTTATTTGTCCTGTCTTCACGCTTTTTATGATGGAGGAGCGCTGTAGTCACCCCCAACGACACCTTCTCAAGATGGAGGGTGAGGGAACAGCTGCAGTCGCCTGTGGTTCCTGCGCAATGTTTGCCATCTTGCCAAAGGTTGCAGGCAGCTTTACCTGCAGCAATTGCATGTTGATTGCCCTCTTAAAAGACAAAGTCCAGCAACTGGAGGAACGTGTAGCTACGCTCCAAAGAATTAGAGAGCTGGAGCTCTTCTTGGAAGCTACAGAGCACACCGTCTCCACCAAGGAGGAGACAGGGGACTCCCCTGAGAAGGAGGCTAGTTCACCAACACAGGAGCCAGATATATGGAGAAACGTGACTCAAAGAAGTAGGAGGCCCAGGGTTCGCTCTGATTGTTTAGAAATACGCAATCGCTTTGAGGTCCTTTCTCCTAGCATGGAAGACGAAGAGCAGACTCCATTTGAGGATCTCTCCCTCATTACAGTCGATCAGGTATATGAAGACGAGCAGCAAAGGCAGTCCTCAGGGAATGTGCAGGCGACCTTGGAACGGACAGCTCACGGAAGAACCCCGACCAGACCTAAGAGGAGGCGTGTAGTGGTGATAGGGGATTCCCTACTGAGGGGAACAGAAGCAGTGATCTGTGGGCCTGACAAGATGTCTTGGGAAGTGTGCTGTCTCCCCGGGGCTAAGATCCAAGATGTAACTGAACGACTGCAAGGAATCATAAAACCCACTGACAAATACCCCTTCCTCTTGGTTCATGTGGGAACCAATGACACTGCAAGCAATAGCCTCCAGAAGATCAAAAGAGATTACGAGGCTCTGGGCAGGAAACTGAAGCAATTAAATGCACAAATTGTCATCTCATCTGTCCTCCCAGTTGAACGACGTGGCCCAGGGAGAGAGGGAAAAATAGTGGAAGTGAACAACTGGCTTCGCAAATGGTGTAAACAGGAACGGTTTGGATTCTTAGATCACGGAATGCAGTTTCTTGAAGATGGACTTCTGGCAAGCGATGGGCTGCACCTCACAACGGTTGGGAGGAATGTTTTTGCAAAAAATCTCAGAAACCTCATCAGGAGGGCTTTAAACTGACTAATGTGGGGGAGGGAGACAGTGCTCCTGAAGGTAGGAGTCTATCAATTGATGAAGATGATCATCCAAATGTCATAGACCGAATGGAGCAAACAGCACGCAGACCTAGTGGTGGGAGGAAAAAATCCTTAAATAAGAGACACGGGGGAATGATTAATGGACTTCAGTGTCTGTACACTAATGCGCAAAGCATGGGAAATAAACAAGATGAGCTTGAGCTCCTGGTACAGCAAACTAAATATGACATAATAGGAATCACTGAAACCTGGTGGAATAAGTCCCACGATTGGAATGTAATAATGGAGGGATACAATCTATTTCAGAGAAACAGACCAGACAAGAAAGGAGGAGGAGTGGCGTTATATGTCAGGGATGTGTATACCTGTGAAGAGATCCAAGATTTAGAACCTCAAAGCCAAAGTGAGAGCATTTGGGTCAAAATTAAGGGAGAGAAGAATAACAGTGACCTCATTGTGGGAGTTTACTATAGATCCCCAAGCCAAACGGAGGACATAGATGATGCCTTCCTGGAACAGATGGCCAAGCATGCAAAAGGAAGGGAGATAGTAGTAATGGGGGACTTCAATTACCCGGATATTTGTTGGATGTCAAACTCAGCCAAGAGCATAAGGTCAAACAGATTCCTCACTGGCCTTGCGGACAACTTCATTGTCCAGAAAGTGGGAGAAGCAACAAGAGGAACAGCCATTTTAGATCTGGTCCTAACCAATGTTGATGACCTGGTTAGTGGGGTAGAAGTGGAAGGATCATTAGGCACGAGTGATCATGCTCTTCTGAAGTTTACTATACAGCGGAAAGGAGCAGCCAAGCATACTAGGACTCAATTTCTCGACTTTAAGAAAGCCAACTTCATAAAACTTAGGGAAGTGCTTGGTGAGATCCCATGGACAGTAATACTAAAAGGAAAGGGAGTTCATGATGGCTGGGAGTTTGTTAAGAGGGAGATAGTAAAAGCACAACTTCAGGCAATACCAATGAGACGGAAACATGGAAGGTGCCTAAAGAAGCCAGGGTGGCTATCTAAAGAACTTTTAACTGAGTTAAGATTAAAAAAGGATGTGTACAAAAAATGGAAAAGGGGGGAAACCACCAAAGAGGAATTCAAACAAATAGCCAGCACGTGTAGACACAAAGTCAGAAAAGCTAAAGCACAGAATGAACTCAGGCTTGCTAGAGAGGTTAAAAGCAACAAAAAAGGCTTTTATGGGTATGTTCGTAGCAAAAGGAAGAACAAAGAAACAGTGGGGTCACTCAGAGGAGAAGATGGTGAAATGCAAACAGGGGACACAGAAAGGGCTGAACTCCTCAATGCCTTCTTTGCCTCAGTCTTCTCCGATAAAGAAAACAATGCCCGACCTGAAGAATTTGGAGCAAATGATTCAGCAGAGGAAACACAGCCCAGAATAACTAAGGAGATAGTACAAGAATACTTGGCTAGTCTAGATGTATTCAAGTCTCCAGGGCCAGATGAACTGCATCCAAGAGTATTAAAAGAACTGGCAGATGTGATTTCAGAACCACTGGCAGTCATCTTTGAGAATTCCTGGAGAACAGGCGAAGTCCCGGCAGACTGGAGGAGGGCAAATGTTGTCCCTATTTTCAAAAAGGGGAAAAGAGAGGACCCAAATAATTACCGCCCAGTCAGTCTGACATCAATACCAGGGAAGATTCTGGAGCAGATCATTAAGCAAACAGTCTGTGAGCACCTAGAAAGGAATGCTGTGATCACCAATAGTCAGCATGGATTTCTGAAAAATAAGTCATGTCAGACTAACCTGATCTCGTTTTTTGACAGAATTACAAGCCTGGTAGATGAAGGGAACGCAGTGGATGTAGCCTACCTTGATTTCAGCAAGGCATTTGACAAGGTGCCCCATGATATTCTTGTAAAGAAGCTGGTTAAATGCGGTCTTGACTATGCTACCACTCAGTGGATTTGTAACTGGCTGACTGACCGAACCCAAAGGGTGCTCATCAATGGTTCCTCTTCATCCTGGAGAAGAGTGACTAGTGGGGTGCCACAGGGTTCTGTCTTGGGCCCGGTCTTATTCAACATCTTTATCAACGACTTGGATGATGGACTCAAGGGCATCCTGATCAAATTTGCAGATGACACCAAACTGGGAGGGGTGGCTAACACCCCAGAGGACAGGATCACACTTCAAAACGACCTTGACAGATTAGAGAACTGGGCCAAAACAAACAAGATGAATTTTAACAGGGAGAAATGTAAAGTATTGCACTTGGGCAAAAAAAATGAGAGGCACAAATACAAGATGGGTGACACCTGGCTTGAGAGCACTACATGTGAAAAGGATCTAGGAGTCTTGGTTGACCACAAACTTGACATGAGCCAACAGTGTGACGCGGCAGCTAAAAAAGCCAATGCAATTCTGGGCTGCATCAATAGGAGTATAGCATCTAGATCAAGGGAAGTAATAGTGCCACTGTATTCTGCTCTGGTCAGACCTCACCTGGAGTACTGTGTCCAGTTCTGGGCACCACAGTTCAAGAAGGACATTGACAAACTGGAACGTGTCCAGAGGAGGGCAACCAAAATGGTCAAAGGCCTGGAAACGATGCCTTATGAGGAACGGCTAAGGGAGCTGGGCATGTTTAGCCTGGAGAAGAGGAGGTTAAGGGGTGATATGATAGCCATGTTCAAATATATAAAAGGATGTCACATAGAGGAGGGAGAAAGGTTGTTTTCTGCTGCTCCAGAGAAGCGGACACGGAGCAATGGATCCAAACTACAAGAAAGAAGATTCCACCTAAACATTAGGAAGAACTTCCTGACAGTAAGAGCTGTTTGACAGTGGAATTTGCTGCCAAGGAGTGTGGTGGAGTCTCCTTCTTTGGAGGTCTTTAAGCAGAGGCTTGACAACCATATGTCAGGAGTGCTCTGATGGTGTTTCCTGCTTGGCAGGGGGTTGGACTCGATGGCCCTTGTGGTCTCTTCCAACTCTATGATTCTATGATTCTATGATTCTTGATCCTTGCCCCATTTCCACTCTTGAATTCTCATTCTGCTTCTTTGTACTGCAGAAGAGATGATGGTTCATCCAGTGATGACGACTCTATATCCTCAGGCCGAGGGGAGAGACCTGTACCAGATGCTCTCACGCAGAAGTTTCTTCCAATGTACAAGAAATCCCTAAGGCTCTCTTCAGATCAAATTGTACGTAGTTTTAAGGGGTTCTTTCCCCCCTTGCTGCCTTTTGTATGTATTAATGTGACTTCTTTGCTTTGAGAGATGGACCTCCAAACAGGCTTGCCTCACTGGAATTTCTGGATGGTCCTTCCCAATCAAACCCCTCAAACCCCTTAACTATGAGTTAGATCCCAATGGCTTTTGGATGTTAAGGTCCTAACTACACATCACATTAATGGCGTAAGATGAGCAGCAGTAGTTTTTTTTTTTTTTAATTAAATACTAGGCTGAGGTTATGAGTGATTGTCATTGGAACTGCAGCATGTGAGGACAATAAATTTAAAGCCTCCTCTGCTCCCCACCATCTTGGTAAGGACATGGCACTCATGGCAGGACATGGCAATCGCCTTTAGAAAAAAGCTCCCGTTATCACTGCAAGCTGGAGGAGGAGAAGGAGAGTACAGAGGGTGAAGAAAGAGCTATGAGTAGAGGAGGATACTTTCCCCCAGCCTTTGGACAACCTGGGAAATTCAACAAACCTGCTGTATCTGGAACTTGGTGTGGAGAGTGCACTTGAATGAGACACAGCAGTGGGCAGGCTGAGGACATACCATTCACCTTGGGACAGCCCGTGAAAAGCAAGTCTAGACTGAGAGACTAGGGTGATGTCTGCTGTTACTAGGAACACTTCTTGTTATGAGACTTTTGTGGGGGGCGGTCCTGAAAGTTTGTTTGGACCTGGAGTAAGAACCTGGAGGCTGAGAGGGAGGGTGTATCAGAAGGAAAATGAACTAATACTGAGATATATATATTATTACATTTTTATATAATAATATAATTTATTATTTATACCCCGCCCATCTGGCTGGATTTCCCCAGCCACTCTGGGCAGCTTCCAACAAAAGATTAAAAATACATTAAAACATCAGTCATTCAAAACTTCCCTAAACAGGGCTGCCTTCAGACGTCTTCTAAAAGTCAGTTAGTTGTTTATTTCTTTGACATCTGATGGGAGGGCATTCCACAGGGCAGGCACCACTACCGAGAAGGCCCTCTGCCTGGTTCCCTATAACCTCATGTATTTTTTGTAATATTTTTGCTTATGTTGTCTGTGGTTGCTTAAGTTTTCTATACATCATTTAGAGATATAGCAGTATAAGAATGGTGTAGATCACCCTTCATCATTGCCACCAATTGCATCCCTTTTCCCCTGACTGATTTTTTAAATAAAATAATAATAATAATCCACTATGTGATGGCTAATCTACACTAACAGCAATGGACAGATGCTGAACATGGTGTGTGGGTTTTTTTGTTTTTTTTAAAAAAATTCTCTCTTTACTGTAGAAAAGTCTGAACCTGAGAGACGGTGTCAATGAGGTAGTGTTCAGCGTGACCACTCAGTACCAGGGCACATGTCGTTGTGAAGCCAACATCTATCTATGGAACTGGGATGACAAGGTGGTGATCTCTGACATTGATGGAACTATCACCAGGTAAGTCCCTTTGGCATCACTCCCATTAGCACTGAACATGGTGCCACCATGCCAGCAGGATTGGAGGCAAAATGGGGCCACTGAGAAACAAAAGTAAAGTGTCAACATGCACTGGGAAACAAAAACAAAGTACTGAAATGGGCAGTGAAAGCTCCCACCCCCAAATAACCTAATGAGGACTGTACAGGCTCACATGTTTCCAGCAGCCATGGAATGTTAAGTATCAGCTGGAAAAGAAAAATGGAAATGGGCCTTTTATAGCTAATGCTTTCCTGGAGGATGGCATGGCTAAGTACCGGACTGAAACTCTAAACAGAAGCTCTTCCCTTAGGAAATGAGGAAGCTCTGTAACAATTTGTTGCCAATCCCACATAACAACATATAACGGTCACCAGATTTTCACTGTAAGGTAGACCCTGAACCATGAGCCATGAGCTACACTGCAAGGAGTTCATAGTTGTTTTATAGGCATATGTGTTTCTCATTATTCCTCTTCCCATTAGGTCTGATGCTCTAGGGCATATCTTGCCACACCTTGGGAAAGACTGGACCCACCAAGGCATTGCAAAGCTCTTCCACAAAATCCACTTGTAAGTTGTAGCTACTTTGTAGTCCATCTTTGGTGGTAAACTTGTCCCTTAGGTGAGAACAGGGTCTACTTACGGGCTTCGCCAAATTAATGTGTACGAGTATGTAAAATCACTGGAGAGTAGGATATACTTTTTTATTCAGATATGTTTCGCAACTGCTCAGCATATCAAATTCTGAAAGTCAGGGGGAAATGTTATTTTCTTCTTTTCCTCCTGGTCAGTTTGTTAAAGGTTTTATACTTCTTGATACCCATGACAACTCATCTCCTAGGAAGTGATTTCTTTTAAAACCAGTCTCCTTTAAACAATGTCTGTATTCTTCTAATTCTATTTTCCTATGTCCCTAGCATTGTTTTGTTTTTTAAAAATATGTATGTTATTTTGTTTATATCCCTCCTTTCTTCCAATATGACAAGGGCAATGAAGCAGCAGCAGAATGGGAGAGGGGTGACAATGACTTTTAAAAGGCAAATGTTATTGACACTAGAGGGGTCTTTGAGAAATATTTCAGCGCTCCAAGCTACAGCCTTGCTTTACTCTAAGAGTAAGGAATGGGCCTGAGTAATTAAAGTCAAGCCATTGAAACTGGAGGTGGAGACTAAGATCACTTTCATTCATACCATACCTCCCAAAGAACCTTGGGAACTATAGTTTGTAAAGGGTGCTAAGAGCTGCTAGGAGAACCTTAACAAACTACAACTCCCAGAGTTCTTTGGGAGAAGCCATGACTGTTAAAGTGGTATAAAAGTGTTTTTATATGGTGTGGATATGACCCAAAGGGTCTGGGCATTATGCAGGTATTTTCCTTGTATTAATTATACCTTCGTTCCAGGAATGGATACAAGTTTCTCTACTGTTCAGCCAGATCCATTGGCATGGCACATATCACCAAAGGATACCTGACATGCGTCAATGACCAGGGCTGTGTGCTCCCAAAAGGTCCCATACTGTTGGCGCCCAGCAGTCTCATCTCAGCCTTCCATAGGTAAGTTCCCTTTTCCATCCCTCACCATGTGTTGATGCGACACAGCTGGTTTGCTTTATGCAGCAGTACTTTGGTGTTTCACCATTTTCTGCTTGCTTTGTCTTCTCCAATGTAGAGAAGGACACGCAGCTAATTAAGCACTTAGGGATAGATAGATAGATAGTTTATTACGGCCATAGGCCCATATTCAATACATCATACAGCAAAACAGGTATAACAAGATAAAATTAATAAATTAAATTACGTTTAAATCAAATACATCTCAAACCGTAAGTTTCTAAATTCCATTAAAATAAGAACAATATAGCGCTTGAAATATCAAATTATCAGTATAAATCAATATTATTTAGGCAAAATCAATAATCATAGAGTAATCCATTTTTCCTTTTATAGGCTAATACTGTTATCAGAAATCTGGCAACAGAAAGGGACCTACTCGGATCAGAATCTTGCAATAAATGTACTAGCTGTGTTTCCAAGGAGTCACCTGAGATTTCCAATAATAAAGGGGACAAAAATCTGATCCGAGAAACTGAATGTAGTGAACAACAGAATAGTATATGTTGTAAAGATTCTATAGATCTATTATCACATACACACACCGCTGAGATCCGACCATTGGAAAATCTACTAAGCACTTAGGGATATATTTGGGAAACATTTTATGCATTGGAATGTTTTCTGTTTTTTTTTTATGCATGGAATATGAGGCTCAACCAACAAAGATACACACACACACACACACACACACACACACACACGACATTGCAACTGAAAACCAAGTTAAAGAGAAAAGAAAGTGTTAACAATACAGAATTCTTTATTGCAATAAAACAATTATCCATACATACCAAGACTCAGATAATAAAGCTGGTGTCGGTTCTTCTTCTTTTCTCTTATATTCTTACTTTATTTGGCCAGGGGATGGGCGGGAGCAGCACCCCGCCGTGGTACTAAGAAGCTAAGTTACAGGGAACCAGGCAGA
Organism: Podarcis raffonei; assembly: GCF_027172205.1. Taxonomy (NCBI): domain Eukaryota; kingdom Metazoa; phylum Chordata; class Lepidosauria; order Squamata; family Lacertidae; genus Podarcis; species Podarcis raffonei. The sequence goes on from NC_070607.1 coordinate 76,393,050, forward strand.
GGGCCTTCTCAGTAGTGGCGCCCTCCCTGTGGAACACCCTCCCACCAGATGTCAAAGAGAACAGCAACTACCAGACTTTTAGAAGACATCTGAAGGCAGCCCTGTTTAGGGAAGCTTTTAATGTTTGATGTATTGCAGTATTTTAATATTTTTTTGGAAGCCACCCAGAGTGGCTGGGGAAACCCAGCCAGATGGGCGGGGTATAAATAATAAATTATTATTATTATTATTATTATTATTATTATTATTATTATTATTATTATTATTTTATTATTTACTAATGAAATGTCTGCCCACCATTGTTATAGGGAAGTGATTGAGAAGAAGCCAGAGGTGTTCAAAATTGCTTGTTTGACTGACATCCGGAACCTCTTTGGCTGCAACAAGCAGCCTTTCCACGCTGCTTTTGGGAACAGACCAAATGTGAGTGGGGTCACCTAGTGTGTGAAGGGGGCGGGGGTCTTCCTTGTGGGGAATTCCTGCCTTGCCGTGACCTTGGTCTTTCTCTATTTCCTCCTGAGCAGGATGTCCATGCCTACAAAGAAGTGGCGTTACCAGAAACTCGTATATTCACTGTGAACCCCAAGGGGGAATTGACACAGGAGCACATAAAAATCCACAAGTCAACGTAAGCCTTCAAATTTATCCAGAGCATTTCCTGCATTGAATTTGAAGCTCTTTGCAATTCTGCAGACACGGTGCTTTTAACGTTGTTGTTACGTTTATATCCTGCCTTTCCTCAAGTGAATTGAAGGTGGCATACATGGTTTTCCACATTCATATCCTCGAAACAACTCCGTGAAATAGGTTAAACTAAGAGAGGGTGACTGCCCTTTGATTGCCCGAAGAGCTTCATGATGGAGTGGAAATTTGAGCCCTGGTTTCCCAGGTCCTAGCCTGACATGCTACTCATTATACCACACCAGTATGCATTTAAAAATCCAGGAAAAGCAAACTCTGCAGCCAGAACAGCAGTTTCCCCTCCTGCCCCAGTAACATTTAAAGGCCACATGGTACAGTGTGATGTTTGGATTTTCTTCCCTTGATCAACAGCAGTCATTGATGGGAGAGGGTGACAGGGGAAGCTTGCAGTGTCATTGCGTCACCTGGTGAGCACTACTAAAAGTAATAGGTGGATGAAAGAACTTGCCATGGGGATGCCATTTTCAGTGGCATCCCCAGTGTGGATGTAATGTCTGCTCCCATCCTTTTGCTTGTCCTGATCCCCAACTGGTAGTGTGGCAACTTGTTTTTTACCTGCCCTATATGTGGATAAAACTGTGTGTGCTGCCTTACTGAAATTCAAGGGAGATGTGTGCTTCCAGGGCAGTGGGTGAGAGTGCAAGGAAGGAGGCTTGCTGTCTTTAATCCTTTATATTCTATTTTTTCTAGATATGACCGACTGAGTGAGGTGGTAGAGCTCCTGTTTCCACCTATTGGCAAGGATGTGAGCATTTCATTGGCTTCCCCAGAATTCAGCCAGTTCTCTTACTGGAGACCTCCATTGGCCACTGTTGACTTTGAAGATTTTGTCTTGTGATGCAGAGCCAACAACATTCCAAAGCATCTTTCACTGTTGGTCCTCTAGTATGACAGACAGGCAGCAGACACCTCCTGTAGCAACTTTCCCACAATGTGCAATACTTGAGCATTCAGATAGCAGGGAGAGGGGGGACACCCAGGACTCCATTTCCCATTTGTGTGGGGCGAGGGGGATACATTTCCCAACCCAGGGTTTGACAAACGTGTTTATGCCGCATGACAGAATGCATTTTACCTGCATTTAAGAGTTGGTGATAGTGGGTTTGACTGAATATTAATAATGGCTGGTAGTCTCCCCCCTCCCGTTTCTGCCTGATGACTTGCATAGTTGATGGCTGCAGAAACCACAAGCTTTGGATGGAAGAACAGGAGAAGAATACTCACCTAATGGACATTTAGGAGCTCCGGCCTGTTGGGATAATGAATTCCTCTGGCTTTGTCATATAGCTCTTCTCTGGATTGTGGTCAGTATTCAGTAATGGCATCAATATGTGCCTGGACACTAAGTGCCTTAATGATCTTTGATGGGGTGGTCTATCTGTCTGAGTCTCGCTGTGTGTCCCTCCCTCCCCCAAAGAGCTGAAGGTGCTAATTTTGCTATTGTACACAACTTCTACTGCCATCTCGGTTCTCAGGTATTGATTTTAGCATTTCAAAAAATTAGCAAATCCAGTTTGATCAGCAATGAAAGTTGGACAGAAACAAAGACAACTCAGCTACTATGAGCCCCATGTTTTAGCTGGTTATAATAATACCTGAAGTACTGGGTGTGGATGTTCTTATACCACAAGGTGTGTGTAGCATATGGGTTTTTTTGTTTCGTTGTTGTTGTTGCTGGGTGTGTTTTGTATGGGAAGGCACCATAGATGTATGATGATGTATTCCTCCACTCCCACCCCAAAATAATGTGCCTTTTAAAGTACTTGGATTAGCAGTTGGGAGGGGAAAGGTGGAAGGAAACACATAAGGACAGATGATGAAGTGGAGAAGTAGTCAAGTCACTCTGGGGCACTTTGGAGGAGTTCTACAGGCTCCCCTCCCTTCTGAACATTGCTGTGAAGATAGTCTCTAAACTTAGGCACCAATTCTTGTTCTACCTCACCTTTACGTACCTCCTTTTGTGAAACTAGATGGTACTTCAGTACACAAAGAGGTGGATTAGACTATAGCTACTATAAGTTGGAGCCAAAGGACTCTACTGTGCAGATACAGCAATAAAGTTTTTTTGCATGTCTGAAACATCTTGTGCATCTCTCATGGTTTCCATTAAATCTGTGTTTCCACCCAACTAGGAGGGAGGGACTCCAATCTTGGGCACATCCAGTGATAAACATCAGATGGGAAAGGCCTCTGCCCAAGACACACTACACAGAGCCCCTGCCTATCTGAATCAATGTTACTCTGCTGAATGAACCAATATTCCGACTTTATTATAAAATATTTTCCTGGGTCCATATTTAAAACTATTCAGTTTACCGCCACCAGTGGCTTTCCATTTGCTGCTGTCCCAAGCAACAGATTTCCATTTCTTAGTTGCAACTTCATTCTCCTTTATAATAGTTTCTATCACCATAACAGGAGCCACCCAGAGTGTTGGGAGCTGCCCAGAGTGGCTGAGACAACCCAGTCACATGGGCAGCAAATAAATTATTTATTTATTTATTAACAGGGAAGTGGGGGACCTTTGGCCCTCTGGATGTGGGACAATTGGTGTTGCCCTCCCACACACCATTTTGCACATACACCATTTTGAATGGCAAAGCTCATCAACTTTGGGGGCACCTGGCCCCCTCAAATATCTTATTGGGTAGGTGAAGGGACCTTGGCTCCTAGGAGTTCTCAGTGTGCCAATAGGAGCCAACTCCCACCATCCCTGGCCATTGGCCATTGTAGCTAGGGTTGCTGGGAGTTGGAGTTTATCAATGTCTGGGAGAGCCATGGCTTCCTCATTTATAGGGCCAACATATCTTAAAACTAGATTACGTGCAGCATGGATTATTTGGTTTGAAATTTTCTCAGGGAGAAAGAGCAATGGGGGGGCTGTCCATATTGGTGGCAGGTGTAACAGCCCATCAATGGCCTCCCTATTTAATTCATTGCCAGAGTCATGTGAAAAGAATGTGCTAGGTTTCCACCTCTCTTAGCCTTAAAACTCCAGATGCTTTCATAATAAGCAGCTGCTACCCACCCAGCTTAAAGACCTAGCCCTGTCCTTGATCACAAAATCCTAGCATATCTGGAGGAAATCTGATGGGTTGACTTGCTTTACCTCCAGCCTATGAATGGAACTCTACATTATATATAGTTCCATGTCGTTTCTTTTTTCAAATCATATATGTTGAAGCCTCTGAGGCTACTATTTGAAGCAGAAGACTGATTCTCTCACCATATTTCTATTGAAAACATTTCCGCTTCCCATTCCCCCAAGTTGCATTTACCTCTGCTTCAGAAAAAAAGCAGCAAGACATCTTTCCTTGCTGAGATCTGTATAATCTAAGATTTCAGGGTTGTTTTTTAATGGACAAACACTTTGGCCCTTTAATTAGCTACAGGCGGGCACAGAACAGGCACGACAAGCATGAGGAAAGTGCTCTTATCTGCAGACTTATTTCCCCCTTTCATTTCATAATTTATTTCATGGAATTTATATACCTCTTGGTTGTAGAAAGAAACCTCAAAGCCCTTTTGCATGCCACCAAACCTTCACGTTCCAAGCAGATATGAGTGGTAGTTTGTGTTCAGCACATGCTCTTTCCCCCAAAACGTGGTTGCTTTTGGGGGGGGGTTGTTTGTTTTTTTGCTGCTGTATGTAGGGCTGTTGTAGTGGAGAGAAGACAAAATGCAACTGAGAGAAGGAGTGACTTGCCAAAGGTTAACTGGTTGTGAAATTTGTAGTGGGGTCTTTCTGCTTAACTCACAAGTCAAATCTCTTAAGGGAGGGATGAGAAACCTATTGTGGTCCTCTCCAGATGTTGGTGAATTACAAATCCCATCATCTCTAACCATTCACTATAATGCTGTTTTCCCCAATTGTCATACCCCTGGTTGATCTGCCCACACAAACTCCCTGCCAAAGCTTCCATTAGCCATGCAATTAATCTTTCCCTCTGCATGGCTAATACTTCTGGCCATGGACATTTAACTTTGCATTCAAGCTCAGTATTGTTTTGCTAACAATTAAAGCACTTTCCCATCCATGCTACAGACCTGATCCAAATGGGTTTTTCTCCCTTCTCTAATCTCCCTGCTGCTTTTAGCCCAACAAAAAAACCCAAAAACTCCAGGGTGGTAGATATAATCTCCTTCTTCATCTGTAACTTGGCCTTTAGCCCCTCTGCAATCCTTGCTCTGATAAAGGCTGAGATTATTTGAACTATGCTTCTATTGGGCCAATATAGAGGTCAGTACTGGGTCTACACAACTGAAAACAATGCTCATGCATTCAGCTAATTTGGATTTTGGCTCTTAAGGAACTGAGCCCTAGATGGGAATGTCCAAGAAGCTGCAGGAAGAGGCATCTTGCAGGTTTCAAGGAGCAGCAAAGATTTCATTCTCACAAGCGGTGAAAATGTTGGGCAGTGGTTGCACGCAAGGAGCTGTAGATACTGTAACTGCTACGAACCTACACCTGTTTATCCATATATAGCAACCCACATCTCCCACCAGCAATCTGGAAAACAAACTCTAGACGGGTGTTGTTTGATTTTCTCAGTAACTCAAACCTCATGTTTTGTAGGTGGGGGTTTTTGTGTGTGGCTCTTTATGTTTAGAAGATACAGTAATCCAATCTTGGAAACCTTGGTGAGAGTCTTTCTCTCTCCTGCCCAACAGTACAAACAGTCATTCAACTTTTACAATCTGAACAAAATGTACAATATCTTTAAAAAAAATACAAACTGTACTGAACAGGATCTGTTACCAGCATTGGCAGAAACCCCATCAGGACCAGCAACTGAATGTCAGAGTCTTTCTTCAAAAGTGACACAATGCCCTGTTTCTTGAAAGCAACCACAGAGTGATTTAGTCTTTAAACGAAGAAAACAGATAACTGTGAAAAATGTTGAAATATTCAAGTTCCCAGCTAAGAAATAAATGCAGACATTAGCACCATTGCTGAGAGATAGTCACATAACCATTATTTCTCAAACTCTGCTCACAGAAAACTCCCAACCAGCAGTCTGCAAGAAATAGGTTGTAGATTAGGTTAGCTTCTGATTTTGTGATACTATTTAAACTCCTATTTTAAATAAGGAGTTTCTTTTTTTAGGATTTGCATAGCCCGTCTGATCTCTATCCCACATTTCAAACTGGTGCCCAGTTTATATGTAATATGGACCTATTAGTGAAACACCAGTGTAGGCATCCAATGCACAGCCTGTCACATTTAAATGCACCTGCGGTTGTGCTATCCTGTATGCCCATAGTATTAGTATGGCAGTGGGGCAAATTTCTTCCTCCTCACCCCTGATAGGGCCAGTGCTACCATTAGGCAAAGTGGGGCAGTTGCACACAATGGATGCTGGGGGTAATGTCTTGAGCCAGCCCCACCTGCTGTACATGGCTGTGCTAATATGTGGGTTTTGGGTGACGCACACAGTAAGTGGGTTGAAACGACAGGGTGCATATGAAATCTTCCCATGGATAAACTGCTTCACCATCCGAGATGGTTACGGGTGCAAGTTATTTCAGCAGAGCTTTTATTTCTCCATCTCTCAACATGCAAGGACCCCAAGCCGAGGTTCTGAGGAGGTTGGGATAGATATAAGAAAGCACTTTGTGAAATGAGTCAATTGCAGAGTCCATCGTTGCAGCATTCAGTGATGGCCACTGGCTTATAGAACTTTTGAATAAAGGGGGAGGTTAGAAAAAACAAATGATGCTTCCCTTATTAGAAGCATGATGCCTCTGGATGCTGGGGAAAATCTGTGAGCTTCCTATGATATAAGGTTGGCCACAATTGAAAACAGAATACTGGACAGGAACTGGGTTGGAGAAGCTTTCCTCCTGCTCCTTTCCCTTGGTAAACTCACTTTTTAGCTTTAAATTGGAACAAACAACAATCCCTGGATTGCCATTGCCGTTTGTTCCATTTCAGCACTAAATATCGGGTTTCCCCAGCGAAAGTCAGCCTGGCAAAATGGAGGTGTGGCTAAACCCTCAGTTCCTTGAATGAGAATGTAATTTTCATCAATGGAATTCATTGCAAAGTAGACGTGTTTACCACCTAGCTGCCATGCTTGAGGGTAGAGGTTATGAAATAGAATGGGTAGCATTAGAAACCCTCTGAATACTTAATGCTTTGTCTAAAGAAATACTGACGTCTTTAAAACAAAAAACAAAAACCTTTGCAGTTGAGATGGTGACAAATGAATAGCTTCACTTGAACATACTCCAGATCCAGTAAGAGATCCTCACTCCCCCTCATGCCACGCACATACTGGGCTAGATGAATGATCATTGATCATTTCAAGGACATTCTCCCTTTGGTACAGGGAGCTCAAGTTAAAGCAGGTTGGATTTGGCGAGCTGGTGAAATGAATCCAAATGATGGAGGCCCCTCACAATGTGCTGCTACTTATATGACCACCTGCTAAGGCCCATCCCGTAAGGGGAACATAAGAAACTGCCTTAATACTGCGTCAGATGTGCGTGCAATGATTCACTGTGCTTCTAGAGCACCAGGGGCTGCATCCAGTGCTAGTCATATGCAGAGTAGACTCACAAGAATGAATGGACCTGACTAACACATTAATTGATTTCAGTGGGGCTAATCTGAGTAGAACTTAGTTGGATACAACCGTAGGACTGCCATTGTGTGTTCAAGAGTGTCCCTGAAGAGGAACTTTGTTCAAATCAGGTTGGTCTTTTATCTTTTGACCTGCATGTCTCCCTCCTTCCTTCTCTACAAAGGCAGGGAGTGACAGCATAGCGTTCCTACAGCACCATATGGAGAAGTTCATGTGCTTCCTTCTGCTAGTCTCTAGGCTTACAGGAAGCCACCTAAGGGCCAGACTTGATGGTACATTAGCTTCATATTTGTGTCCTTCAGTGCAGGTTTAATGCAAGTATTTAGCACAATCCCTAGCAGAGAGGGCCTCTGTGTGGGAGTGGGAAGGTATTAACCCTTTGTCTTCCAGTTAGGATCGAGTTTCCTGGGTCAGCAGTTTGCTCCCCTTTTGCTTCAAGGGGGGAGCATTTCCCCATTGCAGATTAGCTGGGGGATCAGGCAGAACTATGGCCTCTCCCAGGGACTGAATCCAGATCAGGTGTCCCATGCATTTATGGACACAGATATGGAGCTACCTTGGTCCTAAGCAGGTGGTGCATTCAGCCTGCCCCCCAGTTCTTTCATACAAAGCGCATTCTGCACTCACAGTGCTTGAGAACAACAACTGTCAGAAAACTGTCCTGAACTTTGTAGCAATGAATGCATTGGAGGAGAAGATAGTGAATATAGGGTGTTCTCTTCCTGGATGCACCCATGCAATACCTGTTGATTTCTGAACTGAGTGTTCCTTATGCTTGTATCAATCAACGCTGCCATGAAGAATTCCAGTCCAGGTTTTGTACACATGTATAATACGGAAGTGGGGGAAAGTCTTAGCTAAAACCAAAGTGTTTCTCATAGCGGCAGTATTGCTTAGAATGGTCCCTGAACCAGACCTTTGCATCGAGTAGATAGATATAATGGCCAAGAACCGATTTTCTTTGCCCCAGCTCTTAAATAGCAGGTTTTTCATTATTCCCAAGGCAAATAATCCTATAGATAGGTCTGTCTCCTCTGCAGTTTCTTCCTGAACTGAACCGCATATTGGAAATGTAACCCAATGTGACCCCATCTATGGGAAGGCACTTTGCTACATACGTACAGCTGCTAAATATCCACAGAGAATACAGTAATGGCAAATGTACAGCTTAAACTGTAGCGGGAAAATGTCGTTCTTCTAGGGGCGGTATGAGAGATGGGATTATAGCAGCTTTTAAGATTTAGTAACCTCCCCACCCTGCAAAAATAAAACAAGATCCTGGTATCATCACATTGGAGTCTGCATGATATAAGTTAGTTGTACTTTGGGTTTGACATAGCTAATGCTGGTTGCCTTGCAGCTTGGTTTCTAAGAGGCTGATGTCTTCAGCTAATTCCGTGACTTTTGCCTGGCAGTCCAACAAGTTATCTTTGAGTACAGTTATTTCCTGAGAGTGGGCAGCTAAGGTTGCGTTCATATGGTCCATGTAGCCCCACATACTTCCTGCGTTATTTTCCAGCTCACTTTTGATGTGGTCCAGGCTTCCCGTTACCATGCCCAGTCTGCCACACATGTCCTCCACCTGGGCCACACGGTCATCAAACTGGAGCACTTCCTTCTGCAGGCCATGAGCCACACTCTTGCAGTTGCTCAAATCACTGATGATTCTGGACTTGAGCCTTTCAAGGTCTCCTTTTAGGTTGAGGACTCGCTTGTTGCTGAACAGAAGCTGGGAGCCTTGGTTGTTGATCTTCTCTTGAATGGAGTGGACCTCATCTTCTATCTTGCGCTCACGCTCGTCCAGAGAGGAGTTGACGTGGAGCACCGTGTCTGAGTACTGAGAAACAGAATCCTTCAGCCCAGTTAAGGACTTGCTCATGGTGTTCAGGTTGATCTTCAACAGAGTGATCTCACCTTGCAAGGACTCAGCTGCTTCCTCTTCAATCCGCCTCTGGATTTCCAGGATAGTAGCATTAAGTTTCCGAAGCAGGTCAGAGTTGCTGTCCATTCTGAGCAGTAAATCCTGGTTCTTGCTTTGGCAGTCCTCAATTTCTGTGCGAAAAATCTCTACGTCTTTGGAGGTGGCCATGCAACCCAGTGAGCATGTGCTTTCTAAGGTAGTCAGCCGACTCTGGAGTACTTCCAACTTCTCATCTGTTCCCTTTCTTATGATAGCAAGCTCCCCTTCCAAGAGGGGCATTACAGCTCCATCTATGGCCACTGTGGAGCTGACATTGTTCACATCTCCTACAATGGTTATAAATCTTTCCTCCAAGGTTCGCATTTTGTCCTCAAACAATGTCCTTGTGCCATCCAGCTCTGACCCCAACAGACCTCTCATGTTGTCCTCTACACTGGAGCAACAACTTCCCATTTCCCTCTCTGTAAAATTCAGCCTGGCTTCAAAGTCCTCAAAGCGCCCTTCAACTATGTTCCCCAAGGTAACAGTGGAAAGTTCATTGTCCAACCTGGAGTGTAGATTCTTCTGAGACTCAGAAATACTGTGCAAGCCCTTCTCTAGGATATCCATCCGTTTGGTGAGGTAGTTTAAGTTGCTACAGCAGCTTTCCACAACGGTCAGCCCTTGGATCTGGGTTTCCAGCTGGGAGATCTCCTTCTTGATTTCCAGCTCTTTTCCATCCAGGGTCTGCTGAAGACGGAGATTGGCAGCTTTCTCTTCCTCACATTGTTGCTGGACTTCCTTGATCCGGTAATCGCATGTGCTCTGAATGTTCACCAGCTTCTTCTCAAAGCCATCCAGCAGCTCCACCCGCAAATTGCTAAGCCTGCTGTCCACATATTCTTCTAGCATATCAATGGAGGTGAGAGGAGAAGGCCGGGCTGACTCCAGCAGGTGTTTGATCTGTCCATCGTGGTCCAGCACCATGCCATGCACCTCGTCCAGCAAGTTAGTCTTGGTTTTCAGTGAATCACTCATCTCAGTCACTTTGCTTAGGATCTCACCCACAGGTGGATAAGGGGAGAGGTCTGCTTTGTCTGCAGCATCCACAATCCCATCGGGAATGACTCCAAACCCCATGGTTGAATCAGGCACACTTGGGCTGTTCATCAGCGATCCAATCATCTTACTGGTATCCTCCTGGATGGCAAGCCGCAAATGGTCTCCCAGGCCATTCACCATGTTGTGTAGGGTGTCATAGGACTGTGAGAGACGTCTGATTTCATCCTCTAGCCGATCTAGTCGGTCTCCAAACAAACTAGGCATTTTTCGACCTATAAACAAGAAGAAGCAAACCTAAGTTATAATCAGGGGCACAATTTCCCTATCCGAGGGCATGTTCAAGTGGTGTCTGCCTAGACTTTCCAGTTCGTCACAAGTGAAGAAAGTTACTTACAAAATGCTTATAAACCTACTGGAAAGTACATGTATGAACAGCTCTGCTGGATCATGCCAGTGGCCCATCAAGTCCAACATCCTGTTCTCACAGCGGCCAACAAAATGCTTGTGGGAAACCTGCAAGTAGCAGCCGAGTACAAGAGCACTCTCCCTCCTGCAGTTTCCAGCAACTGGCATTCAGAAACATCACTGCCTCCAACCATGGAGGCACCCCAAAGCCATCATAGCTAGTAGCAAGTTTTGCACAACATCCACACAGTGTTGTCCTCCTCAAATGCTTCTGCCTGGCTGGAATGTGTCCTTGAACTGCAATCATGCTTGCCTGGATGGAGGATAAAGGTAATCTGACTTCTCCATCTGAAATGTAGCCTACTGTAGAAAAAAATGCACCACCTCCATCAATATGCTCACCGTCCCCAGTCACCCAGCCCATCATTGGAATTTAGCCCCAGTAAGATTATTATTGAGGGATGCAGGTGGCACTGTGGGTTAAACCACAGATCCTAGGACTTGCCGATCAGAAGGTCGGCGGTTCGAATCCCTGCAACGGGGTGAGCTCCCGTTGCTCAGTCCCAGCTCCTGCCCACCTAGCAGTTTGAAAGCACGTCAAAGTGCAAGTAGATAAATAGGTACCGCTCCAGCGGGAAGGTGAACGGCGTTTCCGTGCACTGCTCTGGTTCACCAGAAGCGGCTTAGTCAGGCTGGCCACATGATCCAGAAGCTGTACGCCGGCTCCCTCGGCCAATAAAGCAAGATGAGTGCCGCAACCCCAGAGTCAGTCACGACTGGACCTAATGGTCAGGGGTCTCTTTACCTTTACCTTAAGATTATTATTGAGGGAATATGAACCTTGGGCTGAAAAAGGTTCCCCAGTCCGGCTGGAAAGTGACATCTGGAGAAGGACCAGGGCAGAAGGATCAGGAAATGCCTGATTCACATTGTACAGCTTATGGCCCTCAATCACTCCCTGCAGCAGGGCTTTTTTCAGGCAGAACTCAGTTCTGGCACCTTTCAAGTGGGTGCAATTGCCATTCTAAGAGAGCAAGAGAGGTGTTCATGGTGAGTTCCAGCACCTCTTCTTCTAGAAAAACAGCATTGCCCTGCAGGGACCTTCTTGACGGGTGAGAAGTGTTCTTTATCTGCATCTTTAGCCCACGAGCTTCCTGCGTCATACATGCCATTGGATTCTGTGAATGGAACTCAACAGACAATCCTAAATGAAGCTGCAACTCACCATAGTGGTTCTTTTTTGGTCCTGGAAATGAGTCCGCATGAATTTTGGGGTGAGGGGGAACTCTAGGACCTGGGAACATCTTCTGAGTAGGAGGCAACTTGGGACTGGGGTGCTGGGGAAGAAGCCCTGGCTGGTCAGTGGGACTGTCGTGACATCCTTCTCCCATGAGGCCTGGGCAGCACCTCCACACAATCTCAGTCACTGTCTTGTAGCCAATCTTGTACCTGGGTCTGAAGAACGTGCGGTACCTGAAGGAAAGAAGGCAGAGCAAGATTAAGAGCTGTACCTCTGTGTCCCAGCTTCCGTAATGTGTAGGTCAAGGAAATCTTGGCAGCACTCACGGAGAATTTGCATCAGTGATAGGTAACACGTCCATAAAGTGTGCACATCTGGTAATTTATATGTATAGAGCAAAATTTAGAAATAATTACCATAATTTGTATAGGAAAATGATATCTCTGCTCACATGGAAGCAGCCTGCTGGATCAGATCAATGGCCCAGCATTATATTATGGGAAATTGTTTGTATATTAGGAGAAATTTAAACTAAAATGCTGGTGAATTTTCAGGAGGCTATTTTTTTAAAGAAAAAAAAATGCAACCTGATGTGAAAATGTGGAGGACTGAACTTAAGGATGGAGAAATGAGAAACTGAGATAAACTGAAACTGATGGATGCACTCATCCCTATCTGTTTGTGATCTCTTCTCAAACCCTCTATGATTCTCTGCGGGGGAAATGTATCTGCCTCTCCACCCTAAGCCATGCATGATATTAAATCTTAAAAGTGCTGTCTTTTAGCACTAGAGGGCAGCAGCTGCCCAGCAGTTGTAGGTCCTGCCTGTACTATCATTCTTCTGATCCTTTGCCCAGGGAATATGGTAATGATAATCTTTTGCATTTATAGTGGAGAATCTCAAGACACTCTAAGAGGTAGTACTTAATCATCTGGGATTCATAAACCAGAGGTTGGAGAAAGCAGCTTAAAGAGAAATATGTAATCCCCAGATAAAAAGATATGCAGGTACATAGATATGTCTTTAAATGCAGGGATTGTGTGTATATGTATGTTTAATATTTTATTGATTTTGAATTACTGATTTTGTCTTTTGAACTCAAATGCACAGCTACATAGGTGCATGTAGCTTACCCATAAAGCCTAACACATTTTACACTACTTAAGGAATGTGATCTACAAAGGCAGAATGAATTTTTATTATTTTGGTCACAGACCAGTTCCAGCCCACATACAATATCAAGGAAGTCATAAAACATGATAGGGATACATTTGAATTCGCAATTAGTTATAACAGGGACAATACAGATATAGCAACAGTTAAAAAATATATAAATTAAAACTTAGTCACTAACATATAACCTAAAATTATCATTTAAGGCCTTAATCATTATGATAACACAGCTTGTTCCGTAGGTTTTATGGCAATCGCACAGAATTTGGCTACCCTTAACGTGATCTCAGGATCCTTGTCCTCTACCAGGGATTTTAGACATTGAAGTTCGGATTCATTTGGACAAAGGCAGAAATGACACTTACAGTCCAATATGAAACCCCACTGAGCTCAAGCATCAGGCAACATTAATCAGCACTCCAGAGCCATTTTGGTCTTTAAGTTGCACTGACTATTCAAAAGCTGCAGGCCAGCTTACAAGGGCCAATCTAACAATCAGAACTTAAAATTTGCAGCAGCAGCAGCAGCAGCAAATAAATGAGTTAGGGTTGTTTGGGGTTTTAGTCCTACTCATGTACACATTTTTTTTTAAAAAAATAAAATAAAGTGAAGTATTTTAAAATGCAGTGGGCTTCCACAATCATGTACTGTAGTGGACATTACTGTGAAAGCATCCAAGTACATCACCTGATGAGTGTAATAACAAGCGATGAGCTTTGTCTTTGAAACAGCTATCACTGATCAAAGCAGAGCTTTTCATCTCATGTAACATGACTTCAAAACACTGTCATATTTTCCTGTGAAGGCAGCTCATGCGCTCAGCTGCCAGACCTTGAGTGATAGATCACCAGGTGTCATGACACTGCCAGGGACATCCTAAGCATGTTTGCTGAGAAGCCCCACTGCTTTCAGTGAGCGTTACCTGCCAATAAATCAGTTTAGGATCACCACATTTATGATTTATATTCATGTGAGAATCGGCCCGTGAAGATGCATAGATTGCAACATTTGTGGACCTGTGTATGCATGTTGCATATATACTGAAGGACTGGGTCTCCTGACCCAAAAAGTGCTTGTGATATATGATTGGAACCAATTACATCTGGTTCTGATATGCCAAGAACACATGGAAGTGTCACCAACCTCAGAAGTTTTTTTAGGGGGATGGCAGCCTGAGGAAGCCCCTAAACTGTGGAATTTCCTCCATCTGGTACCTTCATTATGCAGTTTTTGCTGTCAGCTGAACATGCACCTGTTTATTCAGCCCTTTGACCCCGAGATGCATATTTTTAGGACCAACACTCTGTTGTTCAGCTTGCAAATGGTTTTAGCCAATTTTGATATTGTATCCTTACATTGTTCTAACCTGCCCTGGAACCTTAAGGTGTGAAGGGCAGGTAAGAAATCTAAAGTAATACAGTGGTACCTCAGGTTAAGTACTTAATTCATTCTGGAGGTCCGTACTTAACCTGAAACTGTTCTTAACCCGAAGCACCACTTTAGCTAATGGGGCCTCCCGCTGCCGCCGCACCACCGGAGCACAATTTCTGTTCTCATCCTGAAGCAAAGTTCTTAACCTGAAGCACTATTTCTGGGTTAGCGGAGTCTGTAACCTGAAGCGTATGTAACCTGAAGCGTATGTAACCCAAGGTACCACTGTAATAATAATAATGTGAGTTGAGCCAATTGGTTCCAAGTTGGACACAAAACGAATCAGCTGTGCGGTTCCTTGACAAGATGCCTCGAGCCAGATTATACCGCGCTCCTTGTTGTCACACATGCATATTTCATGCTATTAAGCTAATTTTTTACATATCTGTAAGGCTAATGGTAATCCTCTAGAAAATGCTGTGGATTAGGTTGGATGTAGCCCTGATCGGATGCACAACATTTCATTCTTTTCAGGAATTAAGTAGTGCTGGTTCATGATGGAAATATGACCACTTTGTCACACACTCATAGGCATCACGGCTTGGCTTAACCCACTGCATCTTAGTGCTGATTTTGTCACAAGAACTACCGCCCCGCCCCCCCATCTGATAACTTTAAAAGGGGATTATTAGACCAATTTGTGGGAGGGGTAGGATAAGGCTATTAATGGCCACTAGTCATCCAGAATCAGAGGCACCAAACCACTGTCTGAAGACAAGTCACTGGAGAACATATGAGAAAGTGCTGTTGGACCCATGTCCTGCTTTTGGGTTTGGGAGCCAAAACGTTCAGGAGCTGAGGTTCCACTGTATTTTTTAAAAATAGTTTTATTTATTAAATTTGGATACTGCCATATACCTGTAGATCTCAGGGCAGTTCACAACATAAAAAACAGAAAATACATAATAAAAACAAAAAGACAACCCAAGAGACTCCCGTTCCACAGCACATTTAGAAGGGTATCAGATGTCAATCAGCCCAAGGCCTGGTTAAAGAGGTGCCTAAAGGTGTATACTGAAGGCACCAGCTGAACCTCCCTGGGGAGAGCATTCTACCAATGGGGAACCACTGTAGAAAAAGCCTGGTCTTGTGTTGCTGCCTTCCGGACCTCTTGTGGAAGAGGCACATGAAGAAAGGCCTCAGGTAATGGGGTCCAGGTAGATTCATGTGGAGAGAGGTGGTCCTTGAGGTACTGAAGTCCTGAGCTGTTTAATGCTTTATAGGTCAAACCAGCAATTTGAATTGGGCCTGGAAACTAACTGGCAGCCAGTGCAGTTGGGCCAGGATCGGTGTAATATGCTCAAACCATCTTGCACCAGTGAGCAACCTGGTTCGACACTAGCTGAAGTTTCTGAACTGTCTTCAGAGGCAGCCCTACATATAGGCATCTGTCGGCAAACAGGTTTGTTGGCTTAATAGACAGCCCTTCTTATGTAATGTTCCTATGATAATTGTTTGCGGTGATGTGCTTAGGACTGGATGAGTCCGTTGTTATTTTTCCGGTGAGCTACTGGACATTGGAAGAGGCTCCTTCTCTGGCAGCCCTCTTTTGGGAAGCTGCCACAGAACTCCAGGCTGTACCAGAACCTGCCGTAAATGTCTGTTTGTTCTCTCTGTCATTGATTGAGATGAGTGGGATTGGAGAATGCAGGCCTTTACAGATTATGGCTCCCTGTTACAGCTCCTCCAAGTTACAGCGGTAGTTTAAAAAAGAAAACAACTCTGGTGCGCATAAACCCGCTTGGAAATCTTGCTGAGTCCAGAGAAAGCTGCCCAGCTGAGCCACTGTCAACAACAACATTGGCGCGAGCCATCGGCTTGGCTCTCTGCAGACATCTGGGCCACTGCCCACGTCTCTCTCTTTCTCTTGGCAGGGAATCAGGCTTGTAAAGAGAGCAGAACCTTTTGCGGGTTAAAGGGGGAAGGCAGTTGGCATAGAGGTGCCTCGGCAGTGCCATGTTGCCCTTAAGTGCTGCTTTCACTTAGAAAGGAGGCTGCTTCTTTTCAGGAAAAAAATGTCCTTTCAAAGTGCAAAAAACTCCACTCCACATGTCAGCAACAGGAAGTATTTATTGCAGCTGGATAAACAGTTACCAGTGGCCCTGGTGGCTGGAAAAAGCTACATCTCTTTCTCAGTCTTCCAAGCTATGTAGAAAGTTCAACTGGCAGGACTCGCTTGGTTCGAAAAAACATCCTTTTAAAAAATACCCTGTGCTTGTTATGAAAGGGTGGAGATGGTGGTGCCATGGTAGTAGGACTTTGGGACAGGAGCCCAGGGTCCCACTCAGGAGAATGAGCAAGAGGGCTCAAATGCAGCAAGGCTGGCTTGAAGTAAGTGAACACGTTCCCTTTTAGAGAGACTCACTTCTCTGTAAGACTCCAGAGTCTAAAATTACCTAACTGGCCAGGGTGGAAAGACTGCCATTTCCTTCTTCAGTGGGTTAATTAATTGGATGTATTGTAGACAAACTTCTACCCCCAAAAGGTGGGATATAAATAACAGTAATTATAATAATAATAGCCAAATGGTTAGGAAGTATGCCATATTTACATATAACTGCCCAACCAGAGGTGGCACAGATGGGCAACTAGAAGTGTTTAACTTGGCTTGGGTCTGCTTTTCTCAATCAACTCCCTCCATCTTTAACACAACCAGGCATAAACTATCTTGTCCCAAACTCTCCCTAAGAAAAAAAGGTAAAGGACCCCTGATAGTTAAGTCCAGTCGCGAATGACTCTGGGGTTGCGGCGCTCATCTCGCTTTACTGGCTGAGGGAGCCGACGTTTGTCTGCAGACAGTTTTTCTGGGTCATGTGGCCAGCATGACTAACCTGCTTCTGGTGAAACCAGAGCAGTGCACGGAAACGCCATTTACCTTCCTGCCGGAGCGGTACCTATTTATCTACTTGCACTTTCATGTGCTTTCGGACTCCTAGGTTGGCAGGAGCTGGGACCGAACAATGGGAGCTCACACTGTCACGGGGATTTGAACTGCCAGCCTTCCGATCGGCAAGCCCTAGGCTCAGTGGTTTAGACCACAGCACCACCCACATCCCACAAACTCTCCCTAGACACTTTGAAAGCCATTTGGAGCTTGGTAAGTCCCTATCAGAACTTTGCATGTTTTACCCCTATCTCAGTCCTGCTAATGAAATGCATCTGTTAGAAACCTGGCCTTAAACACATTTGCTTGGAAGTAAGTCCCACCAAGTTCCAAGGGACTTATTCCCAAGCAAGTGTGTATAGAATTGCAGCCTTAAATATGCAGTACTGAGTTGATACATTCACATTAATAGCTCTGTTGCCATTCCTTTGTCTAAAAATATAGAATCGAGAAGTGCCTTTCTACATACGGAAGACATTGCCTGCTCAATGAAGGACTGTATTCCACCTGGTCATAAAAATGGTGACGTTAATTCCTAAGATGTTCTCCTAACTGTGTTTTCTCTTGCGCAGGCAGAAGCACAAGAACTGCTATTGAACCCACCTCTGATAGCACTGCATGAACTCTCTTGTGCAAGTGTTTGTGGAATGGTGCTGACGGCTATTTTCCTTCCACTCACGGTGCTTTGGACCTACTCCACAGCATGCGAAGGATTTATGCTATATTTGGGTGAACTTCCAAGAAATACACGGTCATGCTGAGCTGTTTTTGGACTCTTGGCTAGCATGGGCCTTTTGCTGGAAACAGGCAAGCATAAGAACCCTTCCAATTTTTAAGCTTGCGCTATACAAGAGCACTTCTGTCACTTAAATATATGACATGGGAAATCAAAACTCCCAATGGGAGCATGGGAAGCTGCTGCCTGGTTTGCCCCAAATAAAGCATCACATACCACAAGCAGCAAGTGTCAGCTGTCTGTCTCTGTTCAATGGTTTTCCATTGCAAGTTCTAAAGTCATTCAATCAATCTTGTCAACTACAATGAGAATGGCACATAGGCAGTTCTTAAGCACTGAATGATGAGAATTCCACTCCCAAGGTCCCCCAAGTCCACCCTTAGCAATTAGTTTACTAGATTTAACTTCTGTGACATCATAGCAGCTAAGCCAATGGTGCCTAGAAAGGTTACATGTGGCACATTTGCTCAACAGGGCTCCCTTGTGGCAGCAAAGAAAGCAATGGCCAGACAGGCAGAGAAATAAGATTTGATAGGAAAATGGGAAAAATATGTTCATGCGTGTTGGACATCTGCTGCTACTTATTACGACGTTTAATCCACAGGAGTTGCTATGGAGGCAACCGCTTCCTCTGACCATGTCAGAAGATGCTGACAGTCCTCTGTAGTGCCTACCGTGCTACAACTGCAACCCAACATTTACTTACAGGACTTTCCCAGGACACTTGGGTCCCCAGCTGCACTTGTGATATTCGGCTTTCACGTAGCTCTCTGCTCCATCCTGAAGGGTGCAAGTTACATTCCTCTGCACCACATATGCACAGTAGCTCCTGCATTTGAAACAAAGCAAGATTTGGTCAAACATCTGGTTGCTGGATCTGGTTCCCAAACCCCTTCCAAAAACTCCAGGCTAGGCATTGCCTGCAATTGCCCACTTATTTGCCGGGTGATTTCTCCAGCTAAAGGGTTCTCTGGGAATAACCAGTTCACTGATGCCATACCACTGACCCAAAGAAAGGGAAGAGAATGGGTGCTATTCAACTAAGTTTTACTCAGAGGGGACCAACTGAAATCAATGAGCATGACTAAATTAGGTCCAATAATTTATCGTCTATAGACTTAGCTGACTACCACACCACGGGAAAAAGAAATAATGTTTGTTCTTGTTAGTGGCATTGACAGTCACACCCAGTTGCATTGACAGTCACACCCAGCTGCAGAAGCATGGGGCTAAATCATCTTTTGGCTTTTTATGGTTCTATGCTTAAGCAATCAAAGGCAGGATAGATTCTGCATGAAAGGTCACAGTGAGGGAAGATTGCAGGTGTATAGTGCTGGACAGATGGAGACTTGAACAGTATTTCAAACCAGCGTTCTTGGATGCAAACAGAAAACATATGGGATATGATGAGAAATTCAGGATGCGGTGAGTAAAAGATGGCAAAACTGCAAAGGAGGATTAAGGACACAGGGCTGTAGCAGATGGTACCATGAGAGGAGAAAGAATTCAGGGATCAAGGGAAAAGATGGGGATAGTAGGTCCCTGTGACATGGCAGATGGGAAGAGATGAAGCTCAGGATGCTGAGAGTGGAGATATTATTCAGAGGAAGGTGTAAGATCTCTCTGGAAATGTCAAATGTAGTAGTTTTGTTTCTAGTAGGCAATGATGTAAGAATAAGGGACAGGTCTCCTGTTTGAGATCTCATCATTTGAAAGGAAATGCTAATACAGTCCTTATCAGACCTGATACATAGTGCATCTGACACCTGAGGATTTGAAATACAGGAAATCTGAAATGTGAGGGTTTGACATACAATGTTATCTTCTGAAATCCATTGCAATCCTAGTTAGGAATACTGGAGCAACCGCTGTAACAATTTGCCAGTGGAATGCCATGTGTTTGCAATTTGATAATAACGAAACTCAGTTTAAAAAGAAAAAAAGGAAAGGAAAATTGGCATGCATAGCAAAGGACAAGGGGAAAAAATCCTGAACATCTCTTCGGCATTAGAAAGTGCTGCAAATCTTTAGTGGATTTATTGGGGAATATTGAGTGCGGGAAGTTAGCTAAAAGTTTATATATAAAAAAAATGCCAGCGGGGTTCATCCATTGTTGCCAAAATAGATGGGCCTTTTATGAGATCCACTAAGGCAGTTCTTACACACTTATACAAACCTGCATCCACCAAACGGAAAAAATATACTCCCAAATCCAAAGTCCACACAATAGATTTGAAGCTTAGAGGTTGAACTCTTAAGATACCCATATAAAATGAGTCTGGGTGAGATTTTCCCCTCCTGACATTTTTTCCAACTCTAGTCCATTTAAAATTGGTCCCAGCATTTCTTACAAAAGCATAAGTTACAGGCTTCACCAAAGAAATGTGGTGGGCTTCATATAACGACGCCATTGCAAAGAAAGATGCCCACTATGAGTGGGATAGTGGAGGCTGCTGTACTGGGGACAAAAGGATGCTGATTGAAGACAGGAAAAGAATGGAACAAGGGCATCCCCATCTCCATTAAGAGTCTTACTGTTTAGGGTTTCACAAACCGGCTATTCCCTTCTGCAGGATAAACATTGTACAATGGTACTTCAGGTTACAGACACTTCAGGTTACAGACGTTTCAGGTTACAGACTCCGCTAACCCAGAAATAGTACCTTGGGTTAAGAACTTTGCTTCAGGATGAGAACAGAAATTGTCCTCCGGTGGTGTGGTGGCAGCGGGAGGCCCCATTAGCTAAAGTGGTACCTCAGGTTAAGAACAGTTTCAGGTTAAGAACAGACCTCCAGAACGAATTAAGTTCTTAACCCGAGGTACCACCGTATTCTATTCACCTCCCACCCCACAACAGACAACCAACAAACTTGACTGCATTTTCACCATACATTTGGAGCAAATGGCTTCCCCCATAGAATCCAGCAAACCCAAGTGTGTTAACCGTAGCTGTGTTAGGGGTAAACTGCTGTCCCTGGGAATCGTTGGGAGAAGTCATGTGCTTAAAATGTGCTTTAAGCCACTGTGGTTACTCAACATGCTCAGTCCTCATTGAGCTAGTTTGGGGAGAAAGATTTTGCTCCGTGTGTGTGTGGAGAGAAAGAGTTTGGGTTTGGGTTTTCTTAACTCTTGCAAACCTTGGGGTTTCTTAACATTGTCAATACTGCCTGCTTTCTCCTCGGTGACCTCATTGTGGCTCCATGTCTGTCAGTGCTCACCACCTGAGCTTGCTGTTAGAGGGAGTGATAGAATAGACAGATGGAATGAACGATCTTCACATCTGCTCACTGCCACAATGAAGGCTCACTTGTGCTTTTTATCTCTCCACAAATCAACTCATTACACTGCAAGTATAAAAGTTTCTAAGGAGAGAGAGGCAGAGAGAGAGGAAGGAAGGAAGGAAGGAAGGAAGGAAGGAAGGAAGGAAGGAAGAAAGAAAGAAAGAAAGAAAGAAAGAAAGAAAGAAAGAAAGAAAAGGTCAGGCTCTCATGCTGCATATGCTGAGCCTGGACTTTTCATTTTATGTAGTCCAGGCGCTTTTCAGCTGAAACAGCACTGGAGGGAGAATGAGAGCGAATGAGCACATGCCTTGAGTGGCTGGGCTCAACAGGTGACAAATAGCTCCAGTCAACTATACAATCCGCAGCCAGGCTCAAAGGGAGCATCTTTGTCTTCCGTAGCACCACCCACAGGAAAGATGGGACACTGAGTAAAAAACGACATGATGGGGATGGTTACAGGATGCAGCAGGGCACTCAGGGGCCCTTTTAGTGTGGGTGTGCATACTAGGCATGAATGCCCCAAAACAAAACACAAATACCATCTGTCGAGAAGGAAGAGTGTGTTGATGCATTCCACTTCACACAAGGGATGGCTGGAGCTGGGATCACTTGCATTTTAAAGGAGAAAACGCCAAAATGTGCATGGGCAGCACATGTGCTATTTTTATTTAGTTATCCCTACAATGTATAAGCTGCCACGTACAGTGTAATAAAAATAAACCAATTTACAATTGCATCCATGTCCAAGTACACTCCAGATGCTGCTGGAAAACAGCTCCCATCACAGCCCAGCCAGATGGGCAGGGTATTAATAAAAATTATTATACATTATTATGGCTATTAGCCATGCTGGCTTGAGCTGATAGGAGCTGGAATCCAGTAACTTCTGGGGTGTCCCAGGATCCCCATCCCAGCTGTAGGAAGTAGCCCTTAGCTCTGGCAGGCAGCAGATAAGACCTCATGTGTCCCAGGGTAAAAGAAGACTTTCAGGGAACACAAGAGCAGCCCTGTCTGGATCAGACTACTGGTCACCAACTGAATTCTTCCCAAATTGGTCACCAACTGAATTCTTCCCAAAAGCCCCCAAGCAGTGCAGAAAGACAGGAGCCCACCTCCACTATTTTACCCCACTCCAACCAAAATGACTGGTATTATTTGCTAAGAACATAAGGAGAGACTGGCAGATCAGACCAAAGACCCGCCTAGTCTGGCATGCCTAAGAGATGCTCATAAGCAGGACATGAGAAATGGAACCACCCCAAGGCACTTCACTGCCTGGAACAAAGATATCATACACTCTGTTCCACATACAAAAACGGATCAGACTGATTGGGCTGCACCTGAGATCAGCAGGTTAGTTTAAGGGGTTCAGGTTAGGGCAGGTTAGGTGCAGTGGCGTTGCGTGGGGGTGGCGTAGCGTGGAAGAGTCTCGAGTGCTAAAATCCAGGGGTTAGGGGGCGCAAATTACTTGCCTTGCCCCGGGTGCTGACAACCCACGCTACGCCACTGGTTAGGTGGCATACACAGTCTGCCCTGTCACAGAAATTATATAAGTGTGTTTATAGTACAGTAGCATCCTGCACCAGTTTATGTAGTTTGCCATATAAGTGGTAAGGGTCATGCTGGACTCACTATGATTCCCTCATAGGTAAAAGAGCAGTGCAGACCCAGGGACTGGTTGTGGCAGACCGGTCACAGCTGACTCCTATGAAAGCTCCATGCATGCGCATGCGCGCGCGCACACACACAGAACCTATAGTCCACCAAAGCATGTTGACAGGGCTGGGAAATATCAGGTTTTCAACACCATGAAAAGAAATGAGCATTGGTCTCGGTCCTGGTCCCACAAAACACCAGCGTGAAGTCTCCACCACTCTTGTTGGCACCCAAGGCAGGGGTGGAGGAAGGGGGTGTGGTGGGTGTAGGCCACCCTGGGTGTCACCACTGAGGGGCAGAGTGATAAAATACCGGGCGGCACTCACCACAGGGCCTGCAGCACGCCTGAGCCATGCGTCTCTCATGGGAGAGACACAGTGGCTTGGGTGTGTGCAGGCTCCACGCTGCCCAAATGGTGTGTCCGCTACCTCTCCCCCAGCTGTAGGGCGGCTGAGTGGGAGGAGGCAGGCAGACTCCAGAGGCCCTGTGGTGTGCCCTGCCCCTATGAGCAGCTCGCCCCGCCCTCACCCCACCCCTATGGGCGGCTTGCCCTGCCTCCAGACACCCAAGTGGCTTCCTTCGCCGCTGACCAGGCATGTAGTGGGCAGAGGAAGGAGCATTGGCCCCTGCCCCATGAGGCACCAGGGTGAAGCCCCCGCCGCCTGTACCCGATATACTGCCAGGTCAAGACACCATTGCGGTCCAGCCCTCAAACCAGTGCTGGACAATGTATTGATACATCGCCCGGGCTTACATGTAGATGGTGGGCTTTCAGTGCAGGCTGCTCCTTCCACATGGCTAGGAGTTCATTTCACTCCCACTCTTCTAACATGAGATATATAAGTAATTGAACTGAGGAGTGGAGACCAAAGAGTAGGAGAACCCCACACTCCAGAATGTTCAGTTCTCAGAGATGCAAAAGAAAGTAGTGGCAACCTTCAGTATGCCAGGGGTCTGGAGCTAAACCAGGCTTGGATGTTATGCTAGGTAAAGCTGGATTTGTTGACCTGGGTAAATTATGCAAATCAAGTCTATTTGCATATATTTGCTTCATATCTTTAAGTTAAGCTTCTTTAAATCATGGCATGCAAGGTATGGCCAGTTTGCCCACCTCATATCCTTCTGCACAGCTCCTTGAGGGCTTCTTGGTTTTTCTAAATCCCACAGTGGGAATCCCGAATATGCACACAACCCCTGATTGTGCTGTATGCTGCACCATGGTGAATCCAGCCCTGGGGTGAATGTCTTCTTGTATTCCATAAAGCACCATGCATGCTGATGG
Organism: Podarcis raffonei; assembly: GCF_027172205.1. NCBI lineage: Eukaryota > Metazoa > Chordata > Lepidosauria > Squamata > Lacertidae > Podarcis > Podarcis raffonei. The sequence goes on from NC_070607.1 coordinate 76,417,390, forward strand.
TGTAACAACAAACAACGTTATCAACAGCAGTACACTTGGATATGCTAGGAGCCGTAGTCCTTCAAGAAATGGAGGACCATAGGCTCCCTGCCCTGGTTCTATGACCTCAGTGAGTTGCTGATGGTCAGAGCAGATAATACTGGCATATACAGACCACGGATGTGTAACACACCTACAAATGTCCAGTCCCCTTGCAACAATATCCTATTCTTCTACCTCAAGAAGAGCTCTGCTCTTTGTCCTCCGCTTGACTAATGGACATCAAATTTCATCCAACTTGGCCCTGCTTTCTCCTTGTTGGTACTACTACTTTGGCTGTGTATATTACATTGTATAGGAAGGGGAGAGTTGGGTAAGGTGAGCACACAAAGCTCATATCATTCATTGGCCTGTCTGGCCATTTTGTCTGCTTTGATGGTTTCTGCAAAGGTCAGCTTCTCCTCAGTTGTGGCTGGGGATTTTCTTGTTTACTTGAAACCATGGACTTAATATCCCAATCCTTTGCACACTTACTGCAATGAGACTTACTTCCATGAAAACATGCTTAGGATTGTTGCAGTCTGTGTGACACTTTTTGTGGCGAGACATTCTGAGCCTTTATGAGGTTAGCTGTTACAGCAGGAGACAAGATGTGAGGCTTACCAGCAGACTTGATGTACAGCTGGAAATGGAATATGAACACAAGAATAATATTATGATAGTTGGGTAGGACAGAGGGAGGGCATGGATTCCAGTGGACACCCTCATGCAGTTCCCAGCCCTACCCACGGCTTACACGCCTACAGTCTGCTCATATCCCATCTATAAGTATATTGAGTATATTGTCTGCTGCAGTTTGAAATACAATGTAAATTTCTCAGTGTTGAAAGGATCGAGGAGGAAGTCATGGTGTCGTGGTCCAGGGTCACAAGAGGTTGAAGCTGTGTTTCCATATCTGCAATGGGGTTCCTGTCTCCAGCATCCTAGAGCCATTTAATAAAAATTAATGGGTAACCTTTTAGCCACAATATGCTCTGGACCTAAGTAGTCAGGAACACTGAAAACACAAGGTGCTTCCATTTCAAGAGAACGGTGGGCAAGTCCTGTTATGCACAATGGAACTTCAAGGAAAGCACAGCTTAAGTCATTCTGAAAGATATGAGAGCACTCCAAATTATTTGCCCACATATGTGCACAGAAAATAGTAGATCTAGTTGAAAAGCAATACATGGAGATCTGAACCCATTGTTGCAATGCATCCCCAATTATTATTGTTGTATACTTGTAAAAAGATGATATGATCAGGGCTTCTTCTTTTTTCAGCCGGAACTTGCCAGAACTCAGTTCCAGCACCTCTCAGGTGGGTGCCACTGCCATTATAAGAGAACAAGGGAGGTGTTCATGGTGAGTTCCAGCACCACTTTTCCTATAAAAATAGCAGTGAGTATAATCTTAGGCTGTATACTCTCAGAAGGGGTGTGGCTGTTGACCATCATGAATGGATCCTACACTTCCGAATTTGCTGCTACACCACTGGGAGGAAGTGCGCTCTCAGTGACCACTACTGCAGTCTAGGATAGAGTCAAAATCAGAAGTCTCGGGGTGAAATCTCATTCCTGATCTTATCAAGCCCCAGCAGTGAGGTGGGCCACTCCAAATGCATACTCCCTCTCTCATCCACCCCTCGCCATCCACACATAACAGCCCCCACAACCATTCATCCATCCATTCATCCATGCTCAAGACTTAAGAAAAGCTCTGCTGCATCAGACCTATGTCAGCAACCCATTTCCCACACTGCCCAAGCAGATACTTCCAGGAAACCCACAGCCCCCTCCCCTCCAAGCCTTGCAGTTGCCAGCAGCAACTGGTGTCCATTGACAAGCTGCCTCTGCACATGGGTATTCATTGATTAGGCTATCCTCCATGGCTTTCTCTAATCCCCCTTTAAGCCATATAAGCTACCACCATATCTCAGGGCAGGAAATTCCATAAATTAATTCTGTGCAGTTTGCCTAACTTGGTGAATGCCTTGCCATTGGGTGACCCCACATTCTATGTACTATGGGGGAGGGAGGGAGGGAGGGAGGGAGAGGAGAGGAAGAGAGGAAGGCAAGAAGCAGCCCTCTTCCAAACCACAATTTCATATCCTTCAAAGAACTTACTGTCCGGCCTCTTAGGCAAGTCCATACCTCTCAGTCTCCATCCCAGGATGTTCACTGGACGTTTAAGGAGGGCAGGGGGTTATCCCCCAACTCCATTTCAGACCCTTTGTGACTATGGGTCAGAACTACCAGCACTTCTGCCAAGCTTTCTACACAATGAGCAGCAATTGTTACAAATTATTACATGGATTTACATGCCAGCGATAATGTACAGTGCCTTTTTTGTCTGTAGAAAACCCCGGGTTCAGTTCCTGGCATTGCCAGGTTTCTGTCTGAAACCTGGGAGAAGCACCGTTGCAATAATACTGAGCAAATGGACTGATGGTCCAACTCAGCATAAGGCAGCTTTCTGTGAGCACACACCTGGCAGCCTCGGGATGCGATGGGATCTCCTTTGCCAGAGATATTTAAGTAGAAGCTGGATGGCCACCTGTCAGGGATGTTGAGGTTAAATCCACACCATACATTTAGAGGACATTTAAAGCACATGACTCCCCCACAAAGATTCATAGGATCTGTAGTCTGTTAAGAGTGCTGCTGGGAATTATAGTTCTATGGAGGGGGAGGTCAAACTACAGTTCCCAAGATTCTTAGTGGGAAACTATGTGCTTTAAATGTATGTTGGGGGTGTGTTCTTTGCACACTGCATCACAGCTCCTAAATGATCTGGAGGCTAAATGATCTCCAAAGTCTCTTCCAGGCTGATGATTCTGTGAAACCCCTTTGATTTGATTTGACAGTGTGCGACTGTCCTGTCCAGATATAGATAATGCTGCTGAAGTTACTGTGTGGCATAAAAAGCAACAGCAGCAAATGCTCCCAAAATAAACGGCCACTTGCAATTTAATCTTGACTATATCTACCAGTAGATTATTAAGCTAGGCTGAAAATCTCTCCCCACTCCCTGTTCCTTCTGATTCCACTCAGCCCTGAAAGTGCTCTCAGTTCCCCATTAAATGAGAAGCATCATGTTGTACCTCACATAGTTGAAAGGAGGAAAGCAACGAAGTTTTGAAGCACTTTCCAGTTTAAAATTGATAGTGATAAATATGAACAACTGAATTGAACTGGTCCTCCATCTATGACTTCACTCAGTTACCCTTATAGTAACTGTAAGGCCAGAATCACCAACCTTTGGGGCACTGCAAACCAGAGAAATAGTTGTGGGTGCCACAGATACACTGAAACCAAGCACAACCGGTTCTATTTGCTGTGCTATAATGCTGCTTTCATGCCTTATTTCATCAGGAGACGGAGTGGCAGAAAGGAACCCCATGAGCTCCAGGGAAAGCTCTCAGGGCACATGGGTGCCCATGGGCACCACGTTGGTGACTTCTGCTTAAACAATCAATGGAACCTTCCTTCAAGACTAGGGCTGAGTGCACACTATACAGCTTAAAGCACATTTGAAACACGTTTCCCCCCTTCCAAGAATTCTGAGCACTGTAAGGGGGAAAGGACGCCAGGAAACAAATGCATTCTTCCCTTGGAATTATCTTGTTCCCATATCTAAAAAAGTAAGTCCAATTCAGGGTTTGCTGCTCCCCTGGATTTGACCGCCTGGATCCCCTCCGCCTTTGGCAGAGAGGCCTGATCCCGGCTAAATGCCCCCTCCAACGCGCTCGCTCCTCCTCCAGCACTGTCCAAACTTTGCCTGGCTCCACCCAGCTAGGAGATGAATTCAGACCGAGGAATTCTGAGAGAGAGAGAGAGAGGTCCTTAGCCAGTCAGGCAAAAGGTTACGGGGCAGCGCTGGCTGGAGAAACCATCCTTCCCCACCTGCGGCTTGTAGTTAGATGCCAAAGTGCTCGGCCCGGTGTTTTCACGGCGTGCAGACGGAAAATCTCTCTTTGCTGCCGGTATGTGTGTGAGAGAGGAAGAGAAAAACCATCGGCGATGGATGCATGGGTGGAAGGGCGCGGCTGGGGAGAGAGAAACCTCTCCTTCAGTCCTGCAATCTGCATCCTTCCTTTTCTTTGCAAAAGAAGCTCTCCTGCGCAGAAAGCAAAGCAAACTCCGGAAAAGGGGCACCCTCCCCGCCATTCAATGCAGTATCTCCCCACCGACCCACCCCTTCCCTGAGCATTCCAGAATGCTAAAATCCATATGAATTTTTGGCAGATCCGCTTTTCGTGGAAGGAAGAATGGAAAGGGGTGTGTGAGGGAGAGGGGGAAAGGCAACGCTATATACGCGACTGACCAGAAGAAAAAGGCATTTCAATCGAGTCTTTACACCCAGAGGCAGAAACAAGCAACTTCCATCATTTGTCCCACATCGTTGTGCCTTAAAGTGGGGAATGGGAGGTCGTATCCAACTAAGTTAGAGCAAACCTACTGAATTTAATAGGTCTATATTAGTCATGCCCACTATTTTCAGTGGTCTACTCTGAGTAACGTTGAACATATCGCATTATCTCTATATAGGCATGCATATGTCTGTTTTTATCTATCTATGCGCACATCTGTGCATACACGCCCAGACGTATATCCCTCCAAGGAATTGCCCCGCGGGTGAAACTGCCACAAACCGGGTGCAATTGGCCAGTAATGCCACTGTGCTAGGAACGTCCCTCGGATGAAGAGACCCTCGCCATCCTTTCTCCCCACTCGGGTCTTTTTTGAGAGGAAGAAAAGAGAGAGGAACGGAAGGAAGGAGGGAAGGAGCGCGAGGAGGCTCGATGAGCCGAAGGAGCGAGGAAGGAGGCGCAGCGCTTACTTGTGCTTCCCCATGGGCTTTCCCGGCGTGAGCTGGGGGCTCGATCCTGAGGTGTAGAGGTTGTATCGGTTGCCGTAAGGGATGGGCACGGGGTGGCGGTAATAGGTCCCTTTGGCATCGGCGAGGCCAAGCAGGGCGCATAGCAGCGAGATGGACGCGCCAGAGAAAGCTCCCGCCGAGAATCGCCTTGCCCTGTTCATGTTCTCCCGGGAGAGCGAGGGAGATGCGCGGCTCCGACGAACTCTTCCCCTTTTCCCCCTCACCGAGGATCCGCCGAAGGAGGTTTGGCTGGAGCCAGTTTGCTCTTCGCTTTCCAAAGTGGGGGAAAACCTGGAGGAGGGGGAGAAACCCTTCAGGGGAGAAGATGAGCTGCGCTTTGCTCCTTTACGCAAAGTTCTTCATCCAGTTTTCTAAGGCGCGCGGGGAAAAGATCCTCTCCCCAAACCGAGACTGGCCAAGCGAGGGCGAGGATCTCCGCCCGCTGTTGCTGGAGCTCCGCGCTCGCCAGCCAAGTCTCTCTTTTTGTACCTTTCCTCGCTCTTCGGCTCGCTCTAGTTCAGCCCCGGCTCCCCTCGTACGGCCGGGGAGAGGGAGGCGGGTCCCTCGTTCCCGATTAGCATAATACTCCAGCCGTCTCCTCCTCCAGCCGGCGGGCCTTTGAAATGCGCACCCCTACCAATCGGGGGACGAACCCCCGCAGCGCAGCATCAAACAAATGCCTTCTAAAACGAGAGAGAGAGAGAGAGAGGAAGAGGGAAACAAAGGCAGGGATGAGAGACAAGAGAAAGTGGAGAGGAGGATGCCCCAGTCAAGGATGCCAGCTGCGGGGAATGTTGGTCGGGGACTGTGCATTTCGTAGGCCTCTGGTGCCCCGATCCAGCACATCTGAGCCGCGTAAACTGCCATGTGCAGCTGGCACCCCAGTAGCTCACAGACAAACAAGGGGGGGGGCGTCTGGTCCAGCATCCTGTTTTTACAATGGCCACCCAGATGCTTGTGGTAAACCTGTAAGTAGGACCCAGGCACAAGAGCACTGTCCCGTCCTGGGCTTTTCAGGAACTGCTATTCAGAAGCACTGCTAGCTTCCTCCAGCTGTGGAAGCAGAGCATCGCCATCATGGCTAATAGCCTAATGATTGCCAGCCTCAACCTGTGGGTCCCCAGATGTGGCTGAACTACAACTCCCATCACCCCTAGCTAGCAAGGCCAGAGCTCAGGGATGATGGGAGTTGTAGTCCAACAACATCTGGGGACCCACAGGTTGAGAACCTAATCCTCCATGAAATTCTCTAACTCTCTTTTAAAGCCCTCCAGGTTGGTGGTCATCATTGCCCCTTCTGGGAGCGATGTGTCACAGATCACACTGGGGAAAGACGCAGAGCTCTTTCGGGGTTTTGCCATCTATTCCTTTTTCAAAGCATCGAAGTAGGGAGATGGGTTGCTCTTTGGTGGCTAGGTTCCCCAGCCTGCTGTAAGGGAAAGGCACTATAGCCAGTGGAGGCTGGTCTACACACCAGTCTCAGACAGCTCTTGCCCACTCCCCACTTGCCAGGCTTCTTACAGGCAACCAGCCAGAGCATGGCCCTGTCTGTCATTGACTGTGGCTTCACCTACTGCCAGCATCTTCAGCCCTACCACTCCCAATGGGCACAAGCCACCGTTGTAATTCCAGGGATCTGATGCCTCATATGCTGCACCACCTGGTTCAATCACCTGCTCTTAGGTAGCACAGCCTGAGAGCCCCACCAGTCAGTGTTATATCAACAAAGTGGGAGAGCGTTCTGGGCCAGGTGAGCGAATTGTCAGATTCAGTGAACACAACAACACCTTACATCCTTCTGTCACCTGTGTGGCAGATTAGGGGAGGGCCTGTTTCCATTAACCAGGTCACAGACCTAGCACACAAGTGACAATGAAGAAGAACATGCATTTTTCTTTTTTAGCTTCTCCAATGTTGTTTCCCACCAAGAGCAAATAAACACAACCAACGCATTTTGGGGTGTGTATGGCTTTTATAGAACAGCTTCCAGAATGGATGTGCAGTTTGGGCAGACTGGACCTCTGGTAGATCTCATCTTAAGATACTAAGTGTTAGTAGAAGCACACTTGTTTTTCATTCCCATGGATCTAGTCGCCACAAAACGTTCAAAGTGGTAAAATTATCACAACTGTTTGCATATTGACCTGATCTTCTGAACTTTCTCCTTTCCTTGACACCCTCAGTCCATTTGGAACATTAGATATATTGTTGACTTTGGACCTAAAAACCTGGGTTCACGTCATCAGCTACTCAGACCTGCAGTACCTCTCCAATACATCCATAGAGATTCTTGTAAGTGGTGAACACACAATCCTTTCACTGTGTACACATTACCAGCTTAAGGCACAGGTAGGTGATCCCCCCCCCCCCAAATTTGGATTGAAGCTGGTTTTGGGGGAAATGCAACAAAATGAAGTTTTTAATAAGAAGCAATGGGATAGATATGGTTTGTGGCTTATGTTGTGTGTACACATTTTCCCAAACCAGTGATGGTAGCGCACTGGATGCAGAATAAACAGGAGTGCACACGCAGTTTTAAGGTTGTATTCAACTAAGCCCTACCCAGAGTAGACTAATTGTAGAATCAACATAAGATGTCCATGTCCATTAATTTCAGTGGATCCACTCTTGGTAAGACTAGCATTGGCTACGGTCCTCAGAAACTGGGACTTGCTCTCGCAAGTAGATATCACGCTTCTTCTTTCATGTGTAAACATGGCCAGTACTCAGCCTCAGTTCCCCAGCTGTCAATGGGGATCAACTTTCAGGTAAGTTGTGAAGATAAACAAGGTAAGAATATGTACTGTACAACTTAAAAAGGCTACTAAAGCAATAGTGCCATATACTGACTGATTGTTCTGTATGTTGAGATCACATCATACTAGGGTTTGGAACTTTCTTGAAATGTGGCTTAGAGAAAGTTGACAGGGCACTTAACTTGGCTTTTGCATTTCCTGCCTCTGTAAGGTTTGCAGAAATGGCACTAGTAATTGAAAATAATGCTCACTTCCACTTCCTACAGATGCATGTGCAAAGTGTGGGATAATAGCAACATCTGAAAATGTCGTATAACCTGTGCACACACCAACCAGAATTAATGCTCATTATACAGCAACAACACATAACCGAAGTGCCAATGTCATGTAAATGAATCAGCTTGAATGCTCAATAAGCAGGTCATGTCAGTGGAAGGTTCACCAGTAGTGAACAATGGAGTGGTGGTGTTTACCTGATCTCCTGGCTGCTGGAGGGAGAGTAGGAGGGGCAGGGCGGTAGAGAGGCTGACACCGTGCAAGCACATCTGCAGGGGCACTGCATTGGCTCTGCTGGTGGGCTTACACAGTGCTGACTTCTCTGCCACCTTGTCCCTGCCACTCTCCCACCTGTTAAGCAGCAGTGACTCCACTGCCAGGAGGTCAGGTAAACACTACCATCTCACCCTGTGCCCCGTTATGGTTTGTCACAGTTACTGCCAAGCAGTTCCAGCATTCTTGGCCCTCTGTGATTTTTCTCAGCAATACCTATACAAGATCTTTATGTGCTCGAAGGGTAGAATTATGCAAAGCAGCAGATATATGTATATATAAAGAACTATGCCCAGTTGTGCAGTATTTGAGTGTCCTCTGTGTGGGCTAAACTAACCCAGAAGTCCTGGTCTGCAATGAACAGGAAAGAAGCCAAGAAAAGGTTTGCTGGATCAGTCCAAGAACCCAACATTCTCTTAAAAGAATTGCCTACCAAACACTTATGGAAGCGTGCCCATCCTGTCTTCCCTGTCCCCTGTATCTTGGTTTCTGTGATGTGTCCCCACTGAGATATGGAGACCTTGTTCAGCTTTCAATGGGTTGGCAAGGGCTCCACATGGGGTTTGTGGATATTGATTCCACTGAATTACACAACAGGTTACTTCGTGAGAAGTAACGTACACTGACTCTTCTAGTGTGATGTTTCAGATACAGAAGTGATGTGTGGAAGCACTCCTTGATCTCGGAATGTGGCCCTACATCAGCCATTATTGCCTTGGGAGTGGCATATCTAAACCCCATATCATGCTGCAACCGGGAGAAGATAGCCCCCATGCAGCCCCACTTAGGCAGAAGAACACAAGAAGCTGCCTTATAAGACCATTTGTCCCTCAGGCTTAGTATTGTCTATTCTGGTTGATGATGGCTCTCTTAAGGTACCAGGCAGGGGTCTTTCACATCACCTGCTACCTGATCAATTTAAACTGGAGGTGCAAAACATGGGCTGTGTTATGGCCACTCCCCAAGAAAGTGGGTTAACAAAACCCAGGTGCTTATCCTCCTTCCTGGCCTTGTCCTTTCTGGTTCCTAAAGTCACGATGAAAGATTATCCTTCTGTCCACCTTTCCCTCTATGTTTCTCCATGCTCCCCACATGCTCACAAAGCACCATGAGTATTTCTGATCTCACAGCGGCTCAGGAATGTTGTCCCTTTCAGTGACATGATGATTAAGTAACTACATACCCATCATCGCTTATCACCCTGGCAAAATGTGTGTGTGTGATCAATTACCGTTGGGTAGTCTAATGGTACAGTGACAGCTATTCCCACACACAATTCTATAATGGTTTAACTACCATAGCAATAATAATAATAATAATAATAATAATAATAATAATAATAATAATATTTGTACCCTGCCCATCTGGCTGGGTTTCCCGAACCTCTCTGGGCAGCTCCCAGCAGAATAATAAAAATACGATAAAACATCAAACATTAAAAACTTCCCTAAACAGCGCTGCCTTCAGGTGTCTTCTAAAAGTCAGATGGTTGTTTATTTCCTTGACATCTGAAGGGAGGGTGTTCCACAGGGAGGGTGCCACTACCAATAATAATAATAAACCGATAAGAAGACGAAGACGAAGACGAAGACGAAGACGAAGAAGAAGAAGAAGAAGAAGAAGAAGAAGAAGAAGAAGAAGAAGATTGCCCATACAAGGTAGACATATGAAGCCAGGCCCAAACTACTGCAGCTACTGAATCACTAATTGGATTGATAAATTTGTCAATTTTGGTTTCTATCTTTTTCTAAATTCATTAGGGTTTTAATTAAATTTCTCCTAACATACCCATTCTTGTATGCATATTTGCCTCTCACACACTTTTTTGCATGCAATTTGCATGTTATTTTCACTTATATATGCATTTTTATCCACACTTTCTCCTAATATATGCATTTTTCTGTACTTTTTCGGTTGGAGAACACCATCAGAAAACTTGGAGAAGTGTGTTGTATTTCAGTTCATAAATTGTTTCAGGGAATGAGAATTAGGTAGGTTCACGGTCATATTTCTCCCCTACCCATAATTGTGGAGCTACTGGTTTAGATTTTTTTTGTCTCATGGGGTAGACACTGAGCCATTTTGAGGCCTACCGGTGAGGCTCTGGTCCTGGGCAATCCAAAGAGGAGAGAATTCACTCCAAACTGTAACATTTTTCAAAAGAAAGATCAGCCTGTCTTCTTTCTCTACTAGCATGGGTTTAGTCAGTGAGTGACTCCCCCCCCCCAGCAAGAAGAAAACTAAGGCTGCAATCCTAGCACCTGGGAGTAAGCCTCATTGAATTCAATGCAACTTCATTCTAAGTAGACATGGTAGACTTATTTATTCTGTTACCTGCCAAAGAATTGTGGCTTATCTGTTTCATTGATTTAAAATGCCTGTTTTATATGCTGTACAGTCAACCCTATGCATGCTTATGCAGAGGTAAATTCTGTTGAGTTTACTGGGGCTTACTTCTTAGTAAGTGTGCATGGGATTGCAGGTTTCAGATATTATTTATAAGCCAAGAGCCTTCAGGATCCGAGACGGCTTTGAAACAAATTAATGAAAACTTGTCCTGCCTACTCTAGCCAAGTTGCTAAAAGCACACAAAAATTAAATAAAAGTATTCAGATAAAGCTTTGTGTTTGGACAATCATCTATCTATTCCTCCTATTTTTAGTCAACATCTAAAGTTGATTATAGGTGTTTGGAAGGCTGTCAAGTTTACTCCACAAAAATCCAGAGAGGCCTTCATGACCTCTCTCATACCTGATTGCCATCTTCATGTAATTTTTTTTTTGAATGGCCTCCAGGGCAGCCAATCAGGGGGTCTTTTGAGTGAGCTATCCCAGGATAAATAATCACTGGACAACATCGCCTCCTTTGTCCAGCAGAGGTCACTCCATATCACCAGAAAGGTGAGTAATTTTGAAAAGCAGGGGCGAAGGCTGTGTCTGTGCCAGAACTGATAACACTCTTTAGCTGCAGCACCAGGTGAAGGAATAGGAGGCAGACCAATTATAGAATACTCCCTTTTAAACAAGAATTGCGGGGGGGGGGGGAGAGAATGCAAATCTATAGCATCCAACAGTCTTCCCTTGGCTGTGACCAAAATAAAAGGTCCTTCCCCAACATGAAAATGGGGAGAAACATGTTCCTTATTCCAATGGAATGAAACAACATGCCTAAAATTGTATCATTATCATTTGCAAAGTTATCTAACACTGCCATTAACCCAGCTTTGTGCAGACAGAAGCAGGGCCGATGTAAGGCTCATCTGATGTGGCTGCTGCAGAAAAATAGCTGGTGTGAGCAAACTATGAATAGTGATGCAATCAAATCCTAAATTTTGGGTGGGGGTTAGATACCAGGTTCCTGAAAACCTCATAGACTGCTTAGGAACTCAAGGCTTTTGGTGTCCTTTAAGAAACCTGTAGAAGAACATTTCGACTTCACGGGACACTGTTAGTGACCTATGGTGGCCATTCATGAACAAAGGGATTTCAAAGGGTGACTCAAGTTATGCTAAGGAGTTCAGTTCCATCACCTGTGACCTGAATCAGGATAATGGGTTGTTATTCCACCAACAGGTATCATAGAGTATCATAGAATGGTAGAGTTGGAAGGGACCCTGAGACCCAACTAGTTCAACCCCTGCAATGCAGGAATCTCAGCTAAAGCATCCAAGACAGATGGCCATCCAACCTCTGCTTAAAAACCTCCAAGGAAGGAGAGTTCACAACTTCCCCAGCGAGACCGTTCCACTGTCGAACAACTCTTACTGTCAGAAAGTTTTTCCTGATGTGCTGATTTATTAATTCATAAATGCCCGTATGTTTGTGCTGTCATCAACACTGCTTTGTGAATGGTCGCTTTAATTATATTCCGTGCATTTAACCTTTCGCACAATTATCAATGGCTCTCTTTCTTTCTTTCTTTCTTTCTTTCTTTCTTTCTTTCTTTCTTTCTTTCCGTATTTATTTATTTTCATGGTGCAGAAGATAAATTTTGAGAAAACAATTGTTACAACAATAAACAACAAGTAACATGTCCTGATAAAATCACAGACTTTTATCGTGCCATGTGTTAAAGTTTCATTTGATTTCTCTAAGAGATCAAGTCACATTTTCCCATGAGTGCTAGGTGGATTCCTGCCACAGTCTGAACGATTTATGTATTCAATGGTGTCTGTATTTCTTGCATTTCATTTCACTCTGACCTCACAGCCTCACAGCTACCTTGCTCCACCCACCTGCCCCCCACTCCCTGTGCCCACCTGCCTGCCAACTCAATACAACATTCCACGCATTTGATGAAGTGCAGTGGAGAAAATGAGTATCTCTAAACATGTAGACGGCCATATATAATGACCTACTTCCAATATTCTACATCAGAATATGCTGTCTGCCCATAAGTCAGAACATAGGCAGCCTGAGTCTGTGCAGAACTGAACATCAAATGGACTTAGGTGCCACCAAACTACATGCTGCTGTGTCCCTGCTATAGAAGAGCTATAAACTACCAGTGGTTTGACAAGAAGGTGTTATTTTCTGTGAAAGGAGGCACAATATAAGCCACCTAGAGGCTAATTTCACAAGAGACTGACACCAAACAGTGACCTCCTCTCCCTGATCTGCTTTTTAATTAGCACCTGTACAGAGTAATCACCTGAATAATTGCCTCTTTTCATGGGTCAACAAATCAGCAAGCTCTGACCTCCCTTCCCACCTGGGTAAAAGATTTTCTTGGAAGTATGTGCAGGGGCAATTGATTTGTTTATCTTGCAACGGCTGTAGAGCCGATGAAAGGTACCGTCTTCCTGCCTCCCAAAAAATCTCCACAATGTTCCTTATTTGCCAGAAAACAAAGTACAGTAAAGCACTCCACTTGGGGTTGCCTTTGGCGACTGTTTAGAAACTGCAGTTAGTGCAGAATGCTTTATGATCATATCACAAATGGGTTATGTCAGCTGCACTGATTCCAGGGCCCAGTTCAAAGTGCTGGTTCTGACTTTTCCTGCCCTTCATGGCTTAGGACCAGCAACATTGAAGAACTGCCTGTTCTCATATTCTGTGCCTGCAAAAATGTGTCGAGATTTCTGCATTGCAAGAGGTTGGACTAGACAAACCTTGGGGTCTCTTCCAACTCTACAATTCAGTGTTTCTATGATTCTCTGTAACCAGGCCTTTGGCCTCTATCTGTCACCCTTTAGAGTTGGTGGGATTTTAAAAATGCATCCCCCCCCTCTTGGTTTTAATGTTTCTATGTGGACTTCTTTGTTGTTTGGTTGCAAGTTTCTTTGAGTTGCCTTGGGCAAGAGAAAACAACTAACAACATTGAATAAATAAATAAAATATCTGCCGCTGAGGAACAACAGTGGGAGGGTGGTTGTTTTGCTGATGTCCTGCTTGCAGGCTTCCCAAAGACATCAGGTTGGCCATTCAGGGAAGATGATGCCGGATTAGACGGTCCTTTGGTCTGATCCAGCAGCCTATTTTCAGCCTTGTGTGGATGCCCTGTTCTCATGAAAAGTGGCATCTGGGGAAAATAACTTTCTCCATGCAGACATCTCAATGGACAGCTGGGGCATTAAGCAGTACAGGCAGAGAACACAGTGCTAGTTAATGTTAACAAAGCTGATGCCCAAGTTATTTGTGCAAATCGAGTGTTGGATGACAGACAGAGCATATGTTTATACTCCTTATAAATGCCTTGTTTTCATGGGTATCTGTATGCTTTGTGGGTGGCAGAAAGAGAGGCCTAGGGCAACAGCCCCTCTGGCTTGAAGCCTTGGGGGATGTTCCCTAACATTCCAAGCAATAGAAAGCTTAAAAAGCAGGGAATGGGGGAGGTTTTCTGTGATTTACCCTGGAATAGATGCCCAGTCCCGCTTTTCAGGAATGTAAACACACAGACACCCATAAAGACTGAGCAGCTGGATGCAATGGGTGTTCACCCCTCTACAAGAGAAGCATTCATCTCATGTCATATGTAGCCAGCCACCCCCTCCCTCACACGCAGAAGGCATGTGAGTTTGTCTGGGGGTCTCAAGATGGAGAGATTTCAGCTCCTCAGGAAAAAAACCCCTGCCCCTGTTTCTTCGTGGGGAAAAATATGCCTGCTTGAAGTGGTCACACAGCCTTATCGCTGGCTTGGCAAACCTTCCTCTTGTGATCATTTGCTGACATTAACTGCATGTCCTGGTGAGGATGGAGCCTGTCCAAATCCACATTAAAACCTATTCACGGTTCTCATGGTCATTCACAAAATTGCTTGGGTAGCAGCAAGCAGCAGCACATTGGATGAAGTGGATGCAAAAGGCAAATGCAATATGAAATCCCAGGTGGTGGGTTGGAAGTGAGGCTAGCAGAAGGTATGAACGGGATCAGTGGGAATGAATTTTGGAACTAGAAGGTAATAATAGCATAGATGGAATGCAAAGAAGACCATGCAAGCAATGGTGTCCTTAAGGTAAAGGTACCCCTGCCCCTACGGGCCAGTCTTGCCAGACTCTAGGGTTGTGCGCTCATCTCACTCTATAGGCCGGGAGCCAGCGCTGTCCGCAGACACTTCCGGGTCACGTGGCCAGCGTGACAAAGCTGCATCTGGCGAGCCAGCGCAGCACACGGAATGCTGTTTACCTTCCCGCTGGTAAGCTGTCCCTATTTATCTACTTGCACCCAGGGGTGCTTTCGAACTGCTAGGTTGGCAGGCGCTGGGACTGAACGACGGGAGCGCACCCCACGGTGGGGATTCGAACCGCCAACCATGCAATCGGCAAGTCCTAGGCGCTGAGGTTTTACCCACAGCGCCACCCGCGTCCCTAATAGTGTCCTTAGGTAAAGGTAAAAAGGCAAAGGACCCCTGGACAGTTGAGTCCAATCAAAGGCGACTATGGGGTTGTAGTGCTCATCTCACTTTCAGGCCAAGGGAGCCAGTGTTTGTCCACAGACAGCTTTCCAGGTCATGCGGCCAGCATGACTAAACCGCTTTTGGCACAACGGAACACCGTGATGGAAACCAGAGCACATGGAAATGCCATTTACCTTCCTGACGCAGTGGTACCTATTTATCTACTTGCACTGGTGTGCTTTCGAACTGCTAGGTTGGCAGAAGCTGGGACAGAGCAAGGGGAGCTCACCCTGTCACAGGGATTCGAACCACCAACCTTCTGGCTGGCAAGCCCAAGAGGCTCAGCGGTTTAGACCACAGCGCTTCAGAGTGACATGGAAGAAAATCTTATCAGGAACTGAGTAATCCATATCCCTCACCTTATGTCAAGCTTGGAGAGGTTTGGAATGAGCATAGATGTCCCACCACTCAGCTCTGGTGACTGAGCCAGCCTCTCAGCAGCTAAGCACTGCTTGCACTTGCAATGCTTCTGAATGCCAGTTGCTGGAAACCACAGGAGGGGAGAGTGTGCTGGTCCTCGAATCCTGTTTGCAGGTTTTCCACAGGAATCTGTTTGGCCGCTGTGAGAGCAGGATGCAGGATTAGATGGACCATTGGCCTGATCCAACAGGCTTTTATTATGAAAGGAGATAAAAAGAGTGGAGCTGATAGTGAGAAGAGGTACAAAAGAGAGAACTACTAGGTTTTGCGGCTGCAGTAAAGAATAATATCCTGGTTTCACCCCCACAAATTCTTGCTGAGGATATTCTGGCTTCACTGGCTATGGCTTGGCTGTGGGGGACAGCCAGTGTTTGTGAAGCTTTCCTGAAGCATTCTTGGAGAGGGCAAAAATACACCATGTACAAGTCTCACATCATGTCACAGAAACAACATGAAACCACAGAGCTTCTACAGCCCACAATAACATTTATTTATTTGTATTGGTCTGGTGCTGACAAACCTCTGTTATCTTCTCCTTCTGGATGGTTGCAGTGCCAACCCAATGAAATTCTTCTCTTCCATCACAAAGAGTGAGGCCAAGTGTCAGGAAACTGACCCTTGGCTGTCTCTTGCCCTCAGGTTTTGCTATGGGCCAGTTCTGGTTTCACAGACACTTATTGCACCTCTGACCTCTGTTGCTTGCACAAGAGATGAAGAGAAGGGTCGTGGCTCACACACAGGGAGAAAATGTACTTTGCATGCTAAATGTCCCAGGTTCAGTTCCTGGCATCTCTAAGCAGCATTGAGAAAGACTCTGGAACAACTGTCCATCATTGTCGACCAGCAATAAGGAACTAGATGGAACATTGGTCTGAGGCAGCTTCCTATGTTATGAAGATATCTAATGGGCTGTTGTGATTTTTCAGGGACGCATTACAGAGCTGCACAACCTGCTCACCCCCCACTTTCCCCTAGCATTTATGAAGAGGCACTCCAAAATGTTCAGGAAATTGCACTGGAGTTTTAAGTATGAGAACCATAAAATACTGGCTCACTGTCCTTGGAATTACCTGGTAAAAAGCAAACTCCAGTATTCCATGGGTTGGCTGCATAGAGCTGCTAATATGTGAAGGATATGCATTGTTGTTGTTGTTGTTGTTGTTGTTGTTGTTGTTGTTATTATTATTATTATTATTATTATTATTATTATTATTATTACTATAAAAAGCTATCAGTTAAAGAAAGCACACAATATGTCTTCCAGCTAAAACGATAAATTATCTTGAAAATATATTATATTATTAATATAAGGAGGCAGTTTATACCAACGAGAAATACATAAAGGGCTTTTTTTTCACCTCTTAAGTGGGTGCCATTGCCATTAAAAGAGAACAAGGGTGAGTTCATGGGGAGTTGTGGCACTTCTTTTTCTACAAAAATAGCATTGAATAAATATATGGTTGATTTTTTTTTAATCTTGGTATTTAATTCTGGGGGGAAAGTGAAAAGAGTGCATTTTTCTGTTGGTTTGAGGAATGCAGTGACTTCTAGCAAAATGTGTTGATATTATAGTGCAGGGGTCTACATCCAGTGTCGCCCAATCTTTGGGGGGTGGGCAGATGCCAGTGGTAAGTGCTGTGGAACATATACAGTGGTACCTCAGTTTATGAACTTAATCCATTCCAGAGGTCCGTTCTTAAACCAAACCGTTCTTAAACTGAGGTTTGCTTTCCCTAATGAGGCCTCCCGCCACCAGTGCCCTTCTACTGTTTGGATTCCGTTCTTAGACCGAGGTAAAGTTCGCAAACCAGGACACTACTTCCGGTTTTACGGAGTTCGTAAACCGAATCGTTTGTAAACAGGACTGTTCTTAAACCGAGGTACCACCGTATATGGCTACCCCCTCCCCAAAGCAGATCTCTCTCTCTCTCTCTCTCTCTCTCTCTCTCTCTCTCTCACACACACACACACACACACAGCTCTCCTCAGCTTACCTGTGCAGACCTGCAGAGAAATGGTTGCTCTGATGATGAGGGAGGAGCAATTTATATCCACATCAGACTTGCTAACCTGTATCTATTTTAAATCCTGCCCCCTTTTACATTATTTCAAAAAACCACAGGGGTCTTAGCTGGCAAGGGGGAAAAAATTCTTGGGGGAACCATCCGGATCAGGCCAGTGGGTTGAGGGGTTAGCCACTCCTGTTGCAGAGAAAGACTTTTTTTCTGCACAGAAATATACGCCTGGGAGTGGAATTGGGGCCAAAGTTAATTCCCTCCAGCATGTTGGCACAACATCAATCTATTTATTTATTTATTATTCTATGAAAACCAAAGCATGCCTTTCCTCCCCAAAAGGAAACCAGGGTGCCTCACAAAACAAAAATCGCATTAAAACATTTAAAAACGAAAACACAATATATTACATACACCAGTTAAAAGCCTGATGAAAAAGACCCATCTATTGCCATCGACCCGCAGAGTCTGCCAGCGCTTTTGTTCTCTGTGCTTACTTCAGAATAAGGAACTCAGGTTTTTGTGTTTAAAACCCTCATCTCACTCTTTGTTTCTGAACTTTTTTTTAACCTTATAATGCTCTGCTTTACTTTGTCTCAATGCTTTTTGAGGTGCAGATGAACTTTGCAAGAAGCGAGGCTGTCCAAAATGTTGCCATTTTGAAGAACGTTGGAAGAGCCAAGGATTTTTCCTGCTACTGTTGTAGTTAACGGCTTTGTTTAAATTTTATTTTAATCCTATGTTGCTTCACAGCTCTCCAGAGTTCTGCAGCAGCGTTCTGGGCAACCTCATGTTGCAAAGCCTATTAGGTGCCTGTACGACCTAGGACTGGAAAGGCAAGTGCAAAGGTCCAAAGTTTATTTTAAAATGTGCAAACAAAAGGAAACACCACTCAACCATTTCTTAATTACTTTAAGGTAAGAAAGAGCAAGAGGCAAACAAATCCCTGCTCCGCCTCTCCAAAAATATGAAGCTAATATGGATTAAGGAGGAGAATGAAATCCATTTTAATTCCCCCCCCCAAAGCCCCATTGGCCCATTTGTCTGCAGTTTGGCAAACGTTATCCATCACCTCCTGGCAAATAGAAGGGGAAGAAATGGAGGCAGTGAGAGATTTTACTTTCTTGGGCTCCATGATCACTGCAGATGGTGACAGCAGCCACGAAATTAAAAGACGCCTGCTTCTTGAGAGAAAAGGAATGACAAACCTAGACAGCATCTTAAAAAGTAGAGACATCACCTTGCCAACAAAGGTCCGTATAGTAAAAGCTATGGTTTTCCCAGTAGTGATGTATGGAAGTGAGAGCTGGACCATAAAGAAGGCTGATCGCTGAAGAATTGAATTGATGCTTTTGAATTATGGTGCTGGAAGAGACTCTTGAGAGTCCCATGGACTGCAAGAAGATCAAACCTATCCGTTCTGAAGGAAATCAGCCCTGAGTGCTCACTGGAAGGATAGATCGTGAAGCTGAGGCTCCAATACTTTGGCCACCTCATGAGAAGAGAAGACTCCCTGGAAAAGACCCTGATGTTGGGAAAGATGGAGGGCACAAAGAGAAGGGGACGACAGAGGATGAGATGGTTGGACAGTGTTCTCGAAGCTACCAACATGAGTTTGACCAAACTGCGGGAGGCAGTGGAAGACAGGAGTGCCTGGCGTGCTCTGGTCCATGGGGTCACGAAGAGTCGGACACGACTAAATGACTAAACAACAACAACAACAATCCACTCTGGAGTGGTGCTTGTGCCTGTAAGTTTCATCCATTTTCACCAAAAGGGGGACAAATTAAAACTGTTTTTAGATTGGCCGTGATAGTGAATGAAGCCACAGAGCTTCATTCTAGATAGGGTAGCTTGGAAACTGAAACACAGATAGAAGCAGAGAGATCACAGATTTAATAAAAATGAACAAATAGCTACAGATACAAAATGAATCTTGGGGCCCATGTACACTCTTACTCTTTGTCATGTTTTTTAAATGATATTTTAATCACCCTTCATAATATTACAGTGTCAAGACTTTTCATGATGTGAAAAACTATCTCTTATACTGCCAGAATAAGGAGACTAGAATGGTCATTGAACCATTTGTGGAATACACACAAGATATGGGTCACTGATGCTGTGTATATTATATTAAAACACATGAAGATAAATTGAAATAGGTCAAGTGCCAAGCTAACCACTGGACTGAGACTCTTGAGTTTTTCCAGATACCACCAGAGACACGCATTAATTTCTACATTATTTCAGAGCGATCTTACAGCCTCAAAATAATTTTTGCATTACTTCAGAGAATTTTTATAGGCTCAGAAGTGAACTTTCACATCCTGGGAACTGCTATTCAAAAGCCTTATTTTGGCTGGCTGTACTTTATGTGGTGGTTCTTATATTGTGGATTTTTATAGCGCAGGGTTTTTTTTATAGATATTGTTTTGCTCTGTTTGTTCTGCAAGTGAATATATTTTATTGCTATGTGTCTCATTGCTGGAAATGATGTGTTTGAGGGATACTTCTCCCCCCCACTTGTGTGCTACAAAAATATGAGTGGACAGAAACTCTCTCAAACTGCAGTGTCTGATTGACTGCATGTATACAGACACATTTGTTATAGGGAAATGTGCCAGATAACACAAGACCAAAGGATGCTGACCTGCTTAGCATATGTACTACATGTGCATTAAATGTGTGTGCTTGCTGGCTTGGTCATGTCAATAGGCCCCAAATGAGAAGACTCCTTACACAACACAGTTTGCTTATCAGCCTGTCATTTGTGATCAGTCATGGAGATAAGATTATCAGTGGCTACTAACCACTATGGAAATGTTCTGTCTCCTATGTCAGAGCCACTATGCCTTTGGATAACAGTTTCTGGGAATCACAAGTTGGAAGAGAGCTGCTGCACTCAAGTTCTGATTGCAGACTTCTCATAGGCATCTGATGGGCTACTGTGAGAATCCTGGAATAGATGGGCCTCAGCCGGCTCCAGCAGGACTCTCCTTATGAGTAGGGGTGGGCGGCGGCGGGGGGGGGGAGTGGGATTTGATTCGGGTCCCATTTATAGTCTTACCTACCCAATTTGCACTTTCCAAAACAATATACAAGCCACAACATAGTCATCCTTCCTTCAAAATTCACAGTTCTAATTCTGCAATGCCGTTATGTAGCCAACTAAGGAGTACACAAATACATATGCCTGGCTAAATAATGATAATGATGATGATGACGATAACGATAATAATTTGTTATTTATACCCCCTCCCATCTGGCTGGGTTTCCCCAGCCACTCTGGGCGGCTTCCAACAGAATATTAAAATACAATAAAGTGTGTGTAATGCATGTGTCTGTGAAAATAGCATACAAAAATGGATTATATAAGGGAAAGGTGTATCTGTTAGGCAAATTTGCACGCACAGATCTGTACAGTAGAAGAATGCTGGGTGATTTTCATAGGGAATTTTTAAAAAACACACACACACAAAACTGCAAACTCCAGTGGAGAACCGAAAAGAGTGGAGAAAGAAGAAACTAAACTTGACAGATTTACCCATCCCTACTTATAAGCATAGGGACATGGGTGGCGCTGTGGGTTAAACCACAGAGCCTAGGACTTGCCAATCAGAAGGTCGGTGGTTCAAATCCCCGCGACGGGGTGAGCTCCCGTTGCTCGGTCCCTGCTCCTGCCAACCTAGCAGTTCAAAAGCACGTCAAAGTGCAAGTAGATAAATAGGTACTGCTCCGGCGGGAAGGTAAACGGTGTTTCCGTGCGCTGCTCTGGTTCGCCAGAAGTGGCTTAGTCATGCTGGCCACATGACCCGGAAGCTGTACACTGGCTCCCTTGGCCAATAAAGTGAGATGAGCACCGCAACCCCAGAGTCAGTCACGACTGGACCTAATGGTCAGGGGCCCCTTTACCTTTACTTACTTATAAGCATCCCTGTTAATTTTGATCAACATCAATATCATACCCTCCAACATTTCTCCAATGAAAATAGGGATGTCCTATTCAATAATAATAATAATTAACAACAACAACAATTTTATTATTTATACTCCATCCATCTGACTGGGTTGTCCCAGCCTCTCTGGGTGGCTTCTAACATATAAAAACATTTTTTAAAAATTATTTTTAAATTTTCAGATGTCTTTGAAAGCTTGTATTGTTACTTATCTCCTTGACTCGGGAGTCGCATAACTCCATACCCTCCAAGAATTATCTGATGAAAATAGGGACATACTAAGGAAAAGTGGGACATTCCGGAATCAAATCATAAACCAGGATGACTTCTGTAAATCCAGGACTGTTCCTGGAAAATAGACACTTGGAGGGTCTGAAATATACCATCATTTCTGCATGGCTCTTTGGTACTTCTTTCTCCAACATTTATGAAGCAGAGCTCTAGGTTGTCCAGGAAATTGAGCTGGAGCTTTAAGGATACAAACCATAAAAGAGTGGTTCTCTATTGCTGCAATTACCTGCTCAAAGCAAACACCATTCGTCCCTTAGCCAGGTGCAACGTGGGGTAGTTTGTTTTTATTTTTACACAGACCTACTCTCTGTTCTGTTCCTCCAGCCAAAGCTTTCCTGTAAGACGTTAGGGCCGTGAAGTGGGCGCCTTCCAGCAGGAAAATATGATGTCATCTGCTTCAGAAATCATTCACTCGTTTCCACACCGTTTAAATAGCTCAACCCCATCTCAGCACCTTGCAGTTCAAACATGTCCTTTCATTTCTCCTGTGCCAAAGGTTCTGTTTACAGATTGTGTCACTGGAACAGGAAATGAAGTTTCAATAGGAGGGCTGGAATTACCTATTGGCTTTCGAGGGTGTGGGGGGATTGGAGAAGCCAGGCTGCCTCTCCTGAGATGTCCCTTAACTTCCCCTAAAATCCAATCAAATCTTTTGCAAAGTGCCCAGTAATATGGAGTCAGACCAAGACTCCTGCATTTGAGAAAGGTTTCTTTTCCTCATTGTATTTACTATGCACATAGAGCAGCAAGCTCATTTCCAGTGAATTTATCACTATTGCCAGAGACTGGGATGTATGACATCTTTGTTATCTAGTTTTAAATTCAGTCACCCCATCAGTCTGCAATTTTTTTAAAAAAAAAAAGTTTGCAGGAAAATCCATGTGCATTTTTGTGGATGTTGCTTCTAATAGGCACATTTCTGCAAGCATTTCCCAGCAGTTTTGCGTGCTATTTCCCCTAATTTTTGTATGCACATTCCCTTATTGCATGCAAATTTCATACCCATTTTCCGATTGGGGTACTAGACCGCAAAATTCAGAAAACAGCTGCATTCTAGTTCACGTATTGGTTCAGAAAGTGAAAAATAGATATCTATATTTATGTTTATAAATATGTATGGAAGTGAGAGCTGGACCATAAAGAAGGCTGATCACCGAAGAATTGATGCTTTTGAATTATGGTGCTGGAGGAGACTCTTGAGAGTCCCATGGACTGCAAGAAGATCCAACCTATCCATTCTGAAGGAAATCAGCCCTGAGTGTTCACTGGAAGGACAGATCCTGAAGCTGATCTCCAGTACTTTGGCCACCTCATGAGAAGAGAAGGCTCCCTGGAAAAGACCCTGATGTTGGGAAAGATGGAGGGCACAAGGAGAAGGGCACGACAGAGGACGAGATGTTTGGACAGTGTTCTCGAAGCTACCAGCATGAGTTTGACCAAACTGCGGGACGCAGTGGAAGACAGGAGTGCCTGGCGTGCTCTGGTCCATGGGGTCACGAAGAGTCGGACACGACTAAATGACTAAACAGCAACAACAACATATTTATGTTCTGCAAAAACGGAACAGTATGGTCACACATTGGAAGGTGTTGAGTCAGGACTCCAGCAAAAACCAGGGGCTTGAGAGATGACGGATGAGTGTGTATATCCTGTCTACATCACTCAGCTCTGCCCCAAAGAGGGAATTATGGGGAAATCAGCCAGGCAACAAGGAAGTGTCTTAACAGTCTAGCGAGGGTCATGTGGTACTCCTTGACATCTATAAATGTTCTCTAGCTAGGTTTATGCAAAGTTCTGAAAAACAAGGAGACCCTTTGGCCACTGGGCTCCTACTGAGGGCAAAGCTATATGTTACATTTATAATTTGAAGAAGAAAACAGTCAAGGGCCTACAACCTGAAGCTAGTTCCCCGCTATTTGCCCCTGAATGTGCTCCTTGCAGCACTGCCAGGCAAATAGCAGCTTGGGGTGGATTTTAGTCAGGAAACTGGTGCCACATTCCAGACGGAGGTTCTGTGTTTACTTTTTCTTCAAAATAAAAATGGCCAGTTTAGGGGTGCAACCCTATACCCATTTATCTGGAGTAAGGCTTATTGAACTTACTGGAAATTACTTATGAGTAGGCATGTACAGGATTGAATTGTAACTACGTATGTTTTTACATGTATACTTAAGTGTGATTTTACATATACAAATAATGAGATACATAGTTTCATCCTAAGAGAATATTTTGGCCTTTGCTAGCTTGACACATTAAATTCACATGTTGCTAGAACATTGCAAAACTCATTGAAAAGGTTATATATAAGTAGTTAATAAGGACAAATAAATAATTCAGATCTCCCACTGAAAACTTACAGTCTAAGTGCCAGAAATGGGAAGAAGAATTAAGAGCTAGTTGTTTACATGGCCACTTTAAGGGCTTTTCCCCCAACCTGTGTGCCCATTTTTGTTTTGTGTTTTGTCACATTGGATGGAAAATAGAA
The DNA here is from genome assembly GCF_027172205.1 of Podarcis raffonei. Classification (NCBI taxonomy): domain Eukaryota; kingdom Metazoa; phylum Chordata; class Lepidosauria; order Squamata; family Lacertidae; genus Podarcis; species Podarcis raffonei. The sequence goes on from NC_070607.1 coordinate 76,441,658, forward strand.
GTGAAATGCCTACCACAATGCCAGAATACTTCAACTTCTGCCAACCTGGCATTTACCAGATGTTTGGTAACATAACTGGGAGTTGGAGTCGAAAATATCTGGAGGATGCCAGGTTGGCAAAGACTGCAATACTCTACCAGTGCAAACAATGGCATGAGTTGGTCAAGTTAAATGTGGAGAAGTGAACTCAATACTGGGGAAATTAAAAAGAGATAAATTGAAATTGACAGATTACTCTATCCCTAGTCAGACTAGGTCATTAATGTGCATGTGGGTTGCTTTTTTTCATGTGCACATTTGTGCACTGTCATTCACGCACAAGTGCTTTCAGTTTTATGCCTCCAGAATCTTAATACTTGTGCTGTGCACGGTTGTCCCCTCCCCTCAATTCCTATTTCCCTGCCCTCTGGAAGCTCCAGAAACCTGAGGTCCTTTGTTTATTTATAGCAGTATTTCTAGACCACCATCTCACAAAATATCTGTGTGCTGTACAATTATAAAACATCCAACAGCATTAAAAACAACACAAATAATTGTGAAAGCAACTGATGGCATGGAAGCAGATTGTGACAGCCTGGGAATCGGATTCGGATGCTGAACCTGAGGAATCTCAGCCTGCACAGGATTCCCCGCCTCCAGAACCAGCTGAGTCAGGGCTGGGGCCTGAGCCTGAAGGGTCCTCACCTGTGCTGGATCCTCAGGTGCAGGCTCCTGGCTCCTGCTCTGGCTCCTGAGGTGATGGAGGACCTATTGCCTGCAGGTGCTCCACTCTCAGCCCCGTCAGAGGAGGCTGGGGTTGCCTCTGGGTCCGGTAACCCTCCAGCATCTCCTGAGCTTAGAGGCTCAGGGCAGAGAGGCGGAGGGAACTAAGTTCCCGCAGAAGGAGTGCTCGCCTCCAGGCCAGGAGAGGCGAGTCACCTGAGGATCAGGGCCTCCCTATGCCTCGGGGGAGATAAAAGCCAGCCAGCCCCAGTCCCAAGCTGCGGGAGCAACATTGTTGGTTGTCAGTTTCAGCCTGATCCTTGACCTGCTTCTCTGCCGGAGCTCCTGACCTCACCTGACTCCGTGCCCTGCACCCAGCTTCAACTTCTACGGACTGCCTCCATATTGCACCATCAACCTCAGACTGGACTCGGACCTTGCCTCTCAGTTAGCCCACAGGACCAGCACACAGGTCTTTGTTTATCTGTGTGCAAACACCTTAAAAAACAGTTTTGTCCATGGAGTTGTGCAACAATTGTGTGGTGATAGCTAGGTGCCCACTATTTGCACTCAGGCAGGCTCTATTTGGATCTGTAGCTGACTGCATAGAGTTTTGAGCAGCGGAAAATGGGCACAATCCATATTCACCCTCTGTGAGTTCACTGAAGACGTGAAAAGCGTTTCAAAGTTTCGAAGTGCTCCTGGGTCCCTGGGGAGAAATAAAGAGGGTGCTGATGCAATGATTGCTTAGAATTCCCAACAAACTGATAGGGTCTCCCTTTTCTTTACTGGGGGCACCACAGAACACTTTTAGGCTTTGAAAGACAGAGAAGCAGGAGAGGAAAGGAGAAGCGGGGAAAGGAAAGCAAGAAATGCAGCTTGAACGCAGATGCCAGGCAGGGGAAATTGCTGCTTTAAAGAAGTGTTTGTCTCTAGTTTGTTTAGTTATTCTCTAGGCAATTTCACAGCTGATGAAGCCAAGGCTGCTCAGGCTGAGAAGCGAACAATATCCTCACTGTTTCAGCAGCTCTTGCTCAAGCCCTGGCTGCCGATCTGGAGGGACGGCAGAGAAGGCTCCTTTAGAAAAGAGCTGAAAGTGTCCCTAGAAAACGTCACAGCAGAGGATGTCCTGTAATTAAGACATTGTTTAAAAGGCCCAACCTGATCAGCTGTCAGCGTCACTTGGGATAATGCTCAGGCCAAGACTTTGGTCTTTTGCCTCCAAGGGAAGGTCTTTATTTGGGGCTGTCTAATGGGCCCATTCTCTCGCTTTGCTGAATTTCCCCCTATAGGTGTTACAGGAGCTGGGAGCCAAGTTGCTTGGCATAGATATGTTTAGCGAATGAAATGTGTGTTGTGTGTTGTGTGTTGTATGAATGTACTTGAGGGGAGGGTTGCCTCTTGGGTGGTGTGGTGATGTGGTTGTGGACTGGTTTCACCAACTGCTCCCCTTCTTGATTTACTGTGCCCCCACAAAGCTTTGGAAACTGTGGGAAGATGTAGAAAAATTGAGAACAGAGCACATGGCAAAGTGGCTGAATGATCAACACTCTCACCATGCCCTGACAGGAGGAAAACCTCAAAATCCATTAATGAGCTCTCCATATCACCACCAAAAGGCCATGAGCAGCACAGAGTTAGCTGTGGTTAAGACCACTGAGATCAATGAGCACTCAGTTCTGTGGTGGATTGCTCTGAATAAGTGAATCAGACATGAAAAGGAAGCACAGAATGCAGAAGCTTGCAGCATGAAATGAGAGAGTACAACTACTAGCACAGAGCGATTACTGGATTTCAAAATCATATGGGAGATTACATTATCCTGCATTAGAAGATACTGTTACGCTTGTCCAGCTCAGAGCCAAAGAACTGGAAGATTGTGTAGTAACACAACCCAGGAAATCTGCTGCAACAGGATCCTCGATAGGTGGCTTTCAGTCTCTGTGTAGAAGCTTCTGATGTAAAAAGACAAAACAAAACCCCTCTTCCTTGAGCAGTACAGCACTTGCCCAAATTGCCACTTGTTCCAATTTAGCAGTAAAGAGTGGGTTTTTGCAGGAAAAGCTCCAGGGCAAAAGAAAAAAGACACTCAAACACAGCACTTTAAATATGGACCTGTGCCTAGAAAGCAGGGGGCAAAAGTTACCGGTAAGTGTGGATGGGCTCTCAGCTTACCCAGTAATTATGGGTGTAGTTTGAGATTTTTGAACTAATTCAGTACACTTTGTTGAACTGAACTGCTTCATTCCAAGCAAAGGGGTTTCCAGATGGGTAGCCAACCCATGTTAGTCTGTTGCAGCAAAAGCTCAGTGATGCCAATGATGGGAGGCCAGGTTTGTAATGGTGCCCCTCTCCACTGGCTGCCCCTGTTTCCAGGGCTGTTATGGCTGTCTTCAACAGTTTTTTATGCCTCCTGTCCAAACGCCCAACCTTACACCACTACATGTGGACTTACGCAGTGCTGCTGCGTAAAGGTGCAGAAAACGTTTCACGGCGAAATCAGTCTCTGCTGCTAACCTTGCATCTTGGTAGAAACCATTGCTGATAAAGCTATGGAGCCTTCCTTGTTCCGAAGGGGGATAGCATACTGTTCACCCTGTATACAGATTATGTCAAAAATGCAGAATGTAAAAAGCAGTCACGTACTGCTTTGTGTTGCAATCTGAACGCCGGAGAAAGTAGCGTTATAAATAACGTACGATCAGATACTTATAAGATCTGAGATGGTCACGTTTTTCCTGTTTACTTTTCGGTTGAACGGCTTGCTCATGAAAAAGGGGAGCTGGACCGCGATGGCTAGACACAACCATTGTGCAAGGAGAAGGCACTGTACAAACTGTCCCAGAAAGCTTTGCCAAGTGCCAAGCCGCATCACTTCTGATCTGCGTCCCATGCTCCCACCCTCTGCTGCCAGAACTCATTGGTCCTTTGGGCCGTTCAGGAAATGTCAACTACGCCACTAGGAAATGCTGTTTCTGGGATGTGCACGGAAAAGTAGAATGAAAGGTCACCGTGGCCTCGTGCCAGGATTCAGTGTAGCGAGCTCTGTGTTGAATGATATTCTGGGACCTCGTGCATCTCAGACACATAAGCTGTGCTTTTCTGCCCTTTCAGCATTCATGCACAGAGGCAGATTCATTTATTTGAAGCTGGAAGGACACACAGAGATTGGGAGCTCTTCAAGTTAGGTTACTAGGGCATAGCCCTCCCAAAGAGAATGTTAAGCCATTGTTTAAACTCCTTCTCCACCTCAAAACCCCAGAGCCATGCATACTTCCCTGTCCCACATATATTTTATACTTCTATGAATTTATAGAGGCTTGGCCAGGCGCTTCTGTCAATCTCTTTTTCTCTGTCCAATCAAGGCTGGCCAAAGACATTTTGCTGCTGTAGGCAAAATGCCGTGGCTCTGCCTCTTCCCCACGGTGATGCCCCCCCAGCAGATCCGGGGCCCTGCCCTGCCCCTCCCATCATGCCCAGCTGCCACCATCCTGCAACTGCACCCTTGCCTGTGGCTGTGTCCACACTGCCTCTGCAATGCAGCAGCAAGGGGACAGCACTGAGGGCCATGGCACTATCGTGGTAGTTCATCACTATAGTAGTGAAGAGTGGCTGGCAATAGCAGGGGTGTGGGGCTGGGACCAGCTGTGTTTCTGGGTAGAAAAACCATGTGAAATTTGATCATTAGGACTGCCAGCTTTCCAGCCCCTGGTGTCAAGATTTCCATGCCCTCCTATTGTTTTAAGGGTAACTTCAGCGCCTGAACAAGACTTGGTAGAGGTACTTGAAGAGCAGTCTTCCCTGCCTTCTGAGCATGCTCAGAGTTTGTGGGGGTTTTTTAAAGACAACACCCACCCCCAAATAGCTCAAAACAAATTATTTGTAGCTGGCCAGCAGAATGGTGTGGTAGCTAGTTTGAGCAGCTTGTTTTTTTAATTAATATTTAAGAGAGATAGTAGGCACAATGTGTGAGTCTCTTTTTATAATAAATATCTGGTATTTTGCTTAATCATTTGCATTCATTTTTGTGAATGAGGGGGGGAAGTATTGGGAGAATAAATGGTGGGTAAGAGCCAGTGTGGTGTAGTGGTTAAGAACGGTGGTCTCGTAATCTGGTGAACCCGGTTCGCGTCTCCGCTCCTCCACATGCAGCTGCAGGGTGACCTTGGACTAGTCACACTTCTCTGAAATCTCTCGGCCTCACTCACCTCACAGAGTGTTTGTTGTGGGGGAGGAGGGGAAAGGAGATTGTTAGCCACTTTGAGACTCCTTCGGGTAGTGATAAAGCGGGATATCAAATCCAAACTCCTCTTCTTCTCTTCTTCTTCTTTGTGTGTTGGAACTTTTGGTGCCTGTGTGTTTTTGGAACTGAAGGTGTGGTTTTGTTTTTTTTGCTTTGGATAGGATACCATAAATATGTGTGCGACTTGAAGTTTGAGAGAAGTTGGGATGTTTGTATTCCTGGTTTACTTTAGGTTTTAAAAATGCTGTGTGTGTGTGTGTTTGGTTAGCTACTGTGAGAACAGAATGCTGGACTAGCTGGCATGATCCAGCAGTCTCTTCTACCGGGGTGATTATAAGACGCCCTGTTTATAGAAACGATACCTGTTTTGGAATACTCTGCACATGCACACGCTATTCATTTCAGGGGCTCATAGTTCCTAATCATCTGTCTTCCCTGCTCAAGTCTGTCAGAGAGGAGTCTGTGCTTTGCCAGGAATAGCTAAACCACTTAAGGTACACTACCCTTTGCTTGCTTAGAATACTGCCTACGCATTTTCTTTCTCACTAAGCCAGTTGGTAAGAGCCTCCTTGTCTTTATACCTTTTAAAAAAACAAGCACACCAAAGGATCTGGAGACCTAACTTTAAAATCCTCCTCCCTGTTAATGGACTCATTGTGTGGTGCAGGGTACATTAGTCTGGCACCATCTCAACCAAAGGGATAGCCAATTAGCCATAGCTTTAAGCAGAAATGAAACAATTTTCAAGTAGCACTTTAGAGGTGAGCAGATATGCTATCCCATAAGCTTTTGTGGATTACCATGGATTGCATCTGATGGAGTGGGCTTGAGCCCCTCAAAAGCTAATGCCACAATTAATGTGTTCATCTTTAAAGTGCTAGTGCTGGGGGGGGGGGGTTGTTTTTGCTGTGATGAAACTACCTCTGTCCTCACGCATAAGAGTTTCTTGCCATTCACTCTTATGGAGAATGAATGTGCACCATTCATTCCTATGGAGAAAATATGTCTGTATTCATCCGCAATCAAATATTTGCCATTCAGTCCTATGGAGAATGAGGGACACGGGTGGTGCTGTGGGTTAAACCACAGAGCCTAGGGCTTGCCAATCAGAAGGTCGGCGGTTCGAATCCCCATGATGGGGTGAGCTCCCGTTGCTCGGTCCCTGCTCCTGCCAACCTAGCAGTTCGAAAGCACATCAAAGTGCAAAGTGCTCCAGCAGGAAGGTAAACGGCGTTTCTGTGTGCTGCTCTGGTTTGCCATGCTGGCCACATGACCCAGAAGCTGTACGCAGGCTCCCTCAGCCAATAAAGCAAGATGAGCGCCGCAACCCCAGAGTTGGCCATAACTAGACCTAATGGTCAGGGGTCCCTTTACCTTTACCTATGGAGAAAGACAAACTGCTGCAGTCTGGACACTGCTATATCAAAGGGAAAAATGCTTTTTCCTCACTCATAGGAATCCTGTAAGAGTGCACCGCATGTCTCAGAGTCTACAGAGCTGCACAGCACCCTCAAAAGAAAAAATAATTTCAGTGCCCCAGTTCTCCTCCCTTCATCTGCTTATCATCTTCATGTGTATTTTCCTTATCAACTATGAAGGTTAAAAATGCTTCTGTTTAAAAAATGACAACAACAGAGACAATCATATCCTTTCTGGAATGCATATCATTGCCAGAGCTCAACTGCACAGACATACCCGCACAAGCATATATGATTATATGCAGATGACTGCAATTGCACAATCAGGCATAAACAGAATGTAAGACAAACAAACAACACAGAAGATGAATAAAAGGGATACAGATATTTCAAAACCCTGTGTGCTCCTTTTCACCAAGAATGCCTTGCAAACAGCAACTGACTCTTGTCAGTGAGAATATTGCAGCTGAAATCCATAATAGATTTGGAGCATGAAAGCACATATTCCTCAAGGGGAATGTTCTCTCTTATTCTCTCCATTTCTGACAGTTTTCAGAAATATGAACAGATGTCTTATTCAACTGGTGATATGAAACACATCCATGATTTAGAAAGGGAGTAGTATTTGGTATGGTATTTAGAGGGGCCAGGCACAAGAGTAGAAAAATTTCCCGTGCATGCTTAGTCCCTAATTTAATGAAGTAATGCAGTTAGCCTCTGACTGGCTCAAGACCTGTTGCTATGACAATGTAATCAATATGTAACCGTTTTGCTGCCATCACATCAAAAAAAGCCACCATCTTCATCAAAAACCTTAAAGAAAGAGGAGGCTTCCACTGGCAGGGGCAGAACATTTTCAACAGATAAAATGCCCCTTATTGTTGCAACTCAATGATGGGCAAAGCTTCACCTGCTGAACCTCTGCCAGCCATGCAGATGTTGCTAAAAATGGGTGGGGAACCTTTGCCCCTCCAGATGTTGCTGAACTACAACTCCCATGAACCCCAGCTGCCCAAACCTGTTTTAAAAGATGACTGTTTGCTGGTTTGTGTAGCACTCTTTCTAGCCTTGAACCTCGTACCTGTTACACAAGGTAAAGGTAAAGGTAAAGGTACCCCTGCCCGTACGGGCCAGTCGTGTCCGACTCTAGGGTTGTGCGCCCATCTCACTTAAGAGGCCGGGGGCCAGCGCTGTCCGGAGACACTTCCGGGTCACGTGGCCAGCGTGACGAAGCTGCTCTGGCGAGCCGGCACCAGCGCAGCACACGGAAACGCCGTTTACCTTCCCGCTATAAAGCGGTACCTATTTATCTACTTGGACTTAAGAGTGCTTTCGAACTGCTAGGTGGGCAAGAGCTGTGACCGAAAGACGGGAGCTCACCCCGCCGCGGGGATTCGAACCGCCGACCATGCGATCGGCAAGCCCTAGGCGCTGAGGTTTTACCCACAGCGCCACCCGCGTACCTGTTACACAAACCACCCAACAAACCCAATAGGCCAGAACTGAAATGAAAGAGAGATCAGACAATCCAACTTCAGTTATACTCCAAAAATTATCAGTTTACAGATCAGGAAGCTGTCTGCTACTCCATCCACTCCTTCCCAAATCTGCTCCAAAACACAGACCCTGAAAACATGCTCTCCACGTTCACAGTGCTCTTCTTACCAAAAAAAGTGTTTCCTGGCAGCCCTGATCCTCATCTGCTACAGCTTCTGGGAGCTTTTTATATCAGTCTTCTGTCTCGACTCATCCCAACTCCCTCTGCATGTGATACTCAGCTACAAAAACCACTGCCAATAAAAACATACAAACGTTAGGTTTTTTATGGATCAGACATAAGGTCCATCTTGTCCAGCATTTTGTAACCAAGTGAGTCAAGGAAGCACTCAAACAGAGCATGAAGAAAGCAGGCTTCTACTGTTGTATGCCCCAGTATCTACTGTATAGATGTATATTGTGTCTGTGCATTGACAGACTCAGCATAGGCACCAGGCACAGCTGGTCAAATGCCAGGGCCCACTTCAGGGCCCTGGAAGATCACCTGGACTGATGCCAGTATTTTCTTCTTCTTGTTCTTCTTGTGAGAGAAGCATTGGCTGAGACAGCTACTGCTGCCTCTTCATCTAGCATCTAACCTTACCACTTTGGGTTCTGCTCCTGATGTGTCCATTAATGGATATAGGAAGTGCCATAGTTCAGTGGCAGAACATCTGCTTTGCCCATAGAAGGTCCCAGTTTTGATCGCTGGCACCTCAATGAATTTTGCGGGTCTGAAACTCCACAGAGCCTCTGCCAGTCAGTGTAGACAATGCTGGACTAGAGTGATGAAGGCTGTGACTTGGCAGAAGGCAGTTTCCTATGTCCCTGCACTGCCATGTGTGCTGCTGTGGGTGGGTGACATCAGTGGAAGAACCTTATAGCCCCTAGTATTGCAAATAGAGGTGCTTCTCCTCCAGGGCTGGCCAGGCACAGCTGCTTCCACCATCCTCGCCCATCCTACAATACTGACCCGGGCAGTGGCTCAGAGGGACTGCACAGGTATATTGGTGGAGCTAAATCAGCTCTCCTGCCATTGCACCTCCACAACCCCAACCTCACTGCTGCTCTGCCCTGCAGGGATGCTCGTGTATGGAGGGTGGCTCTGCAGCTTCGCCCCACCATAATGGCCACTACTGGAATCAGGTGAGGGGAACCAGTGCCTCTCTATAAGTTGCCAGACTCCAGCTTCCATCAGTCCCATCCAGAATGGCAAATAGCTAAAGATGATGAAATATGTAGTCCAGCAACATCTAGCATCACAGGCTATGCGATATAAATCTTCTAGTTCTGTATTGCAAAAAGAAGAACGTCTTGTGTTCCAGCCTGATCCCACCACTAATTCTGGTGGTAACCATTTACCACAGGTGATGAAGATGCTTGCTACAGTCTATAACATTCACCCTCTTTCCTGGGCTGAATTCATTTGGTTTCACTGCATTCACCCAAAAGAAAGAGAGCAATTTTTTACAGCAATTTCAAGGGGAGAAGAAGACAAAGAAGAAGAAGAGGAGTTTGGATTTGATATCCCGCTTTATCACACTACCCGAAGGAGTCTCAAAGCGACTAACAATCTCCTTTCCCTTCCTCCCCCACAACAAACACTCTGTGAGGTGAGTTGGGCTGAGAGACTTCAGAGAAGTGTGACTAGCCCAAGGTCACCCAGCAGCTGCATGTGGAGGAGCGGAGACGCGAACCCGGTTCCCCAGATTACGAGTCTACCGCTCTTAACCACTACACCACACTGGGCGGGGGAAATGTGCATGGCTCCAGTCCTCAGTTGATGCAAATTGGATGGGACATCATTACATAAGTAAATAGCCCAGTGTAGTTTGCAAAAGAACATTCCAATTGACAGGACCGATTTCCTGTCAATTCTGCATCTATCATAAATTTGCCTGTCGTTCACAAAGATGCTTTTTTTGTGGCATTCGGTGAACAGAGGTGGTTGCAGAAGTATTCAAAAAAATTTGTAAAAAAAATAATAAAATCCTAGACTTCTGGCCCGTCACACTGCTGTAGCTTACCAGGTAGTTGAGGGAGAGGGATGAGTTGGTGGCAAGGTTGCTGTGGTGCAAACGCACTGATGGAGCTAATTCAGCATTCCTGCTGGTGTGTTTGCACTGCACTAACATCACCACCACCTCACTGCTCCCCATCCCAATAAGCAACAGCAACATGACTGACAGGAGGCAAATGGTGCTGCCCCACCACGCTGCCCGCTCCTGTCGAAACGTAAGTCACACAAAACTTTGTGTGTTTTATTCCAGTAGGCACAAACTTAGTTTTAGTCATGTTAACACAGTCTCCCAATGAGCAACTGTTTGAAGAATGATTCCTTCGACCTTTGTTATTGTTATTTTTCCAAGATAAGGTGGCATTCTGTAGCCACCCCTCATCACGGAACCCCACACATATTTTCATCTTGTAAATGGCTCAATACATGTTTCAGTCTCAGGTCACTACAAGTTCAGCAAGCCTCAAAAAAAATCCCATCTGCTGAACGCCTGTTGGCCTGCGGTCAAAATGTGTATTGAACCATTAATAAGAATGGGATCCATCTGGATGTTCACCTAGTGCTGAAATAGAACAGCAACCAGTTATACAAATCCATAGTTCATTGCTGAAGGACAGGAGGCCTCTGGTGCACAAAGCAGCTTCTTATGTCTGATTCACACACGCATGTACATGGTTCCTCTGTGTTTTATTGTTTGGAAACTCACAACTCTGAATCAACAAAGATGGAACGGTAATGCTAAGGTTGGCTACACCTGTAAAGATTGTGCTACTGTTCAGTTCTTTCCAAAAAGTTGCTTTCCTCGCAGACTTTAACAAGACATCCAACTAACACATTGCAGAAGCGGAACAAACGTCCACTTGCGCAACAAAACTTTCCCTCTCTCTCCTCCCACAGCTCAGTCCCTGCACTCCCCCTCAATTCTGCTTTGAGGAATCTCGCTGGAGGAGATTTGGAGGGTGATACACTGAGGGAGGAGAAGGAGGGTTCTGTGAGTGGAAATTGTTCTGCTCACAGAGTGACGACTTCTTCTTCTTCTTCTTCTTCTTCATTAAATGTATATGCCATCCTTCATCAAGAGACCATAGGGCAATTTACAATGTAACACACACACACACAAACTTTGTTGGATTCAGCTCAGAAAGAGCTCAGGGAAAACACAGGAAGGGTTTGATGATAATATATAGATGCCCTGTAAAAATTGAATAAAGAAGGGGTCTCTGTTCCACAGTAAATGCATAGAATGGGGCCACTCCAAGTTAAAATTAAAATGGGAGATCTGGTCATGAATCCCCACCTCACCCTGGTAGCAGAGTGCTTGACCATTACCTGATAGATGGCATGCAGCAATGGAAATAAGCATCCTCTTCCCGTTACCCAAACTTCCAGTCCTGATTCAAAGTGGCTTCCTGCAGTGGTTTTGGGTTAAACAAACAAGCAAGGGCAAAAATTCTGAGGAAACCATGAATGCAACTGTGAACATGCAATTAACTCTCAATGCACATTCATTGGGAATGGTAGGTGTCCTTTTCTGTTTGTGCTACTACTTCCCACAGACTTGATTTGTAACTGTGAGAGATTATCCAGAGATTCTGTTTCATTCATAATTCTACACAATTATGGAACATGCATTATGGCCTCTCAGTCTGTAGCACACATTAGTAGAGGAGTTTATGATTTAATAAGCATTGAGGATAACATCGCAGCTACAACAAATGACATAAGTCTTGGCATCTTTGCTGCAAACCCATCAAAATAACTTTTAAACTGCTCAAAGCTTCAAGGAAAAACCATCCAACATCAGTAAAGCCTTGGTCTCAGCTGGAAACTTTTAGCGAGGCTATAATGCCGGTATGGAATAATTAAACTATATCCAAAATTATCAGTTGATTCATTCCACTGAGAAGATAAATATTTCATCTTCTTTTTTAAAAGTTATAAGACATACAACTCATTCATTTGAATTATGGCCATGGTTTGTCAACCAATGTCGTACGTTTTAATTTTTTGCCAAAAGAAAAAGTGCTCCTATGTATCTGACATTTTAATGCGAACAAACAAACTCTGGTTGTCACTACATTTTAATAAACGTGTTTTGTTTCAACTTACTTCGCAGACGATGGGGTTTTATACCCTGCTCCAAAAACAGCAAACATGGTTATCTGAATCCTCTCAGCCTCTCGGGGCTTCTTGAGGCCTGATTTTCCTACACTGATACCACTCATTTCTAATGAACGCATCCTTGCGCTATGTTCCTCTCTGCTCCCAGATCTAGCACAGACTTTTTGTCCTTGCTTTCAAACTCTCCATGACATTCAGCCTTATATTTCTGTCCATTAGGCCCATTTATTTATTTACTCTTCCTTTGACATCCCATCTCTTCTCCAAGGAGCTAAAAGTGACCTTCACAGTTTTCCTCCTCCCTACTTTATCTTCACAACAACCCTGTGAGGTAGGTTAGGCTAAGAGACAGTGATGGGCTCACCACTGAAATAACTCATGTAAGATGAAAAGGACATGGTGCATGCCAGCAGTGGCAGACCTACATTTGGGGGGCCCTGAAGCATGAACTGCCATCCTTTCGCAACCAGCAATAGGGTCTGGGTAACCACTCTTGAGAGTCCCATGGACTGCAAGAAGATCAAACCTCTCCATTCTGAAGGAAATCAGCCCTGAGTGCTCACTGGAAGGACAGATCGCGAAGCTGAGGCTCTAATACTTTGGCCACCTCATGAGAAGAGAAGACTCCCTGGAAAAGACCCTGATGTTGGGAACGATGGAGGGCACAAGGAGAAGGGGACAACAGAGGATAGTGGACAGAGGATAGATGACAGAGGATGGTTGGATAGTGTTCGCGAAGCTACCAACATGAGTTTGACCAAATTGCGGGAGGCAGTGGAAAACAGGAGTGCCTGGCGTGCTCTGGTCCATGGCGTCACGAAGAGTCGGACACGACTAAATGACTAAACAACAACAAACCACTCTTACCTTCTGCAATGGAGTTGTTCCACAGCAGATCACCACACCTTTACAACATTTGTGCTCCTGGCTCTCAAGATAAGATAAGATAAAAACTTTATTCACATTAGCCAATGGCCATAGCAACAATAAAACATTACAGTATACGCAGAAAGGGAAATCTGATATAAGAGCACTATTTAAAGTTCTGAATCAGCAGCAAGTTAGTGGCCCTTATTCTGATTGCCCCTGCTATGAACCTAGCAACCTTTGCTGTTATCTGCTCATTTTGATCTGATAGAAGAAAGGACATTGTGGCAGTGGTTGAGTGCCCTGGGATCTCGTTCCTCAGGTATTTGTAGAGAGTGCAAGACAGGAGGACGTGTGCCACTGTTTCGGTGCTACCGTCTCCACAGGGGCAAGGACATTTCTCAGACAGGATCTTTTGGAATCGACCCTCAAGTACCACAGATGGCAAAACATCCAGTCTTGCAAGTGTAAAAGCACGTCTGTATTTGGGGATAATAAGTTTGTGCAGATATGGGGGCAGAGAATAAAAATGGAAAGGTGGAAAATAAACATACCAAGGGCAGAATTTCCTTATAGTGGCCAGGTTGTTCTGATGCTCGATATCTTTTAGACGTTGACCAATTAGACTGTTTGTTTTAGTGGGGCCCATAGTGAGTAGGTGTTGTGGGGATAGGCCACAAGAGTGGAGTTTTTGATAGACGGTTTTAAGCCAGGCACTTTTATGGGAGTCTGGCTTTCAAGCTTTGAGACTGTTGAGATATATACTACTACTACTACAACAACAACAACAACAACAAGCAGCAAGCAATTTGAGTTCTGCAACTCAGACTGGGTCTACTAGACCCAAAAAATTTAGGCAATGTGGATTAGGGTTGCTTCTGGGGCCCCTCTGGTTTTAGGGGCCCTGAAGTAGAATAATTTCATAGCAGATCTGCCCCTGCATGCCAGTGCAAAGGCATAGCATGGGCGGGGGGGGGGCGCATTGCATCGGACACAGGCTGTTTTTTGGTTTTTTTAGGGCACATTTTGCTCCTCACGCTGCCCCTGCCAGCCCTGTGCTGTTTTGTGTGTCTGATCCCACATCTCAGCTTTGCAAAGCAGCATGAGGCTGGCAGGACAATGCCAGGGGGATGCAGCAGGCATGCACCCTTAAAATCAGCCCAATCTGACTGTTTGGAAGGGTGTGTGCCTGCCCTACTGCATGCTCCTCATGTCACCCTCTACACACACACCCAGTGCGGCCGCCCACCCTGGGCCCCACCGCTGTGGCAGTGAACCACCAAAGAAAAAGAAATAACAGCTAGTGGGGAAATGGTCAGAACAAGTGAGTGTTCTCCCCCCCAAAAAATTTCTAAGAAATATTTTCACCCCTTGAAAGTACTTCCTTTGATCCAAAAACTGAAACAGGAGAACATTTGACACATCACTATAATTTTGAAGTTCCTTTCCTCATACCATATTGTGCTGAACGGGGGGGGGGGGGGGACCAGTTTCCTTGCATCCTTATTCAGACGATGATCAAAACAAGCAACAACACTACAGAGAGGCTTAACCAATGCCAACTAGAGTAGTATTTTTAATTTCCATGAATTACATGCCCTACATTTGGGTTTATGCAACCTAAATGGCTTTTTTGTACACTGTTGTCTCCTATCCAGCTCCAAACCCATTGTCATTTAAGTGGTATAGCCAACTTGTTTGTTTCAGCAATGCTGGCTTTGGTTAATTCTTGACAACTTTTATTGAATCTAAGAGACACTTCCTTCCACTGCCAGGACATATGCAGCACATACTTCTAACAAACACAAGTTATACAAAACATGTTACATAAACCCATTCTTGTGAGTACCAAATAGCAAAGGGAAATTCACTTAGCAAAATATCAATAGTTTGTGAAGATGAAAATGCCAAACGCTTAGACAAACTATGCATCTAAGGACCAGGATAATCTATTCCATAATGATCTGGATAATAATAATAATAATAATAATAATAATAATAATAAATTTTATTTATATCCCGCCCTCCCCAGCCGAAGCTGGGCTCAGGGCGGCTAACAACAATAAAACAATACAAAAGTACAACACAAACAACACTCTAAAATCATTCATTATAAATTAATTAATCAGTTACGATTTTTCTCAGAAATCCGAGTGCAGTCATCCAGGCCAGTGTAAAATGACTGTTCACCATACAGCTATAGCAAACTGAATTTTAGTTCCAGGAAATTTGATCTGACATTAATGAACTTGGAAAGTGCAAGATAGTGAGATATCAGTACTAGTTGCCTTCAACAAGCAGCAGCAGCAAATGTAATGTAGAATTTCCACGTGCCCTCCAATAATGGGTGACGGGTGGACTCCCTGCATCAGATTCTAAGTTAATCAGATAAAAGGATTAATTCAGCAGACATCTGAAAATGAACCCAACTCTGTTGTCTCTGTGATGCCAGATATCTCAAAAGCATGTGTGCAGGCTGCCTGATGCCTCCCTACAGCCTATTCCAACCCTTTCCAACCAGGACTGAACCCTGCCCATTGCCCTTGTTCCCGGAAGCAATGCAAGTGGTTATGGCAAGGAAGACCCCATCCAAGAGATGTCCCAGGCTTCACAGAAGACTCTGTACCACATCATGCTCCTGATGGCATCACTGGAAGCTCAACAGGGGTTAAAGTTTCAGGTTTATATCCTATGCAGCACTGTATCAGTATAGCTCAGTCAGTAGAGCATGAGACTCTTAAACTCAGGGTTCGTGAGTTTGAGGCCCATATTGGGCAAAAGATTCCTGCATTGCAGGTGGATGAACTAGATTTATCATCTTTTAAATATTCTTTTGGGTGCTGCTCAGAGTGGCTGGGGAAACCCAGCAAGATGGGTGGGGTTTAAATAATATATGATGATGATGATGATGATGATGATGATGATGATTACCCTCATGGCCCCTTCCAATTCTGCAATTCTATGATTCTATATGAATGTTTCATTTGTGCAAAGACTTCTGCTTGTACCAGAGAACGTTCTCCCTCTTCCCTCTCCCCCCATGCCCACTAAATCTGTCCTACAGGCTCCCCCAGCCCTTGGGAGCAGATCTGGGGAGAACATGGGACATACAGGAGAGAATGGGGGGATGGCCCATCGTGCAAGTAGAAATCTTTCCATTGACAAGGCGCAGTATTTTAATAGCATCCTCAAAGTTTGCCACAGCTCTTCCAACGCAGCTCAAGCTCACTCCCCTGCCCATTGCCACCATCTCAGACTCGTCTAAGAATTAACCTCAGGGTGCCAACCATATAGAAGGAATTTCTGGTTCTGAGTTGGAAGTGGGGTCCCTGTTCTTTTCCTTGTAGGCAGAGCTGGCCCTACCATTGGGTAGAGTTAAGTGGTTGCCTCAGGTAACTGCACCAAATAGTAGCAGTAGTAATAACAACAACAAGAAGAGAAGCAGCAGAAGCAGCTATTTGCTGGGGAAAGGAAGAGGGGTTTGTAGGATCCCAAAGAAATTTGACTGACCTCGGTTACTCTGCATCTTGACCTGGTTGCAGGGGGGCCTTTGCTATTCTGCCCCAGGTAGAACAATACGTATGCAATATGCTGGTATTGAAAAGTCTAGGCAAATGCCTCTGGGTGAGGCCTGCAAATCAATTTACTAGTCATGTGATGAAGTGAAAGAACTGCATTCTTAAGCTCTGAAGGGGGGGGGGAGGCGCAAAGGAGCACCATCCCAGCTATTGTGTTATTGCTGAGTGGGAGGAGTGATTAAGAGGATTGTAGACACAGTTGCTTCACTAGTTGCCAAAAGACTAAAAAGAATGTGCAACAGACAGAAAGAAAATTGTAATTGGGCATTTTTCTTAATCCTTTTCTCAGCTCCTGAATAACAGCTGGGAGGCTGTCAGACTGGAACAAACCAGTGGTCCATCCATTCCATCCTCCCATTGCTGGTGATGCTGTGAACGCCTCAAGATGCAACTCATTCTGCATTCTGCACCTTGCTCTGCGCCGTCAACAGTCTTTTGTTTCCCTGAGCTGGTTATTTCTATGGAAATCTAGGGTGGCAATAATAGAAAAACCTGGGAGCAAAGTTAAGGTGGAAAATTTAAAGCAGAGGGGTCCCTAACAAAGAGAGAATTAGTGTAAACAATGGAGTTCTGTCACACAGCCTCTTATCATGACGTTTCTATGGACATTCTTGAGTGTTTTGTCTAAAATGCTCTACCTCTCAGCTCCCCATCTCTCTCAGGAGCTGAAGTCATCTGTTTTTCCCCCTTCTAATTAAAACATATAGTTTTAGAGTTCACCCACCCGCTGCATGATACAGAAAATTCAGCGTTAAGATATCCTCAAGCTGTCCGATTGCTGCTTGAAGACCTGCAATGGGTAACTTGATCACACAGCCAATTCCTGCAGAAAGCAGATTTGCCAACCTTATGCTCAACAAAGCCCCTTGTGCTGCAGTTCCCAATCACCTGACAACCAGCTGACTGTTGGGTGCACAAGCAACTTTGACAGGTAGGCAGGGCAACCCACCTGTCAGTCACCTGATGTCATCTTTCTTGCATTCTTGAATTCTTGTGACGGTAGGGATTTGCTTCTCTGTGGATCTTAACAACATTTAGCAAACATACCACTTGATCAAGTTCCTCTTTCTCACAAGCCCATTTAATTGTCTACATTAATCCATGCTCAGGTTGCAGGGAGAGATAACATTAAAACAGAAGTCACAGCAACTTTTTGGCCCACAGGTGAGGCCAGCTATCCAGTGGCGGAGATTCATGCTCCAGCACGGGGGGTGGAGAGCAGGCGGCGGCGCTGTCATGCGTCCTGGGGGCATGGCGCACCACCTGCGGGGGCCTGCTGCCCAGGGCAGGTGGGGGGGCAGTCGTGATGGCACCCCACCAGGATCGCGCTGCTGGGGGCGGTGCTCTCCCCCCCCCACACCTCTTCCTCCGCCAGTGCAGCTATCTATTGTTTATTTCACTACACATATGTTTGCATCTCCCTGCATGATTACCTCTTCCCATCCAAACCTCTGTGGTCATCATCTGAGGCTTTTCTCCAGGCGAGGCATATCATCATCATCATCATCATCATTATAAACATATGTCAATTTGTGAAATTTGCAATAAAATGTGAGTTTCCATTACGTTTTTAAAAATTAAAAATAAAAATTGCAGATTGCAGAACAAATGTGGGCCATTGAATTTAAGATTGGAAAAATAGAAGCAGAAAGAAATTGAAATGGACCTAGTTATAGCATACCTGCAAGAAAACAGAGTGTTAGTTTGAGTTTCATCCCATCCTCCTATCTGCTTCACCCTCCTACACTGCAGAAACTAAATGGCTATAACCAATGGGAGCTGAACTGAAAGCTATTTGCACTTGTCAGAGATCCCTGAGGCAACCTATAGTGTAAATATAAGCCCACCCCATGCCCGGTCTTTATTTATAAATGTGAAACATGCAGCCGAATCAGTCATGAATGACTAATAATAATAATAATAATAATAATAATAATAATATAAATAATAAATATTATTATAAATAAAATTATTTATACCTGCCCATCTGGCTGGGTTTCCCCAGCCACTCTGGGTGGCTCCCAGAAGAATATTAAAAACACAATAAAACATCAAACATTAAAAACTTCCCTAAACAGGGCTGCCTTCAGATGTCTTCTAAAAGTCAGATAGTTGTTTATTTCCTTGACATCTGATGGGAGGGCGTTCCACAGGGCGGGCGCCACTACCAAGAAGGCCCTCTGCCTAGTTCCTTGTAACCTCACTTCTCGGAGTGAGGGAACCACCAGAAGGCCCTTGGAGCTGGACCTCAGTGTCCAGGCTGAACACTGGAGGTGGAGATGCTCCTTCAGGTATACTGGGCCAAGGCCATTTAGGGCTTTAAAGGTCAGCACCAACACTTTGAATTGTGCTTGGAAACGTACTGGGAGCCAAAGTAGGTCTTTCAGGACCAGGGTTATATGTCACCAATTTAGCTGCCTCATTCTGATATTAATTGTAGTTTCTGGGTCACCTTCAAATTGGTGGCAGCTCTTTATAATTACTTCTTGTTCTGACTCTATTTGCTACATTGCCCCATAAAATGCACCCCTTTCATATGCCAAATAGACCTGAGACTGGCACCACTTTGGGCCTCTCTAATGGAAGCCATCTGGTGGACCTGGCAGATGCTGGCGTTTGTAACTTGAAGTGTATGATAGAAACCTTTTTTGGATCCAGCGAGAGCATCTTAATGATGTGGTGTACCACATACACCACCACAGTGCTGCCTCATGGCTTCTGTCAGATGGAATAGCGGGCCTCGAGAAACATTGTGGTCTAATGCAATTGAGCCCACCCAGCTCAAGAGAAACTCTGGGAAACCTGAATAAAAGACGAGATCGTGCCTCTCACCGGTTTTTTGAAAGAGCAACTAAGAGGCTCTCTGAAACCTATGGCAACATCTGGTTTGTAGGAATCGTGTTCTGATTGAGGGTGGGGTTTGTGGAGAGAGACCAAGCACTGATATTTCCTGTGTTTGAGCATTTCTGTATTTTTCTATATTTCTGGAGGGGAAAGGCCATAGCTCAGTGATAGAGAATCTGCTTTGCATTCAGAACTCAATCCCAGACAATTCCAGGCAGAGCTGCGAATTTCCCTCATCTGAAACACTGGACAGCCGCTGCCTGCCACTGTGGACAATACTGAACAAAATAAAAGCTGGATCAGACAAAAGGCTCATCCAGCATCTTGTTCTTACAGCGGCCAACCAGATATTCCAGTTAAAAATGGAGGTTGATGGAGTAGTGGTTTGACTTGACATAGTGAAGCCTTAGATTAGCAGTACCCGGAGGTCCAGCGGTCCGCCAACCCCGTGGCCAGAGGGGAAAAACAATTCCAGAGACTTCTTGGTCAGAGAAAAGAGATTTATTGAGATCTGCGCAGAGGCAGCCAGTGGAGTCCTCTCCAAAGACTGGCTACAACGATACAAATAAACAAGCATCTTTATACCTGAGAGTCTGCCCATCTCTTCCCACCTCTTCAAATTCTCCAATCAGCTGGCAAGGTTAAGCTTATTTCCTTATATGGCATATGGCTATCTGCCTAGCTAAGCCCACCTCCTTCCCTTGTTCGTGTGCTCCTCTCTTGCGTTACTGCAGCAGAGAGCATGTGCAGAGAGCAGTTCCTGGTTTGCAGAGCTCAAGCAATTGCAAAGAGGAAGTAGCTCCCAGCTTGCAATTGCGGTTTTTGCTAGCTGCTTAACCACAACTGCAGAAGTTAGCTTAGGTGCAGATAGTATTGAGATTAACCCTTTCAATTCCCTCCTCTTCTTTTGGACAACCTATCTCCTAGGTTCGTCCTGGTCTCTTGGGTTTATAATCCTGGGGGAGAACAATAAGGGCCATGATATTTTTATTTTTATTTTTTTGCATCACACCTTGTAAGCATTGCACGAAGCAGGGTATACAGAGGCAAAGAAGCAGAAGGATTAACAGCGGCCCTGCTAATAATACCACAATATGCCTGAGCCAACTGCCATGAGGCAGCCAGGAATATAACCAACCCCATAGATCACCTCCTGTAGTTTTCAGCGGGTTCCTGGCTATCATTGTTTCCATGTGATCAATGGTGGCTGAAATGCTGACATTATTATCTGGGACATATCTATTTTATTGCTGAAGGGCCCACTGATACTCGTGCTCTATCAGCTGCCTTGCTTCTTGGGAGGTTGTGTCCCACCTCTCTAAGGAGGAGCCTATTATCTTAACCAATTTTCCCACCTGTCCTTGTGGATGCTTAATACTCTCATGATTTCTTCCCAACACACTGTATCCGAAAGGGGCTTCTCCCTCTACATATATTAACATATACCCACAGGAATATATATCCACCCTTGCAGAGGCCTGACATACGGAGTGACTATATTAAAGAGTTCTGGCCCCAATATCAAAAGTCCTGGCGGTGCCTTAAAATTTGCTGGGGAAAAAAAAAGTCTCTACGTTGGGGACGCTGCCCGCGGGCGTCCCTCCCATCCACTTGTCCAGTCGTCTGGCGCTCTTCTGGAGATGGTTAGCTTCAGAGGATCATCAGGATTTGGTGTAACTGTCCAATCTAAAATAGCCTTCTTCACTTAAGTGTGGTGGACCCAAGGGGTGAGGTCAGCAACTTTAACAGCAGTGGGCCTGGGTCCACCTGTTAGAAAGAGAGAAAATCTCGGGAGAATAACTGCACATAATTATCAAACTGCACATTTTGACTAGCATGGGGGGTTATTGCAAAACTGAGTGGACAAAGGCTGGTCCATTGTCAGATCCTATTGACCTAGGTAGTCCATAGCGGGGAATGATCTCCCTAAGCAGGCACCTGGTTACTTCAAATGCCTTTTCAGTTCTGGTAGGCCAGGCTTCAACCCATCCTGTATACGTGCAGATCGCCACGAACAGGTAGCGGTATGGTCCACAGCGGGGCAATTCAGTGAAATCCACAACAAGGTCTTCCAAGGCTACCACTGCATAGCCTGCTTTTCGCTGTCCAGCCTTAACAAAGCTGCTTCCATCCACAAACCATGAAGGCCAGTGGGGGTTTGCTTCATCTTTGAGGTCAGGCCTGCTAAAATATTCTTCATCCATTACTTCAATGCAATCGTGCATCTGTTCCTCACCTTCTCCTACCGGCAACAGGGTAGCTGGGTTGATGCTGTAATTAGGTATCCATATCCTACAAAATCCTGCAGACCCCAGAAAGCCACGGAGTTCTTTGGTTCTGGTATCAGGATAATAGCCTGCTTCCTTTCTTCACTGGTAACAAAGGGGTGTTTCACTGTGATTGGCATTGCCTCAAGATCCTATGTTGGAGCAGTCGCTCTAGATGCACCTACACTCCTTCAGCCGCCCTTCGTGGGATGGGATACTTATTTACTGCAACAGGATTGACAAATGGCTTGGGCTTCACGATTATTGGTGGGATATTCTTTGCCATTCCTGGGGGGTTGCCTTCAGCCCATACCGCGGGGTTCACTTGTTCCAGAATACTGGCAGGGATGGGTCCCTCCTCTTCTTTTACCATCATGAGGCGCCAGTACTCTCTCAGGGGTGCCTCCACAACCAGTTCCCCAAGTAACATAGTGGACAATGTGGCTTCTCCCGATGGCTTTAAAGGTAATTTGGGCTTGCAACTTTACCAACAAATCTCTTCCTAATAATAGAATAGGGCATTCTCTCTTCCAGTGCCCTTCCTGTCGGCAGATGGCGCACTGATTCCGTCCGAGACGGCTTCGCCCTCCTCCCCGGGCACTTCCTCTTTCCTGAGGGGTGGGTGTGGTAGCCTGTAATGCCATCAACTTCTTTGTTTGATACTTCTCCTTTTTTCTCTGGGCTTCCTCATCTCTCTGATTGTAAGTGGTTTGAGCTAACTCCAACATCCATTGCAGCCCATGGCCGATGCACCCCTCATGCTTCTGGATTTTTTTTTTTTCTTTCGGCGAATATCGGACGCTGCCTGAGCTACAAAGGCAGCCTTTATAATGGGGCGTTGGCAATATCATCTGGGTTCTCCTCAAAGGTAGGGTTCTAATTTCTCCAATTGCACACATCAGCACTTGAAAAAGGCACATGTTGGACTGTATAAGTGCATGGTGGTGCTTCCCCACCCTGTCCTGGGGGGGGGGGCTGGTGGGTCATACACTCTGCGTAGAGGCATCATTGCAGTCCCACCCTTTTTCTGTGCCTTATGGGACTTATAGAGGGACGCCCTGGTTGCTGCTTCTATCCATTTCTTCTGCCATTTCTTCCCTTGTGTTGGGGAACATCCTGCTGCTGCCAACAAATGGGAACTAACATCCACTTCTTTCGCATAGGGTTGTATATACTGTTGCAACCTCAGTGTCTGATACTGAGTCCGCCTTTTTCCTTTCTTTGCTAACTCAATTAGTCCCTTCATAAACTCCTCATCATCCTCTTCCTCTTCTCTCTAATTCATCAACCTTGGAGGGTTCAGGCTGAGGGCCGGCTCCTCCCTGGTCCTGGGGCCCTGGGCCTGGGGGATTCGCTAGAGGGGCAGTTAGTGGAGCATAGGGTGGCGGCGGTTTAATGACTTCCCCTTCTTCTCCTTCCGGATCTGGTATCACCGGGGGGCCTTTCTGACTTCCCTGCCAGTCAGACTGCACAAATTGTATTTTGTGGGGCGTCGCCTCGGCAGGCTTTCAGCCACGGTGGATTCTTTTCTACATTGGTTTTCCAGGTAGAAATATAAGGGATCTGGTCTGGGTGGACGTTCAAGATATTTTGATATAGTGGGTTGATTAGTTGCAAATTAAATCTGCCCTCCGAGGGCCAATTAGTTCCTTGGGTGGGCCAATCAACCTCACATAATGTCCTCATCCTCTCTCTTCTCAATTTGAACCCAATCATCATGCTTCGTAGCTGCTTTCCAGTTGGTTAAAAAGCATTTCAGAGGACTACGTTGGCTTGCCCCAGACCCCATTTTTTTTCAGATACTCCGCTCCTAACCGGGCTTAAGATCCTTTCACACACCACACACTACAGACTGTGACTTGGCGAACTCTCGTTGCCAAGAAATGCACAGCCCTGCAATCGCTCGGCCAAGGGGACGCTAAGCCCCGGCCCACACTTGACAATTCAGCCACTGGAGTATCTGACATGCAACATACAAAACACACCCCAATATTTTTCCCTCTGTTTCCCCTTTCCCCAACCTTACTGGCGGCACTCTACTGCCACCTCTGTTTCCCCTTTTCCCTTTTCCCGTCTGGCGGGGCGGCACCTTATTGCCACGGCCAGTTCCTTTGTTCCTTTTCTGGCGGCACTCTACTGCTCACAGCCAGGGGAAGCTGATCGGGCTTCCTACCACGCCCTTTCCCTTAGGGTTACCTGTTCCGCTGCGGACCCCTCCTTCGGCCGTCCTCTTTTCTCTCCCGACTGGGTGTCTCGGCTCAGGCACAGCGTGGCGATCTCCCCCTACGAACTGGCAGGGTGCGCGCTGGAGATTGCGAGCGCTGGTCCTGGTTGCTCACCCGGTCGAGTCTGGCCCCTCGGTCCACCTTTCGTGGGGTGGGGACCCATCCCGGACGAGCCCCCAAAATGAAGCCTTAGATTAGCAGTACCCGGAGGTCCAGAGGTCCGCCAACCCCGTGGCCAGAGGGGAAAAACAATTCCAGAGACTTCTTGGTCAGAGAAAAGAGATTTATTGAGATCTGCGCAGAGGCAGCCAGTGGAGTCCTCTCCAAAGACTGGCTACAACGATACAAATAAACAAGCATCTTTATACCTGAGAGTCTGCCCATCTCTTCCCACCTCTTCAAATTCTCCAATCAGCTGGCAAGGTTAAGCTTATTTCCTTATATGGCATATGGCTATCTGCCTAGCTAAGCCCACCTCCTTCCCTTGTTCGTGTGCTCCTCTCTTGCGTTACTGCAGCAGAGAGCATGTGCAGAGAGCAGTTCCTGGTTTGCAGAGCTCAAGCAATTGCAAAGAGGAAGTAGCTCCCAGCTTGCAATTGCGGTTTTTGCTAGCTGCTTAACCACAACTGCAGAAGTTAGCTTAGGTGCAGATAGTATTGAGATTAACCCTTTCAATAGGGCTGGCTTCCTATGTTCCTGTGCAAAAAAGGGGGTGCTGAAAACAAAAGTGTCCCTATTTTCACTTCCGTTATCTTGAACGATAACCATTCCCACATTACAAAAACCTATACCTGTTGCCATTTTTTCTTGCTGCTTCCTTTTGTGTGTGTTTTCCCCCAGATATGAGCAGGGTTAAATAATGTCTGAAGAAAAGTCCCCCCCCCCCGGATGAAATATTTAAACAGTCACAAAGAAACCTGGGGCAACTGGAATGCAGAGTGCTCTCCACTCCCCCACCTCCAGCAACGAAACTGGATCCATTTCCTGGGATTACGCACAGCGGCTGAAAGAAAATATTTGCAGAATTTATATTCACATCCCGTTTGCCTTCTGCTCATAGGAGTGTCTCCTATCTTGATCTCCCAGCTAATACAATCTTCTCCTTTGTGAAAGGAACAATGTTTACTCTTGATCGGGGGGGGGGAGCTGCGTTTAAATGAAAAGCCTGTCTCCCCCTCTCCCCACTTTAGACTGAGCAGAGTTACAGTCCATTCTTGAAGGCCACTCAGATGGGTAGGAATTCTGTCAGGAAGTCTGAGAGAAGGGGGGGGGCAGGGAGAGAGAAAGAGAAGCCTTATAGGTAGGCATGCATATTCATGTGGGGCAGGGGAGAACGGTTTCTAGGGACCAGCTTTGGGGAAAGGGATGTAAATTTAAATGACCTTATTGGCTCAAGGTCTTATTCAAAAACCAAAAGGTAGGGAGCTATGTTTCCCCCTCTGGCGTATTATAATTTTGCCCATTTTATTCCATAACATATTAGTAAAATAAGAACGACTATAAGCTAAAGCTGAGCTCTCTCTGTGAGAGAGAAATCAAAATGGTTGAACTGCTCCTATAGAAATCAATAGGCTGCATACACATCATACATTTATAAGCACACAGCTTCCTCCAAAGGATAATGGGAGCTGTAGTTTGACATGGGTGTTGGCTCTGTGAGGGGTAAACTACAGTTCCCATGATTCTTTTGAGGAAGTCATATGCTTTAAATGTGCTCTAAATGTATGGGGTGCCTGCAGCCGTAGTCTCTCTGTTTAATTGCTGATGGCTTTGGGGAGGGGATTGTACTTCAGTGGTGTTATTTTTGTGACGTGTGTCACCTCGAGGACGGCTAGAGAGGTGAAAAATGAATGTATAAATTGATTCATAAAAGTTATCAGTTAAGAAAGCTGAAAGCACACTGGCATATCTGAGGCAACATCTCTTTCAGAGGGGCAGCCATGCTAGATTGTTGTAGCAAAAACAACAGTCCTGTGGCACCTTCAAGAGTTACAGAGTTATGACCTAAGCTTTCACAGACTAGGGCCCATATTGCCAAAGTGTTATCGTCCTCAAGGGGAAGGTGTTGATAACCAGACATATATTCAAACCAGACTTTGGCCTGGACAGCCCTTCAGTAGAGGATTGTCTGGAGTAAAATAGGACATATGGCCACCCTGTTCATCCACAGTGTTGTTCATCTCTCTTCTCTGCCACAAACTTCATGAGAGACTTTGGCCAGTTCACATCTCTTAGCACTTCATCTGCAGAGTAAGCCTGAGGGTGCAATCTCAGGGGACTCTGTTGATATCATTTCCAGCTTTTAGGTGAAAGCTGATTCTCAGGGCAATCTGAGACTTTATTAGGTGTGAGCTGAGGGACAGGCCTAGAGTGCTTTTTCATAGCTAGATAGAAAGGAGGACACAGTTCCTTAACAGTCATAGAGAAGAGGGGATTTCACTAAGTGCAGCTTTGCATGACAAGCTGTCAAGGGTGGGCCAAAATAGTGAACCGATTCGGTTTCCAAACTGGTGCATTTTTGGCATTGCACCATCACCTTCTGGGAGGAGAAGAGCAAACACTTATTTGAAGCAGATTAAAATAAGCAGCCTCTGAAATGTTTCAGGATATGCCTCTCCATCTCTCGGCTTGAGAACAAATCACAGCAAAGAGCTTTGTAAGGGCTGGTTTGGGTCTCCCTTACAAGGCTGTTCCTGCCAATAGTCTCTGTTCCGTGCAACTCTTAAAACTGTTTCAATAACGGGAGCTCTGTCTGTTCCTTTGCATGTCACTCACAGTTCATGCATGCATCCCTAGTGGAGGCCCAGCAAACAAAAAACTAAGCCAACCAGTTTAGAGAAATCCAGCCAGCTGTTTCTCCAGACCACATTTCTGGGAATGCCTTAGGAGGATATGACTCTGTTTGGGGGCAAGAGGGTTTTGGATGTGTGAGGGTTAGATAAACAAGATCATCAAGGCCCTCCTCTATCTGTTTGGATGGGCTACTTTAAAGGTCCCTGGCAGCACATCAGAGCAAGCCTCCCGTTAACTGAATCAGAGAGTATAAATAGCTTTTTTACACAGGCTCCATCATGCTATTGTGCAACAGAGGCACTAGCTGCACGTGTTGCTTTTGAGTTAACCGGCCTCCTGGAAGAGGCGCACAGACTTAGTCATCAATTGCATTTTCATGTGTGGCGTCTCGCTATATACACCAATTCATTCAGGAATGTTTCTCCCTCCCCCAGGGAAAATATATTAAAACGATAAACCCAGTGAGTTTCCCTCTGAACCCATCTTGACTGAGCAAGATTGCATATACAAGAGGTTTGTTGTGCTCCGGGGCTTGTTTGTTTTTTACATCCACATTCTTGAATACCCGAAACCACATGGCTGAACTTCTTAGCCTGAGAGCCACATTCCATTCTGGACAACCTTCTAAGGGCCACATCACATGCTAGGGGTGGGTGGGGACAAAGGCTAATGTGGTGTGGGTGGAACAATTAATGTAAAGGTTACTTTTGTACCTTAGGCTCGTTTCTACGTACACACCCCTCTGGAGTCCTCCATCAAGGCAAACAAGAGGCAATTTCAATTTAAGGACACATTCCAGCCTGGCAAAACCACCTGGGACAGGGGCTGTGAGGAGTGTGGTTGGAGAGGGATGTGGCCTGGGAAGAGTCACATGGGCCAGATAGAGAGATCAGGAGGACCGCATTCAGGACCTGGGACTGAGATTCTCCATTCCTGGGTTAAACAAAGCCACAGTGTTTGCTTTTGTCCCCACCCCTTGATTTCAGCCAGCAGAATGTTTGCCAGCATATGTCCCCTGAAAGTGTGTCCCAGTGGTGTGGTGGGGGCAGGAGGGGGAAAGAAGAGATTTTTTTTAAAAAAAACATAACGCTTGCAGCTCAGTCACATGGCCTGGCAACACAGCAGAATGTATGCCAGCAAAAAAGGGTGGTGTAAGTCAAACTCTGTTTTAAAGGCTTGTTTTTCCTTTGCCATGCTCAGGCCAGCTGGGATGGCAGTAGCCTCGCTCCTGAATGGAATTTAAAATGCATGTTGCCTTCCTACTCTTAGTACAGTGGTACCTTGGTACTCGAATGGCTTGGCTCCCAAACAAATCGGCTCCTGAACGTTGCAAACCCAAAAGTAAGTGTTCTGGTTTGCGAACGCTTTTCAGAAGCCGAACGTCCGACACAGCTTCCACTTGTGTGCAGGAAGCTCCTGCAGCCAAACCGAAGCTGCACCTTGGTTTTTGAACAGTTTCGGGAGTCGAATGGACTCCCAGAATGGATTAAGTTTGAGAACCAAGGTACCACTGTATTGCTCTGCCCATAAGCCAACGTTTAATGGCTTAGTGCAGTGTTCCCCAAACTCAGAATAATCCTATGCCCCTTTTGAGAGTTTCGCCTTATCAGCATACACCTTCTCGGACAAATGCAATTTGGGGGTGGTTTTAAAGATGCTATTTTATCTAGACTAGAGCCAATACAATATATGGCACCAATTTATTAAGACATAGTGAACGTTATACTACAATAAAGTAAATTTAAAAAATTATGCCCTGTACCCTCTGAGATCCTTTTGCTTACCCCTGGGGGTATGCCTACCACACTTTGGGAAACACTGGCTTAGTATTACAGTGGTACCTCAGGTTAAGAACTTAATTCGTTCTGGAGGTCCGTTCTTAACCTGAAACTGTTCTTAACCTGAGGTACCACTTTAGTTAATGGGGCTTCCCACTGCTGCCATGCCGCTGCCGCACAATTTCTGTTCTCATCCTGAAGCAAAGTTCTTAACCCGAGGTACTACTTCCGGGTTAGCAGAGTCTGTAACCTGAAGCGTATGTAACCTGAAGCATATGTAACCCGAGGTACCACTGTATATGCTTAGGTGACCAGAGGTAAGCCCAGCAGCAGAGGAAGCCGCTCGGGTGCCTGGGGCAATGTGCCCAGGGACGGTGCGCACTGTGGGGCCTCCAGAGTCTGCCTGCCTCCTCCCACTCAGCCACCCTACAGCTGGGGGGGTGTGTGTGTGGAGGCAGCAGGCAGACAGTTTGGGCAGCGCAGAGCCTGCGTGCGCCTAAGCCACCACATCTCTCCCAGGAGAGATGCATGGCTCAGTCGTGTTGCAGGCACCTTGGTGAGTGCCGCCCGGCATTTTCTCACTCCTCTCAGTGGTGAAACACAGGGTGAGCCGCACCTACCGCACCCCCCTTCCTCCACCCCTGGGTAAGCCACTGTCTCTTTCAGTCACAGTCCCACCCCCCAGCAGAAGCCTGTGGGGCAGCATGGGCAGGGTGGGGCGATGAGCCTTGCTTCCCAGCAGCAAGTGTTGCTGCTGCTTTCTGAGAGGGAGAGGAGGAGGAGGAGGAGGAGGAGGAGGAGGAGGAGGAGGAGGAGGAAGAAGAAGAAGGGGAGTTTGGATTTGATATCCCGCTTTATCACTACCCGAAGGAGTCTCAAAGCGGCTAACAATCTCCTTTCCCTTCCACCCCCACAACAAACACTCTGTGAGGTGAGTGGGGCTGAGAGACTTCAGAGAAGTGTGACTGGCCCAAGGTCACCCAGCAGCTGCATGTGGAGGAGCGGAGACGCGAACCCGGTTCCCCAGATTACGAGTCCACTGCTCTTAACCACTACACCACACTGGCTCTCACTACACACTAGGTGAGAGGCAAGTCATGGTTATATGCACAGCAGCAGGAGCTGTGTGGGATAATAATACTGATTTAACTTACAGGGTAAAAAGCATGTGAAGCACCTTGAACGCTTGAAAGTGCTTTATTGAACATTATTGCAAGTTGTGTGTCTCCTTTCCCCTTCCTTGTTCCTTGTCTCAAAACACAGGTCTTGTAACACCTTTTTTATATCACTCTGCGAAGAACCAGATACACTGTTGGTGCTGCAGGGAGAGACAGAGGGAATGTCCCAATGTACACATTGCTCACAGCCTCAGCCTGTTTAAAAAATATACCAGCTGTTCCCAACTAGGGCTCCGTTCTTTTCATGTCGAGGGATGTCAGCAAGTGAGAGAGTGGGAAAAGATTCCCATGATCCTCCTGAGGCATGGAAGAGGCGGAGGATTAAATGCTCTGGGTTCTATATTGCTTTTCCTGTTTCCCCATTTTGGTGTGGTATTATTTGGAGGCTATTAAAAAAAGATCTGGAAACATTGCTGTATAAATTGCTGTTATATCCGCCTAGCCCTTCAGAGGGGCCTGGTGTTCTCCTCTCCAGATGGACTGGCTTATAGGCACTGCCGGTCCTGTGAGGACCCTCCCGAGGCAGGATGGGGGAGCAATTCTTGCCCCTCGCTTAATTCGGTGTGCTGTCTTTCCCCCCCGTCCTTCATTTTGCGGTTGCCTGCGCTGAGCAGCTACCCCAGTTATTAAAATGGGTACCAGAGTCAGCTCAGCTCAGCAAGACCAGACCACAGCTGCGGAGATGCCATTCCTTGGTTATTTGCTGCAAAATGAAAACCATACATCTCAATAAGAGGGACAATACTGAGACAACCCAAGAATGCTTTGCTGAGAAGTGGATTTGGATGTGGGGCCATCCATCTTCAAGATAGTTTTAAGTTAGAACACAGTGGTCAAAGTACAGCTTCTCAGAACGGAAGTGCAAATCACTTACTGGTGAAACCTTGCTGGGGAAATGACAAAAGCTACTAGAGTGGCCATGTGTCCTACTTTAGAGAACAGTCCTTTAACTGAAGGCGTCCTTTCTTTAAAGGAGCAGTTTTTAAAGATTTTTTTAAAAAAACACAGTAAGAGGGAGTAGAGGCCTTGAACTTGCCCATCAGGGGTTCATCCCTGTAGCAGACAAAACAGGCACACAGGTCACTTGGTCACAGTCTTCCCCACTATGGTGAGATGCATTGTATTTTTATTTAAATTATAATAGTTACTTCCAAAATCTGCAACTAACGTAAATTTTATGCAAAACTGTGCCTCCCACTTTTTGCTGATGTCTTTCCTCCTTTTTAATAAAAAAGTATATTTTGATTTTTTTAACTACAAAGAGTTACTGGTGAAACATTCATGGCTGCTTGCTATCAATGGTAAGGTGAAATAATTCTAGCACGAGAAGCACTTCGGGTATAAAACAAAAATAGAATCACTAAATGAACAGAAATGTAGCATATATACGACTACATAGCGATGACCAAGTGCCCACTCTTTTGATTAATCACCTGTTGTTTAAATGCTGAAATCTGGATTATTTCATTCATGTTTATATTTTTTGTACTTATATCTGCCTTTCCACATGGTGGAAAGCCCACCATGCCCAAGGCAAATCCACAACATAAAATGAGAAACAAATAATTATAAATAATCACACAAGTAAAACAATCATAATCAAGGAAAGTGAGTGGGAAGGAAGGGTTTGGAGATTCATGGGACGAATTAGGAAAGGGATCGGACAGATTGCATGGAAAGGTTCAATATGATTCATAACTGAGATTAGAATAACCAGATAAGTTGTTTGAGGAAATAGTTTTATGAACCCAATTATGAGCGGAACCCAAGGTTCTACCATTTCCAAGTAATCTGAAAGCACAATGCACATGTAATAAATAAATGCCCCCCCCCCAAGTATTTCTGATCATCTTCAGCAATCCATACTTGGGTGATATTATTAATAGATAAAAAATAACCTATTGTTTAGTTGAGATCAACAACATTCTGTTTTTTGTTTCTCCAGCTAGTAAATGATTAGTCAAAGGGAAACCTTTGACTAATTATCTTTTGACTATTTATCTTTCCCTGTTTATTTGCACAACTCTGAATCTCATTACATTGAATAACTGGGACTTTTTGATTTCAAAGAAAGCCATACACAAAACGCAACCACCTTTTAGGCAAGATAAGAAAATGAAATGGAACATATTTGTGGTTCATTCAAAGTACTGTATAATCTGAAAGCCCATATTTTTAATTTTGAGATGGGTATCTCCAGCCTTATGAAACATAGTGAGTCTTCAATGGATTTTCAATGACCTTCATAATGAGGGGTTTCAGTTGCATGGCTGGAACCCTATGTACCTAGCATTAGTTCCACTGAAATCTGCTCCTAGAATCAGGCTGGATTTTCAAAAACTGCAACTATATTCAAATGGGGGGTATTTTAATTAGACTTTGGTTTGGGCTGTTTCACTGAATAAAAATCTGCAAGAATATTTCTGAGCTCTCCTCAGTGAGAGACTTAAGTACAGTATCCTGAACAAAAGCTTATCTAACAGATTGTTGCAAGAGTACTGGTATATTCCTGAAGCTCTTTTATCACAACATCTGATGTCAACATGGCTAACATTAAGGCTCTCATAGCAAGTTATGCCATTTTGTGGGGGGAGCCTTGTAAAAACTTGAAATGACAAGGCTTGTAAGAAAGTTACAAGACTTCCAGCTTTTATTGAAAATGTAAGTTAGGTTTAATCATCCTTTGCCACTGTAAACAGATATAAATACTGGTAGAGGAAGTTGGGGGTCATTTAAAGGACACCCCATTTGTCCATAGAGTGACTGTAAAAAGCTGTGATGGAGGGATGAATTGGATTTAAGTTTCTTTCTAGTTTTGAGTAGAAATTAGAGCCCTTTCCCCTCAATTTACATTTGCGTCATCATTGAATTTATCCCTTTGGATCTATCCAAAAAAGGTCCTGTGCTAACATAATATTCCCATGGAAGTTTCTAGAAAGAAGTCCAAGTGACATCATTCTGAGCCTCCTACCCGCTCCATTCCCCAGCCGTGGCCCTTTGAATTTACATGAAGGCCTTCTTGAAACCATTTCCCACAATAACATTCCAGCCCTTTCTCCACTAAACTAATTACCAAATTGTGAAGTAAAGTTTCGCTGTAGTTTGAATTTGTCACTGGTCGACTGCAACCTCAGCTCATCAATCAAAATACCTCCCCTTCACAGGAAGCTAGAGGGAAAACAAAGTTTGTCAGCAACCCTTGAAACTGTGAAAGAAAGAGAAGAAATGATGAATAAAGACACGGCTTGGGATGGAAAACACAGACTGAAAGCAGCATAAAGCAAAGGCGAGATGCAGGTCAGGGCCCCTCTTTCACTCAGTGCTGTGTTGTTTTTTGCAGGTGTGTATTTCTGTGTGAACAGCATATGGTCAGCGTGTTACAAAGGCTTTCAGTAGGTTTGATTGATATTAAACTGACAGGCAGCATGGGAAGGATTCTGGCCCCATCTGCACGATACATTTAAAGATGCATCATACCACTCTAAACAGGTATGGGTTCCCCCAAAGAATTTTGAGTTACTGTATTTTTCGCTCTATAAGACGCACCAGACCACAAGACGCACCTAGTTTTTGGAGGAGGAAAACAAGAAAAAATATATTCTGAATCTCAGAAGCCAGAACAGCAAGAGGGATTGCTGCGCAGCCTGCATTCGCTCCATAAGACACACACACATTTCCCCTTACTTTTTAGGAGGGAAAAAGTGAGTCTTATAGAGCAAAAAATACAGTAGTTAAGAGTACTGAGAGTGGTTAGGAGACCCCCTATTCCCCTCACAGGGTGGCAATTCCCAGGGTGATCAAACAACAGATCCCTCTTCCAAGGGATCACAGGGAATTGTAAGTCTTTGGGGCCTCCCAACAGTTCTCAACAATGTGAGACATACTTTAATCTAATCAAAGCTTCTTGTAGTAATAGCAGCAGCAGCAGCAGATGCATACTCTTTCTCCTGAAGACATGGCCTTGCTAGTACTTGAATCCAAGGTCTTTTGCATATCTTATCCCAGTGCCTCTCAAACTTCCCATTCATAGGGTACCACACATTTCCACAAATTTGTCTGCCAAGGACTCCTGCATATTTTCCATACATATGTCTTCCATGTGCATCATGTCATTCCATTCGTTTATTTTCCAAGCATAGCTTCCATTTGCGTTTCAGAAGATTCTAGGGTGCTTTCTTGGGCATACTTATTACCAATTGCCAGACACCAAAGACTATGCTCAACAGTCTCCTATAACTGTCTGTTTTTCCCAGCAATGCACAGACTATCCACCGCTACTGAGCTCACTGAGCAATCATGGATACATTTCTAAGAAACCCAGCATTCCTAGGGAACTACTGCCCTTGACCAACAAGCTCATTTATGGCCTAAACACCAGCATTTTGCATTAGGTTCAAGGACCAGCAGAACACAGAAAAGCAAGGAATGATGAGCAGGAGAAGATACACATGGGAACAAAGGAAGCTGCTCTGTACTGAGTAAAATCTTTGGTCCAGCTAGCTTAGTATTGTCTACATCGGGGTGGAGAACCTCCAGCCCACAGGCCTAATTAGACCTGGCACAGGTTTCCAATGTGGTCCATAAATCCAGTTTCTGCAAGCAATGCCCGCCTCCCCTACACCTGACCATGTGATGTCAGATGAGGGGCAGGTGGAGATGTGGCTGCCAAGGCACTGCCAGGAACCTTAAAGTGTGCTTTAAGGTTGTGCAATAGCACAGAAGGCTTGCTGCCACTGTGATTGGTGGTGAGCAAGCCAGCTGGGATCAGATGTACTATGGAGTTCCCCACTGGGAACTCTTGCACAGCCGATCCTAGCAAAAGGCAGAACCATCAGCTGCTAGGCACTGACTTCAAGTTCCATTGGATCAGCTGCCAAGCAAAGCTCTTTATGTGCTGTTTGCCTGCCCACCAATCAGTATTAAAGCACTGAATTCTGCATGGTGCTTTAAAGCCCCAATGATGTGTGGACTTTAAAGTGCCCCAATCACCTGTTGTCGTTGTGCTGGCAGCCCCATCGCCATGTCAGATTTGGAAGGGGTTGCCAGCCAGATACAGCTCCTCACCCCTAGTCTACACTGGCTGGCTGCATCTCTCCAAGGTTTCAGACAGAGGTCTCTTCCAGCCTTACCTGGAGAGGCCAGAGACAGAACTTGAAAGTTTTTGCATGCAAAATGTGTGCTCTACCATTGAACCATGACCTTTCCCTATATAGCAAAATAGCTCTCTTATCCTCAGACCCAATTTTTTGCCAGTGACCCAGCTATCAATAAATGATTAGCGTTCCTCACTGCAAGCCTATAAATCCAATCTAATTCCCCCCTTTTTGGCTTCAGTTTTACATATAGCTTTGGTACGCTTTTTGTTCATAAAACCTCTTACTTTAGGGCCTCATGGAAGATCTGTCACTTAGAGCTTTCTTTATCTCCCCCCACCCACCCAACTTCTTCTTTAAAATTAGCTGTCCCAAAGTATGCATAATGCTTTGGAGCTGAGAAATTAGATAGCTGGGCCTCCTTCAGACTATCCTTCTGAGTGTTTGATGGGCTGTAGGCTTTTCCCAGACTGAAATATGGTGGGTGGGAGTGTGGGTAGTTAAATGTTAGTCTCCCCATTAGCTAAATGGGATTTAATCACAGGCCTAAAGTCTGAGAGCATGAAATATATCCTCCAGGAGGCCACTTAAACACAATCTTTGTTTTTCCATTTTCCTTCAATGGTTTCAGCCCATGCTTTCCTCTTGCCTCTTTGGTATTTTTGTTCCACATACAAAGCCACTGAACTGCCATCTCCTAGGTCAGAGCTTTTTTCCTCTCAAGGAACACATTCCCTTGTGAATAACCTTCTGGGAGCCACCCGTCTGTGGTGGCTAACCAGGCCCAGACACACAAACTCCATCCTCACAAGCGAAGGTTTCCACTTGTATTCACCCACATCCACAACTTCCCTGCTCTCTGTAAATCTGGGGCAGGCAACCTGCAGATCCATTTCAACTTAATTTCATGAAGATTACAAGGAGAGGAAGAATCATAGGGAAGAAGCATTGCTTGCTGTTAACTCTGGATAGTTTCTGAACAAGTTAAAAAGCACAGGTCACAATACTGATCCTGGGGGAACTTCACTTTCTACATTTCTTGATTTGGAGAACTGTCCATTTATTCTTACTCTCTGCTTTCTGTGTTTTTTTAATCAGTTACTAATCCATAACTGGACCTTTCCTCTTATTCCACAACAGTTAAGGTTCTTCAGGAGGTTTTGGTTGGGTACTTTGACCTTTTAATGATTCACACTCATCAGGTGATAGGATGGAGCTTAGGAGGGTGTGCTGGGTGAAGAGGCTCTGAAGACCTCAGTCCTACCCCCAGATTTTGTCACTAGGAGCTTTCCAT
This sequence comes from Podarcis raffonei, assembly GCF_027172205.1. NCBI lineage: Eukaryota > Metazoa > Chordata > Lepidosauria > Squamata > Lacertidae > Podarcis > Podarcis raffonei. The sequence continues at coordinate 76,477,612 of NC_070607.1, forward strand.
GGTGCTGTAACCCACTGGACCATCTTGCCTTGTGGATATCTACTGGATATCTACTGGGGTTGACACCCAAACTGTTTACTGGCTTGGATTAAAATATGAGCTGCAGAAGAATCCCCCTGCCATCCCTGCTATGTTCCCCTGCCCCTAGAAGTATTCCTTCCCAGCCCTAACATTCCTTGTAGTTCCCAACCCCTACAAATATATCCCCTTCCCTTTTTATTAGGTGTGGTGGAGCAAGCAGCAACAGAGACATCTGAAGTGAGGAGAGGCTCCTCTCCCCGTTTTCCTCCTCCTCTGGTGTTTTGATGTGTTTATTAGTGCTAGCATGATGGAACATGTTGGTTCATGGGATACGTCATACTCCTGTGGCTGTCTTAAAAGTTTAAAACTTGTTGGGAGATCTGATCACGGATCTTCTGTGCAATGTCCATTTCAGCCCTAATACATTTGTCCAGACTGAGAAATAGGTCTGGAACACATCTACACCTCAGTCTAGGGGGAGGAATGCAGCTCAGTGGTAGAGCATCTGTCTTGCAGCCTTACATGCAGGAACTCCCAGATTTAACCCCTGGTGTCTCCAGGTAGATTTGGGAGAGATCCCTATCTGAAATCCTGGGGCACTTCTGCCAGCCAGTGTATGAGTTATGGGCCAATTGTCTGATTCAGTATAAAGCAGCTTCCTGTGTTCCTAATCACCTCTAGTCACATCTGGAATAAAACCAGCATTTGATGTTTTATTTTCCCACAGGAGCCAGAAAGACCATTCATAGATAGTTCCAATAATTCAGTCTGAAATGCCAGGAATCATATCTCTTTCTCCTCCTGTTCACCTGCTGAACTCTGTCCATGGTTTTATAGTGGACCAAACTGTTTATCTGAAAGGTTTTTTTTTAATGTGATCTAATCCCAAAGTTTCTGGGTTGACTTTCCGCTCCAATGTATATGGGGGCTTTACAATCACTGAACTGGAGGCATTTTGATTGCTTCCAGGATTACTGCCCACCATGTTTATCCCTTTAGCAAGGAAGACTTTATAACTCATGGAATCTCTGTAGTTCCTGACAGTGCATGTGTACATTATATACATATTGTACAAGAATGATGACCATGTCCAATGATACTTTACGAATGTCTAGCCAATGTAAACAAGTGTCTGGACTTAACTAAAGTGCATTGGATGAGCCTGAATTACTGGACTTGCATGTTCCATTTATTAGCTTAAAATCCATTCCTGTTTTTTTTCTACTTTGTGCTCCCCCCCCCTTTCAAAAGAACCCTGCAAGTGCAATATGTTTAAATGAGAACCAGATACGCTCAGGAGGAATTTGAAATATGAGGCTGAGCATCAGCAGCAGCAAAGAGATTCCAGATTAATAGGAAAATCTGGAGCTACTCTGGGGCTTTATAATAAATGAGGGTCAGAAAGGAGTTGCCCCATGGGGCATAGTTTGGGTCGAATCTTTGCAGGCAGCCTCACACGTAAGGATACAGGTCAAGTATCTGGAGAGAGAGAGGTCATCATAGCAATGCCCCTAAAACAGCTACTAATAAACAGGTTCTCCTAGGGCTTAATTTGATCTTACAATAAATTTTGTGCTGCACATTATCTTACCCCTATACGTGCAACAGCCAGGGATGGGAAGCAAAGGCAGAAAGTGACATACAATGACCCAATGGATCCAGACTAGGCATGCAATCCAATGTCGCCTCCCCTCCAGTAGGGTTTTGTGGAGTGACAGGGACACTCTTGCATCTTCACCCATGGTAGCCATGGAAGAAGGCAACAGGATGATCAGGACCAATCTGGGCCTGATCGCTGCACCCAGAGTTTATACTGGGCCAGATGTTGTCATGCAGTGGCAGTGAAACTGGCTTGGGACCCAGCAAATCTCAGGCTGGCTCGGCCCCACCCTGTTTTGGGGATTTTCACTGGCTTCTGTTGTTGGCCCAATGGGTCTGCCACCCACACATTCGGTGGTTGAGAGATGGCCAGGTAAGCCAGGACAGTGGGGTGGAGGCGTACCTAATCCAGCCCCCCTGCAGCATGGTGTAAGGTATGGATTGCTCTGTAAATTAAATGAATTTAGTTTTCATTATGACTTTGTTCAGGGTGGGACCTAAGTGAGCTAATGTACACATTTTGACTAATGTGCCTGAGTTCCATGGAACCTAAGTTCAACTAACTTACCCATCGGGATCCAATCTTTTATCTTTATGTTACAAGGAAGAGGGTGGAAAGGCAGCTCCATGCCACTTGTGACTTCTAGTCAAGATCTTCATTCAAACATTTGTTTTGTACTGAATCCTTTGAATATTTCTCACTGCACCATTCTTCTAAGGCTGAGAACCTATACATATTTACTTGGCTCAAGAGCAATTCATCTGAAAGGAATACCCACTCTGTGCCTAGCCATGGACTTTATCAAGTCATTTGAGCAGCAAGCCCCATTGTACAAAGTGGGAATCCATCTGAATGCATAGGATTGGTCTGTCTGTACAGGAGTCTGGTCCACTTTGGTCTCACAGCATGATGTCTTCTATCAGAAGTAGTGCAGTGACCACAGAAGGGATTAGAATTTCTCAGGGAAGTTCACTTTGGAAACTGTGTGCCTCATGGCAAAGACTTGCATACCAAATGGTGTGACCTGTTGGCTTCATTATTTCCATTGCTGATCACAGAGTTGGTATCATTATCAAGAGACAGATTAATTACATTTGAACCAGCAGGATTCCCCTCTTTCCCAGAACATCATGGTCCCTTAACACAACACATTACAGCATCCTGTAATAATGTTGTTCTTGTTGTTCTTGTTGTTCTTCTTCATTTCAGGACATCATGGGTATAATGTTTCCTCTATTTTAGAATGTTGATCTAGAAAGTCCACATCAGAGCTAGCCTCTAGCTGTTTGAGGACAAAGAAGTCCAGGGAAGGCAGAGTTATGGATTGATGTTATGTCCCGCACCTAGCAGCCATTTTGTGCTGTGCCATGCCTCTGTGGCAGCCATTTTGTGACTGGCGCTTGAAGGACCAAAAAGGTTGATGACATCTATGCTTCACATTAACTTGAACATCTGTGGCAAACTTACTGAGGTTCACTATAGCTTAACAGAGGACTAATAATCTATACTGTCTAGCTGCTTGTAATGTTTTCTGTACTGTACAAACAGTAAATGTTGCTGATCAGGTCATAGGACTAGGAGCCCAGAGAGAACTAATGTGAACAAGTATTGGCTGTAGAGCTGAGTATCGGCTTAAGAAAAGCAGGCCAGGTGAATGCTCTTGGCAGGAAAGTGTAAGCTACTCAAATATTCCGCTACAAAATCAACTTGGTATATAGTGGAAAGATTTAAAAGGCTGTTTGAGGCAGCTGGAACTCAGGTGGCCTGAAGCTGGAAAGACATAAAAAAGAAGCCTTGCTTGCTGCACAGCTTTTAGAGGGTTGGGTGGGAGTAAGGGACTTGGAGAAAGTAGAATTGAATGGGCTGCACAAATTGGTTTTGACTGTGAAACTATTTGATCCTTCTGTGCCACCCATCCCAGGCCATCTAGCCCTTCATTCCCACAGAGCAAGCCAAGAACTTGGCCTCTAACTTCCATGTGCTGTTCTTGAACTGCCAGCGCTCTTAAAAGCCCTTGTTGATCAGATCAGGTGCTCTCCCAGCAGCATAGCTGTCAACTTTCAGATTTGAAAATAAGGGATCAGCAGCCTCGAAAATAAGGGATCAGCAGCATAGCTGTCAACTTTCAGATTTGAAAATAAGGGATCAGCAGCCTCAGCTGTCCCGGAGACAGTCTACAGGATATCTAACAATCTGGGATAGCAGCAGGAAGCAGCGGGAAATGGCGAGAAATAAGGGAATTTCCCACAAAAAAAGGGAAGGTTGACAGCTATGCCCCAGCATAAAATTTTCTTTATTGCCAAAGTACAAGCCAGTCAAAGTATAATAACAAAAAAATTAAAGAGAGATACATTAATGACGTAAATAATATACACAGTAAACAAAAACAGACTATGAGAATAGTATATTTATTTATTTATTTATTTATTTATTTATTTATTTATTTATTACTAATTCCAATATTTATTATCTAAATAGCTCTGGTGCTTTGTAAAACCTTTTCTCTTGTTTTCTTGTCTCACCTATAAAGCATGTGCATGCTCAGACAGTCATTTTAAAACATATTTTCTTACTTTCTATATTTAGCATGTACCATCTTGAATCGCGCTCCGCCCGCCCCCCCCCCAGTCCCTGGGACAAGAAGGACACCTTTTCACTGAATCGCCACATGCAAATGGCTAAGCAGGAAGTGGGGAAATGTACTTCTAGATACATACTTCTGGCACAGGACGTTAGTGCTACTATTGCTGTTTTTGTGCAGTAGCTGCTGTACACCTGTTGAACTCCTCCTGGAGAAGCTGTGAACAGCACTAGGATTGCCACTGTCACGGTCTGAGGTTGCCTTGGGTACCAGATTAGCATTCCTGATGCTTGCAAATGCCTCCATCTGGAGATGCTCAAAGGTACAGTTGCAGGAACTTTAAACCAATGCTGCGACAATTTATTTCTGCAAATTTCTCAGAAGCTCTCTTTCTTTGCAAAAGCAAAGTAAGCACAGCAGAAGCCCTTCAATCCACCCAAGAAAATTTCACTGAGACCCCCCACCCCACCCCTTGTTCATTTTGAATGCCTTTTCAAGGGCTACTAGCCTCAGTCACTACGTTCCATCTTCACTGTCAGGCAGTATGCCTCTGAACACCCGTTACTGAGACTCTCAAGCTGGGATAGTGCTGTTGTGCTCAGGTCCCAGGCTTCCCATAGGCATCCAGTTGGCCACTGTCAGAACAGGATGCTGAAGTAGATGGAGCATGGGCCTGATTAATTATTATTATTATTATTATTATTATTATTATTATTATTATTATTATTTATACCCTGCCCATCTGGCTGGGTTTCTCCAGCGACTCTGGGCGGCTTCCAACAAAATATTAAAAATACAATAAAACATCAAACATTGAAAACTTCCCTAAACATGACTGCCTTCAGATGTCTTCTAAGAGTCAGATAGTTGTTTATTTCCTTGACATCTGATGGGAGGGTGTTTCACAGGGCGGGCGCCACTACCCAGAAGGCCCTCTGCCTGGCTCCCTGTAACTTCACTTCTTGCTGTGAGAGAACTGCCAGAAGGCCCTCAGTGCTGGACTTCAGTGTCTGGGCTGAACGATGGAGGTGGAGACACTTTTTCAGGTATACTGGGTTGAGGCGGACAATCTTTATACTATGTCTTCTTTTCTCATGAACTGATGGAGAATGGTTACAAAACAAACAGGGGAGGAATTTTTGGCACAGCGCTGCTTTGAGCAGGGGGGTGCTCAGCTATGACCAAGTTTGAGAACGCATTTTCTCGGCGGCATCCCACCATATATGATGCAGAGAAAGGATGAAAGTAGTGTTTTTCAGATGTCAACTAGATGCCACAGATCACACATATGTGAGTTCCATTATGTCCAATTCAAATGTTCACCATCTGACATGGTTCAGTCCACTCACAGGACTGCACTGCCAGGTATCATTTGCACACGCAAGGCCTTTGCATGGAAGCTTCACCTTGGATCAAAACATAACACCTCCAAGAGAAGTCCAATACACAAACATTGTCTCCAGGGTGTTAATTTTGAGTGTGGGGTTGAAATTTTCACAAAAGGGTGCTTTAAAACAATCAACAGCCCAGGTAAATATGGAAGTGATACTGCCCTGTGAGAAGACTGTATTACCTGGGAAAATGCTAGCCCCAACCAGCCCTCTCTCTGAACGCACATGTTTAGGATTAGGGATGGATGAATCCACCAGTTTGTTGAATCCATCAGGCTAATATTTACCACTTCTCCTTTCTGGGTGATCTTGTGATTCCCCCCCCCCCCCCAGACTGCATCTTGAAGTGCAGTGGGAATTCTCTTTCCGCACAGCATGGATTGGGAACAGACTGAAATAGGACTTCCTATCTCCACCATCTGAGCTATGTGGAAGTGATCCTTAACAGAACTGGCCTCTGGAGCTGACCAAGATTCTGCTTCCAAGCACTAGCAGTATATCTGTGTGACTGCCTAGGAATGATCTTGGCAAAGAAGCCTGAAAAATCCAGCCTACAGCAGAGTGGCACCAGAGACAATGAGAGCAGACTCACTGGGTGGAATATGTTGATTTTAGGCTTGGTTTATTAAAATAGGATGCCTGGGCAAAGACTGAGAGATGCTTTGGAGTATTATGAACTGTTGGATCCATGTCAAATTGGATGAGAAAGAGTAACGGTCCTATTCAAGAGGGACAAGGAAGCAAAGGCTTCTTAAATAATACATCCTACATGACAATATTTCAGCTTCCTGTGGAATTCACACGTACTCTAGGCACTTCCACATCTGACATTCACCCATATTTTCAGTGGCTCAGGCACTCATTTTTGGGGAGACATGGTGCTTGAGTCACACACATCCCAATTTTCCCATCTTGTTAATGAAGATTTTCTCTTATTAGGAAAAACCCAGCCAGTCTTTTTGAGACCAATATTGATGTGCAAACTCCAAAGGTATGGCTGTTTCAAAGCAGAACTATTCAATTTTTGGAGATGGCTTGTTTTGGATATGTTATCCAGAAGTAGACTTTGGTAATATTTCATAATATGGCACAAAATTTGATGTCTGCAAATTATGCATTTTCTTGATTTTGCAACTCCTTGGCTTGGCACCCTGTGCTGCCCATTCCACCTGAAATCTGTGTTATGTGACATTTCTTGGGGATGTGCAGTTCTACCATTACCCCTTTAGTTTTGTTTTAGCACATCTGGGCATGCCAGAGGCATTTCATTTCCAGAAACAGCAATGGGGAGGTTGTGGCTTTTGCTTTGATTGGAAACCCACCCAACCCCCTTAGTACCAAGCAGAACTTGCACACCATCAGAAAACCTAGCTTGGGATTTGTTGCTGGGCTTTCTGTTGGTGTGCAAGTCTCAGAGCTGCTTTAAAAAAAAATCCTGGCAGTTTCACATCCCTGCTGAGTCACTTGAGAAGTTCATAATGAAACAGATGAGGCATCAAATGCTCTTGGAATGAAACAGGGTGGCCCTGCAACTTCTCCTCCCCTTCTCCTCCCTCCCAGGGACCTTGTAGAAACAAGAACTGGCTGTGCTCCTCTCAAACAACTGGTGGGATGGCACTGCCACCTCCTGTAAGGATCTGCTGGTATTAACTTTGCAAAAGTGAGAAGGCAGTGGGAGAAGGGGAATGGAGTGTGTTAACCATAAACATCTTGGGTCCAGAGTACCTGGAGGACTGCCAAATTCCTTATGCACCATCTCAATAGCTGAGGTCTTCTGATGCTGTGCTCTTGAATAGCCCCACATGTCCCTGACGTTAGACTGACCTTTACTGGGAGCTGAACCTTTCATGTGGCAAGCCCTGCCTTGTGAATGTCCATGCCAGTAGAGGTTTGGCAAGAGCCATGCCTGCTCACTTTTAAGTGTATTTCAAAAACTGTATTCTTCAGACAGACCTTCCAAACCTGGGATCCTTTGCCAGCCATACCTTGCTGATGCGTTTAACATTTTTGGGTCTTTTTACTCTCATGACGTGTTTTTAGTTTGTATACCACCTTGCAATATGTTATATGCAAATGAGGTTTATAAATACTTAAATAAATAAAATACACATTCGCCAGCAGCTAGGCTTGCTGTCCAAGAGAAAAATTCTCCCCTCCTTTCCCAGTCTGTATGGCTCAATATTTTGTGATACCACTAGCCAAGCCAGCTCTCCCTCCAAGCAGCCCCAAACTCACTGCTTGGCCCACTGCAATGGCGAAATGGAGGGGTGATGGCTTGCAAGTCCTGCTTAGCTGTTATTTTTAAAAGAAAAAAAGTGCAAGGGAAGCAAAAGTGATGTGTAACAAATGCATAAGCAACTGAGCAACTGTGCATCAAATTCCTATTGACTGGACAATTACAACAGTCCTGCTCTGCTGGGTAGTTTGTGTGCATGCTCTGTAAATTTCACCAGTTGGAACCTTGGAGAAAGGGGCAGATCCATGCAGAAACAAATATATCCATGCAGGATTCTTTGGGGAAAACTTTAAGTGTGTTTTAAATGTATTGTTACAAAAGTTGAGTGCCACCCTCACTCTCTGCCAAGTGATGGCAAGATCCCAGGGGGTTTCAGGCACTCACTCAGGGTCTGTGTTCCTTTGGAGAAGTGAGACATGGTGGAGACTGTCATAGCTTCATCTATTTACACTTTCAGTCTGCATGCAGGGAGTCCAGATCTTACAGCACGCTCATTTCAAGAGGGGCTTGTATCCCACAGCAGGGCAGCCCTGGTTTCCAAGGCATCTCTCCCATCCAGCCTGCAGCCAGCCTGCCCAAGATGGATCCCAGTCTCTCTACTTTCTTCTTCCCAGAACACCTTGCTAAGAACTCTCCTTTCCTGTCACCTCACACCCAGTTACCCTGGCAACCTTCCAAACACCCAGTCTCTGTTCACACCTTAGGGCAAGGGGGGAGGACAGTTCTCTTGCATTGCCAATGGCTCTCAATGACCCGTATTGTTTCTTAATGGCCCTAGCTTGGCCAGGGGGTCATTTTGCATCGTCTAGCTCAGGAATTCCTCTGCAGCTTGCATTTCTCCCTTCACACCCCGATAATAAAAACCCTACCTTTTATTAATTTCTAGGGTTTAAGTGAGAGCTGGACCATCAAGAAGGCTGATCGCCGAAGAATTGATGCTTTTGAATTATGGTGCTGGAGGAGACTCTTGAGAGTCCCATGGACTGCAAGAAGATCAAACCTCTCCATTCTTAAGGAAATCAGCCCTGAGTGCTCACTGGAAGGACAGATCCTGAAGCTGAGGCTCCAATACTTTGGCCACTTCATGAGAAGAGAAGACTCCCTGGAAAAGACCCTGATGTTGGGAAAGATGGAGGGCACAAGGAGAAGGGGACGACAGAGGACGAGATGGTTGGGCAGTGTTCTCGAAGCTACCAGCATGAGTTTGACCAAACCGCGGGAGGCAATGGAAGACAGGAGTGCCTGGCGTGCTCTGATCCATGGGGTCACGAAGAGTCGGACACGACTAAATGACTAAACAACAACAAGGGTTTAAGGGGGGGTCCTTCCCCCCATCTATAACACTATCATGTGGATGTGACCTTAGTGAGCATTTGACTGGAGCATTTGCAAGGGCTCTGCACAACACATGGAACTGGACACAAAATCCAGCTGCCTGCAAATTTCAGTTTGCATTTTAAATAAATGGCCAAGTTTCTAGCTCTTATGTTTGCAAAGCCATGCCTGGAAGTGTATGGAGAATGCCTAGTGAAGTGCAGGTGTACGCCACAAGTCCTGTGGAGGGGGTGGGGTGCTGATCTTGAGCAGCAGGAGGGTATTTCAGGTCAAGTCTGAGGTATGTCAGCCACAGGTTTCCTGTGGGAAGCTATGTACTGTGCCTGCCTGCTCACACCACGATTCTAGACACCTCGATTAGCCCTTCACTCGCATGAACACTGAAAATAAAAACAAAATGACATTCATTAGATGTTTTAAGGAGTGCTCAGGCATGTAATCCTCCTGGAATGAGGCAGCCATAACAAGTTACTGTAGTTATTGATGCCTGTGTCAGTTAGTCTTTTCCAAGGATTAATCACATTCAAGAAAGATCAAGCGCCAGTGGATGTTTCTAGACTGGACTTCTGCTCTCAGTGCTGCCAAACCCCTCTGGCCTCACTGGGGTTGCATCCGTGTAAATAAGAAGAAAAAGTGTGGGATTTTATTTTTTCCCCTCCCCCACCTCCTTTTTTTACTTTAAAACCATCACAAACTAAAACCACAGCAATTACACAATGGAACAGCCAGAATCTTTGCAGTTAGGTATCTGAATTAAAACTTGAGCCAGGTCTGAAGCTAGGTGTAAAAATATAAAGTGATTTCCCTACATTTAGGAAATGGAAATGTGTATGTTTCCCCCTCCCATGCTAAAACAGAAACTGTAATACCTGTAAACCAGTTTAAGTCCGCAATTCTATATGCATTTAATTGAAAGTAAATCTACTGCACTGTAAGCCTGTTATGTCCTTTCCCCTCTCAACTAACAGCAATCCTATGCAACTGGACCAGGAATATTGACCTCACTCTAAATCAACATTATTTGGCTTCAGTGGTGCTCAAATATGGACAAATCTGACTGGCGATGCAGCAGCATGGCCTATATCTGATACCAGTTCTGCTCAGAGTAAACCCATTTGCATTAAGTAACCTAAGTCATGTTCATTAATGTCAGTGGGTCTACTCAGAGTAGGTAAAAGGTAAAGGTAAAGGACCCATGGACGTTTAAGCCCAGTCAAAGACGACTATGGGGTTGCGGTGCTCATCTCACTTTCAGGCCAAGGGAGCCAGCATTTGTCCACAGACAGCTTTCCGGGTCATGTGGCCAGCATGTCTAAATTGCTACTGGTGCAACGGAACACCGTGACAGAAACCAGAGCACATGGAAATGCCATTTACCTTCCTGCTGCAGCGTCCATTTTCCAGGTCATGTGGCCGAAATATTGGGAAATTCTGGAACAAGATGGAGACAGAATAAAATTGCAGAGCTTTGAAAAATTGAAAAACAAAGTGCGAGATTGGCTCCATTATTACCAAATAATGGAGGCGTATAATTTGGACAAAAAACTTGGCTTCCAGGTGGAAAAATCAAAATTGGAAACAGAATTGTTAGATCCCAAAATTAAGAATTTGTCAAGAATGTATAACTTGCTGTTGAAATGGAACACTCAGGATGAAAAGGTGAAATCTGCTATGATTAAATGGGCACAAGATGTTGGACACAACATTATGATGGCTGACTGGGAACAGTTATGGACCACAGGTATGAAGTTTACGGCATGTAATGCCTTAAGAGAGAATTTAATGAAAATGATTTACAGGTGGTACATGACACCAGTCAAGCTTGCAAAAATTTACCATTTGCCCGATAATAAATGTTGGAAATGTAATGAGACTGAAGGTACATTCTTTCACCTTTGGTGGACATGCCCAAGGATTAAGACATTCTGGGAGATGATTTATAATGAAATGAAAAAGGTATTTAAATATACCTTCCTGAAGAAACCAGAGGCCTTTCTCCTGGGCATGGTCGGCCAATTGGTGTCAAAGAAGGATAGAACTTTCTTTATGTATGCTACAACAGCAGCAAGAATACTTATCGCAAAGCATTGGAAGACACAATATTTACCCACCCGGGAAGAAAGACACAAGATTTACCCACCCGGGAAGAATGGCAGATGAAGTTGATGAACTACATGGAACTGGCGGAAATGACTGGCAGAATCCGAGACCAGGGAGAAGAGTCGGTGAAAGAAGATTGGAAAAAATTTAAAGACTATTTACAGAAACACTGTAAAATTAATGAATGTTAGAAGAATGCTGGAATGAAGTTATATGGCTTTAGCAGAAATGTTATAAAGAATTAGGTAAAAATAGATTGTTAACGGGCCAAAGGGGAAAAAATAAGGTTAGATCGTGTTAAGATAAATTATAGGACAAAAACTGAGAAAGATGGGAAGGATTTGCTGAAACAGCTAACTGAACTAGAATACAAAAAAGGGAGGTGTGAGGAGGTCGTTGAAACAAGTAAATGAAAGATAAGATATGGAAATATTGGATGTGTTTTTAATTGTTTCTGTTTTCGTTTTTTGTTTTGTTAAGATAAGTAGTGTTTTTTGTTTTTCATGTATTGTATTGTATTGTTTTGCTTTGTTTAACTCTTTTTCTACTTTTTGTAATCTTTAAACTCTTAATAAATATTACTTTAAAAAAAAATACCTTCCTGCTGCAGCGGTACCTATTTATCTACTTGCACTGATATGCTTTCGAACTGCTAGGTTGGCAGGAGCTGGGACAGAGCAACAGGAGTTCACTCCTTCGCAGGGATTCAAACCACCGACCTTCTGATCGGCAAGCCCAAGAGGCTCAGTTGTTTAGGGAACCTGCATATTGAATAAAGCTCCATGTTATCACGTGGGGGTTAGATTCCAGGTCCCTGCGTGCATAAGTGAGATTGCGTAAAATGAGAAACACCCTCTAAACACCCTTCAAATGCCCTCTCTGCCACTCTGTCTTCAACCCATACCAAAAACACTGTATCCAAAAATATCCACACCTGGGGACGCGGGTGGCTCTGTGGGTTAAACCACAGAGCCTAGGACTTGCTGATCAGAAGGTCGGTGATTCGAATCCCTGCGACGGGGTGAGCTCCCATTGCTCGGTCCCTGCTCCTGCCAACCTAGCAGTTCGAAAGCACATCAAAGTGCAAGTAGATAAATAGGTACTGCTCCAGCGGGAAGGTAAACGGTGTTTCCGTGCGCTGCTCTGATTCGCCAGAAGCGGCTTAGTCATGCTGGCAACATGATCCGGAAGCTGTACACCGGCTCCCTCGGCCGATAAAACGAGATGAGCGCCACAACCCCAGAGTCAGTCACGACTGGACCTAATGGTCAGGGGTCCCTTTACCTTTACATAGAAGGGAAGCTCTGGGAGTGGCAGGAGGCTGGAGGATGCATGAGAAAGTGACTGCTGGTGGGGCACTACCTTTTTTTTACTACCCCACACACCAGCTGTTTGGCAAGGAGGCTGAGCAGCATAAACAAAGCCCCGCTGCACCTCTGGTCTCTGAAGTCACGGCTTCCTCCGCCCTCACTGGTGTCCTCTTTGGGCTCTGGGGATGGTCTCCTCGTGAGCCATGAGGACTCTCCTGCTCTCTCCCGCTATTTCCGAGTATGAATGGAAATTATTAAATTATTTCCTGGAGCTGTGCATATACGAGGTCGTGCGCGAGTAGAATGAGCGTAAGTTGGGGGTGGGGAGTGCCCATAGTGCTGTAGTACTATTGCTATGTTAAAAATGTACATTCCACCCTTTCTTCCCAAAGGAGCCCAGGGCAGCAAACAGTGAAGTAGTAAAACAAAGCAGTTAAAAAAATAAAAACACATTGAAAACACTGAAAAACAATTAAGAACATTGAAAAGCAATTAGGGACATTGAAGAACAATTAGGAACATCTTAAAAACATTTAAAACATTATGTGGTCCCTGATGGGCTGGGATCACTCAATGTAGGAGAAAGAAGCCATAAAGCAGCCAATAAGCAGAAAAATGGCCTTGAAGAAGCATGAAAAGAGAACGTGCTCAGAAGTTGGGAGGTTTTAGAGAAATGGGGTGAATTAAAGCACAACTTTCACAATGAAAATGGGTCTTTACCACAAGCATCTATTTCGCTTGGTTCTACACTTATTTTAACAGTGTTTGTTGTTTTTGTGCTTTTCGTGGCTTTAAAGATAATTAAAAGCCACTAAAGATGTGTAAACTGCATTGAGATGATTGTTTAGAAGGCAATTAATAAATCAGTTATAATAATAATATTGTTACAGATTTGAGGTACCAGAGTTCGTAAATGTTAGGAATTACTAAAAGTTTGGAGTCTTCACTAGGGAGAGAGACAGCTTTGCAGTGTAAAAAATGCAAGTTGAGCTTGACTGCCAGACCAGGGCATCACCTGGGATGGAAGTCGTTAAGCATGATGTTCATGGACCATCAAAGGAAGATGCTCGGGTCTGTGAAATGGAGGTTGCCAGGGTAATGTGGGTGTGATGTCACAAGGGGAGAATGTTCTTCTTTTAAAAAACAGAGGTCTGGATAAGTGTGGGGGCGAGCAGACAGATGGAGAAGAGTTGCTTGGATCAGTGGTTTCTTGGGAGAAGATGGGAAGAGGGCAGAACTCCATCTGGTGCTGGCTGGAGGAGGCTGTACCAAGAGACCAAGGGCTATGACCGGCTGCTGCCAGCAGCATTTAAACAAACTGCAAGGATCTTCAAAGCAGCACACAGAGGATTTCAGAAGCTAGGAGAATAAAAAAGCCATTTGTCTGATGCCCAAATCACATTAAGACTCCCAGGGGGTAGCATTCCACGAATAAGGAGCCACCACTAACTAAGCCTTTTTTCCATAATAACCCACTGCTTCCCAGATTGTTGCACCCCACAGCACCCAAATGAGGGCCTGGGTTGAAGATCCTGCACCCAGGCAGGCTGCATTTATGCTGTTCTTATAAATTGCACTTTAATGCTTCTTGTACTGATGTTCTTGCTCTAATTTGTTTTCGTGAAATTTTCACCAAATACATCTGTAGGAGCAGGGGAAGAGAGAGAGGGAGAAACACACCGAAGAGGAGAATCAGGGAAACTGACGAAGATAAGTTTAAAAAACAAAGGGAGTTCCATAAATTATATTCCAGGAAATTGTTATTATATGAATTGTCATTTTCATTCTGCACTGAGAAGTCTGGTTTCTATATTAAACAACACTGTAAAAATCTAAAAACATTAGCAGGATTGACATAGCACTTGTAATTTAAAATAACAAAGTATAAAAACTAAGTACAATAATTTGGATAAATACAATTAGATGCAGTTAAAATAGGAAGATAAATTTTGGAAGCCAAGGGAGAGGTGGAGGGAAGTCTGGGGGTTCAGGGAACCCCATAAAGGTATGGATATTGATTATGGTTTAATGTCAACATGTGTGTTTGTGTGTGTGTTTTTTAAAAAAATTATTTTTGAAACTTTGTAGGGTGTGTGTGTGGAATTCTTCTTTAAAGAGAAGTCTGGTTTCTGTGGTAGATGAGAAGCTGCCTCAAGATGTCTCCACAGGCCTGGCTCCTGCACCTCTGCTGTAAAGCAAAGACTTCGGCACCCATTAGCAAAAGGCAGAATAGAATGTTCTAGAATCAGTCAGGATAGTTTTCGGTTTGTGGAGCCCTGACTCAAACATTCATACTGAGGTATTGCTGCCTGTATTAGAAAACAATTCATGACCCAGCTTTATATGGGCTGTTTAACGATGTTGTTAACTGGGTCTGTTCAGCCCCTGCAGGACTTTAATTCTTCGTTATAATGCTGTTCATGTGTATGTAGCATGTGTGAGGTGAGAAGAATCACAAACTCTCCTTGTGACTCTCAGAAATTCTGTGTTGTTTCTGGCTGCGCTACCAGCGTATCGCTATAAAAGGTGTTTTTTTGTTCGTTTAATTTATTAATCACCTCCCATAAAACATCCCAATAAAAGCATATATAAAATAAGTCTAAGTCTAATGCAGATTCAATCTAGAAGAAGAAGACGAAGAAGAAGAAGAAGAAGAAGAGCTCCACTTAAAAGACTTGTTGGAAAAGGATGGTCTTCAGCAGGCACCAAAAAGATAATGCAGTGGTACCTCAGTTCTCGAGTGTAATCGGTTCTGGGAGACCATTTGGCTTCTGAAACATTCGAACACCAAGGCACGACTTCGCATTGGTTGCAAGAGCGTCCTGCATTCAGTAGAAGCCGCGTTGCATGTTCGAGTTCCGAAAAATGTTTGGAAACAGAAGCATTTGCTTCCGGGTTTTTGGCATTTGAGAACCAAAACGTATGACAACGGAGGTGTTTGGGAACCAAGGTACCACTGTAGAAGTGGTACCTATCTAATATGCAATGGGGGAAATTCCAAAGAGTAAGTGTCGCCACACAAAAGGCCCAATTCCTTCATTGCATGGAAAGGACTGGCTAATGAGATGGGTTCTGCTGTAACGGAATACATGTTTATTATTTGATGGTGAATGGAGTCAGGTAGAGCAAGCTTGTTTTCCCCTGCTCCGGCGGGTAAGACCCAAACCAATGGCTTCAAGTTACAAGAAAGGGGGTTCCAACTAAACATCAGGACTAACTTTTTGAGGGTAAGAGCTGTCAATAGTGCTATGATTCTATGGTTCTATGACAGGCTTCCTCAAACTCGGCCCTCCAGATGTTTTGAGACTACAATTCCCATCATCCCTGACCACTGGTCCTGCTAGCTAGGGATCATGGGAGTTGTAGGCCAAAAACATCTGGAGGGCCAAGTTTGAGGAAGCCTGTTCTATGAACTGGGGTGTGAGATTGAGATGAAGAATTCCTTTTCAAGGTGTTGGTGCTTGTCCCCTCCAGTGCTTCTTATATTCAAAATTTAATAAACAACAACAACAACATTCAATGCTGCAGTAAGATAATTTTATACTCTAGACTAGAGTCACCAGATGCAAAAGAGGACAGGGAGCCTGCATAATATTAGTTTTGTAAAAAAGAAAAAGGGAGGGAAATTGCCACCCTTTATTAGGAGGCGGGTGGCACTGTGGGTTAAACCACAGAGCCTAGGACTTGCCGATCAGAAGGTCAGCAGTTTGAATCCCTGCGACGGGGTGAGCTCCCATTGCTCAGTCCCTGCTCCTGCCAACCTAGCAGTTCAAAAGCACGTCAAAGTAGAAGTAGATAAATAGGTACCGCTCTGGCGGGAAGGTAAACGGTGTTTCCGTGTGCTGCTCTGGTTCGCCAGAAGCGGCTTAGTCATGCTGGCCACTTGACCCGGAAGCTGTACGCCAGCTCCCTCGGCCAATAAAACGAGATGAGCACCGCAACCTCAGAGTCGGCCATGACTGGACCTAATGGTCAGGGGTCCCTTTATCTTTATCTCCCTTTATGGGGTGGCGATAAGGTAAACACACCCTACTGTGTTTGGGCGGTGGCCTGGACTTCTGCCCAAAGTCTTGCCACTACCTATGCTGAGACATGGGGCGGTATACAGTGTCAGTCCTACTCAGAAAGTATACCCATTGAATGTAACAGATGTGACTAAGGTTCATTCATTTCATTGGGTCTACTTCCCATAGGCATCTGGTTGACCCCTTCAGAAACAGAATGCAAGAATGGACGACCCTTTTGTCTGACCCAGACTTCTTAGATGCATTCGTGCTTCTTTTGTTTGTTCTAGGTTGATACTTAGAAGAATAGATTGGATATATAATTGGATTTGATATATAATTGCCTTGTGGGAGTACGTATCAACAGCAGGTTGAAGGTTCAGTTTGCCTTATTTGCAGCTGTTTGGGAGAGTGAAAATTTTCTTGCCTCATGGCTGCTGCTTTCCCTTCCCACGACTAATTAATGATTAATGATCATCCCTGGTTAAGGAGGCCACAGTCCCCATCCCAGCTCAAGGAGGATATTGCCAGTGGCTTTGACATAGCAATGAATGAATTCAACACCTCTCTCCGTGTCTGTACATTTGTCAGAGAGAGAAAGTAAGACTGGATTACTCTCTTCTTGGATATCTCACTGGGAAGGAAAATAGAATGGAAAAAGAGACCAAGGGAAGCACTAGAGAAGGTGAGAGGGAGAAACCAAAAGAAATATGATGTTAGCATCTGTATCATGTTGGTTGCTAAGTGCTCTTAGTATAAAGGCAGCTGAGAGCCAAGCTGGATCATTTATGGCTCAGGCTTATGGAACTGAATTGTTATAGGACAGCTGGTTACCAGCTGCTGTGCCATACTGCTGGGCAGGGGACCAGCGGACACCCGGAACGGGAACTCTTCAACTTCGTATGCAACGCCAACACTGAAGCATGGAAATTGGATCCGTAGATTGGATCTATAAGCGGATTTGATTGGAAGACACCTTTAAAAAGACACAAAAAAGGCAGATTATAATAGAAACAACTTGCCTTATACTGTGTTTACAGGAAATCCACCAGCATTATCCCAGTTTTCAGAAGGTCTGTTGGAAAAAAACAAAACAGCATATGCTGTTGTCTTTATGTTTTGTAAGAAAATTTGTGCTTGTAGCTTTTAAGACAATGTCATTTCTCAGAATTGTCCTGGGACATCATTAATTCTTGGATAATCAGAAGCATGGTAACGAAGAAGAGCGCTAGCTCCACACAATGGCATGGGGTAAAGATGAATACAAGGGAATAGTGAGTGGTCAGAAGCTTGGAATAATTAACATTTTTTGAACACGAGTTCTAAAGAAACTGAAAACACATCACACTCACTTCTAAAATGGCTGCAAGTTGCCTCCAGCCCAACCTGTATACAGTGGTACCTCAGGTTCCATATGCTTCAGGTTACAGACGCTTCAGGTCACAGACTCCGCTAACCCAGAAATAGTGCTTCAGGTTAAGAACTTTGCTTCAGGATGAGAACAGAAATCGTGCTCCAGTGGCATGGCAGCAGCGGTAGGCCCCATTAGCTAAAGTGGTGCTTCAGGTTAAGAACAGTTTCAGGTTAAGAACGGACTTCCGGAACGAATTACGTACTTAACCCGAGGTACCACTGTACAGTGCCCCTCCAGATGTTGTGAACTACAATTCCTGTCAACTTCCATATGGCTTCCAGTATGGGGCAAATGGACATTGTTTGGGTAACAAGGCCACAGGGGCCAGATTGTGGCACATGCTGTGCCTAATTAGACCAGTGGACCAGAGGCTCCTCCACCCCTACTCTAATACCTTGGCACTGCTCTCCACACCATGTCATCTACTGCCTGAGACAGCTGTCTCACTCTGCCTCGTGGTAAGACTGGCCCTACAAACAGAGAGCAAAAATATATGCAGGGAGGAAAGGTTTATGTTTAGGGTTTGTCCTTTAGGGCAAATGGGACACAGTCCCATCAACCTTTGTCTACTGTAAGCCCTCCTCCACTTGCCTGCCTTCTTACCTACAACAAGCTGATGGTGAGGTAAGGTCGGAGCACCAGTGACTACTGCTCGTAGTGACTTTACTGTGTAAAGATATTTACACAGATTACATGGACACCAGGGAAGGGGCTACTTGGCATCCACTTCCTGCTCTCTTCTTGTTCTGTACGGAAGCACTGGCATCTGAATAGGACTTCAGGTCTGTTCAGGGTGTCAGGATTTTCTTAAGACATGGGCATCTGTGTTTGGTTGGGGACAAACATAATCCAGATCAGATTTCTCCACGATAGTTGTTTCCAAAAATCTTTATTTCCTTCTTCCACGCAGTTTTGAATGTTATTGTTGCTGTTTGATTTTATATGGGATTGAGTTCCTCGCTGATTGATAAGGCCACATGTATTGATGGTGTACCCTTATTAATCATCTTCAGCAGTACATTTTGAGCCAGTTTTTGACATATCCAGTCATATCCATGGGCTATTAGTTTACCCTATAAATACAATTATAGAGAGTCTCCTCCAAGACCAAAAGAAGAGGCTTACTGGCTCCCTCATGATATGAAATCCAGCTGCCGCCACAAATTGGTTACCTTGGCCTTCATAGAGGCTTCTTTCCTCCAACAGAACTTCTACTGTGCTTTGGCCTGGATGCCAATAAACCAACTCTTTTTGTGATTTTTGGGGGCTCTCCAGTTACTAAAGGAATCTTAAACCAACATGTTCCTTATTTTTCACCTACCTTTGTGCTACTGTTGAGGATGTATAACACTGGAATAGGCAGAAGATGGGACTCATTGGAGCAACCCATAAAGCCACTGCTTGTTATTGCTGGGTCTTTCAGCATGCATTAAACTTGGAATGCCAGAGAGGCTGGAAAAATTCCCACAATGGAGGAATTCTTTAGCATTTGTCAAGTCTAATTTGCCTGTGTAAGCACTTAGCTCCTTCTCTACCATATCTCTACCTACTACATAACAAGTTTTCTAGAGGCCCCGACAGACAGGCATGTCAATTGGCCGCCCTGAACCAAAGGACCCCAGTGACTTCCTGGTGTTGTCTCCACAAGGCGCTGACCTCTAACGTGAGTTCTTTGGACAGAGCCAGCAGGGAGAATATGAAAATAAAAATAATTATGCCAGGGATTATATTTTACAGCTTTCCCCCTACCTAGCTTTCCCAGAGATTTCTTTTCTTGTGGGGGGCTCATTAACATTCCTGCTGAACACAGGACCAAGTCAAACACAATTAGACCAGGCATGCATTGGGTTGGGGGGTTGCATTTTGGTTGGGTGGCCTGCCGTGGGGAGATGTGGGGAACTCTTGGGCCCACCCGTTGAAAGAGAAGGGTACATCTTATATTTGCCCATATGCCAAACCCAGGGCATGAGAGGGAGGAAGGGAGGAAGGGAGGGAGGGAGGGAGGGAGGGAGGGAGGGAGGGAGGGAGGGAGGAAGGAAGGAAGGAAGGAAGGAAGGAAGGAAGGAAGGAGTGTATTTCATCCTATAGTTGTGTTTCATTTGCTGCACTTTACTGTATATTTATTGGGCTGTATCCATTTGTGTTCCTCTACTGATGGAAGTTGGGACGTAGGTGGCACTGTGGGTTAAACCACAGAGCCTAGGACTTGCCAATCAGAAGGTCGGCGGTTTGAGTCCCCGCAATGGGGTGAGCTTCCGTTGCTTGGTCCCTGCTCCTGCCAACCTAGCAGATCGAAAGCATGTCAAAGTGCAAGTAGATAAATAGGTACCGCTCCAGTGGGAAGGTAAACGGCGTTTCCATGCACTGCTCTGGTTCGCCAGAAGCGGCTTAGTCATTCTGGCCACATGACCCGGAAGCTGTATGCCGGCTCCCTCAGCCAATAAAGCGAGATGAGCGCCGCAACCCCAGAGTCAGTCATGACTGGACCTAAATAGTCAGGGGTCCCTTTACCTTTACCTACTGATGAAAGACCATGGGTTGAAAGGAACGGGGCAATATTTGCTAATTGCCCCTTTTCTCTGAAACCCCTTGTGCACATGCACAATCTACTCTAGATGTCTAGGGGACTCTTTGGAACAATGTGGGAGGCAGCATAGCCAACTGCAGGCTGCAAAAAAGGGAGGGAATCTGGGGTGCAAAGGAAGGAGGGAATTTGAACTGTCAGTGGAGTAACACAACTGGATACAAGCCACTGAATTTGTTTACCTTGTAGCCCACCCAGAGAACGGCTGTTATGGGGTGTTATATAGTTGTTATATATAGGTGTTATATAGTTACATATAAATGGTAATATAAAACGGGGTGGAAGAGGGAGAGGGAGAGTAAATATGGACTTTTGGTGTACTCAGAATGTAGGGTGAAAAATGTAACTGATTGTATTTCTTTTATTTCAAGCACATTTGAATGCCATCCTAGTGACACAATTGAGAAGAGATTTAGTCATATAGTTGTATGCATCCATCTAAGAGCTTTAAAAGACAATCTGGCAACAAGATAGCCCCCTCCTTTCAAATTGAACCCCATATCACTCACTGTACATATTTTGTCTGTTGCTGGTTCCATGATGGAGTCAATAAAACTTTTGTTAAGTCTCATTTCCTCCAAGGAAAACTAGATGGGAGATGCCGACTTCTGCATTTTACAGCTCTCTGAGTTTTCGTCCAAAAACAAAGGGGGGGAAATGGTTTAAATAGAACTTTCCGTGCTGGATGTTTCAGTGGAAAAATAGTGGGGGGAAACCAAGCAAAATAGGCCAATGGGCACTTATCTGTTGTCAGCCGCAAAGAAGGCAAGAAGGTCTGGTGGATCTGGACCAACAGCTTCATAGCCTTACGACTGGCTCCATCACCAATTTGTTGCATGGCTTCAGACAAGAGATATATGTGCTTTGGCCAAGCTGTGTTCAAGTATGGCTCCATAGGTAGGACGCTTAGTTAATATTTGTGCAGTGCTTTGAAGAGAATACAATTCGACTTATTGGAATTGATTCACATATGAAGTGGCATTGCTTACTAGTTTTATTTCAAAGGTAAATAAAATGGTTTTAAGATTGCACATTGCTTGATTCACAGCTAAACCTGTAAGCTCTCCCACTGAAGCACACCAGGTTTGAAATGATGCGATTTTTCAAATATGCAAGTCATCACAATATTTTAGCAGCTGAGTACTGAACATGTCGTTCGGTCCCAGCGCCTGCCAACCTAGCAGTTCGAAAGCACCCTCAGGTGCAAGTAGATAAATAGGGACCGCTTACCAGTGGGAAGGTAAACGGCGTTCCGTGTGCTGCGCTGGCTCGCCAGATGCAGCTTGTCACGCTGGCCACGTGACCCGGAAGTGTCTCCGGACAGCGCTGGCCCCCGACCTCTTGAGTGAGATGGGCGCACAACCCTAGAGTCTGGCAAGACTGGCCCGCACGGGCAGGGGTACCTTTACCTTTACCTTACTGAACATTCAGGTGTGAATTCATCCTCTTCACCACTTTTCAGCAGCAACCATGGGGGGGGGGACCTTATGGGTGACTATGAAATGACTGGGAAACAGAGCAATGCACATTGGCTGGAAATTGCATTTCATTATTAATAATGGAGAACAAGTGAACAATGAATGGGTGGCCTTAAATGCAATTAATAAATAATATTTTATATTATTAAAAATACAAGTAACTCAGAATAATGTTTTCAGTATACAGTACAAGGGATGCCATTCATGGTGGGGGTCGGTTTGCATAACTTGCCTGCTGTAAACTACAATAGTTAACTTGTCCATATGAACTATTTCCAGTACTTTAAAAAGTTGTTATCTTGTAGTGGGCACTGAAGTATTTTCACACTGATTGACAAGAATACAGTCATTGATACTGTTGCAAGGTTATCAACCAAGTTTTTACATTCTTCATTAGATACATTATTTTAAAAATTAACAATCCTGTTAATATATCGAATTTTAATCTGGCCCCTGTTGCTTTGTTAATTATCCGTGATACCTGAATCCAGTAATTCTAAACAATTGGACAAATCCATAATAAATGATACAAAGCTGCACCAATCCTAACACACTTCCAGCACCCAGACATATTAGTACAATATATCATGTTCATTCTTGGAGTGTCATGTACTATCTAAATACCATGTAATCAGTCTCTTTCAATGATGTATTAATTATTATTTTTTAAATGCTTCTTTGTCCTATATATTGTTACTATATCCTCTCTGAAATTGGTGTTCCAATATCTCTCACCCAGAAGATGCGTGTTAATTTTAAAAGGACCTTATACTGGAAAAATAACTTGAGTGCGGTATTTTATTTATCAAAGTTTGTTTCCAGAATTATCTCACTAGCTAATTACCTTGTAAATCTACATGCATTAGTTGTGTATCTCTTAATTCCTGCTTGAAAAAATGGCTGATTTGAAAATATTGATACCAAAGAGACAAATATTCTTTTGGCTTTATGGTGCATATGTGTATGAATAGTGACTGTAATGGTTTGACAGGCAAACAGGGATGCAAGATTCTGGTTTTAGCTCAATAGGCTAATCAGGTCTGAAGTAGGTATGGACAAACCTGTCCATCCTGGGGGATCATGTAAGGTTTTTTTAAAATGCAAAGTGAACCAAATGTCTCCTTCATTCCTACCCTGAAGCAAGCAACTTCATTGCCAATTTTAAAGACAGAAAATGTCCACAACTATTTGCCTGGTTCTACTCTTTGACAGCTCATTTTTCGAATGCTCTGTGAATATTAACCAGCGGATTAAAAACAAAAGTATGCCTTTCGTCACTGTATTAAATCCAATCCTCATTCTTCCTCTGGGATCTGTTTTTTGTTTTATTTTTAATAACAGGTTCTTGCCTAGTGCCATGTCATTCCTGGAAAAAGACAGACTGTCCCTTTAAGGCAAAAATGACGAACGTATTCTGGAAGCTCTGGAAAAGAAGTCAAGGCAATTGGCTTCTGCATCCCCAGTGTTGGCCATCAATTCACTGTGAATGTTTCATATTGGGCCAAACTGGCTATTGATGGAATAGTTTCTGATTCAACACACTTGACTGCAGCCGGGATCCAGATGGGTCTCATTAACTTTGCAGAAACCGTCATTTTAATTGGCTGACAACAAAATACTTCCAAGAATCGCCTCACTCCCCTTAATTCCCAAATATAATTTTAACCCCCTCTAATGAGATTTGCAATGGAATCCTTGTTATTTAACCCTGAATAGACATTCCCCCCTCCTTTTCTGAAATAAAATTTCCCATCTCGTCCTTCCAGCTTACTCAACTCAATGGGTTATTTAGTAGACTCCATACAGTAGCCTTCAGAGTATTCTGGACATCTTCAATAAATCATCAGAGTTTTGCTTGAGTTTTCCAAAAACTGCCTTTCTAAGAAAACCATTCAGACATTTTCCTCCATTCTGTTCTTCTCTTCTGTCAATTGTTTTGTGCCCATCTCTTCTCTCCCCCCCCCCATCTTTTAAGTTTCCTATTTCTGTGCTCAGAACCCATCACAAAAACTCGCACAGAGCACTGGGCCATAACCCAAACAGTAAAGAATGTTTATGTGCTGGTTAGCTTCCATATGTGCCGATGGATATTACATATGCATATATGCATGAGAGTGTGAGAGAGAGTTACTGACTCCTTGTTAAGTTTGTCAGCCAAGCAAATCCAGCCAAACCTGAGGCATTTGGTTCCTTCTGAAATGCAAGAGAGTGGGAAAAGAAGAGAGGGAATAAAAAAAAAGTTTTTAAAAAGCTTTGGGATTTGGAAACTACCAGCCTGGGGGTTTAAAGAGTGTCTGAGGAGTGCTCAGTGAAGTTTAATTTGCTTGGCAAGCAATACTTTCTCATTCCCAAACTAGTGTATTACAGTGTTTCTGCAGGCACAGAGACCTTGTTATATTGCAGGCAACTAGGAAAGGTGGAGTGAGAGATTCTCCAGCAAAGTTCCATGGCCTGGTCTTAGGAACTTTGCTTACTTGCTGCTGCCGCCAAAGTCTTCAAATGCCGGTGGAATTTAGAATGACTGCATGCTAAATCTATATCCTCTGTTGGTATAAACGGAAGGGAAAGTAACCCTCCCCCTCTTACAAATCCAAAGTTGTCCAGCGTGTTGATTGCATGTTACTTGCCTTTCACGCACTTTTGAAAAGAAATAGCTTTTTAAATGCAGGCAACTTATGGTAAACACATCCATCATAGAACTGGAGGGGAGATATCCTGGGAAAGTTAATTTTATTGTTTTATTTTATTTGGCCAAAGCCACTGTTCTTTGTCATCCTCAGCAGATGCACAATTAACTAAATCAATGGTGTTTCAGCTACTCTCTGGTAGGGATTTTTTGCAGTGCAATCTTCCCTAAAAGAATGGGCTTTCATGTGCTATTTTCATAAATATATGTCTTTTTATTGGCATTTTATGTATTTATTAATTGCCATTTTATGTATTTTTGCATGTATTATTTGATTGGGGAGCTGCATTCCAAAATCTGGAGAAGTGTGAATTTTGAAGGATGGTTGTGTTTCCGTTCTCATATTGCTTCAGAAAGCCTGGTGGGTTTGCCTTCAAATGTGAACTGAATTGAAATTCTTTTCCATTTCTACACTCATGAAACCTTCAGTATATAGCTCTCTCTTTCCTAGTCATGATTGGCAATCACAGCTACTTGCTAAACCACTAGAAAAGCCAACAGAGGCCAAATCTCTTCTCTTTTGCCATGTTGTTTCTGACAGGAACATGGGCTCTTCTGAGACCTGGACATATGAAGTGAGATTGCCTTAAAATAAAAAGGGAAGGAAAGTTTGCCATGTGGGGGGAAAAATCCATCCAAGCTGAGAAACCATATGAATCTCTTTGTGGTGAAAGGATACTGCACCAACTACACCCTTGCTTTATAATCCATTGAGTAATGACAGAACCTTTCCACTAGAAAGACAGAAGGGTTGATTTTAGAGTTAGGTGAAGAAAAGAGAGAAGCAAGAACAGTACAGTATCCCCCATTGGCTAGAGGAAGATGCTGTCTTGCCGCCAGACTGTGTTTACTTGTCATTACAAAGTCCTGTTAGCACCTCTGGGAGCTCACTCTAAAAGGCCTGTAATTGGGAACAGAACAGAATCAAGAAGATGGAGACATATCTTTTTCTTCCCATTAATTACAACCAATGTCACATAAGAGCTTTAACATATCTCATGAGTTCCTTGCCAGTGTTGGCTGGTTAATGCAGCAGAACTTTAAGAGGGTACAGGTAATGGAGCTTCTCAGATGATGTTTTCCTGAAAAAAATGTTGAATGCCTCTTTTTCTCATCAACCCCCTAGAAACAGAAGGCCACTTTGTTTCTCTGAATATTCTTCACCATTTTGTAGTGGTTGTCATTTTCACCTCACAGAGCCCTGGAATGGTGAGTCTGGGGCATTGTGGAGAATACAAAATGGCAGCAGTTCCTCTGGTCAACTGCTTGTTTTCAGTCTGGGCTCAGAGCCTGCTGGCATGAAACTTGTCATCTGAGCACTTGTTCACACTTTGACATTTTCTTGCAAACTGGATGAGACAACATGCATGTGTAAATGAGCCATCACAAACACCGACAGTGGCTCAAACAATTGATCTGATGATTTAACAGAGCAATCCTGGGCATGCTTATTCAGAAGACAAGTTTTTAGACAAAGAATTCCACCCTTAGGTTTAAACTACAGTGGTACCTCAGGTTAAGTACTTAATTCGTTCCAGAGGTCCATTCTTAATCTGAAACTGTTCTTAACCTGAAGCACCACTTTAGCTAATGGGGCCTGCTGCTGCCGCCGCGCCACCAGAGCACGATTTCTATTCTCATCCTGAAGCAAAGTTCTTAACCCAAGGTACTATTTCTGGGTTACTGGAGTCTGTAACCTGAAGTGTATGTAACCCAAGGTACCACTGTACATATTATGGTAAAATTATGTATATTTGCATGCTCTCATTTACTGAAGGATGGGGAGCCTGTGGTCCTTCATATGTTGCTAGGTTATAACTTCCATCATACCTGACCATTGGACATACCAGCTGAGGTTGATGGCAGCTGGAGCCCTTCAACATCTGGAGGACACCTGGTACTCCATGCCTGCATTTCCCAGGTCCCTGAAGAGTCTTACAAGAATTACATCATGGAACTCCAATGTAATGGGTAGTGTGGCTGGCATTGACCCAAGACATTTTTCTATGCGAGGCAAACAACAAATAGCCACCCACAGTTATTTTGGCATCTGGCACAGGCACCTCCACAACTGCCATTGCCCCTACTTGGCAGTAAAAGCACAACAATAAATTAAAGAACTAACAATGTTCTGTCCTTTCATGACATTATGAATCAGCTGCCTGGGACAGCTACTTCACTCTGCCTAATGGTAGGGTTGGTGCTGAGTAGGGATTTGAACTTGGGTTCTCTAAGTCCAAGAACAGCACTTGACTCTCTACACTGCTACTCACAGAACTAGACTTGGCCAAGAGATCCATATACTCATAAAACAAATATATCCAAAAACAGTATACAGCAAATTAGATGGGTTACAGGCAGGGACCATTTTGCATGAGGGTTCCGTTCTTGGCCCCTGCACATGTTGACGAAGCACACATAAGTCTGCTCTGCCCCATTACACCCCATTCTTCCCTCTTCTGGGTCCAAAAGGACCTGTGCATTGGTGGTCACATGTTATGTACTGAGTTGAATAGGATCCAAAATGCAGCAGTCTGATTGGTCCTAGAACAATAGGATCCAAAATGCAGCAGTCTGATTGGTCCTAGAACAATAGGATTCAGAATGCAGTAGTCTGATTGGTCCTAGAACAATGCAGCAGTATGATTGGTCTGCAGGAGCCACCCAATCCAGCTCCAGATGGAAGTGAATCCACAACCTGATTGGCCTACAGGAGAATTCCAGAATTAGCCAATCACACGCAGCCCATTGTGTAAATAATGTATATAAAGCAGATACTTTGGGGTAACATTCATTCCTCCTCACCACTATGAGCTGAATAAAGAGCATGAAATCCACTCTCGACTCCGAGTATATTTCATCACATGTCAATTGGACACACACAAAATGGTTGTAACTTGTATAAGGACAGGCAGATAAATAAACAGAATACTTTGGGGGGGATGCTAGAGAAATATAATCCTAGAACTTTTGGTGGGCCAAGTGTGCAACGTGGTGACACAAATGTCTGTGGTTATATTAAGTGACTTACAGGAGTGCATCATTTGTATCTGATTAAGTATAATTGTTTCATTGCTTTCTGCTGTGCATTGGCAAAGCCAATCCACAGAAAAGCCTCTAAAAATGCCAGTTGAATTTTTTTTATACCAAATCTAGGAACTTGAATTGTGCTGTATTTTTCTTGCCTGGGTCCAAAATACGCTTTGGCTTGAAGATCCTGTTGCATATTATGTTACCAGAGTCCATAAGGAAATCATTGTGTAATTAGCAGAACCATTTTACTACCCAGCAGCATGGAGTTTTATGCATGATTCTGTTATGTTATCTCCAGCAACCGTGCAGTGTTTCTTGGATTTAAGCTAGTGCATTTCCATTGACGGTATTTGCACCGTGCCCATCATAAAACATCTTTCACCCTACAATCCTATGAGAACTGAGTAACCGGCACAGATTTCTTTTCCAAAGAGCCACGGGAAATATGGAAACTCCTTGTTGGACTAAAAATTGTTTGGGAAATTGGCAATTTAAAATGAGTACAAAAAAGCAAAAAAAAACAAACCGTGGGGAGAGCAGACTAAAGATATAAAGCATGATTGATCCCCACACACACACACTAGTTGTCTTTTGTTAAAATCATTACCGCACATTTTAATTGTAGTGGGGACTAGTCTATTAGGGCAAATGAGACACTGCCCCACCAGCTTCAGCTTGGCCTCATCCAGCCCCCACCTGTGTGCCTTACTTACAGTTGATTAGTGTCCGGAGTGAGCCAGCAGTAAATCACACCATGCAAGTTGGAGTTAACTCCTTATAAGTAAAAACATGATCTGCAAAGGAGAATCAGACCTAATGAGCACATCATCTCATCTCCGGTATGTCTTCCCCCATGAAGCAGTTGCTGAGACTGAAGGTCCCAAACCACCACAGCTAAGTCCCCTCCTCTCCAAGGTTTTTTCCAAGCATCACCAATCTCTCCTCCACCCTTTCTATACTATTTCAAACCAAAAGCCATTTGACAAGGTCCAAAATAGAGGCATGGTGACCTTTAGGGACTAGTCTACAACCAAACAGATTTAGCCAATAAAGACAAGCTCCAAAGGGCTGGACTGTTGGTGATCCATCTTTTTGAAGATTTCGGTGACCCTTCACGGCTCATAGAAACACACAAGTTTGTTAGACTAAAAACAAAACCGGTAAAGTCTAACACTGATGAGAATTGCAAGCCGTCACAGCCAAAAGCAGACAAAGTCCCCAAACAGATGGTTAAGCTTCAAAAAAAACCTAATCCTCTTCTATCGAACCAAAAAAAGATTTCTTCAATGAGAATGAGCAGCTCTTCATAGCCTCCACCCTTTCCATGCCTCTTCTGGTTCTGGGAGGCAAAGGGGAGGGGAGCTTGTTGCAGTAGGAGGGGGAGACACCCATGACTCTTCACCAGTCTGACTCATCTTTGCCTCTTAGCCTCTTTCCTCCCACCCTCCTGCTTCAGTTTCTGCTTCTGTGCTACAGACTCTCCCTCCTTACCAAGCCCTGTTACCTCCTCAGCTTCCAACACTTCCTCTTCCCAGGCTTCTCCCTGACCATTCATTGTTGTCCCACCACCACACCCCAGGAAGTAAGCCTTCTTCCCTTGGTGGTTCCACAGCTGGTTCCTCCCACCATTCCTCTGCGTCCAACCAGTCCATGACATCTAGGGGGTGGGCTGGTTTGCCATTGGCTCTGGGCTCTGCCTGATGTTGGTCTCCCTGCCTTCCACTCAAAGAATCACACTGGCCACTGGCCACCAATAGCACTACCCCGCCAACCTCAGTCTGCCCTCAGCCAGCTTCCACATACCAGTCTTCTTACAACCAGTCCAAGCAGTGGCACTGGCTGTCAGCTTCCTCCTTCTCAGTTTCAGTGTTTCACAGCATGGAGGAACACAGAGAGGGATGGAGAGGAAGCAGACAAACTAGAATAAATTTGCTCTATCTTGTCATAAGTTCTGGCTCAACCTACCAACCACCAGTGCCACTGGCACCAACTCTATGGGGCCCTGGATGCCAGTCTTAAAGCATTTCCGCCCTTTTCCTCCTCTCTTGCAATTCTTCAACTTCATCTGTTCCAGTTTTAGACTCCACAGTCTCCTGACTATGGAGTCATAGAATTGGAGATGTGGAAGAGACCAAGGGGATCATCTAGCTAGTGCAACCCTCTGCCATGCAGGAATATTTTGCTGAATGTGGGGCTCAGACCCAAGACCCTGGGATGACGAGTCTCATTCACCCACATACACTCCCAAACTTTTAGTGAATCAGTACAAGAAGGAAGTCTTGGCTAAGTTCCCCCCCTTAATTGCCAGGTTCCTATAATGAACCTTTGACCCTCCTGTGAACAACGTCCTGAGCAAATATCAGCTTCTGCTTTTAACCTTCCTGTAAACTGTTGACCTTCTATGTAGGAGAGCCTTTAAAGGAACCATTTTACAACCCAGGTTTTACAACCCAAAACCCCAACCCAAAATGGCTGAAAGTCCCTATTCCTTGACAACATTACACAAAAAAATTGGCAGGCATGAGCATATCTTGAAAATGGGACCATGAAACTATTAGGATAGTAAAATACGGAATGGGAACACAATTCAGTAAAGGAATAAATATACCATGATTGCAAAAAAAAAAATCCCACAGGGTCTAAACTATGTAGGGGGTATCCATCCTCACTTACTATTCCCCAGCTGTTTGTATTTGTAACATTCCAGAGGTATTGTTAAAAAAAAAGTAAGAGAAAGAAAATGACCCAGCACATGGTCTAAAACATAGATGTAATTTGAATTAAGAAAATGAATCTATAAAGCAGGAACATGTACAATGAGAATGAGCTGATGTGTGAAGGATCCTGTCCATTCTATAAAGTCTTCATGCCTTCTTCAGTCTTTTGGTTCTTTAATTAGTGGCTATACTGAGGTTACTAAATCAAGTTTTCTGGTGAGCTAAAAGTGTGTGTGTGTCCCATTAGATCTGTGACTGTAAGCATGCATGGGACTGCTGCCCTCAGCAGCTGATTTTCTGAAGGTGGATAACCCTTGTGATAGCAGGGCCAAGTCATATAGTGTATGCCCATTTATTTATGCTAAGAATGATTACAACAACTAAAAGTAAAAAATCAGTGATGGCATGTTAATGGTGGTTAATAGTGGATTATATTGCAATTAGACATGTTGGAAGTTGCTTTTCGGACTGTTTAGGGTCTGAAATCCATCCATGCAGTGCAATCTGAAGTCTCTTTACTCAGAAGTAAATCTCACTTAGTTCACTGGGACTTTCTTCCAAACAATGATACACAGGGTTGCAACACTGGTATCATCCTGGTTAAACCTCTTAAACGGTTGGGAGGGGTTTTTCAACTTGGAAAAGCCTCTTGTCTGAAAAGAAAAAGAATTAGGAGCATACTGAATAGATTGCCACAGTTATTTCACGAACATAATAGCTTAATAACTGGAAAGCTGGCCAAGGCCCAAGCTCTGTAATTGCATTCCCTGGCAACTCCCCAGCCCCAAATTTAGAGCATTTCAAACATGACCGAAAGCTGCCAATGATCCAGCAATAGCCAAAGCACTGCCACCTTTCTAGGAAGAAATAATATGGCTCAGAGTTTGCATGTATATGTGTAGGCATGCTGGTGTCAAGGTGACCTATAAAACCTGTCCATCTGCTTTGCTCTCTGTGGTATGGTGCTCTTCAATAACCTTGCATACTTCAAAGTCTACAGTGTGGAGATGGGAATACAAGTGAAACACATCTTATACTAATCCTAGATGCAATATGGAGAACTTCTCAGAATTCCTCAGATGTCTGCCATGTGTGGCCAGTTGCCAAAACATTGCTGCCTCGGTGTTGCTTCTTGTTACAGAAAGCATAGGCAGCAATGTGGTCCTCTGTTTAACCAACTCTACTGTTTTCCACAGAACTAGTTTTAAGACAACCTAAGACATTTCCAGTGAATTCAATGCACTGCACTCTTTCCAAAGACATGCCTCCTCCATCTCTCCCAAAGCTTTCTGATATGTGGAGAATCCAAATGCTTTTACTGATATAACATAAAAATAAACCCGTCTGACAGCTGCAGGGCTATCCTAAGCTCCTGCTCTGCTGGGCTACAACAGTGCCAGAGCTAACACCTGCATAATACAGGGCTAGTCCTTCAAACGTTGTTGGACTACAACTCCCATCCTCCCTGAATATTGGCCATGCTAGCTGGGGTTGATGGAAGTTTGATTATACAACCCAATAGAAGAAGAAGAGTTTGGATTTGATATCCCGCTTTATCACTACCCGAAGGAGTCTCAAAGTGGCTAATGTTCGCCTTTCCCTTCCTTCCCCACAACAAACACTCTGTGAGGTGAGTGGGGCTGAGAGACTTCAAAGAAGTGTGACTAGCCCAAGGTCACCCAGCAGCTGCATGTGGAGGAGCAGAGACGCGAACCCGGTTCACCAGATTACGAGTTTACCGCTCTTAACCACTACACCACACTGCCTCTCAATAGCATATGGAGGGCACCACATTGGCTACGCTGGCATGATATAATCACAGTCCTATGCTCAACCAGCTGTGGAGTCAACAGCACATAAGCAAGTGCTAAAAGTAAAAACACAGAGAAACTCCTCTGCAGTATTCCTGGGAACCCTCCACTGCTGTGCAGTGACTGTGAAGTTGTGCACCTATAGTGCTCCTCCCACATTAGTCAAGGCACCAGTCAATGTATGATGGCAGCTGAATGACCCCACAGAATCATAGAATCATGTTGCAATGAAGGAATCTTAACTCAGGTTTCCATGACAGATGCTCATCCTACCTCTGCTTAAAAACCTCCAAGGAAGGAGAGTCCATCACCTCTCATGGGAGTCCAGCCCACTGTTGAACAGCTCTTATCACCAGAAAGTTGTTCCTGACGTTTAGTCGGAATCACCTTTCTTGTAACTTGAATCCATTGGTTTGAGTCCTAGCTTCTGGAGCAGTAGAAATCAGGCTTGCTTCATCCTCCATGTGACAGCCCTTGAGCTATTTGAAGATGGCTATCATATCTCCTCTCAGTCTCCTCTTTCCCCGGCTAAACATACACAATTCCCTCAACCATTCCTCATAAGGCTTGGTTTGCAGACCCTTTATCACCTTGGTCGCCCTCCTCTACACACGTTCCAACTTTTCAACATCCTTCTTAAATTGTGGGGCCCTGAACTGGACACAGTACTCCAGGTGTGGCCTCACCAAGGCAGAATAGCACTGCTCTGCCATTGTGGGGGACACCCAGCAGAAGTAACTTGATAATACAAATATTATCACTCTATTAATCCCTTTGCCCCCTGTCTGAATTCTGCTTTCATTTAAAATGAGCAGGAAAGAAAGCATTCGCTTCCTCTTCATTATTGCTGTTTGCTGTCATCTCTAAGTGGCTAATTACTCTCATCCCAACTTGAAGTATCTGCCCTGGTTGTGATTTAAAAAAAAAGTTTTGGGAAAGTACTGGCTATAGTGGCTAAATTAAATAAGCACAGATTGCCCCACTTTGCACTTTAAACCTGTTCAAACACTCACAGCCTGTTCCTTGGAACTGCCATGTTGGCAATGAAGTGTCCAGGATAAATGCTGTGTTGTTGCAACTATCAACATGCTGTTGTTTGCAGAATAATACACACATGCACACATACAATGAGTGGTGGGTGAATCTATCTGACTTTTGACATGTGAGATATGTGCTTTTCAGATTATAGATTGCTGTAACCTGCCCCAGGTATTTGCTGGTGAATGGCGAGCAATAAGTTGAATGATAACAAAAGTAAAAATGCTTACTCATAGAAAGCAACTGCAGATTTCATAGATGAAAGCCCACCATAGTGGATTTGTCTGAGACTCTAATGAGTGATCGAGGTGCTAAAAAAACCTGGTGCATCCTTTAACACCCAACCATTGAGCAGGTCTCCTGTTTCCTACCCCCACACTTTTCCCACTGCACAGAGTACAGACATGCTTTAGAAATGAGAGACAGTCATTAAGCAGACTTCAGATCGGAATTCCAATTTCCTCAGTATTAAATTGATGGCTCCATTCTGGACTTTGGACTCAAATAAATGCCCGATGAATGAAATGCCAAGGGCAATCTGGGCCCCGAATTCTCTCACACACCCCTTGACATTTTTCTTTACTCAGATTTTCTTAACCTGCTATAATCACTTTCCCCTACAACAGCCCAATCACTGTGAAATATATTTAAGCCATAGGAATGTCAAATCCCTTTAATACTGTGTTCACATCCCACTTTTAAATACAGTATATGAAGATAAATGCCACATGTTTCAATGGAATTCATTCATATGGCACAATTACTTGGTTAGTAGATGGGTAGGCAAACATTAGGGGACAGGGGAGAAATTTGATTAAATTCACATTTAAAGCCAAATCTATCACCTAGACATTTTCTGAAGCAACATGAGAACCAAAACACAGCCAGCCTTCAAATTTCACACTTATATGAATTTTGGAATGCAGTTCTCCAACCAAACTGTTTACAATCATGCATATGTTAGGGGAGAGTGTGCATAAGAATGATTATATTAATGAAAATAGCATACAAAAATGATTATATGGGGGGGATTGAAAAAATGTGGACATTAGTCAAAACTTCACACAAAATGTGTTTTGGGAGAGAAATTTACACTAAAATGTTAAAAGAATTTTCAGGGTGATTTTTTTTAACACAAATTGCAAATTGTTGAAAAAATGAAGAAAGCTGAATTTAAGCCTGGGAAAATAAGAAAGTGAGAAAACGGAAATTAACAAATCCTTCCATTCATAACAAACTTTACATCTCTTTTTTTTTAAAGTAATATTTATTAAGAGTTTAAAGATTACAAAAAGAAAAAGAGTTAAGCAAAACAATACAATACAATACAATACAATACAATACAATACATAAAAAACAAAAAAACACTACTTATCTTAACAAAACAAAAACAATTAAAAACACATCCAGTATTTCCATATCTTATCTTTCATTTACTTGTTTCAACGACCTCCTCACACCTCCCTTTTTTGTATTCTAGTTCAGTTAGCTATTTCAGCAAATCCTTTCCATCTTTCTCAGTTTTTGTCCTATAATTTATCTTAATACCATCTAACCTTATTTTTTCCCCTTTGGCCCATTAACAGTATATTTTTACTTAATTCTTTATAACATTTCTGCTAAAGCCATATAACTTCATTCCAGCATCCTTCTAACATTCATTAATTTTAGTGTTTCTGTAAATAATCTTTAAAATTTTTCCAATCTTCTTCCACCGACTCTTCTCCCTGGTCTCGGATTCTGCCAGTTTGCATAACAAACTTTACATCTCTACCATTCAACTAATCAGCCTTGCAAGTATCTCCATAAATGTGATGGGGTATTTTGCGCGGACAGGTGGAGACCTCCCAACCCCGGGTGACATCCGGGTGGAATAATAACTCAAGACGACGTGTTATGGGTTTAAAATTTTGGCCACAACTTTATTAAAACTTCAGATGTAGGGAGACCTTGGCTTAGGCATTGGGCGTTTATCCCTCCCAGTCCCTGGCCAGGGATCTGGGGAACATCAGGGTTATCCAGATTACGTGGGGATTGGGCTGGCTCTGGAGAACGTCTGTTCAAGCAGAGAGCCTGCCCCCCATTTCACCGCAGTCGCAGGGGAGAGCAATGACAACCTATTGGCTTATGGCCAATGCCTCCCCTCAAAACAACCCCTTTAACGGAGAACCCTGGGATCACTGCTGCAGGGGGGCATGGGTCACAACTTCACGCCCCCCACCCCATTTAGGGAAGATAGACTAAAGGATTCCACCCAAGGCCTGAAACCGCCAAAGTTGTGACATTTCGGTACGGGGAAGGCAAAACCTGCCAATGCAGAGAAATTCCTTTCCGGCCCTTCAACAGCGACCATAACGTAGTAGCGCCTGTGTACCTGTGAAGAAGAGGTTAGCCTGCGAAAAATAGGGTGGGAGAAGCTCTGAAGCCTACTGAGAACCCCCAGGTAAGTTCCGCCCACTATTGTGTGGGCAGGTCGATCCCTCCCCTTACCTGGCCAACTCTCCTGGCAACGCCTCCCCAGCTGGGATTGGGTAACTGGCAGAGGTAGGCAGCTACCTTCAAGTGTCCAGCCGGG
Source organism: Podarcis raffonei (assembly GCF_027172205.1). Lineage (NCBI taxonomy): Eukaryota > Metazoa > Chordata > Lepidosauria > Squamata > Lacertidae > Podarcis > Podarcis raffonei. The sequence goes on from NC_070607.1 coordinate 76,513,526, forward strand.
GGGGGGGGGGGAATCCAGGCTGTACTACCGGGAGCCACATGGGATCGGAGGGGATGCGCGCGACCACACAAAAGGCCCCCCCATTTGATGTGGGGAGTGGTCATTCATGAGTATGTGAAAGCAGCTCAGTGAAGCAGCTCATAGGATGACATTGCTTGAGTACTGTCATACATCATGCTTAATTGGAAGGGAAAAAGGAATAGGGTAATCCAGTGATGGTTGACCTTTCATGCATTTACTTCAGCTGGAGTTAATATTCTGGTGGTTTGTCATTAAGGACATCTCTGTTTAGGCACCATTTTCTGGTTGATATTCCAGAACGCAATCCATTATTCCTTGCAACCGCAGAAGGAAGACCAGAGGAGTCTGTAATTTTGGCTTTCTATCTTGCTTCTCCAAGAACATGTGGGAGGGTTGGTAAAAATGTGACCATTATGATATTTGGCTGCATACAACACACCCCTCTTTCATATTTTGTATTATTATTAACAGAGGTTCTGCTTTGCACATAAGCAAGTAAAAGAATAATATTTGTAACAGTATATTAGCCAGCCCATTGTCTCTGTTCTGAGATTCCTGGATTGTCTGTTGGTTGTGAATGAGTTAAAATAGAGCAACTAACAAAAGAGCTGTCATAAATAAGAAACAAGAAACAGAATGAGTTTTCTGTGTGCCAGAAGTTATATTAAATCTAATTAGCTGGGCTGTTTGAGGATGTGCTCTGTTATTTTTTTTTTTTTTTTTATAAATTTTTTTATTGCTTTTTTCCAGAATCTAAATCCATCATCAATAACACAACAAAAGCGGTTTTACAGAAAGAAAAAGAAATTAAACAAGAAAAAATTCATTTTTCGAAGTCTTTTTTTTTTTTTTTTTCATCATCCACTGGACTTCCCCATCTCCTCCATCCCTGCATTCTTTATAATAAATATAAACAGCAAATTAATACCTTGTTTCCTGTGTTTTTGTATTTTCATCTAATTATTCACTCTGAAATTAAAACTTTTCTCAATCATTAACTTTGTTTCTATCAACTCCGAATTTCAATACTGAAGCATATTTACCTCAAACCTTAGCAAATTTTTAACATTCATATATCTTATAATGTTTTTGTAAATAGTCCTTAAATTTTTTCCAATCCTCTTCCGCAGCCTCTTCTCCCAGGTCTCGGATTCTGCCAGTCATTTCGGCTAGTTGCATATAGTCCATCAGTTGTGTGTGCCATTCTTCCAGTGTGGGTAGCTCCTGTGCCTTCCAGTATTTAGCTATGAGAATTCTTGCTGCAGTCGTTGCATATAGAAAGAAGGTTCTGTCTTTCTTAGGTATCCTCTGGCCCACAATGCCCAAGAGGAAGGCCTCTGGTTTCTTCTGAAAGGTATACTTAAATACCTTTTTCAACTCGTTATAAATCATTTCCCAGAAGGCCTTCACCCTCGGGCATGTCCACCAGAGGTGGTAAAAAGTTCCTTCAGCCTCCTTACATTTCCAACATTTATTATCAGACAAATGGTATATCTTTGCAAGTTTGACTGGGGTCATGTACCACCTGTACATCATTTTCATAATATTTTCCTTTAAGGCACTACATGCCGTAAATTTCATACCGGTGGTCCATAACCTTTCCCAGTCCTCAAACATAATGTTGTATCCAATATCTTGTGCCCATTTTATCATGGCTGATTTGACTGTCTCATCTTGAGTATTCCATTTAAGCAGCAAGTTGTACATTCTTGAAAGCACTTTCGTCTTAGGTTCAAGTAATTCTAGTTCTAATTTTGATTTTTCCACCTGGAAACCAATTTTTTTATCTTTTTTAAAGATCTCTAAAATTTGGGCATAGTGAAACCAGTCTCGCACCTTCCCTTTCAATTTTTCAAAGCTCTGCAACCTCCAAGTGTCACCCACTCTTTCTATTATTTCACAGTATTTTGCCCAGCCACCCCCCATATTAAGTATTTTTGTGGCTTTAGCCTCCATCGGTGATAACCACCTCGGAGTCTTGTTTTCAAATAAGTCCTTGTATTTAGTCCAGACAGAAAACAAAGATTTCCTTACAATATGGTTTTTAAACAACTTATGAGACTTTACCTTGTCGTACCACAAATATGCATGCCACCCAAAAGCATTGTTGAACCCTTCCAGATCTAGGACATCAGTGTTTTCTAGCAAAAACCAATCTTTCAGCCAGCAGAGGGATGCAGCTTCATAATACAACCTTAAGTCCGGCAGGGCAAAACCCCCTCTTTCCTTTGCATCTGTTAATATTTTAAATTTTATTCGGGGCTTTTTGCCCTGCCAGACAAACTTCATAATGTCCCTCTGCCACTTTCCAAAACATTCCACTCTGTCCACGATCTGTAGGGTCTGGAACAGAAACAGCATTTTTGGCAATACATTCATCTTTACTGCTACAATTCTTCCCAACAAGGAAAGTTTCAATCTTGACCAGATTTCTAGATCCTTTTTAATTTCAGACCAACATTTTTCATAATTATCTTTAAACAGATTCAAATTTTTCCCAGTCAAGTTGACCCCCAGGTATTTCACTTTATTAACAACGTTTAGTTCTGTTTCCTTCTGAAACCCATCTATTTCTAAAGGTGTCAAGTTTTTTGCCAAAACCTTAGTTTTTTGTTTGTTTAACTTGAATCCCGCCACCCGACCAAACTCAGAAATTAATTCCAATACTCTTTTTGTGCTGGACACCGGCTCCTGTAATGTCAAAACCAAGTCATCTGCAAAGGCCTTCAGTTTATATTGTTTTCCTCCGACCTGTATTCCTTCCACCTGCTGATCCTTCCTGATCAAATTTAGCAAAACCTCAAGGACAGAAATAAATAGCAAGGGTGATAGGGGGCACCCCTGTCGTGTTCCTTTTTCAATTTTAAACTCTTCTGTCACCACATTGTTTACTATCAATTTAGCCTTTTGTTCTGAATATATTGCATCTATGCCATTTTGGAACGCCCTTCCCACTCCCATCCCTTCCAAATTCTTCTTCATAAATTTCCAAGATATATTGTCAAAGGCCTTCTCCGCGTCTATAAATATCAAAACTGCTTTTGTATTCAAATTTGTCTGTAGAAGTTCCAGAACGTCAACAATGTTCCTAGTATTATCTGACAAATGCCTGCCAGGGAGAAAGCCTGCTTGGTCTTTATGAATAACTCCATTTAAGACTTTTTTCAATCTATTTGCCAAAATGTCAGCAAAAATCTTGTAATCCACGTTTAGGAGTGAGATGGGACGGTAGTTCTTAAGTTGAGTCTTTTCAGATTCCAATTTTGGTATCAAAGTGATGAATGCCTCTTTCCACGATTCTGGTGCCCCCTTCCCTTCCATAATTTAATTACATACCTCCATCAATGGCTGAGTCAGGTATTCCTTCAATATCTTATAGTATTTGGAGGTAAGTCCATCTGGGCCCGGGGATTTGCCTAGTTGCATGTTCTGAATGGCATTTTCGATTTCCTGTTGGGTTATTTTATAATTCAGGTCAGTTTGTTTGTCTTGTGTTAGTTTTTGTAGGCCATAGCTTTTTAAAAATTTATTTATTTCAGTCTCCACTTGGGGTCCTTGGGAAAACAATTTTTTAAAATATCTCTGGAAACACTTTCTAATTTCCTCTGGTTTCTGAATACATTCTCCTTCAACCTCTAGATTGGTAACAAAGTTCAGTTTTTGTCTCTTTTTCAGCTGCCATGATAGCAGCTTCCCACATTTATTTGCCGATTCAAATGATCTTTGTTTCATCTGTTTGATTTTCCATTCAACTTCTTGATTTATCAGTTTTGCATATTGTGCTTGATGGAATTTTATTTCTCTCAAAACTTCTTTTGATTTTGGATTTAGTCTCAACTTTTTCTCTCCGTCTTTTATCCTTTCCAAGATCTTGTCCTTTCTACCGTTCCAGAGTTTTTTCTTAATAGAATTCTGCTGTATCAGAAACCCTCTCATAACAGCTTTGCTTGCGTCCCAGATTGTTTTTTTTTCCACCGAAGTGTTCAAATTTAGTTCAAAGTAGTCTTTCATCGTCTTTTGGGCCTTCTTCACTATCTCCTGGTCTCTAAACAATGCATCATTCATTCTCCATCTGAAGGATCCAGCTGGTGTAAGTCTCAAGTCCATTTTCAAGGGGTTATGGTCGGAGCAAGTTTTAGGGCAGATCTCTACTTTTTTGGTCTTGGGTGCCAGTCCTCTAGATATCCAGATTTGGTCGATTCTTGTCCAGGATAGGTGGGCCTCAGAAAAGAATGTTCCCTCTCTACCTAGGGGGTTCTTTGTCCTCCAGATATCAATCAAGTCCATATTGTCTGTGAGTTCAAAAAAAGTCTTTGGTAGTCTGCCATCTTTAGTCACATTTTGATTTTGTGACTTATCCATGTGTGTGGAGACAACCCCATTCATATCTCCCATCAGAATGATGTTATTATAGTCCATATGGTCCAGCATTGTCTCATGCAGCTTCCCATAAAATTCAGATTTCCCCTCATTTGGTGCATAAATTCCAATTATCAAAAATTTTTCTCCTTGTGATTGTATTTCGATCGCCAAAATTCTTCCTTGTTCATCTTTGAACACAAATTTTGGTGCTAGGCTCTCCTTTGCATATATCACGACTCCCCTTTTCTTTTCTTTAGCTGATGAAATAAATTCTTGGCCTAGTCGCTTGTTTATTAGCACTCTTCTGTGGAGCCTAGTCACATGGGTTTCCTGGAGACAAATGACGTCTAGTTGTTCTTTCCTCAAAATGTGAAAAATCCTTTTCCTTTTTTCAGGGGAATTTGCCCCATGGATATTCCAACTAAAAAGCTGCAGAGACATCCTGGATCAGCTTGTTAGCCGATGGGGTTGTCTCCCTTCTCGTCTATGTCTGGAGGTGGATCTTTTGTACCAGGCGTGGGGGGTGGCCAGGTACCTGCTGTCCCTTTTCGAAGGTCCTCCCCGTGATCGTTTAGGAATTTTTCTTGCTCTTCTGCTGTTCTGATTCTCACCTTCTTCCCTTTCAAATTAAAAGATAATCCTTGGGGGAATTCCCACCTGTAAGGGATTGTGTTGTTTCTTAATAATCTTGCCAGATCCTTGTATGTAGTTCTTAAGTCCAACAATTGTTTTGGTATGTCTCTGAAGATTTCTGCTGTCTTTCCCTGTATCACCAATGGGTTTTTAAAATGTAGGCCAAGTATGTTGTCTTTTTCTTGCTTGTATCTCAATATGATCAAGCAATCCCTTGGTTTATCTTTCTTGGCCACTCTTCCCAATCTAAAAGCGGTGACGATTTTGAAGTCTTTCTCTTCTGCCAAACCCCAGAACTTAGATATTTCTGCAGTCAAAAAGTCAGCCAAATCTTCCTTTTCTAGTTCTGGAATATTTCTAATCCTAAGATTACTTTCCCGGTTTTTCAGCTCCGCCATAGACAGATAGGCCTGTTGTTCAGTGACCTGTCTACTCAGTGGTCTTACTTCCCCTCTTAATTCCTCAATCCTTTTTTTGTTTTGGTCTGCTTTCGTGTTTGCGTCCTCAGCTAATTTTCGGTTCTCTGATATAGTCTTTTCAAAATTTCCTATCGCCTGTGTGTTTTGAGCAACTTGGTCTGTCAACTTATTAATCGTTGCTGTAACCTGGTCAAATTTAGCCGCTTGTTCATCAGCTTTCTTATTTAATGCTGCCAGTTGATCCAATATTTCTTTAGAAATAGGGTCTAATCCTCCTGCAGCCATATCCTCCAAAACTGGCTGTTTAAATTGTCCTTCTTGCAGACCTGTCACAATTGGAACAGATGATCTACGTGGCTGCACAGGCAAAGTTGATTGCAATAGTTCAGTTTGTTTTGCTTTCTTGGCAGCCCTTGTTTTTCCTGCCACACTCATTCCACAACTGTCTAGGTTTCAAGGTCAAATTGTAAATCCCATGGGAAAAGCAATCATCCAGGCAAAAAGATTTCCAAAACAACCAGCAGTTCTCAGAGGTTTATATTTCCACAATCCAGCAGGGGGAGCTCCCCAAAAGTTTCCACCATTTAATTCCCAAATATGGTAAAATCCAAAATAAAGGGGGGAAACCCTCTAAATTCACTTTAAACTGCAGATGATAAAGGTTCTTTGCGAAGGTGTGAACAACAGTTCCTTTTTTGTAACTGCAAAGTAGCCCAATGTAACTTTATGTCTCTATACACAGTTGCCACAGTCTGATGTTACTTTGTATCCAGGCAGCCCGTGAGCTGGGGCTTATAACTTTATAATCCACAAAATATAGAGAGGTATAGCACAGTCTCACAATCAAATCCAAACTTGCAGGGTAAGTTCCAACTTCTTTTAAACTCCTTTCAACGCTTCCGCTTTAAAAAAACTTTGCTCAGTACTTTAAACAGGGACGGAAGACTGACTTCCTTTTTAGCGTCTCCCGCTTTCAGCCGAAATTCACCAATTTGATGTCCAAATAAAGCCTCAAATTTCTTACTCACGAGTTTGTTGTTTCCAATCAAATGTTCAAAGAAGAAAGGTCAGCGCTCATCAGCAGCAGCCGCGCGGCTTCGCTTCCGCGGAAAGAGCGATGGATTCACAGCACCGCTACCCCCTCCACGTTCCGGAGCCCCTTACGGGGTCCCTTCTGCGTATCCGAGGTCGCTCCTGGTGCCCGCCGAATCCCACGGCCACGGGCTCACTCTACCCGTGGTTTTCCTAAACGGGTCGTCGCTGTGCCGCAGCGCACGACCCTTTTCCGCGGAGCCCCTCTTCAACAACTGAAGAGGACCGCCATTGCTGTTTCGCGCCGCCTCCGGAAGTCCTCTGAGGATGTGCTCTGTTAAAGCCATACATTTCCACTAGCTCTATAGTTTTTCCACACGCTTGCTTACATGGGCTTTAAAAACAGAAGCCAAACTATGCACAGCTTCCTCCTGCATTTTTCCATTTCTCCCAAGTGTGGCTTTGCCGTTAGTATTTCCACACACGCTGCAGCCATTTTGTACCATGAATTTTATATTTCCACCCCTGCTCGGCCCTTAGGCTGCTCTAGGTTCCTGTACTCTATACTGGCTGATGGCCGACCTTTGAGAAGCAGTATGCAGTATCCAGGTGCTCTTCATGTATTTGATCAATCATTTACAAAAATAACCCTCCTCTTTCAGCGCCTTCTCATTTTTCTGTGAATATTGATATCTATAAAGGGGACGGCTGCTAGATGTGTGGATCATTTGAAGACTGCAGCATCAAACGGGTGCCTTACATATCACAATATGCCATGACAGAACAAATACTTTTGCATCATCACCTCACACACAACCATGTTTCAGTGATGTTGGTTAGCACACATAACCCAGAATCATCAAGTGATGTGAAATCAACAGTTGACTATGTATGCATGCATGTATGTATGAGCCAAACTTGAAATAAAATTAACAAATGGTTTTCTCTTTTCCTGAAACTCTCTATAGAGCAGTTCCAGAAGGGGGTTTGTTATGAGATGGCTGGTACATGTGCAGGCAAATGTTTGTTGCCAGATCTACACAATACTATTAGCATCAAAATATCACCCTGTATTTCCAAACCCATTTAATCCAGATTACTATTTCCAGGAAAATCTGATAAACTAAACAACAAGAAACTGTTGCTGATAGCCCATAATGGCCCATGTGTGATGCCTGAATGGCCCTTTACACTTAGGGATGGTGAGAAAATTTTGATTCAGTTCTTATTTAAAGGCAAACCTACCTCATTTGTACTTTCCAAAATAATATTCAAAATTCTCACTTCTCCAAATGTTGCAATGCAGTTCTCCAACCAAGTCATTTGTATAAAAATGCCTATACTATGGCACAGTGTGCTTATAGACGCATATATTACTGAAAATAACATACCAACAGGGCATTATATATGGGGAAATTGCTCTGCAAAAAAAATGTGTAAATTAAGAGAAATGCACACTAAAATGCTAATTAATTTTCACAAGGGTGTCAGTATATATATATATATCACAAACTGACTTAGAAATAAGAACTGAATTCAAGAGTAGAAATATAAAAAATGGAGAGAAACCAAAATTGACAGATTTGTCCATCCAGATTTGTTTACAGTATTAAGCTCTCCATGTCCCATTTCCATGTAGAGGAATGTCAAAAGTAAACTCAATTTACAAACCTATGTGAGGCCCCATAAATTTTGATGTCCTCCACATACTATATCCATTTATATCCCACCCTATCTCCAAGGAGGTCAAGGCAGCATGTATGCCCCACTTCCCACCATTGCATCCTCACAACAGCCCTGTGAGGTAGGTTAGGCTGAGAGAAAGTGACTGACCCGAGGTCCCCCAGCAGGCCTCATATCTGAGTGAACATGTGAGCCTGGATCTCCCTGGCCCTAGTCTGACACCTTAACCACTACCCTATGCTTGCTCTTAAGGTACCTTACTTCTGAGTAAACAAGGTCAGAATCAGCTGCAAGGTTTCCAAGAGCCTTCATTATTCTCTTCCCTTTAACCTTCCCCAATGCTCTATGGTAATCATACTTGTGCTTTCACACTGATGGAACATCTACATGCCAAGGAGCTTATTACTGGCCGGTATTGTCTCCAGCTGTTTCCTGTGCAGAGGTGCAGGCCATTTCCCTTTGCAAGAAGCAACTGGTGATGTGCACATTTAACTGGGGGTGGGGGGGAATCAATCCTTTGCAGTCTCCTGGTAATTTTTTTCCTCCTGACCATTTGCAGCTGCTTGAGCCACAAGAATGAGTTTTGATGTCACTGAGAAAGCGGTTAAGTCCCTTACCTTAAATCCCAGCTGTGCCATGCTGAACTTCATTCCCTTTCCTGTTCTCCTGGCCTGTCCATATGTTCAATTGGACTTAGGCTAGCATTTAGCACCATTTGCAGTAATTATATCATTTAAACCACAAGCAGTTTAATTTGAAGTGCTGGCGATTTCAGTTCAGAATCTTAATTGCCTGGAACTTCAGACCTAGGTTACCCGATGGTCTCAAATGTCATTCCAATATTCCAACATCTCCATGAGGTGGCTCTTCTCATGTCCCCTGTGTCTTTACTGTTTTGTTCGATGGAACTGGTGACTAAGCTGTGACCCTCCATATGTCATGGAACTATGGCTCCCATAATTCCTCGCCATTGACCATGCTGGTTGGGACTGGTGAGAATTGTAGATGTGGAGGGTCACAGGTTAACTGTACCTGCTCCATGGTGTAAAAATGAGTCACATCAAGATCTCTGTTTTCTAGTCTATGCTCATATCAAACTGTATTGTGTATCTAGAAATACCATAATTCTGATATCTTTCAGAGACCACTTTAATGTATCAGTGTGTGCATTAGCACTCGTCAGATCTGTCCTTTTGGCATGTCCATCTTGGCTTTATTGACCTGTTCAGATATGGAGTCTGAGTAATCACTGAGTAAGGATTATTCAAGATAGTACAGGTTTGATAAAGCACTAGCCAAATTTGGAGAAGTGTGAATTTCAAGAGATAGCTGCATTTTGGTTCGTGTACTGTTTTCATGAAGTGAAAAATGGGTATGTTTACATTAAAATGTGAACCAAATGAACCCCCCCCCCATCCTACTTCCTACAGCAGCTCTGAATTTGCAGAATATGTGTGTGAGTGACTGAGTGAGTTTCTGGTGGTATACATAGTAGTCACTCCATTCAATTTCAGATCAGGCCAGTAAGTAGTGATGAGGAGTTACCCACCAGTTATGCCACTATGTTCATTTGAGAGAATGTCTGAACACACCCACAAGTGTGCTGATACTAGAATAGACTGTGGAGACTGGTCAAGAACTGAATATAGAAGAAACCAATTAAAATAAGCCTTTCCGCAAATTATTTGAGCTTCTACTTGTCTCGGTTCAATTCTAGAGCGGATTGCACTATCCTCCTGGAATGTGTATTCTAAAAAGATACCTTTGCTGAGGATTGCATTCCAGGGCAGCCTTCGGTTAATTCAATTTATTCATTTTCTTTCTCTTTCTCCCTCTCTTTCTCTCTCTCTGTGTGTCACACACACATACACCAGGATTAGTTTCATGTCCCATTTTGATGACTGCTTCTAAAAACCAAAGAGAAGTCTTGCAATTGCTGCCTATGATGAATAATGTTTTATTTTAGAGAAAAAGATCTATCATAGCCAGAAGTGATCCTGCCCTTAATAAAGCCAGTTGCTCCCTTCCTCTTAAGTGCAGACAATGGCTTTATTGGGCCGGCTGTTCTCAACTGCTCCCCTGAGAAACAGGCAGAATCCCCTATTCCAACCTCCACATCTGGAAGTTGTCTGTATTTAAACAAACTCTATTACATAACAATTGACATCTGGAGCCTGTTACCAGTACAGTTTTAGCAGAAAAAGGAAAATAATCAATATGATATATCCTGAGAATGTGGCAATGGGCCCCTGCGAGCCAAAACCCTCTAAGATTCCTAGTAACTATTGTTTTTCATTCAACTTCCTTTCCCCCTGCCCCTGCTGAATCCTTTAATTTTGTATCTGCTTCATTGCATCTGTATGTACCTATGAGCATAGTATTCCTCTGTGGTTGCTCTCATAGCAATGCTAGAGTGATGGACAGATGGAGAGGAGATTGAGATAGAGATATATTGCATGCAAAACCCCGAGGGAGGCTTTCAAAGTGAAGGCAGGTGCAGCAAATGAAGCAAGGCTAAAGGATTCTAAGCTCTTCTCGTTTGGGTTCAAGTTCTGTGTGTGCCTCGGGAGAAGCAGATGAATAAAATTGCTATCCTGGACACATCAGCATAGCACACATTGGAGCCCTGCGCAGGTGCCCTGCCCGTCACCACAAAGAAATGTACAGGATCACGATTGTTAAACTAGACAGGGTGAGTTGAAAGTGAGAGGAGGTTTGTCCCGGGAAATCTGATTGCAGAAATCAATGGTATATCTCACCTTTTCACCGCACCCAAAAGGAAATATGAAAGATTGAGGAAAGTGCAAAGAAGTTTATTCTAAACAATTTTCTTTGCCTACCCCCATCAGGGATGTTGCGGAATTTCAATGAAAACAGAAAAGGAAGTAGAAATTGCCGCAGTTTGTGTGTACATCTGTGGCCAAGAACAGAAATCAGTCAAGCGAATACAATTCACATAATTGTTGTTTTCAAATCCACAAATGAAACATAATTAATCACTTTTTAGCATTGTTTTGACATTTCCTTTACATTGGAATCAATCCAAGTTACACATGTTCCATATCTTAGGTTAGATAGCTGATAGCAAGGTTATTACCTTAGTATTTGGTGGGAACCAAATTGCAGTGAAATGGAAACAGCACCACTTTGATTAAAGGTAAAGGTAAAGGTACCCCTGCCCGTACGGGCCAGTCTTGACAGACTCTGGGGTTGTGCGCCCATCTCACTCAAGAGGCCGGGGGCCAGTGCTGTCCGGAGACACTTCCGGGTCACGTGGCCAGCGTGACAAAGCTGCATCTGGCGAGCCAGCGCAGCACACGGAAACGCCGTTTACCTTCCCGCCAGTAAGCGGTCCCTATTTATCTACTTGCACCTGGGGGTGCTTTCGAACTGCTAGGTTGGCAGGCCCTGGGACCGAGCAGCGGGAGCGCACCCCACCACGGGGATTCGAACCGCCGACCTTTCCATCGGCAAGCCCTAGGCGCTGAGGCTTTTACCCACAGCGCCATCCGCGTCCACTTTGATTACTACAGCTCAGAACAGAAATCACTGCCTTCTTACATCCCTAACCCCACCACCTTTTATGCAAAATCTGGATGGGCCTGCAGTCTGGCGATTGCAGACTTTGAAGCCCTGTTTGGTCATGTGAGTCATGAGGGCTACACCACCATGGAAGCAAGTCCTTGAAAAAATATGGCAAGCTATGAGAGTGGCAGATGTGCAAACCCCTCAGCAGGAATGCCAGAAGAAAAATCATACTGATAAAGACCAGGGGAAGTTGTTTCAGCCTGTAATTAAGTTATAATTTTCAAACTGGATGCTCGGTTTTGAAGCAAACCAGCATCAGATGATACTGATGGCCAACTGATGGAGCCTCATCCAGCCTGTGTGGACTTCCAACCTGTTCTTTGGCATATTATCTGATTGCAAGGATGCCCGCCCCACACTGTCCCGCACCTCCGTAGGTTTCCTTTGGGATGGGACACAGGCTCTGTAGGCTCTATGGACTCTTTCCTCATTGTTGGAGTTCTCTTATCCATCTCAGTGCATCAGCCAATAGACAGACTCCCATACTGCAACAAGGAAGTACAATGCCAAAACCACTGTTGCTATTTAGTTTGAGGAAAGGAGGGTGGGCTATAAAGGAGCCTTTTGTTTCACATCAGAATGGGCAGAACAAACATCTCTGGCCCTTGACCAGTTGTTTAGTTAAAGCACAGTCCTTTCTATAAATTCATTTCTGACTAGGGCCATGTAGACTCGTAGCAAGCCCATAGCTAGAAATATTATGGTGAGCAGGCTTAATGTTTGTTTAAAGTTCTTTGACTGTACTGCCTAGTAAGCTGTTGAGTAGAATCCCGCTGACACATTTCCCCTTATATCTCCACAAGTATGAAACGGTTAGAGAGAATTTCTTAATGGAAACTGGAATTTCGGGGGGTGGGGAGTAGGAGAGACTGGAATTCCTTGAGGAGGCTGGGCCTTTGAAGGTCCCCTTGAGGCTGCAGCCGTGAGTCACACAATGGTAGACTGCAGTACAGAGTAGCACTCCAGAACTGAGATACTGTTGTTTATAGTGGGAATGCTGCCTGCTTATGTTTAACTTGCATGATAACAAAACCCAAAATAGTAGTACATTACTTACCACCAGTTGTAGCCATCTGGCTCAAGAAAACAGCTCGAGCAATTTCGGCAGCTCATCTAGCTGAAGAGGTGTCCAAATGCATTCCCCACACAGTATGCAGAGACAAATCCTGGCTGGGTTTGCAGCCTGCAAAATCTAGGGAGATTGAGTGTGTCGAATGCAAGCAGACTGCCTCTTTGGACTGAAGTATATATCCGTCCCAGTAGACATTGCTCTGTGCAAGGAACGGTGTGTAGGCCTCTGTGTTTTCTGCTTGGTTCCTGCTGGGAAATGAAAGCTTTTCTCTTCTTTGTCCCATCTCAGACTGGAGTTCCCTTTCTTTCTAATCACTCTGTGCATTTAGGTTTTCCAAGCTGAAGTTTTGATATCTCAAGGTGTTAAACTGTACTCTTCCTTTATTTCCCCCCTGGATTCAAGCTGGAAGGACTAGTATGAAAACAAGCTTAGAGGCTCTTACAGGCCAAGGATAGCCCTCCAGATGTTGTTGGTCTCTAACTCCCATCAGACCCAGCTAGTATGGACAATGGTCAGGGTGATGGGAGTTGCAACCTTGTTGGCTATCCTTACGATATCCCATTATCCTTACGATAGGCAAGCTAGTCCAGCCCCCTGTTCAGTACTGGAAATCCACAACAATCCCAACAAATGACTACCCAGATTCTGGTTGAATGCCTCCACTGAGGAAGAGTGCCACCCCACCCCCCACTCCTCTAGGTAATTGGCTCTGTCAAGAAGTTTCTCCTAAAACCCAACTGAAACCCACCCTCCTATAATTTGACCCATTAAATCTAGTCCTGCCCTCTAGGAAATCTTTGCCCTCTTCTGCATGAGAGCCGTTCAGGTATTTGAAGAGGGCTATCCTGTCTCCTCTCAGTCTCCAGGCTAAACATACCCAGACCCTTCAACCTTACCTGATCGGACTTGTTTTCCATACCACTGACCATCTCCATTACCACCTTCTGAATCCGCTTCATTTCGTCTACCTCCGCCTAAAAGTATGACGCCAGCTCCTCTGCTTTTCATTAGGGATAGACAAATCTGTCAATGTTGGTTTCTCTGTTTCTGATTTTTCCACTCTTAAATTCTGTTCTCTGCATTTCCACAGCAATTTGCAATGTGTTGTTTTCTGGTGTGTGTTTTTAAAAAAAGAAGAATCCTAGTGAAAATTTGTCAGACTTCTAGTGCTTGTTTCTCCTTATATTTTTGTATACAGTTTTGAGGATTATTCACATTTTTTGAGCATTTCCCCCAATATAAAGCATGTTTGATGTTATTTTCACTGACAAATACATTTACAGTGTATGCACATTTCCCCGTAATACATGCATTTTTGCACATAGCGTTTGCGTGGAGAATTGCGTTGCAAAATTTAGAGAAATGCAAATTTCAAAGGATAGCTGGGTTTTGGTACGCATTTCGGTTTGAAAAGTATGAACTAGGTAGTGTCTCATTAAAATGCAAACAGAATTGAATTTCTTCTCCATCTCTACTTTTCATATCCATATCAATAAGGTAAGTGTTCTTGCAATCATCATCCAGAGGTCATCATTCTCTATTCATGTATTCTATTATAGTGTTATAGAGACACAATTCCTTCTTATTCCTTAAAGCAGTAGCACAAGGAGGTAGGATGTGGAAAAGGAAGAAATGCAGCAACACACACACAAAAACTCTGAGAGAATTGCATTTCCTGCATAATTTGCTAAATGTAATATATGCAATAAATGTAATATATAAAACTTTAGGTTTTAAAGTTCCGATAGGCCTGATCTCTATAACAACTGAAGTAAGGTAAGGTAAGAAACCCACAAGAAATGTTCAAAAGGTGATGACAAAGGAGAGGGCCTTTTAGGTAGTGGTCTCATCTATATAGGGATGCGGGTGGCGCTGTGGGTTAAACCACAGAGCCTAGGGCTTGCCGATCAGAAGGTCGGCAGTTCAAATCCCCGTGACTGGGTGAGCTCCCGTTGTTCAGTCCCAGCTCCTTCCCACCTAGCAGTTTGAAAGCACGTCAAGGTGCAAGTAGATAAATAGGTACCGCTCCGGCGGGAAGGTAAACGGTGTTTCTGTGCGCTGCTCTGGTTCACCAGAAGTGGCTTAGTCATGCTAGCCACATGACCTGGAAGCTGTACGCCAGCTCCCTCAGCCAATAAAGCGAGATGAGCGCCGCAACCCCAGAGTCGGTCACGACTGGACCTAATGGTCAGGGGTCCCTTAACCTTTACCTTACTCCTCTATATGGAATGCTCTGCACAGTGAGGTCTACCTGGCACCAACATTGTCTTTTTGGGTGCCAAGATAATATGTTCCTCAACTCCCATGCTCTGAGTCAAGACTGGTGCATCTAGAGCTGACATAAGTCTCCCATAAGTCTCTGAGAGAGGGAAGGGGCAAAATTGGAGGGAAGACTTTAGGTGGATCCTAACACCATTCAGCCTAGTCACGTGACTTGGCAACCCAACAGAACTTACACCAGCAGAAAGGATGGTATAAGGCTTGTTTTCCCTTTGCTATGCTTGGGCCAGCTTGGCCAGCATTAGTCTCTTGCTCCTAAACCCCCTTAAATTATGGTGGCTTCCCACACTTAGCATTGCTTGCTAAATACCTAAAGCAGAGACCATTTTATCTCCTTGGAAAAGCTTGTTGAAACAAAAATATATTCAATTGTTTCTGGGAAATACAAATAGTGGGCAACTGGCGTATCTCAACAGGGATGCTGTTCCTCAGAATCCGTTGTATGACTGAATCTGCTATAAGATGCCCTGAGTCTTTTTCTGAAAAATGGCATCTCATTCAACAATCTAAATTAACCATCCCTCCAAACAAAAATACCTCACAGCTCAAAAGTCATACAGCCTTCTGTCCTTAAAATGATCCTACCCCAGGTTAAGGTTACGAAAGCATGATGTTTCACTTTTCCTGTAGGGAGCCATCTCCTCAACCTTGAAATCTTCAAATGCTGCTCACATCCTAGCTAGCCCCTGACAGGGCACAATGGGAGCCTGGGGGCATGGGAGAAAGCAGGAAAAGAAAGGGAAACAGGATAAGAAAAACTGTGTTTTGAGAGCTTTGTTCAGTGCCTGGCAATAAATTGGTGCTTGTTTTCTGTTGTGGCTTTGTGAAGTCATGATTCAGCGATATGCTCTTCAGCTGTTTCTAGGCCCCTTCGCCAAACTAAGAGGCTTCTATTTGTTTATTTTTATTGTCTATTTTAATGGGAGATTGAGAAAACAAAACCTGTCATTGAATGAACATGTGCCAGGCTGGGCCAGGGTCTTAAAGATAGAAACTGAGACACTGTCTACTGTGGAGCAAAGCCTTTTTTATTATTATTGACTTTCTTTGGTTTATTATGGAAAGGTTTCCCTCTCTCTAGATTACGTCTCACATTCACCAGTTTGCTTTAGTTTCACATTTGGGAAACTGACCTTATGTCACCACCAATTTTCTACTTATTATACTCAGAAAGGGTAGGAATAAATGGAAGGGGGAACAAGGGCTTCAATCAGATTCACTTAGTCTTTCAATTCTCCTTTGCTTTTGTCTGATCCGTCTTCCCACTCCCCCTGTCCAAACACGAAAGTCAGCGCATACTGAACTGTTGTGGCCTATGAGTGACTGTTACCTTATAATTAACTGCAACTCATAGGTCCATGAGAGACATTTCTGAGATCTTCCATTGCCTGGGTGAACAATGGAAAGTATTTTCTCAGTCTGCAAGAGTTTTCGTTCCACTTACCTCCTTCCTAGCAGTCTCCATAAGGAATTATAATCGGATCTGAGGAGTGGCACAAGAGAACACCCAGTTTTACAAGGTGCTCAGAGATCAAGCACCATACATAATACTTCCAGTGAATCATTCCTGTCTCCCATACGGCTTTTCATGCCATAGGAGAGGAGCAATGTATTTGGCTGTGGTCATCCCATTTGAAGAAGACTGGTCAAAAATTCAGAAGAGTGTAAAACTGATACCAGATTTAGAAGAATGCATGACAAAACATTAAATAAGTAGGGTATCCATTGAGGCAGTATGGTGTAGTGGATGGGTGTACAGGACTTGGATCTTGGATATCTGCACAACTACTTGTCACCTGCACAACCCAAGAGCACAACATTGCCTTGTCCCAGTCATTACCTCTCAGGCTAACTGTGGTGAGAGTAAACTAGGGTGGTCTCATGTATGAAGAACTTGGAATGTCCCCTTCCACTTTAAAAGATTGCAGCATAAGGGTCCATAAGGGGGGAGGGAAGTCAAAGGAGATAAGATGCATGTACTTTGTTTCTTTTTTGTTGTTGCTATTGTTATTGTTTGTAAAATCAAAAATGCAATAACGATAGATATAACTAGATAGATAGAGAGATGATGATGATAGATAGATAGATAGATGATAGATAGATAGATGATAGATAGATAGATAGATAGATGATAGATAGTATATAGATAAAGAAATAGATAGATAGATAGATGATAGATGATAGATGATAGATATAGATGATAGATAGATGATAGATAGATGATAGATAGATAGATGATAGATAGATAGATAGATGATAGATAGATAGATGATAGATAGATGATAGATATAGATAGATAGATAGATAGATAGATAGATGATAGATAGATAGATGATAGATAGATAGATATAGATAGATGATAGATAGATAGATGATAGATAGATAGATGATAGATGATAGATAGATAGATAGATAGATGATAGATAGATAGATAGATAGATGATAGATAGATAGATAGATAGATAGATAGATAGATAGATAAATGATAGATGATAGATGATGATAGATAGATAGATAGATAGATAGATAGATAGATAGATGATAGATAGATAGATAGATAGATGATAGATAGATAGATAGATATAGATATAGATTGCAGCATCCAAATGCAGAAAAGAGACTGCCTGTGCAACACGGCTTTGACTGAAACGTGGACTTGGATGTGCACCCTAGCAAACGTCTCCATCCACAACGGGATGCACATGCAAATGTCCATTCCACCGAAAGCAATAAAGTGAAAACACACAGGATCTGTTCTGGGATGGACGTCTGATTTAGGCTGACAAATTCCAGTTTAAAAGATTCTAAGTATCGTCCCCCCCAACACACAAACACAAAATCTGGATTTTTGCACATCTCTTGGGGATCCCTCTAGCCTGCCCAGACCCACTTCCTACCCTCTCTCTTTCTTGTTTTGGCATCCAGCACATCTGCACTTGGAGCATCCTCTTCTTCACAAGCCTCTTCTTCCTAAAGTTTCCAAATCCAGTCTGGGTGGTAAAACAGCAGCTGCCTGTTAGATACGGAGGGTTAGGAGGAGCGCAAGCCAGGTCTTACTGAAAGATAGATGGAGAAAGGGGAAACAGGTCACTTCAGCAAGAGTGACTTGTGTGATCCTTCATGTCTACTCAGAAATGGGTAACATTTGGGGCTTACTCTGTGGTAAGCGGGTGTAGGGTTGCCGACGAAACAAAATGGTAAAAACAGAAGTGAACAAAAGAGGTTCCGTCAGCATTTGACAAGCACACAGCTGGCTAAGAAAGGGAACCTAAGTTTCAGGATCCAATGCAGGATCTTATTCAGAGCAACAGGGCATCATTTTAATACCTTGCCCAGAACATTACAATATCTATGGTCAGCCCTGCTCTCAGCAGTATGCATAAGATGGATATATACATACACAGAGAGAGAGGGGGGTTGCATATATATGATTATTAACACTGCAAGTCTGTAGAAAGTGCCCAATGCCACAGAATATGGGAGCAGTTTAACATGGTTTGGATTAAGAGCAACAACACTTCACAAGCATATGGAGCAACGGTGCCAAGACCTCCCACCTCATGCTGCAAGCAGAGATGGAGAAGGGGGCAGGGACTTAGCTGTGGGTAGAATGCCAAGAGTTCTGGAATCTAGAGGTTTTTTAAATATTGTTTTATGGGCAGTGGATAGATTGGAGAGACAAAGCATCTGAGAAAGTTTTGGGACTTGGCCTTATTTCTCATGAGTGAGTTTCAGAAGTCGGTCGATAGGAAAAACTTGGCTTAATTCCAAATACTTTGGCTTAACTGCCTTGTGGGTCAGACTGGAAACTAGAAACAAGACAGATTACATCAATATAAAAATGTCAAACTCAAACCACTGTGATCTGTGTTTATTTTTGTGATTAAAACCCCTTGAGTACCACCAGTTTTGATCTCTTGAGAGGGTCTTTGACCTTCAAATTATTCCTTTATGTGAGATTATGTGAATGACAATATTTACACAGTGATAATGCTGAGATTGGGCACAATCCGCCATGCACTATTTGTTTGTTTGTTGTGTTTATTGATTTGCCTTCCTTTCCTTAAGGTAGTGTTTATTACTCTCTCTCCTCCCCCATTTTATCCTGAGAACAACTCTGTGGGATAGGTGACAAGTACAATGTCACCAAGCAAACTCTGTGGCTGAATGTGTCCTACCTCACCCACTCAGATGCAATTCTTCGCTTGAGACAACGAGAAAGCTCCATTCAATAAACCAGTACACAGTCTTAGGAATCCTGTGCTTTGAGCTAATGCTAAGTCTACAACAGATCTTTTAGGTTCATGACTAGATGATAGCTAAGATCCTGATGTGAAGCTCCCGTTCTACTTTTAAACAGCAAGCCAGGACCAGTCATTTGTACAGTTCTTTTTCCAAGCAAGAAGACTAGTTTGCAGGCATAAGTTCCAGAGGATGGGCTGTTCATGCTAGTATAGACAGTGACATGCCTTTGGCAACAGGACTTGCATCTGTCCTGCCGAGTCCCCTTCAACCTCTGCTTCAACTGGCCCTGCCAACTTCCCATCTCTACAGCAACCATGGAAACCCAACTCTCTGAAGGTGGGGCAAGCATTGGCACACAAGGTTCTCAATCCAGCATTAATGGGGTGGAGATCTCTCTCAACTCACTACTTGGGCTTCCCCCACTTCCAGATCCTCCTTCTCCTCTTGTCAGGAGTGTGTGCAGGAGCCAGGCCCTGTGACTGCCACCTGGTGGCAAGGGCCGGGAGGGGTATATAAGACCAGCATTTCCCTCTGGCTCTTTGCCACAGCAACAAGTTACCCACCTAGCTGTGCTTCAGCTTCCTGACTCCTGGTATCCTGATTCTTGGACCCTTGGCTTCCTGACTCCTGGTTTCCTGACTCTTGGACTGCCTGTAACCCAGACCGTGACACCTCTTCTGATACTTGCCACTCTTGCCCCTAGTACTAATCCAGCAATTCTAGCAGATTCTACTAATCCAACAATTCTAGCCACTACACTGTGCTGGCTCTAAGAGGAGTGGAGCAGAGGAAACTTACAATGCAACGACAATGTGTCACATCTTTTGTTCTGACCCAGATCCCAACCAGTGACTTGGACACTGAACATAAAGGGATAGAGGGCAGGTGTGTGACATCAGAAAGGCTGGTAGCACAGACCACTGAGGCACTGGATCAGCTCCTGACATTGAACCCAGCATCCAGGGACTTTCTCAGCCAAACACTACCCCATGAGCCAGAAGCACCCAAGCTGGAATATCAGAACAGGGCCAGCATCTCACCCTCACCCAAGGGTTTCATACTCTACCAAGTCCAATCTCCACTTGCCATTCCAGGTAGTGTTCCCAGTGTGAGATAATGGTGTTGAAGTGTGAAGCACCATGCTAGAGAACTTCCCCTTTAAGGGTCTCCCTTCCTTAGCAAGGGGTTGGACCTGGAAGGGGAAGTCAGACTCAGAAAGCCTATGAGTTAACACCAACCACTTGACCATACAAACCATCTGCTCCCTGGGACCTGTCCAGGGTTCTGAAGGACTTATCTTCTTGTTTTTCAAGTCTGGTTCTCTGCTTTTAAGTCGATTCTGCCTATTAGGACCCCTGTTCTTGTGACTGCTCTAGACCATTGCAAGTCCCATTTCCTCCAAACTCCTCCACTGTATCAGCTTTGCCAGGACCAGGCAAAGACAGACAGCTTGTGGCCAGCACAACTAAACTGCTTCTGGTGCCATGGAACACCGTGATGGAAGTCAGAGTGCATGGAAATGCCATTTACCTTCCCACTACAGCGGTATCTGTTTATCTACTTGCATTGACTAGTATGCTTTTGAACTGCTAGGTTGGCAGAAGCTGAGACAGAGCAATGGGAGCTCACCCCATCATGCAGATTCGAACCGCCGACCTTCTGATCAGCAAGCCCAAGAGGCTCAGTGGTTCAGACCACAGCGCCACCCATGTCCCCTTTACCTTTACCTATAACACAAAAGTGTTCTAACACATGGAAATCTTCAGAATTAGCAATCTGTGCTTCTAGCCTACGCCCACTACACTTCTAACTGCAATGCATCTAATGCTGGGACAGTAGTTCTTTCCCATGTGGATGCCAGAGCAATGAGGACCTTAATAAACAAGAAGGATGAGAGAGAGAGAGTGGAGGAATTCATTTTTTTAAATAACCAAGCACATCTCCTCAAATTCTCTCCTTGCATCTCAGGTGTCTTCCATGAACATGTGCAAAGCTAATATCTAAGCCAGGGAAATTAAAGCAAATACTTATCCAGGATCAAAGCATGTATCTATTTCCCTTTTTTTATCCTCCATGCACAAAGCAAAGGATGCTTCAACCACCTGTTGACACAGTCAGGATACTAGTGGTGGCAAATTCCAGAGAGAATCCCCACCCCCAAAAGCCCAAGATCAGTTTCTAGAAAGGGGAAACTGATTTCCCCCACCAATCCATCAGGATATGCTTCATTTCCTGAATGGCTGAATGGCAAGGAAGGCTGCATCTTCTTCTATATACCCTAGTTCACTGGGAAATTTGGCTCTTGAGGACAAATGACAACACCATCCGTATCTTCCTGATTAAAGTGCCCACAGAAACAGAGGAAATTTGTTATGTGCAAAAAATAAGACCGCTGTACACGTGCTAATTTATAGATGCAGGTTTTGAAATAATCATGACCATAATTTAAATAGAACTACAATTATGGTTCTTCATCTGTGAATAGGGTTGCCATATTTCAAAAAGTAAAAACCGGGGGGGGGCAGGAAAGTTGTTGCACTTTTTTTATGTAGATGCCAAAACAAACACGCTTTTTCAACTGACTTGCCTAAGATCCAGGACAAAGCACCACCTTCCCCCAGGCATCAATTCCACCTTTGGAATCCTGGTAATCTCTGGAAATATGGCAGTCCCAATCTGTAAACCAGACATGAACTGGACAGCCCTCCTTCAAATAGAAAGTTGTCCTCTGTAAAGAAATGCCATTACTATCGTCGCACATGTCACATAAAGATGGGATACTGATTATGGTTTTCAGGAAAGAGGAATCATGGCTTATTAAGTGTATTGATGGGGACGAGCCATAACTAGGAATGGACAAATTGCCAATGTCTGGGTTCTCTCTGTTTCTCATTTCTCCAATCTTACATTCAATTATCCACCGTCTTGCACTAGTTTACCTTTTTTCTACATCCTTACAGAAAAAAACCTATTGATATTTTACAGCATATTTCTCCTACTATGCACATTTTTATGCGTTTTTACCCAGTATACACTTCTTTTACAAGCAATTTCCCCTAATATAAAGCATCCGGGCGAAGCAAACAGTGGAAGTGCTTTCCTTTCTCTTGCCCTGCTCTGCGAGGCCTTGTATTTATATTCTGATTTTAAATATTTATTTAAAATTTGAGAGCGCGGCTGGAAAGCAGACAGCAGATGGCCTCCTCCCATTATATCAGAGAGGTAAGCTACACATACAGAGCTGACTTTCCTTGGGCATCTAGATCCTAAACAGCTTAAGGTTGAAACTCCTTTCCATGTAGTCCAGTAAGACTTTGATGTGGTGGCTGTCAATTCCAAAATTACCCTGGGCAAGAAGGGAACAGAAAGAGGACAAGTGATTCTTGCATGAGCTCAACAGAAACCAGTGGGGGGAATTATCCACTTTAAAAGGGGGCTTGCATTACATGGTAGAACAAAGCTGCATCTCCACAGAATGCCAGAGCCTTAAGAACACCATAATTGCAGAATCTGAGGCAAAGTGTGCTGAAGCCTTTCTGAAACACCCCTGGAGTTGAAAGAAACATTTCTAAGAAAGTAGAATGCTACCACTTTAACCACCATTTTTTCCTCTTTTTATTCTGCTCTGGGGTACTTGCTATTTCCCTCTCGGCTGAGTCCCCTGCCCCCTCTTCCACAAAATGTATTTCAGCAAAGCATTAATCCTTCCCTGAGAAACTAGGATTTTTGAAGAATGAGGAACAAAGGAGGCATTCTGCAGAGAGGCAAGCTAAATCAATCAGTATTTGACCAGCTCCTCTGAATACCTTCTAGCAACGTCTTGAAACAGAGGTGGGACTACTAGATTGCAGGGGGAAGGAATGCACTCATTTTGTCTGTCTCCCTTTCTCTTCCCCTCTTCCTTTCTTTCTCCAGCCCCCTTCCTGCCCTAATGGATCTTCAAGTGCTTGCCTGGGTGCTTGACGGCTGGAGGCCTGGCTCCTTTCCAAAAGCTGAACTCTCCCTAGTAAGCCAACTCTCTGTAAATCACATGGATCGGTGAAAGGAGAGCATATCATACTCCAACTCGCCAGACTCTGTCGCTGAGATAATTGTACCAGGGACAGTAGGCTGCATCATAGACACACGCCAAACATATTGTCATCACAGAATTAAAGTGGCTTTCCAAAAGCGATTCTCCCTCCTCAAAGAAGCATAGATCTGTGAGGAGGCCGGAGATCAGGGATGTTGTAGAGGCATACTGCCTCCAACAGAGGAGGCAGATCATGGCCATTGTGACTAGTAGCCACTGATGGTCTTATCCTCTTCCATGAATTTATCTAGCCCTCTTTTAAAGACATCCAAGTATGTGAATGGCTATAGAGATGCTAAGCATTATCTTATCACATTGCGTGCACAGAGGAGGAACTGGTTTCTGAGATATCGTGTCCTCCATCATGGAGGGCACGTGCTGCAGTGAGATCACCGTAAACTGCCTCTCTGTGGTGGGGCGGGACTGCTTGGTTGTCCGCAACACCCCATTGCTTGCCCCTCGGTTGCTGGGGCAGTATTTGGCTAATCGGGATGGCTACTGGCTGCCAGGGGCTATATAGTTTGCTGCACGTTGCTGGAGAATTTCACTTTCTTGCGACGTGCAGTGGTTCACCCGCCCTCCCCTCCCTTTTATTCGGGTTGTTCTTCTGGCCTTACTATGCCAGTCTAGGGGTCATCTGTCTTTGGAGCAGGGGCCCGGTAGGAATTTTGCCATTTGACCAATTGGCTGGTGCCACTTGGTTTTTGCCTACTGTATAGCAAATCGTCACGACTTTGTAAGGTTGGCGGTTAGGCCATTGGTTCAATGGTGTTCAGGGGGGGGGTGATAGGCTGTGCCTGCCGCTCCATTGCTGCTGCTAGGGAATTCCGTTAAAGGAATCCGGGGACTCACCTTGCTTTTGTCCGAACCCTGTCAAGGGGCTAGGGCCACGCCAGAGCCCCTGGGAGCATCTGGGGTGAGCTGTGAGATTGAAGCCGCTTCTCACTCCTCCAGGATGTTTTCCATTACTGACATATGGTGGTGCCCAGTGTCAGTCCTGTTCCTGCCTCCGTGCAGGTTCAGGTAGTCTGGAACCAATGCCTAAGCAACCACTCACATGCTGTAATCAATAAAGTTGTGGCCTAAGTTATGCCAAAAACCTTAAATTAAATTCTGTGTCTATTGTCTTTATTTTGGGTGGTTTGGGGGAAGAAGAGCCATCTGTAATGGGACTTCTTCTTGGGGTTAAACCCAGGTAGCTGAAAGGAGCCTTTGATATATTATCCCACAAAGAGAAGTCATGCTATAACGGCATCGAGGCCCCTGATCCCATGGGCAGCTGCATTCCATCACTGCCACTATCACAACTGCCACCACTGATTCTGAGCTGCAGGGCAGATGTGAAATAAATGGTCCAAGCAGAAGGGGAGTCATGCCAAGCAAGCCCCCCCCCGGTCCTGTCCATGTGTAGATGGATACAGCTGAGGACGTCAGCTTCTCATGTGTAGCCTGCCCCTCTGAAATATGGGTGGGAGGCCATCTGCTGTCTGCTTTCTAGCCGGGCTCTTGAATTTTAAACAAATATTTAAAATCAAAATGTAAATACAAGACCTTGCAGAGCAGGACAAGAAAACGGAAAGCACTTTTACTATTTGCTTCTCCCAGATGCTTTCAAGACTTTCTCCTACCATCCCGGAGCCCCTTCTTCTCCCTGCCTCTGCCCAAGCTTAGCTGTGCCTGAAATCTCTATGAGGTGCATTGGATAATGGGCAGGAGAACAGCTGGTGAAATAAATGGTTGCCAAGGGTACCCAAGACCGTACCCACTGCAGGCATAAGCAATGGTGGGGAATGAAAGAAAGAGGCACCTTGTGAAATGTGGTTGGGAAAGTGAAAAGTGAGCTTAGTACAGTGGACGTTTGGGTTGCGAACGTGATCCGTGCAGGATGCATGCTCACAACCCACAGTGTTCGCAATCTGCAGCGGTGCGTCTGGCACACACTGGTTGTGATTCGGCACTTCTGCGCAAGCGCGACTGCCGAAACCCGGAAGTAACCCGTTCCTATACTTCCAGGTTTTGACGGTCCGTAACCAAAAAAAATGCGATCTGAAGCATCTGTTACCCGAGGTATGACTGTAGTTGCATGGGGTGGGAAGGGGGAATTCTAGGGCATTAATGTGGTGAGGGATGGCAGGGGGTGTTGATGAGCAAGGGCACACACCCTACTCGTCTATATAAGGACTAACATTGGAAGAATGAGTGAGCTATTTGTTCCCACAGACAGATCGTACCTGGTCCATGACTTTCAGTTTCAATAAGACTGAATCACTAACTAATCTAGCAGGAAATCCCCATTCTTCATTCCACAGATGGGGATTAGCAGGCCCTGAATGCAAAGCGAAACGCATCCACCAAGCATGTCCAAGGAGAAAACCTTTTATTACAGCCCAACGTAATGTCTCATCTCAAAGCTCTCTAAGTCCCACTGCCCCCACTTCCCCAGGAAAGGGGCAGATCCAAGACCTTAGCGCCAAACAAGGAATAGGCTGCATCCACAACATGCATTTAAAATGCATGACTTCCCCAGCCCCAGCCCAAGACTCCTTAGACCTGTTTTGTTAAGAGTGCTGGGAACTGTAGCTCTGTGAAGCATAGACTACAGTTCCCAGGATCCTTTGGGGGAAGCCATTGTGCTTTAAATGAATGGTGGCTATAATTGGCGGATATGTGTGATCCATTCTCGCCAATGGGGGGGTCTGCGGCGTTGGGAGGAAGAGGTTAACCTTTTCTTCCTGCAGCATTTCCCCCATCAAAATGCCCTCCTCCTTTGAGAGTTACTACTAGTTGCTGGGGATTGGGGGACAAAACAGATACAATGCAGATATTCATCTTCCTTCTCTGCTCTGGCTAATATCAGCTTTAGGGAGGTATTTCTAGGAAAAGTACAGGGGACAAGGTTTTAACCCCCTCCCCAAGCACCATGGCCCCAGTCCAAATGAGGCTCCCACGCGGCTGCTTGCAGGCAAAGAAAAAGATGCCAAGAGATCCCATTATAGATCTCCCATGATCTTTCCAGCCTGGCCTTCGGACCCCCCCCCCCAAAAAAAAAGCCTTTTCCTGCCCAATGCAATCCAATAGATTAAATCCTAAAATGGGCCCTGCAAATTACTTGAAAATATATCATTCTGAAAACTAGATAAAACTAAGGGAAATTGGCCCATGGCAGCTTTAAAGCTTCTCTTTAGATGTGGAGGATTAAAAGGGACTGTAGCAATCCCTCCTTAAAGCAACTTCCTTCCCTTTTCCTCTCTCCCTTTGGGGAAAGAAAGTGTGGAATAATCCCATCTTTAAATAAAATCCCATCTAAATCTTGTGGGGTTTTCCTGTATTTTCTTTCCAATGACTGCAGATGACATAAATCAAAAATGTGTCAACACAAACCCTGCATTCAAATTTCCAAGGCTGCGTCCGGCTGATATTATTCAGATTTAAAAGCTGGTGCTGGTATCTTTTATTTTAAACCAATATTACCAGAGATATATTACACACATCCAAAAAAATATTAATTATGCGGCTTATCGCATGCTGTAAAAAATAATAATAGTAAATTCATCCAGTAGAGAGGTGCCAGAGAAAGAGCAGTCATGTTTTATATTGTCCTGTTAACAGCATTACTTACCACTTACTTGGATTCTTATCACTTGTGGTTTGGTGCAATTGGAGGGTTTTCCTTCTTCATTATGTGTCTGGAGACAGGGTGTAGACTTGGAAACAAAATTCTCTATGCGCTTAACTTGACACTGTTCTCCTGAGACAATCAATAAGGATATCCATGGCTATGAGCCATGAAGGCTATATTCTGCCTCCACAGTGCTTCTGAATACCAGTTGCTAGAAACTGCAGGAGGAAAGAGTTCTCTTGCATTCAGGTTCTGCTTGCAAGCTTCCCATAATGATCCGGTGATCCACCGTAAAAACAGAATGCTGGACTAGATGGGCCATTAACCAGATCCAGCAGGTTGTTCTTATGAGACCCGGTTCTGGGCCAGGGTTGGCACCAGAAGTAGGCATCGTTGGATACTTGCTGATGCCTATGGCTCGCTGACACTATCTTGAGGTCCTTTGTGTTGCTGCTAACTGTTCACCTGCCTTTTCCAAGCATGCCATCAATGCCAGGAGTGCTGAAATGGAGGAGACACATCCTATACTTCCCTCTGGGCACTCGTGCATATTGGGCCGAGAGAGAGAAAGTGAATGGTCAGTGGTGCTTTGGAAAGGAGGAGGGGCACCACAGAGAGAAGGTCTACTGAAGGTCTACTTGGCCAAGGGTCCCACAAAACCTGGAGTCAGCACTGTTCTGGGAACCCAAGTCTCCACTGACCATCTGAAAAACAGCAAGGGGAGGATTCAGTTTAAAGGAGGGACACAGCAAGCAGGAGAAGGGTGCATAACCCATACGCTGTCATGGCTCCCCCCCTCCCGCAAGTTCCTCCTTCAGCTCTATCATCATGTGCAGTTCCTGCTCACCAGATCACATAACTCACACGCATAAAAATAAAAGTTAATTAGTTTTGTTTTGCAAAAATCCTTGATCTTTGAGGATGTCCACTCACTCTTAAAATTATTCTCCTGTGGTGTAGGGACTAACAGATAGGCAACAGAAGTGAAACCTGTGAGCCCTTATGGTTGCAATGGGATTTATTCTGCAAGGCACTCACCACTCACTGCCTTCTACATTTGAACATAAAATTTAGGATCATCAGTATTGTTTGGATACTTGCTTGGACACATGGGCTGTCTATATTGTTTCATACATTTCAGCCAGGATTGCTGGGATATTTTTATTGTTAATGTCAGCTGATGATGTTCCTGTATTTTCTATTTACAGTTTTTGAAAATGAAAACACGCTGGTGAATGGAATCCTTCATTGTTCTGCTCCTCACTCAGCTCAGATCCAGGTTGCCACCAAATTATCCAGAGAGATTTTCGCTTGGACATCCATGAATCTAAGTTGCCACCCCAGAGGGCACTGACAGGCTGCATGTTCTCAGTCATCAGCTTTGATTTAGTTCTCCGGCTGAGAATGCGTAGTGGGGAGGGAACGTGTGTGGTTTAATGGGAAAGTCTGCCCATTTCTTACCCACTGAATGTAGAGCAAAGAATGGGCATAGCGGGGGGGGGGGCGGAGAGAGAGAGAATTGTCCTGATAAATTAGACACACAGTTGGGAATGAATAGAAGTGGGAGTGCAGGAAGAGCTGTGCTCATTTACAGCAGTAAAGGGGCGTTTGGAGTGTCAGTGCAGAAACCATTTCAGCGGGAAACAAGGAGGAAACAGGCCTCTTTGGGAGTGACAGCATCACCTTTTCCTCCAGTCTCCAAGAGGAGGTTTTTAATTCCCTTTCCCTAGTGAACTAGGAGCTGGCAATGCTCATCAAGTCACTCTGCAAGAAGAGCAAATATCAGAGCTGAAATATACTTTGCAGCTGGTACTGAAATGCTAGTGAAATATACTCAGAGTCGCGAAGTGATTTCATGCTCTTTATTCAGCTCATAGTGGTGAGGAGGAATGAATGAATGTCCCCTCAAAGTATCTGCTTTATATACATTATTTACACAATGGGCTGCACATGATTGGCTAATTCCGGAATTCTACTGTAAGCCAAGCAGGTTGTGGATTCACTTCTATCTGGAGCATGATTGGGTAGTTCCTGCCAACCAATCATACTGCTGCATTGTTCTAGGACCAATCAGACTGCTGCATTCTGAATCCTATTGTTCTAGGACCAATCAGACTGCTGCCTTTTGGATCCTATTGTTCTAGGACCAATCAGACTGCTGCAGTTTGGATCCTATTCAACTCAGTACATAACACCCCTCCCCTCTAAGTTCCAGTCCTGCCCGGGAGGTCGCATTCATAGTCCTCGAGGTACGCTGGCGGCCTACGTGTGCGTTGCGGCCTGGGGTGTTCCCTGGTCCGGGGTTCAGGTTCTGGCTCGTGTTCCAAGGATGCTGGCTGTGATGGGGCCATTTGGTCTGGCGCAACCGGCTCGCTCAGTCGTGGTTCTGGTTCCGGTGTCCTTTCGGCCTCGCAGGTCCTCTCTGTATTTACTGATTCTGCCTCTCCTGCTGGCCCCTCGTGCTCTATGGGCCTCACTGCCCCTCTGTTCCCTTGGGACTCCTCTGACCTTTCCTCCTCCTGGTTTTCTCCCGGGAATCGTCGCCGTATCTGGTCGCAGTGGCGGCGCCAGCATTGCCCCCCATCTGTTAGCACCTCGTACGACACGGGGCCAGTGACCCTGGTGACTGTGGCGGGTACCCATGCTGGGCCTGCCCCAAAATTCTTTGCGTACACTGGGTCCTGGGCCTCGAAGGTCCGGGGGTTCCTGCCTTCCCCCACCACTACCTCATCCTGAGCTCTATCGGGGTGAATGCGGTCCAATCTGATTGCAAGGCGCCGACCCATTAGTAGTTCAGCGGGGCTCCGGCCAGTTGTTGAGCTGGGGGTGCTGTGCTGTGCTAGAAGGAATGTGGCAAGGCGGTACTCCCAATCCCCTTGCGTCATGCGGCGAAGGGTGTCCTTGGTGGTCCGCACCATGCGTTCTGCTTGGCCATTGGTGGCAGGATGGAATGGCGCCGAACGGATGTGGCGGATGGCGTTCTGCGCTGTGAAGGTTTGGAATTCTCCTGACGTAAATGCAGTCCCGTTGTCTGAGACGAGAGTGTCAGGGAGCCCGTGGGTTGCAAACAGCCTGCGTAGTACCCGGATGGCTGCGGACGTAGAAGTGGACGGTACCAGTGCGACTTCCAGCCATTTGGTGTAGGAGTCCACCACTACGAAGAATGTTTTCCCCTGAAAGGGGCCAGCGAAGTCCACATGCAGGCGTGACCATGGTGCTCGGGCGGACTCCCAGGACTGGACTGGGGCCCTTGGGGGATCTGGGCGGGATTCTTGGCAGGCCTGGCAGTGTTTGACCCAGGCCTCTATCTCTCCGTCGATCCCCGGCCACCACACATAACTCCTGGCAAGGGCCTTCATTCTTACTACCCCTGGGTGTGTCTCGTGTAGGGCTGTGAGGACCCTTTTGCGGAGGGGCTGGGGAACAACGACCCTGCTTCCCCATAACAGGCACCCCTTGTGGGCTGACAGTTCATGTTTGCGGGTTGTGTAGCCGGCGAATTCTGGCCCGGGGCTGCTGCTGGGCCATCCCCTCCACACCCAGTCCAGGACCCGGGAGATGACCCTATCTTTCTTGGAATGGTGTGCAACTTCTTGTGCCTGAATGGGGCGGTCGGGAAGCAGCTCCAGGCTCATAACCTCTTGTGCAGGTGCTGGGTCGGGGCCTGTTTCCGGTAGTGGTAGCCTGCTGAGGGCATCCGCATGGCCCATCGCCTTCCCCGGACGGTGAATCAGTGCATACTGGTAGCTGGCAAGGAAAATTGACCACCTGAGGACGCGAGGAGACAGCACTTGGGGGGTCTGCTTTTCAGGGGCAAATAAGCCAAGCAACGGCTTGTGGTCAGTCACCACGGTGAAGGGCCGCCCGTACAAGAAATCATGGAATTTTTTTACTCCCTTCACGATTGCCAGACCCTCCTTGTCGATTTGCGAGTAGTTCCGCTCGGTTGCGTTGAGTGTCTGGGAAAAGTATGCCACCGGTACCTCTCTTCCATCTGGGAGTTGGTGTCCCAGGACAGCGCCAATTCCATAGGGCGAGGCATCGCATGCTAGCACCACCGGCAGCCTCTCGTCGAAGTGTGCCAAGACCGAGTTTGAGACAAGCAAGTCCTTGACTGCCTGGAATGCGGCCTCCTGGCGCTGGCCCCACACCCAAGGGGCCCGCTTGTCCAGGAGTCTGTGTAGGGGCTCTGCTACCGCCGCCTTGTGGGGAAGGAAGGAATGGTAAAAGTTCAATAGTCCCAAGAAGGCCTGAAGTTCAGTCTTGTTCTTGGGCGCTGGGGCATCACAAATGGCCCGTACCTTGTCCCCAGTCGGGTGGACCCCTTCTGCGTCCACCATAAATCCCAGAAAGTCCACCTGAGGCACTCCTAGTAGACATTTTTCCCGCTTCACCTTGAGACCCGCCGTCTGGAAACGGTGCAGAACGGTGCGGAGGCGGTCCTCAAACTCCTCTGGTGTGGGCCCGGCAATCAACACATCATCGAAGAAGGGGGTGACGCCAGGAATCCCTTTAAGTAGAGAGTCCATTAGATTCTGGAATATGCCTGGTGCCACGCTGACACCGAATTGCAGCCGCTTTACCCTGAATGCTCCTCTGTGCGTCACAATCGTCTGTGCCTCTGCTGTGGCCTCATCTACTGGCAGCTGTTGATATGCTTGGGCCAAGTCCAGCTTGCCACAAATTTTCGACCCAGCCAGGGTGGCAAGAACATGGCTGACCACTGGCACTGGGTATGCATGGGCCGTGAGGGCCTTGTTTATGGTACATTTGTAGTCTGCGCAGATGCGGACTGAACCATTAGGCTTGACGGGCGTGACGATTGGGGTTTCCCAGGGGGCATTAGGCACCGGCTCCAGCACTCCTTGCTCCACGAGCCGGTCCAATTCCTCGTCTATACGGGGTTTCAGGGCGAACGGGACCCGGCGGGCCTTGAGCCTGACCGGTCGTACTGCAGGGTCAAGCTGTAGAGCAATGGGGGGGCCCGTATACTGTCCCAATTTCCCATCGAAAACCCCCGGAAATTCCTTGCATATGGCGTCCACGTCCACTTGTAAGCTAGTGTGGTTCACCCCGGTGACGGCTAGCCCCAGTGGTCCAAACCATGCCAATCCCAGTAAGCTAATGTAGGGGCCCTTGACCACAAGCAAGTCCAGTTGCCGCGTCCGCCCTCGGTATTGCACCCTGAAGGTCCCCACCCCCATTGTGGGGACCTTACGTTTTTGGAAGTCCCGGAGGGTGAATGGGGCCGGCCTGAGTTTGGGACCCCCAGTAGGACACAGTTTCCTTAAGGTCCTTGCCGAGATTATGGATAGAGTTGAACCCGTGTCAAGCTCCATGCGGCATGGGGCCCCCTCTATCTGTACGTCAACATAAATTTTCTCTACGTTGGGGTGGGGCAACTGGTATACCTGGAAGTCCGTGAGCTCTGTCGAGTTGCCTTGGTGCGTTGGGCCCCGGGACCTGGGGCTCTTGGATTGGTCATCTGATGCCTGGCGTCGGGTGGGCTGAGCCCGACACACCCGGGCGATGTGTCCCAATTTTCTGCACTGCCTGCACTCTGCGTTGCGGAAACGGCAGGTCCTCCTCTCGTGACTTTCTCCACAGCTTGCGCAGTTCCCTCCTTCTCGTCGAGGCAGCTGTGGTATGTGGGTATGGTATGTCCCCATCCTCGTCGCCAGTGAAATATACTCAGAGTCGCCAAGTGATTTCATGCTCTTTATTCAGCTCATAGTGGTGAGGAGGAATGAATGAATGTCCCCTCAAAGTATCTGCTTTATATACATTATTTACACAATGGGCTGCACATGATTGGCTAATTCTGGAATTCTACTGTAAGCCAATCAGGTTGTGGATTCACTTCTATCTGGAGCATGATTGGGT
The DNA here is from genome assembly GCF_027172205.1 of Podarcis raffonei. Classification (NCBI taxonomy): domain Eukaryota; kingdom Metazoa; phylum Chordata; class Lepidosauria; order Squamata; family Lacertidae; genus Podarcis; species Podarcis raffonei. The sequence goes on from NC_070607.1 coordinate 76,546,435, forward strand.
AGTTCCTGCCAACCAATCATACTGCTGCATTGTTCTAGGACCAATCAGACTGCTGCATTCTGAATCCTATTGTTCTAGGACCAATCAGACTGCTGCCTTTTGGATCCTATTGTTCTAGGACCAATCAGACTGCTGCAGTTTGGATCCTATTCAACTCAGTACATAACAGCTAGCCTGCTTCCAGACATGCTGTTTAATGAGCATCCATCCTGACTTGTTTGCATGGATGTTTTATGACTTCCTATCAGTCATTGTCCTACACTTTCTAGTGCATTTCCTCTTCACTTTCCCTAATACAAAAAGACTTTTTTTTAAAAAAAGTGGAGGGTTTTGTGCCAGAGCCCCAGAGCACTTCAATTCACTTTAATTGTGTAAATCTGAATGTGTCTGTTTGCAATTGTAACCCTTCTGTAAAATAGAGATAGTCTGAAAATGGCTCTAGTTCCTCTAGCCTTTAAAACAGAAATTGTGAAGCTGAGACCATCCAGATGTTTGCTGGACTACTGAAAGATACATGAGAGACAAAGGGCAAGATTCGCCCAACCTGCCCCATCAGCAAAAGCCCTATACAAGGACTTCTGCTTGTGCAATGGGATTTCCCCTCTCCTCTGACCTTGCGTCTCCCTCCCCACCCCCCATTGGCTTGGGTAAATGTGTCAGGAGAACCCTCAGAAGAATGCATGATGAGGGAGAGGGGAAATCATTCCACCAGGCAAGCAGAAACGCTTGTACTGACATAGAAATCTCCTTAGCGCTTATGCCGCTTGTACTGACATAGCAATCTCCTTAGCGCTTATGCCGAACTCCTCCCAGTGGGTTGCATCCAATTACTCAGAGGAGAGCCACTAAAATAAAAAAATGTAAATTCGTCATGCCCATTGATTTCAGTGGGTCTACTCTGAGTAGGACTAGCAGTGGAGACAACCCATTAGTTGAATCTGTCCTGTTGTGTTTTATTGCTCTTTAGTTTCTGAACAAGTTCCAGGTTTGTGTGTGTGTGCTCCTGTGAATATTTAAAGTAAAATATAATATTTATTCATAATAATTAATCTCACTGAATCCAGAGAAATTTATTTCTAAAGAAGTATGCTTAGGATTTTAGCCTTTGTCCAAATGACTTCACATAGGCTGAAGTGGTTAAGCCGTTTTTAACTTGGATTGTGAATCAATACCTGCTTTGTGTCACTCATTCTGTGAGTACATGATAATAAAAGAGCCTTGTTCCAAAAATGTAGTTATAGCTTAAAAACTCCAGATATTGGGATAATGTCTTCATTAAATGTCTGCAATGAGGCAGATAGTTGGATTGAAATCTAAAAGTTCACATAACTAAGAGATCCATTTGCCAGCCCTTTCCCTATGCCTATCTTTACCTTTTTTATTTGTCACAGTGATATCTAAATTGCATGCAACGTACTTGCTAGGCCAAACCAGATGTCCCATTTAAAAGAGATTAGAGGCACTGCTAATCTGCTGCTTGGAGGTTCTGCAGCACATGGAGCAAGCTGCCCTTTGGCACTCGTTGCTGCTAAGTGGGCATGCTGTGTTTCAGAGTGCTATTTAAGTGGGCCAGTGCAGTGTGCCAGGAATTCTCCTTGAGCCAGCTAGGAGAATCGCAGAGTGGGCCTTGAAGTGTAAAGTAGGCCTTTCTGTCTGGCCACCCAGGGGCCCAACCTAGCCTTCCAGAAAATGGGCAGACTGGTTTCAAAGCAGCCCACATTGAGATTGTCAGCTGTTTTACACTGCTCTGCAGTGGGGGGTTGGGGGAGAAATTCTGTTTGTTGTTGTTTAGTCGTTTAGTAGTGTCCGACTCTTTGTGACCCCATGGACCAGAGCACGCCAGGTACTCCTGTCTTCCACTGCCTTCCGCAGTTTGGTCAAACTCATGCTGTTAGCTTTGAGAACACTGTCCAACCATCTCGTCCTCTGTCGTCCCCTTCTCCTTGTGCCCTCCATCTTTCCCAACATCAGGGTCTTTTCCAGGGAGTCTTCTCTTCTCATGAGGTGGCCAAAGTATTGGAGTCTCAGCTTCACGATCTGTCCTTCCAGTGAGCACTCAGGGCTGATTTCCTTCAGATTGGAGAGGTTTGATCTTGCAGTCCATGGGACTCTCAAGAGTCTCCTCCAGCACCATAATTCAAAAGCATCAATTCTTTGGCGATCAGCCTTCTTTATGGTGCAGCTCTCACTTTCATACATCACTACTGGGGAAAATTCTGTTTGGTTCATGTTTAAAGGCGACTCTACATACTTCACACTTCCTCCAACAATACGCAAACAGAAAAATAACTCAAGTTGGTAGAGCGTAAGACTCTTCATCTAAGGGTTGTGGGTTTGAGCCCCACATTGAACAAAAGATTCCTGCATTGCAGGGGGTTTGGACTAGATGACCCTTGAGGTTCCTTCCAATTTTACGATTCTATGAAATGCAACCCATCCTTCAAAATTCACACTTCTTTCAGTGCAGTTTTCCAACCAAGGAATGCGCAGGAAAATGCAAATATCTGTGACAACGACATACAAGACATTATAAAGTGGTACCTCGGGTTACATACACTTCAGGTTACATACGTTTCAGGTTACAGACTCCGCTAACCCAGAAATATTACCTCAGGTTAAGAACTTTGCTTCAGGATAAGAACAGAAATTGTGCTCCGGCGGCATGGCAGCAGCAGGAGGCCCCATTAGCTAAAGTGGTGCTTCAGGTTGAGAACAGTTTCAGGTTAAGAACGGACCTCCGGAACGAATTAAGTACGTAACCAGAGGTACCACTGTATTAGGTTTGAAAAAATGTGTTTATTAGGCAAGATTGCATACAAAATTGTGTATGTTGGGAGGAATTCACACAAGATACTGATGACTTTCTGTGTGGGTTTTATTTTATTTTATTAGGGGGGGGAAAGAATTCACAAACTAATGTGAAAAACTGAACTTCAGAAAAATGAGACACTAATTAAAACCAAAAATTGACAGGTAGCCCATTCCTACTGTGGAGCCTGGCATGTAGAAACCAAACAGCTGATTTTTTTCCTTCCTATCTCCATCTCCTTAAGTTCAGAAACATGAAGGCACATTTTTATATCTGCATCCTTTATGTCCAGTGTGTTTGGGGCTTTTACTGAAACAGAAGACAAAGGAGAGAATATCCGGGTCTTCTCAAAAGAAAAACAAACAGCTATTCATTTTTATTTCACAGTTCTTGGCCCACAGCTCTGCACTTCTTCTCCAACATCTGGAGCATCTTGGATGCAAACTGGAGCACTAGGCCAGTGTGCTATGAATGCTATAAACAGAGAGGAAAATGCTTTAGATTTAAAAGGGGGTTGTGCAGAATGGAAAGCAGAGGCCATTTTTAGATGCACACATGTCAAAGATTTTCCATTTTATTTCTTGCCCACTCGGTGGGAATTCCTAGATATTTCCACATACTAAGAATTTCAAAGCTGAATATCACCTTGATGAAAACCGCGCTTTGAAGATTTTGTGCAGAAGCACCATGCTAACATTCCGAGGGGAGGGAATGTCTTTTAAGGCCCAGATAAGGAGCAGTGACACAATGATTCATGGGTTTTAGGCAAAAGAAATCCTGAGGACCAGACACTTGCAATACCTATATGTGTGACTTTGATCAAGTCAAAGGAAATTAGATTTTTGAAGGAACTCATACTCATCTATGAAATTAGCATCTATTAAATCTATTAAACCCTTCCCCCACCTTAAATCATCATCATGACCAGGTATAAGATGGCTTCCTGTGTTCCAAACTGAACGTCTGAATTTGCATTACTGAAAGGCAAAAGTGGGGGCAGGGTTTTACCAGAGCAACCAAGAAATCTGTCTCTGGTTGATAGGAAAATGCTTTAGATTTAAAAGGGGGTTGTGCAGAATGGAAAGCAGAGGCCATTTTTAGATGCACACATGTCAAAGATTTTCCATTTTATTTCTTGCCCACTCGGTGGGGATTCCTAGATATTTCCACATACTAAGAACCTTCAGCTGAACATCAGCATGTATCAGTGCTAGATTTACGTATAAGCTAAACAAGCTATAGCTTAAGGCTCCACTCTCTTGGGGGGCCCCAAAAAATTTAAAGGGGAAAAAAATCTGGATGTACATTTCCAAAATATAAGATAAGTTCAACAATTACTTTGAGAAAATACATATTTTGTTATGTGCAAATGGCTTTGGATACCTATTAGGTCCATAAATTACCATATAGCATATATTCAACACAAAAAACCAGTGACAATTTGTTGTTGGCAAAGGACAGCATGTCATATAAAGGGCCCTATTACCTTCAGTAGCTTAGGGCCTCATCAAACCTAAATCCGCCCCTGGCATGTACAGTGGAAACCACACAATTTGTTTGTGGGTTTGTTTGTGTGTGAGAGAGAGTATGGCATGCTATCATCTCCTTTTTTTGATGCTATTGGTAACCTTTTTGTGCTGACACCCACAGCATTGTTATCAAGATATGAGTACTAGCACCTCCAAAAAAGGTACCCCCAAAAAAGGACTGAATGTGCATATAATTTTTATACAACCGTGTGTGTGTGTGTGTGTGTGTGTGTGTGTGTGTGTGTGTGTGTTCCCTGCATGAAATCGAGCTATGAGTGAAACCAACCAGAAACGAAACTGACACAAACTATGTGAATTTAATGAGCAATGTCACTATGCTAGGAACTTTCTCAGTTGAGGGTATCACCATTATTTCTTTCTCTCCCACCCCCCAGCCTTTTTGAGGAGGAGAGGAAGAGGAGGGAGGCAAGGAGGGAGATTTGTGCTACTGGACTACTGTCTGAAAGAGCATAGGGATGCTGAGCCCTCTGAATGTTGTTAGAATCAGATTCTTAGGTGTGTGGTTTTTTTCAACCCCCACTTCGCACTCCCCTGTGCTATCGCTATGGACTTACAGATGTCCCGTTCATGTCAGAAAAATGTACAGTGCCTCAGGGGGCTCTGAAATACCAAGGTCTGGGCACTGCTCCTGACCTCTCCTGGCTGGAGAGTAAGGCTGAGATGCGCCTTGGGTCACATGTCACTGAAGTCTGGTATTTGCTCGGCTTGGAGCGGCCTCTGTGCAGAAGCAGGAAACATAAAAACAGGCTGAGCTACTCCTGCCAGGAGTCGAGGCTGATGAGTACGAAGTGACTGCCACGTCTGTGAAGAGAAACAATGAGCCTCCTCCGCCACTGTTGCCAACTGTCTAGAACTGTCCCCAGAATATCTAAGAATTCACATTTAATCTTCTGGATGCTGCTACGAGCAAAGCAGAGGGATGAAAGGAAACTCAGGAGCGGCTTTTGAAATGGCATTGGGAACAGGGCGCTAGGCTGATTTTGTTATCACCTCCTGGCCCGTTTTCTATGCCCTTGAGGGTTTATATTCTAGGAGTTCCTGTTTACGATCTGGTATAACACACACTGCTGTTACTTGGCATTAGGGACAAGTTGGCGGCTCTGTAGTCAATTAGACCTTTCTAAGTTAGTCTTCCAAGTTGTTGTGCCAAGGGATGATGCTTCTAGAAACACTTCCAACAAGACAGAATGGCCCTCCTTTGTGTGTCTCTCTTTTTCCCCCACCATCTTTTTTTGAAGATGGCATGGCAGAGCCACGGGTGCCTATTGAGTGCATACCATCCCACAGTCATTCTGTGGAAGATTCTAGAAGGCCAGGAATTCCAAATCAACCTGTGAGGAGAAAATGGTGCGCATTGTGTGATAGCATAACAGAACTCAGCACTGTAAACATGGGTGCTTTATCTTTTTCACCCAGAAGTCACATTCCCTTCTAGGCAATCCTCTGAGGCCCAGATGGAACCAGTGTGCAAGGCCAGAAGCAAAATGATTGAGGGAATCAATGTTAATTCGGACACACATCCTTCCCTGTCCTCCATCTAGGCAGGCAAGAGGCGTTATTAGAGTTCAAAGGCGTATTCTAGCCAGGGAAAAATACTCAAAGAGGGTATAAAGCAAAATTGGTGAGGGGTGTGTGGCCTGAGGAGAGTTATAAGGGCCAGGTATAAAGTCCTGGAGGGCCACAAATGACCCCCAGGCCTGAGGTTGCCTAGTCTTGCTTTAGTTAGATCAGGGCAACTATTGACAGGTTCTTATCTGCTGCATTATCTGCATCAAGAAAAATACATGATCAATTCGTTTCATTGCGGTTACGGGCCTTCTTGATTTTTAAAAGCTGTACAGTGCACATTTAGAAATATTATGTTATAAGAACTAAGTAATCAAACCAGAATTTGAATGTATGTAGTCTGTCTTCCCACATTCCATAGACATTCTTACAACTGCAAACTTCTTATGTGAAAGCTGGAGAGAAGCTTCTCAGTCTGCTATTGATGGGTTCATAACTGTGAGTGACATTTGGCATTCACGCATTTTGGCACAATCTAATGTCTTCCATTTTCACTGGTTGACTGTGCTGCAGGTGTCATCGCACTTAAAATATCATATCTGGATAGATGTCATTTCATAGTGTCCATGTTGGTGTTTTTTTTAAAGTCAAAGCTGTCAAAATGAATTACAGTATGTGGGAATTGTTGAAGTGAGTGTTTCAAAATCAGGATTGTTTAAATGAATTACAATACACCCTCATCACCAGTCCCAATAACCAAGAGGACATCCAAAATATTTAGATAGACTGAAGTGCTGTTTTTATAAGACCAGTGAATTTGGATAGCTAGATGTGTTTATAGTGAAGGTCATATTGCATTCAAGATACTGATTTTCAAAGGGCTAAAACCTAATGCCAACATTGTCCCAGGCAAAGATATTACTGAATGGAATTTCTCAAAACACTGTGCCTTGCCTGCAATTGCACTTACATGATGAGTGACATAGAACTGGGCAAGCACCAGAAGAAAAGTAAGATTAAAGATGAATTAAATGAAACTCATATTTTGCATCAGAGTATTGAATGAACCTTTGACATGAGATGCAAAGAAGGAGGTTGTCCCCCAAAATACGAAACTCAAATGCTGGAAACCATTGGAGATGATAAAAGCATTAAATACTGGGCAGAACAAACAAGATTGCCTAGACCTTGAACCTGAAAGGGATCACACTGCCAGTCACCCTGAAGAGCCAATGAAGCTGGACATCCCTGCCCCTGCTGCCTGGGTTCCTGGCCATGTCTCATCTCCCTTGGGACTACAGGAACAAAGTAGATGGTGAGCCAGGCAGGAACTTCAGAGCTGCCACCATAGTGCTCAGCTACTAGACAATGAAGCTACTCTGCAAGAGGGAGAAGCACATGGAAGTACCTGCTAAGATCAGAGTCTGGCTGAGAGCCATGAAGGGATGAAGTGTCCAGAGCAAAATGAGGACAAACGGCCAGTAGTTAAATTCTTTATTGGCAAAGCACAGACCTACACAGCTTCTAAGGTGCACAGAACAAGCACACACACTTCTGGCAACTAAGTAGCTGGTTTCCCCTCCCCGGGTTTCTGCTCAGACCTGGACTGGTGGAGCAACAGCTTAACCACTTATGTACTCTTGTTTGGTGAGGTGTGTGCAAGCAACCTATGACTTCTCCTACATGGAAGCTATTGCAGTACCTGACTCTTCAAGATGCTCCTGGTCCTGGCGCATTTATTGATTCTTCTTCCACTACTGCCACAACTTGTAACAACTGTGTTTTGCAAATATAAGACCCTAAGAAATTTTCAAGTTCTGCCAACTCTGAAAGGCACTGGGAAACATTTAAATTTTGGTTCATACCCAACATTGCTCATGGATTCTACAAAAACCCGAAATCAGTACTGTTTTGAAAAGTTCTTTCCACCATCTTGATTCAAAATGGCAACCAATTGTGTCTGAAAGTAGTCAAAAACCACCTCCTTGATCCCAGGCACTATTGTGCAAAATTTGATTACCATAAATAAAGAGGTATCCAAATGCATGGCAAATGAACAACTTTCCAAAATATATAGTAGAAACATAACTTCTTCTTTTTCAAAGTTTCTCTACAGAAAAACTTTGGGGGGAAACGTTAAGTTAAATAGTGTATGAATGAATGACAACTGGCATTGTGGGCCCTGAGGGCCTCTATCCCCCTTTTTCTTTTCCCTTAGCCAGCTGTTCCTCCACATACATTATATAGTAGAACTCTGTAGTGTAAACATCATACTGAAGGAAAATGATAGCTCATAGACTGAGGCACGTTTCTGAACCCTAGGGGGGTAGTCTATTACTTGAGGATGTCAGCTTAACCCAAATCACATTACTAATATTTCATGGTCAATTCAAACCTACACACATCCATCACTGAAGGACTGGATCAACTACAAATCTGTCAGGATGCATAATGACTTCACCAGCAGAAAGAGGGCTTGGTAACTCCACAACTTAAGAACATAAGGGGATAAGAAGAGCCTGGTGGATCAAGCCAATGGCCCATCTAGTCCAGCATCCTGTTCTCACAGTAGCCAGCCAGATGTCTGTAGGAAACCTACAAGCAAGATCCACACGCAAGAGCATTCCCCACTGCCGCAGTAGTCTCCTGCAATGAGTATTCAGAAACATGCTGCCTCTGACTATGGAGGCAGAACAGAATTATCTTTTTTTAAAAAAAATAAAATTTTATTAACCGGCCAATCACATCGAATCAAACCACATCACATAAATTCCAAATTAGAGTGCCGAATTTTTAAATTTTGTTGGGGGGTCCCATACTTCCAGATCCGAGGAAGGATTCTGATCTAATCATTACTTCTGCATTAATGTCCAAATCAGTCCAAGTAAGTCCAAATAGATGTTCAAACAGTCCAAACACATATTCATAGTTCTTTCCAATCTTATCTTGCTGTTTCCACATCACTTCTTAATCAAATATTTTCTCTTTGTCCTTTATGGTCTCTTCTGATGGTCTCCTTCAGCCGATATACACCGATAATACTACTGCGTAGATTTCCCGTCGTGAACCTCAATCCAGATGGTTCCCATAAATCGTCACCTTCGGAGATAAGATCACTTTTTCCCTCGTAAATTCATAGCTCTGTCGTTCTTAAAGCCTCTTTGAGGAGTCTCTCCCACGATGTAAACACGCTCTCTTTCACTGTCCTCCTCCCAGGCTTATTCCTCCGACAGAGCTTCCCAAGATGGCGACGACGGCATTTTTGACTGCGTCAGAACAAAGCTCTTATACATTCCACAGTCTTCTAAAAACATGCTTTGGTTCGAAAGTTTATCTCCATACAGCCTTAGATTCACAGCTTAAGTCCTTAAAACCTCATTTCTGGCTTTTGACTCTTGAAGGGAGGGGATTCTTGGGGTTAATCACATGAGTAAAATAAAACGTTTTTTCCCCTCCCCCATCAGTCATTTGCCATACCGTATCTTGACATATCTTCTCATAATTTAAATCTTGTTTTTCCAGAGACCTCTTCTGTTGCAGTATTCACTCCTCCTCATTTCCTGAAGTATGTGCATTTCCTTCGTGCCAAATTGTTTCTTTTGAAGTTCTTGCAGCTAGTGGCGCAGGTCAGAGACAGCGTCCAGGAGTGCCGAAATCCCACAAGAGGGTTTTGTGCCTAATGCCCCCATCCCCCTCAAAAATTCGGGGGTGGTATCGGGCACAGCAGGCATACGGCCCCACTCACCAACTTGAGTGGGTTTTTGGGAGGCTAATTTACTCCCAAAATAGCCTCCAAATACCTCCCGTGGGTCAGAGAGATGTTATTGTCGGCCATCTTCTTATGCGCCCCCTAGTGGGCCCCCCAGAACAGAACAGAATTATCTTGGCTAGTTGATAGCCTTATCAGCACAGCTGATTCCTCTCCATATATCAGCACAGCTGGGCCACCAGCTAAAGCTGATGAAAGGCACTCTGCGCCACTGAGGCCACCTGAGCCTCAAGTGACAGCAAAGTATCCAGGAGTACCCCCAAGCTACGAACCCACTCCTTCAAAGGAAGTGTAACCCCATCAAAAGCAGGCAACCTCCCATCCATTTGGTCTAGGGAACCATCCACTAATAGTGCCTCAGTCTTATCTGGATTGAGCTCCAGTTTGTTGACTCTAATCCAGTCTGTTACTGAGGCAAAACATCAGTCCAGCACATTCACTGCCTCGCCTGCAGGTGTAAAGGAGTAGAGTTGTGTGTAATCAGAATAACAATGTGCTCCAAAATTTTGAATAGCTCCACTCAGTGGTTTCATGTAGAAGAATTTCTATACTGCAGACCCTCCAAGTGTCCCTATTTTCCAGGGACGTGCCTGATTTAAAGAAGCTGTCCCGGTTTCTGATTTGATCCCAGAATGTCCCACTTTTCCTTAGGATGTCCCTATTTTCATTGGAGAAATGTTGAAGGGTATGGAGCTATCTGACCCTCTGAAGGCAATCCTGTATAGGGAAATTTTTGCTGGGGCAACCCAGCAAGATGTGTCAGGTATATGACACATAATTATCATTATGAAATGGGACGTCCCTATTTTCATCAGAGAAATGTTGGAGGGTATGATATTGCCCTTCATCCAAGGATACGATATGTATGTGTGGGCTTCACAAGGGAGGCTTATTAATTGGCATTAAACTGCTATTAAAAGAATAAAAGAAGAAATAAATAACCTGGACAAGAGTCATAGTCCAGGACCTGGCACTCAGCTGTGCAAGACTTAGCACCTTTAGCTAAGTTGTTCATCTTTCATTATGGAACAAAGAGGCCAAGAAAAATCTTTCTGACATATTCTCTGGAAATGTCTCCCTTGCTCCCACCTCAACACCCTCTAGTGATATCTCCCCCCCCCCACTCCTTGTCAACACACACACTTGTTCTAAAGTCTGCTGGTGAAAGAGAAAAGTCTCCAAAAGTAGCAGGTGTCCTTAAGACCTGTCAAAACACATCAGGAGTGTATTTGGAACTCTGCTGGCCCTCAGCACTCAGGCTGACCCCTGAATCCAGCCGTGCCAACCTAGTCCCTGCGGCCCTGAGGTAATTAGGGCTTGAAAATGAAGTGGAGGCCAGTTAGGAATTCTTAGTGTCCAAACTAGTTAACAGGATTGTGTTCCCCTCTCCAGTAACCAGCCACACTGAACATGGTCTTCTTCAAGCCCACTCTCTCATGCGTACAATGAGCAGGTCCACACTAGCCAGTTTTTCTGTGCGCAGGTGGGAGTGGGGAGAGCTGTGTACTACTAGCAGGTTGAGGAGCAATACCTTATGCTATGGAGTCCCAGTCCGTGATGGGACTCAGAACCATTGCTGAGGTACAAAGGCCCATCACACTAGCAACATTTCAGCAGACGAGGAAGGGTTGTAGTATAGCACATGTGTTGTAGTTCAGCGCCAGAGCAACTGCAATGCACGTAGAAAGTCCCAGCTGCAGTTCTCAGCATCCCCAGGTAGGGATGGGGGAGACTCCTGCCCGAAATTTTGAAGACCCTCTCCTAGGCAGCGTCAGTAATCCTGAGCTAGATGGACCGATGGCCTGCCTGGTATAAGGCAGCTCCCTGTGTATAAATATTTCCCAACACCTGACCACTTATGCTCCAATTCTTGGGGACAGACAAATGGGGGTGGTCATCAAACTGAAGATGTTCTTGTTTACTCAGGAATTTGCTGGGCATTAATGCTGGAGACTGCTGAAATTGTGAATAATGATTATTACATATTTTATATGGTTTTTTAAAAAATGTTTTTTTAACTGTTATGTACCCTGCTCTGGGATTGTTCATAACAGTGAAGGGAGACTAACAAATATTTTAAATGCATTAATTTATACTTGTGGACATCTAAAGATACCCATCTCTCTCTCTCTCTCTCTCTCTCTCTCTCTCTCTCTCTCTCTCTCTCCCCACACACATGAAAATATTGAAACATGCAGTCCCCACCCTCCATTGTGAAATGATGAGGTACCAAGAGGGTTCTCCTGTTCTTTTTCTGAATGCATACAATGGGCGTCTCCTAACCGTGACCAGGGAGAAGAGTCGGCAGAAGAAGATTGGAACAAATTTAAGGACTACTTACAGAAATATTGTAAAATTAAGGAATGTTGAATGATGCTGGATTGAAATTGAGTGGTTTCTAGCTGTAATGATATAAAGGAATATGAAAAAAAGGATTGGATAGAAAACAAGGTGTTATTATAAGCTGTAATGCTTTAAGTTAAGGATTTGCTGAACAAATAATTTGAAATGGAATACAAGAAGGGGAGGTATGAGGAGGTCAGAGAAATATGTTATTGAAAAGTATGTATTATGAACTATATGGTTTTTTTAATTTTTTTGTTTGTTTTTTGTTTGCATAAAAAATTGAAAACTTTAATAAATATCTTTTTTTAAAAAAGGAAAACCTTGGACCCTGCAGATATTTTGCATAACTCCCATAAACACTGCCCATTGGCCATGCTGGCTGGGGCTGATGGAGACTGGAATCCAACAGAAACCAGTGATGGTGAACCTCAGGCCAAATGCAGTCTACCAGGTCTACCTGGCCCTTGAGACTCCCCCCAGGCCACAGCCTCTATTCCCAGTCAATACCTTTCCATGGCCCTGCTCTGCACTTTCCTCAGGTGCTTTTGCCCAGCTGGAATGTGTGTGGGGCAGTGTGTGGGGCTGTATGTGGAAACCTCTACCTTTTACTGTGCAAAGGTAAGAGGCACACCTGTTGCTCCACCCACTTTGGCCCCTACCTCATCCATCCACCATGGGCAGCTGCCCTTCCCCAAAGGTTGTCAAATGATGGAATGCAGCGCGTAGGCTGACAAAGGATCTCCTGAGCTGAACCTTTAATGTACATCCTGACATGGCAAACCTATAAAGTGTATCCCAACCCCAGAGTTCACTGTGGCTATGGAACTCTATTTAAATAAAAATAAAAATAAATGGTAGATCAGTGCATGAGTGGGACCTGTAATTCTCCATCAGATTCAAGACAATATTTCATCTGAGAGCAGTGAAGGGCAACAGCTCACAGGGAAATAACATGGGAGCTTCTATCTTGGATTTGACCCATCCTTCATCTGTTAGCAACCAGCACCAGATGTTTCAAAGCAAGTAATGATCTTTGCAGTAGGTAAGTGTTGTATAGGCTGTGCTTTTTCCTCCACAAAAGACTCTTCTGAATACAGTAACAGCCATAATTCTTTCACTGACATTGGGCCAAACTGTACACATAGACATCCCTCCCCTCTGACTTTTTTTTTTAAAGATAGTTCCTATTTTGTTGTTTTAAATTATCTACATCCCCTCTGCGCTTGGCTTTAGCCACAACTATTTGGCTGCACGAATGTCTGTCACGCTAACATCTGGCTTTACATTCCTCTCTCCTAGGCGATAGCGGGTGGCATGACCTATGATCCCCTAACCACTTTCATTTCCTTTGGGAGTTCAGCTCCGCCTCCTGCTACCATACTTCTACGATCTTGGCATAGATGAAGCATGAGAACAACAGCCATCCACACCTTTGACCTTATGATCAAGACTGCAACTTTTGACTGATAATGTCCCATATTCAGTCCTGAAACCATGATCCAATGTAACTATACAGCCATGTTTGTTCATTCATGTTTCTGCCCTGTAAACAGGGCAGAAACATGAATGGGTGAGGTGTGAGGAGGGGCCTCGTTTTTACAATGAAATGTACACAGATGTGTGGTGAGTTGTAGCCTCCTGCCTCTTGCTTGCTGCTTTCTATCACTTTTAGGCACTTTTCTCCCAAAGCTGACTCACTTTGTGTTATCAGAACCAGGCTGAGAGGAAAGTGACTGATAAACTTGACTGACTGACTGACATTTCCTAAAACAATCAGCCAGCTGAAACACGGCCATCTTCCACAATTTGCACTTCTGCAGATCTTGCAAAGCACTTCCCCATCCAAGCAATGTGTTCAAAAATACTAGGTAAAGTGTGCATAAAAATGCATATAATTGTTATTTAAAAAAGGATACAAGGACATATAATATTATTGAAAACTGCTTTGCAAAAGATGTGTGTATTAGGCAACACTACATACAAAAACATGTTTGTTCGGAGAAATTCACACTAAAACACTGGCAGATTTTCATGAGGAAAAGGAGGACTCACAATCTGGGTAAGGTGGCCAAGAGAGTGCCTGTGTCGCTGCTGCTTTGCCAAAGCCACTAGAAATTCTTCTCTTTTTTAAATGTGTTTATAGTTTATCTTAACTTTCCATTTTAAAATTTGTTAAAGAAAAGTTGAAAGGAATTCAAATGCTGTTTTTATTCTCTTATATGTTTATAAGCAGCCTGGGAAGGACATTATCCTGTAAGGCAGTCCTTAAAAGTTTTATTAAATAAACAAAACAGATGAAATCTGGAAACAGATCATTAAGGTACTTGAGCCACATGCCCGGGTCTACTGAGAAAGACACCTAATGGTCACTGCACTGTAAAAATGGCACTTGTGAACTAGGTCTTGACGTTGGAAGGTTTGGGATGTTGTGCACCATCTTTGACCAGAAATGTCAGTGGCATGCAAACCAAATTCACCCTTAACATCCTTCAGGTCTCCTTTAGGATCAAGTACGTACGAGTGGCACAGAGTAAACCAACAGTGCCCCCTAGTGAGCTGAGTTGGTGGGATTCATTCCATTCTATAAACCGAAAGGCATAATCTCTGGAAAAAGTAGACCCAACCCTACAAAAGGTACTTCAGTCTTTCTCCCCCCCCCCTCCCCTTTACATCAATTTGCAAATGCAAAAACTGCATTAGACTTAGAATATAAAGACTGTTATAGTTTTCTCTGTAGTTTTATGACATCCACATATACTTGCAATGGTGTAAGAGTGGCTTTGCAGTGCGTGAGTCATGTGAAAGCAGGCTACAGTCTGAATGAGACAGAGGAAACATTCATTTCTTGGATCTAACAAGACGGAAGCCAAAGTATACAAACAAACTTTTTGCTATTCAAGTGCTGATCCCCATTACACCACTGTAAATCTTAAAACAGTTCCATTGACATCAAGGAATAATTCTGAAGTTTTGCCGATGTAGCTGAGTCCCTAGGGCCACGTGAAATATTTGCAGCCAAATCTAAGATGACATAAAACCCACAAAACTCAATTGGTTTTGGGTTTCATTTCAACTCCAGCTCTCAGATCAAGCCTCATCAAAAGATTCTTTCAGGTTCATGAACCTTTCAGTCAAATCTTGGCCTGGTTTCAAGCTAGCCCTGCTCTGATTTACAGTTTTGCATTGGAATAATGTGCCGCTCATGGCTTTGGCTCATTGCGATGCGAAACTTGTCATTCTCAGCTGTGTTTAACTTTGAGATTGAGAGGGCCCAGAGGGTTAACCCGAAACTCAAAACCAAATTCGTAGATAGGGTGGCATGAGAAACTGCGCAGATTAAAACTAAATAAAACAGATGCACAAAAAGTTGAATGCTGAGAAGATTGAATGCTGAGTTCAGCATTGTAGACTATGACCCCCACCAAGAACCAAAATCAAAGAGACCCAAACCACATCTTTATGTGAACATTGGTCCAAGGTCTCTATCTATCCAATCCATACTGGGAAAGTGGGCAAGAGTTCAACTACAGCTTACTTGGCCAAAGAAGCACTTAGGATCAGTTGTATCTGCTGGATGTTGAAATGTGTGAAGATACATTAGTAGTATAAAACCGTTTGAAAAATGGTGATGTATCCCCATAGGAAATTATGATGAAGTCCCAAAAGTACAGTAAAAAAAAAACCCAAACCAGCTTCCATTGTGTAAAACAACCTTCTTTTCAAACATTCAAAATTATTATTATTATTATTATTATTATTATTATTATTATTATTATTATTATTATTATTATTTTCATGAGGCTCTTCAATGCAATTTACAATATAAGGACAAGTAGAACAGTTACATATATAAAAACAGTTAGCAATCCTGACATGCAAGTGGAAATCCTTATACTGATAGGACCACGATTTATCTGGTTCACTCAAACCTTGGTTCCCGAACAGCTTCGTTTTCCAACATTTCGGCTCCTGAACACTGAAAAACTGGAAGTAAATGCTCTGGTTTTCAAACGTTTTTCGGAACCTGAACATCCAACGTGGCTTCTGCTTGAGTGCAAGAAGCTCTTGCAACCAGTCAGAAGCCATGCCTCATTTGTCGGATATTTTGGAAGCCAAATGGGCTTCCGGAATGGATTACATTTGACAACCGAGGTTTGACTGTACTTTGAAAGTAACCCTGGGAATCCAATGATTATTTTTCACCTGGGGGCAGGGACACTATGGGAGTGGGTGAACCAACAAAACCAACTGAGTCTGGAAATATTTCAAAACAAGCTAATAATTTCCCAACTGTGCTCTAAGTGCCAGGAAAATATATAAACTGTATATCTAGACTCCTGTGGTTCCCAGCTTTCCTGGATGCACCACCCTTGGCAAGAAGTTCATCGGATGGACTTACATAGCAAGGAAGCAGCCCTATACCAAGTGAAAAACTGATCCAGCTAGCTTAGAATCGTCTACACTGCCCAGGAACAGCTCTCCAGGGGTTCAAACTGGGTTGTCTCCTAGTCCTACCTGGAGATGCTGAAGATTGAACGTGGAACCTTCTTTGTGCCAAGCAGATACTTTACCACTGAGCTGTGGCCTTTCCCCTTCCACAATTGCACTTCAGAATTGTGGGTGCAGGTCACACAGCCTCACACCATCTTGGCTCAGTTACATAATGTGGAGGGTAACTGTGAGGGCCTGTGGCACGACACAATACAGTGGTACCTCTGGATATGAACGGGATCCGTTCTGGATCCCCGTTCACATCCTGAAGTGAACACAACCCGCGTCTGCATGTCTGCACATGCGCGGGTCACGATTTGCCGCTTCCACGCATGTGTGTGGCATCATTTTGACCATCTGTGCATGTGCGAGTGGTGAAATCCAGAAGTAACGTGTTCTGTTACTTCTGGGTCGCCGTGGAGCGCAACCCAAAAGCGCTCAACCTGAAGCATATTTAACCCGAGGTATGACTGTATAGGACCCAATATGGATTTATTTTGGGATAAGATCTGGACCCCAAATGACCTGGAGTCCTGTCCAAAATGGACCCACATGAGAATGAAGCATTCCATTTAGAAATTAGCACCACTATGCTGATATTTGCCGTTCAACCATGTCCTAGGTTTGTCTACAATGGCACCTAGGGATATCATTAGTAAACAATACCAAGAGACAATTGCCAGGGCCCCAGTGTGCCCCCTCTTAAAAAATGGCTTGGTCTGGAAGCCACCATTTAAATTTCCCACAATGCCATGAATTGAGGCTACATGAATGAGGCTCTGCAGGCCTACCTGCCACTGCCAGGCAAGCTCACTTACTTAGGAGAGCTCCTGTCTATAGACCCTTTGACAAGGAACCCCTCAAACCTGGAACCAAACACAAAGGAAGTTGCAACAGAGTTCAAGAGGAGGCAGAGCCATGGATGGTCCCATTTAGCTGCTAGAGTCACTTGAGTTAAATGCTTAGGTCACATTTTCTTTTCAGCATATGATGGAGGGAAGAAGCATTCATCCTACTACTCCATTGCTACTGGAATGTCTCCACAGGAGAAGAAGGAGAAGAAGAAGAGTTTGGATTTGATATCCCACCTTTCACTCCCTTTAAGGAGTCTCAAAGCGGCTAACATTCTCCTTTCCCTTCCTCCCCCACAACAGACACTCTGTGAGGTGAGTGGGGCTGAGAGACTTCAAAGAAGTGTGACTGGCCCAAGGTCACCCAGCAGCTGCATATGGAGGAGCGGAGACGCGAACCCGGTTCACCAGATTACGAGACTACCGCTCTTAACCACTACAAGTAGGAAGTGGGTCAGTATTCTTTCCCAGAGGCACTTTGGAGGAGGACAGCAGCACATCTGCCACCATGACAAATTGCAACACACTCTTCATAATAATAGTTGACTGGTGATTTGGCAAATGACTGATGATTGGATTTGCTGATCCATTAGGGATGACAGAATGATGCATTCATTTGTCTGTTGGCTGGCAGTGGTGGCTGTGGATATTATATGCAGGGGGAAATGTGAGGGGGGAGTATGCAATTAAAGAAATAATTAATGGCCTGCTTTCTCACCCCATGTGACTTAGAAGCTCATAAATCCCACAACATTCAGAAGCAATTACAAATTTGTAGATGATTCCAGGAGCGTGCCCTTTGGGATGTCAACAAGGAAGATTAGTAGTTCGGCAATGATTCACAAAAGAAAGACGGAAAGATACAATGGCCTGATCTTTAGGCAGTTATGGGGACTGAACAGAAGGCCTTCCTTTGGAGATATGATCTATTTATTCTGACTTGCCATGTTTTAACAACGTGGGCCAAACCCAGGAGTATGTAATGCAGGAGTGGTCCACCTTCCGAAATTGGCCTGCAAAGTTAATCCTGATAAAAGGTCGGAGCCAAATCCTGGAGCCAAAAAGATTCCCCACACCTGGCTTGGCATGTCATCCAAACCCAGGTTCATGGTTAAGCTCTCTCCCACTTAATCATGATCTGTTGAACATTCATTCTGATCTGTTTACGGAGAGATTAAATGACATTGGCTATCTAATGCATATTCATTCTGATTTGTTTGTGGGGAGGTTAGATGACATTGCATCAAAGCATGTGTTATTCGGCCCTTCCCAGCACATCTTCCCCACACTTTCCTTATTGCAAAAAGCTGGTTCTTTTGAGGAAGCAGGTTTGTTAAGCGAGAACTTCCAGTCAACTGCAATTGCACAACCTGAATTTGCTAGGATGTGATTGAATCCCACCCCAAAACAGCAATAGTCTGAAAATACTCCTTTTTCACTTGTGAATGCCAACCATCTTCTTTCTTGTTTTGAAGCAGACCTTCAGTGCTCCTCTCATTCACCATCTGCCTAATTGTGCTTTAAGCACTCAAGAGTCTTATAAATTGTGTTGGTTCTCCAGTTAAGATGTGATGTGGATTTCCTGCTTAGACTTATGAATGGAAAACAAACTCTGTCAGGGAGATTGGAAGCCTGTCCTCGTGCCTCCAAAGAGCCTGGCTTTTCACAAGCTCCTCCTCCGGCAGTAATCTTGACTTGCAAAGCTTCAGCTGGAGTGCACATATCACAGGAGGTTTAGGGAAATCAACCTTCCCCCAATCCTGAAGCTTTTCTCCTTTTTTTGCTTTAAAATGTTGAACATGGAGACAAACCAGATGAGAGGTTGGACATCTTTAACTGGAGCAACTATCTCTGCTAAAAACAGCTGTTGATGAGGGCAATTGGATTGGGACCACAAAGCTGGAGAGAGAAGGTTAACTCTTCCCAAGCATGTAGTTCTGCAAGCTCTAAAGTACCCCATTAGGGAAACCATAGCACCCCAATAGTTCTCTTGATCCAATGGGGGGCCACAAGAGCTGCTTTAAAAAAATTTAAAGAGGCAAGAGATCTGGGCACAGGTCTCCAATATTTTGTCAACTTTGGCTCCAAGAGCTACCTGTTAGATGATTTTGAGGATGGCAAAGTCTATGAGCCACAGTTCCTTTGCATGTGCTGAGTATCCAATGGTAAACATTTAGCTTTGCGACTATGCTGTGGTTTGGAATCGCAGGTCAGAGACAAGCTGGGGGGTGGGGGTGGGTTTCTAACCACAGTCGGTTGTAACTTTGTACACTTGTCTCTTTGGAAAATGTGATTTCCTTGTAGCTTTGCAGTGTGCAACGGACAAAGAACAACCATGTTAAGCCAAAGCTGGTAGTCCTCAAAATGGCATGTGCTATTTGATTTTATGTTTAATTCTGGGCCTGTATTTGGGGGTGAGGCGAAAAGGTTACAGTCCAGCCAGGGGGTCTTAAAGTGTGGTGTAAGTTTTGCTCTCTCAGAAAAAAGGAGCTCAAGCAATGGGGCACCATTTATACTACCATCCCCTGTATGCCCACAGGAAGCTCTATGGGTGTGTCCTGTTAACATGTCTTTCTCCCTTGCAGGAATTTGGTAACATTTGTGAAATTCACTTTGAAGCCAGTGTGTTTAGAAAGCAAAGAGCAACTATTCCCATTGCTTTTTAAAGAGCGGAAAACTCCTGAGACGTTAATTGAAAATTGATTCTAGGGAACTGTAACCTGTTGGTGGACTGTAAGCTTGGGCATATGGCTATGATTGCCTGATAATTGTTATTTTTAATAATAAATTTTGATGTATCCCTTCAACTTTAATGATATGGTTGGTCATCATTCTGCAAATCTTCGGTTAATTGTCTTATGAAGCATCTCCCTCTCCCCCTGCTATGGCTGATCATTCGCTGCACATTTTTATTATTAGCTCAGCTGTTTGATAGAACAAGTAATCTATTGTCGTTTTCATGATGACTAATTTGAAGTTTGGTTGGATATTGCCTGTTAAGCTAATTGAAAGCATCTGCCAGCAAGCTGTTTCATAGCTTTCCTGTCCATCAGTGTCCTTTTGTCTTGATCCCTTGGCTGTATGGTTTCAGGTTACCCAAGGCAAGCAAGATCATAAGCTAGGGCCAAGGTCATGCAAAAGTCAAGGCCAGAAAACCAGGATGAATCAAGAGCAAAATGAGCAGAGGAAGCCAAAACTGAAGCACAATTCATGCTCAGAATTAGGAAAGGGGGGAGATACATCAGAAAGGAATATTCCAGGAGGATGGAGGGGGAAAGAAATATATTTACATAGCACTTTGCAGTCTTCATTCCCTTTAATCCTTACAACAACCATGTAAAGTTGGACAACCCGCATGCTACAGATGGGAAGGGTTGCTAAGAAAGAACAACTTGCCTAAGGTCACCTAGAGAATGCACAGCAGAGACAAAAGTTGAACCAAGGACCTTTCCATTCATAGTTTGGAGCTGTTCCGCATTTGGTTGCTATTTTTTTTACTGGTAGTATCACTTCTTCCTTCTTTGTGATAAACAGGACAGCCTGTTTTGTTGATACTGCTCATTTTGGCTCTTTATGCAAAGACGTTTTAGACTAGCATTATGCTGCCTTTTCCTGGAATTACTGCATTTTGCTGCTGATCTCATGTGCATGGGCATTGTAGTATCACTACCAGATACTGGTGGGAGTACATTTGTCCCTGAAAAACTGGTTCCACACTTCAGGCACCAGGCCTGTTGGCAGACTACATTACAAAAATGTCTGCAAAACGGGCATGAAGGCTCACAACATCAACCCCGCCATGTGGGAATCCCTTGTAGATGACTGCTATGTCTGGAGACAGACAGGCCATGCATCCACAGCAGTGACCAGGCAAGGAATGGCCGCTGGGAGGAGCACAGAGAGAAGAAACACCATGAAGGATCTGCAGCAGCAAAACCAGACATCTTCATCTGCCCCAGCTGCAACAAAACATGTCTCTCCTGCATTGGTCTCTACACCCACAGCAGGTGCTGTAACTCCGTAACAGTTTGAATTCACTCCTCTGTTGTCTCCCAAGACAGATGGATGCCAGCATATCATTAGGTTGCTATGTGACTTATAATGATCAAGTTTTTACATATTTATTTATTTATTTATTCATTCATTCATTCATTCATTCATTTACCCCAGTGGTATAGCATGGGTTGCCAGCATCTGGGGCCGCACGAAGGGGGTGGGTGGGAAGGAGGGAAACCGAAGGAGTACACATGAACATTCAACTGTCTAACAGCATTCATGTCACCCAGGAGATCGCAGCCGCAGAGAAAGGAAAAGAAGAGTCTTCCATTGTCTGGAGAGGTTATTTCCTGGTTTGCATGGAGAAGCTGTTTTCAGCGGAGCCCAGTGACAGAAGTGCCCGGTGTATTGAGGCAGCACCGGGTGTTGAAATTTTGCACCCATTAAAATTTTTGCACCTGGGGCAACTGCCCCTGTGACCTTCCCCCATGCAACCCCACTGAATTTTCCCCACTGATTGCAAATGTGACAACCCTATCCTTTTGTGTGGGGGTACTTAATTTTGTTGCATTGTTTCCTCTTTATTTCTTTATTTTAATGTTATTGAATTCTATGTTTTTAATTAAATAAATTATAAATAGATAGACAGACAGACAGACAGACAGACAGATATACATATCTCTCTGTGTGTGTGTGTGTGTGTGTGTGTGTGTGTGTTTACTACAGGAATGGAAAACCTGTTGCTCTCCAGATGATGTTGTTGGACTCCTATCAGTCTGAACCAGCACAGCTCAATGGTCATGACTGATGTCCTGGAACATCTGGACACCTGGAGTTCTGGAACATCTGGAGTGTCATAGGTTCCCTATTGCTGCATTGCTACAACAACCAGTTTGATGATGTTCCAGAAAGTTAGCGCTGCTCTCTGCTTCTGTCCAGTAGCCAACCTACTAAGATTGATGGCACCCTTCCAACCAGGACAGTACTTACCCAATCCCCCTCCCTCTACTCCATTTATACACAATATGTGTTTGCTGTTCTCCCTTTCATTGCAGGTCATTCATTTCTGTTTCTTGGTCTCCTTCCTTGCTTTGCTCTCAAATCGCCCATTTGGGAACATCAATCTCTCAGCAGCTGATAAGTTCAACCTATCGAGCAAAAGTAATTCTCTTACTTGCTGGCACGCTAAGTGCAGAACATCACCTCTGGGAGAGAAAAGCTTTCTTGCTGGAAAGGATGAACCTATTTCTGGAAACCTCTTCCAAGTTGTAGCTCAGTTTCTTAAGCCCTGGCACAGTTCTTTCCTGACCTTTATCCCACCCCCCTTTCCAATTATTCCACTGGGAGATAAAGCAAAAGCATTTCAGGTTTAGAAACAGGTGGTGATGGTAGCTCTGTGCTAGGCCTAAAAGCAGGCACTGGAAACGGGATTAGGGAATCCTGGCAGAAAAGTACTACTAAAAATCTAATAATAATCCCAATTTATTTTTTTGCATTGGCTCCTTTATGCTCCTTTGTTTGGGGCCAAGACTTAGATTCCCACCCCCAAAATGCCTTTTCCCCTATAACGCAACATTACGTAATCATCTAGGTCAGCCAAAAAATTATATTGCTGTAAATGAGAGCTGTGCTTATGACCTTTTTATTAAAGGATGCACCCATTAAAGTAAGGGGGGAAGGCAGGTTATTTTCCTTGTCTTCATTTGAGAAGCACTTCCCAGCCCATCCTTAATCCTGACCCAGAAATAAAAGCCTAATTGAGCCTCGAATTTTGTATTACTCTCAGTGCTCAGCAACGCAACCGCTAAGCTGTTTTGCCTCCACCTTCTCCTCTTCTGGGCTCTGACCTTGAGGGTTTCACTGTGCCATCAACAGGACCCTGGAACTGCAGGAGGTGCTTTCATTAAGAAAGCTGAGGGGAAATTCGCCTCCACCAGATTTAAAGCCAAACAGCTCTGATGGGGCTTTTCCGTTCACTGAGCAGATACGACGTTTGCCTTAAAATGGTGTTTTGCATCTACCAGTTAGCATCCCCATCGCAACACCAGCACCAACCCCCACAAACTGCAACACCATAGCTAGTAAGGATGCACCAGGTAAAAAAACATGTTCCCTTTAATTGGTGAAATCCCATTCCATTTCAGCTTTTGCTTCCATATTTGTGCTCAAATTCATCTTAGAGTAGTTTTGAAAAACTGCTGTGAGGCTTTTGTTTCATTTGTTTTTCCTGCCTGTGGCAGGAGGCAGAACTTAAAGACACCCGTAACACATCCTAGTGGCTGCTAGGGGTGGAATGATTTTGGTTCTCTCTGTTTTTCATTTTACCTGTCTTAAATTCAGTTCCAGCATTCTGCATTTTTTTAAAAAAAATCTGCATCAAAATTCTCCAGCATTTTTCTACATACTGTATTTTTCCTAATAAACACGCAGTTTTGACAAATGTATCCATCGGGAGGACAGGTGTCCACTCCTGGCATCCAATGAAATGTGGACATGTTTAATGGAGGGGCCAATATAGCAGAGGCCAAGGAAGAGCAAATAGACTCTTGTATATTGTAGATTTTTTTGAGGGGTTTACTGAGACTTTTCACAGACACCATGGACACCATGTTGCTGACTCCTAAGACAAAAGGAAGGAATAGATGAGCAGGCCCCAGCTTGTTTTCCCCTAAGTTTGGTGCACTTAAAGGTTTTGAAGCGGATCAGGCAAGGATGTCACCAAAACTGCCTTTATAAAGAGTCTCTCTCTCTCTCTCTCTCTCTCTCTCTCTCTCTCTCTCTCTCTTCTCTCTCTCTCTCTCTGGCAAAATAGTTTGGCAGCTCTCTGGATGATATGAGAAGTGTTGACTGTAGCTAGCGCCCGCTGACAAGACCCCAGGGAGACTCCCGAATTAGCTTGTTTACTGCTCGCCTTTTCTTTTATTTTGTCTGGCCCTCGTTGTAAAACATTCCCAAAAACAACACATCAGAGAATGCATCCCTCTCCATTTCCTGTTTATCAGACTGGCCCAGCTGGAAGACTTAAGAAGGAAGCATCGCTGATGGTGTCTTTGTTCAAACTGGACTTCTGTTGTTCACAAGGCCAGCAATGCTGGACTACTCTTGTTCGTGAGTCTCCTGCAGCAGCGGCCATTGTTACCCTCCTTTATCCATGTCTTCACAAAATACCAACTATGAGTCTTGCTGTGGGCATTCACACACCAAAAGAGAAGATCCCAACATCAAAACGACTCACAATCTCAGGCATTTTCCAAGTGTGATTATAGTCTTGTGAGACCCTTTTTAATGACAAGGGAACGCCAATGAATAGGCTTCATCATAAGTAAGTGAGGTGAGTTGTTTTGATACTGAGCATAACGATGCTGAAGTTTCCCTTCTTTATAAATAAAAAATGAAAATAAACAAATACCCCTGGCTAAATGCGTGCAGGAGAAGGGAAACAGACATCCTACCAAAAAAATGGTAAATTTCTTAAAATCCAAACAAAGTTTTTTCAGTATGGCACATTGCTTAAAAATAAAATAAAATAAAACACCAGTTGAACTTCAAACAGGAGAGTGAGTGAATGAATGAATGAATGAATGAATGACTGCTCTGCCCACTGCAATATGCACAAAGCAAAACTAACCCTGAAAGGATTTGTAGCTGCTTTTATTCCTCCACCCTTTTTTGCCTCTGGGCCTGCCTACCACTTGCACATGGCCCTTGGAAGGTTTCCCAGAAAGGAAAGTGGCCCTCAGGCTGAAAAAGCCATGGTTTAACCTACATCACAAGGTTGTTGTGAAGATAAATGGGGGAGGGAACCAAGCATGTGGTCTTGAATTCCTTTGAAGAAGGTTGGGATAGATATAAATAAAATAATAATAATAATAATAATAATAATAATAATAATAATAATAATAATAATAATCTGTTCCTAGCGGGGAGATGCAATGCAGGGAGAAGCTTTCACCTATGTAATTGCTGCTTAAAGGTAAGGGAGCTGGCGTACAGCATCCGGGTCATTTGGCCAGCATGACTTCTGGCGAACCAGAGCAGCACACGGAAATGCCGTTTACCTTCCCGCCAGAGCGGTACCTATTTATCTACTTGCACTTTTGACATGCTTTCGAACTGCTAGGCTGGCAGGAGCAGGGACCGAGCAACGGGAGCTTACCCCGTCGTGGGGATTTGAACTGCCGACCTTCTGACTGGCAAGTCCTAGGCTCTGTGGTTTAACCCACAGTGCCACCCGCGTCCCTAATTGCTGCTTACCACACATTAAAGACATGAGAGCATGCCTGAATAAAATCGTGGCAATCCTAATCTTCCATATCTTTGTCTAGGAAAGGGGGAGGGGAAGCCCCAAAATGCCCAAGTAAAATCATCCTTAGGCCTGCAGGGAAAGCAACAATAAACAGCGGGAAACGTCTTCAAGCATTCAAAAAGAGCACTTAAAACAATGAAGAGTATAAACAGAAAGGATGCAAAGTACTTGGCAATGTCCTTTTAAATTACTAAGGTAATTTGAAAGCAGGTTACTTGTCTGCACCGCCATCTGGTGGTAGTCAGTCCCACAAGGCACCTAGCTATTTCTTCATAGCTTCAAAACAGGGATGAGGGTACCTTTGGCCTTCCAGGTGCTGCTGGACTCCATTAGAGATGGTGAGAGTGGTAGGTCAGCAACATCTGGAGAGCCAAGGGTTTTCAATCCCTGCTTTTCAACGACATGCAGAAAATGTAGAGGTGGTCACCCTGTTCTGGTGTTCTTTGCTCCCGCGTTCAAGATGGGCTGCGCTGAGCAGCTCTGCCCCCAGCCCTGCATTCCATCTAAGCCATCTCATGATGTTTGTGTGTACAGTCTGAATATCTGTAGGGATATTCACCTCCACACATGGTAACTTTCATGGAATCTGCTCCCCAATCTGGCTCTGTTCCTCAGTCCCATGTTGTAGGACAGAGGGGTGAAGGATGTTCATGGAGGGGTTATGTATCTCACATCGCATATGGGTTGCCATTTTCCGCTTAATGTGCTTTTCAACACACTCTTTGGCCAAAAATGCCCCCTTATATAAGATCAGTAAGAAAAAAGGCAATCCTAGGTCTCAGGCTTGCAATATAAAACACAAAAGGAAAAGAGGTTGTGGAGGGGAGAGGAAAGCAAACGAACTTGGACACAAGTTCTTAAATACATACATTCAACTAAGTTTTTCTCAGAGCAGACCCACTGAAATTAATGATGCCCACCCTATCTCAGGACGCAGCAGCAACAATGTTACCAGGAGACCAGTGCCACAGAACCCCACCCCACTGGCAGCTCCTGGTTCCCTCTCTGTCAAACCTACCTCACAGGCTGGTTGTAAATATAGAATGGGGCAAACCCATATATGTCAATTTGAGTTCATTGAATGAAAGGTGGGATGCATATCCCATAAATGAGGTTGGCCTTGTCAAAAATTAACTTTTCAGAGTAGTAAGGTAAAGGTAAAGGGACCCCTGACCGTTAGGTCCAGTCATGACCGACTCTGGGGTTGTGCGCTCATCTCGCTCTATAGACTGAGGGAGCTTCCGGCGTACAGCTTCCGGGTCATGTGGCCAGCATGACTAAGCCGCTTCTGGCGAACCACAGCAACGCACGGAAACGCCGTTTACCTTCCCACCAGAGCGGTACCTATTTATCTACTTGCACTTCGTGCTTTTGAACTGCTAGGTTGGCAGGAGCAGGGACTGAGCAACAGGAGCTCACACCATTGCGGGGATTCGATCCACCGACCATTCGAACGGCAAGCCCTAGGCTCTGTGGTTTAACCCACAGCGCCACCCGTGTCCCTTTCAGAGTAGTAAGGTGCAGGATATTTGTGGTTCCAGATTTCAAAAATGTTAATTGGTAATTTAACAGAAGGGTTAACTGTGACTCCCAGCTTTGGCTAATCCATAACTATTCTTTAATTCAGTGAATCCATCTGTTTCAAATTCTGTTTTGGCACATATGTTTCTAGATTACTACTGGCCTGCTGCTCATCTCTCCTTGTCTTCCTGCTTTTCCACTCCTCATCTGTCTCCTCTTGCAGGCTGCAGACTCATTGGGTCACTGTTTGTTTGTACAATATCCAGCGCAATGAGGCAATGGTGTTGGATCAAGCTTCTGTGGATTAGCCATCAGCCTCATCAGAAGGACAAGAACAGGGACATGTTGCATTAAAGGGCTGCCAGATTGGGAAGAAATCCTAAAAGGCATTTTTGCTAGAAATAAATTGGATATAATCTAGTTTCTAAGATCTTCTAATAGCTAAGAGTTCTGACGGATCCCAAAAGTTATCTAGTCCAACCCCCTGCTGATGCAGGAAATCCAGTACTTGGGATTTTTTCCTAGATAGGAGGCTGATGGGTCTAAACATCTGGAGGTTGAGGAGTTAGAATGCCAGAATAAAGGTGAAACTAGAAGTGACATTTGTCACACAGGGTAGTCTTCAGCTAAGTGCTATTCCAAGTAGACTCACTGAAATTAATGAGCCTAAATTACTGGTGCCTATTAACTTGAATGGCTTTAGGATAGCATGGGATACATCCTATATTTCACCCTTCCGTGGCTGACTTTTCTGTATAGCAAATCAGATAGTCCCAAGATTGGGACACACTTCAAGCAGGTCATTAGACATGTTGGACCTCACAGCTACACATCAGCATTGCTGGTGTACAAAGCAGTTTACAGCCTTAAAAGATGCTCCTGTTGTCTTTGAACAACAGCCTGGCTGAGAAATATTCAACGGGTGTGACAGAATACTCCAGCCCTGTTAAAACATAACACATCCTTGCTAGAGCTGGATTTAACTCAGGGGTCAGCCCCAGAACATGGTTTGAATACCTCCATGGGAATGTATTGTGTTTTGAGGAAAGGACAGGTGATAGGAAAACACTAATTGTGGGTTTTCCATCTGCAATGGCTGTTTCAGTCATCAAGTGATGAGCACGAACATATCCCAACCTTCTTCCAAAAAGGCAAGGCCATTCAATATGGAGTTCTCCCATTTTGTCCTCACCGCAAAGCAGTGGTGACCTCCATTGCTACCTCTGGAGTTCCTTGACTTATTAGTGATCTGAAGTTCACTGATCCCAATTCAAACAACAACATTATCTATTACAACAACATCTGTTTTTTCAACAGACACATCCTTAATAGTCCATCGGTGACAGAAACACCATAACCAGACACTGGAGAGACCTGTCAGGAGTAAGCGTAGACCAATGGTACCAAATAGTATGGGAAACAGCCCTACTAGAAAAATTAACTAATAAACTGAAACTGACACGGGGACAAACAGAAGAAGACACCTTCACCCCGGTATGGCTCCCCTTTATCACATACACAGCCCAACAGGAAAACGACAATAATCCACCAACAGCATACAAATCAATATGGCTAACCTGATCCAAAACACCCACCCACCCCACTCACACACGAAAACAAACATCACCACAGCCAATCACAAACAAACAATCACACCCTAGGCCAACCCCAACCTCTCTCACCACCAAAGGAACACAAGTGAACAACACAAGCACACTGACACCAAACTCTACATACATTAAGCATAATAGAAACACCGCTACCCGACCCCACCCCCATCCATCTCCCCTCCCTCCACCCCCCTTTCTTTTTTTCTTTCTTTTTTCTTCTCTCCCTAATGCCTCAACAAACAAACAAAAAATAGTCCATCGGTGGTCATTGTGTTTCCAGAAGATAAGATGGAGCCATTTTCTGTGCCTTCCAGAATATTTATCTTCTGGACTTAGGCATCAGTGCAAGAATACATGTACCCTGAGGATCAAATGGAACATTCCTACACATTTTTGCAAGCTGGTAGTATCTTGAAGTTTAACTATGTCTCCCATTATTTCATTGGCTGAAGATCAGAGCATGTTTGATGAAAGCCAGAAACCAGTGCTGGCCTTTGCGAAGAAATTCTTGAACTTCCCTCTAAATCCAGCATGTCCAGGTGTGAGTGCGCATGCGTGTGCATCTGTGTAACACACGGTCCTGTTTTTATTTTGTAAGGACAGCGATTAGCAGGGAGGAATGTTGCTCTTTCATTGCTGCTGTTCCTCAGAAACTCACTGGAAAATTCTCTTTTATGTTTCTCTGAAGCACCTGTGGTAGTACTGAGGGTTTTTTATCCAGGGGTGGATTGTAACTGCTCCAACCTGGTTTGCGTTAGAGTAGTCAGCTTCTTTATGAAGGTTAAGAGTTACCCAGAAAGTAAAATACAGAAATATGCATCAAGATAGGAGATAGGTCTGTCAGTGTCCATGAGGCAGAATCACTGAATGGAGCCTCTGTATTCAAGAACAGTATATCTCTGATTAGTGGATACTGGGAGCAAACAACACGGAGAAGGAATCAGACTCTTGCCTTGCTTGTGAATCTCTAGAGTGCCCAGCTGGCTGGGGCTGATAACCAAATTCAGAATTAGATGGGCCTTTGGTTTTCTTGTGATGTACAGAGGGTGGACCACACCTACTTCCTGGATATGACAATGTGAATTAGGGATCCAATATGCACAGAAATTTTATCAGTATTATTTATTTCTTGTTTTATCACTATTATTTATTTCTTATCTGACCTTCCCGCTACAGTTCCTGGGCAGGTTAAAAAAATGTAAAAATAGATTATTAAAATAAGTGAAAACACGGTCCTAAGCAGTAATGCTTCTGAATGCCAGTTGTTGAGAATCACAGGTGGGGAGAACACTGTTGTTTTCAGGTCCTGCTGGCAGGGTTCTCACAGGCATCTGGTCAAGAACAGGATGCTGGCCCAGATGGACCATTGACCTGATCCAGCAGGCTATTCTTATGTTCTTAACTGGTCCAGAGCATCATCTGGGGGAGGGGAGCTGAGGGCCCCCAAATTTTCAAGAAAGGGCCCAGGCTCCCTCAATATTCCATGGCAACATGCACACACTGCACGATTGCTGTGCTCCATGCTCGCGTCATTTGCACAAGTTGCATGACCTGTGTGCAACATGTTAGCACATGGCATGGCACGTGTGTGACACATCAGCACATTGTGCAGCATGTGCTCATGACATGAGTATGTTGCACGGCATGTGTGCATGTGCACATTGCATGGCATGCGCACGTGACACGAGCCCATTGTGTGTGCTGGCTCTCTTAATTGCAGGACTGGTCCTTAAGATATATGTATCAGGTGTCAAGGGTTAGGGCTTCAACATATGACAAAATTATACAAGGAAAGTGCCAGATGCGCCTCTGTGAGGGGCTGCCGTAAAGATGTCCTCTCCCAAGCTGCCTTCCCCCAAATTTCTGAAGGTGGTGGAACTACCAAGAGGACCCCAAAAAGAGGCATTATAAATGCAAACTACAGGCAATGTAGGGAAATGCATCTATTAGTATTATTAAAGCTGAAAAGCATTACTGCCAGCAGCAGCAACAAAAACTTTGGAGAAGAATAACAGAATCATATAATTGCAGAGCTGGAAGGAACTCAGAGGGTCAACTAGTCCAACTTTCTGCAATGCAGGAATCACAACACACAGTCCCTCATCCAGTTGGAAAGCACAAACTGTAAAGATAAAGCCTGTTGACACCTGATGATGCTTACAAGGTTCATTCATCCCATGTGACCATGCCACCAACAGGCACCAGACCCTAACAAAATCTAAGCATGGGGACCAATGCAAGCAATTCAGAGGCACTTCCTTGTGTCCTAGCACTGTGCTGCATCCCTACCTTGAGAAGATAAAGAGAGTTGCCTCCTTGCCTTGGCACCAGGGTGACTCTATTCTTCCAAGCTGCAGAGAGAAAACAAGAAGGGCCAGAGTCAAGTGCTAGAGCAGGTACTTTGCTTGCCGAACATTCCAGGTTCAATTCTCGGTGTCTCCAGGTCTGGTCTGGTTGTGAAAGACTTCTGCCTGGCAGGCAGCTGCTTCTGGTTGGTCCTGGTGTAAACAGGATGCTGGACTAGATGGGCCCCTGGCCTGATCCAGCAGAGCTGTTCTCACGTACTTATGCCAGTCAGAATTGTGGTGCTGGAGGAGACTCTTGAGAGTCCCATGGACTGCAAGAAGATCAAACCTATCCATTCTTAAGGAAATCAGCCCTGAGTGCTCACTGGGAGGACAGATCCTGAAGCTGAGGCTCCAATACTTTGGCCACCTCATGAGAAGAGAAGACTCCCTGGAAAAGACCCTGATGTTGGGAAAGATTGAGGGCACAAGGAGAAGGGGACGACAGGACGAGATGGTTGGACAGTGTTACAGAAGCGACCAACATGAATTTGACCAAGCTGTGGGAGGCAGTGGAAGACAGGAGTGCCTGGCGTGCTGTGGTCCATGGGGTCATGAAGAGTCGGACACAACTAAACAACTAAACAACAGATGGTATAAGCTTGGTATAAGGCAGATTCCCATGAAATCTTGACTAAGTGACCAGATGCCTCTCCTGGCGCAGCACTGGGATGGAGTGGGGATTGGTCAATGAGGTTGCAAACATCTGTACAGGAATTGATTTTGCACCCCTCAAATCATGCCCTGAATTTTTTCTGATGGCTGATACATCACCTCCACCCTATCCTGTTTACCAAAAAGGACAATGCCAGACTAACAACAACTGCCACAGGCATTCCTTTCCCATGTTGTTTCTTTGGTTGTTCCCGTGGAGGTGGTTGCTTTTTTATTCTTATGGTTAGCCGTTGCGAGTGTGAAAAATGCTTTCAGCTGAATGGGTCTGGGGGTCTGGTTTCTATCTCATTTGAGAAAGCAGTGGGCCTGGAGCACAACCAGAAACAATAAACATTTAAAGATGATTTGATGTGATTTAGCCCTTTACAGCAAGGAGCTGGATTTATTGGCATAGGCGCCTCACCAAGGGAGCGACTTTGATGAACTCTCCCATCTCTCTTTGGTGAACTTTTAAACAAACTTTCACACATTAACAAGTCTGCATCCCCTGTGGTGCCGTGGTACTAAGGCTGATTCTTTTGCCAAGGAACAATAATCATTGTTCCTCTTTAGAGGTCCTCTGGGCCGCAGAATCCAGTGGAGAGAAGGGTCAGGACATGTTCAGCCAATGACCTGCAATCACAGAAGACCTTGTGTCTTGTGGGCCCAAAGCTGGAGGACTTGCAAGAAGAAATTGCAGCATTTTAGGTGCATACACATGACATTTTATTCTAGAATCAATGGAGACTGAGTACTTGTTTTGCCTGCATAGGCCAAACATTATCTATATCTATTGCATTTCTCGCCCCCCTTGAAAAGCACTTCTTGAGAAACTGATTTCATCCCATAAACTAAAGCTCATTGCAGATGGTTTCTGCACTACCCTGCAATGTGTCCATTTGGAAACAGATATAGGTGGTCCTGAAAAGATATATAGGTGGAGATATCCACACCTGCCCAATCATCACTTTGTCCTTCATTCATCTGGGGCATGTACACATATCCTGCAAGTGTCCTGTAAAAACTGGGACATCCCTGTTCTTTATCATGAGATAACGGTGGCCATTTTGGTTGCCATGATCTTGCACAATTTCACGGTGCCATTGCTTTTTTCATGGTCACAATCTTGTGCAGTGTCCTAGAACTCGTGTTTTAGGGCGCCATGCTCCCAAAAGTGCTTTTTGGGAAGGGGAACCATGATGCGAAATCGCACGAGATCTTGACAACCAGAATAGCATCCAGGAAGATGGCGTCCCAGATTTTGACTTCAAAGTGCTGGAGCATATGATGTGCAGGGAGGGAAAGGTGTGGGTAACCTTATCAAGGGGTGAGTTTTCAAACACATATCCTGTGACCACACCCACCCTTGTGGACAGCAGGCTCTAAAATTTATCTAGATTGAAAGAAGTGTGTTGAGGATCATAGAATCATAGAATTGTAGTGGGAAGTGAACCAAAAGGTCATCTTGCCAACCCCTTGCAATGCAGGAATCACAGATCCTAATTGCACATGCTTTTCTGTTTGGTTTGCCTCCCATTTTGCAACTTTGGGAAACGGGGGGTTCATTCAGGTTTGCAAAAAGTGCAACACAGCTGTAGCAATGGGCTGTGTCTGATGCGGCTGAATTATGAGGAGTTTGGGGAGTTCTACAGCTGTGGGTTGCTGAATCTTAACTGAAATAACATGATTTCCCACCCTCTCTTGTTGTCCCTTCCTGATAACTCCCTGAGATTTGTCCTAACTTCTGCCTTCTGCTGGATACATGGAAGAGGCAGGGGAGCTCACAAATGCTTGGAGGTATCCATCAGTAATGAAAAATAGAATCCAACTTAATATTATAATAGCGGGAAATTGCACATTCCTTTGGCCCTCAGCAGCTTCTCTTGGAACGAGTGCCTGGGATTTGGGTGACCTCATGCTGCTGGAACCCAGTTCCTTGCACCTTAACCCAAAATTCTCTCCCTCCATGCCGGGACACTGGGTCACTGCTGCCTCCACAGAGAGGAATGTCAGCTCATTATATAGATTAAGAAGCTCGTAAGAGGAATGCCGTCATGATGTCACCCTTTCCATTTTAGATATGAGTCTCTCACATCTTCACCTTGATTTAGCCTAGTTATTCCCAGAAATGCCTTGCATTGACTGGTGATTACAATAAACACAAATGGCACCTGTTAGCGAAATAATGCAGAGTGGAACAGTCCTGTTCTAGCCAGTCAGCCCTGCCTTCATTCAGGACACTCCATGCTGTCCGTGCACTGGGTTTCTGTTGCCATCCGCCCAAAAGACATTCAGAATTCTGCAGCCACTGAGCATGCTCAGTCCTTATTGGGCTGTTTTGGTGGTGGTGGTTATGATTATGTATTTCCTTATGGTACAGTGGTACCTCTGGATGCGAATGGGATCCGTTCCGGAGGCCCATTCACATCCAGAAGCGAACACAACCCGGGTCGCGATTCGCCGCTTCTGCACATGCGCATGACATCATTTTGACTGTCTGCACATGCGCGAGCGGCAAAACCCAGAAGTAACACGCTCTGTTACTTCCGGGTCGCCTCAGGGTGCAACCAAAATATACTTATCCCGAAGTTACTTCAACCCGAGGTATGACTGTATTGTCTTTTAAAATTACGGGCAGAATTCGTCTTGTTAATTCATTGTTAATAAAATCCTGTAACTTACTGGGGTTGCAAACCTGTATACACTTTGATGGGAATAAGCCTTACTGAAGTCATTTACTTCTGAGTGAGTAAATTATTATTATTATTATTATTATTATTATTATTAATACCCCGACCATCTGGCTGGGTTTCCCCAGCCTCTCTGGGTGGCTCCCAACAGAATATTAAGAACACGATAAAACATCAAACATTAAAAACTTCCCTAAACAGGACTGCCTTCAGATGTCTTCTAAAAGTCAGATAGTTGTTTATTTCCTTGACATCTGATGGGAGGGCATTCCACAGGGTGGGCACCACTACTGAGAAGGCTCTGTGTCTGATTCCCAGTAACTTCACTTCTCACAGTGAGGGAACCATCAGAAGGCCCTCAGTGCTGGATCTCAGTGTCCGGGCTGAACGATGGGGGTGGAGACATTCCTTCAGGAATACAGGATTGTAGGTTTGTACTGAACATCTCACTGTGCCTAAAATGAAAGGGCTGTAACTCATGGTGACAACTAGACATCCATGTTTGTTTGTTTTTTTAATGGAAATAGCTACAGCCAGTGCCAGATTTAGGGCGGTGCACGCGGTTCACCTGCACAGGGCACCAAGCTGAGGGGGTGCAAAATTGAGAAGATCCATAATTAAGAAGGTCCATTTGGGTGCACCAAATTTTGGCCTCACACAGAGTGCCATGTTACAAAAGATTACCAAAGTCCACTCCTGCTGTAGCCAACGCTGGTGTTAGGAGGGTGGCTCCAAAGCTTGGCCCCTGCCATGCTACAACACTACTGCCACTGATGCTCTTTGCATTTTTGGAAAGCTGCATGCCAAGTGTAAAGTTGCATTTGATGTTGCATGTAATTTGGCCCCTAGCAGTTTTTGATCACACGATCAGCTTGCTGGCTATCCTAGGCTTAATTCTTTGCATTTTCTGGGAGAGCAAGAAAACAGATTCCAGGCTGAAAAGCTGGAAAACCTCTGCCATTCTGTATAGATGGCACTGAGCTCAATAGCAACACCCTGTGTTCTCAAGCTGGCCTTGGCCACAGCTTTGCTTTGCACATGCGAGATCTGCTTCATGTGTGACCCTTCTCATTCTTCTGGCCCATGCTCAGTTTTGAGTAGACTAAGGAGGAGATCCTGCAAAGTGGTTGGAACCGTGACTTTTGGCAATGGAAACGTGCTCCTACTGTGTGTCGTTTTCCATCTGGTAAAGATATGCCACTGCTGTTTTGCTAATTTGTTAATGTTGGGGAAAGTGAAGCACCTTCAGCATGTTGGTTAACATCAACAGAATAATTCCGAGCATCCCTGAGGCTGTCAAGAACTACCTTTAACAAAATGCTAAGCAGACCTGCCAAAAACCCTGGGGATCCCAAGTAGGAAAACCAGCCACAAGGCATATTTTGACCTTGAGCTAGATCAGAATCCGGTGGCTTTCAAGCTCCTATCCCCTAATGGCTCAAGAAGCTCAAATGCAATAAACAGCTTTTTGAGAGAGAAACAGAACTAGAATAATTTATAACAGATTCCCCTTTGGCTACAGCTCGCAGGGTTGTTTTGCTACTACAGGAATGCTGAAAGCTCTGTCCGTGGACAGCTACACTTCATTAATGGCTACTGCAATGTCTAGCCTTTGGGCTCTTCTTGTCTGGATCTTACAAACCTGATTCATATACTGAAAAGAGGTGTTAGGTATTATACATCAATGTTTTAACTGTATACACTTGAAAATGTCAAGTGGTCAGAGCCAATCCGAACTGCTGAATCAGGCCCCAGATCAAATCGGGTGTGTGTGTGTGTGTGTGTGTGTGTGTGTGTGAACAGTCCAAGTTGTATCACATGCATGACTTCCTGGAATGGCAAATGAATACATTCTCTAAAAGGTAACAGCTTCCTACCTGTTTTGTACTCTTACCCTCAGCCATCAATCCATCAGTAATACTGTATCACCAAATCTACCTTCTACCAGAGCTTGAAATGTTCATTTTCAAAATGAACTAGTTCAACATGTCGAAAAAGGAACTAGTTCCAGTTCACATCTGTCCCTTTAGAAAACAAACATATTTCTTTACATTCAGTCCACCGTTCAATTCAAGTTCATCCAAATAATCGCTCATCTTCCTCCCTACCCTCCACCCAGCATTCAGAACATTACATGCTGCTGTGCTGAAGTATAGAATATACTTAAGAAGACGAAGAAAGGGTTGTACAGGGTATTAGGGGAGGGGTAGTACCTCTGGTGGGGGACACATTGTGCTCCTTCTGGGGTAGTTTGTCCACCTTTGGTCCCCACCATGCACTCAGCAATCACCTGTGGCCCCTAGAGGCCGTCCGCATGCAACAGCAGCACCAGAGCCCAGGAAATGGTTTTGACTGGCTGGCTAAGCCAGGTGAGGGTAGCTGATGGATCTCAAACCCCTGAGTTAGGGACTTCCCCTGCATACAAAGACAGGCTCTGGTGGATTGAGCAGAGGAGACCAACAGTGGGTCCGATAGTCAAGAAGGTAGCCCATCTAAGAGAAGGAAAAGTGATTCTAAACCTCTGCTGCCTTGTGGTTATACTCATTCGTGAGAAGGACCTCAGGAGAAAAAGCCTAAAGTGTGTGTTTTTAAGCCATGTATTATTTGTTACTTTGTTTGTTTGTTTTTAAAAAACACGTAAGAGAATGAACTTGAAGATTCAATCGAAATTAGAGTTCTACCACAAAATGTTCATTTCACCCAGCAATTATGGGAACTACTTGAAGATGTAGTTCAGAGATTTTTGAACTAATTCAGTAAACTTCATTAAACTGAACTAGTTAATTTTGAGTGCTGCATTCTACAGACAGAGGAGATGAATACAAATACTACAAAACCTGGTTACATTTTTGTCTCTCCTGCTAGGCCATGACAGAAGTCAGCTGGCTCCTGGTGGATGGGGCAGGAGTACAAATTCCTTAAGGAAAAGGAATCCTCCCCTCAGCTGGGTGTCCTTTTCTTCCTAGGTTTTTGAGAAATTCTGAAGAATGCAGGCGCTGTCAATCTTTTTCCACTGAGTGTGCATCTTACCTGACTGATTCTTCCAGAGGTGAGGGTATGAGGAATAGGGAAGAAAGCATGCTGAACTCAACATTGACTCATGAAGCGGTCAATGCCAACCTAGCCGTTTAGAAGCATACCAGTGTGGGTAGATAAATTCTGCAGCCAGAAGGTAAACAGAGTTTCTGTGCACTCTGGCTTCTGTCACAGTGTTCCACTGCACCAGAAGCAGTTTAGTCATGCTGGCCACATGACCCAGAAAAGACTGTCTGTGGAAAACCCCGGCTCCCTGGGCCTGAAAACAGAAATGAGCGCTGTACCCCATAGTCGAATTTGACTGAACTTAACCGTCCAGGGTACCTTTACCTTTACCATGAAGCAGAGTCAGAACCATACACTCCTGAAGCTCTTTCCATCTCTATCATATAACTTAGCACTTAAGCATAAGCACAGTCACGAACTCCCTGGGGAACAGTCACAAAATAGTTCCCTAAGAGAAACAATGACACTCGTTCTTTTTGTGTTTTTATAAAACTTTACAAGCATGTGCTTCAAAGATGTATATGATCTACAAACAATAAATAATAAAAACATGACACCATGACAAGGGTGGTCTGCTATTTTCCCGCATGCATAGAAAGGAATAATTACAGATGATAGCTGTGTTGCATCTACAATTTTCAGGTAAGAACGTCACTCCAGAAAGAGGCACGTGCTGCTAGAGGTGCAGTTTGGGACCTTCTTTCTGAACATTGATGAAGAATGGAAATCACATTTTGAGGAAATCGTCCTGTTTAACTATCCTTCTTGCCAATCTGTTTTGATGTGTTCTTCCAGAGCTAGCTGCCACCTGGGCTTCATAACAATACTTTAGCTTTTCAGTGACAAACCATTTCCAGTTTTGCAACCGCTAGTGAAAAAAGAAGAAGAGTTTGGATTTGATATCCCATTTTATCACTACCCTAAGGAGTCTCAAAGTGGCTAACAATCTCCTTTTCCCTTCCTCCCACACAACAAACACTCTGTGAGGTGAGCGGGGCTGAGAGACTTCAAAGAAGTGTGACTAGCCCAAGGTCACCCAGCAGCTGCATGTGGAGGAGCGGGGAAGTGAACCCAGTTCACCAGATTACGAGTCCACTGCTCTTAACCACTACACCACACTGGCTCTAGATAACTAGCAGAGCAATCCCAACCACCACGACCCTTATGATAGGCTGACATTCAGTGGGTGGGAGGTGCAATCATGCGCAGGTGGGTGAGAGATCCACTGGCAGTCTCCCTGGCAGCAGGAAGTTCTGAAACAGGGTGAGGGCAGGGAGAAGGCAGCACTGAGTTGGCTCAGGTCTGGATCCAGCATCAGCATCTAACTTTGGGCTGGATCCAGACCTGACAGCTGTGCCTGCCTGGAGCTGGTGCAGCAAATGGACCCAATTGTGAACGTGCAAGTTCCTCTTAAGGTGGTAAATAAACATAGCAACAAATCCTGTATCATCACAAGTACCTGACGTTGCAAATAACTGTTCTTGTATTTGTACATTTGCATCTCCATAGAAATATGAGACAGATCTGAGTAACGGGTGGGCTTTTGGGGCCAGATTCAACTAACTGGTCCCACCAGGGGAAGCCAGTGCAAGGACCCTCTTAATCTCAGGATCATGGGTTCAAGCCTCAAGTTAGGCAAAAGATTCTTGCATTGCAGGAGGTTGGACTAGATGACCTTTCATACGTTGGACGTTTTCTCGTTGCTACCTTTACTTCTTTATCAGCCACCCTTTCTACTTCACAGGCTTTCAATATCTCCTTCTGGCTTACCCCAAAACTGAAAAAATTGCCCAACTAAAATATGGTTTGTGAGAACAAATGTTGGAGATCACAGATGAATGCAGATAAATCATATCTAACAGAGGAGCTTTCTTCCCCAGTAGGGGCTATGAGATGCATGCCATGCAGCGCTTGGCAGAAGAGCAGAGAAATGTGGGTTGGCAAAGCAGAATTCCCAAAAGGCTTTGAATTAGGCTGGGATGGGGGAGACGTTTGCCCAGGCTCATAACTGTGATAGCTTTCATCCAGCAATGTCAGTTAAACGCAAACTTGGAGAAGGGAAGACTGTGAGGTAATATAATAGCCATCTTCAAATATCTGAAGGGCTTCCACATGGAAGATTGAGCGAGCTTGTTTTCTCCTGCTCCGGAGGGACCTGAACAAATGGATTCAAGTTACAAGAAGGAAGATTCCCACTAAATATTAGGAAGAGCATCCTGACAGTAAGAGCTGTTCACCAGTGGAACAGACTAACCAGAAGGTGGTAGACTCCTTCATTGGGGTTTTTGAAACAGGTGTTGGATAGCTATTTGTCTTCAGCTGTGTTTCCTGCATTGTGGGGGCTGGATGAGATAACCCTTGGTGCTCCCTCCCAATCTTACAGTTCTATGAATCTATTTTTGGTCACTGCCAATGCACATGTCCCATATACCTTGCTCCAACTGTGACATATGCTTGGATGATCAAAATCAGCTGCTGTGATGGCCTGGGATTCAGAGTCAGATGCTGAACCTGAGGAATCCCAGCCTGCACAGGATTCCCCACCTCCAGAACCAGCTGAGTCAGGGCTGGGGCCTGAGCCTGAAGGGTCCTCACCTGTGCTGGATCCTCAGGTGCAGGCACCAGCTGAGTCTGCTCTGGCTCCTAAGGGGGTGGAGGACACATTGCCTGCAGGTGCTCCACTCTCAGCCCCGTCAGAGGAAGCTGAGGTTGCCTCTGGGTCCGATAACCCTCCAGCCTCTCCTGGGCTGCAGAGGCTCAGGGCAGAGAGGCGGAGGGAACTAAGTTCCCACAGGAGGAGTGCTTGCCTCCAGGCCAGGAGAGGTGAGTCACCTGAGGATCAGGGCCACCCTATGCCTCTGGGGAGATAAAAGCCAGCCAGCCCCAGTCCCAAGTTGTGGAAGCAACGTTGGTGGTTGTCAGTTCCTGCCTGACCCCTGCCCTACACCCAGCTTCGACTTTTACGGACTGCCTTCATATTTCTTCATCGACCACAGACTGGACTTGGACCTTGCCTCTTGATTAACCCCCAGGACCAGCACAGCTGCATGGGCAAGGGCAGTAGCTTAGTGGTACAGCATCTGCTTAACATGCAAAAGGTCTCAGGTTTAATCCTTGGTATCTCCAGTTGGGCTGGGAAATATCTCTATCTGAAACCACAGAGAGTCATTGCCATTCAACGTAGACAGTACTGAGCTACATAGACCAGTGGTTTGACTCAGTACAGTGGTACCTTGGCTTAAGAACTTAATTCATTCTGGAGGTCTGTTCTTAACCTGAAACTGTTCTTAACCTGAGGTACCACTTTAGCTAATGGGGCCTCCCGCTGCCGCCACTGCGTGATTTCTGTTCTCATCCTGAAGCAAAGTTCTTAACCCGAGGTACTATTTCTGGGTTAGCGGAGTCTGCAACCTGAAGCATCTGTAACCTGAAGCATCTGTAACCCGAGGTACCACTGTACAATAGGGCAGCTTCCTATGTTGTTGTTGTTGTCTGTTGGCATCCATACTGGAAAAACCATGGGACTTGGAGACAGAGATCTGGAAGGCCTTCTGAAAAAAGAAATTGATGACAAGTCTATTGTGAAAGCCTGACTTGTATGAAATGCATATTTCTCCTCTCTTAAGCTGCATGTGCTCAGCTACTCTGAGGAGGTTTTCTTTTATGACATTGCAGTGGGAACAATAATGTGGAAATCAGCCAGTGACACTGGACTTTTTCCATTATTAACTGTTTATTCAGTTTTTCAATCAGTTGTTTTGCTGCCAGTTAGCTGGTGGGCAGAGAATTACATCCTGCTCAGATCCCTACAGAGAGATCTACACCTAGCAGCTAATGAGTAGAGAATTTGCTAGTGTGTTCCTGGTGGAAATGCCTTCCTATCAGTCACCTGGCATCATTATGATGTCAGGTGACTGACAAAGTTGCCCACGGGTGATGGAGGGAGAGAGATCTGACCTTATGGACCATACAGGTCCCCCACCTTCTATTATACACGTTGATGTCACTGTCCCACACTGCTGTAAATTCGCCTTCATTCTCACTTTTCATCCATATCACTTGTTCACAAACTGACACCACAAGCAAGTCTGTGTGAGAAAGGGCTGTAACTCAGCGGTACAGCATCTGCTTTGCTTGCAGAAGGTCCCAGGTTCCAGCTAGAGCTGGAAGAAACTCCTGCCTGAAACACTGGGGAGCTGCTGCCAGTCAGTGTAGAGAAAAATTGAGCTAGATGGGCTACTGGTTTGACAAAGTATAAGCAAAAACTTTCCAAGGCATTTGGTGGCTGAAGAATACTGTTCTTGGAAGCCTTCAAATCATTGAATGAAAGAGTGGTTATAATTGTAATTGCTTTTAGAATATATTTTTTCCTGTAACTGGTTTTAGATGTTTTTAATTGTGATTTTTTTTATATAAAAAAATGTATAAATCTGTTTTATAATGTTTTTGCTTAGATAGATAGATAGATAGATAGATAGATAGATAGATAGATGATAGATGATAGATAGATAGATAGATAGATAGATAGATAGATAGATGATAGATAGATAGATAGATAGATAGATAGATAGATAGATGTTTGCCACCCTGGGCTCTTTGGAGAGGAATGGTGGGCTATAAATCCAATAAATAATAACTAAATTCAATAAATAATTATATTTCTAGCCAGCCATTTCCCCCCTCCACTCCCCTCTTGCAAATTCTTTCACAAAGCATGCAGGGGAGAGGATGCCAAAGGGCCTCTGTCTTGGCAAAGAGGATAAAAACAGGAGCCCTTCAGAAAGGAAGCCCAGCCGAGGATGCTCTACCTGTCTGCAGGGTCCCTTTCATCTCTTGAGGCAGACATAGCATGCCAGGCACATTTGGCCACATGAAGCACCTACTGCTGCGGGAAAGAGGCTTAAAAGAAACTTGTGTGCAATTATCATGTAATAGGGCAATGAACCCCAACCTTCCCCACTTTCATCTCTGCCACATTTCATTTGTCAAGGATACAGATGTGCAGCAGATGTTCCCAGGTTATCAGAGAGTCGGTGGGGATGTGCAATAAACGGGGCGGTGGTTCTTAGCAGGGAAATCCTTTGAAGAAATGGGGAGAGAAATTTAATGTGAACAGAGAAGCTGAATTCTTGCTGTTGTGCACCATTTCCCCTTTCAAAACTGCATGTTCAAAGCAGAGGTTTTGGCCCAAAATATATAAAGCTCTCAAAGAAAGAGCCAGTTCAGACATCGCTGGCTTCCCCTTGTGAGGAAGCGCTCATGCAAGTGGATTACGTGCATAAGCAGTGTAACATTAGAAAAGAGAACTCATGCAAGATCACCACTCCATTACCATGAACACGAAAAAATTAACTGTTCTCTACTTGCATTTTAAACAAATTCAGGCATCAAGAACACCTCTGACTATTGCAGGCTAAAAGAGCTGTGGTGGTGGTGGAGATGTCTGACTGCATCTGTGACTCCCTGTCCTCACTTTTAAGCAATTGCAGGGGACTTTGAGATATATGGAGTCAGAGGACCAGCACAGGGTAAAGTCATAATGTCCTGTGGCTTTCAGGGATCAGATGTGCTATACTCCTTACATTAACTGTGTATATTTCTTCCTTTTCGTGGACATCTCTGGCAAAAGTTGTCAAGCAGTTTGCTCCTGTGATTAGTTTCAGCTGTTCTTCCTAATATTCAACCCAAATCTGCCTACCTGACTTTCAGAATCTTTAAAAGTACAGTGGTACCTCGGGTTACATACGCTTCAGGTTACATACGCTTCAGGTTACAGACTCCGCTAACCCAGAAATAGTGCTTCAGGTTAAGAACTTTGCTTCAGGATGAGAACAGAAATTGTGCTCCGGCGGCGTGGCAGCAGCAGGAGGCCCCATTAGCTAAAGTGGTGCTTCAGGTTAAGAACAGTTTCAGGTTAAGAACGGACCTCCGGAAGGAATTAAGTACATAACCACAGGTACCACTGTACTAGGGGTGTGTTTGGACCCAAAGATTTACCTTGTATCTGTGTGGTTTTGTAAATTCTGATCTGTTTCTGAGTTGTTAGGTACAGTCTTCACTTCAATCTATGTTTCAGCTTTCTGATCCACTCTGTATAAAACAAAGCTCTCTGGTCCTCATTCATTATGACAGGGAATGAAATTTACAGTCGAAGAAGCCCCTCCAGAGTGGCAAATTGCAGACAAATAGATCCAGGGGTTTTCTGTGGGGGAAGTAAAAGGGTTTCACTTACTTCCACAGTCCCTTATGGGGTGGGAATAAGGATTTATCTGTTTCACACTTAAAATAGTTAAGAGGTAGCCAGGTAATGCAAATTCTTGTTTGTACTTTTTTTAAAAAAAAAAGTTTGCAGCTTCACAGGAGCCTTTTTTCCTGGTGGTTGTTTGCATTCTCCTATAGGCCTTACAGCCATATAGACCTTGGCATGTCCCCAATGGATCCTTACCATGGGAGACAGTCTAGAATGCTGCCTATGAAGTTCTGCAGATTGTCAAGTTTGTTTGTGCATTTGTTTGTTTTGTTAAAGCAGAACAATGCAGCATTAAGGGGAAAAGTTAACTGATGCTTTTAAGTTGTTGTGTTTTTTTTAAAAAAAACTCCTCCACTGCTATGATTTTACAAAAAATAAATAAATCCAGACTTCTTCAGTGTAGCACAGCCTACATTTTGAACAGACTCACTTTTTGTAGAGCCCAGAGACCTAGGAAAATATATAGCTATAGAGTGCATACAGTACAGAAAAATCAGGAGCAACTCAATGGAGCAGCACAAGGCTTGTGAGGTGGGGGCAATCCAATTCAGTATACTGACATCACATTTTGACTTGGGAGTGCGGGGAGATCCCCAAATCATCCTGATTCACCTACTTGTTTTGTCCACACACAGAGCCAATGCACACCCCTAATACATACCAGCTTTCTTGTTTTGCTACATTATCTATCAATTCTGTGAAACCTTTAGTCGACTAGGCATTCAGACTCCCAGACATTCAGATTA
Source organism: Podarcis raffonei (assembly GCF_027172205.1). Classification (NCBI taxonomy): domain Eukaryota; kingdom Metazoa; phylum Chordata; class Lepidosauria; order Squamata; family Lacertidae; genus Podarcis; species Podarcis raffonei. Next base: position 76,590,917 of record NC_070607.1, read on the forward strand.
CAAGAGTTTGGGAGCTTGGGCGCTTGATTTGATAATGACTCTCAAAGTTCCCATGACAAGCAAAGTGATTTAATGCAAACTTCCTTTGATCCCACCCATCTGAATGTTTTACATTTCCCCACTGTGGTAAGTGACAGCGAAAGGAGCTGTGATCTTTTCCAGTGTCAACCCTCCCCATCCCTGTTTGGGACCATAAACAAGAGCCATAGAGGGTGGGAAGCTCAAACAAATGGGACTGATTTACTCTGCCCCCAAGTATTGTTCTTCTCTTTTTCTGCAGATCCGAGAGACATGAGACCAGGTCATACCTCTTTGCCCACCCCAAAATCCTCAAGGATGTGGCAACTCCAGAGCTTGTACTAGAGAAATTCATATTCTGTAATAATGTTCCAGATTTCTGTGCTGAGAGTGCCTTGGCTATACAGCTAAAGGTAAAGGTAAAGGGACCCCTGACCATTAGGTCCAGTCATGACCGACTCTGGGGTTGTGGCGCTCATCTCGCTTTATTGGCCAAGGGAGCCAGCGTACAGCTTCTGGGTCATGTGGCCAGCATGACAGAGCCACTTCTGGAGAACCAGAGCAGCGCACGGAAACGCCGTTTACCTTCCCGCCGGAGCGATACCTATTTATCTACTTGCACCTTGACAAGCTTTCAAACTGCTAGGTTGGCAGGAGCAGGGACCAAGCAACGGGAGCTCACCCTGTCGCGGGGATTCGAACCACTGACCTTCTGATCGGCAAGTCCTAGGATCTGTGGTTTAACCCACAGCACCACCCGCGTCCCCATGGCTATACAGCTACACAGCTGCAAATAGAGCGTTTTACATGTATTTTAAGTGCACTATACAAATGCAGAACTAGATGATGATGGTGAGCTTATGGCAAATTCAATATCTTTTTCAAAACGCTTTAAAGAAGCATTTTTACGGTGTTTTTAATACGTATCTAGATTCCACCAAGGGCCGGCAAAAAACAACACCCACTTTGCAGCACCAATTGGAGGCTGAGAAAGCAGAGAGGCATCTCAACTATTTTTCAGAGGATGAATTTCAAAACTCTTTTTTGGAAGAAAAAGATAGAATGGACACTACAGCTAGATGACTTTAGAACACCATTTATCTACAAATATAAGCTGTTTTGACATCACCAGGACCTGCCTTCCATGACATCACCACCTGATGACATCCTCAGCAGCCCATCTGTAGGTCTCAAGTTTGGAACTTGAACTCTGAGAGTCTGAGATGCTCCTGACCTAGCAGCCCTAGTCCACCATCTTGGTTCAAAATGGCATCCAATTGCATCCAAACATAGAGAAAATCCTGCAGCTTCATCTCGGGAACCATCATGGAAAGTTGGCTACGATATCTTAAGAGGTGTCCAAACTGGCACTGCGCACCAACAAATAACTCTCTAAAATCTACAGCAAATGATTCTATTGTTCTGCATTGCAGAACCTGAAAGAGTGGGTGCTTTATACATCATTAATGGTCAGTGGAGCAACAGCAGTGCCAGGTTGGTGGGTTGATTCATTGCTAAGGCCTTCCTGGCCTGTCATGTGGAACATATAAATGGACTTCTCTTCCTGGCTCATAGTCTATTGATTAGGTGCTAAGCTATTTTCCTGGCCATGTCCACTTGCAAAATGCTAGTGTGAGCTTTGTTCACAACATGGCAGTTGTGCTGTCCTTAATAGTTACTCGCATATAAAAGAGGTGCTTGGCTTCAGAAAAAGCAGAGTTATGGGTCTTGTGTCACTTCCTTTCAGCTTTGGGAAAACGCAACTGAAATCTCATTTGCAAAGAATTGCTAGCTTTTACATCCTAGGACTTGTTCCTTAGAGGACAATACACTGGAAATCTCCAATGTGCTTTTAAATTGTTATGACGTGTTTCAAATGTTCAAAGTGTGTGCGTGTGTGTGTATCTTGCAAATTCATTTCAGTGGGACTTCACTTAGGGTGGAATTCAACATAACACTAAGGAGATTTTTATGTCAGCTCAAGCAATCTTGTTTGCCCAATGCAACTATCTCCTCTCCCCTCCCTCTACATCCTGTCTGGGGGTTCTCCCAACCTTCCAAAGTGGTGCAAGGACATGTGGACAAAGGAAAGAGGGGAAAGCCCCATTGAACAAGCAGGGGTTCTTGCATGGGCTTTTCTCAGGGTAGTTGTATATCAGCCCAAGAACAGGAAATGACCTTGGGGAGTTCTGAAAAGATTGTTAAAGCAAAAGCATCACTCCTTCAGTGGGTCAATGCCAAGCTGAACCATGCAGGAGATGTGTCTGGCCTGCATCATCTGCACTAACTATCTGTTGAAATGGATGCATCTGTGCTGCAGCTTTGTTCTCCTGTACCAACAACTGAACCTGGCTGAAGAGCAACCTCAGCACCGAAACATGCTGCACTGTATGCAGATTCAATTCTTCTGCATCCATTGATCCATCTAAGTCCAACTGGCAGCGGTTCTCCAAGGTCTCAGGCCAAGGTTTCCCCTTGCCCTGCTAACTGGGATCCTTTCAAGTAGAGATGCTAAGAACCTGAGTTCTCCTGCATGCAACTGAGGACAGGGACAGCTGCTACTAAGGACAGGGATGGAGAAATGCAAGTCTAGGAGCCAAACATGGCTCTCCAGGTTTCTTGACCCCTGCTACAACCCTCCTGCAGTGTAGGTTTTGTGTTGCATAGGGTGCATTTTCATCATCCTGTGGTGAGGGGTGGCTAAAACACCTTTCTCCTCTTTCCCCTATTAAGCGTAGGATAACCAGCCTCATATAACCAACATGCTTAAGTCTGATTAGTGCATGAAGGGGTTAATACGATAGAGTAAGCCGTCCTGCCAGACTTAGCTATGTCTACTTCCCCTCACCTTGGGAGGAAATAGGTAATCAAGCCTAGTGTCCATCACCCCAGTCTACCTCAGAAGCTCAGTGTGTGAAAAGGTTTGAGCTGGTTGCTCCAGCTCAGGCCACATGGCTCCCACCAGCCACTCTTGAGTTCCTATACCAATAATTTTGAAACTTTCACCACTTTGTAACTAAGGTTTACAGCCTGTGTTCAGTAGCATGTGAACCTGACTTTTGAAGAGAACACCCTTCTAAGTGTTCTTAAAACATACAGGTTAATAGCATCTGGTCTGCAAATACTCAAACACACAATTTGTTATACATAGATATATATGACACAGTGTATTTTATAGATGGTTTAAAATGTGTATGTCAGTGGCAAGGAGCCAACTCCTAGGGGCCAAGGGGTCTTTGTCCCCCCATAAAATATTTGAGGCCCCTCAAGTTGATGGACATTGCCATCCAAATGGTGTGTGTGCACCGTGTCATGTGATCAATTATGTGGGGCAGGGCTTACCTGCCCCCCCATATTTTATTCATTTGTTTGTTCATTCAATATCTCACCTTTCTCCCAGTGCAGGCCCAAGGCGGCTCACAGTACAAATTAAAATAGATCCGGTTGGAAAAATAAATACACGGTTATTTCACCATGAAAGAATCCTGTGTGGAGGGCTGTAGTTTAGTAGCAGAGAACATGGTTTGCATGCAGAAAGAAGGCGCCAGATTCAATCCTTGGCATCTCCAGGCAGAGCTGGAAAAGACTCCTGTCTGAAACCCTAGACAGCTACTATCAGTCAGTAGACAACAGTGAATACATAGACCTAAGATCTGACTTCCGGTAAGGCAGCTTCCTAGGAAGAGCAATTCATGGATGTAAGACCATAGTTTAACTTACAGATGAATGAACACTTGTTATCAGTGCTCTTTCTTCAGATGTCCATGCCTATCCAAAGAGGGGGCTCTTTCTTCTTTTGCAACAATACTCTGGTTGGTTGGTTGGTTGGTTGGTTGGTTGGTTGGTTGGTATGTATGTAATGTATGTATGTTTGGCTACTTGTGAGTCTTTCGTGGTATGAACAACAACCCATGTACTCAAGATGCTGCTCAATGTCTATTTTCCAGCAGCGGGTATTGTAGCAGATGTGGCAGGCTTGTTTTCTCCTTCAGTGTGTCAAGTTGATAAAGGCCTCTTCTCATGCAGATATGGATAGCCAAGTACAAAGCCTATGCACGACTTGCTAGCACGTTTAAGGCAGTATTTGGGGGGGGGGGACAAAATACACAGAGACAAGGGTCCCTGTTCCTTTCCCATTCCCCACTTCTGCATATTTTACAGGGGAAAGCAGCACTTTCAATGGGCCGGTGTATGTGTGGCTCCTGTGAGCAGATACCCATGCAAAACATCATCCAATAAATGACTGTAAGTAAGGTAATCCCTTCTTAGTACAAGCAAAAGGACATTTTCCAAGCAAAGCCTTCTGCAGGCACCAGCCCAATCTCCCCTTTCAACTGGAAGGGAAGGAACAATGTGTGTGTACACACATACACACATAATTTAACACAAAAAAGTATTACAGCTGCAATTCATCACTGCAAGATTTCCCCCCCCCCCATATAATAAGGAAAGCAGATTTGGGCCAGTGCTTAATAATAATAATAATAATAACCCTAACATTTCTGTTGGCAGGGCAGCCAAAAAGGTCCATTGCCTTACTCAGGCAAGCAGGCAGGCAGAGTTAACAACAAGCTGCTTCAGACCTCTTGGAACAAAAGGTGTCTTTCATAACCCTTTGCATTACAGGGAAAACCATTTTGTGTGTGTTTTCCTTCACTTCCCCCACCCCACTCCCTGCTTTCCGGGCAGCTGCTTAGGAGACCGAAAATACGCCGAGGAAGGCCGGCGAATAGTTGCTGCTGCAAATTCCACAAGAGATAGCACCCTGGAAAAGGAGGTTGGGTTGGAGAAGGAAGGGGGAGAAGGCGATCTTGAAAACTCATTTGCAAAACAGCCTGAGAATGTACTTTTAAAAGAGAGCAGCTTGTGGAAACCCATTAGCTGCTGCTGTTGCAGGAACCATGTCAAGGAGCGTTTGCCTGCTGTGTGTTCTGTATCTTTCATAGCCCCATTAGTGCTTGGAAGGGCATCAAGTGAGGAGGGGGAAGCAAGCTGACATTCCTGGTAGAACTAGAGATATTGATCCTAAAAAGGCCATTGTTAAGAGAATTTTTACCAAACAAGGAAAGCCGTGGGACCCACCACACACACAAACAAGGAGGGGAGAAACTGAGAGGAGGGGGAGTCCTAAAAGCCAAGCAGATGCAAAATGTCCCTCTGATGAATCCTGCTGTTATTTCTCAGAGGCCAGACTGTGGTCTAGGGTTAGGTATTCCACTGGTGCTATAACAATATATAAAGGATAGATATATCTGGAGAAGCAACACCTGGGAGGGTGAGGATGGGGGAAGAGGAATTGGGGTGGGGAAGGGGGGAGAGGGAAAGGAAGACACTCAAAGGGACCACCCAGTGGGTTAAATGGCAAACTAGCTTACCCATTGATATTACCACAGATTGAAAACCACTGCACAATAGCAAGCTAAGAGCATCTTGCTGAACCAGCCCATGGTTCTGTTTGGTCCAGAGATATGACCCTCCAGATGTTCTTTGACTTCAGCTGCCATCCGTTGTGGTCTGACAAATTAGTGGAAGTCTGTCACATTCCAAAGGCAGGGGAGAGAGATTCCCAGCTGTCAGCAACCAAAGCAGTGTTATTTTCTTAAAGCCCCCAACTTCCTTTTAGCTTCCAGATGATAGGCCCATTAATGGTGAGCAAATCAGCCAAATCACGGTTACACAGCCTATTAAGAGCTGATTTGGCCATCTTGGCTGATTTCACAGGCATCCCCTGCAAGCTCTGATTTACATATGGAAAGCAGGCTTCAAGAGGTACCCCTTCTGATCCCATGAAACTGTGGACTGGATATTAATCAGTTCAGTTCCAGGCTGCTAGACCACCCCTCATCTTGGCCAGAAGAATGAGAGCACGAGTTTAAAGGTGAGAAGTAAAATGGCTTTTTATCGCTCTCTCTACTCCAAATCTTTCCCGTCATGCCTGCTGCATGGAGAAATGTTGGTGCTATTAGGAGTTGGAATTTAAGCATTTTTAATAAAAACAACACACACACACACACACACACACAAAACCTCCCAGCCCCTTGTGTTTACTGAATGTTACTGACAGGAATATGACATCATTAGAAACCAATGGGAAAACTCCATTTCTCTGCTGGTGAGGTCTCCTGCTATTTCACATGGTGTTTTAGCAGCTCAGTAATAGGATACAGATCAAGCACACTCAGTTATCAAAGTGTAGTAAATAAGATTTTAGTAGTCATCTGGCACTTATTTTATATGTTATAGCCATCCTTTAAAAAGAAATTAAAATTCAAGAGTCGGGGTATTTAATGGCACCAGCAGCTTTCTGGCTTTGGCTCTCTCTCATCTGATAATAATAATAAAGGAAATAAATAAACATGCTTCAGTTACAAGGGGAAGGGAAAAAAACAGAGTTTGGTGGTGTAGGGAGTAGGGGTGAGGGAAATTGGATCACTTTTTAGATTTATGGCCAAATGCAGAAGCCTTAGAAGCTGTAAGGGCAGAAAGGAAGTTCTTTGGTGCTTTGAAAAAGACCAGCGCCATCTTAAGTCTGTCCTCCTCTCATCTGACATCCATGCGTTCAGGCAAAGCTATGAATAAAAACCAGTGCACATACCAGACACATATACTGTACATAATCTCTTTCCTTGCCACAGGGAACCCTACAACCCGCAAGATTCTTGGTCATACACAGAAAGCTGAGGCAAGGGTTTGTCTTCGTCCCAAGGTGCAGAAGTCAAGGGCAGAACTTATCAGTGCTATTTTTCTAGAAAAAGAGGCGCTGGAACTCACCATAAATGCCTCCCTTGTTTGTTTGTTTGTTTGTTTGCTTGTATTAGTTTTTATTAAAGTTTTTGTGTTACAAAACAAGAACGCCTCCCTTGTTGTCTTATAATGGCACTGGCACCCACCTGAGAGGCACTGGAACTGAGTTCCGGCAAGTTCCAGCTAAAAAACAACAACAACAACAACCCTGGGGTTAACCTTCCTCTGCTGATCCCCGCCCCCTGCATGTGTCATCAAAAAGAGCTAAGCTCAACTTGAGGAAAAATGATGAATTCTGATTATCAGCTGAGGGAGGGCTAATGTTTGTGGATTACTTTATTTTTTTCGTTTCTAAGCAGATGTCCTTATCTGTGATGGTTTGTGTATGCTCTTCGCAATAAGCACCCTCTGCTCACTCAGAGAGGTATTTACAGTTCTTTATTTTACATACGTAGGGACGCAGGTGGCGCTGTGGGTTAAACAGGGTTAAACTTGCTGATCAGAAGGTCGGAGGTTTGAATCCCCGTGACGGGGTGAGCTCCTGTTGCTCGGTCCCTGCTCCTGCCAACCTAGCAGTTCAAAAGCACGTCAAAGTGCAAGTAGATAAATAGGTACCGCTCCAGCGGGAAGGTAAACGGCGTTTCCGTGCGCTGCTCTGGTTCGCCAAAAGCGGCTTAGTCATGCTGGCCACATGACCCAGAAGCTGCACGCTGGCTCCCTCGGCCAACAAAGCAAGATGAGCGCCGCAACCCCAGTCGGCCACAACTGGACCTAATGGTCAGGGGTCCCTTTACCTTTATTTTACATATGTACAAACAACACAGTACAACTTATGCATCCAAATTGTCCAGTTCAGATTCGGGGAGTGGTCTTCTCCTGCTTCTCCTCCAGCAGAAGAGGCGGGGAAGCCTCATGGGGCTCTCTGTCTGTCTCTGAGCTCCCTGTGCGATGCTAGGGCTCTGCTTCAGCATCAGAGAGCCTTGACACCTCCTGGCTCCCTCCTGCTCTCTCCCCCTCTCCCCCTTCCGTCATTTCCTGACCGTCTCCTTCTGACTGTTCCCGCTCTGACTCTTCTCCTCCCCCAGACTCAAAGGCATTCCTTGGCAGTCCCGTGACAATATGTCAGATGCTACATCTGGTATAAGGGTGTTTCGTTACCTAAAATGCACACTAGCTCTTCAAAAGAGGGGCCATGAGATGCTACCTTCTCTACCTATAGTTTTGGCTCCAAAACTATTGGTCTCTCCCTGTTCCCCAGTAGGCAACTTATGGACCATATCCAGCTATTAATGCTCTCTTATCAGCCTATACTGCTGTTTATCTTTCCTCTGCTCTCTACCATGTTGTTGTTATCCAACCGACTAACCATCAAGGATACTTCTGCATCTCCTTAGGGCCAAAGTGATGCTGAAGGCTTGTTGCTGTTTGTTGTTGTTTAGTCGTTTAGTTGTGTCCGACTCTTCGTGACCCCATGGACCAGAGCACGCCAGGCACTCCTGTCTTCCACAGCCTCCTGCAGTTTGGTCAAACTCATGTTGGTAGCTTCGAGAACACTGTCCAACCATCTCGTCCTCTGTCATCCCCTTCTCCTTGTGCCCTCAATCTTTCCCAGCATCAGGGTCTTTTCCAAGGAATCTTCTCTTCTCATGAGGTGGCCAAAGTATTGGAGCCTCAGCTTCAGGATCTGTCCTTCCAGTGAGCACTCAGGGCTGATTTCCTTCAGAATGGATAGGTTTGATCTTCTTGCAGTCCATGGGACGCTCAAGAGTCTCCCTTGTCATGGCGAAGGGGCTTGAACAACTCAGAGAAACTATGAGCTATGCCATGCAGGGCCACCCAAGATGGACATATCATAGTGGAGAGTTTTGACTAAACATAATCCACCTGGAGCAAGAACCGGCAAGCCACTCCACTATCCCTGCCAAGAAAACTCCATGGACAAAGACAACAGGCTGATTTCCCTGATGGGGAAATCTATCCATTTCAGGTCTCTCTCACTTTCTCATTTTTCCAATCTTAAATTCAGTTCGCCACATTTCCATGAGTTTGTGAGTTATTGTTTTCAAAGTGCTCGTGAAACTTTGTCAGCATTTTACGGTGCATTTTCCTTAAATACACATCTTTGCATGCATTTTCCCTCCTTACAATGCCATGTGTGTGCTATTTTCAACGATGCTTGCAATACATATGCACTATCCTCTAATATACAGCTTTTTTTGTACACACAAGTTTTGAAGGATAACTTCCTTTTGGTTTGTGTATTCTTCCAGAAAGTGTGAATTAGGTAGGCTTGCATTAAACTGTGAACCGAACTGAATTTCTCCCCCATCTCCTGAGGATGGCATTCCGTATTTACTCACAAAACATCTGTCAACCACATGTTACCATGGCAACTGAGCACAGCATGCAGCAAGATGCCTGCGCTGGATGTTTGCCAATACATTTCCCCCTCAGCATCCATCTTTGGCATTCTTTAGGGCTGTGAAGCAGCATGGTTAGTTGACTCCAAGCCATGCCTTACTGGAAAAACAATCATAGCTCCTCATTTCCAGAGGGAGAAGAAAAACCAAGCTCACAACTCTGTTATGCTCTTTGTTTGTTTGTTTGTTTTTATTTAACAAAATTTATATACCACTTGATTTTTTTAATAAAAAAATCACACACACACTTCTAAGTGGATGACAAAAACAAAACATTAACACTATTGATTTTAAAAAGTTACAAACAACTGTTTGAAAACACTAAAAAAATTATTAAAATCAATAGTAACCACAGAGAGATAAAACCCATGCAACGTCTACATGACTGGATAGGCTCACCTAAACAAAAGTAACTAACAAATTAAATAAATAAACCAAGATAAATGTTTTAAGCAGGCACCAAAATGAATACAGCACAGGAGCCTGTGCTGTATGGCATCTTGTGAGTGGATATAGAAGTCACCCAGCAGTATCACCTTGAGATCCCCCAACACAACACCAGAGACTCCCTCAGCCAGCTTGGGCATGGATGCCACTGGGGAACAGGGTGATTGATTGACCAGCAGCCTCCTCAGCACATCTGGGATGAATGGACATTGTCTTCCAGGTGAGCAGATGAGTGGTGGCAGCTGTCATTCCATCTTCTCACTGTAACCTTTCCCCCATTGCATCAGAATGGGTACCATGGAGCTAGGGCAGGGGTCAGCAACCTTTTTCAGTCATGGGCCGGCCCACCGGCCCTCAGACCATGTGGTGGGCCGGACTATATTTGGGGGGGGGGAATGAACGAATTCCTATGCCCCACAAATAACCCAGAGATGCATTTTAAATAAAAGCACACATTCTATTCATGTGAAAACACGCTGATTCCTGGACCGTCCGCGGGCCGGATTGAGAAGGCGATTGGACCGCATCCGGCGCCCGGGCCTTAGTTTGCCTACCCCTGGGCTAGGGCCTTGCAGTTCTTGATTCTGTAAATCCATGACAGACTGCTAGAACATCCTACAACTTTCTTTTCAACCTGCGGGAAGAGAAAAGCAGCAGCACCATACACGCATGTGCTGCATCTCCTGGCTTTTTAAGGCCAGGAAAGGAAACATGTTTGCATGGTACTCACTCATTTCGCATTTGGGTTTCAGTAACTGATAAGTGTACGTGTGTTAGAGGGTGACATTTTTTCTTCTTCTCAGACTGTACCATGTTTGTATATTATCAGTAAACTTCAGTATTGAGGATCAACTTTGTTTTTCACTAGAACCCCGAGGGTGCTGATAATGCCAAGGTTGCAGGTTCGATCCCTATTTCTGCATTGCAGGGGGTTGGACTAGATGATCCTCAGGGTCCCTTCCACTGCTAAAAAAGGTAAAGGTACCCCTGCCCGTACGGGCCAGTCTTGACAGACTCTGGGGTTGTGCGCCCATCTCACTCAAGAGGCCGGGGGCCAGCGCTGTCTGGAGACACTTCCGGGTCACGTGGCCAGCGTGACAAAGCTGCATCTGGCGAGCCAGCGCAGCACACGGAAACGCCGTTTACCTTCCCGCCAGTAAGCGGTCCCTGTTTATCTACTTGCACCCGGGGGTGCTTTCGAACTGCTAGGTTGGCAGGCGCTGGGACCGAGCAGCGGGAGCGCACCCCGCCGCGGGGATTCGAACCGCCGACCTTTCGATCGGCAAGCCCTAGGCGCTGAGGCTTTTACCCACAGCGCCATCCGCGTCCCTTTCTTCCACTGCTAAGATCTTCCTAAAAAAAAGATGGCACAAAATCCTTTCCCGGTGTTCCTCTTTGCCATTTTTTTTAAGGGATTTTTTGCATACTCTAAAACCAGTTGCAAGGTTTTTATTTATTTTGCAGATAAGAAAATATGCCGAGTGTGACCTATATTTGTTGTGGATGGCTGCTGTGGTAGCAGCCCTTCTAAACATATTTATGGAGCTGGAACTTTCCTCTTCTTTTAAATTGCTGCAGGTGAAACAAGGAGCATGTAATTGCAGCACCCTCTCCAGGACACATCAAGAATTTCATTCCCCTGCTGATTTGTGGGGCATGAGTGTTTAAAGTTTAGTAGGGCAGATGAGAATTTCAAAACTTTGTTTATTGCTGGAATGTCTTAAATAGTTATTATATATAATAATATTATCTATTTCTAAAGCTGCAATCCTAAACACAATTACTATGGAGTAAGCTGCATTGAACATAGTGGAGTAAACACCTGAGTGAATGCATAGGATTGTAGCTGTAAGTATTGCTGCATATCCTAAAACTAAAAATTTAAGACTACAGTAACTACAGTAACTCAGAAAAAACTGAACAGAAAAAACATAATACAGTGGTACCTCGGGTTACATACGCTTCAGGTTACATACGCTTCAGGTTACAGACTCTGCTAACCCAGAAATAGTACCTCGGGTTAAGAACTTTGCCGGTGGCACGGCGGCAGCAAGAGGCCCCATTAGCTAAAGTGGTGCTTCAGATTAAGAACAGTTTCAGGTTAAGAACGGACCTCCAGAACGAATTAAGTATTTAACCCGAGGTTCCACTGTACATTTTTATTTTTTACATCTATATTGTTGTGGGTTGGTGGGGTGTCAATCTGGATGGTGCCCTGAGCCCCTTCCAATTCTTGGGATCCTGTGCCCAGTTGGAGGTTAGATTCTTAGAATCTACTAAAGGAGGTTGCTGAATTTATCAGATTGAGGGAAGCCAATGGGTTTAAAACCCTAGTGAGTGAGACAGTTCCCCTGCAGGCAAAGACAGGCTCTGGAAGATTGAGCAGACAAGACCAACAGTGGGTCCAATGGTCAAGAAGGCAATTTCTGCATGTGTTTTAGAACAGGCGAAGGCAACCTAAGGCCCGGGGGCTGGATGCGGCCCAATCGCCATCTCAATCCGGCCCACAGACGGTCTGAGAATCAGCGTGTTTTTACATGAGTAGAATGCGTCCTTTTATTTAAAATGCATCTCGGGGTTATTTGTGGAGCATAGGAATTCATTCATTTTTTTTTCAAAATAGTCTGCCCCCCCCCCCACAAGGTCTGAGGGGCAGTGGACTGGCCCACGGCAGAAAAAGGTTGCTGACCCCTGCTTTAGAGGGAAGTGAGGGACAGGTGGGGCTCATCTACCTGGGAAGATATCCCATCTAGGAGAAGGGAAACTCTGATCCCAAACCCCTGCTGCCTTGTGGGATACTTTTTGGAGAAGGAAAGGCTAAGGAGTAAACCCTACACAAATCTGAAGTAGAGTCCCTAAGACGGTTGGATGGCACCTTGTATGCCTCCTTCTGGCAGCTCCTGTGGCCAGTCTGGTGCCAAACATATTGCTCTGCTTTCCTTTTGACCACATCAGCAAGGCTGAGAAGGGGGTCTTGTCATCTAGACAGCCCAGGACCTCCATGTTCACTTACCAGCTTTGCGGCCCATAACTGTCACTTCAGTAGCTAACACAGCTGAAATATACTCGGAGTCGAGAGTGGATTTCATGCTCTTTATTCAGCTCATAGTGGTGAGGAGAAGTGAAAGTTCCCCCAAATATCTGCTTTATATACATTATTTACACAGTGGGCTGCGCGTGATTGGCTAATTCTGGGATTCTCCTGTAGGCCAATCAGATTGTGGATTCACTTCCATCTGGAGCTGGATTGGGTGGCTCCTGCGGACCAATCAGACTGCTGCATTCTGAATCCTATTGTTCTAGGACCAATCAGACTGCTGCATTTTGGATCCTATTGTTCTTGGACCAATCAGACTGCTGCATTTTGGATCCTATTCAACTCAGTACATAACAGCAGCGGTTTGACTTCACCCCCAGAGCTGCACTCTGGGGTCTCAAGACAGAGTTTTTAGGCAGAGTTGGCTAAAAATGGAGGCGTTCTTGCTACCTTTCAGAATCTTCTGGAAACCAAGCAGATTTTGTCTGCCTCAGAAATCTGCACCCAAAGTTTCCTTCCTTCTGTATATCACATTCAGTTGTTTCTTCCATATTTTAGGGGGAAAATTGGCCTTTCCATCTACAGAGCATTAAATGTTGGAAAGCAGATTCTACGGCTGTCTTGAGGAATGTTATCTCATGAATGAACCAGAAAGTTTTGCCATTAGTCACCAAATATTTACATAAAGTTAGGATGTTAATAACAGGTGTCCTGAAAACGTTCCCCAGTTTGTTGGCGTTACAGGAAACTCCCCCCACCCCAAGGCACACAGCCTGTGTGGTATTTTTTTTCTAGTCCAGGCACATATAAATCTGTTACACGGGCCACAAACAATATTATTGCTTTGCTTTTTTAAAAAAAAAAGAAAAGAACTCTTTAAAAAATTGTAACTGGATACAAGTGCAAGCAGTGAACGTTTGGCTAACAGTAACTGACTGACAAATGCAGTAACTCCAAGGAATTCTGGAATTCCGGCTGATGATCTAACATGATGTTCCAGGCTTAACAACCCCCTGTGGTGGGGAGTGAAACTAAGGCCAAGAAATTGCATTGGATGGAATTAAAGCAATCAGCGGCTCGGTCCAGAATTTCACTTTGAATTCCCAGTTCCAAGTAAGCTGAAATCCTTTAAAAAGAAAACCAAGCCAAAACCTTTTTTTTTGGCCTTGTTTTGTTTATGCATTTGTGTTCATTCAGACATTTCAAGTCCATTACAAACATGGCTGCCCCCACCCCAAAGTCCTGGGAACTGTAGTTGACCCCCCTCGCAGAGCCACAATTCCCAACACCTTTAGCAAACTACGGTTCTCATTGTTCTTTTTGGGGAGGGAGTCATGTGCTTTAAATATGTTGTGTGTACACAGCCAAACAGGAGGAGCCTTGGAGCTTACAGATACCTACACCTGCAGAAATAATCTTGCACTAATGGCGTGCTCTGGTCCATGGAGTCACGAAGAGTCGGACACGACTAAACAACAACAATGTTGATTATTCCTTGTAGGAGAAGCCCATGTGGGGGGTAGCAACACGAGCACATGCCTTTTCTGCAATGGCTCCTTGCTTGTGGAATGCTCTCTCCAGAGAGGTTCGCCTATTGCCTCTATTACATATATTTACATACCGTCCAACTTTTGGGGACGGGAAAACCGGACATCCACGCGCTCTCCTCCCTCCCCCCCCCCCCACCGCGCTCTCTTTCTCCGCCCCGCCCCCCTACACCCGAGCCACGCCCCTCCAGCTCATGCCGTTCCAAAGCCTCCCTCCTGCTCTCTTTGAATCTGCCTCCTCCGATGTGAACGACGGAATCCTCAGCCAATCAGCGGAGTACACATCCTCCCAGCCGCTCCTCCCTTTCGTTAGAAGCAATGTAGCCGGGGGCGTACCATGAACGGAATGGGAAGGGGGGGGAGAGAAAGAAGGAGAGGAAAGCAGCTGAGCTTTCGCTCCACTTATTTCTCCCGAAGTTCGAGTCTTCGTGATTTGCCGTACCGTTTCCTAGGCGCGGAGGGAGCGAGGTAATCGGACTCCAGGGTACTCCGTGAACGGCTGTCGTGATAAATGGTACGTTCCGCAGCTCCGGGCGGAAGTGGGGCTCTTCTTGGACCTTGGCGTGCGGAAGGCGGCGGCGGCGACAGAATAATGGCGGCCCCGGGTAAGGAGCGGCGCTGAGGTGGCGGCGTCGGCGTGGGGAAGGGGCTGCGGCCCTGTCGAAAGGGCGGCTTCTCTTCGCGCTTGCGGAGGGGCTGGACACCGAGGGGCGCAGGGTTCTCCTCAGGGAGGCCTCCGGAGGGGGCTTGGCACGGTCGGAAGGGCCGCTATGGCGCTTTGCCGTTAGGCTTGCGACCCTCTCATTGTCCCCAATACACACACGGGGGTGGGCAAGGCCGGTGAGGAGACTGCAGCGCTCCCTTGCCTTCCTATAAGCAGGTAGAAATGCAGCCGGTGAAGTTGGGTGGTAGGAAATAAGATATTCCCCTGCCGGATTTCTGCCTGTCGAAGACGAAAGGAGCCTTGCAGGGAAGCAGCCGGCTCGCGTTGAAATGCAAGCAAAGGGCTCTCTCTCCTCTCCCCCAATCCTGGATAATTTCTATGCTGCAGCATAGAATGAATGCTCTCGGAGGTCTACACCTGTGGCCCATCTGCCGCATGGCCGAGCCCAAGGTGTTAACTATGGGTATATGAAGCCCTTTACAACTTGGGGGCAGTTTGCCTTACCGGATCGCCCTCACCCATTTCGCAACAGCTTCGAGCACATGAACTGGCGCTTTTATTACAGGTGCCACATTATAGCTGCACCTCATCTGGGTGGCTTTAGTGTGGATGCAGTGACATTTCAGACAGCTGACCAAGGGACCTTGCTTCTCTTAACCTCCCTCTCCGCAGACTGGTAGAAAACAATGGCAGGATGAAAGTGGCATTACATGAACACATGCGCAAATATCATATAGTAATAGAGAACACATAAACCCTTATACATTAAAAAGGTCAAGATTGATAAAAAGGAATGTAAGGTGCTATCATGATATGCATCAAATTGTTTTGTTGATTGCACAGTTTGCTGGCCATGTGGTGGGACCTTCTATCTAAGGTGTCTGATTATAGCTAGGTAGATAGCATAATCACCTGCTTCTGTAAAGAAAGCTATTCAGAAGGCTAAATATATTCTCAAGGGAGACATTAATGAAACACCTATTAAGGTTCCTACCTCTTTTTTCTTTATTTCCAGGGTATCTCACCATTTTCATCTTGGCATTAATATTTGTGGCCAGCTTACAGGCTCTGACTCCTAGCCATTATCTCACAAAACATGATCTTCAGAGGCTACGAGCTTCCTTGGAGCGCCCCTTTACTGATCTGGAAGGAAGTTATTACTCCATTGTAGGACTGAACAAATTAGGAGGGCAAGTGGCTGATGAAAAGGTAAGAATGTGTCATTGTGGAGTTCAGAAAGTTATCAGGCTATGAAGAATGAGCTGTAAGTATCTGTACATCGATAAACCAGCATAGAATCTCTTTAACTCTGGCAGGTAATAGTTGCTTGGTTTATTAAAGACATTCTCTGCTGCCTGTGCATTTGCAGAGCTCCTCAATCACAGTGCTATGTGGTAATATCAGGAGCATATCCTGTTTTCTGTAAAGCAAGGATGGGAAATGTAGCACAAGTCTATGGTTGTGATTTTCTCTCTCTTTGTGTGACATGCAGATAACCACAAAAGAGACAGATAGAGAGAGAGAGAGAGAGAGAGAGAGAGAGAGAGAGAGAGGGAGAGAGAACTAAAACAGACAGTTGCCATAATGGTGCTTTGGAAATACAGTGCAGTATTATGATTGCTGATCACCTTGATTTGTTCCCTCTTCCAGAAGGAGAGGGTGTGTACATAATGGCTTGGGTCCAAAGATACCCTTTTGCAAGCAGAAAGCCTCTTCCTTGGAAAAGAGTTCTCTGACAAAAGCAGCACAAACTTGTTCCATTTGAATAAGCTTTTGAACAAACATTCTCAAGACCTCTCTATAGCCTTTGAAAGTATGTGTGCTACAGCCTTCACCATGTTTCCCAAATTCTGGCATTGCCCTCAATCGTTGTGCTGCACTGTGAGAAATCTTTCGCTAGGTAGCTTGTGCAATAGTTCATAAAAAGCACATAAGCATTTTCTCCTTCTGCTTACAGATCTTTGGATCCAAGCCATTGGAGCTAGGTACAGGTAGCATGGGAAGCAGTGACATCCAAAATTCAGAAGTCTTTCCTATGTTGCAATCAGTTATTTAGACACACAATCCTATTGAAATCATTGGCACAGTGCACGCCTAGAACATAGGATGAAAAAGCAAATAATTCAAGAAGTGCAGTAGTGTTGTATGCTGAGAGAATTGCATCTACAATATTTTACTGTAGTAAACATGACCAACATGTTGTAGAGGCAGCCAGATTTCATCAGGAATACTGTAACGTTTTTGTGACCAGTTTAAATTTTACTAGTGTAGCCATAACAATACTGTCTATGGGAGTAATTCAGTGTCCAGCACCAATAGATAAAATGCATTCACTGTAAATCCCTTCTTAAACGATACAAAAAATATTTGGACAGGGCTTGGAGATTTTAATACTACCACATGACACAGAAAGATCAGGAGTTAGTATTGTTCATATACACTGCTAGGATCTTGCATATGAGTCTTTCAAGGGCAAGAGTATGCAGGAACTGGAAACAGCTTTGAACAGGGTATTGGGTTAGAAATGGGAAAATGCAAAATTAGATCCCTACTTGGTCACGAAGCTAACCAGATGGCCTTGAGCCACTCACTCTCTTCTCATCCGTTTGGGAATAATGTAGTGGTGAGTAATATTGTGTACTGTCTTGGGGTCTTGTCTGCTGCCTTGAGCTCCTTGGACATAAGTGAAAGAAAATGTGCTGTTTTTGACAGTATCCTGAGCCCAAGACAGAGTCCACTAAGGTTGTTAGAATGCAGCTCCCATGGTTCACCCCACTGCTGGCCATTCATTCCAAATGAAGTTGCCTTTTATTGAATCAGACTGTTGAGCCACTTTGCTCAGTATTGTTTACATTGACAGTGGCTCCTTAGAGTTTCAAGCTGTGGATTGGAGATAGTTTGCACCTGGACTTTTATGCATGCCAAGCAAGTGCCCTAAACCAAGGTCCTTTCCTGCTGCTTTTGCTTATCACTTCTTCAGGCTACTATAAAAATCCAATTGTTGCCTCCCTTTTGCTATTTCAAATAGGCGGCTGTTTTCTGTTGCATTGTAAAAAATATTTTATCTTGTGCTGAAGTTCTTGGGTGTTGTAACAGAGTTCCATCAGTAGATGGTGCCAAGGCTTAACCTGCTTCCTTTTTGTTCTGTCTTTATGTATGTAGTCTAGTTCCCCAAATGGGGGTAGGGTAGCCAGATTTGCACATTATGGAATTACTTTAATTACCCCACTTAAATACACCCATTGGATTTCCCAGTTGCTTTCTGCCTGCTGTCACCAAAATCACACAAACCTGAAGAGGGAACAGCCTCATCCTAGGAAAAAGAGAACCTGCCCACCCCTTACAGTCATGCCTGCTTTCACTTAAGACCCATCAGCCACATGAGGAATTGCTTTGATGCTGCCTTCCTAATAGAGGTAGCTCAGTAAGTACATCACTGACCAAGATGGATTCTCGTTTCATGTAGAGAGGCCCTTGATTCTCATCCTTGGCAGAGCTGGTGCAAAAGAGCAATAGCTGATAATAAGCAACAGGGGTATCACCTGCCTTCCAAGCCCCCACCCCACAGACACCAAAAAACCCTGAAACTGGAACTTGCACATACAAAGCATGTGCTCTTTTATTGAGCTGTATGGTCCCTAGGCCAGTTAATGTATCAGATGGGCCCTAGATTTGCACTTAGATTTGTGAGCACTGTCATAGGAACATAGGAAGCTGCCTTACATTGAATCAGATCATTGGCTCATCTAGTTCAGTACATCTGCAATGAGTGGCAGTAGCTTTCTAAGGTTTCAGACAAGAGCGTTCTCAGCCCCACCAGGTGCTTGACCTTCTGCATTCAAAGTAGATGCTCTGCCACTTTGCCCCTGGCTTTCCACTCTGTGCACTCTGGGCTTTTACTAGAGAAGCCATAGTTGTTTAAAGAAGGAACCAGTTTAGGTGTCTCTCTCTCTCTCTCTCTCTCTCTCTCTCTCTCTCTCTCTCTTGCAGGTGATGGGGGACGCTGGCATGCTAGAAAGTTCCATTATGTTTTGAATGTGGCTTTGGGAAATCAGATGGTGTGGTTGCATCTGATGGTTTGCACAAGTGTTTGTAGTCTTGGGAAATGTATTTGTGAATTCTTCTGTGCTAAAGCCTTTCATTTGTTATTTGCTCACCTTGAATATATTCCTCAGAATTTCTGCTTTTAATAACCATTACTATTTTGTTATTGTTTTTTCTCTTTATATTCTTAAATGACACTTGTGTTCCTTTTTGAATCAGTAGATATCTGTAGATTGAATGTAATACCTGCATGTGTACAGTCAGGATGGTTAATTTTATATTTCTTTGCGTGTGTGTATGTGCAGGCTGCCTGTAACTTCATAAAATCAAAGGTGGACCCCAATAGTGTTGATTCCCTCTTCTATGCTGCACAGGCCAGCCAGGCATTGTCTGGATGTGAGGTGAGTTTAATTCTTTGTAGAGGAAATGGTATTAATTCTCCTGTTGTGCACATCTGTCTTCCTGAGACAGGCAAGTCTGAAGGACTCTTTACCCTTACCATCAAATTGCAATTCATAGGTAAGTAGGTAAAGGTAATGGACCCCTGGATGATTAAGTCCAGTCCAAGGCAACTATAGGGTTGCAGTGCTCATCTCACTTTCACGCCGAGGGAGCTGACATTTGTCCACAGACAGCTTTCTGGGTCGTGTGGCCAGCATGACTAAACAGCTTCTGGCACAACGAAACACCGTGACAGAAACCAGAGCACACGGAAACGCCATTTACCTTCCCGCCGCAGTGGTACCTGTTTATCTGCTTGCACTGGTGTGCTTTCAAACTGCTAGGTTGGCAGGAGCTGGGACAGAGCTACGGGAGCTCACCATGTCACGGGGATTCGAACTGCCAACCTTTTGATTGGCAAACAAGCCCAAGAGGCTCAATGGTTTAGACCACAGTGCCACCTGCATCCCTTGCCCTGCAATTCACAGATGAAATGCTGAGCATTTCTGACCATTGCTTATGAATACTGCAAAACTAACGGTGGGAAAGAGGGCTGTTTAACAATGAGACAATGTTTATCTTTCTTAGATTGCCATTTCAAATGAAACCAGGGAGCTGCTGCTTGCCGCTGTCAGTGAAGATTCCTCCGTCACCCAGATCTACCATGCTGTTGGAGCCCTGAGTGGCTTTGGGCTCCCTCTTGCCTCCCAAGAAGCCCTGACTGCCCTGACTTCTCGTCTCAGCAAGGAAGAGAACGTCTTGGCGTAAGTCTTTTAGGAAATGTAATAGTTAACTTGCTTGCCTGTGGGTTCCTTCTGTCATTCCACTTGCATGCAGCCACTCTGTTTGCATTTGTAATTCATTTGTAAATGTATCTGTATATTTGGAGGTATAATGATAACAAGTTGGTACACTGGTTAAAAGACTAGGGTTGAAGAAATGACCCAGCTATCGTGTTTTCATTATTGTTTTAGCATAAGCTATTAACAGCACTGTGGATTAATACAAGAAATGGTTCCTGGACTTTTGCGGGGAGGGGAGGCTTTGCTATACACATTTCAGTTGTGTGTGTGTGTGTAGAGAGAGAGGGGTGGGGGCACAAGTAGGATACATTAATTGTAGAGACTATGGCCCAGTTTAGAATAGTGGGCTGGCTTTCTTAGTGGCTACTGAAGCAGGGCCTAGTTTCAAAAGCACTCTGTTCATATCTCTGGCAAGCCTACTGGGTGGGGGAGAGAAAGAGAAATGGGCCCGCATCATACAGACTGGTTTCCACCATCAAATTGCTCAAATTGTACAGGGAGAGACAATAAGAGGAAGTTTAGGCTTTGTATCTACAGTACAGTATCAATACAGTGAAGTATTGAAAGCTGAACATTATTTGACTTGGTTTTATTTTTATTAATAAAAATACTAATTTTAGGTAGGCTTCTTTCATTGTGCTGTTTTTGATGCCTGCTTAGGACTCTTATTTTTAGGTGATCCCAACCAGACATGTAGTTTATTATGTCTACTTGTTTTTAAAGTCCACAGATTTTATTGGTATTTTTATGACTATTTTGTATCACTTATTGTAAGCAGCTTGGATTTTTTTTTTTTAATTAAGCGTTGTGTAAATCTTCTTAGTTAGACATATAAATCTTTAGCTTAGGGTATAATACTGAATTTCTTCCAATTCAATAAGATGTCAGCTAAAGGTCTGTACCATTCCATGCATCCCCTCTGCCAAAGGCACTTTCATTCCCTGACTCAACAGACAGTGATAGTTTGTGGTTTTTATTTGATGTTTCTGTTCTTGGCGAATATCTTTGACACCTCTGATGAGGCCAGTAGTCTGCTCTTAACTGGTGAAAATTATATCTGTATCTAGTCTTTTCTCCTCCTCATACTCTGCTTTCTGTTGTTTCAGAACAATTCAGGCTTTGCAGACCGCTTCATACTTGTCCCAGCAAGCTGACTTAAGAGGCATTGTAGAAGAGATAGAGGTATTTATTACAGGTGTCTGTTTATTTTTATGACGCACCCTTCAGCTCAGAAAGCCCCAACATGGCCCAAAATATAAAATCAGTTAAAAACCATGCTGTAAAACAGTTAAATTTATTACAAAACCATGCAAAGATACAGGAAAGATCAAACAGCACTCAGCTTCCATCCATTCCAAATGCTTGATGGAAGGAAGAGTCTGCTTTCCAAAAACACAGCCAGGCAAGTCGTCTCTCAGTCAGGGAACAGCATTCCATAATTTGGGGCCAATACGGAGAATCCCCTATTCCTGTTAAAAGATAACCAAGGTTCCACAAGTGATGGAATTTGTGAATGACACATCCACACCATACATTTAAAGTGCATGTATACCACTGTAACAGTCATGCTCCCCGCCCCCCAAAAAATATTCTGGGAGCTGTAGTTTGTCCCTCAAAGCTACAGTTCCAAGCACCATTAAGAAACTACAGGATTCTTTAAAATCTATGTGCTTTAAATATATTGTGAAAGAAATTGGAGTTCTTGTTGGAAATACACTAAAAAGGATATACCAAGAGCTCAGGCCACAAGTTTCAATATAAGGAATAATTCCTACTCGAGAGTTGAAAAGAAAAACGTGTATATTCTGCTAAGAATAACAGTTTGAAGCTAATGGTAAATTTAAACACAACGTGTAAGTACGGTAGTTTTAAGGTAAGGGAAAACGCACAGAGAAACGCATGAAAACTTGGAAGCATTCCATTATCTAAGACGCATGTTGAAAAAGAAACATAAAAGAATTAAATGATACAGACTTCCAACAGATTTATAGTCCTCAAAAAAACGAGCTGAAGAAGGCGTTTACTCCGAAACAGGGCCCTGTCCTGGTCACCACTACTGAGTCGTACATCTGATTCACACTCCGGATACTCCTTTTCGGCCCTATTTGATTCTTTATTCTGATTCTATATAATATGGACTCCTTTTGACTGCCATTGAGACTTGTACAAAATAATTGTTGTGTACTGGTATTTTATGTACCTTTATACTATATCACTGCATATTTGAAACTACATTATTTCTGTACTTAAATGTTTTACCTTAAAACTACCGTACTTACACGTTGTGCTTCAAACTGTTATTCTTAGCAGAATATACACGTTTTTCTTTTCAACTCTCGAGTAGGAATTATTCCTTATATTGAAACTTGTGGCCTGAGCAACTGTCTAACTTGACAGTCACATACTTCACTCCAGCTTTCCTTCAAAAAGCAACTTTATCCTCGAGACAGTAATTAAATGGCTTTGATGATTAAATGGCATATAAATCTTGCTCAATAAATAACAACCCTGTGTAGTGGCAGAGAGACTGCATGGTGCTCATTTTCATATTTGCTTCCAGAAAAAATCCGTTTGCAAATAACACAGAAATAAGCACTAAACTTGTGCTAATTCTGCTATATTTCTGGAAGTGGCTTTTGCATCATGTGAAAGTTCAAATACAATGTATAAGAATCAGGGAAATGTCAGGAAAACTGAATAAACGGTTGTAGGAATGCAGCCCTGGTGGCTGTCATTCAACCGCTGCAAAGTTCTTTGTTATAATCCTGTTCTAGGATCTTGTTGCCCGACTGGATGACCTTGGAGGGGTGTATCTGCAGTTTGAAGAAGGACTTGAAGCAACTGCATTGTTTCTGGCTGCTACATACAAACTGTCTGACCATGTAGGGACAGAGCCAGCAATGAAAGAGGTACTCATTTGATGCTGCTTCTTTCCCTGATCAACAGTACTATATACTTTTTGGATAAGATATGTGTGAATAATTATTTATTCAGGCATAAACTGCAAACCTGAAGTAGAAGAATTTGAACTGATGCATGAAGGAGTGAAGTAATATCTGCCATCGTTTAACCACTCTCTTAGCTAGACCTCAGAACAGCTTTTCTTTCATTTATCAAAATAAATGTCAATATTGCCTTGTAGCAGAAGAGTAGCTGTATTGATCTGTAGTAATGGGAGGGTGTAAAGCACAGAGGTAGCGTAACAACGGGCTGATCTTACTGAAAAGGGTTGGCTGTGAATTTGCAGCACATATGACCCTTTGGTCCACATGTACCAGTGGCTTCTTAACAGTCCCCCAGGCCAAAAATAATTGGAATAGGAAAACAAGGCATTGGTATTTTAATGGATGTGCCTGGAAAGGTTATGACATATCCACCCACGAATTATCCTGATGATGAGCACAGCAGATGATGTCCCCACTAATGGCTGCATCCAGTGGACACAATCCACTCCCACCAGGGTGCAGCTCCCACATTCAGAAGATTCTGGTGTAACTCAGTAGAGCTCTGTGGTGTGCATCACCCCACCCTCTACCACTTGTGAATGTGCATGGGTACATGGGCAGGCATCATGATGTATATTCTCATGCCTGTGCATGGACATAGGGGAGAAGAGAGGAGATGGGGCTCAACTGAGCAGTGCAGGGGTGTACCTAGATTGTGCCCATTGTGTCTGTTCAATCATGCAGAGCTTTAAAAAATGACACTTTTGGATTAGGTATGTCTGTTCTTGTTTTCGGTCCTTCCTCACCCCTGGAAAAATCTAGATCAAAAATATGCTATGAGCATATGCAGAATTTTCCAAAGGAACCTGTACATTTCAGTGCATGCAAAGCTAACTTTAACGTGTGTTTGTGTTTGAGTTGGGGCAGGAAACGTTTCGTGGTGATTTGAGGTCAGGGATAAAGAAAGCCAGAACTTCTAATCTAAAGCGAATCCATTTTCTAAACTTTAGTGGCAAACTGAGTTATTTTTATGGCATAAAATAACAAATAGATTTAGGTTCTTAAAATGCCTCATGTGCTTGGGCATGCCATAGTGACATGATGGAAATAGTGCATTTTAATAAATTTAACAGGAAAGACTGTAAATGAGTTTCTGCTTTAAAAAAATATGATTGATCAGGGCCTTAATTGGTGACCTCATAAAGTAGAGACAGACTTGTAGAGCTTTTATGTGCTGTCCCTGGGACATGTTTTTCCCCATGGTAGGTTAAGATCCTAATCATCAAGCTCTTTCTCTGAACTGAAAATACAATTAATGTCTAGCATCTCTAATTCTAGTATAAATGCTAATAGGCTGAAAATGCCCCAGGTTATGAATGGGGAGCTTTCAGTCACCCTTCTTCTGCAAAAAAAAACTTGATGTGGAAACACTCTTTTGCCATTGTGGCTTGACACCATCATTCAGGTAAATCTAAGATGGCAAATTATAGACTGCCAGGCATCAAACAATGGTTTAAAAAATAATAATTCCAAAATTGGCCCTATTAAATATAATTACTCAGTATGGATTAAAAATTATGTTGTCAGAAACTGTTGTTGTTGTTGTTTTGCATATAAATTTTCTTTTGTTTCAAATAATAACCAATATTAAAAGAAAACAACTTCATTTTAACTGAATGAGGCAATGCTAGTTTTCAAGCCAGTTTCAGGAATTATTTGAACCCATGGTAAGGTAAAGGTAAAGGGACCCCTGACCATTAGGTCCAGTCGTGGCCGACCCTGGGGTTGCGGCGCTCATCTCACTTTATTGGCCGAGGGAGCCAGCGTACAGCTTCCGGGTCATGTGGCCAGCATGACTAAGCCGCTTCTGGCGAACCAGAGCAGTGCACGGAAACCCCGTTTACCTTCCTGCCAAAGCAGTCCCTATTTATCTACTTGCACTTTGAGGTGCTTTCGAACTGCTAGGTTGGCAGGAGCAGGGACCGAGCAATGGGAGCTCACCCCATCGTGGGGATTTGAACCGCCAACCTTCTGATCAGCAAGTCCTAGGCTCTGTGGTTTAACCCACAGCGCCAGCCGCATTCCTGAACCCATGGTAGGGTATGGCAATTTGCCATTTCGTTAGAAACAGTGATGGCGGTGGTGAATTATCTGGGCCAACAAAGATCTATCTCACGGGTTTGAAGACTGTTTACTGAGCCGCAGGAACATGAGGAAATGGGGTGCACAAACCAATAATAGGAACATAGGAAGCTGCCTTATACTGATTCACACCATTGATCCATCTAGCTCAGTATTGTTTACTGGCAGTGGCCCTCCAGAGTTTCAGGCAGGAGTCTCTCTCAGCTCTACCCGGAGAAGCTGGGGATTGAACCTGGGACCTTGTACATAGAAGGCAGATGCTCAACCACTGAGCCACAGCCCTTCCCCCGCTCATTCTGCCCATCATCCCCCAAACACTTTTTTCCTTGTTGTCTGAAAGGATAAATGTGACTATAATTAAGGGAACAACCCTTATCTAGTTTAGGAAGTTAGGCCCAAACAGGAGGCAAGGCTAGAGTGAGAAATAAGCTAAAGGAGAGACAACCTGTTGTACAGTAGAACCTCTACTTATGACCGCCTCTACTTGGGCCCAATCCAAGTTGCGACCGCAGCAGACCCAGAAGTAAATACCGGGTTTGCCATGATTCACGCATGCGCAGAAGTGTGCTGCCGCCAAATGCGCCTGCGCACAACGGCACTTCTACCAGCGACCTGGATCAACTTATGGACGGACCTCCAGAACTGATTACATCCGTAAGTAGAGGTTCCACTGTACTTCCTTATATAATAAAACTATTTCTTGTCTTAATTCCTGTTGCCTACTCTCTATTAAAAGAGAACATTACATTGCTTCTCCCTCTTTCTTCCTCTCCTCTAACCCATTGGCTTCCAGGGCCTTTAGTCTGCACATGCATCATAGTTTTATGATTTTTCCTTTTTCAGGATCAAATCATCCAGCTGGTGAATGCAGTTTTCAGCAAGAAGAACTTTGAGGTTCTTTCTGAAGCTTTTAGTGTGGCTTGTGCTGCAGCTTCCCTTTCCCAGAATCGTTACCATTTGCCAGTCATTGCAGTCCCTGATGGGCCTGCTGCCGTCTCCCACCACCAGCCCATTTTTAAGGTGAGTTGCTAGACTGTGATCAGTTGTGTTACTTTAACCTATAATTCCCCTGAGTCTGAGAACTAAAACAGCCTAGGGAAGAGAGCACTGAAACTGTGTCATAAATCAGGGACAGTCTACATGCCCATGGTCATGAAGCACTATCCAAAGTGTATTCAAGAGCCTCAGGGGTCAGATAGAGAGGGCTAGTCTATGTGACAGAGCAGAGTATAAATTTGGAACTTGCCGAAATAGGAATGGAGGTTTCTAGGATCCAGCTGAAACTGTAATGCTTCCTTGTTGTTTTTCCAGTTGCCAAGAGGTGTAATGTTGTTGATGTAATCTTGTAATATTTGTAGTACTGAAATGTTTCGATATGTTGTTGTATTGCTATTATGTTGCTACAGAATTGTTCTTACCATAGTTGACTTTGAGAAGTATTCCTGTTTTCTTTGTTGCAAGCTGCCTTGAGCATGATTCTTTTTGTGGAAAAGGGGCGTACAAATAGAATTACAAATGCATAAATGAAAATATTGCCCCTCATTATGTTGTTGTTGTTTTTTAATCACATAAAGGGTAACAATGGAGGGAAGTCTGTATGCATGCTCCACCGTTGACCATTCTGCACTGAGCAGGAGGACTGAGGAGGCTTGAATCACCTGAGGGCTCTTAACAAGCCTGCCCCCAATCAGGATATCTACGTTAGTGGGTTTCCCACTTCCCAGCCCTTTCAGCCCTTCCTGCTCCATGCAGTGGATATTAGGCATGGAACTGGTGTGACTGTGCTTCCTTATCCTCACACCTTCTTGTTAGATGCATGAATGGGCTTTCAGTAAAAAGCTATGTAAAAGTTGATATTAGTCTTTGGCAGACACGCACACAAAACGGGTCTGCTATCTAGCGGGTAAACTTCAGTTGCTGTGGTTGTGGGAAATAATCTAATCTTGCAAGTCTTTCTCATTCTCTAGCTCCAAGTGACCAATGTTATGTCACAGCCCCTGACTCAGGCAAGTGTGACCTTGGATCATGCAAAATCGGCTGCTACTAAAGCCACAGTCCTTCAGCAGTCTGCCTTTGCCCTGTCTGGGTAAGGAAATATATTTTTGTTTTATTTTGGCTTCGGTTTTATTTTTTTCAGGGTGTGTACAGAAGACAGTCTGTTTTGAATTGTCTATTTTCTGGTACCCTAGGAAGAACTGAGAGAAACTGGGGCAGGTAGAAAATACACATGTTCCTCAAGCATACTGTTACTTAACTAGTTTTTTTTGTTTTGGGGCTTTTTCCCAAATTCAGAGTAGAACAACTCTGTAGGCTGTGATCAGGTGCTTTGTTTATTTGTTCATATTCCAAAAGCATCAACCAGGTTTGTGATTTTTTTGTGTGTGTGTGTGATTTCTTTCTCCCCCCTCATAACACCAGAACATCCAATTAAGCTGAATGTTGGAAGATTCAGGACCAATAAAAAAAAGTATTTCTTCATGAAGCACATAGTTTAAATTACGGATCTCACTTCCACAGGAGGCAGTGATGGCCACCTACTTGGATGGTTTTAAAAGATAATTGGACAAATGCGTTGAGGAGAAGCCTGTCAGTGACTGCCAGCCATGTTGGCTATGTTCTACCTTCACCTTCAGACGCATTGTACCTCTGAATACTTGTTGCTGGGAAGCACAAAGGGCTGGAGTGCTGTTGAGGTCATGTCCAGCTTGCAGGCTTCTCACAGGCATCTAGTCAACCACTATGAGAACAGGATGCTGGAATAGATGGCCCATTGGCCTGATCCAGTGGCTGTTATGTTCTTAGTTGGTGACTCTACCTTTGTTTGTTTTGGTCACTTTGGCGCTGCTTCACCCCCAGAGACTCCATTGTCTTGCAAGACAGGTAGATGCCTGCAACAATAATACAGTCATACCTCATGTTACGTTTGCTTCATGATACGTTTTTTCAGGTTGCGTCCTGCGGCGACCCGGAAGTACCGGAAAGGGTTACTTCCGGGTTTCGCTGCTCGCACGTGCGCAGACGCGCAAAATGACATCATGCGCAGAAGCGGCGAATGGCAACCCGCACGTGCGCAGATGCACCGCTGTGGGTTGCGTTCCTTTCATGTTGCAAACGGGCCTCCGGAACAGATCCCATTCACAACCAGAGGTACCACTGTATTTGAATCGGTGTAGCTTTCCTCTGTCAATTTTATCTAGCTGCTTCTCTTTTCATTGGCTTGCTATTTGAAGCGATATGTTCCAGAAGCATCATCTCACCTTCTGATGACTTTTTGTTGGACACACGGCTACCAATATCCTGCAATTTTACCTCTCTTCTTCTTTTAACAGAAATGCCTTTGAGCTGAATTTCATGAGTGTCAAGCCTGCCAGTGGGTATTACAATTTCGCGATCAGTGTCGATGGGGACAGTCGCTTTATTGCAAACAAAGTTGAGGTGGGTATATGTTTTGAATGCATTTGGAGTCTTTGTAATCATGGATTGGAGCCAAGTTGATTTACATTAGCTGGAAATGTTTCTCTTACCAATTTGTATCCCACCCTGCAATGTTAAAAACATTGTCAGGGCAACTTAGCAAAATAATAAAATATGGAAAAATGGAAAAGATAAAAAATAAACAGACAATTTTTAAAAAAAACAAACATTTCCATCATGGATTTTAAAGCCTGAAATGATTCGTTTTGGGCCAGGACCCACCTAGCATCCTATTTCAATACCCCTGACCTTGACTCCGCATCTTCCTATGCAAAATTATAGTGCAGAGGGGAGGGAACTTATGACCTTCCAGATAATGCTGGGCGACAACTCTCTTCATCTGGAACCATTAGCCGTGCTGGCTGGGGGTGGTATCAGTTTGAAGTCCAGCTACTCAGAAGTCTATTTTGGAGGCACAATGAATAGAGAAACTGCCCAGCAACACTGCAGGCAAGGGTTCAAACTTTTTTTAAAAAATGGCACCTCTCAAGCAAGCTATCTCTCTCATGTAGGAAGCAACCTCCCTCTTCTGAAAAGACTTGCTGTATTTTGTACTGCTTGCTGACCATTAACCTCTCATTCCCTGACTTTTGTGGCCTTTGCTGAAAGACCAGGTTTTAAAATCATGATCCTATTTGATCCTTGCTCATTTAGGTTTTAATGATAAAGGTGTGGAGAGGAGCTGTGTTTTCCTTGTTAACATTTGGCTTTTAATATAAAGTTAAAACAAGAAGTATCTGCTTATCTTTGTGTAAGAACCAGAGGTGCGTTATGTATATCTCTTTTATGCATCTTATTTTTCTCCAGTTTCCCTTTAAAAAGATGTTATTTCTAAAGTCACAGCAGTTACAGTAACTGCAAGCAACTGGTGTTTGTGTAGGTTCCTTCAAATGCTGCTTACGCTACATGTTTTGGTTTGGGGCTCTTTTGCCCTCAATTGCCTGTTTAATTGAAAAATTAGCATTTAAGTCTTGCTGCTCACTCAGCGTGGAACAGCTCGAAGAAGGCACTTGTTTACAAGTGCTGACCTCTGCCATACATATCAAAATCAATGTGGTAATTGGAGTAATAATCTCCCTTCAAGCATCAGAAGGGGATTGATGGTGCTGCTTAAACACTCTGGAAGCATGGACGAGTGCTAGTGGCCGTGCATTAATGGTGATGGCTTTGTACGAACACGGCCTCATAATAAGCCACATTGTTCCTGGAGAAAGCTGTTGGGAGAGCTGCTTTTTAGAGGCTGCCATTAGCATTAATTCTACTTAGTGCACCAGAATTTTTGACAATTATGATCTAAACTTGGAGGCTAGCGTGCTAAGCAGAAAGAGACTGCATTTCCTGACATTAGTATGTGTGTTGTATGAGTAACACACACACACACACACACACACACACACACACACACTCTTCAAGGCAGCCGTGCTTTTCCAACGGTGCTATGCAATCCTAATCCTTACTTGTTTGTACAACAGTGTGTTTGGTGCTATACAGAACAGCAAGAGAGGAAGCTACATGCATGTGCACATACACACCGTTGCACTTGGAGCTTGAAGAAGTTTACCTTCCTATGTTTGTTATGCGTCAACCCCACTTAGTATCAACAGCCATTCTCCTAGTGCTGGAGTTTCCCAAATAGTGTCCACATGTATCAAGGTGCCCTTGAACCCTGTCTCCCCCTTGGTGCTTGCCAAGGCTCCCAGTATATCCTAATATTTATTTATTTAAATAAGTTTAGGGGGTGCTTTTTTTTTGTTTGGGGAGGGATTGCATATTTTTAGTTGTTTGGAGTCTTTTTGCACTCTTTTTGGTTCGTACTCATTGTTGTGGGTGGTAGCTGTTTTTGAAGTTTTCATTATCACCTTTTTTCTTCTTCTCTGAAATGGATTGCCCCCCCCCCACACACACGGATGCCAGTGGGCTCCAATGGGTGTCTTGCACTTGTGAAAAATGTTGATAAGAAATCCTGAACATGAGCCTGGGTAATTTGAGGGGGAAATACGCAGAGAGGTTTTGTCTTTCTTATAGGGTTCAGGCCTTGTACATAGCAGGGAGACATAACAAACATACAGATGAAAACTCTCTCAACACTACCTGAGCCATCCTACCTCTGTAAAGATAATGCTAAGCAGTACCTCCACCATCACTTTGGTTAACTGTCTTATTAGCAGGACAATTAACCCTTAGGTTAGAAACTGAGTGATCTTGGCCGTCAAGCTTCCATCACTCCTTCTGAACAGCAGATGCGTCATTCCATGAGTTCCTGTTCTTTCGGGAGATTTCAATAGTTATCCTGAGCTACGACTTGGTTAATGCACCTGCATCCATTAGCTCTGTAATCCCTTGCTCCTGTAAGCCTCTTAGGTGAGGACTTTACATGCTATTACTGCATAGGAGAGTGTGTGGGAAGGTATTCCCTTTGTTGTTCGGCTTGTCCTTCTGAACTCTGGTTCCGGTTCCTGAACAGGGTCAGCACACACACTCGTATCAGACCCGCTCATTGAGATTTCTGCTTCTTGATTGGTTGGTTGGTCTGGGTCCTTGTGTTGGCTCATGCTTGCAGGTAGGATTTATTCAGTGTTTGCTGGTTCCACGTTGCCTGGTCTGGATCTTTCATCAAAGTAAACACAGTGGCTTACTAGCACCTTGCACGTCTTGGGCTGGTGGGTTCTGTACCCTTTGCACTTTTTACCGTACCCCACCAAGACATCTTTAGACACTCAGTCTCCCTGTTTTGAGCACCTTTCACGTGGGACATACACATGAGCTCTGATGTCACTTTGGCCTAAATTTGGTTTTGCCCAGTGCCACATCTCTTGTGGGGTCGTCTCAATTGCCTTTGGTGGCAGTTGGTCCTGTAGGTAAGTAGCCGTCATGACTGCATCTCACCAAAATGAGTTGGGAAGGTTGTCATCTAGCATCATGGCTCCCGCCATGTCTACCAGAGTCTTCCTCTTTCTTTCTGCCACTTGGTTCTCTTTGGGGGGCACCTGGTACTGTGGTCTGGTGCTCAGTTCCCTGTTTGTTGCTTGAAGAACGCTTCCATTTCTTTCCCCATTGCCAGTGTGAATTATGTCTGGTTTCTGCTGGAACTTGTTGCTGGTCAACACTACAAGTTTCTCCAGCACCTCATTCTTGTGCTTTGTGAGGTATGTGGTGTTGTATCTGGGGTAGTCATCAATTAATGTTATGAAGTACCTGTTCCTGGAGGGATTTGGTGTCTCCATTGGTCCACTAAAGTCACTGTGGATTAACTCCAGTGGGCACTTTGCTCTGTTTCGGCTGATCTAGGGCAGTGGCATTCATGTCCTCTTGGCCTTCATGCAGCGTGCATACTTCATTTATGCAGGGCATGCTGGTATCACCAGGTCCTTTGCTGAGTGCTTCTTCACACTAATAATAATACCTTTATTGTCAATGTACAACCTTTGTACAATGAAATTAACCGAGCCTCCACACACACACACACACACACACACACACACAATCTCATTGCACTCTGTGTGCTTGTTGCACAACACACCAACCCCAAAAGTCAGTTCCACTATATTATTTTCTGTTCAGCAGCCTAACAGCCCACGGATAGAAACTGTTTTTTAGCCTGTTGGTATGACTGATTATACTTCTATATCTCCTGCCCAAGGGTAGAAGATTAAAGGTGCTGGCCAGGGTGTGAATCGTCCCTGAGTATTTTTCTCACTCTTACAAGGCAATGATCCTTTGCGATGTCATCTAGCAGGCTCAGGGGACAGCCCATGATATCATGTGCTGTGTTCACCACCCTCTGTAAAGACTTTCTGTCCGTGGCTGTCAAGCCAACATACCACACTATGATACGATATGAGAGGACATTTTCTATTGTGGACCAGTAGAAGGAGGTCATCAATTGTTGTTTAACATTGTTGTTTTGCAAGACCCTGAGAAAATGGAGTCTCAGTTGGGCCTTCCTAACCACCTGAGTTATATTGTTTTTCCAAGTGAAGTCTTCACTAAGGTAAACTCCCAGGCATTTAAAGGAAGGGACTCTCTCCACACAACCCCCCCCCGATATACAACAGGGTTAGTTCCCCTCTCTTCCTCCGAAAGTCCAACACCATCTCCTTTGTCTTGCTAATATTTAGGTGCAAGTTATTGTCTAAGCACCATGTAGATACTTTTTGAACCTCCCCTCTGTACGCTGATTCATTTCCACCTGTAATTAGACCCATTATGGTAGTATCATCTGCAAACTTAATAATTACAGTGGATGGATCAGATGAAATACAGTCATATGTATACAACGAGTACAGGTAGGGACTCAGCACACATCCCTGTGGGGTGCCAGTGCTGAGCTTCAGGGAGGTAGATGTAACAGGCCCAGTCCTCACTGATTGCATCGTTGTTTCTGTGCCCTGGGCCTCTGTGCTAGAAGTGGATGCACTTGTTGTGGGGGTATTTGGCAGGCTGTTCTGACTTTATTGTCACTGCTAATAAGCTTGCACAAGTGGTCATCTACCATTCCCATGGCTAGAATATCCTCCCCCTTCTGTTAATAATGACCTTTGTAGTCATTCAGAAGAAAGTTGCACCAGCTTGTTTTCTGTAAGACTTTATTAGTAGTATCACAAATGGATTGTTTTTAAAATGCACATGTTGATGCTTTGCAGTGTGCAGGGAGCCTGTTACCCGATCAATCTACACATCTCTCTTTTGTACACTGATTCCTGTAGATTAGTACTGTTCTGATTAGCTTTTACAATCCTGTCTATGTGCCTGTTTGTGTTTAGTTGGCTTCCCTATGATTATTTTTAAGAAAAGGGACCCATTTCTATTATTTGCATTTTTAAAAAAGAGAAATATATAGGCAGTTTTTAAAAAAAAATTACAGCAGCAATTTCTGCAGGCAGCTTTATCAGAATGGAATGGAATTTTGTCATCAGAAAGCTAGTTTGGTATAGTGGCTCAAGCGCTGGATAGATTTAGATAGTGGGAAACCCCAGTTCAAATCCCCACAAATCTTGCTTGATGACCTTGAAGAAGAAGAAGAGTTTGGATTTGATATTCCGCTTTATCACTACTCGAAGGAGTCTCAAAGTGGCTAACATTCTCCTTTCCCTTCCTCCCCCACAACAAACACTCTGTGAGGTGAGTGGGTCTGAGAGACTTCAGAGAAGTGTGACTAGCCCAAAGTCACCCAGCAGCTGCATGTGGAGGAGCGGAGACGCAAACCCGGTTCCCCAGATTACTAGTCTACCGCTCTTAACCACTACACCACACTGGCTCTCACACTTGACATTCTGGGGGACTGGTTGCTATCCTTAACCTACATCACATGGTGACTGTAAAGATAAAAAGAAGTGGGAATGGGGGAAGCATGGATGGCACCCTGAGTTCCTTGGTGGAAGGGTGGGATAAAAGTAGGTAATAATGTCAGTGTTCGGCACCTTGCTTTATCTGCACCTTACAGTTATATTTACTTATTTGCAGCTGAAAGTCAAGGTCTCCACAGAAGTTGGCATTTCAAATGTGGATCTCTTCACTGTGGATAAAGACCAGAGTATTGCACCAAAAACTACCAGGTAAAATACCAGTAATTCAGAAGGGCAGGACTTTGAATCCAGGCTCTTTGCTAACCTTTTTTCATGGCAAGGGTTTTTGTTTGGTTGGTTGTTTTTTGTTTTTTTAGGTAGCGAGTGTTTGTGATAGGCACAAATGCTTATATACTAAAAATGGTTAGAATTTTATCACATTCCAAGACAGTAGTCATGTAAAATCTGGGGGTGCCAGATTGCCATCGCTGACTTTGGCTACATTCACATGATACATTTAAAGCAGTATTGGCATTCCATCATTCCAGTCCTGATCCAGCCCAAACCATTCAGTCTCCACCCATCTATCTTCACCCCAACCTTTCTGAACGTGCTGGGGAAAATGGTCATCTTTCAGCGGTGTGCTTGAGTCTCTTTCCTTCCCTCCTTGGAAAATCTGGTCAGTTCCCAAGATTTGCAAAAGCAAATACCCCTGAAATTGACACTATGATTAGTCTAGAGGTGGGCAATTAGCAACCTGTACATAGGCACTCCATCTTCCTTTCTAGCAGATTTGGGGGGCAGCATAACCAGCTCCAAACAAACAGCTTTCTTGTCATGTCTCACTCGTTTACTGGAAGGGCAACTTTCTGGTCTGAGACTTGTCAGGCGCTCTCACCTGTCAGTATGCTGCAACTGGTATAAGTTCCTCAGCGACACTACGTTATTTTATCTTATTTTTTTCCTTTTCAGGATCACGTACCCAGCCAAAGCCAAAGGATCCTTCACTGCTGACAGCCATCAGAATTTTGCCTTGTCCTTCCAGCTGGTCGATGTGAACACTGGAGCAGAACTCATCCCCCACCAGGTTAGCTGGTCCATACAGATACCTTGTTGTGCGTGCTTGCTACCCATAGAGATCACTTTGGCAAGGGAGCCCTATGGAAGGGGTTTTTCCGAGGCTAGTTCATTCTGAATTAGATGGTGACAGAAAAGTTGGAGGGGAAATTCTGCAAACTTGCCATAAACAGTTTTGAAGTAGGGGATGCAATTTATTAGGGTCAGGGGGAGATTGCAGTATTCTAGAGCAGCAGAGGGGGGCTGGATTCAGTCAGCAAGCCAGATCCTTTGAGATACAGTTCTCAGCTTAAAAACGTACCAACGTGTGTACAAAGAATGCATATTCTGTGTGCAAAAAGTGCATATTCTAGAGTAAAATGCATTGGAGTTTTACAAAAGTCACTTGTGCTTTCTTGCGGTAGAAAACGTGGCACAACTGGAGATCCACTAAAAACATTCTGGGAAATATCCTGTGGTGAGGATCTTTGCTTCCAGCCAGAATCAGGTCCTAAATTCCTCTCCGGAAAAGTGGGTGTCATGTGACAATATACAGCCTTCTAATTACATTATGATAGTAAAGGTGCAGAATGTAAAACAGAATGAGGTGGCCAACTTTCCTCCCCTGAGCCCTGCATAATCTGCAACGGCTTCTTTAGCAGTGTTTCCGGTGGTGGGCAGTCATTTGGAAAGTTCATTCCAAGCTCTAAAAGAGATGAGGTGGTGCCCAAAGCCTTATGATGGATGTTGGGAGATGAATGCTAGCGCGAGTTTAAAATCACCTCTTCCTCTTCAGACCTTTGTGCGACTTCACAATCAAAAGACTGGGCAGGAGGTGGTGTTTGTTGCAGAACCAGACAGCAAAAACATCTACAAGTTTGAACTGGACACTTCAGAGAGAAAGACAGAGTTTGATTCCGCCTCTGGAACCTACACCCTGTACTTGATCATTGGGGATGCTACTTTGGAAAACCCAATCCTCTGGAATGTGGTATGTTGCTCCATTTGCACTATGCCCTGCCTTTGGTTTTAGTGTTATGCAGAGAGAAGCAGCTGCAATGAATGGCAGATAGATCGCCATATCAGGTGTAATTTCAAGGAACCAGCTTGTCTCAGACACAAATAAAACAGATTGCTGCATGCTTTTTCTGCATATAAAGGGCGGGCAAACAGAAATTGATACCATTCCCCTGTTGGGATGCAGTGTGCTTAACAAGCTACCTCAAATAGTGTAGTGATGTAACTTGAGGTGTCTCTGCCATATGCATCACTTTATTTCATCCCCCAAAGCTAATCACAGTTCTCTGCTCACAGTTGCTAATGGAAGTTACTACTGGTCTATTCTAAGCCTTGAGCTTGTCCTTTATTTCTTTTGCACGCAAAAAAAAAAGGTATTTTCCCTTGCTTTAACTTGCTTGGATGCAAAAGAGATTAAAAAAAATGCAATGAGGTAACTTTATTTATGTTAATGTATTTTGACTGTGTACACCAGGCTTCCTCAACCTCGGCCCTCCAGATGTTTTGAGACTACAATTCCCATCATCCCTGACCACTGATCCTGCCAGCTAGGGATCATGGTAGGCCAAAACATCTGGAGGGCCGAGGTTGAGGAAGCCTGGTGTACCCAGTAACCACTTGGTTACCTCATCTGTCCTGACCCTTTTAAAAAATCACAATGTTATGATATTCCCTGTTGTGAAGTTGTTGAGGAGTTATTCCTTCCAGCCTTGAAAGTTGGTCTGGTGCAAATCCTCATCATGAAATTGCATCTGGCCAGATCCAACACTCTCAGGTTAAATTCTATTGAGAAAGGTTGCCACCTTCAATGTGACCTGGAAAGCTGTAATGTTTTAACTTCATGCAGAACTTCCTGTTTCCTTTGGTTTTATCTGCATACACAAAATAGAATAACTTCCAAGACTGTATGAGAAGTCTCTCTCTTTAAATTTGCCCTTACCTATTAACAGAATGAATACACATTGAATGTTTTTACTTGTGTGGTTTTAACAAGTATGTGAATGTAACCAGGTGGGTTGGGTTTGGCGAACTCATAATTCAATCTCAATATTTTAATCTTCTTAGAATGTGAAGGAAAGTTCTTTTTTGGAAATCAAACTATGTTAGTGTCATATGTTCTCCACGAGGTGTAAATCTTCATCTAGTAATTCCACTTATATATGTTCATATAATATTCACTTCAGGCTGATGTTGTCATCAAGTTCCCAGAAGAAGATGCGCCAGCCACAGTCCAGTCAAAGAGTCTTTTCACTCCTAAACCGGAGATACAGGTACAGCTGTTAGAAGCCAGGTGATAAGTTGGCTGTATTTCTCTACCTAGGATGGGGAACCTGTGGCCCTTCAGGTATTGTTGGACTCCCAAGTCCCATCACCCCAGCAGGTATGGCCAGTGAGCAGGGATGATGGAAATTATAGTCCAGCAACATCTGGAGGGTCTCAGGTGACTGCTCTACTTGTATGTTTTGTTTTTAGCTATTCCAGCAGTTGTTTTAAAAGTCCTCTGGCCTTAGAGGAATCTGCCCTTTTAAATGTTGTGTTTATAGAACTTGGTTTACATGCTGAGTCGGCATAATTGTGCTATCTGTCTGTCTGTCTGCTTGTCCTCCCTCCTGCCTCAGGTGTTAACACATGTCCATATAATCCATGTCTGAACCACTGAGGCACTTCCCACTTGCTTTAAACTTGCATTCTTCTCTGCCATTTTATCAAAAAATGTCTTGCACACTCATCTCCTGGACAGCCTCCCAAACTAGCATTGGAAAGTGTGTTAGGATGATGTCTAGTAGGTCCCTGTCAGAAGATGGCACGCAAAGGAGAGAGCCACCTCAAGAGGAAGAGAGGCTTTTGATGTCACTCAGCAGACTTTAGAAGCCCCAGCTTTAATGTGCAACAATGTAGATTCCAGAATGTATCATTTTGATGTGAGTGGATATCCTGGTTCCAGAGTTACCCTTCTTACACATTTTTCCCATGAACTCCTCTTTATAGCACCTGTTCAGAGAACCTGAGAAGAGGCCTCCCACCGTGGTGTCCAACACATTCACAGCCATGATACTCTCCCCACTGCTTTTGCTCTTTATTCTGGTAAGTTTCTCATATCCAGACCAATGTATAGCCTTCAGACAACTGATACCACCTTCTCAGCTTCTAACACAGGTAGTGCAACTCTATGGCAAGATATTCAAGGGACAGTACCAGCATTTGTTGCAGTGTGGCCTAGTGCTCGCTGCCCACTAAAGCTGCAAACCCAGGCTTGCCCAATCTGGTGCCCTCCAGATTATTTGGGCTACAGCTCCCTTCACACTCAGCAAGCATGGCCAGTAGTCAGGAGTGACAGGCTGTGTAGTGATCTGCAGAGCATCAGGTTGTATATCTAAATCCCCACCTTACATATCTACAGTAAATCTATCCCCCTTAAATAGCTCTGTTGGAATCATAAATTTGTTGTGTTGGAAAGGGACCCTGAGGATAATCTAGCTAAATCTCTACATTCCCAAATTTCTGCCTCCATATGGGAGTCCCCAGACTTACGTGGCGATCAATTAGATGTTTGAATGCTGGGCCACATATCTTAAACAAATGCTATTTTCTGAGTGAAATTGAAAAATCTAATGTGTTGGAGGGTGAGCATTTGCACACACGCTATATAATTTGAAGCATTTCTGAAGGTCAATTTTGTTTCGGAAAAGGTCGGTATGATCCGGATTTGGTTGTCCTCAGGGCTTTTTGTCTAAAGTATGTTCTGTACCTTTTCAGTGGATAAAGATCGGAGCCAACATTTCCAACTTCAGCTTTGCTCCAAGCACCATTATCTTTCACCTGGGTCATGCAAGTAAGTGCCAGAGAAATTCCTCCCTATTTATCCTTTTCCACGTAGGCTTTGCAGGCGGGAGCCTGATGACAAAGTGCCTCACAACCTATTAGCGATAATGGGCATAATAGCGCTTCATTCCTCCCCCCTTCCTCCAATCTTTCAGAAACACATGTCACCCATCATTTTTAACAGCTGTCATTAGACTGGGCTTCTCTTGCTTCCATTTAGATGCATTTGATAGCACAGTGTGTTCAGAGTTTTCATTTCAGTTGTTTATCCTTTGGTCCGCCCACAATTATGGCAAGAGAGGCTTGAGGGATGCCTCCTTATATCCCTTTATTTAATGGAAACATTAAGTTGTCTTTATGCTCCTTGTTCAGTGCCAAAGCTTAGGTTCTCTGCAGCCAATTTCTAGCATCGCTCATTTGCCTAAAGAGGACAGTTGCCTCTTTACAACTTATTTTGGAGAACATTGCTTTGCCTTTACAGGACGTGGCTTTGGCACCTGATACACAAACACACACACACAAATATGAACATACCCTTTTCTCTTTACTATAGTTTGTTTTAAACTGGTTTTAATACTATATTTTAAAATTGTTGTAACCCACGCTTGAGACCTTATGGTGAAAGGTGGGTAATTAATAAATAAAGAAATGTGTATTTGTAATTCCTGGTGTTCCTGGGAGACATACTGTCCTTTAAAATCCTGGGGAAACTCCTTTTAACATTCTACATCACTTCATATTTTTCTGGTGAAATGAAAAAGCAGTGCCACTATTTTAGAAATTCTGAGTTGGATTCATTCTGTTAGCGGCAGCTCATGCAAGGGCTTCTGCTACTGCAACAGGGCTCCCCCCCCCCACCCGATTGGCTCAGGGGTGGGGTCAGAAGAACCCTCCAGAGCAAGACACAGAGGGAGGAGACGCGGGGTTGTTCTGTCTGGCAATCTGAACTACATGCGCTCGTGGAATAATTGCCATAGTGCTGTGTTGAATTCCTCCTGGTCAATCAGTGGGTGCTAGTCAACTAACTATTACTCAAGAGTAAAACCGATTGAAATTAATGAACATGACTTAAGTTAGGTCCATTAATTTCAATATGTCTACGCATCAGCTGTAGCAAGTTTCATTATAGCATCTGATTCATTTTTTCTAGTCTAGAGTTCTCGGTTCTTCCATATCCGTGCAGGGATGTTGGTTACCTGTCTACCCTGAGAAGCATAGGGGGTTGTTTAGCTTGCAATGTTGGTTTGGGGTCTTAGCACTTTTCTCAGTATTTAGGCTTATTATTGTCTTCCTTTCCAAGGGTCCAGACACTGACAGGAATACCCAGTCACTGGGAATTAATATGCAGTTATCGTATGCTGCCCATTGCTGTGGATTTTTATTATGTACCTCCTTTTCAAATTCAATCTCACCCACCATGCCTTGCCTTTTCCTAGCAATGTTGGGGCTCATGTACGTGTACTGGACTCAACTCAACATGTTTCAGACCCTGAAGTATCTGGCTATCCTGGGAAGCCTCACTTTCCTAGCAGGCAACAGAATGTTGGCTCATAAAGCAGTTAAAAGGTAAGGCAACCAAAATGGGGTTTCAACAGAACCTGTCCCCTTGAAGAGAGCTTGGCTGAGTAGCAGACCAATCATTTAAATGTGGGGTGTTAGAAAGAAGTCCAGAGCTGAACATCTAGCTGACATTCTTAAGTGGTAGAATATGGGTAGAGATGCCTATCTGCCATACTGGCTTGTGATGTCAGTAATTAATGGAGGGTTTCTGGAGGGCCACGGAGTAGCCACCTCTGACTTAGGATATCCTAATGTTGTATAAATGAACCAGGAACTGCTACCTTGTCTTATAAGCATTTATTATGGAGACTGAGAGAAATGCACTGCAGTCATGGAGTCGGCTAGAAACTGCTTCTCAGCCTGGTAAGCCATTTTGGGTGTTTCCACTTCAACATGTCGGCTTGGCTTCCATGTGGCCATCAAATGTTGTCAGGGATGGTGCAGAGGGAAACCATTTCAGTCGAGATCAATCAGCACAGCAAAGCTGACACAGACAAAACAGCTTGCAAATCTAGTTTCAGCTGGCTTCCTGTGGTGGTGAAGGTAGTAAAAAAGTAAAAGCAGGCCTAAATTTCTGTTTTGTTTCTTCCAGGGCTTCTAGTAGCTTGAAAGGATAATCAAAATGCTTTGGGCATGTTTTGATGGTGCATCAAGTTTGCAATTCCTTTCTTTATGAAAAACTTAAAATAGTTATTTAGCTGTCAACACAGATAAAAGAATTCAGTTTATCCTCAAATTTCTAATAAAAGTCCATGTGGTAAAACTGCTATCTACATGGCTTTGCCCAGGCCAGTGTCACCTGAACCCATTGGCTCCCCATCCATCATGTCTGGGGGCAAGAATTCTCTTTGGGCATGTCACAAAAGGGTGGCAGTCCTAGATGCTCACCCATATCTCAGTAGAGTTTCTGGAAGGCCTGGTTTTGCTGCCTGCATGCTTCTCTTTTCTCTGTGTTGTCTGTTCCTTGAGCAACGTTGCTGTCCTTGCCTTTACTGTCCTCTCTGAACCTTTTCCCCATCTCTCCTTTTGGCAGGATCGCTGCAGAACAGAGCAGTAGGTTGGCAAAGTATAGAACGCTGCGGTAAAAGGGGGTTGTGCTAGTGACCAGCTCTTCCTAGAAGTAAGGGTCCTTGGATGTTGCCTGTTGCCCAGCCATACTAGCTGCTTCCATTTCATGCTCGTCAGCCGCCTCTCCCTGAGCCAACATAACCTCACCTGAAACCTCTTTCCACCCACCTTGTATGCCTTTGAACTTCATTTACAAGTTATCATCTCACCATTCAGATTCCTCCTTGATACCTTGGTTGTGTTCAAAGCCTGCGTAAATGTCTTAATGGCCATCTTACACAAGCATCCTTGCTTAGTAAGGCTCTTTACCATTTTTTAAAAAGTTTTAATTTAAACCTCTGCTTGTTAATTAGTCAGTTAAAAATTAAATACTTGCTCAAAATCCAATGTTTTGTTTATATCCTGCTTTCCTTGCATTAATGGACTGAGGAGGCTCAAGTGATCTACTGAATTGCAGATGTGACTTAAACTGCCTTTTTAGTATCATACCTGTGTGTGCATCAGTAACTAGGTCCAGCAGCACAGGATTTCACCTAAAAGTCTGCAGAACAGTCATCCTTGATTCCACCACACACACACAACTGCCCAGTATCCCACATATTGTTTCCCCTTCTACTTTTCCAGTCAGGCAGATACCAGATTTATTTTATTATTTCATTTAAATTTCATGTATTTATATTCCACCTTTCTTCCATCCTGGAGCCCAGGGGGATGTACATGTGGTTCCCAGGCAATCTCCCATCAGGATGGCTGTGGCTCCATCTGCCAGAAGTAAAGTACTTTGCAGAAGTAAAGAATATTCATATTTATTTAGATTGCACACCTGTGGCTTTGAACAGTTGAGACCCTTGGAAGCTTGAGTCTGGATTGACCACAAAGTCTCACAAATCCAATATTGTTTTCATGTGGCGGATATGTCCCATCTCTGCACTGAGATACTATGTGAAATTGGGCTGGCTGGCACACTGTTTGATTCCCCCCCCCCCTGCATTTGTGTAACACCTTCATTTCTCATATTTTATCCATTCATTCTGCCTGGTCTGGGAAAAGGAACTTGGAGAACCTTCTAAGCATATAATAGCTTAGAAGCTGAAAGCTAGGTGCCAAAATACTCATGCTCTTTGCTTAAAAAAAACCCTCCTCATTCTGTAATCAGAATAAGTTGTACCAGTTAAGTAAATGTAATAATTTTGCTGCTCAGATTTGTTTTTGAAAGAATATGGTATGTTGGCTGGAGGCTGATCAGATAGAAATGATAATGGGTTATAGAACAGAGTGTGAGAACTGTACAGGGCAGTGAAACTTGGAGCACTGAAAGCTGTCTTATAAGTTTTCATGTTTTGACCAACCCACTGCCCACATATTTCAAAGTTATTTTTTTTTAAATAGCAATGAGGATTAGAAAGGTTTTTCTTTGAGAATGAAAGATGATTTTTTCAAGATGCCAAATTCAGCACCGCTTCTCAGATTCTGTGGTGATACGGTGCCAACATGGATGAAATATTTTGAAGCCAATCTAGATTGTGGATATAAAACTTAGGAATGTACAGGCCATTTATTCTCCTTTGCTTTATAATGTAAGCAAACATTCTTGTAAATTCTGGGTTTTGCTCCTAAGTCCGCATACTGAAAGCACAGATGCTTAAGAAGTTGTTTCACAGAAGTTGTCCACTCTTAAATTTTCAAGAACGTATGGGCCCAAATATGCTATGTGGCACTAGCTACAATCCTCCATGTATATATTTTGGGGAGGGGTGATGATAATCTCTTGTATTGCAAAATTAGGGTTACTATTATCATTCTGTTGAATATACTGAAAGCAGCACCCTTCACGTGCCAAAGGAAAGACATGAAGCTACCAGGAGAGAAGTATTCCAATCATACTGAATATCTAA
Organism: Podarcis raffonei; assembly: GCF_027172205.1. Taxonomy (NCBI): domain Eukaryota; kingdom Metazoa; phylum Chordata; class Lepidosauria; order Squamata; family Lacertidae; genus Podarcis; species Podarcis raffonei. The sequence continues at coordinate 76,634,347 of NC_070607.1, forward strand.
GAAACCGTGTTGCTTTCAGTATTATGCTCTGGGCTAAATGCAGATATTTGCATGGGTGTTTTTTCTTGCCAGCAACTTTTTAATGCATCAGAAATGCATCTGTATGTGTGTTATTCCTATTTCCGTTGTCCAGGGGCATTGCATGTCGGATTTCAGAATTTAGAGCCTTGCTGTCTTAGTAACCCATCACCCTCATCCTTTTGATGCAGGTGTTCTTTATGTACTTTATACTATACTGCTTGGGGCTCAGAAAGATAATAGTCAGTTCATATTGATCAGTAAAAACCAGTTTTTGCCTTTTTTTGTCCTAATAGTTAAGTTTTAATAACTCAATATTGGCTGCCATTCTGTGCACACTTAGTTGGAATACCCATTAAATACAGTAAGCTGACATCTGAATAAGCATCCATAGACTGGGCTATAACAATTTACATGTTTTACCGTAAACACCGTTTTAGTGCATGTTTTGTGCATTCTTCAAGCTTTTGGCCATCCCTGAATCAGGCTTCATAATTTTCATTACGATGCTAAATTTATATATTCACTGTGCCAAAAAAAGGAGGGCATCTACTTAATACATGGAATTGTTATTCTGCATCTGCATTTTTAATTTTGCAAGTTTTCTGTGTGTCCTTCCAGAACTCACTGATGCAAGAAGAAAAGAAAAACTTGAAAGAAATCCAGTTTCAGCTCCAGAGGGAAGGAGCCAAAGAAGAGTTTAAAATACGGAAAAGAATTGCCTCTAATACAGAAAAGAATTTTGTTGGATTTGTTTTTTATTTGTTTTTTTTTTAAGAAAAAAAATTCCCCACGTTTTGTATTTAACTGACTGTTTAAGTGCTTTGAGTTATGGCATAAACACCTGCCTGCCATCAAGGATTTTAGAAACTGTCAGGCTCCAAGAATTTGTTTTCCTATTGTCTCCTTTATTGAATAAAGAGGATGAGACAAAATGAACTGTAAATTTGTGAGGGGTTTGCAGATGTGCAGCCTGGCTTATGACTTGTGTCTGTACAGGCCACTTGGTTGTTTGGACTCTCCCCACCCACACACCCTCCCCAAGCCACTGGCTGAAATGTGTCCTTTTGAACTCTGATAATGCCTTTTGCTTGCCTGTATGGAGAATAGAGAATTCTGTGCAAAGGTAAAATACACATTTGTTGCTCCACCTACCACTGATGCACAGCCCTCAAGTTCAAAAGGTTTCCCAGTCCCTGCCCTCTTATATCTGGGCACACTTTTTGTGCGTATTTGAAAGAATTCTCCGGATAGCAGCCCTGGCCTTTGCAGTAGTCATGGCAATCTAGATGAAAGTGCTTTTTCTACTGCTTCGCTTCTTACTGCTTTCCTTGCATGTTTGTTCCTTTTTGGTCTCCTAAGCCTTTCCTCCCTGATCATTTCTGATGATGCAGTGAATTTCCCTTACATTCCAAGGTTTGGCTTTCTGCATTTTCAGAATTATTTTGTTGCACTTCCAACATTGTTTTGGCTGTAGTCATTTGGTTGGTTGATGTTCCCTTTATTTCTAGCAGCAGCACATAGTGCAGGGTAAAAGCTGTCCATGGTCCTGAAATCAGAAGTCAGTCATATGCTTTCCAGTGAACCCCAAGGTCAGTTCCCAATTAATTCATTGGCAGAGGCCCCCATGGCTAATATTTGATACCACACAACTCTGTGCCTTTATGCAGTAATTCTGTATAGGAAAAAAAGAGTTTGGATATATATATATATATGATTGCTATACATCAGGGGCATTTATTTTCAAACTGAAGTGAGGCTACATATTCAACAGTCAAACTGTAGGAAAGCACAGGGAACAGAAGGCCCTCACACTTTGTTTTCCTGATGGCATTCTGGACAGTATTGGTGCACATAGTAATATGTCTGTTTCTTTGTACTGCTTCAGAAGCAGAAAGAAGAGGAGGGTGCTCTGGGAGTGGCACTGACCAGAATGAAGCAGGACAAAGCTTATTTACAGTTCCATTAGCTTGGTTAGGACACTGACAAAATCTTCCAAGTGGTCATCATTGATATCTTGAGACCTGAGGTGGGGAAATAGAAATAAAACAACTTAATGTAATGTAAACCATTTTGTTTGCAGCGGGACAGGATTACGCCATAGGAGCATACAAAGCTCTCAGACTCCCTGCCCATCTTGACCATTATTGACTGGTAACATGTCCTTCTAGGCTTTTGACAGAGTTCTTTTCCATCACTTGCTATCTGATCTTTTGGGCCTAGGAGCTCCTGTTCTTTGGGCATGCAAAGCTCTTGTTCTCCCACTCTCCCTACAACCTCGTGAACTCAAGGGAATCTGTATACTAACCTTTGATTCTGCAACATGGCTCCCAAGAAATTCCTCAGTACCATCTGCTGGTGATAGCGACTGCCCATCAGGATGCTGTCAGACTGCCTCCGGGTCATGAATTCGTGTTCCTCATCCCCCAGGTTGCCTTCCCTGTAATCAGCACGATGTAGATTAGTGGAAGGTCTTGAAGCAGGGAGATGTGATGTTCAAGCCCCTCCTTAGTTATGAACTTCAGATGGACCATGAACAAGTTGTTTGACCTGTCTTCAATAACATGTGATTGCCTCATACACACCCACCCAACATAGAGAAAGGGTGAGAACACAACTGAAAAGTCAGCTGAAAGATTGGCTGTGATTTAGAATGATTTAAAAGTGCTTTAAGCAAGAAAGGAGGAACCCATGAACATCTGCATATGGTTGGACTCCAACCCCTATCACCCCAGCCAGCATGACCAGTGGTCATGGTTGATGGGAGGTGTAGTGCAGCAACATCTAGAAGGCCACAGGTTTTCTGCCCCTGCTTTAAAGTGTAATAAGTGTAGCAATATCTTCCTCTAATGCAGGAATGGGGATCTTGTAGCCCTTCAGATGTAGCTAAACTGCAACTTCCATCATCCCTTATCACTCTTCATGCTGATTTGCAGGGCCAGCCCAACCATAAGGCAAGAAAAGGCGACTGCCTCAGGTGGCAGGATCCACAGGAGCTTCCAAGGCATATATTGCCCACCAGTGCTTGTAATAGCAACAACAGTGGCATGCTCCCTTGTTGACTGGATCTCAATGCTGCCTCTACAGTGGTCTCTTGGTAAATCAGGTGCTGCTGGTTTCCTCCCACCCTTGTTCCCAATATAGATCTTCACTCACCCCTTCTTCCCTGGTGGGGGTGCCATTTTGCGGTTCACCTCAGGTGCCAAAATGTCTTGGGCTGGCTCTGCTGATTTGGATAGATGAGGCTTGGACTCCAGCAACAGCTGAAAGGCTACTTGCACTACTGGCTTGTAAAGGAATAATACACTCAGGTCCCGCTGTGCAAATGCTCATTATAAGAAAAGGAATTAGTACCCAAACCTCACTATACACACTGAACATTAAGATATCCAAACAGCTGGACCTGTGTGTAGTACTGTAAACAAATAAGCAGCCTCAAACAAGCCTTGCTTTTGTGTTTTGCTAGTCAGCAGCTGTTTCGCCAAAAACCATGGTGGGTGGGAGGGAGAGAAATGGGACAAATTAGAGCATTTTTTCCCTTGTTTCTTTGCCTTTTGGAATGTTTCAGAGTTTTCCTGGGTTTTTTCATCATTTTGGAGCCAAATTTCCATTGTCAAGGACACATTAGAAATTTCCCCATAGGAATCAATGGAAATTGCAACGCATTATACAAGCACTCGCATAATGAACAATTTCCTGAGAAGGCATAGTGTTCAGTTAGTGGGACCCATGTGTACTTTCCAATTAATATCTTTGGGGCATATTGGGAATTTACTATCTGCAGGAGGCAAATCAAGAATACAAGCCATAAGCAATTGGCACTGAATGTTCATGTGTGTTAAAAATCACTCAGAGGACTTTCGTCTTAAGTTCTATACTTATGCTATTGGCTACGCTGCCAGATTTTTGTAAATGTACAGGAGATTCCCTCCAGTGCAGGGCTGAATATGGCTCAAAATATAATGGGCGTATTACTATAAGAATGAATCTGCCTTGTTGTTGCCAATTGTGTTGCCAGGACATGTCTAGGCAGGAGCTTTTCAATCACAGGTTCTGTGCCTAATTGAAACACACAGCTTGCACCCTATGCCTTATATGTAGCAGACTGCTACAACTAAAGTAATATGTAATAAAGTTCCACTTACCCAAGTCTTTTCCCAACGATGCCTTGCAATAACTTCTGGGCTGACATCTTACCCCGAACTTTGCGGTAACTATCAGTAAATATTGCATCTGCATGGCGTTGCATCCTAACAAAACACAGACATTGTGTTTATCCGCGCCTACCTGGGACAACATGCAAATGATGGCTTCCTCCCTTTACTTGGATGGAGAGAGCAGTCTCACATACATCGTCCCTGAGAACAGTAAGCTTCCCATGCTATTAAAGTGGATTAAGAACTACTCCTGTTGGAGCTATGTGCTTCTTGGCACTGGCAGGTTGCTTGAAGGAACTGGGGGTGCAGCACAAAGTGTACTGTGTGTGAGAGTGAGAAACAGCACATAGGTTCTGAATGAGGGCACAGATTTACTGGTTGCAGCTCCCACTCTTTGACATGGCACAGGCACATAATACTCTTTCTGCATTTGTAAGAAATCAATCTTTTAGTGTGGCAACACACAAAATTTGGAAGTACTTTCCTATAGACATCAGGCTATAGGCCTTGACTGTACTGTTTCATGCCTACAAAAAACAGTTTTGCTTAGCCAAGTCTATCCAAACATGCACAATATTGACACGTATTTTAATTGGGTTTTTAGCTTATTGATTTCAAAGTGGTTTTTAGATTTTAAATTGTTTTTAACTTCATTGGTTTATTCTTTTTGCAAACAGCTTTGAGGGGTGTGTTTGTTTACAATCAATATGTATATAAATTTTATGAACTAAATAAACAGGACAGGTTCTTTTCACTGAGCAGTCCATCCGCTGACCTATATCACCCTCCTGAGTGCTGAAGTTAGGCAAATTTATTTTGTAGAGCATTCATGTTCGGAGACAGTATACTAGTATATAGCATTTTCTAGGAAGCAACAGCTTGGGAAAGTTGTCATATCCATGTCCTGCTTGTGAGCTTGCCAGACGCTGAGTGGCCACTGCCTGAAATGGGATGCTGGACTAAATGGGTCTTTTCATTCCAGGAGGGGGGGTCTTATATTCTAATTTGCCACTTTTGACTACTGGACGTGGGGTGCTGATATACCCACCTTTTCTCAGCAGGGTCGGTGAGGAAGTTCTCCTCCTCCTGCTCCTCTACTGAGAGGTTGTGGCTTTGCACAGGGCCACTTTCTTGCAGTTGAAAGCTCACTGCCTTGCCAGAAATGGGGAGTGGACTATATCTGAAACACATCAAGAGAAAGCAAAAGTAATACTGAAAAAAAACCAAACTGCAATATGCATGTTTCTGATGGCATGGTATATGAAGACGAGAATTGGCAGACAATGGTGGAAGAAGCAAAAAAAACAACAACCCAGCTATGCATCTTGTTGCACCAGGCAGAGACATTTCTCCTGATATACAAGCTGGTAAGGCTTGTGATACAAATGAAGGCAGCAGTTAAATTGTGGACTGCTGGGCTAGATGAACAAAGACAGCTAGCTCCCTGTGTTCTTAAATGTTTGTAGGGTAGCATATGTATAGCCCTAATCACAGGGAAAAACCTCTGTTTCAGGAATTATATTGGTGGTGTAAGAGAAAACCCAGGCCTTTTTGGAAAATGCAGTGACCACCAAATTCTGATGGCCTGTAATCTTTGAGAAAGATGGAGAATAGATTTGTTACGAGCTGCTTTTCAACTATTCTTCACCTGCCCTTTTAGATAGATAGGGCCACTAACTGTGAATGACAAAGGTCAAGTCAAACCCTACGTTTTTGATAGGCAGGAAGGTGAGAGAGAAGATGCGCACCTGAGTGCTGGGTAGAGAGGAGACGAGAGGGAACACATGATGAAATGGAGGAAGAGAAGGAGAACAGCCCTGTCCAGCATTCTTCACTCTTCTGGGGCAATCTGCAAAGATATAGAGGGAGGGAGGGAGGGAGAACACTTGGCTTCATTAGAGTAGCATAAGTAGCCTCATGGCAGAATTTTAGTCATAGCCGCTATGAAGTCATTTCCCCCCCCTGGTAAATCAAGTGGGATTAGTGCTTTAGGCTATGTACTCACAAAATCTTAAAAGCATGTTATTTCCCTCAAAGAATGCTGGGCACCATAGTTTGCCCCTCACGGAGTTACTATTCCAAGCAACCCTTAACAAATAACAGTGCCCAAAATTCTGTGAAGGGGGGAAATGTGCTCTAAATGTGTTTTAAAGTTATTGTGTGTGTATGCAGCCTTAGTTTGGAGTAAATGACCTAAAGGACAGTTGCTGAGCACCGATATTCAGTCTTCCAACCCTTGTGTGACGAAGGGAAAGCCCCATTGTGGAGCCTCTTGTAGCCTCTTGTAGTCAAATACAAGTTCCAAAAGGATGCCTGTTTCAGAAATATGTTGATACAAATCGGACCTGCAACAGGACGCCGCTGTATTGACCCTACAACAATCAGTGTGGGAACCGAGTATGCTCAGTCCCCCTGAATTGTTTTGCGAGGTTTCACTGCTTTAGGCTCGTGCCCCCCCCCCAAAAAAAATGTTTTATATTTCTGCAAACTTGGCTGATACCTCCCTTTTGTAAATGGTGGTGGTACATAAGCACTTACAGCCAGAACATAAGAAATAGAGGGAGTTGCTGCCACACAAACACAAAGCATACAGAGCTATTATTTCTCAGTATAGCTGAAAAGCTGCAGACAAGCTGCAGCCTCAAGCTGGATCTCTTGCCTACTGTTCTGGAACTGCCATCACTTCAACTGAGCTAGCTTTCAAGAGTAGAGAGGAATAGAAAGGGCAAGAGAGTCCATTTTCAAAATGACTCTTTGCGCCTTTGATCTACAACCCTGTGTAGTCTGGAAACATCCAGCTCAGATGCTTCCAATAGATAAGTGACTCAGGGGAAACAGCCTCACACAATAAAACCATTGTGAGCATTTCAGGGGATGTAACATTTAGATTTTCAGGGCTGTATGGCTGAACTCTTAATAGACTTCTGTTTCTTTCCATTCCAGTTATTTCCGTTCATCAACATTCCCTGTTCAAAAATTATGGTCACATTAATCTTTCTGTGAATGGGTTGGGAGCACCTAATTTTGTACCGGTGAACTTAAGATGGCAGGACCCAATCTGTGCATAAAGTGCCATGAAAACTCTGCTAAGTTTTCAGAAGTAGCAGTAGAAACAGTAACAACACTTTTATTCATCACCATTACTCATCTGTTGGAGGGCAAGGTTTGAGTCTAAGCATCCTGATGTTTCAGAAGGTGAAATAAAGGATTTCAATCTCTCTCTCCCTAAGTGAATGGGGCTGAGTTGACAGCCCAACAAGATGTCATTTGAGAAACCGAAGATGCTATGGTAGCTTAAATCCTCTTTCAAAACAAAAGTATTTAATCCCAAAACACAAATTTATTCCTGTTCATTTGTTAGCACTTCTGGAATTGGTGTGAGCCCTAGCAGAATCTAGCTGTAGAGATAATGACGAAATGGTAGGCAGAGGCAGACAAGCAGATAAACTGCTGTTGACTGTGGCATGGATTTTACTAAATCAGTATGGTAAGCAATGCAAGCATTGTGAGATTAAGATATGTAAGGCATTCCTTTAGCCTTGTAGTATTTTCAGGGTTAAAAAAAAATGCTGTGCATGTTAGATGAAGACTGCAGTCCTAGACATACTTTATTGCCAGGAAATCTATTTGAAATCAGTGGAGTTTGCTTCTGAGTAAACTTTGGCTAAGACCTGGCACACACCATCATAACACTTCATACACAAAATAGCTGCCTAAGAATGAAATAAATTCCAAAGGCATAGTTAAAAACATTTTTAAAAAAAGTTTAGCTGCCACATTTTTGCCTACATTTCAAAAGTTTACCCTATTGAAAGTTTTTTTGCAGTAAAATGCCATCTCCTCTTGTACCTTCTATCTCTAATAAACCAGACATCTCTGCAACTCACTTTTCTTTTTGTCCATAAGCAAATGGGTAGCTAGAACAATATTACTTACCCACTTACTTTCCAGAGACAAAGAATTACAACTAAAATGTAAATGGCAGCTTTAAACAGCAGGTTTCTTTTCTTCCTTTTTTACCAGCACTTAATAAATTCCAACTCATATCCAGAGTACCTGTCTAGTATACGTCCAGATTGCTTTTGCAAATCTTCTGAAATATCCTAGAATTATTTGCGTAGTTGGAGTCCAGTTATGAATATTTAACTCTGTAATTTACAACCCAATCCTATGCATGTTTGCTTTAAAAAACATGCTGTTGAGTACAGTGAGATTTGTTCCTAAGAATGCATGCACAAGACTGCAATCTTAATATACAAAGCATCCTGCAGACAGGAATAGTTAATTCACTTTTCCACCATGAAGCATCTATTCATTAACAAACAAAGTGTTAACTTACAGCTCCCTTCAGGAAAATGGTCCTCTCAAGTCTGCAACTTTGTTCTTGGCCTTCTTGCTTGCCTGACAATACTTCCGATTCTTGCTGTGTCCCAGGAAATAGAGAAAATCCTATCCAGCTTTTTCTAACCAGAGTGGCGAGTCTCTAGCTGTTGTGGGTATTGCCGCACTCTCTTTTATATATTCACTCCCTCATCAAACCTGCAAGCTTCTGAACGTCAGAGAATCAATTACCTTCCAGTCACTCAAACAGCTGTGTTTAGCATCTTAACTGGGCTTACTAAAAGACAAATTTGCTTTATTAGATAAGCTTTGCATTTCTTTAAAATGGACATTTCAGTCTGAATGCCAGCTAGCGTGACTGTTGACAGGTCACCCAAAGAAGGAAAAAGGAGGGTGCAGATTTGCATAAAAAGCACAAATTCAGAAATAATTACTGTACTTTAAAGAGAAAAAAACAATGTGGTGGGAAAGACTTCAAATTGAAGAGGACTGCCCTCTCTAAAGTAGGACACATGGCCACCTTAAGATCAACAATGAGCAAGGGTTAACCATTAATATTACTTCCTGTCTCTCTTGTTAAAAGATTCATGAAATATTTTTATCTTCTCTTTATCAGCATTGCTATCTTCTTATTCATTTTTCACATTTATATACCATCTTTCCCTCCCTGGATCTCAAGGTGGTATACAGAGTTCTCCCCCCCCCCAAAAAAAATTTCTCCTCTCAACAACCCTGTGAGGTAGGTCAGACAGAGAGATAGTAACTGGCCCAAGGTCACCCACTGAGCTTTATTGCTGAGTGGGAATTTGAACCCTGGTCTCCTAGGTCATAGTTCAACACTCAACCTGTTACACCACACTGGTTCTCCTTTATTTATCCCCCCCCCCGTTGCCTTTGTCGCTCCTACCTGCTGGCATTAGCTGAGTATTTTACACTTTGGTCCTTTGCAAACACCAGCAGCCTTATGCCAGGCAAATAATGCATCTAAAGTTCCTCACTGGGGACAAACCCACAGACCAGCAAGGTTTCAACACTGCCAGGCAACCCAATCCATGCCTTCAGGAGGTTGCAATCAAATGTGCTGGTTTGCACCATGTTCAGACAGTGCCCAGCAAGCACCATAGTAACAAATGAGATTGCTTACACTATTGAGTTGCAGCAAGATGTTCAGATCTCCATTCAGATCTGAAGGAGCATCTCCATCCCCGTTGTTCTACCTGGACACTGAGGTCCAGCGCCAAAGGCCTTCTAGCGGTTCCCTCACTGCGAGAAGCCAAGTTACAGGGAACCAGGCAGAGGGCCTTCTTGGTAGTGGCACCTGCCCTGTGGAACGCCCTCCCACCGGATGTCAAAGAGAACAACAACTACCAGACTTTTAGAAGACATCTGAAGGCAGCCCTCTTTAGGGAAGCTTTTAATGTTTGATGCATTACTGTATTTTAATATTTTGTTGGAAGCCGCCCAGAGTGGCTGGGGAAGCCCAGCCAGATGGGCGGGGTATAAATAATAAATTATTATTATTATTATTACTATTAGACCTGCCTCAGAGCTTTTTCGGTTTATACTAACTGCTTACATCAACCCAAGCCAGTGCATGGCTTAGTGTTGGTAGCATGTGATTCAATCAGAATCCAATCATGCCTTTCAGTGTTCACTCTTTGTCCCATGTTGCAGCCTAAACTCATGTGAATTGTTCCATTATACTACTATCTGCACCTGGCTTAGCCGTTAGACCAGCCTTCCCCAACCTGGTGCTCTCCAAATGTTTTGGGCTAGAACTCCCATCATCTTTGACCATTGGCCATGCTGGCTAGGGTTGATGGGAATTGTAGCCCAAAACGTCTGGAATGCACTAGGTTGAGAGAGGCTGTTAGACCTCGGTTGCTAGAGCTACCTCAGTTTACACCACGAACAGCATTTCACCCAGGGGGCTAAGCAGACAGCAAAACATCAACCAGCCAGTAACAAAGAACAGAATCCAGGAAAACACCTTGTAATTCTTCAGATATTGATTTTTTCTTAGACTTGATGCCTTCATTCTCCTGCATATTTTTTTTAAAAAATGCTTTAAAGAGTTTTTTTAAAAATAAAAAAAAATTAAATCCTGTGAGCTCCTCTTGCACCTATACACTCCAATAAGCCAATCTGAACATAAAATGCTGGTCGATAATACTGTGCTTCAGTCCAGAAGGCTAGCAATATTTTCAGCTCCTCACTTCTTATCTCCAAGCAGCAGCTACAACGAAATCCCCAAATCACTCCTCAGCTCCTCAGCATTCATTCCATATTATCATCTAGTATCCTAGCTTATGCTATTAAAGACTCTTATCATTTATTGTGGTCCTCCTTAACATGGGCAAATAGATTAAAATGGAAATCATATACTCCACAATGTACACATGGTTAAAATATAGACCTTCATGATTTTTACAAGAATGAATTAGGATGCATTCAAAACATTCAATTTATTGTAATAGGTTTTAATGAAGAAACTTGCATTTGTTTTTCTTTTTATCTTGTGAACCACTCTGAGATCTTCAGAAAAACGGCAATATATAAATTTAATATAACAATTTCTGAATCCTGATTTTACCCTCTACAACCCTTTGTGCATGATGAGATAGGAAATTCATTGAATGTTGAATGTGTTATTAAGGTTGTTTGTTTGTTTGTTTTCCTATCCTTAGGTCATCTAACTGATTGGCTCTTTGTGTGTGTTTATGAAATTATTCTGAAGATATGAAATTCAATAAATGTTGAGTGTTTAGTTTTGTTGTTGTTTTGTCCTAGCCTTATGTCATTGAGTATCCCACTGACCACTTTCATTGGTGATTCCATTCCAATGAAGATAATCTGCAAATTTTGGTGGTCATAGCAGCCAGCCTCTGTCAGCACTAGTAAAAGTCGGGTAGTCAGAGACACACCTGATTTCCGCTTAAATCCAAGGCTGTGGCTATGGGAGAATCAAGACCAGGCTTCTTCAACCTCAGCCCTCCAGATGTTTTGAGACTACAATTCCCATCATTCCTGACCACTGGTCCTGCTAGCTAGGGATCATGGGAGTTGTAGGCCAAAAACATCTGGAGGGCCGAGGTTGAGGAAGCCTGATCAAGACCCTCTTGGGGTGTTGTTGCTGTGAAACTCTCCATCACAGATTCAAGTTGTATATATGTGTAAATAAACCAGTATATCATAAAGACACCACAGTCTCTGCTGTGCCTCATTCCAAAGGAAACACGGACTGTGGGTAAGTGCCTGGAACTCTGGGAATCTTGCACCGCTCAGAGACTGGGGTGGCATGCAACAATGTTGTTTAAGCAGCTCCTGGCTGCTTCTCCTAGCCATTGGCACTACTGGAACTGGCCCTTTAATGTTTTCTGTACTGCTTTTGGCCCAAACCCATATACTCTATAGCTATACCCACTCCACTGTTTGTCCTTTTCCTCAGTTTTATCAATCCAATTAGTAAACATGTGTTTTTGCACACACAAAAGGAAATTGCAATTAACATTTAAAATTTCATCACCCACATCCTGCCTCTTGGCGGTGGGGGGAACTATAAGTGCAGTAGAGGATGAAAAAGTTGGAACTTTTATTTTGAAATGACTCTCCTAATTGGGGGGGGGGAATAGCAGCATATGGGTTGTCATTTCAATAAGGTTTGTGGAACAAAGAGCTGGTCTTAAGCTGCTTTCTAGTTCGAAACAATATCTAAGAGTGTCTTTCTCTTGCTCATTTCAAAGCTCAGTGGGGTCTGCTGAAAAAAAGGAGATGCAAACATGGTCAGCTGAAAGCATTTTGCAAAAAACAATTCTTGGTGTTTGTGTTTTGAGTGGTGTGGAGAGAGCTTGGAGTATGGAAAGTGAAGGGAAGCAAAGTGGGTTAAAGTGAGCATAAATGGCAGTTGGGGTGGAAATGGTGCTAATTGACACCATTAGCTGGATGGAACAGGTCTAGGATATTACTAGGCTTAATCACAACCTTCCTAGACTTCAGCTTGCTGTGAATTCACTGATCCTCAAATACTCTCCCACATTTAAACTATTTGAACACATATCTTAGTATGCTACACTTGCATGGTGTTTTTAAGAGTGAATGATACCAATTCAGGATAAAATGTCTAGTATGGAAGCAGATCGGATTAGCCTGAGTGAGGATGACACACTCAACTCTTAGTACAGTGGTACCTCGGGTTAAAAACTTAATTCATTCCGGAGGTCCGTTCTTAACCTGAAACTGTTCTTAACCTGAAGCACCACTTTAGCTAATGGGGCCTCCTGCTGCTGCCGCGCCACCAGAGCCCGATTTCTGTTCTTATCCTGAAGCAAAGTTCTTAACCTGAAGCACTATTTCTGGGTTAGCAGAGTGTGTAACCTGAAGCATATGTAACCTAAGGTACCACTGTACTATAATATTTTGCATTTTATTTAGTAGGGTAGTTAAATTGTTGTTTTGAATCTTGTCACCTGCCACACATCTCTTTCCTGGCATGGATTGGAAATATAAATGAACGAAACCAGCAAAGGTTTATAGTACTTTAAACACTAACAAAGTGATTTCAGCATAAGCTTTCGTGGACCAGAGACCACTTTCTCAAATGAAGGCAGGGAAACCCCAGTGAGCATTTTCTGAAATCTTAAGACCACCACTACTCACCAGCAGATGTCACTGTTTAACAGTTTGTTGGTATTCCAGTTGTATCACTATTACTTTACATTTTGCCAATATGTGGCTGAGACAAATGTTGTCACCTTGTTTTTTAGCAATATTTCAAAGTGGCTGTGGGATAGCTGGACCTTCCCAGGAATTTGCATTAGGCACCACATAGCACCAGCGGCAGACTTCAACCCCTGATGCCGCCAGCCTCTTCCCTTTGGCATCCTGTTTCTTCCAGCTGCTCACGGAGAAGTCCTTTTGCAGCAAGGTGATGCCAAGTAATGCTTGCTGCCCCTCTCCCAAACGATTTTCAAAATGGCCCGGTGCACTTCTTGCTAGCTTCCACCACCATTAACATATTGCAATATGTCATATATATATGGGGAAGTGCTCGCACATGGTCTATACGCCACCCTGCCTGCTTGTGCATTGACGCAGCTGTGATAAATCTCGAATCTGTGATAAATCTGTGATAAATCTGGATAGGGGCATGTCGCAGGTACAAAAGCATCACCTGACAAATATAGAAAATGGCTGGCTCCTGACTTGATTTCAAGGTCAGCTTTGCAGGGGCGCATCCCGCTTTGCTACGTGGGTCGGTTCCTGTTTCCAGGACAAGTGATTCCCCACCCTCCCCCAATCTTTGCACTTCTAGATTCGCTAATTGATCGGTTTGTAGATTTAAAACATTTGCACATCGCTAGGTATAGATTTCGGAGCAGTGCAACCCCAGGGCAAAGGCAACCTCTGCCCATTAGGTTTGACGGCTAAACAGCTTCAGGTCAAGGGAAAGCATCAGGCGCTGCAGTTCCCGAAAGTTGCACTCTGCACCAGCTCAGAAGCTCTTGGCCTAAGGAGCTAGCATTTTCCCAGTCGAGAAGCGAGCCTGAACCGTGGGACGGGAGGCGCGGCCTCCTTGGCAACGCCTCGCCGGCGGCGGTTGCTAGGGTCGCTGGAACAGGAAGCGCTTCCTAGCGAGATCAGAAGCACTTCCGGGGGCTGAGGCTCGGCTGCAGGTAAGGGATACGCTTTGGTGGGGCAGAAGGAGTAGGGCGAGGCGCCTTAGGGGGCGCCTAGGAGAGCTTTGTGCGGGAATAGGGGGCGGGGGGGGGGAGGTTTCCAGCTCCACGCCTGCGGTGAAAGCGGGTGGGGGAGAAAAGAAAAGCTCTTCTGTTTTTAGGCGATGCCTGCAGCTCGGTGCAAACCGTGCACCAAAACTACGTTTGCATTAAATCGCCCTCAGGTGTCATAGAATGGTAGAGTTGGAGGAACCCTGAGGATCATCTAGTCAGCGCAACCCTCTGCAATGCAGGAAATTGCAGTTGTCCCATAGGATCGAACCTGCACCCTTGGCGTTATCAGACTACGCTCTAACCCACTGAGCTATGTTGTTGTTGTTGTTAATTTATTTATTTCCATCCCTACCTCTTTCTCTTTCCTAACTGCCTTTAAAGTGTCGCTTTCCTTGTCCACAGAATAGCTAGCAATTAGTTTGGTTCTTTCACAGAGGCTGAAAGAGGGGAAGTAGGTCATGAAATGTTATTTTATTGGTTCAGCGTTCTTGCTTTCTTGCTTTTTAAAAGTGTACCCTCTGGAAATGGGGAGTGGGTTTAGGACAGTGGAAGCAAACGTGCTGTTGCACCAGGAGGCACAAGCAAGGCATCAAGAATATTTCCCTTGGAGCCTTTCATGGGATCAGTGGGAGCGTTTTCCAAAATGGGGTTTTCAACTTGACAGCTCTGATAGCAAACAAATGTAGCGTTTGAAGTTGGTGGGAAGGAAGTCACACAGATTTTCCTACTCAGACATTAAAATCATCCTTCTAGCTTAACTTGAAATGAAACTATCCTGCTAGCAGAGAAACACGCACAGGAACATAGAGGTCCTGTCTCATACCAGGTCAGGCTTTTTGCTCATCGTGCCTAGTATATTCTACTCTCAACTGGCGGCAGCTTCCCAGATTGATTATATTTCTGTGCCACTTTTCATTCAAATGAATCTCAAAGCCACTTACAAACAATAAATAGCAATTAAGAAGTAATGTTTGTTCTTTTCGTTGCAAAAGCAGAAGAACGGAAATTGTTGAAGGTGGACTTGTGGACTTGTGCGATGGCTGCTGAGCTAGACTTCTCACCCCCTGAAATCCCAGAGCCTACGTTCATGGAGAACATCCTGCACTATGGCCTTTTCTTTGGTGCCATTTTCCAACTCATCTGCGTACTGGCCATTATCCTTCCCATTCCAAAGACACACAAAATGGTAAGGCGTTCTTATCTGCAGAGCGAAAAAGTGAAATTGCTTGTTCTGCAGCCTGGTAATTTAAGAAGGATATTGAGGAGGGGGGCTACAAAGATGGTGAGGTCCCTGGAGGTCACGTCATATGCAGAAAGGTTGAAGGAGTTGGGTGTGTTTAAAAGGCGATCGGAAAGCCATCTTCAGATATTTGAAAGGGTATTGCACAAGATGGTAGAGCAAATTTGTTTTTATGTTGCCCCAGAGGAAAGGAGATCACAAAAAAACTTAAAATCCGGATTTCTGCTTAGCATTAAGAAAAACTTCCTGATGGCATGAGCTCTTCAACTGAAACAGACTACATTGGAAGATACTTTTTTAAAGCAGAGGATGGAGGTCTACCTATTGGGGATGCTATAGCAACATATTTTCTTCACCAGCAAGGAGTAGGACAAATGGCCTTTGAGATCCCCTCATGTTCTTTGTCCATCCAGTCTCTGATTAAAAATATCTGATTAAGGATTGCCAATACCTTCTGAGGCTCATTGTCTCACTGTCAAGCAGCTCAAAATAAGACTAGCATTTAGTTTAAATCAAATCCAGTTTCCTTTTCATTTGAAGCCATTGGTTCTGTTCCCACCCTCTGGAGCAGTAGAAAACAAATTTTCTCCATCAAATTTGTGACATCCCTTCGAATAGTTGAAAATGGCTACCTTTTGCCTCTTGTCTTGTCTTTAGGTTTTAAAAAAAGATTTTAAAAGGTTATTGAAAGACTACTTTAATCCAACAATAATAAGGCTCACAAGGTTTATGGTTAGATTGGAGATTAATACAAATTCCTGGCTCAGTTGGTTGATGATTACCCAATGCACAGCTGGTGTTGATGGTATTCTGGAGTGTTACTATTATTTACTAAATTTCTATGCTGTACCTTCTTCCAAAGGATCCCAGGGCAGCAAGCAGCAAAGTAATAAAACAGTACAATTAATTTTTTTAAAAAAGGTTTAAAACATTAAAGGTAAAGGGACCCCTGACCATTAGGTCCAGTCGTGACCGACTCTGGGGTTGCAGCGCTCATCTTGCTTTATTGGCTGAGGGAGCCAGCGTACAGTTTCCAGGTCATGTGGCCAGCATGACTAAGCCGCTTCTGGTGAACCAGAGCAGCGCACAGAAACATCGTTTACCTTCCCGCTGGAATGGTACCTATTTATCTACTTGCACTTTGACGTGCTTTCGAATTGCTAGGTGGGCAGGAGCAGGGACCTAGCAATGGGAGCTCACCCTGTCGCGGGGATTTGAACCATTAAGACCATCTAAAAACATTTAAAAACAACCACATACCCTCACATCTGATAATTTCAAGGATGCCAGGAACAGTATCTTTCAGCCACCAAATGCCTAGGTAAATAGGAACATTTTAAAATTCCTCCTGAATGTTAATATGGGAGAGAGAGAGACACCTCACCAGGGAAGGAATTCTACAAACAGGGAACCACCACCAAGAAGGCTCTATCGTGGGTAAGTGCTAGCTGGGCAATACCCAGCAGCAGCAGCTCCAACAGGTGCCCTGTGATTGTTTCAGAAGTGACTACTTGATCCTTCTCTGATCTACTCAATTAATAGATAAAACTGCAAATGGAAGATTCTGGCTTTGAATATAGTTATTCTAACCAGCCTGGACTTAATTTTGCGGGCCTGGTGACGCTTACAGCTGCATCTGTAACCATTGGCAACCTTTGCCCAAAACAGAAGTTTATGCCTCTTTTTCCAGTCTGCTGATGGTCATCCTTTTCCCTGGTGTCCCTTTGGCATGACTCATCTTTTCTGCCTTTCATCTGGTGTTTCATAAATGTAGATATAGTATTACTTTGGGGGAGGGGGGTAATATGTCAGAAAACCAGCTGTGGACCATATGTGTGGCAGCATTTGGACTGTTTTGGGGGGGAGGGCTTGGATGGGAGCTGTTTCATCTTCTGTAGGTAGCCTAAAAATAAACTTTCCGGTACTTAACAGACACATCAGCCCACATTTATCCTGTCTTTGGCCTAGAGAGCTTTCCTCACAGCAAAACAACATACAAAATGGCAAGAGTAGTGTCTACAAAGTGATTGAAATATGTGCCCCGAGCCCCACAGCTTTCACACAGGAATCACCTCTTTTTCCCCATCATCCAGCCCTGCCCCATGCACACCCAAATGATGCACCTGCAGTTTGGCTACCTGTATATATTGCTGCATTGGCAGAACACGTGACTGATTCATACATGCATCACAAAATGTTCGGGAGCTGGGAGAAATCTGGGGGTTGACCTGAAAGGATTCAGCAGTTTTTTCCTATACTATACATTTTAGGATGAAAAAGGACACTTTTGCCATCAAGCATTCTAACTAATCTCTAAAACTGTGCAGGCTGGAATGATTTGAGAACAAAAGCTGGGATTCTTGGAGCATCCAACAGAGCCTAATGTGGTGCACAAGGAAGCCTTGAGGATCACCAGCTTTTACATCCTCTAGATGCAGTGGGTAGCTGAGCTGGTTAGAGCGTAGTGCTGATAACACCAAGGTTGCAGGTTTGATCCCCGTATGGGCCAGCTGCATATTGATGATTCCCAGTACCTCAGGACAGGGTCCCTTCCAACTCTGCAGTTCTATGATTCTAGATCAGATAAAATGGACCATCCTGTTCAGTACAGTGGTACCTCAGGTTAAGTACTTAATTCGTTCTGGAGGTCCGTACTTAACCTGAAACTTCTTAAGCTGAAGCACCACTTTAGCTAATGGGGCCTCCTGCTGCCGCTGTGCCACCAGAGCACAATTTCTGTTCTCATCCTGAAGCAAAGTTCTTAACCTGAAGCACTATTTCTGGGTTAGCGGAGTCTGTAACCTGAAGCGTATGTAACCTGAAGCGTGTGTAACCCGAGGTACCACTGTATTCTGTACTGGACAGTGATCAGAAACCTGAGAGTGATGACCTCCATTGCCTTTAAAGCATAGTGTCACAACAGTCATTATCTCCAGTATCAGAGGCAGTACACTTTTGAATACCATTTTCTGGGGAACACGGGTGGGTGCTGTTGTGCTAATGGCCAGCTTGTGGGCTTCCCATTGGCCTCTGGTTAGCCACTATGGAGCCAAATGTTGATCTACAGCCCTTTGGTCTGATTCAGCAGGGCTTTTCCCATGCTCTTTGTGCTTCTTAAATGGCTTATGTAGGGGACTCTCATGTTCTGTCTTGCTCTTGTGGGAGGAAACTCTTCACTTTGGAGAGCTTAGAAGTTTACATTCTGCAAAATCTCAGCACCGCCTGATGACTGACACATGCGTTGAACATGTTTGTAAAGCTGAAGGTGGGTTCCTTTGGGAAGAAAGGCAACGTATAAATTTAATAAAGAAAAAGAAAGATTGATAAAGCGCATTCATTATAGACCAGGATTGGCTATGGTTCCTTGTTGAGAGTTTGCCATGTGTTTGTTGGAACTAAACCCTACTTTGTTCAATGGGGTGCAGTCTTAGGAGAAGTGCCAAGAGCATTGCATGTGCTGAATGGGTTTTCCTAATTATTTCCAAAAATTGGTTTTACTGCGCAATTGTTTTCAATGCGTTCCCTAAGTATGGTTAGTAAATTATTTAATAAATGAGTTTTACCTCCCTAAAATGGCTGGAGAATTGAATAATTGGATCATTTGAATCAGGGTTGTATTGCAGTGTACATTATTGGGGAAACCAGACATAGAACCCTCTGCAGTACACTGTTGTATTTATTTCTGATTCAAATTATATTGATTCTGAACAATAAGCTAATAGGCAGGCCTGGATGTTCCTTATTTAGGACACCAACTCTGCCTGCTCCAGTCTGTTTCCTATTGCAGGCAACCTCCATACATGTAGGGGAATCAGCTTTTGAAAAGACTCTTTGGATTGAAGATTAGAAGGCAGCAGTCATCTTCTTGCAGCTGCAATGAACTTGGAGTCCCTGAATAATAAATGCCTCCTTCCCCATTTCCCTAGAGTGTTGAACTCTTTTGGCCATCTTCCTGTGGGTGAATCACATCCCTTAGGAAGCAAGCCAAGTCTCCCTTCTTGGAATGCCTCGTGAGTGTGAATTGCAATAGCTCTGTAACTTGAGAAAGATTCAAGCCAAGCTCATTGATGATAAAGATACTATCAAGCTGTTCTCCTCCCCCTGTCTTGTTTGGACCACTTTCTTAGAAACTGGAAGCTACCACAGATCTCTCTGCCATTTTTCTATGGCCTTTCCAGTTGGCACACATGGATTTTGAGACACTCTAGAAGCCTAAAACATATTTAAACCAAAGCTTGGTTAATGAGGGGAAGCAGTCTGTGTGTGGTTTCTTCCAGGAGCCTGGCTCTGTTCCCATGCATTTGTGAGATTCTTCTCTATTCTTTATTCTTCTTTTCTTAACAAGAGGATGATATGTTGGTTCCCATAGCAGAAATGTTTTCTGCGATCTTCTCTCCCAGTCAACAGCAAGACAGTTGATCAATGGGTGAAATGTGTTGTTAACAAATTTTCCAGTTCTTTATTTTAATTTGAGATGAATAAATCTGAAATTACTCTCTACAGTTGCCTATCCAGTTTAAATGTTCATTTGCATTCAGTGTGGTGTAGTGGTTAAGAGCGGTAGTCTCGTAATCTGGGGTACCGGGTTCGCGTCTCCGCTCCTCCACATGCAGCTGCTGGGTGACCTTGGGCCAGTCACACTTCTTTGAAGTCTCTCAGCCCCACTCACCTCACAGAGTGTTTGTTGTGGGGGAGGAAGGGAAAGGAGAATGTTAGCCGCTTTGAGACTCCTTAAAGGGAGTGAAAGGCGGGATATCAAATCCAAACTCTTCTTCTTCTTCTTCTTCTTCTTCTTCTTCTTCTTCTTCTTCTTCTTCTTCTTCTTCTTCTTCTTCTTCTTCTATTTGCTTTGGTGACTTGAATAGCCAGGTTTTGTTTTTTCTATTAAAGATTTGAAATTCCTACACATTGAAACTTACAGAATTGAGCAGTCCTAAGGACGGACATCTGTGCTCACTTACCATGCTAAAGAACTTGCCAAGCCCAAATCTACATGTTTTATTGCCCTCTGTATGTACAGTATATACAGGAATGATCCTTTTATACATAAACAACATGGAGTCCAGCAGCACCTTAAATATGAACATACTTATAATAGCATGAGTGTTTGTGGACTAGAGTCCAGTTTTTGCTACAATAAACTAACACAGCTGTCCCTCCTGTATTTATCACAGAAAGCCCTTTAGGCATGTGCTGTTATGCTGGTATTGACAAAATAGCAAAGATACTTTGGTGTATTACAGGCATGTGCAAAAAAACAAAATCCACCTAGCTGAGATACTACTTTTAACCAGAGATTGCCTGCTACCAGTCCTCTTTTTTCCATAGCTTTTGCCTCCCTGCACCCCAACTCCATATGTGTGTGTGTGTGTGTTTCTGTCTGTCTCTGTCTGTCTCTCTGGGGCACCTCCTTCTCCTTCTCCAGTTCCCTCAAAATCCATAGTGCTAGCATGGTCTTTATTTTCTCTTTTTCTGCATCCTTGGCTGGCTGCTGTCAGTTCACCCTTCCCAGCTCTTTCTTTTCCTACTCACTCAGCTTAAAGAGCTTAGGAGCAAGCATTCCTATTCTGAAAATAAAGGTGTGTTTTTCCATACACAGCTCTATTTAGTAATGCTTGTTAGATATTTAGTAATGCTTGTTAAATATTTCTGTTGCCTCGTGTCCCACCATGACAGCCATGAGATATACCAATAAATAACACAAGAGGGGCTCATAACGCTTTTAGTGTGCTGTCACCCTATGAACAAAATCTCTGTTGACTTTATTTCCCTTAACAAACTTTTAATAGGACACCGAAAACTATGAGACAAAAACTTCAGAAGTGGTAAAGAAACCCAAAGCTGCCACAGCATCGTTGAGCAAGAAACCCAAGAAAGAAACCAAGAAGAAGCGGTAAAACAGCTTAATGATGAAACTTTCAAGACAGGGTTACTATTGACCATTGAGCTTTCTTCAAGACTACATTGATGAAGTACAACTTAAATGTAACACAGTTTTGGGAAAGCTATGCATATTCTTGTTTCTGGTCAAGAGGAAGTATTTCCTAAAATGGCTTGAAGAGTATTGTTTTATCTGATCTGTTGTAAATACATGTATGGTTTACTGGACATACCTACGTAGCATGGAAGATCTTAGCAATTACTGGGGCCCGGAGGGAGCAGTTCATCCCTTTTGTGATGCTCAAGATGCGAAATGCCGGTCCCATGAAATGGGTTTTGGCCCCACAAAATGCATTTCTCCATACTTCAAAAAGACAGAGGGATCATTCACTACAGCTCATTTTGTTTGTCATTGATGAAAGGGATCAGCTCCTACAGCTTCTTATTTTGTATGCCATTGATGTGCTTAATATACCTGATTTTATATCCGAATGGGTGTGTTTTCACGTCATTTTTTTAAAAAAAGACTGCTGCTAATTATCTCCCTGTGAATATAACTTCCCTTGCATAATTTGTTCCCAGCCAGATTAACTGTCTTCCCTCTACTGTTCGTGCCTAATTACATGAGTAAGTCACCTCTCTCATCCCTGCTTTGAGATGTATTTGAGCACTCTCTTTTTTAGGTTCAGGTGGGCTGAATGAATGGGAACTATAACTCATATGCCGCAAATGATGAGTAGTAGTGAAATCTCGCAGTAGAGGTAACTGTAGGGCAGTTCTAAAATTTCCTCTAATATGCAGGTTTCAGTTCTGTTAAGTAACATGGCCTTCGTCACTCCCTTTGATAGCCATACTGAGTTATGATGACAAGTGTAGCCAAAATGGAGCCACTGAGAAACAAAAGATTGCTTGGGCAGTGTGCTTGGGCAAACCTAGGAAAAAAACTCTAGGTGGAAGGACTCAGACCTCCAAACAACCTGCAGAATGGGGGGAGGGGGAAGCAGGAAGGTGGGGAACAGGCTTCTGGAAGAAAATATGCCCTATACTCCTTGCTGTTGTACACCTCTGTCTATGATCACACCAACATAGTGGGCTGCTTTATCCTTTTTTTTTGTTTGTTTGTTTTTTGTTAAACTCTCAAAGCTTTATTTGTTGTTGCACATTTTGGCCAATAGGAATAACGTAGCATTGATTAAAATCACATTTTACTGAAGGTAAATCAAGTGAGTTATGCTGTTGACGGCAAAGCATAATCTTCCAAGTACTGCTTTTCCAAGTAGATATGGCCTCTGCGTATGTGTGTCTTCTTCTTAAGGGAAGATGGCAGCCAGCAGTGCTCCACCAGCTGTCACTGCAGCTGTGGTAGCAGTGGACAGCCCAGCAGCACCGACTGACTGAAGTGCGGCAACAGCGCTCCCAGCTGCTACTCCTCCACCATTGGCGATGGCCGCTGCCGACATCATTTTTGCAGCCAGAGAGCCAGCCACAATTCCAGCTCCAGTGAAGCCTGCTGCTCCCAGTGCTGCTGGGACACCAATCGTGGCCACTGCTGGAGCGCCCACCATGTTGGCTTTAAGAGACCCACGCCTCTCCTCGGAAATCTCGCAGCTTTATCCTTTTTAAAATGTCATTATCTTAGCTGACGTTTCGTGTATTATATTTTCATCCTGTATCAACCAAAGTTTTTGGGACTGATCTAACCACCTTGAAGCATGTGGGTGGTTGTCAGTTCCATTCTGAATTCAGCACTGAGAAAAGCCTAAAAGAGCAAAATTGACATACGGTGGAACCTTGGTTTTCGAACGTAATCATTTCCGGAAGACCGTTCGACTTCCAAAACGTTCAAAAACCGAGGATCAGTGGGTGGTCAGCAAAATCCATTGAAAAAAAATGGAAAGACATGCAGCGGAAGCCATTCGACTTCCAAGGTGCGTTCAAAAATGGAAGCAATTACTTCCGGATTTTCAGCGTTCGGGTTCCGAATTGTTCATCGATGGAGCCGTTCGTGAACATCGATGGAGCCGTTCGTGAATGTATGAACACTCTGAGGTGCAGTTGATACAAGTCCAGTTAGATGCGGTCCTCATATTTTTGACCACGTTTTGGTTCTCTCGCCAGTAATGTACTTGATGGCTACAAACCTTCTGTATTTATTGTCCCTCTGGGAAGAGGCAACCATTTCCATCTTGTCCACTGTAGGGAGTTACTAGGAATTCAGTTGGCTACCCACCCAAAGAGATTAAGGTTGGTTTCTTCTACCTGTGTTTTCTTGTGTATGGGCTTTTCTGAATTGGGTGACAACCTGCTTGAACTTCTCCAGAAAGACTTTGTTATTGTGAATATTAGAACCTCCAGTATTACCTGTTCTGCAGCTTAAAGACTACTTGTAACAAATGAATATCAGAATTTTAGTCTCACTGAAATGGACCATCTGCTGGTGTCATAAAGATAAGTTACCAAAGGTAACTTAGGTAACTCCTGGGTGCTATAAAAGACAGGTCTCTGTTATGGGTCAGTAGCTTTCTGGTATTTTTAGTATTCATGTCTAGCAGCTTCACGTGAATAACACTCACTGTTGCTGTTCCTGGATAATAAGTGCAGGTGGCCAGTTTTACCATTCTTCATTATTAAATGAGGTCATATCACACGTTGCATCCTTAAAGCCACCTCTCTTCGTATAACCCAGGCATGGCCAAACTTGGCCCTCCAGCTGTTTTGGGACTACATCTCCCATCATCCCTAGCTAACAGCACCAGTGGTCAGGGATGATAGGAATTGTAGTCCCAAAACAGCTGGAGGGCAAAGTTTGGCCATGCCTGGTAATCTATAAGTACTACATCATTTTTTTTTCTAGTAATAAGAAGCTCTCCTGCAGCCTAAATACTGCAAGACTGATAAGAAATATTCAGGTGAATGGCAGATTTCCCCCATTGACTCCTCATTTTATTGCCCTTGGAAGTTTCTCTGGCAGTTGAGAGAATTAGCATAATCTATATAGAAATTAGAATTGGCTTTTCTTTCTTTTCTTTTTTTAGGAGTTCTGTCTCCTTACAGTTAATAATGGAAACAATAGAAGGTTCTCACAGGCTCCATTGAATCCAGTTCTCCACACAAAGCACACACAGCTGTATTTATTGCTTTTAGCAAAAGGCCTTTGCAAAATGTATGATACAAGCAGTAGAAATGTATAAAAAAGAAAAGGCTTTTTTTTAAATTATGTCACCAGCATTCATTACCACCACTCCTGCCCAGAACAAAATAGTTCTGTCAGCTAATGTCCTGTGTAGTTAACAGCAATCTTTGTTAAAATACCTTCTCCTTAATTTTCTTCACGGCAATAGCATGGAGGGCTACATACCAGGTCATGTAGTCATGCATGCATGCATGCAAAGCAGAAAAAAATCACATCCAATGGACTCTGGTAAGACAAAATTTTAATTGGAGGTGCAAAAAAGCTGCTATTCGGGGGGGTCAATTTCGTCCAGGGGGTCCGGCACACTTCCTCCGCGCAGCTCTGCTCTTCCCCCCTGGAACCTTTGACTCCAGCAGAGTAAACACAGCAGAAGCAGAAGCAGGAACGTTCTGTCGTGTGGTGGCAATAACTCAGGCTGACACGCAGCTCTCCTTATCTTAAAGTCTTTATTGCTGTACAAATCAACACATCGTAAATCTTCCCGGTGAGACGCAGCTCATGTTGCTCCTTTCTCCATGGAGCCTAACACGCAGACTGAAAGCACACGGAGAAATCCACGCCCCTTCCGTGTTCTCTGCCCGCCCTCAGAATGTGAGGCGTCATCACTCAGAACTCTTAACCCTGTAAGTTCTGAGCCCCCTCAACACCCCCTCTCGAATCACATTCTGAGAGGACTTCTGAGTGTTCAACACCTTCCCCATTGCCTTCCGCCTCTTCCTGGCATCGTTGTTAGGCACCTGTTGAACCTCACAAACCTCAGGTTCGCACTGTGCGAAACCAACCCACGCATTTGTGACCTGAAACCTCTCAGGTGGAATTCCCTTTGTTGCCCTTGAAGACCGCCTGGGCACAAACTGGGGTTCTTCTCCTGACCCACTGGGGCCAGCATGTGCGTCTTCCTCATCAGAAGACTCCCCCTCTGACTTGACACGTCTGTGAGCTTTCTCCATTATGCGCACAGGAGATGAGGGCTCACTCTTGGACACTCCCTTAACAACCTGTGGAGACGCCCTACTCTGTTCAGGGACCTGGTCTCCACCAGCAGGTTCAGGCTCTGGCTCTCTTTCCTCCTCAGAGTCAGACAGACAATCTGAGTGAACGTCAGAGCGCACTTTGCGCCTAGCCCAGCCATCCTGCTCAAAGAACTCAGCCTGTTTACTGACCAGAAGCTTGGTCTGATCACCTTCTGGGTATGCGAATCTCCACCCCTTGGTCGCGGGTTCATACCCACAGAAGATCATTTCCTGGTACTTTGGACCACCTTCTTGCTGCAACCACTTTGGTACAGGCACCATGGCCCTGCAACCAAAAGTGCGAAAGAAATGCACAAGCGGCTTCTGCCGATGAAGCAGGAAATACGGGGTGTCACCTACCACTGCATTGTAGCACCTGTTCATCGAGAAATTGGCCGTTTTTACCGCCTCCCCCCAAAAACTGTGAGGCAAACCAGAGTCATCCAGTAGAATCTCGGATGCTCGGACCAGAGCTTTACTCCTCAGCTCTGCCACGCCACTCTTCTGAGGAGAAGTCACCTTGTGACGTATCCCCCTCTGGCGAAAGAAACCCTTTAGAGCAGACCCAGTGACCTCAGAACCACGGTCAAACTGGAAACCTTGCACCTTGGTGGAGAACCTCTGTTCCACCTCTGCAACCCAATCTTTGATCAGTTGCGCTGCTTCCTCCTTCGTTCTCAGCGTGAACGCCCATGAGTTCTGCGTAAAATCATCTGTCAGCACCATCAGCCACTTGGCCTTGCCCAGACTTGGCTGTGGCATACCTATAAGGTCTGCATGCACAAGCTCAAAAGGCCTAGTGGTCACTCTCTCCACACTGGGATGGCTAAATCCCTTGTTTCTGGCTTTCCTGCAAGCCTTGCAATTCAAAGGTTTACCACATTCTTTTACCTTGCAACCTTTGGTGCACTCTGATAACATCTGGACGTCCTCACAGGACCCATGTGACATCCTCTTGTGCCACACGCAAGCACACGACACATGAGTGTGGTCAGTGGCTTTCCCCTCACCCTCGAGAGGTGATTCCAGAACAAAGAGGTTGTTCTGATTTTTTCCAACACGTACCAGTTGCTCTCCACCTCTGGAAATGGTGCAAACATTTTTTTCAAAACTCACAGAATATCCCTCCTGTAAAAGAGAAGGTACAGACAGCAAGCAATGCTTTATCTCAGGGAGAACATAAACCTTCAATTCAGCCTGTAAAAAAGAGACAAACAAGTTAGAAATATGGGTTACACGGCCCTGTGCACCTGTAGCAAATCTAACAGTTTTCTCAGTTGAAACAGCTTTGCAGTTCCACATTTGTCCATCAGGTGGCGCTGTTACCAAATGGGCATTCGCAGCTGAGTCAACAACCCAACGTAGGACCCTCCCCCCACCGGAGTTGTCCTTCTTTGTTGCCTTAGCAACTGACTTCCTGCTCCTCCCGACCTTGGAGCTCTCGCAGCAGGTGGTGTTATCCAAAACCGCCATCGAAGCAGACAGTTGAAAAACGCTTTCTTCCCCTTCCGGCCGACCCTGGGACTTTCCACGCTGGCCTCTTCTCCCGGGCTGGTTCCCATGGGAAACGACCTTGGGCGCATCCTGCCTTGGCTCTCTCGCTCTCTGTGGGCAGTTGCGACGCAGGTGTTCAGCCGAGGCACAAACAAAACATCGCCTAGTGCCTTTGGTCTTCTCTGCCCTCCCAACCTCTCCAGCAGCAATCCTCCTCGAGGCTTTTCTGCCGTTGGGAAAATGGCTTTTGGCTTCTGCTGTGGTTTCTCTGCAAACCCCTCTCAGCTCCTGCCAAACAGCCTGGGCACTCTCAAGACCCTTGGACTGGCCTTCCTGGCCTGCACCCCCAAACTTGGGTGCAGAGCCTCCAGAGGAACAGCTTGCCTCTGCTTTCCTCTTCCCAGCTTCCAGCAGCTTTCCAGCATGCAGCTCATACGTAGGGGCATTCCGGCAGCCCTCCAACACAGTCCCAGCCCCCTCTGGGCCTTCTGGGCGTTCCCCAGCTTCTGTGCAGCATCTGGCCCCCTCTGGGCCTCCAGCCCCCTCTGGGCGTCTTGGGCATGGTGCTTCCTCAGAGCAATTCTCAGCCCCCTCCAGCCTTTCAAAAGGGACGGAGTACGATTCATGGCTGTCTGCCATCTCTCCCCCGGGGCCCGGCCTACTCACGATACAGTAGCACCTCCCGGTCCGGCAGATCCTTCCCAGCGAGCTCCCTTCGCTCCAGCTGGCTCCGGCTACTCCTTAGCTGGCCTTTGGCTGCTGGCCTCTTTGCCTGCAGTCTCCCTTTCCCAGCGTCTCATCAGCTGGCCTCCTCACACGCACGAACGTTGCTTATCTTTATTGCTGATCTCCCATAACCTATTCGGGGGGGTCAATTTCGTCCAGGGGGTCCGGCACACTTCCTCCGCGCAGCTCTGCTCTTCCCCCCTGGAACCTTTGACTCCAGCAGAGTAAACACAGCAGAAGCAGAAGCAGGAACGTTCTGTCGTGTGGTGGCAATAACTCAGGCTGACACGCAGCTCTCCTTATCTTAAAGTCTTTATTGCTGTACAAATCAACACATCGTAAATCTTCCCGGTGAGACGCAGCTCATGTTGCTCCTTTCTCCATGGAGCCTAACACGCAGACTGAAAGCACACGGAGAAATCCACGCCCCTTCCGTGTTCTCTGCCCGCCCTCAGAATGTGAGGCGTC
Organism: Podarcis raffonei; assembly: GCF_027172205.1. Lineage (NCBI taxonomy): Eukaryota > Metazoa > Chordata > Lepidosauria > Squamata > Lacertidae > Podarcis > Podarcis raffonei. Next base: position 76,662,606 of record NC_070607.1, read on the forward strand.
ATCACTCAGAACTCTTAACCCTGTAAGTTCTGAGCCCCCTCAACAGATTAAACATGAGCTGTCATAAAATGTATTGGGTAAGAGCCTGAGGTTCAGTTTAATCCCCGACACTAATACGCTGGAGGGCTGGAATTTACCATCTTCATGTTGTACCTAACTCCTGTCCTCCCATCTTTGAAGAGAATATTAAGACTATACATGCCTGCTCAGAAGTAAGTCCCATTAAGTTCAATGGGGCTCACTCTCAGGTAAGTGGGTCTGGGATTGCAGCCTAATTTAAATTCTTTCTCATGGGGAGATTCTTCTCCGAGAGGAGGGAGCAATAATTAAAATGCTGCTTGAGCCCAGTTGCGCTGCTGCGTTCCTTCCAACTCATTTTCACCAGGCCTACTTGGGAGGTTCCCAGAGGATAATGCCCCAGATTCCTGCAGCAAATTCTCTCTCCAGGACTCCCATTTTCTCCCTCTCAGTAATATGCAGGTAGGTTGTGTTGTGTTAACAGAAAACATATTTGCATATTGTAGGGTGGGGGTGGGTTTCCCCCTTCTTTTTCCTCCTTCCCCACCCTCCCTTTGCAACACATCACTGCAAATCAGCCGCTCTTCATTATGACCTAGCTACATTTATTGTCCCTTCGAGTGAAAGTGATTATGTTAACAATGTGCCTTTGTGGGACTCCTGCGCTGGTGGAACAATCCCCTGAGGCCCAGTAATAAGTAGCTCATGACCAAAAAAATCCTGGTGGGCACAGTTCATTTAAATCCCTATTAATCTTATTCAGACCTCATTTACTTTCATTCCAATGCACTCACTCGGATGCCGTGTGGAAGAGGAACGGAAGACGCCTCTGGGCTGCTTTGAAGCAGACAGGTGCCTGCCTTGATTTCTTCTCGACTCAGTATCAGAAATGGATGGCTTCAAGCTGCCTCTCAGCAGGTTCTTTCGAAACAACATGCCGGTGCTGAAAATGTACATGAAATGAGAATGCCCTGCTGGCACAGGCATATATACGTTCAAATGCAAGGGATTGGGAGTGTCCATTCATTCATTCATTTGATTTATATACCACATCCCTTCCCAAGGTCCCTGAGCAGCTGTCTGGATGCTCTCTGAAAGCAAACCAGGACATAACCCCAACGAGTCGTTTAGGAACATGGGAACACAAGAAGATGCCTTATACTGAGCCACAACACTGATCTATGTAGCTCAATATTTTGACTGGCAGCAGCTCTCCTGGCAGGGTGTCGGACAGGGTCCTCTCAAAGCCCCACCTGGAGATGGTGGGACTTGAACCTGGGAACTTCTTCATGCAAAGTCAATGCTCTACCACTGAGCTACAGGCCTTCCCTGGGACCTGAAAGGGCCACACTTCTTTATTTCCAGAGGTGTTGTTTCAGGTAAGGTTGGGATGCAGGTGGCGCTGTGGGTTAAACCACAGAGCCTAGGACTTGCTGATCAGAAGGTCGGCGGTTCAAATCCCCGCGACGGGGTGAGCTCCCATTGCTCGGTCCCTGCTCCTGCCAACCTAGCAGTTCGAAAGCACGTCAAAGTGCAAGTAGATAAATAGGGACCGCTCCGGCGGGAAGGTAAACGGCATTTCTGTGCACCAGAAGCGGCTTAGTCATGCTGGCCACATGACCCAGAAACTGTACACCGGCTCCCTCGGCCAATAAAGCGAGATGAGCGCCACAACCCCAGAGTCGGCCACGACTGGACCTAATGGTCAGGGGTCCCTTTACCTAAGCTTGGGACAGGGAGGTAAGGTTCAAAGACTTGCTGTTGGATATAGTCAGCGTTAAAATGGAAAACAATTATTTAAGTACAATTGCACCTAGCCTCTTAGCTGTGTATTTTAAGGCAGGGGTGGCCCTCCAGACACTGGAGAATGGTGCCCATAGGGATTGGTAGGGTAGAAAGCCAGTGCCAGAGGCAACTGTAGGTGAGACCAGAGCCAGTGATAGGCAGAGCCAAGGAATTATAGTTTTGTCCCCATCTTCTTCCCAGCTGTGTTGTACATGGGCAAACTTTGAGAATGAGGAGGAGGAAGCTGGCAGATAGTTGTATCTCTTGCACTGGTTGTAAGTTAGACAGCAGGGAGGTGAGGGCTGGCTGAGGAGAGATTGAGGTTGGCGGGGCATTGCCCCATTTCCCCCAGTACATCAGCCTCTACTGCCTCCAGATGCTGCTCAACTGCAACTCTCCAATCACACTTGACCATTGGCCATGTTGACTGAGTCCAACAGCATCTGAGAAGCCACAGGTTAGCAACCCCTGTTTTCAAGAGAGCAAGAGGGATTAGTCCCTCAAACAGTGGCACTTTTCACAGCCACTGTTTCCATGGGCTGTTGCTTCTTTGTCACACACACACACCCCCATCTGTGATTTCTCCTTCCTTGGGTATCCCCAACCAGATCATGTTGTTGGGGAGAAAACATGGCTGAGGGAAAGCAAAACCAAACTAGAGCAAGGGTGGTGATTCCTGGTCTGGTCACATGTGTGGCCCTAAGCAATCAGGAAGGCAGTGCACGTCTCACGCCCACAAAGAAACTCTCCAACCTGAGAAATCTAAGCGATTGCACCTATTTTATTTAGTTATACAGTGGTACCTCAGGTTACATATGCTTCAGGTTACATAGGCTTCAGGTTACAGCCTCCACTAACCCAGAAATAGTGCTTCAGGTTAAGAACTTTGCTTCAGGATGAGAACAGAAATCGTGCTCCGGTGGCGCGGCAGCAGCGGGAGGCCCCATTAGCTAAAGTGGTGCTTCAGGTTAAGAACAGTTTCAGGTTAAGTACAGACCTCCGGAACGAATTAAGTACTTAACCTGAGGTACCACTGTATATTTAACAAAAGCAATTGGCTGCTTAATCTAATAATCTCTAAAATCTAAGATCTGGTGATAATCTCTACATAAAATACCTGGTTCAGGGAACCTGGGGCCCTCTAGATGAGACCTGGGAAACCTTTGGCCCTCCAGATGTTGCTGAACTCCAACCAGTCCTAGCAAGCAGGGTCAATGGCCAGGATTGATGGGAATTGTGGTTCAGCAACATCTGGAGTGTCTAATGGTTACTCACACCTCCTGTAGATAATGTTGGACTGTAATCCCCTTCATCCCTGACTACTGACCGCACTGCCTGGGGCTGATGGGAGATGTAGTCCATGACCCCAGAATCCCATCCAACTCTATGGTTCTATGAATATCTGGAGGTTTAAAAGTTTCACATCCTTGATACAGCACTTGGGTCTAAGTAGCTGAGTGCTCTTTGCAGGATTGGAAGCTTTTTTCTGAAGCTTGCTTGCTGTGTCAGGAGGGAGATTTGGGAAGGTGGTAGCAAGGCTAAGCTCTTTCTTTTAAGCCTACTTTCAAATCCAAAAAAAAAAATCTGAAGAGCCAGCCACAGGTTCCCCATCCCTGACCTAATTCTTGGCTTTATGGACACACCTACACTAAAGCCTTTGTGGTTCCTATACTATTTTAATTGACACAGCTTTCATGAAATAATTCTGGGGATTCCCGTTTATAGAGGATGCTGAGAATTCACAGAAATCCTTAGCCACTCTTACAGGTCTTAAGTCCATGGAGTTTTCTGCAGAGAATATCTGAAGCACCACTGGAATCTGAATCTTCTATCTAAACCCTTGTCCAATATCCCATGCACAGGATGTTGATGGTATAGGAGCTTTCACATAACCAGCCAGTCTGAAAGACAATACAGCATGCCACATGCACCCTGGGGGCAGAGGGAGACAATATGTGCCAAGCTCTTTTTAGAAAGCCGCCACTCCTATTCCTTCCAGTAATTATGCCCATGTCTCCTTAACTGTCCTAGATCTCAGTCACTTGCTTGAGAATGACGTGCGGGGCATTTTGCACAACACTCTGTGTCGGGCTAGATGGCCCAGAGATCGCAAGAATGAAAATCTGATGCTGTTGCTCTGTCCTTTTTCTAAGGCGTGTGTCCTTCACATCACCTATAGGCTTTACTTCTGCCCAACTTAAATAGCCTTCCTGTCTTCTTGCCCAACCTGGCAGGAACAAGAGAAAGGTTGGCATGCCAAATGTGTTCCTCCTCCCTCGTTGAATCATTCCACCCTTAGAGAATTGGGGGCCAGAATTGTCAAAGACTTCTAGACAGGTGAAACACAAGTTCTGGCAAACTGTGGGACGCTACCCCCCCCCTTCTCAAAATCCCCCTCCCGTCACTTCTTTTTTTTAAACCCCCCTCCAGACACAGCATGTAGACTTCAGGGGGAAATATCCCATTCACATAAAAGTCATTCCACCACTTGGACCCAGGTGCTATATCAGGGTGGGGGAACTTTGGCTCATCAGAGGCTATTGGACTACATCTCCCATCAACCATAGCCAGCTTGGCCAATGACAGGGGATGATGGAATTCGTAGTCAATCTCTAGATGGTCACTGGCTTCTCAACCCCGTGCTATATAAATGCAAAGTATTATTATTATCACCAATGTAACTGTTTTAGCATGTAATCATATCTTTTTTTCAAATTATTTTTATTAGTTTTCCAAATTGTTACAAACCAAACTAAATTACTTTAATACTATTTCTTTAAAAAAATTAGATTTCCTGCTCCTGTTGCAAACATATGTCCATCAATTTCTCCTGTAGCCACATCATTGCTTCTTTAATATGCATTTCATCCTTTACTTGTTGACCATTTTTACAGCAAGCCATTATTTCCTCCTCACTTATAAATATAAAATCCATTTCACATGTGTACTCCTTCATAAACCTTGTTGTCTCAGACCTGGTATGCTGGGAGAGTAGATTATTATCTTCCTTTGTTCAGTCTTTGCAGTGTTTACAAGATCGCATTCCAACTTCCACTGTTCACCACTTGTGTACAGGCTGCGGAGCATGCAGTCATCATCACCCACCAATGTTTCCTCACTCGCCCATCTTCCTTTCCTTTATCCTGAGTGTCACCTGTCTTGATCTTGGCCGCAGACATCCATGTGAGATGAAGGATTAGTCAAACTGGCAGAAATATGTCCTGACTCTTTGCCAAGAGACCGAAGGAAACGTCTCACCTTGAGAACCTTCACCTCGAAAACACCTGAAGCGAGGCGTCTCTCGTCCTGGAGTGGATTTATAGCCCTGATGAGCAGGGGTGGCTTGAGGTCACCTACTCCCCTGGCTGGTCCAGGGCAGTTTTACATTTGATTTATGCACCAGCACACATCCCTTAGTAACATGCTCAGAGAACACAGCTACTGTCAAGAGTGAAATGAGCCTCTTCATGTGAGCAAGTGAAAAAGAGCAATTATCCATAGTGGATTTGCAGTGTTTAGTGTGTTTGTTTGTTTGTTTTTAAGAAGACTGCTATAAAACTTTATTGATGCATAATTCACAAAGATGCTGTGGCTTGGCTTACTTCAGAGAAAATATAGGCATGGTCATAACACTAAGTGAAAGGATTCAGTCAACAGAAATTTAGGTTGCTTATCTATAAAGGGGTAGATTGGAAGTCACAGGGGCTGAAATGTAAATCTCCTTCCTCTGAGACACAGATGCAATAAAAATGCTCAACTCCCTTGATAACATTAGGGACCACTGAGGAATGGCAGGGAAGACAGCAACCTCCAAATTTAGTTTTACACACTAGTTTCTGCAACAAATTTTAAGGACTAAGAACAAATGAGCTGCTTTCCAGTAAGATGGTAGTCCTTGTTTTAAAAAGAATCCTTGCAGTCTCCAGCAAATGTACCATGATGGAGATGGGATCACCTTTTCTTAAAGCCATACTTCTTTCGCTCATAGAAGAGATCTGTTTTTGAGCTGCCCAGATTGCCAATCTTGGGACAGCCATCTCGATCTTTCTCCTGGATGGTGCATTCTTTACAGTAGTATGCATCAGAGACACCAGGACCTCCACATATTACACAGTGCCCTTTATAAGACCCATAGTTGCACTCATCACATATGCACACCAGTGTGCAGGGCCGCACATAAGAGTCACAAATAACACACTTGCTATCACACTTTTCACATAGTCGTCCAATAGCCATGCCCGCCTGCTTGCGGCAGAAGATCAAATACAGGTGGTGCTTGGCCATCCCTGAAACCCTTCGCCTCGCGCCGCTGTCATTACTCTTTGCAGTGTTTAGTTGAGATTGTTTGCCTCTTTAAAAAAATGCATGGAATGGCTTTCTGATGCTTCCTGCAGTGCTGGAATTCCTCCCTCTGCAACTTACAGTACCAGTTCAGTTAGGTTAAGCACACAAGAAGAGCTTGCTGGATCAGGCCAATGGCCCATCTAGTTCAGCATCCTGTTCTCACCATGGCCAACCAGATGCCTGTGGAAAACCAACAAGCAGGATTCAATCATAACAGCACTTTCTCCCTACATGGAAGCCACTGTCATAAAGAGAAGGGTACTGGACTACCAGCTTGGAGACCAGCATTCAGATTTCCACTCCGCCATGAAACTGAGTGACCTTGGCCCAGTCATTGTCTTTTGCCCTAACCTACCTCAGAGACAGAGGCGGATTTAGGGGAGTGCAAGCAGTTCAGTCACACGGGACACGGAGCCTCGGTGGCACTGCAGGAGGCGCTGCAACTACTATTTAGAATGGAGTATGGGGGGGTGCTGAATTTTGGTGTTGCACAGAGTGCCGCTGAAATTTGAGACCCGAGTATCAAAGCATTGGTGTGAAGATAAAATGGAGGTGGGAAGAGAGAATTGTGTATGCCAACTTGACCTCCTGGAAGGAAAGGTGAAATATAAATGTAATAATAAAGTAAGGAATAATTAAAGAAACCCTGAAGTCCACACACAGATTTCTACCCATGGTTATTGAACCAGTGGATATTTTCCTACATGTACATAGATTGAGAAATGTGGCTTCAAAACATATTATTGGGGAGTACTTGGCCTGGGAATTTTTAGAAAGCAAAAAAATACTGTGATTTTTAAACAGATAGTGTACAGTGGTATCTCTGGTTACAAATGCTTCTGGTTACAAATGCTTCAGGTTACATGCTCCGCTAACCCGGAAGTAGCTGCTCCTGGTTGCAAACTTTGCCCCAGGATGCGAACAGAAATCACGCACCTCTGGCACGCGTGCAGCTGGAGGCCCCATTAGCAAAAGCGCACCTCAGGATAAGAACAGTTTCAGCTTCAGAATGGACCTCCGGAACAAATTAAGTTTGTAACCAGAGGTACCACTGTAATTGGTGAGTTTGAACCAGGTACACCAAAAATTGGGTAAAGTCACACCAAAGTCACATTTGGGTCCACCATCTTGATTCAAAACCATGCTTGGTAACCAAACATCAATGAAGACCCCCACCTTGGGAACCCTTGTGCTGAGTTTGACTCCGATATCTCAAGAAGGAGCCAAACCTATGCCAAAAGACAGATGAAGTCATGCCAAAGTCACATTTTGGTCCACCATCTGATTTTAAAAGGTTAAAGGTAAAGGTAAAGGGACCCCTGAACATTAGGTCCAGTCGTGACCGACTCTGGGGTTGCGGCGCTCATCTCGCTTTATTGGCCAAGGGAGCCGGCGTACAGCTTCCGGGTCATGTGGCCAGCATGACTAAGCCGCTTCTGGCAAACCAGAGCAGTGCACGGAAACGCCGTTTACCTTCCCGCCAGAGCGGTACCTATTTATCTACTTGCACTTTGACGTGCTTTCAAACTGCTAGGTTGGCAGGAGCAGGGACCAAGCAACGGGAGCTCACCCCGTCATGGGGATTCGAACCACCGACCTTCTGATCGGCAGTACTAGGCTCTGTGGTTTAACCCACAGCGCCACCCCTCACTCCACCTCAGGAAACCTCTGTAACGAGTTTGGTATCAATGTCACAAGAGGCATTTGAAAGCACAGAAAATGGATAAACCGTTTTCCAAAATATATCGTAGATGCATGCCATGTAGACATTTATTTATTCCATAAAACTTATTTCCTGTTTGGTTGTTAAAAACAAAAAACAAAACCACAAAACTCAAAGCTGTAACATACAGTAAACACTTTTGTGATTGTGACATGTGACAATCCACATGTGCTTTTGTACTTTTTTTTCTGGGCTGGCAGGAAAAAAATGTATAAAGTAGCTTAAATGAAGATTTTATAAAGCATAGTTCAGGAAAGCACAAAATATTGCAACTTTGGTTTCAAGGTAAAAACAGCAACACTGTTACAGTGGTACCCCGGGTTACATATGCTTCAGGTTACATAAGCTTCAGGTTACAGACTCCACTAACCCAGAAATAGTGCTTCAGGTTATGAACTTTGCTTCAGGATGAGAACAGCAATTGTGCTCCGGCGGCATGGCAGCAGCAGGAGACCCCATTAACTAAAGTGGTGCTTCAGGTTAAGAACAGTTTCAGGTTAAGAACGGACCTCTGGGATGAATTAAGTACTTAACCCGAGGTACCACTGTACCTCCACCTTACAAAGCCCAGTCCTCCTGGCAGCTATAAGAAATTGCATCTTACCCACTGCACCCTCTTTTGTGAACTGTGCTCCTTTGATCTTCATGAAACCAACCTTATCAAAAGACCCACATTATTGTGTTGTGTCAATCAGAGCTGCCCAGGAAATGAACATCTCTGTCGACTTGTACAAACCAGTCTGGCCACTCTCTCATTACAGCTGCCTCACACTCAGCCACGTGAGCCTGTACATTCCACCTGGGTGTATGCAATAATGTTGCTTGGCTTAAGCACCACTGTCTGGTCCTCTTTGTGCTAAAACCAGACATTTGTTCTTGATCTAGTAGCTTCTAAGTGCTCTTCCCTTCATACCTTTTTTTTGGGGGGGGCGGCAGAGGGGTTCTCAAAGCAGCCATCAGAATCAGGATGGCCAGTTGAAAACGAGGACAGGGTTTCTGCACCTTTAATGTGTCAAAGAGTGAATCTGAGCTTGCGGAACAAACTGCACACCCATCAGGCTCCTCCCTCATCTATCATCAACTATTCCACCAGGCTATTAGGAGAGAGAAATGGCAATGCAGGGACTCTCTGTCAGCTCTGATGAAAGGCCAGAAACTTTTGGCTCCCTTTTCTCCTTTAAATCTTGCAGTTCTGGCTGATCATTATAAGAATTCTGAATGTAATTTAACAAGAGCTTGAGTTGGGTTTTTATTTCCTCCTCCCTCCAAATCCCTTTTCCTTTTCTGTGGTGTATTGTAGATTGTTGCAGGGATGCGTTCATCAATACAGTCGTACCTTGGTTGTCAAACGGAATCCATTCCAGAAGTCCGTTCAACTTCTGAAAACGTTCAGCAACCAAGGTGCGGCTTCCGATTAGCTGCAGGAGCTTCCTGAATTGCAATCAGAAGCCGTGGAAGCCAAGTCGGATGTTCGACTTCCAAATAACGTTCGCAAACCAGAATACTCACTTCCAGGTTTGCGGCGTTCAGGAGCCAAAACATTCAACTCTCAAGGCATTTGGCTTCCAAAGTATGACTGTATAGTGGTACCTCGGGTTACATACGCTTCAGGTTACCTACACTTCAGGTTACAGACTCCACTAACCCAGAAATAGTGCTTCAGGTTAAGAATTTTGCTTCAGGATGAGAACAGAAATAGTGCTCCGGCGGCAGCAGGAGGCCCCATTAGCTAAAGTGGTGCTTCAGGTTAAGAACAGTTTCAGGTTAAGTACAGACCTCCGGAATGAATTAAATACTTAACCCAAGGTACCACTGTATTCGTAAGAAATTTGCAGAGCTTTGTTTTCATTCCCCCCCCCTGAAGGGTAGGATAAAAATGCTATAAGCAAACAAACAATTAAAGGATTAGGGCCTCATTTTCACCTGGCCATACACACTGTCCTGGGATTGCTGTGGTCTCCTCCCCCCGCCCCCAACCATAGCTCCCACTCAGCAGATTTTGTGCTGGATGCATACCCTGGTCATGACCCCATTGATTTCAATAGGACTAAAGTGTTTGTGACTTAACTTAGTATGGATCAAATCCAGCATCTTTTAAGATTGTAGCTTCAGGCATGTCACTATCTCAGCCTCAATGTCCCATCTTCAATACAGGGATAATTATATTGACCTTACAGCATTGTTACAACAAGTATTACTGATATAATTAATGGAAGCAGCTTGAACATTTAAAAATCATTAGCAGTAATAGTAGAATCATAGAATTTTAGAGTTGGAAAAGACCAAAAGCATTATCTAGTTCAACCCCCTGTAATGCAGGAATCTTTCTGGTCAACATGGGGCTTGCACCAGTGACCTTGAGATTAAGAGACTCATGTTCTACCAGCTGAGCTATTTAGTTTCCTATTTAGTAGTGTGGCTATGTTACAGGGATGCTTTCTTATAAGACTTTCTGCTCATTCCATAAAGAGCATTCTGGTTACTCATGTTTCTCATATTGCCAAAAGTTATACATTGGAAGCATCCCAGAAAATGATTAAGAAAGAGTCACAAGGACCAGCCCATTCTTAGTTCCTTCCTTGTGCAAAGAAAAGCTATGTTCAAGTCCCAACACTGAACATTCTCTGCTGTTTTAGCAGTGTTTTTGCAGTAGCGACAGCAGTAGGTACAATCTTGGGAGCTGAGTCATGCCTCCTGGAGCCAATTAGGGCAACTTTTGTTTCCCTTGAGGGGCTGGCTTTTCAGCCAAACTCTGCTGTTTATTGATTCATAGTGTAGCAGGGTATGTGCGAATATTTGTTGATGGTTATCTTTGCTTGGTGAGAGTATCCTCAGAGAGCTGATTCCAGTGATACGCTGCTCTGCTTACACATTGAAGATGTTAAACGGGCATGTTGTTCTGTCCTGTATGCAACCAAACTGCATCAGAATTCACATGCATCAGGGATGGGGGAGCTTTCTAGCCTGAGAGCCACATTGCCTTATGGGAAACCTCCCAAAAGCCACACTGCCAGTAGTGGGGCAGGCCAGAGGATACCGTAATATATGCTTTGGAAACCTCAGGATTGTGCTATTGCAATGCCTTTTACACTGGGCTGCCTTTGAAAACGGTTTGGAAGTTTCAATTAGTGCAGAATGTGGATATTCAATGAATGACAGGCATCATATAAGATAGCACCAGTTCTGTTACAACTACAGTGGCTGCTGATTATGCTTCTGAATCCAACTCAAAATGCTGGATTTGAACTATAATGCTCTTCAACACTCAGGACCCCAGCATCTTCTGGGTCACACTATGAATTGACGTGCACCATTAGACCTTCTTTGGAGGCCCTTCTCCAGCTCCTTTCGCAGAGGGATGCTCAAAGGGTAGTGATGAGGGAGACGGCCTTTTCAGCTACAGGATGCACTCCCTAGCAGGGTTGCCTGGTACCTTTGTTGACATCTTTTCAATTCCAGATAAAGCAGTGTCAGATTTAGAGCAGTTCCCCTACACAAAGCGCTATGCTGAAGGGGCACAAAATTGAGAAGATCCATGATTGAGAAGATCCATTTGGGAGTGCCAAATCTTGGCTTCGCTCAGGGTGCAATATTACCAAAGACGACCAAAGTCCACCCATGGCAAAAGGCTTTTCCCAAGCATTTGATAGACAGAGATTATGTTGTTTTGTTATTAGTGTGCTGGCAAGCTTCCAGCAGCTGTTATGGGGCTTGCTTGGTCTGTTTTTATGGTATTATGTATTTATAATTATGCTTTTAATATGTTGCATGTCACTTGAAGACTGTTGAGTAACAAGTGACTAACCAGTCTAATAAATACATTTTTATCTGCTGTTGTTTTCCCAGTGAATAACTTTTTGACTTGAAGGGCCATACTTGTGAATGTTGTTAGTGTGGGGGCAGAGAGCAGTGGATATTAATTTCCACCTCAAATGCACACCTAAGGTAGCCTTTTTCATTCCATTTACAGACCCAGGAAATGCAGGAGGAAATTCAACAATTATACATGCGGGACGGCTTGGCGGGGAGCTGCAGACATGAGGAATTCAGTGTTGGACTGTTATGGTCGTTCTGTCAAGTGCAAGCATTTCTGCTTGCCTTATGGAATTATTATTTAAAATTTTATACCGCCCTTCATCTGAGGACCACAGAGTGGTTTACAATATAAAGGTAATACTCTCCGTTCTCCTTTCCTCTCCCTGCATATAGGACTCAGCTACACTAAAAAAGGGGGAAAGAGAGGACCCAAATAATTATCGCCCAGTCAGTCTGACATCAATACCAGGGAAGATTCTGGAGCAGATCATTAAGCAAACAGTCTGTGAGCACCTAGAAAGGAATGCTGTGATCACCAATAGTCAGCATGGATTTCTGAAAAATAAGTCATGTCAGACTAACCTGATCTCGTTTTTTGACAGAATTACAAGCCTGGTAGATGAAGGGAACGCAGTGGATGTAGCCTACCTTGATTTCAGCAAGGCATTTGACAAGGTGCCCCATGATATTCTTGTAAAGAAGCTGGTAAAATGCGGTCTTGACTTTGCTACCACTCAGTGGACTTGTAACTGGCTGACTGACCGAACCCAAAGGGTGCTCATCAATGGTTCCTCTTCATCCTGGAGAAGAGTGACTAGTGGGGTGCCACAGGGTTCTGTCTTGGGCCTGGTCTTATTCAACATCTTTATCAACGACTTGGATGATGGACTCAAGGGCATCCTGATCAAATTTGCAGACACCAAACTGGGAGGGGTGGCTAACACCCCAGAGGACAGGATCACACTTCAAAATGACCTTGACAGATTAGAGAACTGGGCCAAAACAAACAAGATGAATTTTAACAGGGAGAAATGTAAAGTATTGCACTTGGGCAAAAAAAATGAGAGGCACAAATACAAGATGGGTGACACCTGGCTTGAGAGCAGTATATGTGAAAAGGATCTAGGAGTCTTGGTTGACCACAAACTTGACATGAGCCAACAGTGTGACGCGGCAGCTAAAAAAGCCAATGCAATTCTGGGCTGCATCAATAGGAGTATAGCATCTAGATCAAGGGAAGTAATAGTGCCACTGTATTCTGCTCTGGTCAGACCTCACCTGGAGTACTGTGTCCAGTTTTGGGCACCACAGTTCAAGAAGGACACTGACAAACTGGAACGTGTCCAGAGGAGGGCAACCAAAATGGTCAAAGGCCTGGAAACAATGCCTTATGAGGAACGGCTAAGGGAGCTGGGCATGTTTAGCCTGGAGAAGAGGAGGTTAAGGGGTGATATGATAGCCATGTTCAAATATATAAAAGGATGTCACATAGAGGAGGGAGAAAGGTTGTTTTCTGCTGCTCCAGAGAAGCGGACACGGAGCAATGGATCCAAACTACAAGAAAGAAGATTCCACCTAAACATTAGGAAGAACTTCCTGACAGTAAGAGCTGTTTGACAGTGGAATTTGCTGCCAAGGAGTGTGGTGGAGTCTCCTTCTTTGGAGGTCTTTAAGCAGAGGCTTGACAACCATATGTCAGGAGTGCTCTGATGGTGTTTCCTGCTTGGCAGGGGGTTGGACTCGATGGCCCTTGTGGTCTCTTCCAACTCTATGATTCTATGATTCTACACAGCTGCAAATAAAATGTTTTAAATGTGTTGTAAAGTGCAATATACAAATGTGACACTAGATGAGTCATGCCAAATTCAATGCATTTTTCAAAACGTTTTTAAAAAAAGCATTTTCACAGCATTTTTTACGTGTATAGATTCCACCATAGTTTGGGGAGTTCTCCTAATTCCCCCCATCAGCCAATTTAAGAGGCAAATGGGGGAGGATGGGGGGAAACCTTGTTGCGCTAGCAGGACTTATTATTTCTACTAGTACAACTATTTAGTTGAATCCAGCCCAGAAATGTTATTGAACAAAAGCTTCTCCTTTCTGCAGTGATTAGTAGAGAACATAGGATTCCACCTTATATGGCATCCCGACACCTCAGCATTGTCCCCTTGATCTGGCAGCAGCTTTCCAGGGTCTGAATTGGAGGCCATTTTCATCACCTGCAACCTGATCGTCTTATAACTGGTGATGACAGGGCTTTAACCTGTTCCTGGCCGGGTGTGTGCTGTCTCTGGGCTACAGAGCTACAGACCGATATCACAGGGGCAGGCAATGTAATAACTCTGGGTGCACAGGCAGTGATAATAAGAGTGGAATTGGGTTTCTTTGTGACTCCTTTGCTCCCCATGACTCACAGTTGTGTTGGCTTTCTGCACGATCATGGGAAATTATGAAATGAAAAGGGACAGGCAGTTGGGTTGAGAAGCAACGTCATTCACCGGGGGGGGGTGTCTTTCCTTCTGTTGCTCAAGGCAGGTTCTTGTGTGAAACAGCATGTTTCTCAAATACAGTTCAAGAGAGACTCTATGTAAGGTGTTCTTTTCTCCAGGTACACAGTTAGTAGATTGGGTTTTTTATTACCTGATGTAATGGCTCACAGAAAACCAATAAGGGTCCTGAGGATCTAATACCGTATTTTTCGCTCTATAACACGCACCTGACCATAACACGCACATCGTTTTTAGAGGAGGAAAACAAGGGAAAAAACATTCTGAATGAAACAGTGGATGTATCATTTTTGTGCTTCATGCTGTGGCCACAGACATGTGATCTGATGGTGAATTTGGGGTGACCCAATGCAAAAATCCTGAGAATTCCTGTGGATCCATGCTTTGTAACCACGTTTTTGCACCATTGCAGCCCCAGGCAACAGTGGGTGCGTGATTTTTTTGGTGCAGGCTGTAGCCATGGACATGCTATGTGATCTGATGGTGAATTTGGGGTGACCCAATGCAAAAATCCTGAGAATTCCTGTGGATCCATGCTTTGTAACCACGTTTTTGCACCATTGCAGCCCCAGGCAACAGTGGGTGCGTGATTTTTCTGGTGCAGGCTGTAGCCATGGACATGCTATGTGATCTGATGGTGAATTTGGGGTGACCGAATGCAAAGATCCTGAGGATCCCTGTGGATCCATGCTTTGTAACCACATTTTTGCACCATTGCAGCCCCAGGCAACAGTGGGTGCGTGATTTTTTTGGTGCAGGCTGTAGCCATGGACATGCTATGTGATCTGATGGTGAATTTTGGGTGACCCAATGCAAAGATCCTGAGGATCCATGTGGATCTATGCTTTGTAACCACATTTTAAATGGGGAGCGAAGGAAAAACAAAGAAGGGACATGAGGTGGTGTGCAGAGAAGCAGCTGGCTAAGAATGCAGGAGAGGGATTTAACGGGAGGGAGAAAAGAAAGGCAAACGTTTCCCCCCACCCCAGCCATTTCTCTCTCTCTCTCTCTCTCTCTCTCTCTCTCTCTCTCTCTCTCTCTCTCTCCCTCTCCCTCTCCCCCAGCAGCACCGGAGCACAGAGAGGAAATAGAAGGAACACAGTCTGCTTTCCTCTCTGCTTGCCTGGAGGGGAGGGGCTTTCCCTGCTCTTTGTTCCGTTTCAGCAAACACAGCAAGGAAACAGAGGAGGGTGGGCAGTAAGACACTGAGGCAGAATGCAGGAAAGCAGCCACTTCCTCTTTTCAGATTTCCCTTCTCCGTGAAGCGCGATTTGATTTTTGCCTGATTTTTCGGCTCCAGGGACCACACATTCGCTCAATAACACGCACAGACATTTCCCCTTCCTTTTTAGGAGAAAAAATCTGCGTGTTATAGAGGGAAAAATACGGTAACTCCTTGATTCACCCAATTTCTTCTTTAAAAAAGAAATGGACAGTAACATAGTAAGCAAAGACTTTTTTGTTGATTGTGCAACATATATGTTAGGGAAAGGGAGGAGTTGCATAGATTCTCAGATGATGGATCAGTATCTTATAAATGTGCCCATCTAAAGATACACTATCTTAAACACACACACACACACACAGAGAGAGAGAGAGAGAGAGAGAGAGAGAGAGAGAGAGAGATGTACAACAAGTTGATGATATAGCAGATGAAAGCTAAATACACAACAACCTAGCTTCACACTTCATCTGATCCTATCACCATTCTACACTCAATGGTCAGGGATTAATTACTTCAAAATCCCCTTGTGCTAGTGCAACTCAAGGATCAATCAGCAGAGGGAATCTACAATGGGAATCTACAGAGCCACTATTCCACTAGGCAGAGTTGGAAGATTGCTGTGGAAGACAAACGGAACAAGAACATTATTATCACTTTCCAATAGGAACAGGAAACACCTGTATCCACCCAAATGCAATTAAGTTCAGTGCCACCTAGTGAATAAAGCTTGTAATGGCACTATCCACCCAGAAGTGAAGTTTTGCCCAGATCCTACGCTCATTTATCAGTCAGTTCCATCCTACCTCTGATGACGGCATGTTTTGCCTTTAAGAAAGGTGGCTAAAATTAAATACATTTAACACAGTCAATAAAGAGTTCCCGATGATAGACTCTCCTCTACTCCACAACCGGTCATGGCACACTAACAGGAATATATAATCCCCAGAAAGGGAAGACAGGTCTGAAATAGAAAAATCATGCATCATTTTCTGCATCACACTGCCTCCGTGTCTAGAGAACTAGGAAGCCGCAACTGGAAATGATGGTGGGAAACTATGAACAGACAATGCATGACAAAAAAATCAGGGATGGAGAGGTAGGCTGATTTGCAAGACCCACTGTGGATCATTGTGGGACAACTGTAAGTTGCTTTAAGCTGTTTTTAATATTGTGTTGTCATGTTGTGTTTCAATGTTGTCACCTGCCCTGGGATTTTAGGCAGAAGGGATGGTAATAAATTAAACAACAACAATGGTTGCCAAATTGTGGGACAAGTGCTGTTGTGGCTATTTGGTGCTCATCGGAGCCCCCCAAAAGAGGACTCAGGACAGCAGCATCACAGATGTGGGTCCTTGGCTGCCGCCTGTGGATGCCACCTGCTGGCGTCAGGCCTGCAGAATCAGTGATGGGTGGGGACCAGTGTTCTTTTGAGAGACGGCTGCCATTGTTTCCCCAGGGCTCTTGGGTATCATCCACAAAAGACAGCAGATAAACAGGTGTAGCAATGCCCAGCATAGAATTTGCTGTGCGGGGAAAGATGTCTTTGTTTCTCCTGTGTCATGGTGAGCAGCAGAGTTACCCTGTAAGAACAAATAGGTTTGCAATCCCATTTCAGTGTGATGCTGTTACAAATTAGGGCACTTCCAGATGACCTGTTTATGGAGCACTTATTCTGATTTGTTTGCAGGGAGGTTAGATGACATTGTGTCAAAGCAAGTGTTACCCCACACTTTCCCATCAACCCCCCCGCCATCTTTGGGGGGGGGGGTTCTGCACAAGATGACCCCATCAACTATTATTGTGCAACCTGAATTTTCTGGCATGTGATTAAATCCCACTTAAAAATAGTAACGCTCTGACAGCGCCCTTATTCCAGCTCTCATGCTGTTCAGTTAAGAACAATATCTGTTAATGATTGACAGTAGATCTTAGATGCCTTAACCTTAGCTGTCTTCTCATATTAGATGGCACTCATCTTTGAAATCACCAGGGGGTACACACAATGAGGATATGTGCCAATGGGTCCTCAGCAGCAATACCTCACCAGGAATGAGGGTCTGTATGCTGCCCTAAGGCCTTGCCACAAGAGCAGTAGCAAAAGTATTCAAGGGTGGGAGGAAGACTATCTCAGTAGCTCAGTGTCCTCCTGCTCCTGCCCCCAGTTAGAGCTGCTGCAAAAATGAACCGCATAGATTTGAATCACAGCATTGCTTGAAACATAGCACTGTACTATTCTGCCTTGGTCAAACAACACCTGGAATACTGTGTCCAGTTCTGGGTGCCACAATTTTAGAAGGATACTGACAAGCTGGAATGTGTGCGGAGGAGGGCGACCAAATGATCGAGGGTCTGAAAACCAAGTCTTATGAGGAATGGTTGAAGGACCTGGGTATGTTCAGCGTGGAAAAGAGGAGACTGAGAGAAGAAATGATGACCATCTTCAAATATCTAAAGATGGAGCAAGCTTGTTTTCTCTTGCTCTGCAAGGTAGGTCCCAAACCAATGGATTCAAGTTACAAGAAAGGAGACTAAACATCAGGAAGAGCTTTCTGACAGTAACAGCTATTCAGCAGTGGAACAGTCTGTGATGGCCTGGGACTTGGGCTCGGACTTGGAACCAGAGGAGTCTCAGTATGCAAAGGATCCTTTGCCTCAGGCATCATCTGAACCAAGCCTGGGGCCTGATCCTGAAGAGTCCCAGTCTGCACAGGTTTCCCTGCAACAAACCCCAACTGGGCCGAGTCAGGGGCCTGAGCCTGCCCTGGTTCCAGATGCGGGGATTACCTCGTTGCCTTCAGCTGGGCAATCACTTACAGCTGCTCCACTACTGGTTTGGTCAGGGGAGGCTGAGGCGGCCCCTGGGTCTAGTAACCCACTGGCATCTCCCGAGCTGCAGAGACTAAGGTCTGAGAGAAGGAGAGACCTGAGTGCTCGCAGGAGGAGTGCTCGCCTTCGGGTGAAACAAGGAGGTGAGTCGCTGGGGGATCAGGACTGTCTGTTACCCCAAAAAAGATAAAAGGCTGTTGGACCCCACCCCAGGTTGCGGGAGCGACATTGCTGTATGCCAGACCCTGCCTGAGATCCTGTACCTGTCCTTGCCTGGTTTCCTGCCTTGTCCCTGTCGGACTAACTCCTAGTAGAACCTATGGATTCTGGACCAGACCTGGACCGTGGTTCTCAGGTTACCCCCGGGCCTAGCATAGTGTCTCCCTCAGGAGGTTGTGGACTCTCCTTCCTCCTTGGAGGTTTTTAAGCAGAGGTTGGATGGCCATCTGTCAAGGATGCTTTAGCTGAGATTCCTGCGTTGCAGGGGGTTGGAGTAGAAGACCCTTAGGATCCCTTCCAACTCTACCATTCTATGATTCTAACTAAATTTGGGGTCCGAAAGACTGCATCTGTCATATGAGGATAGCACTGAGCCTTCTTGACATCCATTGCTCTGCACACTTTTGCCTCTGCCCCCGCTCACCATTGGCCTGTGGCCCCCAGTTGAATAAAATGAAACACAGCCCTCAAGCTGAAAAAGATTCCCCACTCCTCTCTCAAAGCCTAATAGATGTATTGTAGCTTTAATGGACTAGAGCCCATTTCGTCAGATGCATGGACTCCATGGAAGCTCACACAACAATAAATCGAATCATCTTAATGTCTCTTAACTCCTTTTATTGCTTTTTGCTGTCACAGACTAATATAGCTACCCATTCTGAAATACATCCCATTTGCAGGGTTAGCACCAACTGATCAGCAAAGAATAAACTAAAATATTTAAAGTATGCAAAGAGTGTGTTTCCTTCTGCCGGTGTGCACAGATAGCGCCTTATCCTATGTGCCACTTACTTGACTTGAACATTAACTCCCACTGAGCTCAATGGTGATTTCTCCCAAGTTAATATTCATCAGAGTCCAACCTTAGAATTAGAAGGTGCAGTTTCTGGGTCAGGAAGCTTGACTTCTAAATCCAGGCGGCTTTGAGTCCCATCATCTCATTTTTTATGAATTTAATGCTGGCAACATGCAAACTAGGTTACTAGATCAGAAATCAAATGGCAATGTAATGCCATACTGAGAGAGATTGTTAAAACAAAGCCCTGTCATTATGAACATAGGAAATGTGAATCCTTGAGGCAGGCAAACAGCACTAGTCACAGTGAGGAAAGGGGGCTGGGGAAGACAGCTGGAAACTCCTTAAGCCGTGGATTAATAAATAATAATACAACAGATTATTCAGGCTTTGCTGGAAGGAAAAACGTGCATTTATAATATTTCGCACAAGGTTGTGATCTGCCTCAATAGCTCAGTTGCATTCCGTGAAACCTAAGAGCAACTGCTCTGTTTAGATTTCAATTCAGCATTAGCCTTAAGGCGTTGGATGAGTTACAACATACTTAAAAACCAACAAACCAAAATAAAATCATTGCATACTATGCGCCCACATGTAAAGTGGTTCCCCATGTTTAATCTCTTTTCCTCTCACAACAACTTTAGCCCTAATCCATCAGGAAGTCCTCTTGCACAAGCCCTGCTGAAATCAAGGAGGCCAGGTCACATTTGCACTTTGTACTAGGGAGGCTCTGGGTAAAGCTAAAGCTGCAATTCTATGCACACTTACCCTGGTGTAAGTCCCTTTGAACTCAGTAGAATTTACTTACAAGGAGCCAGGCTGATCAGAATTATAAATGCTACGTGTGGTTATAATTAAGAATACTTAGTATTTACTCTAAATGCAAAAGCAAGTTGCTTCGCAGATATTAAGCTGCTGCAATTCTCGCAACAGCCCTGCAAGGTGGGTCAATATTATTATTCTTATCTCGCAGATGGGGTGCTTAAGGCTAAGAAAAAGTGACCTGCCTAAGGCATTCTAGTGAGTTCATGATTCAAACTGAGGACTTGCAGCTTTGTGGTTTGGGCTCTGGGGTGAATGTCATACCAGATCTCTGAAATACATCCCACTGAGATCACTTTTCTTAGAGAGAAGCACGTCAAATAAGCTGAGCAAAGGAAAAGGTACGCTACACTGGTATGCATGGCTAAGGGCTAAACTGCCACAGTCCCTTTATTATCACCAGCCAAAATATCACAACACAGTGAGCAAGCACTGGGTGTTATGCAAGGGGGCTTGCTATTGAAGCAATAATGTTTGCATTGGTTTGTTTTTTAATTTAGAAAGGTCATTTTGGTTATAGAGCATTATAGAACTATAGTTCTATAGTTACAGAACTATAAAAATCAAATGGGGAACAGCTCGGTTGGTAGAGCATGAGATTCTTAATCTCAGGGTGGGTTTGAGCATTCCTGCATTGCAGCGGATGGACTAAATGACCCTTGTGGTCCCTTCCAACTCTACAATTCTATGATTCTAGCCTATGGCTCTCCAGAAGTTGTTAAACTCCAACTCCCAGCACCCCCAATAGCATCAGCAACTGTCAAGGATCATAGGAATTGTAATCCAATCACACCTGGAAGTTCCCAGGTTGCCTATATTGTACCTCTTAGAGAACTTTTAAAGAGGCGTGGCTGTGGAGGCATGAATTCACCACCACACCTCTAAGTCCTATGCACACATAACTGGCAGAAAACTTCTATTTCACTCATGCATGGGGACTTCAGTATAAACAAGTATGGGGCGGGAGTCAGGCTTCACATCTGTTATCCTAGGCATACTTCCCTAGAAATAAACCATCAGTGGGATTTACTTCCGAGTAAACGGACCTGGGCTGCTTGGTTGCAGCTTAGCCCAGCGCGCAAGAAGGGGGAACAACTGGGAACCAGGGCCGACCACCCCACAAGGCAAGCTGAGATCTTGTCTGCGTAATTCTTGGCGCTGCGGAACCTCGAAGCCTGTTCAGTTCCCTGCCTAAAAGTCCACCATCCCCCTCGAGCCAAGCCTTCTCCAAGCGCTGGCCGAGCCGAAAAAAGACACCCACGACGTCAGTTCGCTGCTTGCGGACGTCACGCCTTTGCTCACAACTACGCCATACCCTCTCCAACTCAACTCCCCCGGCAGGCAGAGCCACCGCGGGCTCCATTTTTTGTTGTTGTCCCCGTCGCCTCTTTTAGAAAAACTAAGCGGGTGGATGATCCCCGGTGATGATGATGATGATGGAGGTGGAGGCGAGGAGGAGGCGGCAGCTAGCGAAGGAAGGCGGGGGAGTTCCCCTCCCTCCTTAAAAGCCGCTTCCGGCCCCGCTGCCATATTCCTTTTTTGGAAGGGGGAGGAGGAAAAAGAAACCGAGAGAGAGAGAGAGAGAGAAATGAAATACTGTATAAAACAAGGCAGTCGAGGCTGACGGTGGTGGCAGCCGCTGCGTTTGGAGAGCGTAGCGCGTCGACGCCAGGGCGCCCGGTGCCACGGGGACGGGCCTAAGGAGTGGCGCTGGTGGCGACGAAGCTTTGGATTCCTTGCTGGATGCTTCTGCCGGAGAAGAGCTTGAGGGATCTCTGGCGCGAGGTGGGGGCGGAGAGAGAGGAGACGGTGTCGGAGGCGCAGGCGGGCGTGTACCTCGGCTGCTGACCTCACTTCTCGAAAGCGCTCCAAGTTCACCATCCCTCTCCAGCCATTTGCTGATCTCCAGCCTTCTGCGCACCGGGAAAGGTTGCTGTGGGGCAAAGGCATCAGGAGACCGGCTCTGTAAAGGCGCACGCCTCTCTGGAAAGAGAGAGCGAGCGCGAGAGCGCGCTTCCGGCGCGCACACACACGCATCCTCCCTCCCATTCACTGGCTCGCTCCACACAAAGCGAGCGCCTTGGTTTCTCTTCCATCGCGGCTCTTTCCAAGCTATATGTGCGAGAGGAACTCCGGAGCGCGCCGGCTGGCCAGCGCCTGAGCTCTCCGGGTCCTGCCTTTGCGCGCCGTCTAGCCTCCCGTCTGCGATCCCGCCCCCCGCCCGCCTTTTTTTTTTTTAATCGGAGCCATCGATTCATTTGTTTGCTCCCTGCTTGGCCCCGCTGAAGATCTGGCCGGTTCCCGTGGTTGGGAGGAGGAGACGGGGCGAAGGAAGGAAGCCAGGCGTCTCCATCTGGCCCCCGTGATTCTCTCTTGCCACCAGGAGACTTGAAAGAGAGAGGAAATAAAGGGAAGGTAAGTGTCTGCCGGGTGCTGCGGGGAGGGGATTGGACTGCTGTGCTTAATATCCCGGCGTCTCCGGCCGGGCGTGATCTTGACTAACTAAGCCTTGGTTGCAACTGACTAAGCGAGCTTTGTTAATATCCTGTTCTTGGACAGAGGAGGAGGAGGAGGGAGACTGCACGCGAAAATCAAAGCCGCAGGACCAGCAAACGTTATTGCTGCTCCCCCTCGATGTCTTTTTAGAAAGGCAGCAATCATTCCCTGCGAGTGGCACAGATGGATTAAGTCCCGAGGTCTTTTTTGTTTTATAAAGGAGGCAACGAAAGGTGTCTCCTGATACGAGTTGTTGTGATGGTTCTGCTTGCTCGGTTTGGGCTTTTGTTTGGGGAGGGGCGCGTGGAAGGTCGAAACCACCCGGAAAGGAAGCGAAGAGTCTTTCCCCGGATCGTCTTGTGCGCGACTTGGTTCCGATACACTTTCTTTTGTTATGATTCTCCGTCTGCTTCGGCGGGCATGATGCGCCGCTCGCTCCCTAATCTAGGACTGTACTTTCTCTCCCCGCATCACACTCCCACTCTCGTAGTATATATTCAACCCAATCTCTTGGGCAAAGGAATAAGGTGGGGGAGAGGGGTAATCTGGGAGCTGTATCTAGGCCAAAATATGAAATATTTATCATGCCCGCTTCGATGGTTTTTCCAGTCCAGCTCCTTTTATTTTTTAATTTGCGATTGGTAAAATATTCATTTTCAGGGGGGCGAGAGACTACGAGTGTTTGTGTTTATGTTGTGGCAGTATCGTTCTAGGAGCACGCCTACAACGCTTCTCTTTAACCTGGTCACGCCTTAAAACTGCTGGCAGCCTGGCAGGATTTAATCTCATGCAAAATTGGGGTGCTACTTAATTAACTAATAAATGGGGAGATCGCCGCCTCGTAACTTCTCGCTGCTGCTTTTATTGTGTGTGCGCGCGGCGTGAAGCCGGCGGATGTAATGTGAGGCAACCCAGTTTATTGTCACATAAAGGCGACGTCCGTCATTCTCCAGGAGCGGAGGTTGGGCAATCTTCCCGAAGACCTTTAAGTGAGAAGGGCAAAACGGTGTGTGTGTGCGCGCGTGTGCGCGCGCTCTACTCTGAAAAATTGCAAAGAATTCGAGAGGGGAGCAGAGTTAACTCCTTAGTAGCTGCCAGAGAAAAGAGCAAACTGGTACGTTCTGTGCAGTGGAGAGAGAATGTCCTCTGTAGGAGTGCCTTTTTTTTTGTCACTAGCAAGGCTTCAGGTGCCCTTATTGTTCTCTTGGGGGCTCTTGTGTCCAGTAAAGTTGTGTGTTCTCCCACTGCAGGATCTTCTTCTCCCTTCAAACTTGCTTGGAGTGCAATGCACAGAGTGTCCAGTGCAAATCAGGACATCTTTCTGTCCGTTTTATCTCGTGTCACAAACTCACCCGGTGGCCTTGGTCAAGTCCCTTGCTTGTCTCAGCAGGCATACGGAGAAGATCCTAGACCAAGCTTACAGGGTTTGTTTGAAGTCCTGCTGTGACATGATGTTACAGGAAGTGCTTCACACCCATGGAATGTGCTGCATAAATGCTAAGGGTGCATATAATGAAGGGTCCTTTGGAAGGCTTGTGTAACCTCCTTCTCCTCTTTGCAGCCTCTGGGAACCCTTGTAAAGCCTTGCCTGAAGGCCAGGGAACCCCTGGCATGTGAGATGGCATGTGGGGAATAGCAAAATCTGGTTGGAAGCAAATGCACTCAAGCAAGCTCAAATCCAACCAGTATTTTTGGGTGACTTACATGCTGGTACTTGATGCGTGCATGTGAAATACACAATAGGAAGGAGGAAGAATGTCTTGATGGATCTCTGCTGTGATTAGGGTCATCCAACACTCTCCTTCCAACAACAGTCAGCCAGATGTCCCTGGGAAGCTTAGAAGCAGAGAATGGAGGCAACAGATCCTCTCCTGTTGTGTGTCTGAAGCACCTGGCATTCAGTGGTATATAACATTAATACTGTTATCGCTATTAATCATCATTATTATTTATTAAACCTAGTAGTCACTTGTCACCTGAAAGCCCTCCAAGTAACTAAGCATTGAAGAACATATATTGAAATACTTTATAAAGTTAAAAAAAAATCATATATAGATCATTGACATTCCATACAGCTTATGAAAAAACAGCCCTGCCAATAACAGGGATAATAGCATTGACAACACACTAACAAAAAACCCAGACAAAATGATATTCTCACCCACTTACCAGTAAATAAAAAACAAAACTCAAACACTGATATGCACCCTTCCCTAGCCCAGAAGGCAGCCATGTCAACCCAGGATATATATATTTAAAATCTCCCTACCCCTCGCCAGAAGTCTTGGCCACAGGTTCAGCAGCTGCCAATCAGTGGGGTCTGGGTCCTCCAAGGATGCTCTGGTGCTTCTCCTTTCCTTGCAAGGAGAGCAGCAATAAATGCAGAGCAGGGAGAGATGGCAAAAGTTTGCCTGCTCTGCAGACTTTCTGGCTGTTGCTCCTCTACTCTCATTGTTGGGGTCCTAGATCGGCATAACATACCGTGCCATATAGATCTGCGGTCACCAACCCTGTGCCCATGGGCCCAAGGCATCTGCTAAGGCTTTCATTGATGCTCCTGGCATCATCTGGAGGGTCACAGGTTCCCTTATCCCCACCCCCTGTCCCGAGCTATCTAAAGTGGCACATAGGGATCCGCCTTATACCATTGATAAGTATTGCCTGCACTGATTGGCAGCTGCTCTATAGAGTTATCAGTCAGGGGACATTCCCAGTCCTACCAGGAATTGCCAGGGATTGAACCTGGGACCTTCTGCATGTAAAGCAGATGCTGTACCACTGAGCTACAGCATTCCCCAAGGGCCATGGCCATCATTCATGTCAGTGAATTCCATAAGGTAATTATGGAATGTGTGTAGAATTATTTTCCTTTTTTGCCTGTCCTGAATTTGCTGCCAGTCCACTTCTGATGCAATGTCAGCTGCCCCACATCCAGCATATGGGAAAGAACTCAAAGCTAGGAGTGCTTTTTTTAAACAAACGAACAGGAATAAACATACAATTAGAGTGACAAGACCCCTTGAAGACTCCCACATTTTTGGGTGGTAAGCCCCTATAATTTTTACACTGCCCATTGCAATGAATCTAGTCCCTTTTTAAGGTGCCACAGGGCTCCTCCTTACCTGTGCTGCTGCCATTCCATGATAGACATGAGAGTTTCCAACACCAAGGACTGACTCACATGCATGCACACACCTGCCAGGGTCTGATCCTGCTCTTAATCTGGCTCACAGATGAGTATGTGTGTTGGCTTTTTTGATAAGCATTGTTCTTCATGAGTCTGTAGGCCTAGCTTCAGAGGCTGGCAAGGTTGGGCATTTGCCAGGGTGCAGGATCCAGAAAAGGGTCCACATCCCTTCCCATTTTTATTTCACTCAAAGTATCCAGGATGTGGAAACCTATGACAGTTTTCAGTTTGCATGCCTTCCCTCTTCCAGGCTGGGAGACCCATGCCCGAGAGTCTTCAGAACCCTGGAGGTGCCATTGGGCAATTGTTAAGCAGAGGCAGCTTGCCCATCAAGATGAATGGGACATTGCCCCACCAACCTCATCTATCCCCGCCCCTGACTGTCTACCTCCTTACTTTCCACCAATCCAGGGGTGGCACAGCTATCAGTCTCCTCCTCCTCAGTCTCAATGTTGCATTTGAAGAACTCCGCAGGGAGGAGGATAATACCAGAATTAGCTGGTTCTGTCTCTCATTGGCTCTGGCGCCACCTACTGTTGACCTCCCAGCCTTTTGCACCACTGGTGGGTTGCAGCCATCACTGTTGTCAAATAAGATGAAAACCTTGCCATGTCTAATCGGTGAGGGCTCTTTTGGGCATGGGAGTCATGACTTGGTTGCCAAGGAGTATGTATTGGTGAACTCCTTAAGATTACGCCCCCCCCTCTTAAAAAGAAAGAGGAAAAAGTATAGGCCAAAGCTGTCCCATTATGAGATGAGTGATTAGCAGCATTGGTCAGCTACTCGGCTGGTTTTCCAGGACACTTGAAAGGCAAGTGAAAATGACTCGTGGTGAAGCATCTCTTCCAGCTGTAATGAGTCAGGGAGTGCTGGTTCCTTCCTTTCAGTTTTAAACCAAGCTAGCTCTTTCATGGCTCTTTTAGGGACATTCTGTTGCCAGCAGGGAACTATACAGTAAAGTGTGTACAGTACAGTAAAGTGTGTATGTCCCACGGAGGACCTTACTGTCTTCAAATAAAAACATCTTGGAGATCCCGGGCCACAGGGAGGTTAGACTGGCCTCAACCAGAGCCAGGGCTTTTTCGGCTGTGGCCCCAATCTGGTGGAACGCTCTGTCACAAGAGACTTGACATCTTTCCACAGGGCCTGCAAGATGGAGCTGTTCCGCCAGGCCTTTGACACAGTCTGACCCCCTCTCTCCTTCTGTAATCTTCGTAGAACTCTAACCCGATGGTTGCCATTAATTTGATTCTGAATTGATTCTAGAATGTATTTTAATTAATTGACTGTGTGATTTTATGTACACTGTGCTATTTTTACCTGTTAGCTGCTCTGAGCCTGGCTTTGCCCGGGGAGGGCAGGATACAAATAAAATTTATTATTATTATTATTATTACTGAGATTCTAATAATCCTATTACACACTATTGTGATATACAGTAGCATGCTCTTCGGTAGACAAGAGCAGGAGTGGGGAATTTGTGGCCCTCCAGATCATAGAATCATAGAATTGTATAGATTGAAGGGACTCTGAGGATCATCTAGTCCAACCCCCTGCCATGCAGGAATATGCAGCTGTTCCTTACAAGGATCAAACCTGCAACCTTGGCATTATCAGCACCATCCCTGATCTGGAGCAAGTCCTTCCATGGTAGGATGCTCTTCACTTGACTTGAATTATTTCTCTTCTTTCAAAACCATGTGGGATAAGGCTTATCAACATCTTCCAAGGTAAACCCTCCCATTGTTCAGCTGATTGGTTTTAAGGGGGGTGGGGACTTAGATTGAGAGGCAATACAAACCACTGCTAGAATTAGAAAATGTTTGCTGTTGTTGTTAGAAAGTATTACTAGTAGGCCTCTTTTGAGTAGATCTAGAGATCAGTTCTTCCATTTTTGGGTGGGGGAAGTGAAGACAGATGGATATCTAATATGAAATGAAACTGGCTTAACAGCAGGGAAATGATTCACTTTTTCTGCCCTGAGGAATTCTGTAAGCATGTTGACTATTGTTTTGGTAGTCTGAATCTTAGCTGTACATCTTAGACCCATAAAACTGTCATGTAAATTGAAAGCCGGGTTAATGATGGATAGTGGTTGGCATAATTGCATGCTTCGTGGTCCATACTTTCCCAGAAATGAGTGCACACCTAGGTGCATGTGCATCTTCAATCTGGAATAGATGTGAAAGTGATTCTTCAAACATGGAACACATGGAAAAGGAAGTTAATTGTCCCAATCAAAACAGTTTTCATTCTGAGCATTCTAGAAACATCGGTTTCTTCAGTAACAAAGTTGGGTGCTGTTTAGTAATGATAAAATATGTTTCAAACCACTTGTTTGAGGTTGAAAATCCAGTGAAATATTATTCTGACATGGAACGTGGAAGTAACAGGTCATTGGAAAGTCACTGGTGACTTGCTCATGGGTGAAGTCTGGAATTCCCCTCCATCAAGGGATGACCTGGCAGTTGCCTAGAGGTACCCATCGAAAACAATGAATCACATGTCCCAGTTATCACTATTCACATCTTCTCCTGAACAGGAAGGGATAATGCATATACACATACACACCACTGGGTATTAAATATAAATCATTTGGGGGCTCAAAAGCAGCATTCAAAACTCCCATTGTTCTAGGCGCATTTTGCAACATGGAATTTCATTAGTGCGAGCAGTTCCTGAGCTCCGGGCACAATCCTGCGCCTAAGGTTTCGGATTAAAACTGCAGAGTGGAAGGAAAGGAGGACCTTTTTCTGCCTCCCCACTTCCCCCACTACTCTCTGAAGACTGGAGAAGAGACCCTCTTAAGAATATTAGGGGGCTGGGCAGGGGAAGGACTAGTCCATGTGAAAAATGAACATAATATTTTAGCTGCAGTTCATTCATTTTCAGCTTTGTATTCTCGTTATAAAAAAGCGTGTCCAGACATTCTGTTGTTGTGCTCATAACCTAGGTTTAAGGTGCCATTTAGCTTCCAGCTTATATATCTCAGTTTATAACACAGCTCGAAAGAACAGGTACAAAAAGGAATGCACACATTTCCCTTGATAAAGAAGGAAATGAACCGCTGGTGTGTTTTATTGTTCTAGGACTAGATGAGGTCTGAAATGATGCTTCAGTCCTAAATGTGTGTCTCTGTGTGTGGGAGCAGCTCTGAGCAGTTTGCTGTGTTTGACATGTAGCTTTTCAGCATCTTCCTAGCTAACAGACCCAGTCCAGATGTTGTGCATCCTTTTGGACCAGAATGCAGCCTGCTGATCAACTCTCCTATCTTTCAGTTTTATGCTCATCTAATGTTACTGGTAGGGACGCGGGTGGTGCTGTGGGTTAAACCCCAGAGCCTAGGACTTGCCGATCAGAAGGTCAGCGGTTCAAATCCCTGCGACGGGGTGAGCTCCCATTGCTCTGTCCCTGCTCTTGCCAACCTATCAGTTCGACAGCACATCAAAGTGCAAGTAGATAAATAGGTACCACTCCGGCGGGAAGGTAAACGGCTTTTCTGTGCGCTGCTCTGGTTCGCCAGAAGCAGCTTAGTCATGCTGGCCACATGACCCGGAAGCTGTGCGCCGGCTCCCTCGGCCAATAAAGCGAGATGAGCACCGCAACCCCAGAGTCGGTCAAGACTGGACCTAACTGTCAGGGGTCCCATTACCATTACCATTAATGTTACTGGTAGAAGGGTCTGGAGGGACCCCTCCAGACATCTTTTTTATTGTGCATTCATGATGGCATCAGGGTGGTTCTGTGAAATCCCACTTTCCATACTCCAAAGGTTTTGGGGCGGTCATAACTGTTTTATTTCCAGACTGTGCATGTCCCATAGCTTCCTGCTGAAATCTTGGGCTGGTTTTCTCTTGTTCTCCTTTTGTTGCACCGTAGTGCAAGAGTGCCCTTCCAGATGCAGTAACATTAGGAAAGCATTGCAGAACAACTAATACAGAGGAAATATGTGTGGATGGTCCAGTATAAACCCACCATAGGGACACAGGTGGTGCTGCGGACTAAACCACTGAGACTCTTGCTGACTGGAAGGTTGGCGGTTCGAATCCCCGCAACGGAGTGAGCTCCCGTTGCTCTATCCCAGCTTCTGCCTACCTAGCAGTTCGAAAGCACACCCGTGCAAGTAGATAAATAGGTACCGCTGTGGCAGGAAGGTAAACGGCGTTTCCGTGCACTCTGGCCACATGACCCGGAAAGCTGTCTGTAGACAAAAGCCAGCTCCCTCAGCCTGAAAGCGAGATGAGCGCCGCAACCCCATAGTCGCCTTTGACTGGACTTAACCATCCAAGGGTCCTTTACCTTACCTAAACCCACCATTAATGTGCTATTATTGTGCCAATGACATATATTTGTGTAAAAAAAAAAATGGGGGAGGGGCCTGAGAAGGAAGTGCAGTGGAGAACATCTGGAATTGCAGCAATTTTAACTAGATTTATCAGAGGGAGAGGTGATTCTGAGTTCTGCTTGCCTGAGTTTCTGCAATCTGTAGGAGTAAGTGCTGTTGTGCAGTGCCCATTCATTTGTGCTGGAAAACTGCCCTGGTGCATTTTGTGTGAGGAGATTAGATTGGCTTTCTTGGTCATTCATGAAACCCTAGGTTGAGTACTTATTATTGGTTTGCTAATGAGCACCAGTCTTTTTGGGAGGAGTACACAAGCTGAGTTCCCTGAAGTGACCTGATTTAATCCAGCTGCCTCTCTTTCCTTTGATAGACTTCTAAAGAAACACACACACACTATTTTTAAAGCCTCTTCTACTAATGACTACACTTTAAATTTTATTTCTGGCATGAATTTAGGAAATTTGAACGGCTATCCAAAGATCTATTGTTTCCTGCGCTGCCTACTTTACAGCTCAGTTTGTAGCTGGCGCTTTTATATCTGGTGGGGAATCTCAGGTGACCTCACTTCCTCAATGCTTCTGGCCTCCTGTTGCATAGCCTTGCTGGAAAGCCTCCTGATGATCTCTCACTTCAGCTGGTGTTAAAACCCTTCACAAGTTTCCTTGAAAAGTCATCACCTCTCTTCTGATTCCTCTAAGCTAGTGGCTGTAGTCCAGCGGGTGTATTTAAAATGAGCTATTTGGAACTGCTTGCTAGAATGAGTTAGTCAGAAAGCCTTTCCCGGAACTTCTGGAAGCAGCTTGTGGGTGTGAAGCCATCTCCCTGACACTCAGTTTTTATTACGTGCAGGGTGTTTTTGCACTGGGGGAGCTTTCAAACATGCAGCACTTCACTTGTATCTCAAACTGGAGCAGTTCAGATTCACAATGTTATGTTGCTGGTTTGATAAATTGGTCTTGGTGTCATTCAGGCCTGAAGATATGGTGGTGCTTCTGACTGGAGAGGTGACTCTTTTCTCATCCTTTCATGATTTGATGGTCAGTGATATTAATAAAGCAGCCTTCTCTAAACTGGTATTCTGCAGACGTTTCGGGCTATAACTCCCATCAACTCCAACCAGTGTGTTCTGCACTCCATATTTACAGGTCATGGAGACTTGGAACCCTATGATGCAACCTTCAAAGCATTCAAAGAACCAGAAATCTAATGGACCCCTCCCCCCGCTCCAACCCCACCATGGCAACTCCACAAGAGGGAGGTGGTTTAAACCACAGAGCCTAGGGCTTGCCAATCGGAAGGTCAGCAGTTTGAATCCCTGCGACGGGGTGAGCTCCTGTTGTTCAGTCCTAGCTCCTTCCCACCTAGCAGTTCAAAAGCATGTCAAGTGCAAGTAGATAAATAGGTACCGCTCCAGTGGGAGGGTAAACGGCGTTTCCGTGTGCTGCTCTGGTTCACCAGAAACGGCTTAGTCATGCTGGCCACATGACCCGGAAGCTGCCTGCGGACAAACACCGGCTCCCTTGGCCTATAGAGCGAGATGAGCAACCCCAGAGTCATCTGCGACTGGACCTAACGGTCAGGGGTACCTTTTGGAAGTACTGTACCCTAGGTGTGTGTAAGGAGATCTGTTTAACACTGCGAAGCAACTTGAAAAGCCACTCCTAAATTGTAAGCAACATTTCAAGGGAGGGGACCCCAGCTATTAGGATCTGCTTTAGCTTCTTCCATCTCTTGAAATGCACATTGCTAATCAATTGATTTTGCCGGGGTGGGGGGGAGGGCAGAGGCTAGTTCTAGGAGCTAATTCACACAGCTAGGGCTGGTTCACAAATACTTCCTAGCCTAAGTGATGTAATGTAGTCCACCATTTGGGATGTCACAGATGATTTGGAGATGCTTTGCTGAACTGGTCCTGCCATGTAGGAGCATAGACTCATATCCTATGCTTAGCTCTGTGGGAGCGTCTTGAAATGGTCTGCTCTCGACTGCTGCCTAGTCCATTTCTGTAATGGATGTCCTTTTGTTTTGAAGGATTAATATAATGATCCATTTTCATCTTGGCTCTAAACACAATTAATGCCTCGCATTTTGAAGCATTATGGCACCATATGGCAAGCCACCCAACTCATAATGTCCCCTAATCTTCAGATTTTTGCTTAGCAGCCTTAAAGATCAGGCCATTGTTGCCGTTCAGAGTCTCACCAGTGTGCTTGCTATCCATTGCTAAATGAGGTATGTACTTGAGGAAAACTACAAACAAATCAAACTGTGGTCATGTGATCCGAAGTGTGATCTTAGCATAAGACAGGGAAGTGGGAAGTTTTGAGATCTAATTCTGTCTCTGATGTGCATTCCCCTTAGGAAATTTATTCAAACCTCTGTTGTCATCAACTTCCCCTTTAGTAATATGAAGTTGAGATTTAGTGTATCTCTATTTGAGGAAATGTTTTTGAAAAATTGGCTTCTGAGAGTGCTGTTTGTGATGCTCCAAATGTACAGCTATTGGTAGGACTATTTCCAGACTAGGAAACAGCTATTTGCCTGGTTACCTGAAGCAAGCAACAGTCTCCTGGGTAACAAGACAAAGAAGCCATAGCTGGGTTCTTCCAACATGCTCTAACATGGGGTTGAAAACCTTAGGAAGCTTCAGCTGGTCCAGAATGCAACCACAATGACGTTGTTGGGTATGCACACTTATCACATTCCACCAACATCTGCACTGATTACCAGTTTGCTTCTGGGCACGAAGTTTGGGTGACTATCTTTTATCGAAGTCCTAAATAGCTTCAGTCCAGGATACCTTGGGGATCATCCTGCCTGCTCCCTAAGATCAGAAGGAGAGGTCCAGCTCCTTGTCTCACCTAGGATGAAAACGTATATGAATGAGACAAGAGAGAGAGAGCCTTCTTGGTGGCTCCACCTATATTATGGAACACCCTGCTCCACAAAGTACAGTTGGCTCCTGTGCTGTTTTTTTGCTGGTTGTCAAATACTGCATTATTTCAGCAGGTTCTCATCGTATGTGGCGGATAATGTTTCCCCCCCTTAGTTTTAATTGCTGATCCTGCCTCCTTGGCTGATAGTTTAATGATTTTGTTCATTGGAAATTGCTATTTAAAATGTTGGGGAGCCAAGGGCCACATTCCGTTCTGGAAACTCTTTCAAGGACCATGTTCAAGTAGTGGGTGGGGTCAGAGGCAAAGGTGGGCGGAGCAAGACATGTAAATGCTATCTTTTGCTCATTGGCCAGTTTCTGGACATACTTGTACAGACCTCCCCTAAAGTTTGCAAAAAAAAAGTATCTGTGTTTAGGGATTGATTCCCGTAATTCTCTGGCCACCAAAATTATTTCAAGGGCACAGTGGTGCAGTGCAGCAGGTTTTTGAAAGTCAGGCCTGATTGAGATTAGCTTAATTTCATAACACTTTGAAGGAAACAGTTTTCTCATCTTCTGTTCAGAGTGCTAAATTGTAATCAAACTCTTGGGAACATCGGAGCAGCAGCCTTATACATAGCCAGAGAGTTGGTCCATCTAACTCCCTACTGTCTACACCAGGGCTAGCCAACAAGATGCCCTACAGATGATGTTGGACTTCCAACACCCTTCGCCCCAGCCAGTGCGGCCAGTGGCCAGGAATTAAAGGAGCTGGAGACCCAACAACATCTGAAGAGCATCATTCTGCTACTCCAGGTCCATAATGACTGGCAGTGGCTCTCTAGGATTTCAGGCAATGGTTTCTCCTACACCTACCTGGCGAAGGTGAGGGTTGAACCCAAGCCCTTCTCTGTGCAAAGCAGATGCTCTGAAAATGAGCTACAGCCCTTTCCTCTTACTTTCTCTCTCTCTCTCCAGTTCTTAACCAGATGACCTTGCATCAAAAACCCAGCTTCATCACCAGATTACACAAGTCATTAGGCGAATCTGCACCATTATGGTCCTGCAGCTATAGCCTTGCCCTTGTGGTGGTTTGAACCAATCCTATCGTGCATTGTCAGTAGCGCATGCCAGTAATAGGCGAGGCCTTACCTGGCTTATGCCTCACCATGTTGCTCATGACAAACTACTTTCCCCCCACTATGTTGCTAACTCATGAAATACAAATAATGTTTGCTTTGGGCTAGTCATTCTGATGTTGAGGTTCAGTCTACTTTTTTTCATCTTGTCGTCTATTGTGAGAACAGGATGTTGGACTAGATGGGCCATTGGCCTAATCCTGCAGACTTTCCTTGTGTTCTTACGCCAGAGTTGCTGGATCCGAAATGGATATCAGAAGCAGTGGGAGTCCTAAATCTCTCACTTTCCTTCCTTGGGCATGGCACACGGATGCCCTTAAGAGTTGCAGAACCCAAAGGAGAGGGGTATAAATTTCTTATCAGAGCCATCTGGGCTGCCTTAGGTGTGATGCTGGAAGGGAGTTGCAAATGAAAAGAACAGCATGCATTCTAATCACCGCCTGGAGAAGTTCTGTTCTGCGTTTCTGTCTGCCAGATTGTGCATAGGCTTCAGGTGCCTGCAGATTGCTGCTGCAGTCATCATCTGCATGGTGGGTGGCCTCTCGGGTCTTGGGAAGCTGCTGCCAGGATTGCTTGAGAGGCAGCCCAGTCAGATGAATTGTGGGGAGGCAAGGGAGACGGGGTGGAGTTGCGAGGAAAACCTGGGAAAGGATATTCCTTGAGCACCAGCTTTTGTGTGCAACACTGTGCACTTGCTGGGAGGCGGCAGCAGGGCAGCAAAATCTTGAGTGCCTACGGGACCTGATTCTCAGCATAATGGCTAAGAGCCTGAGGATTGTCTCATCTAATGCTAGTCCTACTCAGACTACACCAGATGAAGTTAATGTACCATAAGTTAGTTGTGTCTATTAATTTCAATGGGTCTGTTCTGAGTAGGGCTAGCATCTCAGCTACAGAGTGGGAAGTCCCTAGTCTAAACCAGGGGTCGGCAACCTAAGGCCCATGGGCCGGTAGCAGCCCATCGGCACATGGCAACCCCTGCTGCCGCCCACTCTTACCAGCACAGTGTGGGGACCGACTTCTGGGTTGATGGCGCCTGTGCACAGTATTCAGATGCTGATATGGGGAAAGCAAAGGTGTGAGCCGAACTTTTCCATATTGTGAACAATTTTATTCAGGGGTTAATAGGAGCGCTCAAGAAAGGAAGTCTTAGAGTGTAACATGGATCAAGGTTGGCTGTGCTGTCTTGCAGTGGGGGAAACTGGTCTGGCTCTGACTTCAGACTTGCACTATTTACCCTTCAGAGTTGAGACTAAACATTCTGGAGTGTTTAGCCTGTGAGGTACAAAAGCAAGGAGAAATCTTTTGCTTTACAAGGATAGAGGTTTGATGCAAGAACTAGGGAAAAATATTATGCTGCTCCCTTACAAGTAAGCAACTTGTACAGAACTGCTGACCGGATCAAGTGACAGCTAGGCATTTTGTATCCGGGGCCCTTCATTAGGGAAAGAAACACTGTTTCTTCAACAACTCATTTAGCAGCATAAATTAAGTGAATTTGCCAACGTTCTGCCCAGACACTGAGGTCCAGCTCTGAGAGCCTTCTGGCGGTTCCCTCACTGTGAGAAGCCAAGTTACAGGGAACCAGGCAGAGGGCCTTCTCAGTGGTGGCACCCGCCCTGTGGAATGCCTTCCCATCAGATGTCAAGGAAATAAACAATTGTCTGACTTTTAGAAGACATCTGAAGGCAGCCCTGTTTAGGGAAGTTTTTAATGTTTGATGTTTTATCGTGTTTTTAATATTCTGTTGGAAGCTGCCCAAAGTGGCTGAGGAAACCAAACCAGATGAGTAAGGAATGAATAAATAAATAATAAATAAAAATTATTATTATTAATTAAATGTTTAGTCATGCAAATCAAGGCTCTGCTTGAAGACCTACAACACAGTCCTTTGCATGTTTACTCAGAAGTAAATCACATATTCAATGGAGCTTTCTCCAAGGTAAGTGTGCATTGGATTGTAGCTGTAGATTCTGGTTTCGTCATTGGTTCCTGGGTGACCTTGGCAATCCCTACCTCTGCATTTAGAGCTAATCAACAAGTACTTGTTATGGTTGCCAGTAAGAATTTGTATTGTATGTAATTAATTGTGCGACAGGGTAATATCGTGGTGCCACCCACACAGCAGTGAGTCCAGATTCAATGCTAAATGTAAACTATTAGCCTTGATTCTAAATTGGTGGCTTAGGGCCAAGGGGTTCCCCTGGTTAGCTAGCTTTTATCTGTTTGAGGGTAATACTGCCAATCAAATTTGAGCAGGGTTAGAATGGCGCATTGTGCATTTGTCTTAAGATAATACAGGATGACAATGACCTGGTGATGGCATTGGGTGGATACCTCGTGATAGGTAACTAAGCAAAACATGGTTGTTGCACACTAAAGTCTAGTGTGGAAGGACCCAGACACAGATGGGTCATTGGCAAATTTCAGCAACCAATCAAGGAGGTAAAAGGTGAGAACCGGGAGAGATTTCTATTCTTTCTAGTACCAAAGACAGAAACAATGAAGGGGTAATTTGTATCTGTGTTTATGCAGGATGCTTGAAATAGTGGGACAACTAAGTTGCTATTTAATGGAGAATCTACCCCACTGTTTTAGGTATGTTGGATCTTTAGTGAGCCTTTTGTTTCTGTTAGGCTTTTACCCACGATAAGTTTTATAAACTTATTCTTGATTACATTTTTCACAATGAACCATGCCAGGGAGCAGATTTCATTCACAGCTGGTGATTTTGACAGATTGATACACTTCTTATTGGTAATATTATATTATGACTTAGTATTGACGTTACAGGAGCCAGAATCTAGTACTAAAAGGGTTTTAGAACTAATTCAAGAATTTGGTCAAGTGGCAGGATTAAAACTGAACAAGTTAAAAACTAAGGTTTTAGAGAAAAATTTAACACCGATTGAAAGAGAGAGGTTTCAGAATGAGATAGGCTTGACTGTGGTTAAGAAAGTGAAATACCTGGGGATTAATATGACAGCCAAAAATGGGAACTTATTTAAAGATAATTATGAAAAAAGACTTAGAAATTTGGTCGAACTTGAAGCTTTCACTGTTGGGTCGTATTGCTGTGATAAAAATGAATGTATTGCCTAGAATGCTGTTTTTGTTTCAAACATTGCAAATTGTGGACAAGATGGACTGTTTCAAGAAGTGGCAGAGAGATATTTCTAGATTTGTCTGGCAGGGCAAGAAGCCCAGAATAAAATTTAAGATATTAACTGATGCAAAGGAAAGGGGTGGATTTGCCCTGCCAGACTTTAAACTTTACTATGAATCAGCAGCCTTTTGCTGGTTGAAAGAATGGCTGCTTCTGGAAAACACAGACATTTTGGACTTAGAAGGTTTTAACAATGTATTTGGATGGCATGCATATCTGTGGTATGACAAGGTCCAAGCGCATAAAGTATTTAAAAACCATATCGTCAGGAAAGCATTGTTTAACGTTTGGATAAGATATAAGGACTTATTGGAAAATAAAACCCCAAGGTGGCTGTCACCAATGGAAGCAAAAGCCCAGAAAAAGCTCAATATGGAGGCCAAATGGCTGAAATATTGGGAAATTTTGGAACAAGAGGGAGATAGACTGAAACTGCAGAGTTTTGAGAAACTAAAAAACAAAGTGCGAGATTGGCTTCATTATTATCAGATAATGGAGGCATATAATTTGGACAAGAAAATTGGCTTCCAGGTGGAAAAATCAAAATTAGAAACAGAACTGTTAGAACCCAAAACTAAGATTTTGTCAAAGATGTATAACTTGCTGTTGAAATGGAATACTCAGGATGAAACGGTGAAATCTGCTATGATTAAATGGGCACAAGATGTTGGACATAACGTTATGTTTGCTGACTGGGAACAGTTATGGACCACAGGTATGAAGTTTACGGCATGCAATGCCTTAAGAGAGAATATTATGAAGATGATATACAGGTGGTACATGACCCCAGTCAAGCTTGCAAAAATCTATCATTTGCCCGATAATAAATGTTGGAAATGTAAAGAAACTGAAGGTACATTCTTTCACCTTTGGTGGACGTGCCCAAGGATTAAGGCTTTCTGGGAAATGATCTATAATGAAATGAAAAAGGTATTTAAATATACCTTCCTGAAGAAACCAGAGGCCTTTCTTCTCGGCATTGTCGGCCAATTGGTGCCAAAGAAGGACAGAACTTTTTTTATGTACGCTACAACAGCAGCAAGAATACTCATTGCAAAGTATTGGAAGACACAAGATCTACCCACTTTGGAAGAATGGCAGACGAAGGTGATGGACTATATGGGATTGGCAGAAATGACTGGCAGAATCCGAGACCAGGGAGAAGAGTCGGTGGAAGAAGATTGGAAGAAATTCAAAGACTATCTACAGAAATATTGTAAAATTAATGAATGTTAGAATGATGTTGGATAGAAATTAAGTGGTTTCCAGCTGTAATGCTTTAAGAGAATATGAAAAAAGGGTTAAAAATAGGTAAAAATCTTATGGTAAGGATTTGCTGAACCAACAATTTGAAGTGGAATACAAAAAAGGGAGGTATGAGGAGGTCCGGGAAACAAGCTAAAGGAAAATAAGCAATGGAAAATCTGTGTGTTTTTTAACTCTTTTTATTTTGTATTTTTGTTATTTTTTCATTTTTATTGTAATACTTTAAAAAATCTTAATAAATATCTTATTAAAAAAAAGGAAATTTATATTATGAAGAAACCTTAATATGACTGCCTTGGGAGTTGTCCTCTGTGCCATCAGTAATTCTGCTTTGTTAGTTGCAGCACAGGATGGAAAAGTCCAATATGCAGCTAATTATCAAACGTATTGATTTGCTGCAA
Organism: Podarcis raffonei; assembly: GCF_027172205.1. Classification (NCBI taxonomy): domain Eukaryota; kingdom Metazoa; phylum Chordata; class Lepidosauria; order Squamata; family Lacertidae; genus Podarcis; species Podarcis raffonei. The sequence continues at coordinate 76,701,559 of NC_070607.1, forward strand.
AGATGGGATTGGTTTGGAAATTGAAAAGCTGCAGGTCTATGGCTGAGTGGGGAGAGTATGGCATAGCAGTGAATCAGTAGAGTAAGCTTTCATGGGTGAGACTTTAAGTAATAATAATAATAATAATTAATAATACTGTTATTTATGCCCCGCCCATCTGGCTGGCTTTCCCCAGCCACTCTGGGCGGCTCCCAACCAAATATTAAAACCTGTAAGTGACTGATAGGTAAAGGTCTAGTCGTGGCCGACTCTGGGGTTGCGGCGCTCATCTCACTTTAATGGCCGAGGGAGCCAGCGTACAGCTTCCGGGTCATGTGACCATCATGACTAAGCCGCTTCTAGCGAAACAGAGCAGCGCACGGAAAGGCCGTTTACCTTCCCGCCGGAGCGGTCACTATTTATCTACTTGCACTTTGACGTGCTTTTGAACTGCTAGGTTGGCAGGAGCAGGGACTGAGCAACGGGAGCTCACCCCGTCACGGGGATTCGAACCGCCAACCTTCTGATTGGCAAGTCCTAGGCTCTGTGGTTTAACCCACAGCGCCACCCGTGTCCCTTGTAGGTGACTGATAGCCAGGTGCTAAATGCGCCTGGGACCTTGCTAATTTTGAGCACTGCCAGCATCTTTAGACAGGACTGGGAAAGACTCCTATGTGAAACCTTGGAGAGTCACTGTAAGACAGCATGTAAACAATACTGAGCTTGATGGGCCAGTGGTCTAACTTGTTGTAAGGCAGCTTTGTAGGAGCTTGTGAGAGACTGCTGGAGCATCCAGCGCATGTTTACTGGTAAGTAGGTCCTGCTGTGTTCAATGAGGCTTTCTCCCAGAGAAGTGTGCATAGGAATGCCACTCAGGAAATCAGTGTTAAAAAATGTTATTCCTATGTTTTAATTAATATAATGGACAATTGAGTTTTAAAGCACACAGTGAGTAGGAAGTCAGCATGTGCAAGAACAAGGCTGTTCTATTTTGATAGATGTTTGTGGGTGGTAAGTGAGAGAATGAGCACATGTGGGGCAGCTGTTAGGTAAGAAACTCATCCCAATTGGCTTTGGGCCTCTTTGTTCAGCAGCCATCTGTTTATCTCCAAAGCAGACCTACTCACCACTAGTTGCAAACTCCCAGGAAAATATTTTTTGGTGGGGAGGGGGAGGGAGGGTGATTCATGGGCCTCAATCCACTCACTATTATAATCTACCTGGATCTCAAATGCACTTATAAGGATTTTAATAGTACAGCATGATGCTATTAGTCACCAGCATTTTCAGAACATGCAGAGCAAACAAGCTATCTAATGGTAGCCAATATGGCGCCCTCCAAAGGTTGTTGGACTACAGCTCCCATCAACACCAGGCAGCATAGTCAATCATCAGGGATCAGCAACTTGTGGAGGGCACCATGTTGGTTATCTCTGTTCTATAGAATACCTACCTGCCTTATCTGGAAAACAGAAGCTGTTGCCCAAACCAGCTGAGAATTTCAGTCTGTTAGTATTACTGAAGACTTTGCTGGCATGACCAGTTGTGTGTTGTTTTTCACAGCCAGGGGAAACTAACACCTTAAAGAAAACGGTAGGTTTCATCTTCCTGAGCCCATGAACTACAAAGTGTCCCTTTAAGACCAGGGCTCTTTAGATCTCCCAATTGCTAGGCTGAAGCTCCTTTGTAGAGCATGAGCCAAGCAGCATGACGGAATAAAGAGATGTGTTGCGTGTCGATGCATGCAGTCTTTGAAGGTCCAGGGGAAACACATTCAGCCTAAACAAAGATGTTTGTTTTTAAGACTCGAGCTAGCTAGCCTTGGCATAGAAAGCAGAGCATAAAAGCAACTGCTTTCTGTAGACTATTAATAGCTATGCTAGATATCTTCAGTAAAGACTTATTAAGTCACAGAAAGCTCACAATTCTGTTGGTAGATAGGAGAGGTGCTCTCTTCCCCCAGAAAAACATGCATGCGTGCAATGATTTACCCCTAGAGATGGGGAACGTAGTAATGGGTAATGGCATTTTCTCCAGTTGTTACGGGTTGAAGCTAAGACTCCACCCTTTAGTTTCTTGTCTTGGTTACTTCCAGTTTCTTATGTACCTGAGCGTTAGCCTGTTTAGCAATAAATTTGTTACAGGCCCACAAAGTGAATACAGTGGTACCTCGGGTTACATATGCTTCAGGTTACAGACACTTCAGGTTACAGACTCCGCTAACCCAGAAATAGTACCTCGGGTTAAGAACTTTGCTTCAGGATGAGCACAGAAATCGTGTGGCGGTGGTAGCAGCTGGAGGCCCCATTAGCTAAAGTGGTGCTTCAGGTTAAGAACAGTTTCAGGTTAAGAACAGACCTCCGGAACGAATTAACTACTTAACCCGAGGTACCACTGTAGCTTTCACTTATATTAAATAAGAACTTAACAGGGAACCTTAGGCCCACAGGCCAAAGGCAGCCATTGAAGTAAAGTGGTACCTTGGGTACCGCTTCAGATACTTCAGGTTACAGACTTCTCTAACCCAGAAATAGTACCTCGGGTTAAGAACTTTGCTTCAGGATGAGAACAGAAATCGCCGGCGGTGGCGTGGCAGCAGTGGGAGGCCCCATTAGCTAACGTGGTACCTCAGGTTAAGAACAGTTTCAGGTTAAGAACGGACCTCCAGAACGAATTAAGTTCTTAACCCGAGGTACCGTTGTACGTACAATCATACCTCGGATTGAATGTTCTTCAGGTTGAGCGCTTTTGGGTTGCGCTCCGCGGCAACCCGGAAGTAACGGAGCGCGTTACTTCCAGGTTTCGCTGCTTGTGCATGCGCAGGCGCTCAAAATGACGTCACACGCATGTGTGGAAGTGGCAAAACGCGACGCACCAACGCATCTTACGTTCTGTTCAGGATGCAAACGGGGCTCTGGAACGGATCCCGTTCGCATCCCGAGGTACCACTGTATCTATCTGACCCATGGCACTCTCTTCCAGGTCACCCAAACCCTTCCCCTGCCCTGATCTGCACTCTCTTTCATTTTTTTTGGCCTGGCTGGACTGTGTCCTTGAGTTCTGATAATGCTTCCTTGTTTGTATGATGGAGGAGACAAGGAAGGAACCAGCTTACTGTACAAAGGTAAAATTCACGTCTATTGTTCTGCCTACTTTCAACTATGGCCCCATCCACTGCTGGCATATTGCCTGTGCAAGGTTGCCCAGAAGGAAAAAGACCCCCCCCAACTGGAAAAGGGTTTCCCACTGCTGCTCTAGGGAGCTCTCACCCAGACATCTCTTGATTTTATGAGTGTCAAACTAGCCCAGTGGTTGGGAACCTGCACTCTGTGGGTGACATGGCCCTGGCTTCATTTCTTGAGATTCTCCTGATGGTGGCACATGTTGGGGGGTGGCACACAGCTGAGGAAGTGTTCCAGCAATAGGGTGTCACAGAAGAAAGAGAGTTTGCTGTGCGATCCTGCAGTGCTGCAAACTCCACTCACATTTGGCTCTGCCCTGGCCACCAATGGCATGTGGCCTCTGAAAGATTATCTCCAAGCAATGTGGTCCTTGACAGGGGAAAAGAAAGATTTCCTACCCTCTATCATTACTGAGCACAGATACTGACAGCTTTAAAATGACAAAATAAAAGGGCAGTTCCATCTCTTCTGATACTGTGAGAGCAGCACAGGAAGGCCTGATAATATCAGATTGGATATTGACCAATTAGCGTTTGCTTAGACATTTGATCTAATTGTAAATGGCAAGCTTCCTACTGGGAAACACAATTACATGAAGTCTAGAGGGCTCAACAGTAACACCTAAGATGTCTTTAAGATTTCGTGTAAATGACTCTGAAAGCGATCTAGCAAGAATTTCCAGCAGCCAGGAAAATAAATGCAGCACTAGGAAAATATCTTATGATGACTAGCATTCTTAGCAGGGGAATTCTAGGAACCAATTTTTTGAAATTACAGGCGACTCATACAGCTTGGTAGCAATAAGGTGTGAGCACCTCATTGTTCCATCAGGGTTTGAACCTATTGTGGGTCTTGAGCCTTAGAGACATTGGGCAAGAATTTTCTTCTGTGTACCCCTACTGAATACTGGCCCAGAAGGTTAACTACAGCATGGTTACCCAGGTCACAAGCATATTGAATACTGCAAGGACAGAAAAGGTCACATGACAAGGAGAGATTCCTATAAAAGTTTCCAAGCCAGGCTTGTTCTGTAGTCTGTATGCAACACGTGGGGTCTCTTTTTCATGTCAGGGAACTTTTAATATCTGAATTTGAAGATTGAAAAAAAATATTGGCTTATAGAAAATAGGATAGTTGGATGTTAATGATGAGCAAATGCTATATTGAGCTGCAGGACAGAGTCTTTTAATCCTTTTTCATTTTCTTTTCTCTTTTTTTCTTTCTTGCCTCTGTCCCTTTTTAGATTACATTTTTAAAGTATTTCTTTTATTCTGGTGTATTATGAAAAGATACTTTGTATTGGGTAGGTCTTTGGAGAAGTATCAGTAAAAACAGATATTTTATTTAAAAGATACATTGTATTGGGTAGGTCTTAGGAGAAGTATCAGTAAAAACAGATATTTTATTTAAAAAGAGAGAAAAATAATCTTAGGATGCAATTGTAAACATACTAACAAAGGAATAAGTCCTACTGAATCTTAAGTAGAAACATGAATAGTCAATATAACTGCAATTGACAATACAATTTCAATTTATTTTAAATTGTATTTATTCGTCTTGCTACATTGTTTGTCACCAGATCAGGATGGGTTGTATCCTACATAAAATGAAAAGACTGTATTCTAAATGCTTTTATCTGTTATATTTTGCCGGTCTTCTTAAAAGATGTGCAGATACCAAGCAATCAAACCAGAACTTAGTGGGTCTTAAGAAACTCCACTTTTCAAATGTTGAAAAACTGCCAGTGGTGTTTTTTACATTATTAAAAGAAAAACTATTATTATTACAGTGCCAAAAGGCTCCACAGTGAATACAGATAACCATAGCAAACTAGATTTGTTGATATGGATTAAAAACTGTTTGCATCTCAGGCAGCAGCAAAACTCACTCCATGACTTGTACAGTCAGAATGCTGAATCACTCCTCTTAGCCAGCAAAACTTCCTGCATCAGAGAGCCGGTCTGCAAAACTTCCAGCATGCCAGCTGCCAGCAAGCCAGTAATGACAGTTCCACACCACGCCCCCCTAGGGCTGAGCCAATGGAACAATGCCTGGCTATCTACATGTATGCAGGAAGCAGTTCTTCCCGGGGCTAGACAGAGGCTGCGTTGGAGGTAGAACAGCATTTCACCATGGGACTTTTACTCAGCCGGATTCAGAGTGCTTTGCAGCGTTTCTATGGGACGGAGGCTTGTATTCTCCTGCTGGGCCTGGATGCAGCTGGCAAAACAACCCTCCTCTATAAGCTGAAACTGAATGAAACCATAATGACTATTCCCACCATTGGCTTCCACGTGGAAACAATAAGGCCCATCAACAACATCTCTTTCACCATGTGGGATGTGTGTGGTCAGGCCGTTCTGGAGGCATTACCAGCCCAACACAGATGGGCTGGTATTTGTGGTGGACAGCGTGGATTACGTTCGCTTTGAGGAGGCCAGGTCCGAGCTGGAAGCCCTGCTGGGTGATGAGCTCTTTCAAGAGGTGCCCGTGGTGCTGCTGGCCAACAAGCAAGATTTGCCCGGAGCGTGGCCCCCCTGGAGGTGACAGAGGAAACTGCAAGGCCACCGGTGGCATGTGCAGGACTGCCCTGACCGGAGAAGGGATCTCCGAGGCAATGGGGAAGCTGGCCGAGATGGTCAAGCTGCGTTGCGAAGCCCAGGGCACATAAGTCAGTTGGGGAGGCATATCAAGATATAGTAGAGCAGGGGTCAGCAAACTTTTTCATCAGGGGGCCGGAATATATTTTGAAAATATAGCTCCCAGGCGGTGTGCACCACGCGCTGCGACCCATTGTCCGAGGCCGGGTCAGCGGGCAGGCCGTGCACGCAGAGCGCTGGGCAGGTGGCACACAGCTTGCCCTCCAGCTGCTCCAGCGTGGCCGCCAAGCTCGCCACCACCAGCAGCACCAAGCCAGGCATGGTGGCAGCAGGCGCACAAAGCTCTGGCTGAAGCCCCGTGACGCGCCCTTCACAATGCCCATGGCGCGGCCAAGACCTGCCACCCGCCCACTGACCTCTCCGTCCATGGCCACGCCAGGTTTACCTCAGCGGCGTCAGCATCACCGCCCACCCAGAAGCCGTGCTAGTGTCATGGAAATCAGTCCCTGTGCGGCAAGGCATCCACAGTGCATGGGGACTAACCCAGCGGGCGGCAGGGTCCATGGGCCAGATTTACGAGCCTGGGGGGCCGCATCTGGCCCCCGGGCCTTAGTTTGCCAGCCCCTGTAGTAGAGCATGAGACTCTTACTCTCAGGGTTGTGGGTTTGAGCCCCACATTGGGCAAAAGATTACACTGCAGGCAGTTGGACTAGGTTACCTTTGTGGTCCATCCCAATTTCTTGGATTCTTGCACGGAGGACACAAGATCCTGCTTCTTGGTTGCTTGTTCTGGCTGAGATGCCCTTGCCAAGGTTGCTTCAACTGCACAAGGTCTATACGGAACACTTTCCTGTTTACCAACTGCTGCCATGGGATTTTGGAGAAGGCACACATGCTGTTGTTTCTTGGACACTGAATCCGGTGTACAGTTCACAGGACTTTTGTGATATGTAGTTTGGACCAATAAAGGCATTGGCCTAATTTGGAATGTCTCTTATGGGCCGACATTGCTGCTTTTGCTTTTTATTCAACGTATCGTTAGCCAAAATACATAACCAAAAAAAGAAAATTCGTGGACTTCAAAACCTGAATAATCAGCCCCACCAATATCATCTCTGGATCCTTGGCTATTTGAGTGCTCCTGCAATGTAAACGAAAGTTTATCATTTTGCCTTCTACATCCCCACTTGTTCTGTTTGGGAACTGGAAAGGCCCCTTCCTCCCCTCTCATTTTATACCTATAGCCTACCTGATTTCTTTATCTTCTTTAATAACTCAGCGTTTTGCCACTTTGGTTTTATAATGTTTTATTACTGTTGTGTCCAAGCTTTTGCGAACCGTTTAAATTTCTTTCAATGAAAAGAAAATATACTAAAAGGGATCTATGAGGGGGGAACAATTATCTACATTGAGAACAAGGGTGGGAGGAGAACCTGCTGAGGAGGGGGCAGATTTGGCCTCCAAGGAATGTGCAGCAGTGGACAGTCCATTCCTTGGAGGCTGGATCGGCTGCCCCTCTGGATTCTGCCGCCTGAGGCGTTCTCCTCACCTTGCCTCATGGGTAGGCCGGCCATGCTACTCGTCGCAATGGCTGTGTTCACCCGCCAGTGTTGAAGGTAGTGCTTGTCTGTGTACCAGAGTGCCGACTGGTGATAACTGCATAGCTGTCAACCTTCCCTTTTTTTGCGGGAAATTCCCTTATTCCAGCACCGTTTTCCGCTGCTTCCTGCTGCTATCCCAGATTGTTAGATATCCCGTAGACTGTCCCCGGGACTAGTGAGGCTGATGATCCCTTATTTTTGAGGCTGCTGATCCCTTATTTTCAAATCTGAAAGTTCAAAGCTATGGATAACGGTGGCAAGATTCAGGTAGAGCTGTGTCGTCGCGTGTGTTTGTTTTTCTCCGTGACCAAGCTGTGACGAATAGGCTGCAGACAGCCTCCTCTGTGTCAGAATCAGGCCTGACTTCCTGTGGTCTTACCCTGCGGTGTGACTAATGTGTAGGGAAGAGAAGGAGAGATGAAGAGAGAATCAAGGTGGGGCTCTTGTTATGAAGGATTGCTGGTGGAGAACAAATGGATTCAGTGGAGCAGGGGAGTGCCTGGTGGTCCTCTTCATTTTCTGCCTCTCACCCTAAGGAAAAGCCTGCTGTTGCTTTTTAAGGATGAAGGAACTGTGTGAGGATGAGGTTCATGCATCCATCTTTTATCTGTGAGGGGAGAGTTAAGCCTATAGATCTCTCCCCCCCTTTCTCTTTCTCTTTCTATCTTTCTCTCGATCCCTGGACAGGTTCTCTGTCCTAGAAGACCACCACATCCTTTCTCATCACTGTTGCCATTTTTCATGCATCTCTCTCCAGCTGGAGTAACAAAGGTGGGTGTGCCATTGTTTGCAAGTGCTGGAGTCCACACACCCACACCCCCCTCCATCCTTCGCCCCGCTGACATTCTATGCAAGCTGTTGTATTTCAGCGTTTGTTTCCAGTCACTTTTTACAGGAGATGTCACGAAATGGATTAATCCCTTTCCTTTTAAAGGGGGGTGGGGGGGAGTGGGTCAGAGCATCCTAAGGATTAACCCAATAAGGGTATTGCCAAGGGGGGGGGGCATTAAACCATCCAGCAGGAATCCTCAGGAAGGGAGTCGCCCTGTTAAGTTGGTGCTGTCAGAAAGATAATATTTGCATTCAACTAGGATTTTGCCCACAAGGGTTAATCTTACCATTTGCCCTCTGTCCTTTCTTTAAATTAAAACAGCGATCTGAAGCATGGTCAGTAAGCCCTCTTTGTCTGTGTGGGTTCTACATTAAACCATCATTAAGTACTTGTTTCTGTTAACAAAGAGCTGTCATTAAAAGGTAAAAGGGATGCGGGTGGCGCTGTGGTCTAAATCATGGAGACTCTTGGGCTTGCCGATCGGCTGTCATTACAGCTTATTGATGAGGGTGGAATCCAAAGTGGGGAATCCAGGGCAGAATGGGTGGCATGTAGGACGGTCCTTGCTTCTTGAGATACTTCAGAATGTCCATTGCTTATAGACAGGGTAATCTCTTAAATTTATTTATTTTTAAATACTTGCAAAGCCATATATGACTTCTAAAACAAAACAAAATTTCAGAAACTAGGCACAAATACATAAAGTTCTATATTCCACAATAAATGTGCCTTAGGGCATTTATTAGAAATCGTCATATTTCTAATTAATCCAGGTTGTACCTTATCACCGTTGTGTTTTCTCATATTAAATCAAAGCAATATTGCCTTCTTGGAAATAAAGCATTCTGGGTACTAAATCCTATGCATGGTTTTGACTTATTTATAAATATATCTAATGTTTGGTGCATTTTCCTCAGCCTTATATGGTTTGCCAATTTAGCCATTACAGCTTGCTCCCATATTTTATTAATCCACTCCCATCCATTCATCTTTGGTATTTTTAGTTGCTTCCAATATTTAGCATGTAGCTTCTGAGCAGCTGCTAAAATAAAAAAAGGAAAATATTTAAAACTGGTTAATTATGTAGTATCTTTTATATAGGGTAACAGAAATAATAATGGATGTATTTCAATATTTTTAAAAATGCAAATTTTAAACTGGCCATTGCCTAGAACTGTTGCCAGCTGGCTGAGTTTCTTTTTATTTGGTTGTCTGTGGATTCAAATGTGTGTTCATTCATACATAAAGAGACATACTTGGTGAGACGATTTTGAGGCTGCTGGGTGGCAACTCTGCTTAGGAACCAGAAATCTTTTTCTGCGCTGATCTTTTGTGGGTGCTAAATTTAATAAAATGCTTACTCGTGCTAAAATATACAAAAAAGCTGAAGGTTAGTAGTACAGAACACAGCAGATTGACATATTGGATGATTATGAAAATCAGTTTCTTATGACAATCTGTAATGAGTTTGTGTGTGTTTGTGTGTCGGCTGCACCCTAATCTGATTGCCACATGGTCTTGAAGTGAACAGCTGGTCCTCAGGCGTGCATGGAAAGCTAGCAGAATGTTGGCATCTCTATTCTCTCTTACATGGTGTTGCACTAGAAAAACAAAACCCAAGTCCAATTAAACATTTCTCTCCTATAAGCATATGTAGACTGTGTTTTCTTATCATAATTTCTGCACCCTTTATATATTTATTCGCTCCTCAGCCAAATGCCTCTGGGAAGCACACAAACAGAACGTGAAGGCAACAATCTCTCCTCCTTGGTTGTTTGTCTCTAGCAAGTGATATTCTGAGGCATCCTGTGTTAGCCAGGCCCTACCAAGTGGCAAAGTGTGTTGGCTGCCTCACAAGAAGCCAGTCTGTGAATGCTGGAATCTTTTGAATCTAGCCTTCTTGTTGTTGTTGTTGTTGTTTAGTCATTTAGTCGTGTCCGACTCTTCGTGACCCCATGGACCAAAGCATGCCAGGCACTCCTGTCTTCCACTGCCTCCCGCAGTTTGGTCAAACTCATGCTGGTAGCTTCGAGAACACTGTCCAACCATCTCGTCCTCTGTTGTCCCCTTCTCCTTGTGCCCTCAAACTTTCCCAACATCAGGGTCTTTTCCAGGGAGTCTTCTCTACTCATGAGGTGGCCAAAGTATTGGAGCCTCAGCTTCAGGATCTGTCCTTCCAGTGAGCACTCAGGGCTGATTTCCTTCAGAATGGAGAGGTTTGATCTTCTTGCAGTCCATGGGACTCTCAAGAGTCTCCTCCAGCACCATAATTCAAAAGCATCAATTCTTCGGCGATCAGCCTTCTTTATGGTCCAGCTCTCACTTCATACATCACTACTGGGAAAACCATAGCTTTAACAATATGGACCTTTGTTGGCAAGGTGATGTCTCTGCTTTTTAAGATGCTGTCTAGTGGCAATTACTAGACGTTCTCCATGAATTTGTTCCATTCATCTTTCTCAAAGCCGTCTAAGCTATCGTCACATCTTATGGTAGCAAATTCTACAAACAGGTTATGCCTTCTTATCTATCCATCAAGCAATGGATCTACCAAGCCAGCAGCACCCTTGAACTGGGCTTGAACGCTGCCAAAATTTGTCCTCTGTTTTCTTGAAAGCTTTCCTCCTCTAAGAAAGAGGCTTCAGTTTTATTGCCTCATTCTCAGGGTGCTTGAGCATTTCTTCAGAATTTAATAGGGCAGTTCGGCACCATTCAATGCACATTTAAAGCACGTGGCACCCCCCACCCCCCAAGAATCCTGGGAACTGCAATTTGTTAAAGGTGCTGGAAACAATAGGTCTGTGAGAAGGAAGCTATAGTTCCCAGGATTCATTGGGGGAAGTCATGTGGTTTACAGTAAATGTGTGTTGGGTGTGCTTTAGCTTTATAGCCTGGAGCTGTCCCAGGTAACCTCCTGTGCTCTTGCACATAGGAAGCTGCCTTGTATCAGGTCAGAATACCTGTCAGTCTAGCCCACCACTGTTGCCTGTTTGCTCTGAATGACAACAGCTCTCCAGCGTCACAGCCAGAGACCATTCACATCTAATCCTTTTAACTGGAGAGACCAAGGATTGATTCTGAAACCTTCTGCAAGCAAATAATAGAACTGTAGTGTTGGAAGGGATCCTGAGCATCATCTAGTTGAACCCCCTGCAATTCAAGAATCTTTTGCCCATTGTGCGGCTCAAACCCACAACCCTGAGATTAAGAGTCTCAGGCTCTACTGAGCTATCCCAGCGCATAACAAGTCAGTTATAGTCGCTCCCTTAAGGAGGACCCTGCCCAGAGTTCCCTGGGATGAAGTGCAAAGTCTGAAATATTAAAGCAAAAATGACCCAGTACCGCTCTGCTTTTCCATTGAACCTCATTTAATGAAACTACTTAAAAGGTTTGCCTGAGGCAAACAAAGAATGAGGAAAGTGTGGCTCTCTCAGACAATGTTGCGTTGGCACATGAGTGTGTGCTTTTGTGCAAGGTACATTTCATGCTTACAAATACAAGGTTCTGTGTCCAAGGTGTCATCAAGTGGTAGAGATTGGGATTGACATGATCTCCCCGCCGCCTCACATGTTGACTATTTGTGCTTTGAGAACATCTGCACAAGCCTCCTGGTTTGATTACTTCAGATCCAGCATCGGATTCCCAATTTTTCTACTACCAGAAGGACAGGATCCTACCATCATGGCCTGCATCTGGCCATTGCAGTGTTTCCCCTCTTTTATCTGTGTCAAAACCTTAACCCCACCTTTATGTCTCAGACAAATGGGTCCTGATTTACCTCCCCAATTACATGCCCCCTTACAAAGTACGAGGGGGTGACATTTAGGTGCCTCTCTGATTTTTTCCAGGGATAGTTCTGAATTGATCAATAGGCTAAAATACTCATTTTATGACACACCTTTGCTGTGTTGTGTGAGAATATTTCCTTGCTGAAATCAAACACTATGGACCTGAGGTATGAATGTCTGCTCTAGAAACTCCACATCAAATTTTACCTTCCTCCCTCTTATGCCCTGCTACTTCTCCACAGAAGGACAATGGTCATAGCTGTCAACCATCTCTTATTTGGCCGGAAAGTCCCTTATCCCAGTGCCGTGTCCCACTGCTGTCCCTTACTGATGATGTCCCTTAAATTTCCCAGGTTTCAAAGGAAGCAGCTCCTCTCCCTCCCTCCCTGCCAGCCAGGGAGGAGGGAAGCTCCAACTGTCTTGCTTGGCTGCGTTGCTCACCCAATAAGGAGTCTAAGAACGACTGGGGGGTGGAGCTTGCATGCTTTGTGCCGATCAAATCAGCCGCGTTGCCTGGGGACTCGCCTTTGCTCAGAGCTTCCCAGCGGAGAGGTGACGGTGGTTTTCCTTGCTGTGTCCCCTTTGCCGGGTTGCTGCGCTGTGGGAACCACCGCTTGAGGCTTCGCGTGGCTGCTGGCTGACTAAAATCCCTTATTTTGGCTGCTGATCCCTTATTTTTGAGGCTGCTGGTCCCTTATATTCAAATCTTTAAGTTGACAGCTATGACCATGGTTCAGTTGTTCAGTCTCCAGGTAGAGCTCTGAAAGACTCTAGTTTGAAACCCTTGAGAACTGCTGCCAGTCAGTGCAAACAGTACTGTGCTAGATGGACCAATGGCCTGAAACTGCATAAGGCAGCTTCTTGTGTTCCGTTATTTTCTTTAAAGAAGACTAGATGCTGGCCCGGCCCTACCATTAAGACAGGGTGAGGCAGGCACCTCATGCAGCCAAGTGTTACCTTTTAATATTATTGGTTGTTGTTTTTACTGCCAGGGAGGAGTGTTTGTGTTATTTTCTGCACCAGGTGCCAAAATAATTTGACTGGCCTTGAGTGGTACGTTGTTCGACTAGGGGGAAGGTTCCCTTTTGCTTTTCTCCCTGTTCCGTTTCAGACTGTAAAAGGTCTTGAGCCAGCCGCAACTGAAAGCACCTCTGCTCCCTGAGATCTGCCAAGTTTTGTCAAAACACACTCTTAGAAATTACAATGCATCTGGAAACGTGTGTTTGCTGGCTCTGCTTCACAGCCTCCTTGAGTGCTTTTGGAATGTATCCTTGATAACACCAATCTGCTTGCCTGGATGAAGAGGGGTGGGTGAGTGGGTACAAACCGGACCTTTGAATGGCTAAAATGTAGACTACTGTACAAAGATAAGAATCATATCTGTTTCTTTTGCCTCTGCCCCTCGCTGGAAAGTGACCCCTGGAAGGTTACCCATGTGGCAATGCTGCTCTCAGATTTATAAATATTTTGATAAATCAATATTATATCTTCTGTCCTTGGCTTATGTGCCATTTTGACGTAATTTGTGGTAAAAGAGGGTTTCAGCGCCCTTGCCATAGGCATTTCATTTATTTAAATCCTGCCTACCCCACCTTTCCTCTATTAAACACACACACACACACACACACAAAAACACACACAAGAAAAGAGCCAACCCTCAAGGCAGCTTTACAAACCAATAAAAGGAATATAAAACTCCCAACAGTAATAATTAAAACACCATACAAAAACCAATTCAGCCAGGGAAAAGGGAGCAACTGCAGGCAGTAAACCATAATTGCTTCTAAAAGCCCTAGCAAACAAGAGAAACTGAAATTGGCATACAAAAAATGATGATGATGGTGCCAGACAAATTTGGGAAAGGAAAGGAATTCCATAACCAGAACACCAAATAAAGGGGACTGGGAGTAGGAGCCTGTTGTGTTTAGTGTTGTGGATCAGAAAGGGAGGGCTTTGTGTCCTGGGGGAGAAATTATTTGGTTTTTGTACTAGATTTGCAACATGTGAATGTGTGGTTAGTGGCTACTGTTCTTAGCTGTTAGTTCAGGATTTTTAAATTTTTTTTTTTAACGGTATCACGCACAATTTATTCTTCTGTGTCGCCTCATCCGTGGATCTGCTTGACTTTCCAGCCATCATCTCTGAATCCATGGTCTGTTTTTTGTTTCTTTCCTCCCTTGAGGCTAACCAGCAATCAAAGGGGTTAGAGCTTTGTGTTCATGCCCTAAAAAGTAGATCTTCTCCCAATAGCCTGTGAGTCAGTGGATGGTAGAAGGGCTTTTGGAATAAACATGAACTCAGAGCACAGAATACAGGAGCAATCTGCTCATCATTACTAAGATTCTGCTTACTTAGTCAGCTTACTTTGTGTGTATGTGGACCCAATCAACCTTCCTTGCAGAGGTGCTCCCAAAGTACAGCGGCAGAAAGCGAACTTTGCATTTTATTTGAGGAAATGGTTGGTGCTAATATAGCAGCTTTCAGGAACAGAAGGATCCTTTTCTCTTTTAAGACAATGAAGTTCTCCATTTGACCCCAAATAGCTTTCATATTTCTTTTATTAAATTGGCAAGTTGTTGTTTTTTAAGCGCTGTAGGCTTTTCTTAACCAGGCGCAGAAGTTCATTTCTAAAAATTGTGGTGTGTTTCTGGGCAAAATGTTCAAGGGGTCGAACAACTCCCTTATGTGGAAAGGTTACGAGGTTCAGGGCTTTTTAGGCCAGGGGAAAAAATGGGGAGTAAGGGGAGAGACAGAAGATCTGCATAAAATGAATGTATGCTGTGGAGCAGTGTTAGAAACTGAGTTAGAAAAGCTAGGAGCCAAATGGCTCCTGGGACCTGGGTTGTGGGTGCCAAAATAGAATGTCTAGTCACTATTGAGGAGCAGTCAGCAACACTTTTTATTTATTATTTTGATAATAATAATAATACACAATTCACATGTGACACATGGTTAATATCACATTTTAACAGAAATTGTTAATGCATGTTTAATTTGGTGTTCACGATAAAAAATATTACTGCCATACTTCAGTTTTTAAAACACTCTATCCTTTATTGTTAAACTCCTAACATATTGTCTATCCTTAATATATACTTTGAGGCTTCAAAGCACATACATTTCAGTAATCCTTGGGAGTCATCCAGCCACAAAAAAATGGCACCTAGACTTCTTGAGGTGTTCGCAAATGGAGAATCTTTAGGCGCAAAATGCGCCTGGTGTCCTGCTAATTTCGAACCGTGCTGTGGAGAATTTTTTTTATTTTAAACTACAGAATTCAGATGTACATATAAATCAGCATATTAAATTTTATGTTTACTTCCACCCTTTCCTTTATTTGGTGATGAGCAAGTGGTTACTCTAGATCAGGGGTCAGCAGCCTTTTTCAGCTGGGGGCTGGTCCACCGTCCCTCAGACCGTGTGGTGGGCCGGACTATATTTTTTGGGGGGGGGGGGATGAATGAATTCCTATGCCCCACAAATAATCCAGAGATGCATTTTAAATAAAAGCACACATTCTACTCATGTAAAAGCATGCTGATTCCCGGACTGTCTGCAGGCCAGATTGAGAAGGTGATTGGGCCACATCCGGCCCCCGGGCCTTAGGTTGCCTACCCCTGTTCTAGATGGATATGTGGCCTGACCTAGCAAGGATCTGTTATTGTTGTTAATGATGCTAGATTTAATTGAATAATAGATCATTTTTAAAAACTCTTGAAGTATTTTTTTTTAATCCCTTTGTAGTCTCAGGAATTTCCTAACTACTTGAGATTCAGAATCAGGTCACCAAACAAAATTAATCATTTTTTTTTGGGGGGGGGGAGGTTCCTGATATGATATATTGATTAAAAATGACTACTTTGGATTTTTGATGGTTGAACTGATGGTTGAAATGGTGTGCTTGAACACACTGGATTCAGCTAACGTTTCCCTGAAATATTTTCCAAGGCTTGGTAAAGGCACAATCCACACACAGGTGCCTGCCATTCACTAGACTAGCTCAACACTTGGGAATTTATTGAAGTCTACTTGGCGCAGGGAACAAAGCCACTGTGTGATAGACAGGGAATCCTGCTCTATCTGGGGATCGTTGTAAGTTATGGGAGAAATGGGGGAAGTTTTTCTCTAAAGTGGAATATCTTTTAAAAAAAAAACCTTTCCAATTAATATAGCTTGCGGACCCTTTTTTTCTGGCTTGGAGATCAAAGTATGTGTGCTCAGGGGAGGAGGGAATGCGGAAGAAGATCGGAAGGCTATAGTTGCCTCTTCTCTTCAGCTCTGGCAGTAAACAGGGGCCAAGAAAGCTGCATTGTTCTGTTCTTTAGCTACAGGAGCTGCTTTGATTTCTCACAGCAGGAATTCTTGGCTTTGCATGAGTGAGGGCCCCCAAGTGCAGCTATGAAGGGAGTTTTTCTCTCCCCCCTCCCCATGGGTTTGAAGCACATTCTACTGACAAAGCTCTGCTTCAGACTAAAATGAAAGGGGAGTGGAGGATATAAAAGGGGGCTTTAATCATTGAATTGGAGACACCCTGTATCAAGGGGAGTGAATCTGAGCAGCACCAAAGAGTCGGAATAAGGCCAGTGTGCTGTCAGGTGACTTGATTGTCTTCCAGAGCTCATACACAAGATGGCTCGCGAAAGATCAGTTACCCCCTTTAATGTGCTCAAACCATCTTTTTGTACCTCCATCAGGGCAGTTACAGACTGCTGTTCCTCTTCCTCTCCCTCTTTCCTCCACTGAAATTACGCAGCTGCTGAGTGTTCCCTATTAGCAAGGTATAATCCTAATAATCTGTTACCTATTTTGTGCCTGCTTTTCCTTCTACATTTTTTTTTTAAGGAAACCTGTTAGGTTACTGTTTTCTTTTTCTTGCAACACAGTTTTCAGAAGTGTGACTTGGTAAAACTGCTGTGGAGTTTCTTTCCTCTCTGAGAAAGCAAAATGTGTTGCTCCAGAAGGAAATCCCCCCAAATCCATAGTTGGGCAATACCTTTCTATGATAACTAACAAAAACAAGACAAAATAAGGAGCTAACTTTCTTCAGAACTTTCCATCAGGCTAGATGGGACACACATCGTCTTTAGGCTGGATGGAACAAAGAAGCATACAATGGCTGTTCTGCCATTTCTGAAAATATAAAAACCCAGCAGTCCCCCAGATCTGTCTCAATTTTTTGTGACATTTTTGGCTGTCCTGATGCCTAACTGTGGATTGGTCCCACCTGCCTTCCTGTCCCTTGTTCTCTAGAAGTTAACTCTCTGAGTAAGTGTGGAAGGGATGCATCATGCCTCACATGCATGTAAGTTACACATGAATATTTGGCATTGAGTTACATGTTACCAACTAACTTGGGTACGTGAGTACCTCACCTCATTGCTGTGAATCTGCTGCAGGAGTGGAGGGAAGGAAGAAGATCTTCTGTGTTGGCACACTCAGATTTGGAACTTTGGGTTACATCCAATTTTTCACTCTGTGAATGTTCCGTTAGCGCAAGGATTTCTGCTTCTGCAATGCAACGTTCTCCTCACCCTCCATGCACCCTAAATCTGTTCAGAAGGTTCCCCCCAACTTTCCGGAGTAGATTTGGCAGGAGGAAGGAAAAGCAGGGTGTACATGAGCCCCAAGGCTTCTTGCGGTTAGTCCTCGTAACACCATGGTTTTAGCATTATGTGCAAACACCACCAGTCCAGAGAGGCTTGTTAGGTCCAAGCTCTATGGCCACCTAATCATAGTATAAAAGTCAGAGGCCATAATTTGAGGGCAGGTTGTTTGGTAATACAGGCAGCTGTCTTGCCACATTGGAAATATAGGCCTCTTGTTTGGCAGACAGCCCAGAAAAGAAGAAGGGTGGTAAAAACTTGTGTCACAAGACCAAAACTACACGACTGGAAAATGTAGAATGTAGGAAACTGGCAAATTGTACCCACGAAGTGTTTCAAAGAGAGGGAGCTTGTCCACTATCCAGTGAAAGTTCTTATTTTGCATTTATATAAATAAACCGAGTAGATTTGATACCTTGTGTCACCGGTGACTTTCAAAAATGCAGGTGTTCTGAAGGATTCTTCTTGCCTAAGTGCTTGTATGTGGTAGGGGATATTAATGCTCCTCAAATTTTTATTGCAGCTGCAGTTCACGTTTCCTTATTTTCCGGTTCCTACAAATTCCACTCTGCCCAGAGAATGCAAACATTTATAACTCTGTGTCGTGTCCATTTTAGGCGGTTGGGACTGAGCCTTTCTACCTTAAACCAAAATGTTTTCCCCAATACATAGTCCTTGTTTTCCAGCTTCAGAAATGTGTCAAGAAAAGGGGGGAAACGCTGCTTCACAAGCTTACATCCTGCCTGGTATGTAAGCTGGCACAGAATTTTCCGCATCATTGTCAGTCAAGAAGCAATTTCTTAAAATTTGCTTGATTCCTCTTCAACTGAAAAATGCAGCAATCCCAAGAGCAGGTTCAGACACAGATCAGCATGCTGCAGTTTCTTTTGACTTGTACCACTTCAAAGAGCAGGTAGAAAGCTCACGTCTTGAACCGCTCCCTTGTGCACAGGGAAAAACAAAACAACTCCCTGAACACCAAAAGTTGACCTTCTCCCTGATGTGCTGTCTTAAGCAAAATGTATGCTTTTGTGGTTCTTGATTCCAGGAAATATTTGTTCCTTGCACATGAATCTTCCATGTGGCTCAGTGCATGCCTTCTTTGTGTGCTTGGAAGCCCTGAGTCTATTGGTAAATGCTTCTTGTCATGTGCAAGGTGGTCTGAGAGACGCCAACCTGTGCATGATTCCCACAGCTCAGCTGATAGAAATATTGTCCGTTCCCCTAGCTTTTGGTCACTGATTCCTGAGCACAGCAATGAATGCACCTCCCTTTTAAAAAAATGTGCTCCTTGGGACTGCAATCCAGTTGGAGGACACAAGCTTTGATTGTAGAGGATATTGGGGTCAAACCCTGCCATCTTCAGTAAAAAAGAACATTCTGGCAAAACCTTTCTGCCTGAGACCTTGGAGAACTGCTTTCAGTCAGAGTAGGCAATGGCTTTGAAGCAAATTACTTTCCCCAAAGACAACTGAGAGCTGTAGTTTACCCTTGTGCAGCTATAGTTTCCAGCACCATTAACAAACTACATTTCCTGTAATTATTTTGGGGAACCAGTGGACTTTAAATGTACTGTGTGTATGCAGTGAATATCTGTGCTAGGTAGGCAATTAGTTTGACTTGGGAGCGCTTCCAGACAACTTGTCTATTATTCATCCTGATTTGTTTGTAGGCAATGTTGGCACTTTAATGAGCATTCCTTTTGCTTTGTTTGTGGGGAGGTTAGACGACAGTTGCATCAAAGCTACTGTTCTCCCACACTATCCATTGCATTTCCCTAACACTTTCCTTATTACAAAAAAACAACTACACCACGATCTTTGGAAAACGTGGTTTTCTGCGCAGGACCACCCTACCATTTACAATTGTGCAGCCTGAATTTGCTGGTGTTTGAATAGGTCTGCCATATGTATGGGATTTCCCAGACATATCTGGGATTTGTCCATTGGAAGTAGCATCTGGGAAGAATTTCCGAAGATTGGTAAAAGTCCGGGGAAACCCGAGTGTATGGCAACCCACGTCGGAAGTGTTGATTTTGGGGGAGAATTTCCTTAAAAATAGCTCAAGATTTCACAGAAAAAGCTCAGCAACTTTGCCCACCCCACCTCAAAGCAAAACTCAACAACTTTTGTGTCCGGATTTTCACTTTGTGAAATATGGCAAGCCTATGTTTGAATCCCACTTGAAAAGAGTGACAGTCAGGAAAGGCCCTTGGTGTTAGGCAGTTTCACTGTGTTTCAGTGATTTATCTGAAGGGCACAAATGAAAGTTAATATATAAGCAGTTCCTCTGAAAGGAAGGGTTCTTCCCTTATTCCTTCCCTTCTGCCACCTGCCCCATCTCCTCACTTCCTCTGGTGTCGCATCTGGGCAGGCAGAGGGCCTTCTCGGTAGTGGCGCCCGCCCTGTGGAACGCCCTTCCAGCAGATGTCAAAGAGATAAACAACTACCTGACATTCAGAAGACATCTTAAGGCAGCCCTGTTCAGGGAAGTTTTTAACGTGTGATATTTTACTGTATTTTTGGTTTTTATGGAAGCCGCCCAGAGTGGCTGGGGAGGCCCAGCCAGATGGGCGGGGTATAAATAATAAATTATTATTATTATTATTATTATCAAAGCACTCCAAGCTATTGCCTTGTGTGCAGCAGTTTCTGCAGGCAGAAAATGTGGTATCTGTTTTTTACTGTGGCTCAGAAGTGTGGGGACTGGTGTTCATGCCCACACAGTGGGGAACCAGGGAGCTGGAATGTGGAGCTTGACAGCCATTGTCGCTAGCAGGTTATTTATTTTTTTAATGTAATTGGTTCTTCCCAAAACTTAAGCTGCTGCTCTGCGTAGGGGGTCAGGAATGGGTCAGTAGGGTGCTAAAGATAATTAAAGAGAAGCAGCTTTCTGTGGCACAAACCCTTAATGAAGGAAAAACACAAACTCCAAGCATATACATACGCACACAGCTGTTGATGACAGCATGGAATTGAAGAAGGAAGTAACATGTCTAGACAGTGCCGGATTAGAAAGCAGGTGAGGCTGGCGGCGGAGATGAGGATCAGGTATTTTTCGATCACTGAAGGTTATGTCACCAACATGGAGTTGACTTGTGGGTTAAAATAGGGAACGCTGAGTTTCCGAGGGCAGAGGTGGGGAAATTTGCTGCTTTTGGAAAGTCCCACTCTCCCCACAAAGCTGCTCCATCCACTTCTTCCCTGAGCTGTACCCACTGGGACCTCTGCCTGTACGGAAACTCTTCCTGTCAGCTGGGATAGCTGAATCAAAACCTCCATGTTCAAAAGCAGTGTACCTCACGCCCTGCTGTTCAGTTTTCCAAGGCCATTTGGCTGGCTTCTGTGGGAGACATAGGGCTGACCAAAGGAGGTGTCTGAGAGTGCCATGGTTATAGAATGCCCAATATTGATATTTTCTAGAGGAGAGACCGGCTTCAGCTCTACCTTCTTCTGCTCCTATCTTCATAGGCCTGTCCTGGCCTATTTTTTTATTTTATTTTTATATACACAGTGGTACCTCAGATTACAAATTTAATCCGTTCCGGAAGTCCATTCTTAAACCAAAACCATTCTTAAATTGAGGCGTGCTTTCCCTAATGAGGCCGCCCACCGCTGGTGCCCTTCCACCATTCGGTTTCCATCCTTAGACTGAGGTAAAGTTCGTAGACTGAGGTAAACGTCTGGTTTTGCGGATGTTCGTAACCCGAATCGTTCGTAAACAGGGCTGTTCTTAAACCGGTGTGTGTGTGTGTGTGTGTGTGTGTGTGTGTGTGTGTGTGTGTGTGTGACTGTTTACAGATATCTTTGCAAGGAATGTTTCCTGTCTTAGCAAGTAGCTCACGTCTTGCTCACCAAGAAAAAATAAAACCGGTAGTGACAGCAGGATTGTTTCTCTAATACCCCAGGATGACCATGGGTGGTTTGTACAGTAACATCCAAAACTCCTGTTTGCCATCTAATCGTAGAGACAGGCCTCAAGATGTTTGTTTCTTCAAGGCTTTCCTGGCCAGACTAAGTTGATTTGCTCTTTTCAAAGGCTGTCTGCTGTCTTTTTCCTAGTAAAAAAGCCTTTTCCTTTGCTTTTTTTCTCTTTTTCCTCTCTGTGGTAAGGGAGTCAATGCTCTGATATTTGTTTTAAATCATCCATTCTTTCTCTCTGTAATCTTTGACCTGCAAGGTCTCACTTCAAATTGAGCTGCTGAGATTTGGACGGGGATGCAAATACGCTTGCGTGTGCTTGAACAAATGCCATCCATGATCTTAAACTTTCTGACAGAGGTATATCATGGTGCTTGCTTCTATGGGATGACAAGGTTGGCTGTCTGTCTACAGGCAGAATTGAAAGATTGGCCTGCAAATATCACAAAATAGGCCCCAGTTAGGCACATTCACACATTAAAAGCACTATTATGGACTATGGATTGTATTCAATGCAGCACTAAGTCAGGGTCCTGTCAGTGCAAGGATTATCACTAGTGCAAAGGGACTATCGCCCTCCTCCCCTTGTGTGTCCCCTAAATCTGTACTGGGGTTCCCTCCAGATTTGCAGAGGTCATGGGGCACATATGGGAGGAGGGGCACAGGCCGTTTTAGGGTAGCATGACCTGTGCAGTCACACTGAGCGCCGCCACAAAAATGCTGTAGAACGGGGCACGAGAGGTGGGGGCGGCGCTGAATTTTGGCTTTCACACATTTAAAAATACATTTGGGTTCCTTATTGTTTTCGTGGGGCAGAGGATTATGTTATAAAATTCAGAGCACCCTGAAGATAATTATGCTATGTTACGAGCCAGACTTCCTGACCACTGATTAATCTTCCTTGTAGACTTTATTTCCTTAAAGACTTTGTGCAAATAACTCAAATTTTTGGTGTGGTCCCCCCCTTTTTTGTATCTTCCTCCTTCCACCACTGTCTCCCATTGTGAAACACAGATGAAAGGCTAGCTTTATTTCCCTTCCTCCCTTCCATGGTGTATGTGTGTGCTTAAAAAATAAAAATAAACTCATACTGTTAAAACTGCATTGATATCGATCTAGCCTTGAGATATTCGGGCACAACAAGCATTCTCTTATGTGCGAGCAGCAGACGACAGTCAATCAAGAGCGTCTCCCAGACAGAACTGAATGAACACTTCACTGCAGCTGGGTGTCCTTGGGCTGCAGCCATTGATGTGGTCTGTCTGCATCAAGGGAGGTGCTAAGTGACTGGGCTGGCTTTTTGCTCCTCTCGCCAGCTCTCTTGGTTTGTATCCCATGGGAAGGCCAGGGCAGGAAATTGTGGTAAGATGTACAAATTGCAGGAAGGTGATCTTCCAGCCTTATTGCAGGCAATGCGCTAGCTCAGCTTTCCGCATGGGAGGAAGCATATTATCATGTCATGGGTTTTTTTAGTGGCGTTTGGTAGCATTTGATAAATAGGTACCACCGCGGTACAGACTTCCATTTAAAATAGGAGGGACGTGGGTGGCGCTGTGGGTTAAACCACAGAGCCTAGGGCTTGCCAATCAGAAGGTCAGCGGTTTGAATCCCTGTGACGGGGTGAGCTCCCATTGCTCGGTCCCTGCTCATGCCAACCTAGCAGTTCAAAAGCACGTCAAAGTGCAAGTAGATAAATAGGTACCACTGCGGTACAGACTTCCAGAACTGATTCCGTTCAAGAACCAAAGTATGACTGTGCCTCCAATGGGGATCTGCCTCTCAGTTTAGCAAATCACTGGTTTAATGAATCCTTTAAGTGCTTTAGCTTTTGTGCTGTTTTCCTTAAAGATGCTTTGCATCTGTAGTGGACTCCAGTTCTGACTGCAACTGCAGATTACTTGGAGCGGAACATTCCCCTTGCAGCCCTGGCTTTTGACCTGTGCTCTGGGCGAGGAGAAACGACTCCTGCAGTTTCACTCACCCAGCTTACTTCATCATAACCACCTGTTTTATGTCAGAGCAAACAAGGAAAGCACCACCTTGGCTTTTCCCCACTACCTTCTTCTCTTTTTGGCAGCTGGACCTGCAGTCGTGTGAGAAAAGAGGAGGTGAAACCAGCCATTTTCATAGAGAGAACAGAAAAAGAAACCTGGGAGCAATTTCCTTGGTTTGCCCGTGAAAAGCAGCTCAGCTGGTTAGAGCATGGTGCTGATAATGGCAAGGTTGCAGATTTGATCCCAACACAGTTCCTACAGAACAGCCATCCTCAATCCTTCAGATGTTTTGGACTACAACTCCCATCATCTCAGGGAGATCTCATGGTGGCTGGGGTTGATGGGAGTTGTAGTCCAAACATCTGGAAGGTACTAGGTTGGGGACAACTGTCGCAGTAATGATAAGCAGAATGTGAACAGACTTCTTGGATCCCTTCAAGGGGTCTAACTCCCTTGTACCCCCCTTCTTTTCTTTCCATGTTGGTGCTCTGTTTGCTCATCTATTGGATCATCCAAATTAAGAGTGCTGAAGCTTTCAAAGACTTATCCTGGATCAAACCAGGATATTGTTAGGAGGGGGAGAAAGAGATATTGTCTGTGCTCTGATACTGTCTAAGCTGCATTTTACAGCTGACTGTCTTGTTTTTAATTGCTTTGGTAGAGGGTGGGTAGCAGACAGCAGTGAGAGACCAGTTGCAAAGGTCTGCCTTGTTATTTTGCCTTCAGAGAGAGAGAAAATGCATGTCTCAGCTTATGCAGAACATCCCCCACTGCTTAAAAACCGCCATGGGGAGGGGAAATAGTTAGCTCCTGGGCTTTCCAAGCACAAACTCTCTTTCTGTAAGCTGGTCAGCTGTGCTCTAAAAATTCAAATAAAGAGTTTACTGCGACATTTGTAATAAATCCTTGGCTATTCAGTATCAGAACAGGAGGGTGCAGAAGCAGGAAATCACTCTCTTTCCCATTAAAAATAAGGTGCTGCTAGGCTTACCGTGTTTTACAATCCCACCTCCTTGCTGCTAGTATTTTCTGGTGCTGATGAAATTGTAATAGAGATTTACACAATTATAAACCATGTAGAGTATGAAAAGATGGAAATCCATTTGTCCACACTGTTCCTTAGAGTGGCATAATACTAGAACTTTATATGTTTATTTATTAATTTGAACAATATTTATCTTTTCCTCCAAGAGACAAGATTCTTGTGATTATGGGTTAGATTGAGAGTTGGTGACTGGCCCAAGGTCAACCTAATGAGCTTCATGGCTGCATGAGGATTTGAATTGGGGTCTCCCCTGTCTTAGTCCGACATTCTAAGCAAGGGGTGGCCAATGTAGTCCCCTCCATACTACATTGTTGGACTTTGCTGGCTAGAGCTGGGAGTTGGAGTCTCATGTCTTAGCGTTTTGGGGGTTAAATATCCATAAAAATTGTCCCACTTTCTAGATACTCACAATCAAACTATCTTGCCAGTGATATAGATGAAAACAGGAGTTGACGTTGTATAACGCAGCCCTCCCCCCAGCACCACAGGTAAAAAACAACAACCCCAGCTCCAAATATTTAAGACATGACCTTTATTCAAAAGTCAATTGCAATAGCACAAAAGGGGACAGGCCTCATTTGTATGTACTGCAGCCCTTAGTGGAAACACTTAATTCAAATGCCTGTCTTTATGCAGTACAATTATTTCTAGGGAAATATTAGTCAAGTACAAATTATAACCCATCCTCTTAAAGTGCTGTCAGTCAAACACTGCTTCTTTTCCTAATCAAGCACACTTTTAAAATTGCAGGGAATCACTGGCGGAAGAAGGATTGACATCGCAAACTAAAGCACTACTGCAGTGTATAATCATTGTGCAAGGTTACCAGTTTTAAACAAATGTCTGAGTGTAGTATTTCTTTTCCCCCACCAGGACACATCTAATGGGTATAATATATTAGCTATTTGCTCCCCATGGGAGTATTCAGCTGTGTGTGTGTCCTGGGAACAATTTGTGCAAAGTGTAGCCCATCTCATTAGTGCCCTTTACTGAGATACTGTATCACTTCATAATTTGCACCATTGTTGTTTTTGATAGGAGGGTATTTCATTAAGAGGGTACTTGCTTCTCCTGCCAAAATCCAGACTTAATATCTGGCCTCATTTTCCTCCACTTCCCCCAAATAAAGGTGTTATCTGTTCGGAAAAATTAGAAATGTAAAGAGCTTATAGACAGGGGCCTGAAGAAACTAAAAGTATTCCAGCTGCCTAATGTGATTTTTATAGCTAAATGTGGCAGTTTGGCAGGTATGTATATCAATTGTTAACAAGTGTGAATACAAATACTCTGTAGTCACTGTTCCCTGCCTTAGAATCGAGCGTCAGTTCTTCTATGCCAAGGGCGGGGCATAATTAGGCTCACCAGGCATCCATTTTTGGCCCATGAGGCTGTTTAGGCCAGGCCAGGCCACCCTGCCCTACACCTGACATCAGTTGTGGGTCAGGTAAAATTGTGGATTTGCTATTGGTGGTGCCTCCAAGGCTGTGTGCACAGCACCCCACAGTACTTTGCAAGTACTGACAATCAGCTGATCAGCAGTGCTCACAGAAAGTGGTGCACAGTGCTTTGAAGCCCCGACTGTCGGGGCTTCAAAGCACTGTACACTACACAGGGCCAAAATAGGTCACCTGACACCATTGTGAGGGGATTGATAGGTGACCAGCCCCAGCCGCCTGTCAAACCTGACCTGTGGGGAAAGACGGAATTGAGAATTCAGCCAGATGTAGTTCCCCACCTCTGTTTTAGGCACTCGGGAGACCAAACTCATTTATTCCCATATGTTTTGGGGCATGCAAATCCCACCAGCAGCACTCATTTTCCCACCTGTGTGTGTTGAACAGAGTTTTAAAATATTATCATTAGCAGCAAAATTTAAAACATAGGAATTAGGCTGAAAAGCCTTATTTTGAGTAAGTCCAGCTATACAGTAAGCTGGCCTCCCTGTTCTTACCCTGCTTAAGAAAGAATCAGGCAACAACTTCTAAAGTAAGTTTAAAAGTAAAATTTACTAACTTTATAGTCATGCATTGGTTTGCAGCAATGATATATATAAGCAAATATAAGCAATACTTATATTTACATTATAACCAGCTACAGGCATGTACCTAAAGATGAAGCAAACAGAGGCATATCTGCATCCAACGATGGTCAAAGGAAGAGAGAGAAAAGGAAGTATTATATGCTCCTTCCTTTCCAGGAGAGGAGGGGAAATGACACCACACAGAGCCCTCTCTACCAATTGTATTTCTATGGCCTGAGTACCTGCCTATCAGCAATACAGCTCTGTGGTATTAACCCCTTCTCATGCTAACTAGCAAGAATGTGCATTTGTTAGATTTGGCTCTAATCTCACACAACAGGGGCAGGAACAAAAAAGCTGGCAGTGTCTTGAGAGCACTCTGCAGAAGGAGGTAGAACCACAATTCCTGTATAAGCATTGGTTCCTGCTTTCTTTACCTCAGGGACTGCCTATGGTAGCAACTGCAGAAGGTTGCTTGTTCTGCTCTGTGGCTGACTGGCTTCAACAAATTTCTCAAGATCTAGATACTCCATACAGATATGAGAAATAAGTTTGCATAACCACCTTCAATTTACCTTCATTCCCCCCCCTTCAAGGTAATGGGCTTGCAGCCCAGCCCCAGATAAGGCTTTCCCTTCTTTCCTCTCCTTATCCCCATGCTCTGTCTTTTTGCCATTTTCCTTGACATGTTTGGACAGGCAGGAAGGTACTGTAATAAATGCTTTCCTTCTTCCCTGCTATTCTCTCTAGGAAGAAAAAGGCTGCCAAAGCCTTCAGTCCAGTATGAAGCCTGACTTTAGGCCCAGGAAAGGGATGAAATTTTAAGCTGGGCAGTTGCCTAGCAACCCTTCTGCATTCTCTTTGCACTTCTAGGCCTATGGCCTTGCAAAATCAGTGTGCCAAACCAGCTTGACTGGTCCTGAGGGAAAGGTGACTTAAGAAGGAGGTTTGAGGGCAGAGATTATTAGGTGGGCCAGCAACCACCACTTTGAGGGGCACGGACTCTCCTCCATTGAATGTCCCTAGGAAGATAGTCAGAAGAGACAAACTTGGTACCATTCGTGCTGTGAAGACAAGGCCTGTGCCATGGAATGAAACTTTCTGCTTTAACAATACTCATAGGTGTTCAAAGCACATCGTAAACTTGTAGTAAAATTATAATAGCTCTGTAACGTAGGCAGATATTGTTGCAGGTGGGGGACTAAGAAGTGGTTAATTCATGATGGAGGCGAAATTCAAACCAGAGTTGTTGTGATGTATAGGTCGGTCTTTTTAGGTACTATGCTTTATATATTCCAAAAAAGATGCAATTTTTCTAATTCTAACCTCTCATCTCTTCTTATTAAAGGTTTGTGGGGTAAAAAAAAAAAGCTCTGTTAACTTCAGCTGGCTGATACAGTCAAGACAATGATCAATGTTAGTTACGTACTTTTCAAGAAGTCAGATTAGTGTTAATCAAACAATTATAACTTTCCAGACACAGCAAGACAAACAAGGTTTCAAACATACAGTCCATTTTAAAATAAAAACAGGATTAGCAGATGCCATCTAGCAAATGGTGAGGTATGTAACAAATAAAAGCATGTGCAGTAATCCTGTTGTTCTTTAGATGGTGGCCAGCCAGATGGTTTTAGAAATCCCACAACAGATCTCCCCTGTTCCTTACTCTTGCTATCAGGCTGGGTAAGGGGGTTTGATGGGTTTGATGAGTGTGATGGGGACTCCTCAGTTCAAGAAGCACACTCCCTGATTCCCAGGTGCAGGTAGATATGTACAAGGAAGAACCCATTAAACGCAGCAAAAGCACTTTAAGAATGTTGCCCTGGCTAGTATCCATATTTTATAACTGTGTATTTTGTCTGTCTGTCTGTCTGGATACCCTCTGGGCTCTGGATAAACATAGGATTCTTTCCTCATCAAATGCTCTGCAGTATAAGCTTGGTTGATAGCCTTGGGCTGCCAACAGCCACCACCTCTTTTTCTTGCCCTGTTGACTTGGTGAAGTGGAGCAGAGAATTGTCCCTTCTTCACACATGACAGATCAGAAAGGCAATCTGCTGCCTCCACCCATTTTCAACGATCTACAAAAGAAGGCTCACAAGGAGCCTGTGTTGTGCTTTTATGCCAGATTTAGTACTATGCTGATTTCCTTTAAGGGTGCCTCCAGACTGTCCTTGTTTTGCAGGAGGGATTTAGGTTTGTTGCCATTAAAGTGAATTAATGCGCTCTATCACCCTGCTGCAACAAATCCACTTTTAAAAAGGCCACTGAGAAATGCATTGAAAAGTGTGGGATCAACAAATGATTAATGGGAAACCATCCCCATAAGCAAATCAGGATAAATGCTCATTGTCCTACAACTGCGCCACAAATAAATCAGAACAAATGCTCGAAGACTGGATATAATCTAACCTCTGTGTAAGCTTTGTGCAAGCAAATCAGGTTGAATGTTCAATAAATAGGTTGCTTTAAAATGGAATGTGTCAGGCAGCTGTTTTAAAACTGATATAAATTGCAGATTTAGGCCAATTTGGGAACAATTTGGGGATGGGAGTGGCGTTCAAGACTATTTATTTGATACATTGAGAGCAATAATAGTGCGATATTTTATAGTGTGACATCCCAAAGTATTTCCTCCATATAGTTCTGCTCATGTATGGACACGATGTTTCTCCAGTAAAAATTGCTTCTATCACTTCCAGATATTTTTGACTAAAACATTTCCTGCCTTTCCATTCCGAATGGGACCCGTACGGCTGCTAAGAAACATTTGAAATAAAACAGGAGAATAATTTTTATTGCTGTCATGAACGTTGAATGAAACAAGGTTGTGAGTCTTATGGGGATCTTAATGGATGATAGCATTGTTAACGCTCCTGATAAGTGGCAAAATTCTTTTCCCCATCATTATTTTGTGCACTTAAAAAAACCCCAACTTATTTCACCATGTTTTAATGCATGACATCTAAAATTAATCATACTCTGAGTAGGCTCATTGGAATCAGTGAATTTAGGGACCTTAAGATACAGTGAGCTGCATTGCTCCCCCACAGCTTCTTGGCATTAAGAAAAAGATGTACCCAATCGTAAACCCACTACTTTCAACAATCTATTAATGGAACGTGGTTTAGATGCAAGCCTTGCTTTTTAATGTTTGCTTTTATTGTGTATGTGTTTTTAGTGAATATTTTAGATTGTCTTTTGCAAACAGAGATATTTTGTTTCAATAGGCACTATATAAATTGATTAAATAAATAAGTACATTTACTAGGGAGTAATCCCCCATCAAAGGGACGTGGGTGGCACTGTGGGTTAAACCACAGAGCCCAGGACTTGCCAATCAGAAGGTCAGCAGTTCGAATCCCCGCAACAGGGTGAGCTCCCGTTGCTCGGTCCCAGCTCCTGCCAACCTAGCAGTTCGAAAGCACGTCAAAGTGCAAGTAGATAAATAGGTACCACTCCGGCAGGAAGGTAAACAGTGTTTCCATGCGCTGCTCTGGTTCGCCAGAAGCGGCTTGGTCATGCTGGCCACATGATCCGGAAGCTGTACGCCGGCTCCCTCGGCCAATAAAGTGAGATGAGCGCCGCAACCCCAGAGTCGGCCACGACTGGACCTAATGGTCAGGGGTCCCTTTACCTTTACCTTAATCCCCCATGGGACAAGTGGGGCTTGCTTTCAACACACAGTGGTGCACACTTGCTTGGAAGTAAGCCCCATTGAAATAACTCTGACTTAATTTCAACCTCACACACTCAGGGTGATGCTGTAAGTCATGTAGTCAGATGTTGTTTGTTTTTTGGCTAACATTCCATGTTTTTCTCTTTTGTAGATTCCAGGAGAGCTGCGCTGATTGATTTGTCTGCCACCCTGTCCGCCACAGAAAGCTCTGTCAGGTGACAGCGTATGTGAGTAATTTCTCTCTCTAAATTCATATTGCCAATTCAGAAATATGGAGAACCTCCTCTAAAAAAAGATGATAATGGTGGCTTTTAAAAAGCAGCCTTGAGTTGCTTACACACTAAATGACATGCATTTTGGAGCATCAAACACAGGCCTTTTTTCCCAGCCGGAACTCAGTTCTGGCGCCTCTCAGGTGGGCACCATTGCCATTCTAAGAGAACAAGGGAGGCGTTCATGGCGAGTTCAAGCACCTCTTTTCCTAGAAAAATAGCACTGATCAAACATATATAATTTTTAGCATGTACAAATACTGATGCATGTTGAAAATGTAACATTGTGCTGTAGTTCTTAGATCAGAGAGACCTGACTGAAACTTACAGGTCAAGAATCCAACTATACACATAGCAGATGTGACAAAGCCTGAGGCATACCTTGTATTGGAAGTTGCTTGTTTCGTGTATTATTTATTTAACAAGATTTATATAGCTCTTAATCAACGAAAAACAAGAAAAGGTAATAAAATTTCATGTCTGAGAAGATTTGCCTATGTTTTTAGCAGGTCAAAAGCAATGCAACACAGGCACTTGCCTAAAGTTAATAGGCAGAGAGTTCGAGAAAGTAAATGTGCCGCCACATTGAAGGATTGATTCCTTGCAAGTGTAGAATGAGCATTATGTGGCACCCAGGTGTGCACCTGATGAGGCAGTTGCAGCAACAGAGAGGCCCCAACCTCAGCTTATGTATCTTGCCCACCTGAGCTGTGTGCAGGCAGGCAAAGAATTCGTCTGCGTCAAACCTGCTCCTGCTCCTCCCTCTTCAGTCCCCTCTTGGTCCTGGGAGTCTGTGGAGCAGGAGAGGTGGGGGCAGGAGGAGGAGATGTGGAAGCCGTTGACTCTACACCAGCCTGACCTCTCTGTCTGTCTCCCTCCGGTAACTGTCCTTCGCTGTCCAGTCCTGCATCTTCTCCTTCCTCTGACTCCTGGCTGTTTCAGGCTTCTCCAGATCACTGGATCCCTTCTTCCAAGCCAGTCTCCAACCCCCCTTCTCCTGGTGCCCATTCAGAACTATCCAGCCACTACTCCTCAGTGTTCAACACTTTAAAAGTTGTTGAAAACTTGATAGGGAGTGAAGGGCCTTGCATTTTAGGCCTATTGGGGCCAGGAAACATTTCTTTCTCACACCTGCGTGATCTTGAGTTTTATTTCCATAATTAGGGAAAGGATAGTGGGTGTTTGCAGAGAGAGGGAGGGGGAGAGAGAGTGCCAGAAAACAGCCCAACTTCTACTTGCTGTGTCTTCAGTCTGGAAAAGTGTTTTGTCCATACTCCGAGCTTAACTGATTCTTCATATCTGAGACTAGGAATGAATTTTCCCCCAGGTAAGATTGGCTAGAGGCTGCTGTAGAACAGGGGTCGGCAACCTTTTTCAGCTGTGGGCCGGTCCAGGGACTATTTTTTTGGGGGGGGAGGAGGAACGAATTCCTATGCCCCACAAATAACCCAGAGATGCATTTTAAATAAAACCACACATTCTACTCATGTAAAAACACGCTGATTCCTGAACCATCCGCGGGCCAGATTGAGAAGGCGTTCTGGCCCCTGGGCCTTAGGTTGCCTACCCCCGCAGTAGAATGTAGCCTTGTTCCTTTGGGATGTTTTCTTCTTCAGGCACTTTTCCAGATGATACCTTCACTACCTTTATGACATATTGTGGCCTGGATAGCATTGGTCAGTTGGTGGCAGATAACTTGCCATGCCTCCATGGAAGGAGATTATACTAGGCAGCCTTTTAGTACTTTCCCTATTTCCATGCTTATCAGGGCACAGAGCAGAAAATTCAGAGCCCGTTCCAGCAATAGCCTCAAAAGAGTTCTGTCCCTTTGCAGTTCTCTTCCCTGAGGCCTCTGCCAGTCTGGGCTCGCCTTCATTACTAATCCAGTTGCAGGAAAGCCTCCCTTATTATGCCATGTCTAATCAGTCAGAAACGAGCCTTTTGAGAATGCTGGCTGCTTCCAATTACACTCCACTTCACCTTGGCATAAAGATGCAGGGACGATGGCGAGAGAGAGTGTAAAAAAAACCTAATAGTCCTGTTTGATCCACATCACTGGCAAACTAGGTGTGAAATCAATTAAAGGCATGTTAAACGAAATGAAGGTGGATTTTTAAAACTGTTTTACCTTGAGAATATATTGGGGTGGGGGTGGGGGACAAACAGAGGGTATAGCATTGGAAACCATCATTGATGAGTTCCTGCACTTTAAAATTTACCACCACACCACTGCTGTGAGTTATAGTAGTTAGGTTACTGTTCACGAAATTTGGTTGGCCACTGTGAGAATAGGATGCTAGGCTGTTTGTGCCTTTGGTCTAACCTAGCAGAGTTATTCTTACAGTTTGCATTCTTTGTTCCTTGATTCCATTTTTGTTCCTTTGTTCCTTGATTCCTACGGTGCTTCGTTTTCAGTCCCTGTATCCTATTTTTTGCGCCCAGTGCCCTGAAAACATGAGCAAGGAAAAGGCTGAGTTCAGTCTTCTCGGAGCAGTGCATTTTCAACAGTGGCTTGGCAATAACCCGTCTGAGAAAGAGCTTAGTGCAAGATGCCCAGTCATGCATAAGTCTGAACCCGCTATTGGCATTTACCCAAAGTGACTGATAGTCTAGATATACTGATTATTGAGCTAAACAGAACAGGTTTTGAAAATCTGAGGAAACGAGCTTTAAGTTGTTTCCTCTGACCTTGAAGCCTCTTCTCTCACCTGTGTCTGTTTCTTGAGCTGGAAATAAATCCATGAAAACCAAGGAGAGAGAGAGAGAAAGAAAGAAAAAAATATTCCTCCAGATCATATTCTTAAATGCACATTTTAAAAAAATCAGTGTTAAGGCGCTTTACTATGATTCAGAGCTCAGCAGCAAGACTTTGTATAACTGCATTGAAGATATAATTTATACCCCGCCCATCTGGCTGGGTTTCCCCAGCCACTCTGGGCGGCTTCCAACAAAATATTAAAAATACAATAAAACATCAAACATTAAAAACTTCCCTAAACAGGGCTGCCTTCAGATGTCTTTTAAAAGTCAGGTAGCTGTTTATTTCCTTGACATCTGATGGGAGCGTGTTCCACAGGGTGGGAGCCACTACCAAGAAGGCCCTCTGCCTGGTTCCCTGTAACTTCACTTCTCGCAGTGAGGGAACCGCTGGAAGGCCCTCGGCGTGGGACCTTAGTGTCTGGGCTGAACATGGGGGTGGAGACTCTCCACACAAAGCACACTCTTTCCTGCAAAGAATTCTGGGCAGTGTAGTTTACCCCTCACATGGTTACAATTCCCAGCAGCCCTTCACAAATTACAGTGCACAGAATTCTTTGAGGGAAAGAACGGGTTTCAAATGTCCTTTAAAGATACAGCGTACGCAGAGCCTAAGGCCATCAATACCTTGGGTTGCCTCAAAGAATCATAGTTTTAATCAAAGTTTACTTTGTAAGGGAGTTGACGTTTTGCAAGGATCACAAGACGCTACCAGGTCTTATTGTCCTTTTAGCCCAGGATTATCGACTCTGACTGGCAATGGCTTTCCAGAGTCTCAAGCCGTTAATTGCAAATGACACTGGCTGGACACATTTTGCTGAGGGATGAAGAGTGAGGACAGGATCACAGTGGAAGGCCTGCCCTAGCCTTCATGTGTTGAATAGACTGCAGAAAAAAGGCCCTGTGTGAGTACAATCTTTGTGATTGAAAACACTGTGTTTTTTCTTCTCCTCAAGACAAGAGCTTTCCCTCGCCTTCCACTGAGTTGGTGCCTTCAGATTTAAAACCTAAGATATGCTCACCACAGGAGCTCTAATTGTCACATGATATGGAAAGCAGCTACTAGCTTAGGTGCCTTTCAAAATCATGAAATAAATCACAACTCTATTGATGGCTGTTACGCACTGGAGGAGCCAAGAATGAATGTTCCATAATTTGCTTACAGTGCAGAAAGTTCTGTGTTTATTCTTCTTCAATCTCAAACAACAGCAATCTGCAAGTGTTCAAAACACTTCACATTATTTTAGTAATCCAAGAATTTGCTCCCCCCCCCCACTTCTGTCCCCATCTGCGTTTCCTTTTGCGTTGCTGATCATTTTAGATTGTAATTCTGAAGGCAAGGGCTGTGTTATTTTTATTGAAAGGTCAGCTGCCCTGGGAGCAGTGGCGGAGCTTCATGCTCTGGCACTGGGGGGGGGGTGGAGAGCAGGCGGGGCTGGGGCACATCCCAGGGCCGTGGTGTGCCGCCCGTGGGGGCGTGGCGCCCAGCGTGGGAAGGGGCAGCTGCGATAGTACCCCACCAGGATTGCGCTGCCGGGGGCGGTGTGCTCCCCCCACATGCCTCTTCCTCCTCCAGTGCCTGGGAACCTTTCTGGTTGAAGAGTGAGAAATAAATGCTCTGGATAAAGAAATACCCTATTTTTGCTCCATAAGACACACCTGACCATAAGACACACCTAGTTTTTAGAGGGGGAATGCAAGGGAAAAAAAATTCTTTAAAGGGAGCGCTGAGCAGAGCCTGTATGCATCCCAGGCTCTGCTCAGTGCTCCCTTTAAAGAGCTGTGTGGAGTATGTGCAGCGCTTGCAGGCTTCTATCCGAGGAGGGAGAAGCCCCCAAGAGCCACACACACACTCTGTGCGGCTCTTTAAAGGGAGCGTGGCTCTTGCGGGAGGTGGGGGAAGGGACTGAGGGGCTAAGCCAGAAGCTAGAACAGCAAGTGAGAGCGCTGTGCAGCTATCCCTCTCGCTGTTCTGGCTTCAGGGATAGCCGCGCAACGCCTCCTCAGGGTAGCGGGATGAAGGCTCCCCATGCCCTGAAGAGGCTTTGCGCAGCTGGCCAAGCCATTGTATACACTTCAGTGCTGGGTCAAGAAGCACCGCTTTGCACAGGCCTTTGAGGGTGGAGAGCAAGATCAGAATTCCCCCTCTCCATTTTATGTTTGTGTATTAGATGGTTTATTGTACTGAGCTGTACAAAAAGGGAAATGAATCCCAACCAACTGTAGATGTGATTTAAAAAAAAAATGGGAGCAAAAATTGTCACAAACTAGTGTGAATGTGTATGGTAAATAAAAATATATTTTATGAATTCTGGTTACAATTAAAAGCAAACAATATATATCTTCCAAGATCCAGTAGCAAAAGAATAAAAACACCAACAATGTATGCTGCCAAAGTATCAAGAAACTGAACAGATGTAACTCACAAAGTATCACATTTTGACCCTGGTCTTCTTCATTGAACTAGTCCCCCCAAAAAAAGCTCCTGCCACAATAAAATGATTAATTTGGGTGGAGTATTGTTTAGGGGGTCTTGTTGCGTTACTGATATTCTTTTTTCTTCCTCTTTAAATCCGTTTCTTAATTTTTAGTTTGGAAATTGTTAAATTTGGTTGTGCACTTTTTATTTTTTGTTTTTTAATAATATTTATTAGAGTTTCAAACAAATTACAAAGATGAAAAAGTAAAAAGAAAAAAAAAGAAAAAAAAGAAAAAATACAAAATACAAAGAAATAGAACCAATTAAAAACAAATCAATCCTTCCATGTCTTATCTTTCATTTACTTGTTTCCCTGACCTCCTCACACCTCCCTTTTTTGTATTCTAGTTCAATAGTTGTTTCAGCAAATCCTTACCATTTTTTCTTTAATCTTGATAGTTTATCTTAATATATTGTAACTTTACATTCTCACCTGTTAACAATCCATTTTTACATCCCCCTTTGTAACATTACTGCTAAAACCACATAACTTCATTCCAACATCCTTCTAACATTCCTTAATTTTACAGTATTTCTGTAGATAATCTTTTAATTTCTTCCAATCTTCTTCTACCGACTCTTCTCCCTGGTCTCGGATTCTGCCAGTCATTTCCGCCAGTTCCATATAGTCCATCAGCTTCATCTGCCATTGGTTGTGCACTTTTTGGTGTGTTTTATTTATTGTTTATTACTACTTTTGTCATGTTTGCAATTATGTAGATCTTTTCATCTTGTAAGCCGCCTTGATCATGGTTTTAACTATGGAAAGTCAGTATACAAATATGGTGATGACAATGGTGATGACTAAGGTGTAACAGGAGGACCCTATAGTTACTGCTGCATCTGACTAACATGTCTACCCCTCCACAATCTGTTTCCAAGGATTCTTATTTATTCCACAAAATTTTTAACTTCCACCCCAATGATCTTCCAACAAATTTAGAATGGAGTGAGTTAACGAACATTTTTAAAAAAGAAAAAGCATTGTGGGTAGTGCCAGAGGTGGGATTTGCAACCAAAGAAAATCTTTTCATGCCAGTTGTGAGATCTAATTGTTCTGAAACAGTGTTGACAGAGCAGAGTGCACCTCTCCAAATGCAGCTGCCTAATCTTAATGGTTCAGTTTTTGATCTTGCAACCCTACAAAGCGAGAGAATGTTTTGTGTCCTCCTGAATCCAAGAAGTTGCTCATTCAGAGCAGGCCGTAGCTTCATGTTTGCTGTCCTTTTCTCCTGTAGCTTGAATCATGGGGAGCAGTAAGAGCAAACCCAAAGACCCCAGTCAACGGAGGCGCAGTCTGGAATCCACAGAAAATATCCATGGTGGTTGCTCTGCCTCCCAGACACCCAGCAAAACCACAGTGTCAGATACTCATCGGACTCCCAGTCGTGTATTTGGAACAACTACCACAGAACCAAAACTCTTTGGTGGCTCAAATACATCTGATATGGTTACCTCTCCTCAGCGCTGCGGGCCTCTGGCTGGTCAGTATGATTCCTACCATGAGTAGAACTTTTCCAGACTTTTTTTATAGCGCGTATAATGAACATGCTTTTGGAGTTGTGTCAAGAAGGCTCTGCTCCCCAAAGTAGATGTGTGTCTAGAAACGCAGGGTCTTCAGTCCCATCACATGCACAACTCTTTGCACCGAGATCTTTTTAAGACTTTCATATACCATGATGGGGCCGTTGACCTCAGTGCTGCTCTTCCTACTTACATGTAATTGTATGTGGTGTAAAAAGTACTCATAAGGGGCTTCAACATATTAATTTCCCCAACACACGTTGCTCTTACAACAAGAGCCCTGACTAAATTTGATATGCAATGGTGTTCAGCCAGTTGAGAGCCAGTGTGGTGTAGTGGTTAAGAGCGGTAGTCTCGTTATCTGGGGAACCGGGTTCGCGTCTCCGCTCCTCCACATGCAGCTGCTGGGTGACCTGGGGCCAGTCACACTTCTTTGAAGTCTCTCAGCCTCACTCACCTCACAGAGTGTTTGTTGTGGGGGAGGAAGGGAAAGGAGAATGTTAGCCGCTTTGAGACTCCTTCGGGTAGTGATAAAGCAGGATATCAAATCCAAACTCTTCTTCTTGTCTTGTTGCAGGTGGAGTCACCACCTTTGTGGCCCTCTATGACTATGAATCACGAACAGAATCAGACCTTTCTTTCAAGAAAGGGGAACGCCTCCAAATCCTCAACAACACGTGAGTACCTTTTGCCCAGGTGCTGAGCTAAGGGGTGCATTTAATTTTGTAGTAAACATATTATTCCGTTGTGCTGCACAGCATCTATGCCCATGCTGGGAAATAAGAAAGGACAAATTCTTCCTTCTCCTTTCTTGCTTTCTTGTTTCCAGCTCTTTCTGTTAGATGTTAATAGGATAAGTTGGGTCAGTTTAAATGCCTGGGCTTAGAGAGCAGGGGGTACCATTTGGGGGACAAAATCCATGTTTTGATGTCCTACCGTCTGATGTTCCAAGTTGCATCCCGTGCTGATCCTAGGTTTATATTGATTTCCTCTTCTGCCCTTCAAATAAGCTTCCAGCTCGATTCCCCAGTACATGCAGGGAATCACTGGCTGTCATACAGTCACTGTAAATGAAAACTTGCACCCTCCTTTTCTTTCTTGCTTTCAGTGCTGCCCCAGAATGACTTTAGGGTTCAGCCTCCAGAAAGGACTCTCCATATAGCAGTCCTCACCGGACTGAGAGCAAAACTATGTGTTTCAGGGCATTACGTGGCTGCCCACTCTCCACATTTCCTCCTCCATTCTTTCTTTCCATACATAAACTCCGCTTCTTTGGCTGCTGCTTGTGGGAGTGGGGAGAATGCTGTGCCTAATGTGGTCGCGTGCCTTATTTAACTAAATAATACTAGGGAGGCTAGGGGAGCGGGGGAGGGGAGGTGGCAGCCACATGTCCCCTGTAACGTGTAATTAGGCCTTGACCCACTTATTCAACATCATCAAACAAGGCAGGAGGAAACAATGTGTACCACACTAAGGCACACGCGCCAAATGGGTCAAGCCTTGTGCTTTGATCAGCATGTTAAGCATGTGGAATAAGCTTGTGCTTGAGTTTCTACCGAAAGATAGAGATAAGAGGGAAGCCATGGAGGTCCAATCGGTCAACAGCAAAGCCTGTTTGGGGTTGTAGCAGGAAGTCACAAGTCCCAACTTCCAAGGTTGGTACAATGGCTGCACCGGAATTCTCAGCTAAGATCCCACTGTGATTTCAAATGTAAAACGTCTGCTTGATTTCCTCATGTAACTCCTATGGCATTTTTGCTGTGGACTGCAACATCCTTCTGCGGCATGGAAGGAGGAGAGGGAGCATCTATGGGATGGCTTCCGGAGTGATTCTCATATGTGTGTATGCACCTACATCTTGCTGCGATGGGTCATTTATGCAGTTGGGATATTGTGAAGTGTAACTTTTCAGCGGTCCAGATTCAGCTCATAGGATACTTGGCAAACATGGCAATGAGATATTTTTACCCAGCCGGGGGGCGGGGGGGGGGATATTTCCTGGGAGCATTTAGCAGTCTAATGAAAGAAGAGAGTAAATTGTTGCATTCTGTTCTAGGTGGTGAGAGATAGTATTGTCCTACATCGTAGGATCATTGTGGAGGGAAACGGGATGAAGACAATAGAGCACTTAGCACATTAAAAGCACATTGTAAACAATTAGTGATATTATTGCCATATGACTGGGCAGATGGAAGTGGCCTCTTCATAGCAGATGTTGGGCCCTCCCCCTGCTTCCTTTCAGCAAACACATTTTCCACTCATTGCTCTGCTGTCTAAATATTGCTTCTGCCCTATGGGCTGTCTGGGCTTCTCTGGCCTTCTGGAGTCCTCCCACTCCTGCCTTAAAGTTTCCCAGAACAATGGGAGACCTTTAGAAAAGGTTGTGATTAGTTCATTTTATTTTATTCCTTTTAAAGGTATGTTTATTTAAACTGCTGCCCTTTCCTGTAGCAGGCAATGGGTGGCTTGGTGCAAGATGCTGGGGACAAACAGTATGTGGGAGATGGTTCATCATCATAAACTACTTGTGAACTTTCCTGTGGAACCCATTAAGAGACATAGGTCTGGACCTTTTGGGTTGTTCCAATGCAGCAGTTTTCATATGGAGAGGAGTAAAGGTAAAGGGACCCCTGACAGTAAGTCCAGTCGTGACCGACTCTGGGGTTGCAGAGCTCATCTCGCTTTATTGGCTGAGGGAGCCAGCGTACAGCTTCCGGGTCATGTGGCCAGCATGACTAAGCCGCTTCTGGCGAACCAGAGCAGCACACGGAAACGCCGTTTACCTTCCCGCTGGAGCGGGACCTATTTATCTACTTGCACTTTGACATGCTTTCGAACTGCTAGGTTGGCAGGAGCAGGGACCGAACAACGGGGGTTCACCCCATCATGGGGATTCGAACCGCCAACCTTCTGATCAGCAAGTCCTAGCCAACCTAAAGCTACAAGTCATTTTGACACCTGTAGTTATCCCCTCAATTAAAGAGATGACTGGAGTCTTCTAGAGTGAGCAGAATTGAGTTCCTGCACTCTTCAAATCATAA
Source organism: Podarcis raffonei (assembly GCF_027172205.1). Taxonomy (NCBI): domain Eukaryota; kingdom Metazoa; phylum Chordata; class Lepidosauria; order Squamata; family Lacertidae; genus Podarcis; species Podarcis raffonei. The sequence goes on from NC_070607.1 coordinate 76,741,875, forward strand.
CTTGAAATGTTTGTGGCTTGGCGAATGGAATGTTGCAAGTTCACTGTTTCACATTCAGTGGAAAAACCCGTCTTGAGGACTGGAAGCTGTTCGTTGTCCTGTTACTATCACAGAATCACTGGGAAAGGTGGCAGCTGGAAATGTTCTACATTGATTCCCATCTCCATTTGTGCACCAAGAAACCTCTGTGTATTCAGAGAAACTTGAGGTGGTTAGTTTATGCAGCGCACTGGATAGTTTTCTACCTCAATATATGTTCTTACTGGGTAACCACTGATAAGCTTTTTAGGAACACCAGAGTTCCTAGGAATACATTTTGAACACCACATTATTATGGCTATTAGCACTTGTGTATGCATCTTTCCCATTTTGAAAAGCATCTCAAAACTGCATTTCTTTTAATCTAAGCCCTGTCTCTTTCTCTCTTATATCCTGCTCCTCATGCTTTCATTTAGGAGAAAGGTGGATGTCAGGTGTGTATCTTCTATTTGATTGGCATAAGCTATAAAAGCTAACCTGATCTTTGATGTCTAAACTATGGGGGAAAGGATTGGGTGGGTTGCACTTTGGGGCTGGGAGGGAGAGCAATGTTATGCATTAAGTTTAAAGTCCTTATGGTTCTTCTCAGGAGTTTTAACATTGGTTTTGAGCATTTTTACTTTTGTAACCAAGCAGATGATATATTCTAGAAGTGTTGTTTCAACTGAATTTTAGATTTTGGAGTGTTATGTATGCGTTATTATTTTTTGTTTCCAACTGGAATGTGGGGAGCGGAGGTGTCTGAGTTGGATAAATTCTTAGTCATGGTGATCAACCTTCTAACAGGAGAAAAATCAGAGTTCTGGGCAACATAAACAGGCGCATTATTAAGTACCTTTGTATGAGTTGTCCAGTAGCTCAGGGGTTTCCAGACTGCGGTCTGTGCACTACCAGCAGTTCATGAGCTCCATTCAGGGGGTTTGTTACATGTCCACATTACATATTGATTTTGATTTTTGATTGTGTTTTGACTGCCTCTTTTATTATATTGCATTTTACTTTGGAATAAATACGATAAAATACAATATAAGAAATAAAAGAAGCAGTAAAAAGACAATTAAAAATCATACGGCATGTTGCACAGCAGATGACAATTGCTTCAACAGGCAAACCAAACAGTTAAGTGGTTCTACCAGACCATCAGCAATTTTCCATTCATAGGGGGAAATGGGACCCACTAGTAGTACCATATGCCTTACTTGAGTAAAGTTTGCATATGCTTTAATAAGAACTGAGTATATAAAGCTGGCTCTGCCTCCTCTGAAGAACATTAAAATCATGTAGGTATATCCCAGACTTCTTATTGTTCTGCTTGTAACCATGTGGGTAGACATTCTTCCTGTGAGGGACAAATGCAACTTGGGAAGGAGACGAGTAGATGTCACTCCAGTTGAATGTACAATAAACCATGGAGGAATTGGAACAGGAGTGGGACTCCTGTGGCCCCCTAGATGTCCAAATAACTCAGATTCAGATGACTTTGAGAAAAATAATGGTGCACTATGGACTATTGGTTGAATTGTGGTGTTACAGGGAAGGAACTGCCTGTGTTGTCAACTGAACTGGCTGTATCCAGCAAAGATTATGAGTGTGAAAGCACCATTCATTTAAGCTTATTATTCCAGCTCTTATATGATTTCATTTATCTCTTCTCCCATTCATTACTTACTTACCTAGGGCTATAATCCTACACATACCTAGTCTGTTTAAATCAACTGTAATGGGATATAGGCAGATAAGTCTGCAAGTTTTTTTTTCTCTCTCTATCTCATGGGGAAATGAAGGTGACAAAGGGTGAATTCCTCTTTCTGTTCTGCACATCTGCTGTTGAGATTCTTTTCACTGACCCAACTTCATGTTACTAGCCTCTGAATGCAATGTGCATTCTTGAAGTTCATGACAGAAGGTGAGAAAATGCTGCAGCAGAAGGATTTTATATTTGGTCTAAACACATTTACCCATGCAGGGGTAGCCAGCAAGCATTATATACCTGTTGAACCTTAAGACCTAGAAATTAAACAGTTGCTTTTCCTGAGACCTTGCTGTTTGGCCCGGCCAAAATATATGCTCTGCACAAGTCAAGTGGTTCTGACTTCTCCCTTGTTTTCCTCTACAACATTTCTTAAGTTCTAAGACAAGTAGTTTTCTTTATATATATATATCTCTTTCAATATTAATGTTTTAATAATCTATTTGTGGCTTTTAAAACAATCCTGTGATAGTGCAAAGGAAATGGAGCTCTGCATGATATTCTTCTTATTTGGAGCCCTGACCTGAGGACTTTTATTTGGACCAGGTCAGAGTGTTGGAACTTATTTTCATTGTCAAGGGCTTAGGCCTTGAACATATGAAGTAGCAAAAATTGTTTGAGTGTGTGCAGAGTTTTAGAAAATGTCTTCTTGTTACCACCGAGCAACCACCACTAGCCTCTACATTTCAGGGATACATCAGACAGTATAGACAGTATGGTGATTCAATGAACTCCTGCAGCTTATGAATGGAAGTATCCCAATAGATGTTCTCCATGTTATGGTGGCTTAAAGCCACTCCTACTGTTTTGGCACAGTGGTCAGAAGTGGTTCAGCTTGTGCATGTGGGGCATCAGTCGTTTCATTCAGATTGCAAGAATAGAACTTCCAGATGGCAGCTTTTAAAGCACCATTTAGGCTGGCAGAGTGAGAGAGACGGATCTGTCCACCAAGACCTGCCAAAAGGAGTTGCACGAAAGCACATTAGTGCTGTTGCCTAACTCTCCCTATCACAAAAATGAGTCTTCCACTGGATAGCATCTGGGTGGACTGTGAACTGTGTTAAAAAGAGGAGTGCCACTTGGTATGGCCAAATTATCATGATGTCTTGGCCAGCTCTGCCAAAATGGCAACCGCTTGCCTGCCCATTGTTGTAGAACTATCCTTGAACAGGTTTGCTTCCTTGAACTTCTCACTATAAAAAACGTAAGTATTGCTGATATCCAAACTTGAATTCTGCAGGTAAGTATTTATAACGTAAATATTTTCCTTATTTTTTAAACAGCAGAAACAAAAATAGACATTTTTGAATACTGAAAGCTCTGGTCTTTGGCTATTTGGCATACTTTCCAGGTACAAAGCAAGTGTGCATTCTTTCGCTTCAAATGAACTAAATACAATATTGTGAACGCTGGCAGCTTCACAACTGCCTCTGGTATAAATAATGCAGAGAACAGAATGGCCCTCATAGGAAGATGAGGTGGTTTTTTAAAAGGCTTTGTACTGAAGCATGTAGAGGAGAAATGAGTCTCAAGCTATGTATTTCACAATATCCAATATCGCTTCACTGTTGGAGTTTAGGATAAGAGCGTGTTTCTCACAGAGATACTGTAGCAGTAATGAACTGCAATCTTTTGAATAGCTAAGGTGCCTGGCCTTCTGCCTAGCAACATGTTGCGAGGGGAGGAAGTTTCTGAGAGATACACACTGCATTTGGCAGGTTGTGCTGACCCAGCCATATAATTCCATAGCTGTGGCTGTAGTTGCCCGCCCCACCTGAGTCAGAGGTATGCAGAGGAGAAGAAGCCATTTTTGAATGCCTTTAGTAGAAGTGGATAGTTTACTTGAAAGATAGATGAACATAGATAATCGCTTAGTACCATACAAGATAGATTCAGAAGTTCTAATCGTTCTAATTTGTTGCTTATGTCTTTCGAAAGAAAGCAGCCTCATGCAGTGCCTTGACCTAGCAGCTTGGCTCTGGAAAAAAGTTTTATCTTAATAAACATTCTGTTTTAAAATTCATTGAGGTTTCCCAAGCAATGGATTTGCAGTGAGTGGGTTAAATTGGCCCAGACAGAAGTTGACTCTGGGTTTCCCCATTCATTCCAATGGAGAGGTCTATCTGTAGCCCTCTCATAGGAGCTGGCATGTCCTTCCTCTGAAGTGGATGGGGAAGCACATATACCCTGGGGAACTTCTGAACCTCTCTAAGCAGTCACCAGATTGGGAGTGGTTATTAGTATTCCGACACCCAAAGATGAGAAGATAGCATGATCTCCCTACTTACAATGGATTTTCCTGGCATGTGCTTGCTCAAGCTGTACTTCCCTGTGACATTATTCAGGATGGGGAACTTGGGGCTTTCCTTCTACTTGGATTTTTCCTTTTGCAGCTTCCTCTTCCTCATTTGTACCTCACTATCTTCCTTCTGTTTTACACAGTTTAAGAAACAGAGCCTGGGTGAGGAGTACCTGTTATTTTAGAAGTGGTAGCTCTTGCATCACTGCATAGGAGCCTTTAGATGCTTTCTGCCTGTGCACTATGTGAAAATAGTGCCATATTAACAGCTAGCCAGGCATACCTCGGATGACTTTAGCCTGCAGATCTAGTATAATACATTGTCCCTCTGCCAAGGCCAGCCAGATATTAGTTCCACACACCTGATATTCTGCTATGCACCTAGGAATGTTTGTATTCATGAGTAGCCCCAAACATGCCCAGAACTCACTGTGTTTGGACTTCATTAGCCTGCGTGGCTCTATAAACCTAGTTGTGGGGGTTATGGTAGAGCTGCCATACGTCTCGAATTTCCCAGACATAGATGGGATTCGACTGTTGAAAATTGCATCCAAGAGAAATTTTCTGAGGAATGTCTGGGGAAACCCGGATTTTCACTTTTTGAAATATGGCAACCCTAGGTTATGGCCATACATCCAATGTTTGTATTTTTAACTGGGACACTTCAGGGATAGAATGGGTCTAAATGCACATTCTTTACACTTCACCCTATTTGCTGTTACTGTACTTTTGGGGGGAGGTGGTGGTGAGGGGAGAATCTGCTTAAGAGTTGCACTGCTTGCAGAAGCCACCTTCCCTTCAAGAACTGCAGGGCAGTCTCATAAGCCATCAAGTCAACCCCCTCCTTTATGCAGGGGTGGACAGAGCAGTATTAGCCAACTTTGTGCCCTTTGCCCATGAGTCCTGGCTGGGGCTGATGGAAGTTGTAGCCAAAAACATCTGGAGGACCCTAGCTTGGCGAAGGCTACCTTAGAGCACCTTCAGCAGACAGTTGACAGGCTCTGCCTGAACACCTCCAGCGTGGGAGAGCCCACCGACCCCTTGGGTAATTAGTACCCTTGCCAAACTGCTCTTCCTTTCCCTTTACTTTTCAGTCAAATTCTACCCCTCTCTAACTTAAGCCCACTGGATCTACTCCTGCCCTCTGAAGCAACAGAGAACAAGCCTCTGCTCTCTTCTTTGTGATAGCCCTTCATGTACAGTGCTATCATGTTACTAGCCTCCAGGAACAATAAATAGACTGAACCTGGCAAACTTCAGTTGGCAGAGCATTCTTTAGGAAAGGCACCACTCAGAGAAAGCTCTGCCCTTGGGAGTGTTGAGGAATCCAAGGTGGAGTCGCCAGTGATGAGGAGAGAGTTTTTGCACTGAAAGGGTTTGCTTTGTAGCCTTGTAAACCCCCCACTCCTTCCACACTTATTTACTCTTCCTCCAGTCAGCTCAGGGCAATGTGGCATATCTTCCTATTTTTATCTTACCCCTTTTATCCTCCCAACAACTCTGTATGCTTTGGCCACTTCAAACCATTTATTTAAGTGGTGTACAGTAAAATCGATCCCAAGTAAGGATTCCCAAGCTGCGAAGACAGGGGTTGAGGCAGCCTCTTGTATTGTAAAGGTAGGTTAAGCTGAGAGGAAGAGAGAGAGACCAGCTTGTTGAGAGCCACCCGGTTTTCATAGGAGCTGAACAGAGCTTTGAACCCAAGTCTTGCCAGGCTCCAAACCAGGAAGATTTATCCTTCACAATTTGTGTCTCTGCTTAGTTATTCACTTGTCTGGAAGGTTGTTCTGAAAAGTTTATAATCTTCAGAAGGTCTCTCTCAGGACTGCCTTGGAAGAAATTGCAGGGGTTAAGAACGAAAAGCTCAGTTTTCCCTTGTGGTCGCAGCAAATTAAACAGGGACAGCAAAATATCACAGAAGGAGAGAAAGGGAGCACCACTCATTTCTAATATTCAGACTGCCTTTTGCAGCCTCTTTCTCGAGTGAATAACATTCCTACTGTTCTCTGGCATTCTTCCCACTTCTGCCCCAATTACAATAATTCTCTTGGGTAACAGCCATGTGTGTGGGGGGGGGGGATATCTTGGAGCCCTTTTTAACGGGCTGGCACACTGTCTTATTTTGCCTGTCATTCCAAACCAAGTATTCCTTCCCATAGGAATGGATCCAGTTTCAGTGTGCTGGCACTATAAGGCCGAAAACAGTAACTGAAGCATGGTCACTATTAATAAATCAGTTTGTTAACAGCAAATAAAATTTGGACAAGTTACATAAGCAATATCAACATAAGGCTCCCCCCCCCATTTACATAATGGTCTGCATTCTGGGCAATAGCTAGGTAATCTATTGTGAGAAAATATTTAATAATTAGGAATAAGGAGTTTCCCCCTCCAACCCTTCAGGTAGCAGAGAGATAGGGAACCTTAAGGCCAAAATGCAATCCCCAGGCTTATCTGTCTGAGCCTCCCCAGGACACAAACCCTCATCGGCCACACCAGCTTTGCCCAGGCCATCTTTCACCATTCCTACTGTGCATGATCATTGAGTGTTTCTGCCTGGCTAGAATGTGTCCTTGGTTTCTGATAATTTATTTATTTTTTAGGGGGGGGGGAATGTTGTCACTTCCCCCATTTAGTATAAATCTGCACCAGGGATTAGCTTCTGCTCAGTTCATGTTGGGACTGCAGGTGTCAGGTGTGCTGATGGAACATGCCTGAGGTTTAGAAGACCCCTCCGTCTAAAAGCCTGCTATCAACCCATGCTCCCAACGTAGGTTTATCGTATGCAGGATTTACCAACCCAAACAAACATTTGGGCGTTGATGTAACCTTGAATACATCGTTTTATATAACTTCTCCATGGTGAGGTATCTTCCTGATACACAGATTACATACTGTACTTCTATCCGTAGTACTGTGAATCTCCCATCAAACAACCTGCTGAACTGAGACATTAAGTTGGTGGGCACCCACTGTGTAGGCAGCATTTTAAATATCTCCCCTTGTTGGTTACTTCTGTGTACACCACTCTGTGGTACATGATTCTGCAGGGAATCATTTAAAACAGCATTGATGTGGATTGATCCTTGCAGTTCTCTGCGGCATGCACATCTGGCTTTACCAACTCATTTGCACATGTGGGCGGGGCAGGGTGTTTGCATGAAAAAGATGGCTTTTAGTGCCAGAGGCAGAAAAACCAAATGATAGCCCCATATATAAAACACAAACAGTGTTTTATAGTGTTGAAAACAAAAATCTGCCCTTTTCCCCTTGTGGGGTATCCAAGCGCCCATACAGAGATAATAAACGCTAAACTATTTGCTACACTTTAATCTGTCACCTGCTGCCTTATTGCTTAAGGTTGGCGTCATCATGTGAACCAATTTTGTTTTCTGTGATGGGGCAATTTTATGTTTTTGCAGAGGACAGGAACTATTTCACACATCCTCCCCCTATGATAATGAAGTGGTGATGTCACCTGTGCATGTTGCAATGGGTATTGTTGTCCCATTTCCTCATGGTAGCTGTGTTGGCCAGGCTGGTGCCATGATTTCACCAGTCTGATTTTCAATTGCATTAATCCAATATATAGGTGTGTGGGGGGGGGAATAGGTTCCTTTATAATTTCCAATCTGCCTGAGTTTCTGGTTGACCGTCCCTGCAGACACAGACACTGGAATCTAGAAATTTGTTCCTATTCAACTAGGTAAACATTAGCACTGTGTCAAGGATCCTGCACCAGTACAATTCCATGTGCCCCTGAGTATGGATGATGCCAGGCAAACTCATGCCAGTTGCATATCATGTTGCAGATACAAATAACCTGGAGTGAACTGCAGATGGCCATTAAAGTGTGATAAAACAGCTAGCATAAAAATTGTCTTTGCCACCACTTGGCTCCCCCAAACTAATTTTTCTGGAGTTGTCCACTAGACCTTGAGAAAGCTGCTGCCAGTTGCTGGCTGCTAGATAGGTCAGTGGTCCGACTCAGTGTCATATGATGTGTCCAAGTTTCAGACGTTGCTCACTTTGGGGAGCTTCCTTCATGCTTCTTAAAAGCCTGTGAGAGAATGTGAGAAACAGCATTTGATTGTCTTTTGATGGCGATGCATAATGTGTCTTGTTTTCGAGGTTATATATAATCCTTCCTATACCTTCCCAGGACGTGGGGAAGATTTTTCCTTTTGTTTAGAAAGTTACCGTATTTTTTTGCTCTATAAGACTCACTTTTTCCCTCCTAAAAAGTAAGGGGAAATGTGTATGCGTCTTATGGAGCGAATGCAGGCTGCGCAGCTATCCCAGAAGCCAGAACAGCAAGAGGGATCGCTGCTTTCACTGCGCAGCGATCCCTCTTGCTGTTCTGGCTTCTGGGATTCAGAATATTTTTTTTCTTGTTTTCCTCCTCCAAAAACTAGGTGCGCCTTATGGTCTGGTGTGTCTTATAGAGCGAAAAATACGGTAACTCCGTGACAGGGGAGTCAGTAAAATCTAGAAACCCATGGAGGAAGAAACATTAGGTTGGCACTTGACTGGAGAGTACAGTCCCCCCCCCCCCCCGTTCCCAGGCATTTTGGAGAGTTAGACCAACTATTTCCCACCCGCTGCCTCCTTGCCAGTGGCAGTCTCTGTGTGATTCTGCAAGATAAAGACATTCCAAGCCACCTGGACATTCCACGAGTGCTTTGGGGCTTAGTCATTTTAGCACAGAAAAGAAGAATGCAGGCCTGGGGATTGGGATGGGGGGGGAGTAGTCCTGCCTGCATTCTTCACCCTCTGACCTGCTTTGCCCCAGGATATATTGCATTTACAGTGCTATGTCCTGTGTGGGATGCAGATACTCAGATTTCTTACCTGACACTACTGGCCCAGAACATATTTGGTGTATTAAATTCCTGTGTGGGTATTGCACTTATTCTGCTTTCCTAAATCCACAACAAACCATTCAGAATTCAACACTTCTGCAGTTTGGCATGACTTAGTTTCTTCTAGGAGAGACAGCAGCTTTACATAATTTGGTAGAGTGATGGAGTGTGGCTTTGAACATCCTCTCAATCAAGTCTTGCTAGCTACAATTTCTGTAAGAGCCTGAGCTCGCTGCTTCTGAAGTCACTGGGTTGTAGCCATTGCTCAGAACAGATATGACTTACTTAGGTCCATTGATTTCTATACTTGCTTACTGCAAGTATAATGTAGTTGGATAAAACCCAGCATGGTATGAACATGTGTCCCAGCGAATCCTAGGCTGCAAGTAGAATTGCAAAGTAAGATACTGGTACTTTTCCTTACAGCTTGTTTTACTCAGTTCTGATCTCTTCTACATCCTTCTCCAATAAGCAGTTGGTTAATAGACATAATGGCCCCAATCTTACAACCATGGTTTAAAAAATTGGAGCAGGCTGTAGAATTGTGCATTGATTCCACCCTTTCTTGCCAGCACATACCTTAATGTTAGTTAATGTTGGTGTTGATATTTTAGGTAGGAGGGGTGCAGTTTGCCTGTGGTGAGGGGAGCGCAGGAGATCACAACTGGCTTCTGATCTCCAAACTGTTAAGAGAGTGGCCCATTTTGCCTGTGCTAAACTCATGGGCATAGCCAGGATTTATGTTGGGTGGGAAGGGGGAAGCAGAATCAATGTTGGGGGGGGGCAGAACCAAGCTATCTGCAACACAATTGGTTAGTTAGTTAAGTATTTTTATTTATTTATTTGATTGGGGAGCAGCTGCCTCCCCCCCCCATCACCCTCCCCTTGGCTATGCCCATGACTAAAGCTATTGAGAGCGACTAAAGCTAAGTTTGTTAAATGTGTGTTTCACATTTCTTTGCCTTTACATTTCTGCTTAATGGAGGAGTTCTGTGCAACTCAGAAGATTGCATAATCCCCAGGCTACATTGCCTTACCTATTCTGCATAGTTTAGCTTATCCAACCAAGTAGCATTTTGTCTACCGACTTCAGATGCAGCATGTTTGTGTCCTTTTCTAGGATATAGTTTCTCCTTCATTTCTTATTCTCTCCCACCACCACCCCTGGGCTGCATGTATGTACTCTAATGTTATGTTCCTAGTATTGCTTTTATGCTCTTGTGCGTTTTTTAAAAAAACTTTTGCTTTTGAGCTGTGTGTTCCCTTTTTATTATCACAATTTTTCTTTTTTTGTTTTGTTTTGTTTTTGTGTGCCTATTTCCTCCCCATTCCCAACCCTGCTTTCTTGGACTTCCAATGCTTCATACAGCAGCCAGATTTGGTTCAGATTCAAATGGCTCCAAAGGTATTTTCAATGGGTACTTGACATGCCTTTTTAAGTAAGGAAATTCCTTATTTAAAAGGATCTTGTGTTATTTGTCATTTAACCAAACTAATAAGGTGCCAGCTGTGGAATCTCAGATAATGACACAGTTCAGTTGCTATGGAGACCACCTTATTTGCTTGAGTTATCCTCATTACCGGCACTCCAGTCATGGGTTGAAGAGCTCGCTGCAAAGAAATCCTGCATTGTTTGATTGGAATATATCACATAAATCATGCAAAACTGTTTTTGTTGGGTGAATAGGTTTTTATTTAATCAACATCCTCTTCTTTTTGTCTAAGCCAGGATGGCCAATCCATTTTCTGCAAGCTTAGGGATGGGCACTTCTGTCTATTTTGGTCTGTGTCCCTTTTTGCATGGTTTCACCTGTAATTCCATTCTGATTCATTTCCACATTAATCTGATTTTTATTTTTTATTTTTTTTTTAAATCCTCTCAATATTTATTTAAGTATGCATTTTAATACATATGTAAATGTATTTTGAAAGAATATAGATATTTAAAAGTGTATTTTGAGACATTTACATGTCCAAGAACAGTGTTGCAACTTTTGGAGAAGTGCAAAATACAACGAATAGCAAAATTCCAACCTGCAGATTGACCCCAAGTTATTTGTGCAGGAATTCACAAAGGCTGAATTCCTCAAGCATCTCTAGTGCAAATCAGATTTGGCTCCCAGCAGCCCTACCAAATTTGAATCAATGTATGCTTAAGCCACCTTGGCAGAATTTTTATTCAGAAAGGTGGGATATAAATGCCTTACATGAATAACATAAATAATAACAACATTTCATAAACTGTATGTATTTTCTGTACATGTAATGTTGCTTTCTCTTATACCTTCTGGAAAAGCAAAGGGATTACCTACTGATCAGCTTCGAGGGGAGGGACAAGATTGTTCAGGAAGTACCTTCATGTACACACACACACACACACAACTGTAGGTTACCACCAACTACTTTGTTGAGTTTCACCATCCACGAAGGGGTTGCAGAATTCTGACCCACAAGCAAACATAGAGTAGGCCACAAGTATACAGTTTGACTAGCCCTAGTCTAAGCAGTGGGGTCAAGAAGAGCTGGATTGGAATCAGCAGGGGAGTCTGGGGATGCCAGTGAGTTGGGAAGGTAATTTGACCTATTTTGTCTTCACTGATATATTCCTTTGTTTTGTGTTTTGCAGGGAAGGAGACTGGTGGCTGGCTCACTCGCTCACAACTGGCCAGAAAGGCTACATCCCCAGTAACTATGTTGCACCCTCAGACTCCATCCAGGCTGAAGAGTAATTGAAATATTTTAGATAGTTTTGATAAACAGTGCAATGCTTCTGCCAAGCCTTCTAGCTTCTAACCCCAGCCTTCTAGCCATCACGGTCAGGGGCACCCCTCATTTCCCCAGATAATTCCTGACTTTGTGTCAGTAGGATAGTTCACACATGTATTTATCCTTTAGTTGCTGTGTGGAAGAGTGGTCTCAGACTGAACACTGTATCTAGAATTCTCGTATCACTTTGGACACAATGCTCTGAGGTTGAATCAGTTCACTCATACAGCTTTAAGCCAACTTCAGTGGTCAAGAGTGGAGTAATTGAGTGATGTGTATGGCTAATTGGGCCTATAGCAACTTGCTGGCTTTTAAGATATGATTAGTCTTGCCTTCCTATTAGATGTTCAGCGCCATTTTTGAAAAACACTGGTTTTTTCTGTGGGAAAAAACACACTAGTGAATACCACAATATCTGAAAAAAATAATGTCAATGATTGTATAAATCAAATGCATCTCTCAGAGAGAGACCTAACCATTCGTGAACAGTTTACTATGTGTTTCTCACTCCCTACACCTGGCTTGGGGAACTTCTGGCCTTCAAGATGTTGTTTGACTACAACTCCCACCATCCCTCACCATTGACCATGCTGGCTGAGGATAATGGGAGCTAGAGTCCAACCACCTCTAGAGGGTGACAGGTCCCCTAGCCCTGCCCTCAGTGAACCTTTCATACCATCCAGTTCTGTTTATGATGTACAGTTCCTAATGTCCTGCATGTACCTACTGAAGCTATCTAGTTTATTTATTACTGAAGTTTGCTTTCTAACTAAGTAACTTTTGGATAGTTCACTACTGGATCTTTCCACCTTACTAGTAGGTACTAAATTTTTGAACTTCTGGGCAGTTTAGCATTTGACAGAAATGTTTATGACCGTAAAAAAAATATGAGCTTGCTCTATGGGATGTTAGCTACAAAGACTCATTCATACATGGAGGTTACCATTTGATCATTAGAGTGGAACAAGCATTTATGTATGAGTGCTATCATGACATTGGTGTGCTTCTTAGAATGGGTTCAGAATCTTCAACATTTTTGCACACCGTCCAGGAAAATTTCACAGGATTTTGAAACACCTCCCGACTTTGTGGCCTGTTTCTCCAATCCTCAGATGACATTTTGGTGAAGTGTCTGCTTGGAACAGGTTTTGTTTTTCACATTGCAGCTTTTGTGGCAAGGAGAATCTAGAAAACTGTGGTGACGAACGCCCGACTTTCCAGTGATCTAACTTAATATCTGTAGATGGAATAAAAGTCTGTAAATGAAAACTCCTTCATACAAAATGCTTTCCCCCACACTGATATCACCCCTGTGTAAGAAATAATGTGTACAAAAGGAGCTGCAAATGATCAGGCCCTTCTTAGAGAAACACTGTAGAATGAGTATTCAACACTTCTGGGGCCTGGTCTGGCCCATAGATGCCTCTCACAAGACCATGGATCAGGACAATATTTTCCTGGCATGAAAACACATTAGCTTCCTTCAGCCTTGGCGTTCACATATTTATCAGGCTTTAAGGAGTTAAGAAACTATCAGCCCTTGGCAAAATTTAGTGCATTTCAGAATGTCGTCTTTTATCCTAGGATAAGTGATTTATGTAAGAACGTAAAAAGAGCTCTGCTGGATCAGAACAAATGTCCATCTATTTTAGTATTTTTTTTGGAAGAGGCTAGTCAGATGCCTCTGGGAAACCCACAAGCAGTGTGTGGAGTGTTCCTATGCAGTGCCTTCCTCCAGAAAACTGCAAACTTATTCTCCCACAACCTGCGTTTTCCAGTTTTCCCCCAACAGTCAGTCAGCATTTTATATTGACTGTACTTAATCCTTATTTGCACATTTTTGGGTTCCCCCATTTAGTTTCTCCCCCCACCCCAATGATACGTTGCTTCTACAAACCTTCCCCCAAGCCTACCAATACCTCTGTTTGTTTGTGGGCAGTGCTATTTTGGTAACATAAGCAATGGCATTCATACTCGAACATTGGAAATAGGAATTGTAGCCTTTATACTCCATGAATTTGTCTAAAATCCGTTTTTTAAAGCCAAGTGAGTCAGTGGTTTTCATCACATCTTATGACAGTGATTTTTCACATATGGGTTATGCTTTGTTGCACTTCTTTTTTTTTTGTCTGTCCTGAACCTACTAATTAATTTCAGAGTTGCAAGGTATTCCTGGGGAGGTCATAATTATTATTATATTTTATAGAGCCCTACTTTCAAGCTCTTGACCCAAAGTATGAGGGCTTAGCACTTCAGTTCGAACATTCAGAAGAAAAGTGTGTAGTGTTGCTTCCTGTTGGTCAAAAACCCTTGGCCCAGGCACTTGCCATGTAGAAGCTGTGCGCTAATAAGAAGATTGATCCTTCAGTATTTAAAAAAGTTAACAGTGACTGGAAGAACTTGGCAAAATGGGATCTCTCCCATGCTCATGTGTATTCCACTATTGTAGGTGGTATTTTGGCAAGATAACCCGCCGAGAGTCAGAACGGTTACTACTCAATCCAGAGAATCCCCGGGGGACATTCTTGGCAAGAGAGAGTGAGACAACAAAAGGTAATGGCAATTTATTAAGAAAGTTAACATCTCTCGAAATAGCAGTTTCTATGAGAACAAGCTGGTGTTCAGAGCTCACTTTCCTTGCATCCGGGACAGTATTGGGTTTTCCATGTTCTTAAAAGACCGCTTCCTAAAATTCTGATAGCCAAAGTGCATTCTTTCTTTCTAAATTTAAATTGGGAAGTAAAGCCCAAAAGACTTACTTTAGCAGGTGTAATAATTAGGTGGCCTCAGGTGATCAATAAAGTGTGTTTCTGGGCGAGTTGCCATTCTGGGTGTGCGTCTTGACTCAGTCAGAGATGCACTAAAGGACTGCTTCCAAGTGCAGGTATTTCTGCTGCAAAGGGAGGGTGAGGAGGGGCCTGCAGACACAAGGATATGGATGGCCTTGGGCTGCTGAAACTACTTGGGGAAAGTTCAGAGTGCTAGTATGAACTTGCCCCAGCTGGGCTCTTATCTTGAGATACTTAACTATGATAATAACAAGCAATAATAATTGGTGACTAACGCTGGCAGTTCAACATTATAGCTGCCACAAATGTGCGTGGACTCACTTTTAATTATGGATTGGAAGTTTACAGCATTGGGAGTTTTCAATTCCAGAGCCCTGGAGCTTGTACAGTCTCCTGGTCCTTTTTTGTTCTGGCCCAAGGCTCTTAATATCAGGTATCTTAACCCAAGAGTGTGTGTTATTGCTATGTCCATGTTCCCCTCCTCACCCTCTCTCCTTGTATGCTATCCATAGTCTGTTCTATCAACCAAGCAGTACTCTCTGTGACTCCTGCCCTGTTCTGATTTGATTGGTGGAGAACTGGATGGGATTTAAATATCTAACGTAAACAGAGATTCTGGTCCTGTGCCTGTCCTCTTTACAAAGGAATGGTGCTGAAACTGGGTCACTGAGCTGGGAATAGCTGGGTAACCAATGGCAACAAGGAACTCTGCAGTTCCCTCCTATCCTTGCTGCCAGGGGCAGTTTGTTGTTGCGTTTATAGGAGCGGTTTAATGAAGTTTGTGCTTGGGTGTGAGTGGCATTGTAGGAACCAGTTGGTGGTAGCAACACACGCGTGCCAGAAATAAAAGCCATGCGAGCAGAGTTTAGCTGTGGACGTCCTTTGCCCTGCCCTGCCCATTTCTGTCCTATGTGACTGGCATGTCAAGACGGGCATAAGCACATGGAGGGATCAAGCATCATTGCTGTGAACAGGTCATATATATTAGAGTGAGGAGAGAGGCACTGGAGATATAGTAGGAGTGTGTGGTTACTTCAGCAGTGACAGAGTGTCTTCCAGGCACATTCTGTTCTGTTCTGTATATTGAAGTCAAGATTTCTCTGCTCTTCTCTGAAATTATCTCCGGTGCCATATATACAAAATCCCAGTGTGCGATCAGCCCAGGAAACTAACTTCTAGTTCTCGTGGATGTGAGAATAGATTTGAGAACGGGCAAGGAGTGCCTCTTCAGTTGTGTAAGCTGGAGAAAAGGCTAAATAAGATTTCCAGATGTTGGAGGAAGACCTAGGTGCTGTGCATGATCCCTAGCTCCTCTTCATGACTAGTAGAAGCATCAAAACCTAAACAAAATAAGGAAAAGCATGCTTATTTTTAATAATTCATGCAGGTTGCAGAGTTCAGCTTTTTCTCACTTCAGAATCCGGGTATCTGGTGCTGTTGCCAATTATCTCTGCATAGAAAGTTTTGCTCATGCAACCTCTGTAACCTGGTGGTTTATTATGTTGTAGATGTTTTTGCCTGGAACTAAAGTTGGGAGCTGACATACAAATAATGTGTGATGTGCGAGACACTCTGTGGCTAGCCACAGAGCAGAAGGAATGGGATGGTGGTGATTCCATTGAGGACAAAAGCAGCAGCCAATGTGGCCAGGATGTCTTTGGTACCTAGCTAGGTATTTGTCTTTCTAACAGGGATCACTCTCTAAGGAAATTCATTTGCACAACAGAAGCTCCAGTTTCTTTTTCCCCTCCCCCAACCTCTAGAGGGGGTTCCCATCTGCTCTGGAGGGGCCCCCCAACCCTCTGGAGCAGATGTTAGGAGCATACTAGAAGCCAAAGGAGAGGAAGAGTTAATACTGTAATCCTATGCTTTACTAATGGCCTTAAACTTTACAGAACATTAATATCCCATTCAGGTACTAAATAGTTCGTTCACATTATTAATTGCAGTCAATGTGTTGCGGGTAACACACAAGAAATTGAGGACTGAGCTCTTTTAAAAAGCCAGTTTCAAAAATGCTGCTGTCCTGTGTTTTGAAAACCTTTGCCCAATAATCCTAGCTTCCACAGAACTTGTGTCAGCTTTTGGGTGTTAATGCAACAGCAGTTTCCGCATATAATTGGTGCATAGCATTAGCAATACAGGAAGAAAGCACAGTTCCCTATAGATTTGCTGCCAGTACCTATTTCCCTCCCCTTGAGGTGCTGCAGCAAAGGTCTCTGAGCTTTACGTTAACCCTGCACAAATTAGCTGCTGAAGTTTGACAGGATCAGAGTGGAGGCTGAGCCAGCTGGAGGCCATAATTAGACAGACCTGGCCTTGCCAGCTGCTTTTGTTCTTCAAAGGTATCTACTCTGCATCCTGCCCCCCTCCCTTCATGAGAATTCTGCTATGAAGTTACTAACCTGCTGACGGCAGCACCGGCTCCCTTTCATGGACATGTCATGAAGACATGTGAGAGGCTTCCTTGAAAACCTGTGTGTTCAACATTTCCCCCATCCTAAAGCGCCACAAGGAAATGATGAGTAGATAAGGTTTTTAATATATTAGTTTTCCTATACTGTACTTTGTTCTCATTTTTTACAAGATGGACCATATTGCATCCGTGCTGGCTGAATCAGGGTATATGCATATGCTACATAGGAACATGCGAAGCTGCTTTTTATTGAGCCAAATGATAGGTCCATCTAGCTGAGTGCTGTCAATGTTGATAGACAACGTACTTCTAGAAACTGTTACCTTACAAGAGATGGCACCCCCGGGTTTCTCCGTCCTCCACCAGTCGCGGACTGTGGGCCGGGGGGGAGGGGTGGCATTATTAATCTGGGAAGATTGTTCTTTCAGGGCTCTACCATCGCCATCCATCCCCGGCATTGAATGTGTTGGCCTAGTGTGGGGATCCGAGGTGAGCTTGGCTGTCTGGCTGGTGTACCGGCCACTTAGCGCACCAGCAGTCACCCTGTCAGGCCTGCTGGAGGCGGTGGCCGGCTGGGCCTTGGAGTTCCCTAACCTATTGGTATTGGGGGACTTCAACATCCATGCTGATGCCATTCCCTCCTCACAGGCTCTGGACCTGGTGTCTTCCATGGCGACACTAGGGCTCTCCCAGTTTGTTTCGGGCCCCACACATCAAGCAGGCCACACGCTGGATTTGATCTTTGGCGCCGGTATAGATGTGATCATGTCTCCTTCGATGAAGGTGCCATGGTCTGATCACTACGCTCTGAAAGCCAGGATTGATTTTCCACCCCCACCCCCTGCTTAGGTGGCGAGCCAATTTGGGCTCGCCCACAGAGGCTGATGGACCCTGATAGATTCCGTCAGGCCTTGCGGGACCTTTCTACCCCTGGCGACTCATTGACTGAGCTTGTTGAGGGCTGGAATATCCAGCTCCTAGCAGCCATCGATGAGATTGCACCTAGGCGCCCTCTGCGACCCCGCAGAAACCGGGCTCCCTGGTTTACCGAGGAGCTTCAGAAAATGAAGCGGGACCTCAGACGGCTAGAGCGAGTATGGCGGGGTGCCCGTGACGGAGCCTCAAGAACATCTTATAGGGTTTCTATGAAAACCTACGAGATGGCAGTGAAGGCCGCTAAGAAGTCTTACTTCTCGGCCTCCATTGCATCCACTAGCTCTCGCCCGGCGCAATTATTTAGTATAATTAGGTCTTTAACGTCCCTTGAAGGACAGCCAAATTTAAATAACAATTTGACACACAGCTGTGAGGCATTTGCGAGCTTTTTTGCGGAGAAGGTCCTGTTGCTCCGCCATGACCTCCCTGCCAATTTGGATACAATAAGGGAACTGGAGGCCCCTCGACTGTCCTCGGGTCCAGTATTGGACCACTTTGACCAGATATCCCCAGCCGATGTGGACAGACTCCTTCAAGCTGGAAAGCCCACCACCTGTCCTCTTGACCCGTGCCCGTCTTGGCTGATTAGAGCGTGTCCAGACGAGGTGCGGGCCCCCCTGGGTGATATCATCAATTTGTCCCTTGGCACCAGGATATTCCCAGGGGAACTGAAGGAGGCAGTGGTGCATCCGCTCTTAAAGAAAACATCATTAGATCCCTTAGATGTATCCAATTACCGCCCGGTTTCGAATCTTCCATTCCTGGGTAAGGTGATTGAGAGAGCAGTTGCTGAACAGCTTGGTAGGTTTCTGGATGAAACATCGGCTCTCGATCCATTCCAGTCCGGCTTCCGCGCTGGTCATGGGACCGAGACGGCTCTGGTCGCCCTAACAGATGATCTCCGCAGGCAGCTGGATCGAGGCGGGTCGGGGCTGCTGATTCTTCTAGACCTGTCAGCAGCCTTCGACATGGTCGATCACGAACTCCTGGACGATCACGAACTCATGGTCGATCACGAACTCCTTGCCGACGTGGGGATCCAGGGCACAGTCCTTCAATGGCTGTGCTCGTTTCTCTCTGGTCGGGGACAGAGGGTGGTGCTTGGGGGGGAATTGTCATCGCGCCACTCCTTGGTGTGTGGAGTGCCTCAGGGTGCGATTCTCTCCCCGATGCTTTTTAACATCTTTATGCGCCCCCTCGCCCAGCTTGTCCGGAATTTTGGGCTGGGTTGCCATCAGTATGCCGATGACACCCAACTCTATCTGTTGATGGATGGCCATCCTGACTCGGCCCCAGACACACTGACCAGATGTCTCGAAGCTGTGGCTGGATGGTTACGTGGGAGCCGGTTGAAGTTAAATCCTTCGAAGACAGAGGTCCTCTGGCTGGGACGGAGCGATATGGGATTGAGGGGGCAACTCCCATCTCTTGCGGGGGTGCAATTAGTGCCAGCATCGTCCGTTAAGAGTTTGGGTGTAATCTTCGATACCTCCCTCTCTATGGAGGCGCAGATTACAGCTATAACAAAGGCGGCATTTTTTCATCTCCGCCAAGCTAAGCAGTTGGCTCCTTATATCTCTCGCTCTGACCTAGCCACTGTGATCCACGCGACGGTCACCTCTAGACTGGATTATTGTAACTCGCTCTACGTGGGGCTGCCCTTGAGACTGACCCAGAAACTCTAGCGGGTGCAGAATGCCGCGGCGAGACTCCTTATGGGGTCTTCGCTGCGAGATCATATTCATCCGGTACTATACCAGCTGCACTGGCTCCCGGTGGAGTACAGGATCAGGTTTAAGGTGCTGGTTTTAACCTTTAAAGCCCTATACGGCCTAGGACCCTTGTACCTACGGGACCGCCTCTCCTGGTATGTCCCACAGAGAAATTTACGGTCTTCAAATAAAAACATCCTGAAGATCCCAGGCCACAGAGAGGTTAGGCTGGCCTCAACTAGAGCCAGGGCTTTCTCGGCCGCGGCTCCAATCTGGTGGAACGCTCTGTCACAAGAGACTAGGGCCCTGCGGGACCTGACATCTTTCCGCAGGGCCTGCAAGACAGAGCTGTTCCACCAGGCCTTTGGTCAGGGCGCAGCCTGACCCCCTCCTCTGGCAATCTGCACAGAATTTTGCTTAATGGTTGCTATCAACTTGATTTTAATTTGATTTTAATTAATTTTATAATGTATGTTTTTAGAATGTTGGATTATTTTGATTGTTGTTAGCCGCCCTGAGCCCAGCTTCGGCTGGGGAGGGCGGGATATAAATAAAATTTATTATTATTATTATTATTAGAATCTCAGGCGGGTCTCTCCCAGACCTACCAGGAGATGCCAGAGAGTGCGCCTGGGACCTTTGGTTTGCAAAGAAGACATCTGAAAGCAGCCCTGTTTAGGGAAGTTTTTAATGACTGATATCTTAATGTATTTTTAATCTTTTAAATACACCAGTGTGGTGTAGTGGTTAGGCGCAGTAGACTCGTAATCTGGTGAACCAGGTTCGATTCCCCGCTCCTCCACATGCAGCTGCTGGGTGACCTTGGGCTAGTCACACTTCTTGAAGTCTCTCAGCCCCACTCACCTCACAGTGTTTGTTGTGGGGAAGGAAGGGAAAGGAGAATGTTAGCCGCTTTGAGACTCCTTCTTCTTCTTTTTCTTCTTCTTCTTCTTTTTGTTGGAAGCCGCCCAAAGTGGCTGGAGAAACCCAGCCAGATGGGCAGGGTTTAAATAATATATTATTATTATTATTATTATTATTATTATTATTATTATTATTATTCAGGGACTCTACCACTGAGC
This sequence comes from Podarcis raffonei, assembly GCF_027172205.1. NCBI lineage: Eukaryota > Metazoa > Chordata > Lepidosauria > Squamata > Lacertidae > Podarcis > Podarcis raffonei. Next base: position 76,762,526 of record NC_070607.1, read on the forward strand.
TACAGTCCTTCACTTCTTCTTTGTTCCTTGGGCATCTAAACCAGGGTTTCCCAAACCTGGGTCTCTAACTGTTTTTGGACTACAACTCCCATCATCTCTGACCACTGGTCCTGCTAGCTAGGGATGATGGGAGTTGTCATCCAAAATCAACTGGAGACCCAAGTTTGGAAAACATTGATCTGAACTTCTGCAGCATTGTCAATATTTTATTCTAACCTTTGAAATAATGAATAACACTATCCTCTTGGTAGTCAGTTCTGCTAAACAGTGGCTGCAAAGTATCTCTTAAACCCAATCCTGAGCTGTGTCCGCTTTTTCTTGGTAGGTGCCTACTGCCTCTCTGTCTCAGATTTTGACAATGCCAAGGGACTCAACGTGAAGCATTACAAGATCCGCAAGCTGGACAACGGTGGCTTCTACATCACTTCCCGCACACAGTTCAGCAGCCTTCAGCAACTGGTGGCCTATTACTCCAGTAAGTGCCATTTCGGCTTCTGATAATGCAGGATTTGTTTGCAGAATACAGAGGCTCTGTCTAAGGTACCTTGAACTAAAAAGCAAAAGTGAACATACTTGGACAGCATCTTATGGGCACCATATGTACTTACAGAGTACATATGTACTGGCTCCTTATATTGGCTCCCTGTATATTATTTCATGATAATTAAGCAGACTGATCCATCATGATCTTGAGCATCAGTGTGTCTGGCTTGTAACCAGAAGGTTGGTGGTTTGAGCCTGCCCAGGGACGGCTGTGGGCAGAATTTCCTGCATTGCAGGGGGTTGGACTAGATGACCCTGAGGAGCCTTCCAACTCTAGAGTTCTGTGATTCCATGAAATCAAAAGATTGTAATGGTATTATAGTCAAGACTGCACCACAAAGCCGCAAATCTCAGTTTGCCTGACGTCAAGCAGGATGGCAAGGCTGAACAAGGTGCACCCTTTCAAGAGGTTTCTGCTGCAGAAGAGAATAAGTTGGAAAGATACATATTTACTGGATGCTTCTGACTTGGGTAGACACTGGCACAGTGTTAGAGACATGAAGTGATTGTCAGGTGATGGTGAAGAATGGTAAATAGTACAAGAGAGAGATGGGATGAAAAAAGAAAGTTGGTTTACATTTGGTAATCGAGATGGTAGGGAAATAAGCTGGGCAGCTTCTTGGATGATGTTCTGTCTTCAGACATAGATGGTTCTGATCATGCATCCAAGAAAATATGCAGTTCCTAACTGAATTATGGGATTATTGTTTGCTGTGAACTGGCCCTAAGCTGACCTGCCACTTAGTGAGTCCCAACTGAACATCTATTTAGTTGTCTTCATAGCTGCAAGATATTAGTTGTTTCCAACAATGTGGACTTCTAGCTGATAATGTTGAATTGTGGGCAACTATGAAATCGTTATAAGATTCTGGCAGCAACCTGGAAATTCTGGTGGGCAATCAGTATGAAATCAGACCAAGACATATATATCTGCCTTTCTTAGCATGGTAAGATATTTGATGAATTATAGATAGTGCTTCTGAACTTGTGATAAGTTTCTTTTCTCTTACATTGGAGTCAGTATCTGACATTAGGAACCTGGCTCTAAGAAGGCCCTTTTTGGGAAATTACTGTTTTTTGCAATTTCTTTTCTCTGAGTTAGGTAGAACAATTAAGTAGGGCAATGAATCCTTATAGGAAATGCAGTCTGAGACACCTTAGAAAGTGTTCTGGTGCTTGTCCCGTGCTTGTCCCATTTAAGTGCTTCCTTGGGATTTGAAGAACATTTTATATAGAAAAATCACACACACAGAGAGAGAGAGAGAGAGAGAGAGAGAGAGGGAGGGAGAGAGGGAGAGGGAGAGTATAAGAAATAGAGACTCAAGGAGATTTAAACTGGGTTTGAGAAGGAGATAAATAGTTCCATATTCTTAAGACACGTTTCACTTAAAGTGATGTTTCTTATACTTTATTGTGATATCTATGTTCCTCTTCCCCAGAACATGCAGATGGCTTGTGTCATCGTCTCACCAATGTCTGCCCAACCAGCAAGCCTCAAACACAAGGTCTGGCAAAGGATGCTTGGGAAATCCCCCGGGAGTCGCTGCGGTTAGAGGTGAAGCTTGGGCAAGGCTGTTTTGGAGAAGTGTGGATGGGTAAGGATTTCTAGCAGGTACCTGAGCCACAAAATTCGCTTTCTAGTCCGATGGGCATATTTCAGGCCATGTCTTTCAGCAAGGGGAAATTAGGCAAGGCCCCCGACTGCACAAACCGTAGGAGGCATGGTACCAGCTTAAGTGTTCATTAGTGAAAAGGATGCCTTGTTAATCTACTTATATTTCTACTCTAGGGACCTGGAATGGCACCACCAGGGTGGCAATAAAGACTCTGAAACCTGGGACAATGTCTCCAGAGGCATTTCTGCAGGAGGCACAGGTCATGAAGAAGCTGCGCCATGAGAAGCTGGTGCAGCTCTATGCTGTGGTTTCGGAGGAACCCATTTATATTGTAACAGAATACATGTGTAAAGGTGAGCAATGTATTAAGGGCAGAGTTAAGGGCAGGCATTAAGGATGCCTTGTTTGGATGTTCTCTCCCTCAGACTGAAAGGGCAAAATTAAATGGGCTAGAAATCTAATGTTGGGAGCAGAAACATTTTACCCCGTCATTCAGAATAGGCAGCATTTGGAAAATGAGTTTGTCAATTAGGCATCATCTAAGCACCAATTCACATAACCCAGGCATAGCCAAACTTGGCCCTCCAGATGTTTTGGGACTACAACTCCCATCATTCCTAGCCAACAGGACCAGTGGTCATGGATGATGGGAATTGTAGACCCAAAACATCTGGAGGGCCAAGTTTGGCCATGCCTGACATAACCAAATGGATGTGTTACAGATGTGGGCTGAATTGATTTACACAGTTGTTTGTGTGGTTTTATTGTATCTGTGTGGGGTTTATTACCTGTTTGTAAGTTGCTTTGAGGGACGCGGGTGGTGCTGTGGGTTAAACCACAGAGCCTAGGACTTGCCGATCAGAAGGTTGGCGGTTCGAATCCCCGTGACGGGGTGAGCTCCTGTTGCTCGGTCCCTGCTCCTGCCCACCTAGCAGTTCGAAAGCACGTCAAAGTGCAAGTAGATAAATAGGTACTGCTCCGGCGGGAAGGTAAACGGCGTTTCCGTGCGCTGCTCTGGTTCACCAGAAGCGGCTTAGTCATGCTGGCCACATGACCCGGAAGCTGTACGCTGGCTCCCTCGGCCAATAAAGCGAGATGAGCGCCGCAACCCCAGAGTCGGCCACAACTGGACCTAATGGTCAGGGGTCCCTTTACCTTTACCTTAAGTTGCTTTGGGTTGCTCTAGGCAAGATAAAAGTGACTTTAACAAATTTAATAAATAAGAATAAGCACTGAAGAGGCCTGGTGATTGTTTGGCAAACCACTGACTTACAATTCAACCCTTGCTTCCCATGTTGCTGCAACATTTGAGGAGTGTAAATTACAGTTCAATCAAGATGTGAGAAAAAACTAATGAAGGGTTTTTGTTGGGGCTTAAATTCTTTCTACACTCTGTAAAAAACAGCTCATTGGCTCAGTTAAATTGTATTGTTTGCTCTGTGAGATTGAAACAGCTGCAAATTCTGCAGAGGGAAAACATCTGCAAGGGTTTAGGGTTTGCTCCAACTTCAATTACTGACAATTGTATGTTCTGTTCTAGGGAGCCTCCTGGATTTCTTGAAAGGGGAGATGGGCAAGTACTTGAGGCTGCCCCAACTGGTAGATATGGCGGCTCAGGTGAGTGTAGCATGCTTTAAGAGCCAATCTACATATGCTGTAGGCTTGAAGGATGCTGCTTTTCCAGATCTGTATGACTCTAGGCTGCTGGTGGAGGATTGCCTATTTTGCATGTTTGCCTATAATAGTATCTCCCTGCATACAAATATTTAGCAAGACAACTAGCTGTTGTAAAATCTGTCTCCCTGACATGCTGCTTTTCTGTTGGCGGGGGTGTTATTGGGGAAGCATTTTCCAGTGCCCTTTGGTTTCCTTTAAACCAATATAAGATCTCTGACCATGTCTCTCTCCCTTTTTGGCATTCAAGCCTCTTCCCATATCTCATTTTCTGTGTGCGCCAGCTGAGACAGAGTGCTGGTGAACATCTGTTTCAGTCAGTGCAACATTAGCAGCTATGCAGGATAGGCAGCCCAGGCAGCTGACAAATACTTCATTTTTCATAGGTTTAGCTTTATTCAGCCCCTCTGCTTTCAAGAGAACTGTAGGCTCATTTGACTCCAAGTTCATTGCTTTTGCTGGTTGGTTTGACATTTAACACACACACACACACACACACACACACACACACACACACACACACGGCTTTACTACATTAGTCTATATCTTCATAAGTTACCTGAATCCTGGTAACCCTGGGCTGAATAGAGCTGGCTGATTTGACTAATGCTTTACGGGTAAGCTCTGATAGATCATAATAATCATTCACACAAATTCGTAATGTATATTTTTTACTACATTTATATCCCACCTGAACTTCAAGGACCTCAGACTGGTATACATAGTTTTCCTTCTCCCTGTTTTATCCTCAGAACAACCCTGTGAGGTAGGTTAGGCTGAGAGACAGTGACTGGCCCAGGGTCACCCAGCGAGCTTCATAGCTGAGTGGGGATTTGAACCCTGGCGTCCCAAGTCCTAGTCCTGAACTCAGAGCTTTCCAAACTTTTCAAGTTGGTGACACACTTTTTGGACATGGATCCTTTCACGACACAGTAATTCATTTTGTGACATGGTAATTCAGTTTTACTAGCCAACCGGAGGTTAAACTAACCCTTTCCAGCCCAGGAGGAGTGTGGGGAGCATTCGTGCAACACACCTACACACTGCAACCAACACACTAATGCGTCACAACACAGTTTAGAAAGCTCTACCTTAACTATTCCACCACACTGATTTTCTTTTGTGTTTGGGATTGTTCCAGATTGCATCTGGCATGGCATATGTGGAGAGGATGAACTACGTACACAGAGATCTCCGAGCTGCCAACATCCTTGTGGGGGAAAATCTGGTGTGCAAGGTAGCTGACTTTGGACTGGCCCGGCTGATTGAGGACAATGAATACACAGCAAGGCAAGGTATGAGCTGCACTTTCCACTTGGAAGAAATAAGCAGCTGCAAACTAGTTAGTGCTTCAGAGCGGGAAGAAGTCTGGGTAGCAATGCAGAGTAAAAGCCCCGCGGCCCAAAAGCAGGAAGCATTATCAAGACATGAAAAGGCAGCCTTTATGCCAACATGACAAACTGTTGAGTACATTTCTATGATTCTATGTCCTGGATTCCTGCACTTTTGCTACTGCTGGTGAATGATGCAGAAGTAGTGGAAGACTCGGTTGCCAACATCCTTCATTTCTTCCTTTTGTGTGTGCTGAATAATATATGTTTTGGGTTTTTTTACAATATGCTTGTCTGTCTTGTTCAGGTGCTAAATTCCCCATTAAGTGGACTGCCCCAGAAGCTGCTCTCTATGGCCGATTCACCATCAAGTCAGATGTATGGTCCTTTGGAATACTGCTGACTGAACTGGCAACGAAGGGCCGAGTACCATATCCAGGTAAGTGTGTGTTTTTATATATAATATTTTTCGCTCCATAAGACGCACCTGACCATAAGACGCACCTAGTTTTTAGAGTGGGAATGCAAGAAAAAAAATTCTTTAAAGGGAGCGCTGAGCAGAGCCTGTATGCATCCCAGGCTCTGCTCAGCGCTCCCTTTCGCAAGCTGCGTGAAGCGTGTGTGCGGCACTTGCGGGCTTTTCCCCGAGGAGGGAGAAGGGCAGCCTGTCACTCCGCACAGCTCTTTAAAGGGAGAGTGGCTCTTGCTGGCTTTTGTGGGAGGTGGGAAAGGGAAGAGTGCAGCTAAGCCAGAAGCTAGAACAGCAAGAGCTGTTCTGGCTTCTGGGATAGCTGCGCAGCCTCTTCAGGGTAGTGGGATGAAGGCTCCCCGCTGCCCTGAAGAGGCTGCGCGCGGCTAAGCCAGAAGCTAGAACAGCGAGAGAGAGCACAGCGATCCCTCTTGCTGTTCTGGCTTCTGGGATAGCTGCGCAGCCTGCATTGGCTCCATAAGACGCACACACATTTCCCCTTACTTTTTAGGAGGGAAAAAGTGCGTCTTATAGAGCGAAAAATACAGTAGGTCTTTCTACAGGTGCTCAAAGGGGCCACAAGACCAGCTATAGCAAACTACTCATTCACTTGGAAAGGGACAAGGTTCTCCAAGGCAGAAGAATACTGTCTCCTACAGTGCTAATATCAGAGATAAAGCCTGCCTGCTCTTTAAGAGTGAAAGTCAGCAATTTACCCACCCACACCTCCAACACTCTGTGGAAATGTATGTCTGATCTTTGTGGTGTGTTGCTGAGCTCCAAAACTAGAGATAAAAAAATCCCTCTGCCTGTTCTTTACAGAGGATCTTTAAAGAGGAAGCAGAGCATTTTAATGCTGTTTAGATCAGGAGATAAAAGTTGTGAGGTTGCATCCTGTGGTTTGGTAGAGTAGGTGCAGCCCATGGACTTGTGGGCTCGCCCAACCTTCTTGGTCTATCCTAGTCTTTGCATTTTTAATATATTTTGGTTGTGTTTTTATTTTAAATTGTTGGACGTCATTGTGAGTGGTGCATGGACGCTAGACAGGTGGGATAGATTTTAATTAATAATAGCTTTGGAAAAAGAAAGCTAATATATGATTTGTGGAAGATATACACCAACAATAAGACTTTTCACAATTATGGGAGACAAAATCAGCAAGTGTCTCATGGGAAATGGATTTCTCCAGAGTTTTAATTCCTCTGTAGACTTCTGCTTTCCTTTTGAAGCCCCATTCATATATTACTGTTGCAAAATGATAGCCTACGGGGGGAAACCACTCCCTTTTATTCATGGTTCAGTTCCACATCAGTAATATTATGGGTGGCTCAAATCCCTGAAGTGGTGTACAGCATGAGAAAAATGACATTAAATACAAGAGAAGTTTGATAAACAATAAAATTGTTTCTACAGACAATAAAAAACATCCGTATGTTACAAACACATTACAGGATTGGGCTATGGGGAAAATCCCTGCGTCCCATACCCAGCTAGTGTCTAGCTCTCTGTTTGCTGGCAGGAGAAGAAGAAAGGTAACAGGCTTTGTGTGAGAGATGGGAAGTTTGTGACCCTCCAGGTGTTACTGGGCTCCCATCATCCCTGGACGTTGTCCTTGCTGGCTGGGGCTGATGGGAGCTAAGAGTCCAGTATCTGGGGGGCCACAGGCTCCCCCTCTCTACTTGACGCCAGACTTTAGGAACACTACTTAAATCGCTCCACTGTAATGCAAACTGAACTGTACTTGGTAAACAGGAGCATACGTTGTTAGCAACACTTCTGTATACTTTGGCTAAACTGTTCTACTGAAGAGCCAGGTTGCATACTCCTTTTCTGAGAAGTGATAATGTATGGGATCCAGGAGTGGTATGCATGTATGTACACTTACGTGCAAGTAGTACCAGTACTCACAGTGTTTACTGAACACCTGTCTGCTTTTGTACCAATAGGTATGGTGAACCGGGAAGTGCTTGATCAAGTAGAGCGAGGCTACCGGATGCCCTGCCCACCAGAATGCCCAGAGTCTCTGCATGATCTGATGTGTCAGTGCTGGAGGAAGGATCCTGAGGAAAGGCCGACCTTTGAGTACCTTCAAGCTTTCTTGGAGGACTATTTCACATCAACAGAGCCTCAATATCAGCCAGGCGAGAACCTATAGATCTGGGAACAGAATTCAGTGCCAAAGACTCTATGCTGCTCCTACTGCATATGTGCTCAAGCGAGAGACTTTGAGCCATACTTGAAACATGTCTGGAGCACCTGCCAGGGTCTCTTCCTCATTCTGCTGATTTGCCCTTCCTTTTGAGGATGGTACGGGGGGCCCTTTGTTAAACAAATGTGGTGCCCTTGGCTGTTATGGGTTACCTAAGGCCCCAATAGGTCATAAATTAGCAGTGTCATGGTTCTACTTTTTGATATGAAGTTGGCTACGGTGCAGAAAAACAGGGTTTCAGAAAAGCCAAGTTCTTCCAGAAGAGAAGAGGCCAAATGAAAACCAGGGATCCTATTCCTGTGGGCCGCCTGCCCTCTGGAGTCTGCCCTCCCTCCAAACCATCCTTCACATCCATCAGCAAGAACATGGCAATCCTGCGTCTGATGGTGATGATGTGGGCTACTTCATGGCTGCATGGCTTCAAAGCACTTGGGTCATCTCTGATTGACTTAGTGGTGATGCTACAGCATTATGCCTTTTCAAATTCATATGGCTTCTGTTCTCCTTTATATCTGAAACCAGCACAGTTTCCCCTTTCCTTGTCCCATCCAAACCCCACTGCGTGGAGTAGGACTGACTGCTTCACTCCAGGAAAAAATGGCAGCCCACTTATATTTGGAACATGTCACATTTCCATGTACTTATGGTCCTCTTTTTTATATGTGTATATATGTACAATCTGCCACTGTTCTCTTCTGGGCCACTGAGGATGTGTCACTGTCCACCCAGTCTTGTCTTGTGTGTGTGTGGTGCACTTGTTCTTAGCCATAGAAGAAACAGGACTCAGGGTGCTGGGTTTGCAGTTCAGTTGTAGGGTTTCGTTCATCTTTGCCTTGGAACAGCGATAGCAAACATGGTGCCCTCCAGATTTTATTGGACTATGATTCCCATCATCCCTGATCATTGACTGTATTGGTTAGGACTGACAGGAGATGTAGTCCAACAATATTAGGAGGGCACCACATTGGTTACTTTGATGTTGAATTGAAGGAACTTCTTGAGGAGGTCATACTCTGCAATTGATTAGGGATTTTAATTTTGATGCTTGTGGTAGTGATGGCTTGCACATTTTTTAGAGCTGTGTTTGTTCTTGGACTGCAGGCTTGTCTTCCAGCCTAGCCTTTCAACCCTAATAAAGTGAAATTATGAACAGAAATGTCTTAGACTGGCAAGAAGGGATATACTCTACCTGGGTCGTAAGTCCCCTAAATGCCAGCTGTTAGCCCAGGGAATAAAAGTCTTCCACATGGCATTTTAAGAATTCATCAAGTACATGGTTCCTTCTCTTTTCACATCAGTGCATCTTAATCTTAACCATTTCCAAGGCTCCTTGGTCCCTCAGGGGCATAATATTGCTGCTGGGCAAACTTCAGCTGAACAAGTTGCTCTGCAGTGCTGCCTCAGCACAGTGGGTGCACTTCTGGTTCAGACAGGGTAAAGAGGCCTTGCACTGCCCTGCCATCTGAGGGCAGCCCCCTTCTCCCATACAGTATGTGAGTAAGTGATGCACACAAGGAAGAACAAATCCAACAAAGAAAGTAGCAAAATACATAGAACCCTGCAAAACTTGATTTTTGTCCTCCCTCACTAAACCCCAGTGCTATATGATCCCCAGGATGACCCCTTGCTGGAGAGAATTTTAGGTCAGGGGTTTAACCCAGTCCCCTGGTCTAAAACTACTGATAAGAGCTTGCAATCTCCACACAGGCCCCTTCTACAGAGCGATCCTTTAAGAAATGCAACTCCCTGTTTATGCTTCTGATTTGGTTATGACCTAAAACTAGTCCCAATTATTCCTAGGGTACAAATCATGCCAAATGTCCTTGTTTTGCCTCTTCTGTCTTCCTTCCATCTTTTAAAGCCTTATTGGCTAAAGCAGTGGGGGAAAGTGAGGACAATAGCTGAACCCTGTGAAGTACTCATGAGCAAACTGCATATTACATTCCACTGCCTGTATTTTTTTCCTCTAGTAAACTAAAGGGAGTCACTAGGCTGTGAGTTTCACCAAAGGAGCATTAGGGGGAAGGGCTGCTTAAACTGGTACCTTCTGGCTGTCTTTCAGTTAAAATTACCCCTTCCCGAGCTGATTCGGAGTGGAGGGGGAACTGGGAGGAAAATGGTTAAGCTGAAGTGCAGGTAGATACAGATCATGTGGTGTTACTCTGCTAAAAACTCACAGCACAATAAACTGCTTTCAGTTCAAAAAAGCAAATGTCAGAGAAGAGAAATATGCAACTACATTCAGTGTATAGTTTGGCCATAAAAGTCCTTAAAAATGGATGTTCAGGCTTCTGCTGGATCACACCCTGTGCAGTCTCTTCCTTGATCACTTGTCACTTTCCACATATCCTGCAGAGCTTTCCATACTCATATCCATCCTGCTGCACATCAGGAGCTGTTTTTAACAGCAGCTGGCATTTGAGCAGCTGGTTGCAGTTTACATTTCAGCTTGTGCATATGCAACAGAATTCAACTTGGCAATCTTTGCACTGTCGGAGGGGGGAAGCTTTTAGAATCAACTATCAGTCTGTTTTAAAATCATCAAGATGATGCGTCTCTGAATGCATGTCAGAATCATCCCCTTTTTGGGAAAGAGCAAGGAACCGAACAAGATGGAGATTTGGGCACCAGTACCTTGTCCCATCATCAGCTGGTGCTGCAGCGACCTTACTCCATGACCTTCACTCACACAGAGGAGCAAAATATATAAAGCTGCAATGGACTTGGCTGGAACATGCCTGTTACATTAGCGCTTGTTAGGCCAAGGACTCTGCACCCCAAGGGCAGATGGAGTAATTGTGCACATCACGCTAGGGGAGACCTGAGATGCACTCCAGGAGCTGGCATGAGAGTTCAGACTTGGAGCCACGTTGATTTGTTAACTAGGGCAATTCTACAGACAACACACTGCATCCCAGACTCACAGCCTCAAAGGGACTGAAAGGGCGATTTTTTCCAAAGTGCCTGTTGTGTGGGCCGTGAGTTGAGGCTGATTAATAATAAAAAAAAAACCAACAAGATTGCTTCAGCATCTTAACTTTTTTTAAACCAACAAGATTGCTGCAGCATCTTGTCAGAAAACTCTCACTAGTGAAAGGTGGGTCTCCTTGTCACTCAAGGTAAGCTTTCGGCTGTCGCTTCCTCAACAACATGCAGTGTGCTTGTCTATCCAACTAAGTCTTACTTGGAGGAGAGCCACTGAAATTAAGGAACGTGAAATAAATGAACCTAAGTTAGTCATATTCCTTAATTTCAGTGGGTCTGCTGTGAGTAGGACTAGCATTGGCTACAACCCTTATATTTGGGCATTCCATGAATTCTACCAAAACATTAATGGACTAGAGCCAAGTGCCTCTGTGCAAATATATACAGCAACATTTGACCAGGTTTGAACCCAAATAGTTACACTTGCTTCATTTGACACAAGGCAGATAGCTGAATGATTTCCATATCTAACACTTGTACTGGAAATCCCAAATCTATAGAGAACTAGCCATCCCTCCCCACCTTTAAAGTCCTATTAAAATCAATTAAACTTGTTCAGCCACAAGGATGACCGACTCTCTCTGGCTTGAGGCCTATGGTTGCCACTAAGTCTCAAGCCTACAGTCCACGAAACAGCCCTATTCCTACAGAGAACAGCAGTTTGAAGCAGCTTTTGGCCCATGTTTGGAGTGGAACCTTGCCATCGTCACACTGCAGAGTGAGAAAGTGTAATGGATGCCAATTCCGCAGTTTTCTCCAATGTGGCCTGCCACCATCCACAAAACCCTTTCTAAGCGATATGCAAATAGATCTGCCTTCTGTTGCAATGGTTACTTCTAATGTACAGAAAACCCTTCTGCAGTGCACCACACTTTTTATTAGGAGAATTTCTTAACAGCTGTAAAATAGCCCCTCCCCCTTTGTATATAGCTCTTGAGTCCTCTGAGTTGTTGCTCAGTGGCTTTGGATATTGATTTAAGTGCATGTGACTCTTAAAAGTGATAAGAATGTTTGTGGCAATTGTACTTAGCTGGAATTCATTGTCGTCGCCGTGCCATCACTTGGTCGTCTTACTTTTTCATGCCTAAAGTTTGGATGGTCTCCAATGTGCCAAAAAAAAACCCCAAACCTCCAAGAGCAGAATCCCCCCTCCATGGCAGGACTGGGTTTCCAAGAACTTAATTGTTTTAGACAAGTAGGTGTCGTGTTGCTTCATTCATTCTCTGTTTTGCCATCTCATTTGAGCAGGATGTTTTTTCTGCTGTTATCAGCTCAGTGTTAGACTGGGAAAGGGGTTTTGGAGGGCGGGGTTTTGCTCAGAAAGGTCCAAAGTGGAGATTTGATACCTCTTATCTCATTCAAAGAGAAAGGTCCACAGTTTTTGAACAGAGGACCTCTGTCCACCTCAAAGGTAATTTGACTCAACCAGAGATTATTTCTACCAGAGATAGAGCACAGCTGAGAAGGCACCAAAAATGGTATGAAGTTATGACAAGATTTTGTGTGCTTCCCCACCACTCAGTCCTGCACCCTTGCCTGTTGGCAGGAGAAGGGACCTGGAATGGGGCAGAGTTCCCATATTTTGCACAAGCTCCTTTCCCAAAAAGTCCAGATTCAAGTTTTCATGATGCTGAAGACCAGACCTCAGTAATTTTTGAGGTTACTGAGCCAAATCTCCATCTTATGCCAAGAAAGTGTGTGTACCTCAGAACCGCAAAATGCTCAGTGCATCATAGCAATAGTGTTTAAAATTCAGTCATGGGTTCTCTTAGGTGCCTGTACTTTCAAACAATTGCTTTGTTATATGCCAAAATCCCCACCTCCTGCAGAATTTCTAGTAAAATGCATACTTTTATTGTGTTGGGAACAGGGTCTGCTTTCCTTCCTCCAATGTGTTGTAGGAGGTACAGATAAAGGGCAGCAACTTACCCCCTGCCTTTCTGTATCTCTTCTACACTGCTTATTCATAATATGCCTTATGCGTGCTTTTTTCCATATGTACTCAAAAGACTATATGCTGGGTCTTTTTTTTTTAAAAAAAAAGAATCGTTTTCTCAGATGTATTGAATTCAAATTCTGCTCCTATGAGGATCACTTCAGCAACATACCACATCAAATGAGAAAGGAACTAAGCTGGGAATTCAGGAGACTGTGCCTTCCCAAACCTTAAAACATTTGGTTCTCTTTCTATTCCTTTGCCAAGCTGAACATTCCTTTGTACCTCCTTCACATCCAGGACTGAGAATGACTTTGCCCCTTTAGCCTTTTTTTGGTATTCCAGTGTGCCAGTGTATATTGAATTCACATCAGAACTTTCCTTTGTTAAAGCATGGTTATTTCGAACACCAATGTGGGCTGACAATTAGCCTGCATGGGAAACAGCCTTTTGTTTTGTATTTTATTTTTTGGTGGTATGCTGCTCCCTCTAGTCTTGTTCGCTTTCTATACTAGTCCATCCTAACTGAGGTGGCAAATCTGCAAATCTGTGCCTGGGTTGTGCCACTTTTGAACTGAGCAAGGGCTCATATGATTGCAAGGTTTCCCCTACAATAAAGAGAAATAATCCATCTACAAAACTCTTTTAAAGTGGGGAGTAGGCTAAATCCCTTCTGATATTTAGTTCCCTGTGCAAGGGGGGAGTTGACCGTATGACCCACCTGCACTTTACCAAGTGCAGCCTAGATGCAAGTTTTCTGCCTCTCAGAACTAGACCTAAAAATCCAGTCTCTTAAATCTGTGATAGAGCCATTTCCTCGCGGTGTAATATTACTGTATTTGGGGGTTTTTCTTTAGCACCATTCATTTGTAAGCAGGACTTACATTGGGGTATTCAAATTATGTGACCAGGGTTGTTTTTTTGTACAAGCTGGTACAGTTGTTTTACCGGAGTGATGGGGTGTGCGGCATCCTTCTCTCCAAGGAGATGCCAGATTTGTTGTTTCTGTTCAAGTATGTCAAGAAACCCCTTTTGCTGAGATGGAAGGAAGGAATAACTTTATTTTTAAATGTCAGCCACCACGGAGAAACAGCTTCTTGACAAATACAAAACAAAACATATACCTAGCTGGGAAATGCTTCAGTGTAGGAGCTAAAACCAGTCTCTGTGTGCGTATGTGTACGTGTGTGTATATATAATATATATAGATATTAATGTATAAAGAATCCTTTTTTCCAAGTATGTACATTTTTTTATATAAAAAAATCAAGACAAGTAGATCAGTTTAAAATCACAGATTTCTCTTCTGCTTTTGGTATAGCAATAATGATTATGAATACTAATTTAAATGGACAGTGTACTTAATCTTACTTTTCTTCTTTGTCACACACAAATTTTTCAAAGAAAAATGAGTCAAGATTCCCTTGTGTGAACTTCCCTGTCTTCCCCCGCCCATCATGCATGGCATAGGCGACTTTGGTACACAGGAAGGATGCTTGTATACTGGAGTCCATCTTCAGATCAGAGCCTGACCTTTGCAATGAACTCATGAACTGAAGGAAGCATTAAGAGAGCTTCTTGTGTTGGCCTTGTTCTTCCTTATTCACGTCTTCAGTTTTTTTAAAGCCCACAATGTGTGAATCTGTCAGAGGGAGGCTCTGGCACTGGCTGAATGAAGTTTAAACAAGTCCTTACACGGATTTCTTCTGCTAATGTAATTGTGTGTGTGTTGGGGGGGGGGACTGCACACATTTTGTAAAATCTCCAGAAAACTATGCAGAGAATGTAATCAACTTTTTCTCTGTGTCTCTTTCTCCCGCCCCTCAGTAGTGTCAGACTACTTAACTCTTTTTTTGAAAATAAAATGTTATCAAAAAAATAAAATTGCTAAATGTATGGAGATGAAAGTCCTTTTTTAATTCAGCGGTGTATGACTTTTTTCTTTCCATTTTTTGCAGTTTTGTTAAATACAAGTAAATGGTAAACAGGTGTGGGTGAGAGAGGGAGAATGATAGAATTGTGGAGTTAGAAGAGACCCCATGTGTAATCTAATCCAACCCCCTGCTTTTCAAAGAGAGAAATGACCTGCCGTATCAAATGTCATGCAAGTCCATATTGACATCATTGGGATGCCATCCGCCATGATGTTTCTGACCATATACGATTTTGTAAAACTCGAAAGAGAATCTGTGTTTTTGGCCAGCTCAGCTTGCTGCTTCTACATGCTGAGTGACAATGTTTATAAAATATTAACAGTGCAATTCTATATGTGTATACAGTGGTACCTCGGGTTAAGTACTTAATTCGTTCCGGAGGTCCGTTCTTAACCTGAAACTGTTCTTAACTTGAAGCACCACTTTAGCTAATGGGGCCTCCCGCTGTTGCCAGAGCATGATTTCTGTTCTCATCCTGAAGCAAAGTTCTTAACCCGAGATACTATTTCTGGGTTAGCGGAGTCTGTACCTGAAGCGTATGTAACCTGAAGCATCTGCAACCCGAGGTACCACTGTACTTAAAAGTAAGTTTCACTGAGTTCAGTGGGGCTTACTCCTAGGAAAGTAGGTACAGGAGTGCAGCTCAAACATAATGGACTTGCGTACTTAGTACACATGCCAAAAACACAAATCATGTTGCTACAAAAAGGGATAACTAATTGATCTGTCCTTGCTGTACTTACGATGTAGTTCTGTTGTGTGTGCGCACGTGAGTGTGTGTGTAATATGCATCATAAGCTCAACAACTGATCTCAACCTAAACCACTTTTTTGCACTTTAAATCTTGAATCTCTGGGCCTTTTAAACCTTGCTGAAAAACTCCTGTTCGCTGAAATGCATAGCTCTCTCCTCCACCCTGGAAACTGAAATGGCAATCCTCTGCATGGCCAACACTACCATTGGTAGGGCATCGAAACAATCACTTGGGGTCCCTAAGCAGGAAGGTGCTGCTGCTGCTGAAGTGTGGCCTGGATACTCAATGTTGGGGAAAGCTAGCTGCACATTTACCATCATTGGTGATGGAAGAAGTAACAGGAGAAAAGTCAAAAGGCCCAGGAGAACTGTTGCTACTCGTTGATAAAGGGGAAAAGCTGGTGAGGTTGTGGTGTGCACAGTATAATAGGATGTATTTAGATGAATTCTGCATAAGGTACCAGGAGTCATAGCATTGCTGGTGTTTTAAACACTACCTCCCCCGCCCCCATACAAATTACAAATCATTATGGGGTTAGGCAAATGTAGCACTGCTCACAATGTACCTGTGGTGTGCTTTGGCCTTCACAACTTAATATAAGCACGTATGGAAGTCAAACACAGGATCATCTGCTGGTATTGCTGCAGGTGGTGGAAGTACAAAAGTGATCTCACAGATCACTTGCCATGTGCTGAGTGCAAAAAGTATGTCCATAACATGCGAAGCACTTTTAGATTTTCTGTGCTTGCATGCATAATGTATCTGTATTTCATTAAGAAGCTGCCAAGACAAGCACATCTGCTTCTGGGTAGTGGGCAAGGGAGTACTTGGGGGTTGGCTAGCTTGGCCCCTCCCAAGGGCACAGGCCCAATGTGATGCAAAAATTGCACTTACCCACTCTGGCTAGGAGCCCCTCCATGTGCTCCTCAGGCTGCTCCTCCACTGCTCTGGGCAGCCAGGAGAGGTACATGGGCTTCTCTGGGCACCTTGGCAGAGGAGCGCAAGGGACAAGGGGGCGTTGATACAGCTCCTTGCCAAGAGTGCAAGGGAGCTTAGGTACGCCTCTGGTAGTGGGTAGGAAAAGAACAAGCTTGAGGTTTCCCTCCCTGGCCTCTGGAAGTCTCGTTTCACTTCCTGCTGCCTCCTGTAACTTAAAACTACTTCTTTTCATTTGTTCAGGATTATTTCACTACCAGGTATCAATTGCTGCATTTGCACAATGTCATTGTGAACATGCAAAATACATATAACCCGTACATACCATAGCAAAGCCGGGTGGGCCTGAGTACAGAAACATTTCTCTGTGTAAGAGCAATGGCTTTGCAAAGCTGCTTCTTCAGGACACCAACATTTTGTGGCTGGAGCTGGTTTCAATTCTCATCAACATGTCTCATTTGCTTTGGGGCCAGAGGCTCGCTCTGTCTTATCTTAGCCTACCCAAAGCCCTTTCACATCTGCTTTATATATCAAGACTGCAAAGTACAGGCAACCCTGTTAGCCTGCAGGAACAGAATCCATGGGAAGAGAATGACATTGGCTTGGTTGTCTCAATCAGTCAGTGAACTTCAGCCACTGCCAAAGATTTCTGCATATAGGCAAACAATTATGAGCTTGCTTCTGTGTTATATTATGTTTCTCCGGGCCTGTCAATATGAGTGCCATGCCAGATTTTTAAAAGCTGGATCAGATGTTTTTTCTGGCACTTTCAAGAACCTCCAAGTCATCAAAAATAATAGCCTAAGCCGGTGATGGGAAACCTGTGGAGCTCCTAATGGTGCTGGACTACAACTCCCATCACTCCTGACCATTGATCATGTTGGCTGGGGCTGAGGGGAGTTGGAGTTCTGACATCTAGAGGACCACAAGTTTTCAATCCTTATCCAAATCTTTCGGGTGTGATTTGCCTTATCTGGCAAGTTGTTGTTTTAGGGCACTCTCCTTTGTACTGTGTTCTACAACCCCATATGGCTGAAACCTGACTTGAAATTTCCTTGATACTAAGTTTTTACCTGTTCAAACTGCTCTTTTGAGATTATCTGTCTCTTTTAAAAATGCAGAGTCTGGATCCCTGCAGTTCTGCTTCTGTATTTGCCTGCTGCCACCTGGTGCCCAGCCACAGTGCAAAAAAATTCCCAATTGTACATCCCTCATCCTCTAAAGTGTCAACCTTTTGCTAAGCATGATAACCAAAGAGGGTCAGTTAGATGTAGGTGTCCAGAATCTTGCCTGTACAGTGGTACCTCGGTTTACAAACTTAATCCGTTCCTGAAGTCCGTTCTTAAACCAAATCTTTTCTTAAACCAAGGTGTGCTTTCCCTAATGAGGCCTCCCGCCGCCGGTGCCCTTCTACTGTTTGGCTTCCGTTCGTAGACCGAGCTAAAGTTCACAAATCGGAACACTACTTTGGTTTTGCGGCGTTCATAAACTGAATAGTTTGTAAACAGGACTGTTCATAAACCGAGGTACCACTGTATTATATCTCACATTTATATCTGCATCCTTTCCCTAAGAGTGGCATGTTGTTGTTGTTTAGTCGTTTAGTCATGTCCGACTCTTCGTGACCTCATGGACCAGAGCACACCAGGCACTCCTGTCTTCCACTGCCTCCCGCAGTTTGGTCAAACTCATCCTGGTAGCTTCAAGAACACTATTCAACCATCTCGTCCTCTGTCTTCCCCTTCTCCTTGTGCCCTCCATCTTTCCCAGCATCAGGGTCTTTTCCAGGGAGTCTTCTCTTCTCATGAGGTGGCCAAAGTATTGGAGCCTCAGCTTCAGGATCTGTCCTTCCAGTGAGCACTCAGGGCTGATTTCCTTCAGAATGGCAAGGTTTGATCTTCTTGCAGTCCATGGGACTCTCAAGAGTCTCTTCCAGCACCATAATTCAAAAGCATCAATTCTTCAGCAATCAGCCTTCTTTATGGTCCAGCTTTCACTTCCATACATCACTACTGGGAAAACCATAGCTTTTACTATACGGACCTTTGTTGGCAAGGTGATGTCTCTACTTTTTAAGATACTGTCTAGGTTTGTCAAGAGTGGCATACATATGGGTTATTTCATCTCATCAGACCAGTCCCACTAGTAGAAGCCCACACAAGGGCTTCCACTATGCAATTGGGCTTTCCATCTCTCCTGCCTCTACTCCACCACACCCAAATCAGCTTAGGAGGTCAAGAGAACCCCCATACATTTCCTTTTTCCTTGGGCCCCTAGGAAATTTCTAGCCAACTTCACTAATGCACTGACTTCTATTGGCCTTGAGGCAGCTCTGTCTTGTTTAAATTCGTATAGTTATCAAGGCACCAAATGATGTGCTATTGTTCGCTCATGCTGCACTTCATACATAATTCTCTGTACAAAGCCTCACTTCTGAAAAGCCACCAAGCCCCGGAGCCCTGTTACTTGCTCAGTTTGCAACCATTGATTTCCAAACTTCCACCAGCTTGTTTCTTTCCCCCTGTTCCTCTGATCTACCAAGCTGGTAAGTGAGTCATACTCCTTTTTTTAATGTTTAATATTTTGTATTACACACCCTCTTTAAAGCAGCTTACAAAATGAAAGGGAATTTCTCTCTTCAGCAACATCTTCCCTGCAAGTCCCTGACACATGGACTGATTGCTTAATTGGTGCATCCATTTCTACTGGGGAAAAGGTAAAAGAAGATTTCTGCCAGCCATTATTCCTCTGAAATCTAAAAAACACTGAGGCAGCATGAGGCTGGGAAGAAAGTAGGGCACAATGCTGAGCACAGCTGTCTCTTAAAGGAGATGTCATAAGGAAGGTTTTCCTTAACCACCATGAAACTCTTTGCAATTCAGAGGCTTCTTAGGAATTATCGGTTGTTGCTCTTGACAGTAGCAAACTATACTGTGGGAGGGTGGTGTGGAATATATTATAGTTCAGGGATGCGGAAACTGCATTCTCCAAATGAAGGTTGGACTCCAGTTCCCAACAGCCCCAGTCAGCATGGTCAATGGTAACAATGTGAATTATAGTCCAACAACATCTGGAGGCATGGACATAACTAGATTTTTTTGTTGGGAGGGTAGGTCTTTTGTTTTGGGGGGGGGCAGAACCTCAGTTAGCTATGTATTTTTTATTGATTTTTATTGATTCGAGGGCCCATGTCTGGAGGGCCACAGGTTTCCCATCCCTGTTCTAATGCCTTCCACTGAACCATCAGTTTTAGTGCAGTACATACACATGTGTCTGCGTTAGTTTTTTCTGTCCACTTATTATTGTAGTGCTGAGGTTGCACAGCACAAGAGCTCATCCAATCACTTGGTGCCAGTTTTAATATATGAAAGTATTGGCTGAAAAGCCATTACCCTTGCCATGCACCACTCTGCCACTTCATGAACCATTTTTTAAAAAGTTTTCTTTAATTGTATCATTTCTTTGGTGGGCATGGGACTACAGTATTGGTATTGAACAGGTCCTGCCCAACTTCTACATCTCACTGATGTAGGATTTTTATTTTTATTTTAAATCATTTGGAAAGGCTCTTGATTCCCAGCCACCCTGCAAATACGCACAATATAATGCTGTGCAATGGCAACATCTCACTCCAATTTCTTAATATGGATGTTAAGTGCACTGCTACAAAGGTGGAAATGCCTCACATTCAAGGCCTCATCTATTTGGAGGAAATGGATATGCTGCTCCCTGTTTCGACCTGGATGGGGCAGTCTACACATTCAAGACCTCCACACCTCTGTGCTAATAGTGGAATGCATGAACAGAAGGGGTTTCTAATTCACATCTTCATCCTTTGTCTTCTGGCTGGAAGATGGGTGTTGTTTGCTGAACACGACATTGGTTCTGTGGTATGAAAAGCATTATTGTACATTCTGCTCAATGGGAGCAGTAGAATTTCTTTCAATGGCCAAACAGTCAACTTTCAGATCTTACCATATTCCTGTCTCCAAGCACTTGCCACCAGCCCCAGAGCCTACTGATCTCATTTCACATAGCACCATAGTAATATATCAGCCACAGGTCAGGACAGTTGCTAATCTAGATCTGAGCTGGCTGATGTGCCTTTAGGGGATTATGTTAATTGGCTAACTAATCTTGCTGTTTGTGTTAGTATTTGATCACTTTGGAATCTAGGGGTAGGGTGTGAAAATTATTGGCCTGAGATCACAGAAGCAAAAGAGGTGTCTAGCAGATCTCCAACTCCTTATGTTGTACACGAACAAGTGAGTTGTATTATTTATTTCTGTAGGGATTCTTCAGATACATGCAATTATTTATTTCTGCACTGTATAGGTGTGCATGTGTCTGTGTGCATGCATGCATGCATGCGCACGTGCACACACACACATTGAGTAGGGAACTTTGCTGATGGGAAAGAATGTTTCCTGTGATTTCTACTAGCTTCAATGTGTTTAAAAGGGGTTAAGCTAAATGGAGGATAAGGCTCTTAGCCCTAGTTATTATAGGTACCTCAAGGATCAAAAGCAGTCAGAATCTGAATACCAGTTGCTAGGGAACAAAAGCAGGAGAGGGCTACTGTGTTCATGCCCTACTTCTGGCCTTGCCAGAAGCTCTGCCCACCTGTCAAACCTGGTCCATAAAGGGTGGGGAAGATAACCATCTGGCTCACCAGTCACAGCCTGTTTCCCACCCCTGCTCTATACTGAAGAAGGGGGCTGTCCTGATTCCTGGCCAGCCTATGATGACAGAGACTCTTATCTGAATGTAAGAAGATCTTTATTGAGGGAGAAAAGAGATGCAGGCTCAGCAGCAGGTAATGACTCCCAGGAGCTGCTATGCTCAAGCTAGGTGGCATTCTCCATACGCCAATGAAGAATTATCTGATGGTGAGAGCTGTTCAACAGTGCAATGAACTACCTTAGAAGCTGGTGGAGGTTCATTAGAGTTTTAAACAGATGTTGGATTGGATTCTTTAACTGTGATTCCTCCATTGCAGGGGGGCAGGACCTATATTACCCTTGGGGTCCCTTTCCAACTCTACAATTCTATGATTCTAAGGGAAAGAAGCAGTAACAGCAACCACCCCCACCACCCAAGTATATCCTTTCTGAAAATAGGGGCCATCCTATATCAGGGGGCCTGAAGAGTAAAGGTAAAGGGACCCCTGACCATTAGGGCCAGTTGTGACCGACTCTGGGGTTGCAGCACTCATCTCGCTTTATTGGCCAAGGGAGCCGGCGTACAGCTTCCGGGTCCTGTGGCCAGCATGACTAAGCTGCTTCTGGTGAACCAGAGCAGCACATGGAAATGCCGTTTACCTTCCCGCCGGAGCGGTACCTATTTATCTACTTGCACTTTGACGTGCTTTCGAACTGCTAGGTTGGCAGGAGCAGGGACCGAGCAATGGGAGCTCACCCCACCGCAGGGATTCAAACCGCCGACCTTCTGATCAGCAAGTTCTAGGCTCTGTGGTTTAACCCACAGCACCACCCGTGTCCCGGCCTGAAGAGCAGGTATATGCTACTGATGGAAATGGGGGTAGCATTTGGTTTGACCCTGCTTGCTGATTTTTAAATACTGTTTCCATGGCTATAACTTAGTATTCCAATTACGTGAGAACAATTCCTCCCACTCTCCTTTTTTAAGACAATTGTTTTAGAAGGGATTTTGTTTTCTTTTGAAAGTCAGTTTTCATGCTGATCTCTAGTGAGCCTTAATGGTCTGCTGAACAGTTCTGAGAAATAGCAAGGGAGGAGGTATCTTGAAGAGATGAGAACTGAACATGAGAATGCTCTTAGTCAGCAGCAGTGAGCCATGACAACAGAGGGGAAATTGCAAAGCGTAGATGGAACCATTTGTATATCAGCCGTGTGGGAAGAACTCACAGAGGGCCAGAAGATACTGCAGTAAACAAGGCCAGTGCAGCACAAGCGCATAGCGCCAACCCTTTCTGAAGCCCATCAGAGTGCAGAGTGGGTACCTGTAGCCCCCCAGCTCATGTTGACATTGAACTACAACTCCCATCAGCTCCAGCCAGAAATGGCAATGCTCAAGTTCTAGTTTTCTACATTGACGGGATTTTGATACTGAGGAGCTTTCAGTGATATGAGCATCCACCTGCAGCAGTACAGGAAAGATACAAGTTTACCATCTCACTACGCCCTATGATTCTCCAGGATTCCTATCTGTGAGATCACAACACTAGCCCTACAATTACAGGCAGCCTGGCTGTCAGTCTTAAATTGTCCAACTCAATGGAAATTACACCAACTTGCAATTACACCCCTTTTCAGATTCGCTTACAGCACCAAGACTTCTCATTTAAAGGTAAAGGTACCCCTGCCCATACAGGCCAGTCTTGACAGACTCTAGGGTTGTGCGCCCATCTCACTCAAGAGGCCGGGGGCCAGCGCTGTCCGGAGACACTTCCGGGTCACGTGGCCAGCGTGACATCGCTGCTCTGGCGAGCCAGCGCAGCACACGGAAACGCCGTTTACCTTCCCGCCAGTAAGCGGTCCCTATTTATCTACTTGCACCCGGGGGTGCTTTCGAACTGCTAGGTTGGTAGGTGCTGGGACCGAGCAGCGGGAGCGCACCCCGCCGCAGGGATTCGAACCGCCGACCTTTCGATCGGCAAGCCCTAGGCACTGAGGCTTTTACCCACAGCGCCACCCGCGTCCCTACTTCTCATTTACTGACCCATTTATAGGCTTGCAAGTCAAAAGTCATTTGAAACAGTCTCTTTCTCCCCACACCTTCCTCAGTCCTGTCCTTCAGGTCGAATCGTTCCTCATTTCACTCAAGCTTACTAGTCAGGCTGCTGATGTGTTAATGAGGCTATCAGTCCTGACACAGAAGGTCATGATACCACTTAGTTTAATACTTAAGGTGAGCAAGAGGCAACACTACAAGAAGTTGATCAGCTGTGTTACTGTGGCTGCAAAGGCCACTTCTGAAAGCAGGCATCTAATAGCTCAGAAGTCACTGTGATTTTATTTGTCCTTGTCCACAGTTGCATTACATTCCCTTGCATTGGCAAGAAAGCAAAGTTAACAGAAAACGGATATAAAATCAAGCATTCAAATAAGCACCCCAGCAACTAAAATAATAGAATCAGAGAATTGAGGAGTTGGAAGAGGCTACAAGGGACATCTAGTCCAATCTTTCACACAACGTGGGGCTCAAACCCACAACCTTGGCATTAAGAGTCTCATGCGCTACCTTCTGAACTACCCAGCCTCACAGTGGGGAGATATAACTTAAGCAGCATATGGACCTGTGCTAGGGATAAAATATTTGTTAAATCGTATAAAGCCTGTGGAATAGAACACAATGGTCCAAAAGAATATTAGACAGCTCTGCTGCTGAAGCCAAACAAGTCTAGCTCTGTAGTTTTCCAAGACTGCCCCCCCACTCCCAGAATCCACATGTAAAGTGATTTGAGCTCACTAGAGAAGTGAAACTTAAATGCGACAGGGGGCATACTTCTCCCTTCCATATGGTTTGTTGTAATACCAATATTCTGCCACCAGATGTCCCTCTAATACAGTTTGCTTCAGCATTAGTTTCTTCACACACTGTGAGAGCAAGCAGCCAATTAGGTTTCACAGGTGTGTATTGACAAATAGATGTTTGACAGACACACACACTTTATTTCTAGACTTCATGAATTTCCTGCAGTAAGCATAATGTGTAGTACTGCACTGTGCAGCTCATCATCAAACAGGAACATCTGCTCATAGGAAACTAAGAAGCTGCCTTATACCAGGTCCAATTACTTGTCCATTGAGGACAGCGTACCCTATCAGTACTCCCAACTGCAAGCAGATGTTCAGGACTCACAGACACTCTTTCTTAATTGGAGACGTCAGGGACACAACCAAAGACTTTCTGCATACTAAGCCTATCCCTGAGCTATATGGTCTATCTCGTAAAGAGCTGCCCTATTAAAATAGTCACTCCTTCATTACCTATGATAAAACTAAATAAACCTCACCAGTCCCATCAGATGCAGAAACATGCATTAACAAATGCAGATAAGAAGTGCTGTGAAAGAGCTCTACCCAAGACCATGCAGAGTCGCTGCCAGTCAGAGTAGACAATACTAGGCTGGATGGACAAATAATCTGACCTGGCATGGCTAGGAGCTAGAGACACAAGAGGAAAGCTGGTGCTACCACTGGTGCTTGAAGACTGGCAAGAAACCCCTAAACCTAAATTGTGCCTCCCTACCTTTACAGCTCAGGAATAAGAAACAGCTATGGAGTGAAAGGGACGCGGGTGGCGCTGTGGGTTAAACCACAGAGCCTAGAACTTGCTGATCAGAAGGTCAGCAGTTCGAATCCCCGCGACGGGGTGAGCTCCCGTTGCTCGGTTCCTGCTCCTGCCAACCTAGGAGTTCGAAAGCACATCAAAGTGCAAGTAGATAAATAGGTACCGCTCCGGTGGGAAGGTAAACGATGTTTCCGTGCGCTGCTCTGGTTCGCCAGAATTGGCTTAGTCATGCTGGCCACATGACCTGGAAGCTGTACGCCAGCTCCCTAGGCCAATAAAGCGAGATGAGCGCTGCAACCCCAGAGTCGGCCATGACCGGACCTAATGGTCAGGGGTCCCTTTACCTTTCCCTTTATGAAGGAGTGAAAACAGCAATATTTCTTCTAAAATTAAGGGGCAGCTGAAGGCACAAGTGGCAGGTTTAGGGATGGAAGGGACCTAGGATGATTTAGTTCTTGCAGAGCCAAAGACAGGGAGTATATGTGAAAATGTGGGCCAGAATTAAACAAAAAAACAGCTAACCTACTGAAACATGTTGACCTTTTTTCTTCTTTTTGAACAGCTGATTCCCATCCTGCAAGCTGCTTTTGAAACCCATTCCCTGCAGTCCAATAAATGTTTTATGGCATTCCGTGGAAAGCTCCTGTATGGGAAAACCAATAGCCAAAGTCTCTTAGGACACTGGTTTCACAGTTCTTTGGATCCTAGTGAGTGTCTACAGAAGGGTGCATTGAAAGCCTTGTGTTTTAACTGAAATGTTCAAGGACAGAGACTAGAGAAGCAGAGCAGAAGTGTTGTGCCTCCGTGCTCCTGTGCCCCCTCCCATGCTTTTAAAAATTCTGTCTTGAAGTGTCTGCTGTGCTTTTGGCTGCATCGCTGCCTGTCACACCCCTCACGGGAGTCCTCCACAGGCTGAGTCAAAGGGCACATTAGCTTGTCAGTGTAATTGCAGAGCAGCAGGCAAGCTTGTGCCATCAAGTGGAGTGTTTCCGAATACAAAGTGAAAGTGACAAGCCGGAGAAAAAGCAAGGAAGGAGGAAAGTGAAGTGCACAAGGCCAGGCCCCGCTGTTGAACAATAGCAACAGCCTTTTGCTCTTCAATTTCCCCCCCTCACATGCTGAGAAGTTTCAGGTCACTACCATTTTTTGTGAAGCAGGTCTGTCATCTTGCCATTTTTAGGACAGGGAGGGATAGGGGGGTGAATTCATAACCTAACTGATCAGCCTTCATAATCTGGAACAGAAGGCTCATAGCCCAGGAGCAATAGATAGGCAAGGCCTTAAGCAGTAGGGAGACTCTTTTCCCATCTTACCATCATAGTTTCCTTGTTGCAAATTAAGAAGATAAGAATAGCCCTGTTGGATCAAGGCCAGTGAGTGGCCTTCTGCTTCAGCATCCTGTTCTCAGAGGCCACACAAGCAGGACCTGAGAGCAACATTACTCTCTCCTCCTGCGATTTCCAGAAACTGGTATTCAGAAGCATACTGCTCCGGCCATATGCAAGAGTACAGTATGGGCAAGAGTACAATATAGCCACCATGGCTAGCAGCCACTGATAGTCTTCTCCTCAATGGATTTGTCTAATCCTCTTTCAAAGCCATACAGTTTTGTGGCCATCACTGCCTCCTGTGGGAGCAAAATCCCAGTGTTTTTGCACTATCTGAATAAGTATTTCCCCGCTGTCCTGAATATTCCAGCATTCAGCTTCCACAAGTGTCCACGAGTTCTAGTAAGAGGGAGAAAAGCCTTTCCCTATCCCTATACAATGTACTAATTGTATACACTTCTTTCTTGTCACCTCCTACTCATAGTAATCAAATCCCATTTATTATTTTGGTTGTGCTTTTCTGAACCTGTTCCAATTCTAGAATATCATTTTTGAGATGAGGCCTCAAAACCTACTTGCTCTAATAGCTTAGTTTACAAACTATTTTGTTATTGCTTGTTTGTCAGTCTTACATGGCTGACCACCTATTGCCACTTTCTAACACCTCTCCTCTTTTCTTTGCCTCTACCACTCTGAGTTTTTGCCAAACATTTCACTTGCATATCAGCTAATTCTCCCCATTCTGCTGCCCACTAAGCCTTCGAGTTTGGGGCTTGATGAAAATATTTGTTTATTCCAATTCCTGGATTTTGGCATTTACATTAAACTTACTTTTTCTGTTACATACACAAGTTTAAACTGCCCTGTTATTTCAGGAACACAAATTGTGTTTTGGGTTCCACATGTGTGAGCTTTTAATGTTAAAAATAAGGAAGTTTACACAGCCCAGCTTTGATCGTACATAATGTCAAACTGATCCAATGGCGTCCAGATAGTAACAAGCAACAGATAGAGAACACAAAAAACCCAGAGTGCCCCATGCCAATGGCCAGGAAATATAACTGCAATGGGGAGAGAAACACAAAACGTGAAAGCTAACCTTGGCAATGGCTGCAATCAAAAACCCAAGCATAACTATAAACCATACACAGAAAGCAAAACATAAAAGTTAGATGGGTAAATCCATAAGAAAAATGCCAAAATCCAGAGTCAGACAATTCCTTTATTAGGGCCAACCAAAATGTCACAAATTAGTGAGCACACATTCATCAGGATGAATGTCAAGCAAAGTGGGGAGCAGAGAGGGAGAAAAGCCGCTTGGTGTTGAAGCCATAGATCATTTCAAACAAACAGTTTTGATCTCCACCGCCTCCACTAGCTTGTAAAATCATCTCTTGCAACTAAGAAAGAATGCAGCTCTAACAATAGTAATAGAAAGGGTTGCCAGTTCCCAGCTGGATCACAGTTCTTTTGTGTGTAGAGAATTGCAGTATCAGATATAGGAGCTCAGAAAGTCAATCAGGAGTACAGTAGTCTAAAACACAGAACTTACCCATATATACAAGTTCCAAAGACTTGCACATTAGCTGTGTTATTCTACTAAGGGGGGAAAACCCAGTGACTACTTGGGGGGTTCAATGCACTAAAAGCAGCTTCATCTTCACCCCAAATCACCTCATCCCATGTCAGTTCAGAAATGGTGTCCTCTCTCTTTCTTTCTTTTAAGCTGTGTTGTCATCTAGCCTGGCTGCTGCCACTTTCCCCAACTATCCTTTCCACTGTACCCTCCCCTCCGTTTTCTTGCATATTGTTTCCCACTTCCCATTCCAATTTTATAGTTCTGCAAGCACTGACATAGCCTAGGTGGTAAGTTATTCCCCCCCCCAAAAAAATATAGTGCTTTCTGAACTCAGAAAAATGGTCATCAAAACACTTTGTGAGAAGGGTCAGCAGGTCAGTGTCTGAACTGCCACATGAAAGTGAATAAAACAAGATGAACTCTATTCTTTGCTTTGGCTTCCAAGCAAATTGTCCTGGGAACAGAAGCGGGTAGGGGGAAGAGGAGTTAAAATGCTGCAAATCCGAAGGCCTTAGTCCAACAAGAGTGACTGCATCATAAATGGCACTAGTCCACAGACCAAAGTTTATAAAGCTTTATTAAACCTGTTGAACAGCTGTGCAATGAACAAACAAAAAATAAAAAAAAATCTCTGTGGAGGTTTCACGATTGGTTTCTCATTTCCAACTCCCCTGGAAAGAAAAAGCATTTTCAGCAATGCTCTTCCAGGGAAAGATTGTGCAGAGCTAAACAGGTGGCAAAACAAGAGCATAACCTTGAAATGTTATCCAAAAAGTGTATGCCTGCTTCCCCCAAAGGACTAGCTTATGCTTCAGTGAAACAAACATTTCCTAAGGAAGAAACATATTTATTTTCTGGAAATTACTGATGTGCAAGAGAGTGAAAGCTTGAGGGTGGGGATAAAGCTACGATCCAGGCATCACCACAAAAAGGTTTCCCAGAACCACATGAAGAGCTGCAGCTTAACCATTAGTTGCTTTCTTCCTCCCATAAATTCATGCACAGGCTCATTTACTTGTGATGAGCGATAGTAATAATACTCTTGGCCTCAAAAGGGAAAAAAAGAAAGAAATAAAGCAGCAAGTCACTCAAGTGACAACCCCAATCCAGTATCCAGAAGCAGCCCATACCTCTCATGTCAGGCTTAGCACATACAAGCTTCTCTACTTGCCCTTGCTGTTCGCCTTTTCAGGTTAGAAACACTGAGAGCTTAAAAGTCAACAGCAAAAATAATAAGAGGGATCCTGAAACATTACAACAGAGCATGCTTCTTTTCAATTCAAGACCACTGGTAAACTGTGGATATTTGGCTGGGCGGGGTGGTGAGGCAGGCTCCAGTGCCTGTGTAGTAAAAGTGGCATCATGACAACTCTGGGATTTTTGAGCTATGATCTATGCAGATAAGTATTTTGGAAAGGACTCAGGCAGTGCACACATTCCAGTTTGGCCTGCTGTGATGAATCAGCAGCCTCCTGGCTCCAACAGCTTTTAAACTTTATTAGCCATTTGCAAACACCCCCCCCCCCGATGTTCGGAATGAGGAACACTAGCTCTTTATCAAAAGCAAAATGTAGAGAAGGCTTTCCAATTTCAACAGGATCAGATGACACATGTTCCAGAGTACTGATGGTTGCATCCTCAACTAGGCAAGGAGTGAGACCACTCCAGCGTCAGGCAACACTCAAAACGTCTCTTCACCACCAAGTCAGAAATAGAAGGACCAAACGCAGGTAATATAGGGCAGGAAAAATGGGGTGAGAAAAGGCCACCCACCAACTGCTCTTTTTCAACCCCAGGACAACAACGTTATCACCATAAACAGCTTTTGTAAGATTTTACAGGCAGATTGTGGAAGGGCAGGTGATCATGAATGAAACACTTTAATCCAGACATACAAACAGGTTGCTTGTACTCTAATCACATGCCTTATAACCCCTCCTTCCCATAAAACCGTCCTTTTAAAAGAAAAAGAAATAAGGAGCTTGCAACCAGGTAGAGGGTTTTAGGTGCCAACCACATTGGGATCATGAGCAGAGTCCGGCAGCTGGGAGCCAGAGCAGTGATACAAGAAACAATTCCCCCAGCAACTGTAGCAGATGAGGAACAAGGCGGCCAAGAAGACCAAGGCACAGATTGTGCAAGGTTTCCGCTCCAACAGAAAGCTCAGTAGGTAGAAGCCCATGAACACTGAGTGACTGAACCACAAGGCTGGGTTGAGGGGCTTTGGGATGAGGAGAACAGGCAGTAACCACTGGAGGCAGTACATGGTGTCTAGTGATCAGGGCGTCACAGTGATGGCAGCAATCCAAAACGGCAGTGTAAAACGTCTCCTCTGTGCATTCAACTCTTCCAGAATCAGATGAGCTGACTTCATAAAAACGTGTGGAGATATATGAGCAAGTCTTAACAGAAAGGGGGGGGGGGGAGGGAAAAAAAAAGAGGGGACAAGTCAGCAAGTTGGATTTTCCAAGTGTTTTAGATTTGCATTGTGTAGTAATCCAACCCAGCTCCCCAAACCCTACTGTAGTTTTCACACTCCAAATCCCAAATCCTCATTCCCCCAGCTGCCACTTCCCTGGGTCCATGCAATCCCAAGCTCTAGTGCAGGGGTCAGCAACGTTTTTCAGCCGTCAGCCGGTCTACCGTCCCTCAGACCATGTGGTGGGCCGGACTATTTTTTTTGGGGGGGGGAGGAATGAACAAATTCCTATGCCCCACAAATAACCCAGAGATGCATTTTAAATAAAAGGACACATTCTACTCATGTAAAAATACTCTGATTCCTGGACTGTGCACAGGCCAGATTGAGAAGGTAAATGGGCCGCATCCAGCCCCTGGGCCTTAGGTTGCCTACCCCTGCTCTAGTGGTTCCTTCTTGTAGCCTATGGGGGAAGAGACAGAAGATGCATGAATCTATTGTGGCATCCTTCTATCTCATGTACAGGTGATTGTCACAGGTGTTCCTATGTAGTTTGAGAACCATTAGGCAACCAAGGTCAATTTCATTCTACCATGTTGTCAGTACTTGAGAACACAGCATGTGAACACACATAACAACTAAATTCACACACACTCCTCTCTCTCCCTCGCTCACACCGAAGCTGCAATAAAGTTGGAACATGAAAAGATCAACACATCTTCAGAGTTCTTCTTGATTTTATTTTCTTCATATTTTGAGACCACTGTTATGTTATATTGGCCAAGTGTGAGAGCTAGCAAGTACAGTGGTACCTTGGTTCTTGAACTTAATCCATTCCGGGAGTCCGTTCGACTCCCAAAACAGTTCGAAAAGCAAAGCGCGGCTTCCAATTGGCTGCAAGAGCTTCCTGCACTCGATCAGAAAAAGCAGAAGCTGCAGTGGATGTTCGGCTTCAAAAAAATGTTCACAAACCGGAACACCCACTTCCAGGTTTGCAGCGTTCAGGAGCAGATTGTTCAGGAACCCAATCGTTCGAGCACCAAGGTACCACTGTATCTGGTTAAAATCTTCCCTCAGTCTTGAATTCACCAAGTTGCTTGCCCAATGTTACTACCTCCCTGACTCTGTTGTAGGGACTGCTGAAAATGTATATGAAGCACTTTCAACTAGTGACGTTCCCTATCAAATATGTTTAGTGGGTAAACCAGAGATTTGTAGAGCCCTGATTAAGAACCCTACATTCTTGGCCATTTGTATCCAGAGGAACTTCCTACTCTCAGACACCTTTCACTGCCCTCCCCACCATCAAAGGCTTCTTGCCTTCTCCAGATAAGCTGCAGCTCTCAGTCATCATTGCTCCATCTACAAACAGGAGGCAGAAGCAAGAGTTGGAAAGAGAACTACTGAAAAAGCCCAGTTCAAATAATACACAGCTCCCCCAAATGCAAGTATTACTAAGGCTATGGCCACTGCAGAGACAAATGCAAAGGAAAGCCTAGAACTCCATGCCCTGTCACTTGAGCTTCAGACAAGAGGAAGCAACAATGTTTTTGCATTATGAACGTTGAGCAACTAAGAGGAAAACTTACTGTAGTTCTACCAGCAAAGAGCTAATTGTTAAGCAAGGAAGGAAAAGAATAACTTTTTATTTTCTGAAGGCCAGCCATAGGAAAACAGAGAGATCAGGACACACTGGGCTCAATCCAGGTGGATTTTCTATATATACTCCATTGTGAAGAATTTGTCTGATGTCACATGCTTGCTGGGAGACACATAGATGAAGATAATCATGGACTGTGTCTAAAGTACTTCAGTTTGAAGGAATAAAAAACTTTAAATGACACAGACTAATCAAGAAGTGTTTTCTTTCTATCTAAAAAATGATTTACAGCTCAACATAAAGGCAAAGGTCTTTTGGAAAATCCATGTTAAAGAGAATTTAGCCATAAATTTGTAGAATCTGGGCAGTGAAATTTTCCCCACCCAGGGATGGGTTCAATTTTCCTTTATCAGGCATGAGCGAAGGGAACAAAACATGGCAGATCAGGTTTGTACAGCCCTCTCGATGCATGACCTTAGTACATCACACACACCAGTACTGTCAGCAACAAACAAGGAATGACAACCCATCCTACAATTAACGAAACTTTAACCATAATTTAATAAGCCATAGTTTAATAAACGGGGTAGTTTAATGGGATGGTAACACAAGATAGGGTTTTCTCAGTAGTTTCATGCAGCATTGTGGAACCCCCATCCAGGGAAAATTCAACTATCCCACATGTTTATAAGATTCAGGTGCCAACTGAAAACATATTTCTTTGTCTAGGCTTGGAACATTATGCATTGGACTCTACCCCAGCAAAGTTTTATTGTCCTTGTACTGTTTTTAGTTCTTGATATAGATTTTTATGTTTTATTTATTGCTTTATCATGTTTGTATTTTATGCCTGTTGTCAGCCAGCCTGGGTTCCCATGGGATAAAGGGCGGGATAGAAGAACAAACAACAATATTGTTCAGTTGTTTGAGTGTAAACATTGTTTGGGTGCAAAGTTGTCATCATGAATTTAACAGAGCAAAGTTACCAACTTCAGGAGAAATTTTATAGTGCTCCTTGACAATGGCTTTCTTAATGCTAGTCATAACAAAACATGAGATACACATGGCAAAATCTGCCCAAGATTTATTTGTAGGTAAGTAGCAAAACACTTTGTGAATAGGAATTTCTCCTTTGTGGCAGCAAAGAGTGCCTCTCAGGAGCACTGAGAGAGAGGTGACAAAGAACTAGCAAAGGGATGCAAGGCTGTTTCCCTCAACTCTCAGTTGAAAAGCTATCATACATGGCTCTGTTGAGCTGTGCAGTATTATGCACATTGCCATGGAAACATCAGATAAGACTAGCTTGAGGACATCTGACAATCTTGTAGAATCCTACTCCGCTGACTACATCAAATACCTTGCTAAGATGAACAGAACTGAGGTAGAGTGGCTTACTTTGTTCTCTGCATTTCTCTCATAGCTGGTGCTGACAAAAGATCATATTTGTTTTTGATCTGCTTGCACAGAAGTGGGACTGTGCCTACCAAAGCACTGAAGCATAAAGTTACTGGGAGTATCCTCAAAAATCATTCTGGCAAATACTCTCCCTACGGTGCAGATGAGAGATTCCAATGCCTCTGGGGTTGCCTTCATTCTTACACAGCATGATAATGTTAGAACCACATGTTCAGTAGAACTACGGTACTTCTTTCCTCCAGCAGCAGAACTAGTTATAAAGGACTGTCTGACTTTTCCACTCCCATGAACCTCAGCTGTAATACCAGTCTTCCCAGGTACTCTCTCTCTTGCCAAGGACTCCATGAGTTGGCTCTTTGTACTATCATTCTTCATATGTGTAAAGTATATCTGATTTGAGGGCTGCCTTGAGATACATCTTTTTCATAAGAAACATAGTCTGAAGTAGTTTTCTACTTGTGAGATGCAGCTGCTTGTTCCTGTAGATCATGCTGCTATCCAGGGTCTGACAGGCAGGAGACTGCTGAAGTGGGAATGAGAGTCTGTCATACGTTACATGACTGCTCCCCAAATCAGAAGTTTATATATGATATAGGCTAATCCACTACAGATGTATACAGCATCTAAAATAAATGCTTTCTATACTGCACTTTTTGTTGGCTTGAGTGTCTTGACAAGGCTGTATTATTTCCCTTGGCATACGACATTTTAATTTCAGTAGGCTTTAAATCAGTTATTTCTAGTCATCTTGCCAAAAACTGTCCACCACTCTCCCATATATTGCTGTGTTTAGAGAAAGGAAGACCCACAGCTCAGTGATACAGCACATACTGTGCATGCAAAAGTTCCATGTTCAGTTGCAGACATCTCGTGTTATGAAAGGATCTTTGACAACAGGGTGGGGAAGGCCTTCCACCTGAGACCCCGGGGAAGCAATCAGAGTGGATGATACCAAGCTAGTTGGAACAATGGACTGACTTAATACAAAGCTGATTATATAAAAGGCGCAAGGCACACCTTCAGGTTTAGATCTATACAGCTTTCCAGTATGGAATAAGGGCAAAGGGCAAACAAGAGAATGGAAAAAGTTAAGAGTGCAAGTGCTGTAGGAGAAGTAAGAAATACACTGAACAACCACATCTCCTGCTAATGCCAAGATCATTGTGATGCTAGGTGCCACCACGATACCTTTTGCCAATTGTCACTGATATTGCCTATGCTATGTTGGCCAGCATTTATTAGGGCTATGACTTGCATTTTAATCAAACCCTTCCATTCAAATCACTGAGAAGAAATTATAGGATAGTAGATGTCCGAGCTCTCACAACTGCAATAGCATCAAAGTACAAGAAACTGAAAATGGCAATTTTAGGTTTCTGCCTCAACGCTTATCCCACCATTCCCCAGAACCACTTCTCTATTCCCCTTACCATTTAGAAGCAGTTACATGCCAACTACGTGAGAGCAGCATGTGGGAGTGATATAGAACAGGTTGTAGCAGCCCTCTCACAGAGTCCCCCACTCAATATCCATGAGGAAAGAGAAATTGAGGATTGAGAAACTAACCATGCTTGTTGATTCCAGATTATCTGGAAAAGAGATACAATAAAGCCCTAAAAAATGACATCCTGTTCACTTCCGAAACACACACAAATCCAGTTCAGCACTTTCAATACTTTAATGTGGAAACAATAAAAAGATGACTGTTTTGCTGATAACTAAAATTATTCTCTGCTGGCTTGATGAAAGAAATTAGGATCTTCCCCTTCATGCACCATTAATAAATACAACTGATGACAGGAAACAACTCTGTCAAAACAAAATTCAGCCACTAGGAATGTGCAAAGGACAGAGCCTCTACAGCCCTTAAGTAATCCCTGTTGCTCCAAAAATTATCATCTGAACAAACCTTGCTGTTCTTATGCAGCTTGTAAAATAAATAAAAAATAAAAAAACACTTTAGCAATTGTAGCTGGAGGCCACTTATTAAAATCTACCACCAAGGTCACCTGGACTGTAAGTAAAGTATGTTTAATAGTAGCAGGGGAGTAGACAAGGTAGATAAAAGCATGCTCAGCTTCATCATAAATGATGTCTCTTTCCCTGCTGCTTCCATTTCCCTATTCTCTTTGGTGAGGTTTCTGGGAGTCATGTCACTCTGAGATTACCCGTAGCCTCTACTACATTCTCTCTACAGGTTTTCATGTCAATATACTTCAATTAGCAAAACAAGATATTCGGCCTCAAAGGTTTTCCCCTTTTCCCTTTAGCAATTGCATTCTTAGAAGTTTAGAGGATGCTGTTTTACTGTGACAACCACACAGTAAGAGACTGAGATTTCAGAAAAAGAAGAAAGAACAATTATGGGTGCAAGATGTGAACTTTAATACCCAAATAACTGTTCTCTAATTTCTATGAACTACTGTATAAGGAAAGATGGATCACTAGTTAGTAAAGCATTCCTTCTAAAAAAAGGGCATTGCATTATTCAGCAATATAAACTTTTTGAATAAAAGAGAACAAAAACCTGTATTAACCTGCTTTGCAATTACAGTGAAGTAGCTATCTTGAGTGACTTTCTTCACCAGATAAACCTCAAAGGGAACAATGGAGAAATGCTTAGAATCCTATGGGCTTTATACCAAGATTGACTTCAAGGCTTTATAGGCAAGTTGAATTTTCCCTTCACATTTCCCCCATTTATTTAGTAGCAGCTGACAGTGGCATAATGCAAAGTAGTTTACCTGTGTCAAAATGAATGAAGGTAAGCTAATGGGCTGGCACAGGTGGAGGGAAAATAGAGAGATTTGTACCTCCAATTTGCTTAGTGTGCTTGCTGGCTGTGGGGGGTAGCATTGTAATTAGATGCAGAGGATTGATGGGAGGAACCAGTATGGGAGTGGTGGTGGGACAACTATGAGTGGTCAGAGGGAGAAGACTAGGAACAGAAGCTGTCAGTAGCTGAATGGGTAACAGGGCTTAGCGAGCTGGGGGAGCCTGTGGCAGAGTGAAGTCAAGAATCAGTAGTAGCTAAAGCTGGTGAGTGGGAGGAGGAAGGTCAAGAGGCAGATATGAGCCAGGCTGGTGAAGAGTCATGGTTGTTTCCCTCTCCTACTGCAAAAAGCTCCCTTCCCCCTCTGTTTGCCAGAACCAGAAGAGGGCTGAAAGGGGCAGAGCAGTGACAGGATGCCCACAGGTGCAGTCTCCAATTGCTTGGAAAAAACCCTGAAGAGGAGCAAACTTAGACGGCTATGGGGAGGCAGGGACTTTCAGTCTCAACATCTGCTTTAATGGAGTAAGACAAACAGGGAATGAATTGCTGTGCTCGTTAGGCCTGACACTTAGCCAAGAGATCATGCGGAGATCATGTTTTCCTAATAAAGAGTTAGCTCCAAATTTGAATTGTGTGATTTACCGGCCAGCTCACTCTGTGACAATCACCAGCAAAAGAATTGTGCTATCAAAATAGGCAACTGGGTGCTCTCCAGATGTTGTGGGCCAATTTCAATCCCTAACTCTTGGCTATGCTATCTTGGACTCATAGGAGTTGTAGTCCATAACATCTGGAGGACACCACATTGACCACCACTAATTTTTTTTTTAATGTACTGCAGCCTTCAACAAGCTGATACTCTCCAGATATTTTGGACTACAACTCTCATCAGTCCCAGCCAGGATAGCACACATCTGGAGAGCACCAGATTGCTAAAGGCTGATTTACTGAATGTGTTAAGCGCATGGTTCAGCAAAAGTGCTGCTTCAGAGTACCTCAGGAGGAGAGAGACAACTGTTACACAATTGTCAACTTCAACCTGGCATCCAAGGAAGAGATTTTTGCAGGCTGATATACTTCTGTGCTGAAGAAGGTCACTCGGGGGAGGGCGAAAGAGGCAAGGGAAACTGGAAGAGAAAATAAACAAAGTAAATGTAATTTAAAAACTGACTGGGAATTGCACAAACATGGAGATTTCTCCTCAGAAAGGAAGTAAAGCAAACAGTGACATTCCAGATTATTATTTTTTACTCTATAATAATAAAGAATGGCTACTGAAGTGCACTACAGTATTTACTTTGTTCATCCTCAGCAACTTAGGAGGAGAGGGAGGCTCGTCCACCTCACATTTTAAAGAACCAAGTCTGAGAAAATATCACCAAGGATGTTTATGATGGAGAGAATCAAACTTGAATCTCCCAGGTTCAAGCCCACCACTTCAAACTAAACTGTCTTGTGTGGCCTCTAGAATTTTATTCCAGTTATCTGAAGCAGCAACATTTTAGACAGCAACTCTTGTATAGGCTTCAGGCTGTTTATCCATCATATTTGCATAGAAGCTTCACACATAACTAGCTAAAACACAGGTACCACAAAATGAACAAATATGGAATGAAGATGTAGCAGAATAGTTACTTCATGCTTCTTATGTTTCCAGAAAGCATTAAGACTTACCAGCCAAAGAACTAAAAGCCACATGTTACCCTAGTTGCAGAAAGCTGTTTGCTTCCAATTTACAGTTAAAGGAAAATTTCTTACTTTAAAGATCTTTAGTGCTTTTGAACAGGTGGGGGCACTAAAAATGTATTCTCATTCCCAACCCATTATATACCGTATTTTTTGCTCTATAAGACTCACTTTTCCCCTCCTAAAAAGTAAGGGGAAATGTGTGTGCGTCTTATGGAGCGAATGCAGGCTGCGCAGCTATCCCAAAAGCCAGAACAGCAAGAGGGATCGCTGCTTTCACTGCGCAGCGATCCCTCTTGCTGTTCTGGCTTCTGAGATTCAGAATATTTTTTTTCTTGTTTTCCTCCTCCAAAAACTAGGTGCGTCTTGTGGTCTGGTGCGTCTTATAGAGCGAAAAATACAGTACCTACTGAGCCACATACACACTCTGATGAGAAAAAAAAGTACTCAGAAAATGAGGTAGAAGCAAATCTAATGTTCAGTGAACTCTTCAATTAGGTCTTCATTATGGCAACGGCTGCCAAAATCAAGGATTGCCTTGACTCCAGAACACAGGAAAGTTTTACCAAGCAGATTCTGCCATTTCTGCAATCCATTTAGTTTTGAAGTATTCCTACTTTTAAATATTCAGTGCCAACTGTGCATGGGGTCCTATACAGGACATAGACAGTGATCAGAAAGGAAGTTACTATGCATAAGGACAATAATTTATTTGGGGGGGCAGCAGCAGCTAGTGGTGGAGCTATGGAGCTCAGCACTGGTGCTGTTGCAGTTTAACTGGACAGTGCTAGGGTGGGGCATGACAGCAATGAGGTTGGGGCTACACAGATGCATTGACAAAGCTACGCTGGTGCTCCCATCAGTTTATCTGTGCAGCTCAGACTAGCTGTCACTCTGCCCTATGTCCACACCAGGCATAGGCAAACTCGGCCCTCCAGATGTTTTGGGACTACAACTCCCATCATCCCTAGCTAACAGGACCAGTGGTCAGGGATTATGGGAGCTGTAGTCCCAAAACATCTGGAGGGCTGAGTTTCCCTATGCCTGGTCCACACCATCCAGGTAAGGTGCACCGCTACTGGCACTGGCACTGGCGGGGGGGGGGAGAACTTGCAGCCCTTGGCCTAATACCATGCATGCATGGCCATGAGAGGGGGAAATAGGGAGAGGAGGAGGGATGGCAAAAAAGAGAAAAAACAGGGCAGAGGAAAAGAGAAGAGTAGTGCCACACCCACTGTTCATTCAGGCCCGCCCACTACTGGCATTTAGTTTCTGACAGATCACACACAATGGAATTTGGTCAACTGAAAAAAGACTCACCACCCCTGATTTAATAAGAGAGTAATATTTTAGGATTAGGCAACTACTGTTACTTGGCAACATCAGACCATGGTCTTCTAGTGACAGTCCACCCTCCTCCTTTCATCACTGCCCTGCCAGATGCCTCTAAACAGCACACAGGCAATATATGAAGATGTTGCTCTTCTCCAGCACCTGGTACATCAAGGTTCCATTTAACTATCATGGCCAACAGGCACTGACAGACACACAGGTTTGTCTATTCGTTTTTGTTTTTTAAAAAAACCCATTTAAATACACACACACACACATACTTTAAAAGTTACAATTTAATTTGTGTTTTAAATGACATCTATGCAGCTGTAGTATACTGGCATGCTGCTGTTTATCTTACTTCCCATGAGAGCTACTTGAGCCATTTCTTTTGAATGGGAAAGCAGTATTTAAGCCTCAACCTTCATGTCTTGCAGCCCCTTCAGATACCATTGCAGCTCCCAGCACCACTGATTATCACCTACGCTGGCTGCGGGCTGATGGGAGTCCCAACAACCCCTGGAAGGCCACGAATTCTCCACCAGCTAGAGAGCGGGCTTAATAATCCAAGCGCACAGCGGGGAATTCGATATGCCAGAGGTTGCTAACCTGTGCGTGGCCCTCCAGATGCTGCTGAACTCCCAATTCCCACCAGGCTCTATCAGCACATCCAAGGGGCCAGGAGTCCACAGGCCAACGACACCTGGAGGGTCCACGATGTTAGAATTCCTGGAACTCCTGACACACAACACCTGACACGAGCCGATCATCACTTTTAAAGGGGGGGGAGGGCAAAGGAGCAATTCATTTGGTCCACCCCTGAACCCCGACACACCGCATGTCAATTTTCACTGGACGCAGAGCGGGCGGAGAGGGGGCAGGATCGGCGCCTGG
Organism: Podarcis raffonei; assembly: GCF_027172205.1. Classification (NCBI taxonomy): domain Eukaryota; kingdom Metazoa; phylum Chordata; class Lepidosauria; order Squamata; family Lacertidae; genus Podarcis; species Podarcis raffonei. Next base: position 76,802,217 of record NC_070607.1, read on the forward strand.
GCCGTGTCCGGCCCACACCTGTGGACACGGCGGAGCTCCCAATGAGGAGGCCTCGGTTCAAAAACACCAGTGGGGGGATTGAGGGGGTGGCGCTCCCCATGGGGCACAAAAGACGAGGCTGGGGATGGGGAGAAGCGAACAGAAAGAAGGCAGACATTCAGCGGCGGGCGCTGCGGATTCCTCGCCGCCCCCCACGGCCGAACCCTCCCGGGCTCCTCGTTGGGGTTCGGAAAAACGGCACTTCCCCACCCCGAGGGACGGTTCCACCCTCAGAGCTGACGCGGGGAGCAGAACCACCCCGGCAGGAGCTGCCCCCTCTACCGCGAAGACATTCCCTCAGGCGCCCCTTCTGCGTCCCCCTCAGCCGCATTACCTGCGCTCCTCGCCATAGCGCTGCCTCGCCGCTGGGCCGCTCTCCCTCCCTCCCCGACGCCCTCGGCTCCGTCTCTGCGTCTGTCACTCCCCGCAGGACCCCTCCTCCTCTCCAACTGCCCACTCAGGACCAGAGCCGGGCCGCCCTCGCCGCTGCCTCCTTTCAAGGCGCAAGCAGCGCTGCACACCCACTACCCCTTACCGAAGGGCTGGGCGGCCTGCTTTAAACACGGGTCTTGTTCTGTCCGGCGAAGCGGCGCCGGGTCGCCGGCTCAACTGTCCCGTTGTGTTTGAAACAGGCATTGCAGTAGACAGCCCTTTCAGTTGGGCTGTAGCCCGTCGGCGTAACGGCGCCGAGCGGGCCTACCGGCTGGCTCGGCAATTCCACGATGATGAATATGCAATAAGGGGGCGGGGCCCGGACTTGGTTGCCGGCAGGAGGGCGGCTCGTGCGCGAGACGAGCAGCCGAAGTTGGTTCCTCATGTTTACACGGGTGCGGAAGCAGCGGCCTGAGTAGGCAGCCGAAGTTTCTGCTCCTGCGCTCCCAGAAAAATAATTTTGTTACCCAGAGCCTGGGCCCAGGATGGATTCCGACCACTTCAGGAGGCTTCAGATGGTGCTTTGGAATGCTTTTTTCAAATTATTTTTTATTAATCTTCCAAATGATTACAAATCAAACCAAATTACTTTTTATTACAATTTCTTAAAATCAGGTTTCCCGCTCCTGTTGCAAACATAGGTTGATCATTTCCTCTCTAGCCGCATCATCTGCATTTGAATGCTTCTGTTGTCTGTGCCAAACCCCCACCACCACCTTGCCCCCCCCCAAAAAAAAGTGAATCGACACGGTTCTAACCAAGCCATCTCTCTGCCTGGCGCGCTCCTGTTCTGGTTGCTGAAGCTTTTTGAAGCGGGAAGCGATGGGAAACGCGGTACCTGCAGTCTGGAGTGCTGCAAACGCTCCCTCACCCCCGTGTCTATAAGCGAGAGAGCGTGGACCCGTGATTTCCTCTTCACGGTTTTGTAGAACAGCATCCCCTTTTGAGATGCAACGGGTACCCGCTGTACTGTATATAGTTTTCAGAAGCAATTGGAAGACATTCGGGTTTCAGTAGACTTTTCAAACTGGCTGAATTTTTATTGTTAAGGTCTTTCTGCCTCGGGTGTGTCTCTCCCCCCCCCCCCCCCCGCATGTTCCAAAAAACCTATTTTTATTGTATGCTTGCAAGTCAGGTTGCAAAAAGCATGTGAGAAAAGCCACCATCATTGCACATCGTATAGATGAGCTAAATATTTTTGCTGCCTCTGCTATCAGACAAGAATGCTGATGTTAGCAGCTAAGGTAACACCAATAGACCTGCGGTGGGGGCATGTTTATGCAATGTGAGAAGCCTTCAGGTGATAATTGTTTTTAGGCTACTCAGCAGCTCCAGATCAGCACAGTAGAGAACACAGGCAGCAGCTGCTTGATCTGCAACAGGGCGATGGCAATGAAAGCAGATGGCGATGAAAATAGTGCAATATTCTACCCCAGGTCAGTCAGTACAGTGGTACCTCGGGTTACCTATGCTTCAGGTTACATACGCTTCAGGTTACAGACTCCGCTAACCCAGAAATAGTACCTCAGGTTAAGAACTTTGCTTCAGGATGAGAACAGAAATTGTGCAGCGGCAAAGAAGCAGCAGGCCCCATTAGCTAAAGTGGTGCTTCAGGTTAAGAACAGTTTTAGGTTAAGAACGGACCTCCGGAACCAATTAAGTACGTAACCAGAGGTACCACTGTATAATAAAACACACAGCAGGGTACCTTTCTGTCAGTCAGTTTCTCACATTTTGTGCACTACTGTACCAACTAGGAGCACCCAATCAGATTTGCCTTTTCCAGACTGCTGAATCTTCACCATGGCAAAAGACATGGACATTCAAGTCTTGCAACATTTCTGCACAGCCTAATGCTGCAAACCTACACATGCTTCCCTGTGACTAGGTTCCATTGAACTCAATGGTATGCATGCACTTCATTGTACGACCCAGCCTTGTGCATGAATACTAGCTGGATTGTAAAATGCATGTGCTAAAAAATAAGAGTCCCCAAGATAAATATATATTTATGGTGGAAAACAATAGGGATGGGGAAGGGCTGTAAGTCAGTGCTAGAGCTGATGCTTTGCATGCAGGAGGACACAGGTTGAACCCCTGTCAGGTACAGGTAAGGTTGGTAAAAATCCTCTGAAATCCTTAAGTCACTGCTGGTGTACAACAGAATGCTGAGAAAGATGCAGCAAGTCAGACTTTGTATAAAGCAGTTTCCTGTGTTCCACAAATGCTACTTATGATAGTGATTTAGGAACACCTGCTGGTTAGGAGGAGACACTGCACACAACTAGAAAAAGATCAGAAAAAAGGCATTAAATCAGAGAGTGTTGTACCTTGGTTCTCAAACGCCTTGGTACTCGGACGTTTTGGCTCCCGAACACCGCACACCCAGAAGTGAGTGTTCCAGTTTGCAAATGTTTTTTGGAAGTCAAACTTCTGATTGAGTACAGGAAGCCTTGGTTTTCAAACCGTTTCGGGAGTCATGAATGGGCTTGCTATATGTCACAGTGTGCCAGTTAGTAATCACAGAGTTCACAAAGGAGTTAACTTTTTATTACCAAAACAAAACAAAACCACGATCTCCACAGACTTGGCTAAGTGTCAGACTCCTTAGGCACAGCAGCTCATTCCCTGTGGTCTTCCTCCATGAAATCAGTTGCTGAGTCTGAAAGTTCCCACCTCCCCACAGCTGTTTAAGTCCCCTCCTCCTCTCCAGGGGTTTTCCCAAGCAATCAGAGACTGTGCCTACACGCAGCCTATCGCTGCTCAAACCATTTTAGCCCTCTCCTGGTTCTGGGAGACAGGTGGGCAGCGTGTCGCAGGAGGGGGAGATACTTGTGACTCTTCACCAGCCTGACTCATTGCCTCTTGGCCTCCCTCTTCACCTGCTTTATCTTCTGCCCCCGATTCTTGACTTCTCTCTGCCACAGACTCCCCCAGTTCACTAAGCCCTGTTACCCTGTCATCATCTGACACTATCCTCTACAGCCAGCAAGCACAGAAAGCAAATTGGAGGTGTGAGGCTCTCTGTTTTTCCTCCACCAGTGCCAGCCTAGTAACTTACCTGAATGTAATTTTATGCATTCACCTGCATGGAATACCTGGCCACCTATAGCTACCAGGGGACATTTTAAGTACAAAGTTGATTAAAACCCGTGTCACGGAAGACATAATCACCACACAGCATTTATTTATTGAATTCCTTATCCATCTCTAACAGTTCTTTTTTTTGTCTTCTTCCTCTCTTATGCAGCAAACAGTGGTTATTCCCATCACCAGCAGATACGAACGCAAATCAAGTTGGTATCGACTCACACAGCATGGTTTCTCTTTTATTTCATAGTGTCCCCTGTGACCAGCCTGACCACCCCAAACCCCACAGTCCCAAATGAACCCCCCCTAGCAATTTTCTTTTCCCAATTATAGCTGCCTCCTCATATCCTCACTCTCTTCTCCAAAACAGCAAGAGACAGCATGCTAAAATTAGATAGTCTGAGGCCTAAAATGCTATTTATTCTCTCTGTTGCACTCTCTCTAGTTGCCTTCGGTTTTGCCATTTCCCCAAGCATTTTTTCTGCGAGCTTTTTTTCTCTGACCTGAAAAAAGGTTCAGCGTTCCAACTACATCCATTACACGACAGCTCAAAAAAGGATAATTAGCACAGCAATCAGTTGCTGTGGAAGAAAATGAAAAACAGGTTGGTGAGTTAAGTGGTGCAGGCTCTAGCGTTTGAGCAAGGCCAAGGTGATCATAGTTCAGAAACAGGTCAAGTTTATTTCCAGTGTTTTTCCGGCAAATGGAAGTTCCCCTTAAATTAGCAAGCTTCATCCTTGGGCATTTTGCTCTTGCAGTCCCAGTACCAGTGATTGCTTCCCTAGCTGGTGGCAGGCAGGCACAAACAGCAGATTTATTGGCTGTGAAGGAACTAGAGGGCAAAACAGGTGTTACATCTGCCTTAAGCCCACCTATCTTCTTGCAGCTTTGTCCCAGCAAGTCTTGGCAGTAGAGATCCTTGACGAAGCGGCTGTATCGCCTGCCCTCAAAGAAGTGGGACGCCTCTCATTTTACGGATTATGTTCGCCAGTCGCTTGGCTAAGCCTCCCCTGTTAGGTTCTTCTACATGGAAGGTTCTGGTCAGCAGGTTATAGAAGGAGCCATAGCAAACAGCTACCACTGTGCAGGTCAAGCAAATGACATTATACGGCATGCTGAAGTCTGGCGTCGGCAGGTTCACCAGCAGCGGTTCTGTGTAGAGGCGCACAAAGTAGCTGGAGCCGTCCAAGGAAGGAAACCTGGGGGAAAGGAAGGAGGAGATCAGCAGAGCTCTAAGGGCTGATTCAGATAATGATGTGTTACCACCCTTGTCTCCAAGCATATCAGATCAGGAGATTAGGCAAGAGTGAAGGAGTGCCACATATTTGAAGGCAGCCTCAAATTGCAAATCACAAATGGAATATTCATGTGAAAGGTTTCGATGCGCAAGTGCTTTTCAAATAAGCAACACCCCGTAGACACTGTGCCACATGAAGAACTCAACTGGTTTTCCGTCTTCTGCAATTCCCTCTATACAGATTCCCCTGCAAAACTACATGTGCATACACACACATTTCCATGCATCCCATACTTGTGGAGAGGTCTGAAGACGAGCCTTCATTGCAATGCAGCATGCAGAAGTCCAATATCTTGCAACTTTGGCCAATGCCTCTGTCTCATGCAACCTTACAACCTTAAACTTACCACAACCTTAACACTATTTGAATCCAAAAGTTGCTTACAAAATCAGCACGAACTGATCACTGCTATTTGGTTTTAAGTTGGAAGTATAACGGCAACTCTGTTTCCAGATTTCTGACACTCTGAAACCAAGGCTAGATCTACACAGCTATAAAAATGCTCTGCAAAAAACCGTTGCAAAGTTCACAATTGAAAATATCATTTGAGTTGTGATTTCAGCTCTACTATGTCATCTGGTTTCATAATGCATTTATAACGCTATATTTTGACTAATGTAGCTGAGTCCCCAGCAGGCAGTCTCCTTTTCCACAACCATGAATGTCCAGGGCGGGAAGGGAGATTTTCATTGAGACCAATGTTTGTTGTGAAAGGGTTAAATACTACCTTTCCCTCCCCTTCATTGCACTTCAAATCATGATTGCCTCCCCTGCTACAGTTTAGGGGAGAAAAAGAAACAAAACAGACATGCTATATTAGGAGCGCGATAACCCATTTACACCTGGGGAAATTGCACAGCTACTCTGCTGAGTGCTTGATCTGAAGGCAGGGGAAGCAATACAATTTTTAAAGTAGGGGTGGGAGAACAAACTGAACAAGGAAAAATGTGAAGAGGGTGTTTTGTTCATGACATCATGTGGTTGCCCTGTAAAATGCAGATCAGCAAAGCATGGCTATTTCACAGTAAATGCCAGTGTAGAAGCAGCCAAATAAATAATTTACTTCTTGAATCTGCTCAAAAATTTACATTCAGTTCAGAACTAAATTTAAGATTAACCGAAGTTGTAATTTCTGAAAACAGTTCATGAAAAAGTCTTTGATATCTTCTGTCATGGTGGTCTAGCAATTTCCAATAATCAACAGAAGTACAATACCAATCCCACACATCTCATTCCCACCCTTCTCTGTAGTCATCAAATGCACTCACAGTGAAGCAAAGAGTGGACTTTGATCTTCATCTTCCTCTTTCATCGCAATGACACTGGGCACTAGGGCACTCAGAACAGATGGGCTACAAACCAAACAAAAAGAGATTACGTAAAGCTTCAGCCCAAGGATGGAGAATCTGTGGTCCTTTAAAAGCTGCTGGGCTCCAGTTTCCATCATCTCCAGCTGCTCGTCATGCTGGTTGGGGCTGATGGGAGCTGGAGTCCAACCACATTTGGAGATCCATATAGGTTTCCCATCCCTTCATGGGTCCCTCTTGGAGGGGAGAGGGTTTATGAACCTGGTCACAAGGGATGCAACGCAGCCAAACCCAGGGCCGACAAACACTGATGGCGAGTGGCTCGAGGGCAGCTGCAGCCTTACCTCACATAAAACCCGTGGTTGGGGTCAGGAGTGTATTCTGTCCACTTCAGCAAGGCTCTCTCAAACTGGATGGTGATCTTTGTGACAGAGTTTGCCGGCAGCTGAATCAGCATTTCCAAGAGATGGGGTCGCTGTCGGTCCTGAGCTGGCTGATAGTGGATGTAACCTAGCACCAAAGACATGCTATCATCGCACACCACTTGGGTCAACATGAATAAATAAAACCCTCCCTTAATGTTTACATAATGCCCTGAGGAACACTCTTAACTTAGGCCCGACTGATCTCCCCAGGAAATCTGGGGAGGAAAACAAACTCGGATCACAAAATATTTCTCCAAACGCCTCCATTTCCCTTGTTTGGAATACGAGCTCTTATGCACAGAGATCAGTCGGAATACTGTATGTAAAAACTGGAGTCCCGTATCCGAAGGGCGGGGAACCTTTTTTGGCCAAAGGCAGCATTACCAATAAAAGCTGCATTCCAGTGGTGGATGAGGCCAGATCCATCTACAATCTCTCACAAACACACAGCCATTTCCCATGGGAACAGAGACATATATAATTCATAACCACTCAAGTTTCACCTTCCATTTGCCTTCTGTTGTTGTTTTAACCAAAGTTTCTTTAAAAAGAAGCAGCAGCTCTATAGCACCCTTTATTAGTTCTGACTGTGAAAAAGGCAGGAAGATCTCAGGAATCCTAGCAGAAGAATGCAAATTACTCAATGCGCAGCTCAACTGCAAGCATAGCCTTTCAGCTATTCATAGCTTTAAGTTTTAAAATGCAATTGCATCCTCAAAATTGTAAGTGTGCAACTGCAAGCTGCAAGGCCACTTTTTGCACATTTGCAAGGAACAAAGGCCTACCTTTCTGCTGAAGCATTTCCCCCCTCTACTTTTTTTGCAGCAGCTTTTGCAGAGAAAGGAGCTGCAGCTGCAAGCTTTGCACCGCATCAATGCCCCTTTTCTCTGTCAGAAGCTCCCTGCTTAACAGCTAATGCAGGGGCCTCAGCAGGGTTAATAGCAGGGAACCCTTGTCCTACATCCACTTACCTGGGAGAAAGCCCCATTGAATTCTATGGAACTTACTTTGGAATAGATATGCACAAGATTGCACTAAAAGGTAAAGGTAAAGGGACCCCTGACCATTAGGTCCAGTCGTGACCGACTCTGGGGTTGTGGTGCTCATCTCGCTTTATTGGCCAAGGGAGCCGGCGTATAGCTACCAGGTCATGTGGCCAGCATGACTAATCCGCTTCTGGCGAACCAGAGCAGTGCACGGAAATGCCGTTTACCTTCCCGCTGGAGCGGTACCTATTTATCTACTTGCACTTTGACGTGCTTTCAAACTGCTAGGTTGGCAGGAGTTGGGACCAAGCAACGGGAGCTCACCCCGTCACGGGGATTCGAACTGCCGACCTTCTGATCGGCAAGTCCTAGGCTCTGTGGTTTAACCCACAGCGCCACCCGCGTCCAGAGCTGCAATCCTATGCACACCCACTATATAAAATAGGACCTTCTTTTGAATAAATATACATAGTGTGGGGCTCTCAGAACCTCGGGAAAGCACATGGAAGTAAACAAATAATATAAGAAACCATCAACAGACTAACATGCTTCACTTCTCCTTGAGAAGTGACTGCAAATGCCACCAGTAAAACTCATTTCCTTTTAAGGAAGTCAAACATTTACGGCTTACACAAAGCCTTCCAAATACACATTTCTGCTACTACATCCCTACCATGGTATATTATCATGCTAAGCTTTGGCTCCTTACCTCTCTCGCCCTGACCTAGCCACTGTGATCCACGCGACCGTCACCTCCAGACTGATTATTGTAACTCACTCTACGTGGGGCTGACCTTGAGACTGACCCAGAAACTCCAGCGGGTGCAGAATGTCGCAGCGAGACTCCTTATGGGGGCCTCACTGCGAGATCACATTCACCCAGTGCTATACCAGCTGCACTGGCTCCTGGTGGAGTACAGGATCAGGTTTAAGGTGCTGGTTTTAACCTTTAAAGCCCTATACGGCCTAGGACCCTTGTACCTAAGGGATCGCCTCTTCTGGTATGTCCCACGGAGGACCTTACGGTTTTCAAATAAAAACATCTTGGAGATCCCGGGCCACAGGGAGGTTAGGCTGGCCTCAACCAGAGCCAGGGCTTTTTCAGCTCAGTTCCATGGTGGAACGCTCTGTCACAAGAGACTAGGGCCCTGCGGGACCTTGACATCTTTCTGCAAGGCATGCAAGACAGAGCTGTTCCACCAGGCCTTTGGCCAAGGCACAGTCTGACCCCTCCTTCGGTAATCCACAAAGAACTCTAGCCCAATGGTTGCCATTAATTTGATTTTGAATTGATTTTAGTATGAATTGATTTTAGAATGCATTTCAATTAATTGATTGTGATTTTATGTAAACTGTGTTACTTTTATTGTTGTTAGCCGCTCTGAGCCGGGCTTCGGCTGGGGAGGGCGAGATATAAATAATTCATTATTATTATTATTATTACATAGGTTATTGATAAACTGCATCAAAAGGGGGGTGGGGATGGGCTTTGGAGCTCAGCAAGCCAAATCACTGAACACATAGAAAAAGCAAATTACTACGGCTAGCCTGCATATCCAGTTGTTGCGAAATGCATATGTAATGCCAGATGTACTTAAGAGATGCTCCTTAAGGGGTATAAATATGTATGCATGTCCTTAAGGGGTATAGATATGAAGGCAAAACTTTGTGCTTTTGGACTCAGGCCTCCCTTTCTGAATCTGCTCCATTTCCCTGGCCTATCAGCTTAGAACATGATCCAGTACATATATTGGAACACAGAAAGCTGCCTGCACTGACACACAGAAGCTCTTCACTGCATTGTTGTCTGGGGCTGGTGGAAGTTGCCATCTCAAACATATGGAGGGTATCAGGCTGGGAAATGGTGTATTACTAGGAGGCTCCTTCTTACTTGGTTTGTTTTCCTTGCCCTTGGTGATAATGGTCAGCGTGTGGATGTAGAGTCGCAGATACCAGGGCACAGTCTCCAGCAGAAGCACAGGGAAAGCTCGGTATGGGTGTGTGTTATAGATTAGGGTGCTGATTTCTCCTGTCTCGAGGCCATAGCCACTCACATAGCGCTGGGCATGGAGCACAGGTACTGCCAGATCCACTGCAGGAAGGAAATGAAACCAGGTTAGGAGTCAAACTACAGGAGCACCACCAAATGCAAGAATATTATCTCTGGGATAATGTGAGTTCTGAACTAAGACAAGTCTGGCAGCAGTCCCAGCAGAAAAGTAGCTGTACTATTTTTCTGCTGTGACTACCACTAGATGTGTCCTGGTTTATAAATGAATAAGCTTAAATGATGCACAGCACAAGTCTCTCGCATTCAAAGAATGTCCATTTTCTAGTGATCTAAGAGAGGACAACACATTAGAGACAGGAAAGCCATTGATAACTCACAGCCATCCTGAGGGCGCTTCCATTTTAGTTGCACATTGAGGCTGCGAGAGCCATTAAAAAGTCCCGGGTTCAGGAGATCATAGACTGCGTATGTTCTCCTGTCTCCTTGGACGGATGCTTCATGTACAGACAAGGGAGCTGGGGAAACTTCAAGTAACTCTTTCTCCTGGAAACATAAACAAAATAAAGCAAAATCATTATTAGCCATCAAAAAGATAACCAGCCCATCTATATCATATTTTTGTGTATATTCAGCACGTGGGCAGGGTACGTGGGGGAGACTACCTTCAACTGGCCTCAATTCTCATATTTATTTAAAAGCTTTCTGGCCTGTTTTACAGGATAAACACATCTCTGCAGAGCGCATTACAACATACTTTGAAATGCAGAGGGCGATATCCCACCCTTCCCTGCAAAAGGAGCCCAGGGTGGCAAAGGGCTTAGGTTCATTTATTTCAATGGATCTACTCTTGAGTATAACTAACACTGGATATCACCCAGAAAGAAGCAATCTGTGCACCCAGCACAACAACTGAAAAGAAAGCCTATATTCACAATTGCAGAGGGTTCCTAATTAGGTGAAGAACCTACATGCTTATGGATGCAGGCATGTAGTTTCTCTTCCCAATCACTGTTAAATACTGGTGTTTGAGGGTATAGCCAGTGGGGTGGGGGTCCCATTCCATTATCCATGCATTGGATATACACATGGAGATTATTTGAGTAACTACTACTCTCAAGACTCTGTAACATTACTGGAGACACAAAGCACCTAAAGAACCGCAAGCATCTGGTTAAATCCTCTCTCGATTATATATACAGTGGACACTCAGGTTGTGAACGTGATCCGTGCAGGATGCACGTCCGCAACCCGCAGCAGCACGCCTGCGCACGCGTGGGTTACGATTCGGCGCTTCTGCGCATGCATGACTGCCAAAACCCGGAAGTAACCCATTCCAGTACTTTTGGGTTTCAGCAGTCCGCAGCCTGAAAAAACGCAACCTGAAGCAGCTGTAACCCGAGGTATGACTGTATTCTGCTCAGTTACATCCGGGGTTTCCATCAAGCTTCGTTCACCCAGAGAGAGCTCTGAGTAAGGTGGGCATCTCCTAAAGGTCCTGATGTCCTAGTCCTATTGGAAGGTTACTGGGAAAAGGATAGGTTACCTGGCCTTTACTGGAAATGTCAACGTAGACTTTGCTTTGAGACGCCAGTGGGCACGCTTCAGTAAGAGTGCGGGAGAAGATCTTGAAGAGGGACCAATCTGGTGGGAGATTGGCACAAAGGTCATTATTAAGAAGTGAGTAAACCACTGTAACCATAGCAGAGTGGTGATGTGCTGCAGGGCGATTTGAGTTACCTTTCTTTCCATGGCCGCTGGCAAAGGAATCAAAGACAACCGTGAGGGTCTGTCTGAGCTCCCAGGACATGCTCAAACATGAGGCATCCTGAGAGAGAAGGACAAAGCATCAGAAATGGCAGGCTTCAAGCAGGAGCAAGGGCAGCTCTAAGGCAGGCACCCCCAAACTTGGCCCTCCAGCTGTTTTGGGACTACAATTCCCATCAACCCTGACCACTGGTCCTGTTAGCTAGGGATGATGGGAGTTGTAGTCCCAAAAAAAATCTGGAGGGCTGAGTTTGGGGATGCCTGCCCTAAGGTAAGGCTTGTGAAATGTGATCATAGGTTTTGGCAGATCATAGGTGATTGGGGATGCTGTCTCCAGCTCTTTCCACCAATTAATGACACAGCACCAAATACTTCAAGGACTCACCCTGCAAATGGGGCGGATGTGCACAGCTTGGGAGTGGTAACTGCTGTGGAACAAGCGCTCAGCCTTCAGCAGAACAGCCAGGCCAGCCTAGGAAGAAAAAAGAAAATACGGCTGAACTTTTACTCCGTAGTATAGAGCATGATCACTGCAGATGGTGACAGCAGCCACGAAATTAAAAGACGCCTGCTTCTTGGGAGAAAAGCAATGACAAACCTAGACAGCATCCTAAAAAGCAGAGACATCACCTTGTCAACAAAGGTCCGTATAGTTAAAGCCATGGTTTTCCCAGGAGTGATGTATGGAAGTGAGAGCTGGACCATAAAGAAGGCTGATCGCCGAAGAATTGATGCTTTGAATTATGGTGCTGGAGGAGACTCTTGAGAGTCCCATGGACTGCAAGAAGATCAAACCTTGCCATTCTGAAGGAAATCAGCCCTGAGTGCTCACTGGAAGGACAGATCGTGAAGCTGAGGCTCCAATACTTTGGCCACCTCGTGAGAAGAGAAGACTCCCTGGAAAAGACCCTGATGTTGGGAAAGATGGAGGGCACAAGGAGAAGGGGATGACAGAGGACGAGATGGTTGGACAGTGTTCTCGAAGCTACCAGCATGAGTTTGACCAAACCGCAGGAGGCAGTGGAAGACAGGAGGGCCTGGCGTGCTCTGGTCCATGGGGTCAAGAAGAGTCAGACACGACTAAACAACAATAGCTAGAAACAAGCCCAAGCACCATGCAACAGTGCACACATAGTTCACTCTCCTCCAGAGTTCTTGCTCCAATTGAGAACAAGGCCCCAAAGCTTCAGATGTGCAAGCTTTGGGGGGGGGGGGGGCTAGGATGAGGGAATCCAGAGCAATGACACATGTTGGTTCAAGGCTCCACCTGCATGATCACAGGAATGTGCCTCACCTTTGAGCTGCATGGCAGCAGCTTCTTCCAGGGTGTGAGGTTCTCAGTGCAGACAACTTCACGGGGAAGGACGGCATATCGTAGGAAATGGTGGTCTGTAACTGAAGGAGGGAGAGGAAGGGTTAGAACATGTGGCCCTCCTCCTCTTGATGTTAGTGAAATTTCCATCAGCCCCAGCCAGCATGGTGACTTCCAGGAAATGATTGGGTGCCCATTGGTGGTATATAAAATTTAAAATAAAATAAAATGCTCTCAATATGATGATGGAAGTCAGCTTCTAGAAATCACCTGGCTTCAAATCTTGCCTCTGCCATGAATTCACTAGCTAGCCTTAAGAAAAGCAGGCATCTGACATAAAGGGTACTACTAAATTGAATTCCTTTAAGGATTACTGAGGTCACATGCATGGAATACTTGGAACTACTGTAGAGCGTGAGACTCTTAATCTCAGGGATGTGAGTTTGAGCCACAAGTCGGGCAAGAGATTCCCGCTTTGCAGGGGGTTGGACTAGATGACCCTCATGGTCCCTTCCAACTCTACAATTCTTTGATTCTACTATTAAAAGCTAGGTATTATAATCACACAAACCACTTATTTATTGATTTATTGTCTGTGCTATCCTAATGGTTCAAAGTAATATAAACAAAACAGTCAAAGAGAATCAATAAACACATTTAAAAACTAAGTCAAAACCTATGGCATTGGCCCAATTCCAATTAATTCTTATTACCCAGTCAGCCCAAACAATCCTTACAATGCTCTCAAGAAACACAGATCAATTACAAAACCAGCAACCCTAATCAGGATAACGAACAAGGAGATGGGCAGATGTTCCAAAAACGTTGAGCCTTTCAGCACCCCCAAAACTTTCTGAAAATCTTATGCCAGAATACATTTGTTAATTTTTAAGCTGCCACAAGATATTTGGGTGTTTCTATGAAGTTCCGGTCTCCTTTTAATTTCACCAACTAATACATGCCAACAACACAAGGATTCCCACTTGTACAATATGACTTTTATAATAATTTATTATTTATACCCCGCCCATCTGGCTGGGTCCCCCTCAGCCACTCTGGGCGGCTTTTTCTCTCTCCTTCCTCTGCATGCACCCTGCACTCTCACCAAATCTGTGCCAGAGGGTTTGGGAACCCAGAGAAAATATTTAGGGGGTGCACAGGGGATGGGGGGGGATAACATTGCACTGATGGGACAACTTAAGTGCTACTCTGGACACAACTCTTTGTCATTAAAGTATTTAGAACAAGCTGCAATTCAGTGATGCCCCTTCTTGCAAAACAAACCCTTCCAGGCCAGAATAGCCCAATCTCTTACCATTTGCCAATCCCAGAGGTTTGAAGGATGCTGTTGGAATGACAGTGTTGGTGGAATCAATAAAGTTCAGAGAGGCACAGAATATTCCTGAGAGGATGTTGCTGAGATCTTTCCAAGCTTTGTCAACGCTGAAGATGAAAAATATACACATTTACTGTGAATGATTTGCCTGAAACTTGCAAGATGCCATTTGGAAAGCAAATGTGTTTTCAAGTCATAGACTGTGTTTGCAGTTGTACATCACTTCAGGTGCCATTCTAGTGGAAGGTGCTTTCTATAAAATTCAAAAATAAAATAAAATAATGAATAGCTCGGGCTTTGCTTCAGTACTACATTAACACGGCAGCGCTAGTACAGTGGTACCTCAGGTTACAAACGTTTCGGGTTTCAAACACTTTGGGTTATAAACTCTGCTAACCTGGAAGTAGTACCTCGGGTTGAGAGCTTTGCCCCAGGGTGAGAACAGAAATCGCACAGCAGCAGCGGGAGGCCCCATTAGCAAAAGCGTGCCTCAGGTTAAGAACGGTTTCGGGTTAAGAACGGACCTCCGGAATTAATTAAGTTCGTAACCCAAGGTACCACTGTATATGGAAATGAGCCATGTTCACAACCCACAGCTGCAAGCACCATGTAGCACCTGATGACCTACTCCAGGAATGGGAACCTTTTCTAGGACAAGAACTGCATTCCCTTCTGGGGGCCACATACTTGTGGGTGGGGCCAGGGGCAAAAGTGGACAGAGAAATGAACACACATTTTACCTTTGCATTGTGGGAAACTTTCTACACACACCACTGTTTCCTTCATCCAAGCAAGCAAGAGGTATTATCAGACTCCAAGAGCGCATTCCAGTCTGGCAAAAAAGCACTCAAAGAGGCTATGAAGCAGGGACTGTGAGGGGTATGGCCTGAAAATTAGCTGTTTTGCACGGAGAGTCCTGAGACCCAGACAGAGAAGCTTAGTGGGCTACAATTGGCACCCCAGGGTCCACCACCCAATGCCTATTATGATGAAACAGCAAGGGAGAAGAACTATGGCCCTTCTGGAGGCTACCACTGATTTAGGTGTTGGGATGTCCCAGTGGGCCTTGGCAGCCTTTGGCAAAATCATTCAATGCAAAATAAGACCCAAGAGACATCAGAATTTGAAGGTGAAAGAACAACGTCTGCTCATTTAAACCATATGATTGCCTTCATGGAATGGACCTTTGACATTTATCTTGTTTATGCACTTATGCCATGAGGAGGTGGGAGGGCGAGAAAAGTAGAGTGCAACAGCCTTCTTATGATTTACCAGAAAGCCCTTCAACCAAGTAAAATCAGCTCAGGCTTACTTACTCAGAGACAGACTCCTGAAACCAAACCCAGAGCTCAGCCCCAGCCGGAGCTTGCAAGTAAGGCTGTCCCCAGCTCCGTGTCCGCCAGAAGCCCTGAGTGAGGGAGAGATGCAATTCGCGCACCGAGTACTTGGAAATGAGCTGGCCAAGGGCTTTGGGGAATAGCCGGTAATGAGAGACTGTAAGGAGCAGGGGAAAAAATAGAAGCATTACAACAGCATATCTTCACATCAACCTCTCCACCTGCCCAACTCCCTTCTCCTGCTCCATTTAAGAGGAATGCTGCTGCAAGTTCTGCTGGAACCCATGCAAGTCACCCAGTAAGTAGCCTATCCCTAAATCTATTATTACCCAAGGTTCCTTGACCCTTTGCTGCAGTCATTTTCCATTTGCTACCTCAGGCCTTTTATGCTTTCCCAGTGAGACTGGCTTGTACCCCTGGCAGTTCAGAGTCCCCACCGCTCCCCAAATGGCTACTAGACATGATCCTCTCTACCCCCGCAGTCGGTGGCAGCTGTGCTTCCAGATACTAGTTGCTGGAAAACATGGGAGGGGAGAGTGGTCTTTCCTTCATGTGCTAGAATCCCAGAATGGTAGAGTTAGAAAGGAACCCAAGAGTCCAACCCCCCCGCAATGAAAGAACCTCGACTATAAAGCACCTACAACAGAATGGATTTAATTATTTATTTAACCCCAAAAAGAAAAGGCATCAGGTGTGTGAGGGGGAACCTTTGGCTCTCCAGCTGTTGTGGAACTACAACTCCCATCACCTCTTGCCACTAGCCATGCTTGCTGGGGCTGATGGGAATTGTAGTCCACCCACCCCACACAACTGGCGCAGGAGAAGCCCTGTCTCCGGGGTTCACAGGGACCCCCTTTCCAGATAATGCTTCGCTCCCCCCCCCAAAAAAACACCCCTCTGTTGCGACAGGCCCCGCCCCTTACCGCCCTCCCGCTGCAAGTCGGAATCCCAGCGCGTCCGGAACTGGAAGGTGGCGGCCACGTCCCCCGACGGGAGCGGGCTGAGCAGCAGCTCTTCCCGCAGGGAATCCCGCGGCTGTTCCGCCCCGCTCGTCGCCAAGAGGAGCAGCAGCAGCAGCGTTCCGAGGGGGTCCATTCCTCCGCTGCGCTCCCGGCAAAGCGGAGCAGCTCCGCCCACTGCCTCGGGCGCGTTAGCCAATGGGGAGCAGAGGAAGGAGGTTCCATGGAACCCCGCCTCCACTCACCCTGTGAGCCAATGTAGGCTTTTCAGGAAGGGACAGAGACGAGGCTAGAGCGACACTTCCCGTTGCCTTGTTGTTGTTCGGAAATCTGCTTCCGGGTCGGAGGCAAGGGATGCCGGAAGGAGCTTGCAGGGGCAGGTTTCTGCAGTGGCTGAGGTTGGGCGCCCCATGTGCCCAGACAGAGGCAGAAGGTAATAGAAGCAGCAGGAGGAGGGGGGGGGAGCCGACATGCTGTTTGTAGCTTGATCCTCGTTTCGTTTAATATCCTTTTACATGCCATATATTAATATATTATATTATATTATATTTATTATATTATATTATATTATATTATATTATATTATATTATATTATATTATATTATGCTTTGTAACATATAACATCATTTCTTTAAAAAAACAACACACAGAGAGTTGCGTTATGTTGAGCCAGACTTTTGATTCTTCTCTGCCTGGATATTGGCACTCCCAAGTTTGTTCCTAGCTCATACCTGGAGATGCTAGGAATTGCAGCTAGGACCTTTTGCATGGACAGCATCGTCTTCTGCCTCTGAGCTAGAGCCCCTCCCCCAAACACTGGACCCAGTTCTCCTGGTCTGGGAATTTGAACCCAGGACCTCTTGGAGCCAAGGTAAGTATAATACACCAAGACTAATGGTGGCTAAGCTGTAGCATTCCAGAGGTTGTCGGACTACAACTCTCACCAGCCCCAGCCAGCCTGACCAATAGTCAGGACAAATGGGAGTTCTAGTCAGTAACACAGAGGATCACAGGTTAGCCACCCCTTTACTTTAGTTTACAGGCATCTGTTGGGGATGACAGAGGTATAGGATGTTGTTTCTCGGGACAAGGGAATAGGCCAGAAGAACTACTTCCATTGTGCATGCAAGCTGGAAGTGCTTATTTATTAGTAAAGGTAAAGGGACCCCTGACCATTAGGTCCAGTCATGGCCGACTCTTGGGGTTGCGGCCCTCATCTCGCTTTATTGGCCGAGGGAGCCGGCATACAGCTTCTGGGTCATGTGGCCAGCATGACTAAGCCACTTCTGGCAAACCAGAGCAGCACACGGAAATGCCGTTTACCTTCCTGCCGGAGCGGTACCTATTTATCTACTTGCACTTCGTGCTTTCGAACTGCTAGGTTGGCAGGAGCAGGGACAGAGTAACGGGAGCTCACGCCATCGCGGGGATTCGAACCCTTCTTTATTTCTTTTCTCTGCAACTTCCATCAGTACCAGCCTGTATGGCCAATGGTAAGGGATGACTGGAATTGTAGTCCAAAAAACATCTGGAGGACCACAGGTTCCCCATCCCTGTTCCCAAGCAAATTTGTTCCATTGTCTCTGGCAAAACTATTGAGAACTGCAGCCTTAATTATGTCAAAGCTAGGCCATGGCTTAAGTAGTTTTCTGGCAGGGTTCCCTGCAACCATTTCTTTCTGAAAGATGCCATTACTGTAACCTCCCTGCACCCAGTGCTTTTTATTACTAAGCTGTGATGGCTAAATGGAGCCTCTTCGTTTGGAATTGGTGTTAGTTCCTTGGGAGGGCTCTTTCCATAGACATCAGATTGGCCACTGGTGGATGCTGAACTAGATAAATGGTTGATGTGATTCCTCAGGGCTCTTCCTATGTCCTTCTCATTAAACACGTATTTTTGAAGTGTAAACACTTCCTAATATTAAATAGAGTTTACGTAGTCTTGTTACTCATATGTGACAATAAGCCAAATAAGCTAGCAATCCTGGCTTCTCAGAAGGAAAAAATCCATGATCCATGGATCAAAATAACACCAAGCTATACCCTTTGTGGTGCATTTACTTGTTCATGCAAAAGTAGAAGCAAAGTGACAGCAATCAGTGTGCTCTAGTATGTAGTTTGTGCACAGTATGGTTGGTTGGCTTATCATTTTCAGCAAATGTGCCCTCTATGTGAGTGGTTCTGACAACCTTTAGTATAGCAGCTCATGTGTGAACAGAGATTTGAACTAGGGACCCAATGACCCCTAATTCATTGCTTTAACATCCTAAACCATACCAGCTTCCTATGCAATATTTTATCTTGCCAATCCTTATGCCATTGTTATTTCCAGTAGATAAGTGAGTCCAAGTCTGAAATGGGATTTAAACCGCCATTTCAGGGCTGCTGAAATGGGCATTCAGGGTCATAAGACCCCAACTGCTGTGGGACAGTCATCTGACACAAGTTGGGAGTGGGCACAGAAGAGAAGCCAACACGGTGTAACGAAACATATACAGTGGTACCTTGGGTTAAGTACTTAATTCGTTCTGGAGGTCTGTTCTTAACCTGAAGCACTACTTTAGCTAATGGGGCCTCCTGCTGCCGCTGCGCCACCGCTGCACGATTTCTGTTCTCATCCTGAAGCAAAGTGCTTAACCTGAGGTAATATTTCTGGGTTAGCGGAGTCTGTAACCTGAAGCGTATGTAACTGAGGTACCACTGTACCTAGTTAGAAGTGATTCCCAAACTAATTATTCCAGCCTCCTGCTTAGGCAGGAAATCTGCTATTGCATCCCTGATAGTGGGGCTGGCCCTACATGACCTGCCCTTTACCTTCTAAGCCAGGTATGTCCAACTCTCTGGAGACTGCGGTCTACTTACGGTATAATAAAACTGGCAGTGATCTACTCATTGTTATTGCATTGCCCAGAGTTGTTGAGCTTTTGGGGGAGGAGGACAGAGAGGTTTTTTTGGCGGGGGGGCTGGCGGTCGGGATAAACCAAGAACACCTCGCGATCGAAGCAGTAGATCACGATCGACCGGTTGGACATGCCTGTTCTAAGCTATCCCACAGCCCCTAGATACAGTGCAGACGTCCAGTCACCAGCATTGAAGTAAGATTTGACTGTCAATCTTGTCAGCTTCTTCACATGGGATCGTGGGGGTACCATCTTGTTGATTGCCTCAGGCTGTCAACTGTTTTGAGCCAGTCTTGTAAGGCTGGGATAAGGCCTCTTGCCTTAACCAAGTTGCTTAATTTCCCACAACTTGATAGGAAAATTTCCCCACTAGAGGGCAGGCACAGCCTTTTTCAAATTCCTGTCATTTTCTTCTAGAGCCCAGGAATGCAGTATTGAATTTCCTTCCTTTTATCTAACTCCTAATCACATACTTAAGTGCAAGCTTCACTTGAAATAGCCAGAAAAGTCCCACTGGTTTTAAATTTCAGAATTTGACCCTTCATTTCCTGATAGATTATAGCTCCTAGTCAGCCCAGCCAGTAGTCAGGGGATGATGGGATTGGTAGTCAAACAACTTCTGGAAGGCCACAGATTCCCAATCCCTGGAATATTCTGTTGTCACTTCTTGTGAAAGGCACAGGAGCATGTCCAGAAAAGGGGATGATAACCCTAGTTGGATCAACAGCAATGAAAATTCCCGTTCACTTGAAAATTTCCACTCCGAGTTGGTGGGGGGAGGAATGCATGTTTCTGTTTGTGTTCAGAGGAGAGAGCGCTTCTCGGCTACCCAGTCATCAAACATTTTCTGGTTCACCTGAGGCAGCAAAAGGTAATTGGCCAAACCTGACTGAGGATAACACTATGCATCTGATGACATGGACAGACATGAACTCACAGAAGCTTGTGCCACAATAATAAATAAATAAATTTGTTATTCTTTAAGTTGCTATAAGACTTTGTTTTTCTGTGAAAAGCAGTGCACTTGGTGCTCAAACGTGTTCCTGTCAGGAGTTCTCCCCCCCCCCCCCGGCACAGTTGCTAAGAAAAGTTTTCTGTGTTCGCAGTTCACCCTCTTTCCAATTGTATTTTTCCACTGGTTTCTTTTATTGCTTCGGGTGGGTTGCTCCTGTGGCTGCTAGATCTCTATCACTGGTCTCTCTCCCCACCCACCTGTGCTGTTAGTTCCCTGAGTCACTTCCTCCTCTCAGTCCTTCGCCCTCTATTCAGACCTCGCGCTGGAAAGCAGTTGCTGGAGTTGTTTGCAAATGGAGAAACTATGACTCACTTGCACCTGGATGGAAGCTCAAATGCTAGATGTTATTGCCAGGACCCAAGAGGGCTGGCTGATGTGTTGAGTCAATGCCGATGCCAGGCAGCTAAAGGGAGCTCCCCAGGAACTGGGCCGGCCCAAGGTTATTTATACACCAGGCTCCTTTTATTTCTTCTTGGGATTCTTCCAGTTTCACAATCAGAGTGGTTTTCTTGTTCAGTTTACAACAGGGCCAGCACCTGTCTGGTTTAAAGCAGACTGAAGACTTCAAATCGCTTGAGTGCTACTCCCAACAATAATTTGACATGCTAATTTACAGTGTAGGGGAAAGCATGAAAAATGCATTGCTTTCAGGTGTGGACCATTGCATACACATGTATTTCCGCTGAGGCTGGAAAGTTGCAATTAGCTATGGCTTCCCACTGTATACCAACCCAACAAAATCTGGTTGTGATCCTGATACAAGCTATGCATGGGGAACCTGGTCAGGGCTGATGGGGGATGGATGTCCAACAACATTTGGATGGCCATATATTTATATGGTTTGTTTTCTGTATACCCAATCAAGTGGCCCAGAGTGGTAAGACAATTTTAGACTTGTATACATTTTAGCTGCACTATACGGAAAACAGTACTAGGCTTGAGCTTGGAACCTCAGCTGAGAACAGGTGGCTTTTAAAATGTCACTGCCTCTCAGCCTCAATTACCCACCTGTAAACTGACATTATAATTACTTGTCCTCAAAACTGACTTGAGGGTGAGCCACATGGAAGGTTATTCTTGGTATTGTCCATGTGGTTTTCCTGTGCTCCCCCCCCCCCATTCTGTCAGTTGGGTCCAACCTCTCAGTTTATTGCACACTTCATTGCTCACTTTTTTTTGCAGCTGTTGCTGCATATACCAAGGGGCTGCTAGAAGTTGGGTCGTGCAACTATTTGTGTCTTGCACACACAACCGATAGCTTGTGATCAAGTAGCGTTGCCAGCCTGCAACCCAGATGCCATTCATCTACTTTCAAACCACCTGATGCAGTGAAGATTTAATTGGGAGCACCTTTCTTTTTTAGTCAATCATGATGTTTAATCAGTTAATCTAACCAATTCATTGATAATATGTAGTGCGCCATCTGTGATAGTAGCAATTTTACACAGTGAGGTTATCAACAGATAAAGTACATTAGGCAAGTAATCTAAAGCTTGGGTGGAGAATGTGTGGTCCTCCAGATGTTGTTGGGATACGACTCCCATCATCCCTGACCACGGGACTTGGGAGTCCCAATAACATCTGGAAGTGGGTGCACAGGTTCCCCATCCCTGACCTAAAATGTCATGGATATTCAGAGCTCCACTATTTATTCTGCACCATGAGATGTTTCTTTTGATTCATCATCCCATCTCCTATGCATGTTTGCATCCTGGTTCATTTTGGCTTCTGTTTTACAATCAGACTGCTCACTGTTAATGTTAGAAGGGGGTAAGAAAGAGTTCTAGTTATGAGTAAGTGTGACTTAAGCAGTGTCTAACGATGGCACCATGAACCCCAAATTGGTGGGGGACAAACACACCTGAACACGCAGTCTGCTTTTAGTGGCAGTTGCATGGGAAAGCCATAGGCAGAAATCTTCCCCTGTTCTGCTACCTGAGATCGTTTAAACTGGAAAAGGACTTCCTGCATACAATGCCTGTACTCTACCGAAAAGCTGTAGCTCCTCCCTAAACCACCATTTTGCTATCAGATCGTTTTCAGGTGTGCCTCTTGAACATTCCCCATGAATTAGTGTTGAGCCTGACAGTTGAGAAACATGATGAATAATAAGAATACTTAGCATTTAGTGTTCAAAGCTCTTCATGTACATTGTTTCAGAAACTCTTTCAATGTTCCCGTAAGGTGGGTCATTGCTGCTATTCCCCCTATTGAAGGAGGAGGACAGGGCCACTGTGCAAGTTCATGTCAGAGGAAAGATTTGAACCAAGGACTCTTTGAGACTAATCTCATGCATCCTGTAGCTACTGCACCAAGTGAATTCTATTGCGTCATTGAAAAACTAGCCACATAGCAGCAGGCCAAGGCAACTTTTCTACCTAGGGAAGGTCTACACAACTTTGTCACCCATCAAGCTGAATGCCACAACCAACCACCAATTACAGCATACCAGAAGCGTGAGAACCCATTTTGTAATCACTTGGAAACATCAGAAGGGGGGGAGGCAGACATGGTTGGGGTAGGTTGCATACTGCTCTGTGTGTCAGAAGTTATGTGGGCCCACACTAAGTAGATGTTATTACTGCTGCACCCCTTTTCTGAAGCCTATTTTTCTTTTCATTCCTCTGCTTCTTACCTTCCCAATATACACTGCATATTTGCAGTGTAAGAATGCAAAATTATATTTGTAGGGGAGGAAGAATAACAACTATGCTCCACTGCTTATCAGTGCCTCCCCCAGGAATCTAATCCTGTTCAGGCATCTCTTCTTGAGCCACAATGCCTTACTGGCCCTTTCCCCCCAATAATGCACATCCTCCCAGTTGTAGACTCATTGAATTGCAGAGTTAGAAGGGATCTCGAGAGTCGTCCAGCCCAACCCCTGCAATGTAGGGGTCTCAAATAGATCATACATGACCATCTGCTTGCTTGAAAGGAATACAATTTTCTTTTATGTTACAACTAAGACATTTGTTGTGTGTATGTGGTGTGCTGGAATCGGAGAGACTCTAAGCCTGCACAAATGCCTTGCCTGAAATAATTGCAGCCGAGGTCATGGCTAACTTGAGTAGTCAGGGTGAGCGAACCAAGAGCGTTAGCTGTAAAAGGCTGGAGAGTTAGTTGAAAAAAACAAAAAACTACAGTCCCTTTGCCTCACCCCTTTCTCCCTATGGTCTTTACCTTCTCAATGCATTGACCATCTTGCAGGGAGAAGGCTTATTTCTAATTCTCCCCAAGTACAAGAAATGAGATAGGGAACCGCTGTGAGGTTTAGTCACTGAGCCAGACAGCCACATTCCTTCTTCATCATGTCAGCTGGCAGAGTCAATGCGGTGGATTGGCAACATACACACAAACGCACACACACACACACCGCTAGCTGCTGCTCTCCTGCTCCTCGGGGCCATCTTGCTGCAGCTCTTCTTCATCTGACTGCACCACGGGGGTCTCGGCCCCTTCCTCACTGGTGTCTAGGCTGTTCAGGTCTGTAGAGGCAGAGGATGTGGATGAGATCCGGGATTTGATCTCGGTCGAGTTGGGCACTTGCAGAGAAATTTCCTCCTCGTAACGGTTGGAATCTGGCCAAGGAGGAAGACAAAAAGAGAACAAGCGCTTGATGAGGCTGGCCAACATTTTGCTGCCCTCTATACCGATGCGAAGCTGTTCCTGCAACATTTCTGGCCTCTTAAGCTATGCTGGCTCTCCCTATATTAGAGCAGAAGAAAACCTAAGCTTTGTTGCTGTTTCCCACCATTGGTTATTGCAGCTAGTTAGCAGATACATGCATGCCACATCATAACAGAAAATGCAAATGTTTCAAGTTTTTTATAATGTCTGCAGCACTGAGGGCAGTATGAGGGCACGTGCCTACCCCCCCCCGCTCCATTCCTAAATTTACTGCATGCAAGTTGCTGCAAGGGTATTGCAAACATAACATCAACATATCAACACCTACGCTGAGATTCTAGGTATTCTAGGGTAGGCATAGATAGGCAAACTCGGCCCTCCAGATGTTTTCGGACTACAACTCCCACCATCCTTAGCTAACAGGACCAGTGGTCAGGGATGATGGGAGTTGTAGTCCCAAAACATCTGGAGGGCCGAGTTTGCCTATGCCTATCCTAGGGTAATGCCTCACATACATAAAAGCATAGGAAGAGCCTGCTGGATCAGGCAAACAACCCATTAGCCCAGCATCCTATGCTTGCAATGGCCAACCAGATGTTTCTGGGAAACCTGCAAGCAGGACCTGAGCCTAAGAGCCCTTTCCCCTCCTGCAGTTTCCAGAAACTGGTATTCAGAAGCATTACTGCCTCCAGCTGTGGAGGCAGAGCCTAGTCATCGTGGCTAGCAGACACTGAGAGCTTTATCCTCTATGAATTTCTCTAATCCTCTTTTAAAGCCATCCAAGTTGGTGGCCATCACTGCTTCTTGTGGGGGCAAATTCCATAACAGTGCATTAAAATGCATACAATTTCATATACACACAAGACTCACCCTGTCATCTCACAGACAGGCTACCCAAACACAAGGATCTTGAACGATTACCGTATTTCTTGCAGTCATTCTGCAAAGCCTAAAATGGGGCGGGACAGGCTGGCTTCTTGCTGTCTGGATAAGCCTTTGTAGTGTCAGAGGAGTCAGACACAAGTTAAGACTCTCTGTGCATCTCACCATGCCTGACCTAATTTAAGGTATTCTAAAGATTAGCATCTCTGGGCATTTTCTGGCTGTTGCACACACACAGTTTTTTTGAGACTGTAAACTGCAAAATGTAATCTGAGAAGGTGCCCAGAGAATGCCTTTCTATTTTGTTTAGTTTTGTTACTTTAAAAAATTGCCCAGTGCCTTGAGCAGTCATATTTCCCATTGCTGGAGCCTGTCAAATTAATACAGCTGACTGCTGCCCACCAGTTTGACTCCGCTGTTTGCAATGAGGAGATTTCAGGTGTGGAATTGGCTGAGGTTCAAAAAGGGCACTTTCTGGAGCAGCTGCAGGGACAGAGAGAAATGTGGCTACCTTTTGCATGGCATTGAAATCACCACACAAGCACAACCTTGTAGAGTGCAAAACCTAGCTCTACAGCAATCTCACCTTAAGAAGAAAGGAAACTTATTCCTTCTCCCTTACGACTCTGGAGAAAGGCTTGCAAAACAAGAGAGGTATTTGAGTAAAATTTGAGATTGCAGGGCACCCAGGGATCCAACATGAAAAGCTCAGTAGCTCCCTTTTGCTACATCAGTTCGCTCCAAGCTTTAGAAAACACGGGACAAAACACCCTCTGGGGTGGGGTGGGGTGGGAGCAGGGCTGTCTTAAGCATATCTGGTGCTGTGGTACAAAGATCCCTCTGGCTCCCCCCCCCCCCCCGATGGCAACTACAAAACAAGGGAGGGGGCAGTGGAAAATGTCCTCTGCCTCCCCCACCGCTCCAATCCCTGGCCTGGTGGCAGCGATCAAGCAGGAAAACGTGCTGGGGGACAAGCTATCTGGCATCAGGGTGCCCAAGAAGGCAGCCTGGGAATGCTGCGCGCCGCATTTCGCCAGGAAACAGGAGGAGGGCAATGACCAGGAGCAGGGCCATCATTAGCAGATGCAGAGGCTTGGGAGGGAAGCTGCATGCCTGCCAGCCATAGTGTTGGCAGGGTGCAGCTGGCGGGCGTGCAGGGAAAGGGGAGGCTGCCAGCAAAGCCACATAGCTCTCCCACTCACTAGGGCGCCCCGAGAGGCTAGCGCCATGGCACAACGAACCACTAACACCAATGGGAAAGACGGCTCTGGATGGGAGTAGCTCCTTCTTCCAAAAGCTGCTGAGAGGTCAAGAGAAAGCAGCAGGGTTGCGTTCCCCGTCACTTATCTGACAGAGGCCATCAATCTGGCTGCTTAGGTGCCAAAACCAGGCCTGAAACCAAGAATGGATCCAGATAAAATGCTTCCAGGCATACCTGCAGCTGGCTAGCCACCACGCACTCTGTCACCTTGCCCCGGAAGGGAATATTAGAGTCTGCAGGGTAGTTTTCTAAAAACTTACCAGAACATCGTAAAATGGGGACTTGCAGACACAGCTATCTGGCACAGCTATCAGCAGTGGGGGGGGGCTTGTTGGGGTTCATCAGCCCACAGCAGCTGCTGAAAGCTGGGCCTGTGCTCCCTTTGTGGTTCTTATGCTCCATGCCTGCTAATGCTCATAAAGTTTACAGGCCCCCTTCTTCCTTCTATTCACCGCTCGTTGCCAAGACAACAATACAACTATTTGACAACTTGCGTTTTCGAAACTAGAATGAGTTATGCAATACAACATATGGGATTTTGCTTAATTTACATCTTCCCTTTTGCTGCTTCTGCACAGAACTTGGCAGCCCAGGCTGCCGTATGGTTCATTAACTCTAGATCCTGTTCAGAAACAGCCCCCCGTGCTTCTGCGCGAAAGTTACGTTGCGCGGATGGTATTATCTGCCCTGCTAATAAATCATTAGCCAAAGACACTGCTGAACATGCAGTGCAGCGTGTGACTCCATGACAGCGGAAGCAGGTTGACCCCGTAAACCCTTTCCGTCAAGAGCCTGGCCTGGCCAGATCTCCTCCATGAATCCCTGGCCGTGTCATTGTACAAGCCACGTGCCTCACATTCCTTCTCCATGTTTGGCAACGGGAGCTTTTGTGCATGGCTTGTGAATAACGTGGCTTGGAGACATCATCAGTGAGGCCGTTTAACTGGAATGCAGGAGGCTGTGCCGGTAAAGTGCTTGAATCACACTCTGGCTGAATCACTGCATAATAGCAGGGTCTTGTCGCCTTCTCTTTGACCTCCTGCACAGGGCAAAGAGCCTTCCAGCCTGAGAGTGAACAGAGCGGGGATGCAGAGAGCTGTATTTTAAAAAATGCAATCAACATAAATTCAAATACTTTGGGAGACGGCTCAGTGATGTTGTCCATTTAGGGACAACTGGCCTATGCTTGCAGAAGAATAAAAGCTGATTAAATGGTGTGCCAGGTTTTGGTTGGTAGGTTGGTTTGGCAGTTCATTTCCCAAATACTTTTAATTAGTTCGTTCAGTGGGAACAAGCAGCCTTCTGCTGGTGGTACTGCTTTTCCAGAAAAGGCATCAACCTTCACAAAGTGGGGTGCGTGGCCACTCTTTCTGTGTCCTGTCCCCACCCCTGAACATTTATTGAAAAGTTATGGTGCTGCATTCATATTGCACTATGCAGTAAGATTAGCTGAGGTCACAGAGTAATGGGATAGATCAGTGGTAGGAAACATCTAGCCTGTGGGCCGTTTAAGCCTGCCAGACCGCCACATTTGACCCATGGCATAGTTTGTCCCAAACCTCATCACCTAACATCATAGAACGTCAGGCGTGGGGCAGGCAAACCTCCTGGAAGCCCATTGTACAAGCGGAAGTTCTTCCACAGGGCTCTCTCTCCCTTGGACATCGCTCATTAGCTCAGGGGTCAGCAACCTTTTTCAGCTGTGGGTCGGTCCACCGTCCCTCAGACCATGTGGTGGGCTGGACTATATTTTTTTGGGGGGGGGGGGAATGAACATAGAAAAATTCCTATACCCCACAAATAACACAGAGATGCATTTTAAATAAAAGGACACATTCTACTCATGTAAAAACACCAGGCAGGCCCCACAAATAACCCAGAGATACATTTTAAATAAAAGGACACATTCTACTCATGTAAAGACACACTGATTCATGGGCCGGATTAAGAAGGCGATTGGGTTGCATCCTGCCCACAGGCCTTAGGTTGCCTACCCCTGCATTAGCTGAATCCCAGCCTATGCTAAATTCTACTCAGTAGATCCATTGGGTGGAATTTAAAGTTGTGCTCCTCCAGCCATGCTGCATGCACAAGCATTGCAGCTTGGCAGATGGAATGATCTTCCCTCCTTCCTCCTTGCATCGATCCCCTTTTTGAGGAGTGGCTAACCTGGGGCGTTTCAACTACAACTACATGCCCCATCATCCCTGACTACTGGCCATACTGATGGGGCTGGTGGGAGTTGTAGTCCAACAACTCTGGAAGGTGATTAGTTAGCTATCCTTGCTCTATTTGAGAGGCTGCCTGGTTCAAGTTTGGTTTAAACCTTAAGAACAAAGAGTTACAAGGGCTTGTCCATACTTCCACTTCCCCTGTCCCTGGACAGCATGGGTCCAAGCAGTTTCCCCCTTTCCCTGTGCTTTCTAGCCATAGGTCTCAGCTGTTTTGCCTTGGCCTTGCCACTCTCCTCCAGAAAACCGGCTCTTTCGCACTAAATCAGAGCAAATGGCAATTGCCATTTGTTCTGATTCAGCGCTAAAGGTCCTCCACGCCTCCGGGGGCAAGCCGAGGTGTGGAAAAGCCCTGAGTCTCACCCATCAGCTGTTAGTACACGGGCAGAAGACTGACCAGGCACAAAGTTCCCCTAGGCGCAGTGTTCTCCACTATAGTGAGATGGACTGTATGTTTATTCAGATTATATTGCTCATTTCTAAATTTGCAACCATACATATACAGTAAGTTATTTCATGCAAATTTTATGCAAGACTGTGCCCTCGTGTGTTTTTTGGTGGCATGTTTCTTTTGTTGCATGGTGAGACATAAATCGCCATCCTATTTCACAGATTTCTTCCGGGACTTTTTCTTTCAGCCTTTCTACTAGTAGACTAGGGGTTGTCAACCTGGTCCTTACCACCCACTAGTGGGCATTTCAGGATTCTAGGTGGGTGGTAGGGGATTCTAGGGCACAAGCTGAATCCTCCTTCCATTGAGCGCTGGTGGGCGTTAAGGAAATTTTACCATCAAGAAAGATGCAGTGGGCAGTAGGTATAAAAAGGTTGACTACCCCTGTAGTAGACAGAGGTTAGTCTCAGTTTCATTCCCCTCTGCTCCTTTAAGCAGAGAGCATTTCACCTGTACTGCTCCTCTTCAGTCTTAGGAATCTTTGCATCAAAGTCCCCATCACTCAGGCTCAGAAGAGCATACAGCCAAAATGCTGTAAATGGCAAAGCAAGCTACTTGTTTAGCCCCCAATCCATGGGAACCTCTGTGACATTTGAATAAAATGTCAGATCTATCCATCAGCCAGCATTAGATCTGTCACATTTGGTGCTTGCTCCCTCATCTATTCTTGCTTGGAAATATTCAAATGAGCATGTAGGCCCCAGAGAAGGAAAAAAATGTACTTTTCACATTTGAAGGGTTTGAAAACAGAAGAATAGTTAGTAATAGGGAGCAGGGACAGGTCCAGGTGGGGTGGAATCAGCAGGTAGGCTGAAAGGCTAAATTTGTTTCTGTGTGCTAGTAGCAGAGTTTGCGTTGATATTGTGATGGCTTTTTAACTAACACACCAACACACTGATTAATTTCAAGCATCTGGATTTCTCTGCTACGGAGAAAAAGCCAATCAATTTTTTGGCACACAACCCATAAAGGTTTTGGTCTTCTCCGCTGACTGTTTGATAATCTGTTTTGGCAGTGGCAATGGTTTCACGTCCTAAATTATAAATCCCACTAAGAGGCAGCACAATTTCACTTTGAAGAGCACATGCTCAGAAACAGAATGTGTTTGGTTTGACCTGGCCCTGCACCATCATCATTTAAACACATAATAAAAGAGACTTTCCATTGTTTACTGCCACATTTAACATGCACGTTGCACAGAGAAAGAAGCCAAACCGATACAAGCATGACATACCAAATGCGTAAGTAGAAAGTGCATAAATTTCATTTTTATTTTTCACTAGTGTATGTGTGGGTGCAGATCAGTGCAACAGAGTACTGCTGGTACCTGAATGAGTTCCATAAATCCTAAAAGCAGGTTATTTGTGAGTGTGATCCCCATAACACCCTACCATATTCCAAAATCAGGTAGAGTTTAGCTAGTTTTGAACCTCTAGCCCTCGTGATTATGGAGAAAAATAAGAATTTGGCATGATCTGCCAAAGGTGTACAAGTTAAAGGTGGCACTAGACAGTATTTCTAGCAAGCAGTAGACCAAGCTTTTGCTTATCTCAATGTCTCTCCTTATTTCTCTTGCCTCTCCTCCAAACTATTGCTTCTCCTTCCCAAGCAGCAAGCTGGCAGACCGACCCAATGGCAGAGTTACTCATAAGTACCTGCAGTTGGTCAACTGAGAATCCCACTCTCCCTATCCCAGGATAGTAGGTTGGGGTGCTTATTCTCAAGTAATTCCTGTATCATCCTTTGCACAGAAAAATGCAAACAGTAGGCTGCAGAGGGATAGTCTGCTCCACCTTGCCTTGGTAAGAAACGCAGATGGAGCAACTTGCACAGGTGCAACCTTAGCACGTGCCTGTTAATGATGCTGTTGTAGGAAGTAACCTTGGCCCCACTTGACCCGAGAAGATCCTGAGTCAAGTCAAGTCCATTTTTATTGTATGTAGCCAAAGGCCTTTACAATGGATGACAGAAAATAAAAGGAAAACTTTCCTCTAAAATCATACAACATAGCCTGTAGCAGTGTGTAACATAAAAAGAAATCTACAACATTAAATTTTAATATTGGAGTGCATTCACATAGCTGGAATGGAGTTTCTTGGCTGCCAACGCAAATTTGGCTACCTGGTGTGTAATATATAGATGTTTATCTGCTAGCAGTTAAACTGTCACTTCCTGTGCGGATCGACCTGGAAGCCAATTAAAAATTGGCGATATAAAATTTCCTCTGGGCACTGTATACAGGGGGCAAATCAGCAGATCGTGTGTGATGTCCTCTACCTGATTGCATCCATATATACATTTGTGATCCATATGGGGAATTCCCCGATATCTCCCCTCTCAATATGCTGAGGGCATCTGTTGGAATCTTAGTTCTACAAAAGCCCTGCATAGTTGTGGGAAGGTCAAAGTCTCAAGGTAATGGGGCCTTGAAGGATTGATTGGTTTGGGTGTAACAAGTAGAGTAATGGGCGGCAATGATGAATACTCTTTCTTGGTTGGCATCCTGATCAAAAATCCAATTTCTAAGGTCACGTGGGCTAAGTAGTTCTCCATTTGAAGATTATAAACCCTACGCTTATTTTGGCACTTTTGAGCCAAGCCCCTTCCTTAGTTGCTCTAACCAGCAGAGCTTAGTGAGGGTATGATCCTCGAAGGCGTTTAGCCTGTCCCATTATCTCAGATAGGCTAGATCAATTCTCTCTACTAGTGAGAGGAGTCATGGTCCAAGGGCTCACTAGGCTCATTCCTAATCTCAGCTCTTCGGATCCCCTTTAGTAGCTCTGCAATTTAGTTGGTCTGCAATTACCTACCAGAAATCAGAAGGCTGCCACCAGAACACCCTAAGTAGCCTTACAAACACAGTGACACACACAAACCCTATATTAATAATAATAATAATAATAATAATAATAATAATAATAATAATAATTTTATTTCTACCCTGTCCATCTGGCTGGGTTTCCCCAGCCACTCTATATGTTCTTTCCTCATTGTAGCTTCATTGATGTCAGCGATGAACAGTGACTGGTCCAATTCACACTCCAAATCCCTTGGGTGGGCATTCTAGCCATTCCCCTTTAAGAAGGAGTTATATTTCTAAAATTTACTGCATGCAATGCCTTGAAAGAAAATGTGATGAAAATGATGTACAGATGGTATATTGCACCAGTGAAATTAGCTAAAATGTATAAAATAAGTAACCAATGTTGGAAATGTAAGGAAAAAGAAGGTACCGTATCTTTTGCCCTATAGGACGCACTTTTCCCCCTCCAAAAATGAAGGGGAAATGTGTGTGCGTCCTATGGGGCGAATGCAGGCTTCGCGGACCTCTCCGCAAGCAGGGGGAGCGCTCCCGCTGCTTGCGGAGAGTTGCCTGCATGCTGAAGTCCGCGCGCGCTGAGCTCAGCGCGTCCAGGCTTCGCGGACCTCTCTGCAAGCAGCGGGAGCGCTCCCGCTGCTTGCGGAGAGTTGCCTGCATGCTGAAGCCCGTGCGCGCTGAGCTCAGTGCGTCCAGGCTTCGCGGACCTCTCCGCAAGCAGCGGGAGTGCTCCCGCTGCTTGCGGAGAGTTGTCTGCATGCTGAAGCCCGCGCGGGCTGAGCTCAGCGCGTCCAGGCTTCGCGGACCTCTCCGCAAGCAGCGGGAGCACTCCCGCTGCTTGCGGAGAGTTGCCTGCATGCTGAAGCGCGCGCGCGCTGAGCTCAGTGCGTCCAGGCTTCGCGGACCTCTCAGCAAGCAGCGGGAACCAGCACTGGGCTCCCACGGCTTGCAGAGAGCTGCCTGTTTCGGGGCTGGGGTCGGGGGAAGCTCGGGCTTCCCCCGCCCCAGCCCCGCGCCTGGGGGGGAAATAATTTCCCCCCCTTTATTTCCCCCCAAAAAAAACTAGGTGCGCCTTATGGGACGGTGCGTCCTATAGGGCGAAAAATACGGTACTTTCTATCATCTGTGGTGGGAATGTAAAAAGGTGAAAGGTTTCTGGGAAATGATTTATAATGAGATGAAAAATATGTTGAAATATACATTTATAAAAAAAACAGAAGCATATTTACTTGGGATTGTAGGCATGGATATTAACTGTTTTATATGCGACAACGGCAGCAAGAGGATTATTGGTACAGAAATGGAAGCAGGAAGAATTGCCGACAAAAGAGGAATGGCAGATGAAATCAATGGACTACGCAGAATTGGATAAGATGACAGGAAGAATTTGAAACCAGCAGGACCAGAAATTCTTGAAGGACTGGAGTAAATATGCCAGTTATTTGAAAAACAATTGTAATCAGCTGACTATGCTTGTAGGATTACAAGAGGTTTTGTAGGGAGAACTATACGAAATATTACAGAAAAAAATTAGGAGAATGGATTCTAAAGTATGGATTATTAAAAGCAATAGTTAAGAGGAGATGCAAGACTAAGAGATGAAGGTCGAAAATCACTAGACGTGGTTGATGGAAGTCCTAGGCTTATAGCCAAAATGTGGTATAAGATGAGAGATGTTATGTTATGTTTTATTTGGGAAATATATGTAAAACCAATAAAAATATTTTTATTTCAAAAAAAGAAAGAGTTATATTTCAACAGGCCACAGAAAGAGTTGGATGCGGCTAGAAGTTGATGTGGGTCAGTTAATGGGAACTGAACAAACCTGGCAAAAGAGCAGCTACGTTGTTATTGTCCTCCGTCCCACAGCTGAGAAACACGTCCACAGTGTCTTGGTCAGAAAGGTCCATCATGTCCATCTGTTCCAGCATGTCCACATTCACCTCCATGGAGGAAATGCTGCCTAAGGGAGCTAGCAAAGAGACAGAAGCCATCAGATGTCGTGCAGCATGGCCATCACCTGTTAATTTTTTACATGCGAGTGGAGCAACTGTGTTCCATAGACTAACGCACCGCCTATGACGCCTCCCCAGTGGTACTTACGTCTCCTGTGCTCTATCTGCAGATGGGATACTGGGAAGAAGAAATCTACGTCATGTTGGAAAACCTCCTCAAAGAATCTCTGCCTCTCCCGTAGCTTGAGCTGCTGTTGCTGCATCTGCTCTGCATCCAGCCCTCGCTGCCCATTGTCCATGTCGGCTGCAAAGGAACCAGAGAGAGGAAAAGAAATCAGAAGCAGCTTCCTCTTGTTTCTTATCTGAAGGGAAACACTTCCCAGAGCCAAATGCAGGTTAAGTGGGCAGGCAGAATTTTAATGAGAGTTTAAACTGCTTTGAGAGAAGGTTCAGTCTGCACGCGTTTCTTTGCCATAATGTCACTGGTCTTCAAGAAGTATTTTATTATTATTACCGATGATGATTTGAACTTACGAGTGACTTATTAATCACTTGCTACACAAAAAAAATGTCTCCAGGGGTCTTATGCATTTTTTAAAAGTGTGAACTGCCACGAGACCTGCGGGTATAGGGAGGTATACAAAATACAAACAAGGAAGCAAGCAAGCATAAAATGAAGACATTATAATAAAAAGATGTAGCAGTTCATAAAAAGATCCACTGACAGCCCCCAATAAACCTCAGCAAACATTTCGTCAGCAACAACTCATCAAGCACAACCAACAACCAACTTCATGGGTTTTAATCTGACACCAAGTGAGAGCCCCCAGACAGACCTCACTGAGGAGAGCATTCCACAAATGGGGGGCCACAACTGAAAAGGCCATTTCCCTTGCCATCACCCCAGACTTCCTCAGAAGAGGGACTCAGGGCAGGGCCTCAGAGGAAGATCTAAGGGTCTGGGTAGGTTTCTTAAATAAAACCTGCAAAACCTGTTTACCAAAGGTGAAAACAGAATGACCATGCAGTTCACAGGCAGTATTCTGTTTTTCAAACTACCTCTAACTCCTGTGGTAGGAGGGACATCCTGCTTCTGTCTAACCAAACCAGCTACACTACTTGCAGCAGAACCATAGCAGGGTAGTTGGGAGAAAGGTGATTGAAAACAGAGAGGCATTGGGCTCTTATCTACCCTTGTCAGCCGCCTTTCTTTCCAAGCTGACAAATAATTTGTATCCCTTTCTTGGGTGTGTTTTTTCACATTTCTCCCACCTATGAAGAATTGTCAGAGGCCATGCATACTGTAACCTCTCTAGACAACATCCTTTTGTATTTCAGGCTTTTTGTAGATTTCCTAGGCTGGGGGTATCGAACCTGGTGTCCTCCGGACGTGTGTGGAAACTCCCATCAGCCTCAGCCAGCATGGTCAGGGACCAAGGATGATAATAATAATAATAATAATAATAATAATAATAATAATAATAATAAAATTTATTTGTACTCCACTCATCTGGGTGGCTTCCAACAAAGATTAAAAATACATTAAAATGTCACACATTAAAAACTTACCTAAACAGGGCTGCCTTCAGATGTCTTCTAAATGTCAGGTAGTTGTTTATTTCTTTGACATCTGATGGGAGGGTGTTCCACAGGGTGGGAGCCACTAACGATAAGGCCCTCTGCCTGGTTCCCTGTAACTTTGCTTTTCACAGCGAGGGAACCGCCAGAAGGCCCTCGGCGCTGGACCTCAGTGTCCAGGCAGAATGATGGGGGTGGAGACACTCCTTCAGGTATACTGGGCTGAGGCCATTTAGGGCTTTCAGGGTCAGCACCAACACTTTGAATTGTGCTCGGAAACATACTGGGAGCCAATGTAGGTCTTTCAGGACCGGTATTATATGGTCTCGGATGATGGGAGTTTCTGAGCACATCAGGAAGACCCCTGGTTGGCTACCACTGTTCCAGAATGATAATCTCTGCTCTGAATAAGCCTGACAATAAGCAACGTGGAGAGCAGTCATTAGGCTTAAGTATATTCTAAACCATTGGTTCTGAATTCTTTCTTTCTTTCTTTCTTTCTTCCATGGATCATTGGAAAATTGCTGGGGATCTTGACAGGCCACATAATAAGGAAGTTGTTCTACCAGTCAAACCACATAAAGAGCTCATATTTTAACCACACTTTCCCCCCACAGGCATCATTGTCAAAACCAATATAGTACTGTGAAAAATATGAGCCCTAGACCCAGTCACTGAGAAGGGTTTCTAACTAGCAAATTGTTATGGAAAAAAATTAGGAGATTGTACCAAGTCTCTGTTATGAAAATCACATGCCTTGTTAAGTGAGCCAGCCTTGGCAAAAAAAGAGTCCTCGATCTCCACAACTGGAAAAGAATAAATAAAGTGCAGGGCCAAGTACAGATATTCTAAAGTGTTCCTTTCTGTGGACCACGTGGATGGAGCTATGGACCACCAAAGGACCACAGTCCACATTTTGAGAATCTATGCTCGAAACCAGTCTTCCCCAGCCAGGTGCCCAGATACTTTTTACCACAACTCCCATCAGCCCCAGCCAGAATGGTCAGTGGTCAGGGATAATGAGAGCTGTAGTCCAAAATGATATGGAGGGACTCAGGTTGGGGGAAAGTTGATTCAGACCCAGCCATCCTGTGAATCCGTAGACTGAAGGAAGCTTGGGCACACAGAGGTTCACCCTCCTCTGCTATCTACGCCATCTTCACAGTTCATTATCTGGTAGCCCTGTTCCATATGTAACCAATTTTTGAAATTATCAAGGGGAGAGGTTTAAATCTTTCCCTCACAGTACTAGATGGGAGCAACACCTCCAGTTTCCACTGCCTTGACCCATGATGAAAGAAGAAAACAGTGGTAGACATTTTAATATTTGCAAATTTAGCACCTGCATTTGTTCAGACAGTATTTTTAGATATGTGCTAAAAAGCAAACCATGTTCTGCCTGGTTTGTGAAATTGCTAGATCAAAGCAAAGAGTCAGCTCCCTTGTAATCTAAGTGCATTTACACAAGGGCAGAGCTGGGTTCCAAAGTGTTTCACTTTGATCTAGTACTGGGCAACTAAATTGCCAATAATATGAGTTAGGGACCTGGCCAGAATATTTTTTTTTTAATTAGCATTAGGATTAGGGAAGAATGAGTCTGTCAATTCTGGTTTCTCATTTTTCTAATCTTAAATTCAATTCACCTCATTTCTGCATCAGTTCACAACAATAAAAACTGTCAAATACAAGGCTTTTTTGGTATGTGTTTTCTTGCCTGGAGAACTGCACTGCAAAATTTGGAGAATTTTGAAGGATAGCTTTATTTCAGTTCACAATTGGTTCAAGAAATGTGAATTAAGTAGGTTTCCAAATGAATTTCCCCTCCATCCCTATAATTTTAAAGGGAAGGAAGGAAGTGAGCTCTTGGGTACCCACTTGAAGTAGAAAAGTTGCCAAGTCTGCTTGCTTATTGCTTCTTTTGTTTTATGCTCACACTTTTCTTCAGTCCATCAGCATACTTCCCTAAACCCATAAAAAGATTTCCTCTTGAACACAGATAACTCAGTTCCTGCTCAGGTTTTTTTTTCTTTACAACAAAAAAACGAGTCTTTTAATTCTTTCCATGATGAAAACCACAGAAGAGGGAAAAGTACCAGTCAAGAAGCTCAACAATCAATCGCAGCCTGTTATGAACAGGACAAGGGTTGTGCCAATCTCCCATTTTGGGGAGAAATCCAGAGGTCAATGATCAAAGCAACAGAGGAGGCACAACAAAACTGGGTAGCCATTGGACTTTGCCTTTGAGATTTTCCGCAGCAAATCTCAGATGCCTCCAAGCTTCTTGACTCAATAGCCATCGAGGCCGGGACCAGTCTGGCTGGTATAAGGAAAATGTGATTACTGAGTTGGGCAGTGCCATAACCAAGGAAACCAAACAAACAGTGAACATTTTAATTGTCTTTGTCTCAGCAGCCTTGTCTTCAGGGGAAATTTCAGCCAAACAGCAGCAACTGTTGAACTTTGTGTTGGCGGTGGAAAAAGAGAAGTAGGAGGAACTAGACAAGGCTGTGTCTCTCTACTGGGACTAAGGTATTCAGTGCCAAGTTTCAAGAGAAAACTCAGGAGATGCTGCAGCAGCTACCAGGAAAGGGGGATACAGCTGCTGGGCTAAGCAAGGCTCATGCAGCCTTCTTGACACATGTCCCTCAGCTAACAAGCATGGCAGCCATGGACTGCTTGAATGCAGATGAGTGGTGAGAGGCACCAGCTGGGGAAACCCAGGGGAAGAAGGCTCAGAGCCATGGGAGTGGTGGTGGGACGAAGATGAGTGGTCACAGGGAGAAGAGGGAGCAGACTGGCAGGAGGTGGTGTCGGAAGCTGAAGAGGTAACAGGGTTTAGTAAGCAGGAGGAGACTGTGGCAGAGAGCAGTCCAGACTCAGAGACAGAAGAGGAAGCTGCAGAGGAGAGGAGCCATGAGGCAGGTTGCTGAAGAATCCAGGGGGTCTCCCACTCCTGCTGCAACTAGCTCCCCTACCCTCTGGTCACCTAGAACACAGTGAGAAATGAAAATGACAAAGGAAAGATTGGTTGCATGCAGCTGCAGTCTATGACTGCATTGGGGGGGAACCCCTGGGACTTGGGCAACTGTGGGAAGGCAGGGACCTTCAGACCTTGCAACTGCCTCATTGGGACAAAACCTACAAGCAAATGTTTATGGGATCACCTGTGTTGTTTTGGTTCCTTTGAATAAAGAGTTGACTTCACAGACACAGTGGGTTTTTTTAATTGCTGATCTGCACCTGACTCTGGCTGCTGACAGTGGCTTTCCTAGGTCACCAGTCAACACTGGAATGTGTGCTGAAGCACAGGAAGCAGAGGCCACAGCTCAGTAGCAAAGCATCTGCTGAGCATGCAAAACATCCCAGTTCCAACCCCCAGCTTCTCTTGGTAGGGCTGGGAGTGTGTTTGGTCTGAAACCATGAAGAGCCACGGCCTGCCAGTGTGGACAATACTGAGCTAGAAGCACAAATCAGTAGACGTCCGCTTCCTTATTTTCCTAACTAGCTGATCCAGAAGGGTAGTCATGTCGTTTTATTCCAAATATTACACGACTCAAGAATGGGGGAACTCGGGAGGAAGGGAAGATATATACCTCCATGGAGACTATTCTGCCAGCCACCACCATCACCACCCCTGGCAGTTTTCACAGTGACTAATAGTAGTAAGGATGCACAAGTATGTATTGTGCAGTGAGTCCAGCATACTCCCGATGAAGTAGTAGTCATGGATGGAACTTACTCATGTGAAAGGGCTATAGCTCAGTGGTAGACCACCTGCTTTTCAGGGACAAGGTCCCAAATTCAATCCCTGGCATCTTCAGCTAAACTAAGGAACCAGGGAGCAGATGATGGGAAAGCCCTTTGGCCAAGACCCTGGAAGATGAGAATAGACAATTGTGTGCTTCATTTTCAAGGACTGGCAGGACACTGACAAGTGTGCACTGGGGGAAGGATGGCAGGAGCTTGACTCAGGAGAGGGGGTCAGTGGTTTGTGGGGACCTGTACCAGCCAGGGGGCAAGAAGCAGAGGCAGGGGGAGCTTCAGAGCTGGAGGGTGGAGCACAGGAGGAAGAGGCAGGAAAGGCAAGTGAAGGGCTGGGTGCTTCCCCACCCTTTCCTGCAACACTGTTTCCCAGAAGCAGGAGAGAATTGAAGTGGAAAGAGCAGAGGCAGCTTGCACACAGGCATAGTCTCTGGCTGCATGCACAGCCCGTCGGGGGAAGATGCATAAGCATGGCCTCCTGTTGCTGCAACTGATCTGTATAGTGCAGACCTGGGAATAGCTGCACAGATGCTAGACTGGTTCGCATGGGTATTCAGAGCAGTAGAAATGACTGTGTCAGTTTTGACAATAAAGAGTAAACTAGCTCCTGTGTGCATTTCTTTGGCTGGGGAGCACCCTTGACATTAATGGGATAAAATTCCAGTCTGACCTTGAATAAAGAAGTTTTGGATGTTCTTATATCCAAGTAAGCATGCCTAGGAGGTGCTTCTACATGCCTCTTCCACCATGGTGGGCCATTTCCTTTTATTCCAGCAAAGCCCCAGCTGTATCACAACTGGAATCCTTTACTAACAGGCCAGACCAGTCAGCTGCTTAGCTGAGTTTTCCCACAGAAAGCAGCCAGCAATTAAAACAAGCGCAAATGAGTGATGAAAAGGGCTTGTGGGGAGAGACTGCTCTAATAACAGGCCCTCCCAAGGCTAAACGCTGGAGGCAAAGTTGTTGGATTTCACACAAAGCCATCGACTCGGTCAGGACACCTGTTGTGTGTTCTCTAATGCAAAGCTACAAAACTTCATTCCAACAAGGGGGGGGGGGATGACGGCATTCATTTCCCACAAGAATGCAACTCCTGCGAAGTTCCCAGATCGAACCAACATAGTAAGAGACAAATACTGGACTTCTGCTCTACAAAAATCAAAACTTCCAAGCCATGGTAACCCAAATTCGGCACCAAGACAGGCTGAATATTGCAACATATATGAGCTAGATCGGCCAATGGTCTGGCTCAGTATAAGGCAGCTTCCTAATCTCCATTCGCTTTGTCCTCTCCTGTTTGGAAGGCAGTGCAGATTAGGAACAGCAGGAGAACCAGTAATGGTCAGTAGCAACAGTAATGGCTCCACTGAAGGCCTCTCTAAGCCCTCCTCAAGGCCTCTCTAAGCCCTCCTATGCAGGCTATCTGTGTGTGTCCTTCTGGGTATCCAGGCACCTTTGTGTATATATGATGGATCACACCAAAGGTCCATTTAGCCCAGCATCCTTTTCTCCCAGTGACCAACCATTGCCTGTAGATAGCCAATAAGCAGGAGCATTCTCCCTACTTGCAATTCTCAGCAACCGGTATTCAGAAGTATCCACTCTCTGGCCATGGAGGTGCAGCATGGCCATCGTGGTTGGTAGCCACTGACAGCCCTATCCTCCAGGAATGTGTCTAATCCTCTTTCAAAGACATCCAAGTTGGTGGCCATCACTATGTGGTCACGTTGCTTTAAGTAGCAGCATTTGCATCCACAGTCTTACTCCAGACAAAGAACCATATTCAGTTGACTTGAATTCTGGCTGAGAATATTAGCAAAAACAGCAACACCGTTCTCAGAACTCTGATACAGCCAATGTTCAAGTTTTCTGCTTCAACGGGGCAACAGAAGAACATAAGACAACTCTGCTAATCAGGCCAATGGCCCATTTAGGTCAGTATCCTGATCTCACAGTGGCCAGCCAGATGCCTATGGCAAGTGTGCAAGATGGACAGGAGAACAAGAGCACTCTGCCCACATGTCATTCCCAGCAATTCCCTCCGACAGTGGAGGCAGAACTTATTCATTGTAGCTAGTAGTCACTAATAGCCTTGCCTTCCATGAATTTGTCAAATCCTCTTTTAAAGCCATTAGTGTCCATCACTGCCTTCTATGGAAGTGAGTTCCATAGAATAACTTTGATTAAGTACGGTACTTCCTTTTCATCTGTCCTGAATCTTCCAACATTCAATTTCTAGTGTTATGAGAGAGGAAGAAAAACTTTTCTCTATCCACCCTAGTACAGTAAACCCGCAAATTACACAGGGGTTAACATTCCAGGGATTGCATCTAAAGCCAAAATTGTGTATGGTCAAAGGGTTCAATGTCAGGTGGGATTGCCAAAGTCATTTTTCCAGGAACCCCCACTCCCTTTCTATCCCTTTTAATTTTTTTATATATTTCGGTCATGCACACAATGCACACACAATTTAATGCACATAAGTTGTGGGCTTACTGCAACTGAAATTAAATCTCTGGTCTTATTTCACAATTGTGCAATCCTGTATCAGCTCACATTGCATTCGGGCCCATTGCTCCGTGTCTGCTCCTCCTCTTCCTTGTTCCTAGCACACACACACACACAAACACCAAGGAAATGCGCCAGGAAGCCAGGCCACCGAAAGGGTCAGGCGTCCAGACAAAGAGAGACGGGACTGATGGGTACTGTGTCAGTACATGCCAGAGCTCACACAGAATGTCTTATGTTAGCATTGGAGAGACGTGTCAGGATTGATTCCCCGGGGTAAATTAACAAACCTGCTGATAAATTCCCTGATGAGATTTCATTAGCCATCTGGGCAGCCGGCCACTAACACTGAAATGCCATTATGTAACTCACACAGATAGCCAGCGGGCGAGATGAGCAGCTGGTGATGGGTCCTGACCGCCCCATGACTACAGGGAGGGTCAGAGACAGTGTCTTCTTCACCACTTCCCTTCCTCCTTTTATCTGGTGATGTTTACTATTCTGTCCATTTATGGATGGGAGGAAAGAGGTCTGTATGCACACTTTTCCTTCTTATTTGCTAAGGCTGCGTACACACTGCACATTTAAAGTATACCCCACCAAAGAATACTGGGAACCGTCATTGGCTAAAGAGGCTGGAAAATATAGCTCTGCGATAGGGGAAACTACAGTTCCCAGGATTCTTGCTGGGCAGGGGGAATGTGCTTTAAATAGATGGTGTGCAAGCAGGCTAAGACAGGAGCAGAAGAGAAGAGAACGTACCATTCTCCCTTTTCCCCTGTGACTGATGTTCTCACAATCTCACACACACTGCTGAGATTGCCTCACTGGGATGGCATGTTCGCCAAGACTGTTAGGCATCCACACACAATGCTGCCCCTGTGTGCTACAAGCTGTCTTTA
Organism: Podarcis raffonei; assembly: GCF_027172205.1. NCBI lineage: Eukaryota > Metazoa > Chordata > Lepidosauria > Squamata > Lacertidae > Podarcis > Podarcis raffonei. The sequence goes on from NC_070607.1 coordinate 76,844,403, forward strand.
AGGAGGGGAGGGGAAAGAGAAATACCTGCCCCTGCTGCTGGGGTCTCTTTCCCATGGCAACTAGCCAATGGGGGCCTGAGGGCATTCACAGCTGGGAGAATGCAGCCCCACTCCCCCCGCCATCCCTGTCCCCGAAACGCCAACCTCCCAACCCGGCTGCCACCGAGACCATCAAATGGGCAGCAGGGCTCCCCACCGCTGCTTAATCCTTCCGGCTCTCATGGTTCATTCATTACACGACGAAGACGGAGCCTGAATGCAAGTGTGGGGACCGAAGGGAAGGGGAAAAGAGACCTGAGGTTGTCCCTCCTAATTCCTCTATTCAGTGTACACGCAGGGAAGATTTTTGGCAAACGGGAAGAAGTTGGAAGCAGGTGGGTTGGCCGCGCCATCAGTGGCTTCACATGTTCTCAAGGGAACAAGAGGAGAAAGCCACCTTGGATGCCTGAATCATAGGAAGGTGGGCTATAAAACGGCAATTCTTTTAATAAATCAAAGGAAGGAAGCCTCCTGCCATGTCTTCCTCCTCGGTGCCACACAGATCATATTATTATTTACAAGATTGCATTTTTAGTGCTCTCTTTCTCTCGGGCAGGAGTTGGAAACTTTTTCAGAGCAAGGGCCACATTCCCTCCTGGGCAAGCTTTTGAGGGCCACCTGCCAGTGGTGGATGGAGCCAGAGATGAGAATGAGTGGAGCAACCAAAGGAAATTTTACAGGCTAGTTTCTACATCCACTCAAGTGCTCCCTTATTCTTCATCTGGGCAAGCAGTAAGTTTTATCAGACTTCAGAGACACGTTCCAGCCTGGCAAAAATGCTTGGGGTACAAAGCAGCGCCAGTCAAGGGTGTGGCCTGAGGAGAGTTCCAAAGAGCCACAAAGAGGTCTAGAAGGCCGCATTTCGGCCCTGGACTGGAGCTTCCTCACTCCTGATCTTGGGATCTCGGGGTGGTGTACATGGTATTCACTGTGTTTTCATCTTCACAGCAGCTTTGTGGGGATGGTGCCTAGCCCAGGGTCACCCTGTGAGCTCCATGGATGTTAGGGATTTACTGGTCCAGTTCTTCCTGATCCTAATTCAACACAGTAACCACTTAAGAAGAGGCTGGAAGGCCTTCTATTGGGTTGGACCAGCTCAAGACAGTTTGCTCCCCGAGGCAAAGAGCAAGTTGGTGTCCCCTCCCATTCCGTAGAGAGAAGCTGAGTGGATTGGCAGACAGAACTTACTTTAAAACTGGTAACAGGACAGTGCTGTCCATAGTATCTTGGGCAGTGGATTACCTTAGAAGGCCCAAGGCAGGCAATGAAACCTTGCCACATATCCACACACATACAGCATACACTACCGGAGGCAGCCTTCTCACTCTGCCTAATGGTAGGGTCGGTCCCACAATAAAGGATGAAGTTACTGTAGTGGATTTCCTGCATCAGCAGGTGGTTGAAATAATATTATATCTGTGGTTGCTTCTAACTCTTACAATTCACTGCGCTGCACTGGTCTCTCTTCTGTGCCCCCTCCCAACTCCAGTGTTTGGGAACTGACCTCTAATTTCAGTAACCCTAATGGGGCGCTGACCCACATACTTGCCCACCTCCCAAATCAGCACTGGATTGAGGGTGGTTTCCCAGCACAGGGCACCAAGCTGAGGGGGTGAAAAAATGAGAAGATCTATTTTGGGGCGCCAAATTTTGGCCTTACCAAAGTCCACTCCTGCCAATGCCCTGAATGTTTGCCTGCCTATTACTAAAGAGATGTCCGAAATGGTTTCCTCTTTCCCCTACATGGTGTGCTTCCCATTTTGAAATACCCTGGCATATGGAATCCCTGGCTATTTTGAGTTAATAACTGTGGCCCGCAGACAGCATTTCAGCCTGAGAACTCCACTGGAAGGAGAGCTGGAGCTGAACTTGAGGACTCAAGTCCCGTTTTAGACATGGATTTGCTTGGGCATGTTGTGCAAGTTGCTTATCTCCTGGCTTCCCACCTGTAAAGTGGAAATAAGAGTGACCTACCAGGAATGACATGAGGATGTGCAAGATAAGAGATTGCAAAGGAAGCTGGCGTACCACAGGGGGTTAAGAACATGAATTAGGAGTCACTTTGGTTCAAATCTCAGTCAAGCCATGAGCTGCTACAGGCTGTCAGAATAACTCGGATAATGTAAGGCACTTTAAATACCTTAAAAGAGAAACAGCAATTCTACTTGGTCTTAGAAAGTGCTCTGCGTTTTTAAAAGTGCTACGTGCAGATAAGAGTACAGCAAGCCCAGTTCTGAGCACCACAATTTAAGAAGGATATAGACAATCTGGAACGTGTGCAGAGGAGGGCGACCAAGATGATCAAGGGTCTGGAAACCAAGCCTTATGAGGAGATGGGTATGTTTAGCCTGGAAAAGAGGAGACTGAGTGGAGATATCACAGCCATCTTACAATATTTAAAGGGCTGTCACATGGAAGATGGAGCAAGCTTCTTTTCTCCTGCTCTGGAGGATAGGATTCAAACTAATGGCTTCAAGTTACAAGAAAAGAGATTCCGACTAAACCTCAGGAAGAACATTCTGACAGCAAGAGCTATTTGACTGTGGAACGGTCTCCCTCAGTAGGCTGTGGGCTCTCCTTCACTGGAGATTTTTAAGCAGAGGTTGGATGGTCATTTGTCTTGGATGCTTTAGCTGAGATTCCTGCATTGCTGGGGGTCGGACTAGGTGAGGCTTGAGATACCTTCCAACTCTATGGTTCTAAGTGCCCTGCTGGATCAGATGAAACATTCAGATCTAGTCCAGAATCCTGTTTCCTACAGAGGCCAACCAGACATCAACTGAAAGCCTACAGGCAGCAGGGATGAAATCAACAGCCCTCCCATGCTGTTTTCCCCGATACCTGGTATTTAGTGGCCGACTCCTTCTGAAGAAGGAGGCACTAGATGGTTATTGTGGCTAAATAATGAAAAGCACAGAACTTACATTGAAACCTTTGCTATGTCGTCTCAGAAAGCAATGGCTGTAGGAGATGCTGCCAGACAGTGGATAGAGTCTACATGGAAGTATTGGGAACAGAGGATGGGGTGGATCCAAGAGTTCTGGAGAATGCAGGCAATGCCCTGTTTTGGCCAAGAGAGTTGGCAGGATTGTCTGGTTGCATTTCTGCTGGGAGTGGTGGCATTTGTCATTATCCCTTGTCCTGCTGGATTCTGAATACAAAACGCCCTCTATGCATCAGGCAATGCAAATGAAAGAATGGGATGGAGGGGGAGGATTGTTAATGTAGGCATAAATCCAACAGAAGATGGGGGGGAGGCTTTTCTTCATTTCCAGGCTCTTTAATATCCACGAAAAGCTCCCAACTGCTTAAAAGGGCAAATAACTCGGAATAGAGCTGGGGCCTAAGGAACAGCCACAACCACATTTGCAAGATTGGAAGAACAGCGGTGTAACTCTTTGGGTCCAACGAAGACCACAGATTCTGGAGTTGGGATGGGAAATGCAAACCACATTTGGATTTCTAACCCAAGGTTCATGGGCTGCCCACCCGGCCACAATATAAAACAAAATGCTTGCATGTGTGAGAAAGAGACTGTTTTCCCAGACTCCATTACGGTTGCCATCGCAACCCTTTGCCCTTCTTTTTTTTATTATGCTCATAATTGTTCACAGTCAACACACATGGTGCAGAATTTTGCTTCCTCAAGTTTCTAGATCTCGTGGTTCAAGCATGGAAGACAAATGGAAAATGTTCAGATAGGAAGGTTCAAAAACCAAAAGGAACTAGTGTAGGGGACCTTTCCCCTTCATGCAGGGTTAAAACTGAACCAGGGTTCAAACCCCAGACTCTGGTTCAAAAACAGCACTCATAGCTGCCATACAATTTGCCAGAATGTTTTCTATACAGCACCTGCCCACAGCGTCTGAGCATGTACAAAATGCCTACCAGCCAGCCTTTGCATATCTAGGATTGAGAAAGGTAAATATTTGCAGATTAAAGGCAACAGCTTCTAAATTATATTTGAGCCCTACCCGTCTCATTTTGCAAATAAGGACTACCTGAACAACTTTTCTTCCTACTTCTTTCTTCCTCCTGGTCCCCGGAGAGCTGTATGCTCACATATGATCTGGTTTTAACACATTTACAACACACCTTTGAAAAATATTCCCTCCTTCTGACAGCGGACACGCATTCCAAAGATGTCAATTTAGCAAGCAGGATTTTAAAAATGCAAATAGCATCAGCCGAGAGCTGGTAATTATGGGGGTGGCAGAAGGCATGGTAGAAATGTAACCCTTCTATCCCTTGCTGCAGTTCTGATAAAAAATTATCATCTGCAGCTGAGATTTTCTTTGCAGGGAGGAAGCCACTGGCACCAATGTAAATTAACAGCATCAGAAATATCCTGGCCAGGTTGCACCTCATGAGACTGCAATAGTGGATCTAGTAACCATGCATTGCTGCACTTCAGGTATTTAAAGGACCTTGCATAAATTAATCTTTACAACAACTATGCAAATAGATTAGCACTGTTATTCTCATATTGCAGATGGAAAGTGAAGATCAGCAGTGGTGACTTGCTTAAAGAACCCACCTTTTGAGTTCATGGCTGAAGTGAAATCTGGGTTTTTCAGCTTACATGCTTAGCGCTTCCACTACACTAATGCTCAGAGTTTAAGATCTCTGTCTTCTCTAAAACATTTTTTTTCATTGTCCTATATTGAAATATTTTTGGCAGAAGGTAACTGAAACTATCAACAGAACTGTACAGAATAATCTTACATTTATAGTGTAAAATATCCTTTTGAATTATATATCCAGCACGTGGAACCTTACAAAAGGACAATATGAGTGGACTCTCACCACAGCAAAAAGACTCATATTGATGAACTGGAAAAATAAAAATGCAGCTCCCTTCTACATTTGTATTGAAGACTTAAACAAACTCACAACATATTAACAACTTGCATATTATCACAGACTTGCCATGGACAAATTCAATGATATTTGGAATCCATTCTTACAAATACTGTAGAGGGTTAAGATCTGGTGAATTACAATAAAAACTTTGTAAAATATACAGTTTTGGTTTTCTTTCCCCACCCCCACTTGCTTTGCTGTTTCTCTTCATCTTTTACTCTCTTTTACTTACCATGTTTAGTGCATGGTACCATGTTTTCTAACTTTCAATAAAGATGTCTTTAAAAATAAATAAATCTCTGTCTTCCAGGAACATGAAAGGGATATTCTGTGTAGTTCTGCCAAACAACTGGTTTCATCAGCAGCTGGACCAAGAAGCGCATGTAATATATAAATTGTGCACATTTATTTTGCATGATTTATTCTTCTTTTGCTGGTCAAAAGACAATTGCAAAGAGCTGTACCAGCATCTTGCTCACATCCACTTCAGGCTTCTGAGATCCCCCAAGGCATTGCACAAGCACTTTCAAGTTTATATTTGAAACCTAAGGAGCTAGAAGCTTGTTTTAAAAATAAAAAGGAAACTGGGCTGCTTTGAATTTGGTAAATTCTGCATTCCATACCAGATTTGACACTCATAAATTATGATTACAGAACACACACAGCCATGAATATTCCACAAAAATATACTACAATATATTCCATAAACTATGTATCAAGTGTCATCTAGAGGAGCATCCTATATTGCTCCAGCCAGGTTTATTCAAGCTGCTCAACTGCAGTAGTTATTTTCACCAACAGTTCATGAGTTTATGCATCACTGGGGTCTGTTTGGTTCTGCATTTGTAGAGCAGCTGGAGAGGGCAGTTCCTCTGAGCATATGCAGAATGCCTTGCCCTCGTTGCACATAACCACTTGTGCTTGGGTTTAACATGAAGGTTTTTCTCACCAAAGGGTGTGGCTTCCATCCAAGTTTAAGTTCAGACACCATTCTTTCCCTATAGACTGTATTTGGGCTAGTGGTTTAATCCGCATTAAGGCTGTTCCTATGGCCTGTGTGAGACCTTTCAAGAGAACCGCAAGATTCAGGAAATCTCTCCCACAGGGGAACTCATTCGAAACCTTCTTTTGCTCAGTAGCCAAGCCCCAAAGTATCCTTTACAAACTGTTCAGGGAAGGTAAACAGCAATTAGGTTGAACTTAGGTGGAAATGATGGTGGTGATGATGACTTCATTCAGTCTGGATAAGGAATTATGGAGAAGCTGTCACAGTTTGTTGTCCTTGGTGCTTGGAGAGCCTCTTGTCCTCCCGTCATCCCCTCTAATGCTCTCATGGTTTTATCCTACTCGTCGTTCTATATAAAGCAACTCCTGGCCCTGTAAATAGCAGGGTCTTATGATGTATTCTCTGCTGGAGAGGGATCTGTGGGGATATTTTTAGCTTTGAGACTCGAGGGATTTGGGGATTGGTTGGTCTAGCTTTTTATTATGAATTTGTGACAGAGAGAAAAGTCATGGGTTGCCACCTCCTCGCCCCCATTCTCTTCCTCTCAGCCCTCTGTCTATCTGTGCCAAAAGCCGCTGCCTCAATTGCCTTCCCTCCCTCCTCCCTCCTACAATTCTTCCCACAGTGGTTTGGATTATTTTATGCTTTTGCTGCAGTATCATAACCCAGAGGAAGGCTGGGTGGAGCGTTTGTACAAGAGCCTTTGATGGATTCTGGCTGGGCCTCTGGTTTCAGGCCAACTCATCTTCAAATACTCTTATCTCTGCGCTGTTCCCAAGTTCCCCTTCTCCTCATCCCCATGAAGCAGAAGACTGTTTAGGAAGTCCGCAACCTCTCTTACTCAGCTACGGTTCTCCAGGAACGACATAAGCAGTAGATCCCTCAGCGTCAATGTTACGGCTCTTTGTAGCCTATCCTTCAAGGAATAGGCCTTCAGCCTGGACCAGAAGAGATGCCCGATAACCCATCTCAGAAAAACATCAGCCCTGCTGACAAACGATGGCTGTGCATATACACAAGCGCACACCAAAAAATAATTCCAGCAGCACCGTCACTCAGTGCGATGTTAAATACGTCATTGCATTTAATCTGCAGTCTCTTCTCCTATTTTGTAAAAAATCTGATGGAGCAGCAGAATGTACTCTATGTGCAGGGATACACGGGGAGGCGGCAGAGTGCTGAGCTTGCCTGTGCATGAAATGACGTGAAGATGGGCACTGCGTGGCAAAGGAAGCTGGCAGCGCGCAACGCGAGGTGTGTGGGGGAGTCATGCGACTATGTCAGAACTGGCGAGTGGGCTGTGGGGATGGCGGGTGACGTAGTTCACAAGGGAAAGTGTCAAGCGGGGCAAATGAGGAAGGATGCAGCCCACCTGGCATCTTTTCACGGGGGTGGCAAACATCTTATTATTATAATAAGCAATGGAATCGGTACCCAGGCAACAGCTGCTGGAGCAGCTTTCCCCAACGAGGTGCCCTCTGGATGCTTTGGATAGCACATCCCATCACCTCCAGCCTGGGCTGCCTGGGGCTGATGGGAGCTATAGTCCAAGACACATAAAGCACCATGTTGGGGGTGGCTGTGGCACGTTCTTTACAGCTTAACATGCATGGAGGATAGCAGTCATTGTGTCATGATGGATATAGGCTGGAAATCAGAGGGAACATGAATACAGAATGCCAGTGCTGACAAACAACAGTCCAATGCCACTGTTGTGCTCACGGCTTGCCTGTGGATTTCCCATTGGAAAATCCCGCTGTGGGCAGCAGAAATTGGACTAGGTATGCCCTGCACAGATCCAGAGGAGCTCTCGTGTTCACTAAAGAAAAATGCTGATGGGCATGTGGGGCCCAGAGGGATTATGACCTCTAGAGGAATGCTCAGTCATATTACAGCAGGGTGCATGCCCTAAGCCCTTACCTTTGGCCTCCTTAGGTGTTGTTTTTAAGAGGGCTATTGGGGGTGCGTGATTTGGTTATAATGCAAGCATTCACTTGGAAGCATGCCCCACCACCACCACCACCACAGGAACCTTGCAAATCAGCATGCTTAGGAGCATATAGTTTGGGCTTCCTAAACCGCCGTCCCCCCAAGGATGAGTAAGAATATTTAAAACAAAACCAAATGAAGTGAAGGGGACAAATAAGAAGACCCTGCTGGATCAGATCAAGAACCCATCTAGTTCCATGTCCCGTTCCCCACGGTGGTAACAGTAAGCCCTAGTGGTGAGAGGGATCTACAGTTCGTGGCTTGCAGACCCAAATATAAACCTATGCTCCCCCTGCCTATCAGAGCTACAATTTCTCCCTTCCTGGAACAAAACCTGTTCATCTAGTGGGAACATGAGAAAGAGAGAGAGAGAGAGAATGATTGCCAAGAAATGACCAAATGCATCCATTTTATCCATAAATACAGCGCAAGCAAACACTGGCTCCTTCAAGGCTTGCAGGGGAGGCTCTGCCAAGGTGTATTTTCAGAATGCTAACGAGGAAGGGACAGAAGGCCAAGGTTGACAAGTGGTCTGCTCAGAAGGTGAAAGCCACAAGATTGTGTATGTGTGTGTGAAATGAGAGAGACAACAACCGCAGGCACGCTTGTCAGCTCAACTTGTGAAAGGAATGCCGTGGGCTGCTGTTTGCATGATATACAATACTAATGGGTGACTACAATTACAAGACAATGGCTAGGATGGCTCCCAGCTGTTGATCATTACAAAGAGGTGTCATTCCTCTGAGCTGTGCCCAGAGCAGCCCTACAGAATTGACATCTATCTCCAAGCTGAGGAGCCGGCGTTTCCAACAGCAAAGCCGTGGGGGGGGGGTATGGGTTTGTCCAGCGAGCTTCTCTTCTCGGGGTTCAAACCCCCTTGTTTTGCTTTCAGTGTACCAGGAGAGAAGCGCTTCTAACTGGCCACTGAGCCATGGGCTGCCACTGTTCAACCCTGCATATCTATAGCCTGGAACAATTCGCAGAGACGGGTAGAATGATGCCCGACGCCTCCCTCGCTGCGCCTGACAAGCGCCTGTGCCTTGCCTCTCAGCTCAGACAACGGCAGCGCGGAAGAGCTTCAGCCCATTTCACAGAAACGCCTGATAAAAGTTTGGGATGGGAAGGCAAGAGCGGCGCTGCTTCGCCTTCCCTCCCACCCCCACCCCGTCCCATCTTTCTCCGCATGCATCCACCAGCTCCTGCCCCCCCTCCCTCAGCAAATCCCAGACTTACAGGGCAGCCTCCTGCCGTGGCTGTGAGCTTCAGGTCCTGACATCGCCTTCAGAGAGGATGACAGCCCAAGCAGTGAATCAGCCTCTGTCCCGGGGATCCCCCTGAACCGCCCCTCGCAGCAGGTCAGAGGCGAGGTCCTTCCGCAGCTCCCAGCAGTCTTCTCATCTTCCCAAGGAGTGGTCCAACTCAGGGGCTGCTCCGGCCGCCAGAGGAACTCACGCTGCCTGCCTGTCTCGCTTCCAGCTCTGGCTTGGGAAGGGCTGGCTGGGACTTCAGGCAGAGCGTACCAAGTGGTTTATCAGCGAGGGGGGGGGGGAGGCGCAGCTCTCAAAGGGGCTTTCCCCCACCTCCCTACGTTGCCTGTACCATTGCCAAGATCAGAAACGAGGGGAAAGAGGCAGGGAGGAGGAGGAGGTGGGTGTTTTGGTTTCGCTGCTGGCGGCTGAGTCTGCCGCAGAAATCCCCTAAGAACATCAGAGCACCCACTCCCTGCGACTTGAAAAGGCTCGGCTCCGCGGCAGCAGAAAGGCAGCAGCGAAAGGGAAACCACGATTCACGCAAGAGCAGGAACCGATGGGGGAGAAACAGGAGCCATTAGAGAATTGGGGTCTTAGTGGAGGTGTCTATTAACTGTCAGTGCCTGACGACAATGCCCACCCCGGCAAACCGAAGTTGTGGTTCTGCCAGCATGATGCTCTTTGCAAGGGCGGTCGCTCAGGGTAGAGTATTTGCTTTGCATGCAGAAGGCTTCAGGTTCCATCTCCTGCATCTAAAGGAGGAACTGAGAAAGATCCACGAGTGGAATCCTGGAGAGCTGCTGCCAGCCAGTGTAGACAGTACTAAGCTAGACGGCCCAGCGGTCTGACTCAGTGCAATGCAGCTTCCAATGTGAGCCTTCACCCTGCGCCTATGAGTGAATAGCATTGCTTCACACTATTCCTAGGTATACCACAGTTTATGGACAGGGAACCTGTGGCCCTCAAGATTTTGCTGGTCTGCAACTCCCAATATCCCTGAGAATTGGCCATACTGGCTGGGGCTGATGAGAAAACGACATGTTTCCCCATCTCTGCCACAATACCTTGCTATGCCCCTTGTTCAAATTACATTTTAAGACACACACACACAAACCTTTTGCTTAACAGGACAGCTTTCCCTCTGAAAGTCAGCCTAAATTTGCACCTGTACATATAAATTGAGATATGCACGTTATGCAAATTTGCATCACGGGGCTGTTTTGCACAGTCTTTCAATGACCTAGCAGCACACATGAGTTATGATTTAGGCTGTCTCACATTTATTGGGTGACCGCGGGGGAGAGGGGAGGTATTCACTTTCTACCTTCACACCCCATTGCAGAGGGAATTCGAGCATGTAGGGCAGGCGCCACATTGTAAGTGGAAAACCAAGGTCTGTCCTCTTGCCTGAGGATGATATCGGTAAAAAATGCTTAGTGCTTCTTAAAACACATGGGGCATGTGATGATAGATACGTGATGGTTCTAAGCAGCTAATAGCCTTGGGAGTCCATTTTTACATAATCGCCTATTTTGTGTCTTTCCTACCTGTTCTAGAAATCCTATTCCTAAGCTACATTTGTTACAAACCACCTCAGTCATATTATTGACTGGTCTGAAGAAGTTCTTCCCACCATGCCTAATTTACAGGATTCTGCACCACAATATGTGCTTATGGCCACCAGCTTTGATCACTTTCAAAGCAGATCAGACACATTAATGGACTGTAAGCCTTTCAATTGGTATTAGTGATTATGACTATTATATGGGCTCCCTTTTTTGAGCGCATTAAGCCGCTGAATGCCAGTCGCTGGGGTGGGGGACAACAGCCTGAGAGGGCTGCTGCCTCTGTGAGCCACTGGTAGGCTACCAAGAGGCATTTGATTGGCCACTGAGGGAAACAGGATTCTAGGCTCGGTGGGCCGTTGACATGGCAGAGCTCTTCTTATGTACTTATCCCTGTTTGGGATCTGTGCCTTGCGGCCCAATCCTGAACTCCATCCCCTCAAAGTTATGGAGAACCAGCATGGTATTGTACAGGGGTATACACAATTCACGCTTCCTTGAAATTGTGTTAGTTTTTCAATAGACCACAAGCAAGGTCCCTCAATTAAAAATGGGGGGCAGGGGGCGGTATGCAGTTAAATTTAAGGTTTTCTCTGAGTATGCACGCACACACGCGTGCACACACACACACACACACACACACACACACACACACAAAGAGCCCAGGCATTTGTTATAATACCAGAACAATCTTTTTACACCGAAATCCATTCCTGGTTTTCTGTTAAGCTTTCTCCATTTCAGCAGCCTAATATGGAGGTAGGGGAACCCCTACCTTCTTTGCAGGGGCAAAACTAGACTTTATTTCACCTGGGTCAAAGACCCTATTTGACACTCCCCCCCATGAGGATTTGTGTACACACACAGAGAGACTGGGAGCCTCAATGGCACCCCCCTGGAGGCTTCGCCTGTGGCCAAAAAACCCCCAAACATCTGGCTAACTACCATACATTTTTTTAGATTTACAAGGAAATCTAAAAATTTGGATGTAAGGAATCCACTTCTCTCTTTGATTTGCTCCTGCTTTGTTGGACAGGCAGTGCAGGACTTTCAGGCAGGTGCACTCTATCCTAGCCATGCCTGCATCCCAGAGACTTGCTGCTTCGCATTCCCAGCTGATCACAGTCAAGTTAACATCTTTCCATTCTTGTTTTTCCAGAAATGGCAAGATGAAGACAGGCACTGCCATTCTCCCAGCAGCATTGGGTGTTGGTGTGGGTTATAACAATAGCCACTACCGATAATCTCTAGATCAGGGGTAGCAAACCTTTACAGGCCAGCGGGCAAATTTAGAAAGTGACATGGATGCTGACAGGTCACAAAATGGCGGCCATGAGCTTGTGGCATAACACAAAATGGCTGCTTTAATGTGTGAAATAACACAAAATTGGGGGAGGTGGTAGGCTGTATGCCAAGACACTTCTAATTCCTGGATCCAGCAAGTGTTAAAATCTAAGCAAAGATTCGATTCCTGGAATAGCCAGCCTAGCTTCCTGGTGAGGTCATGGCCCCAGTACGGGTCATTAAGGTAACAAAGGACATGGCTCTGTGCCAGAGTACAAATGGGTGGACTCCCCCTTCCCTCAACTGTCTGGTAGTTAGAAAGACAAAGGCAAGGGTGGAGAGTTGAGTTAGGTGAGCTAGAAGCTAGAAAGAAGCAAGGCTGCAGGCTGGACAACTGGGAGACAGAGCCATGCCTGATTTCTGCTTGAATCCAAGGCTAGGGCTATGGCAGAAGCAAGACCGTCTTGGGGTGTTAATGTCATAAAGCCCTTCATCGTAGGCTCAGGTAAATAAATAGATGTCTAAATAAACTATGTCTCATAAAGACACCACAGTCTCTTCTGTACTTCATTCCAAAGGAAACACGATCCCTGGAATTTCGCACCACTCAGAGATTGGGGTGGTGTGCAACGATCTTCTTAAAATAACACACTTATGTAATACAAAACATTACAAACTTGTATCAGAATGCATTTCTTGTGTTTTCAGATTTCCAGGGCAATTTGCAGCAATACTGCCTACATATACTTTTTCCTACATATAGCAGCCTTTGCTGCAAAGGAGAAACCTTCTTTACCACATGATGATTAGTGGCTTGTAAGCAGGAAACCCAAAGCTTCCTTTCCGCATCCCAAAATAAATAAAATAAATAAAATGAAGTGGTAGAATGGACTGTACTACTTCAGACTTCAAGTTTGTTTTATGCTGCCATGTGCCTCAGAATAAGCCTGTAAAGTCTCATATGTTTGCCAGCCTCATATATATATATGAATACATGTAGATATGTTTTCGTATACCAAGTAAAGCAATGTGTTATGTTTTAAACTCTGGTGCAGTCTTTTCTATGAGAGAAAAAGAGAACTGTTTTTTTTTTCAATGATCAAACGGCCTGGGGCAGCTTTCGCACATATAAATACCACCACAACAACCCTTCAACATAGGCCAGAATCATAATTTCCACATTGCATATGAGAGGCTGAGAAAGAGCAGCTTTCCTAGCACTGCTTAGTGAACGATGGCTCAGATGGGATTTGAAACTGATTTGATCTGGGGAAACCACAGAATCAAAGGGAAGAACACTCTGACAGTCTGAACTCCATCCCTCAGCCAGAGGTTTATGGGTAGATGTCTGGGTTTTATTTGTTTGTTTGTTGTATTATTGCAGACTGTAAGCCACCATGCAGACAATTTGATTGTAAGGCAGGGAATTAATCTTCAAAATAAAATAAAACACAGCACAGCAATTTAGTGCAATCAAGCCCAGAGCTATATGAAACTCAGTGAAAATGTTTCTACTCCTCTTTGATGAGATTACTTTTTAGGAAGGGGTGGGAGAAGATGCATACAGTTTCATTTATTCATTTGTTTAAGAAATGTATGCCCCTCCATTCTGTTTGTGACCTCCAAGACAATAGAACAACAAATAAATTACAGTATATTGCATCTAGAAACCAAATAAAAACCCACAAGTAAAAAGTCACACCTTCAGCACCAGCATTACTACCATCAATCAAATAGCTCACAATTAAATATGCAGCATACAATTGCAGCAATCAAGTGAACATGTGTGGAAGGGAGATGTTGTATGGTCAGGGTACCCCCATTGAGAAAGCTCTGCCCCTGATAACCACTTACAGCCCACCCAATCCCCAAAGGATGGAGCAGTCCAAACAGAGCCTTAGCTGATGATCTGAATGCACAAGCAGGCTGATATGAAGGAAGGTTTTCCTTTGGAAATCCCAGTACCAGGCTGTTTAGTACTTTAATGATCAAAGCTATTAAGAGCCGCTGCATTGTAGTGGTTAGAACAGGCTTCCTCAACCTCGGCCGTCCAGATGTTTTGAAACTACAATTCCCATCATCCCTGACCACTGGTCCTGCTAGCTAGGGATCATGGGAGTTGTAGGCCAAAAACATCTGGAGGGCCGAGGTTGAAGAAGCCTGGCTTAGAATGTCAGACTCGGACTGACAAACTCCTTGTTGGCTATAAAGCCTTGGGCCAGTCACTGTAAACTGTCGCTGTTTCTTAGCATAAACTGCCAAGGGAGTTTTGACGATAAAATGGGGTGGGGGGGGGGAGGAGAGAAAAAAACATATGCCATCCTTTGAAGGAAATGTGCAGTGTAATAATGGAAACCATAAAATCATAAAAGTATACCACCAGCAGCCTTGGAATGGTAGAAACTGCTTGGGCTCAGATGAAGCACATTAGCAAGATGAAACTTGCAAGGCAGTGGGAATGAACGCTGCAAATTAATACGGAAGTTCAGAAGGAGCAGATCCAGGACTTATGTGGCAGTTTCCCAGTACAGAACTCTTTGCTGAGTTATGAAGCTGCCCACTGCCTGCCTGCCCCATGACCATTATGTCCACTTCTGTTTTCTGTATGGATTTATGGCTTTTCATTGGCAAAGCGGGTGGAAGGATGAGCATTTACAGTTGCCAAGAAACCCCTGCTGATGTTCCTCCACAGCCTTCTGTGCCCTCAAAGCAAAGCTATACTGCCTGAGAGAATTGGGGAGCAAGGGAGGGAACAGAAAGTGGGGTGCTCAGATCCTCCACCATGTCCTTGGAAGGAATCTCTCCTTCTCCCCTGAATCTGCAACAATTACTGGAAAATTAAACTAAAAACGACTGAGAAACCAACATCCATTTTTATTGTCATTGTCCATTCAGATTACTGTTTCAATATTAAAAAAACCCACCCTAAATAAAAGCATTCCCTATTCATCTTAGCGCTATCTGAGAATGAAAGAATTTGGCATACTTTTCATACACAGTACCTATTGTCCAGTACCTGTGTCACCACCAGCTTAAGAATGAGTAACTAACAAAGCTCTGGAGCAGAGGGGCGTAGAATGAGCAGGGCTCCCTCCCAAAATGCAACATGACTGCATAACCACATTTTATACACACATTCCCATCGAAAGAGGGACTTTATGTAAATCATAAAGTCTAAAATCGCCTGGCTGCCCCACTGGGGTTCACAGTCAAGGCTTCAGCTGCCAGCATCTTGGAGGGGCTCATAGCACTCTTCTGCTGGCCAGTGTTCTAGCTCCACACTGATCACCTTCTCCCTCCTCTCTGCCATATTAGTTGGCATACATATAAACATCACTGTCACACTACAGAATTTAGACTAAGATCCAGGCGTTGGCTCCCTAGTCTTTAGGCCGCCAGAATAGCTAATCAGGAGATGGGAGCTGCAGGCAAAACAAGTCAACTAGGAAACTGCAAACCAAGGACCTTCCTAAGCCAGAGAGTCATGTGACAATTGAAGGCCTATGTCACTCTGTGTCCTGCTATACAACCTCCAGGTCTCCTGTAGGTCTCTCCTTCAGTAAGAGCAACAACATGTTGTGTCCTGGGTTAATCACTGGCTGTGTGTAGTTCTGTTTGGCCTTAGGCCAGAAGGGAGAAAGCGGGCAGCAATGGCAGAAGGAGCAGCAGCATGGCCTGGGGACTCTGGGAGTGAGTTGTGGGTTATAAAAAAGACAGCAGAACTAGTATTATGCCCCAACTAGTATTAAGAAGCATTTAAAATTCCCCCATTGTTCCTTCAATACATGCTGGCAACTGTTATCTACCAGTGCTGCTGTCCTTCTTGGTTCTGGTGGTGTCCTCTGGGTGTTCCCTGCTGAGGTGTGTGGGCCTTGGAGAGTGCCTGATAATATCAGCCTCTTTTGCCAGCTCTGGTTAAGATTTCTTTTCTATCTGCTTGCCTGTGGGTTTCCTGTGCCTCCTTGCTTGTCTTCTTATGTACGACTCTGTTCCTTTAGGCTGCCTCCCTAATTTAGGACTGGATTCATTGCTTGCACCTGTGAAGTTGCCAGGGCTGGCCCTATCATTAGGCAGAGTGAGGTGGCTGCCTCAGGCAGTAGGTACTCAGGTGGGAATGCAACAGTGGCAGCCCCCTGCCATTCCACTTTAGCCCCCTCTGTTGGAGCTGGCACTGCGCCCCTTATGCTAGCCTGCTGCTCCCAAGTGGTGGACACTGTCCCATCACCAGTGCTGAAGCAAGAGTCAGCTTCCAGCCCAGTCAGCTTCTGTACATGGAATGTTTGGGGCACCATCTTGTCCTTTGCCTCAGGCCGCAAAATGCATTGGGAAGAAGAAGAAGAAGAAGAAGAAGAAGAAGAAGAAGAAGAAGAAGAGGAGGAGGAGGAGGAGGAAGAAGAAGAAGAAGAAGAAGATTTTATTTATACCCTGCCCTCTCTGGCCAGAGCCAGGCTCAGGGCGGCTAACACCAGTAATATTACAATAAAACATAATGGGGGGGGGGAGAGAAACCAATTTAAAATACAGGTTAAAAGTACAATTTAAAATGCAGACTCATTTTAAATAATAGCCCATAGATCAAAACCATAAGGGCAGGGAAACATAAGGGTCAGACTGAGTCCAAACCAAAGGCCAGGTGGAACAGCTCTGTCTTGCAGGCCCTGCGGAAAGATGTCAAGTCCCTCAGGGCCCTAGTCTCTTGTGACAGAACCTTCCACCAAGTTGGGGCCAATACTGAAAAGGCCCTGGCCCTAGCTGAGACCAATCTAACCACCTTGTGACTTGGGACGTCCAAAATGTTGTCATTTGTGGTCCTTAAGGTCCTCCGCAGGGCATACCAGGAGAGGTGGTCCCATAGGTACGTGGGTCCTAGGCCCTCCTGGCCTCTGCTTGTACATCTTTGACTTCAGAAAGTAGGGACCCAGGTCTCTACTTGCAGATATAAATGGGGATGTTTGAAAGAAGATGGCTGCAGTGTAGTGATCAAAGTGAAGATGCCCTTAGGGCAAATGGGCATTACCTCACCAATTTTAGTCTGCCTTCAGCCAGTCACCATTGTCTGTCTGCCTTCTTGCTTACAACAAGCCCAGCGGATAGCACTCTTTATCAGCCTCCTTCTCCCTAAGTCTCAGTGCTTATACGGGGAGCCAGCTACTGTGGGCTTCCCTGCCTTCTGCCCTACCAGTCCCAGGGGGCACCAGCCACCACTGGAAGATGCCAAATACTCATGAGTGCTCTCAAGCTGGATAGAATACGGAGAGGAGCAGGCAGGGGTTGTGTATTGGCAGGAGGAGAATCTCCATACTGAGCCAGTTTGGGCCTATTCAGGTCATTCTGAACCAAGATGCACAACAAATACAGCTGAGCAGGCAGGGACCGCTTTTGAGCATGCCAAGAATCTGCCTCTTAACAACGGCAAGGAAAGTGTTAAGGCATAAAAGCAGTAATCACCAGCCACGAACTGATTCACTACAGGTTTAAAAGGTGGAATTAAAGCCAGGTTTTAACCAAAGCTGTCCTTTGTAAGAGAAAGTTCAGTGCTGATGTAAACAATTTTGTAAGTCTTTTATTTGTGTCTTTTTTTATTCAGGCAACGTACTAAGTATTATTTGGGGACAGGGCAGCTTATGGAGCAACCCTGGCTGCCTCAGGCTAAGTGTGCTGATCTGTGGAAAGAAGCAAGAAGGCAGAAAACGGGGCAGAGAGCAGGGTGGCCTGATCGACCCCTTTGGCTCAGGGGCGAGCTACATGTTATATTCAGATGAGCACCCATGTTGGTAACTGCTGAGATCTGTGGACACCCACCCCAGGTGGTGGTCAACTACTGGACTTCAGGTGGCATTTTCTCTGTGAAGTATCCTGGATTGACTCTGTCTCCATTGGGCTACTGGACCCTCCTGGACAAGATGGAGTAGAAGAAGTCTTCCTGTTCCTGTTGAGCCCTTGCTTGGGCAACAAGGACACCCCAAGTTCTGGTGTCATTTCATCCCCGATTCTGCTTTGCTCTCCAACTCTGCCTCCTGATTTACAAAATCAGGTTGTTGGAGCTCAGTATTGTCCACGCTTATCTCAGTAAGAGCATCTCTACAGGGTTTCAGTCGGGAGCTTTCCCCACCGCTACCTGGAGACACCAGGAATTGAACCTGTGACCTTCGTCATGTAAGGTGGATGCTCTACAACCCAGCTACATCCCTTCTCCAGATTTCATCCCTTGGTTCTAACATACTCACTGGTCCTGGCTATTGCTTCGCCTCACTGCTCTCAGCTCAGACCATGTCCCAGTCCTGACACCCTGATGGTCACTTTCTGCAAAGAGAAGCTGCCTTGGGGAGGGTGGCATTCTAAGTGAAAAGTTGGAGAAGGAGGAGAAGAGTGGAATGGTGGTGGTAGAGAAATGCATAACCTTTTCCTTGCCAGATGCTGTGCTCCAAATCTTTTTCTTCTTCTTTTAACATGCAAAGGGTAAACACACATTTGGCACCTGTCAGAGGAGAAAGGTGCTATGGGGATTGGAGAAGGCCATGATTTGGAGAAGAGACACAGAGACCTGGCCCACCAAGGAACAGTTCAGACAATCCTATTCTCCTCTCATAGGAATATAGAAAGCTGCCTTAATACTTAGACCATTGGTCCATTTAGCTCGTTGTTTACACTGACCAGCAATGGTGTTCCAGGGTCTCTCCTAGCAAAGCCTGGAGATGCCAGGAATTGAAACTGGGGCCTTCTGCATGCAATTCCTGAGCTCTACTACTACGTCTTAGGGACACGGGTGGCGCTGTGGGTTAAACCACAGAGCCTAGGACTTGCTGATCAGGAGGTCAGCGGTTCGAATCCCCACGACAGGGTGAGCTCCCGTTGCTCGGTCCCTGCTCCTGCCAACCTAGCAGTTTGAAAGCACGTCAAAGTGCAAGTAGATAAATAGGTACCACTCCGGCGGGAAGATAAACGGCGTTTCTGTGCACTGCTCTGGTTCGCCAGAAGCTGCTTAGTCATGCTGGCCACATAACCCGGAAGCTGTACGCCGGCTCCCTCGGCCAATAAAGCGAGATAAGCACCACAAGCCCATAGTTGTTCACGACTGGACCTAATGGTCAGGGGTCCCTTTACCTTTACCTTTGCTACTATGTCTGTGGGTGGGAAGAAATATGATGCAGTCTGTCTTTAAATTCATACAAATTCATACTTTTCTGAAACAACATGTGAACTGAAACACAGCCATCCTTCAAAATTCACACACCTCCAAATTTTGCAGTGCAGTTCTCTGGCCAAGCAATGTGTATAAAAATGTATATATTAAAGGGTGAATACAATGCAAATAAATGCATATAATAGTGAAAATAACATAACATGCATTACCTTATTATCTTGCAATGTCCTTTCAGGGAGAAGGATGGGGACAAAACTTGCAAAATTATCTTGCAGCGATGTTGATGTTAGGCAAAACTGCATATAAAATGTATATAGTAAGATAAATCTGCAGAAAAATGCTGATTAATTTTCAAGAAAACTTTAAATTTTTTTTAAAAAAAGATCGCAAACTGATGTGAAAACGTGAAGAGTTGAACTTAAGACTGGAAGAATGAGAAACAGACAAAAACTAAAACTGATGCATTGAGCCTTCCCTAGATACCACTGAGCCACAGCCTTTCACCTACTCCTCTGCTTAAAATCACCCTACCCCACAAATGCTTTTCATAAAAAAAAGACTCAACTAGCCATTGTGCCTTTAAGCCCCAGTCAGCATACCTTTGTGTGTGTATCTCTGTGTGTTTATAGGATTTGTGCACAGCATCCAACAAAATACCTTCGAGGTGGTTTTTACAACAGTCAATAAAAGCAATAAAATTCAGTCAACCGACATAAGAGCAACAACAATAAAACAGCAGAAGCAGTCCATAACAAAGAAACAAAAACCAACAGCTAAAATCACAAAAAAGGATTTGAAATGTCATTAAAAGCCCAAACTTCACTTGGCAACCTGAAAGATGGCAAAAATAGCACTAGGAGAATACGTAACAAAGTCAGCTCAGATTGAAGATGCTCTGGAAGCTGGGTGGGGCCTCATAATCATCAGCAACCTTGTGGATAGAGAGACCCAAAGGGTCACTGCCTATGCAAAGAGAAGTTTGCGTCGGTGCAATGCAATATCAGAAAGATGCTGCAAAAAGGCAGGAGCAGTGAAGCTTCAAGGCTGCCATTCAGTCATTGGTAGCACTGGGGGGGAAATCAGGGAACAAGGCCTGAGACAGGATGCCTGCCCTAGTGTTGGTACACTTTCCTGACTTTCCATGGGCTCAGGACATGGCTTATTTTTCCTGTGTGCTAGGGTATAAGAACATAGGTAAAGGTAAAGGGACCCCTGACCAATAGGTCCAGTTGTGACTGACTCTGGGGTTGCGGCGCTCATCTCGCTTTATTGGCCAAGGGAGCTGGCGTACAGCTTCCGGGTCATGTGGCCAGCATGACTAAGCCACTTCTGGTGAACCAGAGCAGCGCACGGAAACGCCGTTTACCTTCCCGCTGGAGCCGTACCTATTTATCTACTTGCACTTTGATGTGCTTTCAAACTACTAGGTTGGCAGGAGCAGGGACCGAGCAACAGGAGCTCACCCCGTCGCGGGGATTCGAACCTAGGCTCTGTAGTTTAACCCACAGCGCCACCTGCATCCCATAAGAACATAGGGAGGGTGTTTATGTAAAGCATGATGTGATGTCATGCTTCTGCATCATACCACTCCAGTGACAGACACATACAAGGTTGCCTGTGCCATCACAAAGTTATCCTCGTTCCGTCTCAACCACACACACTGTACACTGATGGAGTCTCAAGTGGGTGTGAGGATCCAGATAACCCCGTATGGTTGTCATGGATAACGCAATGAAAGCCTCAGTTCAGTGCATAGCAACAGCCCAAAAGGCAAATTCTATGCTAATAGTATTAGGAAGTGGATTGAAAATAAAGCAACCAGCATGCCCTGTATAACATAAAGCTATCGTATGAGCGTAGTTGGAATACTGTGTATAGTTCTGGATATTCCATCTCAAAATGATACCATTAAGTTGGAAAAGGTGTTAGAAAAAGGCAAATAAAATTATCAAGAGGTTGGAAAGAGTACGTTCCCTGCACACATACACACCCCAAAGCTATTGTTTTAGGTGCTTTGGACAGTAGAGAAAGATAAGCTAAGAAGGGGCATGGCAAAGTTTACAAAGTTATCCAGATTTCCCACCCACAGTAGGACTAGAATCCAGTCACCTAGAAATTACTGGCACCGCCAAGTAGGCCTGAGAACAGCTCTTGCCTGAAACTCTGGAGAACTGCTGCCAGTCAATGTAGACGATACTGAGGTAGGTGGACTGTTGATCTGACTCAGTATAAGGTAGTTGCTTATGACATATTTATGGAGGGAAAAGCAATCAATGTTTTTAAACTTCCAGTTATGGAATCTCCAGGTTGGGGGGGGGAGCAGTAGCTCTGAATGCCAGTTGCTGACAGGCAAACAACAGGACAGGAGTGTTAAACTTCATGCCTTGTTTGTGGGCTTCCTGATAAAATGTTGAACTAGATGGTAAAGGTAAAGGTAAAGGGAACCCTGACCATTAGGTCCAGTTGCGGACGACTCTGGGGTTGCAGCGCTCATCTTGCTTTATTGGCCGAGGGAGCTGGCATACAGCTTCCGGGTCATGTGGCCAGCATGACTAAGCCACTTCTGGTCAACCAGAGCAGCGCACGGAAACACCGTTTACCTTTCCGCCGGAGCGGTACCTATTTATCTACTTGCACTTTGATGTGCTTTCGAACTGCTAGGTTGGCAGGAGCTGGGACCGAGAGCAGGGACAGGGAGCTCACCCTGTCGTGGGGGATTCGAACCGCCAACCTTCTGATCGGCAAGACCTAGGCTCTGTGGTTTAGACCACAGCGCCACCCGCGTCCCAGATGTAACTAGATGGTACCCTTGCCTTACCCAGCAGGACTCGCCTTACGTTCTTAGGTATCTTTCAAGCATCAGCTGTGGTGCAAATTTGAACTGATAATGAACCAATTTGTTCAAATCTAGACAGCTGATTGAATGAACTTTTCTTTTTTTTACTTAGAAGACAGCTCTTTTAAAAAAACAAAATAAAAATGCATAGTTCTTTTTACCTTAACTGCCAGTCAAGCATAGTAGTTTCCATGGTGATTTTGGTCTAGACTTAGAACTGAGCAATACTGCCCCCTGCTGATGAAACATAGAGAAGCATCCTGCGGTTTTAGCGGAGAGCCTCAGTGGTCTACTAAATACCGCTTTCAATCATAATCAATTTACATAACAAAGCACTGCCTGTTTGAGCTCATCCGTTTCCATTCTAATATGCCGAGATCCACTCTTCCCTTCTCTTCAAATTGTCCTTTTAACAGGGGTATAATGTCTAATTGGGAATATGGCTAGATGACACACAAGTGATTTTGCTTCACATCTGTAGGAACCACAAATAGATGTAGAGTGGCTGGTCCTTTTACTGCTCTGATCTTGAGAACAATATGTGCCCTCATTTGTTTCTTTGGGATTTTCTGTTCCATTTGCTTGCGTGCCTGCTTGCTTCTTTCTCCCCCCCCCCCTCTTCTGAAAGCAGGAAGCACCCTAAGAGGGGCTTAAAAGCAGGGACTCACAAAGTGAAACAGAAATAAGACTCAACCAATCACTGAATCCTTAAAATCTCAGCAACTGAGATTGGCCATCTACCCAAATCCCATTCTTCATAGAGGATGCCCTGCTGGGCCTTCATTTGAGACGAGAAGGATCAGCCCAATGCATAGGTGCCAGCTCCCTGGGGCTCTGGGTGCCCAAGCACCCACAAAATTTCCCATGAAGGGGCTGGGCACCCACACTGCATGGCACCCACCACCCCTGGCACCCTCTCTAGGGTGGCCACTTGCACAGCTACAAGGAATAAAAAAAAATTAAAATGTGTGCATGCTAATGTATTACAGAGAGATGCAAAATTTGGAAATGATTACTATAATTTTAATAGTTATACAGTCTGACTTGCCATAGTGGGGAGGAATATGGCCAGGTGCCTCCTTAGTCAGATGATAACTGTTGATGGGCAACTTCATGACTTGCCCCTGCCAGTCTCTCTCTTCTTGTTGTTGTTCATCTTTAAACCAAACTTGGACCAGACAGTTTTCCAAACAGAGGACTCCTTCAAACAGAGGGCTTCAAATAAGAGCTACATATGCTACTTCTACCTTTGCAACAATACTGCACTGCGGACATATGGCCACATTCACACCACATATTTAAAGCACTATGATCCCACAGTCTTGGTTTCCACCCCAAAAAAATCCTGAGGCTTCAGTTTGTTAACCTTGCACCGCACGGTTACTGGAAGACTCCCTATTCCCCTCCCAGAGCTACAATTCTCGGAATTAACAGTCAATCCCTCTTCAAAGAAAACTCTGTGAATTGGAGATCTGGAATAGGTGTCAGCACTTGTAACAAACTACAGCTCCCAGAATTATCTGGGGAAAACCCAAACTGTTTGAAGTAGTATAAAGTGCTTTAAATGTATAGTGTGAATGTAGCCATAATAAACGTGAGTGCTTTTTCCCCCGTCTTAGGTACAAAGACAGAGCCACCACAATGTACAATGATGAGCATGAGCAAAGAAGCTGAAAACATGTCCCTGAAGTCTCTGAGAAGGTCTGGTGCACTTATATTCCAAAGCAGGTAATTCCACAGCCGTGCTATGTCACAACAGAATTTGGGGTGGCCAAAAATGGACAATAGAGCACCCTCCCACCTTTCTAAGTACATAATTTGATTGGACTGGCATGTCCAATTGGACATATGATGAGACACTAATGGCCACAGCCCCTGAGGACAGCAGTCTAGCTCAGGGAAGCTTTTTCCAATGTTGGGTCCCTAACCATTGGCCATGCTGGCTAGGCATGATGGAAGTAGCATCTGGAGATCCAAGAATGGGGAAAGCTGGCTGGATGCCACCGCCTCCCCCCTCATCTGTCATTTGAGGCAGCTGCCTCACTCTGCCTCGAAAACAAGTCCACCACCATGGACGTTATTTTTCCAACTTACGTACAAAATAAGAAAACATTTTGCATCAAATGAGAATAAAATATTTGTCTCTTTGAGCCCCCTGACTCAGATCAGGAGCAAGAAGCTCTTGAGGACAAGGACTCTGAGTGGGAGGAGTGGGGGATGAGTCTATGCTGCAGAGAACATTAAGAGCATGAGAAGAGTTTTGCTGGATCAGGTCAACGGACATCGAGTCCAGAATCCACAGTGGCCAAGTGGATATACCATGGGAAACCTGTAACAGGACCCAAGCAGAAAAGCACTCTCGCCTCCTGTGGTTTTCAGCAACTCGTATTCAGAACCATCACTGCCTCTGTCCATGGAAGCAGAGCAGAGCCATCACGAACAGTAGCCGTGGATAACTGTAATTAATCTAAAATGGAAATGGAAGCTTCTGATAATGGCTGCACTGGAGGAGGGGGAGAGGGTGCCAGCCCAAGGGTCATAGCACTAAATCATGGTCTAGCACAGGGGTGGGGAACATTTTTCGGTCCAGCAGGCCAACTTTGGTCCAGCAGTCTCTTCCTACTCCAGTGGGACAGGTGGATGGGACAGCCTACCTGTTCATCATTATGATGTCGGTTGTCCCAACCACCTGTCAAAGTCCCACAGACAGTCTGGGGACAAGAACAGACATTAAAGGCTGGAGAGGCTGTAGCCGTTATACTCTGCTTGTGGGCTTCCTAGAGGCCCCTGCCTTGATCACTGATGATGGATAGAGATTATTTGACTCCATGGGCCTTTGGTCTGATGCAGCAGGCATTTCCCATTATCTCAAACCAGGGAGAAGTAGTAGTTTCTGACAATCACAATTGCACCCTGGTTGATCCTTTACAAGGATTTGTAGACACAAAGGGCAGAGGGATACTACTATTCCTGATGCAATGTGAAGTAACCAGGGTCACTTCTGCTTCCTTTGCTGCTGCCTTCACACCTTCTGTGGTCCTTCAGGAAAGCCCTTGTTTAGACATAGGTTTCCCACAATCATCCTCCTCTAACCCTCTTCCAGCCTCCAGGACTGTGACTCTTTCCCCCCAGTCATTGCTGACACCTGGTTTCTGACATCACAAATAAGTTATGTCACAGCACTTAAGCTTTCACATCATTCATGGCTCCCCAAGCCCTGAAAGGGGCAGTAGCATCTCAGAGCCAGAGAAAGCAGCCACCTATTTCTCATATATCTTGCCTGTCTGCTACAAACCCTGTTGTTGAAGCTCTTAGAAAACCACCTGAGTGAATATGAAAGCCTTGGAGAAGAAGAAACAATGTCCAAAGGTATCTCATCTTCTTAAGAAACCAGGAGTTGGCATCATTTGCTCAAGGCTCAAAGTGAGGGGTGAAGTGGGGGTGAGAGAAATGCTGAAAACTGGCCTGTGGATTTTTAAAAACCCCCAGAAAGTAGTGGAATTTTCTGGTACCTTACAAAAAATGTTATGAGAATCTATCCTTCCCTGGCAGGCAGCCTTTCATACTGATCCAAGTGCTACATATCTGTAAGCAGCTAAGCAGAGGATAAAGCAGCAGTGAGTTCAAAAGCTTCTAAAGCCGTGGCTTTTATTAAGAACATCAAAAGAGCCTGGCTGGATCAAACCACAGACCTATCTATCCCAGCCTCTTGTTCCCTACAGTGGCTATCCAGATGCCTGTTTACTTATTCATTTACTTAAGCATTCGTATGCTACTCTTGAGCCACAGAGGCTCCTCTGCAGTGGCTTACATGCTAATCAATAAAAACAAGACACCCCCTGCCTGCAGTGTTATGTATATAAATTAAATTTTCATGATATGCAAAGTAACAGAGTAGCTTACAGCTAGGAAGCTAAATAACTCTTCTAGGTGAGCGATAGCCTTTTTGTAAAGACTATACAATGTCCAGACTATTTATATTCAAAAAAGCTTTATTTTCATAAACATATAACTGAGATGAATATATTTACAATCTCACACTTATTCAAACATAGGTACGTTCTCACTTGAATTGTAGTCTTCTTACTTAGACCTATAAACAAAACTGTATTGAAACTTGCACCTCACTCAGGCCTTACATTTTCTTATGAAAGGTTTCGTTTTCACCTCAGCAGTATTCTCTTTGTTCCTTACAGAGAGCTCCTGCACAGATTTGGAGTTGTCCCTCTGTCTGTTTCACTTCAGACAGATCACACTGACACAACACTTTCCTCAGCAGTATCCTGAGAAGCCCCTCTCAGCAGCCATTCTCCTCTCTCACACACAAAGAGAACTGAGAGCAGTTAAAAACAACAGTTACTGGAATAACAATCACATTAAACAGGACTGTTTCTCAATAAGTTGTAGGATTCTTCTTCTTTTTCTTCTTCTTCAGGGGAACTATCATTAAAAGAATGATTAAACATCAACAGACAGAGAGACAAATGAGATCTGTTAAAAACATACAGACAATCACAATGAAAGCAAATTAGATTATTGAAGTGGTTCCCACCCACCTCCCTGCTGCATAGACAACTTGAAAATTGCTGAAGGTCTTTGGTGGACCACTTACGGTAATGATTTATACAGGCCTGTTGCAGCAATTCTAATGTTCTGTGCTAGATGCTGTATGACTAACGTCATATGTGTTGTTTAGTTGTTTAGTCATGTCCGACTTTTCATGACCACATGGCTTTAAACACCAGTGCTGAGAGCACGCTAGAGGCTGAGAAGGTGATAATATTTACACAGCCTTTATGCAGTTCAGAATGCATGGAGAGAGGTAGTGGGACATGAACACTAGCCCTACCCCTGCTGTTTATGTCCCCCACTGGGCCCACTTCCAAGCCGTCCAGCCACCCTCAGTGGTGGGGAACCTCAGGCCACAAGCCTAATTATTTAATTATTTGTTAATTAGACAATACATTCACCAGGCTTTCCCCCTTCAGGCCTTCCATGTCCAAGAGGGGCTAACTCACATGACACACACCCCGCCAATGACATCATACCCTCCAACATTTCTCAGATGGAAATAGGGACATCTCATTCCATAATGATAATGTTACTATTTATACCCCACACGTTTTACTGGGTTGTCCCATCCACTCTGGGCAGCTTCTAGCATATATAAAAACATAATAAAACATTAAACATTTTTTTTAAAAAACCCTTCCCTTTAAAGGATTGCCTTCAGACAGCTTGAGGGTTGGATAACTCCATACCCTCCAACATTTCTCCAATGAAAATAGGGACGTCCTAAGGAAAAGAGGGACGCGGGTGGCGCTGTGGGTAAAACCTCAGCGCCTAGGACTTGCTGATCGCATGGTTGGCGGTTCGAATCCCCGCGGCAGGGTGCGCTCCTGTCGTTCGGTCCCAGCGCCTGCCAACCTAGCAGTTCGAAAGCACCCCCGGGTGCAAGTAGATAAATAGGGACCGCTTACCAGTGGGAAGGTAAACGGCGTTCCGTGTGCTGCGCTGCCTCGCCAGATGCAGCTTGTCACGCTGGCCACGTGACCCGGACAGCGCTGGCTCCCGGCCTATAGAGTGAGATGAGCGCACAACCTAGAGTCTGGCAAGACTGGCCCGTACGGGCAGGGGTACCTTTACCTTTACCTAAGGAAAAGTGGAACATTCCGGGATCAAATCAGAAACCAGGACGGCTTCTCTAAAACACGGATGTCCTTAAAATATAGGGGCACTTGGAGGATCTGTGATCTGAATCACATGGTGGAGACTCATGCATAGTTCTAAGGCACTCAGCAGGCCCATGTATATGATCTTGCCCTTTGGCCATCTTTGTTTTCTCACATGTATTTTTATTTGCGGTCTCTCTATCCCTAAATAATAATGGCTCTAGACATCATTTAACAGTTATATAAATAGGCTGCTCCTTCTGAGCAACTCATGCGTTCTGTGTAATATTTGCTTCTTGCTCTTTATAACAAAGTTATAAAAACACTGCAATTCAAAGGGTAGGCTCTGTTAGTGGCTTTGACGTGGCTGACTCAGCAGTCCAATTCATGCAGTCTCCTCTGCAAGTTGAGCTGATTCCCCACTTCAGGCATTTCAGAAGGATGGCAGTGAGTACACAGCAGAGGGCATGGGGCCAGTTTTTGTGGTACCCCTCTCCCCCCCAAAAAAATCCCACAATAGTAGGGTGCAAACATCAGTAAAAAGAGGCCTGTTGCACACTGTCTAGCTTATTCACCCACCACAGTAGTCGATACCATATTATAGCATTATTTTTAAAACTGCCACCCAGCCCAATTTTAGAACAATTGGACTTTATCCTAAGGGTATAGTTCAATGGCCACTTGCATTTAATTCCTCTTGATGAAGCAGACAAAGTGCCACAAACGAAGTGCGTTGAGGACAAGACGTCTTTTGTTGTCCCCATAACTTTGCTCTGTCTTTCTCAGATCATTGATGTGGAGAGTGGAGCATCTCAGACAAGCAATTTGGTACACGTAAGGAGCCACCTAAGGAGGGTAAGATGCCATTTTGTTTGCCTGTTGCAAGGTTTAAAGCCTAAAGTTAGCTAGCATCATTTGGGGAGATGCAACTTCCTTGTCAAAAGCCCCACCATGTCTACCAGTTTAAAGACTGGTCCAATATTTTTTTTGTCAGGGTTAGCCCAAGAAGAAAGTAGCACACACCCAAACCCAACACAGAGATGATCTGAGGCAACCAACATATTATATCAACATGTTGCTCCACAGTGGACCCAGCCTTAAGGAACTAGGCCAAAAGCAAACATAAAATTAAATTTAAAAACCTTAGGCATTTTGGAGCCTGCTGGAATAATTGCATGTGTGTATAATATCATATTGAAACAAAATTTTAAATTTTTTAATTTTTATTTTAAAAAATATTTCTGTCTTTTTCCTGTTGACCTCACACAAGTAAACAGTTAACTACAATAGTCTCAAGATAATACTAATAAGGAAGCAGGCTGGGCTCACTCTTTGGCAACCTCTTCAGATGTTGTGTGCTCTCTTTATTTTCTGTACCTGCACAGATAATAAAGAAACTGGTTCTCCTCAAAATGCTCAAGAGTCCAAACCGCAGAATCGAGTGGCTTTGTGAATTAGCGCACAAGTACAGGAAGATGTTAGCGATTGGGAGTGCTCTGGATTCAGGTGCTTCCTGCTCCGGGTAAGTGACCATAGATAGGGATCTGTGTGCATACATGTGGTTATTTTGCTAGAATATAACAAACAGGGCCCTCTGAAAGTGTGTGTGTATATGATCATAGAATCATAGAACTGGAAGGGATCTGTTATGGCTTGGTCTCTCCCACAAACGTGAGATGACTCTGGCTGTTAATTATTTCAGATTTATTGCTGAAACAACAAACTAGGACGGAGCTCTTCTACTCATCGTCCTCCTCAGAAGGTGGAGTTGCCCGGACTAAGCTCCTCCCCCTTGCCCAGCACGAAAGCC
Organism: Podarcis raffonei; assembly: GCF_027172205.1. Taxonomy (NCBI): domain Eukaryota; kingdom Metazoa; phylum Chordata; class Lepidosauria; order Squamata; family Lacertidae; genus Podarcis; species Podarcis raffonei. The sequence goes on from NC_070607.1 coordinate 76,873,861, forward strand.
CCCACCTTCTCTTCCGGTATCTTTAGAGCTTCTTTAGAGCTCTTTAGATTCTTTATGTTAAGTTGTGGGTGAACATATCAGGCGACACAGCGATTCTTCAAAACAGCTCTTGTTTATTCACAGGCCAGAACTGAACTGAACTGAAGGGTTCAGCCAGCCCGCTTATATAGAGCTCCACTACAACGCAACTTTCTGTAACTAGCCAATCGCTGAACGTCACTTTCAATCCCCTATTTGCATATGTGGACCTGAGTGAAAACTATCTACAGTATCCCCCTGCTGGCCCAGGGTGAGAACTTCAGTACATAACACTAGATCTTTAGAGCACTTTTGAGATCCTACGAGATTTGGGAGAGAATGCTTTCTGCATTCCAACGTCTGACTCACTATTGGAGCTCTCAGGCAGCAGCCTGTCACTCTGGCCCTGTCTTTCACCTCCCCTTTGTTCAGAGCTCAGATTACAGCTGCTCTCCCCCTCCTTTCTGCCTTCTGCTTTTAACTGTTCTCTCTCTATGCCTGCTTCTGCTTCTCCTGTTAGCATCTGAGCTTTGCTGACAGGATCCCAAGGGTCAGCCAGTCCAATCCCCATCAAGAATCTCATCTAAAGCTTCCATAACAGATGGCCATCGAACCTCTGCTTAAAAATCTCCAAGGAAGGAGAATCCACCACCTCCCAAATGAGTTTAAACAGCTCTGACTGTCAGAAAGTTTTTCCTGATGTTGAGCTGGAATCTCTTTTCTTCTAACTTGAATCCATTGGCTCTGGAGCAGATGAAAACAAGATTGCTCCATCTTCCATGTGACAGCCATTTTTATATTGGAAGGTGGCTATGATATCTCCTCTCAGTTTCCTCTTTTCCAGCTCCTTCAACCATTTCTCATAAGGCTTGGTTTCCAGACCCTTGATAATCTTGGTTGCCCTCTCTGCACACGTTCTAGCTTGTCCATATCCTTCTTAAACTATGGCACCCAGAACTGGGCACAGTACTCCAGGTGTGGTCTAACCAAGGCAGAATAGAGCTGTACTATTACTTCCCTTGATCTGGACACTATACTTCTGTTGATGCAGCCTAGAATAACATTAGCTTTTATTGCTGCTGCATCACACTGTTGACTCATGTTAGGCTTGAGATCTACTAAGACCCCTATATCATTTTCACATGTACTACAAGCAAGCCAGATGTGCCCCATCTTAAATTTGTGCAGCTAGTTATTCCTGCCTAAGTGCAGAACCTTACATTTATCTCTACTGAAATTCATGTTGTTAGTTTTGGCCCCATTCTCCAATCTGTCAAGGTAATCTTGAATCCTGATTTTATCTTCTGCGGCATTGGCTACCCCTCTCAGTTTGGTGTTATCTGTAAATTTGATGATCACCCCATTGATTCACCTGATACTGGAATATGGGGATAATTCAGTGTTGGCGGAAATTGGGTTCCAAATTCCTCTCAGGGTCACAGATTATTTGCTTTGATGTTTTTGGGTGGGTGGATCAACTGCTACTTTCTGCAACTCCCCTCTTCCTTGCCCACTACTTCCTAAGTGCTTTCCTTTATTTTTTTTATTTCCAGTGTGCCCTGAAAAGAAAAACTCTTCTTTTCTTTTCATCCCTCAGGTTTGTACAAAACTAGAAAACTGCACAAGCAAATTTACCATTGCCTATCTGTATGCATTTCCACACTTCTTGGGCGGGGATTTTTTAAAAGACAAAACGAAACAGAACAAGGTGCACATGGGCCCTGTGAATATTTCACTGGCATGACAGAATCAACAAACTATAAGGCAGGGACAAACAAAAGGGATGAATGGGAAAGGCCAAAATTGCTCCTCATGTACAAATTTAAAATAGTTTAAATATTAAACTATTCGTTTAATTCTAAAGGAAGGGGGAGTGGCTTAAGAGCTACATAATGCTCAGATGTGGATGAGTCCTAAATTACAAGCATACCTTGGTTTTCAAACAGAATGGGTTCCGGAAGTCCGTTCGACTTCTGAAATGTTTGGAAACCAAGGCATGGCTTCTGATTGGCTGCAGGAGCGTCCTGCAGCCAATCGGAAACCACAGAAGCCACGCCGGATGTTCGGCTTCCGAGGCAAAGTTCGCAAACCAGAACACCTACTTCCGGGTTTGCAGCGTTCAAGTTCCAAGTTTTTCCTGAACTAAGCTGTTCAAAAACCAAGGTACGGCTGTATATGGAAGAAAAAACTAAAACAATGAAAATCCATAATAATGCTTCCACCCCACTCATGTGACAGGGTGTGCACCCCCTCTGAGGAACCTCCAGCACCTAATGTCAGCATGATTGATGAGCCTGCCATGGAAGTTGAGGAAGTTGCTATAATAGACAAGGTAGATGAGCCTAAATCGACAACTGAGGCAACATCCCCAGAGGCGGCTTCTTCAGAATTGTATGAGGCGCTCTCCTTGAAATGCCTGCCCCAGCGGATTCACATGCCTGCGCGCAGAGTGCTCTGTAGACCATCGAATTTGAGATGGGTCAAGCCATGCTGCACACGATCATGTAGTGAGACTCTGGAGCATGTCGTCACCATCCCTTATTCAGAATGTCAGAAGCGGCATCCAGTAAGCAATCAAAACTGCAATTGTTTTCGCCAGGGAGGGGGGCAGAGATAAAATTTGTGGGGGTTTGCCTCTGGGTCGATTGAGTGTATGCAATTGGGTCTCTTCTAAATACCAGATCTAAACCCAGATCTAGTCCTGCTTTGCCCTGAAGAGATCTGCTGCATGGATCCAGAAACTGTAGGCAGAAGTTTAGGCAAGTGGGTTTAATTCAGCACAGAATTTAGGCTGATTAACAGCAGTTAGCCAGTGCTGCAGTGGTAAATTTTGAAGAGTGGGAGAAGCCTTCATTGCCATGGAGGTAGCTGTGCTATCCATTATTGTTAGAAGCTTCAATTCCATTCATAGTTTCCTGGGAACTCCATTGAGCTCAGTGGAGCTTACTTCTGACTGCACAGGCTCATCCTATGTGAGCTTTAACAAAGTATCTTCAGTCAGCTTAAATGCAACTTTTAGCCTTTAATTAAATATCAAAACAATCTTGCAAAGAAGCATTACTGTTTAAACTGCTGGCCTGAAGTAGAAATCTCATCAAAGAAAAGGAGATAATTATCTAGCCTTTGCTTCATAATTTCCCTCATCCTCTGACTTTCACTGTGCTAAACTGTCACAAACTTGCAAGGTTCAACATCACCTCATTCAGTGTTCAGAGCAAGGCGAATCTGCCCATTAACTGAGTGCTCTGGCAGATGACACCAGAGCAAGAGTGAGCGGGGGGGGGGGTAGAATATTAGCTCACAATCCCCTCTCCTCCACTACTCTTGATAAATCAGGTTTAGGAAAGTTTAGGTCACAAGCCCAGGCAAGAAATCCACTAGCTGTCTCCCTGAGCTGTGAGTTTGTTCTCATTTCCACTAAACAGATTTCTGAAATGACATTGGCAATAGGAAGCAAGATTTTTCTTGCACACACCATCTAAAGGAGCCCCAACCGCACTTTAGACTTTCCACAATTTATTTATTCCTGCATGGGATAAATGGAAAGGCTTAGGTAGACTGCCTTGCTGCAAGGTGGTAACTTGATGATTAGGGCATTTTGTAGGCCAAGCAGGGTGGAATGAGCATCTGGCAAGGCCTAGGAAGCGGATTTAAAGGTAAAGGTACCCCTGACAGTTAAGTCCAGTCGCGGACGACTCGGGGGTTGCACGCTCATCTTGCTCTATAGGCCGAGGGAGCCGGCGTTTGTCCGCAGACAGTTTCCGGGTCATGTGGCCAGCATGACTAAGCCGCTTCTGGCGAACCAGAGCAGCGCACAGAAACGCTGTTTACCTTCCCGCCGGAGCAGTACCTATTTATCTACTTGCACGTGACGTGCTTTCGAACTGCTAGGTTGGCAGGAGCGGGGACCGAGCAACAGGAGCTCACCCCGTCGCAGGGATTCAAACTGCTGATCTTCCGATTGGCAAGCCCTAGGCTCTGTGGTTTAGACCACAGTGCCACCCGCGTCCCTAGGAAGCGGGTTTAATCTATTTTAATTTCCAAAGTGGAACAGAAGATCCCAAGAGGCCAAAACCTCTTAAGCAGCAGTAGTAATAAATAGTAATAATAACAATAACAACACAGAAGTAATAGTAGTATTTTGGAATACTAAGTTGGGAGTTCTTACATTTGAAAATCCTTGATGCATCTTGTCTTTTAAGAGCCGGGCCTGACTGGAATGATTCTCATTTCAGAGGTTCTGAAGATAGTGAGAGGAGGCTGGAAGACATAGATCTATTGCGTGTTGATTCATATTCCTGCAATAAAGGGGATATTGAGCATCCTTCAAACACAAAACTTGTCTCTGGCTTGAAATAAACGTGTGTGAGTGTATATGTGCCAATGTGTTAGAAGCAGGGAGAAGCAACGAGGAAAGGAAGCAGATGTATTTCATTTACAAACATGAAAACTGCAGATTGACAACTTTCCCCATCTCATGGAAAAATATAGCAATACAGCTGCTACAGATCTAGTTGGAACAACAGTTGCCCATGGTTGCTCCTGGGGAGACTTCCGTACACAGAAGAAATTGCCTTTTTTAGTTCACAATAAACCTCCATCTGCTACAGAGCTTGATCCCAAAGAAGTGAAAGGAGACTCAAAACTCCAAGGGGTTTGATAATGTTCCAGGAAGGGCTGTCAATGCATTGCAAGTAGAGGAGGCCTAGCATTACATATTTGTAAAAAGAAGGCCTCTGATTATCTCCAGGCGTAAGACTAAAGAAGAAACTGGGGGGAGAGAGGGGATTTGAAAGGGGAAATAGCAGCCAATATAATACATTTTGAAATCACCCTCACTAGAATGAATAACTGTACAGCCATGCCTTAGACCCACAAAGGAACCACAGTTCTTTGCTATACTGATAAAAGCCCTGCCTTTGTTCACACTTTGAATGGCTTCTACAAGAGGTCTGTGGTGGTGGGACTATGTAGAACAGCCATATAATCAGAGGATGACACAAATGGAAGCACAACTTAGACAGAGTCAGGGCAGGCATCAGCACCCAGCTTCTTTTGGGCAGCTAGTGTAGCCTTATTAGACTTTACCGACTGGTGGGGTCTGCGTTGCTCCCGGGAGGGAGGAAGGAAGTCAACCTCCCGGGAGGGAGGTTGATTCAGAGAAAGAGTTTATTCTGCTCTCCGAATAGCAGAAGGCACTTGCGTGGTCAGTCCACAGCAAGTCCAAAGAAATGAGAAATTTCATGCAGTATATATATCCTCCAGGCACCCTCTCCCCCCCTTCCCCAGGAATCCAACCACGTCAGCTCATACACGCAAGTTGACATCCATGACCATAAACAGATATTCCTGTTCCGGTACTCTTGACCATAAAAGGTTGTTCCTGTTCCTATACTCTTATCTTGGGGCAGGAGGTCACCAACTCTGAGAACACTCCTGGCACCGTTCCCAGGTCTCTTGTCAGTCTTGACAAGGTCTGTGTGTCTTTTTGTGGTCAGGATGTAAGATAAGACCCAGACGTGTCATCCCTGCTCCACGGAAGTTGGCAAGGTCATCCATTGCCATCACGGACTGATAAAGGAGAGGGCTTTGAGCACTTGTTTATACAGCGGGCTTTCTGTTTATACATTGACTCAAAAGCTCAAGTTAATGCATTTTAGAAATGCTCCCTTGGAGGAGGAAAAATGAGGATTTTGGGTCCTGTTTCAGACTGACTGCACAGAAACCCATTCCTTCCCCCTTCACTAGTAACACCAAAGCACCTCAACAGGTCCCACCACTGACAATGCTTTGAGAGCAATAGGTGGCTGGGCTAAGCCACCATTTAAATTTCCCCACAATGCTCCAGAGCAAGGTACTATTTCAGGGGCATTGTGGGAAAATTTAAATGGTGGCTAGACCCAGAAATCTGATGTATTCTGAAGCAGTTGTCCATTACTGCCCACTAAGGCCCACCCAAAGGTGAAGTGACCTACTGCACATATTACTCACATTGGCATGAAGCCATGTGATATACTTCAGAAAGATTCCAGTAACGGGAGTTTTGCTTGGATCAACAATGGCATCTCAGTGTGAAACTAGTGGAAAAGTAGAATTTGGCTCGGTATCTGAAGACTAGTATTAGTATGACATTCTCTATGTCACCCATGTACCCCACCAACACACCAGTGTTAAGAGGAGGTATGTAAGGAGAAAGATCTAAGACTTCTGCTATAAATCACATTCGCCTTGCAAGAGACTGGAGTGGTGTTTCCTTAACTTGGGTCTCCAGCTGTTTTTGGACTACAATTCCCATCATCCCTGACCACTGGCCCTGCTAGCTAGGGATGATGGGAATCGTAGTCCAAAAAACACTAGCGATCCAAGTTTGGGAAACACTCAACTAGTGGTTAGTTCACCTTAGTTAACACTTCTTATTCACAGCCATAGCAAAGGACCCTATTTGTAGCAAAGCGAATTAATTTCATCCCTAGACATCAGGAACACAACAGAAATTTTCAGTTTTCTCAGTCTTTCTGAAGAAAACTTTGTGGCTGTAGTTACTATATGACATCAAAGAAATCTTTGAAATCCCTTCTGTTCTTTTCATCTGATTCCCTGAGAAAGAAACTTCTATCTACAAATGTATCAAGAACATAAATAAAATTCTGCTGGATCAGTGTCTCATCCACATCCAGCATCCCGTTCTTACCGTGGCCCAACCAGATGCCTAAGAAAAGCATTTCTTCATTTTAAAATGTACGTGCTGCGCTTTGCCTAGCAGCTCTGAGTAATTTGGGATGTCATCTCAGTCTTACTCTGAGTCAGATTTCACAGTCTCTTTCCACCTTTCACAATCTTCTTTCCAGACCCCACACAATACATATCACCTCCTCCTTTATCATGCATTCCATGTACTCTGCTTGTTCTCACTCTTTTAATTAGAGAGGATGGAACTAAGTAATGAAGGTGAAAAGGAGAGGACAAAGACAATAACAGGGGAGGGGACAGTGTGCCATCCCTGGATATTGTAGTCAGGAGCTGCAAATCCTCCTCAAGGAGTTATATTGCTGGAGCATCAGTTAAAACACTGTACGTTAATTAGAGATAAATCTACAACAGCAAACACAAGCAAATGATGAAGGCTTCAACTAGCCTGCCAATGGAAAAACAAACACAGCAAAATCTTAGTACAGGCACACCCAAACTCGGCCCTCCAGATGTTTTGGGACTACAACTCCCATCATCCCTAGCTAACAGGACCAGTGGTCAGGGATGATGGGAATTGTAGTCCCAAAACATCTGGAGGGCCGAGTCTGGGGATACCTGTCCTAGTAGCTGTGTGCACTTGTATGGTGTGGAGTAAGGGTCCCCTATCCTTTTATGCTCAGAGGAACATTTTGAAATCTAAGAAATGGTGTTGGGCACCACAAAATACACATTTCACAGAAGAAAAACCGGCAATGTTCAGACATCCTTCCCCACAAAAGAGGGAGAAAACCTAGATTTCCACCTATCAGGGGGGAAAGCTGGTAATCCCTTCTCAACCAAACAGCTCTCCACAAAACAAAACAAAAAAGCCTCAATTTTTTAAAAAAAATATATAGAAAATAGGAGTGTCAGGGGCCTTGGAGGGTGCCAAAGTGCATCTGAGGGTGCTATGGTGCCCAGCAGTTCCAGGGTTGGGGACTCCAGATGTGAAGAAATCCCTGGCTTGGAGACACAGAAGGGGTTTCTTTATACGGTCATACCACGGGATAAATATGCTTCAGGATAAGTATGTTTGGGTTGCGCTCCGTGGTGACCCAGAAGTAACAGAACACGTTACTGCCGGGTTTCACCACTCACGCATGCACAGACGGTCAAAATGATGTCACACGCATGCGCAGAAGCAGCGAACCATGACCTGTGCATGTGCAGACGCGCAGACGCATGTTACATTCTGTTCAGGATGCGAACGGGGCTCCAGAACGGGTCTCGTTTGCATCCCGAGGTACCACTGTATTCATTCATTCCATGGTAATGTGGGCTGATAGGAAACGCTTAATTAAGAGGATGGAGCCCATATGGTGATACCAGTGATGCTGTTGCTACAACTCAGTTTTAGGTCCCTCCAGCCCGGTATTGTCTACTTTGGCTAGCAGTTGTTTCCCAAGGCCTCAGACACAGATCTTTCCCATTACCTGATGTTTTTAACGAGAGATGGTGGGGACTGAACCTGGGAGCAGCAATGGGGAAACTTTTTGTCCCCGTGGTCCAGATCTGCCTCTGTGAGCCAACTGCAGGACCACCCAGCAGTCAATCATCTAATGTCACAATGATATCAGGTGACTGCCACCTGTCAAAGCTAATCTGCCTTTTGGATCTTGGCTTGTAGGACAAGTCCCCCCCCCCCTGTATAGTGGGGTGGATATTTTCAGTAGTAGTGGCCCAAGAAAATTTGATGCCTGAGGCAGAATGGCTAATGGTGTCCCCCACCCCCACTGACTCAAGATGCAAAATTCCAAAGGATGGCCAACTTATTTTGGCACCTAAGGAAGAAAATCCTACAAATATTCTTCCTCAGGTGAGAAGAAAATCGGTAATAATAAATAGCAAACAATCTGCTGTTTATTATCTGCTTGGTTTTGCATAATGGAAAGGCCAACCCTAAAGGATTTCTAGACCCCTGTAATATTGTAAAACATTGCATTTTTAGTACCAATATCACCTACAAAAAGCATACTTATAAGAACTAATACTGAGAATACTAGATAACAGGGGTAGGAAAACTGGCACTCTCCTGATGATGCTTGATGAAAACTCCCATCATCCCTCACCATTGGCCATGCTGGCTAGAGCTGATGGGAGTTGCAGTCTGGGGGGGGGGGACAGCTTCCCCAACCCTGCTGTATACCTTGTAACCCAGTCCACCAGACCACACCACCCACCCCTGCAAATCAATAGAGAAAAAAGTAACTGGATTTCTTGGTGGACTACAATAAAAAGCCAGCAGATGGCAATAATCCTTTGCGACATACAAATGTAGTATGCCAAGTAAAGATATTGCCACCTTTTGTTTAGCTTCTTTGCTTAATAATGTTTATTAGTAAGCAATTCAATACAATCTAAAAAAGTTCTATAAAATGCAGTGTGCATCTGTTATTATCTGTAATTGCATATGTGCACGGTTAAAAAAAGCAAAACTGTGTACATTATAAACAGGTAGAAAACCAGATCATTCAAGTTAAAAACATCAGCAGAAACAAATAAAACAGGTCAGTCTGACAGGCCAAAAGCCTTGTTGTCAGAACTAGATCACTAGAGATTGGCTAAGTTCCCAAGCCACCAAAAAGGCCTTCTTTCTAAGTCCTCAACATATACTCTCCCAGAAGTTGGCAGGGCAGAGAAAAAAAGCCTTTCCTGGAGATCTTAAAATTTGTGCATGCTTGTATGGAAGAAGGTGGTCCTTCAGACAGCCAGGTCCCAAGTTGTTTATTGTCAGTTGATGATGTAGTGTGGTATAGTGGTTAGAGTGTTGGATTGGGAACTGGGACACCAGAGTTAAAATCCTGCTTGGGCATGAAGCCCACTGGGCGACCTTGGACCATTCATAATCTCTTAGCCTAAGCAACCTCACAGGGTTTTCATGAGGATAAAATTTAGAGAGGGAAAAGCATCAACACCACTTGGAACTTCTTTGAAGAATGGTGGGGTATTAATGCAATAAATAAAATAATAATAAAGTTGATGCTCAGCTCAAGGAAGCTGCTCAATGAACTTTGATGGTTAGAATGTGTTTTCTTCAATTAGCACTGATGGCTGGTGACTGATGGCTGGCATACAAGTCAAGTCTCAAGCAGGGGCTGAAAAAGCACTTGGTAGTTGCCAAAGAGCCTCAAGTCTGAGTTTTGCAGCCACCGTTTGAGAAGGAGCTGTGGGATTGTGTAACTTCACTTGTCCTGGGGAACTGATACTTCTTTAAACATCTGAGTGCTCGCTAGACAACCAAGCTCAATGTGTATGTTATTCATCAATAAATGAATGGGACAAAAATGTCCCAAGTCTCCAACAACACTTTCAAAACTGCCCAGCATTTTAGGGTATTTACACATGAGAAGCTAAAGTGCTTCCTGTATAGCTGCCTTGTCCAATGTGATTGCTTAGACCAGAATGTACAATTGATTTCTCTCCTACATCAGCATCACTCACTTGGGACAGAAATAGCATCGAAGAAGCTCAAGTGTGATTTTAAGCACCTTATGCAAAAACACCCTCAGAATAGGGCTGCCAGCTGGCAAGGAAAAAGAGAATAAACATCACCATAGCCTAGCATGTTCTTGTGTCTTAAACAGCAGCTTGATCTGCAAAAATCAGCCAGTGAAACTTTTCACTTTGTGGAGTTTAAGCATGATCTACAGATCAAGCTGCTGTTTAGGACATAGGAGCAGAGACCAACATTCTTATACTTCAGAGCTGAGAGCAATCATTGGGCAGGAAGGGACGGACCCCTTTAACCTCGGATATATGAAAAGGATGCAGTCACAAAGACTTTGAAAGTTAAGAGTTAAATCCTAGAAAATACAGTACGTATAAAACTGGTAAGCTTGAGGTTTTGCGACACCCAGACCCTAACTTTTTTTATTATCTTCAGAGCCCTGCTGAGCAAAGAACTTTTCAATATCCTTAAGCAGGGCTTGCCATTGTGTCAGTTTCACAGAAACTGTGCTCAACATTCCCCAACTTGGTGCCCTCCAGATGCTGATGGGAGTTGTAGTCCAAAACATCTGCAGAGTGCCAGGTTAGGGAAGAAAGCTGACCTGGTTTTATGTTTTAGCAGAAGTCATCCCATCTCAAGCCATCCACTCTTGCTTCCTGGAGTAAACCTTCTGTCAAATGAGAAAGAAAGTCCCTCTCTATTCTGCTAGCCAGGGCGCACGTGTGTGAATTGGAGTGAGGCGTCTGTGGCCTTTCAGATGTGGCTAGTCCGGATTTTTAAAATATCCGCCCAGATTTCCACTTCAAATGCTTCAGGCTGAAATCCTCTGCGCACAGTGATTTGCAAGGGAGTCCTACTAGGGCAGAGCGATTCCTAGGATTGTTTTGCCCATATGCAGCCCGAGAGAGAGAGCTCCCTCCCTACCCGAGACACTTTCCACCCTGCAAGCGTCAAACTAGCCCCTTCGCACATCTGCTCAACACCAAAGCGTGGCAAGGGACAGACCCCTCCGTTTTCTCCCCCGGTGAGCGCGGTGGCTGCGCCTTCCTGGACTAAACCACCTTTCTCGGCAGGGGGAGAAAGGAGAAAGGGTCTGGGCTCCCGGGAGGCAGCTGGAGGGAAAGAAGTGGCGTCTCCAGATGGGCTGAGCAGACTCCCCCCGGGAGGGCGCGGGAGGAGGGAGCTGAGCGCTTGCAAGGCGCACCGAGCCAGCTGAGCCCTCGAAGTTACCTCGGCGGTCGCCTGCGCCGTCTTGCTTCCTCACCAGGAGGAGGAAGGCTAAAGAGGCGCCCGTGGGTGCTGCTGGTGGGCGAATGGGCCTCTTGGGGGCACGCTGTTGATGTCAGGGGTGGAGTCCAGCTGGAGCCCCTGAGCAGGGCGGCGGCAGCAGGAGGCGGCGGCTATGGGACAGCGAATGGGCACGGCGCTCCTACTCGTCGCGCTGGGTGAGTACCAGCCTTCCCGGCGTAGGGGTCGTGCTTCGATTTGGAGAGGGTCCGAATCATGGAGCTCAGTAACTAGCCAAGCTGAAAGTCTTTTCTCTCCATCCCGGAGGTGCGCGCCCTCTAGTTCTAAGGGTTAGTTACCGGTAGCTACCGCCTCGCATTTCTTTTGAGCCTCCGTCTGCTTTGAACATCGGTAAAAGGGGACATAAAAATCTCGGCTATGCCCTATGTAGGTTGCCAACTGTTTTTTCAGGCAGTGCTCCTGTGTCGTTATTAACAACAACCTTTCAAGCAAAAAATTAACACACACCCTCCTATAGAGAGGAAAAGATGGGAGAAGCTTCCCCTGCTAAATGTCTGCATCTTGGGTAGTTGTTAAAGGCATAGGAGCTCAGGGCAGGGAAGTTGGCAAGCTCCAGTTCTAGGCATATTTGAATACTTGGCAGCAGCTCCAGAGGAAACATCACAATGAACAGGTCGTGTATTAGACATGTATTGCACGGCTTAGATAGCTTTGTTGGTTAGAGTGTGGTGCTGATAATGCCAAGGTTGCAAGTTCGATCCCCGTATGGGACTACCACATATTCCTGCATTTTAGGGGGTTGGACTAGATGATCCCTGGGGTCTCTTCCAACTCTACAATTCTATGATCCTGAACTCACTTTGTAAGGTTCTGCAAATGCAGACAACCACATTCAAGACAGGTCACATTTTGCCTTCCATTGTAAATATTTATCACCTACATTTTTATGCTGCCTGTTCTCTAAAGAGTTTAGGGCAGAATGAATGGTCCCCTTTCTGCCATGTTATCCTCACAACACCTCTGTGAGGCATGGGCATAGTCGGGGGGGGGGCAGGAGGGCAACTGCTTCTCCCTAAATCAAGTAAATCAATAAAAAAAGTTTAACTGAGGTTCTGTCCACCCGCAACTTAAAGCCTGTTCCCTAGCATAAATCCTAGCTATGCCAGAATAGGTTAGTTTCTAAGAAGCAGCCCAGATCCACAGCTTGCATCAAGGCCCCCAAGTCTAAGTACCTGCACACTATCAGCAACTTCATGCTGGCTCTCATATGATGCCTATTAAACAGACGCAAACCTTAGGGAAGGAGGGTTGTTCAAAGGCATTGGCTCTAAATCTGAAATGAGGGTGCCCGAAGGAGATTCCTGGCATCATGAGAGGGGGGAAAACTCAATCAGAAGATGGTAGACTATGCTTTTAAGCAGAGGTCGGGTGGCCATGCCATAGATGCTTCAGTTGTGACTCCTGCATTGCAGGGCGTTGGGTTGGACTAGATGACCCTCAGGATCCCTTCCAACACTACCATACTGTGATTCTATTAAGTTACATGGATCCCCTTTCCATTTGCAGGGTACCTGCTCAGGTCACTGACTGCCGAAGCCCAGTGTGAAAACATTTACCAAGATTTATCTGACTGCATCTTAAAACTAGGAGAGAATATGGCCATCTATGAGGAAGAAGAGGAGGAGGAAGATGAAAGGGACCAGATGCAAGGACTGTATGCCGTCTGCGGGTGAGCATGCACATAACACCATCCATCCATCGCTGACACATCTTGCTTCCAGATTCAGTGCTACTCTCCCCCAAATCCTGTTCTCCACTGTGAATTTTCGTGTCAAGTATTTCCCAGATATTTTCTAAATAGTCCAAATATAGACCGCTCCCATAATTAAGTGGGTGACTCCATATCTACTCCACATCTAGGACAGGAAAATGAGACATGGGTGGTGCTGTGGTCTAAACTACAGAGCCTAGGGCTTGCTGATCAGAAGGTCGGAGGTTCGAATCCCCACGACAGGGTGAGCTCCCGTTGCTTGGTCCCTGCTCCTGCCAACCTAGCAGTTTGAAAGCATGTCAAAGTGCAAGTAGATAAATAGGTACCATTCCAGCGGGAAGATAAACTGTGTTTCCGTGTGTTGCTCTGGTTCACCAGAAGTGGCTTAGTCATGCTGGCCACATGACCTGGAAGCTGTACGCCAGCTCCCTCGTCCAATAAAGCGAGATGAGCGCCGCAACCCCAGAGTCAGTCACGACTGCACCTAATGGTCAGGGGTCCCTTTACCTTTTATTCCCCAGATATTTTCTAAATACTCCAAACATAGACCTCTCCCATAATTAAGTGGGTGACTCCATATCTACTCTACATCTAGGACAGGAAAATGAAACTCCACACAGACAGTAGGTACATTTTAATGCATATCCAGGGGCACCACCATAGCTCAGTGGTAGAGCAGTCTGTTCTGCATGCAGAAAGGCCCCAGATTCAATCCCCAGCATCTCTAGGTAGGGTTGGAAAGACACATTTAAAACCCTGGAGAGAAGCTGCCAGTCAGTGTAGACAATACTGAGCTTGGTGGACCAATGGTCTGATTTGGTATAAAGGAGATTTGTATGTTCTTACATTGGCTTGTTTAATATACACACGGAGGTCTGAGAAAAGAGCATGGGTATAACCGCTCCATCTGCTATGTGCCCGTTAGGCTGAAAGGAAGCATGTGGCATGCCTTCAGCCCAGAGAAATTGGGGTCAGGGAGCCTTGCGATTAGATGCACACATCCCAAATCTCAGTTTCCCCCTTCTAAGGTTGTTAGGATTTCTGCCCTCTTCACAGCACTCTGATGGGTAATTAATAAAGGAGGAAAGGTGTTTCCCTCTGATCCTGTTTATCCCCTCCTGGACTGCTTCAGCGGCACATGGGGCAGAGTCCCTGATAACTTTGCAACCCTATGCCCCCACCTCTTGTAGGATGCCTATAGCATAGCACAGGGGTGGCAGCCCTCAGGAGCTATTATATGAGAAGGAAGAATTGGTGGGCAGAGGAGATGTTGAAGGAAGAGGGAGGAGGATCATCTCTGAGGAGATTCTGAAAAGATTGGGAGAGGAATGGAGAGCATATAGAACAGGAGGAAGGGAGAAGGAACCACAGAGAGACCAGCTGACATGTTCTACCCTCACAGAGGCTTGAGGCCTCCACCAGAGGCAGAGATATGCCTGAGAAACTTTCAAGAGCACATGCAAACAGTCGTTCTTTTCAAGTGGGATCTAATTACACACACTGGCAAATTCAGGTTGCACAATTAAAGCAGATTTGGAGCTCTTGGGCAACAAACCCGGTTCTCCAAAATGGAAAATTGCACCGGACAGTGTGGGATAACACTTTCTCTGATGCTGCAGTTTCATTCACACCGCACACCTCGTTTCTTCCCTTCTTTTCCTAGCCCCATTTAATAAATCCTTGCTCTTGCCATCTCACCATACCCTGCTTTTACTAAGTTGTTCACTGCCCCCCATTGTCTCTTTTCAGGGAAAGGGGGGCTGGGCAGTGGCGTAGCGTGGGGGGTGCAGGGGGGGGCGGCCGCACCGGGCGCAACATCTGGGGTTAGGGCAAATCCACGGGTTAGGGGGCGCAAATCCACGGGTTAGGGGGCGCAAATTACTTGCCTTGCCCCGGGTGCTGACAACCCATGCTACGCCACTGGGGCTGGGGACATCTGGCATTTCCCTCCCACCCCCGAATTTGGAAAGTGTGGAAATACAGTTTAAAAGATCCTATGAATAAGGATGAAATGGGACGCGGGTGGCGCTGTGGTCTAAACCACAGAGCCTAGGGCTTGCCGATCAGAAGGTCAGAGGTTCGAATCCCCGCGACAGGGTGAGCTCCTGTTGTGTGGTCCCTGCTCCTGCCAACCTAGCAGTTCAAAAGCACCTCAAAGTGCAAGTAGATAAATAGGTACCGCTCCACCGGGAAGGTAAACGGCGTTTCCGAGTGCTGCTCTGGTTCGCCAGAAGCGGCTTAGTCATGCTGGCCACATGACCCGGAAGTTGTACGCCGGCTCCCTCAGCCAGTAGAGCGAGATGAGCACCGCAACCCCAGAGTCAGCCACGACTGGACCTAATGGTCAGGGGTCCCTTTAGCTTTATGAATAAGTTGCCCACTGAGAAGGTTTCTGCTCATCAAGATGGCTTATAAATATTCTAAAAATAAGATATAAATATAATTACCTTGGAGAGGGGTGTAGCATTGTGGTGTCAGAGGTGACATGGAGGCTGGAGAGATTTTACTCTTATTCCTCTGAACCGTTTATTTATGAGCATCATGAAATTAGGCCCCACTTCTGTCCTTCAGAGGTGATATTTGCTGTAGGGGTGAGGGAGGTAGATAGATACCCATGTGTAAAGCTACAGGGAACCAGGCAGAGGGCCTTATTGGTAGTGGCCATAGCTGTCAACTTTCAGATTTGAAAATAAGGGATCAGCAGCCTCACCTGTCCCAGGGACAGTCTACGGGATATCTAACAATCCGGGATAGCAGCGGGAAGCAGTGGGAAAGGCGCTGGAATAAGGGAATTTCCCGCAAAAAAAGGGAAGGTTGACAGCTATGGTGGTGGCACCAACCCTGTAGAATGCCCCCCCCATCAGATGTTAAGGAAATGAGTAATTATATAGCATTTAGGAAACATCTGAAGGTAGCCCTGTACAAGGAAGGTTTAAAAAGTTTAATGTTTCATTATGTTTTTATATATGATAAAAGACACCCAGTCAGATGGGCGGGGTACAAATTAATTATTCTTATTCTTATTTTATCCCTCTGCAGTTGAGAGGAGACTTCAGGGGAGTGGGATATTTAAGTTGGGATAATGACATTGGCAGAAGAGGGAATCTAGGTTGTCCCTCAGTTGCTTATCAGGATAATAGGAGCCAGGAGCTATGCCTTGCATTGCTGGGATGATACAACACGCATGTATAAAGTCCTCTGCATCTGTTCTTTTCCAGTTAGAACAATTCTATTTTTTTTATCATTGCCATTGTTTTATCTGTTTTTATAATTGCATTTTCTATACTTGTAACCCTCATTGGGGCCTTATTGTGATGGGTGGGTGAAAGAGCTTGCAAACAAATAAATATAACATGTGGTAATAATTATGGATAGTAAGAATCAATGAATGCACTGATTCGGGGCAGAGGCCTAAAAAAGGCACAAGTCAGTCTTGAATCCATTTGGCCTTTCCAAGGAGGGGCAGCTTCAAAGTGAGAAGCTTGTGCTTAAGGTGGATATGCAGCCATTTGTTTACTTGTAATCAAATCAGGATAGATGGGAAGGCAATCAGGTACCAAAGCACCAAGCAGCTCAGCCCGGAGCAGGTCTGGGCCTGATTAAAAGCAAGCAAGGGAGATGGAAGAGATAAAAAGTTTGCTGAGATAAATGGGTGCCATTGTCCAGGAATGCAATCAAGGAAGAGGCAAAGCTCTGGGAAGGCATAAAACCAGCTAGCCCAGCAAGAAAAAAGATGCTGAGATTAGAAAGGCAGAAAAAGCAATAAATAAGAACAGGGAACCGGCAAAAGGAGAAGCCAGATTAGGGAGAGGGTAAAGACATATTGTAGGGTTGGGCAGGAGGTTAATGAAGGAGACAAGAAAGTCTTGGAGGAGGGAAGATGAAGGGAAGATGACCTCTAAGGGGCATTGCGCCTGAATTGGAGTTTGAGCCTTGGGAATTTGTTGTTGTTTAGTTGTTTAGTCGTGTCCGACTCTTTGTGACCCCATGGACCAGAGCACGCCAGGCACTCCTTCTTCCACTGCCTCCTGCAGCTTGGTCAAACTCACGTTGGTAGCTTCGAGAACCCTGTCCAGCCATCGTGTCCTCTGTTGTCCCCTTCTCCTTGTGCCCTCAATCTTTCCCAGCATCAGGGTCTTTTCCAGGGAGTCTTCTCATGAGGTGGCCAAAGTATTGGAGTCTCAGCTTCAGGATCTGTCCTTCCAGTGAGCACTCAGGGCTGATTTCCTTGAGAATGGATACGTTTGATCTTCTTGCAGTCCATGGGACTCTCAAGAGTCTCCTCCATCACCCTAATTCAAAAGCATCAATTCTTCGGCGATCAGCCTTCTTTATGGTCCAGCTCTCACTTCCATACATCACTACTGGGAAAACCATAGCTTTAACTATACGGACCTTTGTTGGCAAGGTGATGTCTCTGCTTTTTAAGATGCTGTCTAGGTTTGTCGTTGCTTTTCTCCCAAGAAGCAGGCGTCTTTTTGGGAATAGTTATTGTAATAATATTGCACGATACCCCAATCTCTGAGCAGTTCGAGGTTCCAGGCGCTCACCCAGGGTTTGTGTTTCCTTTGGAATGAGGTACAGCACAGACTGTGGTGTCTTTATGATCTATGGTTTATTTACACATATCTACAACCTGAGCCTATGATGGAAGGGTTCCCAGCATTGGCAAGAAGGTCTTGCTTCTCCCATAGCCACAACCTTGGATTCCAGCAGAAATCAGGCATGGTTCTGTTTCCCAGCTGCCTGCCTGCCTGCAACCTTGCTTCTACCTCACATACCTTAACTCTCTGGTCTTTGTGTTTCTAACTACCAGTGAGTTGAGGGAGAGGGGCCCCTCTCATTTGTCACTGGCACAGAGCCACTTCCTTTGTTACCTTAATGGCCTGCACCTCACCAGGAAGCTAGCCCAGCTATTCGGGGAATTGAATCCATGTTGGATCCAGGAATTAGAAGGGGGCTCAGGCATACAGCCTACCCCCTCCAAATTCATAATTATAATATTTGTTAAGAACTTTCAAGAGTTCAAAGCACTTCACACGCACTATCTAGTTACAATTAGGAACACAGGAAGGTACCTGCCTTATAGCAAGTTGGACCGCTGGTTCATGTATTGTCTACACTGATGGGTGTAGTGGCTCTTCAAGGTTTCAAGCCGGTGCCTTTGCCAGCACTACCTAGAGACTTTGGAAATTGAACCCTAGGATATAAGATGCTGTACGGCCTTTCACTTTCTTACAACTTTGCAGAGTAAGTCAGTATATTAGCCTCCATATTTCAAGTGGAGAGGAATGAGGCTGAGAGAGTCAGACTGGGGACTTCCAGTTGGTAGTTCAGTTTCTTAATCACTGCAAGCAAGCAAGCTCAGCCACACACCAGATTCTTGCTGCTGTTTTTAAACCCCACTTTCTAACTCTCCGTGGTACAGTGGTACCTCAGGTTAAGTACTTAATTCGTTCCAGAGGTCCGTTCTTAACCTGAAACTGTTCTTAACCTGAAGCACCACTTTAGCTAATGGGGCCTCCTGCTGCCGCCACGCCGCCGAAGCACGATTTCTGTTCTTATCTTGAAGCAATGTTCTTAACCTGAAGCTCTATATCTGGGTTAGCGGAGTGTGTAACCTGAAGCATATGTAACCTGAAGCGTATGTAACCCAAGGTACCACTGTATAGCTAAAGGGTAGCTCTCGTTCTCTGTAGGAGTGATCCCCAAGAACTCTCCCCCCCCAAACTTTTGCTCATTTTCTTAGGAGAATTACCTCACTGAGGTAGTAATGTAAAACTTTGTATCTGGGCCATACCACTTTAGATTGCAGGCAACGGTTCCCATGGTGATGGTGTGAGGTGATTTAATTTGTTCAGATGCAACCCTAACTGCACTTACCTGGGAGCAAGCCCCCCCTTTTTTCACAGTAAATCAGTACATAAACAACAACAGCCTATACAGAATCAACCATGTTTTAAGAATTAGGAAATGGATCCAGATCAGGGCTGTATACATATATTTAGAGGTTCTGTGTGCTTAACCTATACACATGTGAAATTTAGTACTAAGCATGTTCAGCACCTAGAGAACCTCAACTTTTATTGAAATTTCTAGCCCTTAAAAGATTATGAAGTTGGGTCTGAAAATGTGTTCACCACAAAGGAAGAAATATCAGAAACTATGGGGAAGACACATTTTATTGGGTCGGAAACCAGGGCTTCAGCACTCTGCCTGTCCGTATCTTTGCCTCTTCTCATGAATTGGAGAAGCAGAATTAATGAAGCAAACTATATGAGCATATGCAAGCCTTAATTAACCTCCTTTATACAGACCACTGGATTCACATTTTGTTGATGTGGAGTTAGGCTTTCTTGTTTTGTTTTGCTTTAATGCAGAATACACACAACCTATCATTGTGCTGCAAGACCTGAGTTACTGTCATCCTGGATATACCCTGCCATTCTTTCCTGCTATAATGGAATTAAAACAATACTGTCTTCCCATGATGTTCCTCTTCCATGTTTCTCTCCCTCTGCTAGTGAGAAAAGGCTGGTCAGTGACAGATATAGAGATCATAACAACTGATGCCTCAGAAAGCAGCCTCCTATGAAATTGATTGTATTTGTTGTTTGGTTTTAGTTGTGCAACATTCCCCCAGAGTCCAACGCTGACAGGTCATGTGATTATGGCCTGTGTTTGTGAACAGATGGAGGCTGTGAAAACTGATGCATGCTGGGGATTGTGATTACCCAACTGAGATGGGGAAGGGTGGGGGAGAAAGAGTGAAGAGAAACAAATACACACAAAAAATGTCCTTCAAAGTAGACACTTCAGTTTTCATGCCTTGCTCTTCCTGTCTTTGTTGAAGTCAAATAATTTTAAGCTGCTAACTCACTAAATTTCTCCTTTGCCCCCTGCAATTATGCTGTTGCAGGTTGCAGAGGCAAGGCTTGTTATAAGGCAAAATGAGTTTACCTTGGTTGGCAGCAGCTTCTCTCATTATTATCTCAGGACATTTATTCTGCCACAATAGTTCTATTTAATGAGCTCTTTACAGCTGGCAATCAGATAAGTGTTCTCTGAGATTTTATGCACACAGACACACACACACCAGCCTTGTTTCATGATTGTGTAAGGATGCCTTGGACAAAAGATGCTTTTCCTATAACCAGGGTCCGCTTTGGGCAAAATGCTCCACTTATGTGAGAAAGACTGGTGGGTGTGTTCGGCAACATGTCATTAATGCAATAGTTGTGCATTAGTGATGGATTTATAGTGGACCATCCACACATTAAGCTTTATTAGATGTTCAGTGACACTTCCCCAATGTTGCCACCTTATTGCTGTCTGGAGAGGCACTCTTGTGCAATAGCACAACGAAAGTGAAGCACATACCCTTGCATGTTTGTGGTTACAGGATAAAGTTACAGGATTCCAGCTGGACACCACAGGACATGCACTGATTACAAACAAAGCAGAATGTCCACTGAGAAACGATTGCTGGGGAAACTCAGCCAGATGAGCGGGGTATAAATATCCCATCATCATTGCAGGCACAAATAGCACTGAAAGTGGGATCACATATAACCTCACTGATACAATCATGGGCACAAATAATGATGAATGCACAATAAAAAGGACATCTGAAGGGACCCATTGTAACATTACAATCAAACATTTCCAGAAGGAAAATGTTTCAGCAAGGTCAGAAAAAAGATACAATTCACTTTCACAGTGCATCTATTACAGTAACAGCCTAGCAAGGGAGTACAGCAGGGACTCTGTCCTATGTCCCACTTCCGCCCCCTTTTTAAAAATCCATTACTGTCTGTCTATTTAGTCTGGAATCCATGTATTCATTGGAAGAACTGGAATTGGTTAACCAACAATTTAGTGTGCACCGTTTTGAGCGCTTGTGGTGGGAGGGGCCAGAGGCAAAAGTGGGTGGAGAAACTGGTATAAATTTTACATGGTAGGCTAGTTTGTGCACTTACACATCCCACTCCATCCAACAAGAGGCATTATCAGCATTCAAAGACACATTCCAGCCAGGCAAAAACACTCAAGGAGGGTATGGAGCAGGGCCAGCTAGAGAGGGCAGCTGGAGAGGAGGTGAAGCCAAAGAGAGGTGTGGAGGACCACATTCATTCCCAGGGCCTGAAGGTATCCGCTCTTGAGCTAGATCAACCTTCTCAGGGTATCCTATCCTGTACGAAAACCGCTTAGGCATCCTGAAATTTGGTTCTTTCAACATCCACCCAATGTTCCTCATGTAGGCTGCATTCGTATGCACAAAAGCAAAAGGTTAGGTATTCTAGGAGTTATTCAGGAAGGATTGCCTATAGAAGAACTTGTTCCTATGGGGATAAATTTGGCACAGGGATCATGAATTCATATTCATAGCAGCCATGTGAGTATATCACAGAAGTGCTGCTAGACTTGGATTGTCCCTTTTTTCTTCCTCTAAGGTGGACAGAATCTCATTGAGAAGGCTGGAACAGTGCCATTCAACCAACTAACCAACCAAGCAACCAAACAAACCATTCAGGGTTTATGTCAGGGGTGGCCAACCTCTTTGAGCCAATGAACATTTTGAGTGCCATGGGTGCCAGTCACAAAATGGATGGCATGGGGGTGTGGTTTTACACAAAATGGCTGCTGTAGGGAGCATATGAGAGGCCAAGCCAAAGCAAACAGGAATTGAGCAGAAAGAGCAAGAAGCCTTTTGTGGGTTGTGGATTTGAGGGGATATTTACTGAAACATTTCATGTGTCCCATAAGAGCTACTTGTGAGCACCCACAGGCACTGCATTGATGATCCCTGCTATATGTTCTGCTTTACAGATAAGCAATTTCTAACTGTGACTTCTTTGTTTTATGAAAAGAAACTAAGTCTTCTCTTTCTCCTGCTGCAGATATTGGGAAGAGTTTCACACCTGTGCCGTGGCTGCCCTTTGGGAGTGCCAGAGGGAGGCAGCAACTATCTGGGAGATGTTGAAAAAGGAATCTAGGAAAATCAAATTCCAAGGCAGCCTTTTTGACCTCTGCGCCTCCAGCAACTCCCAGAATTTCAGCTCCTTGCAGATTCCATCTATTTCGCTGTTAAGCATCACTTTGATGGTCACGTGGCTTAATTTATAAAGGGAACCACTCTGCACATATGTACATATATTTATTTCCAGATCTTTGATAAATACTGTTAGGGGTTTTGTGTTTGTTTAGTGAATGCTTGGTTACATTATAAATATGGAGGGAAATCCACTGCATTTACCAGTGATCTGGGTTGTCAAGAACAAGTCTGGCAAGTGTTCCAGTTTGACGTTGCCCACGAGAAGTTGCTTGTGAATCTCAGCTTTAAACCACTGAACTTGGAGGAAATGGCAGCACAAGCAAAGGGGCACATACTTTCCTTATTTTGGTCTGCTGTTTTGGATGTTCTTTGATAAAACTACCAATCAAACTATTGTGTCGATCTCTTCCCACACCTACACAACCATTCCTAAGGACAGTATCCTGGACAACCTCCTAGAACAGTAAATATCAGGGAATTAAAAAGCCCAGTTTGAGCTCTTAGGAACCATCAGGAACAGATTTTTCCAGAGAAACAAATTCAAATGGTTGCGTTCCATCTCTGGAACAATCCCCAAAATCTCTACTGACACTCAGCTGTTTTAATATGCTAATCAGGTTACACACTTGTTTGATTTATCAAGGTGGTTTTTTTGACAAATGATTGCACAAGAATGGTAAGATAAATGGTACTATATTATGTTGGATTGTGGTTTCAGGTGCTGATCAAGAGCTTTGACCTAAAGCTGGTGAATAGAACCTCAGGGCTACATAAGAATCTATGAATCAGGCCAAGGGCCTTCTAGCATCTTGTTCTTACACTGGCCGGCCAGTTGCCTGTGGGAAGCCAACAAACAGGACCTGAGTGCCAAAGAAGGAACTCATTCTGGCTTTGCACACATTTACAAGGGATCAATGTAAACTGTCAATCCTCCTCCCGAAAACCACTTTTTCTTCATTTCACAAGATGTGATGCAAGAAAAGAGTAAGTGCTGTCAGCGCTTCTGAAACTGAGGGATATGTCTGAACGTGTTTGAGGTTGAGAATGATCTCCTGCAATTTGGCAGTATTCCAGCCCTGTCAGCAGAGTAGTTGTGGTTACCATACCTGTTGCTCTAAGACCCATTTGAGTTTTTCCACCTCTCTAGCATAGTGTAAACCAGCAGTGGAGAGCCTCAAGCTTATGAGCCTAATTAGGCCTGCCGAGCCTTCTTGTCTTCCCTTGCAGATGCAGCTTGAATGGCAAGGTTTCAAAGGATGATCAGCATTCAAGCCTTTGAAATATTGACTTCAAGCCCCGTCTGCAAAAGTGCTCCTGCTTCTTCCTTTGAAGTGGATTCACCTGACATATGACATCAAGCCCCCTGCTCATGTGGCAAAGTGTTCCACAGTGTGTGTATGAGTTTTGGATCTAGCCTGCTGGCCAGATCCAAGCCCCACCACTGGTGTTAACCATGCTGGCCAACCCACCAGCCTCCAGCCCAATTGCTTGTAGCCCCTTCCATCTATCAATTTGTAATGAACATATGAGTCAGACTATTTCCTCATTTGGCCCAGTATGGTCTGCTCTTGACTGGCTGTGGCTTTCTAGGTTCTCCAGAAGTTTCCCCCCACCTGCTACCAGAACCCTTTAGAGACAACATGGGTTGACCCAAAACCTTTGGCATGTAAAGCACCTGCCCTGCTCAAGGGCTGTCCTCATTTCTGCCTGCCAATTTTGGCATAGCTATGAAATGCATAGGAGGAAGGCTAGAATGTAGGTGGGGACTGGTGACAGTCTCATACTGGGCATCCTGCACGGCTACAAAGTGCCGATGGCCACTGCCAGCTGAGGACTAGTGAGGACTATTCACCCGGTGCTATACCAGCTGCACTGGCTCCTGGTGGAGTATAGGATCAGGTTTAAGGTGCTGGTTTTAACCTTTAAAGTCCTATATGGCTTAGGACCCTCGTACCTACGGGACCGTCTCTCCTGGTATGTCCCACAGAGGAACTTATGGTCTTCAAATAAAAACATCCTGAAGGTCCCAGGCCACAGAGAGGTTAGGCTGGCCTCAACTAGAGCCAGGGCTTTTTCGGCTGCGGCTCCAATCTGGTGGAACGCTCTGTCACAAGAGACTAGGGCCCTGCGGGACTTGACATCTTTCCGCAGGGCCTGCAAGACAGAGTTGTTCCACCAGGCGTTTGGTCAGGGCGCAGCCTGACTCCCTCCTTTGGCAATCTTCACAGAACTTTAGCTTAATGGTTGCCATCAATTTGTTTTTAATTAATTTTTATAATGAAATGTTTTTAGAATGTTGCATTATTTTATTGTTGTTAGCCGCCCTGAGCCCGGCTTCGGCTGGAGAGGGCGGGATATAAATAAAATTCATTATTATTATTATTACTAAAGATGGTGAGAGCAGCCATATTTGTTTATTCACACACCTCCTCATCCATGTCTAAAGCAGCATCTACAGGAAACCTGGTTTTAATTACAAAAGGCACATCCAAGTCGGGGGAGCAGAACCCTCTCCTATTTTTCCTTCCTGCATGGTGTTGATGCCAATGCTTTTCTCCCCAGCCCAGCTCACTCACTGTGTCAGAGCTAGGCTAGGAGAAAAGTGCTTAAGAACATAAGAGACCAGCTGGATCAGACCCAAGGCTTCTCTAGTCCAGAAATCCTGTTCTTACAGTGGCCAACCAGATGCCTATGGGAAGCCCCAAAGCAAGACCAGGGCACACGCTGACTTGTGACTCCGAGCAACTGCTACTCAGAGGCATAGTACTTGTGACGCTGGAGGTAGTACATAGCCATCATGGTTTGTAGCCATTGGTAAGCTTTAGCCTCCATGAATTTGTCTAACCCCCTTTGGAGGCCATGCAAGTTGATGGCCATCACTAGATCTTGTACTTGCTTCAAGAATGCAGTGAAAGAAGGAAGGAGAGGGGGTGAGTTCCATTCCCCTCAATCAAGCATGGCTTTTGTTGTGAAAAGCTGATAGCTCGCACACACACTTTCGACATCGTGGGCTAGAGACATGTGAATGAAGAAACATGGCTTCTCTGTGGCGCTTGGCTTTAAAAGAGCAGAAACAGGAGGACACCCTGGTTCCATCCATCTAAGCCTATCCCCCAGAGACTTTTTTTGTGGAGGGTGGGGGACTTCTGGAATATGACACTGCTTAGCATTGTATTTCTACAATATTATCTCTTGCTCTTAAAAATCCTGCTATGGTCATTTACACTGTCAAATGCCCCGTCCCACTTTCCCTAGAAATCAAAGCTCAAATCACTTGGCTGGGCAAGGCTACTCCCTGTCTCTGATCCCCCCCCCTCCCTCTGGACAAAATTTAGCTTGAGTTCACTGAGGGATGATGCACTAGAAGCAGCTGTTGCAGAAACGCTCTCTGGGAGCAACCCCTCAAGTGCCTACATCAGACCAAGTTCATTAAGAAAAGGAAGCCATCTGCCATTTATTTGCTCTGTGGCAGGGCAGAGGATAACTGCTCTCACTTTCTTATGCACACAAACACATAGGAAACTGGGCTTCACATGATCAAGATGACAGAAAACAGATTCACAGAACAATCCTATATATGTCTAGTCAGAAGTAAGCTTCAGAACTCAAAAGGAACGGGCTGACACCCAGGTTTGTTCTGCATGAAGCAGCAACAAATATAACAAGGATAAATTAACTCTCCTATATGTATACAACATAGAGGGAAGCGGGTGGCGCTGTGGGTTAAACCACAGAGCCTAGGGCTTGCTGATCAGAAGGTCGGCGGTTTGAATCCCTGCGATGGGGTGAGCTCCCGTTGCTCGGTCCCTGCTCCTGCCAACCCAGCAGTTTGAAAGCACATCAAAGTGCAAATAGATAAATAGGTACTGCTCCAGTGGAAAGGTAAACGGCGTTTCCATATACTGCTCTGGTTCACCAGAAGCAGCTTAGTCATGCTGGCTACAGGACCCGGAAGCTGTACGCCGGCTCCCTCGGCCAATAAAGCGAGATGAGCGCCACAAACCCAGAGTCGTCTGTGACGGGACCTAATGGTCAGGGGTCCCTTTACCCTTTACATATACGACATAGAAATTGAAGTATTTTTCTTCCTGATTATAGAACCATAGAATTGCAGAGTTGGGACCCTGAGGGTCATCCAGTCCAAACCCCTGGAATGCAGGAATCTCAATGAAAGCATCCATGACAGATGACCATCTATATTTGCCCACAATCTGAGCACCTACATGGTTTCTTTATCAATTCTGTTCTTTCTCTGATAACATTCCTGCATTCCCCCATTTCCATCCCTGGAGGCTTCCCTACTGGCTCTCAGGAGCATTTCCTTGAGTGACATGGCAGGAAACATTCTGTTTGGTTCTTCCAAGGAACATCTCACAAAGTTCCAGTCCTCTTGGAATTTTCTGTCTGATTTTGATCCTTCTCTTGACATTTCTCACCACCTTTTGCTGGCAAGGCAGAATCTGCATGCTCTTCGGGAAGAGCAAATTGGAGACTGTTCAGCAGTGAGGGAAGGTATTATATGCGTGCTGAGAGAAGTACTTTATTCTTTTTGAAAGTGTGGCAGAAACATGACATGGCAGGGGTGTCCAAAGGAGAAATGAAGGTAGGAGACCAAGAATAACTGCAATCATGTTTTTCTGCTTACGCCACTGCTTACCCACAGTAACAGAGTTAATGATAACCAAATGGAAACTATAGTCTGATTCTCTCTCACTCAAATGCACACATATTTCATTTTCTCAAAAGAACAAGTTTCTAGCCCTCATGGTTGCAAAGATATGCCTGAACATGTATCGGTATATGGTCAAAATACATGCTGCAGTATCCAAAAGTCAGAGGACTGGTTCAATATGATTGTTAGTGACTTGGGCGCAGCGTGCCTACCATTGTCTATAATCCCTTGCCCCTTTTCCTGACATGCAAAAGTAAACAAATTTTGCAAAATGGTTAAAATGGCAGAATTATACAAAATATTATCTGCATTTGCTCTGTTTACAGACATTGCAGAATCCAGCTTTCTGTGGTGTTGAATTCTGTAACTAAAAAGGCACACAGCCCTGCGTACAAGTTCCAATTAGCACTTGAACCAGATTTTTCAGGTTAAATGGCTGGGCATGACATTTCGAAACGAGAGCTTCCATAGGCTTCGGAGTCCCAGCATGCATCTGTGCATTCTGCACAATGCCTAATCCAGCTCAAATGGCCTGCCGGGGCTTCCACCATTGCTGTTTTAGGACTGTATTAAAAGCGGGGCTTTTCCTTCTCTCCCCTGCTTTGAGTGTGTTGACCTTTCAGCCAAAGAAGCAGCAGGAGCAGGAAATGCTTCTGGCTGGGGCCTAGAGAGCCACTGCCTGGCAGTACCATAGTAGCTGGATTCAGTATAAGCAGTAGCAACTGATGTGATAGCACAGAACTGCCCTTCCAACCCTGCTGCTGCTGCCGCTTACCCTAGCAGGGGTAGGACAGGACAGTGGAGCCAATCCTGCACTCCCACCGGTCCATCCACGTGCAGTCCTAACCTTGCCAAGACCCTGTGGTGCCCTGCCCCATCCAAGTAAGCTGCAGTGATGTCAGGAGGGTGGCTCTGGAGGTCTCCCCCACTGCATTAAAGCGTTGCTGGTGAAATGCTAGACTGCAGCCTTTCCTATCACATAATAGCAGGCTCTAAAAAGCAAACAATGCCATCTAGTGGCAAAGTGGCAATATGCAACTGTTATTGAACACAGTGTGTAGCAGGGAAAGTAAATGTGGGGAGCTCTGGATGTGGTTAGACTGCAACTCCCATCAGCTCCAGTTGAGTATTATGGGAAATGGACTCCAGAAACATGAAGAGGACACGTTAGCCAGCCCTCATGTACAGCATGTTCGTGACCTAACACTGAATTGTAAACCACGTTGCTGTATTTTTTATGAAAAGTGCAGTCTATAAATATTTCAATAAATAAATAAACAAATGAAGAACACTGGAAAAGTGGCTTTTTGACTCAGAAGTTTTCCCCAATCATAAAGACAGCATAGAAAAAGACCTGCCTTCTGCTAAATGTAATACCTGAGGATGGGAAGCAAAGCATTTAATCCAGGGCGAAACTTCTGTGTGCAAAGGATTGCCAGATGAAATTCAGCAAAGGCATCAACAGAAACGAAGAGCTTTTGAGAGACGGTTTATCGAGTTCTATATGCAAAATTATCCCCCTAACCATTACAAACCAAGCATTAACTTACCAATATAACTTATACAAACCAATACCACCAACAAATATTTATGTACAAAGAAAGGCTCAGTGGCATGTCTGAAAATAAGTTCATTGTGAAAAACCCATAGTTCCATTGACAGCTGCAACAGGCTGTTACAGATTAACTCTCTCTTCCAAACCTCCCATCCCTTTTTAAATAGGAGAGTTTTGACTGTGTATGACAGGGGCACTCAGGCCTCTGTGCGTAGGAGACATCGGAAGCTGCATATTTCTCTTAATCTGGTTCAGTTAAAAAACTCATTAATAGTGCTGTTCTTTATATGCCAACACAGCCTCCTATAACAAAAAAGGACAGTGTCCTTGATTATAAATACTAGAATCTGATGATCAGAGAAAAGGAAGTACATTCATGGTAATACTATAAACAAGAAGGCCCATCTGAAGCATTTCAGCCCACAGCTAGCCCTCTTTGTTGGCCGGCGGGCCAACTTGCTGCATGCCATTTTTTCCCTTGAAGATGGTAGGTTTGAAGTTTCGATGATGTGACTTCCCGGACGATATTCCTGTCTGATGGCTCTCTTTCCTCCTGTTGCCATATAAAATAACAGGATAACCCTGCCTGATCAATAAGCTGCAAAACTGCAATGGACAATGACAGTCTTTATTTGCTTTGCCAAAAATCAGTCTCTACAATCCAATAAATATTGTCACTTTCCTCTTCACCTTTAGCCAAACGTTCTATAATCACAGCAGCCAAGTGAGAAATACTTCCTACTTTGTCTGATCTCCTTGATTTATTTATTTTTAAATTTCAAAAGACAGTTGGAAGGAAAATAGATACGAGATGTACTGGGGAGGGAGCAGAATGGAGCTTTTATTGTGCATTGCGTGAAGTCAACTGCCTGGGTATTGTCCATATTGAAGAAAATGACAGTTCCAGTTCCGGCAACCCAGTGTTCATCTCACAAAAGCAGTCCAGCTCCTGTTGCTTTGTTGTCCAACGCTGAATCTGTTCTGAGCTGCATGGGCAAAATGGGTGTGTCTACCCAAGCAACAAAGTGTGCTTTATCAAAATCTGATTTGTCCCATGTTGTACCCATGGATGCATCACAAACCTTTCACGCAAGATTATTTAAAAGTTAGAACAGACATGCTGGGTTGCTTCAAAAACATTCTCACGTATCCTGTGTTAGCACCAAGATGAGGAAGCCGTGGGGAAGAGAGAGAGAGAGAAACAGCATCTTCCGAGGGTCTATACGTTGGATTTGGGGGTTGAATTTAATGGGATCTCCTTCAGTTCTGTTCGCATACAAAGGTATTCCCCAATCACAGCCATGAGTGCCGTGCACACAGTATGTACAAGCCACCACGTCAAAGCAGTTGGAAAGTGCGCGTTGTAAATCCAGCAGCCCAGCAGGTGGAAAAAGTGAATGGTGACTGTGAAATCCAAGCACTGCTTTCCTCGCCGAATGAAATACAGCAAGCCTATGGCACTGTAAAGGGGAGGGGAGAAAAGATTTTACCTGAAACTGTAGCATTCAGGAAAGAAGGAATTCAGCAACAGAAAGTTTTCAGACACTTTTATATTTATCCTGCACTAAGCAGTACAAGAGTTATCTTAGAATCATAGAATTGTAGAGTTGGAAGGGATCCTGAGGGTCATCTAGTCTAACCCCTTGCAATGCGGGAATCTCAGTGAGATCATACATGACAGATGGACATCCAACCACTGCTTTAAAACCTCCAAGGAAGGAGAGTCCACCACCTCCTGAGGGAGTCTGTTCCACTGTCCAACAGCTCTTACTGTAAGAGAGCTTTTCCTGGTGTTTATTAGTCAGAATCTCTTTTCTTGTAATTTAAATCCATTAGTTTGGGTCCCAGCCTCCAGAGCTGGAGAAAACAAGCTTGCTCCATGTGGGGACTTTTTAATTAAGTTTTTTAACCCTGGAACTCTAAGGCTATAGCTCTCTGTTCTTCTTATTTACATGTAAGGTATTTTTAGGCTGTTAGGAATATTTATGACTGAAAACCTTTGATCTGGCAACTTCTCTTCCTCCCCTGGCTGCTCTTAAGGTACAACATATCTCTCTTGTGAGAGGGTGGAAGACTATAAATACTCATGCTCATATGCCTTAAAGGACAGCAGCTATTTGGCTGATATTTCAAAGAAATGTGGAGCACCGACTTGTTCCAAGCCCTGCAGCTCTTGGTCACGTGTCCTTATCCTCTCTTTGCCCATTCTCTTTTCACAGATTTCTTAAACCTCTCTGAGACTTTCCTCTAGCCCTTTCTTGCTTTCATTCCTTCAAACAACTCTTTCTTCTAAACCTGCTTTCCAAGATTCCCCCCTTCCCTTTGCCTGTTGCCTCCTTAGGCTCCTCCTTCCTCTTTTCCTATCCCTCATCTTCCACCCATTTCCCCCAAGAACTTACATTTTGCCCTGTCCATCTATAGAGTCTGTTCAACCAACGGCAGTTCAACCAATGCAGTTCAACCAATGGCAGCCAGAGACTTAAGACAAGTTAGTCAATTCCTACAAGCAGCTTTCTCGCAACATTCCTTAGCACATGTTTAGGCAAGTTGGTGCCCTCCAAACATTGTGGATTGCAGCTCCTATTATTCCCGACCATTGGCCACACTGGCTGGGCGCTGATGGAAGTAGTTCTAAACATCTGAAGGATATCATGTTAGCTATGCCTGATTCTGCATTACAACACAGACTGTGAGAATACTACGGTTTTCAGCAAAGGATGTTTGATTCCTGGAAAAAAATGTTTGTACTTCAAAGAAACAAAATGGCGATCAGAAGTGTCAGAAATGCACATCCAAAAAGCCAACTTACCAAGAAAGTGCATTCAGGATAAAAGCCATCATGGCAAGTCTGCCAAGTGAGGTGGAGAACCCCAAAACCTGCACAGGGTTACAAGGAGAAAAACAGCCACTGGGATAAATTGGAAACCAACTCAAGATTTATTTGACTCCTCTTCCCCATCCATGCATTCCATTCAACATAATGCTTCGTTTACCTTCAAGGCAGAAAAACAATTTCTTTTTCTAGGAGTGCAGATTTGTATGTACAAGTTTAATTATATCTACAAAAATGAGCCAGGGCTGAGTTGTTGTTGTTGTTGTTGTTGTTCTTGTTACTACTACTACTATTATTAGTTAATTTTATATACTGCCCTTTATCCGAAGATCATAAGGCAGTTCACAATATAAAAACACAAAAATACATACCATAACTAGAAGCAAAACAATAACCCCCCAGTAAATGAATAAAATCACAAGGGATATTGATACAATGCCAGAATGGAATTATATATTTTGCAAAAGTTGCCCTATGCCTGAAGTGGGTTCCATTTGCTTCTACAGAACAGATCAGTTTATGTTTTGAGGCTAAAACCCACTCCTCCCTATCTGAAACTGCCTAAATTACACACATTTTTTTTGATTTTGTGAAATTCCAAAGGATCTGAAGCAGTGGTTCCCAAACTTGCACCCCACTCGCACTGAGCCACTTGAAAATTGCTGATATTCTCGGTGGGCCACTAATTGATTCCCCCCCCCCGCCAGTTGTAATATTTGTAATACCCTCTGCTAAGATACTGTGATATCTTTAATTGTACTTTTCTTGCTTCTTCTTCTTTTTGTATGGCAATTGAAATTCCATAGAATTCAAATTGCAATACAGTAAAATACAATATAAGAAATAACAAGCATTAAAAATACAACTAAAATTCAATATTAATATTTAATGCAAACATACCATTGACAACCTGCAAGAAGCTTGTGGACCAATAGTGGTCCACACACCACTGTCTGGAAACCCCTGATCTAAAGTACAACTCAGTGGTTAAAATTTTCAACATATGCAATCCAGCCAAGATAAAACAATGTCCACATGAGCCACTGTCACCAGTTATATTCATAGAAAGGACTGAATAGAAAGACCAACTGTCACAGTACACTAACTGCAGTTTTTTGGCAACTCAGAACTGAAAACTTACAACTGCCACCAAAATCCAGGCTATCATAAATCACTACCTCATGCAGTTTGCCAAGGTCAGCAGGCTGCGATAAGGCACGCTCCACAGAGTCCCTAAGCTGGTCATCATTTCTGCTTACAAAAGTTGGAAAACAGCAGAGTTGCAGACAGCACAGGCAAAAGACCTGCTATTTCAAACATGCAGAATTGTAACCATTGCTGTCTATGCATTGGACAGACTTCCACAGAGATGGGCAGGTGTCAAACTTTTCCCTGCCCTATTCTCCCAATAGAGATGAGGACAGAAAGCACAGAGATCCCAAATGAAACCTACATTACAGTACTGTGGTGCTCAAAGCCAATCTGATGGTGAGAGCCATGAGAAGGTCTGGCTCTAATTTCCCTGGGTGGAATTTAGTTGTGACAGTGGGCTTCCACTGGTGTCCAAGGACTTCAGTTTCCTTTCTTCACACCTGTAATGTCCCATGCACCCCGCAAAAAAATCTGAGAGAAACCTTGTATAGCTGGACAGTAGCCTCCTATACAAAGGTAAAACTCACATCCACTGCTCTGTCCATGTCTGCCTCTCACCCTGCCCATCACTAGCACCACCAGCATGTGGCCCTCAGAATGCTTCTCCCAAAGGGAATGTGGCTCCTGGGCTTACAAAGGTTTCCCACCACTGGGCTAAGACAAGGTTCTCTCCTCCCAGCCTGTGACTTCACAATATGCACTACTGGATCCACTACACAATATCCACTACAGGCTCACTTCCACTCAGTAGCTTCAGAGAGGGGAGTAGTTCTCATGTCCCTGCTCATGGGCTTCTTGGTTGGCCACCATGGGAAACAGGACACGGGACTAGATAGAATACCCAGCAGGGATCTTCTTGTGTTCTTATGAGAGAGATAACTGGGGCAGAAACAAGCAGTTGGGTTTTCGTCTCTACAGAGGTCTTCTTCTGCCATTTAGGCTTGTGTTTACTCTTCTGTACTTCAAAGCCTCAGCTGGGGCTAGAAAGGGGAAGTTATGGCAGAGGAGTATAAGACTGGGGAGGAATATGCTGTTGAAGTGAATTGGCTCCCTTCCCCAGTCATGGATGGCCACTTTACCCCCAGGGCTGGTTGCAGGTTAAAAGGAGCTCAATTGGATCAGATCAGGGGCCACATAGTTCGGACTCAGTTTGAAACAGTGGCTAGCCTGATGCCGTAGCCAATAGCAATTGATAAAATTATGTAACAGGAGTGGAGGGTCTTTTTCAGCCTCCAGGTACATTCCTTCATAGGCAACCATCCAGGAGACAGATGGTGGGTAGGGCCAGAGACAAAAGTGGGTGGAGCAACTGATGTAACTCACACTTTTTATACTAGGCTATGTTCCATCCACCTTGCCAACAAAGGTCCGTATAGTCAAAGCTATGGTTTTCCCAGTAGTGATGTATGGAAGTGAGAGCTGGACCATCAAGAAGGCTGATCGCCGAAGAATTGATGCTTTTGAATTATGGTGCTGGAGGAGACTCTTGAGAGTCCCATGGACTGCAAGAAGATCAAACCTCTCCATTCTTAAGGAAATCAGCCCTGAGTGCTCACTGGAAGGACAGGTCCTGAAGCTGAGGCTCCAATACATTGGCCACCTCATGAGAAGAGAAGACTCCCTGGGAAAGACCCTGATGTTGGGAAAGATTGAGGGCACAAGGAGAAGGGGACGACAGAGGACGAGATGGTTGGACAGTGTTCTCGAAGCTACCAGCATGAGTTTGACCAAACTGCGGGAGGCAATGGAAGACAGGAGCCCCTGGCGTGCTCTGGTCCATGGGGTCACGAAGAGCCAGACACGACTAAACGACTAAACAACAACGTTCCATCCAGGTAAGAGTTTTCTACACACTCTTCTGTCCATCCAGACAAGCAAAAGGCATGATCATAGCTCAAGGACAGATGCAGCCAGGCAAAAGAGAGGCACAGAGGACTCTCTAGATTTGTCTTCTCTTTTCAGACTCCGTTGAAGAGACTGTTTTATGCACATGTAACCATCCCAGGCCGTCTCACTCACTCCAAAGAAAGAACACCACAGATCTTTCCCACATCTGCTCTGCCCTGAAACAATGTCTCTACTTAAACATTTAAATCCAAATCCTTCATCTGACATCACTAGAAACTTTGGGTAGTGATAAAAGTGAATTGTTGTATTCAGAGTTCTCTTCTGTAGAAATGATACAAAACACCAGGAATAACCATTATAGTGAAAAAAAAACATGAAGGTAGGTGGAGGAAACTGCCCTTTTGGGGAGAAATATTCAACTGACTTCATACAAACTTTTACAAGGTCACACACGACAGACCATTTTGGGTTCTTGTTCTTTGATCCTATTTCTAGTTCGGTAATAGTGTTGGAATAGTGGATTGTTAGAAGAACACAGGAAGCTGTCTTATACCGATTCAGAGCATTGGCCCATCAAACTCAGTACAGTATTGTTTGCACTAAATGGCATTGACTCTTTGAGTCCCAGACAGGGGACATTCCTAACTCAAGAGGTTGGGGATTGAACTTGGGACCTTCTGCATATGCAAAGCAGAAGTTTTAACACTGAACTTTGTGCCCTTTGTTTGTTTTATAAGCATTTCCTTTTTCTTTTTGAATGGGAAAACAAGGGAATAAACTTTTGAATAAATAAATAAAAATAATATCAGTTCCTATTAGCAATAACAATACACAGCATGTCCTCTCCACAACGAACAATATCTAAACGATCATACAAACTCATCTTAATTTTGCTATCGCAAAGGCAGCCATTTGCAAAAGTGCAAATTCATTTCTGACAGTAATAAACTTGTCTATGCAAGCCAAAAATCTGCATACAAAAGTATGTAAAATTTAAATACAAATGTTATAGAATGCAATCTGTGAAACTGTGTTAATGTCATACTTGTTTAAATACTGGAGATTAAGAAGGGGAACACACAATCCAGATCACGCTTCCTCTGGTCTGAGGAACTGATAAAGATGGTCATGGTGTGTGTGATTGTGTAGAACAGGAAGCCAGAAGCAAAGGGGTGGCTAGAGGTTGAAGGAGAAGGCTGTCAAGAGTGGTGGGAAAGTCTGACATACTGTCCTGCCACTCCACTGTTATTCACACTGGAGTTCACACTCACATGACTTCCCTCCACTCCTGATCTACAGGCACCACAACCCAAACAGGGACAGCGTTTCTTGCACTGGTCAATTCCTTTTCCTTCCAACATTTCTCCATTCACTTTGATCTGCACTTTTAACTCCAACTTCTATCCAGGGATGGGAAAGACTGACTCAAGGATTCCCCTGGATACCAAAAAGTAGGAGACGTAAACAACAATCCTCTTAGCCTGCAAGGTTGGTTTTCAAAATCTTCTAGCTGTCAGGATTTCCCAAAATGAATAATATCCTACCTCGTAGTTGAAAATCTGGTCAAGGGACGGGCTGTTGTGAACTAGGCTGTCCACCACAGCCAACCAGAGCCCAAGCGAGCTATAGTAAATTGCCTGCATGAGTGTGATCTGGGAAAGGATAAGAGCAGGATCCCAAACATAACTGCGGAACTGTGGAGCCATTGCTGAAGCAGGGGCCTGCCCACTGGCTCGGCAAAATCCGGCAATGTCTTAAAGTATCAAGCACACATCTCACTGACTAGAGGCCAGTCGCATCAGCACCTAAAAATGAACAACAACAAAACAAAACATGTTACTCCAACTGAAGCTTATGGAAGGGCCCTCCAATCTACCCATTGTCCAAAATCCAAAGTGTACTTTTGGCATCTTCTGGCATTCACATTACTATTCTTTGGTGTGGTTTCCCAAGTGTAGCCCTGAGAGAGGCACAGGAAACCTAACAGAGGCAGATTAAAAAACAAAAACAAAAACCTGGGCCTAAGTGTATGTTGCACAGATAGTACTGGGAGTGATAACACAGAAACGGGAGAGAGAGAACGTAAAAGGATACTCACTAGATGAGCATTGCAGGATTAATGTTTTCTGAAAAAGATTTTAAACCTATTCAACTCTAGGCGTTTGGGACAGGTGAAAATATATTTGACACGAACAAGACAGCCATGTTAAAATTGGTACAGCAATTATTTGAGCAGGATCCTGTTCTGTCAACAAAGAACGTAAGAACCGTCTTACTGGATCATAACTAAAGTCCATCGTAAGGTCACATCCCTCCTGGGTCAGATGTCTAGCCCAGCATCCCATTCCCCACAGTGGCACAACCAGTTGCCTAAATAGGGAGCCCACAAGCGGGTCAGGAGCACAGCTCAGCAGCAAATTCCCATCAATATCCCCCATGAAACCTAAATAAATAATAATAACCCCATTCAGCCTGGAAAGCTGCTGACGATGTAGACAACAACCCTGAACTGTGTGGACCAAACAGTTCCGGCTGGGGATAAAGCAGCTTCCTCTGCTGCTGTGATCCATAGAAACAGAAGCTTTAAAAAGGCTGAGGTTAAAGATTTAAGGCCGACACAGGGGCGCGCCTTTTCTGAGAAGAGCTTCCAGGGGGTGTGCGTTGGCTTCCTTAAACGCAAACAGGCAGAAACCCGACAGGTAAAGCTTCCCCCGTCGTTGCATCACTTAAGGGGGAGAAACCAGACCTGCTGGTTTTCCGCCTATCGCGAAGGTGCTGAAAGAGTTGTGCCAGGCGCTGAGGGAGGCCAAGAGGAGAGAGGGACCATCCCGCCAGCCTACAGGGCTTTCCTCAAACCCGGCTCCCACAAACCCGCGCCTGCCGCCCCGTCTCCCTCAGGTTTCCAGCCAGCCCTCGCCGCTTTTGCCACTCACCTCTCTCCCGTCGCCGCCGAAGGGTCCCCGGACCGCCGCCGCCGCACTTTCCCAGCCCCAAAACAGCCTCGAGAAACCGCCACAGGGTCCAAACTTCATTCCCGGCCGGCCAGGCCCGTCTTCGCAGCTGACTCTTTTTTCGACCGACCATAGAGCCAGACGGCCTCCGGATGCCTAGAACGGCGGCTGGAGGCCGGTGACGTCACGGAGAAACCGCCGCGAGCCTGGAGGGGCGCCCTACGGAACGGAAGTGACGTCATATTATAGTAATACGCGTCGTCTGGTCATCAACGGCTTCGCTGATAAACGTATTTCTCTGATTACGCGCTGTGACGTCCGCTGAACGCTGAAATGCTTAGGCTCGCTAGGTGACGCCACTAAAAAAAAGCACCCCAAGATTAATATTCAGGGTGTAAACTAACCCGAGCTAAAGTAGGCGTAGGTTTTGCAGGCAGTTTCCTAGACAAGGTGGATGGGAGGTTGTTACAGGCCGCCAACAGTGGCTGGGGCAACCCAGTCAGATGGGCGGGGCATGTATGTTTTCCAGCCATTTTATTCATAAATAAATAAAATAAAATAATTACAGTCGCTTTGAAGCAGCTTGAGGTCCCTGCCATCAGCTTCAGCTGGTGTCCCAGCCGCGCCCCCATCTGGACAGGGACAACCTGTGATATGCGACATTATGAGGGCTATTTTATTTTTAGGCTGTCTGCTAGTATGCTTTTTTATTGTGTTTTTATTATTATTTTATCATGGGTGTTCTGTAATGTGTTTTTAATGTTGCACACCGCCCTGGGAACTTTTGATAAAGGGCGGTATATAAATTGAATAAATGAACAAACAAACTATGTTTTGTCTACTATGTTCTGGTACCCTCTAGGTTAGATCACAGTTACACATTATACATGGGGCTGCCTCTGAAGAGGTTTCGGAAACTTCAACTGGTACATTTGCAGGCTTGAAAGCAACAACAATCTGAATGAACATCAGTCATACTCAATTGACTGATTTCCATTTCTGGCCACAGATGAACATGCAAACTACAACAGTTTATGCTTCCTTTCTGCTTTCATCGGAATTTTCCAGTATCCCCAGCCAGCACGCTGTGACCACAGAGCATATACTCACTGAGTTGTTTGGGGGCTTTCACCCTTTCCACCTATGGGTATGCACTCCTCTCCTCCCCCAAAAAAATTCCAAAGGCAACTGGTGTAGAATTCAGCAACCAGGTTGACAGTTTCAGCATATCACACTGATCCTGGCCGAATTGCACCTGGTGTCAATTAATTTCTGGGCCCAATTCAAAGTGTTGGTTTTGCCTTAAACAGCTAAGGACCACAATAATTCAAGGACTGCCTTTCCCCATATGAACCAACCTGGACCCTGAGATCATCACTTGAAGCCTGTTTTTGAATGCTTCCTCCATGAGATGTTTGGAGGTGGCACTGTGGGTTAAACCACAGAGCCTAGGACTTGCCGATCAGAAGGTCGGCAGTTCGAATCCCCGCAACGGGGAGCTCCCGTTGCTCGGTCCCAGCTCCTGCCAACCTAGCAGTTTGAAAGCATGTCACAGTGCAAGTAGAGGTACCGCTCCGGCGGGAAGGTAAACAGCCTTTCTGTGCACTGCTCTGGTTCGCCAGAAGCGGCTTAGTCATACTGGCCAATAAAGCGAGATGAGCGCGGCAACCCCAGAGTTGGTCACAACTGGACCTAATGGTCAGGGGTCCCTTTACCTTTACCTAACACAAGAATGGGCCTTTTCTGTGATGGCTTCTCGTTTGTGGAATGTTCTCCCCAGGGGGACTCACCTAGTGCCTTCATTACATATCTTTAGGTGCCAGGCAAAAACTTGGCTTTGTCTGATTAACACTCTATGTTCTTTTAAATGGGTGGGTGGGAGTATTGGTTTGTTCTTGTTCTTGTATTTGTTATAGTGGCTGTATGCCCCCCCACCCGGGTTGCTGTAGCTGAATCCTGCATTGCAGATCCTTCCTCAAGCTGAGGATGCAGATGACCCCCAAGTTCACCTCCAACTTGTATTTTACAGTGGTACCTCGGGATAAGTACTTTATTCGTTTTGGAGGTCTGTTCTTAACCTGAAACTGTTCTTAACCTGAAGCACCACTTTAGCTAATGGGGCCTCCCGCTGCCGTCGTGCTGCCGGAGCACAATTTCTGTTCTCATCCTGAAGCAAAGTTCTTAACCCGAGGGACTATTTCTGGGTTAGCGGAGTCTGTAACCTGAAGCGTCTGTAACCCGAGGTACCACTGTATTATCTTTCTCATCATTTGCTTACTTTTACATTTATATCCCACCTTTCCTCCAAGGAGCTTGAGGTGGCACACATGGTTGTCCCTCCCTCTCCCCCACATTTCCACCCCTCTTTAATCTCCATGAAATTACAATCAATAGCACTATAGGAGCATTGGGAGCTCTATGGTTTGTTCACACGATAGGGGCATGAATCAGTCTGAGACATTTCCTGTATCCTACCCTTCCGTGGACTATAAAGTGAAATGAGTAAGATTGTCCTTGAAGACAGGAACACAAAATAAATCTGGAAGAGGGCATTATCTTCTTAATGGATTTGTGAATTCTGATGTGCTCTCTTAGAGGTAAATGTGTGATGTGTTTCTCTGGATGTTGATGGAGCAGTACAACATGTCCTCTGTATTCAGCTAAATTTGGGTTGTTAGAATTATTATTATTATTATTAAACCCCCACCTTTTCACCTGACAGGGCTTTAAGGTTGGTGGTACAATATGAGTGGCAATTTAAAGAGATTGACCTTTGCTGCAGACTGATCTATGTGTATGATCTTTTATTGCTGTTGTTTGTTTTCAACATTACTGAACGATGATTCCACATGATTTACAACCATGTGCATATTTATTCAAAAATGAGTTCCACTATGAGTAGGCATGCACTGAATGCAGTTAGTGAAACATTTGCCCTACTAAATAATGATTCTCCACTCTGTACCTTGGAAAAAATGGGAGTACTCTGTAGTACTGTAATGGAGACTGAGATTTGTGGTCTTGTTTTACCAGCAAAGACTGAGCAGCTGTCCGTTCTTTAAAGCATTATTATTAGAGATTTGTTGTAAGCCACCAGCTTTCAGTTTTAGCCTCCATCTGAAATGTGGAGATCATAATATAGTGTATTTGTGCCTCTATCCTTTGTCTTAAGTATGATTACTGCATTACAGTCTTATGTAAGCCACTTCCTCTCAGTCCCCCCCTCCTACTGCAAAATAGGAGTGATAAGAGTTAAGTACATAACCTTACATGGTTGTTATAAGTTACACAGGCTCAGCCCTTCCTCTCCTGCAACTCCAGTACTGTATCAAGATAATAACACTGGACTCTGTTGCAGGGCTGTTGTAAACAACTTTCTGTCAGTGCCAGCACTCTGTTTGCTCTGCGACCTTATTAATTAACTTCTTTACAAGGTTATCATGAGGAACTCTTTTTCTCTCTGAACCTCCTTCCCTGCATTTAATGCAGGAATAAGATCTCTCAGCTGCCACCACCCACCATCTGCAAAGAGAGGACAGTAATACCACACAGCTGATTTCTCTTCTGTATAGGAAGTGTCGGGTGGGGGGATCTTTCTCACCAATCACCCTCACCTGAAAAAGACCTGGATTTGAAAGAACATCTGCTGCATCAGGCTAATGGCCCATCTAGTCCAGCATTGTGTTCTCACAGTGGCCAACCAGATGCCTTGTGGGAAGTCTGCAAGCGGGACCTGAGCACAGGAGCACTCTCCCATCCTGTGTTTTCCAGTAATTCAGAAGCATTACTGCCTCCAACCCTAGAAATTCTGCTTCTATTTTTTCCCCTTTCATTCTTTTTTGGGAGAGATGCAATTCTCCAGAATCATAGCTGTGATAGTGTTTTGGATTTCTCTGTTGTCTCCTTTGGGTAGTTGTTAGTTTTATTGCAACAAAAAATGCAGGGGGAGGGAGCCATCAATCCGATGTGGGGGCAAATGGGAAAGAACAATACAGAGAGTGCTTTGCATTTGCTCACACCCATATTCTGTATATTGGATAAACAGGCCAAACCCTATGCCAAAGGATAAATGGACATAAATCTGACATCAGGAATCACAAGACAGAGGAGCCAGTAGGAGAACACTTCAATCTCCCAGGACATTCAGTACAGGATCTTAAAGCAGCGGTCTTAATACAAAATAATTTCAGAAACAGACTTGAAAGAGAAGTTGCTGAATTAGAACATCACTAAACTGAAAATTATGGAGAGACCTGGTCTTAATAGAGATATTGGATTCCTGTCTCATTACATATGCTAATCCTATCCCTTGCTTTTTCCTGTAGGACTAATTGCAGTCGTTAACAATCGTCAACAGGTTTACCATATACCCACTGAGTCAATCTTTCTTCTTCTTTGGTGATCACTCGTAGCTGAGTAAGATTGTCTTCCATGAACATGGTCTTAATGGTTAGTCCATAAGTGACTGTGGAGGCCAGTTCTAGATCCACACATCCTTCCACAGTGGGGACATAGGTTTCCGGGTGGGAGTTGATCATGGTGAAGGTTTGCCAAACATGCCACCTTCTTAGCACGTTTCTACCTTTCATCCTGAGTTCGAGTGTCTTCAAAGCCCATGACACCTTTGGTAAAGGCTGTTCTCCAGTTGGAGCGCTTGCAGGCCAGTGTTTCCCAATTGTTGGTGTTTATACTACATTTTTTTAGATTTGCCTTGAGAGAGTCTTTAAACCTCGTTTGTTGACCACAAGCATTACTCTTTCCATTTTTAAGTTTGGAATAGAGGCATCTGAATAAAGCTGATGTTGAAGAATCATTGCTTTGACACTTGTGATCTTTGCTTCTTCCAGTACACTGACATTAGTTCGCCTGTATTCCCAAGTGATAGGTACATTTTTTTTAGAGACATCATTGATGGAATCTTTTGAGGAGTTGGAGATGGCGTTTATAAGTAGTCCATGTTTCACAAGCATACAGTAAGGTTGGTAGTACAATAGCTTTGTAAAAAGTATTTTGGTTTCCCTGCGATTATCCCAGTCCTCAAAAACTCTTTACTTCATTCGGGAAAAAGCTGCACTCGTCAAGCTCAGGCGATGCTGGATTTCAGCATCATTGTCGACCCTTGTGGAAAGATAACTGCCCAGGTACTCTCCTGTGGATTCCAGCAAGTTATTCAGAATCATATTTCCTCTGACAGTGGCCCTCAGGATTAGTAGCCATTGATAGCATTATCCTCCATGAATATTTTGAATCACTTGATTCCTGGAAGTGAGAGCTGAATAAATCTCATCAATTGGAGGCTCACATGTTAACTGTATGCAGTCTGAGCCATATTGAGCAAGATTGTTTTAGCGGCTCCTTGATTAGATTTGAATTTCAGTGCTGTGACTCATAATGTGCTGGGCCTTAATAATTGTTTCTCGTTCCTCTTTCCTTTGGCAGATAGGTAGTCACAGACTGACACATCTGAAAAAGTAACCTCATGCATGTTCTACGTGCGGCTGCCTGCGGGATGGACTTCTGAATGAAGATGCACAGGATCAGTTTGCTAATGTTGTTGTTTATCCTTTCTTTGAAGACTGTCATAGAAGATAATTCCGCCTTCTGTGCTGTACTGATCTTGCATTTACTTTGCCAGTTAGTGTCAGATTTATGCACAAACTACAGTTTAGGGCCTCAGATTATGAGTGGCCTCTTAAGTGCAAAAGTACCACTAGTAAGATAGTTTTTAGTTGCATCATTGTGTATGCACTAGCATATATGCAAATTTATTCTATTTTCATTAGAAGAATACATGGGGGGGGGGGCTTAATGCAGTGGGGCCTCTTAAACTTGACATTGCTTAGGGCCTGCTCTGAGCATGTCTTAATCCAGCCCTATTGCCAGAGCTGAAGTAATTTAAATCATGGCTCAAGCCACCAGAAGTTGTGGCGTCTGCTCTAATTCAAAAGGCTTTATCCCATTTATCCCAGGCATCTAGAGGCTGATTGTGGGACAGACCATAATTCCGTGGCAGGGCACACACTAAGATTCAATGCCTGCATTTTCCATTGAAGAACCTTAGAACAGGTTCTGTGGCCCGATGAGAAGAAGAACAAGGAATCACCCCCTTTCCATTCCATTATGGAATTTGACCAGACTGGCAATTGTCTCTTGGTGATGGGCCAGCATCTTCCTCCAAGTTATCTTAAGGCACGCAGGGTGCACAAGCATACAGCTCTGTCCTACAACATCTTGCTGCCACTTCCTGCCTCTCCCAACCAGTACCTGCCAGCTCACTGCCCAGTGGTAGGGCAGGTCTTGCTTGAGGAAACAGGTGGTGAGAAGTCCCACTGCCTGAAATCCTGGAGAGCCACTGAAGGTCAAAATAGTCCTGAGCTATATGGACAAACAATCTGACATAAGAACATAAGTCTCAAAAAATGCACATGATGTGCAAGAGGCACATGAATTGTAGAGTTATATGTTTTCTTGAGTCATAGCAATCTGAAAGAATAATTGGGAATGATTCCTCTTTTGTACAGTAGACGGCTGGATCGA
Source organism: Podarcis raffonei (assembly GCF_027172205.1). Classification (NCBI taxonomy): domain Eukaryota; kingdom Metazoa; phylum Chordata; class Lepidosauria; order Squamata; family Lacertidae; genus Podarcis; species Podarcis raffonei. The sequence continues at coordinate 76,917,678 of NC_070607.1, forward strand.
GCCAATGACCCATCTAGTCCAGTATCCTGTTCTCACAGTGGCAAACCACATACCTGTGGGAAGCACACAAGCAGGACCTGAGCACAAGAGCACTTTCCCCTCCTGTGGTTTCCAGCAACCAGTATAAACATAATGAACACATATATGGCATTTTCCCATTGTGGTTACATGGTGCCATTGGAAGTAGACTGTGGGCATATGACCCATCTGCAGGACCATAGGCTCTGTGGTTAAGGTGTGGTCAGCCTTGGTTCACACGAAGTTCAGAACTCTAGTTGAAATCCGGAATGGCTTAAGGAAGTGCAAGCCTTGGGAAATCCAAAATGAAGGCTGTTTATCAAGAGCACATTTTTGTCAATGTGATTCATGTATATTTGCAGCTTAGTCTGCAGGAAATGTTGGCATTTCATCACACAGAGCATGTAGCACAATGGCCTGCTTTTTTTACATAGTATGGTATCTTACACTTCCAGTATCCTGGAGCTGTGGCCTTTTTAAAAAATAGATTCTTACCATTCAGCATTTTGTATTCACAGATTTATTCCTTGTCCTTTGCTCCCAAAAGGGACCTCCATGAAAACTTACGGTATGATAATAAACATTATCCGAACCAGTCATATAAAAATCCATTAAATGGCAAATAGTGTTACAAAATTCCATAAATTGCCCTTGTTTTGTCCTCCCTCCTCTAAATGATCTGGAAACAAGAACAACATTCCACCTTTCCCCCAAGAAGCTGTGCATGGTTCTCCCCCTCCCTACACCTGCCATGTCCAGGTAAAATGCAGAAACACTGTGTCTCGCTTCACTGGCCACCACTGTCATCTTTATGGGATAGTGGTTGGAGTGATGGACTAGGACTTGGGAGACCAGTTCCTCACTCAGCCATGAATCTCACTGGGTGACCTTGGGCTAAGTCACTCTTGCAGCCTAACCTACTTTCACAGGATTGTTGCAAACATAAAATGAAGAGGGGGAGACCAGTGTATGTCACACTGAGCTCCTTGGAGGGAAGGTGGGATATAAATATAATGATAAAATAATAAAATAAATGCAGTCTATGATTGTTGGAAATTGTCCTAATTGGCATGTAAGCACTAGGTGGGTAGGTAGAACTATGTATGCCACTCTGAGGTCCTTGGACAAAGTAAAAGGTAAAGGTAAAGGGACCCCTGACCATTAGGTCCAGTCGTGACCGACTCTGGGGTTGCGGCGCTCATCTCGCTTTATTGGCCGAGGGAGCCGGTGTACAGCTTCCGGGTCATGTGGCCAGCATGATTAAGCCGCTTCTGGCGAACCAGAGCAGCGCATGGAAACGCCGTTTACCTTCCCGCCAGAGCGGTATACCTATTTATCTACTTGCACTTTGACGTGCTTTCAAACTGCTAGGTTGGCAAGAGCAGGGACCGAGCAACGGGTGCTCACCCCGTCGCGGGGATTCGAACCGCCAACCTTCTGATCGGCAAGTCCTAGGCTCAGTGGTTTAACCCACAGCGCCACCCGCAAAGTGGAAGATATGAATAACTTAACATACTTCACAATGGGCATTTGAATATTACATTGTGTGCCAGGGTAGAAATCTGGATGAATCCTGTTTTCTTAATCAAACCTACTTACTTCACACATCTCCCACTCTCTCAGCCCTCCTGCTCCCACACCGTAGGGAATCAGTTCCTACAACCTGGGAAATTCTGCTCTAAAATGTAGATGCCTTTTTATCTTGATGTCATATTGCTTTGTTGTCACTAGGTGGCAAATCTATTATGCACTTGCAATTCAGGTGACTTAGCAATTTTAAAGACCTTTCTGCACAAGTAGCTTTCAGTATAGGAAGTGTCTAGCTGTTACTCACAGCACTGCAAGCAACCCAGGTGGGTTTTACATTATAGTGACATCTCAGTTTTCTAGCCCCAGATATGTTTTTATTTTACATGTGAGAAAGGTGATTCCCCCCCCCGCGCCACCCGTAGTAGAATCACTGTGATTGCCATGTGGCTGTGATGCGGATACTGTGGTCAAGGATGATGGGAGTTGCAGTCAAGCAATATCTGATGGACCACTCCTGTATGTATATATCCCTTGTCTCATTTTAAGATATTCAAGCACAAATGTAAAAATAGACAATGATAATAATAACAGCGAAAGGATGCCGATGTGTAAGCTTTGCATAATGCTGGATGAATCTGTTCTCACACGATTAAGTACAATAACTGCCGACTGCTGAAATATATAATTAGATTTCAGAATGGATGAACTTCCTGCTTTGGCTTGTAGATGAAGCTTGGCTAAGAGTTTTTGGCTTTTTACCTTACCTCTTTTCTGTTAGCAGTAACTACCTTACAACAATCAGTATTATTATTATTATACTGGGGTGTGTGAGAGTAAGAGAAAATGGTTAAGTATGCTAATGTATAAATGTGAAGTTGGCTCAACTCTATAAATGTGTAAATAAGTTTCTTGTTTATGTACTTCTGATATGGCAGTGCCCCCATCTCCTCAGATGTCTACATGTACATCTAGGGAGTGACTTAGAGCCCCACCTCTTTCTGGTTGCCTCTGAAAGAGAAATACTGAGTATATCCAATGCCATTTCCCATTGAGGACAGCAAGTTTTCCTTTCTACAAAGATACTGGGAATTCCATATCAGGGTTGAGGTTTCATAAACATTATCAGAGGAGCTGTACACATAGCTTCGCTGTTTGTAGCTTGACCCAATTTATTTCTAACCGGTTCTAATAGTCCAATTAATTTATTTAGTATTAAAACTTTGCTGCTTCCCACATCAGTCTACCCCCCAGGTGCTTTGATGACTTATTGTAGGGGTGCGGTACCTCCAGTCTTGTTGCATTTCAGTTCCCATCAGCTTGAGCCAGCATGGTCAATGGTTGCTGGACTCTTCACTGAGCTGTAGACCAACAACAGGGATGCAGGTTCCCTACTCCTAATGTCTTGTAACAAATAACTCACTAAAGCAGTTCTTGAGATTCTCTGAATGCTGCCCTGTTATTTAACATATTTTGCTATTAAACCATGGAAAGCCCATCTCTTTTTTATGCTCACGGCAGAAGTTAGTTGGCACAGATTTATCTACCATCTTAATCTAATCCACCCAACACCCAGAATGGAAATGACTTCCCAGTTTAAGCTTGAGGGGAAAAAATCATGTAGGGGAATACCCGGCAGCCAGTGTTCTGTGGATATTAGTCAGACTGTGCCTGTTTCTTAATCTAACTCAACATCAAGTTCTTGATTTGCTGAAGGAATGTGGCAAGTCTTCAGTATGTGAAGGGTCCTTCAGCTCGAGATGGTGTTCAGGCTAAGTCTGTGTACACAGGTAGCCTTTAAAATGCACAGAGGCTATTTTATCACAGTGTGATTTTGTACACAGCCATTTGCAGTTGCACACATTGTCACATGATAATGCTGTCCAAAGTGGCAGCTTCTATCCTGTTGTCTGCACACATGGTGGGTGTGTTTACAAACCAATACGCAGCAGTTTTCTCTATCCCCTTCCCCTCAGTTGGTGTTTCCACAAGTTTTAAAAAATCAAATTTACTTTCTTTCAAAAGAGGGGGGCTGGAAACCGGTGTGTTGAAACACTGATGTACAGAGGATATTTGTATCAGTTTACAGAGGTAGCTAAGTTACTGTACTGCTTCCTATTTTGCCTATTTCATACATAGACAAATTAAACACGGGAAGGAAGAGTGGCACCACCCTGCAGTGCCAGTAGGTCTGCCCAATAGGATGTAACCTGAGAAAGGGCTCTCTGTGTACGTATGTAGGCAGCAAGCACCTGAGAAGTGCACTATTGGCACAAAACAGATTGTAACCCTTCCAGCATAATGTCCTTTTGATTGATGAATGGTGTGCGACAAGGACAACATGGGCATAATAGGTGTACAGCACTCCAAAAAGGTGTCCACACATCCAGCAATGATTGTGTAGTATCATGCAGTCCAGGCCCCAAGACATTTTGGCACCTGAGGCGAGCCACAAAATGGTGCCCTGCTGCCTGCCAGGGAAGAAAGGGCAGGGGCGAAACCAGGCTTTATTTCACCCTGGTCAAAGACCAAATTTGGTGCATACACACAGATACACCTCAACACATTTGTTCATCAAGGCATAAAAAGTAGGACAATATATTATTTTTATGCAAAGTTTCATTTTTAAACAATATTTTAATTGATTTCCAGCATAATATCCAACATAACTTATAACAACAAGTAAAAGAAAGTGTGCATTTTTTACAATATTAGGAGACATACCGGTAATTTATATTTTTTGCGGCAGGTTAGCTGTGAGATAAATTACTATTACAGCTCACCCACCTAGAAATACACTTTTCCCCATCTGTGTCCCCCTGAAACTTTTTTCTGATGCCGCCACTGGTCAAAGGCAGTATCACAAGTGCCCCTATTTTCCAAGGACAGTACCAGATTTACAGAAGCTGTCCTGGTTTCTGATTTGACCCTGAAATGTTCCACTTTTTCTTAGGACGTCCCTATTTTCATTGGAGAAATGTTGGATGATATACAGTGGTGCCTCAGATTACATACACTTCAGGTTACAGACTCCGCTAACCCAGAAATAGGAGGCCCCAGTAGCTAAAGTGGTGTACAGTGGTACCTCGGGTTAAATACTTAATTTGTTCCGGAGGTCCGTTCTTAACCTGAAACGGTTCCTAACCTGAAGCACCACTTTAGCTCCCGCTACCGCCACGTGATTTCTGTTCTCATCCTGAAGCAAAGTTCTGAACCCGAGGTACTATTTCTGGGTTAGCGGAGTCTGTAACCTGAAGCGTATGTAACCTGAGGTACCACTGTACTCTACCCGAGGTACCACTGTAGTAGAAAATCCTTATTTTCATTGGAGAAATGTTGGAGGGTATGCAATATGCCTCTGAATTCCAGTGGCTGGGAATCAAAAGTGTGGAGAGTGTTGTTGCCCTCAGGTCCTGTGTGTTGGTATCCCATGGGTATTTGGTTGGACACTGTGAGAATGGGATGCTGGACAAGATACAGTAGAGCATTGGCCTACTGAGCATTGGAATGAAAAAGAGAAAGTCCCAACAATGTTATTTATGTGGGTATCAGCTGGTGATGGGAGTCTCCATGGGGTATTTCAAAAGTTCCAGTACTGCTATCATTTTCTTCTTCGATTCCTCTGGGCAGCTCAGGTCTTCCCCAATGCTTGGAACAAAAATTCTACTGTTTTCGTTTTGTCATTCAGTGTGACATCACAGCTGTGAAACACGGCCAACTTTTCCCAATAGTACTTCCTCTCTGCAGAGAGGAGGAAACGTCACACAGCTGAAGGTTTTTCGGGCAAAAAAAGGGGGGTGGCTGGCACCGTGCTTTCCAGATAATTGGATTCTGATGTAATAAACCATTAAAGCTTGGGAAAGTCCCAGCTCAGCATCAGCCGGTCCTTCCAAAAAAACCCACAAACCACATCACTTCCTCTTTTTAGCACTTCTTTGAAGCAATTAGTTTCCATTTTCTAGTTCTGCTCTGAACACTTGATCAGAGGCTTGGAACCATGACCCAGTTCTCAACAGAGTCGAGAGGCTGCGGGTGGCCTCTACCACGGCAGACCAGACAAGGTGGTCTAGTGTTACTGTATATGACAACAACACAATCACTGCTAGGTATTAAAACTCCAGGTGAAGGTTCAAGGCGAGCTTTCCGTCCCTGCCATGATAGTTTCTGTGTGAGGTGAATACTTCTGTAGAGAGTAGGGACACCTCCAGCCATGTAACAATTCCCCCATCCCACCCCCTACAGTCTGATGGTGTAAGCCAGTCACAGGTTTTGCAGCTGAGCAAACGCCAAAACAGGATCATGGATCTCCTACCTCACATCTATCTGCCCAGTTTAAAACATTTGCTTAAAAGCAGCTGCTGAGTGTCCTGAACTGAATCAGGGTTTTTGTGCTTGGTGGGTGGTACCTGCCTCCTTGACATCTGCCCTACTAGTCCCAATGGACACCAGCCATCATTGTCTTTTTCAGTAAAGGTAAAAGATAAAGGACCCCGGACGGTTAAGTCCAGTCAAAGGGGACTATGCGGTTGTGGCGCTCATCTTGTTTTCAGACCGAGGGAGCCGGCGTTTGTCCACAGACAGCTTTCTGGGTCATGTGGCCAGCATGACTAAACCTCTTCTGGCACAACAGAAACCAGAGTGCACAGAAACACCATTTACCTTCCCGCTGCAGCGGTACCTATTTATCTATTTGCACTGGTGTGCTTTCGAACTGCTAGGTTGGCAGGAGCTGGGACAGAGAAACAGGAGCTCACCACTGTCGTGTGGATGTGAACCGCCAACTTTCTGATCGGGAAGCCCAAGAAGCTCAGTGGTTTAGACCACAGCACCACCCGCGTCCCATCTTTGTCAGTACCTGCTGTGGAAGCAGGGGCTTCTTACATCTGACAGATATGTAGCTGGCAGGGTATGGACAATGCATATTCTCGGCGGTGAAAGACCAGCCTGTGTTGCCCCACAACCCCCTTGCACATTATTTTAGTGCATGTATGGAGCAGTCAAGTAATTTCGTTGTCCCTGAGAGGGGGCAATGACAATAAAGATATTTCTATATTTCTATTTCTATTTCTATTTCTATGTATGTGGGGGTGTTAATCTATCTTCTTCAACCAATGGCAGGGCTGTGAGGAAGTTATGGGTGCATGAGTTCCTAGCTGTGTATCCTTGTTGTTCAGCTTTTCTCTCTATCCTCCTCCATTGCAGGTGACACTTAAAGGATTGCTGAGATTTCAGGGTCCAAACCTGAGATGTAGGGGATGCCATAGGGTGGACCCTGGCGATGTCACAGCAGGATGAGCCCCAGTGATGTCATTAGCATGACACATTATTAACCACAGTTGCTGTGAGGATCTCACAGAAATAATAATATTAACAACAACAACAACAAATACAAAATCTAACAAATGAGCAAATATGTCACCGACTGGAAATGAGGATAGAAATCTTAGGTAAAGCAGGCATTCCTATGCTTCTTGTGGGCTGCTCTTGTGAAAAGCCAGTGCTGTATGCATTCTGACCTCACTATTGCACCCCCTTCCACAAATGCCAATGCCATTTATACAATTTGCAACTCTTTAAGGTACTACAAGACATTCTATGCAATAATTTGCAGAAGTGGACGCTAATTGGAAGCAAAGAGATGAGCCAAGAGTCTATGCAATCATTGGCAGCCAGTTTCTACTGGGTGGGAGGCTGTAAGCTGCGTAAACATTCCTCTTTAAAAAAGAAGAAGAAAAAGACACCCTCTCCCACTTGCAGATTCAAGCCCCCTCCCCCCCCAGGCAATCCTGGAGACTTCAGGTCAGCCCTGGAGATCTGGCCACCCTAGAGACTTCTATCTCCTTTACAAAGATACTGTGGACTACTGTGCATTTCAGGAGGTTGGATTAGATGGGTCCCTTCCAACTCTATGATTTTATGCCCTCCTGACGTTGGGGTTTTGGAGAGACCCTGATGTTGGGAAAGATGGAGGGCACAAGGAGAAGGGGACGACAGAGGACAAGATGGTTGGACAGTGTTCTCGAAGCTACCAGCATGAGTTTGACCAAACTGTGGGAGTCAGTGGAAGACAGGAGTGCCTGGCGTGCTCTGGTCCATGGGGTCACAAAGAGTCGGACACGACTAAACGACTAAACAACAACAGGGGAATCAAACTGATTCCTTTGCTTTTTAAACAGCAATTGTATGTGGCTTAACAAGGGCAACTGATAAGGCATTGTGCCTTGAGGGAGTGCTCCATGGGTGTAGCCAGGATTTTTTCTGGGGGCGGGCAGGACTTTGGGGGGTGGGGGCAGAACTGAGCTATCTGCGACTCAATTGGACCGTTAGTTAAGTATTTTTATTTATTTATTTATTTGATGGGGGCAGCTGCCCCCTCCCCAGCCCCTCTCTGACTACGCTCATGGAGCGCTCTGATAGAAACCTAATCATGAGTTGTGACTTTTTATCCAGTTTAAGGACGGAGGGCCCTGATTGTGCAATCCTCATTTATATACGATTTCCCCCTGTACCCATATGTGCTGCAACTTTCTATGACTTCTGCATATAAATAGGCAGCGTTCAACTGTCACAATAAAGCATCATTTATGGTTTACCATGACCATGCTGAAGTCCCCTGTTTTGATCCTCCTCTCAGACTAGCAGGAGCAAACAAATCACAATAGCATTGCATCTGAACTGGAGATTGCGGTTGTTTTTGCTCCAAATCAACCACAATATCTAGCCAAGGTTTGTTCTTGGCTCACCAAATATTTGAGCAAAACAAACAATGAACCCTCGTTCAGATGTGCTCTAAGCCGGGGATCACAGTTTGTTGCTCCCACTGGCTAGAGGGGAAGAGCAAAGCAGGAATCAACAGAGCATTTCTTAACTGTGGCTTACTGTGATGTGTAAACTGGGCCATAAGATTTTTCCAGCATTGTGAAGCAAGGTAAGAATACCAATTTATCATAAGGAAACCTTTCAGGGACCAGATGTTGTGTATGACTGGAAAGCGGTAACCATGTTCTTAGTATGAAAACCACATGGTAGGAATCGATGCAACCCAGAGTGGTATCAACTTGCAAATGGTGAGAGAAAAAAACTTCAGTGCATGTTCAGGAAACGTTGCTGAATTCATGCAAATACTGTGAGGTCAGGAAACACACCAGCATTTCGTTATTACCCAGTGACCTCAAGCCAGAGACTTAAAAAAACAAAAACAAAACCATCATTGTGGTCACAGACCAGAGCAACCTAGTTGTGTGCACTTTCAGTTTGAATGCAAATATTAAAGGGGAACAAAACCCCTTTGCTAATAAGATTATATTGTACGTGATTAAAAATAATGCTGTTGCAACCCAACGGTGTCTATAGACAGGAGCTGAATTTTAGTTCTGTGAATGGTGGGAAAGGAGGAAGATGAGAGGAGGGGAAATGGAATGGAGTTGTTGAACAAGCATCATCACACACTGCAACATTTTGTTGCAGCCCCAGTGTATCTAGCACTATTGTTATCTTTTAATGTATTAATGTAATTGTTATGTTGAGTTGTAGCCAATGCTAGTCTTACTCAGAGAAGACACATTGAAATTAATGAACATGACTAACATAGGTCCATTAATTTCAGTCTGTCAGCTCTGAATAAAACTTAGTTGGCTACAACCTACTGTATGTATATATATTATTGTAATGTACTTCAGACATTATTTTAATAGAAAAGTGAGATTGATACAACAACTAAACTACAACTAAACTAAACTACTTTTGGTTGCGTACACACCACACATTTAATATACATTGCTATGTGAAGTGAATGTTTGCAGCTTTCCCAAGAGTGGAGATATCTGCTGAATGACCTTCCTTTTTTACTGCTTTTTATGATAATTAGGTTGTCTTATCTGCTGGTATTGTCTGCCTCCTATTATCTCTGAAATGTTCTATTTTGTCTTTCTTTCTTTCTTCTTTTCTTTTTTTGATTAGATTAATGGATTTGTATGTTGCTCCTTTTGTATTCTAATTCCCTACCCTGCTTTGGGGGCCTTGCAGGGAGCAGTAGAAATAATACTAGCAGAAGAAATTCAAAAGGCAGGCTTTAATACATGTTAAGCTTGGCAAGAATTTTGTATGCAAATGCCTGGAAGGCAAGACAATAAGAAACACTTAGGAAAATATGGGGACAACTGGGGATAATTAAACTGAAAATTATGTTTAAAAAGTTAGGTAAAGATATACTAAATAGTTGAAAACCAGCTGTGGAATATGAAAAAAAAGCCATCCTGGATTTAGCTGGGACAGGGATTGATTGTATGCTACTATAATATATAAGATTTAATAAATTTTGAATTTAGCTATTTTTGTAGTTAATTAGTGCTTCTTTCCCCCTTATTAACTGTGTGTGTATATCTATATCTCTAAACTTTGGTAGTAGTTTCTACTAGATAGTTGATTTCCAACTTAACTAAGCTCCTTAACTTATCACAGCTCCTATGCTTCAGCCAGAATGGTCAGTGGTCGGACAAAAGATTCCTGCATTGCAGAAGGCTGGACATGACCCTCATGTTCGTTCCCTCCCAACTCTACAACTCTATGATAGGAATTGGAGTTCTACAACATGAGGACAGAGATACAGCTTCCTCATTCATGTCGCAGAGATTTATCCCAGTCTGTAAATGTACAGGCTACTGAAGTCTATAGAAAACTATTTGGCAGGAAATCATTATTTGATTTTAATCCTTCTAGCCATAGGGGGACTAATAAGGTTTAGGACTTTGAGGTCTGGGGCCACAGTTTAGTTGCATTAATCAACAACCACATCAATAGCACCAGGTGTCAACTGTCATCAGAGCTGCGCCATGGAACATTAAAGCAACATCATGCAGTTCAGGGAGGAGACAGGAGGAGAATTTTTTTTCACTCAGCTATGAATCTCACTTGGTGACCTTGAACCAGTTACACTCCTTCAGCCTGTCTTTGCAGGAAAGGCAGCATACATAACAAGGCAAGTAACAAGGATCAGACTGTCAAAAGTAACAATGGGCTATAAAATTACAAAGTGAAATCTGTTTACTAGACCTTACAGAATATTAGACAAAGTATTCTGCTGAGTTTAACTGAACAATGATCAGATAAAAACTGTTATGATGATAACAGGCGCCTTGTTTTTCCTTTAAGAAAATTAACATTTTCTCACTATACAGGATAAATTAAAGTATGGTAGTCGTTATTTCACTTCCCATCTTCTAGCCTGCCTTTATTAGTTGCCATTGCATTTTCCACTAAATTGACCAAGAGAAAATGACTTAATAGCCCTATGTAGTTTTTGGTTTTGGTATGAGTCATCAAAAAACCTCTATACACCTAAAACCTGAACTGTCACAAAATTAAATAAATCTCTTATAGCCTGATCCTATGCATGTTTACCCAGAAGCAAATCCAGTTGTGTCCCCTGGATTTACTCCTAATGAAATTTGCACAGGATTTTACAGTTAATTAAGTCAGATGAGTTTCAACCTATGAGCAAATTTGCTTAGATTTGAATACGAATTGTTCTGAATAGATAAGAGTATTTTAGTTTATGAATGCCACAGTATCTTAAAAGGTGTGTTCATTCTGGGACAAAAGGAGGAATGCCTCTTCCAGAATGACATCTGCCATAGTAAGGATTTTATTTCACATTACTGTATTGAACTAGGTCAGCATTTTAGTCAACCAGAAGGTTTGAGTTTATGAATCAAAATTGATGAACAGTGCAGCTAGCCTGGCAAAAAATATCCACTCTGATTGAGCAAAGATGATCTGCACACAGATTCCCCTCAATGGCGTCCTGGGCATGCAAAAAGGTTGTGTGTAGGATTAAACACACACAAACATCTGGGGCTACAGTACTCCTTGCTTGATTCTGCCCCCATTCCTAGTACAAAACATGCATTGTTAGAGCTAATCACTTCTTTGGCACTGAACACTCAGGTTCATATTCCCCATTTCTTGTCATAGTTGTTTACCATTTATAAGCGTGTGCATGAAGATCCTAACCTAACAGCTTTGTGCATTGCCAATGAGTTTGCTGCCCCAAACCACCAGACTAGGGCTGTGTTCACACAATTAAAGCACATTCAAACCACACACACCCCTCAAAGAATTATGGCCCCTGTAGTTTACCCCTCACAGAGTTACAACTCTCATCAAGTCTTCACAAACCTCAGTGCCCAGAATTCTTTGAGAAGGGGCAGGAATGTTTCTTTAAAGCTATAATGTGTACAGTGGTACCTCGGGTTACATATGCTTCATGTTACAGACTCCGCTAACCCAGAAATAGTGCTTCAGGTTAAGAACTTTGCTTCAGGATGAGAACAGAAATAATGCTCCGGCGGTGCGGCAGCAGCAGGAGGCCCCATTAGCTAAAGTGGTGCTTCAGGTTAAGAACAGTTTCAGGTTAAGTACAGACCTCCGGAACGAATTAAGTACTTAACCCAAGGTACCACTGTACACAACTTAAGGCTGCAGTTCTATATATACCTATCCTTCTCATGGAGTAAGTCCCACTGCACTCAATGTAGACATTGCTCTGTCATCCACAGATATATTGCCTGCTAGTAGAAGCTAAGTAATCAGAGTACTGTATTTATATCAGGATGTGGAAATAGTTATGTTAGTAGTACGTGATTATGTCCATGAAATAGGAGGTTTGAAGGGAGTCCCTAAATTCACAACTGAATAACCCTTAACAAACAGCCTTTGTGAACTGTTTCAGATGTGTGGATAGGATAGTATTGTGCAGACAAAAAGTACTTGCAAGGAAGCATCTGCTATGTATTTTTTGTTGTTCCTTGTTTCTTCTTCCTTGAACCTCCCATTGTGAGCAGCCCTTTTTAATTTCCCAATGAACTATTGTCAACATTAACTCCGGCTCACCCCTTTGTTATAATTGGTTATTACTTGTTTACTGGCAACAAATTGCACAGCGCAACACAAATACGAATAGGCTTCTTCTAAAGGGCAGCATTCACAGCATGAAAGATGGAAAAGGTAGTTTAATGGAAATAAAGAGGGAAGACCAGGAAGAGAGTTGACGACCTTTTCTACACAATCAGCCTTTTGTACAGTAAGTGTGCATTACTTACAGATTTGGATAGACACTACCCGCTCAGCTTCCCTTGTGGTTGTGCTTCTGGGGAAATGGCATTTTCCAAGCACTCGCACTACAGTATTTTGTACTTTGGAAAACTTTATACCTCACCCATCACTTTCCATTGTGCTCATCATGGATTTTTGTTTGTTGATAAGGGCACCTACTATAGAAGCTTCCTGTGAATTTATTACTAGCAACTGCAGTCCCTGCCATTTTGTGAACTTGTTTCCTTGTTGCCTTTAATTCTGAAATTTCTTAGTTGCTATGCATTGGTATCTTGTGCAACCTCACTACAAACCTCCTGCAATCCCACTTGTACCCATGTGCAGGAACATTGATTGAGTGTCAAAGAGTAGCCCTGCTATTTGAGGATCACCTTTTACCCTTTTCTTTTAACATTTAGGGGAGTTTGTGTGTGTCCCCTCCAGGGGTGGCCCAGCCCATTTCGCCATCTGAGGTGAGACAGGAATGCACCACTCCTTAGCTCCCCTCGCCATGCTGCGCTGAAACTCAGCAAGAGTGGGGCATTCCACAAGGCTTTGCAGCTCGTCTTCTCTGCCCCAGAGATGGGGAAGACAAATGGCAACACCATGTGCCGGAACACCTCCCTCTCACCAAAACTCAGCCATGGAGCAGGATGTCTTCTGGTGGCAGTGGAAGCAGTGGGGTGCTGCCTCTTGCCCTTCTGCTGCCTAATACACCAAAGAAAATCCCGTGTTGCAAAACAGAACACTCTACACAACAACAAGCAACACATTGGCTAATAAATACTAACAAAATCTTTATAACGTTATACTGTTTCAAAAATTCATACACAGACGTATAATATGTGCATGGAGTCACAATTAATAGGTATCAAATAAATGTTCCATAAACAAGAATAGTAGGCGTGGTAAGTCACTGTCCAAGATGGAGGCAAAATGCCTTTCCACAGTCAATATCCTAGATAGGTGCTCCAAACGTAGCAGTACGGTACTCGGAGCACAGCTGCAAACAGAACAGTTCTTCCAGGATAATGAACTGTTTCAATGATAATTCTTCATTGACTGGCAATGATATGAAATACAATACATTACATTCAAATGCAATACAGAGATTGAAATGACAAGCCTGCATATGAACAACCAATAATAAATACATTCCAAATTAATTGTCCAAATTACAGTACCCAAAATCTAGCGAACAGAACACAAACAGTAGCCATCTTTTCAAAGAACTTAAATAAAACAATTGAAATCTAATTCAGTATTCAAACCCCCTGGGTGCAGAGATTTAAATAGGTAAATAAGTCTGGTTTCTTGTTGGTGCAGTAATTTGACATGATCACTCCTCATCCCAAATTTTCTCTGATTAACCCATAGGACTGTGTAAAGTAGGTCTGTATCTGCATGATGATGTTTTACAAAGTGCTCAACTAAAGGTGTCTCCTGGTGGCAGCAGAAGCAATGGGGGTAGACAGGGTGCTTCCTCTTGCCCATCCACTGCGGAAGACTGCTTCTGTAGAGACTGAAATGGTTAAATCACTTAGTTAACTTGTCTTGAAAAGAAACTGCTAGGCAGAAAGGAAACAAGGCTTGTATTGCGTTTGAATCCTTTGTGGTGGCTTCTGCATTGGGGTTGCCACCTTGCACGCAATAACTGCATGTTGATTCATACCTTGTTATTACTGACCCCCACTAAGGAAACCTAGATATTTCCCTACACCTCATCGTTCCCTCCATTCTTCTCCTGAAGTTCTTATCTACAGAAACAGTCCTAGCCCAGAACACTTTGCACTCCATGGGCCTTGGAGAAAACAGACAAACATGCACACCCTTTGGCAATCTTTTCATGCACAAAGAGGAGTATTTGCGGCCCCTTGCCATACCTGGTTCATGTGTTTGAATGCAGAAACCCCCAGCTTCAATCTCTGATGCTTAGACGTAGGGCTAGGGAAAAACTCTTATCTGAATCCTTGGAGAGACACTGCCAATCAGTCAAGATAATACTGAGCTTGATGGACCAATGGGCTGACTTTGTATAAGGCAACTTCTTATGTTCCTAAAATGGTTGGATCAACAGCAGGCACAAAGAATTCAGAAGGCATTAGTAGTGGAATCTGTTTATACTCCTCTAGAACAACTCCAAGCGACGCGCGGCTGCTAATGTGTTAGCGAAGTATTTATACACAATTCATAAACAGAAAATATATGAGAGTCACAAATAATAGGAGTCAAATAAATGTTCAATGAACAAAAATAGAAGGCGTAGTCAGTCAGTATCAAGGAACACTGAGATGGAGGCAAAATGCCTTTCAACATTCAAAATCCTGCAAATATGCAGCCAAACATAGAACAGTTTTTCCGGATAATAAACTGTTTCAATAATGATTCTTCATCAGCTGACAATAATAGAAATTGAAATACATTAAATTCAAATACAATACACTAATTGAAATGACAGACCTGTATATATACAAACAATAATAAATACATACCAAATAAATTGTCCCTACAGGTACATCAAGTAGCAAAGGATCAGCAATCACTTGATAGTGTAATAAGCTGATACTGTAGGCATAACCCTGGTAGCATTATAAAGGCTACTCACAGGTGCACTGAATCACATACAATTTCAGGAAATTTAAAGCTACAGAATCCAAAATCTAGCACAGAGAACACAAACAGTAGCCATCTTGTCAGAAAACTTAAATAAAACAATTGAAGTCTAATTCAGTGTTCAACCCCACCCCATCCCCCGGGTGTAGGGATTTAAATAGGTAAATCAATTCTTGTTGGTGTAGTCATTTGACGTAATCTCTCGTCATCCCAAATTCTCTCTGATTAACCCAAAGAACCATGTAAAATAGGTCTGTATCTGTATGATGGTGTTTCACAAAGTGCTCAGCTAGAAGTGCTTCCATGATTTGATTTCTAATGCGGGATCAATGCTCTCCTATAGAGACACTGACCGCTCGTGTGGTCAATCCAATGTAAAGCAGATTGCAAGGGCATCTTATAATTAGGTATACACCTCTAGAGCAGATTACATCCCCATGTAAGAGTCACTGATAGGTTGGCAGACACCAGTCTCACCTCGGTCACAGCCTGCCTCAGGCAAGTTACTCTCTCAGGGTTGTTTCACGCTGTATGGAGCAAGCAGATTTTTTTTTTTTTAAGACATCTGCCTGGGATTTTAGGAAAGGGAAATTATGTAAACTGGACTCCACATCTGGAATCTTCTGTACCTTCTGTATCTGCTATTTATCTTCTTTTGCTAAAACCTGATGTGGGTTGGCTGCAACCTCCACAGGCTGCCTGAAAATTGCAGCTACCTATCAGCAGCTATCAATCATATGCTGCGTAGAGTTGCCACTTCCTACTCAAGTGCTAAATTTCCCCATCATTGCAACTCAATGATGAGGAACCATCACACCTATGGAATTTCCCTCTGTCCCACAGCCTGGCACATCAGGAAACAAGGTCTCTCAGCCTTTCCCTATCTGGAAAATGAGTACCTATAGGGTTGTTGTTAGAAGTGGAATTCTTAGGAGGGCCTCATGGGTTGTTTTGAGGCACCTCACACACTTTGAGGTCCAATTGCAGATCCGTGTGGTGATCGGTCATCACTCAGTATTAAGCACCCAGGCCAACAAGTGACAAAAATCTGAGGTGCTCTGTGGTTATATCCACACCACACATTTAAAACACGTGTTTTCCCCAATCCCAAAGAATCCTGGGAACTGTTGTTTGTTAAGGGTGCCGGAAATTGTAGCTTTGTGAGAGTTGAAGTACAGTTCCAAGGATTCTTTGTGGGAAGCCATGCGCTTTAAATTTATGGCGTGCATGAGTGGAATACAGTGGTACCTTGGGTTAAGTGCTTAATTCGTTCCGGAGGTCCGTTCTTAACCTGAAACTGTTCTTAACCTGAAGCACCACTTTAGCTAATGGGGCCTCCCGCTGCTGTTCTCATCCTGATTTCTGTTCTCATCCTGAAGCAAAGTTCTTAACCCGAGGTACTATTTCTGGGTTAGCGGAGTCTGTAACCTGAAGCGTATGTAACCTGAAGTGTATGTAACCTGAAGTACCACTTTATAACCTTTCAGTTAAAAAAATATATAAAACATTAGCTCAAGTTTCTGTTAACTGCAGCACGGCTTGTAATCATGCAACATTGGAAAACAGAAAAGGAGATTCCTCTGCACAACCGGATCAATAATGTTTGGGAAGTGTTCACCTTGGAGACACAGAAAGCAGTGAGAGAGGGTTAGAATAATAGAATTGTAGAGTTGGAAATGGGATAATGTTGGCAATCTGTGGCTTCCCTTTTTCACATTTTTCACCTGCCCCCATCCCAACAGTGCTTGTTTGTGTGTAAGGGACATGGGGCTATGTTTTTATTCAGAACTAGCCTTATTCAGAACTCAGGTTGCAACGATTTATGTATGCGAAATGCCTACTAGTTTATATCTGAGGCCTTTTATCCTTGGAGCGTCAGTATCCATAGGAGCCAACCCCTAGGGGCCAAGGTCCCTTCAGCCCCCCAATAAAATATCTGAGGAGCCTACCCCCCCCCGTTCATGGGCACTACCATTCAAATGGTGTGTGTGTGTGTTGTGATCGGTTATGAACGGTTTCTCTCTCCCCCCCAATATTTTATTCAAGTTGGCGCCCTTGTCCGTATCATTGGAACTGTGTATTTCTCACTTAAAATCAACAATGACGTATTGAAAACAAAACAAACATTAGCTCAACTTAACTTTCTGTTGCTTTGCTGTCAACCTAAAGCAAGCGAAAGGTTAAAGAGGGGGACCCCGAGATACTGAGCGCGAAAGCGCTAGGAGAAGCCCGAGTTCAAGCCGGGGGGAGTTCCCCTCGTCGTCACCGCCGCCGCCTCCTCGCAAGCGGAGGCCGCAGCTTCGGCGACTCCTCCTCCCGAGGGCCGGGCCAGGCCGCGTATAAGAAAGCTGAGCGGCGGCGGGGCGGGGAAGGACGGGACACTTGGTTACCGCGCTGCCGTCGCCGCCGCTACCGGACCAGCCTTTGCTCTTGCGCCTTCCTTCGCGGACCCCACGACGCCATGAAGCCCAGTCGCCCCGCCGGCTTGTGCGCCCCCGCTCTCCTGCTGCTCTTGCTGCTGGGCGCCGCCGCCGCCGAGTCGGTGAGTCGCTTCGGGGCGTCCCGGGAAGAAGGGGTGGCGGACGCTGGGGAGTCGCCGGCATTGATTTGGTAGCGGGCGCGCGCGATTGTAAGGAGGCAGGCAAGGCTTGGTATTTTCCGAAGCGGGGGGCGGGGGGGGGGGAATCGGTAGCGGGGAATAATTGGAATGTGTTGATTCTGCCGCGCCCCCCCTTCCGTCGCACACGCTAACTTGTGAACTTTTGCACGAGGGGCGAAGAAGGAGAATCTGCAAACCGCCCCATTCCCTCTCCCTCCCCCATTGCTTTGGGAACGGGACTTTGGAACGAGCGCTTACTTCTCCTTAATCTTTCCTGGTGCTGCTGCTGCGGGCGCGGTAACGGGGCGGGGGGGGGGCAACGGAGGTCGCCTGCTTGCCTGCCTGTCCTCTGTAACGTTGGGACGAAATTCTGCTGGCTCTTTTTGGGAAAGTGGGATGGGGTTGGGTTCCCCCCTTGTTTCCCCACATGCACGCCCCTCTCCAACTCCCTGGAGCTATGGATGGGAGCTGGGAATGAGACTCCCCCCCGTGAAGCGAGGAGCATGCACATTCCTTCTCCCTTTCCCAGTCCGTTTTCGCTTGTTGTTTTCCTCTTCCACCGCTACTTGACCCCCTCCCCTAGTTAACAGTGGAGTATCCCCCCACACACACTTCAAACGCCTGGCGGCTGCTTAACACTTTCCCCCTCTCTTATTCCAGTGAGGCTGATAGGGGTGGGTGGGATAGGCGACCCTTACTCTTGCTCCCCTTGCGCCCGCTCGCCCGCTGGCTTTCGTCATCCTCTTGACTTGCCTTGCGGCTTCCTCGCCTCCCTCCCTCCCTTTCTCCTACCCTCTCATCTCAAGTCTCCAAATACCAGCACATTTTGGCAAATAACGTGCCCCGCTGCCTTATTTAGCACTTCCTCTCGCTCATAGCTGTGGAATGAGTAACCGCTGACCGAAAGCCTGGCTCTGTTGCAATTCCCTAACGTCATGCAGAACCCATTAAGTGAAATCCCCAGGGCTCTGGCATGGTACAAATCGGGAGTTTTCTTGTAGGTCTGGATTTGATAATTTTCCCTCTCTGTTGTTCTTTGACAATAGGAGACCTTGGGTTGGGTTTTTTTTTCTGTGTGTGTTTTTTCCCTTTTGCTCCTCCTCTCCCGCCAACCATAATACACCTTTTCAGGTAGTTATTTCTCAGGTAAACACCCTTGCCTCTTGACCTTTGACCATGCCGAATACACACTCGCTAGAATATGTTTGCTAAGACTATGCAAAACCGTTGTGGGGTGGTGAGAGCCTTGTTTCAGTTAACTTAATGGTGTTGTATAGGCTTGGCAGGAGGAATTTTGCATCTGAAGGGGTTGGAGAAGGCTCCTGAGAGTGCATGGAGTGGAATAAAAGAATAATTTCGACTGAGTTATGACTCCCGGCAGACTGCTCCTAGGAAGGATGTGACAGTATTTTAGCAGCTCTAATAAAGAGACTTTGCTACCTCTTTCTGAAGTTGGGAGTGGTAGCGTGCATAAAATAAGATTGATTTATTTAATCCCTCGATAAGAACAGCCTGCTGGATCAGGCCAGTGGCCCCTCTAGGCCAGCATCCTGTTTTCACGGGGGCCAAACAGATGCTACTCTCCCCTCCTGCGGTTTCCAGCAACTAATGTTCAGTAGCATTCCTGCTTCTGACTGGAGGCAAAGCATAACCATCATGGCTAGTAGCCATTGACGGCCTTGCTCTTCATGAATTTGTCTAATCCAGGGGTCAGCAAACTTTTTCAGCATGGGGCCGGTCCACTGTCCCTCAGACCTTTTGGGGGGCCGGAGTATATTTTTTTTGGAGGGGGAAAAGAACAAATTCCTATGCCCCACAAATAACCCAGAGATGCATTTTAAATGGAACACACATTCTACACATGGGCCGGATTTAGAAGGTGATTGGTCCGGATCCGGCCCCTGGGCCTTAGTTTGCCTACCCATGGTCTAATCCTCTTTTAAATAGATCCAAGTCCTTGGTCACCACTGCCTCCTGTGGGAACGAGTTCCATAGTAACTCCCTTTTTCATAGGGATAGATTTGTTTTAATCTTTTCCTCTGTGGTTTATTTAACATTTACCTGTGCTGTCTCTTTACCAATCCAAGCCTTTCTTTTTTGCTGGGACCAAAAGCACAACTTGCGGAATTCCCTCCCCTTAGAGCTGGGTCTGGCACCTTCATGGTGAAGTTTTTGTGTTATTATCACATGAGACGTTTGCTTCAAATGGCAGGGGTGTTCCTTGACCTTCTTGTAGATCAGGTTCAGCGTACATCATTTTGCTGTAGTTGGACATAGGCAACAGAAATAATTAAGTATGAGTTGCCTGGAAGTACTACAGCATGTGTTTGCTACTTTGCCTGATTGCTCTTAATGTGCTGCATTTAGTTTGTGGAAAACATAACTTCTTCATATATTGATGTGATATGAACTCATTTTGTTACTGCGATGTCGTAAATTGTTTATTCGTTTGTCGTGGAGATTCCTTTCATGCACCGGTAAAGAAACCGTCTTGGGAAACTTCTTCCAGGGGATCTGGATTTTTGGGTGTGTTCCCTCCCCCCTTCAGTAGGTCTGAGGGAATCTCAGGTAATTTTGAATCGAGGCTCTAGGATCTATCAGCAGCTTTTGTTCAGAGACTTGCCACTATCTTTAAACATTCCTTCAGCTCCCTTATCAGTCAGAGATGCTGTTGACATGCGGCTTGAGTGTTATCAAAATATCTAGCCATCTTCTGCTTTTTTACTTGCAGTCCTGATAACTACCTGGCCTGAAGTAGATGGTGGGTCCAAATACACAGGAATGTACTCCCCCACCTTTTCTTTTTGCAATGGCTCCATTTAGTGACAGGAAGATTATGTGGAGTTTTCAGTAGACTAATCCACGTATTCACTTGTGGCAGTTGTCTCCTTTTTTTAATGTTGTATTTTACTACTTTGTTGATTGGCATATAACACTTTAAAAAGTTGTCCAGTAAATTCATTACCCGCCAAGTACTGCAATAAAAAGGAAGGGTGTAAATCTAAAAAAATATTTCCTGAAGCTGCTCATCCAATGCATACATGAATCTTTGTCATGGAGAATCAACCAGGTCCCCGGTGTTACAAGAGTAAAGGAGCCAGTGAAATTGGCTTTCCTCTGCAGTGTTAAAACAGTAGTAGAATTTCCAAAAACTTAAGTATCTGATTGGCTCCGCTTCACATTTTGTAAAGTAGTGCAGCATTATTAATGAAAAAACTGGTTTGTCCCGTCCTGCTGCCATGAACCCCTCAGGCTTGTTCTTTCTATTCCTGCTCAGTTTTTTCTTCTGTCTCTCTCAATCAAATCAGCATTGTTAACCTGAATATGTAACTTTATTTTTTTGTTTGTACCATATGATTTGGACAGGCTCGGGCAGAGTTCAGGTGTGCCCTCATTTGCCTGATGTGATATAACTACCTGTTCTGCAAAGGCAAAATAAGAATGGGCCTTGACAGCTATTCCAAATGTTCTTGCTTCATCACAAAGGCAAATTAGATGCTAATACAACATTTCCCCATATAGGCAGTATATGGTCAAACGGCACACGCAGCTCTTGTGTGGCCAGTGGGAGCCATTTAGAATTTGGACAATCCCAGCTTTTCACTTTTTAGGAGTTTCTAGTCCTCATGGTTGCAGGGTTATCAAATAGCAGAAAATGCAAAGGAACTGGAAACATGGTAAGAAGTACAGTTCTGATTTCTGTTTTCCAGCATCTACCAACGTTAGGACTGTCTCTTCCACACTTAAAAATAACAGCTGCTAGGCATGTACAGATGAAGTGCAGTTCACTTTGGATCAGAAGTAATTAAAAGTGTAAATTGAGTAGCTCTTGAGCTCATCAAAGACTGCTAGTATAACCATGGTTGCAAGTTATCTGGACATGTTCTAAATGAGAGATGGGGAATATTGTTGGACTCCAGATCCCATTATCCATAATCATTGACTGCTGACTGAAGCAGATGGGCATTCAAGTCTTTCAAGTCTAGCAGCATCTTGAAGGACTACAAATTCCCCATCCCTGTTTTAGAGAGAACATCCTCACTAGTTTGTTTCTCTCTCCACTATGTTTAGGAGGAAAGAGGTTCAAAGCATTGTGAATTGGCAAATCAAAACCCTATTACTAAGACCCATGCACTTAAAGCACATCCAACACACATTTAAAGCACATTCCTTCCCCCAAGATTCCTAAGAATTGTAGTTTCCCTGTCACAGAGATACAATTCCCACCACCCTACACAAACTACCATTCCCAGGAATATATATATATATATTGTGGGGGGGGGGAATGTGCTTTAAATGCCACTCTTTGGATCTGCCCTAAGTAGCAAAAGGGGGTGGGGTGGACTTGTTGACCAATGCATTTGGGGCCGCAGGCG
Organism: Podarcis raffonei; assembly: GCF_027172205.1. Taxonomy (NCBI): domain Eukaryota; kingdom Metazoa; phylum Chordata; class Lepidosauria; order Squamata; family Lacertidae; genus Podarcis; species Podarcis raffonei. The sequence goes on from NC_070607.1 coordinate 76,939,902, forward strand.
GTAGATACATTACTTACTATTTGTGATGCAAGCTTTGCCCCACAGTGTGATAACACGGTTGATCTCTTTTTAAAAAAATGTTTATTAATGTCTTCTACAGTAACAAAAGACAAAAAAAATGTGCAATTTGGGTATTATGGAGTACAACATAATTACAAAAAATGCTAGGTCCACTATATGTCTAAAGCCCCAAACCATATCCCTGTATTTTCAAATAACCATGTGATGAAGACAGGGTTGCTACAGACTGTCTAAACCTGCCATTAATAAACTTAAAAAATGGATACCATTCTTCCCTCCGCCCTTCCCTCCTCCATTACAATAACAATAAGGAAAGAAAAAAAATTCAACTACAAACAATGAAAAATTGTCCTGGCATTGTATTATAATAAAGTTTCATTCAGTTACAGTATTCTAAAAGATACCATTTTTTATCAAACAAATTGAGTTCAGTCTCTCCTTGAATTGCTTGACAGAGATAAGTTAGAGGTTTCCGAAAGAGCTATATTCCTTTTATTGTTATGCCACATCTCTTTCGGCACTGGCTCTCAAGATTTCCAATGGGATCCTGTTACTAGTCTCATGGCATCTAATAGCAGGTATACCAAAGTCATGTGATGCTGTAGGATTTCAGCCATTTTCTCACACTGTGTTGACTTACTGCTGCCGGGCTAGTGGTAGCCCCATCAGATATTCTTTCTAGGCCTCTTTCCACCGCCAGTGTCTCATAATTAACGTATGGCTCTGGGTGGGATGTGCAGTTGTGACAAACATCATAGAGTTCTAGAGAATTAGTTGCATGGGTTGGTACCAGCTTTGTTTCAAATTCTTGGGCACTACTTGACTGCTAAACCGCCCACCTTTCATAGCTGTGAGTGTAACATTTATGGCTTGCTGATTTCCTTTAACGATGTAGTACTTTCAGACCTAGATTCATGTTCTGTGAAAGTAGTTCAGAGCCGTGGTCGTGATAGTCCATTGCAAAATGTTGTTTGGCTTAGTTTTGCATTGAATTGTCATATCCCCCTGCTTAAGAAAGGCTGAGTTGGGCAAACCTGCGCCTTATACTAGCCTAACAGTGAGAACACCAAGAGCTATGTAGTTGCATCGTCAAGCCAAGAGGTCCCTCCACATAGGTGTAATTTATCAGATTTTGGTACCAGAAAATAAGACACTTGCTATCCAGTTCTGCTGCCATCACTTAACAACCTGGGCTGCCATGATTGTCATCACTTTTTTCAGCCAAGATGTTCATGGTGCTTGAAAATACATCTCTGGTTCCATAAATCTTAATAGTGGTTGACATGGCAGCTGTGGTGCTTTGTGACTGATTAGAAAAACCCTTGTTCAGCTGGAGAGCGCTGTCTCTGCCCAGTATGTCAAACTGTGTTGGGAAAGATGCCAATATGTGGGAAAGTGTATGACACACGATTGTGGTTCATTGGTGCTGTTGGCAAGTTCCTACATGAGACTGAAGATGAGTTAATGGAAACTTACTGGGGAGAAGGGAGGGACAACCTCCAAGCATTGTGCTTACGTCACATAGGAATTTGGGGGGGAGTAGGGGAAAGAGAAGGCATTGCAACACGTTTGGGAATGGGCTGACCTCCCATCTGTGTGTGATACAGAGAAACAAAGAAGGCTACTTGTTTTATGCCAATAACAGGAATTGATTGAGGTGAGAGGGTCTTGTGGAGGACTTCTAAAGATTCTTAAGTGCACGTTAAATGTACAAGAAGTTTTCCTCTTGTATCAGACACTATTGTAAACCAGAGAAGTTAAACTGTCCTGAGTGATCCTGACCTTCTGGCAGCTGTTATTGATGGCATTTGGGCTGATTGCTTAGACGTGGAGTAATGCAAACCCTGAGAAAAGAAGCTTGAAAATATTTGGATTCAAATGGGTTTGTTGTGGCGAGGCTGATAAGCTCAGCTCCTCAGAGCAGAGCAGGGACACAGTCTGGAAAACAATTCCCTAAGAAGAGGCAATAGTTGTTCCTGTGTCTTTTAAGGTGTAAGCAACAACTTAAATGCATTGATACACAGCGGATAACTAAATTATAGGACCTGTGGCCATGTTGAAATAACACATTAATCATGTTGCAAGCCCTTTAAATGTATTTTTGTTTTTACTAGACTCAAATCAGTTTAAATTAAAACAGAGGTGCATTCCTGTGACCATTTCAGCAGAGCTTTGTCTGTAGAGGCAGGAGATGGCAAAATCTGTTCACCTTCATTCAAGTGACTTTTTCAGTTCGTCTCCAACCCTAGTGCTTCTTGCACTAGAATAAATGTTTTGGAGTAATACATCTTTATTGGCTTTTTTTTAAAGGACTAGGGTCTGCTCTTCTGCTCCCAAGGTATTTCTGACTACCTGAGAAAAATAATAGCTGATTGCAGTGCAGGAAGCATAGACAAAAGACAACAACAGCCCCCCCCCTTATTTCTCTTTTGTTTTCCTATTTCTTTCTTCCCCAGCTACATTGGCACGTGATGGTTGAGGATGAGGAGAAACAGAATAGTTGGTAGGGACTAACTTTATTATGGAAAGCATAAAGGCTTCATTGGAAATAAAGTTAAACAAAAACACCACTACTGCATCTTGGTAATGAAAAATTTAGAGATTTGCAGCACAGTCCTTTGCACGTCTACACTGATAAGTCCCATTAAGCTGAATAGGGCTTACCCTTCACCTAAGTGTGTGTAGGAATGCAGTCTGTGAGTGCACAAAATAATTCGTATTAACTGAACTTGGCAGAACCTGTGTATAAGCTCTTGGAGGCTCACACATATTTACAGTGAGCAGGTGTCATTTAGGACAGCAAACATTTGACATGTATGTAGGACCGAAGGTGTGGACCTGTTGAATCCAGTAGAAGGAATTGTGTAGTTACTTGGCCTTAAGCCATGGAAAAATCTGTGGACACAGAATTACATATATGCCAGTGTGTGCATTTTGTGGATGGCCTTTCTGAAGCTGTGAATTGCTAACTGTCAGCACCCCCACCCATTCATTAGTAGTGGTAGTAGGTCTTGTGCTTGACTCAGATTTCTGAGAATTGCACGTTATTTGGAAAACTCCCTGATTCAGTAGCTACAACTAAGCATGTGAATGAGTGTTCTTTTCATATAAAAGTGACACTGAATCAGCTTCCATTGATGTGTTGCAGTTCTGGCAAGTGATCGCAGAAGCTGCATATGTAAAAGGGGGAGAACTGGCAAAGACCAGAACTCTCTTGTCCAAAAATTCCAAGCTAAGGTGGATACTCTTCTCTCACTCCTTAAGCAGCACTCTGCAATCTGCTGGATTATGTTATGAATGCCTCTAATTTTGACTACACAGGTTTGGCTGCTCCTATGAACATAGGAAGGGTTCTGCTGGACTAAGTCAAAGGCCTATCTTGCCTAGCATCCTATTTTCCACAGTGGCCAATAGATGCCCCTGGGAGGGCTCCAAGCAAAGACATGGGCTTAGTAGCAGACACCTCCTTATATTTACCAGCAACTGCTATTAAGAGACATGCTGCCTCTTAACAGCGAAGGGATATGATAATGTCTTGAGTCATTGTGGAGAGCTTCTTCTGTTGGTTGGCCTCTTCCACCCAGCTGATGGACTGGCAGAGTCAATAAGTTATCAAGATTCCCTTTTTGAACATAAAAACCCTAGAAATTTTACAGAATGTCAAAAGGGTTGACGTATTGCTCTGCACATGCTTAGATTTCAGCTAAATAAAGAAAAGACTTAGCATCCAGCAAAACAGCACTAGGAGCGAATATGCGGCAAAAGTGGCGTTGCCATTGTAGCTCGGCAAATGATTTCATTTTATAAAACAAGGGCATCTGAAAAAGTGTTTGGACCACTCTTTTCCCTTGTTCTGTACTGCCCACTTTTGATTAATCCTCACACTGTTTGGCATTCCTCAGACTTGATAGGGATTCATGTAGGTGGGCTTCATTTAATGGAAGAATTCCTTAGTTCCACTGACTCCTTTCTTTGTGCTGCCCATTTTCCTTCAGCCATGGCAATGCAAAGATTGGTTCAGTGCACTGCTTGGTGTGCTGTTACAATAGTGGAAAGTACCTGATGCTTTGGACTGTAAACATTACATATTTCCTGTGATTCTGGAAAGCATAATTGTCTGGAAAAGTCACTGGTATTAATCAGATGTAGAAGAGGAAGGCTGTGCTAATCTCTAGGCCCCCTGATTAGATTAGATTAGATTATGTAAAGCAGAAACCCCTGCAAGAAACAGCTGTGCAAACAAACCTAGACAAACTGTTGCTACCTGTAAAAAAAATTTCCTGGTACCTTGCTCATCAGGACTTAAGTGTGGGGGTGCCAGATAGATGAACAATTAAACGTACCTTAGCAATGGAAAGCTAATAGGATCTTGGAAACCAGTTGAGGATGGTAATTAAAACGGTAGAGCATGGAGCATCTTTGCGTAGGGGAGAACTCAAAAGGTCGCAAGGAGCTATGAATCAGCCATGGTTGCTAGTCAAAATGGCTGTATCCAGGATAGGATAACATGTCCCTGGGTACCAGTTGCACAACAACCATGGGAGAGGTCTCTTGCCCTTGTGGACCTCTGGCTGGCAACTGTGGCAAATAGGATGATGTACTCAGCAGACCATCTCATTTTCCTAATCTTTTGTAATTTAGATGTGGTTCTTCTTCCACACACACGGACAATTTATTGCACTCGGGTCACCTAACAAATGTCTTGGACCCGCTGAGAAAAGCAGAACATTTTCACCTCCCTTCCTGCATTGTTTTCTTGGAATCTACAACTTGCAAGCAGTCAGTCATGAACACAAGTGTGTGCACAAAGAGAGTTGTATTTGCACAAGCTGGGTAGGTGGGGTAAATCCTTACCCCATACTGTTTCTCTTGTCCCGAACAGAGTCCTTGGAACATGGTGCAGAGTGAGTGCAGGTGTGAAAACCTAAAAAGCTTATCTACATGGTCTGGACTCATGAAAGCAGTGCTGGATTAAACCATGTGGAGGCCCCTAGGCAGTCAAAATCTCGGGACCTACCTCACATTGAACTAAGAAGGCTTGATTGTAGCTTACTTTCAACATCAAATCAATATTATTTTGATTTGTGGTCGTGGGGGCCTCATAGGCTGGAGCCTCCTCTTCCTACCTGGTAATCCAGCACTACATGAAAGCCAGTGTCTCAAAATGCCATGTAACCTTTGTTCTGGTGTGGCTTTTGGGGCTTTCTGCACAGTAAGGCCTTCTTAGGATATGTAAGACAGTTGAAATATGCACGACTGCTGACGGGAGGATTCCCTTCCTTCCTTGGAACTAGCGAGTCACAAGATTGAACCAAGTGATACTTTGCTTTCCCGGCCTGGTTGGCCTTGTCAGATGTGACCTCACCCTTCACCCTCAGCAAAAGCATTTTGAGGGAAGTTTGGTGAGTCAGAACAGACTGCTGATAGCAAGTTTCCTAAATGCTCTGAAAGTCTTAAGCAACACTTTTCTAAGGCATAGGCCTCAGAATCCAATAACCTGAGAAGCATAAAAGTTTACCTTGGCTGAGGGACCACATAAGCTGCCAAGCTGTTACGTGAGCCCAGCGCAGGTGGGGGAGAGATGAGGGGGACGTGCCAATTTGGGGCTTTTTAAGGGTTGCCTTTGCAGCTATTGTCAATATGGCTCTGTCCAAACATCATATTCTGTTTACTTGAGTCACGTTAGGTAAATCTAGTGAGCTTAGTGCGCTTGTAAAGCTGACCTATATGGGCTAATATGATTTGAAGTCCTGTAGGACAATGCTGCTGGCTAAAGCTTGCACATGACTTGCAAGCAGAAGAAATTGGCCCAAGGGGGTGAACTAAAATGGCTGTAACACCCCTTCAGAATGTAAATAGCTTCAACTTTCATCATGAAAGCAGCAGTCCTCTAAACATTGATTCAAGTCTATTTTCTTTTGCTGCTAAGACACTGAGTTGGCTCAGTTCTGCAGGAACAAGAAGGATGCATATGCTCTTCCCTAGTGTGCTTTGCTTCAATTAGCTCCTGGTTTAGTCAAACCATAGTTTACATCTGAATTGGCAAACTGTGGTTTGGAAAAGGAAAATGCAGCTGTTGGGTAGGGGGAAAGGGATGGTGGGCTAATTCAGATCAGGGCTGGGAAAGGATTGAACTTTCTCCAAATTTCCCTGGTAGCAAGGACACAGACTCTTAACAAAAAAATGTCTCAAAGAGGAGCAGATTTTGAATGTAAATTTAAAAAGCACACTGGGATCTCTTAACTTTTTGCCATTTTAGGGAGACTTGTAGAAATAACTGGGAAGACAACCATACTGTACAGGGAAAACTTCCTAAACTTGTTTGTTTTAGGGCACCCATTTGATGTTGACTTGCTTGACCAACACTGTCCTGCTCTGCGGTGCCCTTCATGAATATTCTGTGCACCTGCCCACTCACAGGTGTGTGCACCTATTCACCTGGCCTTTCCATTGCCTCATATGTAAATTGGTGGTGGAGTCTAGAACATTCCCATGCAGCTGCACGTTGCGGTGTAAGATCAAGGTGGGGTAGCAATCTGTTTTGCAGGGAAGCTATTGTTGAACTTGCCTTTGAAAAGTCTTTGATAAGCTCTTGAGGAACCCGGAGCTGTTCCCCAGAACTTAGCTTGAAAGCCGTTCCTGTGTGACAAATCCCCTTCAGAGGTATGATTCAAGATGAATTCAATAAATTACCTGTTACGGAAATCCAGCTTAATAAAGGCAGAATAATTAGCGTAATACAGAGAAACATAATAGGTCTTGGTCTTCAGAGCTAAGATGAAACAAATGAACTTGGTGCTTGTATTGGTGACAATACCTGTAGCTTAGCTTATCCTCAAGTCCTGCAAGAGCATTGGTGACATGTAATTCAGTCCTTTGCATCTGTGTACTAGCTGTGAAACTTAACTCTTGCACCACCACCCACATCATTCTGCATGTTTCCCAGAGCAAACCCCTGCGGACTACAGAGGAGAGGTGAATCAGTGGAAATCTTGTTTCTGCTTTCTCCATCTTGTCAGCAGGAGTATTTGCTCCCAGGAATCTCTGGATCCAGGCCTGATTGGATATGCAGAATAGCCTGGGGAGTGCAACACTGGGGAAAGGGTGGTCAGATCTAAAGCTTGATAGCCCTGATGATGAAGGCAGAGATGGAGGGGAAGTAATAATGGCCTGGGTGGGGGAAATACTGGTCAATCATTAATTGTGGGCAAGAGAAAAAAACTATCCTGTGAAGTGCCAGTTTCTGCTCAACTCCTGTTCACCCCATCTCTCCCTCCCTGCACACTGAGCAAATTAGATTCAGGCAGCACAAGCTATTTACTAGTACAGTACAACTCATAGAACAATTTGCACATTTAAGCGAACACTTAAAGGCATACTGCGAAAGGAAGGGCACACGTAGATCGTCTTAACAGTGCCTGGGAGGGGCCAGGGGTGTTGTCTTAGATCCCAAAGGTACCACTCCTATCTGACTGAGAAGCCAAGAACAAGCATGCTTTATAATCAAGACTGGCAAGAGTCGTCGAGCCACTACAGCCGACGTTTCACAGGCTTGGGAATACTCCTTCTAATCCATCTGTCCACACATACGTAGCCTGTCACTCGTGTGTGTATCTTCTGCACCCAATGAAGCTTTTAGCATCTTCGGCTAACCAAATAAAGCGGTGCCATAAACAAAACCTGACTGGCAATTCTGTCTCTGCTTCTTTTCCCACACTTTTGTAAAAGCTGCACCCTAAATGCGTTGCCTTGAAGTTGGGCAGATGCAGGCATTCAGTGTGTGCGTCGGCCATATTTTGGGAGGTTGGCTTCTGAGAAGACCGAATACCAGGAATTCACAGCATGGGAACGCAGCTCTCCCCCATCCCCAAACTGAGTTGCTTTCCATTTGCAAATGGTTAGTGGCAAACTGCCACCTTCTTCCTTCAGTTTGTTGGTCCAGGTCCTTGTACTTGGTGCTGCCAGCCCAATAGGTCTGACGGTTTACCCCACCTCCTTATGTACACATTGCTGGGAAGTACTAGCTAAGGCTGGCTATGGAAGATTTAATTGCCTGCCCCGTTAAAAGCGGCGCATGGCAGGGCTCTGCCTCTTGAGATTTTGCAAATTGGAGTCTGCTGTCTTTCAGCAGAGCCTGGAGGGGAATCTGGATTCTGGGGCTTGGATCTATAGAAGTGAGTAGTTCTGAAAGCTGCTAGAGTCACAGGCAGGATTCCCCTAATAAGGCAGCTAATGGTCTTTGATGTGCTAGCAGCAGTTTTGGGTAGTTCAGTCGGAAAAGCAAGAAGTGGTGGTTGAGCTGAAATCGTGAAACAGAAACTCAGATACATAAGCTAGGTGCCCAATGGCTCCTTAAATTAAGGTTGAAGTCACCAAAATGGAATGTCTATAAAGTCTTATTTTTTTCAAGTGATGGATTGACTGTGATTGATTCTCAGTTAAACATCTGGCTAGTTCAGATGGCAACCTTGAGCTAGGCTAAGAGCTTAAAGAACAAAAACTTAAAGAACAAAAGTTGCTTCATCCAGGGACAGTCCACATGTATATTGGCCTATTCCAACCTCTTTTTCTTAATGGGGACTGCTCAGGCTGCATAGGAAAAGCATTTTGGTTCCAGAAATTCATTCTGGTTGTGCAGATAAAATATAACTGATAGAATTCTACAGCATTGGGGGGGGGGTTTAAGTGTGAAAACAGTCCAGATCCATTGATCCCCAGATGGTGGAGATGTCAGGCATCAACCTGGTGCCCAGATACCTTCAGTTGGTTGCAAACGATTCAAAGCCAGGTGCAAAAATTGTGTAGCACCTGGCTCATTTTGAACACTGCTGTTAACGTGAGAAAGGAGCCAGTGGTTAGTACCTACTTTCCAGGGGGTATACACATTAAATATAGCTTTTACTAATGATCCCTGCACTAACAATCATCCGTCGGAATATCTGGGTATGTCTTGGTGCATATGATTTCTGTGGCACTTACAATATTTGACTGCCTTGCTGCAGCAGCGCTTGTGGGTAGCAGAATCAAGGTGTGCATGTGTGCCTGCACACAGTCTGTGGCTGGCAGCTGCAAAGCAAATCTTTCAGCAATTTGTAGGCTAGAAAAGCTGCTTCTCCGCCCCTGTGCTCCTCCCAGCCATGTTTGTTAATCTCGCTTGGCACTCGATATGGGCAAATCTGCTTAATGCTCAGAAGATACGCTGCAACTGGATTAAATGTAGAAGTGACAGGCTTCTGTAGTTAAAGGATTCAGCTGGAGAGCATATTAATAGCAAAGCCTGTATACGTTGCCAGAAGCTCGTGGAGCTGCAGTGCCCCTCTGGTTGAAAAACAAACAGAACTGCCCATCAGGCTGACCCTGTGCAGCTCTGTTCAAAAAGCAGAAAATAATGGAGGAACAGCAAAATCCAAAATCGGCACCCACACAGTTTGCTTTCATTTTCTAAAGCCAAGCAGGGCTCTTAGGGTGGGACAGTGCATGGTAAACAAGCCCTGGAGATTAGCCCCCCACCCCTTTCAGTGCTCCCAGATCATTGTGATAGATTCGCAATGTATTCATTCATTGATTCTGGAATATCAGGTAGGTAAGACTAGTCAGGTCTTTGGAAACAGAAAAGAACCCAATTTCCCTTTATTAGAAAAGGAAGAAACCTAGCTGCAAACTCCAAAACTGATACCTGAAACTCTGTGGAAGTCTAAAGGATCTCCAGAGTTGCCATTTAAATTGGCCCAAAGCAAATGTGGACAGGCCCTGCTCAGATGTAACATTTTTAGAGACTTTGGAGTTCTTAAAGAAAACACAATTATCAAAATGTCTTGTGTGTTGGAATTGGGGGCAGTTGGGGCATAGAAATGGGACTACATGTAGACAGAGTGAATGGCAAGTGATTCATTCTGGGTGCAGCTTCCTATTGTAAGAATGGCAGCAAGGGCCAAGCAAGACTACATAATGCACCTTCATAGGAATCAGTGCTGGATCTAGGGCAGTATGGGTGGTTCCCTCACACAGGGTGCTGAGCTGAGGGGAGAACAGCAGCAGCAGCAACAACCACCACCTATATTTACACCAGTAGTTACTGAGAAGATCCATGAAAAGCAACTGTACCAACAGGAATTATTGTGAAAATAAGAAATATTCAGGAAAGGGTGCCAAATTTTGTCCTCACTCAGGGCACCATATTACCAAAGTAGAGTAGTACATTTTTGCTCATATTGGAAAGTGGTTGGCATTGCAGATTTAAGTCTTCCCAGGGCACAGAAATGTAGTTACCACCCTGTTCAACAGGAGTGCCTGTCCAGGAAGGTGATGGACCATCCTTCCTTGAAGGTTTTTAAGCAGAGGTTGGATAGCCATCTGTCATGGATGCTTTAGTTGAGAGTTCTGCATTGCAGGGAATTTGGACTGGGTGGTGGTCAGAATTCATTCCAACTCTTTGGTTCTATGGTCTGTTTAGCCTCAGTCTCCATTTATAACTTGCTCATATGAAATAAGCTGTCCAATGTTCCTTAGGCCTAGCAACAAACCCTATGGTTCTTAGTGACCCATATTCCCAGCTGCATCGGGAGTAGCTTAGTATAAACCAAAGCAGAATAACTAAACCTTGGGTGTTCAGGAAACACATTTGAGAAGCTAACCTGGGGTTAAAGAGCTGTGCTTAAAAGCAAGCAAGAAAGGAGGCTGTTCTTCAAGGTTTGACTTGTAGCTCCCTCAAGACATGGCACAAGCTTGTCCTTCCTGCGGGTTGTGACTGTGGCCACAGCTTGGGGAGAGATTCAAAATGGTGGATGGAGCAATCCTGTCTCCTGCTCTATCCTCAAGTTGTGCCCAAATATTCTGTTTCTGTTGCTCTGTAGATATAGACTCTACTGCTAAAGAAGTTGTCTTTCAATTCCTTTTTGGCCTCACTAAAGGTCTCTGTTAACTCTCAAAAACTCCTATGTATTATTATACACATAAAGAAGTTTTGTGCTCTCCTGGCATGCATTTTGAACCACAACTCCCGTCTGGGGGTCGAGCACCAGATTGGGAATGGCTGACATAGGACAATGGTATTTCATTCAATCGCATGGGCTCCTCCAGCAGCAAACACATCTGGGTCAAGTCTGTGTTTGTATCCGGCTCGGTCACTTTCTTGCAAACGAGTTTAAGTAATAGCTTATCAAAGCACACAAAAGATGGCGCATGTCTGACTGTAGTCTTGCTCATCCTCTGATCTGATAACACACCCACCCACCGCCCACTTCTGTTAGCCATTTTTCTAGTCTAGCCTGCTTAGTCTTTCAAGCCTTTTGTCAGCAACAGATGGGCACAAAGGAAAGTTATACCTGTGATTCATCACAATGAATGCAGCCTTAGTTGACATATGGGTGTGCCACAGCAGTTAAGAACTGCTTGCTTTGGACTGCCTTGCAATGAGGACAAAAGCTGGTCGCCGTATGTGGACCAACTCTTTCTCTCAGAAGTCTGTGGCCTCAAGGACCAAATTCTGCACACAAAATGCATCCCATCTTGCCGAGTTCGGTTTTCCATTTGGGTTGCATGCAGAGTGTCTAGATCCTGTAGCATGGCACGGTTGAGAGATCTGGAATCTCTTGGTTGGTCCTGATCAGAAGCAACCACAGGATACTTCTGCCATTGACTGCCTCTATAACTCGTGCTGAACTTGCATCAGACTAGAGCTGGCAAGAGGACTTGCAAAAGGACTTTCTGACCTGTTTCCCTCAACATGCCATTCATTATTAGTGCCGTTGGGTCATCCATCCAGTGTTGCAGCCTCTTTGGCTGTATGGGTTCTCAGTTTTTCCTGCGTAAAAGCTTTCTCCTCTGGTAATAGTAAGTTAATAATCAGTTGCTCTTCAGTCAGTGACTCCAGATACCTTGACACAGAGAAATTCTACCTCTGTCCGGGCAGATGGAAATTTGTCCCTCAGGCAGAAACAAAAAATAGTTCAGTCCCCAAGCTGGCAAATGACCTAACGATTCTGGAATTGAGTTGTGTGTATTTCTAAGCTTCCATACTGGTCTTTTGATACCCAAGGTGTACTGAGCTGCAAGGGAAGCTGTCTTACCTCGGAGTAACTCTGAAGGTTGCTACAGGTTCTTTGAACAGTGGAAGGTAAACAGGCTCTTATGAAACTGCGTAGCTTGACATCTGAACCTTGGCAAAGTCACTTTGGCTTTTATGTACCCTGCAACAGCTTATCTATTGCTGCTGTTGCTGTGCTAATTCCATATCTGTGGCTGCATTAGGCCCCAGCATTTAGTTCTTTTTTATTTTCAAAGGGCAGCTGCTGAGTTTGCTTTTTAAATTGTATGTTCTTGATGGAGCACTTAATTCAAGTGAGTTAGTATTTATTACGAAAAGAAAAAAGAAAAACCACCCTTTGATCCTCTTGTCAGCAGAATTTTCAGATGGGGGAAGCAAACAAATCTGTCAGTTCCAACCTTTGTATAATTGTGTTAATTGAATTCGGAGGCCTTGGGGAAGCAAACAGTGCCGTTTCACATGCGGCTGGCTCCAGGCACCAGCACTGTGGGGGAAGACAGGCCAGACATTCCCTCTGCCCACTGGCAGCATAGGGCAAGATGGTTGCAAGAACTTTAAATAGGGTTGCTACTGCCAGGTTGCCGTGGTGCCTTTAAAGCTGGCAGCCAGAGACGTTGCATGCTCTCTTCACCCTTCCCTGCTGTAGCAGGCAGAGGTTTTACTTTGATGCATAGGAAGTTTCAGAGAAGAGTGGATGAAACTCCGCAGGTAGAGAAGAACAAGGCAGCAAATGAAATGGACCGCATCTTCTCCTGGCACTAGTTCTGGTAATGACCTGGCAACTCTCTTAATTATCAACAGGTTTGCAGTACACCCTGGCACTTGGGCGATCTACTGTTATGTGTCACCTTGCCAGTCGAGTTAGGGCTCTGGTATGGTGACTGGTGTTGCTGCTTTTCAGTGGTACATCTTGCAACTTGATGCAGAAGCGCCCCTGTCCTGCAGGAGCCATCTGTGCAGCCCGTAAACACCTGTGGCTTTTAAACATGTTCTTCTAAGTTGGTTGATCAAGCTACAAGCCATCTTTGAATCAAGCTATCAAGACAGCTTTGAATTTTGCCTATCTGTGGAACAACCAGTTTGGCATCTGGTCCATCAAGACTCTTCCTATAAATTATATATAAATATACACACAGAGAGAGAGAGAGCGCGCGCAAAAATACAGTTCTACAGTTTCATCTAATTTCTGCTTAAGAATACAATGCTTTGTCTTAACATTCTGTAAATAAACTACTTATTTCCAAATCCTACTAATACAGCATAAACACTCCAGTTATTTCTTAATTCCTCACTCATTTATGCTAGTTCATAACACTTAAAATAGAATTCTTAGAATAATTAATTCCAACTCCCTTTTCTTTTATTTGTTTTCACCCAATTTTCAGATTTTATTAAATTATTGTGTCTAATTACCCAATCTGTTAACTTCTAGTATCCCCCCTGACTACTAATATCAAACCTTCAGATGTCAAGGAGATAAAGATCTACGTAACTTTTAGAAGACATCTGAAGGCAGCCCTGTATTGGGAAATTTTTAATGCTTGGTATTTTACTATGTTTTTATATATGCTGTAAGCTGCCCAGAGTGGCTGGGGAAACCCAGCCAGATGTGCAGGGTATAAATAATAACATCATTATTATTATTAACCATTCCTTTTAAATCTTGTTTTCCCTTCTTAGGTGAGAGAAACCGAGACTATGGACCCACAGCTATATGAATTTCCATCTGGAGATTTGCCAGATGATGAGGACTCAAGGCCTGACTTTGTAATTGATGAAGATGGCTATGACTACTCAGGTTCAGGAGATGAAGAAGGTATATATGCTTCACTCTAAACTGCCTCTAGCTCCAAGCCAAACAGCCTTTTGCATGTGTAAAATCTGTGCTCTTCTTGCCTAGGCTTGTAGTAAGCCGCAGGTTATAAATCTGAGATGAACACAGGTTGTTTGCATTGTGCTCCTATTTACTTTGCTGAATATCATCTCGCTAAACTTGGGGTGAAAGCATTGTACTCCCTAATTTGAGGCTTTGCGAGTGCGCAACCACCCTTAGCCAGGTGTGTGTGGATGGGAGATGCTCAACCTGCTTCGCCATTTATTGCAATCTGAATGCCTGCTTATACCTTCTAGTTCACATGCCTAACTTGAAAGGGAAACAAATGCTCTTCTGTCACACAACCACCGTTCCAACAGTGTGGGGATGCAGCCTGCGCTTGTCTGGAACAACTAGCTAAGAAATTCAAATATCCGCACTGACCTGCAGCAGCTGGTCACTGGCCAGGGAAATTTCCCACATTGTTGTGGTTCTGTTAGACAACCCCCATTAAGGCTGTATTTAGGAAGAAGCTTTCCCCCTCCTTTCTTCGGAAACGGCTCTTCTTTCTCCCTTCCCTCTCATTACTTCAGCCTTTTGATGGCACAACAGCCTCGCATTTTGTCCCCTTGGCTTTTCACAAACTCCCAGCGCAGCCTTGCTCCGACAACTTGTTGCACGCTGCGTTCTCAACACGGAGGAAAAACAAGCTCCGAAAGTAGCACGCAACAAGTTGGGGCAGATCTGGGACTTTACATGAGCCAGTTCTCCTCAAGGAATGGGTGTTTGAAAGAAGGGCAGCTCCTCTCTTGGAAACAAGTCAAACAGCACGCTGTGTGTGGACTTGCAGTGGCAGTCCTTGCAACCAGCTGCCTGAAGCAAAACCCACTAGGTCAGGGAAGTCGGGGGTTGGGTGGAGATGTGAAAGAGGAGAGTGCACGATGAGGCGATAAGCTGTCTGATGCAAGTTTGCCAAAGTCTTCTGAAGGAACGATCGCAGTTTCGGAGAATTAATACGTTTTTTCCCCTCATTATGCAGATGATTCAGAGGATGCCTTACTTCCAGCCTCTGAAAGACCTATGGTAAGTATTTGCAAATACTCTCCACTTGGTGAAGAAGTCATTCAGTTGCTGTGCCACCTAGGACTTGCTTTTACATGGCTTCTGAGAACAGGCCACCCAGCTGTGTTACTGAACCCCTGCAGGAACATTGAAAACTGGAAATGCAAAGCGACAGTGGCTTGTATTTTCTGCACTGCTGAGTGAACCTCCTGTCAGCACAAGGATTTATGCTTGTCAAATGGGACTTTCCTGCCACTGTGCGCTCTCTAAATCTGTCCCGGAGTTTCCCCCACAACCCTTTGGAGCAGATTTGGGGCAGGTGTGGTGCCCATGTGGCGGGAGAAGAAGGAAGGGGGGGGGAGTCCCATTGCACAAGTGGCAATCCTTGTACTGAGGGGATGAGGGAATGGGTTACTGCTGGGTAGGTTTACCTATTGTGTAGATCTGCATGGCTTTGGCATAGGCAAATGGTACACGCTAAAGACACCTGGGCATTTATTTATTTTTAAAAAGGTGTGCTATGCAAGGTAAATGGCGATCGGAAATGGCACGTACCATGGCAGCAAACAGTACAGTGTAGTAGCACTTTTTTATTTTCTTTATTGGAAAATAAAAAGTACATAATTACAAATGAGTAGGATAAGACACAAGAAAAAGGAAAAAGGAATAGTACCCATGCAGAAAACAAAGTAGAAAAAACCAAAAAGGAATTGTATACATTACAAAAAACAAAAGTTATTGTAGTTTAACCAGACCTTAACTTAATACAGTATTTATAAAAATGAATTCCAAATCATTGTAAAATTTATCTATTGACAAGTCTGTTTGTACAGTGGAGTAACACTTGACAGTGCTATCTGTTTCCAGAATACCAGGGTGTCTCTGCTATATAAACAACATAAAGCTGTTCTGGAGCAGCATCTACAGCTGTTGGCCAGTCCTGTCATATTGTCTCTAGATGTGCTGACCCTTGGTTATTACTGTTCTCTTGGAACACTTAAGGGGAGACGCTGGCGCCCAGACGGGTTCAACCGTTCACCCTTCTTTCTTTTCCGTTCTGTGAAGCATTGCTCTCAGCTGTGTAGGTACAAAGGCATGACTCATCTTTTCACTTCATTCAGGAGCCCATGGACAACTTTATCCCTTATTCCAAAGGAGAGACAAAGGATAGCGAGCCTGCTGTGGTAGAAATAGAAAACGATTCTGTTCTCAGGAAACCTGCGCCCTCTGAAGAAGGCGATGAGCCATCCAACAAGATCTCGATGGCCAGCACAGCCAATGGCAGCATCTTTGAGAGGACAGAAGTTCTGGCAGGTAACCATCTTCTTTTTGATGGAAGAATTAAGTTTGCCACTCCTTAAAATGGGAAGAAGCTTCATTTGCTGAAGAGAAGCTTTTTATCAGGAATACAAAGAACTAACAATACGGATGTGTATTGCACAAATAAGAGGAAAACGAAAATATACTGGAGCGGTGGGGAGAGGACGTATTTTTAACTGTTGTTTAAACAACATGGCCAATCTTCTATAAGCATGTGAAGGCCTGTAGATGGGCAGCCACAGTTCTGAGAAACTCGTGGTCGTCTACTCACATCGCTACCCAAAATAAGAAGCATTTCCGTTACTTAAACTTACATTCAGCCTAAACATTCAGCAGGTTTAAGCAGCCCCTCTCCCCAACTCCATATGAGTAGGTGCAAGAAGTTGTGTTTAGAGATTGGAGCCCCATGGAACATATTTGATCTCTAGTGAGATGATAAGTACAAAGATAGGGCCATGCTCCTTCCATGCACCTGGCTTCCTTCCATCGGTTGGAACATCTGCATAGCTTCTGAGAGCATCAACTGTGCCCTGAATTTTAGTAGGGCTGCTGCTCATGCATGCTTTATAAAACACGTTTGATGTTTTATCATGTTTTTAATATTCTGTTGGGAGCCGCCCAGAGTGGCTGGGGAAACCCAGCCAGATGGGCGGGGTATAAATAATAAATAATAATAATTATTTATTATTATGATGCTGAACCTGTGCAGACATTCTGACCCGTGCATGGAGCTGACGTATGCAGCAGTTGTGATTCCAGTAGATGAGATCTCTCTTACACACACTTCCTGGAGCACTCGAATGACTTTCAAAGTCACGGCTGGCAATACCCTGACCCTCGTAGCACAGGCTGTTGCAAGGATAGGTGGGAAGGGGGAAAACATTGTGCTCTACCTTGAGTTCTTTAGGGCAGCAGTTGGATGATTTAATTGTAATAATAATAAAAAATACCTAGTATCAGTTGCAACTAAAGTTGGGTGCAAAACAGCTTCCAGTACTTACTGTGTAGCGGAAGCCTGAGACGGAAGCTGCATTGCATGACATGTGTTGGAAGTAGGTGCAAATCTCTTCTGTTTCCACAGTATTTACTATATGCTGCTATTTCCTTTCTCCCTTCCAGCTCTTATTGCAGGTGGGGCAGTCGGGTTGCTGCTGTTTGCTGTCTTCCCAATCCTCCTCCTGATCTATCGCATGAAGAAAAAGGACGAGGGCAGTTACGACCTGGGCAAGAAGCCGATCTACAAGAAAGCACCCACAAATGAATTCTACGCCTAAGGCTTGCCAACGACACAAACCCATTTGGGAGTCAGACACGGACTTTGTAAAAAAAAAAAAAAAAGCATTTGGACCGCGGACAAGAAGCTCTGAGACAAATGCTCTCTTGGATCTAACCGTCAAAGTGATTTTTTTATATATATATATATAAAAACTTTGTGACCCTTCCCATCCCGCTAGCCAACAAGGACGCAAAGTAAAAAAAAGGCAGCGTCCTAGGGAGAAAAAACCCCTGGTGGGGTGTGCGAGTGTGCATGTGTCCTGGAATGCAAAGCAAATTTTGCCAAATGCTGTTTCGTTTGGGTGAAGGGGTTTCGTATGTGAAACTGTTCGCATTTGGTCGCAGTGCTCCAACTTGTCTTGTCTGCAGAAAAGGTGTAAGTTCATTTCTACCTGTAAGAAGGTTGACCTGTAGCGGGGCCAGCTCTACAAGGCTTTTTCTTTTTTTTGTAAAGAACTTATTTATGAAATCTCCTGCGCTACAGTGCACGTTAGCCTTGGGAGAGAGCAAATCTGCTCTCTGCAGACTTGAGTATCTCAGTACTATTTTGGATGCGGCTGTGTGAAGAGATGATTTCTTCCTTGGTGGAGAGAGGGCTGGGTAGCCTATAAAAGCAGAACAGTGTGTGTGTGTGTGTGTGTGTGTGTGTGGCAGGGGGGATGTCTCCCACTTTTTAAATGGAGCTGAGTTGAAGAAATACCTTTTTTATTTTTAGAAGAGGGTTTCCTTAAATAAAAGACGCTAAGAAAAATTCCCTGCCTATACAAGTTTGTAGAAAGTATTCCGAAATTTTAAAAAGTATATATATTTTGTAATTTTCATGAGTTCTGTTTTTTTTTTTTTTAAGTCCCCTTTCCCCCCTTTGCTGGACATCTCTCCAGATGACTGGCATTTTATATCGCTCATTGCCAGAACCGATGCAGCAGCTACAGTATGTTAAAGCTCTCTAAGCTCATATCATAGGCTATTCTAGGCAGTTGAGAAGAGAATATTTATATATAATTATAAATATATTTTCTGGAGTAAAAGCAAATAAGTTTCTGGGTTGTTGTTTTTATATAGAGCTATTTATACTTTCTAAGATGGCTGCTCTGTTTTTGGTAACTCTTCTTTTTATACATAAAACACTAATATAATGAAACTCCTAATGATTGTGAAAACTATTTAAGCTTGATTCTGTGTATTATACCCGAAGGCAATAAGTTCTGCTAGAATTAATGTCTGTCTGCAAAAATCAGATTTCTTTGAACATGACTAAAATATAATTGGAGGTTTGTGTTTTTAGCCTTGTAATATATTATCAGTGCTGTGGAGCTCTATAATATATATATTCCAGTAAAATGCACACTTGAGGTTTTGTACAGCCTTCCTGCAAGGGGTGCTGGGCTGCTCTCTTCCTTGCAGAGTTCCCCTAAATGTCTTCCTCTTCTCCATGGAGTCATTACTTCACATATGGTGTTGCTAATCAATGGCAGCTGAACAATTCAGCTGTGTGGGTTGGAGTCTAGCTTTTACACCCAGCTTCACTGCTCGGGCAGCATGGAATTTCACTGCGGGGTGTGTGGGTATGATTCGGCCACATGCTCCTGTTTGCTTATCCCGTTTTAATGCCACGAGGTGACAAGAAGACAGACTTCAGAAGCTGTTTGGTACGGAGAGCGGTGTCTCTGTGCAAAGTTGCTATTCCCCTTCAGGCAAGTGCCAAGAGGCTCCAAATACGTATTTGTTTTTCTTTTGGGCTCTTAATTGAGGCTATTGGCTTTCAGAGTTCCGAATGGCACATTGCTGTTCCCCTTCTAAAGAAGAGCATCTTCAGGGCCAAGCTTTTTCTCCAGCTGCTGGTTCTACCTGACTGTAAATGCTGGTTCCTGTTGGGGAGAATCTTCATCCACTGGTGGTTATGCCAGAATGGTACAAAAGTTTCGAACAACATGTCTGTGCTGTGCAAAGATTAAAGTGGAGGTGGGGAAGTGGTTTCTTTTCTTTTTCGTTTTGGGCGAAGGACCACCTTTCCAGCTGGGCAAACGTCTAGGACCACCACATGCTAGTAGGAGCAAAAGTGGGTAGAGCAGTGAATGTAAATGTTGCCTTTGCTAATTTCTCTCTGCTCCATCCAGGCAACCAAAGGCACTCTCAGAATTGAAGGACACCTCCTAGCCAGGCAAAAAGGGGATATGAAGAGGTGTGTTGCCTGGGGAGAGTCTTGCAAGGCAGGTAGTGTCCTAGAGGTTTGCGTTTGGCATCCTGGCTTGAGATTCCTCACCCCTTGTTTGGAGGAAAGTGTGCAACTGGTGCAGCAGAGCTAGGCTTAGATCCTAGTTCTTTGGGTTGAGGATGTAGATAGTGGTATTACAAGGACCTTTAAGCTGCATTGCGTGAACTACAGCTGCTGTTCAGTGACTTGCAGCGTATCTGGTGTAAGCTGGGTTTCCTAGGAAGCAAGTCTCTTCGGAAGTTGCTTTTCAGGGCCCCGCTTGATTCCGATGTGATCAGATTGCATCTGCACAGTCTTGTCGCCTCTGAGAGCAAAGGGAGGTCTCCGTGCAGTGGGGGGTGGTGGTTGTGTAATTTGCAGGAAATCGGGTACTGTGCAGCGCAAGGCCATCTCCTAACCACACAGATCCTGGCATAATCTTGAACTACTTGCATTCTTTGAGCTGTAGCTTTTAAAAACGTGACATAGTCTTAATACTTAACTTTGTGGTCCTTGTGTGAACAGAAGGGGCCTGTGCAAGGTTCTCTGATAAGACGTTACCAGAACAATGTACAGCTTGCTCTCTTCCCTTAAAAACAAAAACAAAACACTTTTGGCAGTGAATTCATGCGATGATTTTTTTATCATGTGTATGTTAGACTGCTCTGATGAACATATGGGTAAAGTTTTAAGTCTGTGCAATGGATTTTGCTTTGGCACAAGCACAAGTCTTTTCAAACTTGGCTTCTGGAATTGTTTAGTTTGGGGTAGGGGGCTGAGTGGGGAGGATTATATACTTAACACATTTTTATAACGATTGCTTGGAAAACATGTCTGCCTCCTGATTGCTCAAATGAGATTTCTTGTATATTTGCTTTTGTTTTCACTGTCACTGATTTGATAAAATAAACTGGTACTTTCTTAAAAAAATAAATAAATCCTGCTTTCTCTTGCATAATTCTATTATGGTGATGAATATTGGCTAGGTTTTGACTCTTCTCCCTTTACTCACATGGACCAGCCCAAAGGCTCTAGCCCTGCCTGTGTGCATGATGTCTGTTTTGAGTCCAAAGTGGTGACCCCCTCGGACCACCGGAACTTGTAGAAGTGCCTCTTCAGACAAAGGGGCCTTCTACCCTTTCTAAGGCTCCTCCCCTCCGGGATGTTTCCTAAGCAGTGTTGAACTGTGTCTGCACACCTCTGGCCTCTGTTCTGCTCTCATTATTCTGCATGTTCTTGGAGACCAGGGGCTAGGGGAGCTTGTCTCAGCAGGAGAGGGAGACACCCTGGATTCTTCTGAAGCCTCTTGACCCCCATTCTCTGCTTCAGCCTCAGAATCTGGACTGCCCCCTGTCACTTGCTCTTCCTGCTCACATACCCCTATTGCTCCTTCAGTATCTAGTACCTCTTCTCAATCTTTTCCCTCTGGCCTCTCCTTGGCACCCCACCACCAATCCCCGGGTTCTGAGACTTCCTCCTCAGGGGTTTCCCCTGGGGGTTCCCCGGCTGGTGCCTCCCACCATTCCTTCAGTCAGCCAGTCCCTGACACCAGGCAAAGAACAGGGCCAATGGGAGAAGAGTCCTGAAGTTCAGTTATTCGGTTCCTGGTTCTGAAGTTCCCCACTCCTGCCTTGGAGGATGGATGGTGGCTAACAGATTGAGGTTGAATCCTGACAATACAGAAGTACTGTTTTGGGGGGGACAGGAGGCAGGCAGGTGTGGACTCCCTGGTCCTGAATGGAGTAACTCTGCCCCTGAAGCATCAGCTGCGCAGCCTGGGAGTCATTTTGGACTCGCAGCTGTCCATGGAGACACAGGTCAATTCTGTGTCCAGGGCAGCTGTCTACCAGCTCCATCTGATACGCAGGCTGAGACCCTATCTGCCCGCGGACTGTCTCGCCAGAGTGCTGTACGCTCTGGTTATCTCTCGCTTGGACAACTGCAATACGCTCTATGTGGGGCTACCTTTGAAGGTGACCCAGAAACTACAACTAATCCAGAATGCGGCAGCTAGACTGGTGACTGGGAGTGGCCACTGAGGCCACATAACACCAGTCTTGAAAGACCTACATTGGCTCCCAGTATGTTACCGAGCACAATTCATAGTGTTGGTGCTGACCTTTAAAGCCCTAAATGGCCTCGGTCCAGTATACCTGAAGGAGTGTCTCCACCCCCATCATTCTACCCGGACATTGAGGTCCAGTGCCGAGGGCCTTCTGACAGTTTCCTCACTGCGAAAAGCCAAGTTACAGGGAACCAGGCAGAGGGCCTTCTTGGTAGTGGCACCCGCCCTGTGGAACGCCCTCCCACCAGATGTCAAAGAGAACAACAGCTACCAGACTTTTAGAAGACATCTGAAGGCAGGCCTTTAGGGAAGCCTTTAATGTTTGATGGACTACTGTATTTTAATATTTTGTTGGAAGCCACCCAGAGTGGCTGGGGAAACCCAGCCAGATGGGCGGGGTATAAATAATAAATTATGATTATGATTACATGCAAGAATCTTCCTTATGCCTGGGACATGTGCTCACCTCTGGAAGTAGAAAGCTGGTCTAGATGGTATTTTAGTCTAATTCAGAACCAGGGCACTTACTTCAACCTGGGAACAAGAGTCCCATATAAGCATAAGCCAATGGGAGTGGTGATGACAGTACAGGTAATATGAAAGAATTTATGAGTGCTACTCTCCCCCTCACACATCTCCAGAAATCCAAAATTTAAAGAATGATCTCTTTTTTTAAAAAAAAAACCCCACACAATTTTGATGGGGAAATTGGGCCTCTTGGTAGAAGCAGCTTGCAAATGGCACTTCCTCTGATTTGTAACTTTTGGATGTCTGGGAAATCTAAGACCTTGTGTTGGGAGTTCCTGTTCTGCATAAAGAGGCTTCCCATTCAGACTCTGCTCGGCTTGGGGAGCCAAAGAAATTGTCTGAATGCTCCAAGAGCGCTGGGAGAGACAGTGAAGCCGCAGCAGCACAATGGCATGTTGCTTCGCAAAGAAAGCCCAGCCTATTTTGGCTTGTGGTGGAGCTGTTTTAAGTGTGCGGAGACCAACTCCGGTTGCTTTGCCACATCTCAGGGAGCAAAGTTCTTTTAGCCTCTATGTTTTTGCTGCTTTCCAAAATGCGCAGTGAAAGCTAACAGTGTGTGGCAGGCATGCTACTGTTCACAAGGTTTTCTTTCACCATCAGAAAGCTAAGCTAACCTGGACATTTTTTTGTACTCTGGTTATCACTTCCAAGTCGCAAAGCTCAGCTGCATTGGGAACCATAGAATCACAGATAATGCACAGCAAAATTCTGCTCAGCAGAAATTAATTCCCAGCCCTCGCAGATTCCAGCCCATCAGTCATTCTGTTGCAGGCAGCCGTGTTGGATCCAAAGTCGTCATAATTCAGCAGAGAAGCATTGGTCCGAGCAGTCAGAGGAGAGTCCTACCACCGGCCTGAAGATCCTACAGACCTCAAGTCTGTGCACTCTTGGCTTAAGGGGCAACAGAGTTTTTAGAGCTGGTCTAACATGGTGACTAATGTTGCAGTCATATGCACACACCTAGGAGACAAGCCCACAACTGGGCTGAATTCTGTGTAAATATGCCTAGGAGTACAAGCTAAAAGGTCTGCTTTTTGCATCCAGCGTGTCATTTGAAATCCTTCACCAAGCTTATTGTTTCTCAGCTGCTCCTCCCCCCATATCTGCAAAATGGAGATACTACTAACCTACATTAAGGACAAAAAATAATAATCCTTCCAATAGCACCTTAGAGACTGTTAAATTGTGGGTGAACATATCAGACAACACAGCGATTCTTCAAACAGCTCTTGTTTATTCACAGGCCAGAACAGAACTGAACTGAAGGGTTCAGTCAGCCTGCTTATTTAGAGTTCCAGTACAATGTAACTGTAACAATTTTCTAAAACTATCCAGTCACTGAATGTCACTTTCGATCCCTTATTTGCATAACTATCTACAGTATCCCCCTGCTGGCCCAGGGTGCGAACTTCAGTACATAACAGAGACCAATTAAGTTTGTTATTGGTATGAGCTTTCATGTGGATGCACACTTCTTCAGATACATTAGGAGATCATGTAAGGATTAATGAGTGCTGGAATATTTTGAAATATGCCACCTGAATACTGGGTCATATTATGTTTTCCTGGGATGTTAGTTGCTATTTCGAGATGAGGAACCTACAGTGCTCCAGTTGTTTTTGGACTATGGACTCCCATCATCCCTGACCACTGTCCATGCTGACTGGATGATAGCTCAGTTGGTTAGAGCAGGCACAGGCAAACTCAGCCCTCCAGATGTTTTGGGACTACAACTCCCATCATCCCTGACCACTGGTCCTGTTAGATAGGGATGATGGAAGTTGTAGTCCCAAAACATCTGGAGGGCCGAGTTTGCCTATGTGTGTGTTAGGGCATGGTGCTGATAAAGCCAGGGTTGCAAATTTGATCCCCATACGGGACAGCTGCATATTCCTGCATTGCAGGTCTGGCTTGGACTAGATGATCCTCAGGTTCCTTTTCAACTCTACAATTCTATGATTCTGAGATTAAAGTTGGGAGTCCAGAAACATCTGGAGGGCTGCAGGCTCCCCATCTCTCTGCTGTCTTGAATGCATCATATTTAAAAGAATCTGCAGAGTGGCATTTGCTTCTCAGTTCTGCAGTTTTGTTTTTACTGAAAGTGCTGGCTATCCACAAAACAGCAGGATTTTCTGCATAGCTAAACACCCACTTGAGGCTCTGTTTACGCATACTAAGGTATAGGACAGGACTGGCCAAAGTCCCAAAGCTTAAGAAATATGAATCCAAAAATCTGATGGCCAAAAGTGTCCATCAGTTCTTCCTCTCCTACAACTGTCATATACTCAGTGAGTTCTGCCTGCTGCCATTATTAGCAGCAGGTAACAACATCTCTTAACTCTCTGGCATTTGACAGGTATTGATGTTTTTGCTGTTTGTTGGTGGAATGTTTCAGCTGCTGCAGTTGTTGCTGTTTTATTGGGTTTGTTGGCTTTTATTGCAATGTTCATTTTTTCATGCCATGTTTTATGCTTTTAAAATATTGTACTTTGCTCGGAGTCCTCTTCTTTTAATTTTTTATTTGTTCCTTTATATTTTATACATTTATTTACGTTGTACAAATTCTTTTTAAATATATTTTTTTTTACAAAGTAATAATAATAAATAAATAAGAATAAAAATGTGCACCCCACCACCGAGACCATTCCATTGTAACCTCCCAAAATTTCGACACCTCTTGCGATGGTTTGACCCCTTTCCGTTTTAACATTACAAATTCTACAAACACCCTCCATATCTCCTCAAAACCATTTCTCCTGCTTGGATGGAGCCTTCTTAGGTGGCAAGTGACTAAACAAACATAATAAATAATTATATTCCGGCTTCATTTCCTCTCTGGCCAGCCCAAGGCAGCTTGCTGCAGAATGGCACTCCCCTCCCAGTCATAGTGGATGATAATAATCGTACCAGTCAAGTTATATTGGCTGAAAATCTCACAAGGACCAGTTTCCCCCCTGAGCCCCCACCCTGTAGTAAAAATACACCAAGAATAAATAAAAGGACTGGCAACTTGCTGCTACGCCATGACACCTGAAACCAGCTGTCTGATGTTACATTATGTAAAATCTTCCATTGTCTGCCTTGTATTAATTGCCTAAACTCAATAACAAATTGTGGGGGTGAGGAGGGAATCAGCTATCTGAGACTCTTGCCTCACTCTGCCTTTGGGGGGGGCAGCCCAGTACTTTTCACCTCATTGGTCAGAACACCCCAGCCCCTTTTATCTCTTACCTTATACTAGTGTGGCACGGAAAATGGTGTGCATCTCTATTAATCTTTTCCTTGCTGCTTCTGTGCCAGCTTGTAACTGAAAAAGTGTGAGTTTGCACTTTCTCAAACAGAGAGCATTGCACTAGTGTCTCCACCATCTGAAGAGGGGCACCTGAATTAACGGGACTTCTCAGAGATACTTGCCCTCACCTTGTTATTATCGGGCAAGCCTCTCCTTATTTTCCCAAGCCTTTTGTTTTGTTTTATACTGCTTGGATTCTACTGCTTTATTAGTTTTTTTGCAGTTTCTTTTACCTGAATTTGGGGTTTTTCCAAAGGAATGTTTGTAAAAGGCAGCATATACCGTAAATAGCCATAATAAATAAGATATACTGCATATCCTTCGCTGCCTTTTGAAAACAACATTGTCACCAAACCCAGCGACCTTTCTTGTTCCGGAAGTGGGAGATTTGGAGCATGAGAGCTCACGAATCAACAAGATCAACCCAGGTGCACCAAGACCGTTTTCAGTTGTGGCTTCAGGGTCACGAAAGCAGTCCATCCCCATTCCATTCCTGGATAAGGCCCAGCACATGCGCAGCCACAGCACCTGCAAAATGAGCATTGGATGCTGCCGAACATCTATGGCTCTAGCAGTGTGCAGTAATGTGCGTCGGGTGCCAAGAACAGTCACTCTGTCCCCAAATAAATCCAGCAGCTGGCATTATAAAGACCTCTAAACGTGTATTTGAAATCAAGACAATACACCATTTCAGGTTTGTCCTCCCCCATCCCTTCAAAGCAGAATGGGGAATCTGGGACTATCTAGATGTTGCTGAACTACAACTCCCATTATCCTTTACCGTTGGCCATCTTTGCTGGGGCTGATGAGAACTGTGGTCCAAGAATAACTGGAAGGCCACAGGTTCTCCACCACTGCGTTGAATAAGGTTTGAAAACCAGAGACACGGCCTTTTCTGCAGTGGTACTCAGGCTGTAAAACTTCCTCCCTGAGAAAACCTGTCAAGCCTCCTCTTTCTGAAGTCTTAGGTGTAATCAGAAAGTATTTTTAGATTCTGGACTTGATCGTCTCATGTCTCTGTCCCCTTGAGATGGCAATATGTATTGCTTCAGTTACTTCAAAATTTGGCAAGTCAGCCTCAGAAGGTAGGGAGAAATTTAAAACAAATGTTCTGCAGATGACACCACTGTGCATGTTTAATATACAGTGGTACCTCGGGTTAAGAACTTAATTTGTTTTGGAGGTCTGTTCTTAACCTGAAACTGTTCTTAACCTGAGGTACCACTTTAGCTAATGGGGTCTCCCGCTGCCACCACGCCGCCACCGCGCGATTTCTGTTCTCACCCTGAAGCAAAGTTCTTTACCTGAGGTACTATTTCTGGGTTAGCAGAGTCTGTAACCTGAAGCGTCTGTAACCCGAGGTACCACTGTATATTCTAATAATACAAGGAGCATGTCACTTGAAGCTGGGCAGCAATCCTTACTAGAACGAGGGTGGTTAAAGTGCAAACTGCACAAAATAATCCATCTTCTCTGGCCACCTTTTTTCCTCATCAGAAACCTCTGGTTCAGATTCCCCTTCTTTTTCACTTTGTGCCCCTGGAGGGGGAAAAAAAAGATTGCATCACTGAAACATGACCCAGGGGAGAGTGGAGGAGTGGTTTCCGGTCAGACTGTTACAAATTACGTTTGTTTATCTCCGGTATCGGTTATCACTGGCTCACTAGGGAGAGGAAAATTCCTTCTTTGTGCAAGAGCCAACATTCTCCCCCCTCACCCCCGCGTCTTCCACTTTCTGGGCAGAGCAAATGGTTCAACACCTTCTCCACCCCACCACCCCAAGGCTCCTAGGACATTCCCAGAAAAGGCTTCTGATTTCCCCCCACCATGTCTGCAAAAGGGAGGAAAGGTTGACAATGTCTCCTGCTGCTTTGGGAGGTGTGTGTGTGTGTGTGTGTGTGTGTGTGTACGGTGAAGAGATTTGGGTGAGATTTTCACATATGGGAGCTGGAACTTTGCACTTAACCCATTTAACTTTGTGAGGTTGCTATGGCATCTCATCTTTTAAACACCAACACCACACACACAAAACCTTGTTTTGTGCCTGCTTGTGAGGCTCTCCAGAACCTGTTGCCTGATCACACTTCCTAGAATATCCGCAATACATCATCAGATCTTCCAAGTGTCTCTATTTTCCAGGGACAACCCTGGATTTACAGAAGCTGTCCCAGCTTCTAATTTGAGCCTGGAATGTCCCCCTTAGAAGGGTAAAGGTAAAGGACCCCTGACAGTTAAGTCCAGTTGCAAACGACTCTGGGGTTGCGCCACTCATCTCGCTTTACTGGCAGAGGGAGCCGACATTTGTCCGCAGACAGTTTTTCTGGGTCATGTGGCCAGCATGACTAAGCCGCTTCTGGTGAAGCCAGAGCAGCGCATGGAAATGCCATTTACCTTTCCACCGGAGCCGTACCTATTTATCTACTTGCACTTTGACATGCTTTTGAACTGGAAGGTTGGCAGGAGCAGGGACCGAGCAACGGGAGCTCACCCTGTCATGGGGGATTCGAACCGCCGACCTTCTGATCGGCAAGCCCTAGGCTCAGTGGTTTAGACCACAGCGCCACCCCCTTAGGACACCCCTATTTTCATCAGAGAAATGTTGGGGGGGTATGGAGTTATCTGACCCCTGAGCCATCTGAAGGTAGCCCTGTATAGGGAAGGTTTTTTTTATATTTAAGGTTTTGTTATGTTTTTATATACGTTGGAAGCCTCCCAGCGTGGCTGGGGCAACCCAGTCAGATTGGTGGGGTATAAATAGTAAAATTATAATTACCACCATCATCATTATGGAATACCCTGTCCCTATTTTCATCTGAGAAATGTTGGAGGGTATGCAGCATTACATCATGACACAATGGAATTGCATCCAGGAATTGTGGCTGGCTGAGAAGCTTTGGAGAGTCTACCCACTTTTATGGACAGAGGCTCTGTGCCTTTAAGATGAGTTGGAAACCCATGACTCTCCTGACTCCAAACTCCCATTGGCCTCAGCCAGCATGGTTCATGACCAGGGATTATGGGAGTTGGAGTCCCACAATACCAGAAGGTTTACAGGTTCCTCACCCCTGCTTTATGAGAGGCATCACAGTCCAAAATCAACAGGTGAAGTTTTTCTTTGTTATTGCAGGAAATAATTCATCAATTGTTTTCTACTTGTTGTGACATCAGCTTTTACGTCTCACTGGAGACAATTCCAGTGAGAACATGAGAAGACGCTGCTGGATCAGGCCAACCAGGTCTAGCTCAGCATCCTGTTCTCACAGTGGCCAACCAGATGCCTATCAGAATCCTGCAAGCTGGACCAGAGGGCAAGAGCAAGCTCCCTTCCAGCTGTTTCCAGCACCTGACAGTCAGAAGGATACTGCCTCTGACCAGGGAGGCAGCTGATAGCCCAATTCTCCACAAATTTGCCTAATCCTCTTTTTAAAGCCATCCAAGTTCTTGGCCATCATTCCATAGCTGAACTGTGACGCTATGTGAAGAAATACTTTCTTAATCCTTCAATATTCAGCTTCATATGATGTCTGCAAGTCCTATTGTTATGACAGGATAAAAAGTTTCCTCCATGCCATGCAAAATAATTTTGTACATTTCTACCATGCCATCTCTTACTTGCATTTTCTCTGAACTAAAAGCCCCGGATGTTTGTGGAGAACTTATATAATTTATTCATTATATAACTTTAATAAATAGTAATAATATCGCCCTTCGTCCGGAGATCTCAGGGAGGTTCCCAAGATTTTTCATTTTGGTTGCCCTTTTGCAACTCCGCAATATCCTTTGCGAGTTGAGGTGCCCAGAACTGTACACAGTATTCTGAATGTGGCTGCATCCTAAATCTGTGCCATGATATCAACAGTTTTGTTTTCAGTTCCTTTCCTAATGACCTCTAGCGTGGAATTTGCCTGTTTCACAACTATGACACACTGGGGTGATATCTTCATCAAGCTTGTTTTAACAAGTTGGTATCCCCTGCAAACTTGGCCACCTCACTGCACACCCTCAGGCATTATTAATTCCTGGTGTTGTCATTCACTGGCAACATGGGCCCAGCTGTGCAAATTCCCCTTCAGAGAGAACCATGGCAAAGGGCTTCAGCTCAGTGGTAGGGTACGTGCTTTGTATCAAACATGGGTGGCATTCTGGTCTAAACCACTGAGCCTCTTGGGTTTGCCAATCGGAAAGTCGGTGGTTCGAATCCTGGCAACAGAGTGAGCTCCCGTCACTCTGTCCCAGCTCCTGCCAACCTAGCAGTTCGAAAGCACGCCAGTGCAAGTAGATAAATAGGTCACACTGTGGTGGGAAGGTAAACGGCGGTTCTGTGAGCTCTGGTTTCTGTCACGGTGTTCCGTTGCACCAGAAGCAGTTTAGTCATGCTGGCCACATGACCCAGAAAGCTGCCTGTGGACAAACATTGGCTCCCTCAGCCTGAAGAGAGATGAGCGCTGCACCCCATAGTCATCTTTGACTGGACTTAACCATTCAGGGGTCCTTTTATCTTTTACATGCTTTGTATGCAAAAGGTTCCAGGTTCAATCCTGGCTGCATCCAGGTAGGGTCAGAAAAGACTTCTGCCAAAACCCTAGAAATCTACTGTCAGACACAATACTGTGCTAGGTGAACCCAATTATCATACTTTGGCTGCATTCAGACAGCAGTTTATTCAGTTTCCCAGACATTTTCCCCATTGTTAATTTCTGCATTGTACTTGAGCTTTCACGCAAAAAAACACTTCTGGTAATCTATTGGAATCTCAAGTGGAGGTTTAGTCCTCATTTCTGTGTATAAAAGAAAAGGAAAAAAAGATTTGTAACGCCATTAACCCAGCAAATTCCTGGAGCAAAGTGGCGAAATGTGGGGCAGTATAGCAACACAGAGTTCTTTCCCGCCGATTTTGTCAGGGGAATATAGAGGGAACAGAAATGCACATGGGCAAAAAAAGCCAGTGTGGTGTAGGGGTTAAGAGCGGTGGACTCGTAATCTGGGGAACCGGATTCGATTCCCCACTCCTCCACATGCAGCTGCTGGGTGACCTTGGGCTAGTCACACTTCTCTGAAGTCTCTCAGCCTCACTCACCTCACAGAGTGTTTGTTGTGGGGGAGGAAGGGAAAGGAGATTGTTAGCCGCTTTGAGACTCCTTAGGATAGTGATAAAATGGGATATCAAATCCAAACACTTCTTCTTTCTTCTTCATGGAGGGTTCACAACACGTCCCATGACATTTGTCGTTGTGTCATACCATGTCCACTGGGGTTGATGAAATGCAATGCGACATGCCTGTATATCAGTCAAAAAACCACACTTCTACAACACAACCGGCACTGCAGTGTGGAAAGAACACTGGAAAGTGGGACAGAAGTACTAGCATGATAATCAGGAAAACTAATGTTATATTCTCCGCATCTGAATGTGCCTTTAGAATAAGTTGGCTTCCTTGGATGTAGAAAACAAAGCATGCCTTGGTGGATGAGCTGAAGAACCTCCCAAGTGTCCCTATTTTCCAGGGACATCTCCAAATTTACAGAAGCTGTTCCAGTTTCTGATTTGATCCCGGAATGTCCTGCTTTTCCTTAGGATGTCCCTATTTTAATTGGAGAAATCTTGAGAGTAAGGAGTTATGTGACCCCTGAGCCAAGGAGATAAGTAACTATACAACCTTTAGAAGACATCTGAAGGCGGCCCTGCACAGGGATGTTTTTTGTGTTTAATGGTTTATTATATTTTTAGATATTCTGGAAGCTATCCAGAGTGGCTGGGGCAACCCAGTCAGATGTGTGGGGTATTATTATTATTATTATTATTATTATTGAACACGATGTCCCTACTTGGAATGGGTGGGACGCGGGTGGCGCTGTGGGTTAAACCACAGAGCCTGGGACTTGCAGATCAGAAGGTTGGCGTTTCGAATCCCCACGACGGGGTGAGCTCCTGTTTCTCGGTCCCTGTTCCTGCCAACTTAGCAGTTCGAAAGCACGTCAAAGTGCAAGTAGATAAATAGGTACCGCTCTGGCGGGAAGGTAAACGGCATTTCCGTGCACTGCTCTGGTTCGCCAGAAGCGGCTTACTCATGCTGGCCACATGACCCGGAAGTTGTATGCCGGCTCCCTCGGCCAATAAAGCGAGATGAGCGCCGCAACCCCAGAGTCGGCCATGACTGGACCTAATGGTCAGGGGTCCCTTTACCTTTACCTTACTTGGAAGAGGACTACAATGCAATAATGGTTCTGCTTCTTTGTGCCACATTTGACCTCCTTGTCAAACTGGATCTGAGAAGCAGTCCAACTGCCTTTTACTTGATGGAGTTAAATCTATTTAGGGAGGGCAAGCTATGCGGCTGAGAGTGGAGGTGATATGCTCAGGTGTACAGCAGGTATGTGCCTCAAAGGAAGGAGGCTGCGTTTTAGGCCTGATTCCAAGCAGAGATTTCCCCCACCTCTTTTGCAAAACAAGTTCCAGGTGAAGCCAAACAGCTTCATTCTGAGGTGAAAAGAAAACATGGCAGAGACTTGCGAGCAAGGAGGAGAATAGCCCACGACAAGAGATATTTATTTTGGCCTTCCATCTCCCATCTTATAAACTCCATATTTTAAAACAAGCCCAGGAGCTATCAACTAGCAGAATCAGAATGAAGTATACAAAACAGTCTTAGAGGGTTTTTTTTAACTGCTTTGAGGTTTGTGCTTTAAACAATCCAAATGCATATAAATTATATTAAATAAACAAATAAACAAATAAGCTAGCTAGCTTATGGAAATATGCCTAATTTGCATAATTTAGAAAGGTTGCAGAATTCATTCTTCGTGGTACAGAATGTAGCCATTTCAAGGCGCAAAATACCGTATACAAACTCCTGTACATAACAAGCCCCCCAACTTGTAAGAGCTCCCCCGCCTCCCAACCAGGGCTGTATATCTAAGGCAGTTATGTGGAGACAAAAAATAAAGGGGGGCCCCCACAGAATGTGGCAGTAGTGGGCAGGGCTCAGCTTCTTGAGAATTTCAGCTTTCTTTTCAAAAAGCAAGTTTCTAGATCTCATGGCTGCACAGATGTGCTTGGAAATGTGAGAGCAGAGATACGGCTGAATAAGCTTTTCAATGCTTAGGAGTCTGACTCCAGTAACCAGCCACTCTGACTTGCAAAATCAGAATAAACGTTTACAAAATAGTGTGCCTGTGTGTGTGAATGATGCAGAATAAATTGTATTTAAAATACATTGCATTAACTCAAACCTACATCAATGTATACAGTTTGCAGAATTCTTCCCCCTCCCCTTCTTAGTGCTGAATTTTCTTACATGGATATCACTCCAAACTCTGACTTTTCTTGTGATTGGAGCTGGGGAGATGAGATTCCCTTGCAGTTTACATTAGTTGCATGAATTGAGGATTTGGCTCCATAGACTACATTTCTTGGTCTGGCTTCATTGTGTCTGTTCCTTGACCCCCCCGGCCCCCCTCCCGCTTTTTGCATTGTCCACTCATTGAATCCAAAGCTATGAATGGCCATGACTGTCTCTTCCTTAAGGCTGTGCTGGCCGAAGTGAAGCTTTGATCTTGGACTGCAATTATATAGGTGTTGCTCTAATAATATGTAATAAAAGCAGTTTTGCAAAGGGATGGGCAGCAATTGTTGTGAGCCCTGGACGAGGCTCCCAATGTCCCAGGATGTAAACCACAAGTGACAATATTTGGAGGGTGGGGCAGAAAAGAAACCAGGGGAAATCAGCAACGTGGAGAACCAGGACGTGGATAAGCTTGTGTAACCGGAGCTTGGGAACCCCTCCCAGAGCTTTGGGAACACTTAAGTGCTCGGCGCATGCAGCCTGCGGCACCTGCTATCTGTGCCAATGCAGGACCAGTTGCGCAGGAAAGAGCAGTACAAAGGGGGCACCGCAATGTACAGCTAAACTATGGATTTCACTCCCATAGGAGGCAGAGATGTCCACCAATGTAGATGGCTTTAAGAGAGGATTAGACATGGCTATCCTGGACCACTAGCCACAAAGTTCTACCTCTGCTGTCAGAGCCATTATCCCTCTGAATACCTGGAAGTCAAGGGCTTAGTCAGTGTGATGGCCTGGGGCTCAGGCTCGGGCTCGGGCTCAGAACCAGAGGAGTCTCAGTCTGCATCGGATCCTTTGCCACAGGCGGTGTCTGAACCAAGTCTGGGGCCTGATTCTGAAGAGCCCCAGTCTGCACAGGTTTCCCTGCAACAAGCACCAGCTGGGCCGAGTCAGGGACCTGAGCCAGCCCTGGCTCCAGATGCGGGGATTACCTCGTTGCCTTCAGCTGGGCCATCACTTACAGCTGCTCCACTACCAGTTGGGTCCATAGCTGTCAACTTACAGATGTGAAAATAAGGGACCAGCAGCCTTGAAAATAAGGGATCAGCAGCCAAATTTTGCTATTGTAAAAAGTTACATACATTGGTAGGATTGACAGATGCTGTCAATCCGGCATGAGGTGGTTGCGGTGCCGCCGTGGTCACTGAAACGCCAACCCATCCCCTCCCCCTCCCTCAGGCCGCCTCCTCAGCTGCCACCACTGCTGCCGCCTCCGGGCTCGCGGGCGGCATGGGCGAGAGTCTCTCTCCCTCCCCCCCCCTCGGGCGGGGAAGGGCCGATGGAACTCCTCGCGCCAGGACAATGGCGCCAGCGCACGCTCTCTCTCACGGGGAAGGACCCCGAGCCACTGTTTCCCTCCTGAGCCAGGCGAGCATGAAACCCGGGAAATTTAAGGGACAGTAGCGGGACACAGCACTGGGATAAGGGAGTTTCCCGCCAAATAAGGGACGGTTGACAGTTATGGTTGGGGCAGGAGAGGCTGAGGCGGCCTCTGGGTCTAGTAACCCACTGACATCTCCCGAGCTGCAGAGACTAAGGTCTGAGAGAAGGAGAAACCTGAGTACTCGCAGGAGAAGTGCTCACCTTTGAGCAAGACAGGGAGGTGAGTCACTGGGGGATCAGGACTGGCCGTTACCTGGACAGAGATAAAAGGCTGCTGGACCCCACCCCAGGTTGCGGGAGCAACGTTGCTGTTTGCCAGAACCTGCCTGTGATCCTGTGCCTTACCTTGCCTGGTTTCCTGCCTTGGCCCTGTCGGACTGACTCCTCACGGAACCCTTGGATTCGGGACTGGACCTGGACCGCGTTACTCGGGTTACCCCCGGGCCCAGCACAGTCAAAGTAGTGCATGCTCTGGTTATCTCCCGCTTGGACTACTGCAATGCACTCTATGTGGGGCTACCTTTGAAGGTGACCCAGAAACTACAACTAATCCAAAATGCAGCAGCTAGACTGGTAACTGGGAGCGGCCACCAAGACCACATAACACCGGTCCTGAAAGACCTACATTGGCTTCCAGTACATTTCTGAGCACAATTCAAAGTGTTGGTGCTGACCTTTAAAGCCCTAAACGGCATCAGCCCAGTAAACCTGAAGAAGCATCTCCACCCCCATCGTTCTGCCCGGGCGCTGAGGTCCAGCGCCGAGGGCCTTCTGGTGGTTTCCTCACTGTGAGAAGTGAAGTTACAGGGAACCAGGCAGAGGGCCTTCTCGGTAGTGGCGTCCGCCCTGTGGAACGCCCTCCCACCAGATGTCAAGGAAATAAACAATGATATTACTTTTAGAAGACATCTGAAGGCAGCTCTGTTCAGGGAAGTTTTTAATGTTTGATGTTTTATCGTGTTTTTAATATTCTGTTGGGAGCCACCCAGAGTGACTGTGGAAACCCAGCCAGATGAATGGGGTATAAATAATAAATTATTATTATATTATTATTATTTATTATTAGTTCTGATCCCTCCCTCAAATTTTGCCCCAAAGATCAAGCACCACTCTTATCTCAGCTCCGCAAGGAAGAGCACATTCTGCAAAGGATGGGAGCATCTACTGCGATGCAGGCAGCAGCACTAAAACAATGTAGGAAGAGATTTAAGGAGTAATCACTGGCAACCCTCTGGACAGGGCAGCAGTAATGGGCATTTTCCTTGTGTCACTATTTCTTGGAACTCTGCTGAAGGGAGCATTGCACAACTTAGTTTTCCAAGGAAGAAAGCAATCAGCGCCAAATCTACTGCGAAATTAAAAGGAGCCAGAGGCAATGGGAGGTGGCAATGACATTCCAGGGCAAGGATGTTTGCTTGCGGATCCAGCCTTGCCAAGAGGCCAGCATCACTCAAGCCCTTACATGTGCCTTGGACCACTTTCTTAAACTATTGATAACATGAGTTACACTGAAAATCATACCTTTCCTTTTTTGGAACGAGCAATGATTTTTGAAGAACAGGAAGGAAAATCCACACAGCAAGCTTACTCACGGAGAGAAAAAAGAAAATATTAATTTAAAAAGAGAATAATACTAGCAACAATTATTTACTATTTATTATATTTATTAAAATTGTATGCCACCCTTCATCTGGAGATCACAGGGCAGTTCGCAATATAAAAATACAAAACAGTAACACTATATATATATATATATATATATATATATATATATATATAACAAAAACAAACCAACACACCCCCTTCACACAAACACATTTAAAAGACTGTAGAATATTGATCAACCAAAGGCCTAGTTGAGAAGGAAGGTTTTTGCCTGGCGCCTAAAGATATATAATGAAGGTGCCAGGTGAACCTCCCTGGGGAGAGCATCCCACAAACAGGGAGCCACCACAGAAAAGGCCCGTTCTTGTGTCGCCACCCTCCAGATCTCTCATGGAGGAGGCACACGAAGAAGGGCCTCAGATGATGATCGCAGGGTCTGAATGAAACTCACTTATTACAATATTTAGTATTTAGTACAATATGGATGAGCATGTGAGACAGTTAAACAGTCTGAGGAAAGAATGACTCATTATTGAGATGGTTTAGAAGTCTACATTAATCTGTCAGAATATTAATATATTTAATTGGGATATGGGCTTCCACATAGGAGATGAATGGAAACTATAGTACTGCAACATCTTTTCAAACACAGTTGCGCTTGCTGAATGAGGTTGTATGTAACTGTGGTCTTTCAAATTCTAGTAATCCTCTGATGTTTCTAGAACAAGGATTAGGAACCGCAGGGTAGCTCAATAAATATTCCCAGGAACAAGCTTCAAAAATCCGAAATGTATTTCTTGAAAAACTAATTGTAATTTTCACAATAGAAAAAATAACAAAGATGCCGCACAAAACAAAAGCTCAGTATTTGAAAATGCAGTAAACAGCATAAACACTATTCCGAAGTCCAGTGAAAACGCTGCATAGCCCAGCGGCTATACCAGCCAAAAGAGCTTATATGATGTAGGCCAGCCCTTATCGACCATCTTAGACATGTATGCCTGAGAGGCAGTCTGGTATAGTGGTTAGAGTGTCAGATTAGGACCTGAAAGACCAGGGTTCAAATCCCCACTAAGCCATGAAGATCACTGGGTGACCTTGGGCCAGTCACTCTCAGCCTAACTCACCTCACAGGGTTGTTGTGAGAATAAAATGGAGAAGAGGAGGAGAATAACGTATACCACCTTGAGCTCCTTAGAAGAAAGGTGAGATATAAATGTTATAAATAAAGTAAAATAATCAGTAAGTGGAAGCAGGGCATCAGTACTCCAGGGAGTATACTGTTTGCACATACACACTCCCTTGGCACCTAAATTTTTCCAGCCCTTGTTCAGCAGACTTATGTACCCTGAATACTATTTGGGAATCTGTGCCAGAAGGCGAGGCTTGCAGCAAAACAATCCAGGTTTTCTTTAATGGACCCATGCAAGGGCAAAAAAACCCCAAGATGCTTGTTTTGCACACATTCTCTCATGTGCGATATTACAGCCACCTCCTGCTATCTAGGCTGGGGTTGATTGAATTATCTCTTTTCGACAGTGTTTATAAGCCTGGGACATTTCCAGTGATGGGGATTAGGTGAGACCTAACACTCTGCCGGGGTTTAGCTCCTGCTGGGGCTAAGCTGCCTCTGGATGTGACAGAGCCACAAATCACAAGAGGCAAACCTTTGTTTCTTCTAATCCTTTGTTATCCAAGGGTGTCATTGGCCTCTGCACTCATTTTCCCTCCTGCCCGGCTAACCCTGCACATTTTGCCTCTGAGGAATCTTTTGTTCCTTCCTGCTCCGATCCTGACCTTTTCTTCTTGCCTCGCTGCTCCCGCAGCAGCAGCTGAATGAACCTGTGAGTCAAGGGGAGGCGGCTGTCCAAAAGGGCAAGGCCTCAGCTTGAAGATCACGTGGGTGCCAAGCCTGGCAAATATTCTGTTCCACTTGGCACCAGCAGCGAGGCTTTGTGAGCAGCCCAGATTGAAGCAAGCTCTGAATTAGAGGAACTGAAAAGCGAGGGATCCAGCTGAAAAAGATCTTGCAACATCCAGGGCTTACGCAAGTCTGTCCAACTATAGCGAGTTTAACTAAGGCTGCATAGACAACTATACCTTTAAAGCACGTTCAAACCGCACCCACCCCCTCAGAAGACTGTAGTAAGTCAGGGGTTCCTGAGAATTGTAATTCTTTGAGGGGTAAACTACAATGCCCAGAATTCTTTGAGGGGGGAGATGTGGTTTGAATGTGCTTTAAAGGTACACATGCGCACAGCCTCAATCAGGAAAACCGATATACTCTAAAGAAGATACTCTCTCCTGGGGGTACACTGTCCAGAGTGGTTTAACTCTCAATGGCTTTCCCCAGAAAACTCTGGGATTGCAGCCCAGGGGGTCTCCTTATATGCCTCAGGATGCTGAACAAACTACAGCTCCCAGAATTCTTTAGGGGAAGCCATGACTGTTTAAAGTGGTATCACAGAATATGGCCTGTGGAGGGTTGGCCGAGTGTGACTGCCGTCCTCATGTGAAAATAAGGTTGGTCACCCCCACTGTAATAACTGCAGGACATTGGACCTCCTTGGATATCAAAAGGTTAAGGGAAAGGGAGGGTGATCTTTCTTCAGGACAGCAGAGATGTGCGAGAGGAGGTTGCTGTTTGCACTACTCAGAAATCGGGTCCTTCCTTAAAGAGGACACATATTGTGGTGAGACCCGGATAACCGACACCTTGTGTTGTGGGTGGGTTCAATTGGTCAGCCACAACACCCGATTGGTAGGTCCCTCGAAGCTGGGTGCAATTTGGCCAATGGGATGCAGTTCAAACAGTTCGAGGGACCTAGTTATACCAATGCACATGACCCAGAGCTTCCTCTTTCGGCACGTGCATTTGGAACACCTGCCCACCTCTCCCTACTTTTAGGGCTTTTCGCTTGACCTTGCTATGCCGTCATGTGTCGTCTGTCGTTGGGACAGGGGCATGGCAGGAATTTTCCCCACTTGGCTGATTGGCTGTTGCCATTTGGGTTTCGCTTGCCGCATAGCAAATCGTCACAACTTGTAAGGTTGCAGATAGGCTTTGGTTCAGGTGATAAGGATGGGAGAACGCTCTCGTCATCCCTATGTGAAGGGTATTCCGTTAAAGGAATCCAGGGACTCAATGGTTTGGTCAACCCCTGAGAGGGGGTTGTGCCCATGCCTGAGTCCAGGGGGACATTTGGGTGGCGGAGTTAGCCTGTTCCTGGCTTTCCGCTTATTCAGGTGTTCACCCTTGGCTAACCTATGCTGGAACCCTGGGTCAGTTCTACCTGCATGGCAGGGAGCTAGTCGAACCAGAGCCTATGCAACCAGTCACATTCTGTAATCAATAAAGTTGTGACCTAAATTCTGCCAAAAACCAAACCAAAATTTGAGTCATGTGTGAATTTATTTAGGGGGGAGGTTTCTGGGTCTGAACACGCAAATGAAGGAGCTGCTGCGAAGCCAGGCCTCTTGTCTGTGCCAGGGTCCTGCCACCATCATTTTGGCCTGCAGCGCCGTTCTTTCTTCACTCTTAAGTAGCAATTCAAAGCAGCTGAGCTAACGCTCTTTCACTGCTTTGTGGGCACTGTGGCGCTATGTAGTAGCCCTTGGATATTGTTGTGGGCAAAGACAGGAAGCCAAGAAGGAACACAGACAGACCCTTGCAAGGGAAATGAGAAACTAAACCCCCCAAATTTTAATAACTCTGACAATGAGCAAGCAGCATAGAGGTTCTTGTAAGAATGGCAGCACTGTAGGAGGGATGGGCTCCAGGCAAGTCTACAGCCTCACCACTCCCTGCAGCTGGTCCTGACTGTTATTTGGTGAAAACAAAGCTGTACACAGAACAGAACTGGAATAGAAGTCTATGGATTCATCGAAACCCTACCGGTGGGTTTCTTATGGCTACTGCAGAAGACAGGATGCTGCAGTAGATAGGTCTCTAGGTTGATTCAGCTAGGCTTTCCTTATATTCTAAAAGGGAAGGGCTGTTGTTTAGTGGCATGGCATTTACTGTCATGAGCTCATCCTACTCTCGAGTAGGACCGTGGCAAAGACACATGCCCGACTGGCATGTTCCCTCCCTCCTGGTCAATCGTTTGGGAGCTTCAAAAGCTTTCTTCTGTCCGGACATCACAGCGACCGATGCCAACAGACACCGGCACACTTAGGGATCCGCAGAGTCTTCGCAGCTTGCATAACAGATCTCAGCAACTCAGCATTTTGGCTAATCTACTTTATTTACATATAAACACACACAGAGCACTGCAACATGGCTCCCTCTCTCTCTAGCATCAGACAGCAAAGAGAAAAAGAACAAAGGACAATAGTCCCACTTCACGGAACACAGTAACACAAACATCCTGTCTCCGTCACTTCCCACTCTGTGGAGTCAAAACATACACCGTCATGTGATAGACAACAATCCCATGACTGCAATCATGGAGCAGGAATTCTGACATTTACTGTGCCCCAGGTTCAATCCATGGCATTTCCAGATAGGGCTTGGAGAGACTACTGTCTGTGCTGGAGACCCTGCCAATGCAGTGAGCTACATGGACCCAAGGGTCTGAGTATTATAAGGCAGTTTCCTAGGCTCCTATCTCCTGTTGTTGCTTCCAGGGGACTCATGGAATTAAAACCGCCTTCATCTGAGAGAGACCTTGTGATGCTCAATAGCCTGGAGTTCTTTTCATGTTTCAATTCCTGCACTTTCTCCAAGGAACTCAGAACAGAAGTAGCATTGGACCAGCCAAACTTGCCGTTATAGGAGCCGGTATGCGGTACAAAAATAATGGTCTTTCCATCTCCCAGCCTTCTCTTAAGCAACTCTCCTTTCAAGTGCAAAGGTTTATAAATTAATCAGTATCGTGTATTGGCAGGCAGTGCTTAGGGCCAAAACTGAAAACAATGCAGATGAAAGGCTTATTAACAATGAATTCTGAGACAAATTATGTTCCATGAGCAGCGTTATTAGGTTCCCCCCCTCTCTCAGTCATAAGATTCCCC
Source organism: Podarcis raffonei (assembly GCF_027172205.1). Classification (NCBI taxonomy): domain Eukaryota; kingdom Metazoa; phylum Chordata; class Lepidosauria; order Squamata; family Lacertidae; genus Podarcis; species Podarcis raffonei. The sequence goes on from NC_070607.1 coordinate 76,980,865, forward strand.
AATGGGCTTTTTAAAAAGAACTAACAAGTGGGAGCTGTGGAAGTTCTGAGTTTGATCAGAGCGGCCAGCTGTGCTAGGGAAGGGAGGTTAATTCTCTCTGTGTTTGTTTTTTGCTAAAAGCAAGCATGGGCAGGCAGCTTCCTATGTACTGATGCCCACCTCTTAATTTCAAGCCTTTTGAAACCACCCTCTTCAGTTGAAAAGGCTCTTGAAAGTGGCTTACCTAAGATCCATAAGAAGGCAGACCCTATTAGGCTGCAGATTTGCAATCCAAAAGGCAGGGGAGAAAGGAGGAAAGGGAGGAGGAGGGAAGAGGAAAACAAGCACCAATTCTTTAAATGAAAATTCTTTTAACAAGTACCGTATTTTTTGCACCATAACACTCACTTTTTTCCTCCTAGAAAGTAAGGGGAAATGTCTGTGCATGTTATGGAGCGAATGCCATTGGGTGACGGGGGGGATCTGCTGCAGTTGTGAGCAGAGGATCCATGGTTCCCCTTCCTTCCCTCCTCCGTGGCTCGCTTTGAAACAGCAAAGCGGGAGAAGAGCCGCTGAGTAGGGAGGAGAGAGGGACAGAGAGCCTGCTTGCTTTAAAGGAGCAAAGCGGGAGAGGAGAGGAGCCGCTTACACAAGTGTAAGCGGCTCCTGTCTGGTTGGCTCCTTTAAAGCAAGCAGGCTCTCTGTCCCTCTCTCCTCCCCACTCAGCTCGCTAAATAGCATTATTAACAGCATCCTTCTCCACACACCCCATGCGTGCTCCTTGTCCCTTGAGTGCTTTTCCTTCCCTCCCCACTTAAAACGTGGTAACAAAGCACGGATCCACATGGATCCTCAGGATTTTTGCACTGGGTCACCCCAAATTCACCATCAGATCACATAGCATGGCCATGGCTACATCTTGCACCAAAAAAATCACGCACCACTGTTGCCTGGGGTCGCAGTGGTGCAAAAACGTGGTTACAAAGCATGGATCCACATGGATCCTCAGGATTTTTGCATTGGGCTACTCCAAACTCACTGTCAGATCACATGTCTGTGGCCACAGCATGAACCACAAAAATCATACATCCACTGTTTCGTTTAGAATATATTTTTTCTTGTTTTCCTCCTCTAAAAACTACGTGCGTGTTATGGTCTGGTGCGCATTATAGAGCGAAAAATACGGGTAATTACACATTTTTGCATTTAACTTGTGTGTTACCTCCTTGAAACTGTGTAAACATAGGAAACTTTGCCTTTTACTGATTACCCACACTTACATTTCCTTTGCTATTTCCAGGCACGGTTCATGTTTTAAAGGCCCACAAAAAACTTGAAACAAATGTCAATCTGCAGAAAACCAGAAATGACATTTGTTCTGATTGAGCATTAAAGAGCATGTTTTTGTGGGGAAAGCTCTGGGATAAAATAAAATAAAATGCTCTGACGCAGAACTTTTAAGCATGGACCTGTGCCTGGAAAGAGCAAGGCTAAGCCCCCAGACCATTGGTCCATCCATCTCCCTCAGAACTGCCTGCTTTGTGCAGCAGAAGTTCTCCAGGATTTCAGACAGTGCTCTCTCTTCCAGCCCTTCCAGAAAATCCCAGGCATTGAACCTGGGCCCTTCTGCATGCAAGGCAGCTGCTGCTGTCACTGGGCCACAGCCCTTCCTCCTAAATTATGCTAGCAGAGATATCTGGATGAGATGCCCACGAGCTCCCTAATCTGATAGCCTCCAGCCCTGTGCCCCTAGGGGCACTAGAGGCGCCCACCTACCGCAGCACGCGGAAGAACCGCGAAAGCAGCTCCTCGCCCATTCTTCCCCAAGGAACCCGAAAATCCTTTGCTTATATACAGACAGACCCCAGTTGCCTCGCTCGTTTTGTAATCTGCCGCCACCTGCTGGCCAGGTTCATCACCTGCACCTCAGGAAGGTGCTCTGGACGAGGGAGGTTTGAGGAGGGGTGCGCGCGCTTGGCATTGTATTTCCATTGCATGCTCGCGGCTTCATTATGACCCCCCCCCCCGGGGAGGGTGGTGGAGGGCAAGGGCAAGGCATCTATGCCCACTTCATTCATCGGGACCTGGAATCAGCCTGATCGTCGCAGATCACAGCCTCTTGCAGCGTCGGGTTGGTGCAGGTGTCTGGATGCAAACATCTCTCTCCCACGCCAAGGTCTCCCATCCCAGCGTGGGCGGAGCCTGGATTTTTTTGGGGGGGGGAGCGGCAGGACTTTTGTTGGGAGGGGGGACGACCCAGAACGGACGGGATTGTTCAGTTAGTTAAGTATTTCTATTGCCTTCCTTGATCTGCCCCCCTCCCCGGCTGCGCCCCTGCACCCCGGCCCACAGATTCTCCACCAGATGATTCAGAGAGGGACAGGAAGGCGGGAGGGTGCTTTCCAGACGGGAGTATTAGTGTTTGATCAGCGTCTCGGTTGTGCCCTTTTGGTAAACGGAGAAGAAAGAAGTGAGAGGCGTTTGGTTCCTTTTTCTAGATAACTCTTTTCTCCAGGGCCTTTCCGTACGAAAAACCAAGCAAACCCCGAAGTTTACCCGGTTGTGAATCAGCACCAGGATATTCCTTAGTCTGCAAATGGTAGATGGAGTTGTCCGTGCTTCAGGAGAGCCATATTCATATGCAGTTCCCAGTACTCATACTCGTTAACCCTGCCTTCTCCTCTGTAAAACTTAAACTGTAAGCTCATCGGGGCAGGAATCTCTCTGCATATCCCTCAATAGCTTGGGACCAGTTTACTTGAAGGGTCGCTTTACGCCATTTGTGCTCACTGGCACCAACCTTTATGAGTGCCACATAATGTTCATTCTGCTTTTGCAACAAATCAACCCTCCAGAGTGGCAGCACCTACTCTGTGGAACTCCTTGCCTGTTGACATTAGGCAGGCATCTTTGCTGTATTGTTTTAGCGCCTGGTAAAAACTTTTTTGTTTTCTTCTGGCAAGCCTACCCAAGTACAATGGTACCTCGGGTTACATACGCTACAGGTTACACATGCTTCAGGTTACAGACTCCACTAACCCAGAAATAGTACCTCGGGTTAAGAACTTTGCTTCAGGATGAGAACAGAAATCGCGCTGCGGCGGCACCGGGAGGCCCCATTAGCTAAAGTGGTACCTCAGGTTAAGAACAGTTTCAGGTTAATCACAGACCTCCGGACCGAATTAAGTACTTAACCCGAGGTACCACTGTATGCAATTCTAACATGCCATTTTATTACATAGATTGCTGCTTTTATTTATACTTTGATAAAACGTTATGTCTTCTTCGTTTGTAATCTTTGCTTTTCTTAGTTATATTTAATAAATGTCTGAGAATCATCAAGTTGGAAGGGATACCGAGGACATCTGCTCCAACCCCCTGCAAGGCATCCATGACAGATGGCCATCCAACATCTGCTTATAAATCTCCAATGGAGGAGAGTTCACAACCTCCTGAGGGAGACAGTTCCATTGTCAAACAGCCCTTACTGTCAGAAAGTTCTTCCTGATGTTCAGTCGGAATTAGTCCTACCCTCCAGAACAAGAGAAAACATGCTTGCTCCATGCGACAACCCTTGAGATATTTTAATATGGCTATAATATCTCCTCTCAGTCTCCTCCTTTCCAAGCTAAACATACCCAGCTCCTTCAACCGTTCCTCATAAGGCTTGATTTCCAGACCCTTGATCATCTTGGTTGCCCTCCTCTGCACACGTTCCAGCTTGTCAACATACATCTTAAATTTTGGTCCCCACAATTCGACAAAGTATTCCAGGTGTGGTCTGACCAAGGCAGAATAGAGTGGGACTATTACTTTCCTTGATTTGGACACTATACTACTTTTGATGCAGCCTAGAATAGCATTAGCTTTTTTTGCTTCTGCAACCCACTGTTGACTCATATTAAGCTTGTGGTCCACCAAGACCCCTAGATCCTTTTCATATGTACCGCTAGTGAGCTAGGTGTCCCCCATTCTACATTTGTGCATCTGGTTCTTCCTGCCTAAGTGCAGAACCTTACATTTATCCTTACTGAAATCCATGTTGTCAGTTTGTGCCCAGTTTTCCTATCTGTTAAGGTCATTTTGAATCCCGATTCTATAATCTGCCTCAGGTGGCAGATGCTGTTCTTGAGCCCCCTAGCCACTCCCCTCAGTGGCAGATCAAAGCTATGTATGCTAAGGCACACATGCATCCCCTAAACCAGGCGCAGGGAACCTTGGGCTCTCCAGATGTTGCTGAACCACAGCTCCAATCTGCCGCAGCGCCACAGCAAGCAAGGCCGGGGACGATGGAAGTTGACATTCAGTAATATCTTTAAAAAATCAGCATCTTAAAAAGCAGAGACATCACCTTGCCAACAAAGGTCCATATAGCTAAAGCTATGGTTTTCCCAGTAGTGATGTATGGAAGTGAGAGCTGGACCATAAAGAAGGCTGATCGCCGAAAAATTGATGCTTTTGAATTATGGTGCTGGAGGAGACTCTTGAGAGTCCCATGGACTGCAAGAAGATCAAACCTATCCATTCTCAAGGAAATCAGCCCTGAGTGCTCACTGGAAGGACAGATCATGAAGCTGAGGCTCCAATACTTTGGCCACCTCATGAGAAGAGAAGACTCCCTGGAAAAGACCCTGATGTTGGGAAAGATGGAGGGCACAAGGAGAAGGGGACGAGAGAGGACGAGATGGTTGGACAGTGTTCTCGAAGCTACGAACATGAGTTTGACCAAATTGCAGGAGGCAGTGGAAGACAGGAGTGCCTGGCGTGCTCTGATCCATGGGGTCACGAAGAGTCGGACACGAAGAAACAACTAAACAACAACAACAACAAATATCTGGAGGGCCAAAGGTTCCCTACACCTGCCCTAAACTAATCCTGCTGCCAGCATTGGAGCAGGATTCAGCTGCCAGTCCAGTTTTTGTGCACGGGGATTTGTGTGTTTGTCTGTTTGTCCATCTTGTCCTTTGCCCCAGGCAGCAAAATACCTTCAGCCAACCCTGACCTTTCGCTGTTATTTTCAGGAGAAGATTGCATGAGTAATGCAAAGAATAACGAGAATGGGAATTCACAGGAACACTGAGTTGTGGGCGGAACAGAAACAGAAGCAGTTTGTGTAGGCAACAGTAAGTAAGCAAAATATGCCGTGCTCTCACTTCTCTAAAATCACCCCACTGCCCTCCTGGAAAATTTAATACTCTTCTCCTTCCCCCAAAACGTCCGATTTTACTACAATCTATGTGTCGGAATACAGGATGCTGCCTTTTGCCAAATCAGATCATTTGGGCATTTAGTGCAGTATTGTCTCTACCATGATGGACAGCAGCATTCCAGGAATTCCAATGAGGGTCTCTTTCAGTCCAACCTGCAGATGCTGAATATTGAACTTGGAGCTTCTTGCATGCATAGCAGGCACTCTGCAGTGGAACTGCAGGCCTTCCCCACTGGCTCAGTGTTATGTTTTGTTTAGAACAGGGATGTGGCCAAAAAAAGAGAGAGAACACAAATCTGCACATCATTTTATATGCTAGCTGATGTGTAATACAGTGGTACCTCAGGTTAAGTACTTAATTCGTTCTGGAGGTCCGTACTTAACCTGAAACTGTTCTTAACCTGAAGCACCACTTTAGCTAATGGGGCCTCCTGCTGCCGCCGCGCCACTGGAGCACGATTTCTGTTCTCATCCTGAAGCAAAGTTCTTAACCTGAAACATTATTTCTGGGTTAGCGGAATCTGTAACCTGAAGCGTATGTAACCTGAAGCGTATGTAACCTGAGGTACCACTGTAAATGCAAATTTAGAAACGATTACTATGATTTAAACATAAATACAATACATGATCTCACCCAAGTTGGGACTCTGTACATTTTAAGCCCCCTGCCCGGGCAAAGAATTCTGGGAACTGTAGTTTGTTAAGGGTGCTGGGAATTGTAGCTCTGAGGAGGGCAAATTCCCGTTTCCATGGTGGTGGTGCTTCAGATGTGTTTTAAATGCATGATGTGAACATAGACGATTTGTATAAGAACATGCATTGTAGCGGGTTGGACTAGAGGACCTCGTGGTCCCTTCCAGCTCTGCAGTTCTGCGATTCTATGATTCTAAGGAGCTCTGCTAGATCAGACCAAAGGCCTATCTAGCCCAGGATTATATTCCCAGAATAGCCAAGCAGTTGCCTCTGAAAAGTCTGCAAGTAGGAGGCAATCACAATAGCACTCCACCCCCCACATAAACACCCAGACATGATTTCGGGCAACTGGTATTCAGAAACAGACTGTCGCAAGTTGTACCCTGAGATAAGAAACTTTCACATTGCACAGAAATCTTCAGGACATTCTTGCCTGAAAAAATGAGTGTCTTTTCTCAACTCAAAATAACAACAACAACAACAACAACAACAACAACAACAACAACAAACAACAACAACAACAACAACAATTTATTATTTATACCCTGCCCATCTGGCTGGCTTCCCCAGCCACTCTGGGTGGCTTCCAACAAAATATTAAAATACTGTAATACATCAAACATTAAAAGCTTCCCTAAACAGGGCTGCCTTCAGATGTCTTCTAAAAGTCTGGTAGTTGTTGTTCTCTTTGACATCTGGTGGGAGGGCGTTCCACAGGGCAGGTGCCACTACCAAGAAGGCCCTCTGCCTGGTTCCCTGTAACTTGGCTTCTCGCAGTGAGGGAACCGCCAGAAGGCCCTTGGCGCTGGACCTCAGTGTCCGGGCTGAACACTGGAGGTGGAGACACTCCTTCAGATATACTGGACTGAGGCCTATCCTATCCTAATAGCATTGCTGGCCAAATAGCTGTTGGGGCTGGTACATATATTTATTTTCCCCAGCTTTTACAAGTTGTTACATTTAACAAGAGGAAGAGTCTACAATTCTTTTTTTTGAAAAAGGGAGCGGGCACACCTTGAAATGTAACTCCTAGCTTGTCTTTGAATGAGGTATGCTAAGTGCTGGGTGGTGTCAGATAGTTTGTCATCGGAGGGTGACTCAGGTTAATTATTATCCAGTTCTCCATAAAGGTGGAAAAGACCATTGTGGCATCTGTGCTTGCCTCAGCCTGCCATTGTTGGTAAACATTCACTGCATCTTGACTGTAGGAACGCAGCCAAACCCTGCCCTCAAGCTCTTATAGCCTGTCTAGGTCAAGAGACAATCTCACGGACGGAGGGTTATTCTGGGGCAATCCATAAAACATGTTAACAACAGTTAAAGAGCCATGACCTTTCGGAGCTAGTGTTTGCAAACAATAGATCACATGGGCAAACTGCTGCAGTTATAACTAGGGAATGGCTTGAGTGAGTTGCTCCTCCGTATAAATATATGTATTCCAAAGAAAGGAAAATGTGCTTCTGTGTTCTGTGGAAATAGAGCAAAAGGTACACTTGAAGGATATGTTAATTGCATCGTTTCTAAAGAAAAAGGAGGGGAAAACATAGAAAACTAGTGTGGTCATTGGCTCTAATTTATAGAAGACAGTCCTCTGTTTGAAGGAGTCCTCTGTTTGAAGGACTGGCTGGTTCAAGTCTGGGTTAAAGAACAATAAAAACAGAGAGCAGAGTTCTGGAAGTTACTGATCAACAGTAACTCCCAGAGTTACCATTTCCAATGAGCACTGGATAGCTCTGTTGGTTAGAGCATGGTGCCAATAACACCAAGGTTGCTGGTTCGATTCCCATATGAAACAGCTGCATATTCCTGCATGGTAGGGGGATGGACGGGATATTCCTCAGGGTCCCTTCCAATTCTACAGTTCTATGATTTCCCCCCCGGAGCTACTATTCCCAGCACCCTGAACAAAATATACTTCCCAGGATTCTTTGGAATCCTTTGAAGCTGCGTTCAATGTGCTTTTAAATATCTGGTGTGGATCTGCCCAATTGCTCTGGTCCTTTCTAGAAAAACCAGATTTTCTGACATTTGAAAGAGACCAAGGGGAAAAAACACAGACCAAACAATCTGATGATGAGTCAAACTTTTTAGGATGCCCAACAAAAAGGAAGTAAGCAAAAGTGTGGTTGTTCCAAAAGCAAGCACCTAATGTGTAGCCTGTCCTTTCCCTGAAAACCAGCGCTAGGTTCAGGGAAAAGCAGCCAAGTTGTCTGTAAAGGAAGAGGAAATGTCCAAAATAATATCATTTTGTTATGGCTTAGGGCCGAGACGGAACAAAGAAACGCCATTCACTGGTTCTTGATTCTCCAATAATATGTGTAAAAAGAGTTGCACTTATTATCATCAGCCTGTAAAGGTAGATTAAAGGGAAGTGCTTTAAAAAGACAGTTGCAGGCATGAACAAACACATTGATTGTTTACCAGAAAAGCTTGTTGATCAGGAAGGCTGATATCTGGCCGACAAAAGGAGCATTTTTGCTAAGCCAAGTTCGTGGAAATATGAAACTTAGGAGCGGAACAGGCTAAGCTATCACTGATACAGCACAAGGATTAAGCCTTCCTTTCTTCCATACACAAATGATGGGCAGATGTTGGGTGTCATTAAGTGTATGCATGGAGGGAGGTGGAGGGTTGTAATGATTCAGGTGCCCGGCTCTGCCTTTCCTCTCCATGTGCCCAATGTCCACACATAATTTATTCTCAGTGATCAATGCATGAATTGCATAGCTGCCTTATTCTGACTCAGATCAGTAGCTCAGTATCATCTACCATTGACGCTCCAGGATTTCACAATTCTCAGGGTCCCCTGGAAAGAGGGGTTGGTGGCTAAACCACTATAGCTCTGTAAGGGAACAGGGGTCTCCAAACAACTCTCAGCACTCTTAACAAACTACAGCTCCCAGAATTCTGTGCGGGGAGGGGAGCTATGACTATCAAAGCGACATAATAGTAATGCTATAGGTTTATGGGTGCTGGAATTTAATTAAGGTTTGGGGTGTTGAAGCCAATTTCCTTTGATGTGATATTCAATTCAATTTATTTAATTTAAGCCTGACCCAGCGTGAATCTAAGTCGTGCACTAGACCTTGTTAATTCTTGAATGAAGCTAGTGTAAAAGCTAATTAACTCAGATAATTTCCTTTCGATGTGCCTGTGGATGAGCCATTCAGGCAACACAAAGGCTCAAAAGCGAACCTCATTTCCTCCCACCCTCAACTGAGTGTTTAGTTTAGAAGACAATGGCAGTGTTTTAGGAAAGGTTAGAGTTTAGAATGGCAGCTGGGAGTTAAGTAACAGAGTTACCATACTAAGCAGTACCGAAGGGACCTCGCTAAGGCGCAAGCCTGGGCAGTGTGTATGGAGGTCCTGGGCTGCCCGGACAACAAGACTCTCAGCCACGCTGATGTGATCCAAAGGAAAGCAGAGCAATATGTTTGGTATCAGCTTGGCTGCAGGAGTTGCTGGAAGGAGGCATACAAGGCTCCATCCACTCTGGATTTGTGTACTCCTTAGCCTTTTGTTCTCCTGAAGGTACCCTGCAAGGCAGCAGAGGTTTAGGATCAGCATTTTCTGTCTCCTAGATGGGATATCTTCCCAGCTTGATGAGCCCCATCTGCCCGTCACTTCCCTCTGCAACAGAGGCATCTCCTTCTTGACCATTGGACCCACTTTTGGTGTCATCCGCTTAATCCACCAGATTCTATCTCTGCATGCAGGTAAAGGTAAAGGTAAAGGGACCCCTGACCATTAGGTCCAGTCGTGGCCGACTCTGGGGTTGCGACGCTCATCTTGCTTTGTTGTCCGAGGGAGCCGGTGTACAGCTTCCGGGTCACGTGGCCAGCATGACTAAGCCGTTTCTGGTGAAGCAGAGCAGCACACGGAAATGCCGTTTACCTTCCCGCCAGAGTGGTACCTATTTATCTACTTGCACTTTGACGTGCTTTCGAACTGCTAGATTGGTAGGAGCAGGGACCAAACAACGGGACCTCACCCTGTCGCGGGGATTCTAACCGCCAACCTTCTGATCGGCAAGTCCTAGGCTCTGTGATTTAACCCACAGCACCACCCATGTTCCCTTTGCATGTAAGGGAATTCCCTAACTCATGGAGGGTTTAAGACCCATTGGCTACCCTCATTGTCCACTAGGAAACACAGACTCTGGGTTAAAGTGCACCTGGTTTCCTTGGTTCAGCTCAGGCAGCAGGTGTCAAACCTGCTGTTTACACAGTAGGTGGCTGGCAGCTCTTGTAGAAACAATGGGTCCCTGAAATTTACTTAGCATTCAGCTCCGCTACAATGGAACACACACATGCAGACACACACATACAGTTTCATTTATTTGTTTACAAGAGGTTAGGTTACCTTCCTCTTTCTTTGTGCTCCACTGCATTTGAAAGCATTTTTTATTCTTATTATTCTGTCACTGCTTAATGTGCTGATTGCTGGTGCTGCTCTTTGTAATTTGTTGTTTTTAATGGATAATTTGTGTCCTAATGGCTGGATCGCTTTTGTTTTTCTGTTTGCAAGTCGTTCTGAGTAGTTCCTTTGTGGTGAAGGAAAATATCAAGTTTTTAAAATAAAAAATAAATCCAACCCAATATTTAATGTTTTCCAACCTTAAGGAGATCAGAGTGGTGTGCATTAAAAAGAGAAAAACCATAAAAACTGCACTAACCAATAAAAAGAGGAAAGTCTGCAGCTTAGGGGAAGAGTGTCTGCTTTGCATGCACAAGGTCCCAGGCTCAGACCCCAGCATCCCTAGGTGGGACTGAGAGAGATTCCTGCCTGAAACCCTGGAGATCTGCTGCCTGTCAGTGTCAACACATTTGACATACCCCCCAACATGTTAAGGTGAAAATCTGGGGTGCCACAGACCAGGGCAAGTCATGTGATCCATGCAAGATCACATTCCCCAAAGACTAGCTTTTTTGCAACTGCCGCCCAAAAATGCCTGTTTTGGGGCAGGGGCGAACGAAGGCGTCGTGACACTTGGGGCAGGGCGTCGCTACGTAGGGCGCATGCGCTGTACATAGTGATGCTGCACATGCGCTGTACATAGCGGTTTGCCGGTGCTGCCGCTCCAGCACCATACTGACCGTGCCAGGATCCTCTGCTTGCGGCTGCAGCCACGAATGGAGGATCTTTCATCCGCGGCTGTAGCAGCAATGGAGGGATTCCACTGCCGTCTGTATGGTGCTGGAACAGTGCTGGTGGCAAACCGCTATGTACTGCACATGTGCGGTGGCGTTACGTATAGCACATGTGTGTAATGCTGCACATGCGCTGTACATAGCGGTTTGCTGCTGGCGCCGGGATCCTCTGCTTGCGGCTGCAGCCGTGAACGGAGGATCCTCCACATGTGGCTGCGGCGGCGCAATGGCTGCTTGTGCCCCTGCGACATACCCCGTGGGGTGCCTTCTTGTCACCCCCCCAGACATGGCACCTGGGGTGCACTGTCCCCCGCCTCCCATTGCGATACCACTTTTTTGGGGCACCCCATGAGATCATGGTGCCCCAAATGGTAGCCATGCTCTCTCGCGAAGAAATGGGTAGTCCTGGTTTTATTGGGACAGTTTAGGGGTACGTTCTGAGCTATACAGACCATGAACATTTTAGTTGGGTCCAATTTATGTGCGACTGTGCATGCATGCACCGCACTGGTCCTGGAAGTGTCTGGAAAAGGGGGTGGAATGGGCTTGCATGTACCCCACCGATGCACAGGGTATGTGTGTGTGTCAGGAATGCAACCCCCTTGCAAAATGGTTGTTGCCTGAATGGACCAACGGTTTGACTTGGCCTCACTCAGCTTTCTGTGTTCCCAAATTCCATGTTTTCCTGCCCTTCCTGCAAGCATTTCAGTTTTGGAGCACTCGTGTGGATTCGCCCAAAGACCTTACCTACTATCAAAGGGTTCTTTTGCACAGCTTGGGTGCAAACTCTTGACATATAATCAGAAAATATGGCTTTTGTGTTTCTGGCACAGGTATAGTCTGGGGACAGGGCGGAGAGGAATAGGTTTGTGTTACTCTCAGTAATCCTTCGTGTAGCTTGTTTCCCAGTGGCATGTGAACAAGAATGTTTCAAGATGTTATTTGCCCTGTGATTGACTTATTTTTTTAATTTGTGAAGGAGACAAGGCCTGTTTTATCGCAACTGATTATTCCAGGTTAACTCTTGAAATCAGCTCCTGCGGGCCAGTGGGGAAACCAGCCCCCAAAGAGCTTTGGCGTGGCGTGGCGAGGGGGTGGGGTGGGAGAAACAAAGTCTTCAGTGTAATGTTTGAAGAACTGGGCTATTTGTTTCAGAAACCTTCGCGAGCAGCGAGAGGCTGCCCTTCAGTCAGGAGTTTTCAACACATTTTTATTCCCACTCTCCGATATAATTGCCCAGAGGAACAAAGAGCCTTTCACTCCCGTTGCTGAGAAGGGCGGGCCTGATTCTGACAGAGCCGTCAGGTGAGGTCTAAGCAAAGCGTTTCCTGGAAGGGGAGAGGTAGATTTGAGGGTGTGGGGTGCTGGGCGTGGCATCTGTACCTGGTAGCAAAGGGATCAGGTGACACAGCATTACATCTAGTCAACAAGAGTGAGCTCATGTCTCCAACGTCTTGGGCACCCTTTCCCCAGTTTACAAAGAAAGGCGCAAATCATTACTGGGTGTTGTAAAGCCTCTCCTTTCCAATTTACAAGGCGTGCTATGCAATAACTTATTTTATTGGGCTGAATTTTTAGCTTTCCAATAATAGACAACACAGGCTGCTTGCACACCATACATTTAAAGCACATAACTAAAGCACATAGGGGTGTTGTGAATATATCTGTGTGTGGGAGCAGCAAACTACAGTTCCCAGGATGCTTTGAGGGAAGAACGTGCTTTAAATGGATGGCATGTGGACAAAGTGACAGTTGCCTCTTGATAGGAGACTCCCTGAGCAGGACTCTCTAAAAAATGGGGTATTGTGAGTGAAAAAGGTTCTCTTTCCAGTCACTACTCGTTTTAAGGACCTGTGATATCTGAATGGTTTGTTTGCAATACAGTGGTGCAGACGCTTCAGGTTACAGACTCCTCTAACCCAGAAATAGTACCTCGGGTTAAGAACTTTGCTTCAGGATGAGAACAGAAATCGCGCAGCGGCGGCACAGCAGGAGGCCCCATTAGCTAAAGTGGTACCTCAGGTTAAGATCAGTTTCAGGTTAAGAACAGACCTCCTGAACGAATTAAGTTCTTAAGCTGAGGTACCACTGTATTACCACATGCACCATCTTGAAGCACCCTTAGGTGGTATGGACACAGTGTTCTGGGCAAGCACTTGTTCCAGGTGAGTTTTGTGGGCACATCTGGTGGTGGTTGTTCTGGTTTCTTTGTGAGGAACATGGGCAGCTGCTGCTGTTGTCTCTTGAGCTTGTCAAACATCTCTTTGTATGCTCCCAGAGTGTCTGTAATCCCACGGATGACCTTAAGTGGATTTCTCCCCCCGCCCCTGCAATAATAAGAAAAATCAACAACTGTACATTAAAGCATACAAAAGTTTAAATACCAAAACAGATTAAAATTACCTCAGCTTCTGCGTAGGCTTGTCTCAGCAAGAATATTTTTAGCAGGTGCCAAAAAGAGGACAGGGAAGGCACCTCAACAGGCAGGGAGTTCCAAAGTGCAGTATTTCAGATGCCAGCTCCCACTGAAACCAGTTTTTGTGAAAGGCTATCTAAGTGGTGCTGCTTGCCAAAGAGTTCTGTGGAACCTGGAAGGTTATGTATTGTGGAACTAAGAGATGTTTTTGCTCTGTTGGAAAATAATCTCCTGCTTTTTGTTTGAAGCTGTGAGATTTCTGCATATAAACATGCGAATCCCAGAAGTTTTGCATGCTGTCATTGTTAGGTACCTTATCTATTACATATCCCTCAATACAGTCGTACCTCGGAAGTTGAATGGAATCTGTTCAGGAAGTATGTTCAACTTCCAGAACACTTGGAAACCAAAGCGCGGCTTCTGATTGGCTGCCGGAAGCTCCTGCAGTCAATCAGAAGCCGTGGAAGTTGCGTCGGACATTCGGGTTCCAAAGAACGTTCGCAAACCGGAACACTTACTTGCGGGTTTGCAGCATTCAGGAGCCAAAATATTCAACATGCAAGGCATTCGACTTCTGAGGTACAGCTGTACTGCTTCTGTTAGACGTGAAAACACTGCTAGGCTGCCTGCTAACCTTTCCTCGCTCCTCGTCCTTTGCCCTGCAGGATATCCTTGTACGTACAGGATCTTCAGAAATTTTAGCCTGCAGTAACCAAAATGCATCTCAGGGAAGGAAGGGGGAGTGAAGCTTTAAATCAAGCCATGTGCTAATAATGAACCACCTTTTCCTTTCACCCGCAATGTGTTGTGGTTTCATGCTTGAGAACCATTCAGAATTCTCCTGCTTCTGAAATGCTTTTTTCTTTTTTCTTTTTTGCTTCACCGCATTGATCTGAACCTATAGGTGGAAGAGGCCACAGCATTCTTCCTACCATTCAGGCAGGTGGCTCCTGGCAGCCCATCTCTGCAAAGGGCTCTCTGTGTGCTACGCAGTGCCCAGGGAGCACAGAAAAGAGGAAATTACAACTCATGCACCATTAGTTCATTCAGCTGCTGTCAAAAATGTCAGGAACTACCAATTAATTATGAACAGGCTGACCTCTCTCAAAGAGAAGAGCACTGTCCTCTGATGGGTGTCTCTTTATTGTCATTTTGCACTCAGGGCCAGTATAGTAGTAGTAGTAGTAGCAGTAGCAGCAGTAATAATAATAATAATAATAATAATAATAATAATAATAATAATAATAATATCCTGCCTGTCTGACTGGGTTGCCTCAGCCCACTCAGGCAGCTTCCGACAAATATAAAAGCATCATTAGGTCAGCTAGGCAGCCGCCTAGGGCACAGATGTCAGAGGGGTGCAGTACTGACCTTTGAGGGGCACAGAAACTAATACAGATTAGTTTTTGTTATACAGTGGAACCTCTGTTGTTGAATGATTCAGAAGTCGAACGTTTCAGCTTTCAAACGCCGACAACCTGGAAGTGAATGTTCCCTTTTTCGAACGCGCCTCGAAAGTCGAACGGCTTCCAAGGCACGTTTCTCTATTTTTTCCAATAGATTTTGCTTACCGGCAATTGTGCCTCGGTTTGTCGAATGTTTCGGAAGTCGAATGGTCTTCCAGAATGGATTATGTTCAACAACCGAGGTTCCACTGTATCTTATAAATTTCTGATAATAGCTTACTTTTATATTTTGAAGAATTTTATCATTTTGGAAGTAATTCATACATTAGTAATCTTGTTTAAATGTGTATATGAGATAGATAGATGGTAGAGTTGATTGGAGGTTATTTTGTATTTACACACACACACACACACACACACACAGAGTGTGGGGTGTGTGTTAGGGGAAGGGTAGTGCCCCTGACGGGGGACCTGCTGTGCTCCTTCTGGGATAGTTTGTCCATTTCGGCCTCCACCCTGCACTTAGTAACTCACCTGCAGCTCCTAGAAGCTGCCAGCATGTGACAGGTGGCCACACCCTGAGAAATGCCTTTGACTGGCTGGCTAAACCAGCTGAGGGTAGTCAATGGGTTTCAAACCCTTGGTTCTGTTCTGGTGGACTGAGTGAGTCCAATGGTAAAGAAACTGGTTTCTGCATGTGCTGCAGAGGGAAACAAGGGGCTCATCAACCTGGGAAGGTAGCCCATCTAGGAGAAGGGAAACTCTGATCCCAAACCTCTGGTGCCTTGTGGCTATACTCGTTTGTGAGAAAGGCTTGGGGAGTGTGAACCCCAAGGAAAAATCGGTACCCACTGCCTCGTGGGTGCATCTTTGTGAGAAGAAAAGGCCAAGCAGCGAACCCCACACAAATCCAGAGCGGATTCCCTAAGACGGATGGATGGCGCTTTGTACACTTCCTTCCGGCAACTCCTGCAGCCAGTAATATCCAAAGGCAACACGATGACCAAGTACAACAATGCGATGTCAATATAAACTCTTTATATAATCTATGCAGAACATTGAACAATATGAAATATATGAAATATGCACTCTCTGCAAAACCAAATAAACAGAAATCTTCCAAATCTCTGAAAGTCACAAAATATGCACTCTTGATGGATTCTCTTGAAACCATAGACCCAAATAAACCTAAGTCTTATAGGTCTCTGAAAGTCTTTGTGAGCTATGCAAGTCTCTTGAGAGAAGCAATGGGTAAGATTCTTATCTGATGAAAACAAGCCTTTGTTTTATGACGTCCAACGCTGCCGAAGTGGTCCGCAAACAGACGTAGTGAACAGTGATTCCAGATACCCACTGTTTCATGGAATTCTTCTTCGGCACCACAGAAGGATACAGAAGTGCTTCATAAACCCATCTATATGGTGAATGGAATTGTATAGCAACATTTACGGTACTAAGGAGCAGTGGTCATAAAGTTATGTAACCACTGCTAGACAGGACTCAGGGAGAAATCTCTGGAGGTGGAAACAAGGCAGCCAAATGACATCTTCCTTGCCCTGCCCTCTCTACCTAATGCAAAGCTCAGACAGGTAGCCCTTGTGACCACCTGGCTTTTATTTCCATGAAAGTGGCTTTAGAGTCATAGGGAGCCTGCTTCTGCTCCTACCAGTGTGGTGTAGTGGTTAAGAGCAGTGGACTCGTAATCTGGGGAACCGGGTTCGCGTCTCCGCTCCTCCATATGCAGCTGCTGGGTGACCTTGGGCCAGTCACACTTCTCTGAAGTCTCTCAGCTTCACTCACCTCACAGAGTGTTTGTTGTGGGGGAGGAAGGGAAAGGAGAATGTTAGCCGCTTTGAGACTCCTTTAAGGGAGTGAAAGGTGGGATATCAAATCCAAACTCTTCTTCTTCTACCTGAAGGATGGTGCAATGCTCCTTGGAAACTTAATTAGCCCTTGAAGTGAGATTCTGGCTTGGTCTCTCTTTGGCTCCCATCCCTACCTAAGTCAGGACAAAAAGACAACACATTAACCAAAGGCTTCTCCCTTCTTCTGCTCTTGGGATTTATTATTTTGGTGCGAGTGCTTGCGGAAATAAAATCTCCAGTAAAAAAACCCCTTTTTTAAAAAATAAAAAAGTTAGCACTTCTTTCAGCTATTTTTCCTTGGCTGGAAAATCTGCATATCAGTGGTATTCCTCTCCTTTCCAGTCAAATGCAAATAGGAAACTTTTTTTTTTTAAGTAGAGGACTTGGCACAATAACTTCCAGGAGGCGTGAAATCATTCCCTTCACTGCTACTCAATAAACCTAAAGCTTTCTCTGTGTTGGTTATAGCTTATTTGAAAGCAGGTCTTCTTGCCATTAATAAACAGTCCAAAATCCACATTGGCGTGATACATTTATTAGGCCAACCAACATGTTACTAAGTGATGTTCAAGCTTTAGAGCTCTCCAGAACTCTTCATTGGGCTATACGGTAAACAAAATGGAGGGGGAAAGGTTGGCTGATGCTGAAGTCATAAACTGAGTCTGCATTTAGTCACAGTCTTAAGAGGATAAGGAGGATGAGGGTATTAATGGCTCCTGGATAGGATGTCTACGTTGTGCTTCCTCTGTTGGAGGAAGTATGCCTCTCTGAATATCACTTGACGGAATTCATAAGTGGTTCACAATTAGGGCTCTTTAGTGACGCTGAAGCATTGCTCTTCTGCAGTCAGCTGGAAAACAAAATTAAAGCAATGATTCCACAAGGACCTTTGGGCTTGCCCACATTTTAGCATGATTTAATCCATCTTTTGCCCATTAGAATTAGACCGGAGTAGACCACACCTGGATGTATTTGAATTTGTATATGAGGAGCAACTTCATTCTTTCCTGTTTGTACCAGTAGGTTTGTACTCTTTTGTGTTTATCCCTCCCTTCTGATTTGTTGATTATATTATGACGATTAAATACGGATAGGGCATGTGTACAGACAGCTGTGAGGCAATTATAAATGATTAAAGCAATTGTAAATTCTCAGCACACACATTTTTGGGGGTATCTGGCATAGAAGTTTTTAGTGTGGTTTGACTGTGGTTTTCTGGTTTTGTGCAAATCAGAGGGATCCAAAACAGGTGGTGGTGAATATAAACACATCTACATTTCTTTATTCAGGAAATAGTTATGAGCAAGACCGGTGAAGAAACTAAAGCACCGAAGAAGTAATGTGTGTGGAAAGGGGAGTGAAAGAAAGTGACAATTGGCCAACCAACCACAACAAACTGGAGCAAGTAATTTGTATCCTGATTCGTCCACTCTGGTGTGGACGAGCCCTTCATTTACCATGAGGCGGCCTCATAATGATCCCTGAAATGCCTGCCTGCACAGGAAAGGCCCCAGTATACTCACAACTCTTTTTTGTACTCACCTATTTTTTTTGCTGCCCACAGCGGCCATTTTGTGTTGGCACCCACAGCACTTTTATCAATACAAGAGTACCAGCACTTCACTTTTTTTATAATCCAAAAAAAAAAGACCACTGAATATGCTTACTCTGCAGTAAGTTCAGTTCAGCAGCTGATCATGGCTACTGTCCCTTTAATTCGCCATTTCCAGGTATTTCCTATATACAGTAATCCTTTTAATTAATTGCTTCCTTTTTGCAGCCCTAGTAACCCCACTGCTCTGCTTCTTGATTCATTTCAGGTAATTTATTTATTATAGAAATCGTGTGATCGCAATAGCGTACAAAAATTAACAAGCAAATTATGGGGTCCATTCCCATCCCTCCTGTGGGATGCATAAAGACCACCCCATTTTAAGACCACTGAAATCTGTCAAAATAGTCTAACGGAGAGGTCTTGTGTGACATAACACCTGAAAACCGGAGAAGCTACTTTCTGAACAGTGCCTTGTACAAAATGTTCCCATTCAAGCTATATCACATATCAAGGCAGCCACATTAGAGACAGGTTTGCGGTTTGTGTGGTTAAATATAGCCAAATTAGGGCTAATTATTTACTCCCCAAGCGCTGCGAGGTATAATCGTTTCTGAGCCAAGAAGGAAGACTCAGCTAGATCTAACTGTATTTAACTTGGCCACTGCTACTTATAAATGTGGGTGTTTCAGAGATTTCACCTCTTTGTGTACATCCACCTCAATGACGCATCTACTGAAAGGGTTTCTCTGAAGCATCTAAACGTTTGGCTTCGGTACAGTTTACAGAGGGCTCTGGGTGTGACACACGTGAGCGGGGACTATATATGTCTCTGCACATACATCTATATGGCAGGGTTGTGCTAATTACATGGATATTGGGTGGGTGTGGTCTCAAGAGGGAGAACGAAGGCAGGAGGAGGGGGAGCATCCAAAACAGTAAAGCAACAGAAGGAAGGGAAAGGCAAGCCGTCCGCAAGCTGATTTTTAAATGTAACATTTGTTTATTATTATTTTTAATTACAATGTACTTTCCACAACATCTGGGTCTCAAAAATAGATATTATATTTATCTAATACATTTATATACCAAAGGGTTTCATGTGTATGTTGCTATATATACTTCAGGCTCTTTTTTTTTAATGCCCAACATGCAGTCTGTGAAGGACTTGCCCAACAGGGGTATCAGTGCTGGAGCACTGCTAGTGGATCCCCACACACCCCTCACGCTTTCTGAGGTGAATTAGAATTAGCAGAATCATAGAATTGTAGAGTTGGAAGGGGTTATCTAGTCCAAACCCACGACCCTGAGATTAAGAGTCTCACGCTTTGCCGACTGAGCAGGTCTGCAGCATCTTTCTGAGGCAAGAAAGCCATTTCATTGGCTGCTCATCCATTGACCAAACACTTCTCTAGCAGCTATAGAAAATTAAGTTGACCCTCCCTTTGCCCATATTGTGCACAGAGATCTCACGCTAAGATGGTGTGCTGGTCCCCAGGGTTAACCGTGTGGCGAGGTCCAAGTCCAGTCCGAGGTCGAGGGTGCAGTATGGAGGCAGTCCGTCAAAGCTGAAGCGGGGTCCAAGGCAGGGAGTTGGGTGAGGTCAGGAGCTCAGGCAGACGAGCAGGACAGGGTGCAGGCAGGAAAAGGCTCCCAACAATGTTGCTGCTGCAACCTGGGACTGGGGCTGGCTGGCTTTTATCTGCCCCGAGGCATAGGGCGGCCCCGGTCCACAGGTGACTCACCTCTCCTGGTCTGGAGGCGAGCACTCCTCCTGCGGGAACTTAGTTCCCTCCGCCTTTCTGCCCTGAGCCTCTGCAGCTCAGGAGAGGCTCCTGAGGGTTACCAGACCCAGAGGCAACCTCAGCTTCCCCTGACGGGGCTGAGAGTGGAGCACCTGCAGGCAATGGGTCCTCCATCACCTCAGGAGCCAGAGCAGACTCAGCTGGTGCCTGCACCTGAGGATCCAGCACAGGTGAGGACCCTTCAGGCTCAAGCCCCAGCCCCGGCTCAGCTGGTTCTGGAGGCAGGGACTCCTGTGCAGGCTGGGATTCCTCAGGTTCAGCCTCCAATTCCAAATCCCAGGCCATCACAGATGGTTTCTGTCATTGCTGACTGACGCTGGCCATTTAAGGTGACTATCATAAGAGCTTATGGTGTGACAGAGGATGTAGCCTCTGTTTTACGTCCGTCCCCCCTGTGGCATTCCACATTCCAAAGCTGGCAGGTAATAGAAAACCACTGGGATAAATTGGACCTCAACTGTGTCCCTGGGGTTGCTTGAATCCGTTGCTGTCCTAGAGGGCGGTGTGTTTGTAGCAAAACAGTGGCCATTGAATGCCAGGCACAGAGATGAACACACAGTCAGATTGTGGAAAGGGATCATCTGCCCAAACCTCTTTTTGACCAGCCCAATGACTGACCTGGCAAGTGAGTTGCCCATTGCCGCCTTAGCAGACAGGTATGCAATGGAACCAAGGCGCCATCAGAGTGCTGGCGAAATCTCTGTTGTGAATGAGGCTAAAGAGAGGCTTCTGGCGAGCAGAGCTGGCAACGCCTGCCCGCCAGTGTTTACTCTGAAGGCATATTTAGTGCTGCTGCTCAGTGTGAGGATGGAGTGAAAAAGCCGTTATAACTGAGCTCACGCTGAAGCAGGGGAGAAATTGGATTCTGTTTGCATTTAAAGGCGAACCTACTTCATTTGCAAGGTTCCAAAAAATAAATAAATGTGAAGATGGAAATGGGCAATTTGCATTTCTCTGTTCAGGGACACTAACTTTGGATATTCCAGGACTGAACCCTGGAAATGAAAACAGATTTTGAAGGTTGGCTAAAAAGAAAAAAATGAAAAAGAGCTGCCTTTTCAGGATCGAAAAGCTCGGAAAATTATGTGTATCTTAAAATGGAAAAATAGAGGAGCAGATTTCAGAACACGATTCTAAAACAGGTTTTCAACCTTTTTGGGTCCACGGCTCCCTTGACCAACTACATTCTTTCTGCGGCACCCCTGTGGGGCTCAGGAGCCCAGTTATGGCACCCCTTGCCTGGGGAGCTAGCAACCCCTCACCCATCCCTTGTGGAGTGTTCCCTCAGTCTCCTCTCTTCTCCCCTCTCCTTGTGAGTCCTCCATGCAGCACTTGCCTTTGCCCCTGATCTCTGAGCTGCTCCCCCCCCCACCCCAAAGAGAGGTGCCTCCTCACACTGCCCCACAGGGGACTGGGAAGCACGCCCTGGCCAGCCCCAGAGGCACCATTCACCTGGGGAGCTTGTAGCCAGGGCTGCTGCAACAAACAGCTGTGCAAGCCTTGGGGAGGCAGAGATGCAAGAGGGCATCAGTGGAGGGAAAGAGGGTCAGAGGTCAGTATTGCCCACGGCACCCCTGACCATCAATCAAGGCACCCCAGGGTGCCAAGTCACACTGGTTGAAAACCATTGTTCTAAGAGCTGGTCATGAGCTTTAAAGTCATGTATGGCTGAGGCCATTAGGACCTAGGTACCTTAGAGACAACTCCTTTTGTCAGATGGTATATGAACCATTTATGTGTGTAAAAAGTGCATGTGAGATTTCCCTCAATACAGGCAATGCTAAATAGCTTTGGAACGATCCCATAATATTGGAGACAACAGTATGGAAACACATTGTTGTGTACTCATTGGCTCAGATTTTTTTATTCTACATTTGAAATTTGCAACAAAACATTGCAGTGGATCCTAATCTCCTAACAAAACTTTTCTTCAGAGTTCCAGTGAATCAGTCATGCTCCTCCCCTTTCTTCATTTTCCCTTTATGACTCACAGAGAATATTCTATTATTCCTGGCTAGGGATGAGGAAGAAATTAATTTTTGTTTGCAGGTTAATGAGAAATTGCTTAATTTACACTTCTTGAACCAATAAGCAAACAAGCACAGCTGTCCTTCAAAATTCATGCTTTCTGAATTTTGCGATGAAGTAAGGGATGCGGGTGGCGCTGTGGGTTAAACCACAGAGCCTAGGACTTGCCGGTCAGAAGGTTGGCGGTTCAAATCCCCGCAATGGGGTGAGCTCCTGTTGCTTGGTCCCTGCTCCTACCAACCTAGCAGTTCAAAAGCACGTCAAAGTGCAAGTAGATAAATAGGTACCGCTCTGGCGGGAAGGTAAACGGCGTTTCTGTGCGCTGCTCTGGTTCGCCAGAAGCGGCTTGGTCATGCTGGCCACATGACCTGGAAGCTGTCAGCCAATAAAGCGAGATGAGCGCCGCAACCCCAGGGTCAGCCACGACTGGACCTAATGGTCAGGGGTCCCTTTACTTTTACCTTACTTCGACCAAGCAAAGTGTGAAAAAACGCTTTTATTGTGGGGAAATGTGCATAAATGAAAGATATATAAAATGCACAATATTAGGGGAAATTATTTGCATGTTGATCCTTCTCTCTTGTTTCTCAGTAATCTCATCAGCGCTCACATCCCAAGTTCTTTATTAGAGAGTGTGACCTCAAAATGTAAGATAAGATTCTCAGAAAGCAGAAGTCTTTGTCCGAGAATGATTCTTCAGGCACTTCCTGCACTCCCACAGCACAGCCCTTCCGATAAGTGCTTGCGGGTGGCATTCAGGCAGTTGTATTCCATGTAGCAGTTGCAAAAGAAGTTGTGAGTGGAGAAAAATAATGTTGTCTCAGCGAGATTTGCCATAAGTTAGATGCATCCCATGGGCCACATATCAACTCCTCCATACCTATGTATGCAGACAAATCCTGTATTGGATGAGAATGGGCAAGGTCTGGAGACTTCCGGGTTAGCGCCATCGCCTAATGGCGGATTCCCTCCGAGCTCCGGAGGGAATCGGCTTAGTAGGGGTCGGGTTCTGCCGCGGCGGCGACGCGGGGACCCTCAGAAACCACAGGCGCTGAAGCCTGTGGACCTGGTGACTCGGCGGGCACCATTTGCGCCCCCCTGACCCGCGAAGGAGCCTTTTTAAAGGCTCCGGAACGGGGGACGGAGAGCGGTGCAGTGCTGTGAGTCGACTGCTTCCCCTACTGAGTGAAGCCGCATGCCATGGTCGGAGAGCGCTGACTTCTTTCTCTGAACATTTGGACTAAAAGTAACAACCCGTGAGTAATACGGAAATTGGACTTAAAAAGAGAAAATTTTTTGGGGAATTAGGTACGACCGGGTAAGGTGCAAAGAGGAAGTCCGCCTACCCGCCTTGTAAACATCTTAAAGCAAGGATTTTATAACTAAGGTTGAGAGAACACCTTTCTCTTTTGTGGATAAAAGCAATTAACTCCACGTTTTGGCAATATAAGTGATTGTGCTGGAGGATAAGAGCTAATATTGAGAGCGGAATTGTCACCCCTCCCCCCAGACCCGGGAGCGATCGGTGAGAGAGCCTGCGGAAGAGACATAGAAGACTTTGACAGCTGTCAAACTAGCTGTCAAAGTTGGGAAAAAAGGAGAACTTTGTTTCTGTTGTCTTTGCTGGTTATATTTGTTACAATTTGGTAACAAATTGTTAAAAATAAAGAAGAAAAGGTTAACTTGACTTTTGGGTTGGAACTGGAAGATACTAAGAAACCAGAATCCCTCTAGAGGGGGTTCAGGACATTACAAAAATGGCTGTAAGTGGAAAAACACTGGCTGAACTGGAGAGGACTTTTTTTCTCTTGGGAAAGCTGCAGGAACAGAGTGATGTTTTGGCTACAAATGTTACAATATTGAATGGAACAGTAAATAAAGTTACTGAGCCTGGGAGAGACTTGACTCAAGTCTTTGCAGCTGAACAAAAAAAAAGTTTTGTAGTTGAACTAAAAATTTCTGCAGCTGAACAAGAAAAGAAAGCTGAGGAATTTGAGAATGTGATGAAAGAGAAACATGATGATTTGAAGGAAAAGGAAGGAGGGGCTATAATGCCACAGATGATTGAGGAGAGCCAGAGGCCGGTTAAGATGGATACAAAGGAAAATAAGATCAGGATGATGAAAATCTGGTTTGAACTGAAGAATGGAGAATGGAGAGATCTCCTTATGTGGAGATCTGAAGACCTATGGAATACAAACCTGGCTAAAGTGGAAACTGGAGCTTTTGGGACATTTGGACTTAAGAGAAGCAAGAAACAAGATTTTGGCTCCACTTTTAAATATGGAGGCCTGGCTGGAAGAAACATGGACCTTATTGGGACAGAGCTTCTTCGAGATTTGGTGTTTAATATAAAGGACTATAAAAAAAACCGGCAGAGAGGAATTGAGAGAGAATTAAGAGCCTCGGACGTGAGGTCGCCAGGCTGACAGCAGATGGACTGATGGACTTTTGTAGGGGTTCGAAACCGGGAAAGGGGGGGTGGGGCTTTGGGAATCCAAAGGGTGTACAATTATATTCTGTTTCATTTAATTTTGCTTTGCCACTAACATAAAAATGGGGAATTCGTGGAAGGGAATTGGGGTCGACCTTAGAAAAAGATTTTTAAGAATAAGTACTGATGTATAAAGATTGAGGTTTATAAGTTAAAATTGGTTAACTAAAATGAATTAAAGAAAATAAGGTAAAGTTTGGGGACAAGAACTTGCTGAGCTAAAAATTGGAACTGGAATACAAGAAGGGGAGGGGTGGGGAAGTCAAGGAAATTGGTTATTGATAGTAAGAAATGTAAATTTTATGTGTTTTTAATTGTTTTTTTTGTTTTTTTGTTTTTTCTTTATTTTTTGAAAATTTCAATAAATATTTATTAAAAAAAAAAGAGAATGGGCAAGGTCTGTAACTCAGTGGCAGAGAAGATTTTCACAAGCAGAATGCCTTAAATCAGGGCTATGGAACCTTTGGTTCACCAGGTGTTGGTGGATTCCAAGTTCCATTGACCTCAGTCCTCATGGCCAAGGGGCAGGGATAATGTGAACTGTAGTTCAACAACATCTGGAGAAGCCAAAGGTTCTCCCCCCATGTCCTGGGTTCAATCCCTGCTTCCTCCAATTATTGGGATCTCAGGATGCAGAACTGGGTACATCTATCTAGGGCAGCAACAGATAATTTGGGCTTGATGGACCTAGTTGCCTGACCTCATATGAGGTAGTTCTTCATAGGACTCCTGTAGTTATTATACAGAAGGGTGTTTCATTGAGACAACACAGACAACCACATAGGTTGGTCATGTAAGCCTCCCCTTTTGGAATACTACTTTTGGTATACTGTCCTCCTGACTTATGCTTAATGCTTTTTATGTTTGATTCTGGTTGGCAGTTATTTTTAAAGAAGTTCTTGGGCAGTTTATTCCAATCAGATAAATTGAAATTGTCGAAAGCAACAAAACCCTGCTTGTTTTGGCCTGTGTAATAGTATATTTCCAAGGGAAGCTGATTATAGCTGTTATATTAAAAAGGAGGGTGGAAATCCCTTTGGGCCGGACAGGCAGTGACATTACCTAAACTTACTTCAGTGTAAACACAACCAGGCTAATAGCCAATGGTCAGCTAGTATGAATGGGACATTCAGATGATGGCTTGTCTCCAATGGTCTCCATTGCACCGATGGAAGGCTCTTTGATCCATCAGAGGCTTCTGTCCGTGTAACAGGAAGAGAGATGATGTCCACAGCGTCTCCCCTTCCCTGTGTAGCTCTCCATGCCACCCCCCACTCACTTCCAAAGGGTCCCCCAACCCGCTGCACCAGATTTTGGGAGTGCATGGTAGAGGTTGCTTCAGGAAGCAGAATTGTCAAAAATCACCTCTTGCCCTTTCTGTCGATAGAAACCTCTGCTAGACCCAAGAGCATTCTCTTAGCATTGGGGTTCACCACTGGGAATAATAATAATAATAATAATAATAATAATAATAATAATAATAATTTATTTATACCCCATCCATCTGGCTGAGTTTCCCTAGCCACTCTGGATGACTTCCAATCAAGTGTTAAAAATACAGCATTAAATATTAAAAACTTCCCTAAACAGGGCTGCCTTCAGATGTCTTTTAAAGAGAAGATAGCTGCTTATTTCCTTCACATCTGAAGGGAGGGCGTTCCACAGGGCGGGCGCCACTACCAAGAAGGCCCTCTGTCTGGTTCCCTGTAAACTCACTTCTCGCAATGAGGGAACCGCCAGAAGGCCCTCAGTGCTGGATTTCAGCGTCCGGGCTGAACGATGGGGGTGGAGACGCTCCTTCAGGAATACAGGACCGAGGCCGTTTAGGGCTTTAAAGGTCAGCACCAACACTTTGAACCTGTAGATCAACCAGTGTGGTATTAGCTTTCATGTACATGACTACTGTCATGGGCCAGGAGTCAGCTTCACCTGCAGAACAGCAGCCTGAAAGGGGAGAAGGCAGAGTGACTCCACCTGCAGCTGATCAGCCTTCAAGGACACAGAGGAGAAGGTGCTAATGAGAACCAGCTGCCTTCAGCCTTCTTAAGCAGAGCTTCCAGCAGCAGTCAGATGCTAGAAACAATGCTTATAGTTCCTGGTCCTATGTTGCTGCTTGTTTTGACCCTTGACCCCATGATCATCAGATTCCCTGACCCCTGGACTGTCTGATCGTGTGGATTGCTGTCCAACCAACCCTAGGACTGGACCTAACTTTCGACACTGCCTCTGCCTCTAGGCAAGTACACCTGGGGTGCAGGCAGAGGACATGGTAGCCCTGGGTGGGCAGGAAGGGGGAGCAGAGCGGTGTACAAGGAGTCTTAATTTTTCTTTAAGTGCATACGCGTCTAATCTTTCCCCTTTTTGAAATTTATTTATTGGTTTGTTTGTTTTTTCTTTTTGTAAATCTACCAAAGAATAAAATACAGTCGTACCTTGGAAGTCGAACAGAACCTGTTTTCTGGAAGTCCGTTCAACTTCCAAAATGTTCGGAAACCAAAGTGCAGCGTCTGATTAGCTGCAGGAAGCTCCAGCAGCCAATCAGAAGCTGCGGAAGCCCCATTGGACGTTCGGTTTCCAAAAATAGTTCACAAACCGGAACAGTCACTCAGTGGCGGAACTTCATGTTCCGGGGGCGGGGGCAGAGAGGGGGCGGGGCTGGCGTGTGTCCTGGGGGCGTGGAGGCCAGCTTGGGCGGGGGCAGCAGCAATGGCAACTCACTGGAATCGTGCTGCTGGGGGTGGTGCGCTCCCCCTGGACTCCTCTTTCTCTGCTAGTGCAGTCACTTCTGGGTATGTGGTGTTTGGGAGCCAAAACGTTAGAGAACTAAGCTGTTTGAAAACCATGGTACGACTGTATAATAAAATTGGGATCAAGGGGTTTTCAAAGGATGGTGGATGGGGTGCATGTTGTGTCCTGTTGATGTCCTCCTTCTGATAGGAAATGCTCTGGGGGTGGGAGGTTGAGGAGGGTTAGTTGTGTGGTGGACTAAGCGATGCCCCTATTTTCATCTGAGGAGTCAGTCAGTTTTATTGCACATAGCCAAAGGCTGCCGCAATGTACACAGAATCATTCAACAAAAGAAAATATACTGGATTGATACAAAAAACTTAAAACATTTATATTGTCAAGACATTACCTACTCTAAACAGAGCTATAAAAGTACCTTAATATACAAATTAAGACACTAAACAATAAAATTTATAAGCTGAAATTATCACATGGCCACTAATATATTTTTTAAAAATGTTAATACAGTGTGCAATTAAATTCGGAGGAATGATGGAGGGTATGGGAGAGAATGGGGCAAGGGTGATAAGGGGTGGGACCTGGCAAGGAAGCATTGCCTGGGGAGAGTGACAAGGGCCCAGGTGGAGGGCTCCATTTGGCCCCCGAGTCTGAGGTTCCCCACCTCTGCCCTAAAAGCAGGCCTTGATTCTAGCCAAGATCCATAAAACAAGCCCTCAGTCTCAAGCTGATTCTTTCACAAGTCTAGATCCCGTCTGCACTGCACCACAGTGACTTTCCTATGCATGGATTGCAGTAGACTTGTCAATGGAAAAGGACAAAAAAGAAACAAGCTAACCTGCCTTTGATGGCAGTTCAATCTGAGGAAATCAGCAGGTGGAGCTTTCAGAGCATGGAAACAAACATTATCACTTGCTCATGTTTGCAGATGAAACTGCTGTGAAAATCACAAAAATTAGAGGCTGGTTCCCCTATACAGTTTTGTCGTGTACAGCAAACAAATTTAGAGCATGAATACTAGGTTTTCACCACGCAGAGATTTTTTTAAAGCAACAAACAAACAAAAACCCCACTAAAAGCTCCAGTTTTCAGCATGGTTCCATTTTCTTTTATGCTCTCATCTGGCACAAAGAACAAACAGGCGCTTATTAAAACAAGACAGACGCTCAGTAAATTGGCAGGCAGACGCCGCAGTACATATGAGCAAACACTAGAGGGCAGCAGCTATTTACACAACAAAAGCAGCACACTCTGTAGGCAAGCCGCGTTGAGTGGGTTGAAGCCGTCTCAGATTATTAAACAAACTAGTGATGGATTGGTATGTGGTTGATACACCAGCGAAGCCTGTGATTATATATGTATTACTCTGTTTACATGAATGGGCTCTGGACCTACCTGCCCTTTTGGGGGCAGGACAGTGAAGCTGTAATTGAATTGCCTCAGCTCTATTCAGAAATTACCTGAATCAGGGACAAATGAGATGTGAAATCAAGAGTTCTGTGACCAAATTTCCCATGCTTTTTTAAACGAATAGAAGCAGCTACGGGGACATGGGCAGAATTGGATTGGGGCCATGGCCCTGATGGAGGGGAAATTAACCTTGGGATAGGTCAGCTGGCAGTTTCGAGGGTGGCGTCACTTCCATACTGGTGACACGAATCCTTGTTTATGTTTTTCAGCTGAGCTAGGAGAAGCTGTTTTGCTTCCAGTTCACTTGAGCTGAGTCTGTCATACATATTTGTAATGTGTGAGGACATCTGGTTTTTTGACCTACCGTATTTTTCACTCCATAAGACACACCTGACCATAAGGCACACCTAGTTTTTAGAGTAGGAAAACAAGAAAAAAAAATATTCTGAATGAAACAGTGGGTGTATGATTTTTGTGGTTCATGCTGTGGCCACAGACATGTGATTTGATGGTGAGTTTGGGGTAGCCCAATGCAAAAATCCTGAGGATCCATGGGCTTTTACCTCTCCGCTCCCAGGCAGCCTTCTTTATCTCTAGCGTCCCTTATCTCCCTCCCTGATCGCTTGCCAATCAGCTGCTCAGCGGCTTTGTTTCAACACCCCCTTCCCTCATTCTAAAAAAAAAAAAAAAGCAGCATGATCTGCTTTTTGCCCCTGGGCAATTCGGCTCCAGGGACCACACATTCGCTCCATAAAACGCACAGACATTTCCCCTTACTTTTTAGGAAGAAAAAAGTGCGTCTTACAGAGTGAAAAATATGGTATATTTCCTGAGTGGCGTTTTTAAGAGCAGGAGGCAAGGCCATGTCCCACTGATGAAAGCTAAGCGGGGTTGTATTCAATTTGATTGAGGCTTCATGTTCTTTAGGAAAAACACATGTGTTACACGCTGGTCATTTCCCTTCTCCTTTCTCAACACTGACCAATAAGTGGAATTCCTTGGGAGGCAAATGAAATGCTTCACTCATCACAGTATGTGCTCAAAACGTCCCCAAATTTCATTCTCTGGGGCCTTCTTTGCCTCTGGAGAAAACTCTTGCAATGCAGCAGAGAAGAGAGGAAGACACTCCTATACTAATAGCTTTGGTTCTTGAACCGTTCACTCTTTGTCAGAGAAATTAAGCAAGCAAGTCAAAATCCCTTTGCTTTCCGTCAGCCGAGAAAACGACTGTGACATTTTCCATGGAAAAAGCCTCAGCGGTTGCCAAGGGGTGCTGTCTTCTGCTGAATTCCTTTGGGATCAGCAGCAGCTGTGGGCTATGCCTGAGGTAACTTTAGGCCGGCCTTTGCCAACGTAAACATGAACCATAAGGGCCGAATGGGCAAAGCAGATCGCATGCAGTTCTGGTAAATTGTATGAATTGGCAGTCAGGGCAACGTATATATGCCTCTTTTTAAAACAGAGATACATGCCCAGCAACACTTTGAAAACTCTCCTGGAGGCCCAGTGTCTTAAGGGGACACACCCACCCTTGTTGCACTTTCAAAGCCATGCCCCCTGCATTGGTCACATGGAGGGCATCATCATGCAGGGTTTGTAGGTTCAAGCCTCGCAATGGGCAAAATATTCCTGCATTGCAGGGGGGTGGACTAGATGATCCTCGTGGTCCCTTCCAACTCTACAATTCTATAAAGAGTTTTGGGGGTGAGAAACCTTTTTTGAACCCGAGGGCCACATTTCCTCAAGAGTAACCTTCAGGGGGCATTACCAGTAGCTGCTGGTAAGGGATGGCACTAAAATTCATTTCAGTACACCTTTGAAGCCAGTGGTCAGCAAACTTTTTTGGCAGGGGGACGGTCTACTGTCCCTCAGACCTTGTGGTGGGCTGGACTATATTTTTTTGGGGGGGGAAATGATGCAAGAGTGCCACGAGCCCCAGTGGCTGCTTACCTGTGTCTTGCAAGTGGCAGGAGCTGGCGGCAGAGGGACAATGAGCGGCACGCGAAAGGGCTCCTGAGAGGGGCTGCATAAAATGGCCGCTTGAATGCTGCTGCTGCTGCTGCTGCTGCTGCTGCCACCACCAACAAAGCCCTGCCCCCTTCCTCCTCTAGGCAGGGCGGGGAGAAACCAGGAGGAGGGAGGGAGGAGGCGCCACCACTGCCGCCGTGTGAGGGAGAGGGAAAGAACACGCACACTGGCGATCCATGTGGCAATCTGTGGGCCAGATCCAGAAGGCAATTGGGCCCGATCCGGCCTGCAGGCCTTAGTTTGCCGCTCTGGTGGGAAGGTAAATGGCATTTCCGTGCACTGCTCTGGTTCACCAGAAGCAGCTTAGTCATGCAAGCCACATGACCCGGAAGCTGTATGCTGGCTCCCTCGGCCAATAAAGCGAGATGAGCGCCACAACCCCAGAGTTGGTCACGACTGGACCTAATGGTCAGGGATCCCTTTACCTTTACCTTTTTAAGATAGACAGTAAGGTGTAACATGGGCCCAAGAAAGGTAGTCTAGCCTTGCATTTTGCACCAGCTGCAGATTCCAGAATAGACTCAGCATCCCATATGGGATTTTGGAAGGAAGCATCCACAGACTTAGGAGATGGAGGAAGCTTGTTTCTGGCTAGTTGTTCCTCTTCTTCATCCTAGGAAACTTCTGCAAGGGAGGAGGAATCATCTCAGCGGATGCTTTCCAAGGCCTCATTCCAGCTCAGGCCTGGATTCAATGGCTAACAGCACAATCCTACACATGCCTAATCAGATGTACAACTCACTGAGTTCAATGGAGCTGACTCTCAGGTAAGTGTGTATAGGATTGCAGCCTTAACCACACACCAGGGACAAATGATCACTGCGATGGGGATGCCTGAAAATGTATTTCCCCTTCCTGCCCCCCCAAATAGAAGCCTGTGTGCTTGTATGTGCTTGTGTGTGTGTGTGTGTGTGTGTGTGGGCAAGCAGGTATTTTCATTGGGAAATGCCATGGGTTAAATAGTTCAACAACCCCATGCCTTTGTCACACAGCTGTTCCAGGCCAGAGATTTGCAACCAGCGTGATAGGGATATGGGAGGCTGTGAATCGAAATAAGGAATTTTGTTCTCACAGTCCTTGGAGATCATGGAGTACAGGACAACTTGTGGCATTTTCTTCAGTGCAAGTCAGGCTGCAAAGTTTTCTTTGGATTGCTTACCCCTGTTACAGCTTCTGCACTTCTTCCAGTGTGATGTGCCATGGAAAACAGTGCTTGTTTTATTCATCTATAAAAGCAGAAATGGTGCTCACAACCTGTGGATGTGGGCATGGACGTAACCAGGCCTTTTGTTAGGAGGGGGCAGAACCTCAGTTAGCTATGTATTTTTATTGATTTGGGAGGGGCAGCTGTCCCTTCCTGCCCCCCTGGCTATGCCCATGGATGTGGGCAGGGCAGGGGATGTTCTGATATCACATCTTTGTTGATGTTCCTTGAATCCTGCTGCCGATTTGGCATTCAGGCTGGAAATGACAGAGGGCTGCTGAAGTACGACGTGTTGTGAGCGAGGAGGTTTTCTGGCTGGCGTGAAGATGTCCACCGGGGGATCCTGTGTTGGCCGTTCCTTGTGCAAATAAACACTTTGCACTTTTCTCCCAGCTGTGCCAGTCTCTTTGTTGAGAGGCCAGGCACGTAATCTAGAAAGCGGCAAGGGTCGAGTCAATCCCTTTGTGAGTTGCAGATCTATATTTGCAGCCCATCTGTAGGGGCTGGCAGAACAATAATCGAATCAAATGAGAGGCCAGAATGTACAGAGGCTGCTGGCATTTCCGGCCGGTTTTAAGAGAAGAATGAAATCGATCCTGCCACAACCCGGTGACCCATTTGAGGTTCCTTCCAACTCAGAAGGAGCTGCTGTTTTTACTCCATTTCAGCATATGATATAAATTACGGCAGATGTTTGCTTAATCCATTAGGCTGTAAGGACCTCGCACTCTTTGCCTCCCTTCCAATAGTTTTTGCAGTAAACAAAAGACGTTTGCTTATTTCAGACGATCGAACTGGGAGGAAAAGACATGCTGCCTCCTCCGCTTGAACTTCGAGACATGGGGAAAAGAAGAAGAGGGAGGCCTTCATTCATAAAATTAGAATTGCAAACGGTTCAGCTGGGCATTCTTCAGGAGGGCGGAGAATGGAATTTTTCATTCCATCCATTTGGCCTGCGACTGCGATAGCGCCAAAGAAGCAAGGCAGGCGCCCACTGATATATTTCCCCATCCCTTTATCCACTTGCAGTGCTTTCAAAAGAGAGGGGAGGACGAGATGCGTACGGAAGATGTATCGGAACCTGCCTCTAGAAAAAGGATCATGTTATGGGATCAACAACTGTATTCTCAACTCCTGGAACGTATTCAAATGTTAGCCACATATAGTGAGCCAAGAATGTGGAGAGTTTTCCAAACAAAAGCGGGTATCTTCTGAGACAATCCTATGGACACAGCCCACCAAGAATGCCCTGATCCTGCACTCATAAGCTGTGCCTGTGTTGAGGACACAAGCTGTAGCACATGCAAGTGTCTAGGGTTCTTACTTTTTAAAGATAGATATTGGGTACATGACAGGCAATGAAGGAAGTTTTACTCATTGCTCCATCTTCATGCTTGGAAAAAGGTTCACTTCTTGGTTTCTGTCCCATTATGAAACTATTACATCAGGGGTGGGCAACCTTCTTTGCCCCCCAGTTCTTGTTGTTGAACTCCAACACCCCTCAGCCCCAGCCAGCATCGACAATGGTCAGGGATGACGGGCACTGCGGTTGGGTGTTTGAGTAGACAGGCCTTGACATGTTTTCTCTGAAGTCTGTGTCTCCAAAGTCTACTGCCCAAAGGGGTCACCAGGGTCACTTTCCCCCAGATGTAGCCTCTGCTGAAGATGCCTTGCATCATGTGGAAACAATGTAGGAAGGAAATCTCATCTGTGCTATATCCTGCACAGTACAGTGGTACCTCTGGATGGGAACAGGATCCGTTCCGGAGCCCCGTTCGCATCCTGAAGTGAACACAACCCATGTCCGCATGTGCGCAGGTCACGATTTGTTGCTTCCACACATGTGCATGATGTCATTTTGAGTGTCTGCACATGCGCAAGTGGTGAAACCCGGAAGTAACGTGCTCCATTACTTCCTGGTTGCCACGGAACACAACCCGAAAATGCTTAACCTGAAGCTACTTCAAACCGAGGTATGACTGTAGCTGGTAAGCCATATTGAAGCCAGTTAAAGTTATCTCTGAATAAATAGGATTGGGTTGCTGGTGTATATATAGCTAAACATGAGTTCTGACCTGTGTACTAAGGACAAGATGTTCTCTGAATTACCTTATTTTGTTTTTTAAAACATACCTGGATCCGTGGATGAGAAATTCATCTCCAAAAATATATCAACAGTACTTTCTGAACTTCACACAGAAAAAATGATGCAGGTCAATGGGATCATCCTTTGATGTAAGCTCTGGAGCAGGATGTACAGATGGAGTTTATCTGTACAACTGCTTCAGCTGAAACACTTCATCTGGATAGTACGAGGACCCAACATAATATTGCCGTTCTTGCTTGCCTAAGATGATGAACAAACAAAACGAGAAGAAGAGCGAAATGAACAGGGGTATGTGTGCAGACAAAGCCTTCCTTTTGCTGTTCTTGGCCTCCCCCTGTCTATTTGAACCAGTTGTTCCCAGGGGGCACTGCCTTGAAAAGTTCTCCGAACATAATTTTCACATGGAGTCTATGTTCCCAATGGGCAAATATTGATTTAGCTGGCCGCAGCATCTGAGCCAATTTCTTGAAGCATGTATAGCTTTTAACTATAAATGCTAGCAAAGCAGCTTTTTAGGGGCTCTGGAAATATTATCAGGGCAATAAAAGAACCTCTTCTAGGCTTCAGAGTGCCCAGTAGCTGAGTTGCACTCATTTTAGGGATGTTGCAAAAAGCAAGCTCACTACAGGGAGTTGTAACGTTCAGTGTAGCTCTTTATATGTAGTTGTCACATATATACCCCTACTGGGACTCGGCTAGACTGGTAATGCAAAAGCGATTTGTATGTGCGATATAACATTGCGCCCCCAGATGGCGACGTGGAGTCCCGTTTTTCTCTACCTGTTTTCCCTGTTTAAATTTACAATGCTTTAAACTGAAATGCTTCTTCGATGTGTCTAGATCCAGCCTCTGTTTCATATGCTGGGAGTTATTTTTATATTGTATTTCACAATCATCTTTGGGTGTCGTAAGTTGCGCATGGCTATTGTCTGGCACGTTCACATTTAAAGCAAACAACGAAATGATACCACCTCAAACTGAAGGCAACTCTTCCAGAGCACTTTTGAAAAAGCGAAATAGTGAGTGAACCCAGATGGGACAGGTAGAGGCCTGTTTGGAAGCAATTCTACTATTTTCGGTGCAAATGTACCTTTTCCTCTTTCATAGTAAGTTCTGAGAGATCCTGTTCTGCACTCTTTGGACTAATAAACGGATTGGAACATAGTTATCCTTCTGTTTCCACCTTTCTCTGAAATTTGCAGTACAGATTTCTGGTCACAAACTGTGCCAAATGCACATATAGGGTCTATTTTAGGTTAAAATGTTCATCAAATGGACATATTAGGGTGATTTTTGTTCCGCCTTTATTGCACTATAGGCCCTCCAGACAGCAATAATGTGGTAGGTTTGGGGAAGCATCACAGAACAAACCAAAGCAGAATAAATCCAACATGAATGTGTTGTCATTAACATTCCACAATACACTTGCCGTAAAATGGCTTTCTGGAGGTGCTCTGTGACTCATGTTTCAGTAATACATCTGTCTCCACCCATAGACATGGAGGTTGAAGGAAGCAGAATGGAAATCTGGTGGACTCGGGTGCCTAAAAAACCACTTTGCATTATTGTACAGAAAGATAGATTGTTCTGCCAACATACTACCCATAAAGAAAGAAACAGAGTGGACTTTAAATTACTGCATGTTGCTTGTTCATCTCTTTTGCCCTTGTCCGGCAACTGAAACTAGCAATTATATTTGCTGCTACTAAACAGGCCAAGTCTTTATATGGTACTATTCATGGCTAATGCCCAAGGGGCCCCCAAACAGCCAACGTATTCTGGAGTTCCGCTCTGCAATATATCTGTTTTTTTTTTATAAATTTTTTTATTGCTTTTTTCCAGAATCTAAATCCATCATCAATAACACAACAAAAGCGGTTTTACAGAAAGAAAAAGAAATTAAACAAGAAAAAATTCATTTTTCGAAGTCTTTTTTTTTTTTCATCATCCACTGGACTTCCCCATCTCCTCCATCCCTGCATTCTTTATAATAAATATAAACAGCAAATTAATACCTTGTTTCCTGTGTTTTTGTATTTTCATCTAATTATTCACTCTGGAATTAAAACTTTTCTCAATCATTAACTTTGTTTCTATCAACTCCGAATTTCAATACTGAAGCATATTTACCTCAAACCTTAGCAAATTTTTAACATTCATATATCTTATAATGTTTTTGTAAATAGTCCTTAAATTTTTTCCAATCCTCTTCCGCAGCCTCTTCTCCCAGGTCTCGGATTCTGCCAGTCATTTCGGCTAGTTGCATATAGTCCATCAGTTGTGTGTGCCATTCTTCCAGTGTGGGTAGCTCCTGTGCCTTCCAGTATTTAGCTATGAGAATTCTTGCTGCAGTCGTTGCATATAGAAAGAAGGTTCTGTCTTTCTTAGGTATCCTCTGGCCCACAATGCCCAAGAGGAAGGCCTCTGGTTTCTTCTGAAAGGTATACTTAAATACCTTTTTCAACTCGTTATAAATCATTTCCCAGAAGGCCTTCACCCTCGGGCATGTCCACCAGAGGTGGTAAAAAGTTCCTTCAGCCTCCTTACATTTCCAACATTTATTATCAGACAAATGGTATATCTTTGCAAGTTTGACTGGGGTCATGTACCACCTGTACATCATTTTCATAATATTTTCCTTTAAGGCACTACATGCCGTAAATTTCATACCGGTGGTCCATAACCTTTCCCAGTCCTCAAACATAATGTTGTATCCAATATCTTGTGCCCATTTTATCATGGCTGATTTGACTGTCTCATCTTGAGTATTCCATTTAAGCAGCAAGTTGTACATTCTTGAAAGCACTTTCGTCTTAGGTTCAAGTAATTCTAGTTCTAATTTTGATTTTTCCACCTGGAAACCAATTTTTTTATCTTTTTTAAAGATCTCTATAATTTGGGCATAGTGAAACCAGTCTCGCACCTTCCCTTTCAATTTTTCAAAGCTCTGCAACCTCCAAGTGTCACCCACTCTTTCTATTATTTCACAGTATTTTGCCCAGCCACCCCCCATATTAAGTATTTTTGTGGCTTTAGCCTCCATCGGTGATAACCACCTCGGAGTCTTGTTTTCAAATAAGTCCTTGTATTTAGTCCAGACAGAAAACAGAGATTTCCTTACAATATGGTTTTTAAACAACTTATGAGACTTTACCTTGTCGTACCACAAATATGCATGCCACCCAAAAGCATTGTTGAACCCTTCCAGATCTAGGACATCAGTGTTTTCTAGCAAAAACCAATCTTTCAGCCAGCAGAGGGATGCAGCTTCATAATACAACCTTAAGTCCGGCAGGGCAAAACCCCCTCTTTCCTTTGCATCTGTTAATATTTTAAATTTTATTCGGGGCTTTTTGCCCTGCCAGACAAACTTCATAATGTCCCTCTGCCACTTTCCAAAACATTCCACTCTGTCCACGATCTGTAGGGTCTGGAACAGAAACAGCATTTTTGGCAATACATTCATCTTTACTGCTACAATTCTTCCCAACAAGGAAAGTTTCAATCTTGACCAGATTTCTAGATCCTTTTTAATTTCAGACCAACATTTTTCATAATTATCTTTAAACAGATTCAAATTTTTCCCAGTCAAGTTGACCCCCAGGTATTTCACTTTATTAACAACGTTTAGTTCTGTTTCCTTCTGAAACCCATCTATTTCTAAAGGTGTCAAGTTTTTTGCCAAAACCTTAGTTTTTTGTTTGTTTAACTTGAATCCCGCCACCCGACCAAACTCAGAAATTAATTCCAATACTCTTTTTGTGCTGGACACCGGCTCCTGTAATGTCAAAACCAAGTCATCTGCAAAGGCCTTCAGTTTATATTGTTTTCCTCCGACCTGTATTCCTTCCACCTGCTGATCCTTCCTGATCAAATTTAGCAAAACCTCAAGGACAGAAATAAATAGCAAGGGTGATAGGGGGCACCCCTGTCGTGTTCCTTTTTCAATTTTAAACTCTTCTGTCACCACATTGTTTACTATCAATTTAGCCTTTTGTTCTGAATATATTGCATCTATGCCATTTTGGAACGCCCTTCCCACTCCCATCCCTTCCAAATTCTTCTTCATAAATTTCCAAGATATATTGTCAAAGGCCTTCTCCGCGTCTATAAATATCAAAACTGCTTTTGTATTCAAATTTGTCTGTAGAAGTTCCAGAACGTCCACAATGTTCCTAGTATTATCTGACAAATGCCTGCCAGGGAGAAAGCCTGCTTGGTCTTTATGAATAACTCCATTTAAGACTTTTTTCAATCTATTTGCCAAAATGTCAGCAAAAATCTTGTAATCCACGTTTAGGAGTGAGATGGGACGGTAGTTCTTAAGTTGAGTCTTTTCAGATTCCAATTTTGGTATCAAAGTGATGAATGCCTCTTTCCACGATTCTGGTGCCCCCTTCCCTTCCATAATTTGATTACATACCTCCATCAATGGCTGAGTCAGGTATTCCTTCAATATCTTATAGTATTTGGAGGTAAGTCCATCTGGGCCCGGGGATTTGCCTAGTTGCATGTTCTGAATGGCATTTTCGATTTCCTGTTGGGTTATTTTATAATTCAGGTCAGTTTGTTTGTCTTGTGTTAGTTTTTGTAGGCCATAGCTTTTTAAAAATTTATTTATTTCAGTCTCCACTTGGGGTCCTTGGGAAAACAATTTTTTAAAATATCTCTGGAAACACTTTCTAATTTCCTCTGGTTTCTGAATACATTCTCCTTCAACCTCTAGATTGGTAACAAAGTTCAGTTTTTGTCTCTTTTTCAGCTGCCATGATAGCAGCTTCCCACATTTATTTGCCGATTCAAATGATCTTTGTTTCATCTGTTTGATTTTCCATTCAACTTCTTGATTTATCAGTTTTGCATATTGTGCTTGATGGAATTTTATTTCTCTCAAAACTTCTTTTGATTTTGGATTTAGTCTCAACTTTTTCTCTCCGTCTTTTATCCTTTCCAAGATCTTGTCCTTTTTACCGTTCCAGAGTTTTTTCTTAATAGAATTCTGCTGTATCAGAAACCCTCTCATAACAGCTTTGCTTGCGTCCCAGATTGTTTTTTTTTCCACCGAAGTGTTCAAATTTAGTTCAAAGTAGTCTTTCATCGTCTTTTGGGCCTTCTTCACTATCTCCTGGTCTCTAAACAATGCATCATTCATTCTCCATCTGAAGGATCCAGCTGGTGTAAGTCTCAAGTCCATTTTCAAGGGGTTATGGTCGGAGCAAGTTTTAGGGCAGATCTCTACTTTTTTGGTCTTGGGTGCCAGTCCTCTAGATATCCAGATTTGGTCGATTCTTGTCCAGGATAGGTGGGCCTCAGAAAAGAATGTTCCCTCTCTACCTAGGGGGTTCTTTGTCCTCCAGATATCAATCAAGTCCATATTGTCTGTGAGTTCAAAAAAAGTCTTTGGTAATCTGCCATCTTTAGTCACATTTTGATTTTGTGACTTATCCATGTGTGTGGAGACAACCCCATTCATATCTCCCATCAGAATGATGTTATTATAGTCCATATGGTCCAGCATTGTCTCATGCAGCTTCCCATAAAATTCAGATTTCCCCTCATTTGGTGCATAAATTCCAATTATCAAAAATTTTTCTCCTTGTGATTGTATTTCGATCGCCAAAATTCTTCCTTGTTCATCTTTGAACACAGATTTTGGTGCTAGGCTCTCCTTTGCATATATCACGACTCCCCTTTTCTTTTCTTTAGCTGATGAAATAAATTCTTGGCCTAGTCGCTTGTTTATTAGCACTCTTCTGTGGAGCCTAGTCACATGGGTTTCCTGGAGACAAATGACGTCTAGTTGTTCTTTCCTCAAAATGTGAAAAATCCTTTTCCTTTTTTCAGGGGAATTTGCCCCATGAATATTCCAACTAAAAAGCTGCAGAGACATCCTGGATCAGCTTGTTAGCCGATGGGGTTGTCTCCCTTCTCATCTATGTCTGGAGGTGGATCTTTTGTACCAGGCGTGGGGGGTGGCCAGGTACCTGCTGTCCCTTTTCGAAGGTCCTCCCCGTGATCGTTTAGGAATTTTTCTTGCTCTTCTGCTGTTCTGATTCTCACCTTCTTCCCTTTCAAATTAAAAGATAATCCTTGGGGGAATTCCCACCTGTAAGGGATTGTGTTGTTTCTTAATAATCTTGCCAGATCCTTGTATGTAGTTCTTAAGTCCAACAATTGTTTTGGTATGTCTCTGAAGATTTCTGCTGTCTTTCCCTGTATCACCAATGGGTTTTTAAAATGTAGGCCAAGTATGTTGTCTTTTTCTTGCTTGTATCTCAATATGATCAAGCAATCCCTTGGTTTATCTTTCTTGGCCACTCTTCCCAATCTAAAAGCGGTGACGATTTTGAAGTCTTTCTCTTCTGCCAAACCCCAGAACTTGGATATTTCTGCAGTCAAAAAGCCAGCCAAATCTTCCTTTTCTAGTTCTGGAATATTTCTAATCCTAAGATTACTTTCCCGGT
The DNA here is from genome assembly GCF_027172205.1 of Podarcis raffonei. NCBI lineage: Eukaryota > Metazoa > Chordata > Lepidosauria > Squamata > Lacertidae > Podarcis > Podarcis raffonei. The sequence goes on from NC_070607.1 coordinate 77,021,420, forward strand.
TTTTCAGCTCCGCCATAGACAGATAGGCCTGTTGTTCAGTGACCTGTCTACTCAGTGGTCTTACTTCCCCTCTTAATTCCTCAATCCTTTTTTTGTTTTGGTCTGCTTTCGTGTTTGCGTCCTCAGCTAATTTTCGGTTCTCTGATATAGTCTTTTCAAAATTTCCTATCGCCTGTGTGTTTTGAGCAACTTGGTCTGTCAACTTATTAATCGTTGCTGTAACCTGGTCAAATTTAGCCGCTTGTTCATCAGCTTTCTTATTTAATGCTGCCAGTTGATCCAATATTTCTTTAGAAATAGGGTCTAATCCTCCTGCAGCCATATCCTCCAAAACTGGCTGTTTAAATTGTCCTTCTTGCAGACCTGTCACAATTGGAACAGATGATCTACGTGGCTGCACAGGCAAAGTTGATTGCAATAGTTCAGTTTGTTTTGCTTTCTTGGCAGCCCTTGTTTTTCCTGCCACACTCATTCCACAACTGTCTAGGTTTCAAGGTCAAATTGTAAATCCCATGGGAAAAGCAATCATCCAGGCAAAAAGATTTCCAAAACAACCAGCAGTTCTCAGAGGTTTATATTTCCACAATCCAGCAGGGGGAGCTCCCCAAAAGTTTCCACCATTTAATTCCCAAATATGGTAAAATCCAAAATAAGGGGGGGAAACCCACTAAATTCACTTTAAACTGCAGATGATAAAGGTTCTTTGCGAAGGTGTGAACAACAGTTCCTTTTTTGTAACTGCAAAGTAGCCCAATGTAACTTTATGTCTCTATACACAGTTGCCACAATCTGATGTTACTTTGTATCCAGGCAGCCCGTGAGCTGGGGCTTATAACTTTATAATCCACAAAATATAGAGAGGTATAGCACAGTCTCACAATCAAATCCAAACTTGCAGGGTAAGTTCCAACTTCTTTTAAACTCCTTTCAACGCTTCCGCTTTAAAAAAAACTTTGCTCAGTACTTTAAACAGGGACGGAAGACTGACTTCCTTTTTAGCGTCTCCCGCTTTCAGCCGAAATTCACCAATTTGATGTCCAAATAAAGCCTCAAATTTCTTACTCACGAGTTTGTTGTTTCCAATCAAATGTTCAAAGAAGAAAGGTCAGCGCTCATCAGCAGCAGCCGCGCGGCTTCGCTTCCGCGGAAAGAGCGATGGATTCACAGCACCGCTACCCCCTCCACGTTCCGGAGCCCCTTACGGGGTCCCTTCTGCGTATCCGAGGTCGCTCCTGGTGCCCGCCGAATCCCACGGCCACGGGCTCACTCTACCCGTGGTTTTCCTAAACGGGTCGTCGCTGTGCCGCAGCGCACGACCCTTTTCCGCGGAGCCCCTCTTCAACAACTGAAGAGGACCGCCATTGCTGTTTCGCGCCGCCTCCGGAAGTCCCCGCTCTGCAATATATCTGTCCTTGAATCTGAAGCAAAATCAACTTTGGCTGGGAGAGCTGGTGAGCAGAGAGTGGCCTTATTTTCACTTCATAAGCTAAAAATGGAACACACCATGATGTAGGGCAGAATACAGGGAGCTAGTCTCAGGGGACCGCGATCCCTGCCAAAATGCAGGAGACACTCTCATCTGACTCACAGAGTTCAGAGTCAGAACAGCAGCCTCCTGGAATGGCAACATTCCCTAGGTTTATTGCAGATTGATTTATATAGCCCATCATTTCCTAAGGGGTGTGGATGGATTTCAGCCACAGTCATTTAATAAAAATCTAATGCAAGCCCACAGAAGCTGCTGGATGGGTCTCTGTGTAATGCAGTGAGATCTTAAAGAGGGCTTTCAGCTCTCAGGTCCAGTGTTCTGCCTGTCAACCTTCAGTCAACTGACACCAAGGCCCCATCCTACGACACCAGTTCCTTAAAGCAGAGGTGGGGAAGTGGATACAAATGATGGGCTGGATCCTTATCTGCCCCTACATCTGGCTAGATTGGCATGTGGACAGACCCACCAGTCAGCAGAAGGCCATCCGTTGACCTATTTCCCCCCCTTCACGTGTTTTGAAATAATATCTGACATCATATAGTTAGGTGAGGGTGGCTTGGCCAAGGAATGGGGAGGTCTGGTTGACCCAGTTAGGTTTGTGGGCCATAGATGTCCCACCACTGCTACAAAGAGGCAGCATTTGTTGTTGGCACCTGTCTGTCTCAAGAGACAATGGAGCTAGCTTCCAGGGGTGAAGTTAAACTGCTGCGTTAGCAGCAGTGGAGTGACCTCCCTGGGGCACAACAGTGTGTATGGAGGTTCTGGGCTGCCCAGACAACAAGACCCCCATCTGGGCCTCACTGATGTGCTCCAAAGGAAAGCAGAGCAATATGTTTGGCACCAGCTTGGTGTGCAGGAGTTGTCATAAGGAGGCGTACAAGCCGCCATCCAACCGTCACTCTGGATTTGTGTAGGACTTACTCCTTAGACTGCTCTTCTCCTGAAGATATCCCACAAGGCAGCGGAGGTCTAGGACCAGAGTTTTCCTTCTCCTAGATGGGCTTTGTTCCCAGGTTGGCGAAGCCCCATCTGCCTCTCGGAGCCCCTTATGCTGAACGTATAACATAAAAATGTAAGGTTGCATTCAACCTGAGGCCAACATTCCAGCAGCACAAGAACTTTCCTTGAGAAGTGGTATGTTCTCCCTTCTCTTCCCTCTGTGTGCCCTCTGAAATCTCTTCTAGGGGTCCCCACCGATCTTCTGGACCATATTTAGGGATGGTGTGCATTACACATAGGCAAAGGGTGTGTGTGTGAATACCATTCTGCTAGCAGTAACCTGTGTGAGTTCAATTATTTATTTGACTATCCCCTCTAATAAGTAAGATTTTGATAGCCCCCTCCTATAAATGTCAGGTTCCTTATTTTTTTTGGCCATGGGTCTGCTGTTCAACTGGGCAACAGTTGGGAACAAAATAGCTTTGGGGCATCACTGGGGTTTCTTTGGAGTTGAAAGGGTGGGCCAGGTGTTAACAAGGTCAGATTTTCATTTCATTTCATTTTTTTCCTCTGAGCAAACGACTCTTTGACAACACCCACATTGACACAAAGCAGCATGGAAGCCCATCTCTCTGAAACCACCGGCACAAAATAACCCGAAATGCGCCAGCCACAGCTTTCCGCGGCACCCACAAGACACACTGATGTACAAGAGACTCTTCCAGCCTTGGAGTCGCGATCGGGGGAAGCAGAGAAAGGGCTTCTTGTTGGCACGACTTGCCTGGCACTTTGAGGATGCTGACGCTCGCTGGGCTGCGGTCTCTTTCCACCGGGCTCCTCTGTAGGCCTTCAGGAGTTCAACACAGGTTAAAAGCCAGTGTGTGGTTTTGGCACCGCACAGCTTTCTAAATAAGCTCCTAATGCTAAAGCAACATGCTTCAGAATCTATGATTGGCCCTTTGATGCTGCATTCGCCCGAAGGTTCTAAATTAATCTTCAAAGCCCGCAACATGTGTACAGTGGGTATCTTGTGCATCCATGGAATTTGGATGCCTCTTGAGGCCCTTCCAAAACCGCTAGGGACTCATTAATTAAAAAACAGCTATGTGTGTGTTTGCCTATAAGTGGGACTGGACAGGGGAGATGTAGGGTTAGGCCCCACCTTAGCTGGCAGGTTGGGGGGTGTGCATCCAGGAATGAGAGATGAATCGCTTGAAATTGAACTGCAAAACAAGCTCGCCTGATTCGATCCAGGCAGATTTTGATGATCCAGGCAGATCCTGCTCTTGTAATCCAAAGCCCATGGCAGCAACAAGCCATGTGGCCCCTGGGATTGACCTGTGCTGAAGCTTTTCTAAGAAATGGTTAAAAGGACAGAGGCAGCACTGCAGCCCTCAAGTCACCTTACAAGTACTTTAATTTTAATATTATTTTTTTAAAATTAACATTTATCTTGCAATGCAGGTGTCTGGTCATCTGAAAATTTTTTAACAACTGCTGTATGTACAATCCACTATCTTTTTTTTTATTTAAGTTTCAAATAAACGCAATGAAACATATACATCCCGGCATCCCCATTCCACAGATAGTGCAGCATATCATCTCCATAAGAAACAGTTCAAGTCCAGGTGACCATCAAATGAAAGTGTCTTTTCATATACAGGCATGAGATGCTGGTGCTCTGCAACTATGTTCTTTTGTCACTGCAGTCTAATAAGTGCTATTTATTTATTTTTAACTCGTAATGTCCAAGAAATCCAGATTCTGCACTTGGAAAAGTTGAAATTCTGCAACCTGTATAAGTTGAACAATATTTCATGATTTCCACGTAATGTATAATAGAATGCTATTTTGCACAATTTTTTCAGCCTTGATAGTCACAACAGGCCCATCTTATTCAGCCACCTCTCTGGTGTTGGTGTTTTACAGGTGATATAGTTCACAACATACTTTCAGGTATATACATTAGGGCTGAGCAATATATCAATATATTGTCCAAAACCTGTTTGAAGTCCATATTGTAATATCTGTTCCATAATTTTTGACCTGGCAATATATCATGAATCATGATTGTGTGTGTGTGTGCTATGCAAAAATCACAATGCAGAAAAAACCGTGAAGCCAGCCAATGCCTCTACATAGCTCCATCCTTATTTTAGGCATCGTGATATACTGGTATATCGTGATGTTTAGCTGGTGATATATCACGACGTTGAAAACCAGATATCGCCCAGCCATAAATAAGACATGAGAATTAAAGCTAAGATTCACAGGAAGCCAAATATTTTGCTCTGCGCGTCCCCCTGTCCTCTGAACTCCTTTTGAATCCTGGCATACACAGAGCACCGGCTCTAACTTTGCATGAAGAGGTGAAAGTTGGTCTTCGTGAACTCCTGATGGATGGTATCAAGCAAGGTGTCAGAATCCTGCATCACCTTTGGCAGGATTGGTTGCCCAGTCAAGAAACTCTGCTCTGGTGTGTATGTGAAACTGAAAGTGCTGGAATAAATCAAGCCGTCATTCCTTAACAGTAGGAGAGGGACAGTGATGGGGTATCTCAGCCACCTCCAGTCACGGCTGAACGCAGAGATATCAGGAACGACGCATACTAAAGTCTTGGGACTCCTAAGGAGGAAAAGAATGCACAACACACAAAAAATGGGGTTTCTTCTTTCTCCCCGCAGTGACTCAAAGGTTTACATTGGAGTCACTTCCAGACATCCCATTTCACTGAGCATTCATCCTGCTTAGCAGGGAAGTTACCGTATTTTTTGCTCTATTGGACGCACCGGACCATAGGACGCACCGGACCATAGGAGGGGGAGAACAGGAAAAATTTTTTTTCTTCTTGTTCTCCCCCTCTAAGTCAAGGTGAGTTCTGTGCGTTCAAGGTGCATTCACCCGAAGCCTCCGGAGCCCAGTGGGAGTTCCCGCTGGGCTCTGGAGGCTTTGGGTTCCTTTCGACTTGCTCTTTGGGGCTGGAGGGGGAGCGCTGCTTTCCCCCACTGCCAGCCTCCAAACCAGGTCGGGGAACAGCGGGGAGGTGGAGCGCCGCCTGTCTCCCAAGCTTGTAGGGCTGGCGGTGGGGAGAAGCACTGCTTTCCCCCACCGCCAGCCTCCAAACCAGGTCAGGTTTGGAGGCTGCTATCTGCAAGCCTTGGGAGCCCGGCGGGCACTCCCACCTTGCTCCAAAGGCTTGCGGATAACTTCCTGAAGCCTGCATTCACTCCATAGGACGCACACACATTTCCCCTTCATTTTTGGAGGGGAAAAAGTGCATCCTATAGAGCAAAAAATACGGTATATGATGCCCATTGTTTATTGAACATTTGTTTGGATTTGTTTGTGGGAAGTTATACGACACCACACCCAGCAATTACCCCACACTTTCCAGTACATCTTCCATGCAAAGACTTCTGCAAGAACAAGTGGGCTTTCTCCCTCCTCTCCTTGCATGCCCCATTCTCCCCAAATTGGCTTGGGTGATGGTCAGGAGGATCCCTGGAACAGCACTCAGGGAGAGGAGAAATGCTTGCGCTGATAGAGCGATCTGCTTAGCGCTACATTGAATTCCTCCCTGTGAGTTTACAGCAAGTATACACTTGTTGAATGTAACGTGTGAATGCCTCAATGGTCTGGAACATGCCCAAAAAATAGCGGCTGCGAAACTGCCCAGGTTAACATACCTTGTCTGCACAACAGATTGTCTCTCTGCTTTACCTGTACATGGTCTCAGCTTCCACATCGCCAAACCAAACCTTCAGGTTTGCATGCAGGTACTCGCCCTGTACTTCTAGCATCGCCACATCCCCTCCACCTGCCAGCTGTGAGAAGCAGACCCAGTCGCAGGGAGAAAAGGTTACACACATCTCATAATGAAGTTAGAGCACAGCCTTGCCTCCCTCTTCCCCTTCCACCTTCTGACATTAAAGCAAGCACGGGAGATTCCAGACTGGCTGCTTAATCGAGCATTCCTGCTGATATATTTGGACAAAATTGTGTGGCGGCTATGCAATGTCGCCTGTTCCTTGAGCATTCATCCTGATAAGGTGGTGTGGAGGTTATATGACATCACTAGCTTGTTATCTCACATTTCCAACGTAAATTCCTGGGACATTTCTTATCTGACATAGGGCCTATAAAACAGCGGTCTTCCTATTAAGAGGACAGAAAATAGGCAACAGCCTTCCATCCAGCATTTATTAGATCTGAGGGATGTAGAGGCTGCAGAAGAGCATGTGGTGTCAATATACAGTGGTACCTTGGTTGTCGAACGGAATCCATTCTGGAAGTCCGTTTGACTTCCAAAAAACGTTTGACAACCAAGGTGCAGCTTCCAATTGGCTGCAGGAGCTTCCTGCACCCAATCGGAAGCCACGGAAGCCGCACTGGACATTCGGGTTCCAAAGAACATTCGCAAACCAGAACACTCACTCCCAGGTTTGTGGCATTCAGGAGCCAAAACGTTCAAGTCACAAGGTGTTCGGGATCTAAGGTACAACTGTAGTTCATTTATAAACCACAAGTTTACTGTTTTCAACTTCTCAAAGTTGTCTTCCCTTCTCAAAGAGGCCCCCATGTTGCATACCCAAGTTTACACCCTTGTAGTCTACATTAAGTCAGCCAGAAGAATTGCTTGCTATCTTCCAATTTCACAGTCAGAATGACAAACCAGATGAGACGCCCCCTGGCACCCATCAGCATGCACTGAAAGAGTGAAAGAAGTGCACCTTCTGAGTATCCTGAGCATGGGAAGATGGGTGCGTGATTTAATCTCCTCCAAGTAATCACGAGTGGCATCCCAGGAAATGGGGATAATTCCATATTTCATTAAAGCAGGTTAAGCCAAAGTTTCTGCCAGATTTTTCTCACTCCCTCACAAAGCAGAAGAACTCGACTCACCTCCAGAGCTGTGATGAGAGGGACCGGGCTCACGGGATCCTGAATGCCAGTGAGGCAGTCACTGAATGTGTATTCTGCGGTTTCCGTCCCAATGATGGTCCAGCAAGAGCTGTCGTTCAGCAGCTCCCGGTTCACTTCCTTTGGACATGGTGATGCCTGTTTGAACCATCAACAACCTCACTGGGCACTTAGAAAAGAGGAGTTGAACTAAACCCCAGTTTATGCTACCTGAACAGTGTGGTTGTGGTCAGCTTTCTACTTGGAATTATTAAGGATCACATTGGCAGTTCCCACATCAGTGCTGGTGGCCCCCCCTCCAGGAGGTGCATTTCTGATGTGGGGGCTTTATGTCTGTAGCACTCCCAAGAGTTCATGGCACAGTCTATTCGTCAGTCTTTAAGGTGCCATGTTGAGTTTAGTGTATCAGACTAACAAGGCTAGCCATCTGGAAACTGTTCAATTTCAGATGCCACTGAAGTGATCATCGGGACACCTGTCAGAGTGGCCCATAGAGAGTTGGCTGCTTCTGGATCCAGCTCTCCCAACCAGATCCAGTTCTGGTGTATACAATGCTAAGTGAGGTGGATCAATGGGCTGGCTCAATGAAAGGCAGGTTCCTACATTCGTACAAACGTTGCTGGACTCCAACTCCCATCAGCCCCAGCTACCATGTCTAATGGTCAGGGGTTGTGGGAGTTGTTGTCCAATACTATATTTGTGGACAGAGAAATAGGGATTTCTCCAAAAAAAATATTCCAAGGGGAAGAGACATTCTCTAACAATTTCTCAATCCAGGGTTCACTCACCATTAGCAACGGCAGTGACAAAGGTACTTTCTAAGCATTTTCCCACCACCCTACTGCAAGTAGCAATACCACTAGCACTGGCAGCAGCCAGGCCACCATTTTGCATCTTCCACAATGTCTGGGACTTGTCATTATTTGGGGCACTGCATGTAAGAATGGCAACTGCCACGAAAATGGTTGAGAATCTTCACAGAAAATTCTGCAAAATTCTGTCTTCTTTTTCTCAGGGACATTGAAAATTCCGAAAGTTTCTCCTCCTCCTTGTTACTAAAAAATGGAATTCTGAAATGATTTCAGCTCTGCTCTAGCCCTGTGGCACAGATTCCAAATTAAATAATGCAGCAATATGTTGATGGGGTGGGAGGTATCTCACTTGACCCCTCAGTTCTGTCTGCCATCCCTGTTACCTGGAACTGGACCACTTTCTCTGTGGAGAGGCTGAGGTACATCCGGTCAGTGCCATGCAGCTGGAACGCACATTTATGCAGCTGAGAGACAGGTTCGTTCACATCCAACATCACTGATTGCTTAGCAACTTTCCGAATGATCTGGGGAGATGAATATACACCTGGATTAACAGCAGCTGGGAGGAGGAACCCTTCATGTTTTTTATTCTGGTATTGTCCTTAGGATACTGCTCTATTGAATTATTAGGATGGGGCTAGAAGGTTATCTCCAGATTTTGCTGTACGGTTCTCAGTTCAAAAGACGCATAAAATGTGCATTAAAAATGTACTTTAGTGCACAACACATATTTTGTGGAATATGACATTAAACGTAATATGGATTTTCATGAAGGGTGTTTTTGTTTTTTTAACTGCAGATTGAATGCTGAACCTGGATGGAATGTATTTAGGACATGGACTACATAGCATGTGAAACGGACATGATGGGCTGAAAATATACTAATTGGTGGAATGTGGCAACCATGCCAAATTCCTGGGGAGGGAGAGGAGCTAGAAGAGGAGGCAGCCATTGCAAAATTTGGTGAGGCACAGGATGCATGGCATAGTGTATTGAATTTCGGATAATGAGAGAGAGAGAGAGAGAGAGAGAGAGAGAGAGAGAGAGAGAGAGAGAGTGTTAAGATGGATTCTTGGTTTTTGATTTCCAGTTGACTGCCAGTCCTTACCAGAGGGGGCAGGGCCATGCCGGTGGCTGTGCAGATGAGGCGAATGGTGGAACCATAGTGAATGTATCCTTCTCGCAGGGGGAACTCACCCTGGGACTCACCCGCTTGATATAAACAAGGATGGGAGAAAAGAAAAGAAGAAAAAGTGAGAAAAAGGTGAAAAGCTAAATGCAAAGGGCAAGAAGGGGGGACTTAACAGGAGTGCCTTATTTGACAAAATGTTTTAAGACAGGGGTGGGGAACCTCAGGCTTGGGGGGCTGAGTGTGGCCCTCCAGACCTTTCTGTCTGGCCCCAGGCCACACCCCTCCCCAGGCCACACCCCTTCTTCCAAGGCTCCACCCCTCACTGGCCCTGCCCCATGGCCTCCTTGAATACTATTGCCTGGCTGCAAAGCATCCTTGAGCTGCGATAATGCCTTTTGCTTGCCTAGATGGAGGGGTCTGGGAATGTGTTAACCTCTGGCACTTGTGTCCCTGGAATGTAGCCTATTGTACAATGGTAAGAGTTCCACCTGTTTCTCCTCCCTCTTTTGCTTATGGTCCCCCCCAGCTTTGGTCTGTGGCCCCCAGAATGCACTCCCATTGATATAGACTCACTTTCAGTACCCAGATAGCACTCACAAAACAGTGTCTCCTTCCAAACCATATTTCACCCATCCCTTACACAAAACTGTCATCCCTTGGTCATTTTAACTCTTATGCAGCAGTCCACCCTGGCCCCAAACATATTTATAACTTCAACAGGGACGTTACAACGGATGCTAATTTTCCTAGTTTGATTAATTGCCGAGCCTTAATTAGCCGCTTTTATTTTGGGCTAGGTTGCCACCCACTCCTGGGCACAATGCCACCGAATGTTGCAATGCCACTGGCTGGGAGGTCAGAAGCACCAACGTCCCCACATTATTAGTGATTAAAAATGAGCATGCCGTTAGCAAGCCTCACCCAGATGAAGTGTAAAGGCTGCCCACTGCCTGGCACTTGCTGTGAAGGCGCCACCCTCAAACGAAAGATACCGGGTGCTAACAGTCTGGGAGCGCAGGCGGTTGAAGAGGGAGACCTTGGACCCGGACGGAATGCACACTGTGGGGTGGCAGGGGGACAGGAAGGAGAGCATCAGGGAAGAGATTGATGTAAATGGCTAAGTCCAGGTTTAATGCTGCAGCCCTGTACACGCTTACATAAGAATAAGCCCCATGAACACAGTGAGATTCGTGCAAGGAGTCAACATGTGCAGGATTCAGGGAAGCTGTTGCTGAAGACTCCACTTCTGCAACCCCAGATATTTTGTCCTCCAGTAGCATTTTCCTCCTTTGCCAGATGTTCTGTCAGGGGCTGGACTGAGAAGAAACCGTGGGAGCCGACCCCCCTTCTCCTGAACCTTCCCAAGGGCAGGAGGACAGCATTGATTTAGAACAGTGGTTTGCAGAGGGGCATAGTCCTGAGGGGGAAAGCTTGGAGATACTGGGTAAGGAACAGCTAGAAGAGGAAACACCAGGAGAGAGACAGCTGGCAGATTCAGTGTCTTTGGACAGCATTCCTGACCCCCCTTTGCCTAGGACTAGATGGGCTTTGAGGGTGATAGAACAGAGAGCGCAACGGCAACAAGCTCAGATTACCCGACGTAGGAGTGACATAGATTAATGGGGATGGAGGGGGTGAGATATGCATTCCTTTGTCTCTCGCTGTGATTATTAAAGAAACTAACCGGTAAGAACACTCCTTTCGTTTGATCTGATTAATTACTGCCACTGGGGGAGGGATCCAATTCCTGAAGCTGACACGTTCTTGCTTTAACATAGGAAGCTGCCTAATACTAGGTCAGAATATTTGTCCATCTATTCCCCAGAGGTGGAAACCTCAAGCTTGATGGCTGATTGTGGCCCCTCCAGGCCTCTCCATCTGACTCTTAGAACTCTCCCCAGGCCACACCCCTCAACAGCCCTCCTTCACACCTTCCTTGAGAGTTTTTGCTTGGCTGGAATGTGTCCTTGAGCTCTGATAATGCCACTTGTTTTTCTGGATGGCATACCTGCCAACATTTCTCCACTGAAAACAGGGACACCCTATTCCGCTGTTGTTGTTGTTGATGATGTTTTACTATTTATCCCCGCCCCATCTGACTAGGTTGCCTCAGCCACTCTGGGTGGCCCCCAACATATATAATAAAACCTTAAACATTAAAAAATTATTCCCTATACAGTGGTACCTCGGGTTACAGACGCTTCAGGTTACAGACTCTGCTAACCCAGAAATAGTACCTCAGGTTAAGAACTTTGCTTCAGGATGAGAACAGAAATTGTGCTCCAGCGGTGCAGCAGCAGTAGGAGGCCCCATTAGCTAAAGTAGTGCTTCAGGTTAAGAACAGTTTCAGGTTAAGAACGGACCTTCAGAACGAATTAAGTTCTTAACCCGAGGTACCACTGTAAGTGGTATTCAGATGGCATGGGTAACTCCATGGGTAACTTCAGATAACTCCATACCCTCCAACATTTCTTTGATGAAAATAGGGACATCCTAAGGAAAAGCTGGACATTCTGGGTTCAAATCAGAAACTGGACAGCTTCTGTAAATCCGGGACTGTCCCTGGAAAACAGGGACACTTGGAGGGTCTGGGATGGAGGATACAGAGTAAGTGTAGAAGCTAGCCTACTGAACAAAGGAACATGATACATTGGTTGCTCTGCTCACTTTGTCTTTGGCCTTCCTACCCGGCACATGGCCCTCAGAAGACTGCCCAGAAGAAGACGTGGCCCTTGAGCTGAGAAAGGTTCCCCACCTCTGGGCTACTCTTACTTATTGGTAGCAGCCATCTGGGATCTCAGATTCAGAGTCTGAACCAGCTTCTCCCATCTGCTCCTTTTAAGCATGTGCTCTACCTCCACGCTATGCCTCCTTCCTAGCCTGTTGCGTTACCTTCTCCAACTACAACCAGTCTACCATCCTATCTTGCGGCTTCCTGGCAAGGTGGCTGCCTCCAAAAACACAAGGAAGGCTCCTTCTGCTGGCACCCAGGAGCCCATGTCCACTTACAGTCTGTATTCTTCAGGGATTGCTTCTTCTGGGAGGGCTTGGAGATCACCTTGATCAGCTTGCTGTGGAACGTGCCGATCTCCAGCCCGTTGCTGAAGAAGAGATTGACGACCAGCCGGAAGTGCTTCCTCTTGTCTGAGTCTGAAATGTACAGAGCTTTGGCACAGCTGAACACCTGCATCAAAGAGGGGGATTGTTATGGCTACAATCCTGTACACCAGTGGTTCTCAAAGTGTGGAAGAGGCTTGTTTATAATTATATTTTGGGAATGATGCATGTTCTTATGTAGCTGCATTGCTTTAAACTTACTAGACATCCCATGATCGTATTATAAATCAGTTCTGTTCTATGTTATAAATCAAGCAGTGCTAGCAGTTGCTTCTTTTTGTTTTCTAATGCATTTCTTATCAATAAAAAACCCACTGTTTTTTTATCCTGAAAGTGGGGCCCAGAGAAAAAAAAAGCTTGAGGACCACACTTACCTTGGTGTAAAGCCCATTGTACTCAAAGGGTCTTACTTACAGGTAGGCACAAACATGATTGAACTGTTAGCGTCTTCAAAGTGCAGAACAGGAAGACTTTAACAGCAACTGTGTAAATTGGATTACAAACCATCTTGCTTTGATAGAGAGACTAGGTTATACAACCCACAGAAAAAAAGCAGCAATGTTTTAACAAGATGAAAGGAAGGGATGGTGGGGGAAAGGAACCTTTCAAGCAAGAAATAGAAAGAAATGAGATGGCAAGGCATCGTTTTTGTCTCCAGGACCAATGAGCAGGAAAACAAACTGGCCTTCTCAGGGAATCACATCAGCGTGAACTATCATTAGCTCGGCTTGTCACCAGCAAGAATGAAATGTGGGACAAGGCAACTCTCAGCAGAACTCATAATGGTCACCATTCACGGCCCTTTGAGGTTCATTTAAAGGGGAATGTGATTAGAGATGTTATTACAGGTGGGATGAAAAACTTGGGGATGGGGAAGGCTTTATTTACTTTGGGGTTAGGGAAATCCAAATGGAAAATTAATGTTCACGTGCAATTGGCTGTGCACAGCACAAGGAATCTCCTAGGTTTACAGTTCCCAGTCATCTTGGCGCTCCCTCTCCCTCTCCCTCTCTTCTGATAGGCTTTGCTTTCACAATGAGTTAAGCATTGCAGAGACAAAGGTCCCTTCTGTAGCCTTCTTGGCCCTTCTCCTGGTCCCAGCATTCTTCCAAGGCTGGAGATAATGCCGCATACATTTTGGTTCTATCAAAAGGTGCCAAGCTATCGCTCCCGCTCTTGATCTTTTGGGACCATTTAGGGGTTTCTTTCACCGCTTATCTGCCAACGAAAGAAGGTACTTTCGCTTGGCAGCGAGCAATATCTATGTTCACCAGCAGAAACCTACAGCTTTGCAAGCTGCGTAATCCCTGGCAGATCACCAACCACCGAAAACCAGCTGTGGAAGGACAAAAGCAGTGATGAAGGCAGATGGGTTTCTTTGAAGCTCCGGAGAGTCTGGCTTGCTTTCTGGAGGCCGCATGCAAGAGGACAGTGATGTGAAGGAGTAAACAAAACTGACTTTTATGGAGGAAGAAACTGTGAATGCTGCAGAAGAAGGCAGAGGAGAACCAATACATTTGATCAAGTCCTCTGGAAAATGGTCAACATTTGAGCATTTTTATGTGGATACCTGTAGCTATCCTTCAGGAGGTGGTGGACTCTTCCTCATTTGAGGTTTATTAAGCAGAATTTGGATGGCCATCTGAAATTAATGCTTTAGTTGAGATTCCTGAATTGCAGAGGGTTAGACTAGATGACCCCTGGGGTCCCTTTGAACTCCACAATTTTATTATTCTACCTGCATGATGCATGAATTGGTGAACTCACAGTTGTCTCATTCACACTTATTTTAAGGTGCGCGCCTAAAGCATCTTCAGTGTACAGCAAAACATTGTGAAGGGAGCGGTGTGCAAAAATGTAAGGTGCCAGGCATTGAAGTATACATGTTAAACTTTTGAAAATTCAATAAAAATTTTTTTAACAACAACAAAAAGTAAGGCCCTTTCTCTGTTAGCTCATGCGATTGATCGACTGAACTAAGCTGTTGGCATCTGCTGTGGTTTGCGTGGGAAGTGAATTGCCATCTCTTCCTCCTAGTGGGAGGCTCCTGTCCTAGGGCCCTGACATTTTGTAGGCTAGTCTCTATGTCATCTGACATATATGCCCTTGTGGCACATGCCAGCCTGTAGCATGATGCTAGACTAGACTTCATCCAAGGGCAGTGTGCCTGTCCGGGGGAAGGCTTCCTGCAAGTTTCCGTTACAGGAACGCAAAAGACATTTGAGCAAACCAAAGGCCTTTTAGTCTCTCAAGCAATAGTCCCCTGAGGGATCATTCTCCTATCAAGACTTTACGATCCAAGATGGGTGTTGGCTCTTCCTGCTCAAGGCACTAGCTGATCTCCCTAGAGACTTAATTCCCCTACACCAAGCCCAGTATTTCATTTGCCTCTTGGCTGAGGCCATGTTTAAGATGTCACAATGCTTGTTTATCCAATGGCAAAGGAGTGGTAATGGGAAATCACTTGGTGTTCCAATAACATCACACGTTTATTTTTAGGAATTGACCCCAAATCCTTTTAATCTGGTGGCTCGGCTCCAAAGTGGCTCTACAGCTCATATAGAATCAGAACTGGGAAGGATGGTAAATGCGAGCACTGTGTCGAAATTTCACAACATTCAGATTTCATATTGGGTTGTGGCACTGCTTTTTCTCCCTAGCAGTACGCAATGGTACGCAGTACCGCCACTTTTTTTGGGTGGTGGGGGACGAAGCAGGAGGGCTCTTGGACTCTGTCAGAGCATTCTGCCTCCTTCCCTAAGCTGGGCAAACACTTCCAGGGCTTGAGGGAAGGAGGAGTGAGCCTGTGTCCTGGCAGTCTGTAGGACTGTATAACCCTGTGGCATGCATCGTCTGTTCTGCAATGCCAATGATGGATTCTCTCCTAATGCAAACAGCAGCTTCAGAGGAGGGATTTTTATCAAAACCACAGAAGGGGATTTACAGTTTTAAAAAGAAACAAGCTTGCTCCTGTCAAACTGGCAAAAATGTATAGAATAAGTGGTAATAAGTGCTGGAAGTGTAAAGAGAAAGAAGGTACATTTTACCATATGTGGTGGAATTGTAAAATAATTAAAAGTTATTGGGAAATGATATATGACGAACTGAAGAAGATGTTTAAAATAACCTTTGTTTAGAAACCAGAAGCTTTTCTGTTGGGTGTAATAGCACAGGAACTACCAAAAGAGCGGAAGAAGTTGTTTTTGTATGCTACAATGGCGGCTCGGATTCTACGAGCCCAGAAATGGAAGGATGAGAAGATACCAACGAAAGAAGATAGGCAAGTCAAGCTTATGGAATATGCAGAAATGGCAAAACTGATGGAAAGAACCAGAGACAATGATAATGATAATGAAGAATTTAAAAAAGACTGGGAACCTTTTATGTTGTATTTACAGAAATACTGTAAAGATATGGACTCACTAGCAGGGTTTGATTAAACACAAGTAAGAAAATAAGATCAAAGGTTAAGTAAGGATAACATGGAATGAAATTGACTATAAGATGTAATCATGAAGAAGAAGAAGAGTTTGGATTTGATATCCCGCCTTTCACTCCCCTTCAGGAGTCTCAAAGCGGCTAACAATCTCCTTTCCCTTCCTCCCCCACAACAAACACTCTGTGAGGTGAGTGGGGCTGAGAGACTTCAAAGAAGTGTGACTGGCCCAAGGTCACCCAGCAGCTGCATGTGGAGGAGCGGAGACGCGAACCCGGTTCCCCAGATTACGTGACTACCGCTCTTAACCACTACACCACACTGGTGAAGGAAAATTTGGTATAAAACTGATAAGAAAATAAGAAAATAAAGGTATAATATTATAAAAATAAGGTAATAATTAAGCAGAAGTAGTAAATATTTAAAGAACCAGAAGGGGAAGTTGAGGGAAGTCATGGGCGTGTGTGTGTTCTTTTTCTTTTATATGACAAAT
Source organism: Podarcis raffonei (assembly GCF_027172205.1). NCBI lineage: Eukaryota > Metazoa > Chordata > Lepidosauria > Squamata > Lacertidae > Podarcis > Podarcis raffonei. The sequence continues at coordinate 77,037,758 of NC_070607.1, forward strand.
GTTATATTGTGTTGTTTGATTGAATACAAAACTGTAAAAATCCAATAAAATCTTTTAAAACCCCCCAAAAATACCAACAAAGTTTGCTTGTTCAATGAGACTGCCAACAACCTGGCAGCATTAGGGAAGGAAAAGGAAGGTATTCATGGCTGTTATATTAGAGACCAGTGACTTTTGATGTCCCCTCTCTTTTCCATCCCAGCTTGTCATTAGAACTTACAACTAAAAACTTGAGCTGGAGTTTGCCTATTTCCTCCTCCCTTCCTGTTCATTTTCCTTTTGTGCCTTGCCTCTTAAAATTGTAAGCATCAGGGCAGGGAGTTGGGTGTGTTGTTTTTTTAAAAAAATCTGATCTGGGAGCCTTATCTGGCCAAGGAGTAGAATTTATAAAACACAAACAAACAAACAACAAATAAATGGATTCTAACTGCCATTGCATGGTAGATGGAAAGACCCAACTTCTAACTCACTGGCAGTCCCAGTGAGGATCACATTGGCTGGGTTGTATGATTCTGATCCCTGCTAATCTATACCTTTCATGCACATCGGCCATCATGATGACATAGTGCCAAGTTACACAAGACCTTGCCTTTCTCCCTGTGCACAGTGGAACCCTGTGAATGGCTGTACACATAACACCACCTGCTGGATTTGGATCACTGTACCTGAGTCCTTGGCTCAAACAATCCCCTTTGAGCTCTGTTTTCTTGCAAAATGTCACTGTTTATGAGGCTTCGACTTGTTTGAACTCTCACTACAACTCGAGCCATGCTCCACATCTTTTTCCTTGGCATGTCTCAAGGCTGCATTTGGATTGTTTTGGCACTGATCAGTTGATAAGGAACAATTTCTAATATGTAATTGCCCTTGCGAGACGTACAAGATTTCACTCTAAACTATAGTATTTAAAACACTGTAAAATACTGTAAAAGCAAACAGAGAAAAAGAATGGCAAAGAGGGCACAATCTAATGCATACCTACTCAGAGGTAAGCTCAGAGTTCAAGGGGAATTATTCTCAGGTAACTGTATAGGACGGCAGGCTTAAAGCCAAATAGATTTAAGCGAGTGTTTCTTGTGGGTTAAATTCAGTATAAACTGAAGTCTCCCATTGAAAACAATGAATTTGACTGGGCCATGCCTCAAATCACTGCAAAAATCAGGAAACAGCATCCCCACTCTGCAAAAAAGAATGAGCATAAATATGTTCAATGCAAGGCACAAATTATAATAATAGTAATAATTTATTATTTATACCCCGCCCATCTGGCTGGGTTTCCCCAGCCACTCTGGGCGGCTTCCAACTGAATATTAAAAACAGTACAGCATTGTTGTTGTTATGTTTTGAGATCCATCATCCTCATTATTTTTTTTAAGCGTGAGCTGAGTTTATTAACAATATATAACAACAACAGGGGTGATATGATAGCCATGTTCAAATATATAAAAGGATGTCATATAGAGGAGGGAGAAAGGTTGTTTTCTGCTGCTCCAGAGAAGCGGACATGGAGCAATGGATCCAAACTACAAGAAAGAAGATTCCACCTAAACATTAGGAAGAACTTCCTGACAGTAAGAGCTGTTCGACAGTGGAATTTGCTGCCAAGGAGTGTGGTGGAGTCTCCTTCTTTGGAGGTCTTTAAGCAGAGGCTTGACAACCATATGTCAGGAGTGCTCTGATGGTGTTTCCTGCTTGGCAGGGGGTTGGACTCGATGGCCCTTGTGGTCTATTCCAACTCTAGGATTCTATGATTCTATGATATCATAGCTGCCCTGAACAGATCCACCTTAGGAATATAGGGAGCTGCCTTAGACTGAGTCAGACCATTGGTCTCTCTAGTTCAGATGGTCCATCTAGCTAAGATGTGGTCCATCTAGCTCAGATCTAGCTGAGATGAGATGTAGAGCAGATGTAAATCAGATCTAGATCAGATGTGGTCCATCTAGCTCAGGCCATTGGTCCATCTAGCTCAGGTGTGTTTACAGTGACCTCAAGGGGCTCTCCAGGGTTTCAGACAAGGCTCTTTCCCAGCCCTACCTACAGATGTTGGAGATTGACCTGAGGCCTTCTGTGTGCAATGTAGATGTTCTATCACTGAGCCTTAATTTGCTGCTTACCTTGGAATCTAGCTGCTCCTCAAAGTTTAGCTTCTGGGTCTCCACGTGGCTGCTGCTTGTGCCATCGAGTCCTATATAGCCACATACTTTGGAACTGAAGTCTGTTGGATCTTTGGCAGGAAAAGGAAAGGAAGTGAAGCAGAGATCTCATGATGACCTCTAGGAAGTAGCAACATAGCTACACCTGATATGCAAAACCAACCCTGCCCACATGCTTGTTGATATTCTCAAAGAATTCTTTGTGGTCAGTTTTTATCTCCATCTAAAAAGAGGGTGTTGAAAAGAGATCATAGGAGCTCCTATGTTCCAGCATAGCAGGGCTTGTTTACACTGGAGTTTACTGTATGCTTGCAGCTGTTTGTGTTCCCATTTAATTTGCACACTGTTCAAGAAATTAACCTCAAACAGCACCAATCTCATTGCTTTCCCCTTGTAAATTCGGATTCGCCTGATATGGGAAAAATCTGACAAATTGGGGAAAATGGGGTTCCAAACTGCCCACGTGGGGTCGCAGATGCCCCCCCAGTGCTTTTGAGTGGGTGTCTCAATTGTCACTTTCTGCTCCTCCTCCTTCTATGCTTTCATTTCTCTTCTGGTTGTGCACTAGCCTATTTCCAGTACTCTTCTGGGCATAGGGATATATATTCCTTTTGATCCCTCTGATTTGCACAAACCCAGAAAACTGCACAAGCACATTTACAATTGCTTGACTGGGTGCCTTTGCACACTTCTTGCCTGGGGATTTAAAAAAAATTTAGCACCCCCCCGAAGATGCACGTACAGCTATTTGTGTGCACGCCCTGTTCACACTTAACTGACATAACCAAATCAAGAATTAGAAAGCATTATAATTCTATTATTCGAATGCAAAAGAGAAAGCCTGCAGGCAAGAACAGGGAAGATTGAAGTTGCTTCACATATACAAATTACAAATACCTGCAGGTGTGGACTGCTCTGGTCTAATTTGAAGGAAGGGAAAATGGATTAATAGGTAAATAATGCTCAAATGCAGACCCAGATCTCCCCTTTCAAAGCAATGCCGGTTTTTATGTTATCACCTTCCTCTGCCCCTTGATGTGTCAGCAAATCCTGAGGCTGTAAAACTCTCCCTGTGGTCTGGACACATTTCCTGCAGTTGGCAGCCCAACCTGCAGCCCAACTGCTCATATTTTGTGGTGTTTTTACAGGCTGATAGTCGGGTGGTGGTGGGCTTCTCTGTAGCCACTGCAGTCAATAATCTGTCAAGTCTACTAGGAAGCAGAGGCCAAGGTAAACTTTGACCTAAGTAGACACATGTCCTGTTGATTCCCCTCGGTGTCCAATGGCAAAGACTGATCAAAAGGAGCAGGGACACCCTTAGGCTAAGAAAGGAGGTATCAGCAGGACAGAGGTGAGATCCAAACTGGGCACCTACTGATTCTAAAGTAGGCACTTATTCATTCATTGGCAAAAAAAAGGGGGGGGGAGAGGAGCTACATCAACAAAAAAGAGAACAACATTTTGCCAATGATGGTGACTTTTATGTATACAGTAGATGCAAACTTAGAAATAATTACTATAATTTAAATAGAAATACAGTGATATTTGGGGTTGGGCAGCCCAACTGCCCATCAAGGGACTCTGTCCCCCAAGTCCATTATCACTCAGAAAAGAATTAATGGCAACAGCGGAGAAGACTTCAGATGACATATGCTAGCGGGGCAATACCTTTCATGTCTTCCTTCTTCAACTTCCAGCCTGGTCCAGTCAGGTAAACGCAAGGCGGGGGGCAGAAAAACCTGAGAAGAAAAGAAAAAGTATTTTGTCAGTAGTGAAAATGATTAAGCTAAGAACACTTATCTGACAAGAGTTGTGGGTCCCGTCCCCCCAGAGAATTCTGATACAAACTACATCGCCATTATTTTATAAAAAGATACAACGAAGGCTTGTACAAGGCAACACGCAGAAAAAAATGGCGAGTGTGGAAATGTTTTTTTTTTTTTAAGCAACAAAATGGGGCAGGGGTGGGACCAAAAAAAAAGCAAACAAAGAGGGCCATATATTAATTCCTTTCCTAAGTACATCCACAAGGCTAGAAAATATGAAAGGGCTGTTTAAACAGGTAAAATCGTTAGCAGGATTGGAATATCACTTGTAGGTGAATTCTGGACACAATGGAGATGTAAAAGATTTGGATCATCTTAAAAGATGCAGGAGGGTGTTGGGTTGAAATTGAGAAGTTTCTAGCTGCAATGATATATAAGAACATAGATGGGGGGGAAAAGGGTTTGAAAAATAAGGTAATGTTACAAGCTGTAATGCTTTAAATGAAGGATTTGCTGAACAAATAATCTTAATTGGGATGCAAGAAGGAGAAGTATGAGGAGGTCTGAGAAATTTGTTATTTAAAAGTATGGTTTATGAATTTTATGCTTTTGTTTAATGTTTCTGTTTGTTTTGTTTGTTTGTTTTGTTTAAAAAATTGGAAACTTAATAAATATTCTTTAAAAAAAAAAAAGATGCAGGAGGAAATGATCAATAATAGGACCCACAAAGGGAGGATAGAAGTCCAGGAGATTCCTTGGAATCTTGTTTTTATGATTTATGTTTGATATATCTCTAAGACGTTAATTTGAAAGACCAAATCAATAAACTAAATAAAATAGAATATGAAGGGGCACCTATAAATATAACTTTTGAGAAATCTTTTTTTCTTATTCATTTATATAAGATTTAATACCAAGATAGCATTGCTATGTATATCGTACAAGGATTTGTGTACAGTATGCACACAGAATTCCTATTACAACCTTCTGGATAACTAAATGATCACCACGATTAAAGAGCGGTGGCATGGGAAAATGACTAAGCTGTCATGGTTCAATCTGGGACACACATGTTTCGATTCCTGATGAGCCATAACATTCACAGGATAACCTTGGACAGGTCATTAATTTGTATATGGAATTGTTTTTAATTGTTTCCAACATATGGAATTGTTCTCATTGTTCATGTTTTTACCAAATTACTTTCCATAGTGCTGAACAGGCACAGGGGTCTCTTGTTATGATCTCCAGACATCAACATGGAGCAGCCACATCTATCAGAGGCACAGCAAGCTCAACATGCCCCCCTACTGTGGAAGGTGGTGGTGATTATATGGAGGGGAAAGCTCTTGTTTCTTCACTTCTCCTTGAGCAGAGGGAGGACTTGTCCCTGTGACTGTCTCAGCCTGGAATGTGGAAGTTTCACAGGCTGGGAACAGAGTTTACATTCACAGCGAGATCCTTAGACCAACACAAATAAATTGAGGTCCAAAGGTTTGGAAACGTGTTTTCCTGTGTTTTATTTGGGTTTCCGCTGTCTTTAAACTCACGTGAATGGCTAGGATTCATGCTGCATTGGTAGTGCGTAAAAATGTTGGTAATAAAACACACCAGAATGGGTGGTTTTATACTCTGATGCCATAATACTATTTTTTGAGGATGTTCATTACAGAACGGGGTCCCATCTGACTCATTTAGACTTTAGCCTAACAAGTTTAGGGCCAGTTCTTTTGAAGGATAGCTGTGTTTCAGTTCATGTATTGTTACTGGAGGTACAAATTAGGGAGTTTTGCATTAAAATTCAAAACAAAGTAATAATAGCAATAATTTATAATAACGATGGTTTATTTATTGTACTCCACCTATCTGACTGGGTTACCCCAGCCACTCTGGGTGGTTTCCAACAAAATATAAAGGAACAAAACAAAACATCAAACATTAAAAGGTTCCTGAAATAGGGCTGCCTTCAGATGTGTATGAAAGGTCATATAAAACAATAATTTTCCTCCATTGCTAGTGGAAACAATTCAGGTTTCAACAACACAGTGTAATAAGTGTTAAGCAAGAACGAGAGTGGGGGAATCTACCGCAAAAGTTATACATTGGAAACACGAGTGAATTCTGGCTCTATGCATTTCCTGGAAATGATGATTCCACCAAAGAATCCTGTGAACTATAGTTTATAGGTGATGGGAGTTGTAGCTCCATGAGGAAGTAAATTACCACTTTCAGGATTCTTTGGGCGAAGCCACATGCCTTATATCAGTGGTGGCCAGACTTGGCCCTCCAGCTGTTTTTGGACTACAACTCCCATCATCCCTAGCTAACAGGACCAGTAGTCAGGGATGATGAGAATTGTAGTCCCAAAACAGCTGGAGGGACAAGTTTGGCCACCGCTGCCTTATATGTTATAGTGTGGATGTGACCTAAGAAAGGGAATCGGATACCTTAGAAGCAGAGCTGGGTGTGCTTGAAAAACTACTGGAACACCATGAGACCCACAATTCATTTGACGTAGAACACATACGCACACACATGCCACCTGTTTAGTCTCTCTACTGTGGAGAGCCCCATTAACATTCTGATTTTAACAGGAAGTTCAAGCTGATTTCTTACCTCTTTTCACTGCCATATGATTTCTGAGCAACTTTTGCGTGGACTATCAGCACAGTCCGGTCAGATGGGAGCTGAAGGTACCTGCGCACTCCATTTCGGAGAGGGTCAGCTTGCTCTGGATTGGATCTACATTGGAGGCAGCAGAGTAGAACCACAGGTATAAGTAAAGGGAGCTCAGGTGTATCATTTGAAAAGGCAGAACACATGATCAGCAGCCTCATGTATCACACTGATTACTGGATTCCTCCACTGGCCTGTGATATTGTGCCGTTCAGCAACATACCTGTCTCTCTTTCTCTAGGTATACTTCCAGAGTGTGAAATAACAAGGTGGTATAACACAATAATTTCTTATAGTATCCAACAGCCCAGGAGAAATTATTTCTTTGATTCAGCCCTTAAATTCCAGACATGGTTATATAAACCTCCTATTGCATGTTGAATAACATATCTTGGCAAAAATAGAAGAATAATAGCTGAATTGTACTCTATTAAATGAGAATCCCTTTAAGATGGCTCATCTACCAAGGATGTACTTTGGTTAAGGAAACATAAATCCAACAGGAAAGAACACTGTTCTTTGCAACATCCAACAATGTTATTAAGCCACCCGAAGGCTTCGGCCAACTGGCTTGTTATCTCCTCTCATTGTTCTCTTTTTGCTCAGTCTCCTGTCTCCTCTGCCCTTTTCCCAGGTTCCAGGTTCCTTGTCTGTTTTCTGCTCCCTTTCTCAGCCATCTTTTCCTCTGGGCTTCCTTCTCCTTAACTGTCCTATCTCCTGTGACCTACTTCCAGTCCTCTAACTTCCTCATAAACCACTTCCGTCCTTTGGGCCAGTGTGAGGTTTTATCCCAAGCAAAGCTGACAATGATGCTTGTCCTCACATAAACCGGACTGACAACATGCTGACAATTCTCTACTCCTTGAAGCTGAAACCTTCAGGGGGGCGGGTGGGTGTGGGGGATTCCCTGGTCCTGAATGGGGTAACTGTGCCCCTGAAGGACCAGGTGCGCAGCCTGGGAGTCATTTTGGACTCACAGCTCTCCATGGAGGCACAGGTTAATTCTGTGTCCAGGGCAGCTGTCTACCAGCTCCACCTGGTACGCAGGCTAAGACCCTACCTGGCCGCGGACTGTCTCACCAGAGTGGTGCATGCTCTAGTTATCTCCCGCTTGGACTACTGCAACACACTCTACGTGGGGCTACCTTTGAAGGTGACCCGGAAACTGTTGGGATACTGCCAGGGAGATAAAGTCCATCTTGGCCCCCAAGCTTGGTGCCGGACGATCCATCGACCTCCCGTAGTCAGGCAATATCAGCAATTCAGCGACACTAAGCCTCAGGCTTAGTGCACACTATATCAGCAGAATTCACACAGCAGGAAGTTGCACAAGCAGAGAGCAGAACATGCATATTTACAGTTTATTAGGCATTGGTCAGAACAAAGAAATCATGACCGTCTCCTCCGACTGCTCAGGCAAGACAGCCAAAAACGAAACGAACTTACAACATAAACATCCTGTGAGACAGGAACTTACGCAGGCTGTTATGCAAACATCCTGCTCCCTTTTAAGGTGGAACGGAAATATCCTAACATCCTCCCCCTTTCCGTGTAACCTGTAGTACCTGTGGTTCAACCCAATTGCAACCTTTGTGCGTAAACCTTCAGTTGTTCTCGGTTAACAACCTTAGACAACAGATCAGCAGGAATTTCATTTCCTGGCATGTAGGACACCTGAATGAGTCCTTTCTGAATACACTCTCTTGCACGATGTAGCTTAATCTGCAAGTACTTGGTCCTTTGCTTGCAACTCTCCGAGTTCAGCAAAGCCAAACAAGATCTATTGTCTTGATACACTTGTATAGGACATTTTACAGAAACCCCAATGTCCTTAAACAGTTGCATCAACCATTCACAATCCATGAGTGAAAATGACAGAGCATTGAGTTCTGCTTCACAGGAACTTAGGCTAACTGTTGTCTGCTTTTTGCACAACCAGTCAAACAGGCAGTGGTTGTACATGTAGCATACTCCAGAAGTGCTTGTACCATCCGTGGTGTCACTTCCAAAACTTGCATCTGCAAAGATTTCAAGACCTCCAGTCTTCTGACTGGTGAACCTCAGCCTGTAGTGCATAGTCCCTTTCAAATACCGGGCTATGCGCTTCAGAGCTTTCCAATCCTGAACAGTAGGATTGTTAGCATGTCTGCTAAGCAGGTTAGTGCTTACAGCAATGTCAGGTCTCGAACATCTAGCAATGAAATTCAACTTGCCTAGAATGCATCTGTACAGCGTTGTGTCAGAAAACGCTTCAGCAGTACTGTCTACCTGGTAACCTGTCACCATCGGTGTGTCTGCTGGGTTTGCATCAACCAAATTCAACCTGGTTAATACATCAGCAATTTTCTGTGTTTGGTGTACCAGAAAATTACCTGCTTGGTCCCTCTCCACCTGCAGAGAAAGATAGTTGGATACCTCACCAAGATCCTTCATGTCAAAGTGCTCCTTCAGCTGAGCTAGGGTGCTTTGGTAGAAAGCCTGATTCTTCCAAAACATTAGAAGATCATCAACAAAACATAAACAATACAGTTTGTTTTGTCCCTCCTCCTTGACAAACACACATGGATCTGCTTTGCCCTGGTGAAAACCTAGAGAAAGCAACGTTTCAGTGAGTTTTGTGTTCCAACACCTGGCACTCTGCTTGAGACCATATAAGGATTTCCGCAGTTTACAGACCATTCCCTTCTGTATCTGCATCCCGTCAGGTGGAAGCATGTACAGCTGCTCGTTCAAAATTCCGTACAAAAAAGCTGTATTAATGTCATGATGGGAAACATGCAGTTTCTCCTCCGCAGCGATCTTGAGCATCAGCCGAATGCTCTCATATTTGACCGTGGGTGAGTAGGTCTCGTGGTAATCCTGCCCTGGTACCTGTGAAAAACCTCTGGCAACCAATCTGGCTTTGTGTCTGACAACCTTGCCATTCTGATCTGTCTTGGCCTTGAAGACCCATTTGCTGCCAACCAGTCTCATTCCTGGGACTACCGGTACCAGTTCCCAAGTCTGGTTCCTGTTTAAGGAATCAACTTCAGCCTTCATGGCATTAAGCCAAGGCTCAGCATCTTTAGAGGTTAACTCCTGGACCTCTTTGAAGCTTGAAGGTTCCCACACCTTCTCTGAGCTACTAAGAACAGCAGTTGCCATCTTAGCAAACTCATCAGCAAATCTCTTAGGAGGTTTGCCTTTGGTCGCCCTTTCAGACCTGCGAACCAGACGCAAGTCTTCTGGACTCATCTCCTCCTTCTTAGGAGAATAGTGACCAATGGTGAACAGTGGTTCTTCCAGTTCATTGTCAGACTCATCAGATGGTCTGACTGAGGCCTTTGCGCTCTTGTAGTCTGCTGTGTCATCACTGTCACTGACAGCAGCAGCAGCGCCGCCCACTGAACTGGAATCCGAACTCTGATCATCATCATCATCATCATCATCATCATCATCATCAGCTTTCTCAGCATGATCTGCTTTCTTCACATCACCTTCATCCTCCTCTGGGTAACTCTGGAAAATTCCCACATTTTCCCCCCACTTAGGATTGTACTCAACACTCCTTGTGAACTTTATGGATTTAGAGTTAGTCATCCATACCCTGTATGCACCTTTTTCGTACCCCATGAACAAACCATGTGCCCCACGCTTCCCAAGCTTGTTGCTTTGTGGGGTGTGCACCCACATGTCAGAACCAAAGATTCTCAAGTGCTTGACATTAGGTTTCTTACCAAACATCTTCTCATAGGGAGTGCAGCCAATAGGTGATGACAGTCTGCGATTAAAAGTGTAAACCAAATTCGAGAGAGCCTCCCCCCAAAACTTCTCAGGGAGGTTGGCATCATGCAACAAGGTTTTTATTCCTTGCAGCAACGTTTGATTTGCTCTCTCCGCAAGCCCATTCATCCATGGCGATCTAGGCGTTGACAAGTCATGCTGGATTCCCTTCTCAGTCAGGAAAGCTTCAAACTGCTGAGAAGTGAACTCCCCGCCTCGATCAGTAAACAGACAACCAATACGTTTACCGTGAGCATTCTCCAACCAAGCACAGAATGCCTTGAACTTAGGAAATGCTTGCGATTTCTGCTCGAGCATAAACACATGAATGTACCTGGAAAAAGAATCAATTAGAACCATGAAGTACCTTGCTCTTCCCAAAGAGGGCGCTAGAGGGCCTACCAGGTCTGCGTGAACTAGCTGGTAGGGTTTGGAAGCCTGCCTGCTAGACTCCTTGCCTTTTGGAGCAACCTTCACCTTGTTCTCTGCACAAGATACACATTTCATGTGAAATTTACAAGGTTTGATGTCCAAACCTTCAACCAACCCAGGCATCTTGGCTAGCGCTTGCCAAGAGAGGTGACAAAACCTTCGATGTGCATCATGAATGCAACCTGCATGAAGAACCTTGTTAGTTTGTGCAACACAACAAGTATCAGCATTAGACATAGCAACACCATTGTCATCATAAGTTAGACAGAACAAACCATCCATCAACTTTGCATGCCACATGTCCTCTTTGCCTTTTCTGATGACACAGATAGTCTTCTTGAAGGATACCTCAAAACCACGCCCAGTCAGCTGTGGTACACTTATCAAATTGTCCACAGCTCCTGGAACAAAAAGAACATTACTAATCGTAGTATGCAGACTTTCAAGTTTCACAGTCCCAACTCCTGTAGCTTGCAAAGTCCTTCCATCAGCCAGCTGGACCTCTCCATCTTGAGGTGTGAAGGAGATGAACAGATGGCGGTCTTTGGTGAGATGGCGCGTGGCCGCAGAGTCAACAATAAACCTGGCCTTCCCCTTCGAAGCAGATTTGCTGGCAAACAAAACCTTGTTTTCCACCAGCGTGGGCTTTTGCAGCTTGCCTTTAGCCTTTGGTGAAGCTGTGCCAGCAAACATAGCCGTGTTTTCCACTGGCGAGGGCTTTTGCAACTTGCCCCCCTGCTCCTGGCCATCAGACGTGCCTTTAGCCTTTGGTGAAGCTGTGCCAGCAAACAAAGCCTTGTTTTCCACTGGCGAGGGCTTTTCACCCCCCTTCTGCTTCGGGCCATCTGCAGGCTTTTGTCTCTGTTTACTTCTGGCCTTCCGGCCTCTGCAAAGTTGACCTTGGCTCCCATGGGAAACAGAGCTCTCAGCTGCCGACTCCTTGGCTCCCCCTGGAGGCTGGAATGCTGCCTGGGATGACATCACAGTCAGCTCCCCCTGCAGCTTGCAACCGGTGCCCTCGGCATCTCTGCATTCACTCGCATTCTGGGAAACAGCCAGGACCTCTGATGCATTCAAACACTGGGCTGGGATTATTGGCTGGTGGGCCTTTTTCAAAGCATCCCACATGTCACGTGCCGTGAGATTTCCAGCAAGCGTCTTTATTTCCTCCAGAGAGACGGATAAAACTATGATATCCACGGCCTTCGAATCCTGGGCCTGCCATTTCTCTGTCCGAGGAACTGGAGTGGGTTCAAATATAGTATGCCAGACTCCAAACTGACGCAGCAAACTCTCACACCATTTAGCCCAGGTCTGATAATTGTGCCGATTTAACTTAGGGCACTCAGAGGCCTCAGAAGCTTGGAAAATCTCCATTCCAGCTTTTTGCTTTAGCCGTGAGCCTTTATTGCCTTCTAAGACTTCTTATCTCGGCAGCCCATAAATCACGATGCCTCTGGCTCGGCTCCCAGGCCAATTAGGCTTTGCCGGACATCAAAGGCCTTTCCGCGGCATCCAGAATAGCCTCTACTTTCACTTTTCCAGCACATACCTCTCAGCAGTCTGTCGCAGTCTTACTCTCCTGCAAGTGCCGTGAATCTGGGCCCGAAACCTGTTGTTGGGATACTGCCAGGGAGATAAAGTCCATCTTGGCCCCCAAGCTTGGTGCCGGACGATCCATCGACCTCCCGTAGTCAGGCAATATCAGCAATTCAGCGACACTAAGCCTCAGGCTTAGTGCACACTATATCAGCAGAATTCACACAGCAGGAAGTTGCACAAGCAGAGAGCAGAACATGCATATTTACAGTTTATTAGGCATTGGTCAGAACAAAGAAATCATGACCGTCTCCTCCGACTGCTCAGGCAAGACAGCCAAAAACGAAACGAACTTACAACATAAACATCCTGTGAGACAGGAACTTACGCAGGCTGTTATGCAAACATCCTGCTCCCTTTTAAGGTGGAACGGAAATATCCTAACATCAACTGCAGTTAATCCAGAATGCGGCAGCTAGACTGGTGACTGGGAGTGGCCGCCAGGACCACATAACACCGGTTCTGAGAGATCTGCATTGGCTCCCAGTACGTTTCTGAGCCCAATTCAAAGTGTTGGTGCTGACCTTTAAAGCCCTAAGCGTCCTCGGTCCTGTATACCTGAAGGAGCGTCTCCACCCCCATCGTTCAGCCTGGACACTGAGACCCAGCGCCGAGGGCCTTCTGGCAGTTCCCTCATTGCGAGAAGTAAGGTTACAGGGAACCAGACAGAGGGCCTTCTCGGTACACCCTCCCTTCAGATGTGAAGGAAATAAGTAGTTATCCTATCTTCAAAAGACATCTGAAGGCAGCCCTGTTCAGGGAAGCTTTTAACATTTAACGCTGTATTGTTTTTAATACTTGATTGGGAGCTGCCCAGAGTGGCTGGGGAAAGTCAGCCAGATGGGCAGGGTATAAATAATATGTTGTTGTTGTTGTTGTTGTTGTTGTTGTTATTTTGAATCCTGGACAATCCATACCAGGAGATTTACTGCAAAAGCACAATATACCTTCCAAGAAAATGCCACTTGTGCAAAACTGTTGCCTTTACCCAGGTATGGCATTTTAAAACTGACAGCCGTGGTGTGGTGTGGTGGGTATATTTGAGGGTAGCAGGCTATGAAGAAGCTCAACATCGATCACATTTCTGCTGATATATATAGGAACTAGGACGCCTGGTGGTGGAAAAACACTTCAAGTTGCAGATCGCTCCGGTACAGAGCTATAAGCACTGAAGTTTCTTTTGCCTGTCTATTTTATGCATGTGTGTTCATTGAAGGAAGGAGGGAAAAGAAAGCCTGCAACAAGACTGCAATCCTGTATATGCTTACCTGGGAGAAAACCTTGCTGGACACAATGGGACTTGCTTCCAAGTACTCATAAGCATGCACTTTGATCTGATGGGGCTTAGGAGCCTAAATGGCCAGCAGCTGGGTAATTATGCAAGGACACAGAAATTGACTGAACTCTTTTTGGTATGTTTTGCAAATTACCCAGCATCTCAGCTCCTGTAATGACAGCTTTGATCCTAGCTCTATCTCTTTGCTGCATTCCTAGAACTCTGTGGCACCTGAATAGAATTCAGAAACAGCCCGTGCTTTATGAAAACAAAGCGTCTTAGAGTTGAGTGAATGAGAAGAGAAGACTCCCTGGAAAAGACCCTGATGTTGGGAAAGATTGAGGGCACAAGGAGAAGGGGACGACAGAAGACAAGATGGTTGGACAGTGTTCTCCAAGCTACCAGCATGAGTTTGACCAAACTGCAGGAGGCTGTGGAAGACAGGAGTGCCTGGCGTGCTCTGGTCCATGGGGTCACGAAGAGTTGGACACGACTAAATGACTAAACATCAACAACAATTGTGGAATAGGTTTTGGTGTACAAGAGTGGCATAAAGTGTTATTCTAAGATGACGGGTGTAGGTACACACACACACACACACACAGAGAGAGAGAGAGAGAGAGAGAGAGAGAGAGAAAGAGCTCTGTGTGTGTACATTGTAAACAGTAAGGTTAGAGGGAAATGAAATGTAAAAGCTACAAACTCACAATTACATCAAAGCTTAAATCAGGGATGGTGAAACTGGCCCTCCAGATGTTGTTAAACTCCAATTCCCATCAGCTCCCGTCAGGAATGGTTGGAACTGTAGTCCACCTACATCTGGAGGGCCACAGGTTCCTTATCACTGGCTTAAAGGTCTGTAAAATAATCATAGCGAAAGCAGTGCTGATTATATAAGACTATTATATATAGGGAAGGCTGTATTAGTGGAAGAGCCATAGCTCATTGGTAGAGCATCCTCTTTGCATGCAGAAGGTCCCAGGTTCAATCCCCAGCATCTCCAGGTAGGGCTGGGGAAAATTCATGCTTGAAAGCTTTGAGAGTCAGTGCCAGCCTATGCAAGCAATACTAGGCTAGATGGACCATGGGTCTGACTCAGTAGAAGGAAGCTTCCTATATTCCTTGTGCTTCTATCACACCACCTTTGCCTCACTGTAAAACTCTTGTCTCTTTCTGCTTTGTTTCACCTTGTGAAATGCAGTTTGGAAGCCCAGTCCCTTGGCATGCTCAACCCAGTGGACCACATCTACCCTGTTCTTACACCACAACGGTCTATTGTTCTTAAAATTTTTGTTGGCTGAATTATTTCCATGTTCCATCTTCAGATTTCAAATCTACTGGAGACCACCCAACGTCCATCATCTGGTTTAAATTTACATTCGTCAAAGTCCATGGGCAATGGCTTTCTGGCACATGGTATATGTTTAGGATTACAGGGAATTATTCGTTCCTTCTGACATTGATTATAGTGAATCCATACAAGGCTTTGAGTATTGTTTCATTTTATTGGTCATGTCTGCACCAATGTGTTGCGCTGTTAGCTGGGATGGAGCTTTAATGTCTCTAAAGCACTTCTCTTCCAGTGCTTGAGCTCTCATCCAGGATTCAGATGGCTCTGCAAAGCAGTGATAGGAAACATAATGTCATGAGTTTGGAGGAGTAGGCTGCACGTAGAGACCCTTCTACCTCCTGGATCCAGCAAGTGTTAAAATGTAAGCCAGGCTAGCTTCCTGATGAGGTGATTGATTTTCAGCCATGAATATTCCATGACGTCACAGAATCTTGGCCAGTGGCTACATGAGGTTCAGAACCATTTGGCCCTTTTCACGGATCTAAAATCCACATGATGTTATGCAATATTTATCTATACATCTATTGATCAAGCTGGTGACCTATTTATTAATTAATAATGTAACTTAATGTGGAACTGCCACTTTTGATCAAAATGCACAGCTCCACCATTTTTCTTCCCTATGGTCCCATGTGAATGGTATGCCAACTGATAATTAACACACAAATGGGGATTTCTGCAGCTGCAAGCCATTATCACTATCAGTATTAAAGAGTATTCACAAATGGCTAATTTTAATTATAGAACTGTAGAGATGGAAGATATCTCAAAAGGTTCTCTAGTCTAACCCTCTGCCATTGCAGGGAAGCTGCTGCTATAAGATCCCTGATTGCTGGCCATCCAGTCTCTGCTTAAAAACATCTAACTAAAGAGAATCTGCCACTTCCCAAGGTAGTCCATGTCTGTATTCTTCCTAATGTTTACTTCAAATCCCCTTATCTTGTAAGTTGAACCTATTGGTCCAGGGCCTGCCCCCTAGAGCACCAGAGAACAACTTTCTCCATCATCTACATGCTAGTCCTTCAAATATTTGAAAGCGGCTATTGTATCACCTCTTTATCATCTCTTCTATCTTCGTTGCTCTCCTTTGAACCTCTTCGTTTGTCGATATCCTTCCTAAACTGCAGGGCCCAGAACTGTACATGATACCTCCAGGTGAGGCCTGATCATATCAGAATCAGGTTGTACCGAGGCCAAGAGACAACTTCCTTACAGCAGATACTCTTCTTATCTCCTGGTAGTTTATTTGACATCTGAAAGTATCATCCTTGCCAGTTTCTACTCACTTGGCTAAGCTCTGGGTCGCCCCTCCCCGGTCCAGCTCTGTACCAAACAGAAAGAATGTTTCCAAACACATACCAACAGTGGAATAAAGGAGAAAAACAAAACCCCTCCCTGGCTATTGATAACTGTGGATAAAAAGCCTCAGAACGTGTGAATAATTTTTCAATTATGTAAAGTCAGAATTTGATGGACATGTTTCATGATTGATATTTCTACCTGAACACAGCTGTCCTTACCACCCTCTTCTGGACAGGCAGCAACATGAAGCGCTCAAGACAAATTAAATGGAGGCATGATTGCTGTCCTGCCAAGGAAATTCCATGCAATTAAACACATCACTAACATAAAAAGCAATGAAATGCTATTAATGTCCAGTTCATGTGCTGGCCAGTCAAGCACTCTCAGGACAGTACGAGTCTAATCTGTGCCAAGATTCTTGTTTACATTTGTAGGAGTCACATGTACCTCAGCAGGTCTGATTTCCTTCACACGTCTACACTCGATTACTCCTGTTTACCCCAATTTAAGTGATGAAGCTTAAAGCCACCCAGAGCCAAATGTGGGTCATACATTCTTTGCACAGAAGGTGTACTAGAAGGCCCTAAATCTTTAAAAGGCCAATACTGATTGGATAGCTTAATGCCTGATAACATCATATGCAGGCACCCCCAATCTTTAATAGGACCTGCAATGTTGACAACACCCATTGACTCTTTCCAACATCAGCGAAGACTTGATCAAATAACTCTTTAGCCTCTTGTCCTATTTTAACTGCTGAGCTGCTTTAATGGGGCTGTTTTACGGTAGATTTAATAATGGGTGTTTATATTTTAATGTTTGGATGGGATCATTTTATTGTGTATGGTGTAACTGTTTTTAAAACATTTTAAAAATTGGTTTCAGATAAATATGAAAACAAGAACTATTCAACACTTATCCAGCAGCACATCTAATGCTGTTTGTTCTGTCCATTGACTTTAGACTTTAGGCTTACACATTCAACGTTCAAACACATTACCATATTTTTCGCCCCATAGGACGCACCTAATTTTTTTTTGGGGGGGGGGAAATAAAGAAAAAAAATTATTTCCCCCCCAGGCACGGGGCAGGCACAGGGGAAGCCCGAGCTTCCCCCGACCCCAGCCCCCAGAACAGCCTGCTATCCGCAAGCCTAGGGAGCCGCGCCGGTCTCCCCAGGCTTGCGGAGAGGTGCGCAAAGCCTGGGCGCGCTCTTCAGCACGCACTAGGCTTCGGAATGCAGGCAGCTCTGCGCCACCCTCCGGATCCCGGCGCGGCTTCGCACCGGGCTCCGGAGGGTGGCGCAGAGCTGCAGGAAGCCCGGGAGCACAGGCAGCTCTGTGCCACCCTCCGGAGCCCCGCACGGCTTCGCGCCGGGATCCGGAGGGTGGCGCAGAGCTGCAGGAAGCCTGGGAAAGCCTGCATTCGCCCCATAGGATGCACACACATTTCCCCTTCATTTTTGGAGGGGAAAAAGTGCGTCCTATAGGGCGAAAAATACGGTACTTAACGTCATCTTATCCACGCAGAAGACTGAGCAGTTGGTTATAACAAGATCTTGATTCTGGTCAATAACATAGTTAAAGAGAGGGGTCCACGTTTCTTGAAAGGTATCTCTTTTTGCTTTGTCTTTAATCGCCCTCCTGTGTCTGGTGAGATGCTGAGACATTGTATCCCAGATATTATTTTCCCTTATATTCAGGAGTATTTCAGGGTGCAATATTAATTATTCTGTATTTTAACAATGCTGTGCAACTGTAAACCACTTAGAAACCATATTGATATCAAGGGGAATATAAATCCACACAAAACAACAACAATAAGGATATTAACAACAGAGACTATGGTGGTGTGAGGGTCAAATTTAGGGGCAGGCAGTCCAGGTGTTTGTCATGCTGTTATGTCTGTGTTGTGGGAAGGGTCCCTACTGTTGCTTTTTAAAAAAATCTGTGGGGAAATGTAGAATGTCAGTGCCCTTTCAACAAACTTCCTGTGTCAGAGTGATGACGATGAGATCCATGTATGCCCATTTAAGATTCTATGACGGCGATAGGTCCCATGTTCAAACTATCCATCAAATTTGCAAAAAGGGTGTGTGTAGGATGAAAGAAGTATCTGATGATGGGAGCTAGGATAGTGATGCCTGCTTTAAGCCTTTCCCAACCTGGTGCCCTCTACTTCTGTCAGCACATCCCAATGGTGAACGATGATGGGAGCTAGAAATCTGGAGGACATGCGGTTGGGCAGAGCAGAAACCAAAGATAACCAACACCGCACCCTCTGGTTGTTATTAGATGCCAGCTCCCCATCAGCCCCAGACAACCGAACTACTGCCCAATGGGAATGGGATTTGTAGTCCACCTTATCTAGAGGGCTGCAGGTTGACTGCCCCAGGCAGAGAACATGTGTGAATACAGTGGTACCTTGGGTTACATATGCTTCAGGTTACATACGCTTCAGGTTACAACTCTGCTAATCCAGAAATATTACCTTGGGTTAAGAACTTTGCTTCAGGATGGGAACAGAAATCATGCTCTGGCGGTGTGGCGGCAGCAAGAGGCCCCGTTAGCTAAAGTGGTGCTTTAGGTTAAGAACAGTTTCAGGTTAAGAACGGACCTCCGGAACGAATTAAGTACTTAACCGGAGGTACCACTGTACATGCATTTCCTTTTACATGCCATACTTGTAAATGTGTTTCTGAGAGGGGTTGGGGGTTACTGTTTTCTTTTCTTACTTTTCTTATGTATTTTGTGTTTTTATCTTGTGTTTTTATGCTGGGCACCGATGAAGTGCGGCATGCAAATTTTTAATAAATAATAATAATTATAAATTCCCATTCCTTTGAATGATCTTCAAAAAGGGCTGTCACTTGGAAGATGGAGCATGCTTGTTTTCCCCTGCTCTGGAGAGTAAGACTCAAACCACTGTCTTTAAGCTACAGGAAAGGAGATTTCAACTAAACACCAGGAAGAACTTTCTGACAGTTAAGAGCCTTTGGGCAGGGGAACTAACCAACTCCATGGGAAGGTGATCGACTCTCCTTCCTCGGAGGTTTCCAAGCAGAGGTTGGATGGCCATTTGCCATGCATGCTTTAGCTGAGATTCCTCCGTCGCAGGGGGTTGGATTAGATGATCCCTGAGGGTCCCTTCCAGCTCTACGATTCTATGAACTGCCAGCCAGCCTGACTGGACCAGTCTCTTCCTTGGAGACTCGGGCTCCTGTCTCTCCCGCCTTCCTTGACCAGCCTCGGGGACACACGCCCACCCCCACCCCGAAGATCTTCGTGGGAGAGGGCGGGAAGGAGACGGCGCCACCCTGCGCGTTGCCAGGCGGGGGGGGGCGTGGGTGGGGCCGGCCCCGCGCAGCCCCGCCACTCGCCATGGGGCTGCAGCCCCACTCTCTGCAGCCTCCAGGGGGAGGGCTCGGTCCCCAGCCGCTCCCCACGCCGCCCCAGTTAAATGCGGCGCCCGCCGCTCTGCCTCCTCTCAGTCCCGAGCCAGCGGCCAGAGCGCAACCGGCACCGCCAAGCAGCGGCCTCCCTTCTCTGCGCCTCACCCCGCCCCGCCGCCTTTACCTGCCCCAGGACCAGGGAGGCGTCGTCCGGCTGCCGCTCTCCTCGGCGTCGCGTGGCTGCCCCTCTTCGCCTTCCAGACGGCCGAGGTGAGTGAGGGGCTCCGGGGAGAGCCGGGCACCTGAGGGCGAGAGAGCGCGGGGCTGAGAGAGCGCATGGCACCAGGACTCATGACCTCCCCCCTCCCCACGGGCAAGGGGGCAGGCTGGGTATCCTGCTAATAACGGGGCGCAGGGGGAAGGGCGGTGGGGAGGCGAGCCCCCTCAATCCTGAAAGTTTTTTCTTCCTCATCCCCCGAGAAACTGTTTTCCCGCCACTCCCCTGGCAAAAGGCAAATCCAAGCTGAGCATCTCCTTTGCTTGTTGCATACAGCAGTAGGTACAAGGTAAAGGACCCCTGGATGGTTAAGTCCAGTCAAAGGCGACTATGGGGTGCGGCGCTCATTTCGCTTTTCAGGCCAGAGTTTGTCCACAGACAGCTTTCTGGGCCATGCGGCCAGCATGACTAAACCGCTTCTGGCGCAACAGAAATGCCGTTTACGTTTCCGCCGCAGCGGTACCTATTTATCTACTTGCACCGGTGTGCTTTCGAACTGCTAGGTTGGCAGAACCCCCGACCTTCTGATCAAGTGCAGCTGGAAGACTGGAGGGAGTGGGGAGAGACGTGTGCGTGCCAAAGTGGGGGTCCAGAAGCCATGCGGGGTTTCCACGTATTATTTATTAATTGTATTTCTATGCCACCATTTCTTCCAAGGAGCTCAAGGTGGTGCACATGGTTCTTCTCCCCATTTTATCCTGTGAGGTAGGTTAGGCTGAGAGATGGTGATTGGCCCAAGGTCATGTTAATGCATAGGAAGAGGGGTGTGTATCAGACAGACAGGTAAGTTTATGGAAAGAACACGAGGGATCGTTTCTCCCCCTATCCCAGGCATTCTACTTTTCCTTGACTTAAATACCATAATGGGATATAGATAAACACCCAAGCCTCCATAAAAAGAGATTGCACACCTTTTCTGAGCAGGTCTTTACCTCCTTATCCAATTCCTTGCGTCTTCATCCCAGCTGCTCCTCAGAAGTTTTTGTTAATCTTTTGGGGAAATTTCTGCTCCTTTGTTCATAAAATCTATCCCATCTTCTCGGGTAGAAGATCAGAACTGCAGAGTTCTTGTAATGAGTTCCTGCCTTTCATATCCTTTTATAAATAATAATAATAGCAGCATATGTGTCAGGGGGTGAGGTATGGTTTTTGTTTGTTATTATGGCATCCCTTTTCGTGTTTTTATATGGTAAACTGCCCTGTGATCGTTGGATGAAGGGCGGTGCAGAAATTCAATTCAATAAATATTTACGATACCCAGAAATCTGTAGCTCCATTCTGAGTTTTTGTATAGGGCAATGTTTGCCAGGAAACGGATGGCAGTATTGGGATAGAAGAGCCTATTGCCCTCTTATTATGCCATCCTCTCAATCCCTGTTCTCACCTATCTACTAATTCATGTGAGACTCTTAATCTTAGGATCGTGGGTTTGAGTCTGACATTGGGCAAAATATTCCTGCATTGCAGGGGGTTGGACTAGATGACCCTTGTGGTCCCTTCCAATGCTATGCTATGATCTGCTCAGAGGAGCAAGCCTAGAGCCAGGTATGCTGCTCACTGCTATGAATAAGAATGGGGTCAGCTGGCTGGTCCATCTAGCCTAGTATGCTGTACTTGAAAGCTTTTCTAAATCTACCTGGAGATGCCAATAACTAAACATGGGACTTTTTATATTGTGATAAAGCATAAGAGATCCTGCCAATAAATAAAGCTCCCTTTGACCACTCCTGTTCCTTGCACAGAACCAGGGGATTGGTTCCTAAGAACTGTGGCTCCTTACAGAGCACAGACTTCCCTTCACTTCTTCTAAGCTCCCTCTGGCCTTGGACATTTCAGATCTTCAAGCAGCATCCCAAGGGTTGTTGGGGGTAAATTTGGAAATGCAGGTGCTTGGCTCAGGGATGCTTCATACACGGTAATTTTCTTGCACAGGTATGACGCCTGAATAGGAAATGTGTGCCCCATCACATGCCATGGACGCACACACGCCTTCTGTAAAATACATAAATGCATACCTGTGCATTGCACACGGTGGTGCACATGCAATGTACAAACTTTCCCACAGAAATGGTAACTGTATAAAAAAGCATTAAGATTTTTGAGCCACCTTCGTTTTCTCCATCCATTTTTCCTGTTGCAATCTGGAAAGTTTGCCTTATCACCCCAGGCCCAGTGGTGCTGGTGAGGAATTTCCTAACATCTCCTTGTTGGAGTTTAAGTAAGAAATGGTACCTACTTCTTAGTGTGGTCCTGATTATCTAGAGCTGCTTACAGTAGTGGTTAGCAATCTCGAAGGTAACTGAACTTGTCTGGGACCTTGAATGCTTTTTGCAGCTGTTAACTCCATAGCGTTGCCCCACACATGACTGTTAAGACTGATACATGCTTCACTGCAGTGCTCTGAGCATGACAAGATCTGTCCAAGGCTATCATGTCTTCTTCCATGCCTGACTGTTTAGCTTTTACATCTGCTCTGCATTGGCTTAAATTGTACCTGCAATCAAGGTACACTGCACGTGGTAGGCAAGTTTGCACAGGCAGTCACTTGCTGCCTAGGTATGTGAGCAGGCGAAATCAATTCAGCAGCTGTGAGTAGGGGATTGTTTGCTGTATCCGGCTCATATGTCACCGCAGTTTCTTGTTCTTATGTGTAACATTGTGACCAAAGCAGTTGTTGGTAGGGAACTGTGTGCCCTACACTATTTATTTCCTCTGTAGCAGATACAGAGGGATATTTAGCTGTGGAATCAGCCAAGAATGACTAGGGCTGCAATCTAATACACACTTGACTTCTGAGAAGACATGTATAGGATTGTGTAGTATGGCTCCTACCCTGTTACACAAGACATGCCAATTCATAATGTGGGTATAACTAATCAATTATTGCAGCAACCCAAACCCAGGGTAAGTTAATTGTGTTTTAGACCCATTGGAATTGATGGGACAGAACTTTTACAATTGCAGATTAGTTTATTGCAATGGGATTTAAGCACAACTAACCTCTGGATTTGGGCCAATAAATCTGCATACACTTGCATATGTATAAACAGTTCTGAAAATGGGGTACTCAGTTGCGTTCTGTTGTATGGGGGGGACAAAAGGTTGTATCTTTTAATATACCTACCTAGACGATACCTAGCAGCTGTGATTTTTGTATGTACTTATATTTAAAATTGTATTATTCCTGTTAATAGGCTCACTATCGTAAAAATTTCTTATTAATAACCAATCAATCAAGTAATGGAGTGTTGCTATTTACACTTGAACACAGTGGGATTTCCTTACAAGTCAGTGTGCAGTGTCCAAGACTATAAATGTTGCAGACCTGAAACATTTTGATGAGGTTAGGACCTATAAAAGAATTCTCTGTAATTGGGCAAACTTGTTCCTGGAAGTAAACTGTTGCATGTATAATGGCAGCACAGAAAGAGCTCCTATGTAAGAGGCAGAAGCATGTTCTATAGGGGCCTTGCTTACCAGAAAAAGTCTAGTGGTTTTAGTGCCGAGAAGGCAGACAGGAAAGGCATGGCTCCATATTGCTGGAGTCAATGGGACTTTTGTCCCATAAACCTGGTGGTTAAAAGCAGCACAATAAATTATCCTTCAAAAAACCTTGCCAGCATCTCACACTGGAATCGCCAAACCTCCAAGAATGAAATCTTGTAAAAGCCAGGGTAATAAGCTGCCTTGAGGATGGTGTTTAGGACCTGGCAGCAAAGAAAACTTTTCTGAAGCGAATCTTTATGGTTCGCTTGCAGAGCTCAGCTTTGGTATTTGCCTCTCAGAGGGTGGCTCTGTACAGTAAGTGGATTTGCTTCGGAGATGGAATTGGCCCCGCATGAAATATGAATTCCTGTCTGGAATGCGGGCAGGAGAGTTTGGTATTTCATCCCCCCCCAAAAAAAAGTAAAATGACACTATCTACCTAAACTAATAGGCTTTTACTGAAGCCATCTGGAAGAACTGTTGTTCAAATCTTTAAAACCAAAAAAAAAAGGGAGAAAAAAGAAATATATCTTTCCCTCCTTTAAAAAATTATTATTATTTCATCAGACGCCATTTGGTGAGAGAGTCTTTTCTTTTCTTTTGGATTCCTTTTTCACCAGACAATGGTATTTCTTTAAAATAGAATTCTGTGTGAATTTGTCCTTTGGTTGTTCAGAACTCAATACGTCTCCTGAGGTTTCCTGCAAGGCTTCTCAAGCAAAGCTTAAAACATTCCTCAGTGTCTCCAACAGGGGCCCTTTGCTAAAATTTCCTAGGTATGCATCTAACCTCATTTTGAGAGGTGGGAGGGGGGATTGCTCTGCTCACAAGTGTGTGGCTGCAACATCTGAAGAAAGTAGCTGGCATAGATGAGTTATAGTCTGCCGCTGCTGGGAGAACAACTAAGAGATACTTGATCTGCTAAGTGCTTATTCTGGAGTGCTCTGATTTAGGGTGAGTTAATGGTGCAAAGCTTATGTATATTGACTTGGGAATAAGTCTCATCATATTTGGTGGTTCTTACTCCCAGGCAAAGGGACGCGGGTGGCGCTCTGGGTTCATAGAATCATAGAATCATAGAATCATAGAGTTGGAAGAGACCACAAGGGCCATCGAGTCCAACCCCCTGCCAAGCAGGAAACACCATCAGAGCACTCCTGACATATGGTTGTCAAGCCTCTGCTTAAAGACCTCCAAAGAAGGAGACTCCACCACACTCCTTGGCAGCAAATTCCACTGTCAAACAGCTCTTACTGTCAGGAAGTTCTTCCTAATGTTTAGGTGGAATCTTCTTTCTTGTAGTTTGGATCCAATGCTCCGTGTCCGCTTCTCTGGAGCAGCAGAAAACAACCTTTCTCCCTCCTCTATGTGACATCCTTTTATATATTTGAACATGGCTATCATATCACCCCTTAACCTCCTCTTCTCCAGGCTAAACATGCCCAGCTCCCTTAGCCGTTCCTCATAAGGCATCGTTTCCAGGCCTTTGACCATTTTGGTTGCCCTCCTCTGGACACGTTCCAGTTTGTCAATGTCCTTCTTGAACTGTGGTGCCCAGAACTGGACACAGTACTCCAGGTGAGGTCTGACCAGAGCAGAATACAGTGGCACTATTACTTCCCTTGATCTAGATGCTATACTCCTATTGATGCAGCCCAGAATTGCATTGGCTTTTTTAGCTGCCGCGTCACACTGTTGGCTCATGTCAAGTTTGTGGTCAACCAAGACTCCTAGATCCTTTTCACATGTAGTGCTCTCAAGCCAGGTGTCACCCATCTTGTATTTGTGCCTCTCATTTTTTTTGCCCAAGTGCAATACTTTACATTTCTCCCTGTTAAAATTCATCTTGTTTGTTTTGGCCCAGTTCTCTAATCTGTCAAGGTCGTTTTGAAGTGTGATCCTGTCCTCTGGGGTGTTAGCCACCCCTCCCAGTTTGGTGTCATCTGCAAATTTGATCAGGATGCCCTTGAGTCCATCATCCAAGTCGTTGATAAAGATGTTGAATAAGACCGGGCCCAAGACAGAACCCTGTGGCACCCCACTAGTCACTCTTCTCCAGGATGAAGAGGAACCATTGATGAGCACCCTTTGGGTTCGGTCAGTCAGCCAGTTACAAATCCACTGAGTGGTAGCATAGTCAAGACCGCATTTTACCAGCTTCTTTACAAGAATATCATGGGGCACCTTGTCAAATGCCTTGCTGAAATCAAGGTAGGCTACATCCACTGCGTTCCCTTCATCTACCAGGCTTGTAATTCTGTCAAAAAACGAGATCAGGTTAGTCTGACATGACTTATTTTTCAGAAATCCATGCTGACTATTGGTGATCACAGCATTCCTTTCCAGGTGCTCACAGACTGTTTGCTTAATGATCTGCTCCAGAATCTTCCCTGGTATTGATGTCAGACTGACTGGGCGGTAATTATTTGGGTCCTCTCTTTTCCCCTTTTTGAAAATAGGGACAACATTTGCCCTCCTCCAGTCTGCCGGGACTTCGCCTGTTCTCCAGGAATTCTCAAAGATGACTGCCAGTGGTTCTGAAATCACATCTGCCAGTTCTTTTAATACTCTTGGATGCAGTTCATCTGGCCCTGGAGACTTGAATACATCTAGACTAGCCAAGTATTCTTGTACTATCTCCTTAGTTATTCTGGGCTGTGTTTCCTCTGCTGAATCATTTGCTCCAAATTCTTCAGGTCGGGCATTGTTTTCTTTATCGGAGAAGACTGAGGCAAAGAAGGCATTGAGGAGTTCAGCCCTTTCTGTGTCCCCTGTTTGCATTTCACCATCTTCTCCTCTGAGTGACCCCACTGTTTCTTTGTTCTTCCTTTTGCTACGAACATACCCATAAAAGCCTTTTTTGTTGCTTTTAACCTCTCTAGCAAGCCTGAGTTCATTCTGTGCTTTAGCTTTTCTGACTTTGTGTCTACACGTGCTGGCTATTTGTTTGAATTCCTCTTTGGTGGTTTCCCCCCTTTTCCATTTTTTGTACACATCCTTTTTTAATCTTAACTCAGTTAAAAGTTCTTTAGATAGCCACCCTGGCTTCTTTAGGCACCTTCCATGTTTCCGTCTCATTGGTATTGCCTGAAGTTGTGCTTTTACTATCTCCCTCTTAACAAACTCCCAGCCATCATGAACTCCCTTTCCTTTTAGTATTACTGTCCATGGGATCTCACCCAGCACTTCCCTAAGTTTTATGAAGTCGGCTTTCTTAAAGTCGAGAAATTGAGTCCTAGTATGCTTGGCTGCTCCTTTCCGCTGTATAGTAAACTTCAGAAGAGCATGATCACTCGCGCCTAATGATCCTTCCACTTCTACCCCACTAACCAGGTCATCAACATTGGTTAGGACCAGATCTAAAATGGCTGTTCCTCTTGTAGCTTCTCCCACTTTCTGGACAATGAAGTTGTCTGCAAGGCCAGTGAGGAATCTGTTTGACCTTATGCTCTTGGCTGAGTTTGACATCCAACAAATATCCGGGTAATTGAAGTCCCCCATTACTACTATCTCCCTTCCTTTTGCATGCTTGGCCATCTGTTCCAGGAAGGCATCATCTATGTCCTCCGTTTGGCTTGGGGATCTATAGTAAACTCCCACAATGAGGTCACTGTTATTCTTCTCTCCCTTAATTTTGACCCAAATGCTCTCACTTTGGCTTTGAGGTTCTAAATCTTGGATCTCTTCACAGGTATACACATCCCTGACATATAACGCCACTCCTCCTCCTTTCTTGTCTGGTCTGTTTCTCTGAAATAGATTGTATCCCTCCATTATTACATTCCAATCGTGGGACTTATCCCACCAGGTTTCAGTGATGCCTATTATGTCATATTTAGTTTGCTGTACCAAGAGCTCAAGCTCATCTTGTTTATTTCCCATACTTTGCGCATTAGTGTACAGACATTGAAGTCCATTAATCATTCCCCCGTGTCTCTTATTTAAGGATTTTTTCCTCCCACCACTAGGTCTGCGTGCTGTTTGCTCCATTCGGTCTATGACATTTGGATGATCATCTTCATCAATTGATAGACTCCTACCTTCAGGAGCACTGTCTCCCTCCCCCACATTAGTCAGTTTAAAGCCCTCCTGATGAGGTTTCTGAGATTTTTTGCAAAAACATTCCTACCAACCGTTGTAAGGTGCAGCCCATCGCTTGCCAGAAGTCCATCTTCAAGAAACTGCATTCCGTGATCTAAGAATCCAAACCGTTCCTGTTTACACCATTTGCGAAGCCAGTTGTTCACTTCCACTATTTTTCCCTCTCTCCCTGGGCCACGTCGTTCAACTGGGAGGACAAACCACAGAGCCTAGGACTTGCCGATCAGAAGGTCGGCGGTTCGAATCCCCGCGACGGGGTGAGCTCCCGTTGCTTGGTCCCTGCTCCTGCCAACCTAGCAGTTTGAAAGCACATCAAAGTGCAAGTAGATAAATAGGTACCGCTCCGGAAGGATGGTAAATGGCGTTTCCGTGCACTGCTCTGGTTTGCCAGAAGCGGCTTAGTCATGCTGGCCACATGACCTGGAAGCTGTATGCCGGCTCCCTCGGCCATTAAAGCGAGATGAGCACCGCAACCCCAGAGTTGGTCACGACTGGACCTAATGGTCAGGGGTCCCTTTACCTTTACTCCCACGTAAGTGCACATAGAATAGCAGTCTCAGGCTTCTGTTCTATCTTTTAAATGCCAATGGCACAGTCTGGCTTGGAATAAGACAACTTCCTATGTCCCTCTTCTTTGCCTCTGTCCCACTGCTGGCATTCCAAGACCTATTGCAAAAGTGGGTGGCATACGCCCCTCTCCAACTTCCATCTAGACAAGCAAGAGGGATGACCAGTTTTCAAGCACACGTTGCAGTTAGGCAAAAGCACTCGAAGTGGGTGCAGAACAAGGCTGGGAAATGGGGAGCTGTCTTATACTGAGTCCGACCAGTGATAGCAATCCCCCAGGCACGGTTTGCAACTGGCACAGGTACAATTGCAACCATATGGAGATCTCTGGATGCCAGGTTGGCAACTGACATCTCTATCTGGCTGGCCCTCCAGCTTTCTTAAGCAGGTAAGAAGAAGAGCTTAGTCACTGCATTTATACTCCATCTTTTCCTTCAAGGAGTACATGGTTTACACCCCCAACCCACCCAAGTTAATCCCTACAGTGACCCTGTTAGGTAGGTTAAGAGACTGTGACTGGCCCAAGGTCACCCAGTGAGCTTCATGACGGATGGAGAATTGGACCCTCATCTCCCAGGTCCTTGTCCAACACTCTAGCCCAGGCATAGGCAAACTCAGCCCTCCAGATGTTTTGGGACTACAACTCCCATCATCCCTAGCTAACAGGACCAGTGGTCAGGGATGATGGGAGTTGTAGTCCCAAAACATCTGGAGGGCCGAGTTTTCCTATGCCTGCTCTAGCCACTATGCCACACTGGTTTCCTAGAGTGCTTCTGCTGTATAAATTAACTAAGCAACTAAATATGGGAAAAGCAAACTATCACTTAGAGAAGGATCTGAAATAGTTTACTTGAAGCTTGAATGTGTTTTATTCTGGTTTGTTTTATTTGATGTTTTAATGTGTTGTAAACCGCTTTGAGATTTTCTTATTTAAAATATAAAATGGTAAGGAAATGATGATGGTGATGATACAGTGGAACCTCGGGTTGCGAACGTGATCCGTGTAGGAGGCACGTTCGCAACCTGCAGTGTTCGCAATCCACAGCGCCGTGTCTGCGCACGCACGGGTCTCACGATTCGGTGCTTCTGCGCATGCACAAAGCGCGATTTAGTGCTTCTGCACATGCGCGAGCACCGAAACCCAGAAGTAACCCGTTCTGGTACTTCCGGGATCAGTGCGGTACAAAACCCGAAATCATATAACCTGAAGCACCTGTAACCCGTGGTACCACTGTAACAGTAATAATAAATTTCAGTGCAAAGAAAAGATGCTTAGACATTCTGTTGTGGTGACTGTAACCTCGGTTTAAGGTTCCATTTGGTGATTAGGTCATATATCTAAGCTTCTAACACTGAGTGAGACTACAAGTTAGCCTAGCTCAGTTTTGTTTGCACTGGCTGGCAGCGGCTCTCCAGGGTTTTTAGACAAGGGTCTCTTTCAGCCCTGCCTGGAGATGATGGGAATTGAACCTGGAGGCTCCTGCTTGTAAAGCTGGATGCTGTACCACTGAGCTACAGCTCTACTGCGAAGAAACAGTTGTTCCTAAGTGGTTTACAAAGATACCATACCAAAAATAAGAATGTGCCTTGTTTCCACAAGCCATAGTTGAGATTGACCACAGTTTGTTTGTTTAAAAAGCATTCGTATATTGCTCAATATTTCAAAAATCTCACGGATCAGACGTTAAAACTTCCCTGTAGCTAATTAAAATGAATGGAAGCTTCCAATCTCCTTGTGGTTGTACAGGAAGAGTGGAGTGGGGGGTGGGAATCATGCAAGCGTAGGATTTTCTGTGCTCCTCCCTATAATCCCAAACCATGGTTTAATGTGAAGTGCGAGCAATGCCAATATTTAGGTTCCAGTTGCTCTGCATTGATTCTCCCTTCCTGAACTACTGTTGCCTTAGGTTTCCTCCTTGCAAGGTTTCTGCCTGTGGGTCTGCTTTACATCTCTGCTGTAGAACCCCTGGTGTTTTGTGTTGCAGAGGATTATGTAGGCATATTCTGGCAAGGGCATACTCTTAGGAGAGACACTTGCAAAGCTTGGTGGCTCTCACTGACATCATTTACCCATAATGCTAAACGTTCTGATTAACTGAGGGATTGCCTGTGGCAGCTTTGCTCCTATTCCACTGATCTTGCTGCTGCCACACTGCTGTGAGCTAAACCATGGTTTGAATT
This sequence comes from Podarcis raffonei, assembly GCF_027172205.1. Classification (NCBI taxonomy): domain Eukaryota; kingdom Metazoa; phylum Chordata; class Lepidosauria; order Squamata; family Lacertidae; genus Podarcis; species Podarcis raffonei. Next base: position 77,068,081 of record NC_070607.1, read on the forward strand.
AGCATTGTGTCTGAATTCAAACTCGTGCTTTGTCTTCCCCAGACAAACCGTGAGATGAAAACCAATAACAGACCTTGTTTACAGGTCATGATTTATCTGGAGAAAAGCAATTCATGAGCCCAATAACCTCCTGCAGTTGTACATTGCAGGGGAAGAATATTGGTAATGGTTTTCAGGAAAGTTGTATCTGCTATGTGCATTCATCTCACTGAGGAACTCTCCCCAATCCTTGGATGAGCTTTTGTGGAAACATAGGCTTCCCCCAGATATAGATCTATAATTATTGTAGAGCAATTAAGTTCTCCCTGCTTGTCCCTCAGCCTTCTTCCAGCTTCCTCCAAACAGAAGGAGCTTTGACTATGTGGGTTCAATCCACTGAATGTCTGTCACCAGATTTGGATCAGGGACTTCATAAAGGTTTCATTCAGAGGCTTGCCCCTACGACTCGCCCTTCACACTTCTATGTTACCCGCTTGTGAGGTGGAAGAATTAGTCTTCTGTGGGTTTTTGCAACTCAGACATAGCTTTAAGTATCATATAACATTTTATATTTTAAAAGCGGTTGGAAGTAGTCTCCCCACTCCCCGCCTTCATGCATCTTGGCAAAATGGGCAGATTGTTTTGAAATAGCCTTGTTAAAACAGGGCTTGGAATAGAAATGGGTGTAGGAGGTGTTACATATATACCAAGAGCTTCATGCCCCCCCTTTCTTTCAGCAAGTGAACATGGCACAACAGTTATTCTAAGAACAGAATTGCATGCTACCTGGCAAATGGCTGCTTCCAGACCTGCTTTTGCCAAGATAATGCACAAGTCAGGAGGTAGATTTGCAGGGGAGAAATGCCACGGATCCTTCCCTTCAACCCCCAGTCTTGTTTCCCTCCTAGGTTGTTTTCCTAGGGGACGTTGGAAGGGGAAAATTGGTGGGCAAGAAGAGCATTAAGTACTCCCTCCCAAAATTAGATTCTCCTGGGGCCAGCCCTACTATTAGGCAAAGCAAGGTGACTGCCTCAGACAGCAGATGCTAAAGGGTGTGTGGGGTGGTGGTAGCCTGCGGGAGGGCAGATGTGTGTGCCACACAGCCCCATGCCTTCTAAGCTACTCTGCTGTCCTCAGATGTGCTGAAGGACAGCATCATGCTGCTAGGATTGAAAGAAAATAAGAAGAGCCTGCTGGATCAGGCCAATGGCCCATCTAGTCAGGTATCATCCTATTCTCACGGGATGGGAAGCATACAAGAAGGACCTGAACATAACAGTTCTCTTTCTCTGCTTATAATTCTCAGCAACTAGTACTCAAAGAGGCATACTCCCTCTGACAGTGGAGGCAGAGTACTGCCATCCTCCGTGAATTTCATGGAATCATAAAATTGTAGAGTTGGAAGGGGACCCTGAGGACAATCTAGTTTGACCCCTTGCAATGATAGAATATGCAGCTGTCCCATACGGGGATCGAACCTGTGGTGTTGGCACCATCAGCACCATGCTCTAACCAACTGAGCTAAATGGGCAAGAAGCACCCAGTCCTGTTTTAAAGGCATCCAAGGTGGTGGATATCACTGCCTCTTGTGGGAGCACATTCCATCATTTAAGTATGTGCTGCGTGAAGAAGTACCATATTTTTCGCTCTATAAGATACACCTAGTTTTTGGAGGAGGAAAACAAGAAAAAATATATTCTGAATCTCAGAAGCCAGAACAGCAAGAGGGATCACTGCACAGTGAAAGCAGCAATCCCTCTTGCTGTTCTGGCTTCTGGGATAGCTGCGCAGCCTGCATTCGCCCCATAAGACGCACACACATTTTCCCTTACTTTTTAGGAGGGAAAAAGTGAGTCTTATAGAGCAAAAAATACGGTACTTTCTTTTGTCTGTCCTGAATTCTGCCCGAGTCCTAGTGCTATGAGAGAGGTAAGATTCAGCTGCTGCCAGTCCAGTCAGCTACTCTGCAAGGAAGTGGCAGAGTGGCATATTGTCTGTTGTGCTTCTTTTTAAATAATAGTAATTATTTCTAAATTTGCATCCGTGCATGTAAATCATCAGTGCATAACTGGCCACTCTAATTAGCAGTGGTAGCTGCCCAGCTCTCTTTCCCTACTATAACTTTCTGTCTGCCTGCCTGCTGTTGCAAGAGACAGTAGCAACAATGGTGTTGGCAACCTGGCTGCCATTTTGTAACTCCCCCCCCCCCCGGCAAATGCTCCCACAGTGCCCTGGACCTGTTGTTATTCTAAGGCTGTGCATATTGTGTGTGTGTGGTGGGGAACCAACTAACCAACCAACCAAACAAACAAATAAATTCTTTTAAAGTGGGCTTTTTCTGGGGAAGGGTAGAGAGAAAAACAAAACAGAAATTTTCTCATTAAAAAAACTTCCTCTGAGAACATTTGACTCAGCTCTAGTTCCAATTGATTTGACAGCTCTCTCAGTGCAAACCTGGCATTGCCTAACTTCTTCTCCCTTTCCTCCATACCAGATATCTAATGCATTGGCAATGGAGTATAGAAAAATGCCTCAAGCTTGCAGGGCTTTCTCATGGAGCTCCATTACATCTTCAGGAATTTAGTGGAGGCAGGTGGGAGGGAAATCTTGACCAGGGCCTCTCTCCGTTATGTAAGGCAAAGATGGAGAATGAAAACTGTGCAGTCACTGATAGGGCCAGATCCGGGTGTGAGGGGGCTCTTAGCAAAGTGCTTTCTGATTGGCCCTCTCTTATGTCAGTGGGCTTACTTGGTGACAGCAGCAGTGCTCCAGTGGGTTTGCCATTTACATTTTCTGCAAGGCCCCATAGCAACATTACATCAGGGCATTGTGAGAAATTAAAATGACTCTAGATTCAGCTGCCAGGCACTCAGATTTGAGCACCAGCTAAAGCAGGGGTCAGCAAACTTTTTCAGCAGGGGGCCAGACTGTATTTTTTGGGGGGAAATGAATGAATTCCTATGCCCCACAAATAACCCAGAGAAGCATTTTAAATAAAAGCACACATTCCACTCATGTAAAAACATCAGGCAGGCCCCACAAATAACCCAGAGATACATTTTAAATAAAAGGGCACTTTCTACTCAAGTAAAAACACATTGATTCCTGGACTGTCCGCAGGCTGGATTTAGAAGGCGATTGGGCCGGATCCGGCCCCTGGGCCTTAATTTGCCTACCCATGAGCTAAAGGACAGACATCAGCAGTGAGACCTTATGGGGCTGCCCAAGCCGGCCGTTTGCTGGTACCCATTGTGGTGCAAGAGCTCTCCTGGGGATGCAGTGCTTTGTGCAGGATCACCTCTTGATCTCCAAAGGTTGTTCCCAAGGGAATTGACATTCTGATGTCTAGCAGCGTATAGCATTTACAGAGTTAAATCCTATTTGTTCAAACTGTTCAAAAACCTCAGAAATGCTTAGAAGAGAATTTAGGCTTTCAGTTGCTGCGCATGTGTGTTTCCAAAATTGCACGGGTTAGACAAGAGTCATGCTGCAGCTTAGCTCGGTCACAGGCAGATATTTGATAGGGAAGCAACTTTATCTTAGGCAAAACCCTCAAAAGCTCAGAAGAAGAGGAAACCCACCCAGCGTTTCACTGCTGAGATTCATTCCCTTTTCCAGAAGTTCTGCAAACTTCACCCTTTACTTAAAAGCTAAAGGGCACAGAGTACAGTAAATTCACTCACAAAGCTGGCCTGAGACTGTGATTTAGATACTCCTCTCAGTCTGCAAAGGAACTTGGACAAGATGCCTGCATTCCTACCAGCTTACTGCACAGGGTCCCTGCGCCACACTTTTGATCCCTGTAACCAGCAGAGATGTGTACACAAATGGAAAATCCAAATGTTCGTGGGAAGATCAAAGCAGCCAGTTCTAGTGACACCCCAGAACATAAAATTAATGAGGGCAGTGTCCATCAAAATGTGCAAGTGAGGGTGGGTTTTTGGTAAACATCAAACCATATTGCCCAAAGACTTCTCACTGTTGAGCAGCATCTCTCATTAATGCTTCTCTAGAGCTGCTTTGGTGTAGTAATTTAGAGTGTTGAACTATGACTTTGTAGACCTATGGTAGGACTGAGAAAGATACCCATCTAAAACCTGAATGCCTTACTAAAGATTGTGAGTAAGCAGTTCAATTCTATGTTTACTCTTAAGTAAGTCTTACTGTGTATATTGGGACTTACTCCCAAGTATTAAAGCACATGGCTTACCCAAGATAATCTTGGGAACTCTGTTTTACCTTTCACAGAGCTACGATTCCCAGTATTAAAGGTAAAGGTACCCCTGACCGTTAGGTCCAGTCACAAACAACTCTGGGGTTGTGGCACTCATCTTGCTTTACTGGCCAAGGGAGCCGGTGTTTGTCCGCAGACAGCTTCCGGGTCATGTGGCCAGCATGACTAAGCCGCATCTGGTGAACCAAAGCAGCACATGGAAACGCCATTTACGATTCCCAGTATAACCTGGGAATAAATTTCATTGAGCTAAATGGGACATAACTTTCGAGTAGACATCCATAGTATTGTGCTGTAAGTCTCTTTGCATCTTCTTCTAGAGAACCAACATCATTCCACCAGATACACATGGCAGCTTAATTCTTTGGTTTAGGGAAACCAAAGGTGAATGAATATGGTGCTCCCCAGCAAGACTTTGTGCTGAATTTTGACACGTGCTTATATGCACATTATCCTAAATCCATATTTACATATCCCAGCTTTGCATTAAGTTGCTCTGGGTGGATAACAGAATCAAAATGGCATAAAGTAATTTTCATTGAATCAGTACGAAGTGATCGTGGGAATGATAAAGATTTGATGACAGGATAGTGGTGTTGACAGTTTACGGTAGCATGACGGTGCTTTTCCAAACTACATTACTGTTATGTGTCTCCTCGGCACATCTGGGCCTAAGGTTGCAATCCCAACTATGTCTCCTCAGAAGCAAACCCCATTAGATTTGGTAGGTCTTACTCCCAAGTAATTGGGATTAGGATTGCAGCCTTGTTGAACGTTGTAAGAACACAAGAAGAGGCTTGCTGAATCAGACCCATCAAGTTCAGTGTTTTGTTGCCACAGTAGCCAAGCTGATGCCTGTGGGAAAACCCACAAGTAGACCTTGAATTAACACAATGCTTGTAATAATCTCGACAGAAGAGAGGATCAGACTGGAGTTCCTGGCTGTGTCTCATGGACCTTCACACACGCGAGAAGCATTTTAGACATCTTCCTGCATGTTGGTATATTGGGAGTCCTGAAGACAGTTCAAGTCAGTGCTGAGCTCTGAGCTGAAGCAGGCATGTGTGCATATTGTGAACACCTCTTGAAATACCTACTTCCCAATTTCACCCAATTTTTAGGGGTGTGTATGACAAGTTGCAGAAGTGTCCATTTTCTGCACGCCTAACACCTTCAACATTCTTCTCAGGTGCCTGGCATTATGTGGGTTCTCCAGATCCTCTTTGAAGCCCCTGTTGATTGCTGCTTTTGTGATATTCTCTCCCTGCTGCATTTCCAACCAGCATACAATCATTCTGAAGGATTTCTATTTGCCCTTAGTGATGGGCATCACATAGCCCAGCCTTCTCCAACAGGATGCTCTCCAGATGGTATGGGGCTACAACCCCCAGCATCCGTGACCATTGGGTCTGATGAGAGCTGGAACCCAGCTGTGTCTAGATAGCACCAGAATGGAGAAGGCCAACTTAGCTACATGTGTGATTACATCATTGTGGGTAGGAAGAAGGTTGATAGGGAAACTCACACGAAACAGCACTGAACAGCTACAGTAGTAGAGCATTTCCAGGCCCTCTGAAGCCCCCCACAAACTACATTTCCCAGGATTCTTTGGGTGGGGAGAACCATATGCATTAAATGAATGCCTTGGATGTGACCTGGGTCCCTCAACATTGGTGTCACACGCATGCCGGTTACAGAGTACCGTTTTTAATCCTTCACTGGGGTAATAATTTGGCGCACGTTAAAACAGGTTGGCTCAAAATCAGAAGAAATCAGCTCCTGCTCTGCAGAACATAAAAGGTAAAACGATCTCTCTGTTTTAACAAAGAGCTTTTTGTTCAGCTCTCTCACTCGCTGCTGATTCGGGCTGCGAGGGAGCTGAACCGGGGAGCCTAACTCAGGCTTTCCACGTGGGAAACAATTTGTCACTGTGTCAGGAAGGCAAAGGCAGGTTCATGTTTCAGCCGTTTGCAGTGGGTTTGCCAGGCTGGGGACGGGGCAAAGAGCAAAGAGGTATGGAAAAATAATTACCATGCCTGTTGGGAAGCATTCAGTGCCGTGTGTTGGGCTAAGCTAGTTGTCATTCCCCACTGTGGCACTTTTAGAGGTCGAGAGGCAAAGCTGTTGCTGGCCATCCTCACAGCGCTTGTTCCTTTTTCTTTGTTTACATAACATCTCAAGCTGTGTGCCCAGCACAGCCCCTGGCCAGCTTTTCCTGAAACATTCTAACCTTGTTAAAGCACAGTAACACTCAGAAGAAGGTATAATCGCACTACCTAACATGAGGCAGGAGGTACTTAGGAATGCAGCTGTCCTGTGTCCAGAAGAGACTCACCTAGGTGAGCCAGCCCAGTGTGTCTGGTGCTCAACACTCAGAATAGGCACTCGGAACCGGCACAGCCTAGGAAGCCACCAAGCAGGAGTTGGGTGACCTGCAGCGGGTGATTCTGGGTTGTATGCAGTGAAGTCATTGAGTTTGCGGAACAATATCAATGCACAAGGGCATTGACTTTGCTGGGGTCAACCCTCTGCGTAGTGCTCATCCAGCCCTTTTCAGAAGCCAGAGTTTACACATGGATGAAATTGATGAGCAGGGCCTCGCTGGCTAGCCTAACCTCCATCACTGTGTGCCCCCACTGCCCGCTTCCCTCCTACTCGCTCTGTATTAATTTGGCTAGCTACAAATGGGTGGCACTGTGGTTTAAACCACTGAGCCTAGGGCTTGCCGATTGGAAGGTCAGCGGTTTGAATCCCCGCGACGGGGTGAGCTCCCGTGCTGGGTCCCAGCTCCTGCCAACCTAGCAGTTTGAAAGCACGTCAAAGTGCAAGTAGATAAATAGGTACCGCTCCAGCGGGAAGGTAAACACCATTTCCATGCACTGCTCTGGTTTCACCAGAAGTGGCTTAGTCATGCTGGCCACATGACCCGGAAAAACTGTCTGTGGACAAATGTTGGCTCCCTCGGCCAGTAAAGCGAGATGAGCGCCGCAACCCCAGAGTCGTTCGCGACTGGACTTAACTGTCAGGGGTCCTTTACCTTTACCTTTGGAAGCCTTCACACATGCAGCTATGCCTGAGCAGTGCTGGCTCTTCTTGGGGGAATGCGGGGACCCCTCCCACTGAGTCAGTGAGCATTCAATCTGGGCCACCTCTCTTCCTTCTGTTGCATGTGCATTGAGGGTTTTATGTATTTATTTGTGTAGCTAAACTATTTCTAACCTAGTCTTCCATCCAAAGTATACCAGAGCTGGCTACAAAGCAGAGTAAAATACAGAACATAAAACCACAAATGCATTAAATTCCAGAAACGACCATAAATGCCACCAGGAATTAAAAACACAGTAAATAACAGCACTCTCCAAAAGCACTGAAGCGGCTTCATACTTCAAAATAATTTCACAGCTAGCATCCTAAAAATGCCTTTAGTAAACTGATGAATGAATTTTGAGTTGGCACTGGAAAAAAAAGCATGTGTGGAGGTGTTCATAATTGGGGTGCCACCACAGTAAAGGATTCTTCTGCATCAGAATCACTGCCCAAGACACTGTCCGAGTATATTCCATGCAAAATATACTGTGGAATGTTTTAAATGAGGATAGCCTAGTCGGTAGAGCATGAAACTCTTACTCTCATGCTCAGGGTCGTGGGTTTGAGCCTTACGTTGGGCAAAAGATTCCTGCATTGCAGGGAGTTGGACTAGATCAGGCTTCCTCAACCTTGGCCCTCCAGATGTTTTGAGACTACAATTTCCATCATCCCTGACCACTGGTCCTGCTAGCTAGGGATCATGGGAGTTGTAGGCCAAAAACATCTGGAGGGCTGAGGTTGAGGAAGCCTGGGCTAGATGATTCTATGAACTCTATGATTTTATGATTGTAACTTTCTTTACCAAAGAAGTGAGAGCCATAGCTCAGTGGCAGAGCAGCTGCCATGTAAACAGATGTTCCCAGTTTCGATCCCTGGCATCTCCAGGTAGACCTGGAAGCGAATCCTGTCCAGAAACTTTGCTGTATGTTATTCTGCTCTGCTCTGGGGCAGACAGTGTGTTCACCCGTGTGATTCACAATTGGAATATTCAAAGCATTGCTATCCAGCAAAGGGGAGAAAAAAGATTAAAGAATTGACCAGGCAGGCTACACTGAAACCCAAAGCGGCTGCTTTTCTTGAAACTCAGTATTTGGCTGTTAGTCCAGACAGTACGAAATGGGAACAGGGCAAGACATTGCTGGGTAGAGCAGTGAGAGGGAGAGAGCCAGGACTCCTATTGGGTTTCACATTGACATACCTGGCTCCATTATGTGATCAGGGACCCCTTCTTCTAGCTTTTGATCATTCCAGGAACTGAAATGCACCACCTGCAGCCTCCATTCGCTCTTTGGCTTTCTCTGCCTTGGCTTCTTTTTATGCACTCGCAAGGGGACTGCTGGCTGAGATAAGCATTTTGGCTGCTCCCAAGTTCTGTGGAGTCCCCCCCCCCCAATCCTGCATCATGCCTTTTTAAAATTAGGAATCATAGGCTGCCTTTCCAGTGGAGCCACTTATCTCTTGACCGGCTTTGCCCAAACACAAATACCCTTATCCCCTCCGCACAGGTTGTGAAGGTCTTTGCTTTAGACAACCCATTGGAATATCCTTGGCTTTGCAGCAGAGCTCTTTTTTTTAATAATAAAAAAACAACAGCCCACAATCTCCAAGGCCTGCTGCTCAAATGCTTCCACTGCTGCTCAGTATTTGCACATCCTTTCCCCAGCTGCTTTCCTGCTATGGCTTCTCACATACCTCCTACTACCACCGAACAACGGCTGCAGCATTGGGGGCGGGGAGTTGAGGGCAATGCTGGTTCCAGGTTTTGTTTGGGATTCTTTTGGAGCAGGCTTGTGGGCAATAAGCAGGTCTCCTCCTTGTTGCCCTTCTTGCTGTTGCCCACTCACTCTGCCTCTGGGCCCAAATTCCCCTGCTGCTTAGGACAAGGGGTGGAGAGCCCTGGGGACTGAATGTGGCTCTCCTGGACTTCCTATTTGGCCCATGGGACTGTCCTTGGGATATCCCCTTACCCCCCTTCCTGCATGCTTTTTTCCTGGCTTGAGTGTGTCCTTGAACTGTGGAGTCCTTTGTTTGCCAGGACTGAGAGATACCTCTGGTGTATATAGATGCATGTACAAACGAGTATGTTCAGAAACCTCTGGTCTTTTCATGGCTGGAAGGTAGCCCATTGCAAAGTTCGGAGCCATGTCTGATATGCCTCCCATTTCTGCATCTGACCCCCACCATCACCTGCATGCAGTCCGCCTGCAAGGGATGTGTCCCTTGGGCTAAAGGATGGCTGTGTTTCAAGTCCCACATCTTTTCAAAAGTGCAAATTGAATAAACGCGAATTGGATCAAGTTTCTCCCCCATCCCCATTGTCTACGCCAACTTGTGGTCCAAGGTTTCAGGAAGGAGTCTCCTAATCTTACCTGGAGATGCTGCGGATTGAACCTGGACCTTCTGCCTGACAGGAAATGTTGTAGCACTGAGCTATGGCCCTTCCCCAAATATAGTATGGTGCATCTGAGCGGTCAAATTGATTTATTTACTCATTCATTCATAAGCATCTATAGCTCACACTTCGTAATGGGGTCCTAGATTGGGTTGCATGTAAATGGGAGGGATATACCAACCTCATCCCTCACCTCCGCCAAGGCCTGCTGAAAAAGCTGCATCTTGACCTTGTCACATGGAAACTCATAGGGCCTCTCCTGCAGATCTTGATTCTGGGTCAGGTTTGTATGGGAGGCGGCACTCCTTGAGATATTTGGGACCAGTTGTCTGCCAGCATCCCGGCCACTGCATTCTGCACCAGTTGCAGCTTTCGAACTGTCTTCAAGGGGCAGGCCCACATGGAGCGCATTGCAGTAGTCCATTCTTGAGGTTACCTGAGCATGGAGCACTACAGCCAAGCTTTCTCTGCCAAGGAAGGCCCATAGTTTGAGACAGTCGCTCGTAGCCACTGAAGCCACCTGACCCTCAAGCAACACTAGTTGGCCAAGAAGCATGCCCAGCCTACTGACCTAATCTGTGCCACCTCCATTAATAGCAGGTTGTCCACTCACTTTGCACACTTGAGAGCCTGCAACACACAGCACCTCTGTCTTGTCTGTATTCAGTTTCATTACACACACACACACACACACACACACACACACTCATAGTAATGTTTACTATAATCCTGTAGGGATGGTCATCAGTATTACCATGTGATTCCTCTCTGGTTAGAATAAATTGGTTCTCTCCTCATTTTTTAAATAAACATCTCACTTCTCGCTTTTTCTCTCGTTTCTTTTTCTCAAGTTTTTCTTTCTCTAGTTGAGCTTTCGAAATGACCTGGACCCAGACAGAATCAGGCTGCTTGCCACCCTGTCACTGAAGCAAGGTTTGGACATGGTAGAATGCAAGAAATGTTATGCATGGCACAGCTGCCCAAAACAATTTTTGTGGTTATTGCTGCATTGCCAAAGGGAGAGAGAGAGAGAGAGAAATAATAATAATTTAAGAAGTGGTAAAAACAGTGCAGGTTTTTTTTAAGTAGAAAGTGTTCCATGCAAATGGCTTTTGTAGAAGCTGAGGTTTTCTCTCACCGTGTGATTCCAAAATTAAGCTAATCCACATGACTTTTTGACTGGCTCTGTGGCTCATCACTCCATCCTTGGAGTGTCTGGGACAGAGGGGTAATGGAAGGTGAAGGTGCTGTGCATGCAGTGATATTATGGCTTCAACAGGAAGTGAAGCTTTTTCTCATGTCCCTACAGTCCCTGGCTTTCCTTGACATCCAGTCTGACAAAGAGTTCTGCTGGATTTGAAAACTTGCTTGCTATTTTGTGACATTTCAGTGCGTTTTTAACCTTCAGCCTCATATCCCTCTTCCACTGCTTAGCAGCGGTTTCTCTCTGAGAACAGCTTTAGTTGTTTGACATGAAGAGGATTGGCATATATCTGCCCCACACCACTCACTTTAGAGCAGGATTAAGAGTCCTGCTCCTGTTGCTGTTCAGTGAGTCAGCACAGTCCAGTGGTTAGAGTGTCGGACTAGGAAATGGGAGACCCGGGTTCAAATCCCCACACAGCTGTGAAGTTCGCAGGGCGACCTTGGACCACTCCCTGCCTCTCTGCCTAACCTACCTCACAGGGTTGTTGGGCGGATAAGAAGAGGGGAGAACCATGCATACTGCCCTGCCCTGCTTGGAGGGAAAGGCAGCAAAAAAATAAGTAAATAAATATTCCAGGGTGGCGCTGGAGGCTGGGCACAACTCCTTTTGAGGTACAAGCAGCAAAGCTTCCTTCATGGTATTTTCTCCAGGGGATGCCAACAATCCCCTGCATTCATTCATATTCCTGCATTGCAGGGGGTTGGACTAGATGATCCTCAGAGTCCCTTCCAACTTGGATTTTTATAATAATAATAATAATAATAATAATAATAATAATAATAATAATAATAATAATAATTTATTATTTATACCCCACCCATCTGGCCGGGCCTCCCCAGCCACTCTGGGCAGCTTCCAACAAAATATTAAAATACAGTAATGCATCAAACATTAAAAGCTTCCCTAAACAGGGCTGCCTTCAGATGTCTTCTAAAGGTCTGGTAGTTGTTGTTCTCTTTGACATCTGGTGGGAGGGCGTTCCACAGGGTGGGTGCCACTACCAAGAAGGTCTTTGAAACGTTCATCCCCAGGGTTAAATCAGTAGGTGAGAGGAAGACTCTATATGGCTTGTGCTAGCTCTGTCCCCCTTCATCACTGCCCCCTTTGCCCTCTAAGATGGAGGGTGACTGTAGCAGGGAGCCTTCTGTTCTTATGTAGAGTCTTTGCACGAGATGAAAAATCAAGGTCCCTCCATGAGTAAACCGGGCTTCCACAGCAGATGTTCCAAGGAATGGTGGTGATGGGGGAATCTAGAATGCTCTTCCCTGCCTGCATGTTGATTTAACCCAGAAGACAAATGTCTGAATAGCGCTTTAGTTCAGCTCTGAGGTACTTACACAAAGCAGATGTGGATGTGCTTTGATGTGGCTTGCAACAGGGGAAACTTCCACATGTGTTAATTTGAACAAGGATGCCTAGAAACATCGCCACACAGTCCAAATGATCTGTTGGGCCTTTTTTTTTTTCTCATACCAAGAATCTGGCTCAAAGAGTGTGAATTTAGGTGATTGGGGCAGGGGGAGAGATAACAGAGGGATAGAAAAGAAATGTGGAGTAAGGAGGAAGAAAGGGCCTCATGTAAGAGGGGAGCTTGGAGGAAGACTTTGAACAGTGAGAAAAAAGCTGTGGCACCAAGTTGGTATTCTGTGAGGAAATTCCAGGCACGAAGGGCATCAGGTCTAGTGGGTGGAGCTGTTTAAGAGTTGCTGACTTCAGGGCAGAACTAGAGTATATTCCAGGGTTTTTTAACTGAAGGGGCAGAGAGCAAGGAGATAGGTTTTTGCCTTATTCTGTGGAGTCAAGCGACATTATACATTTAAAATTTATTATTATGTTACGTCCCACCTTTCTTCCAAGGAGCTCAGGTGGTGTTCCTGGTTCTCCCCCTCCCCAGTTACAAACAAGTCTGGTCCTAGTTTAACACTCTAAGCGCCACACCTGGATGACCAGTCAGATTTGGGGAAGGAAAGAGATAGGAAGAATCAAAGACAGGTGGGAGACTTTTCCTGCATGGATGGTGCTAGTATCTATAGTAAATGAGGCCCCAAGGGGGGTGGGGAAATCTAATGATGTGTACTTTATATATATCATTTGTACCTTGCATCGGATGGCGCTGTGGTCTCAACCACTGAGCCTAGAGCTTGCCGATCGGAAGGTCGGTGGTTTGAATCCCCACGACGGGGTGAACTCCCGTTGCTCAGTCCCAGCTCTTGTCAACCTAGTAGTTCGAAAGCACGTCAAAGTGCAAGTAGATAAATAGGTACCACTCTGGTGGGAAGGTAAATGGCGTTTCCGTGTGCTGGTTTGCTTTCACCAGAAGCGGCTTAGTCATGCTGGCCTCATGACCCAGAAAAACTGTCCGCGGACAAATGTTGGCTCCCTCAGCCAGTAAAGCGAGATGAGCACTGCAACCCCAGAGTCGTTCGTGACTGGACTTAACTGCCGGGGTCCTTTACCTTTACCTAAGTAATAGAAGTCATTGTAGACTTAGAGTTTTCTTGATTACTGGACAATATATTTTTTTGAACTTCTTGGTTCTATAGAGACTTACTCAACACACTGATTTCAAAGGGACTTAGGTTGCAATCTTAGAAAAATTTACATGGTAAGAAGCCCCACTAATAAGTCGCTGGGGCTTACATTTGAGCAGACATGCATAGGGCCCTACTGTTGTTTAGGATCACAGCCTAAGATAGCACAATCTTGACTATGTCCACTCAGAAATGAGCCCTATTGAATGCAAACATACTTACTCCCAGGTAAGTGGGGTTAAGATTGCAATTGTATACACTAATTTAGAAGTAAACTCTATTGAAGAATGGAATAGGATGTTTAGGATTGCAGCTTCATTCGTAGAGGAATAAAAATACAGTTCTAAGCATAAGTAATTAGCCGAAAAGACTTATTCTTAAGTAAACATGGGTAGGACTGGTTTGTGAATGTCTGTTTTAGTCTTCCTGCTTGTAGTTCAAGAGTCCTGATAAATGTCACTGGATCCGCTAATGGATAGGGAGCCAGATCGTGAATGTAAGCAACCTTGTCTGATTCTTTTTGTGTCTGTGAGACCTTAAGACTTCAAAAAAACCTTCTTTTTTGCAAAGGCAGTTTTTCTTCTTCCCAAAAATGGCTTGCCTGAGTAAAGTCTTACTGGTTAGAATAGTTCAGATGTGATTTCCTTAATTGCTTTTTTGGCATGTTTTCCTTAGCATATATTTGCATTTTAAACCCCATTTGACTAGAATCTTTTGATGCTCAGAAGGAACCGGGATCACCTGGCATCCCCTTGGGGAGCATTCAGTTCCTAATGAATGAAAAATTGCCAATTTTCTTAACTGACAGCTGTATGAATGGAGGTGTTTGGGTTTGTTTTTTGGCTCAGAGACAAATTTGTGTCAAACTTTGAAGACGCATGAAGGAGGAAAGCTTTCTGGTGCAAAGAGAGAATATTGTATGCGTACAGAGAGCCTTTAGATTAACTGTAGGTGCTCAATACAAGTTCTTAGAAATGAGGAAATGGCATGAAGTGACAAGGTGTAAAATGATTAGGAGCAGTGAACAAAATCTTGTTTAGCTTGCGGTCATTTGAAGGGTAATTTTGAATGCTGTTTTATGGATGCTGGGGAAAATCTGTAGAATGGGCCACTGTTCAGAGTTAATAGCCTAGTTGCCTGTGGAGGATAAAATTCACCTCTTGGTGACCAGGCAGTGTTTGAACATTGAGAAAGATTAGCAGAGCAAATCTATGTATATTTACTCAGGAGTAGGCACCATTGTGCTCAGTGATGCTTATATCCCAGTAAATACGTTTAGATTGCAGTCTAAAGAATTGGTCGCTCCCCCTTTTCAGGTGACCAGTGTAGGGATGGACAAATTTTTGTTAGTTCTGGTTTCTCTCAGGCTGTGCACACATTACTATTTACTTTGGCTTCAGTCTGCTCCCATCACTAGTGTTGGAAGCTGTAATGACATGGTGTTAGCCACAATCTGTAGGCTACAATTCTGCAGTTTCTTGAGAAATGCTCCAGTGTTTTGCATCTAAAAGCTGCAATTAAAAGTGAGGCGTGTACAGTTCAGACAGCCATTGCAAATGCACAGAGGACAGCTTCATTGCATTTGCTTCGCTCCAAAGGATCCTGGGAGCTTCGTTTGTTAAGGGCGCTGAGAGTTGTTAAAGGTAAAGGTAAAGGGACCCCTGACCATTAGGTCCAGTCGTGACCGACTCTGGGGTTGCGGCGCTCATCTCGCTCTATAGGCCGAGGGAGCCGGTGTACAGCTTCCAGGTCATGTGGCCAGCATGACTAAGCCGCTTCTGGTGAACCAGAGCAGCACATGGAAACACCGTTTACCTTCCCACTGGGGTGTTACCTATTTATCTGCTTGCACTTTGACGTGCTTCCGAACTGCTAGGTTGGCAGGAGCAGGGACCGAGCAACGGGAGCTCACCCCATCATAGGGATTCGAACTGCCGACCTTATGATCGGCAAGTCCTAGGCTCTGTGGTTTAACCCACAGCGCCACCCGCGTCCCTCTTGAGAGTTGTTAGGAGACCCTTATTTCCCTCATGGAGCTACAGTTCACAAGAGTTCCCTGGGAAAAGAGGGATGGATTGTAAATGTAAAACCACTCTGGAAACTGTAGCTCGCTGAGGGGAATTGGAGGGAAGCATATCTCCTTACAACCCTTCAGCACCCTTAAAAAAACAGCAGATCCCAGGATTCTTTGGGGGGAAGCCATGACTGTTTAAAGTGGTATGATACTACTTTAAATGTATAGTGCAGATGGGACCTAGTTTAAGATCCATGGAAGGTTGCCCAGGCCTGCCAGATAGCCACCTTACACCTCAAATACAAAGGAAGTTTGCTTTTCTTCATTATTTTCCTTTCCAGAGGGAAAGGAACAGGGGCTGTCTCCTTTCTCTTGTTCTCTCTTCCCGCTCCACCTCTGCCCTTGATGCACAGCTCATTCCCATCAGTTTACCTTCTGAGACAGGTGGATGCCAACAAGAACATTTGGGTGGCATGGATAGCTAGATTCACCCCATCTCTCAACCTGCGGTGCCTTCCAGGATTCAGGGCCCACAAATAACTGTTTTGATGGTAATGCATCATGGGGAGGGGTTTGAAGATTGCAACAGGAGGAGTGTTTTAAACCTTTCCTTCCCAACTATCTCCTCATGGGAAAAAGCAGAAGCTCCCTTTGACTGCCTTTTGCCAAGGTGTTACTCTTCTTTCTCCATTCACAAATCCTCCCTAGAGCCAGCAAGGAAACCAGCAGGCTAAGCTGCTTTGCATTGCAGTGGCCCCTGGTGGATATATCAAAACACCACATCTTTTTTTTTCTTTTTTAGAATTCAAAGCTTGTCCCTCTTATTAGAAAGCTGGAAAACCGTTTCCCAACCTCATGGGTTTGCAAGCAATTTCAGCCATGATTTTTGGCCAAAGCCACTATTTCCATAATATCATTAAACTTTGGGGATCTTTTGGGGACAGTTTGCAGTTATCCTAAATATTAGCAGCTTTTGTGGGGAGCAATCTGGGTCATTTCTCCAGATGCTTCTGTTGTAGCAAAATGGCATTTCCCCCTGCTCTTAGATATCAAAAGTTGTTTCTGGTGAAAATGCAATGCTTTCCCCCCAAGCTGCAGCTACCATTGTTATGTGAATTGTAGTTTCGTGAGTATTGCACAATGCTGTGTTGCACAATTCTTCGGTAAATTTATTTAGCAGGAAGAGCTAATAAAACAACCCAAATGAATTTGTTCACCATGCTGCGGAACAGTTACATAAGAACATAAGAAGAGCCTCCTGGATCAGGCCAATGGTCCATCTACTCCAGCACTTTGTTCTCAGATGCCTGTAGTTAACCTTCCAAGTTCCAAACACTACAACCTTTCCTCATAGGAGAGTAGCTCCATCCCTTGACCTTTTGGTTGTCCTTTTCTGAACCTTTCCCAACTCTGCAATTTAGGTAGGTAAAGCCTAGTAGGATTCAGCTGCTACATGCAGGCACATAGCTCATTCTTGGCCCAACAAACTGGGCCTTAGAATGGCTATCTGTCTGTTTCTATCCCCAAAAGAGTCTGAAATCCTTGGTTGCTGTATGTGAGTCCATTGAGAGCAGGACCCTGAATATGCTTCCATGAAAACCATCCAAGGTCATCTAGAAGCTTATCCTGAATTTGATCACAGGAGAGCTATGCCTCTGTGGTGGGGAGAGTGTGATTCTTGGCCCAAGGGCATGACCTTAACAATCGGTAGAGTTGTATCCGTGAAAGCAAAGAGCTGGGGCCATCCAATTTCTCTTTTATCTCTGTCACATTTCATCTCCAGAGCACTCATTATTTGCTTTCTGCTGCTCCAGATCAGATAACCTATCTACTCTTGCCAAACTGGGCACGGTGCCAATCCTTGCATTGTCCTCACTTCAGTATGTCTCAAATTGCTCCACTTGCTAGCCCTTCTTTTCCCACTGAAAGTTCCTGTTCTTGGAAGGGTCTGATGCTGATCCTGTTCCTTGCTTTGGGTTGCTCTGTGGCTTGATATACAGCATGGAGAAGGATCACCAGCTCATGGACCAAATTAGGCCTGCCAGGGTTGATACGACATCTGGTGTGGGGCAGGCAAAGTGTGCTCCCAGCTTGTGTTCAGTGCCATTTAAGTTTGGTGCCAAATGCAAGCCACATGGCTTTGGCCAGGGTCATATATGCCTGGCATCGCACAATGTTAGCTGAGGGAGGGGAGTGCAAAGGATGGGTTAAATCACTGTACTCCCCACACTAGGGATCAGGTAACCCATGCTAGCTATTTGCCAAAACACCAACAGCCCCCACACTTAAGAGCACAGCTATGTACGTGACCAACATTATGTGCAGTTTGGCTCTGATACTCAAGGGTGGTAACTTCCTTCCATAGAACAGCATCTTGAGTATAGGGCTGACAGTTGAGCTTTTCCTTTTTGCACAGTCTTCTTCTGCCCTTCAGAGGCCTAACCAAGATGCTTGGCTCAAAGGAGGCTGAAAAGAGTGCCTGTCCTCAATAAATTGTTCCCGGTTTATATGCTGAAACAAGGTTTGTCCAGCTGCCAGGACAGCTCTGTGACTGAAAGGCAGACTGCAGTTTCACAGTGCCTTATGGATGTGGAACTGTAACACAGTATTTCTGCAGCAATACTACTAAACCACAAAATTGGTGGGGTGTGTGTGGTGGTGGTGAAATGCCCTTGCATTAAGAGTACTTTGTTCAGTAACTTGGAGCTCAACGTGCTGAAATTTGCAAAGTTGCTGAAAGGACGTGGAGACTTACGTTGTGTTCCAAAATGGATCCAGGCACTGGATCTGTGTCTGCTTGTTTTCCCCAGCACAGATCAAAAGCAGATGATGGTGGTGGTCTCAATCCTAAGCACACACTCACCAGGAAGTAAGGCCTGCTGAACTCTGTGGGGCTTCCTTCTGAGTAAAACATCCTTAGGATTGTGCTGTTGTTTGTACTTGCCCAGTTCGCTATTTCACATAGCAAGTTGGAACACTTACCTTCAAAATTCTGATTTGGGAGTTGGGCTTCAGTCCTTATTCTCCCACTTACCTGGGAGCAAGCCCCATTGACTTGCATAGGATTCACTTCTGAGTAGACGTGGTAAGGATTGCAGCCTAAAACAGCTCAGAGTGCAGAAAAAGTGAAGGAAACATTGCAGAATCTCATTGGATGTTCTCTCTTCCCCCTCCCAGAAAATCCTCTAGACTTCTTTCTGGGATTCTGCAGTCTCAAAACTGAATGATGAAGCTGCTGTACGTTGCCCCTCTCCTCCTCCTTGCCTTTACAGCATTGGAAGCCCGACCGAAAATCTTAGGTAAGCTGCCCGTCAAAAAGATATATATACCTCAAATACCAGTTGAATCAGAGCTGTATTAAGCATAGCAAGGAGTAGCCAGTGAATTTATTCTCACAAAAGGAACATGATTACTTCTGGGTTTTTTGAGGGGGTATTCTGCAGCATGTCCTTGACGTAATAAAAGTGCATGAGTGTTGGATTTACACTGGACCATGCACACATGGGAGACCATGAAGCTCGCTGGGTCACCTTGGGCCAGTCACTGCCCCTTAGCCTAACCTACCTCACAGGGTTTTTGTGGGGATTAAATGAGGAGGGGGGCAAACCACGTACGCCACCCAGAGCTCCTTAGAGAAAGAAGGTGGCATACAAATGCGATAAGTAAATAGTAAATGTTGCTCCCATCAGTCTCAGCCAGCATGGCCAATAGTCAGGGATGATGGGAGCTGGAGTCCAGCAAATACTTGGAGGGCCAGAAGTTTCCCCCACCTTGGTAGAGAAAGTTGTGAAATGAGATCTCTCTTATTTCCCTCCTCCAGGGACAACAAAGTGTAAGACTGGCCCCCTGGACATTGTCTTTGTGATTGACAGCTCACGCAGCGTCCGCCCCTTTGAGTTTGAGACCATGCGGCGCTTCATGATTGACATCATTCACAACCTGGATATAGGGCCCAACGCCACCCGGGTAGGGGTGATCCAGTATTCCAGCCAGGTCCAGAACGTCTTCTCCCTCAAGTCCTTCTTCACCCGGGCGGACATGGAGAAGGCCATCAACGCCATTGTCCCCTTGGCTCAAGGCACCATGACGGGGCTGGCAATCCAGTATGCCATGAACGTGGCCTTTACCACCCAGGAGGGGGCACGGCCGCTGCACAAGAAGATCCCTCGTGTGGCAGTGATCGTCACTGATGGGCGGCCCCAGGACCGCGTGACGGATGTGGCAGCACAGGCACGAGCCGCCGGCATTGAAATCTATGCCGTGGGTGTGCAGCGGGCAGACATGAACTCCCTCCGGGCCATGGCTTCTCCCCCACTGGAGGAGCATGTGTTCTTGGTGGAGTCCTTTGACCTCATCCAACAGTTTGGCAAGCAATTCCAGGACAAGCTGTGCGGTGAGTGATGGCGGCAGTGGCAGGGCGGTCAAGCCACCTCCTGTGGCCATTGTTGACATTCAATAGCGATTCAGTGAGAGATCAGAACATGAGGGGAAAGGTGGCATGTTCCCCCTTCGAGGTTACCAGGATAGAAGATAGCTCAAGCGTTATTCATGCGTTCTTGCTTCTTGTGTTGCCCGCAACCTGTAATGGAAGTGGAGATGGGGTGGATGTGAGCCCAAGAATTGATTCACAGTTTATCAAATACTGGTTCGTCCATCAGTCTTGGCTGCTCTCTGCGAGTTTTGGACAATCTGCCTGCCCCTTTTATAAATGTGAATTTAAAGCAATTGCGAGGGTTTATCCCTTCATCCATTTTCTTATTAAGTTTTTAAAACATGTTGAAGTGTACATAATGCTCTGGGGATTGCTGCATGCACAAGGGAGTGAGAGACAAAACTGGTTGCGTCACTGGCACCAGCCAATCAGTGTTGTGCACAGCCAGCTTCTGCTACCAGCCTGTAATACCGGCTGGTATTACAGGCTGGTAGCATCCCCCACCCACACTGCAGTGTTTAGCCCGGAGAGAGATATGCTTCCAAACTTCCAAATTGGCCCCACTAACTAAAAACATTACACTGTCTTCACCCTGGTATATCCATTCTCATGTGTAATGTAAGTGGGCGAACCCTTATTTACCTTGTGCCATCTTTCATCTTCCAGGTGTTGATATGTGTACAGAACTGGATCACGGCTGCCAGCACACTTGTGTCAGTGTCCCAGGATCCTTCTATTGTCAGTGTAACCCAGGATACAAGCTCAATGCTGATGGAAAGACGTGCTCCAGTAAGTAAGAGCAGTACGTTCAGTCAGACAGTTATTAGGGCTGATGAAATGGACAGTAATTCTCCCCGTTCCTAAGCCTAGATTACAATGCAACTTGCACATTGGATGAATTTTATTTTGCAACCGTGTCATTGCTGATCTGCCAACGAGTAATAAGGTTCAACAATGAACCATCTGTATAATGTGGATGCATGCTGAACATGTGCCGATATGGAAAAAATGTGGTGTTCATTAGCCGACACTGTTTATTCTGTGTAAGAATCCCTTGTAAAACAAGCAGTGCTGGGTGGGAAGGAGACTCAGAAATGGATCTGTAGATAATAGATTCTACATAGATAATAGAATTGTAGAGGTGGAGCGGATCCCAAGGGTCATCTAATCCAACCTCCTGAAATACTGGAATCACAGCTAAAGAATCTTTGACAGATGACCATCCAACCTCTGTTTAAAAACCTCCAATGAAGGAAAGTTCACCACCTTCTAAGGTGGACAGTAGAACAGTTCTTACTGTCAAGAAGTTCTTCCTCATGTTTAGTTGGAGCCTCCTTTCTTGTAACTTGAATCCATTGATCTGGATCGTGTCCCTGGAGCAGCAGAAAACAAGCTTGCTCTTATCTTGCATGCGACAGCCCTTAAGATATTTGAAGATGGCTATCATACCACTCTCAGTCTTCTCCAGGCTACGCATCCCCAACTCCCTCAACTGTTTCTCACAAGGCTTGGATTCCAGACACTTTATCATCTTGTGCAGGAAAGAAATAAGAGAAACAGCTGTGATACCTGCATTGCAGGTTGTGGTGCTGGATCACTGGACTTCAGCTGGTGGGTCGGGACCCTCATGGATCACTGGCTGATCCAAGGCAGGTTGCAACAGCAGCACTACCAACATGGAAAATATATGGTAAAAGACTGAGAAGTGTTTTCCCAAATGCTTGTTTTGGTTAAAAGTGGGTCCTGAGTCTGAAAAGGTTAAAGATTTCTGATGACACTTGGGTTCCCATCCCACTGTACAATTTTGTGATTCTGTGAAAGTGAGAACGTGGCTGTGCCTGTGACCTCTTATAAGGATGGGAGAGAAATTGGATTCAGTTAACATTTAAGGAGGAACCTACCTAATCTGCAGCTTCCAAAACTACGTATAAATGAAAACACAGCCATCCTTCAATGTTTGCGCTTCTCTGGATTTTGCAATGAAGCTTTCTAGCTAAGCAATGTGTACAAAAATGCATATCCTGGAGTATAAGGGGAAATAGCATACGAATGTGCATTGGATTTGGGTAAATTGCTTTGCAGAAATGCGTATTTTGGGCAAAATTTGCATAAGAAAGTGTATATACAGTCATACCTCATGTTATGGATGCTTCAGGTAACGTGTTTTTGGGTTGCGGACCGCGGGAAACCCGGAAGTACTGCAATGTGTTACTTCTGGGTTTTGCCGCTTGTGCATGTGCAGAAGCGCTAAATCGTGCCTGCGCCTGCGCAGATGTCGCACTTTAGGATGTGAATACTGCGGGTTGCGGATGTGCCTCCATCATGGATCATGTCCGCAACCCGAGGTTCCACTGTATTAGGAGAAATCCTAACAAAAATGCCGATGAATTTTCACAAAGACTTCAAAAATAAATGAATTGCAAAACGAAGAGGAAATGTGGAGGACTGAACTGGAAAAATGAGAAGCCAAAAACCAACAGATCTGCCTACCCTCTAGCTTCTTGTCAACATGAATTGCTGTACCTGATATCCTCTGGTGGCAGTCCCAGTGCCCAAGTACGCAAGAGTGGACAAGCCTTACCTATGGCTTTTGTTTGTCCAGACCATGACGTGTCCTTTTTTTTAAACCTCTGCAGTCATCGATGCCTGTGCTGATGGGAGACACGGCTGCGAGCATCAATGCGTCAGCTCTCTCGGCTCCTACACTTGCCGCTGCCGGACAGGCTATCAGCTCAACCAAGACAAGAAGACATGTAGCAGTGAGTAATCTCCATCTAAGGGCGTAAGAAGAGTCCTGCTGGATCAGATAAGAAACCTCTCTAGATCTGGATCTTCTTTCGCACAGTGGCTGATCAGGTTCCCCTGCGAAGTCCACAAGCAGGACTCTCCCCACTGTCGCCCCCCAGCAACATGGAACTAGTATATTGCCATCATGATAGATCATGTCACCTCTTAGTCACCAACATTGTGGTCGTTCCTGATAAAGGAGTTTCTCCAGCCCCCTGTTAATTTTGGCTGCCCTTTTCTGCCTCTGTATGCCATAATACAGCCCTGTTTAGGGAAGTTTTTAATGACTGATGTTTTAATGTATTTTTAATCTTTTATTGGAAGCCACCCAGAGCGGCTGGGGAAACCCAGCCAGATGGGCAGGCTATAAATAAATTATTATCATTATTCATATTAGGGAAGGGGTGGGTGGGTTGGTAGCTATTAAATGGGAACTGGGATCTCCGAGGAATGAAGGCATTTTGCAGGAGGGAAGAGCAATGGGTCCTGATCACCTCAAAAGCATTCTCCACCCCCCTCTATTTCTTCCAGTGATCAATTTCTGCAACTTCGGCAACCACAGCTGCCAGCATGATTGTGTGAATATCCTCAACGGGTACTATTGTCGCTGCCGCGATGGTTATACCCTGCAGGCTGATGGCAAGTCATGCCAGGGTAAGTGTTGCATTGTGCTGCTGTGGCAGAGGACACCATATGCATTGGTGCGGAGGGGGGAGCAAAAAAGAAAAGCAAACAAGTGAGCTAAAACATAGAGTGCAACATCTGGTTATGATTCATTACTAGGTTTGCCAAATGACTGTTTTGAAAATGAGTTGGGATGTCTCAAAAGAAGACACCCATAGAGTCGGTGGAAGGGACTGTGATGCACTGGATTTATGGGCTGTGACTTCAGTATAAAACATGTTCCTTAGAGTGCTGGAGAATCCTGGTGATCAACATAACCAAAGGCAATATTGCCTTTCTAATTTTTCTTAGAACCATAGAATTGTGGAATTGGAAGGGACCACAAGGGCTATGCAATGGGTCCAGCAATGGAGGAATTACAACCAAAGAATCCATCCAGCCGGTTAAAAAAACCTCCAATGAAGGAGAGCCAACCACTTTCCATGCTAGCCTATTCCCCTTTTGAACAGCTTTTACTGTCAGAAAGTAAATCCTAATATTTAGTTGGAATTGCCTTTCTTGTCATTTGATTCCGTTGGTTCGGGTCCTCCCCTCTGGAGCAGCAGAAAACATAGTTTATAGTTTCTTCACCATATGGTCCTAATGGTTCTCCGCCTGGTGCAACATGCTGAACTCCGTAGCTAAATGAAATTATCCCCATGATTTGTGTTTCAGCCAGCGACCTCTGCAATAGCGTAGAGCATGGATGTGAATTTAAGTGCGTCAGCGCTGCAGGCTCTTACCACTGTCTTTGCCCAGAGGGTCAGCAGCTCCAGGCAGACAAGAAGACATGCAACAGTGAGTATTAGGGGCTTTCCTTGCTATGGAATGTTCTTCATGCATGGCTCCTCTTTGATACCTGAAAGAGATTCCTAGCCTTGACATCTCACATGACACAGAGTATTTCAAATAGATGGCAGGCAGGTAAGTGGCGATGTCTTGATCCTGACTGATCACTATTCCTGATATCTCTTAGATGGACACACATTCAGAGATACTGTTTCTGCTTTTGAAAATACAACAAAAAGTGTCCCAGTTGGCACATAACAGAAATGCATGATTGGTTAGGAGGAGCTGAGGGATGCATTAGTTGTTGTGTGTTATTAGACTGGAGTTGCCGAGTTGGGGGGCAATGGCCTCAGAGAAGACAGAATGCCTCCTGTATCATGGGATCTAAGGTTACAGCAGAGGAGTTTGTGTATTATTTTCAAAAATATGTGACAGGAAGCAAAAGATTAAATAAAAGAAGTTAATACGAGGTGTTCAGAATAGTGAGATCATTAAAATACTAAGCAGAATCCTGAATCATGATGTACCACTAGTTCTTGCATTGGTACTGTTGTATATTCTCTCCCTCCCTCCCTCCCTCCCTCCCTCCCTCCCTCCCTCCCTCCCTCCCTCCCCCCCTCTCTCCCTCCCTCCCTCTCTCTCTCTCTCTCTCACACACACCCCACTTCCTATATAGAAGGAACACATAGTACTTGCTTCTCATATTTTAACAGCTGCACAAAAATTATTTGCCCAAAGATGAAAAGACATAGTACTCCCTCATTGGAAAGAGCGGTTTATCAAAGTTTAGCATTTTGCTATAAAGACGAAATTAACATCTTATCTAAGAGCAAGAGTACCTGATGATTATAGGAACTAATTCCTGGGGAGCTGGTCTCCTTTCATACAATTCTGCCAAGAGAACTGCTACCTTCCAGAACCTCAGGTTGGCTTTAACTTTCTAAAGTTGTGCTTACCATAATCTCTTACTGAAAAACATTGGATAAAATGTAGAGAGGAACAGTATTGTATTTGTATGAAATTTGCTTATGTTCATTTTCAAGTTTTTTGAATGATGTTGTTAAAAGTAACTTTAAAAGGAGTAATAAGTATAATAACAATATCCGGGATGTCAGGTTGTAACCCAATCTTACAGAGGGATTTGCTTGTCCTAATTAGGCTGTGGTGTCAGTTGGTAGCAAGAGGGCACTGTTGACCCACAGTTTGTCTGTGTGATTTGCTGAGGAACCAGTACGCTGGTAATGCAAGAGGCAAGGCACAAGAGATTGCCTACTGAAAATCATGTATGTGTGAGGTACATTTTAGTTGTCTAGAAACACTACTGGGATTGGGTTTCCAAAGGTCTTGTAAAGTGTAGCAAAAGGATTGTGAGTGAATTCTCCAACTGTGTGAAGCTGGGATCCTCACAGCTTGGAGGTGCCCAGTCTAGACTTTTCAGCCACTTGAGGGTGATGGCCCAATATCCATCATATATCTTACTTTGCTGCTATTTCAGAAGACAAGGCTAACGCTCATCTCCGTTCGCCTCCCCTTTTCTCCTTGGGCTATAGAGTGCAAAGCTGGGCACATCGACTTGGTGCTGGTGATCGATGGCTCCAAGAGTGTTCGGCCTCAGAACTTCGAGCTGGTGAAGCAGTTTGTGAACCAGATTGTGGACTTCCTGGACGTGTCCCCTCATGGCACGCGCGTGGGGCTGGTCCAGTACTCAAGCCGTGTGCGCACGGAGTTCCCTCTCAACAAGTACACGACAGTGGCTGATGTCAAGAAAGCGGTGCAGAGGGTGCAGTACATGGAGAAGGGCACCATGACAGGCCTGGCCCTCAAGCACATGCTGGAGCACAGCTTCTCAGAGGCAGAAGGGGCCCGGCCCCTTTCCCAGAATGTGCCCAGAGTAGGCCTGGTCTTCACGGATGGCCGTTCTCAAGACGACATCTCTGAGTGGGCAAGAAGAGCAAAGGAGTCAGGTGAGGGTGCAACAGGGATGTGTAACTGGGATCTGTCTATAGGTATTGCGGAGCTTTTATTCATGGGTGAGGAGCTGAAAGGAGGTTGCTTCTGAATTTCTTCAATCAGTTAAAGCACTTGATCTCTAACTGTACACATTTTGCCGTACAACTCTTTTCTCTACGTATGTTCTGACCATAGAGGTTGGACTATGAATTGCCGCTGTGTCTCAGTGGTAGGACACATGCTTTGCATGCAGAAGGTCCCAGGTCTCCATTATCTCCAGATAGGGCTGTCTGAAAGGAACCATGGAAAGCCATTGCCAGGAGAGATGTAAGATTTCTGGAAATTTTGAAGCTGCTGGAGATAATATTTCCCCCCCAGCTAGCCCCTTAGAAGTTGTCACCTGATGTCCTTGTGAAGCCCGGTGACTGACAGATGGGCAGCCCCTCTCCCATGTGGCAACATGGTCCATCAAGGGTAGAGGTGTGTGGGATCCATCCAGTTGGCAGGAAAAGATTCCTGGAGTTTCTGCATGCAGACATGCTGTACCACCAAGAGATGCTCCCATCTCTCTCCTTCTAGCACCTACAAATTCTATTCGGTTTCTTTCATGAGCTGCCATGGTTTCCCTGAAAGGATGCTGGGAATTGTAGCCAGTTGGGCTTGCTGAGGATTCTGTTAGAGGCCCCTTCATCACAGAACTACAGTTCTCAGGATCTCAGGGGGAGAGGGAATGCTTATTCATTTTAAACCAGTTTGAAAGCTGCAGTGCAGACAGGGGCTGAGCCACTCTGTAGGCAGACTGTCTGGGATGGCAATGCCTGCATTCTAAGGGCTTGAGCCAGATAACTCCTTTGCTCTTGGCACCAGGGCGACAGAGGTTTGTTGGAGCATTCCAGCCAGTTTGTTCTGCCTCTGTGTTTCTGGGCAGTGTCAGGAATTTGTGGCTAATTAGCGAATTCTCTCGTTTCCTCCTGTTATTGCCAAAAGGAAAATGCAGAGGAGTGTCAAATTACAGGGCCTAGAAAAAGTCAGGCGGTTATGCTGCTTTCTAGTCAGTTGCTGAACTCCCAAGAGATGAGGAAAAGGGAAGGTACAGCGGCCTTTCTTATCCCTGCCCAGAAGAGGACAGGCAGCTTAAACCCAGAACAAGAAATGGAGGAAAAAGAAGTTTCCATCCTTTGCCAATGTTATGCCTGGAAGCTGCAGCTTACTTCTCATTGAAAGTTGTGTCTTTTTCTGTTTTTCAGTCATCTGGTTCCAGCTTTTCAAGTCTTGTTCTTTCCCCATAGGTGGATAAGAGCACGAACATGATGGGACAGAGCAGGGCAGATAAAATTGAACACACAGTATTATTTAATCCTGTGTTCTCCTGTCTATAACTCTCTCTTCTTGCATGATATCCCACTTCATTGCCTACATGACAGGGATCAGCCATTTTGTATCCTGGGACCTCAAGGGCTCCTAATCTGGACCCCACTATTGACCCAATCCCATAGAACTCCCATGATTCTCTCCCACTTCAGTTGTTTTCTGTCATGAACCCTTCCCTCATGTTGTGGGCAGAAGTTTTGGAAAGCGCTCTGTGGTTGGCGCAAGACCTGAGGTTAAAAATACTTGGGGAGAAGAAGGGGAAGGGGGTTATTATTTACCCCATCCTAATTATGACCAGCTTATGGTGATGCAGGGGCAGGCTTGTTTACTGGTAGCACTGGTGTTTCGGAGCACATGCCCTATGGAAACAAGAGAGGCCTCATCTGTATTGGCTTTCCACCAGCTATCGATGATGCACCTCATTGCCCAGTCATCCCCTTGGTCTCTTGGCCTGAGTCTCCTGCTTTAATTGCTGTGTTGCTTCAATGGAATTGTTTTATTGCATATTTCAGCGATGGATGTTCATATTTTAATGGGATTGTTTTATTGTGTATTTTAATTATGGATCTTTGCGTTTTAATGTTTGAGCCTTTGGTTTCTGTACTTCTAAACTGTGTAGAAGCCTAGTTTGGCATTAAGCAGTATAGAAATCCACAAATTATAGTGATAATAATAGTGACTACTAATACCCGAGAGACCTACTTCCATGAAGACCTGACCAACTATGAAGACTGGCCAGGAAGGCTATCCTGGCTGCATCATCAGCCTAGGCTTGCTATGCAAAGGAGAGCCTTCTTGGTGGTGGTACCCCAGGTCTGGAACTCCTCCCTCTCTCAGAAACGATTGGTTCTGTCTTCATGCACTGTGTATGAATGGCATCCCATAGCACTGGCTATTGAGATTCAAACAAATTGCCTGAGTTCCCAAAAACTGAAACTCTTGTATCCTATACATGTTGCTGGTTCTGCAGGAATTACCATGTTTGCGGTTGGAGTTGGCAAAGCTGTTGAAGAGGAACTGAGAGCGATTGCTTCTGAGCCAGTAGATCAGCACTTCTCGTACTCCGCAGATTTCAACACCATGACGAACATTGTCAACAATCTCAAAGTCAACATCTGTCCTGGTAAGCGATGGCGGAATCTGGGCAACAACCTTTACCACTATGCTTCTACCGTCAGATATTTGAATGCCGTGTTCCAGTAAATCCTGTAAGCAAATAGCTCATTCTGCACATGATCCTGTGTCTTGCCTCACATTACATCCCATTACATCACTTTCCAGGTCATTTAACGCTAAATTTAGTATCCCCCTAAAAGAAAGGGGGAAGCTGTGTAGAGACAGCCTGAACCTGTGTTCAGTGTGTATCATGTGAACAGGTCTAGTAGTTGAGCTGTGGTACAGTTCTTCACTTGTGGTGCTCCACAGGTGTGGAATCTGTGTGGCCATGCACACAACAATTGAGCTGTACAAATCAACAAGCACACACTTGGTCACATTAACAATTCTACACCTGCAGAGGCAGCTTGTATCCCTGTGCAGTGCATGTGTGAATAAGCCTCATAGCACAGAGACTTGAGATGGTAAGGGGTAGACTTTCAATAATAATAATAATAATAATAATAATAATAATAATAATAATAATAATAATAAAGGCTTTTCCCTATCAGAAAGTTAGAGCATTGCATATATCGTATGCAGTATGTCAATTAAGGTCACAACAGGAGCCAGTGGCAATTTGAGAATTGTTCCCCGACTCCTTTCAGTTCTTCATTGCAGCCCATGGACAATTTTTTTTATCACAGAAATCTAACTGCATTTCACATTTTGGTTGCCTTCAGTTAACCAACTTTGCCCAGACATTGTGCAGAAGTCAGTGGCAAGGTGATGATCACATCATATCAAAGAAGGTTTCCTATGGAATCAGGGGACTCTGGTGCTATTAAGTGTCAATAGTGCTGATCTGAATATGTTTCGAATATATTTTATGTTATTTCAGAGGAAGGCAAGGGAGAAACTGAATTCCGCAACCCGTGTGAATGTGAGGCCCTGGTTCAGTTCCAGACAAACAGTCTTGCAATCCTGGAAGACCTCACTGATAAAAATATCCTTTTTGGTATAACCTTCACGAAAAGTGAAAGCGGGCAGGTACATTTGTTATGTTGCGTTTTCCCCGCTTTCTTGGAAGGATTTAGATTCTCATTTTAAGTATCCCATTCTCCAGGGTTTCAGAGGGCAAATTGTACCTAAAAGGGCAGAGTCTTGGGGGAAGTGCTCACCAGGTGCAGCAGAACTCATGTGCAAATGTCTGCTGAAGTTCAGTGCTTTTGATGCCACCTTTGTGACAAGCAATAACTTCAGGGGTGGGAATGTGGTCCAGTGGCTAGAATGGATGAGTTTGGGTGTGGGGAAAGCCAAGCCCAAAGTCCCATCAGCAATGAAGCTTACTCGATGGCCTATGCAAGTCATTGTCACTCATTCTGATGATGTTAGGCTAAAATTGTGCTCTTGGGGTAGAACTAGGGATGAGTGAATATGTTACTTTCAGTTTTTTTCATTTTTATAACCTTAAATTCAGGTCCCCGCATTTTTGCATCGTTTTGTGGATTCTTAAAAAAAAAAGGCATGAAAATTTGCCAGCATTTCTGTGTGAATTTCTTCCAATATAGACACTTTTTTTTTTGCAAGCAGTTTTCCGCAAGGTAATGCATTTCTGCACGCTATCCTAATGAGATTTTGAATTGTCTTCTGGGTTTCGTCCCAAAGCCAGCTGCCTGAAACTGCAAAGACTGCACCATGAAGGGAAAAAGTCCCTGCAGGGTGAAAATTCACCCTTGGCCAACCCTGCAGGGTTCACATGTCAGTGGTGGGTGTGGCCATGCCACACTCATGGGCACACTTTCACACGCCTGCGTGCGCACTCAGGCAGGAACATGTAC
Source organism: Podarcis raffonei (assembly GCF_027172205.1). Taxonomy (NCBI): domain Eukaryota; kingdom Metazoa; phylum Chordata; class Lepidosauria; order Squamata; family Lacertidae; genus Podarcis; species Podarcis raffonei. The sequence goes on from NC_070607.1 coordinate 77,098,453, forward strand.
GCAGACACACTCCCCATTCTTTAGCTGAGCTGAGAAAGGGAGGGGAGGGGGGTTGTGCCTCTCCATTCATCATATAATTAGCTGATTACCCAGAGAGAAGGGTGGATTTGCATCCCCAACAGTGCATTGTGTCTAACCAGGGTTCAGATCCCCACTTGGCCATGAAGCTCACTGGGTGACTTAGGTTCAGGCTTGCTGCCTTTCAGCCTAATCTGCTGCACAGGGAGGTTGTGGGGCTTAAATGAGGAGGGTGAGATAACCATGTAAGTGTCAGGCTTCAAGGAATCAGATCCCTCCCACAGTGGCAGCCAAGAAGCAGAGAAATGATAAAAGTTCTAACCAAGCAGTTTATTCAATAATTCACAGAGAGTGACGAAGGAATGTAGTCTTCCCTAAATAATGGCATTGCTCCAAGTCAAGTCCCACCCTCCTACGTCTTTCCTATTCTACGTCACCCCTGCATCAGTTAATCTGAGCTTTCTGCCTCTGAGCTCTCTGTTCTACTACCCGTAATGCACGCCTGGTCCTGGGAGGGGGGTCAGGAATGCTTTCCAAGGAAACTGTCATCTGTCTCTCCCCTGGTTCTTCTTCTTCCTGCTGTTCCTCTTCCAGTATTTCCCAGCTTCTGCCCTCTGCAGACTCTGAACTATGTCCTTCTGCAAACCACTGTTCTAAATCTATACAATCCTTCTGTTCTCGGGGAGGTTCAGGAGAAGGGGGTGGGGTGGTCCCCACCATTCCTCATCAGTCCAGCCCCTGACAGTAACCCAACTTGAGTTCCTTCCTTGGGGAAAAAGGTGAGGTAGAAATGCAGCCAGCAAATAAATAAATAATAATTGGGAGACAGAAAAGAATTGGTGTGTGTGTGTGTGTTTCTG